>NC_064572.1:13337746-15837746 GCF_937001465.1 Orcinus orca
CAGGACTTCCAAATTCTCATGAAAGCAGATCTTGAGGGGAATAGCAGCATGGCTTTTCCAAACCTCAGGGGCCTGAGGTAGGTAGCGTGAGAGAATTAGAACTGTACCCCCAAGACACGAAATGAGGCTTGAGGATGGATCCTTGGAGAGGCTGAAAGGGTTATACAGATTTGGGGTCATATGTGGGTAGAAATCTGTTTGGAATGGCCCTTTTTAACCTGTAGCTATAAGAGACTAGAAAACTGAATTTTCTCCTGTCTGTAATACAGATGGTTTTGTATCACAAACTAGAAATGACTTTAATGGAAATCTGGCCCTTTTAGCTACAGAACTTCTCAAGGGCACAAGTCTGGCAGTTAGCTCTCAATTTTTAACTGGTTTAAAGCCAATAACTGCAAAGTGTCTTTTTCAATTATCTTTTGTGTAGTTTAAACTTGGAGAATTCAACAGGAAGTCACATTGCTCAAAGCTGGAGGTAATTTTCTGAGTTTTCTGTTGTTTTTTTTTTTAACTGCTATGAGGTGAGGTGCTGAATTACATAACTGATAATATTTTCCTCTGTATAGGATTTCAAAGAATGAATTTTACATGCTAATCTCACTCCTGATTCCATCTTTTTTAAAAATAAATTTATTTATTCAATTTATTTATTATTTTTGGCTGCGTTGGATCTTTGTTGCTGCGTGCGGGCTTTTACTAGTTGCAGCGAGCGGGGCCTACTCTTCGTTGCGGTGCGTGGGCTTCTCATTGCAGTGGCTTCTCTTGTTGCGGAGCACAGGCTCTAGGCGTGCGGGCTTTAGTAGTTGTGGCTCCCGGGCTTCAGTACTTGTGGCTTGAGGGCTCTAGAGCTCAGGCTCAGTAGTTGTGGCGCAAGGGCTTAGTTGTTCTGTGGCATGTGGGATCTTCCTGGACCAGGGCTCGAACCCGTGTCCCCTGCATTGGCAGGCGGATTCTTTTTTTTTTTTTTTTTTTTTTAAATCCATTTTGAGTTTATTTATTTATTTATTTATTTTTTAACATCTTTATTGGGGTATAATTTCTTTACAATGGTGTGTTAGTTTCTGCTTTATAACAAAGTGAATCAGTCATACATAAACATATGTTCCCATATGTCTTCCCTGTTGCGTCTCCCTCCCTCCCACCCTCCCCATCCCACCACTCCAGGCTGTCACAAAGCACCGAGCCAATATCCCTGTGCCATGCGGCTGCTTCCCACTAGCTATCTACCTTACTGCGTTTGTTAGTGTGTATATGCCCATGACTCTCTCTCGCCCTGTCACAGCTCACCCTTCCCCCTCCCCATGACCTCAAGTCCGTTCTCTAAGAGGTCTGCGTCTTGCAGGCGGATTCTTAACCACAGCGCCACCAGGGAAGCCCTCCTGATTCCATCTTAATTTTCCCATCCTTATTTCCCATTTTCTCTCATCTTTTCTCATCAAATTTTAAGTTTTGGTTATGCTGCATTTATGTAAAACACTAGTTCTGAGATAGGGTATGACATGAAATAAGTACTTGTTCTTTTTTTTTTTTTTTATTGCGGTACCACGGGCCTCTCACTGTTGTGGCCTCTCCCGTTGCGGAGCACAGGCTCCGGACGCGCAGGCTCAGCGGCCATGGCTCACGGGCGCAGCCGCTCTGCGGCATGTGGGATCTTCCCGGACCGGGGCACGAACCCGTGTGCCCTGCATCGGCAGGCGGACTCTCAACCACTGCGCCACCAGGGAAGCCCTGATGTGGTATTTTGTTTGTTTGTTTACTTTGGCTGCACTGCGCGGCATGGTGGATATTAGTTCCCCGACCAGGGATGGAACCTTCACCCTCTGCAGTGGAAGCGCAGAGTCTTAACCACTGGACTGCCAGGGAAGTCCCCGGAAGCACTCTGATAGCTGGGCAAGCTCAAATTTCATACCTGTGCTCATCCAGCTTGGACAGTGTTTGCGCTGGAAAGGAGCACTTTGATTTGTTTTGTTTTGTCTTTTTAAATCATGAAATCCATCCATTTCTTCTCAGTTCCCTTTCCCAGAAGATCATCAAAGAGAGAATGGCCAGAATTACACTGAGAACCCTTGGATACTTACTAAATATCAATTATATTGATTTAAACATTGTAAATTTTACTGGCTGTCCTTAAAAGATATGTCACTGAAGTTACGTCAGGCTTAAAACATTGTTTCCTGGGGGAACTTCATGCAGAAGAAAGACTGAGGTATATTTGTGTGTCTCAAGTTACTAAGGAAGCATCTGAGGAAGAGGACGCATACAGAGTCTAACTTGTGTTTTGAAACTGGAAGCAACATCTTCTTTATAACTTTTCCTACTGTTTGAAATCTTCACCCCCTCATAGACTACCCAAGATATTTTCAGAATCTTCGGTCCCCAAACACACAATAGGCACAAAACGGGTCCTGAGGAGGCAGTGGTGTTTGTTAGGCTGCTCCAGGGCCGAGATGCAGCTCCCCCTGCTGGTGGGCCTCCCAGTCCAGAAGGCATCTCCTGTGCTAACTGGCCTAGGCCTCAACTTCCATCTCACAGCCCAGTTCTGGTGGATTATGGCTTTAGACCTTTGCTTCCTATTTATGCACAGAAATATGCTTAGAAAGGGGACAGGTGAAATGTTAGAGGCCTTGTCTGTCTCATTATGAATAAGTCTTTAGAGCCTTCCCTTAGAAGCCTCTTAAAAACACACTCACACAAATAATGCACCTTTAATATTCTCTTGGTTTTTAAAAATTACCTCAGTAATCCACACTTATTAGAACATGTCCAACAATTCAGAGGAATGGAAAGTAAAATTTAGTCTCTCCCTTCCCACTTTCAGTCCCAGTTCTAACCTCCGTATAACCAGTGCTGACTCTTTGATGTCTGTTTCTCTGTGTTTTCTAAATATACAGACACTTACATACAAGTTGATTGGTTGGGGCAGGTTGAGGGTGGTAGTGTTTTGTTTATTTTTGGCTGCATTGGGTCTTCATTGCTGCGTGCAGGATTTCTCTACTTGTGGCGAGCGGGGACTACTCTTCGTTATGGTGCACGGGCTTCTCACTGTGGTGGCTTCTCTTGTTGCGGAGCATGGGCTCTTGGCGTGCGGGCTTCAGTATTTGTGGCACGTGGGCTCAGTAGTTGTGGTGCACGGGCTTAGTTGTTCCGCAGCATGTGGGATCTTCCCGGACCGGGGCTCGAATCCGTGTCCCCTGCATTGGCAGGCAGATTCTTAACCACTGTGCCACCAGGGAAGCCCTGTTTTGTTTCTTTTTTTAAATAAAATTGTATTAAACATACTGTTTTGCTACTTTAGTTTTTCCTTATAAAGTAGCATATTCTGGACATCTTTCCAAATGAAAATACATTTTAGTTGAGGGGAAAGAATATGAAAGTATCTGACTTGGGGAAAGTTGCTGCTACATTAAGGGGGAAGGAAGGAGAAGAAAAGACTGGGAACACTGTCCATCTTGTGGAAACTACTGTTGTCACCCTTTTTTTTTTTTTTTTTTTTTTGCTGTACGCGGGCCTCTCACTGTTGTGGCCTCTCCTGTTGCGGAGCACAGGCTCCGGACGCACAGGCTCAGCGGCCACGGCTCGCGGGCCCAGCCGCTCCGCGGCATGTGGGATCTTCCCGGACCGGGGCACGAACCCACGTCCCCTGCATCGGCAGGCGGACTCTCAACAACTGCGCCACCAGGGAAGCCCTGTTGTCACCCTTTTATGTGGAATTGTGGCAAAGTTCACACTTCTGTCCCAGCTTCAGGGTCCTGGTTTAACTACAGTAGCGGAGGGTGTATACATTTTCAGTTCTCACTTTAATATGTTATGTTTCGTAATGAAATAGCAGATGTGTAGCCTATGCTATTGCTATAAACATTCAGCAATCAGAGGGCAATTTTGTGGTAAAATTAGGTAATTTTAAGGATTAAAGGGTGTTTCTTCCTCAGAACTGACATTTTCAAGTTTGGCAAAAGGGATTTGGGGCTGAGCTAGTGTTAGGATAAGATATTGTTGCTTTGGCCTCTCTATGTTACTTTGTGTTGAATTTATTTACGGTCCAAGACTCCTTTGTACAAGTACAAGGCGGGCTTGAGGTGGAGAGGTGTTATTGTCTCCCGGGGGCAGGGAGCAGCAGCTGGGGAGTGGTGACCCGTGGCCCCTGCCAGTGTCTGGTTCTCCAGGGCTCCTGGCTGGAGGCCTAGCTTATCTGCAGGAAGAAACGCCACTTGACCTTTATGACAGCAAAGTGCTGTGCCTGGGCCGGTCCGTTCCCTTACTTCAGACAGGCTGCTAGTACAGAGAGCTGAGGACACCATCCTTATCATTTTCTCCTAGGTTTCTTTGTAGTCTGGGCCAAAAATCCATGCCTTTTTCCCCTTGGCTTCCCCCTCTTAGGGTGGGGAGAAAGTCATTCTCATTTTCCAAGGGAAATTTGGAGTTCAATATTTATAAGTACCTTGAAATCTTTCTCTGGAAGGCACTGTAGAATCACACTATCTCTAATGGTTCTGAACAAGACTTGTGTAGGAACTGTCAGCCCTGACGGATGTGTTTTTCTCCCTGACGCCTCTTTTCAGAACCCACACAGCAGTTAAAATAGCCCCAAGATACAGCGCGCCTGTGATCCACGTCCTGGACGCATCTAAGAGCGTGGTGGTGGTAAGTGTGGGCCTCGCGTTGTTTCAGAGCTCCTGTGAAGGCAAAACAGAGAGCGCTGAGAGTTAGAGCTGCTATGAAGGGGCAATAGAGAGCGCTGAGATTTAGTCGGAGCTGCTGTGAAGGGGCAACAGAGAGCGCCGAGAGTTAGACCTGATCTGAAGGGTCAACAGAAAGCGCTGAGAGTTAGAGCTGATCTGAAGGGGCAACACAGAGCGCTGAGATTTAGTCAGAGCTGCTATGAAGCGGCAACAGAGAGGGCTGAGAGTTATAGCTGTTGTGAAGGGGCAACAGAGAGCGCTGAGATTTAGTCAGAGCTGCACTGAAGGGGCAACAGCGAGCGCTGAGAGTTAGAGCTGCGTTGAAGGGGCAAGAGAGAGTATTGAGAGTTAGAGCTGCTGTGAAGGGGAAGCCGAGTGGCGAGATTTAGACCTCCTGTGAAGGGGCAACAGAGAGCGGTGAGAGTTATTCAGAGCTGCTCTGAAGAGGCAACAGACAGGGCTCAGAGTTAGAGATGCTGTGAAGGCGCAACACAGAGCGCTGCGACATAGAGCTGGTGTGAAGGTGCAACAGTGAGTGCTGCGATTTAGTCAGAGCTGCTGTGAAGGGGCACTTGAGAGTTCTTAGAGTTAGAGCTGCTATGAATGGGCAACAGTGGGCGCTGAGTTAGAGCTGCAGGGAAGGGGCAAAATAGAGCGCTGAGATTTAGTCAGTGCTGCACTGAAGGGGCAACAGCGAGCGCTGAGAGTTAGAGCTGCGTTGATGGGGCAACAGAGCTCGCTGAGGTTAACAGCTGCTGTGAAGGGGCAACTGAGAGCGCTTAGAATTAGAGCTGCTCTCAATTAGCAAACAGCGGTGAGAGTTAGAGCTCCTGTGAAGGGGCAATAGAGAGCGCTGAGAGTTAAAGCTGCCTTGTGGAATCAGAGAGCACTGAGATTTAGTCAGAGCTGCTCTGAAGGGCAACAGAGAGCGGTGAGAGTTAGAGCTGCGTTAAAGTGGGAACAGAGAGTGCTGTGAGTTATAGAGCTGCACTGAAGGGGCAACTGAGAGCGCTTAGAGTTAGAGCTGCTGTGAAGGGGAAACAGAGAGAGCTGTGAGAGTGAGAGCTGCGTTGAAGGGGCAACACGGTGTGCTGAGAGATAGAGCTGGTGTGAAGGGGCAACAGAGAGCGCTGAGATTTAGTCAGAGCTGCTATGCAGGGGCAACAGAGCGCTGAGAGTTATAGCTGCTATGAATTGGCAACAGTGAGCGCTGAGTTACAGCTGCGTTGAAGGAGCAACCCAGAGGGTTGAGAGTCAGGGCTGCTGTGAAGCGGAAACAGAGTGGTGAGAGTTAGAGCTGCTGCGAAGGGGAAACAGAGTGGTGAGAGTTGCAGCTGTTGTGAAGGGGCAACACACAGCGCTGAGAGATAGAGCTGTTGTGAAGGGGCTACACAGAGCGCTGAGATTTAGTCAGAGCTGCACTGAAGGCGCAATAGCGAGCGCTGAGGTTTAGAGCTGCGTCGAAGGGGCAACAAAGGGCGCTTAGAATTAGAGCTGCTCTGAAGGAGCAAACAGAGCGGTGAGAGTTAGAGCTCCTGTGAAGGGGCAGTAGAGAGCTCTGAGAGATACAGCTGCTGTGGAGGGGCCACAGAGAGTGCTGAGATTTCATCAGAGCTGCTCTGAAGTGGCAACTGAGAGCGCTTACAGTTATAGGTGCTGTGAAGGGGCAACAGAGAGCGCTGCGATTTAGTCAGAGCTGCTGTGAAGGGGCAACAGAAAGTGCTGAGAGTTAGAGCTGATGTGAAGGGGAAACTTAGAGCGCTTAGCGTTAGAGCTGCTATGAATGGGCAACAGGGAGAGGTGAGATTAATTCAGAGCTGTTCTGAAGGGGCAAAAGAGAGCGCTGAGAGTTAGAGCTGCAGATAAGTGGCAACAGGGAGCGGTGAGAGTTATTCGAAGATGTTGTGAAGGGGCAACACAGAGCGCTGAGTTAGAGCTGTTGTGAAGGGGCAACCGGGAGCGCTGAAAGTTGGTCAGAGCTGCTCTGAAGGGCAACAGAGCGCTCTGAGAGTTAGCGCTGCTGTGCAGGGGCAACAGAGAGCGCTTAGAGAGCTGCTGTGAAGGGGAAACACAGAGCGCTGAGATTTAGTGAGAGCTGCACTGAAGGGGCAACCCAGAGCGCTGTGAGTTAGAGCTGCTGAGAAGGGGCAACTGAGTGCACTTAGAGTTACAGCTGCTGTGTAGGGGCAGCAGACAACGCTTGAGAGTCAGTCAGCGCTCCTGTGAAGGGGCACCAGGGATCGCTGAGAATTAGAGCTGCGTTGAAGGGGCAACACGGAGTGGTGAGATTTAGCGTTGCTGAGAAGGGGCAACACATAGCGCTGAGAGAGCTCCTGTGAAGGGGCAACAGATAGCGGTGAGAGGTAGTTAGAGCTGCTGTGACTGTGCAAGAGACAGAGGTGAGAGTTGGGACAGCGTTGAAGGGGCAGCACAGAGCGCTGAGAGATAGAGCTGGTGTGAAGGGGCAACAGAGAGGGCTGAGATTTATTCAGAGCTGCTCTGAAGGGGCAACGGTCAGGGCTGAGAGTTATATCTGCTATGAATGGGCAACAGTGAGCTCTGAGTTACAGCTGCGTTGAAGGGGCCACACAGAGCGTTGAGAGTCAGGGCTGCTGTGAAGCGGAAACAGAGTGGTGAGAGTTAGAGCTGCCGTGAAGGGGAAACAGAGAGTGGTGAGAGTTACAGCTGTTGTGAAGGGGCAACACACAGCGCTGAGATTTAGAGCTGCTGTGAAGGGGCAACACAGATCGCTGAGATTTAGTCAGAGCTCCTCTGAAGGGGCAACAGAGCGCTCTGAGAGTTAGAGCTGCTGTGAAGGGGCAACAGAGCGTGCTGAGAGAGTTTCTGTGAAGGGGCAACACAGCGCGCTGAGATTTAGTCAGAGCTGCACTGAAGGGGCAACAGCGAGCGCTGAGAGTTAGAGCTGCGTTGAAGGGGCAACAGAGCTCGCTGAGCTTTACAGCTGCTGTGAAGGGGCAAGTGAGAGCGCTTAGAATTAGAGCTGCTGTCAATTAGCAAACAGAGCGGTGAGAGTTAGAGCTCCTGTGAAGGGGCAATAGAGAGCGCTGAGAGTTAAAGCTGCCTTGGGGAATCAGAGAGCACTGAGATTTAGTCAGAGCTGCTCTGAAGGGCAACAGAGAGCGGTGAGAGTTAGAGCTGCGTTAAAGTGGGAACAGAGAGTGCTGTGAGTTATAGAGCTGCACTGAAGGGGCAACTGAGAGCGCTTAGAGTTAGAGCTGCTGTGAAGGGGAAACAGAGAGAGCTCTGAGAGTTAGAGCTGCGTTGAAGGGGCAACACGGTGTGCTGAGAGATAGAGCTGGTGTGAAGGGGCAACAGAGAGCGCTGAGATTTAGTCAGAGCTGCTATGCAGGGGCAACAGAGCGCTGAGAGTTATAGCTGCTATGAATGGGCAACAGTGAGCGCTGAGTTACAGCTGCGTTGAAGGAGCAACCCAGAGCGTTGAGAGTGAGGGCTGCTGTGAAGCGGAAACAGAGTGGTGAGAGTTAGAGCTGCTGTGAAAGGGAAACAGAGAGTGGAGAGAGTTAGAGCTGTTGTGAAGGGGCAACACACGGCGCTGAGATTTAGAGCTGCTGTGTAGGGGCTACACAGAGCGCTGAGAAAGCTTCTGTGAAGGGGAAACACAGAGCGCTGAGATTTAGTCAGAGCTGCACTGAAGGGGCAACCCAGAGTGCTGTGCGTTAGAGCTGCATTGAAGGGGTAAATGAGAGCTTTTAGAGTTAGAGCTGCTGTGAAAGGGCAACAGAGATCCGTGAGAGTTACAGCTGCGTTGAAGGGGCAACACAGAGCGCTGTGAGTTAGAGCTGCATTGAAGGGGCAACTGAGAGAGCTCAGCGTTAGAGCTGCTGTGAAGGGGCAACACAGAGCACTGGAAGTTAGAGCTGCTGAGAAGGGGCAACTGAGTGCACTTAGAGTTACAGCTGCTGTGTAGGGGCAGCAGACAACGCTTGAGAGTCAGTCAGCGCTCCTGTGAAGGGGCACCAGGGATGGCTGAGAATTAGAGCTGCGTTGAAGAGGCAACACGGAGTGCTGAGATTTAGCGTTGCTGAGAAGGGGCAACACATAGCGCTGAGAGTTAGAGCTCCTGTGAAGGGGCAACAGATAGCGGTGAGAGGTAGTTAGAGCTGCTGTGACTGTGCAAGAGAGAGAGGTGAGAGTTAGAACTGCGTTGAAGGGGCAGCACAGAGCGCTGAGAGGTAGAGCTGGTGTGAAGGGGCAACAGAGAGCGCTGAGATTTATTCAGAGCTGCTCTGAAGGGGCAACAGTCAGGGCTGAGAGTTATATCTGCTATGAATGGGCAACAGAGAGCGCTGAGATTTAGTCAGAGCTCCTCTGAAGGGGCAACAGAGCGCTCTGAGAGTTAGAGCTGCTGTGAAGGGGCAACAGAAAGCGCTGAGATTTAGTCAGTGCTACTCTGAAGGGCAACAGAGCGCGCTGAGAGTTAGAGCTGCTGTGAAGGGGCAACAGAGAGCGCTGAGAGACAGAGCTGTTGTGAAGGCGAAACAGAGAGCGCTGAGATTTACTCAGAGCTGCTGTGAAGGGGCAACAGAGCGCTGAGAGTTATAGCTGCTATGAATGTGCAACAGAGAGCGCTGAGATTTAGTCAGAGCTCCTCTGAAGGGGCAACAGAGCGCTCTGAGAGTTAGAGCTGCTGTGAAGGGGCAACTGAGAGCACTTAGAGTTAAAGCCGCTGTGAAGGGGCAACAGAGAGCGTAGAGAGTCAGGGCTGCTGTGAAGCAGAAACAGAGATTGGTGAGAGTTAGAGCTGCCGTGAAGGGGAAACAGAGAGTGGTGAGAGTTACAGCTGTTGTGAAGGGGCAACACACAGCGCTGAGATTTAGAGCTGCTGTGAAGGGGCAACACAGATCGCTGAGATTTAGTCAGAGCTCCTCTGAAGGGGCAACAGAGCGCTCTGAGAGTTAGAGCTGCTGTGAAGGGGCAACAGAGCGTGCTGAGAGAGTTTCTGTGAAGGGGCAACACAGCGCGCTGAGATTTAGTCAGAGCTGCACTGAAGGGGCAACAACGAGCGCTGAGAGTTAGATCTGCGTTGAAGGGGCAACAGAGCTCGCTGAGGTTTACAGCTGCTGTGAAGGGGCAAGTGAGAGCGCTTAGAATTAGAGCTGCTGTCAATTAGCAAACAGAGCGGTGAGAGTTAGAGCTCCTGTGAAGGGGCAATAGAGAGCGCTGAGAGTTAAAGCTGCCTTGGGGAATCAGAGAGCACTGAGATTTAGTCAGAGCTGCTCTGAAGGGCAACAGAGAGCGGTGAGAGTTAGAGCTGCGTTAAAGTGGGAACAGAGAGTGCTGTGAGTTATAGAGCTGCACTGAAGGGGCAACTGAGAGCGCTTAGAGTTAGAGCTGCTGTGAAGGGGAAACAGAGAGAGCTCTGAGAGTTAGAGCTGCGTTGAAGGGGCAACACGGTGTGCTGAGAGATAGAGCTGGTGTGAAGGGGCAACAGAGAGCGCTGAGATTTAGTCAGAGCTGCTATGCAGGGGCAACAGAGCGCTGAGAGTTATAGCTGCTATGAATGGGCAACAGTGAGCGCTGAGTTACAGCTGCGTTGAAGGAGCAACCCAGAGGGTTGAGAGTCAGGGCTGCTGTGAAGCGGAAACAGAGAGTGGTGAGAGTTAGAGCTGCTGCGAAGGGGAAACAGAGTGGTGAGAGTTGCAGCTGTTGTGAAGGGGCAACACACAGCGCTGAGAGTTAGAGCTGTTGTGAAGGGGCTACACAGAGCGCTGAGATTTAGTCAGAGCTGCACTGAAGGCGCAACAGCGAGCGCTGAGGTTTAGAGCTGCGTCGAAGGGGCAACAAAGGGCGCTTAGAATTAGAGCTGCTCTGAAGGAGCAAACAGAGCGGTGAGAGTTAGAGCTCCTGTGAAGGGGCAGTAGAGAGCTCTGAGAGATACAGCTGCTGTGGAGGGGCCGCAGAGAGTGCTGAGATTTCATCAGAGCTCCTCTGAAGTGGCAACTGAGAGCGCTTACAGTTATAGGTGCTGTGAAGGGGCAACAGAGAGCGCCGCGATTTAGTCAGAGCTGCTGTGAAGGGGCAACAGAAAGCGCTGAGATTTAGTCAGTGCTACTCTGAAGGGCAACAGAGCGCGCTGAGAGTTAGAGCTGCTGTGAAGGGGCAACAGAGAGCGCTGAGAGACAGAGCTGTTGTGAAGGCGAAACAGAGAGCGCTGAGATTTACTCAGAGCTGCTGTGAAGGGGCAACAGAGCGCTGAGAGTTATAGCTGCTATGAATGTGCAACAGAGAGCGCTGAGATTTAGTCAGAGCTCCTCTGAAGGGGCAACAGAGCGCTCTGAGAGTTAGAGCTGCTGTGAAGGGGCAACTGAGAGCACTTAGAGTTAAAGCCGCTGTGAAGGGGCAACAGAGAGCGTAGAGAGTCAGGGCTGCTGTGAAGCAGAAACAGAGATTGGTGAGAGTTAGAGCTGCCGTGAAGGGGAAGCAGAGAGTGGTGAGAGTTACAGCTGTTGTGAAGGGGCAACACACAGCGCTGAGATTTAGAGCTGCTGTGAAGGGGCAACACAGATCGCTGAGATTTAGTCAGAGCTCCTCTGAAGGGGCAACAGAGCGCTCTGAGAGTTAGAGCTGCTGTGAAGGGGCAACAGAGCGTGCTGAGAGAGTTTCTGTGAAGGGGCAACACAGCGCGCTGAGATTTAGTCAGAGCTGCACTGAAGGGGCAACAACGAGCGCTGAGAGTTAGATCTGCGTTGAAGGGGCAACAGAGCTCGCTGAGGTTTACAGCTGCTGTGAAGGGGCAACTGAGAGCGCTTAGAATTAGAGCTGCTGTCAATTAGCAAACAGAGCGGTGAGAGTTAGAGCTCCTGTGAAGGGGCAATAGAGAGCGCTGAGAGTTAAAGCTGCCTTGGGGAATCAGAGAGCACTGAGATTTAGTCAGAGCTGCTCTGAAGGGCAACAGAGAGCGGTGAGAGTTAGAGCTGCGTTAAAGTGGGAACAGAGAGTGCTGTGAGTTATAGAGCTGCACTGAAGGGGCAACTGAGAGCGCTTAGAGTTAGAGCTGCTGTGAAGGGGAAACAGAGAGAGCTCTGAGAGTTAGAGCTGCGTTGAAGGGGCAACACGGTGTGCTGAGAGATAGAGCTGGTGTGAAGGGGCAACAGAGAGCGCTGAGATTTAGTCAGAGCTGCTATGCAGGGGCAACAGAGCGCTGAGAGTTATAGCTGCTATGAATTGGCAACAGTGAGCGCTGAGTTACAGCTGCGTTGAAGGAGCAACCCAGAGGGTTGAGAGTCAGGGCTGCTGTGAAGCGGAAACAGAGAGTGGTGAGAGTTAGAGCTGCTGCGAAGGGGAAACAGAGTGGTGAGAGTTGCAGCTGTTGTGAAGGGGCAACACACAGCGCTGAGAGTTAGAGCTGTTGTGAAGGGGCTACACAGAGCGCTGAGATTTAGTCAGAGCTGCACTGAAGGCGCAACAGCGAGCGCTGAGGTTTAGAGCTGCGTCGAAGGGGCAACAAAGGGCGCTTAGAATTAGAGCTGCTCTGAAGGAGCAAACAGAGCGGTGAGAGTTAGAGCTCCTGTGAAGGGGCAGTAGAGAGCTCTGAGAGATACAGCTGCTGTGGAGGGGCCACAGAGAGTGCTGAGATTTCATCAGAGCTCCTCTGAAGTGGCAACTGAGAGCGCTTACAGTTATAGGTGCTGTGAAGGGGCAACAGAGAGCGCCGCGATTTAGTCAGAGCTGCTGTGAAGGGGCAACAGAAAGTGCTGAGAGTTAGAGCTGATGTGAAGGGGAAACTTAGAGCGCTTAGCGTTAGAGCTGCTATGAATGGGCAACAGGGAGAGGTGAGATTAATTCAGAGCTGTTCTGAAGGGGCAAAAGAGAGCGCTGAGAGTTAGAGCTGCAGATAAGTGGCAACAGGGAGCGGTGAGAGTTATTCGAAGATGTTGTGAAGGGGCAACACAGAGCGCTGAGTTAGAGCTGTTGTGAAGGGGCAACCGGGAGCGCTGAAAGTTAGTCAGAGCTGCTCTGAAGGGCAACAGAGCGCTCTGAGAGTTAGCGCTGCTGTGCAGGGGCAACAGAGAGCGCTTAGAGAGCTGCTGTGAAGGGGAAACACAGAGCGCTGAGATTTAGTGAGAGCTGCACTGAAGGGGCAACCCAGAGCGCTGTGAGTTAGAGCTGCTGAGAAGGGGCAACTGAGTGCACTTAGAGTAACAGCTGCTGTGAAGGGGCAGCAGACAACGCTTGAGAATCTGTCAGCGCTCCTGTGAAGGGGCACCAGGGATCGCTGAGAATTAGAGCTGCGTTGAAGGGGCAACACGGAGTGGTGAGATTTAGCGTTGCTGAGAAGGGGCAACACATAGCGCTGAGAGAGCTCCTGTGAAGGGGCAACAGATAGCGGTGAGAGGTAGTTAGAGCTGCTGTGACTGTGCAAGAGACAGAGGTGAGAGTTGGGACAGCGTTGAAGGGGCAGCACAGAGCGCTGAGAGATAGAGCTGGTGTGAAGGGGCAACAGAGAGGGCTGAGATTTATTCAGAGCTGCTCTGAAGGGGCAACGGTCAGGGCTGAGAGTTATATCTGCTATGAATGGGCAACAGTGAGCTCTGAGTTACAGCTGCGTTGAAGGGGCCACACAGAGCGTTGAGAGTCAGGGCTGCTGTGAAGCGGAAACAGAGTGGTGAGAGTTAGAGCTGCCGTGAAGGGGAAACAGAGAGTGGTGAGAGTTACAGCTGTTGTGAAGGGGCAACACACAGCGCTGAGATTTAGAGCTGCTGTGAAGGGGCAACACAGATCGCTGAGATTTAGTCAGAGCTCCTCTGAAGGGGCAACAGAGCGCTCTGAGAGTTAGAGCTGCTGTGAAGGGGCAACAGAGCGTGCTGAGAGAGTTTCTGTGAAGGGGCAACACAGCGCGCTGAGATTTAGTCAGAGCTGCACTGAAGGGGCAACAGCGAGCGCTGAGAGTTAGAGCTGCGTTGAAGGGGCAACAGAGCTCGCTGAGCTTTACAGCTGCTGTGAAGGGGCAAGTGAGAGCGCTTAGAATTAGAGCTGCTGTCAATTAGCAAACAGAGCGGTGAGAGTTAGAGCTCCTGTGAAGGGGCAATAGAGAGCGCTGAGAGTTAAAGCTGCCTTGGGGAATCAGAGAGCACTGAGATTTAGTCAGAGCTGCTCTGAAGGGCAACAGAGAGCGGTGAGAGTTAGAGCTGCGTTAAAGTGGGAACAGAGAGTGCTGTGAGTTATAGAGCTGCACTGAAGGGGCAACTGAGAGCGCTTAGAGTTAGAGCTGCTGTGAAGGGGAAACAGAGAGAGCTCTGAGAGTTAGAGCTGCGTTGAAGGGGCAACACGGTGTGCTGAGAGATAGAGCTGGTGTGAAGGGGCAACAGAGAGCGCTGAGATTTAGTCAGAGCTGCTATGCAGGGGCAACAGAGCGCTGAGAGTTATAGCTGCTATGAATGGGCAACAGTGAGCGCTGAGTTACAGCTGCGTTGAAGGAGCAACCCAGAGGGTTGAGAGTCAGGGCTGCTGTGAAGCGGAAACAGAGAGTGGTGAGAGTTAGAGCTGCTGCGAAGGGGAAACAGAGTGGTGAGAGTTGCAGCTGTTGTGAAGGGGCAACACACAGCGCTGAGAGTTAGAGCTGTTGTGAAGGGGCTACACAGAGCGCTGAGATTTAGTCAGAGCTGCACTGAAGGCGCAACAGCGAGCGCTGAGGTTTAGAGCTGCGTCGAAGGGGCAACAAAGGGCGCTTAGAATTAGAGCTGCTCTGAAGGAGCAAACAGAGCGGTGAGAGTTAGAGCTCCTGTGAAGGGGCAGTAGAGAGCTCTGAGAGATACAGCTGCTGTGGAGGGGCCACAGAGAGTGCTGAGATTTCATCAGAGCTCCTCTGAAGTGGCAACTGAGAGCGCTTACAGTTATAGGTGCTGTGAAGGGGCAACAGAGAGCGCCGCGATTTAGTCAGAGCTGCTGTGAAGGGGCAACAGAAAGTGCTGAGAGTTAGAGCTGATGTGAAGGGGAAACTTAGAGCGCTTAGCGTTAGAGCTGCTATGAATGGGCAACAGGGAGAGGTGAGATTAATTCAGAGCTGTTCTGAAGGGGCAAAAGAGAGCGCTGAGAGTTAGAGCTGCAGATAAGTGGCAACAGGGAGCGGTGAGAGTTATTCGAAGATGTTGTGAAGGGGCAACACAGAGCGCTGAGTTAGAGCTGTTGTGAAGGGGCAACCGGGAGCGCTGAAAGTTAGTCAGAGCTGCTCTGAAGGGCAACAGAGCGCTCTGAGAGTTAGCGCTGCTGTGCAGGGGCAACAGAGAGCGCTTAGAGAGCTGCTGTGAAGGGGAAACACAGAGCGCTGAGATTTAGTGAGAGCTGCACTGAAGGGGCAACCCAGAGCGCTGTGAGTTAGAGCTGCTGAGAAGGGGCAACTGAGTGCACTTAGAGTAACAGCTGCTGTGAAGGGGCAGCAGACAACGCTTGAGAATCTGTCAGCGCTCCTGTGAAGGGGCACCAGGGATCGCTGAGAATTAGAGCTGCGTTGAAGGGGCAACACGGAGTGGTGAGATTTAGCGTTGCTGAGAAGGGGCAACACATAGCGCTGAGAGAGCTCCTGTGAAGGGGCAACAGATAGCGGTGAGAGGTAGTTAGAGCTGCTGTGACTGTGCAAGAGAGAGAGGTGAGAGTTGGGACTGCGTTGAAGGGGCAGCACAGAGCGCTGAGAGATAGAGCTGGTGTGAAGGGGCAACAGAGAGGGCTGAGATTTATTCAGAGCTGCTCTGAAGGGGCAACGGTCAGGGCTGAGAGTTATATCTGCTATGAATGGGCAACAGTGAGCTCTGAGTTACAGCTGCGTTGAAGGGGCCACACAGAGCGTTGAGAGTCAGGGCTGCTGTGAAGCGGAAACAGAGTGGTGAGAGTTAGAGCTGCCGTGAAGGGGAAACAGAGAGTGGTGAGAGTTACAGCTGTTGTGAAGGGGCAACACACAGCGCTGAGATTTAGAGCTGCTGTGAAGGGGCAACACAGATCGCTGAGATTTAGTCAGAGCTCCTCTGAAGGGGCAACAGAGCGCTCTGAGAGTTAGAGCTGCTGTGAAGGGGCAACAGAGCGTGCTGAGAGAGTTTCTGTGAAGGGGCAACACAGCGCGCTGAGATTTAGTCAGAGCTGCACTGAAGGGGCAACAGCGAGCGCTGAGAGTTAGAGCTGCGTTGAAGGGGCAACAGAGCTCGCTGAGCTTTACAGCTGCTGTGAAGGGGCAAGTGAGAGCGCTTAGAATTAGAGCTGCTGTCAATTAGCAAACAGAGCGGTGAGAGTTAGAGCTCCTGTGAAGGGGCAATAGAGAGCGCTGAGAGTTAAAGCTGCCTTGGGGAATCAGAGAGCACTGAGATTTAGTCAGAGCTGCTCTGAAGGGCAACAGAGAGCGGTGAGAGTTAGAGCTGCGTTAAAGTGGGAACAGAGAGTGCTGTGAGTTATAGAGCTGCACTGAAGGGGCAACTGAGAGCGCTTAGAGTTAGAGCTGCTGTGAAGGGGAAACAGAGAGAGCTCTGAGAGTTAGAGCTGCGTTGAAGGGGCAACACGGTGTGCTGAGAGATAGAGCTGGTGTGAAGGGGCAACAGAGAGCGCTGAGATTTAGTCAGAGCTGCTATGCAGGGGCAACAGAGCGCTGAGAGTTATAGCTGCTATGAATGGGCAACAGTGAGCGCTGAGTTACAGCTGCGTTGAAGGAGCAACCCAGAGGGTTGAGAGTCAGGGCTGCTGTGAAGCGGAAACAGAGAGTGGTGAGAGTTAGAGCTGCTGCGAAGGGGAAACAGAGTGGTGAGAGTTGCAGCTGTTGTGAAGGGGCAACACACAGCGCTGAGAGTTAGAGCTGTTGTGAAGGGGCTACACAGAGCGCTGAGATTTAGTCAGAGCTGCACTGAAGGCGCAACAGCGAGCGCTGAGGTTTAGAGCTGCGTCGAAGGGGCAACAAAGGGCGCTTAGAATTAGAGCTGCTCTGAAGGAGCAAACAGAGCGGTGAGAGTTAGAGCTCCTGTGAAGGGGCAGTAGAGAGCTCTGAGAGATACAGCTGCTGTGGAGGGGCCACAGAGAGTGCTGAGATTTCATCAGAGCTCCTCTGAAGTGGCAACTGAGAGCGCTTACAGTTATAGGTGCTGTGAAGGGGCAACAGAGAGCGCCGCGATTTAGTCAGAGCTGCTGTGAAGGGGCAACAGAAAGTGCTGAGAGTTAGAGCTGATGTGAAGGGGAAACTTAGAGCGCTTAGCGTTAGAGCTGCTATGAATGGGCAACAGGGAGAGGTGAGATTAATTCAGAGCTGTTCTGAAGGGGCAAAAGAGAGCGCTGAGAGTTAGAGCTGCAGATAAGTGGCAACAGGGAGCGGTGAGAGTTATTCGAAGATGTTGTGAAGGGGCAACACAGAGCGCTGAGTTAGAGCTGTTGTGAAGGGGCAACCGGGAGCGCTGAAAGTTAGTCAGAGCTGCTCTGAAGGGCAACAGAGCGCTCTGAGAGTTAGCGCTGCTGTGCAGGGGCAACAGAGAGCGCTTAGAGAGCTGCTGTGAAGGGGAAACACAGAGCGCTGAGATTTAGTGAGAGCTGCACTGAAGGGGCAACCCAGAGCGCTGTGAGTTAGAGCTGCTGAGAAGGGGCAACTGAGTGCACTTAGAGTAACAGCTGCTGTGAAGGGGCAGCAGACAACGCTTGAGAATCTGTCAGCGCTCCTGTGAAGGGGCACCAGGGATCGCTGAGAATTAGAGCTGCGTTGAAGGGGCAACACGGAGTGGTGAGATTTAGCGTTGCTGAGAAGGGGCAACACATAGCGCTGAGAGAGCTCCTGTGAAGGGGCAACAGATAGCGGTGAGAGGTAGTTAGAGCTGCTGTGACTGTGCAAGAGACAGAGGTGAGAGTTGGGACTGCGTTGAAGGGGCAGCACAGAGCGCTGAGAGATAGAGCTGGTGTGAAGGGGCAACAGAGAGGGCTGAGATTTATTCAGAGCTGCTCTGAAGGGGCAACGGTCAGGGCTGAGAGTTATATCTGCTATGAATGGGCAACAGTGAGCTCTGAGTTACAGCTGCGTTGAAGGGGCCACACAGAGCGTTGAGAGTCAGGGCTGCTGTGAAGCGGAAACAGAGTGGTGAGAGTTAGAGCTGCCGTGAAGGGGAAACAGAGAGTGGTGAGAGTTACAGCTGTTGTGAAGGGGCAACACACAGCGCTGAGATTTAGAGCTGCTGTGAAGGGGCAACACAGATCGCTGAGATTTAGTCAGAGCTCCTCTGAAGGGGCAACAGAGCGCTCTGAGAGTTAGAGCTGCTGTGAAGGGGCAACAGAGCGTGCTGAGAGAGTTTCTGTGAAGGGGCAACACAGCGCGCTGAGATTTAGTCAGAGCTGCACTGAAGGGGCAACAACGAGCGCTGAGAGTTAGATCTGCGTTGAAGGGGCAACAGAGCTCGCTGAGGTTTACAGCTGCTGTGAAGGGGCAAGTGAGAGCGCTTAGAATTAGAGCTGCTGTCAATTAGCAAACAGAGCGGTGAGAGTTAGAGCTCCTGTGAAGGGGCAATAGAGAGCGCTGAGAGTTAAAGCTGCCTTGGGGAATCAGAGAGCACTGAGATTTAGTCAGAGCTGCTCTGAAGGGCAACAGAGAGCGGTGAGAGTTAGAGCTGCGTTAAAGTGGGAACAGAGAGTGCTGTGAGTTATAGAGCTGCACTGAAGGGGCAACTGAGAGCGCTTAGAGTTAGAGCTGCTGTGAAGGGGAAACAGAGAGAGCTCTGAGAGTTAGAGCTGCGTTGAAGGGGCAACACGGTGTGCTGAGAGATAGAGCTGGTGTGAAGGGGCAACAGAGAGCGCTGAGATTTAGTCAGAGCTACGATGAAGGGTCAACAGATGGCTGAGAGTTATAGCTGCTATGAATGGGCAACAGTGAGCGCTGAGTTACAGCTGTGTTGATGGGCAACCCAGAGCGTTGAGAGTGAGGGCTGCTGTGAAGCGGAAACAGAGTGGTGAGAGTTAGAGCTGCTGTGAAAGGGAAACAGAGAGTGGAGAGAGTTAGAGCTGTTGTGAAGGGGCAACACACGGCGCTGAGATTTAGAGCTGCTGTGTAGGGGCTACACAGAGCGCTGAGAAAGCTTCTGTGAAGGGGAAACACAGAGCGCTGAGATTTAGTCAGAGCTGCACTGAAGGGGCAACCCAGAGTGCTGTGCGTTAGAGCTGCATTGAAGGGGTAAATGAGAGCTTTTAGAGTTAGAGCTGCTGTGAAAGGGCAACAGAGATCCGTGAGAGTTACAGCTGCGTTGAAGGGGCAACACAGAGCGCTGTGAGTTAGAGCTGCATTGAAGGGGCAACTGAGAGAGCTCAGCGTTAGAGCTGCTGTGAAGGGGCAACACAGAGCACTGGAAGTTAGAGCTGCTGAGAAGGGGCAACTGAGTGCACTTAGAGTTACAGCTGCTGTGTAGGGGCAGCAGACAACGCTTGAGAGTCAGTCAGCGCTCCTGTGAAGGGGCACCAGGGATGGCTGAGAATTAGAGCTGCGTTGAAGAGGCAACACGGAGTGCTGAGATTTAGCGTTGCTGAGAAGGGGCAACACATAGCGCTGAGAGTTAGAGCTCCTGTGAAGGGGCAACAGATAGCGGTGAGAGGTAGTTAGAGCTGCTGTGACTGTGCAAGAGAGAGAGGTGAGAGTTAGAACTGCGTTGAAGGGGCAGCACAGAGCGCTGAGAGGTAGAGCTGGTGTGAAGGGGCAACAGAGAGCGCTGAGATTTATTCAGAGCTGCTCTGAAGGGGCAACAGTCAGGGCTGAGAGTTATATCTGCTATGAATGGGCAACAGAGAGCGCTGAGATTTAGTCAGAGCTCCTCTGAAGGGGCAACAGAGCGCTCTGAGAGTTAGAGCTGCTGTGAAGGGGCAACAGAAAGCGCTGAGATTTAGTCAGTGCTACTCTGAAGGGCAACAGAGCGCGCTGAGAGTTAGAGCTGCTGTGAAGGGGCAACAGAGAGCGCTGAGAGACAGAGCTGTTGTGAAGGCGAAACAGAGAGCGCTGAGATTTACTCAGAGCTGCTGTGAAGGGGCAACAGAGCGCTGAGAGTTATAGCTGCTATGAATGTGCAACAGAGAGCGCTGAGATTTAGTCAGAGCTCCTCTGAAGGGGCAACAGAGCGCTCTGAGAGTTAGAGCTGCTGTGAAGGGGCAACTGAGAGCACTTAGAGTTAAAGCCGCTGTGAAGGGGCAACAGAGAGCGTAGAGAGTCAGGGCTGCTGTGAAGCAGAAACAGAGATTGGTGAGAGTTAGAGCTGCCGTGAAGGGGAAGCAGAGAGTGGTGAGAGTTACAGCTGTTGTGAAGGGGCAACACACAGCGCTGAGATTTAGAGCTGCTGTGAAGGGGCAACACAGATCGCTGAGATTTAGTCAGAGCTCCTCTGAAGGGGCAACAGAGCGCTCTGAGAGTTAGAGCTGCTGTGAAGGGGCAACAGAGCGTGCTGAGAGAGTTTCTGTGAAGGGGCAACACAGCGCGCTGAGATTTAGTCAGAGCTGCACTGAAGGGGCAACAACGAGCGCTGAGAGTTAGATCTGCGTTGAAGGGGCAACAGAGCTCGCTGAGGTTTACAGCTGCTGTGAAGGGGCAACTGAGAGCGCTTAGAATTAGAGCTGCTGTCAATTAGCAAACAGAGCGGTGAGAGTTAGAGCTCCTGTGAAGGGGCAATAGAGAGCGCTGAGAGTTAAAGCTGCCTTGGGGAATCAGAGAGCACTGAGATTTAGTCAGAGCTGCTCTGAAGGGCAACAGAGAGCGGTGAGAGTTAGAGCTGCGTTAAAGTGGGAACAGAGAGTGCTGTGAGTTATAGAGCTGCACTGAAGGGGCAACTGAGAGCGCTTAGAGTTAGAGCTGCTGTGAAGGGGAAACAGAGAGAGCTCTGAGAGTTAGAGCTGCGTTGAAGGGGCAACACGGTGTGCTGAGAGATAGAGCTGGTGTGAAGGGGCAACAGAGAGCGCTGAGATTTAGTCAGAGCTGCTATGCAGGGGCAACAGAGCGCTGAGAGTTATAGCTGCTATGAATTGGCAACAGTGAGCGCTGAGTTACAGCTGCGTTGAAGGAGCAACCCAGAGGGTTGAGAGTCAGGGCTGCTGTGAAGCGGAAACAGAGAGTGGTGAGAGTTAGAGCTGCTGCGAAGGGGAAACAGAGTGGTGAGAGTTGCAGCTGTTGTGAAGGGGCAACACACAGCGCTGAGAGTTAGAGCTGTTGTGAAGGGGCTACACAGAGCGCTGAGATTTAGTCAGAGCTGCACTGAAGGCGCAACAGCGAGCGCTGAGGTTTAGAGCTGCGTCGAAGGGGCAACAAAGGGCGCTTAGAATTAGAGCTGCTCTGAAGGAGCAAACAGAGCGGTGAGAGTTAGAGCTCCTGTGAAGGGGCAGTAGAGAGCTCTGAGAGATACAGCTGCTGTGGAGGGGCCACAGAGAGTGCTGAGATTTCATCAGAGCTCCTCTGAAGTGGCAACTGAGAGCGCTTACAGTTATAGGTGCTGTGAAGGGGCAACAGAGAGCGCCGCGATTTAGTCAGAGCTGCTGTGAAGGGGCAACAGAGAGCGCCGCGATTTAGTCAGAGCTGCTGTGAAGGGGCAACAGAAAGTGCTGAGAGTTAGAGCTGATGTGAAGGGGAAACTTAGAGCGCTTAGCGTTAGAGCTGCTATGAATGGGCAACAGGGAGAGGTGAGATTAATTCAGAGCTGTTCTGAAGGGGCAAAAGAGAGCGCTGAGAGTTAGAGCTGCAGATAAGTGGCAACAGGGAGCGGTGAGAGTTATTCGAAGATGTTGTGAAGGGGCAACACAGAGCGCTGAGTTAGAGCTGTTGTGAAGGGGCAACCGGGAGCGCTGAAAGTTAGTCAGAGCTGCTCTGAAGGGCAACAGAGCGCTCTGCGAGTTAGCGCTGCTGTGCAGGGGCAACAGAGAGCGCTTAGAGAGCTGCTGTGAAGGGGAAACACAGAGCGCTGAGATTTAGTGAGAGCTGCACTGAAGGGGCAACCCAGAGCGCTGTGAGTTAGAGCTGCTGAGAAGGGGCAACTGAGTGCACTTAGAGTAACAGCTGCTGTGAAGGGGCAGCAGACAACGCTTGAGAATCTGTCAGCGCTCCTGTGAAGGGGCACCAGGGATCGCTGAGAATTAGAGCTGCGTTGAAGGGGCAACACGGAGTGGTGAGATTTAGCGTTGCTGAGAAGGGGCAACACATAGCGCTGAGAGAGCTCCTGTGAAGGGGCAACAGATAGCGGTGAGAGGTAGTTAGAGCTGCTGTGACTGTGCAAGAGAGAGAGGTGAGAGTTGGGACTGCGTTGAAGGGGCAGCACAGAGCGCTGAGAGATAGAGCTGGTGTGAAGGGGCAACAGAGAGGGCTGAGATTTATTCAGAGCTGCTCTGAAGGGGCAACGGTCAGGGCTGAGAGTTATATCTGCTATGAATGGGCAACAGTGAGCTCTGAGTTACAGCTGCGTTGAAGGGGCCACACAGAGCGTTGAGAGTCAGGGCTGCTGTGAAGCGGAAACAGAGTGGTGAGAGTTAGAGCTGCCGTGAAGGGGAAACAGAGAGTGGTGAGAGTTACAGCTGTTGTGAAGGGGCAACACACAGCGCTGAGATTTAGAGCTGCTGTGAAGGGGCAACACAGATCGCTGAGATTTAGTCAGAGCTCCTCTGAAGGGGCAACAGAGCGCTCTGAGAGTTAGAGCTGCTGTGAAGGGGCAACAGAGCGTGCTGAGAGAGTTTCTGTGAAGGGGCAACACAGCGCGCTGAGATTTAGTCAGAGCTGCACTGAAGGGGCAACAGCGAGCGCTGAGAGTTAGAGCTGCGTTGAAGGGGCAACAGAGCTCGCTGAGCTTTACAGCTGCTGTGAAGGGGCAAGTGAGAGCGCTTAGAATTAGAGCTGCTGTCAATTAGCAAACAGAGCGGTGAGAGTTAGAGCTCCTGTGAAGGGGCAATAGAGAGCGCTGAGAGTTAAAGCTGCCTTGGGGAATCAGAGAGCACTGAGATTTAGTCAGAGCTGCTCTGAAGGGCAACAGAGAGCGGTGAGAGTTAGAGCTGCGTTAAAGTGGGAACAGAGAGTGCTGTGAGTTATAGAGCTGCACTGAAGGGGCAACTGAGAGCGCTTAGAGTTAGAGCTGCTGTGAAGGGGAAACAGAGAGAGCTCTGAGAGTTAGAGCTGCGTTGAAGGGGCAACACGGTGTGCTGAGAGATAGAGCTGGTGTGAAGGGGCAACAGAGAGCGCTGAGATTTAGTCAGAGCTGCTATGCAGGGGCAACAGAGCGCTGAGAGTTATAGCTGCTATGAATGGGCAACAGTGAGCGCTGAGTTACAGCTGCGTTGAAGGAGCAACCCAGAGGGTTGAGAGTCAGGGCTGCTGTGAAGCGGAAACAGAGAGTGGTGAGAGTTAGAGCTGCTGCGAAGGGGAAACAGAGTGGTGAGAGTTGCAGCTGTTGTGAAGGGGCAACACACAGCGCTGAGAGTTAGAGCTGTTGTGAAGGGGCTACACAGAGCGCTGAGATTTAGTCAGAGCTGCACTGAAGGCGCAACAGCGAGCGCTGAGGTTTAGAGCTGCGTCGAAGGGGCAACAAAGGGCGCTTAGAATTAGAGCTGCTCTGAAGGAGCAAACAGAGCGGTGAGAGTTAGAGCTCCTGTGAAGGGGCAGTAGAGAGCTCTGAGAGATACAGCTGCTGTGGAGGGGCCACAGAGAGTGCTGAGATTTCATCAGAGCTCCTCTGAAGTGGCAACTGAGAGCGCTTACAGTTATAGGTGCTGTGAAGGGGCAACAGAGAGCGCCGCGATTTAGTCAGAGCTGCTGTGAAGGGGCAACAGAAAGTGCTGAGAGTTAGAGCTGATGTGAAGGGGAAACTTAGAGCGCTTAGCGTTAGAGCTGCTATGAATGGGCAACAGGGAGAGGTGAGATTAATTCAGAGCTGTTCTGAAGGGGCAAAAGAGAGCGCTGAGAGTTAGAGCTGCAGATAAGTGGCAACAGGGAGCGGTGAGAGTTATTCGAAGATGTTGTGAAGGGGCAACACAGAGCGCTGAGTTAGAGCTGTTGTGAAGGGGCAACCGGGAGCGCTGAAAGTTAGTCAGAGCTGCTCTGAAGGGCAACAGAGCGCTCTGAGAGTTAGCGCTGCTGTGCAGGGGCAACAGAGAGCGCTTAGAGAGCTGCTGTGAAGGGGAAACACAGAGCGCTGAGATTTAGTGAGAGCTGCACTGAAGGGGCAACCCAGAGCGCTGTGAGTTAGAGCTGCTGAGAAGGGGCAACTGAGTGCACTTAGAGTAACAGCTGCTGTGAAGGGGCAGCAGACAACGCTTGAGAATCTGTCAGCGCTCCTGTGAAGGGGCACCAGGGATCGCTGAGAATTAGAGCTGCGTTGAAGGGGCAACACGGAGTGGTGAGATTTAGCGTTGCTGAGAAGGGGCAACACATAGCGCTGAGAGAGCTCCTGTGAAGGGGCAACAGATAGCGGTGAGAGGTAGTTAGAGCTGCTGTGACTGTGCAAGAGACAGAGGTGAGAGTTGGGACTGCGTTGAAGGGGCAGCACAGAGCGCTGAGAGATAGAGCTGGTGTGAAGGGGCAACAGAGAGGGCTGAGATTTATTCAGAGCTGCTCTGAAGGGGCAACGGTCAGGGCTGAGAGTTATATCTGCTATGAATGGGCAACAGTGAGCTCTGAGTTACAGCTGCGTTGAAGGGGCCACACAGAGCGTTGAGAGTCAGGGCTGCTGTGAAGCGGAAACAGAGTGGTGAGAGTTAGAGCTGCCGTGAAGGGGAAACAGAGAGTGGTGAGAGTTACAGCTGTTGTGAAGGGGCAACACACAGCGCTGAGATTTAGAGCTGCTGTGAAGGGGCAACACAGATCGCTGAGATTTAGTCAGAGCTCCTCTGAAGGGGCAACAGAGCGCTCTGAGAGTTAGAGCTGCTGTGAAGGGGCAACAGAGCGTGCTGAGAGAGTTTCTGTGAAGGGGCAACACAGCGCGCTGAGATTTAGTCAGAGCTGCACTGAAGGGGCAACAACGAGCGCTGAGAGTTAGATCTGCGTTGAAGGGGCAACAGAGCTCGCTGAGGTTTACAGCTGCTGTGAAGGGGCAAGTGAGAGCGCTTAGAATTAGAGCTGCTGTCAATTAGCAAACAGAGCGGTGAGAGTTAGAGCTCCTGTGAAGGGGCAATAGAGAGCGCTGAGAGTTAAAGCTGCCTTGGGGAATCAGAGAGCACTGAGATTTAGTCAGAGCTGCTCTGAAGGGCAACAGAGAGCGGTGAGAGTTAGAGCTGCGTTAAAGTGGGAACAGAGAGTGCTGTGAGTTATAGAGCTGCACTGAAGGGGCAACTGAGAGCGCTTAGAGTTAGAGCTGCTGTGAAGGGGAAACAGAGAGAGCTCTGAGAGTTAGAGCTGCGTTGAAGGGGCAACACGGTGTGCTGAGAGATAGAGCTGGTGTGAAGGGGCAACAGAGAGCGCTGAGATTTAGTCAGAGCTACGATGAAGGGTCAACAGATGGCTGAGAGTTATAGCTGCTATGAATGGGCAACAGTGAGCGCTGAGTTACAGCTGTGTTGATGGGCAACCCAGAGCGTTGAGAGTGAGGGCTGCTGTGAAGCGGAAACAGAGTGGTGAGAGTTAGAGCTGCTGTGAAAGGGAAACAGAGAGTGGAGAGAGTTAGAGCTGTTGTGAAGGGGCAACACACGGCGCTGAGATTTAGAGCTGCTGTGTAGGGGCTACACAGAGCGCTGAGAAAGCTTCTGTGAAGGGGAAACACAGAGCGCTGAGATTTAGTCAGAGCTGCACTGAAGGGGCAACCCAGAGTGCTGTGCGTTAGAGCTGCATTGAAGGGGTAAATGAGAGCTTTTAGAGTTAGAGCTGCTGTGAAAGGGCAACAGAGATCCGTGAGAGTTACAGCTGCGTTGAAGGGGCAACACAGAGCGCTGTGAGTTAGAGCTGCATTGAAGGGGCAACTGAGAGAGCTCAGCGTTAGAGCTGCTGTGAAGGGGCAACACAGAGCACTGGAAGTTAGAGCTGCTGAGAAGGGGCAACTGAGTGCACTTAGAGTTACAGCTGCTGTGTAGGGGCAGCAGACAACGCTTGAGAGTCAGTCAGCGCTCCTGTGAAGGGGCACCAGGGATGGCTGAGAATTAGAGCTGCGTTGAAGAGGCAACACGGAGTGCTGAGATTTAGCGTTGCTGAGAAGGGGCAACACATAGCGCTGAGAGTTAGAGCTCCTGTGAAGGGGCAACAGATAGCGGTGAGAGGTAGTTAGAGCTGCTGTGACTGTGCAAGAGAGAGAGGTGAGAGTTAGAACTGCGTTGAAGGGGCAGCACAGAGCGCTGAGAGGTAGAGCTGGTGTGAAGGGGCAACAGAGAGCGCTGAGATTTATTCAGAGCTGCTCTGAAGGGGCAACAGTCAGGGCTGAGAGTTATATCTGCTATGAATGGGCAACAGAGAGCGCTGAGATTTAGTCAGAGCTCCTCTGAAGGGGCAACAGAGCGCTCTGAGAGTTAGAGCTGCTGTGAAGGGGCAACAGAAAGCGCTGAGATTTAGTCAGTGCTACTCTGAAGGGCAACAGAGCGCGCTGAGAGTTAGAGCTGCTGTGAAGGGGCAACAGAGAGCGCTGAGAGACAGAGCTGTTGTGAAGGCGAAACAGAGAGCGCTGAGATTTACTCAGAGCTGCTGTGAAGGGGCAACAGAGCGCTGAGAGTTATAGCTGCTATGAATGTGCAACAGAGAGCGCTGAGATTTAGTCAGAGCTCCTCTGAAGGGGCAACAGAGCGCTCTGAGAGTTAGAGCTGCTGTGAAGGGGCAACTGAGAGCACTTAGAGTTAAAGCCGCTGTGAAGGGGCAACAGAGAGCGTAGAGAGTCAGGGCTGCTGTGAAGCAGAAACAGAGATTGGTGAGAGTTAGAGCTGCCGTGAAGGGGAAGCAGAGAGTGGTGAGAGTTACAGCTGTTGTGAAGGGGCAACACACAGCGCTGAGATTTAGAGCTGCTGTGAAGGGGCAACACAGATCGCTGAGATTTAGTCAGAGCTCCTCTGAAGGGGCAACAGAGCGCTCTGAGAGTTAGAGCTGCTGTGAAGGGGCAACAGAGCGTGCTGAGAGAGTTTCTGTGAAGGGGCAACACAGCGCGCTGAGATTTAGTCAGAGCTGCACTGAAGGGGCAACAACGAGCGCTGAGAGTTAGATCTGCGTTGAAGGGGCAACAGAGCTCGCTGAGGTTTACAGCTGCTGTGAAGGGGCAACTGAGAGCGCTTAGAATTAGAGCTGCTGTCAATTAGCAAACAGAGCGGTGAGAGTTAGAGCTCCTGTGAAGGGGCAATAGAGAGCGCTGAGAGTTAAAGCTGCCTTGGGGAATCAGAGAGCACTGAGATTTAGTCAGAGCTGCTCTGAAGGGCAACAGAGAGCGGTGAGAGTTAGAGCTGCGTTAAAGTGGGAACAGAGAGTGCTGTGAGTTATAGAGCTGCACTGAAGGGGCAACTGAGAGCGCTTAGAGTTAGAGCTGCTGTGAAGGGGAAACAGAGAGAGCTCTGAGAGTTAGAGCTGCGTTGAAGGGGCAACACGGTGTGCTGAGAGATAGAGCTGGTGTGAAGGGGCAACAGAGAGCGCTGAGATTTAGTCAGAGCTGCTATGCAGGGGCAACAGAGCGCTGAGAGTTATAGCTGCTATGAATTGGCAACAGTGAGCGCTGAGTTACAGCTGCGTTGAAGGAGCAACCCAGAGGGTTGAGAGTCAGGGCTGCTGTGAAGCGGAAACAGAGAGTGGTGAGAGTTAGAGCTGCTGCGAAGGGGAAACAGAGTGGTGAGAGTTGCAGCTGTTGTGAAGGGGCAACACACAGCGCTGAGAGTTAGAGCTGTTGTGAAGGGGCTACACAGAGCGCTGAGATTTAGTCAGAGCTGCACTGAAGGCGCAACAGCGAGCGCTGAGGTTTAGAGCTGCGTCGAAGGGGCAACAAAGGGCGCTTAGAATTAGAGCTGCTCTGAAGGAGCAAACAGAGCGGTGAGAGTTAGAGCTCCTGTGAAGGGGCAGTAGAGAGCTCTGAGAGATACAGCTGCTGTGGAGGGGCCACAGAGAGTGCTGAGATTTCATCAGAGCTCCTCTGAAGTGGCAACTGAGAGCGCTTACAGTTATAGGTGCTGTGAAGGGGCAACAGAGAGCGCCGCGATTTAGTCAGAGCTGCTGTGAAGGGGCAACAGAGAGCGCCGCGATTTAGTCAGAGCTGCTGTGAAGGGGCAACAGAAAGTGCTGAGAGTTAGAGCTGATGTGAAGGGGAAACTTAGAGCGCTTAGCGTTAGAGCTGCTATGAATGGGCAACAGGGAGAGGTGAGATTAATTCAGAGCTGTTCTGAAGGGGCAAAAGAGAGCGCTGAGAGTTAGAGCTGCAGATAAGTGGCAACAGGGAGCGGTGAGAGTTATTCGAAGATGTTGTGAAGGGGCAACACAGAGCGCTGAGTTAGAGCTGTTGTGAAGGGGCAACCGGGAGCGCTGAAAGTTAGTCAGAGCTGCTCTGAAGGGCAACAGAGCGCTCTGCGAGTTAGCGCTGCTGTGCAGGGGCAACAGAGAGCGCTTAGAGAGCTGCTGTGAAGGGGAAACACAGAGCGCTGAGATTTAGTGAGAGCTGCACTGAAGGGGCAACCCAGAGCGCTGTGAGTTAGAGCTGCTGAGAAGGGGCAACTGAGTGCACTTAGAGTAACAGCTGCTGTGAAGGGGCAGCAGACAACGCTTGAGAATCTGTCAGCGCTCCTGTGAAGGGGCACCAGGGATCGCTGAGAATTAGAGCTGCGTTGAAGGGGCAACACGGAGTGGTGAGATTTAGCGTTGCTGAGAAGGGGCAACACATAGCGCTGAGAGAGCTCCTGTGAAGGGGCAACAGATAGCGGTGAGAGGTAGTTAGAGCTGCTGTGACTGTGCAAGAGACAGAGGTGAGAGTTGGGACTGCGTTGAAGGGGCAGCACAGAGCGCTGAGAGATAGAGCTGGTGTGAAGGGGCAACAGAGAGGGCTGAGATTTATTCAGAGCTGCTCTGAAGGGGCAACGGTCAGGGCTGAGAGTTATATCTGCTATGAATGGGCAACAGTGAGCTCTGAGTTACAGCTGCGTTGAAGGGGCCACACAGAGCGTTGAGAGTCAGGGCTGCTGTGAAGCGGAAACAGAGTGGTGAGAGTTAGAGCTGCCGTGAAGGGGAAACAGAGAGTGGTGAGAGTTACAGCTGTTGTGAAGGGGCAACACACAGCTCTGAGAGTTAGAGCTGCTGTGAAGGGGCAACACAGATCGCTGAGATTTAGTCAGAGCTCCTCTGAAGGGGCAACAGAGCGCTCTGAGAGTTAGAGCTGCTGTGAAGGGGCAACAGAGCGTGCTGAGAGAGTTTCTGTGAAGGGGCAACACAGCGCGCTGAGATTTAGTCAGAGCTGCACTGAAGGGGCAACAGCGAGCGCTGAGAGTTAGAGCTGCGTTGAAGGGGCAACAGAGCTCGCTGAGCTTTACAGCTGCTGTGAAGGGGCAAGTGAGAGCGCTTAGAATTAGAGCTGCTGTCAATTAGCAAACAGAGCGGTGAGAGTTAGAGCTCCTGTGAAGGGGCAATAGAGAGCGCTGAGAGTTAAAGCTGCCTTGGGGAATCAGAGAGCACTGAGATTTAGTCAGAGCTGCTCTGAAGGGCAACAGAGAGCGGTGAGAGTTAGAGCTGCGTTAAAGTGGGAACAGAGAGTGCTGTGAGTTATAGAGCTGCACTGAAGGGGCAACTGAGAGCGCTTAGAGTTAGAGCTGCTGTGAAGGGGAAACAGAGAGAGCTCTGAGAGTTAGAGCTGCGTTGAAGGGGCAACACGGTGTGCTGAGAGATAGAGCTGGTGTGAAGGGGCAACAGAGAGCGCTGAGATTTAGTCAGAGCTGCTATGCAGGGGCAACAGAGCGCTGAGAGTTATAGCTGCTATGAATTGGCAACAGTGAGCGCTGAGTTACAGCTGCGTTGAAGGAGCAACCCAGAGGGTTGAGAGTCAGGGCTGCTGTGAAGCGGAAACAGAGAGTGGTGAGAGTTAGAGCTGCTGCGAAGGGGAAACAGAGTGGTGAGAGTTGCAGCTGTTGTGAAGGGGCAACACACAGCGCTGAGAGTTAGAGCTGTTGTGAAGGGGCTACACAGAGCGCTGAGATTTAGTCAGAGCTGCACTGAAGGCGCAACAGCGAGCGCTGAGGTTTAGAGCTGCGTCGAAGGGGCAACAAAGGGCGCTTAGAATTAGAGCTGCTCTGAAGGAGCAAACAGAGCGGTGAGAGTTAGAGCTCCTGTGAAGGGGCAGTAGAGAGCTCTGAGAGATACAGCTGCTGTGGAGGGGCCACAGAGAGTGCTGAGATTTCATCAGAGCTCCTCTGAAGTGGCAACTGAGAGCGCTTACAGTTATAGGTGCTGTGAAGGGGCAACAGAGAGCGCCGCGATTTAGTCAGAGCTGCTGTGAAGGGGCAACAGAAAGTGCTGAGAGTTAGAGCTGATGTGAAGGGGAAACTTAGAGCGCTTAGCGTTAGAGCTGCTATGAATGGGCAACAGGGAGAGGTGAGATTAATTCAGAGCTGTTCTGAAGGGGCAAAAGAGAGCGCTGAGAGTTAGAGCTGCAGATAAGTGGCAACAGGGAGCGGTGAGAGTTATTCGAAGATGTTGTGAAGGGGCAACACAGAGCGCTGAGTTAGAGCTGTTGTGAAGGGGCAACCGGGAGCGCTGAAAGTTAGTCAGAGCTGCTCTGAAGGGCAACAGAGCGCTCTGAGAGTTAGCGCTGCTGTGCAGGGGCAACAGAGAGCGCTTAGAGAGCTGCTGTGAAGGGGAAACACAGAGCGCTGAGATTTAGTGAGAGCTGCACTGAAGGGGCAACCCAGAGCGCTGTGAGTTAGAGCTGCTGAGAAGGGGCAACTGAGTGCACTTAGAGTTACAGCTGCTGTGAAGGGGCAGCAGACAACGCTGGAGAATCTGTCAGCGCTCCTGTGAAGGGGCACCAGGGATCGCTGAGAATTAGAGCTGCGTTGAAGGGGCAACACGGAGTGGTGAGATTTAGCGTTGCTGAGAAGGGGCAACACATAGCGCTGAGAGAGCTCCTGTGAAGGGGCAACAGATAGCGGTGAGAGGTAGTTAGAGCTGCTGTGACTGTGCAAGAGACAGAGGTGAGAGTTGGGACTGCGTTGAAGGGGCAGCACAGAGCGCTGAGAGATAGAGCTGGTGTGAAGGGGCAACAGAGAGGGCTGAGATTTATTCAGAGCTGCTCTGAAGGGGCAACGGTCAGGGCTGAGAGTTATATCTGCTATGAATGGGCAACAGTGAGCTCTGAGTTACAGCTGCGTTGAAGGGGCCACACAGAGCGTTGAGAGTCAGGGCTGCTGTGAAGCGGAAACAGAGTGGTGAGAGTTAGAGCTGCCGTGAAGGGGAAACAGAGTGGTGAGAGTTACAGCTGTTGTGAAGGGGCAACACACAGCGCTGAGATTTAGAGCTGCTGTGAAGGGGCAACACAGATCGCTGAGATTTAGTCAGAGCTCCTCTGAAGGGGCAACAGAGCGCTCTGAGAGTTAGAGCTGCTGTGAAGGGGCAACAGAGCGTGCTGAGAGAGTTTCTGTGAAGGGGCAACACAGCGCGCTGAGATTTAGTCAGAGCTGCACTGAAGGGGCAACAACGAGCGCTGAGAGTTAGATCTGCGTTGAAGGGGCAACAGAGCTCGCTGAGGTTTACAGCTGCTGTGAAGGGGCAAGTGAGAGCGCTTAGAATTAGAGCTGCTGTCAATTAGCAAACAGAGCGGTGAGAGTTAGAGCTCCTGTGAAGGGGCAATAGAGAGCGCTGAGAGTTAAAGCTGCCTTGGGGAATCAGAGAGCACTGAGATTTAGTCAGAGCTGCTCTGAAGGGCAACAGAGAGCGGTGAGAGTTAGAGCTGCGTTAAAGTGGGAACAGAGAGTGCTGTGAGTTATAGAGCTGCACTGAAGGGGCAACTGAGAGCGCTTAGAGTTAGAGCTGCTGTGAAGGGGAAACAGAGAGAGCTCTGAGAGTTAGAGCTGCGTTGAAGGGGCAACACGGTGTGCTGAGAGATAGAGCTGGTGTGAAGGGGCAACAGAGAGCGCTGAGATTTAGTCAGAGCTACGATGCAGGGTCAACAGAGCGCTGAGAGTTATAGCTGCTATGAATGGGCAACAGTGAGCGCTGAGTTACAGCTGTGTTGATGGGCAACCCAGAGCGTTGAGAGTGAGGGCTGCTGTGAAGCGGAAACAGAGTGGTGAGAGTTAGAGCTGCTGTGAAAGGGAAACAGAGAGTGGAGAGAGTTAGAGCTGTTGTGAAGGGGCAACACACGGCGCTGAGATTTAGAGCTGCTGTGTAGGGGCTACACAGAGCGCTGAGAAAGCTTCTGTGAAGGGGAAACACAGAGCGCTGAGATTTAGTCAGAGCTGCACTGAAGGGGCAACCCAGAGTGCTGTGCGTTAGAGCTGCATTGAAGGGGTAAATGAGAGCTTTTAGAGTTAGAGCTGCTGTGAAAGGGCAACAGAGATCCGTGAGAGTTACAGCTGCGTTGAAGGGGCAACACAGAGCGCTGTGAGTTAGAGCTGCATTGAAGGGGCAACTCAGCTCAGCGTTAGAGCTGCTGTGAAGGGGCAACACAGAGCACTGGAAGTTAGAGCTGCTGAGAAGGGGCAACTGAGTGCACTTAGAGTTACAGCTGCTGTGTAGGGGCAGCAGACAACGCTTGAGAGTCAGTCAGCGCTCCTGTGAAGGGGCACCAGGGATGGCTGAGAATTAGAGCTGCGTTGAAGAGGCAACACGGAGTGCTGAGATTTAGCGTTGCTGAGAAGGGGCAACACATAGCGCTGAGAGTTAGAGCTCCTGTGAAGGGGCAACAGATAGCGGTGAGAGGTAGTTAGAGCTGCTGTGACTGTGCAAGAGAGAGAGGTGAGAGTTAGAACTGCGTTGAAGGGGCAGCACAGAGCGCTGAGAGGTAGAGCTGGTGTGAAGGGGCAACAGAGAGCGCTGAGATTTATTCAGAGCTGCTCTGAAGGGGCAACAGTCAGGGCTGAGAGTTATATCTGCTATGAATGGGCAACAGAGAGCGCTGAGATTTAGTCAGAGCTCCTCTGAAGGGGCAACAGAGCGCTCTGAGAGTTAGAGCTGCTGTGAAGGGGCAACAGAAAGCGCTGAGATTTAGTCAGTGCTACTCTGAAGGGCAACAGAGCGCGCTGAGAGTTAGAGCTGCTGTGAAGGGGCAACAGAGAGCGCTGAGAGACAGAGCTGTTGTGAAGGCGAAACAGAGAGCGCTGAGATTTACTCAGAGCTGCTGTGAAGGGGCAACAGAGCGCTGAGAGTTATAGCTGCTATGAATGTGCAACAGAGAGCGCTGAGATTTAGTCAGAGCTCCTCTGAAGGGGCAACAGAGCGCTCTGAGAGTTAGAGCTGCTGTGAAGGGGCAACTGAGAGCACTTAGAGTTAAAGCCGCTGTGAAGGGGCAACAGAGAGCGTAGAGAGTCAGGGCTGCTGTGAAGCAGAAACAGAGATTGGTGAGAGTTAGAGCTGCCGTGAAGGGGAAACAGAGAGTGGTGAGAGTTACAGCTGTTGTGAAGGGGCAACACACAGCGCTGAGATTTAGAGCTGCTGTGAAGGGGCAACACAGATCGCTGAGATTTAGTCAGAGCTCCTCTGAAGGGGCAACAGAGCGCTCTGAGAGTTAGAGCTGCTGTGAAGGGGCAACAGAGCGTGCTGAGAGAGTTTCTGTGAAGGGGCAACACAGCGCGCTGAGATTTAGTCAGAGCTGCACTGAAGGGGCAACAGCGAGCGCTGAGAGTTAGAGCTGCGTTGAAGGGGCAACAGAGCTCGCTGAGCTTTACAGCTGCTGTGAAGGGGCAAGTGAGAGCGCTTAGAATTAGAGCTGCTGTCAATTAGCAAACAGAGCGGTGAGAGTTAGAGCTCCTGTGAAGGGGCAATAGAGAGCGCTGAGAGTTAAAGCTGCCTTGGGGAATCAGAGAGCACTGAGATTTAGTCAGAGCTGCTCTGAAGGGCAACAGAGAGCGGTGAGAGTTAGAGCTGCGTTAAAGTGGGAACAGAGAGTGCTGTGAGTTATAGAGCTGCACTGAAGGGGCAACTGAGAGCGCTTAGAGTTAGAGCTGCTGTGAAGGGGAAACAGAGAGAGCTCTGAGAGTTAGAGCTGCGTTGAAGGGGCAACACGGTGTGCTGAGAGATAGAGCTGGTGTGAAGGGGCAACAGAGAGCGCTGAGATTTAGTCAGAGCTGCTATGCAGGGGCAACAGAGCGCTGAGAGTTATAGCTGCTATGAATTGGCAACAGTGAGCGCTGAGTTACAGCTGCGTTGAAGGAGCAACCCAGAGGGTTGAGAGTCAGGGCTGCTGTGAAGCGGAAACAGAGAGTGGTGAGAGTTAGAGCTGCTGCGAAGGGGAAACAGAGTGGTGAGAGTTGCAGCTGTTGTGAAGGGGCAACACACAGCGCTGAGAGTTAGAGCTGTTGTGAAGGGGCTACACAGAGCGCTGAGATTTAGTCAGAGCTGCACTGAAGGCGCAACAGCGAGCGCTGAGGTTTAGAGCTGCGTCGAAGGGGCAACAAAGGGCGCTTAGAATTAGAGCTGCTCTGAAGGAGCAAACAGAGCGGTGAGAGTTAGAGCTCCTGTGAAGGGGCAGTAGAGAGCTCTGAGAGATACAGCTGCTGTGGAGGGGCCACAGAGAGTGCTGAGATTTCATCAGAGCTCCTCTGAAGTGGCAACTGAGAGCGCTTACAGTTATAGGTGCTGTGAAGGGGCAACAGAGAGCGCCGCGATTTAGTCAGAGCTGCTGTGAAGGGGCAACAGAAAGTGCTGAGAGTTAGAGCTGATGTGAAGGGGAAACTTAGAGCGCTTAGCGTTAGAGCTGCTATGAATGGGCAACAGGGAGAGGTGAGATTAATTCAGAGCTGTTCTGAAGGGGCAAAAGAGAGCGCTGAGAGTTAGAGCTGCAGATAAGTGGCAACAGGGAGCGGTGAGAGTTATTCGAAGATGTTGTGAAGGGGCAACACAGAGCGCTGAGTTAGAGCTGTTGTGAAGGGGCAACCGGGAGCGCTGAAAGTTAGTCAGAGCTGCTCTGAAGGGCAACAGAGCGCTCTGAGAGTTAGCGCTGCTGTGCAGGGGCAACAGAGAGCGCTTAGAGAGCTGCTGTGAAGGGGAAACACAGAGCGCTGAGATTTAGTGAGAGCTGCACTGAAGGGGCAACCCAGAGCGCTGTGAGTTAGAGCTGCTGAGAAGGGGCAACTGAGTGCACTTAGAGTTACAGCTGCTGTGAAGGGGCAGCAGACAACGCTGGAGAATCTGTCAGCGCTCCTGTGAAGGGGCACCAGGGATCGCTGAGAATTAGAGCTGCGTTGAAGGGGCAACACGGAGTGGTGAGATTTAGCGTTGCTGAGAAGGGGCAACACATAGCGCTGAGAGAGCTCCTGTGAAGGGGCAACAGATAGCGGTGAGAGGTAGTTAGAGCTGCTGTGACTGTGCAAGAGACAGAGGTGAGAGTTGGGACTGCGTTGAAGGGGCAGCACAGAGCGCTGAGAGATAGAGCTGGTGTGAAGGGGCAACAGAGAGGGCTGAGATTTATTCAGAGCTGCTCTGAAGGGGCAACGGTCAGGGCTGAGAGTTATATCTGCTATGAATGGGCAACAGTGAGCTCTGAGTTACAGCTGCGTTGAAGGGGCCACACAGAGCGTTGAGAGTCAGGGCTGCTGTGAAGCGGAAACAGAGTGGTGAGAGTTAGAGCTGCCGTGAAGGGGAAACAGAGTGGTGAGAGTTACAGCTGTTGTGAAGGGGCAACACACAGCGCTGAGATTTAGAGCTGCTGTGAAGGGGCAACACAGATCGCTGAGATTTAGTCAGAGCTCCTCTGAAGGGGCAACAGAGCGCTCTGAGAGTTAGAGCTGCTGTGAAGGGGCAACAGAGCGTGCTGAGAGAGTTTCTGTGAAGGGGCAACACAGCGCGCTGAGATTTAGTCAGAGCTGCACTGAAGGGGCAACAACGAGCGCTGAGAGTTAGATCTGCGTTGAAGGGGCAACAGAGCTCGCTGAGGTTTACAGCTGCTGTGAAGGGGCAAGTGAGAGCGCTTAGAATTAGAGCTGCTGTCAATTAGCAAACAGAGCGGTGAGAGTTAGAGCTCCTGTGAAGGGGCAATAGAGAGCGCTGAGAGTTAAAGCTGCCTTGGGGAATCAGAGAGCACTGAGATTTAGTCAGAGCTGCTCTGAAGGGCAACAGAGAGCGGTGAGAGTTAGAGCTGCGTTAAAGTGGGAACAGAGAGTGCTGTGAGTTATAGAGCTGCACTGAAGGGGCAACTGAGAGCGCTTAGAGTTAGAGCTGCTGTGAAGGGGAAACAGAGAGAGCTCTGAGAGTTAGAGCTGCGTTGAAGGGGCAACACGGTGTGCTGAGAGATAGAGCTGGTGTGAAGGGGCAACAGAGAGCGCTGAGATTTAGTCAGAGCTACGATGCAGGGTCAACAGAGCGCTGAGAGTTATAGCTGCTATGAATGGGCAACAGTGAGCGCTGAGTTACAGCTGTGTTGATGGGCAACCCAGAGCGTTGAGAGTGAGGGCTGCTGTGAAGCGGAAACAGAGTGGTGAGAGTTAGAGCTGCTGTGAAAGGGAAACAGAGAGTGGAGAGAGTTAGAGCTGTTGTGAAGGGGCAACACACGGCGCTGAGATTTAGAGCTGCTGTGTAGGGGCTACACAGAGCGCTGAGAAAGCTTCTGTGAAGGGGAAACACAGAGCGCTGAGATTTAGTCAGAGCTGCACTGAAGGGGCAACCCAGAGTGCTGTGCGTTAGAGCTGCATTGAAGGGGTAAATGAGAGCTTTTAGAGTTAGAGCTGCTGTGAAAGGGCAACAGAGATCCGTGAGAGTTACAGCTGCGTTGAAGGGGCAACACAGAGCGCTGTGAGTTAGAGCTGCATTGAAGGGGCAACTGAGAGAGCTCAGCGTTAGAGCTGCTGTGAAGGGGCAACACAGAGCACTGGAAGTTAGAGCTGCTGAGAAGGGGCAACTGAGTGCACTTAGAGTTACAGCTGCTGTGTAGGGGCAGCAGACAACGCTTGAGAGTCAGTCAGCGCTCCTGTGAAGGGGCACCAGGGATGGCTGAGAATTAGAGCTGCGTTGAAGAGGCAACACGGAGTGCTGAGATTTAGCGTTGCTGAGAAGGGGCAACACATAGCGCTGAGAGTTAGAGCTCCTGTGAAGGGGCAACAGATAGCGGTGAGAGGTAGTTAGAGCTGCTGTGACTGTGCAAGAGAGAGAGGTGAGAGTTAGAACTGCGTTGAAGGGGCAGCACAGAGCGCTGAGAGGTAGAGCTGGTGTGAAGGGGCAACAGAGAGCGCTGAGATTTATTCAGAGCTGCTCTGAAGGGGCAACAGTCAGGGCTGAGAGTTATATCTGCTATGAATGGGCAACAGAGAGCGCTGAGATTTAGTCAGAGCTCCTCTGAAGGGGCAACAGAGCGCTCTGAGAGTTAGAGCTGCTGTGAAGGGGCAACAGAAAGCGCTGAGATTTAGTCAGTGCTACTCTGAAGGGCAACAGAGCGCGCTGAGAGTTAGAGCTGCTGTGAAGGGGCAACAGAGAGCGCTGAGAGACAGAGCTGTTGTGAAGGCGAAACAGAGAGCGCTGAGATTTACTCAGAGCTGCTGTGAAGGGGCAACAGAGCGCTGAGAGTTATAGCTGCTATGAATGTGCAACAGAGAGCGCTGAGATTTAGTCAGAGCTCCTCTGAAGGGGCAACAGAGCGCTCTGAGAGTTAGAGCTGCTGTGAAGGGGCAACTGAGAGCACTTAGAGTTAAAGCCGCTGTGAAGGGGCAACAGAGAGCGTAGAGAGTCAGGGCTGCTGTGAAGCAGAAACAGAGATTGGTGAGAGTTAGAGCTGCCGTGAAGGGGAAACAGAGAGTGGTGAGAGTTACAGCTGTTGTGAAGGGGCAACACACAGCGCTGAGATTTAGAGCTGCTGTGAAGGGGCAACACAGATCGCTGAGATTTAGTCAGAGCTCCTCTGAAGGGGCAACAGAGCGCTCTGAGAGTTAGAGCTGCTGTGAAGGGGCAACAGAGCGTGCTGAGAGAGTTTCTGTGAAGGGGCAACACAGCGCGCTGAGATTTAGTCAGAGCTGCACTGAAGGGGCAACAGCGAGCGCTGAGAGTTAGAGCTGCGTTGAAGGGGCAACAGAGCTCGCTGAGCTTTACAGCTGCTGTGAAGGGGCAAGTGAGAGCGCTTAGAATTAGAGCTGCTGTCAATTAGCAAACAGAGCGGTGAGAGTTAGAGCTCCTGTGAAGGGGCAATAGAGAGCGCTGAGAGTTAAAGCTGCCTTGGGGAATCAGAGAGCACTGAGATTTAGTCAGAGCTGCTCTGAAGGGCAACAGAGAGCGGTGAGAGTTAGAGCTGCGTTAAAGTGGGAACAGAGAGTGCTGTGAGTTATAGAGCTGCACTGAAGGGGCAACTGAGAGCGCTTAGAGTTAGAGCTGCTGTGAAGGGGAAACAGAGAGAGCTCTGAGAGTTAGAGCTGCGTTGAAGGGGCAACACGGTGTGCTGAGAGATAGAGCTGGTGTGAAGGGGCAACAGAGAGCGCTGAGATTTAGTCAGAGCTGCTATGCAGGGGCAACAGAGCGCTGAGAGTTATAGCTGCTATGAATTGGCAACAGTGAGCGCTGAGTTACAGCTGCGTTGAAGGAGCAACCCAGAGGGTTGAGAGTGAGGGCTGCTGTGAAGCGGAAACAGAGAGTGGTGAGAGTTAGAGCTGCTGCGAAGGGGAAACAGAGTGGTGAGAGTTGCAGCTGTTGTGAAGGGGCAACACACAGCGCTGAGAGTTAGAGCTGTTGTGAAGGGGCTACACAGAGCGCTGAGATTTAGTCAGAGCTGCACTGAAGGCGCAACAGCGAGCGCTGAGGTTTAGAGCTGCGTCGAAGGGGCAACAAAGGGCGCTTAGAATTAGAGCTGCTCTGAAGGAGCAAACAGAGCGGTGAGAGTTAGAGCTCCTGTGAAGGGGCAGTAGAGAGCTCTGAGAGATACAGCTGCTGTGGAGGGGCCACAGAGAGTGCTGAGATTTCATCAGAGCTCCTCTGAAGTGGCAACTGAGAGCGCTTACAGTTATAGGTGCTGTGAAGGGGCAACAGAGAGCGCCGCGATTTAGTCAGAGCTGCTGTGAAGGGGCAACAGAAAGTGCTGAGAGTTAGAGCTGATGTGAAGGGGAAACTTAGAGCGCTTAGCGTTAGAGCTGCTATGAATGGGCAACAGGGAGAGGTGAGATTAATTCAGAGCTGTTCTGAAGGGGCAAAAGAGAGCGCTGAGAGTTAGAGCTGCAGATAAGTGGCAACAGGGAGCGGTGAGAGTTATTCGAAGATGTTGTGAAGGGGCAACACAGAGCGCTGAGTTAGAGCTGTTGTGAAGGGGCAACCGGGAGCGCTGAAAGTTAGTCAGAGCTGCTCTGAAGGGCAACAGAGCGCTCTGAGAGTTAGCGCTGCTGTGCAGGGGCAACAGAGAGCGCTTGGAGAGCTGCTGTGAAGGGGAAACACAGAGCGCTGAGATTTAGTGAGAGCTGCACTGAAGGGGCAACCCAGAGCGCTGTGAGTTAGAGCTGCTGAGAAGGGGCAACTGAGTGCACTTAGAGTTACAGCTGCTGTGAAGGGGCAGCAGACAACGCTGGAGAATCTGTCAGCGCTCCTGTGAAGGGGCACCAGGGATCGCTGAGAATTAGAGCTGCGTTGAAGGGGCAACACGGAGTGGTGAGATTTAGCGTTGCTGAGAAGGGGCAACACATAGCGCTGAGAGAGCTCCTGTGAAGGGGCAACAGATAGCGGTGAGAGGTAGTTAGAGCTGCTGTGACTGTGCAAGAGACAGAGGTGAGAGTTGGGACAGCGTTGAAGGGGCAGCACAGAGCGCTGAGAGATAGAGCTGGTGTGAAGGGGCAACAGAGAGGGCTGAGATTTATTCAGAGCTGCTCTGAAGGGGCAACGGTCAGGGCTGAGAGTTATATCTGCTATGAATGGGCAACAGTGAGCTCTGAGTTACAGCTGCGTTGAAGGGGCCACACAGAGCGTTGAGAGTCAGGGCTGCTGTGAAGCGGAAACAGAGTGGTGAGAGTTAGAGCTGCCGTGAAGGGGAAACAGAGAGTGGTGAGAGTTACAGCTGTTGTGAAGGGGCAACACACAGCGCTGAGATTTAGAGCTGCTGTGAAGGGGCAACACAGATCGCTGAGATTTAGTCAGAGCTCCTCTGAAGGGGCAACAGAGCGCTCTGAGAGTTAGAGCTGCTGTGAAGGGGCAACAGAGCGTGCTGAGAGAGTTTCTGTGAAGGGGCAACACAGCGCGCTGAGATTTAGTCAGAGCTGCACTGAAGGGGCAACAGCGAGCGCTGAGAGTTAGAGCTGCGTTGAAGGGGCAACAGAGCTCGCTGAGGTTTACAGCTGCTGTGAAGGGGCAAGTGAGAGCGCTTAGAATTAGAGCTGCTGTCAATTAGCAAACAGAGCGGTGAGAGTTAGAGCTCCTGTGAAGGGGCAATAGAGAGCGCTGAGAGTTAAAGCTGCCTTGGGGAATCAGAGAGCACTGAGATTTAGTCAGAGCTGCTCTGAAGGGCAACAGAGAGCGGTGAGAGTTAGAGCTGCGTTAAAGTGGGAACAGAGAGTGCTGTGAGTTATAGAGCTGCACTGAAGGGGCAACTGAGAGCGCTTAGAGTTAGAGCTGCTGTGAAGGGGAAACAGAGAGAGCTCTGAGAGTTAGAGCTGCGTTGAAGGGGCAACACGGTGTGCTGAGAGATAGAGCTGGTGTGAAGGGGCAACAGAGAGCGCTGAGATTTAGTCAGAGCTGCTATGCAGGGGCAACAGAGCGCTGAGAGTTATAGCTGCTATGAATTGGCAACAGTGAGCGCTGAGTTACAGCTGCGTTGAAGGAGCAACCCAGAGGGTTGAGAGTCAGGGCTGCTGTGAAGCGGAAACAGAGAGTGGTGAGAGTTAGAGCTGCTGCGAAGGGGAAACAGAGTGGTGAGAGTTGCAGCTGTTGTGAAGGGGCAACACACAGCGCTGAGAGTTAGAGCTGTTGTGAAGGGGCTACACAGAGCGCTGAGATTTAGTCAGAGCTGCACTGAAGGCGCAACAGCGAGCGCTGAGGTTTAGAGCTGCGTCGAAGGGGCAACAAAGGGCGCCTAGAATTAGAGCTGCTCTGAAGGAGCAAACAGAGCGGTGAGAGTTAGAGCTCCTGTGAAGGGGCAGTAGAGAGCTCTGAGAGATACAGCTGCTGTGGAGGGGCCACAGTGAGTGCTGAGAGTTAGAGCTGATGTGAAGGGGAAACTTAGAGCGCTTAGCGTTAGAGCTGCTATGAATGGGCAACAGGGAGAGGTGAGATTAATTCAGAGCTGTTCTGAAGGGGCAAAAGAGAGCGCTGAGAGTTAGAGCTGCAGATAAGTGGCAACAGGGAGCGGTGAGAGTTATTCGAAGATGTTGTGAAGGGGCAACACAGAGCGCTGAGTTAGAGCTGTTGTGAAGGGGCAACCGGGAGCGCTGAAAGTTAGTCAGAGCTGCTCTGAAGGGCAACAGAGCGCTCTGAGAGTTAGCGCTGCTGTGCAGGGGCAACAGAGAGCGCTTAGAGAGCTGCTGTGAAGGGGAAACACAGAGCGCTGAGATTTAGTGAGAGCTGCACTGAAGGGGCAACCCAGAGCGCTGTGAGTTAGAGCTGCTGAGAAGGGGCAACTGAGTGCACTTAGAGTTACAGCTGCTGTGAAGGGGCAGCAGACAACGCTTGAGAATCTGTCAGCGCTCCTGTGAAGGGGCACCAGGGATCGCTGAGAATTAGAGCTGCGTTGAAGGGGCAACACGGAGTGGTGAGATTTAGCGTTGCTGAGAAGGGGCAACACATAGCGCTGAGAGAGCTCCTGTGAAGGGGCAACAGATAGCGGTGAGAGGTAGTTAGAGCTGCTGTGTGTGCAAGAGACAGAGGTGAGAGTTGGGACTGCGTTGAAGGGGCAGCACAGAGCGCTGAGAGATAGAGCTGGTGTGAAGGGGCAACAGAGAGCGCTGAGATTTATTCAGAGCTGCTCTGAAGGGGCAACGGTCAGGGCTGAGAGTTATATCTGCTATGAATGGGCAACAGTGAGCTCTGAGTTACAGCTGCGTTGAAGGGGCCACACAGAGCGTTGAGAGTGAGGGCTGCTGTGAAGCGGAAACAGAGTGGTGAGAGTTAGAGCTGCTGTGAAAGGGAAACAGAGAGTGGAGAGAGTTAGAGCTGTTGTGAAGGGGCAACACACGGCGCTGAGATTTAGAGCTGCTGTGTAGGGGCTACACAGAGCGCTGAGAAAGCTTCTGTGAAGGGGAAACACAGAGCGCTGAGATTTAGTCAGAGCTGCACTGAAGGGGCAACCCAGAGTGCTGTGCGTTAGAGCTGCATTGAAGGGGCAAATGAGAGCTCTTAGAGTTAGAGCTGCTGTGAAAGGGCAACAGAGATCCGTGAGAGTTACAGCTGCGTTGAAGGGGCAACACAGAGCGCTGTGAGTTAGAGCTGCATTGAAGGGGCAACTGAGAGAGCTCAGCGTTAGAGCTGCTGTGAAGGGGCAACACAGAGCACTGGAAGTTAGAGCTGCTGAGAAGGGGCAACTGAGTGCACTTAAGAGTTACAGCTGCTGTGTAGGGGCAGCAGACAACGCTTGAGAGTCAGTCAGCGCTCCTGTGAAGGGGCACCAGGGATGGCTGAGAATTAGAGCTGCGTTGAAGAGGCAACACGGAGTGCTGAGATTTAGCGTTGCTGAGAAGGGGCAACACATAGCGCTGAGAGTTAGAGCTCCTGTGAAGGGGCAACAGATAGCGGTGAGAGGTAGTTAGAGCTGCTGTGACTGTGCAAGAGAGAGAGGTGAGAGTTAGAACTGCGTTGAAGGGGCAGCACAGAGCGCTGAGAGGTAGAGCTGGTGTGAAGGGGCAACAGAGAGCGCTGAGATTTATTCAGAGCTGCTCTGAAGGGGCAACAGTCAGGGCTGAGAGTTATATCTGCTATGAATGGGCAACAGAGAGCGGTGAGAGTTATTCGAAGATGTTGTGAAGGGGCAACCGGGAGCGCTGAAAGTTAGTCAGAGCTGCTCTGAAGGGCAACAGAGCGCTCTGAGAGTTAGCGCTGCTGTGAAGGGGCAACAGAGAGCGCTTAGAGAGCTACTGTGAAGGGGAAAGAAACACAGAGCGCTGAGATTTAGTGAGAGCTGCACTGAAGGGGCAACCCAGAGTGCTGTGACTTAGAGCTGCTGAGAAGGGGCAACTGAGTGCACTTAGAGTTACAGCTGCTCTGAAGGGGCAGCAGACAACGCTTGAGAATCTGTCAGCGCTCCTGTGAAGGGGGACCAGGGATCGCTGAGAATTAGAGCTGCGTTGAAGGGGCAACACGGAGTGGTGAGATTTAGCGTTGCTGAGAAGGGGCAACACATAGCGCTGAGAGAGCTCCTGTGAAGGGGCAACAGATAGCGGTGAGAGGTAGTTAGAGCTGCTGTGACTGTGCAAGAGAGAGAGGTGAGAGTTGGGACTGCGTTGAAGGGGCAGCACAGAGCGCTGAGAGATAGAGCTGGTGCGAAGGGGCAACAGAGAGCGCTGAGATTTAGTCAGAGCTGCTCTGAAGGGCAACAGAGAGCGCTGAGATTTAGTGAGAGCTGCACTGAAGGGGCAACAGCGAGCGCTGAGAGTTAGAGCTGCGTTGAAGGGGCAACACAGAGCATTGAGAGTCAGGGCTGCTGTGAAGCGGAAACAGAGTGGTGAGAGTTAGAGCTGCTGTGAAGGGGAAACAGAGAGTGGAGAGAGTTAGAGCTGTTGTGAAGGGGCAACACACAGCGCTGAGAGATAGAGCTGCTGTGGAGGGGAAACAGAGAGCGCTGAGATTCAGTCAGAGCTGCTCTGAAGGGCAACAGAGAGCGCTGATAGTTAGAGCTGCGTTAAAGGGGCAACAAAGAGTGCTGTGAGTTAGAGTTGCATTGAAGGGGCAAATAAGAGCGCTTAGATTTAGAGCTGCTCTGAAGGAGCAAACAGAGCGGTGAGAGTTAGTCAGAGCTCCTGTGAAGGGGCAATAGAGAGCACTGAGAGTTCAAGCTGCTTTGGAGGGGAAACAGAGAGCGCTGAGATTTAGTCAGAGCTGCTCTGAAGGGCAATAGAGAGCGGTTAGAGTTAGAGCTGCGTTAAATTGGGAACAGAGAGTGCTGTGAGTTAGAGCTGCATTGAAGGGGCATCTGAGATCGCTTAGAGTTAGAGCTGCTGTGAAAGGTAAACAGAGAGAGGTCTGAGAGTTAGGGCAGCGTTGAAGGGGCAACATGGAGTGCTGAGAGATAGAGCTGGTGTGAAGGGGCAACAGAGAGTGGAGAGAATTAGAGCTGTTGTGAAGGGGCAACACAGAGCACTGAGAGTTAGAGCTGCTGGGAAGGGGCAACACAGAGCGCTGAGATTTAGTCAGAGCTGCTCTGAAGAGGCAACAGCGAGCGCTGAGCGATAGAGCTGCGTTGAAGGGGCAAGAGAGAGCGATGAGGTCCAGCTGCTGTGAACGGGCAACTGAGAGCGCTTAGAATTAGAGCTGCTCTGAAGGAGCAAACAGAGCGGTGAGAGTTAGTCAGAGCTCCTGTGAAGGGGCAATAGAGAGCGCTGAGAGTTAGAGCTGCTGTGAAGGGGCAACACAGAGCACTGGAAGTTAGAGCTGCTGAGAAGGGGCAACTGACAGCGCTTAGAGTTACAGCTGCTGTGAAGGGGCAACACAGAGCGCTTGAGAGTCAGTCAGTGCTCCTGTGAAGGGGCACCAGAGATCGCTGAGGATTAGAGCTGCGTTGAAGGGCAACAGAGAGCGGTGAGAGTTAGAGCTGCGTTAAAGTGGGAACAGAGAGTGCTGTGAGTTATAGAGCTGCACTGAAGGGGCAACTGAGAGCGCTTAGAGTTAGAGCTGCTGTGAAGGGGAAACAGAGAGAGCTCTGAGAGTTAGAGCTGCGTTGAAGGGGCAACACGGAGTGGTGAGATTTAGCGTTGCTGAGAAAGGGCAACACATAGCGCTGAGAGAGCTCCTGTGAAGGGGCAGCAGATAGCGGTGAGAGGTAGTTAGAGCTGCTGTGACTGTGCAAGAGAGAGAGGTGAGAGTTGGGACTGCGTTGAAGGGGCAGCACAGAGCGCTGAGAGATAGAGCCGGTGTGAAGGGGCAACAGAGAGCGCTGAGATTTATTCAGAGCTGCTCTGAAGGGGCAACGGTCAGGGCTGAGAGTTATATCTGCTATGAATGGGCAACAGAGAGCGCTGAGATTTAGTCAGAGCTCCTCTGAAGGGGCAACAGAGCGCTCTGAGAGTTAGAGCTGCTGTGAAGGGGCAACCGAAAGCGCTGAGATTTAGTCAGTGCTACTCTGAAGGGCAACAGAGCGCGCTGAGATTTATTCAGAGCTGCTCTGAAGGGGCAACAGTCAGGGCTGAGAGTTATATCTGCTATGAATGGGCAACAGTTGAAGGGGCAACACAGAGCGCTGAGAGATAGAGCTGCTGTGAAGGGGCTACACAGAGCGCTGAGATTTAGTCAGAGCTGCACTGAAGGCGCAACAGCGAGCGCTGAGGTTTAGAGCTGCGTCGAAGGGGCAACAGAGAGCGCTTAGAATTAGAGCTGCTCTGAAGGAGCAAACAGGGCGGTGAGAGTTAGAGCTCCTGTGAAGGGGCAGTAGAGATCGCTGAGAGATACAGCTGCTGTGGAGGGGCCACAGAGAGTGTGAGATTTCATCAGAGCTCCTCTGAAGTGGCAACTGAGAGCGCTTACAGTTATAGGTGCTGTGAAGGGGCAACAGAGAGCGCTGCGATTTAGTCAGAGCTGCTGTGAAGGGGCAACAGAAAGTGCTGAGAGTTAGAGCTGATGTGAAGGGGAAACTTAGAGCGCTTAGCGTTAGAGCTGCTATGAATGGGCATCAGGGAGAGGTGAGATTAATTCAGAGCTGTTCTGAAGGGGCAAAAGAGAGCGCTGAGAGTTAGAGCTGCAGATAAGTGGCAACAGGGAGCGGTGAGAGTTATTCGAAGATGTTGTGAAGGGGCAACCGGGAGCGCTGAAAGTTAGTCAGAGCTGCTCTGAAGGGCAACAGAACGCTCTGAGAGTTAGCGCTGCTGTGAAGGGGCAACAGAGAGCGCTTAGAGAGCTACTGTGAAGGGGAAAGAAACACAGAGCGCTGAGATTTAGTGAGAGCTGCACTGAAGGGGCAACCCAGAGTGCTGTGACTTAGAGCTGCTGAGAAGGGGCAACTGAGTGCACTTAGAGTTACAGCTGCTCTGAAGGGGCAGCAGACAACGCTTGAGAATCTGTCAGCGCTCCTGTGAAGGGGGACCAGGGATCGCTGAGAATTAGAGCTGCGTTGAAGGGGCAACACGGAGTGGTGAGATTTAGCGTTGCTGAGAAGGGGCAACACATAGCGCTGAGAGAGCTCCTGTGAAGGGGCAACAGATAGCGGTGAGAGGTAGTTAGAGCTGCTGTGACTGTGCAAGAGAGAGAGGTGAGAGTTGGGACTGCGTTGAAGGGGCAGCACAGAGCGCTGAGAGATAGAGCTGGTGCGAAGGGGCAACAGAGAGCGCTGAGATTTAGTCAGAGCTGCTCTGAAGGGCAACAGAGAGCGCTGAGATTTAGTGAGAGCTGCACTGAAGGGGCAACAGCGAGCGCTGAGAGTTAGAGCTGCGTTGAAGGGGCAACACAGAGCATTGAGAGTCAGGGCTGCTGTGAAGCGGAAACAGAGTGGTGAGAGTTAGAGCTGCTGTGAAGGGGAAACAGAGAGTGGAGAGAGTTAGAGCTGTTGTGAAGGGGCAACACACAGCGCTGAGAGATAGAGCTGCTGTGGAGGGGAAACAGAGAGCGCTGAGATTCAGTCAGAGCTGCTCTGAAGGGCAACAGAGAGCGCTGATAGTTAGAGCTGCGTTAAAGGGGCAACAAAGAGTGCTGTGAGTTAGAGTTGCATTGAAGGGGCAAATAAGAGCGCTTAGATTTAGAGCTGCTCTGAAGGAGCAAACAGAGCGGTGAGAGTTAGTCAGAGCTCCTGTGAAGGGGCAATAGAGAGCACTGAGAGTTCAAGCTGCTTTGGAGGGGAAACAGAGAGCGCTGAGATTTAGTCAGAGCTGCTCTGAAGGGCAATAGAGAGCGGTTAGAGTTAGAGCTGCGTTAAATTGGGAACAGAGAGTGCTGTGAGTTAGAGCTGCATTGAAGGGGCATCTGAGATCGCTTAGAGTTAGAGCTGCTGTGAAAGGTAAACAGAGAGAGGTCTGAGAGTTAGGGCAGCGTTGAAGGGGCAACATGGAGTGCTGAGAGATAGAGCTGGTGTGAAGGGGCAACAGAGAGTGGAGAGAATTAGAGCTGTTGTGAAGGGGCAACACAGAGCACTGAGAGTTAGAGCTGCTGGGAAGGGGCAACACAGAGCGCTGAGATTTAGTCAGAGCTGCTCTGAAGAGGCAACAGCGAGCGCTGAGCGATAGAGCTGCGTTGAAGGGGCAAGAGAGAGCGATGAGGTCCAGCTGCTGTGAACGGGCAACTGAGAGCGCTTAGAATTAGAGCTGCTCTGAAGGAGCAAACAGAGCGGTGAGAGTTAGTCAGAGCTCCTGTGAAGGGGCAATAGAGAGCGCTGAGAGTTAGAGCTGCTGTGAAGGGGCAACACAGAGCACTGGAAGTTAGAGCTGCTGAGAAGGGGCAACTGACAGCGCTTAGAGTTACAGCTGCTGTGAAGGGGCAACACAGAGCGCTTGAGAGTCAGTCAGTGCTCCTGTGAAGGGGCACCAGAGATCGCTGAGGATTAGAGCTGCGTTGAAGGGCAACAGAGAGCGGTGAGAGTTAGAGCTGCGTTAAAGTGGGAACAGAGAGTGCTGTGAGTTATAGAGCTGCACTGAAGGGGCAACTGAGAGCGCTTAGAGTTAGAGCTGCTGTGAAGGGGAAACAGAGAGAGCTCTGAGAGTTAGAGCTGCGTTGAAGGGGCAACACGGAGTGGTGAGATTTAGCGTTGCTGAGAAAGGGCAACACATAGCGCTGAGAGAGCTCCTGTGAAGGGGCAGCAGATAGCGGTGAGAGGTAGTTAGAGCTGCTGTGACTGTGCAAGAGAGAGAGGTGAGAGTTGGGACTGCGTTGAAGGGGCAGCACAGAGCGCTGAGAGATAGAGCCGGTGTGAAGGGGCAACAGAGAGCGCTGAGATTTATTCAGAGCTGCTCTGAAGGGGCAACGGTCAGGGCTGAGAGTTATATCTGCTATGAATGGGCAACAGAGAGCGCTGAGATTTAGTCAGAGCTCCTCTGAAGGGGCAACAGAGCGCTCTGAGAGTTAGAGCTGCTGTGAAGGGGCAACCGAAAGCGCTGAGATTTAGTCAGTGCTACTCTGAAGGGCAACAGAGCGCGCTGAGATTTATTCAGAGCTGCTCTGAAGGGGCAACAGTCAGGGCTGAGAGTTATATCTGCTATGAATGGGCAACAGTTGAAGGGGCAACACAGAGCGCTGAGAGATAGAGCTGCTGTGAAGGGGCTACACAGAGCGCTGAGATTTAGTCAGAGCTGCACTGAAGGCGCAACAGCGAGCGCTGAGGTTTAGAGCTGCGTCGAAGGGGCAACAGAGAGCGCTTAGAATTAGAGCTGCTCTGAAGGAGCAAACAGGGCGGTGAGAGTTAGAGCTCCTGTGAAGGGGCAGTAGAGATCGCTGAGAGATACAGCTGCTGTGGAGGGGCCACAGAGAGTGTGAGATTTCATCAGAGCTCCTCTGAAGTGGCAACTGAGAGCGCTTACAGTTATAGGTGCTGTGAAGGGGCAACAGAGAGCGCTGCGATTTAGTCAGAGCTGCTGTGAAGGGGCAACAGAAAGTGCTGAGAGTTAGAGCTGATGTGAAGGGGAAACTGAGAGCGCTTAGCGTTAGAGCTGCTATGAATGGGCATCAGGGAGAGGTGAGATTAATTCAGAGCTGTTCTGAAGGGGCAAAAGAGAGCGCTGAGAGTTAGAGCTGCAGATAAGTGGCAACAGGGAGCGGTGAGAGTTATTCGAAGATGTTGTGAAGGGGCAACACAGAGCGCTGAGTTAGAGCTGTTGTGAAGGGGCAACCGGGAGCGCTGAAAGTTAGTCAGAGCTGCTCTGAAGGGCAACAGAGCGCTCTGCGAGTTAGCGCTGCTGTGAAGGGGCAACAGAGAGCGCTTAGAGAGCTGCTGTGAAGGGGAAACACAGAGCGCTGAGATTTAGTGAGAGCTGCACTGAAGGGGCAACCCAGAGTGCTGTGAGTTAGAGCTGCTGAGAAGGGGCAACTGAGTGCACTTAGAGTTACAGCTGCTGTGAAGGGGCAGCAGACAACGCTTGAGAATCTGTCAGCGCTCCTGTGAAGGGGCACCAGGGATGGCTGAGAATTAGAGCTGCGTTGAAGGGGCAACACGGAGTGGTGAGATTTAGCGTTGCTGAGAAGGGGCAACACATAGCGCTGAGAGAGCTCCTGTGAAGGGGCAACAGATAGCGGTGAGAGGTAGTTAGAGCTGCTGTGACTGTGCAAGAGAGAGAGGTGAGAGTTGGGACTGCGTTGAAGGGGCAGCACAGAGCGCTGAGAGATAGAGCTGGTGTGAAGGGGCAACAGAGAGCGCTGAGATTTAGTCAGAGCTGCTCTGAAGGGCAACAGAGAGCGCTGAGATTTAGTGAGAGCTGCACTGAAGGGGCAACAGCGAGCGCTGAGAGTTAGAGCTGCGTTGAAGGGGCAACACAGAGCATTGAGAGTCAGGGCTGCTGTGAAGCGGAAACAGAGTGGTGAGAGTTAGAGCTGCTGTGAAGGGGAAACAGAGAGTGGAGAGAGTTAGAGCTGTTGTGAAGGGGCAACACACAGCGCTGAGAGTTAGAGCTGCTGGGAAGGGGCAGCAGAGCTCGCTGAGGTTCAGAGCTGCTGTGAACGGGCAAGTGAGAGCGCTTAGAATTAGAGCTGCTCTGAAGAAGCAAACAGAGCGCTGAGAGATAGAGCTGCTGTGGAGGGGAAACAGAGAGCGCTGAGATTCAGTCAGAGCTGCTCTGAAGGGCAACAGAGAGCGCTGATAGTTAGAGCTGCGTTAAAGGGGCAACAAAGAGTGCTGTGAGTTAGAGTTGCATTGAAGGGGCAAATAAGAGCGCTTAGATTTAGAGCTGCTCTGAAGGAGCAAACAGAGCGGTGAGAGTTAGTCAGAGCTCCTGTGAAGGGGCAATAGAGAGCACTGAGAGTTCAAGCTGCTTTGGAGGGGAAACAGAGAGCGCTGAGATTTAGTCAGAGCTGCTCTGAAGGGCAATAGAGAGCGGTTAGAGTTAGAGCTGCGTTAAATTGGGAACAGAGAGTGCTGTGAGTTAGAGCTGCATTGAAGGGGCATCTGAGATCGCTTAGAGTTAGAGCTGCTGTGAAAGGTAAACAGAGAGAGGTCTGAGAGTTAGGGCAGCGTTGAAGGGGCAACATGGAGTGCTGAGAGATAGAGCTGGTGTGAAGGGGCAACAGAGAGTGGAGAGAATTAGAGCTGTTGTGAAGGGGCAACACAGAGCACTGAGAGTTAGAGCTGCTGGGAAGGGGCAACACAGAGCGCTGAGATTTAGTCAGAGCTGCTCTGAAGAGGCAACAGCGAGCGCTGAGCGATAGAGCTGCGTTGAAGGGGCAAGAGAGAGCGATGAGGTCCAGCTGCTGTGAACGGGCAACTGAGAGCGCTTAGAATTAGAGCTGCTCTGAAGGAGCAAACAGCGGTGAGAGTTAGTCAGAGCTCCTGTGAAGGGGCAATAGAGAGCGCTGAGAGTTAGAGCTGCTGTGAAGGGGCAACACAGAGCACTGGAAGTTAGAGCTGCTGAGAAGGGGCAACTGACAGCGCTTAGAGTTACAGCTGCTGTGAAGGGGCAACACAGAGCGCTTGAGAGTCAGTCAGTGCTCCTGTGAAGGGGCACCAGAGATCGCTGAGAATTAGAGCTGCGTTGAAGGGCAACAGAGAGCGGTGAGAGTTAGAGCTGCGTTAAAGTGGGAACAGAGAGTGCTGTGAGTTATAGAGCTGCACTGAAGGGGCAACTGAGAGCGCTTAGAGTTAGAGCTGCTGTGAAGGGGAAACAGAGAGAGCTCTGAGAGTTAGAGCTGCGTTGAAGGGGCAACACGGAGTGGTGAGATTTAGCGTTGCTGAGAAAGGGCAACACATAGCGCTGAGAGAGCTCCTGTGAAGGGGCAGCAGATAGCGGTGAGAGGTAGTTAGAGCTGCTGTGACTGTGCAAGAGAGAGAGGTGAGAGTTGGGACTGCGTTGAAGGGGCAGCACAGAGCGCTGAGAGATAGAGCCGGTGTGAAGGGGCAACAGAGAGCGCTGAGATTTATTCAGAGCTGCTCTGAAGGGGCAACGGTCAGGGCTGAGAGTTATATCTGCTATGAATGGGCAACAGAGCGCTGAGATTTAGTCAGAGCTCCTCTGAAGGGGCAACAGAGCGCTCTGAGAGTTAGAGCTGCTGTGAAGGGGCAACCGAAAGCGCTGAGATTTAGTCAGTGCTACTCTGAAGGGCAACAGAGCGCGCTGAGATTTATTCAGAGCTGCTCTGAAGGGGCAACAGTCAGGGCTGAGAGTTATATCTGCTATGAATGGGCAACAGTTGAAGGGGCAACACAGAGCGCTGAGAGATAGAGCTGCTGTGAAGGGGCTACACAGAGCGCTGAGATTTAGTCAGAGCTGCACTGAAGGCGCAACAGCGAGCGCTGAGGTTTAGAGCTGCGTCGAAGGGGCAACAGAGAGCGCTTAGAATTAGAGCTGCTCTGAAGGAGCAAACAGGGCGGTGAGAGTTAGAGCTCCTGTGAAGGGGCAGGAGAGATCGCTGAGAGATACAGCTGCTGTGGAGGGGCCACAGAGAGTGTGAGATTTCATCAGAGCTGCTCTGAAGGGGCAACTGAGAGCGCTTAAAGTTACAGGTGCTGTGAAGGGGCAACAGAGAGGGCTGCGATTTAGTCAGAGCTGCTGTGAAGGGGCAACAGAAAGTGCTGAGAGTTAGAGCTGATGTGAAGGGGAAACTGAGAGCGCTTAGCGTTAGAGCTGCTATGAATGGGCATCAGGGAGAGGTGAGATTAATTCAGAGCTGTTCTGAAGGGGCAAAAGAGAGCGCTGAGAGTTAGAGCTGATATGAAGGTGAAACTTAGAGCGCTTAGCGTTAGAGATGCTATGAATGGGCATCAGGGAGAGGTGAGATTAATTCAGAGCTGTTCTGAAGGGGCAAAAGAGAGCGCTGAGAGTTAGAGCTGCAGATAAGTGGCAACAGGGAGCGGTGAGAGTTATTCGAAGATGTTGTGAAGGGGCAACACAGAGCGCTGAGTTAGAGCTGTTGTGAAGGGGCAACCGGGAGCGCTGAAAGTTAGTCAGAGCTGCTCTGAAGGGCAACAGAGCGCTCTGAGAGTTAGCGCTGCTGTGAAGGGGCAACAGAGAGCGCTTAGAGAGCTGCTGTGAAGGGGAAACACAGAGCGCTGAGATTTAGTGAGAGCTGCACTGAAGGGGAACCCAGAGTGCTGTGCGTTAGAGCTGCTGAGAAGGGGCAACTGAGTGCACTTAGAGTTACAGCTGCTGTGAAGGGGCAGCAGACAACGCTTGAGAATCTGTCAGCGCTCCTGTGAAGGGGCACCAGGGATGGCTGAGAATTAGAACTGCGTTGAAGGGGCAACACGGAGTGGTGAGATTTAGCGTTGCTGAGAAGGGGCAACACATAGCGCTGAGAGAGCTCCTGTGAAGGGGCAACAGATAGCGGTGAGAGGTAGTTAGAGCTGCTGTGACTGTGCAAGAGAGAGAGGTGAGAGTTGGGACTGCGTTGAAGGGGCAGCACAGAGCGCTGAGAGATAGAGCTGGTGTGAAGGGGCAACAGAGAGCGCTGAGATTTAGTCAGAGCTGCTCTGAAGGGCAACAGAGAGCGCTGAGATTTAGTGAGAGCTGCACTGAAGGGGCAACAGCGAGCGCTGAGAGTTAGAGCTGCGTTGAAGGGGCAACACAGAGCATTGAGAGTCAGGGCTGCTGTGAAGCGGAAACAGAGTGGTGAGAGTTAGAGCTGCTGTGAAGGGGAAACAGAGAGTGGAGAGAGTTAGAGCTGTTGTGAAGGGGCAACACACAGCGCTGAGAGTTAGAGCTGCTGGGAAGGGGCAACAGAGCTCGCTGAGGTTCAGAGCTGCTGTGAACGGGCAAGTGAGAGCGCTTAGAATTAGAGCTGCTCTGAAGAAGCAAACAGAGCGCTGAGAGATAGAGCTGCTGTGGAGGGGAAACAGAGAGCGCTGAGATTCAGTCAGAGCTGCTCTGAAGGGCAACAGAGAGCGCTGATAGTTAGAGCTGCGTTAAAGGGGCAACAAAGAGTGCTGTGAGTTAGAGTTGCATTGAAGGGGCAAATAAGAGCGCTTAGATTTAGAGCTGCTCTGAAGGAGCAAACAGAGCGGTGAGAGTTAGTCAGAGCTCCTGTGAAGGGGCAATAGAGAGCACTGAGAGTTCAAGCTGCTTTGGAGGGGAAACAGAGAGCGCTGAGATTTAGTCAGAGCTGCTCTGAAGGGCAATAGAGAGCGGTTAGAGTTAGAGCTGCGTTAAATTGGGAACAGAGAGTGCTGTGAGTTAGAGCTGCATTGAAGGGGCATCTGAGATCGCTTAGAGTTAGAGCTGCTGTGAAAGGTAAACAGAGAGAGGTCTGAGAGTTAGGGCAGCGTTGAAGGGGCAACATGGAGTGCTGAGAGATAGAGCTGGTGTGAAGGGGCAACAGAGAGTGGAGAGAATTAGAGCTGTTGTGAAGGGGCAACACAGAGCACTGAGAGTTAGAGCTGCTGGGAAGGGGCAACACAGAGCGCTGAGATTTAGTCAGAGCTGCTCTGAAGAGGCAACAGCGAGCGCTGAGCGATAGAGCTGCGTTGAAGGGGCAAGAGAGAGCGATGAGGTCCAGCTGCTGTGAACGGGCAACTGAGAGCGCTTAGAATTAGAGCTGCTCTGAAGGAGCAAACAGAGCGGTGAGAGTTAGTCAGAGCTCCTGTGAAGGGGCAATAGAGAGCGCTGAGAGTTAGAGCTGCTGTGAAGGGGCAACACAGAGCACTGGAAGTTAGAGCTGCTGAGAAGGGGCAACTGACAGCGCTTAGAGTTACAGCTGCTGTGAAGGGGCAACACAGAGCGCTTGAGAGTCAGTCAGTGCTCCTGTGAAGGGGCACCAGAGATCGCTGAGAATTAGAGCTGCGTTGAAGGGCAACAGAGAGCGGTGAGAGTTAGAGCTGCGTTAAAGTGGGAACAGAGAGTGCTGTGAGTTATAGAGCTGCACTGAAGGGGCAACTGAGAGTGCTTAGAGTTAGAGCTGCTGTGAAGGGGAAACAGAGAGAGCTCTGAGAGTTAGAGCTGCGTTGAAGGGGCAACACGGAGTGGTGAGATTTAGCGTTGCTGAGAAAGGGCAACACATAGCGCTGAGAGAGCTCCTGTGAAGGGGCAGCAGATAGCGGTGAGAGGTAGTTAGAGCTGCTGTGACTGTGCAAGAGAGAGAGGTGAGAGTTGGGACTGCGTTGAAGGGGCAGCACAGAGCGCTGAGAGATAGAGCCGGTGTGAAGGGGCAACAGAGAGCGCTGAGATTTATTCAGAGCTGCTCTGAAGGGGCAACGGTCAGGGCTGAGAGTTATATCTGCTATGAATGGGCAACAGAGAGCGCTGAGATTTAGTCAGAGCTCCTCTGAAGGGGCAACAGAGCGCTCTGAGAGTTAGAGCTGCTGTGAAGGGGCAACCGAAAGCGCTGAGATTTAGTCAGTGCTACTCTGAAGGGCAACAGAGCGCGCTGAGATTTATTCAGAGCTGCTCTGAAGGGGCAACAGTCAGGGCTGAGAGTTATATCTGCTATGAATGGGCAACAGTTGAAGGGGCAACACAGAGCGCTGAGAGATAGAGCTGCTGTGAAGGGGCTACACAGAGCGCTGAGATTTAGTCAGAGCTGCACTGAAGGCGCAACAGCGAGCGCTGAGGTTTAGAGCTGCGTCGAAGGGGCAACAGAGAGCGCTTAGAATTAGAGCTGCTCTGAAGGAGCAAACAGGGCGGTGAGAGTTAGAGCTCCTGTGAAGGGGCAGTAGAGATCGCTGAGAGATACAGCTGCTGTGGAGGGGCCACAGAGAGTGTGAGATTTCATCAGAGCTCCTCTGAAGTGGCAACTGAGAGCGCTTACAGTTATAGGTGCTGTGAAGGGGCAACAGAGAGCGCTGCGATTTAGTCAGAGCTGCTGTGAAGGGGCAACAGAAAGTGCTGAGAGTTAGAGCTGATGTGAAGGGGAAACTTAGAGCGCTTAGCGTTAGAGCTGCTATGAATGGGCATCAGGGAGAGGTGAGATTAATTCAGAGCTGTTCTGAAGGGGCAAAAGAGAGCGCTGAGAGTTAGAGCTGCAGATAAGTGGCAACAGGGAGCGGTGAGAGTTATTCGAAGATGTTGTGAAGGGGCAACACAGAGCGCTGAGTTAGAGCTGTTGTGAAGGGGCAACCGGGAGCGCTGAAAGTTAGTCAGAGCTGCTCTGAAGGGCAACAGAGCGCTCTGCGAGTTAGCGCTGCTGTGAAGGGGCAACAGAGAGCGCTTAGAGAGCTGCTGTGAAGGGGAAACACAGAGCGCTGAGATTTAGTGAGAGCTGCACTGAAGGGGCAACCCAGAGTGCTGTGAGTTAGAGCTGCTGAGAAGGGGCAACTGAGTGCACTTAGAGTTACAGCTGCTGTGAAGGGGCAGCAGACAACGCTTGAGAATCTGTCAGCGCTCCTGTGAAGGGGCACCAGGGATGGCTGAGAATTAGAGCTGCGTTGAAGGGGCAACACGGAGTGGTGAGATTTAGCGTTGCTGAGAAGGGGCAACACATAGCGCTGAGAGAGCTCCTGTGAAGGGGCAACAGATAGCGGTGAGAGGTAGTTAGAGCTGCTGTGACTGTGCAAGAGAGAGAGGTGAGAGTTGGGACTGCGTTGAAGGGGCAGCACAGAGCGCTGAGAGATAGAGCTGGTGTGAAGGGGCAACAGAGAGCGCTGAGATTTAGTCAGAGCTGCTCTGAAGGGCAACAGAGAGCGCTGAGATTTAGTGAGAGCTGCACTGAAGGGGCAACAGCGAGCGCTGAGAGTTAGAGCTGCGTTGAAGGGGCAACACAGAGCATTGAGAGTCAGGGCTGCTGTGAAGCGGAAACAGAGTGGTGAGAGTTAGAGCTGCTGTGAAGGGGAAACAGAGAGTGGAGAGAGTTAGAGCTGTTGTGAAGGGGCAACACACAGCGCTGAGAGTTAGAGCTGCTGGGAAGGGGCAGCAGAGCTCGCTGAGGTTCAGAGCTGCTGTGAACGGGCAAGTGAGAGCGCTTAGAATTAGAGCTGCTCTGAAGAAGCAAACAGAGCGCTGAGAGATAGAGCTCCTGTGGAGGGGAAACAGAGAGCGCTGAGATTCAGTCAGAGCTGCTCTGAAGGGCAACAGAGAGCGCTGATAGTTAGAGCTGCGTTAAAGGGGCAACAAAGAGTGCTGTGAGTTAGAGTTGCATTGAAGGGGCAAATAAGAGCGCTTAGATTTAGAGCTGCTCTGAAGGAGCAAACAGAGCGGTGAGAGTTAGTCAGAGCTCCTGTGAAGGGGCAATAGAGAGCACTGAGAGTTCAAGCTGCTTTGGAGGGGAAACAGAGAGCGCTGAGATTTAGTCAGAGCTGCTCTGAAGGGCAATAGAGAGCGGTTAGAGTTAGAGCTGCGTTAAATTGGGAACAGAGAGTGCTGTGAGTTAGAGCTGCATTGAAGGGGCATCTGAGATCGCTTAGAGTTAGAGCTGCTGTGAAAGGTAAACAGAGAGAGGTCTGAGAGTTAGGGCAGCGTTGAAGGGGCAACATGGAGTGCTGAGAGATAGAGCTGGTGTGAAGGGGCAACAGAGAGTGGAGAGAATTAGAGCTGTTGTGAAGGGGCAACACAGAGCACTGAGAGTTAGAGCTGCTGGGAAGGGGCAACACAGAGCGCTGAGATTTAGTCAGAGCTGCTCTGAAGAGGCAACAGCGAGCGCTGAGCGATAGAGCTGCGTTGAAGGGGCAAGAGAGAGCGATGAGGTCCAGCTGCTGTGAACGGGCAACTGAGAGCGCTTAGAATTAGAGCTGCTCTGAAGGAGCAAACAGAGCGGTGAGAGTTAGTCAGAGCTCCTGTGAAGGGGCAATAGAGAGCGCTGAGAGTTAGAGCTGCTGTGAAGGGGCAACACAGAGCACTGGAAGTTAGAGCTGCTGAGAAGGGGCAACTGACAGCGCTTAGAGTTACAGCTGCTGTGAAGGGGCAACACAGAGCGCTTGAGAGTCAGTCAGTGCTCCTGTGAAGGGGCACCAGAGATCGCTGAGGATTAGAGCTGCGTTGAAGGGCAACAGAGAGCGGTGAGAGTTAGAGCTGCGTTAAAGTGGGAACAGAGAGTGCTGTGAGTTATAGAGCTGCACTGAAGGGGCAACTGAGAGCGCTTAGAGTTAGAGCTGCTGTGAAGGGGAAACAGAGAGAGCTCTGAGAGTTAGAGCTGCGTTGAAGGGGCAACACGGAGTGGTGAGATTTAGCGTTGCTGAGAAAGGGCAACACATAGCGCTGAGAGAGCTCCTGTGAAGGGGCAGCAGATAGCGGTGAGAGGTAGTTAGAGCTGCTGTGACTGTGCAAGAGAGAGAGGTGAGAGTTGGGACTGCGTTGAAGGGGCAGCACAGAGCGCTGAGAGATAGAGCCGGTGTGAAGGGGCAACAGAGAGCGCTGAGATTTATTCAGAGCTGCTCTGAAGGGGCAACGGTCAGGGCTGAGAGTTATATCTGCTATGAATGGGCAACAGAGAGCGCTGAGATTTAGTCAGAGCTCCTCTGAAGGGGCAACAGAGCGCTCTGAGAGTTAGAGCTGCTGTGAAGGGGCAACCGAAAGCGCTGAGATTTAGTCAGTGCTACTCTGAAGGGCAACAGAGCGCGCTGAGATTTATTCAGAGCTGCTCTGAAGGGGCAACAGTCAGGGCTGAGAGTTATATCTGCTATGAATGGGCAACAGTTGAAGGGGCAACACAGAGCGCTGAGAGATAGAGCTGCTGTGAAGGGGCTACACAGAGCGCTGAGATTTAGTCAGAGCTGCACTGAAGGCGCAACAGCGAGCGCTGAGGTTTAGAGCTGCGTCGAAGGGGCAACAGAGAGCGCTTAGAATTAGAGCTGCTCTGAAGGAGCAAACAGGGCGGTGAGAGTTAGAGCTCCTGTGAAGGGGCAGTAGAGATCGCTGAGAGATACAGCTGCTGTGGAGGGGCCACAGAGAGTGTGAGATTTCATCAGAGCTCCTCTGAAGTGGCAACTGAGAGCGCTTACAGTTATAGGTGCTGTGAAGGGGCAACAGAGAGCGCTGCGATTTAGTCAGAGCTGCTGTGAAGGGGCAACAGAAAGTGCTGAGAGTTAGAGCTGATGTGAAGGGGAAACTTAGAGCGCTTAGCGTTAGAGCTGCTATGAATGGGCATCAGGGAGAGGTGAGATTAATTCAGAGCTGTTCTGAAGGGGCAAAAGAGAGCGCTGAGAGTTAGAGCTGCAGATAAGTGGCAACAGGGAGCGGTGAGAGTTATTCGAAGATGTTGTGAAGGGGCAACCGGGAGCGCTGAAAGTTAGTCAGAGCTGCTCTGAAGGGCAACAGAACGCTCTGAGAGTTAGCGCTGCTGTGAAGGGGCAACAGAGAGCGCTTAGAGAGCTACTGTGAAGGGGAAAGAAACACAGAGCGCTGAGATTTAGTGAGAGCTGCACTGAAGGGGCAACCCAGAGTGCTGTGACTTAGAGCTGCTGAGAAGGGGCAACTGAGTGCACTTAGAGTTACAGCTGCTCTGAAGGGGCAGCAGACAACGCTTGAGAATCTGTCAGCGCTCCTGTGAAGGGGGACCAGGGATCGCTGAGAATTAGAGCTGCGTTGAAGGGGCAACACGGAGTGGTGAGATTTAGCGTTGCTGAGAAGGGGCAACACATAGCGCTGAGAGAGCTCCTGTGAAGGGGCAACAGATAGCGGTGAGAGGTAGTTAGAGCTGCTGTGACTGTGCAAGAGAGAGAGGTGAGAGTTGGGACTGCGTTGAAGGGGCAGCACAGAGCGCTGAGAGATAGAGCTGGTGCGAAGGGGCAACAGAGAGCGCTGAGATTTAGTCAGAGCTGCTCTGAAGGGCAACAGAGAGCGCTGAGATTTAGTGAGAGCTGCACTGAAGGGGCAACAGCGAGCGCTGAGAGTTAGAGCTGCGTTGAAGGGGCAACACAGAGCATTGAGAGTCAGGGCTGCTGTGAAGCGGAAACAGAGTGGTGAGAGTTAGAGCTGCTGTGAAGGGGAAACAGAGAGTGGAGAGAGTTAGAGCTGTTGTGAAGGGGCAACACACAGCGCTGAGAGATAGAGCTGCTGTGGAGGGGAAACAGAGAGCGCTGAGATTCAGTCAGAGCTGCTCTGAAGGGCAACAGAGAGCGCTGATAGTTAGAGCTGCGTTAAAGGGGCAACAAAGAGTGCTGTGAGTTAGAGTTGCATTGAAGGGGCAAATAAGAGCGCTTAGATTTAGAGCTGCTCTGAAGGAGCAAACAGAGCGGTGAGAGTTAGTCAGAGCTCCTGTGAAGGGGCAATAGAGAGCACTGAGAGTTCAAGCTGCTTTGGAGGGGAAACAGAGAGCGCTGAGATTTAGTCAGAGCTGCTCTGAAGGGCAATAGAGAGCGGTTAGAGTTAGAGCTGCGTTAAATTGGGAACAGAGAGTGCTGTGAGTTAGAGCTGCATTGAAGGGGCATCTGAGATCGCTTAGAGTTAGAGCTGCTGTGAAAGGTAAACAGAGAGAGGTCTGAGAGTTAGGGCAGCGTTGAAGGGGCAACATGGAGTGCTGAGAGATAGAGCTGGTGTGAAGGGGCAACAGAGAGTGGAGAGAATTAGAGCTGTTGTGAAGGGGCAACACAGAGCACTGAGAGTTAGAGCTGCTGGGAAGGGGCAACACAGAGCGCTGAGATTTAGTCAGAGCTGCTCTGAAGAGGCAACAGCGAGCGCTGAGCGATAGAGCTGCGTTGAAGGGGCAAGAGAGAGCGATGAGGTCCAGCTGCTGTGAACGGGCAACTGAGAGCGCTTAGAATTAGAGCTGCTCTGAAGGAGCAAACAGAGCGGTGAGAGTTAGTCAGAGCTCCTGTGAAGGGGCAATAGAGAGCGCTGAGAGTTAGAGCTGCTGTGAAGGGGCAACACAGAGCACTGGAAGTTAGAGCTGCTGAGAAGGGGCAACTGACAGCGCTTAGAGTTACAGCTGCTGTGAAGGGGCAACACAGAGCGCTTGAGAGTCAGTCAGTGCTCCTGTGAAGGGGCACCAGAGATCGCTGAGGATTAGAGCTGCGTTGAAGGGCAACAGAGAGCGGTGAGAGTTAGAGCTGCGTTAAAGTGGGAACAGAGAGTGCTGTGAGTTATAGAGCTGCACTGAAGGGGCAACTGAGAGCGCTTAGAGTTAGAGCTGCTGTGAAGGGGAAACAGAGAGAGCTCTGAGAGTTAGAGCTGCGTTGAAGGGGCAACACGGAGTGGTGAGATTTAGCGTTGCTGAGAAAGGGCAACACATAGCGCTGAGAGAGCTCCTGTGAAGGGGCAGCAGATAGCGGTGAGAGGTAGTTAGAGCTGCTGTGACTGTGCAAGAGAGAGAGGTGAGAGTTGGGACTGCGTTGAAGGGGCAGCACAGAGCGCTGAGAGATAGAGCCGGTGTGAAGGGGCAACAGAGAGCGCTGAGATTTATTCAGAGCTGCTCTGAAGGGGCAACGGTCAGGGCTGAGAGTTATATCTGCTATGAATGGGCAACAAAGAGCGCTGAGATTTAGTCAGAGCTCCTCTGAAGGGGCAACAGAGCGCTCTGAGAGTTAGAGCTGCTGTGAAGGGGCAACCGAAAGCGCTGAGATTTAGTCAGTGCTACTCTGAAGGGCAACAGAGCGCGCTGAGATTTATTCAGAGCTGCTCTGAAGGGGCAACAGTCAGGGCTGAGAGTTATATCTGCTATGAATGGGCAACAGTTGAAGGGGCAACACAGAGCGCTGAGAGATAGAGCTGCTGTGAAGGGGCTACACAGAGCGCTGAGATTTAGTCAGAGCTGCACTGAAGGCGCAACAGCGAGCGCTGAGGTTTAGAGCTGCGTCGAAGGGGCAACAGAGAGCGCTTAGAATTAGAGCTGCTCTGAAGGAGCAAACAGGGCGGTGAGAGTTAGAGCTCCTGTGAAGGGGCAGTAGAGATCGCTGAGAGATACAGCTGCTGTGGAGGGGCCACAGAGAGTGTGAGATTTCATCAGAGCTCCTCTGAAGTGGCAACTGAGAGCGCTTACAGTTATAGGTGCTGTGAAGGGGCAACAGAGAGCGCTGCGATTTAGTCAGAGCTGCTGTGAAGGGGCAACAGAAAGTGCTGAGAGTTAGAGCTGATGTGAAGGGGAAACTGAGAGCGCTTAGCGTTAGAGCTGCTATGAATGGGCATCAGGGAGAGGTGAGATTAATTCAGAGCTGTTCTGAAGGGGCAAAAGAGAGCGCTGAGAGTTAGAGCTGCAGATAAGTGGCAACAGGGAGCGGTGAGAGTTATTCGAAGATGTTGTGAAGGGGCAACACAGAGCGCTGAGTTAGAGCTGTTGTGAAGGGGCAACCGGGAGCGCTGAAAGTTAGTCAGAGCTGCTCTGAAGGGCAACAGAGCGCTCTGCGAGTTAGCGCTGCTGTGAAGGGGCAACAGAGAGCGCTTAGAGAGCTGCTGTGAAGGGGAAACACAGAGCGCTGAGATTTAGTGAGAGCTGCACTGAAGGGGCAACCCAGAGTGCTGTGAGTTAGAGCTGCTGAGAAGGGGCAACTGAGTGCACTTAGAGTTACAGCTGCTGTGAAGGGGCAGCAGACAACGCTTGAGAATCTGTCAGCGCTCCTGTGAAGGGGCACCAGGGATGGCTGAGAATTAGAGCTGCGTTGAAGGGGCAACACGGAGTGGTGAGATTTAGCGTTGCTGAGAAGGGGCAACACATAGCGCTGAGAGAGCTCCTGTGAAGGGGCAACAGATAGCGGTGAGAGGTAGTTAGAGCTGCTGTGACTGTGCAAGAGAGAGAGGTGAGAGTTGGGACTGCGTTGAAGGGGCAGCACAGAGCGCTGAGAGATAGAGCTGGTGTGAAGGGGCAACAGAGAGCGCTGAGATTTAGTCAGAGCTGCTCTGAAGGGCAACAGAGAGCGCTGAGATTTAGTGAGAGCTGCACTGAAGGGGCAACAGCGAGCGCTGAGAGTTAGAGCTGCGTTGAAGGGGCAACACAGAGCATTGAGAGTCAGGGCTGCTGTGAAGCGGAAACAGAGTGGTGAGAGTTAGAGCTGCTGTGAAGGGGAAACAGAGAGTGGAGAGAGTTAGAGCTGTTGTGAAGGGGCAACACACAGCGCTGAGAGTTAGAGCTGCTGGGAAGGGGCAGCAGAGCTCGCTGAGGTTCAGAGCTGCTGTGAACGGGCAAGTGAGAGCGCTTAGAATTAGAGCTGCTCTGAAGAAGCAAACAGAGCGCTGAGAGATAGAGCTGCTGTGGAGGGGAAACAGAGAGCGCTGAGATTCAGTCAGAGCTGCTCTGAAGGGCAACAGAGAGCGCTGATAGTTAGAGCTGCGTTAAAGGGGCAACAAAGAGTGCTGTGAGTTAGAGTTGCATTGAAGGGGCAAATAAGAGCGCTTAGATTTAGAGCTGCTCTGAAGGAGCAAACAGAGCGGTGAGAGTTAGTCAGAGCTCCTGTGAAGGGGCAATAGAGAGCACTGAGAGTTCAAGCTGCTTTGGAGGGGAAACAGAGAGCGCTGAGATTTAGTCAGAGCTGCTCTGAAGGGCAATAGAGAGCGGTTAGAGTTAGAGCTGCGTTAAATTGGGAACAGAGAGTGCTGTGAGTTAGAGCTGCATTGAAGGGGCATCTGAGATCGCTTAGAGTTAGAGCTGCTGTGAAAGGTAAACAGAGAGAGGTCTGAGAGTTAGGGCAGCGTTGAAGGGGCAACATGGAGTGCTGAGAGATAGAGCTGGTGTGAAGGGGCAACAGAGAGTGGAGAGAATTAGAGCTGTTGTGAAGGGGCAACACAGAGCACTGAGAGTTAGAGCTGCTGGGAAGGGGCAACACAGAGCGCTGAGATTTAGTCAGAGCTGCTCTGAAGAGGCAACAGCGAGCGCTGAGCGATAGAGCTGCGTTGAAGGGGCAAGAGAGAGCGATGAGGTCCAGCTGCTGTGAACGGGCAACTGAGAGCGCTTAGAATTAGAGCTGCTCTGAAGGAGCAAACAGCGGTGAGAGTTAGTCAGAGCTCCTGTGAAGGGGCAATAGAGAGCGCTGAGAGTTAGAGCTGCTGTGAAGGGGCAACACAGAGCACTGGAAGTTAGAGCTGCTGAGAAGGGGCAACTGACAGCGCTTAGAGTTACAGCTGCTGTGAAGGGGCAACACAGAGCGCTTGAGAGTCAGTCAGTGCTCCTGTGAAGGGGCACCAGAGATCGCTGAGAATTAGAGCTGCGTTGAAGGGCAACAGAGAGCGGTGAGAGTTAGAGCTGCGTTAAAGTGGGAACAGAGAGTGCTGTGAGTTATAGAGCTGCACTGAAGGGGCAACTGAGAGCGCTTAGAGTTAGAGCTGCTGTGAAGGGGAAACAGAGAGAGCTCTGAGAGTTAGAGCTGCGTTGAAGGGGCAACACGGAGTGGTGAGATTTAGCGTTGCTGAGAAAGGGCAACACATAGCGCTGAGAGAGCTCCTGTGAAGGGGCAGCAGATAGCGGTGAGAGGTAGTTAGAGCTGCTGTGACTGTGCAAGAGAGAGAGGTGAGAGTTGGGACTGCGTTGAAGGGGCAGCACAGAGCGCTGAGAGATAGAGCCGGTGTGAAGGGGCAACAGAGAGCGCTGAGATTTATTCAGAGCTGCTCTGAAGGGGCAACGGTCAGGGCTGAGAGTTATATCTGCTATGAATGGGCAACAGAGCGCTGAGATTTAGTCAGAGCTCCTCTGAAGGGGCAACAGAGCGCTCTGAGAGTTAGAGCTGCTGTGAAGGGGCAACCGAAAGCGCTGAGATTTAGTCAGTGCTACTCTGAAGGGCAACAGAGCGCGCTGAGATTTATTCAGAGCTGCTCTGAAGGGGCAACAGTCAGGGCTGAGAGTTATATCTGCTATGAATGGGCAACAGTTGAAGGGGCAACACAGAGCGCTGAGAGATAGAGCTGCTGTGAAGGGGCTACACAGAGCGCTGAGATTTAGTCAGAGCTGCACTGAAGGCGCAACAGCGAGCGCTGAGGTTTAGAGCTGCGTCGAAGGGGCAACAGAGAGCGCTTAGAATTAGAGCTGCTCTGAAGGAGCAAACAGGGCGGTGAGAGTTAGAGCTCCTGTGAAGGGGCAGGAGAGATCGCTGAGAGATACAGCTGCTGTGGAGGGGCCACAGAGAGTGTGAGATTTCATCAGAGCTGCTCTGAAGGGGCAACTGAGAGCGCTTAAAGTTACAGGTGCTGTGAAGGGGCAACAGAGAGGGCTGCGATTTAGTCAGAGCTGCTGTGAAGGGGCAACAGAAAGTGCTGAGAGTTAGAGCTGATGTGAAGGGGAAACTGAGAGCGCTTAGCGTTAGAGCTGCTATGAATGGGCATCAGGGAGAGGTGAGATTAATTCAGAGCTGTTCTGAAGGGGCAAAAGAGAGCGCTGAGAGTTAGAGCTGATATGAAGGTGAAACTTAGAGCGCTTAGCGTTAGAGATGCTATGAATGGGCATCAGGGAGAGGTGAGATTAATTCAGAGCTGTTCTGAAGGGGCAAAAGAGAGCGCTGAGAGTTAGAGCTGCAGATAAGTGGCAACAGGGAGCGGTGAGAGTTATTCGAAGATGTTGTGAAGGGGCAACACAGAGCGCTGAGTTAGAGCTGTTGTGAAGGGGCAACCGGGAGCGCTGAAAGTTAGTCAGAGCTGCTCTGAAGGGCAACAGAGCGCTCTGAGAGTTAGCGCTGCTGTGAAGGGGCAACAGAGAGCGCTTAGAGAGCTGCTGTGAAGGGGAAACACAGAGCGCTGAGATTTAGTGAGAGCTGCACTGAAGGGGAACCCAGAGTGCTGTGCGTTAGAGCTGCTGAGAAGGGGCAACTGAGTGCACTTAGAGTTACAGCTGCTGTGAAGGGGCAGCAGACAACGCTTGAGAATCTGTCAGCGCTCCTGTGAAGGGGCACCAGGGATGGCTGAGAATTAGAACTGCGTTGAAGGGGCAACACGGAGTGGTGAGATTTAGCGTTGCTGAGAAGGGGCAACACATAGCGCTGAGAGAGCTCCTGTGAAGGGGCAACAGATAGCGGTGAGAGGTAGTTAGAGCTGCTGTGACTGTGCAAGAGAGAGAGGTGAGAGTTGGGACTGCGTTGAAGGGGCAGCACAGAGCGCTGAGAGATAGAGCTGGTGTGAAGGGGCAACAGAGAGCGCTGAGATTTAGTCAGAGCTGCTCTGAAGGGCAACAGAGAGCGCTGAGATTTAGTGAGAGCTGCACTGAAGGGGCAACAGCGAGCGCTGAGAGTTAGAGCTGCGTTGAAGGGGCAACACAGAGCATTGAGAGTCAGGGCTGCTGTGAAGCGGAAACAGAGTGGTGAGAGTTAGAGCTGCTGTGAAGGGGAAACAGAGAGTGGAGAGAGTTAGAGCTGTTGTGAAGGGGCAACACACAGCGCTGAGAGTTAGAGCTGCTGGGAAGGGGCAGCAGAGCTCGCTGAGGTTCAGAGCTGCTGTGAACGGGCAAGTGAGAGCGCTTAGAATTAGAGCTGCTCTGAAGAAGCAAACAGAGCGCTGAGAGATAGAGCTGCTGTGGAGGGGAAACAGAGAGCGCTGAGATTCAGTCAGAGCTGCTCTGAAGGGCAACAGAGAGCGCTGATAGTTAGAGCTGCGTTAAAGGGGCAACAAAGAGTGCTGTGAGTTAGAGTTGCATTGAAGGGGCAAATAAGAGCGCTTAGATTTAGAGCTGCTCTGAAGGAGCAAACAGAGCGGTGAGAGTTAGTCAGAGCTCCTGTGAAGGGGCAATAGAGAGCACTGAGAGTTCAAGCTGCTTTGGAGGGGAAACAGAGAGCGCTGAGATTTAGTCAGAGCTGCTCTGAAGGGCAATAGAGAGCGGTTAGAGTTAGAGCTGCGTTAAATTGGGAACAGAGAGTGCTGTGAGTTAGAGCTGCATTGAAGGGGCATCTGAGATCGCTTAGAGTTAGAGCTGCTGTGAAAGGTAAACAGAGAGAGGTCTGAGAGTTAGGGCAGCGTTGAAGGGGCAACATGGAGTGCTGAGAGATAGAGCTGGTGTGAAGGGGCAACAGAGAGTGGAGAGAATTAGAGCTGTTGTGAAGGGGCAACACAGAGCACTGAGAGTTAGAGCTGCTGGGAAGGGGCAACACAGAGCGCTGAGATTTAGTCAGAGCTGCTCTGAAGAGGCAACAGCGAGCGCTGAGCGATAGAGCTGCGTTGAAGGGGCAAGAGAGAGCGATGAGGTCCAGCTGCTGTGAACGGGCAACTGAGAGCGCTTAGAATTAGAGCTGCTCTGAAGGAGCAAACAGAGCGGTGAGAGTTAGTCAGAGCTCCTGTGAAGGGGCAATAGAGAGCGCTGAGAGTTAGAGCTGCTGTGAAGGGGCAACACAGAGCACTGGAAGTTAGAGCTGCTGAGAAGGGGCAACTGACAGCGCTTAGAGTTACAGCTGCTGTGAAGGGGCAACACAGAGCGCTTGAGAGTCAGTCAGTGCTCCTGTGAAGGGGCACCAGAGATCGCTGAGAATTAGAGCTGCGTTGAAGGGCAACAGAGAGCGGTGAGAGTTAGAGCTGCGTTAAAGTGGGAACAGAGAGTGCTGTGAGTTATAGAGCTGCACTGAAGGGGCAACTGAGAGCGCTTAGAGTTAGAGCTGCTGTGAAGGGGAAACAGAGAGAGCTCTGAGAGTTAGAGCTGCGTTGAAGGGGCAACACGGAGTGGTGAGATTTAGCGTTGCTGAGAAAGGGCAACACATAGCGCTGAGAGAGCTCCTGTGAAGGGGCAGCAGATAGCGGTGAGAGGTAGTTAGAGCTGCTGTGACTGTGCAAGAGAGAGAGGTGAGAGTTGGGACTGCGTTGAAGGGGCAGCACAGAGCGCTGAGAGATAGAGCCGGTGTGAAGGGGCAACAGAGAGCGCTGAGATTTATTCAGAGCTGCTCTGAAGGGGCAACGGTCAGGGCTGAGAGTTATATCTGCTATGAATGGGCAACAGAGAGCGCTGAGATTTAGTCAGAGCTCCTCTGAAGGGGCAACAGAGCGCTCTGAGAGTTAGAGCTGCTGTGAAGGGGCAACCGAAAGCGCTGAGATTTAGTCAGTGCTACTCTGAAGGGCAACAGAGCGCGCTGAGATTTATTCAGAGCTGCTCTGAAGGGGCAACAGTCAGGGCTGAGAGTTATATCTGCTATGAATGGGCAACAGTTGAAGGGGCAACACAGAGCGCTGAGAGATAGAGCTGCTGTGAAGGGGCTACACAGAGCGCTGAGATTTAGTCAGAGCTGCACTGAAGGCGCAACAGCGAGCGCTGAGGTTTAGAGCTGCGTCGAAGGGGCAACAGAGAGCGCTTAGAATTAGAGCTGCTCTGAAGGAGCAAACAGGGCGGTGAGAGTTAGAGCTCCTGTGAAGGGGCAGTAGAGATCGCTGAGAGATACAGCTGCTGTGGAGGGGCCACAGAGAGTGTGAGATTTCATCAGAGCTCCTCTGAAGTGGCAACTGAGAGCGCTTACAGTTATAGGTGCTGTGAAGGGGCAACAGAGAGCGCTGCGATTTAGTCAGAGCTGCTGTGAAGGGGCAACAGAAAGTGCTGAGAGTTAGAGCTGATGTGAAGGGGAAACTTAGAGCGCTTAGCGTTAGAGCTGCTATGAATGGGCATCAGGGAGAGGTGAGATTAATTCAGAGCTGTTCTGAAGGGGCAAAAGAGAGCGCTGAGAGTTAGAGCTGCAGATAAGTGGCAACAGGGAGCGGTGAGAGTTATTCGAAGATGTTGTGAAGGGGCAACACAGAGCGCTGAGTTAGAGCTGTTGTGAAGGGGCAACCGGGAGCGCTGAAAGTTAGTCAGAGCTGCTCTGAAGGGCAACAGAGCGCTCTGCGAGTTAGCGCTGCTGTGAAGGGGCAACAGAGAGCGCTTAGAGAGCTGCTGTGAAGGGGAAACACAGAGCGCTGAGATTTAGTGAGAGCTGCACTGAAGGGGCAACCCAGAGTGCTGTGAGTTAGAGCTGCTGAGAAGGGGCAACTGAGTGCACTTAGAGTTACAGCTGCTGTGAAGGGGCAGCAGACAACGCTTGAGAATCTGTCAGCGCTCCTGTGAAGGGGCACCAGGGATGGCTGAGAATTAGAGCTGCGTTGAAGGGGCAACACGGAGTGGTGAGATTTAGCGTTGCTGAGAAGGGGCAACACATAGCGCTGAGAGAGCTCCTGTGAAGGGGCAACAGATAGCGGTGAGAGGTAGTTAGAGCTGCTGTGACTGTGCAAGAGAGAGAGGTGAGAGTTGGGACTGCGTTGAAGGGGCAGCACAGAGCGCTGAGAGATAGAGCTGGTGTGAAGGGGCAACAGAGAGCGCTGAGATTTAGTCAGAGCTGCTCTGAAGGGCAACAGAGAGCGCTGAGATTTAGTGAGAGCTGCACTGAAGGGGCAACAGCGAGCGCTGAGAGTTAGAGCTGCGTTGAAGGGGCAACACAGAGCATTGAGAGTCAGGGCTGCTGTGAAGCGGAAACAGAGTGGTGAGAGTTAGAGCTGCTGTGAAGGGGAAACAGAGAGTGGAGAGAGTTAGAGCTGTTGTGAAGGGGCAACACACAGCGCTGAGAGTTAGAGCTGCTGGGAAGGGGCAGCAGAGCTCGCTGAGGTTCAGAGCTGCTGTGAACGGGCAAGTGAGAGCGCTTAGAATTAGAGCTGCTCTGAAGAAGCAAACAGAGCGCTGAGAGATAGAGCTGCTGTGGAGGGGAAACAGAGAGCGCTGAGATTCAGTCAGAGCTGCTCTGAAGGGCAACAGAGAGCGCTGATAGTTAGAGCTGCGTTAAAGGGGCAACAAAGAGTGCTGTGAGTTAGAGTTGCATTGAAGGGGCAAATAAGAGCGCTTAGATTTAGAGCTGCTCTGAAGGAGCAAACAGAGCGGTGAGAGTTAGTCAGAGCTCCTGTGAAGGGGCAATAGAGAGCACTGAGAGTTCAAGCTGCTTTGGAGGGGAAACAGAGAGCGCTGAGATTTAGTCAGAGCTGCTCTGAAGGGCAATAGAGAGCGGTTAGAGTTAGAGCTGCGTTAAATTGGGAACAGAGAGTGCTGTGAGTTAGAGCTGCATTGAAGGGGCATCTGAGATCGCTTAGAGTTAGAGCTGCTGTGAAAGGTAAACAGAGAGAGGTCTGAGAGTTAGGGCAGCGTTGAAGGGGCAACATGGAGTGCTGAGAGATAGAGCTGGTGTGAAGGGGCAACAGAGAGTGGAGAGAATTAGAGCTGTTGTGAAGGGGCAACACAGAGCACTGAGAGTTAGAGCTGCTGGGAAGGGGCAACACAGAGCGCTGAGATTTAGTCAGAGCTGCTCTGAAGAGGCAACAGCGAGCGCTGAGCGATAGAGCTGCGTTGAAGGGGCAAGAGAGAGCGATGAGGTCCAGCTGCTGTGAACGGGCAACTGAGAGCGCTTAGAATTAGAGCTGCTCTGAAGGAGCAAACAGAGCGGTGAGAGTTAGTCAGAGCTCCTGTGAAGGGGCAATAGAGAGCGCTGAGAGTTAGAGCTGCTGTGAAGGGGCAACACAGAGCACTGGAAGTTAGAGCTGCTGAGAAGGGGCAACTGACAGCGCTTAGAGTTACAGCTGCTGTGAAGGGGCAACACAGAGCGCTTGAGAGTCAGTCAGTGCTCCTGTGAAGGGGCACCAGAGATCGCTGAGAATTAGAGCTGCGTTGAAGGGCAACAGAGAGCGGTGAGAGTTAGAGCTGCGTTAAAGTGGGAACAGAGAGTGCTGTGAGTTATAGAGCTGCACTGAAGGGGCAACTGAGAGCGCTTAGAGTTAGAGCTGCTGTGAAGGGGAAACAGAGAGAGCTCTGAGAGTTAGAGCTGCGTTGAAGGGGCAACACGGAGTGGTGAGATTTAGCGTTGCTGAGAAAGGGCAACACATAGCGCTGAGAGAGCTCCTGTGAAGGGGCAGCAGATAGCGGTGAGAGGTAGTTAGAGCTGCTGTGACTGTGCAAGAGAGAGAGGTGAGAGTTGGGACTGCGTTGAAGGGGCAGCACAGAGCGCTGAGAGATAGAGCCGGTGTGAAGGGGCAACAGAGAGCGCTGAGATTTATTCAGAGCTGCTCTGAAGGGGCAACGGTCAGGGCTGAGAGTTATATCTGCTATGAATGGGCAACAGAGAGCGCTGAGATTTAGTCAGAGCTCCTCTGAAGGGGCAACAGAGCGCTCTGAGAGTTAGAGCTGCTGTGAAGGGGCAACCGAAAGCGCTGAGATTTAGTCAGTGCTACTCTGAAGGGCAACAGAGCGCGCTGAGATTTATTCAGAGCTGCTCTGAAGGGGCAACAGTCAGGGCTGAGAGTTATATCTGCTATGAATGGGCAACAGTTGAAGGGGCAACACAGAGCGCTGAGAGATAGAGCTGCTGTGAAGGGGCTACACAGAGCGCTGAGATTTAGTCAGAGCTGCACTGAAGGCGCAACAGCGAGCGCTGAGGTTTAGAGCTGCGTCGAAGGGGCAACAGAGAGCGCTTAGAATTAGAGCTGCTCTGAAGGAGCAAACAGGGCGGTGAGAGTTAGAGCTCCTGTGAAGGGGCAGTAGAGATCGCTGAGAGATACAGCTGCTGTGGAGGGGCCACAGAGAGTGTGAGATTTCATCAGAGCTCCTCTGAAGTGGCAACTGAGAGCGCTTACAGTTATAGGTGCTGTGAAGGGGCAACAGAGAGCGCTGCGATTTAGTCAGAGCTGCTGTGAAGGGGCAACAGAAAGTGCTGAGAGTTAGAGCTGATGTGAAGGGGAAACTTAGAGCGCTTAGCGTTAGAGCTGCTATGAATGGGCATCAGGGAGAGGTGAGATTAATTCAGAGCTGTTCTGAAGGGGCAAAAGAGAGCGCTGAGAGTTAGAGCTGCAGATAAGTGGCAACAGGGAGCGGTGAGAGTTATTCGAAGATGTTGTGAAGGGGCAACACAGAGCGCTGAGTTAGAGCTGTTGTGAAGGGGCAACCGGGAGCGCTGAAAGTTAGTCAGAGCTGCTCTGAAGGGCAACAGAGCGCTCTGCGAGTTAGCGCTGCTGTGAAGGGGCAACAGAGAGCGCTTAGAGAGCTGCTGTGAAGGGGAAACACAGAGCGCTGAGATTTAGTGAGAGCTGCACTGAAGGGGCAACCCAGAGTGCTGTGAGTTAGAGCTGCTGAGAAGGGGCAACTGAGTGCACTTAGAGTTACAGCTGCTGTGAAGGGGCAGCAGACAACGCTTGAGAATCTGTCAGCGCTCCTGTGAAGGGGCACCAGGGATGGCTGAGAATTAGAGCTGCGTTGAAGGGGCAACACGGAGTGGTGAGATTTAGCGTTGCTGAGAAGGGGCAACACATAGCGCTGAGAGAGCTCCTGTGAAGGGGCAACAGATAGCGGTGAGAGGTAGTTAGAGCTGCTGTGACTGTGCAAGAGAGAGAGGTGAGAGTTGGGACTGCGTTGAAGGGGCAGCACAGAGCGCTGAGAGATAGAGCTGGTGTGAAGGGGCAACAGAGAGCGATGAGATTTAGTCAGAGCTGCTCTGAAGGGCAACAGAGAGCGCTGAGATTTAGTGAGAGCTGCACTGAAGGGGCAACAGCGAGCGCTGAGAGTTAGAGCTGCGTTGAAGGGGCAACACAGAGCATTGAGAGTCAGGGCTGCTGTGAAGCGGAAACAGAGTGGTGAGAGTTAGAGCTGCTGTGAAGGGGAAACAGAGAGTGGAGAGAGTTAGAGCTGTTGTGAAGGGGCAACACACAGCGCTGAGAGTTAGAGCTGCTGGGAAGGGGCAGCAGAGCTCGCTGAGGTTCAGAGCTGCTGTGAACGGGCAAGTGAGAGCGCTTAGAATTAGAGCTGCTCTGAAGAAGCAAACAGAGCGCTGAGAGATAGAGCTGCTGTGGAGGGGAAACAGAGAGCGCTGAGATTCAGTCAGAGCTGCTCTGAAGGGCAACAGAGAGCGCTGATAGTTAGAGCTGCGTTAAAGGGGCAACAAAGAGTGCTGTGAGTTAGAGTTGCATTGAAGGGGCAAATAAGAGCGCTTAGATTTAGAGCTGCTCTGAAGGAGCAAACAGAGCGGTGAGAGTTAGTCAGAGCTCCTGTGAAGGGGCAATAGAGAGCACTGAGAGTTCAAGCTGCTTTGGAGGGGAAACAGAGAGCGCTGAGATTTAGTCAGAGCTGCTCTGAAGGGCAATAGAGAGCGGTTAGAGTTAGAGCTGCGTTAAATTGGGAACAGAGAGTGCTGTGAGTTAGAGCTGCATTGAAGGGGCATCTGAGATCGCTTAGAGTTAGAGCTGCTGTGAAAGGTAAACAGAGAGAGGTCTGAGAGTTAGGGCAGCGTTGAAGGGGCAACATGGAGTGCTGAGAGATAGAGCTGGTGTGAAGGGGCAACAGAGAGTGGAGAGAATTAGAGCTGTTGTGAAGGGGCAACACAGAGCACTGAGAGTTAGAGCTGCTGGGAAGGGGCAACACAGAGCGCTGAGATTTAGTCAGAGCTGCTCTGAAGAGGCAACAGCGAGCGCTGAGCGATAGAGCTGCGTTGAAGGGGCAAGAGAGAGCGATGAGGTCCAGCTGCTGTGAACGGGCAACTGAGAGCGCTTAGAATTAGAGCTGCTCTGAAGGAGCAAACAGAGCGGTGAGAGTTAGTCAGAGCTCCTGTGAAGGGGCAATAGAGAGCGCTGAGAGTTAGAGCTGCTGTGAAGGGGCAACACAGAGCACTGGAAGTTAGAGCTGCTGAGAAGGGGCAACTGACAGCGCTTAGAGTTACAGCTGCTGTGAAGGGGCAACACAGAGCGCTTGAGAGTCAGTCAGTGCTCCTGTGAAGGGGCACCAGAGATCGCTGAGAATTAGAGCTGCGTTGAAGGGCAACAGAGAGCGGTGAGAGTTAGAGCTGCGTTAAAGTGGGAACAGAGAGTGCTGTGAGTTATAGAGCTGCACTGAAGGGGCAACTGAGAGCGCTTAGAGTTAGAGCTGCTGTGAAGGGGAAACAGAGAGAGCTCTGAGAGTTAGAGCTGCGTTGAAGGGGCAACACGGAGTGGTGAGATTTAGCGTTGCTGAGAAAGGGCAACACATAGCGCTGAGAGAGCTCCTGTGAAGGGGCAGCAGATAGCGGTGAGAGGTAGTTAGAGCTGCTGTGACTGTGCAAGAGAGAGAGGTGAGAGTTGGGACTGCGTTGAAGGGGCAGCACAGAGCGCTGAGAGATAGAGCCGGTGTGAAGGGGCAACAGAGAGCGCTGAGATTTATTCAGAGCTGCTCTGAAGGGGCAACGGTCAGGGCTGAGAGTTATATCTGCTATGAATGGGCAACAGAGAGCGCTGAGATTTAGTCAGAGCTCCTCTGAAGGGGCAACAGAGCGCTCTGAGAGTTAGAGCTGCTGTGAAGGGGCAACCGAAAGCGCTGAGATTTAGTCAGTGCTACTCTGAAGGGCAACAGAGCGCGCTGAGATTTATTCAGAGCTGCTCTGAAGGGGCAACAGTCAGGGCTGAGAGTTATATCTGCTATGAATGGGCAACAGTTGAAGGGGCAACACAGAGCGCTGAGAGATAGAGCTGCTGTGAAGGGGCTACACAGAGCGCTGAGATTTAGTCAGAGCTGCACTGAAGGCGCAACAGCGAGCGCTGAGGTTTAGAGCTGCGTCGAAGGGGCAACAGAGAGCGCTTAGAATTAGAGCTGCTCTGAAGGAGCAAACAGGGCGGTGAGAGTTAGAGCTCCTGTGAAGGGGCAGGAGAGATCGCTGAGAGATACAGCTGCTGTGGAGGGGCCACAGAGAGTGTGAGATTTCATCAGAGCTGCTCTGAAGGGGCAACTGAGAGCGCCTAAAGTTATAGGTGCTGTGAAGGGGCAACAGAGAGCGCTGCGATTTAGTCAGAGCTGCTGTGAAGGGGCAACAGAAAGTGCTGAGAGTTAGAGCTGATGTGAAGGGGAAACTGAGAGCGCTTAGCGTTAGAGCTGCTATGAATGGGCATCAGGGAGAGGTGAGATTAATTCAGAGCTGTTCTGAAGGGGCAAAAGAGAGCGCTGAGAGTTAGAGCTGCAGATAAGTGGCAACAGGGAGCGGTGAGAGTTATTCGAAGATGTTGTGAAGGGGCAACACAGAGCGCTGAGTTAGAGCTGTTGTGAAGGGGCAACCGGGAGCGCTGAAAGTTAGTCAGAGCTGCTCTGAAGGGCAACAGAGCGCTCTGCGAGTTAGCGCTGCTGTGAAGGGGCAACAGAGAGCGCTTAGAGAGCTGCTGTGAAGGGGAAACACAGAGCGCTGAGATTTAGTGAGAGCTGCACTGAAGGGGCAACCCAGAGTGCTGTGAGTTAGAGCTGCTGAGAAGGGGCAACTGAGTGCACTTAGAGTTACAGCTGCTGTGAAGGGGCAGCAGACAACGCTTGAGAATCTGTCAGCGCTCCTGTGAAGGGGCACCAGGGATCGCTGAGAATTAGAGCTGCGTTGAAGGGGCAACACGGAGTGGTGAGATTTAGCGTTGCTGAGAAGGGGCAACACATAGCGCTGAGAGAGCTCCTGTGAAGGGGCAACAGATAGCGGTGAGAGGTAGTTAGAGCTGCTGTGACTGTGCAAGAGAGAGAGGTGAGAGTTGGGACTGCGTTGAAGGGGCAGCACAGAGCGCTGAGAGATAGAGCTGGTGTGAAGGGGCAACAGAGAGCGCTGAGATTTAGTCAGAGCTGCTCTGAAGGGCAACAGAGAGCGCTGAGATTTAGTGAGAGCTGCACTGAAGGGGCAACAGCGAGCGCTGAGAGTTAGAGCTGCGTTGAAGGGGCAACACAGAGCATTGAGAGTCAGGGCTGCTGTGAAGCGGAAACAGAGTGGTGAGAGTTAGAGCTGCTGTGAAGGGGAAACAGAGAGTGGAGAGAGTTAGAGCTGTTGTGAAGGGGCAACACACAGCGCTGAGAGTTAGAGCTGCTGGGAAGGGGCAACAGAGCTCGCTGAGGTTCAGAGCTGCTGTGAACGGGCAAGTGAGAGCGCTTAGAATTAGAGCTGCTCTGAAGAAGCAAACAGAGCGCTGAGAGATAGAGCTGCTGTGGAGGGGAAACAGAGAGCGCTGAGATTCAGTCAGAGCTGCTCTGAAGGGCAACAGAGAGCGCTGATAGTTAGAGCTGCGTTAAAGGGGCAACAAAGAGTGCTGTGAGTTAGAGTTGCATTGAAGGGGCAAATAAGAGCGCTTAGATTTAGAGCTGCTCTGAAGGAGCAAACAGAGCGGTGAGAGTTAGTCAGAGCTCCTGTGAAGGGGCAATAGAGAGCACTGAGAGTTCAAGCTGCTTTGGAGGGGAAACAGAGAGCGCTGAGATTTAGTCAGAGCTGCTCTGAAGGGCAATAGAGAGCGGTTAGAGTTAGAGCTGCGTTAAATTGGGAACAGAGAGTGCTGTGAGTTAGAGCTGCATTGAAGGGGCATCTGAGATCGCTTAGAGTTAGAGCTGCTGTGAAAGGTAAACAGAGAGAGGTCTGAGAGTTAGGGCAGCGTTGAAGGGGCAACATGGAGTGCTGAGAGATAGAGCTGGTGTGAAGGGGCAACAGAGAGTGGAGAGAATTAGAGCTGTTGTGAAGGGGCAACACAGAGCACTGAGAGTTAGAGCTGCTGGGAAGGGGCAACACAGAGCGCTGAGATTTAGTCAGAGCTGCTCTGAAGAGGCAACAGCGAGCGCTGAGCGATAGAGCTGCGTTGAAGGGGCAAGAGAGAGCGATGAGGTCCAGCTGCTGTGAACGGGCAACTGAGAGCGCTTAGAATTAGAGCTGCTCTGAAGGAGCAAACAGAGCGGTGAGAGTTAGTCAGAGCTCCTGTGAAGGGGCAATAGAGAGCGCTGAGAGTTAGAGCTGCTGTGAAGGGGCAACACAGAGCACTGGAAGTTAGAGCTGCTGAGAAGGGGCAACTGACAGCGCTTAGAGTTACAGCTGCTGTGAAGGGGCAACACAGAGCGCTTGAGAGTCAGTCAGTGCTCCTGTGAAGGGGCACCAGAGATCGCTGAGAATTAGAGCTGCGTTGAAGGGCAACAGAGAGCGGTGAGAGTTAGAGCTGCGTTAAAGTGGGAACAGAGAGTGCTGTGAGTTATAGAGCTGCACTGAAGGGGCAACTGAGAGCGCTTAGAGTTAGAGCTGCTGTGAAGGGGAAACAGAGAGAGCTCTGAGAGTTAGAGCTGCGTTGAAGGGGCAACACGGAGTGGTGAGATTTAGCGTTGCTGAGAAAGGGCAACACATAGCGCTGAGAGAGCTCCTGTGAAGGGGCAGCAGATAGCGGTGAGAGGTAGTTAGAGCTGCTGTGACTGTGCAAGAGAGAGAGGTGAGAGTTGGGACTGCGTTGAAGGGGCAGCACAGAGCGCTGAGAGATAGAGCCGGTGTGAAGGGGCAACAGAGAGCGCTGAGATTTATTCAGAGCTGCTCTGAAGGGGCAACGGTCAGGGCTGAGAGTTATATCTGCTATGAATGGGCAACAGAGAGCGCTGAGATTTAGTCAGAGCTCCTCTGAAGGGGCAACAGAGCGCTCTGAGAGTTAGAGCTGCTGTGAAGGGGCAACCGAAAGCGCTGAGATTTAGTCAGTGCTACTCTGAAGGGCAACAGAGCGCGCTGAGATTTATTCAGAGCTGCTCTGAAGGGGCAACAGTCAGGGCTGAGAGTTATATCTGCTATGAATGGGCAACAGTTGAAGGGGCAACACAGAGCGCTGAGAGATAGAGCTGCTGTGAAGGGGCTACACAGAGCGCTGAGATTTAGTCAGAGCTGCACTGAAGGCGCAACAGCGAGCGCTGAGGTTTAGAGCTGCGTCGAAGGGGCAACAGAGAGCGCTTAGAATTAGAGCTGCTCTGAAGGAGCAAACAGGGCGGTGAGAGTTAGAGCTCCTGTGAAGGGGCAGTAGAGATCGCTGAGAGATACAGCTGCTGTGGAGGGGCCACAGAGAGTGTGAGATTTCATCAGAGCTCCTCTGAAGTGGCAACTGAGAGCGCTTACAGTTATAGGTGCTGTGAAGGGGCAACAGAGAGCGCTGCGATTTAGTCAGAGCTGCTGTGAAGGGGCAACAGAAAGTGCTGAGAGTTAGAGCTGATGTGAAGGGGAAACTTAGAGCGCTTAGCGTTAGAGCTGCTATGAATGGGCATCAGGGAGAGGTGAGATTAATTCAGAGCTGTTCTGAAGGGGCAAAAGAGAGCGCTGAGAGTTAGAGCTGCAGATAAGTGGCAACAGGGAGCGGTGAGAGTTATTCGAAGATGTTGTGAAGGGGCAACACAGAGCGCTGAGTTAGAGCTGTTGTGAAGGGGCAACCGGGAGCGCTGAAAGTTAGTCAGAGCTGCTCTGAAGGGCAACAGAGCGCTCTGCGAGTTAGCGCTGCTGTGAAGGGGCAACAGAGAGCGCTTAGAGAGCTGCTGTGAAGGGGAAACACAGAGCGCTGAGATTTAGTGAGAGCTGCACTGAAGGGGCAACCCAGAGTGCTGTGAGTTAGAGCTGCTGAGAAGGGGCAACTGAGTGCACTTAGAGTTACAGCTGCTGTGAAGGGGCAGCAGACAACGCTTGAGAATCTGTCAGCGCTCCTGTGAAGGGGCACCAGGGATGGCTGAGAATTAGAGCTGCGTTGAAGGGGCAACACGGAGTGGTGAGATTTAGCGTTGCTGAGAAGGGGCAACACATAGCGCTGAGAGAGCTCCTGTGAAGGGGCAACAGATAGCGGTGAGAGGTAGTTAGAGCTGCTGTGACTGTGCAAGAGAGAGAGGTGAGAGTTGGGACTGCGTTGAAGGGGCAGCACAGAGCGCTGAGAGATAGAGCTGGTGTGAAGGGGCAACAGAGAGCGCTGAGATTTAGTCAGAGCTGCTCTGAAGGGCAACAGAGAGCGCTGAGATTTAGTGAGAGCTGCACTGAAGGGGCAACAGCGAGCGCTGAGAGTTAGAGCTGCGTTGAAGGGGCAACACAGAGCATTGAGAGTCAGGGCTGCTGTGAAGCGGAAACAGAGTGGTGAGAGTTAGAGCTGCTGTGAAGGGGAAACAGAGAGTGGAGAGAGTTAGAGCTGTTGTGAAGGGGCAACACACAGCGCTGAGAGTTAGAGCTGCTGGGAAGGGGCAGCAGAGCTCGCTGAGGTTCAGAGCTGCTGTGAACGGGCAAGTGAGAGCGCTTAGAATTAGAGCTGCTCTGAAGAAGCAAACAGAGCGCTGAGAGATAGAGCTCCTGTGGAGGGGAAACAGAGAGCGCTGAGATTCAGTCAGAGCTGCTCTGAAGGGCAACAGAGAGCGCTGATAGTTAGAGCTGCGTTAAAGGGGCAACAAAGAGTGCTGTGAGTTAGAGTTGCATTGAAGGGGCAAATAAGAGCGCTTAGATTTAGAGCTGCTCTGAAGGAGCAAACAGAGCGGTGAGAGTTAGTCAGAGCTCCTGTGAAGGGGCAATAGAGAGCACTGAGAGTTCAAGCTGCTTTGGAGGGGAAACAGAGAGCGCTGAGATTTAGTCAGAGCTGCTCTGAAGGGCAATAGAGAGCGGTTAGAGTTAGAGCTGCGTTAAATTGGGAACAGAGAGTGCTGTGAGTTAGAGCTGCATTGAAGGGGCATCTGAGATCGCTTAGAGTTAGAGCTGCTGTGAAAGGTAAACAGAGAGAGGTCTGAGAGTTAGGGCAGCGTTGAAGGGGCAACATGGAGTGCTGAGAGATAGAGCTGGTGTGAAGGGGCAACAGAGAGTGGAGAGAATTAGAGCTGTTGTGAAGGGGCAACACAGAGCACTGAGAGTTAGAGCTGCTGGGAAGGGGCAACACAGAGCGCTGAGATTTAGTCAGAGCTGCTCTGAAGAGGCAACAGCGAGCGCTGAGCGATAGAGCTGCGTTGAAGGGGCAAGAGAGAGCGATGAGGTCCAGCTGCTGTGAACGGGCAACTGAGAGCGCTTAGAATTAGAGCTGCTCTGAAGGAGCAAACAGAGCGGTGAGAGTTAGTCAGAGCTCCTGTGAAGGGGCAATAGAGAGCGCTGAGAGTTAGAGCTGCTGTGAAGGGGCAACACAGAGCACTGGAAGTTAGAGCTGCTGAGAAGGGGCAACTGACAGCGCTTAGAGTTACAGCTGCTGTGAAGGGGCAACACAGAGCGCTTGAGAGTCAGTCAGTGCTCCTGTGAAGGGGCACCAGAGATCGCTGAGAATTAGAGCTGCGTTGAAGGGCAACAGAGAGCGGTGAGAGTTAGAGCTGCGTTAAAGTGGGAACAGAGAGTGCTGTGAGTTATAGAGCTGCACTGAAGGGGCAACTGAGAGCGCTTAGAGTTAGAGCTGCTGTGAAGGGGAAACAGAGAGAGCTCTGAGAGTTAGAGCTGCGTTGAAGGGGCAACACGGAGTGGTGAGATTTAGCGTTGCTGAGAAAGGGCAACACATAGCGCTGAGAGAGCTCCTGTGAAGGGGCAGCAGATAGCGGTGAGAGGTAGTTAGAGCTGCTGTGACTGTGCAAGAGAGAGAGGTGAGAGTTGGGACTGCGTTGAAGGGGCAGCACAGAGCGCTGAGAGATAGAGCCGGTGTGAAGGGGCAACAGAGAGCGCTGAGATTTATTCAGAGCTGCTCTGAAGGGGCAACGGTCAGGGCTGAGAGTTATATCTGCTATGAATGGGCAACAGAGAGCGCTGAGATTTAGTCAGAGCTCCTCTGAAGGGGCAACAGAGCGCTCTGAGAGTTAGAGCTGCTGTGAAGGGGCAACCGAAAGCGCTGAGATTTAGTCAGTGCTACTCTGAAGGGCAACAGAGCGCGCTGAGATTTAGTCAGAGCTGCTCTGAAGGGGCAACAGTCAGGGCTGAGAGTTATATCTGCTATGAATGGGCAACAGTTGAAGGGGCAACACAGAGCGCTGAGAGATAGAGCTGCTGTGAAGGGGCTACACAGAGCGCTGAGATTTAGTCAGAGCTGCACTGAAGGCGCAACAGCGAGCGCTGAGGTTTAGAGCTGCGTCGAAGGGGCAACAGAGAGCGCTTAGAATTAGAGCTGCTCTGAAGGAGCAAACAGGGCGGTGAGAGTTAGAGCTCCTGTGAAGGGGCAGTAGAGATCGCTGAGAGATACAGCTGCTGTGGAGGGGCCACAGAGAGTGTGAGATTTCATCAGAGCTCCTCTGAAGTGGCAACTGAGAGCGCTTACAGTTATAGGTGCTGTGAAGGGGCAACAGAGAGCGCTGCGATTTAGTCAGAGCTGCTGTGAAGGGGCAACAGAAAGTGCTGAGAGTTAGAGCTGATGTGAAGGGGAAACTTAGAGCGCTTAGCGTTAGAGCTGCTATGAATGGGCATCAGGGAGAGGTGAGATTAATTCAGAGCTGTTCTGAAGGGGCAAAAGAGAGCGCTGAGAGTTAGAGCTGCAGATAAGTGGCAACAGGGAGCGGTGAGAGTTATTCGAAGATGTTGTGAAGGGGCAACACAGAGCGCTGAGTTAGAGCTGTTGTGAAGGGGCAACCGGGAGCGCTGAAAGTTAGTCAGAGCTGCTCTGAAGGGCAACAGAGCGCTCTGCGAGTTAGCGCTGCTGTGAAGGGGCAACAGAGAGCGCTTAGAGAGCTGCTGTGAAGGGGAAACACAGAGCGCTGAGATTTAGTGAGAGCTGCACTGAAGGGGCAACCCAGAGTGCTGTGAGTTAGAGCTGCTGAGAAGGGGCAACTGAGTGCACTTAGAGTTACAGCTGCTGTGAAGGGGCAGCAGACAACGCTTGAGAATCTGTCAGCGCTCCTGTGAAGGGGCACCAGGGATGGCTGAGAATTAGAGCTGCGTTGAAGGGGCAACACGGAGTGGTGAGATTTAGCGTTGCTGAGAAGGGGCAACACATAGCGCTGAGAGAGCTCCTGTGAAGGGGCAACAGATAGCGGTGAGAGGTAGTTAGAGCTGCTGTGACTGTGCAAGAGAGAGAGGTGAGAGTTGGGACTGCGTTGAAGGGGCAGCACAGAGCGCTGAGAGATAGAGCTGGTGTGAAGGGGCAACAGAGAGCGCTGAGATTTAGTCAGAGCTGCTCTGAAGGGCAACAGAGAGCGCTGAGATTTAGTGAGAGCTGCACTGAAGGGGCAACAGCGAGCGCTGAGAGTTAGAGCTGCGTTGAAGGGGCAACACAGAGCATTGAGAGTCAGGGCTGCTGTGAAGCGGAAACAGAGTGGTGAGAGTTAGAGCTGCTGTGAAGGGGAAACAGAGAGTGGAGAGAGTTAGAGCTGTTGTGAAGGGGCAACACACAGCGCTGAGAGTTAGAGCTGCTGGGAAGGGGCAGCAGAGCTCGCTGAGGTTCAGAGCTGCTGTGAACGGGCAAGTGAGAGCGCTTAGAATTAGAGCTGCTCTGAAGAAGCAAACAGAGCGCTGAGAGATAGAGCTGCTGTGGAGGGGAAACAGAGAGCGCTGAGATTCAGTCAGAGCTGCTCTGAAGGGCAACAGAGAGCGCTGATAGTTAGAGCTGCGTTAAAGGGGCAACAAAGAGTGCTGTGAGTTAGAGTTGCATTGAAGGGGCAAATAAGAGCGCTTAGATTTAGAGCTGCTCTGAAGGAGCAAACAGAGCGGTGAGAGTTAGTCAGAGCTCCTGTGAAGGGGCAATAGAGAGCACTGAGAGTTCAAGCTGCTTTGGAGGGGAAACAGAGAGCGCTGAGATTTAGTCAGAGCTGCTCTGAAGGGCAATAGAGAGCGGTTAGAGTTAGAGCTGCGTTAAATTGGGAACAGAGAGTGCTGTGAGTTAGAGCTGCATTGAAGGGGCATCTGAGATCGCTTAGAGTTAGAGCTGCTGTGAAAGGTAAACAGAGAGAGGTCTGAGAGTTAGGGCAGCGTTGAAGGGGCAACATGGAGTGCTGAGAGATAGAGCTGGTGTGAAGGGGCAACAGAGAGTGGAGAGAATTAGAGCTGTTGTGAAGGGGCAACACAGAGCACTGAGAGTTAGAGCTGCTGGGAAGGGGCAACACAGAGCGCTGAGATTTAGTCAGAGCTGCTCTGAAGAGGCAACAGCGAGCGCTGAGCGATAGAGCTGCGTTGAAGGGGCAAGAGAGAGCGATGAGGTCCAGCTGCTGTGAACGGGCAACTGAGAGCGCTTAGAATTAGAGCTGCTCTGAAGGAGCAAACAGAGCGGTGAGAGTTAGTCAGAGCTCCTGTGAAGGGGCAATAGAGAGCGCTGAGAGTTAGAGCTGCTGTGAAGGGGCAACACAGAGCACTGGAAGTTAGAGCTGCTGAGAAGGGGCAACTGACAGCGCTTAGAGTTACAGCTGCTGTGAAGGGGCAACACAGAGCGCTTGAGAGTCAGTCAGTGCTCCTGTGAAGGGGCACCAGAGATCGCTGAGAATTAGAGCTGCGTTGAAGGGCAACAGAGAGCGGTGAGAGTTAGAGCTGCGTTAAAGTGGGAACAGAGAGTGCTGTGAGTTATAGAGCTGCACTGAAGGGGCAACTGAGAGCGCTTAGAGTTAGAGCTGCTGTGAAGGGGAAACAGAGAGAGCTCTGAGAGTTAGAGCTGCGTTGAAGGGGCAACACGGAGTGGTGAGATTTAGCGTTGCTGAGAAAGGGCAACACATAGCGCTGAGAGAGCTCCTGTGAAGGGGCAGCAGATAGCGGTGAGAGGTAGTTAGAGCTGCTGTGACTGTGCAAGAGAGAGAGGTGAGAGTTGGGACTGCGTTGAAGGGGCAGCACAGAGCGCTGAGAGATAGAGCCGGTGTGAAGGGGCAACAGAGAGCGCTGAGATTTATTCAGAGCTGCTCTGAAGGGGCAACGGTCAGGGCTGAGAGTTATATCTGCTATGAATGGGCAACAGAGAGCGCTGAGATTTAGTCAGAGCTCCTCTGAAGGGGCAACAGAGCGCTCTGAGAGTTAGAGCTGCTGTGAAGGGGCAACCGAAAGCGCTGAGATTTAGTCAGTGCTACTCTGAAGGGCAACAGAGCGCGCTGAGATTTAGTCAGAGCTGCTCTGAAGGGGCAACAGTCAGGGCTGAGAGTTATATCTGCTATGAATGGGCAACAGTTGAAGGGGCAACACAGAGCGCTGAGAGATAGAGCTGCTGTGAAGGGGCTACACAGAGCGCTGAGATTTAGTCAGAGCTGCACTGAAGGCGCAACAGCGAGCGCTGAGGTTTAGAGCTGCGTCGAAGGGGCAACAGAGAGCGCTTAGAATTAGAGCTGCTCTGAAGGAGCAAACAGGGCGGTGAGAGTTAGAGCTCCTGTGAAGGGGCAGTAGAGATCGCTGAGAGATACAGCTGCTGTGGAGGGGCCACAGAGAGTGTGAGATTTCATCAGAGCTCCTCTGAAGTGGCAACTGAGAGCGCTTACAGTTATAGGTGCTGTGAAGGGGCAACAGAGAGCGCTGCGATTTAGTCAGAGCTGCTGTGAAGGGGCAACAGAAAGTGCTGAGAGTTAGAGCTGATGTGAAGGGGAAACTTAGAGCGCTTAGCGTTAGAGCTGCTATGAATGGGCATCAGGGAGAGGTGAGATTAATTCAGAGCTGTTCTGAAGGGGCAAAAGAGAGCGCTGAGAGTTAGAGCTGCAGATAAGTGGCAACAGGGAGCGGTGAGAGTTATTCGAAGATGTTGTGAAGGGGCAACACAGAGCGCTGAGTTAGAGCTGTTGTGAAGGGGCAACCGGGAGCGCTGAAAGTTAGTCAGAGCTGCTCTGAAGGGCAACAGAGCGCTCTGCGAGTTAGCGCTGCTGTGAAGGGGCAACAGAGAGCGCTTAGAGAGCTGCTGTGAAGGGGAAACACAGAGCGCTGAGATTTAGTGAGAGCTGCACTGAAGGGGCAACCCAGAGTGCTGTGAGTTAGAGCTGCTGAGAAGGGGCAACTGAGTGCACTTAGAGTTACAGCTGCTGTGAAGGGGCAGCAGACAACGCTTGAGAATCTGTCAGCGCTCCTGTGAAGGGGCACCAGGGATGGCTGAGAATTAGAGCTGCGTTGAAGGGGCAACACGGAGTGGTGAGATTTAGCGTTGCTGAGAAGGGGCAACACATAGCGCTGAGAGAGCTCCTGTGAAGGGGCAACAGATAGCGGTGAGAGGTAGTTAGAGCTGCTGTGACTGTGCAAGAGAGAGAGGTGAGAGTTGGGACTGCGTTGAAGGGGCAGCACAGAGCGCTGAGAGATAGAGCTGGTGTGAAGGGGCAACAGAGAGCGATGAGATTTAGTCAGAGCTGCTCTGAAGGGCAACAGAGAGCGCTGAGATTTAGTGAGAGCTGCACTGAAGGGGCAACAGCGAGCGCTGAGAGTTAGAGCTGCGTTGAAGGGGCAACACAGAGCATTGAGAGTCAGGGCTGCTGTGAAGCGGAAACAGAGTGGTGAGAGTTAGAGCTGCTGTGAAGGGGAAACAGAGAGTGGAGAGAGTTAGAGCTGTTGTGAAGGGGCAACACACAGCGCTGAGAGTTAGAGCTGCTGGGAAGGGGCAGCAGAGCTCGCTGAGGTTCAGAGCTGCTGTGAACGGGCAAGTGAGAGCGCTTAGAATTAGAGCTGCTCTGAAGAAGCAAACAGAGCGCTGAGAGATAGAGCTGCTGTGGAGGGGAAACAGAGAGCGCTGAGATTCAGTCAGAGCTGCTCTGAAGGGCAACAGAGAGCGCTGATAGTTAGAGCTGCGTTAAAGGGGCAACAAAGAGTGCTGTGAGTTAGAGTTGCATTGAAGGGGCAAATAAGAGCGCTTAGATTTAGAGCTGCTCTGAAGGAGCAAACAGAGCGGTGAGAGTTAGTCAGAGCTCCTGTGAAGGGGCAATAGAGAGCACTGAGAGTTCAAGCTGCTTTGGAGGGGAAACAGAGAGCGCTGAGATTTAGTCAGAGCTGCTCTGAAGGGCAATAGAGAGCGGTTAGAGTTAGAGCTGCGTTAAATTGGGAACAGAGAGTGCTGTGAGTTAGAGCTGCATTGAAGGGGCATCTGAGATCGCTTAGAGTTAGAGCTGCTGTGAAAGGTAAACAGAGAGAGGTCTGAGAGTTAGGGCAGCGTTGAAGGGGCAACATGGAGTGCTGAGAGATAGAGCTGGTGTGAAGGGGCAACAGAGAGTGGAGAGAATTAGAGCTGTTGTGAAGGGGCAACACAGAGCACTGAGAGTTAGAGCTGCTGGGAAGGGGCAACACAGAGCGCTGAGATTTAGTCAGAGCTGCTCTGAAGAGGCAACAGCGAGCGCTGAGCGATAGAGCTGCGTTGAAGGGGCAAGAGAGAGCGATGAGGTCCAGCTGCTGTGAACGGGCAACTGAGAGCGCTTAGAATTAGAGCTGCTCTGAAGGAGCAAACAGAGCGGTGAGAGTTAGTCAGAGCTCCTGTGAAGGGGCAATAGAGAGCGCTGAGAGTTAGAGCTGCTGTGAAGGGGCAACACAGAGCACTGGAAGTTAGAGCTGCTGAGAAGGGGCAACTGACAGCGCTTAGAGTTACAGCTGCTGTGAAGGGGCAACACAGAGCGCTTGAGAGTCAGTCAGTGCTCCTGTGAAGGGGCACCAGAGATCGCTGAGAATTAGAGCTGCGTTGAAGGGCAACAGAGAGCGGTGAGAGTTAGAGCTGCGTTAAAGTGGGAACAGAGAGTGCTGTGAGTTATAGAGCTGCACTGAAGGGGCAACTGAGAGCGCTTAGAGTTAGAGCTGCTGTGAAGGGGAAACAGAGAGAGCTCTGAGAGTTAGAGCTGCGTTGAAGGGGCAACACGGAGTGGTGAGATTTAGCGTTGCTGAGAAAGGGCAACACATAGCGCTGAGAGAGCTCCTGTGAAGGGGCAGCAGATAGCGGTGAGAGGTAGTTAGAGCTGCTGTGACTGTGCAAGAGAGAGAGGTGAGAGTTGGGACTGCGTTGAAGGGGCAGCACAGAGCGCTGAGAGATAGAGCCGGTGTGAAGGGGCAACAGAGAGCGCTGAGATTTATTCAGAGCTGCTCTGAAGGGGCAACGGTCAGGGCTGAGAGTTATATCTGCTATGAATGGGCAACAGAGAGCGCTGAGATTTAGTCAGAGCTCCTCTGAAGGGGCAACAGAGCGCTCTGAGAGTTAGAGCTGCTGTGAAGGGGCAACCGAAAGCGCTGAGATTTAGTCAGTGCTACTCTGAAGGGCAACAGAGCGCGCTGAGATTTATTCAGAGCTGCTCTGAAGGGGCAACAGTCAGGGCTGAGAGTTATATCTGCTATGAATGGGCAACAGTTGAAGGGGCAACACAGAGCGCTGAGAGATAGAGCTGCTGTGAAGGGGCTACACAGAGCGCTGAGATTTAGTCAGAGCTGCACTGAAGGCGCAACAGCGAGCGCTGAGGTTTAGAGCTGCGTCGAAGGGGCAACAGAGAGCGCTTAGAATTAGAGCTGCTCTGAAGGAGCAAACAGGGCGGTGAGAGTTAGAGCTCCTGTGAAGGGGCAGTAGAGATCGCTGAGAGATACAGCTGCTGTGGAGGGGCCACAGAGAGTGTGAGATTTCATCAGAGCTCCTCTGAAGTGGCAACTGAGAGCGCTTACAGTTATAGGTGCTGTGAAGGGGCAACAGAGAGCGCTGCGATTTAGTCAGAGCTGCTGTGAAGGGGCAACAGAAAGTGCTGAGAGTTAGAGCTGATGTGAAGGGGAAACTTAGAGCGCTTAGCGTTAGAGCTGCTATGAATGGGCATCAGGGAGAGGTGAGATTAATTCAGAGCTGTTCTGAAGGGGCAAAAGAGAGCGCTGAGAGTTAGAGCTGCAGATAAGTGGCAACAGGGAGCGGTGAGAGTTATTCGAAGATGTTGTGAAGGGGCAACACAGAGCGCTGAGTTAGAGCTGTTGTGAAGGGGCAACCGGGAGCGCTGAAAGTTAGTCAGAGCTGCTCTGAAGGGCAACAGAGCGCTCTGCGAGTTAGCGCTGCTGTGAAGGGGCAACAGAGAGCGCTTAGAGAGCTGCTGTGAAGGGGAAACACAGAGCGCTGAGATTTAGTGAGAGCTGCACTGAAGGGGCAACCCAGAGTGCTGTGAGTTAGAGCTGCTGAGAAGGGGCAACTGAGTGCACTTAGAGTTACAGCTGCTGTGAAGGGGCAGCAGACAACGCTTGAGAATCTGTCAGCGCTCCTGTGAAGGGGCACCAGGGATGGCTGAGAATTAGAGCTGCGTTGAAGGGGCAACACGGAGTGGTGAGATTTAGCGTTGCTGAGAAGGGGCAACACATAGCGCTGAGAGAGCTCCTGTGAAGGGGCAACAGATAGCGGTGAGAGGTAGTTAGAGCTGCTGTGACTGTGCAAGAGAGAGAGGTGAGAGTTGGGACTGCGTTGAAGGGGCAGCACAGAGCGCTGAGAGATAGAGCTGGTGTGAAGGGGCAACAGAGAGCGATGAGATTTAGTCAGAGCTGCTCTGAAGGGCAACAGAGAGCGCTGAGATTTAGTGAGAGCTGCACTGAAGGGGCAACAGCGAGCGCTGAGAGTTAGAGCTGCGTTGAAGGGGCAACACAGAGCATTGAGAGTCAGGGCTGCTGTGAAGCGGAAACAGAGTGGTGAGAGTTAGAGCTGCTGTGAAGGGGAAACAGAGAGTGGAGAGAGTTAGAGCTGTTGTGAAGGGGCAACACACAGCGCTGAGAGTTAGAGCTGCTGGGAAGGGGCAGCAGAGCTCGCTGAGGTTCAGAGCTGCTGTGAACGGGCAAGTGAGAGCGCTTAGAATTAGAGCTGCTCTGAAGAAGCAAACAGAGCGCTGAGAGATAGAGCTGCTGTGGAGGGGAAACAGAGAGCGCTGAGATTCAGTCAGAGCTGCTCTGAAGGGCAACAGAGAGCGCTGATAGTTAGAGCTGCGTTAAAGGGGCAACAAAGAGTGCTGTGAGTTAGAGTTGCATTGAAGGGGCAAATAAGAGCGCTTAGATTTAGAGCTGCTCTGAAGGAGCAAACAGAGCGGTGAGAGTTAGTCAGAGCTCCTGTGAAGGGGCAATAGAGAGCACTGAGAGTTCAAGCTGCTTTGGAGGGGAAACAGAGAGCGCTGAGATTTAGTCAGAGCTGCTCTGAAGGGCAATAGAGAGCGGTTAGAGTTAGAGCTGCGTTAAATTGGGAACAGAGAGTGCTGTGAGTTAGAGCTGCATTGAAGGGGCATCTGAGATCGCTTAGAGTTAGAGCTGCTGTGAAAGGTAAACAGAGAGAGGTCTGAGAGTTAGGGCAGCGTTGAAGGGGCAACATGGAGTGCTGAGAGATAGAGCTGGTGTGAAGGGGCAACAGAGAGTGGAGAGAATTAGAGCTGTTGTGAAGGGGCAACACAGAGCACTGAGAGTTAGAGCTGCTGGGAAGGGGCAACACAGAGCGCTGAGATTTAGTCAGAGCTGCTCTGAAGAGGCAACAGCGAGCGCTGAGCGATAGAGCTGCGTTGAAGGGGCAAGAGAGAGCGATGAGGTCCAGCTGCTGTGAACGGGCAACTGAGAGCGCTTAGAATTAGAGCTGCTCTGAAGGAGCAAACAGAGCGGTGAGAGTTAGTCAGAGCTCCTGTGAAGGGGCAATAGAGAGCGCTGAGAGTTAGAGCTGCTGTGAAGGGGCAACACAGAGCACTGGAAGTTAGAGCTGCTGAGAAGGGGCAACTGACAGCGCTTAGAGTTACAGCTGCTGTGAAGGGGCAACACAGAGCGCTTGAGAGTCAGTCAGTGCTCCTGTGAAGGGGCACCAGAGATCGCTGAGAATTAGAGCTGCGTTGAAGGGCAACAGAGAGCGGTGAGAGTTAGAGCTGCGTTAAAGTGGGAACAGAGAGTGCTGTGAGTTATAGAGCTGCACTGAAGGGGCAACTGAGAGCGCTTAGAGTTAGAGCTGCTGTGAAGGGGAAACAGAGAGAGCTCTGAGAGTTAGAGCTGCGTTGAAGGGGCAACACGGAGTGGTGAGATTTAGCGTTGCTGAGAAAGGGCAACACATAGCGCTGAGAGAGCTCCTGTGAAGGGGCAGCAGATAGCGGTGAGAGGTAGTTAGAGCTGCTGTGACTGTGCAAGAGAGAGAGGTGAGAGTTGGGACTGCGTTGAAGGGGCAGCACAGAGCGCTGAGAGATAGAGCCGGTGTGAAGGGGCAACAGAGAGCGCTGAGATTTATTCAGAGCTGCTCTGAAGGGGCAACGGTCAGGGCTGAGAGTTATATCTGCTATGAATGGGCAACAGAGAGCGCTGAGATTTAGTCAGAGCTCCTCTGAAGGGGCAACAGAGCGCTCTGAGAGTTAGAGCTGCTGTGAAGGGGCAACCGAAAGCGCTGAGATTTAGTCAGTGCTACTCTGAAGGGCAACAGAGCGCGCTGAGATTTATTCAGAGCTGCTCTGAAGGGGCAACAGTCAGGGCTGAGAGTTATATCTGCTATGAATGGGCAACAGTTGAAGGGGCAACACAGAGCGCTGAGAGATAGAGCTGCTGTGAAGGGGCTACACAGAGCGCTGAGATTTAGTCAGAGCTGCACTGAAGGCGCAACAGCGAGCGCTGAGGTTTAGAGCTGCGTCGAAGGGGCAACAGAGAGCGCTTAGAATTAGAGCTGCTCTGAAGGAGCAAACAGGGCGGTGAGAGTTAGAGCTCCTGTGAAGGGGCAGGAGAGATCGCTGAGAGATACAGCTGCTGTGGAGGGGCCACAGAGAGTGTGAGATTTCATCAGAGCTGCTCTGAAGGGGCAACTGAGAGCGCCTAAAGTTATAGGTGCTGTGAAGGGGCAACAGAGAGCGCTGCGATTTAGTCAGAGCTGCTGTGAAGGGGCAACAGAAAGTGCTGAGAGTTAGAGCTGATGTGAAGGGGAAACTGAGAGCGCTTAGCGTTAGAGCTGCTATGAATGGGCATCAGGGAGAGGTGAGATTAATTCAGAGCTGTTCTGAAGGGGCAAAAGAGAGCGCTGAGAGTTAGAGCTGCAGATAAGTGGCAACAGGGAGCGGTGAGAGTTATTCGAAGATGTTGTGAAGGGGCAACACAGAGCGCTGAGTTAGAGCTGTTGTGAAGGGGCAACCGGGAGCGCTGAAAGTTAGTCAGAGCTGCTCTGAAGGGCAACAGAGCGCTCTGCGAGTTAGCGCTGCTGTGAAGGGGCAACAGAGAGCGCTTAGAGAGCTGCTGTGAAGGGGAAACACAGAGCGCTGAGATTTAGTGAGAGCTGCACTGAAGGGGCAACCCAGAGTGCTGTGAGTTAGAGCTGCTGAGAAGGGGCAACTGAGTGCACTTAGAGTTACAGCTGCTGTGAAGGGGCAGCAGACAACGCTTGAGAATCTGTCAGCGCTCCTGTGAAGGGGCACCAGGGATGGCTGAGAATTAGAGCTGCGTTGAAGGGGCAACACGGAGTGGTGAGATTTAGCGTTGCTGAGAAGGGGCAACACATAGCGCTGAGAGAGCTCCTGTGAAGGGGCAACAGATAGCGGTGAGAGGTAGTTAGAGCTGCTGTGACTGTGCAAGAGAGAGAGGTGAGAGTTGGGACTGCGTTGAAGGGGCAGCACAGAGCGCTGAGAGATAGAGCTGGTGTGAAGGGGCAACAGAGAGCGCTGAGATTTAGTCAGAGCTGCTCTGAAGGGCAACAGAGAGCGCTGAGATTTAGTGAGAGCTGCACTGAAGGGGCAACAGCGAGCGCTGAGAGTTAGAGCTGCGTTGAAGGGGCAACACAGAGCATTGAGAGTCAGGGCTGCTGTGAAGCGGAAACAGAGTGGTGAGAGTTAGAGCTGCTGTGAAGGGGAAACAGAGAGTGGAGAGAGTTAGAGCTGTTGTGAAGGGGCAACACACAGCGCTGAGAGTTAGAGCTGCTGGGAAGGGGCAGCAGAGCTCGCTGAGGTTCAGAGCTGCTGTGAACGGGCAAGTGAGAGCGCTTAGAATTAGAGCTGCTCTGAAGAAGCAAACAGAGCGCTGAGAGATAGAGCTCCTGTGGAGGGGAAACAGAGAGCGCTGAGATTCAGTCAGAGCTGCTCTGAAGGGCAACAGAGAGCGCTGATAGTTAGAGCTGCGTTAAAGGGGCAACAAAGAGTGCTGTGAGTTAGAGTTGCATTGAAGGGGCAAATAAGAGCGCTTAGATTTAGAGCTGCTCTGAAGGAGCAAACAGAGCGGTGAGAGTTAGTCAGAGCTCCTGTGAAGGGGCAATAGAGAGCACTGAGAGTTCAAGCTGCTTTGGAGGGGAAACAGAGAGCGCTGAGATTTAGTCAGAGCTGCTCTGAAGGGCAATAGAGAGCGGTTAGAGTTAGAGCTGCGTTAAATTGGGAACAGAGAGTGCTGTGAGTTAGAGCTGCATTGAAGGGGCATCTGAGATCGCTTAGAGTTAGAGCTGCTGTGAAAGGTAAACAGAGAGAGGTCTGAGAGTTAGGGCAGCGTTGAAGGGGCAACATGGAGTGCTGAGAGATAGAGCTGGTGTGAAGGGGCAACAGAGAGTGGAGAGAATTAGAGCTGTTGTGAAGGGGCAACACAGAGCACTGAGAGTTAGAGCTGCTGGGAAGGGGCAACACAGAGCGCTGAGATTTAGTCAGAGCTGCTCTGAAGAGGCAACAGCGAGCGCTGAGCGATAGAGCTGCGTTGAAGGGGCAAGAGAGAGCGATGAGGTCCAGCTGCTGTGAACGGGCAACTGAGAGCGCTTAGAATTAGAGCTGCTCTGAAGGAGCAAACAGAGCGGTGAGAGTTAGTCAGAGCTCCTGTGAAGGGGCAATAGAGAGCGCTGAGAGTTAGAGCTGCTGTGAAGGGGCAACACAGAGCACTGGAAGTTAGAGCTGCTGAGAAGGGGCAACTGACAGCGCTTAGAGTTACAGCTGCTGTGAAGGGGCAACACAGAGCGCTTGAGAGTCAGTCAGTGCTCCTGTGAAGGGGCACCAGAGATCGCTGAGAATTAGAGCTGCGTTGAAGGGCAACAGAGAGCGGTGAGAGTTAGAGCTGCGTTAAAGTGGGAACAGAGAGTGCTGTGAGTTATAGAGCTGCACTGAAGGGGCAACTGAGAGCGCTTAGAGTTAGAGCTGCTGTGAAGGGGAAACAGAGCTCTGAGAGTTAGAGCTGCGTTGAAAGGGCAACACGGAGTGGTGAGATTTAGCGTTGCTGAGAAAGGGCAACACATAGCGCTGAGAGAGCTCCTGTGAAGGGGCAGCAGATAGCGGTGAGAGGTAGTTAGAGCTGCTGTGACTGTGCAAGAGAGAGAGGTGAGAGTTGGGACTGCGTTGAAGGGGCAGCACAGAGCGCTGAGAGATAGAGCCGGTGTGAAGGGGCAACAGAGAGCGCTGAGATTTATTCAGAGCTGCTCTGAAGGGGCAACGGTCAGGGCTGAGAGTTATATCTGCTATGAATGGGCAACAGAGAGCGCTGAGATTTAGTCAGAGCTCCTCTGAAGGGGCAACAGAGCGCTCTGAGAGTTAGAGCTGCTGTGAAGGGGCAACCGAAAGCGCTGAGATTTAGTCAGTGCTACTCTGAAGGGCAACAGAGCGCGCTGAGATTTATTCAGAGCTGCTCTGAAGGGGCAACAGTCAGGGCTGAGAGTTATATCTGCTATGAATGGGCAACAGTTGAAGGGGCAACACAGAGCGCTGAGAGATAGAGCTGCTGTGAAGGGGCTACACAGAGCGCTGAGATTTAGTCAGAGCTGCACTGAAGGCGCAACAGCGAGCGCTGAGGTTTAGAGCTGCGTCGAAGGGGCAACAGAGAGCGCTTAGAATTAGAGCTGCTCTGAAGGAGCAAACAGGGCGGTGAGAGTTAGAGCTCCTGTGAAGGGGCAGGAGAGATCGCTGAGAGATACAGCTGCTGTGGAGGGGCCACAGAGAGTGTGAGATTTCATCAGAGCTGCTCTGAAGGGGCAACTGAGAGCGCCTAAAGTTATAGGTGCTGTGAAGGGGCAACAGAGAGCGCTGCGATTTAGTCAGAGCTGCTGTGAAGGGGCAACAGAAAGTGCTGAGAGTTAGAGCTGATGTGAAGGGGAAACTGAGAGCGCTTAGCGTTAGAGCTGCTATGAATGGGCATCAGGGAGAGGTGAGATTAATTCAGAGCTGTTCTGAAGGGGCAAAAGAGAGCGCTGAGAGTTAGAGCTGCAGATAAGTGGCAACAGGGAGCGGTGAGAGTTATTCGAAGATGTTGTGAAGGGGCAACACAGAGCGCTGAGTTAGAGCTGTTGTGAAGGGGCAACAGAGAGCGCTTAGAGAGCTGCTGTGAAGGGGAAACACAGAGCGCTGAGATTTAGTGAGAGCTGCACTGAAGGGGCAACCCAGAGTGCTGTGAGTTAGAGCTGCTGAGAAGGGGCAACTGAGTGCACTTAGAGTTACAGCTGCTGTGAAGGGGCAGCAGACAACGCTTGAGAATCTGTCAGCGCTCCTGTGAAGGGGCACCAGGGATCGCTGAGAATTAGAGCTGCGTTGAAGGGGCAACACGGAGTGGTGAGATTTAGCGTTGCTGAGAAGGGGCAACACATAGCGCTGAGAGAGCTCCTGTGAAGGGGCAACAGATAGCGGTGAGAGGTAGTTAGAGCTGCTGTGACTGTGCAAGAGAGAGAGGTGAGAGTTGGGACTGCGTTGAAGGGGCAGCACAGAGCGCTGAGAGATAGAGCTGGTGTGAAGGGGCAACAGAGAGCGCTGAGATTTAGTCAGAGCTGCTCTGAAGGGCAACAGAGAGCGCTGAGATTTAGTGAGAGCTGCACTGAAGGGGCAACAGCGAGCGCTGAGAGTTAGAGCTGCGTTGAAGGGGCAACACAGAGCATTGAGAGTCAGGGCTGCTGTGAAGCGGAAACAGAGTGGTGAGAGTTAGAGCTGCTGTGAAGGGGAAACAGAGAGTGGAGAGAGTTAGAGCTGTTGTGAAGGGGCAACACACAGCGCTGAGAGTTAGAGCTGCTGGGAAGGGGCAGCAGAGCTCGCTGAGGTTCAGAGCTGCTGTGAACGGGCAAGTGAGAGCGCTTAGAATTAGAGCTGCTCTGAAGAAGCAAACAGAGCGCTGAGAGATAGAGCTCCTGTGGAGGGGAAACAGAGAGCGCTGAGATTCAGTCAGAGCTGCTCTGAAGGGCAACAGAGAGCGCTGATAGTTAGAGCTGCGTTAAAGGGGCAACAAAGAGTGCTGTGAGTTAGAGTTGCATTGAAGGGGCAAATAAGAGCGCTTAGATTTAGAGCTGCTCTGAAGGAGCAAACAGAGCGGTGAGAGTTAGTCAGAGCTCCTGTGAAGGGGCAATAGAGAGCACTGAGAGTTCAAGCTGCTTTGGAGGGGAAACAGAGAGCGCTGAGATTTAGTCAGAGCTGCTCTGAAGGGCAATAGAGAGCGGTTAGAGTTAGAGCTGCGTTAAATTGGGAACAGAGAGTGCTGTGAGTTAGAGCTGCATTGAAGGGGCATCTGAGATCGCTTAGAGTTAGAGCTGCTGTGAAAGGTAAACAGAGAGAGGTCTGAGAGTTAGGGCAGCGTTGAAGGGGCAACATGGAGTGCTGAGAGATAGAGCTGGTGTGAAGGGGCAACAGAGAGTGGAGAGAATTAGAGCTGTTGTGAAGGGGCAACACAGAGCACTGAGAGTTAGAGCTGCTGGGAAGGGGCAACACAGAGCGCTGAGATTTAGTCAGAGCTGCTCTGAAGAGGCAACAGCGAGCGCTGAGCGATAGAGCTGCGTTGAAGGGGCAAGAGAGAGCGATGAGGTCCAGCTGCTGTGAACGGGCAACTGAGAGCGCTTAGAATTAGAGCTGCTCTGAAGGAGCAAACAGAGCGGTGAGAGTTAGTCAGAGCTCCTGTGAAGGGGCAATAGAGAGCGCTGAGAGTTAGAGCTGCTGTGAAGGGGCAACACAGAGCACTGGAAGTTAGAGCTGCTGAGAAGGGGCAACTGACAGCGCTTAGAGTTACAGCTGCTGTGAAGGGGCAACACAGAGCGCTTGAGAGTCAGTCAGTGCTCCTGTGAAGGGGCACCAGAGATCGCTGAGAATTAGAGCTGCGTTGAAGGGCAACAGAGAGCGGTGAGAGTTAGAGCTGCGTTAAAGTGGGAACAGAGAGTGCTGTGAGTTATAGAGCTGCACTGAAGGGGCAACTGAGAGCGCTTAGAGTTAGAGCTGCTGTGAAGGGGAAACAGAGCTCTGAGAGTTAGAGCTGCGTTGAAAGGGCAACACGGAGTGGTGAGATTTAGCGTTGCTGAGAAAGGGCAACACATAGCGCTGAGAGAGCTCCTGTGAAGGGGCAGCAGATAGCGGTGAGAGGTAGTTAGAGCTGCTGTGACTGTGCAAGAGAGAGAGGTGAGAGTTGGGACTGCGTTGAAGGGGCAGCACAGAGCGCTGAGAGATAGAGCCGGTGTGAAGGGGCAACAGAGAGTGCTGAGATTTATTCAGAGCTGCTCTGAAGGGGCAACGGTCAGGGCTGAGAGTTATATCTGCTATGAATGGGCAACAGAGAGCGCTGAGATTTAGTCAGAGCTCCTCTGAAGGGGCAACAGAGCGCTCTGAGAGTTAGAGCTGCTGTGAAGGGGCAACCGAAAGCGCTGAGATTTAGTCAGTGCTACTCTGAAGGGCAACAGAGCGCGCTGAGATTTATTCAGAGCTGCTCTGAAGGGGCAACAGTCAGGGCTGAGAGTTATATCTGCTATGAATGGGCAACAGTTGAAGGGGCAACACAGAGCGCTGAGAGATAGAGCTGCTGTGAAGGGGCTACACAGAGCGCTGAGATTTAGTCAGAGCTGCACTGAAGGCGCAACAGCGAGCGCTGAGGTTTAGAGCTGCGTCGAAGGGGCAACAGAGAGCGCTTAGAATTAGAGCTGCTCTGAAGGAGCAAACAGGGCGGTGAGAGTTAGAGCTCCTGTGAAGGGGCAGGAGAGATCGCTGAGAGATACAGCTGCTGTGGAGGGGCCACAGAGAGTGTGAGATTTCATCAGAGCTCCTCTGAAGTGGCAACTGAGAGCGCCTAAAGTTATAGGTGTTGTGAAGGGGCAACAGAGAGCGCTGCGATTTAGTCAGAGCTGCTGTGAAGGGGCAACAGAAAGTGCTGAGAGTTAGAGCTGATGTGAAGGGGAAACTGAGAGCGCTTAGCGTTAGAGCTGCTATGAATGGGCATCAGGGAGAGGTGAGATTAATTCAGAGCTGTTCTGAAGGGGCAAAAGAGAGCGCTGAGAGTTAGAGCTGCAGATAAGTGGCAACAGGGAGCGGTGAGAGTTATTCGAAGATGTTGTGAAGGGGCAACACAGAGCGCTGAGTTAGAGCTGTTGTGAAGGGGCAACCGGGAGCGCTGAAAGTTAGTCAGAGCTGCTCTGAAGGGCAACAGAGCGCTCTGCGAGTTAGCGCTGCTGTGAAGGGGCAACAGAGAGCGCTTAGAGAGCTGCTGTGAAGGGGAAACACAGAGCGCTGAGATTTAGTGAGAGCTGCACTGAAGGGGCAACCCAGAGTGCTGTGAGTTAGAGCTGCTGAGAAGGGGCAACTGAGTGCACTTAGAGTTACAGCTGCTGTGAAGGGGCAGCAGACAACGCTTGAGAATCTGTCAGCGCTCCTGTGAAGGGGCACCAGGGATGGCTGAGAATTAGAGCTGCGTTGAAGGGGCAACACGGAGTGGTGAGATTTAGCGTTGCTGAGAAGGGGCAACACATAGCGCTGAGAGAGCTCCTGTGAAGGGGCAACAGATAGCGGTGAGAGGTAGTTAGAGCTGCTGTGACTGTGCAAGAGAGAGAGGTGAGAGTTGGGACTGCGTTGAAGGGGCAGCACAGAGCGCTGAGAGATAGAGCTGGTGTGAAGGGGCAACAGAGAGCGCTGAGATTTAGTCAGAGCTGCTCTGAAGGGCAACAGAGAGCGCTGAGATTTAGTGAGAGCTGCACTGAAGGGGCAACAGCGAGCGCTGAGAGTTAGAGCTGCGTTGAAGGGGCAACACAGAGCATTGAGAGTCAGGGCTGCTGTGAAGCGGAAACAGAGTGGTGAGAGTTAGAGCTGCTGTGAAGGGGAAACAGAGAGTGGAGAGAGTTAGAGCTGTTGTGAAGGGGCAACACACAGCGCTGAGAGTTAGAGCTGCTGGGAAGGGGCAGCAGAGCTCGCTGAGGTTCAGAGCTGCTGTGAACGGGCAAGTGAGAGCGCTTAGAATTAGAGCTGCTCTGAAGAAGCAAACAGAGCGCTGAGAGATAGAGCTCCTGTGGAGGGGAAACAGAGAGCGCTGAGATTCAGTCAGAGCTGCTCTGAAGGGCAACAGAGAGCGCTGATAGTTAGAGCTGCGTTAAAGGGGCAACAAAGAGTGCTGTGAGTTAGAGTTGCATTGAAGGGGCAAATAAGAGCGCTTAGATTTAGAGCTGCTCTGAAGGAGCAAACAGAGCGGTGAGAGTTAGTCAGAGCTCCTGTGAAGGGGCAATAGAGAGCACTGAGAGTTCAAGCTGCTTTGGAGGGGAAACAGAGAGCGCTGAGATTTAGTCAGAGCTGCTCTGAAGGGCAATAGAGAGCGGTTAGAGTTAGAGCTGCGTTAAATTGGGAACAGAGAGTGCTGTGAGTTAGAGCTGCATTGAAGGGGCATCTGAGATCGCTTAGAGTTAGAGCTGCTGTGAAAGGTAAACAGAGAGAGGTCTGAGAGTTAGGGCAGCGTTGAAGGGGCAACATGGAGTGCTGAGAGATAGAGCTGGTGTGAAGGGGCAACAGAGAGTGGAGAGAATTAGAGCTGTTGTGAAGGGGCAACACAGAGCACTGAGAGTTAGAGCTGCTGGGAAGGGGCAACACAGAGCGCTGAGATTTAGTCAGAGCTGCTCTGAAGAGGCAACAGCGAGCGCTGAGCGATAGAGCTGCGTTGAAGGGGCAAGAGAGAGCGATGAGGTCCAGCTGCTGTGAACGGGCAACTGAGAGCGCTTAGAATTAGAGCTGCTCTGAAGGAGCAAACAGAGCGGTGAGAGTTAGTCAGAGCTCCTGTGAAGGGGCAATAGAGAGCGCTGAGAGTTAGAGCTGCTGTGAAGGGGCAACACAGAGCACTGGAAGTTAGAGCTGCTGAGAAGGGGCAACTGACAGCGCTTAGAGTTACAGCTGCTGTGAAGGGGCAACACAGAGCGCTTGAGAGTCAGTCAGTGCTCCTGTGAAGGGGCACCAGAGATCGCTGAGAATTAGAGCTGCGTTGAAGGGCAACAGAGAGCGGTGAGAGTTACAGCTGCGTTAAAGTGGGAACAGAGAGTGCTGTGAGTTATAGAGCTGCACTGAAGGGGCAACTGAGAGCGCTTAGAGTTAGAGCTGCTGTGAAGGGGAAACAGAGAGAGCTCTGAGAGTTAGAGCTGCGTTGAAGGGGCAACACGGAGTGGTGAGACTTAGCGTTGCTGAGAAAGGGCAACACATAGCGCTGAGAGAGCTCCTGTGAAGGGGCAGCAGATAGCGGTGAGAGGTAGTTAGAGCTGCTGTGACTGTGCAAGAGAGAGAGGTGAGAGTTGGGACTGCGTTGAAGGGGCAGCACAGAGCGCTGAGAGATAGAGCCGGTGTGAAGGGGCAACAGAGAGCGCTGAGATTTATTCAGAGCTGCTCTGAAGGGGCAACGGTCAGGGCTGAGAGTTATATCTGCTATGAATGGGCAACAGAGAGCGCTGAGATTTAGTCAGAGCTCCTCTGAAGGGGCAACAGAGCGCTCTGAGAGTTAGAGCTGCTGTGAAGGGGCAACCGAAAGCGCTGAGATTTAGTCAGTGCTACTCTGAAGGGCAACAGAGCGCGCTGAGATTTATTCAGAGCTGCTCTGAAGGGGCAACAGTCAGGGCTGAGAGTTATATCTGCTATGAATGGGCAACAGTTGAAGGGGCAACACAGAGCGCTGAGAGATAGAGCTGCTGTGAAGGGGCTACACAGAGCGCTGAGATTTAGTCAGAGCTGCACTGAAGGCGCAACAGCGAGCGCTGAGGTTTAGAGCTGCGTCGAAGGGGCAACAGAGAGCGCTTAGAATTAGAGCTGCTCTGAAGGAGCAAACAGGGCGGTGAGAGTTAGAGCTCCTGTGAAGGGGCAGGAGAGATCGCTGAGAGATACAGCTGCTGTGGAGGGGCCACAGAGAGTGTGAGATTTCATCAGAGCTGCTCTGAAGGGGCAACTGAGAGCGCCTAAAGTTATAGGTGCTGTGAAGGGGCAACAGAGAGCGCTGCGATTTAGTCAGAGCTGCTGTGAAGGGGCAACAGAAAGTGCTGAGAGTTAGAGCTGATGTGAAGGGGAAACTGAGAGCGCTTAGCGTTAGAGCTGCTATGAATGGGCATCAGGGAGAGGTGAGATTAATTCAGAGCTGTTCTGAAGGGGCAAAAGAGAGCGCTGAGAGTTAGAGCTGATATGAAGGTGAAACTTAGAGCGCTTAGCGTTAGAGCTGCTATGAATGGGCATCAGGGAGAGGTGAGATTAATTCAGAGCTGTTCTGAAGGGGCAAAAGAGAGCGCTGAGAGTTAGAGCTGCAGATAAGTGGCAACAGGGAGCGGTGAGAGTTATTCGAAGATGTTGTGAAGGGGCAACACAGAGCGCTGAGTTAGAGCTGTTGTGAAGGGGCAACCGGGAGCGCTGAAAGTTAGTCAGAGCTGCTCTGAAGGGCAACAGAGCGCTCTGAGAGTTAGCGCTGCTGTGAAGGGGCAACAGAGAGCGCTTAGAGAGCTGCTGTGAAGGGGAAACACAGAGCGCTGAGATTTAGTGAGAGCTGCACTGAAGGGGCAACCCAGAGTGCTGTGAGTTAGAGCTGCTGAGAAGGGGCAACTGAGTGCACTTAGAGTTACAGCTGCTGTGAAGGGGCAGCAGACAACGCTTGAGAATCTGTCAGCGCTCCTGTGAAGGGGCACCAGGGATGGCTGAGAATTAGAGCTGCGTTGAAGGGGCAACACGGAGTGGTGAGATTTAGCGTTGCTGAGAAGGGGCAACACATAGCGCTGAGAGAGCTCCTGTGAAGGGGCAACAGATAGCGGTGAGAGGTAGTTAGAGCTGCTGTGACTGTGCAAGAGAGAGAGGTGAGAGTTGGGACTGCGTTGAAGGGGCAGCACAGAGCGCTGAGAGATAGAGCTGGTGTGAAGGGGCAACAGAGAGCGCTGAGATTTAGTCAGAGCTGCTCTGAAGGGCAACAGAGAGCGCTGAGATTTAGTGAGAGCTGCACTGAAGGGGCAACAGCGAGCGCTGAGAGTTAGAGCTGCGTTGAAGGGGCAACACAGAGCATTGAGAGTCAGGGCTGCTGTGAAGCGGAAACAGAGTGGTGAGAGTTAGAGCTGCTGTGAAGGGGAAACAGAGAGTGGAGAGAGTTAGAGCTGTTGTGAAGGGGCAACACACAGCGCTGAGAGTTAGAGCTGCTGGGAAGGGGCAACAGAGCTCGCTGAGGTTCAGAGCTGCTGTGAACGGGCAAGTGAGAGCGCTTAGAATTAGAGCTGCTCTGAAGAAGCAAACAGAGCGCTGAGAGATAGAGCTCCTGTGGAGGGGAAACAGAGAGCGCTGAGATTCAGTCAGAGCTGCTCTGAAGGGCAACAGAGAGCGCTGATAGTTAGAGCTGCGTTAAAGGGGCAACAAAGAGTGCTGTGAGTTAGAGTTGCATTGAAGGGGCAAATAAGAGCGCTTAGATTTAGAGCTGCTCTGAAGGAGCAAACAGAGCGGTGAGAGTTAGTCAGAGCTCCTGTGAAGGGGCAATAGAGAGCACTGAGAGTTCAAGCTGCTTTGGAGGGGAAACAGAGAGCGCTGAGATTTAGTCAGAGCTGCTCTGAAGGGCAATAGAGAGCGGTTAGAGTTAGAGCTGCGTTAAATTGGGAACAGAGAGTGCTGTGAGTTAGAGCTGCATTGAAGGGGCATCTGAGATCGCTTAGAGTTAGAGCTGCTGTGAAAGGTAAACAGAGAGAGGTCTGAGAGTTAGGGCAGCGTTGAAGGGGCAACATGGAGTGCTGAGAGATAGAGCTGGTGTGAAGGGGCAACAGAGAGTGGAGAGAATTAGAGCTGTTGTGAAGGGGCAACACAGAGCACTGAGAGTTAGAGCTGCTGGGAAGGGGCAACACAGAGCGCTGAGATTTAGTCAGAGCTGCTCTGAAGAGGCAACAGCGAGCGCTGAGCGATAGAGCTGCGTTGAAGGGGCAAGAGAGAGCGATGAGGTCCAGCTGCTGTGAACGGGCAACTGAGAGCACTTAGAATTAGAGCTGCTCTGAAGGAGCAAACAGAGCGGTGAGAGTTAGTCAGAGCTCCTGTGAAGGGGCAATAGAGAGCGCTGAGAGTTAGAGCTGCTGTGAAGGGGCAACACAGAGCACTGGAAGTTAGAGCTGCTGAGAAGGGGCAACTGACAGCGCTTAGAGTTACAGCTGCTGTGAAGGGGCAACACAGAGCGCTTGAGAGTCAGTCAGTGCTCCTGTGAAGGGGCACCAGAGATCGCTGAGAATTAGAGCTGCGTTGAAGGGCAACAGAGAGCGGTGAGAGTTAGAGCTGCGTTAAAGTGGGAACAGAGAGTGCTGTGAGTTATAGAGCTGCACTGAAGGGGCAACTGAGAGCGCTTAGAGTTAGAGCTGCTGTGAAGGGGAAACAGAGAGAGCTCTGAGAGTTAGAGCTGCGTTGAAGGGGCAACACGGAGTGGTGAGATTTAGCGTTGCTGAGAAAGGGCAACACATAGCGCTGAGAGAGCTCCTGTGAAGGGGCAGCAGATAGCGGTGAGAGGTAGTTAGAGCTGCTGTGACTGTGCAAGAGAGAGAGGTGAGAGTTGGGACTGCGTTGAAGGGGCAGCACAGAGCGCTGAGAGATAGAGCCGGTGTGAAGGGGCAACAGAGAGCGCTGAGATTTATTCAGAGCTGCTCTGAAGGGGCAACGGTCAGGGCTGAGAGTTATATCTGCTATGAATGGGCAACAGAGAGCGCTGAGATTTAGTCAGAGCTCCTCTGAAGGGGCAACAGAGCGCTCTGAGAGTTAGAGCTGCTGTGAAGGGGCAACCGAAAGCGCTGAGATTTAGTCAGTGCTACTCTGAAGGGCAACAGAGCGCGCTGAGATTTATTCAGAGCTGCTCTGAAGGGGCAACAGTCAGGGCTGAGAGTTATATCTGCTATGAATGGGCAACAGTTGAAGGGGCAACACAGAGCGCTGAGAGATAGAGCTGCTGTGAAGGGGCTACACAGAGCGCTGAGATTTAGTCAGAGCTGCACTGAAGGCGCAACAGCGAGCGCTGAGGTTTAGAGCTGCGTCGAAGGGGCAACAGAGAGCGCTTAGAATTAGAGCTGCTCTGAAGGAGCAAACAGGGCGGTGAGAGTTAGAGCTCCTGTGAAGGGGCAGGAGAGATCGCTGAGAGATACAGCTGCTGTGGAGGGGCCACAGAGAGTGTGAGATTTCATCAGAGCTGCTCTGAAGGGGCAACTGAGAGCGCTTAAAGTTACAGGTGCTGTGAAGGGGCAACAGAGAGGGCTGCGATTTAGTCAGAGCTGCTGTGAAGGGGCAACAGAAAGTGCTGAGAGTTAGAGCTGATGTGAAGGGGAAACTGAGAGCGCTTAGCGTTAGAGCTGCTATGAATGGGCATCAGGGAGAGGTGAGATTAATTCAGAGCTGTTCTGAAGGGGCAAAAGAGAGCGCTGAGAGTTAGAGCTGCAGATAAGTGGCAACAGGGAGCGGTGAGAGTTATTCGAAGATGTTGTGAAGGGGCAACACAGAGCGCTGAGTTAGAGCTGTTGTGAAGGGGCAACAGAGAGCGCTTAGAGAGCTGCTGTGAAGGGGAAACACAGAGCGCTGAGATTTAGTGAGAGCTGCACTGAAGGGGCAACCCAGAGTGCTGTGAGTTAGAGCTGCTGAGAAGGGGCAACTGAGTGCACTTAGAGTTACAGCTGCTGTGAAGGGGCAGCAGACAACGCTTGAGAATCTGTCAGCGCTCCTGTGAAGGGGCACCAGGGATCGCTGAGAATTAGAGCTGCGTTGAAGGGGCAACACGGAGTGGTGAGATTTAGCGTTGCTGAGAAGGGGCAACACATAGCGCTGAGAGAGCTCCTGTGAAGGGGCAACAGATAGCGGTGAGAGGTAGTTAGAGCTGCTGTGACTGTGCAAGAGAGAGAGGTGAGAGTTGGGACTGCGTTGAAGGGGCAGCACAGAGCGCTGAGAGATAGAGCTGGTGTGAAGGGGCAACAGAGAGCGCTGAGATTTAGTCAGAGCTGCTCTGAAGGGCAACAGAGAGCGCTGAGATTTAGTGAGAGCTGCACTGAAGGGGCAACAGCGAGCGCTGAGAGTTAGAGCTGCGTTGAAGGGGCAACACAGAGCATTGAGAGTCAGGGCTGCTGTGAAGCGGAAACAGAGTGGTGAGAGTTAGAGCTGCTGTGAAGGGGAAACAGAGAGTGGAGAGAGTTAGAGCTGTTGTGAAGGGGCAACACACAGCGCTGAGAGTTAGAGCTGCTGGGAAGGGGCAGCAGAGCTCGCTGAGGTTCAGAGCTGCTGTGAACGGGCAAGTGAGAGCGCTTAGAATTAGAGCTGCTCTGAAGAAGCAAACAGAGCGCTGAGAGATAGAGCTCCTGTGGAGGGGAAACAGAGAGCGCTGAGATTCAGTCAGAGCTGCTCTGAAGGGCAACAGAGAGCGCTGATAGTTAGAGCTGCGTTAAAGGGGCAACAAAGAGTGCTGTGAGTTAGAGTTGCATTGAAGGGGCAAATAAGAGCGCTTAGATTTAGAGCTGCTCTGAAGGAGCAAACAGAGTGGTGAGAGTTAGTCAGAGCTCCTGTGAAGGGGCAATAGAGAGCACTGAGAGTTCAAGCTGCTTTGGAGGGGAAACAGAGAGCGCTGAGATTTAGTCAGAGCTGCTCTGAAGGGCAATAGAGAGCGGTTAGAGTTAGAGCTGCGTTAAATTGGGAACAGAGAGTGCTGTGAGTTAGAGCTGCATTGAAGGGGCATCTGAGATCGCTTAGAGTTAGAGCTGCTGTGAAAGGTAAACAGAGAGAGGTCTGAGAGTTAGGGCAGCGTTGAAGGGGCAACATGGAGTGCTGAGAGATAGAGCTGGTGTGAAGGGGCAACAGAGAGTGGAGAGAATTAGAGCTGTTGTGAAGGGGCAACACAGAGCACTGAGAGTTAGAGCTGCTGGGAAGGGGCAACACAGAGCGCTGAGATTTAGTCAGAGCTGCTCTGAAGAGGCAACAGCGAGCGCTGAGCGATAGAGCTGCGTTGAAGGGGCAAGAGAGAGCGATGAGGTCCAGCTGCTGTGAACGGGCAACTGAGAGCGCTTAGAATTAGAGCTGCTCTGAAGGAGCAAACAGAGCGGTGAGAGTTAGTCAGAGCTCCTGTGAAGGGGCAATAGAGAGCGCTGAGAGTTAGAGCTGCTGTGAAGGGGCAACACAGAGCACTGGAAGTTAGAGCTGCTGAGAAGGGGCAACTGACAGCGCTTAGAGTTACAGCTGCTGTGAAGGGGCAACACAGAGCGCTTGAGAGTCAGTCAGTGCTCCTGTGAAGGGGCACCAGAGATCGCTGAGGATTAGAGCTGCGTTGAAGGGCAACAGAGAGCGGTGAGAGTTAGAGCTGCGTTAAAGTGGGAACAGAGAGTGCTGTGAGTTATAGAGCTGCACTGAAGGGGCAACTGAGAGCGCTTAGAGTTAGAGCTGCTGTGAAGGGGAAACAGAGAGAGCTCTGAGAGTTAGAGCTGCGTTGAAGGGGCAACACGGAGTGGTGAGATTTAGCGTTGCTGAGAAAGGGCAACACATAGCGCTGAGAGAGCTCCTGTGAAGGGGCAGCAGATAGCGGTGAGAGGTAGTTAGAGCTGCTGTGACTGTGCAAGAGAGAGAGGTGAGAGTTGGGACTGCGTTGAAGGGGCAGCACAGAGCGCTGAGAGATAGAGCCGGTGTGAAGGGGCAACAGAGAGCGCTGAGATTTATTCAGAGCTGCTCTGAAGGGGCAACGGTCAGGGCTGAGAGTTATATCTGCTATGAATGGGCAACAGAGAGCGCTGAGATTTAGTCAGAGCTCCTCTGAAGGGGCAACAGAGCGCTCTGAGAGTTAGAGCTGCTGTGAAGGGGCAACCGAAAGCGCTGAGATTTAGTCAGTGCTACTCTGAAGGGCAACAGAGCGCGCTGAGATTTATTCAGAGCTGCTCTGAAGGGGCAACAGTCAGGGCTGAGAGTTATATCTGCTATGAATGGGCAACAGTTGAAGGGGCAACACAGAGCGCTGAGAGATAGAGCTGCTGTGAAGGGGCTACACAGAGCGCTGAGATTTAGTCAGAGCTGCACTGAAGGCGCAACAGCGAGCGCTGAGGTTTAGAGCTGCGTCGAAGGGGCAACAGAGAGCGCTTAGAATTAGAGCTGCTCTGAAGGAGCAAACAGGGCGGTGAGAGTTAGAGCTCCTGTGAAGGGGCAGGAGAGATCGCTGAGAGATACAGCTGCTGTGGAGGGGCCACAGAGAGTGTGAGATTTCATCAGAGCTCCTCTGAAGTGGCAACTGAGAGCGCTTACAGTTATAGGTGCTGTGAAGGGGCAACAGAGAGCGCTGCGATTTAGTCAGAGCTGCTGTGAAGGGGCAACAGAAAGTGCTGAGAGTTAGAGCTGATGTGAAGGGGAAACTTAGAGCGCTTAGCGTTAGAGCTGCTATGAATGGGCATCAGGGAGAGGTGAGATTAATTCAGAGCTGTTCTGAAGGGGCAAAAGAGAGCGCTGAGAGTTAGAGCTGCAGATAAGTGGCAACAGGGAGCGGTGAGAGTTATTCGAAGATGTTGTGAAGGGGCAACACAGAGCGCTGAGTTAGAGCTGTTGTGAAGGGGCAACCGGGAGCGCTGAAAGTTAGTCAGAGCTGCTCTGAAGGGCAACAGAGCGCTCTGCGAGTTAGCGCTGCTGTGAAGGGGCAACAGAGAGCGCTTAGAGAGCTGCTGTGAAGGGGAAACACAGAGCGCTGAGATTTAGTGAGAGCTGCACTGAAGGGGCAACCCAGAGTGCTGTGAGTTAGAGCTGCTGAGAAGGGGCAACTGAGTGCACTTAGAGTTACAGCTGCTGTGAAGGGGCAGCAGACAACGCTTGAGAATCTGTCAGCGCTCCTGTGAAGGGGCACCAGGGATCGCTGAGAATTAGAGCTGCGTTGAAGGGGCAACACGGAGTGGTGAGATTTAGCGTTGCTGAGAAGGGGCAACACATAGCGCTGAGAGAGCTCCTGTGAAGGGGCAACAGATAGCGGTGAGAGGTAGTTAGAGCTGCTGTGACTGTGCAAGAGAGAGAGGTGAGAGTTGGGACTGCGTTGAAGGGGCAGCACAGAGCGCTGAGAGATAGAGCTGGTGTGAAGGGGCAACAGAGAGCGCTGAGATTTAGTCAGAGCTGCTCTGAAGGGCAACAGAGAGCGCTGAGATTTAGTGAGAGCTGCACTGAAGGGGCAACAGCGAGCGCTGAGAGTTAGAGCTGCGTTGAAGGGGCAACACAGAGCATTGAGAGTCAGGGCTGCTGTGAAGCGGAAACAGAGTGGTGAGAGTTAGAGCTGCTGTGAAGGGGAAACAGAGAGTGGAGAGAGTTAGAGCTGTTGTGAAGGGGCAACACACAGCGCTGAGAGTTAGAGCTGCTGGGAAGGGGCAGCAGAGCTCGCTGAGGTTCAGAGCTGCTGTGAACTGGCAAGTGAGAGCGCTTAGAATTAGAGCTGCTCTGAAGAAGCAAACAGAGCGCTGAGAGATAGAGCTCCTGTGGAGGGGAAACAGAGAGCGCTGAGATTCAGTCAGAGCTGCTCTGAAGGGCAACAGAGAGCGCTGATAGTTAGAGCTGCGTTAAAGGGGCAACAAAGAGTGCTGTGAGTTAGAGTTGCATTGAAGGGGCAAATAAGAGCGCTTAGATTTAGAGCTGCTCTGAAGGAGCAAACAGAGTGGTGAGAGTTAGTCAGAGCTCCTGTGAAGGGGCAATAGAGAGCACTGAGAGTTCAAGCTGCTTTGGAGGGGAAACAGAGAGCGCTGAGATTTAGTCAGAGCTGCTCTGAAGGGCAATAGAGAGCGGTTAGAGTTAGAGCTGCGTTAAATTGGGAACAGAGAGTGCTGTGAGTTAGAGCTGCATTGAAGGGGCATCTGAGATCGCTTAGAGTTAGAGCTGCTGTGAAAGGTAAACAGAGAGAGGTCTGAGAGTTAGGGCAGCGTTGAAGGGGCAACATGGAGTGCTGAGAGATAGAGCTGGTGTGAAGGGGCAACAGAGAGTGGAGAGAATTAGAGCTGTTGTGAAGGGGCAACACAGAGCACTGAGAGTTAGAGCTGCTGGGAAGGGGCAACACAGAGCGCTGAGATTTAGTCAGAGCTGCTCTGAAGAGGCAACAGCGAGCGCTGAGCGATAGAGCTGCGTTGAAGGGGCAAGAGAGAGCGATGAGGTCCAGCTGCTGTGAACGGGCAACTGAGAGCGCTTAGAATTAGAGCTGCTCTGAAGGAGCAAACAGAGCGGTGAGAGTTAGTCAGAGCTCCTGTGAAGGGGCAATAGAGAGCGCTGAGAGTTAGAGCTGCTGTGAAGGGGCAACACAGAGCACTGGAAGTTAGAGCTGCTGAGAAGGGGCAACTGACAGCGCTTAGAGTTACAGCTGCTGTGAAGGGGCAACACAGAGCGCTTGAGAGTCAGTCAGTGCTCCTGTGAAGGGGCACCAGAGATCGCTGAGGATTAGAGCTGCGTTGAAGGGCAACAGAGAGCGGTGAGAGTTAGAGCTGCGTTAAAGTGGGAACAGAGAGTGCTGTGAGTTATAGAGCTGCACTGAAGGGGCAACTGAGAGCGCTTAGAGTTAGAGCTGCTGTGAAGGGGAAACAGAGAGAGCTCTGAGAGTTAGAGCTGCGTTGAAGGGGCAACACGGAGTGGTGAGATTTAGCGTTGCTGAGAAAGGGCAACACATAGCGCTGAGAGAGCTCCTGTGAAGGGGCAGCAGATAGCGGTGAGAGGTAGTTAGAGCTGCTGTGACTGTGCAAGAGAGAGAGGTGAGAGTTGGGACTGCGTTGAAGGGGCAGCACAGAGCGCTGAGAGATAGAGCCGGTGTGAAGGGGCAACAGAGAGCGCTGAGATTTATTCAGAGCTGCTCTGAAGGGGCAACGGTCAGGGCTGAGAGTTATATCTGCTATGAATGGGCAACAGAGAGCGCTGAGATTTAGTCAGAGCTCCTCTGAAGGGGCAACAGAGCGCTCTGAGAGTTAGAGCTGCTGTGAAGGGGCAACCGAAAGCGCTGAGATTTAGTCAGTGCTACTCTGAAGGGCAACAGAGCGCGCTGAGATTTATTCAGAGCTGCTCTGAAGGGGCAACAGTCAGGGCTGAGAGTTATATCTGCTATGAATGGGCAACAGTTGAAGGGGCAACACAGAGCGCTGAGAGATAGAGCTGCTGTGAAGGGGCTACACAGAGCGCTGAGATTTAGTCAGAGCTGCACTGAAGGCGCAACAGCGAGCGCTGAGGTTTAGAGCTGCGTCGAAGGGGCAACAGAGAGCGCTTAGAATTAGAGCTGCTCTGAAGGAGCAAACAGGGCGGTGAGAGTTAGAGCTCCTGTGAAGGGGCAGGAGAGATCGCTGAGAGATACAGCTGCTGTGGAGGGGCCACAGAGAGTGTGAGATTTCATCAGAGCTCCTCTGAAGTGGCAACTGAGAGCGCTTACAGTTATAGGTGCTGTGAAGGGGCAACAGAGAGCGCTGCGATTTAGTCAGAGCTGCTGTGAAGGGGCAACAGAAAGTGCTGAGAGTTAGAGCTGATGTGAAGGGGAAACTTAGAGCGCTTAGCGTTAGAGCTGCTATGAATGGGCATCAGGGAGAGGTGAGATTAATTCAGAGCTGTTCTGAAGGGGCAAAAGAGAGCGCTGAGAGTTAGAGCTGCAGATAAGTGGCAACAGGGAGCGGTGAGAGTTATTCGAAGATGTTGTGAAGGGGCAACACAGAGCGCTGAGTTAGAGCTGTTGTGAAGGGGCAACCGGGAGCGCTGAAAGTTAGTCAGAGCTGCTCTGAAGGGCAACAGAGCGCTCTGCGAGTTAGCGCTGCTGTGAAGGGGCAACAGAGAGCGCTTAGAGAGCTGCTGTGAAGGGGAAACACAGAGCGCTGAGATTTAGTGAGAGCTGCACTGAAGGGGCAACCCAGAGTGCTGTGAGTTAGAGCTGCTGAGAAGGGGCAACTGAGTGCACTTAGAGTTACAGCTGCTGTGAAGGGGCAGCAGACAACGCTTGAGAATCTGTCAGCGCTCCTGTGAAGGGGCACCAGGGATCGCTGAGAATTAGAGCTGCGTTGAAGGGGCAACACGGAGTGGTGAGATTTAGCGTTGCTGAGAAGGGGCAACACATAGCGCTGAGAGAGCTCCTGTGAAGGGGCAACAGATAGCGGTGAGAGGTAGTTAGAGCTGCTGTGACTGTGCAAGAGAGAGAGGTGAGAGTTGGGACTGCGTTGAAGGGGCAGCACAGAGCGCTGAGAGATAGAGCTGGTGTGAAGGGGCAACAGAGAGCGCTGAGATTTAGTCAGAGCTGCTCTGAAGGGCAACAGAGAGCGCTGAGATTTAGTGAGAGCTGCACTGAAGGGGCAACAGCGAGCGCTGAGAGTTAGAGCTGCGTTGAAGGGGCAACACAGAGCATTGAGAGTCAGGGCTGCTGTGAAGCGGAAACAGAGTGGTGAGAGTTAGAGCTGCTGTGAAGGGGAAACAGAGAGTGGAGAGAGTTAGAGCTGTTGTGAAGGGGCAACACACAGCGCTGAGAGTTAGAGCTGCTGGGAAGGGGCAGCAGAGCTCGCTGAGGTTCAGAGCTGCTGTGAACGGGCAAGTGAGAGCGCTTAGAATTAGAGCTGCTCTGAAGAAGCAAACAGAGCGCTGAGAGATAGAGCTCCTGTGGAGGGGAAACAGAGAGCGCTGAGATTCAGTCAGAGCTGCTCTGAAGGGCAACAGAGAGCGCTGATAGTTAGAGCTGCGTTAAAGGGGCAACAAAGAGTGCTGTGAGTTAGAGTTGCATTGAAGGGGCAAATAAGAGCGCTTAGATTTAGAGCTGCTCTGAAGGAGCAAACAGAGCGGTGAGAGTTAGTCAGAGCTCCTGTGAAGGGGCAATAGAGAGCACTGAGAGTTCAAGCTGCTTTGGAGGGGAAACAGAGAGCGCTGAGATTTAGTCAGAGCTGCTCTGAAGGGCAATAGAGAGCGGTTAGAGTTAGAGCTGCGTTAAATTGGGAACAGAGAGTGCTGTGAGTTAGAGCTGCATTGAAGGGGCATCTGAGATCGCTTAGAGTTAGAGCTGCTGTGAAAGGTAAACAGAGAGAGGTCTGAGAGTTAGGGCAGCGTTGAAGGGGCAACATGGAGTGCTGAGAGATAGAGCTGGTGTGAAGGGGCAACAGAGAGTGGAGAGAATTAGAGCTGTTGTGAAGGGGCAACACAGAGCACTGAGAGTTAGAGCTGCTGGGAAGGGGCAACACAGAGCGCTGAGATTTAGTCAGAGCTGCTCTGAAGAGGCAACAGCGAGCGCTGAGCGATAGAGCTGCGTTGAAGGGGCAAGAGAGAGCGATGAGGTCCAGCTGCTGTGAACGGGCAACTGAGAGCGCTTAGAATTAGAGCTGCTCTGAAGGAGCAAACAGAGCGGTGAGAGTTAGTCAGAGCTCCTGTGAAGGGGCAATAGAGAGCGCTGAGAGTTAGAGCTGCTGTGAAGGGGCAACACAGAGCACTGGAAGTTAGAGCTGCTGAGAAGGGGCAACTGACAGCGCTTAGAGTTACAGCTGCTGTGAAGGGGCAACACAGAGCGCTTGAGAGTCAGTCAGTGCTCCTGTGAAGGGGCACCAGAGATCGCTGAGAATTAGAGCTGCGTTGAAGGGCAACAGAGAGCGGTGAGAGTTACAGCTGCGTTAAAGTGGGAACAGAGAGTGCTGTGAGTTATAGAGCTGCACTGAAGGGGCAACTGAGAGCGCTTAGAGTTAGAGCTGCTGTGAAGGGGAAACAGAGAGAGCTCTGAGAGTTAGAGCTGCGTTGAAGGGGCAACACGGAGTGGTGAGACTTAGCGTTGCTGAGAAAGGGCAACACATAGCGCTGAGAGAGCTCCTGTGAAGGGGCAGCAGATAGCGGTGAGAGGTAGTTAGAGCTGCTGTGACTGTGCAAGAGAGAGAGGTGAGAGTTGGGACTGCGTTGAAGGGGCAGCACAGAGCGCTGAGAGATAGAGCCGGTGTGAAGGGGCAACAGAGAGCGCTGAGATTTATTCAGAGCTGCTCTGAAGGGGCAACGGTCAGGGCTGAGAGTTATATCTGCTATGAATGGGCAACAGAGAGCGCTGAGATTTAGTCAGAGCTCCTCTGAAGGGGCAACAGAGCGCTCTGAGAGTTAGAGCTGCTGTGAAGGGGCAACCGAAAGCGCTGAGATTTAGTCAGTGCTACTCTGAAGGGCAACAGAGCGCGCTGAGATTTATTCAGAGCTGCTCTGAAGGGGCAACAGTCAGGGCTGAGAGTTATATCTGCTATGAATGGGCAACAGTTGAAGGGGCAACACAGAGCGCTGAGAGATAGAGCTGCTGTGAAGGGGCTACACAGAGCGCTGAGATTTAGTCAGAGCTGCACTGAAGGCGCAACAGCGAGCGCTGAGGTTTAGAGCTGCGTCGAAGGGGCAACAGAGAGCGCTTAGAATTAGAGCTGCTCTGAAGGAGCAAACAGGGCGGTGAGAGTTAGAGCTCCTGTGAAGGGGCAGGAGAGATCGCTGAGAGATACAGCTGCTGTGGAGGGGCCACAGAGAGTGTGAGATTTCATCAGAGCTGCTCTGAAGGGGCAACTGAGAGCGCCTAAAGTTATAGGTGCTGTGAAGGGGCAACAGAGAGCGCTGCGATTTAGTCAGAGCTGCTGTGAAGGGGCAACAGAAAGTGCTGAGAGTTAGAGCTGATGTGAAGGGGAAACTGAGAGCGCTTAGCGTTAGAGCTGCTATGAATGGGCATCAGGGAGAGGTGAGATTAATTCAGAGCTGTTCTGAAGGGGCAAAAGAGAGCGCTGAGAGTTAGAGCTGATGTGAAGGGGAAACTTAGAGCGCTTAGCGTTAGAGCTGCTATGAATGGGCATCAGGGAGAGGTGAGATTAATTCAGAGCTGTTCTGAAGGGGCAAAAGAGAGCGCTGAGAGTTAGAGCTGCAGATAAGTGGCAACAGGGAGCGGTGAGAGTTATTCGAAGATGTTGTGAAGGGGCAACACAGAGCGCTGAGTTAGAGCTGTTGTGAAGGGGCAACCGGGAGCGCTGAAAGTTAGTCAGAGCTGCTCTGAAGGGCAACAGAGCGCTCTGCGAGTTAGCGCTGCTGTGAAGGGGCAACAGAGAGCGCTTAGAGAGCTGCTGTGAAGGGGAAACACAGAGCGCTGAGATTTAGTGAGAGCTGCACTGAAGGGGCAACCCAGAGTGCTGTGAGTTAGAGCTGCTGAGAAGGGGCAACTGAGTGCACTTAGAGTTACAGCTGCTGTGAAGGGGCAGCAGACAACGCTTGAGAATCTGTCAGCGCTCCTGTGAAGGGGCACCAGGGATCGCTGAGAATTAGAGCTGCGTTGAAGGGGCAACACGGAGTGGTGAGATTTAGCGTTGCTGAGAAGGGGCAACACATAGCGCTGAGAGAGCTCCTGTGAAGGGGCAACAGATAGCGGTGAGAGGTAGTTAGAGCTGCTGTGACTGTGCAAGAGAGAGAGGTGAGAGTTGGGACTGCGTTGAAGGGGCAGCACAGAGCGCTGAGAGATAGAGCTGGTGTGAAGGGGCAACAGAGAGCGCTGAGATTTAGTCAGAGCTGCTCTGAAGGGCAACAGAGAGCGCTGAGATTTAGTGAGAGCTGCACTGAAGGGGCAACAGCGAGCGCTGAGAGTTAGAGCTGCGTTGAAGGGGCAACACAGAGCATTGAGAGTCAGGGCTGCTGTGAAGCGGAAACAGAGTGGTGAGAGTTAGAGCTGCTGTGAAGGGGAAACAGAGAGTGGAGAGAGTTAGAGCTGTTGTGAAGGGGCAACACACAGCGCTGAGAGTTAGAGCTGCTGGGAAGGGGCAGCAGAGCTCGCTGAGGTTCAGAGCTGCTGTGAACGGGCAAGTGAGAGCGCTTAGAATTAGAGCTGCTCTGAAGAAGCAAACAGAGCGCTGAGAGATAGAGCTCCTGTGGAGGGGAAACAGAGAGCGCTGAGATTCAGTCAGAGCTGCTCTGAAGGGCAACAGAGAGCGCTGATAGTTAGAGCTGCGTTAAAGGGGCAACAAAGAGTGCTGTGAGTTAGAGTTGCATTGAAGGGGCAAATAAGAGCGCTTAGATTTAGAGCTGCTCTGAAGGAGCAAACAGAGCGGTGAGAGTTAGTCAGAGCTCCTGTGAAGGGGCAATAGAGAGCACTGAGAGTTCAAGCTGCTTTGGAGGGGAAACAGAGAGCGCTGAGATTTAGTCAGAGCTGCTCTGAAGGGCAATAGAGAGCGGTTAGAGTTAGAGCTGCGTTAAATTGGGAACAGAGAGTGCTGTGAGTTAGAGCTGCATTGAAGGGGCATCTGAGATCGCTTAGAGTTAGAGCTGCTGTGAAAGGTAAACAGAGAGAGGTCTGAGAGTTAGGGCAGCGTTGAAGGGGCAACATGGAGTGCTGAGAGATAGAGCTGGTGTGAAGGGGCAACAGAGAGTGGAGAGAATTAGAGCTGTTGTGAAGGGGCAACACAGAGCACTGAGAGTTAGAGCTGCTGGGAAGGGGCAACACAGAGCGCTGAGATTTAGTCAGAGCTGCTCTGAAGAGGCAACAGCGAGCGCTGAGCGATAGAGCTGCGTTGAAGGGGCAAGAGAGAGCGATGAGGTCCAGCTGCTGTGAACGGGCAACTGAGAGCGCTTAGAATTAGAGCTGCTCTGAAGGAGCAAACAGAGCGGTGAGAGTTAGTCAGAGCTCCTGTGAAGGGGCAATAGAGAGCGCTGAGAGTTAGAGCTGCTGTGAAGGGGCAACACAGAGCACTGGAAGTTAGAGCTGCTGAGAAGGGGCAACTGACAGCGCTTAGAGTTACAGCTGCTGTGAAGGGGCAACACAGAGCGCTTGAGAGTCAGTCAGTGCTCCTGTGAAGGGGCACCAGAGATCGCTGAGAATTAGAGCTGCGTTGAAGGGCAACAGAGAGCGGTGAGAGTTACAGCTGCGTTAAAGTGGGAACAGAGAGTGCTGTGAGTTATAGAGCTGCACTGAAGGGGCAACTGAGAGCGCTTAGAGTTAGAGCTGCTGTGAAGGGGAAACAGAGAGAGCTCTGAGAGTTAGAGCTGCGTTGAAGGGGCAACACGGAGTGGTGAGACTTAGCGTTGCTGAGAAAGGGCAACACATAGCGCTGAGAGAGCTCCTGTGAAGGGGCAGCAGATAGCGGTGAGAGGTAGTTAGAGCTGCTGTGACTGTGCAAGAGAGAGAGGTGAGAGTTGGGACTGCGTTGAAGGGGCAGCACAGAGCGCTGAGAGATAGAGCCGGTGTGAAGGGGCAACAGAGAGCGCTGAGATTTATTCAGAGCTGCTCTGAAGGGGCAACGGTCAGGGCTGAGAGTTATATCTGCTATGAATGGGCAACAGAGAGCGCTGAGATTTAGTCAGAGCTCCTCTGAAGGGGCAACAGAGCGCTCTGAGAGTTAGAGCTGCTGTGAAGGGGCAACCGAAAGCGCTGAGATTTAGTCAGTGCTACTCTGAAGGGCAACAGAGCGCGCTGAGATTTATTCAGAGCTGCTCTGAAGGGGCAACAGTCAGGGCTGAGAGTTATATCTGCTATGAATGGGCAACAGTTGAAGGGGCAACACAGAGCGCTGAGAGATAGAGCTGCTGTGAAGGGGCTACACAGAGCGCTGAGATTTAGTCAGAGCTGCACTGAAGGCGCAACAGCGAGCGCTGAGGTTTAGAGCTGCGTCGAAGGGGCAACAGAGAGCGCTTAGAATTAGAGCTGCTCTGAAGGAGCAAACAGGGCGGTGAGAGTTAGAGCTCCTGTGAAGGGGCAGGAGAGATCGCTGAGAGATACAGCTGCTGTGGAGGGGCCACAGAGAGTGTGAGATTTCATCAGAGCTGCTCTGAAGGGGCAACTGAGAGCGCCTAAAGTTATAGGTGCTGTGAAGGGGCAACAGAGAGCGCTGCGATTTAGTCAGAGCTGCTGTGAAGGGGCAACAGAAAGTGCTGAGAGTTAGAGCTGATGTGAAGGGGAAACTGAGAGCGCTTAGCGTTAGAGCTGCTATGAATGGGCATCAGGGAGAGGTGAGATTAATTCAGAGCTGTTCTGAAGGGGCAAAAGAGAGCGCTGAGAGTTAGAGCTGATATGAAGGTGAAACTTAGAGCGCTTAGCGTTAGAGCTGCTATGAATGGGCATCAGGGAGAGGTGAGATTAATTCAGAGCTGTTCTGAAGGGGCAAAAGAGAGCGCTGAGAGTTAGAGCTGCAGATAAGTGGCAACAGGGAGCGGTGAGAGTTATTCGAAGATGTTGTGAAGGGGCAACACAGAGCGCTGAGTTAGAGCTGTTGTGAAGGGGCAACCGGGAGCGCTGAAAGTTAGTCAGAGCTGCTCTGAAGGGCAACAGAGCGCTCTGCGAGTTAGCGCTGCTGTGAAGGGGCAACAGAGAGCGCTTAGAGAGCTGCTGTGAAGGGGAAACACAGAGCGCTGAGATTTAGTGAGAGCTGCACTGAAGGGGCAACCCAGAGTGCTGTGAGTTAGAGCTGCTGAGAAGGGGCAACTGAGTGCACTTAGAGTTACAGCTGCTGTGAAGGGGCAGCAGACAACGCTTGAGAATCTGTCAGCGCTCCTGTGAAGGGGCACCAGGGATGGCTGAGAATTAGAGCTGCGTTGAAGGGGCAACACGGAGTGGTGAGATTTAGCGTTGCTGAGAAGGGGCAACACATAGCGCTGAGAGAGCTCCTGTGAAGGGGCAACAGATAGCGGTGAGAGGTAGTTAGAGCTGCTGTGACTGTGCAAGAGAGAGAGGTGAGAGTTGGGACTGCGTTGAAGGGGCAGCACAGAGCGCTGAGAGATAGAGCTGGTGTGAAGGGGCAACAGAGAGCGCTGAGATTTAGTCAGAGCTGCTCTGAAGGGCAACAGAGAGCGCTGAGATTTAGTGAGAGCTGCACTGAAGGGGCAACAGCGAGCGCTGAGAGTTAGAGCTGCGTTGAAGGGGCAACACAGAGCATTGAGAGTCAGGGCTGCTGTGAAGCGGAAACAGAGTGGTGAGAGTTAGAGCTGCTGTGAAGGGGAAACAGAGAGTGGAGAGAGTTAGAGCTGTTGTGAAGGGGCAACACACAGCGCTGAGAGTTAGAGCTGCTGGGAAGGGGCAACAGAGCTCGCTGAGGTTCAGAGCTGCTGTGAACGGGCAAGTGAGAGCGCTTAGAATTAGAGCTGCTCTGAAGAAGCAAACAGAGCGCTGAGAGATAGAGCTCCTGTGGAGGGGAAACAGAGAGCGCTGAGATTCAGTCAGAGCTGCTCTGAAGGGCAACAGAGAGCGCTGATAGTTAGAGCTGCGTTAAAGGGGCAACAAAGAGTGCTGTGAGTTAGAGTTGCATTGAAGGGGCAAATAAGAGCGCTTAGATTTAGAGCTGCTCTGAAGGAGCAAACAGAGCGGTGAGAGTTAGTCAGAGCTCCTGTGAAGGGGCAATAGAGAGCACTGAGAGTTCAAGCTGCTTTGGAGGGGAAACAGAGAGCGCTGAGATTTAGTCAGAGCTGCTCTGAAGGGCAATAGAGAGCGGTTAGAGTTAGAGCTGCGTTAAATTGGGAACAGAGAGTGCTGTGAGTTAGAGCTGCATTGAAGGGGCATCTGAGATCGCTTAGAGTTAGAGCTGCTGTGAAAGGTAAACAGAGAGAGGTCTGAGAGTTAGGGCAGCGTTGAAGGGGCAACATGGAGTGCTGAGAGATAGAGCTGGTGTGAAGGGGCAACAGAGAGTGGAGAGAATTAGAGCTGTTGTGAAGGGGCAACACAGAGCACTGAGAGTTAGAGCTGCTGGGAAGGGGCAACACAGAGCGCTGAGATTTAGTCAGAGCTGCTCTGAAGAGGCAACAGCGAGCGCTGAGCGATAGAGCTGCGTTGAAGGGGCAAGAGAGAGCGATGAGGTCCAGCTGCTGTGAACGGGCAACTGAGAGCGCTTAGAATTAGAGCTGCTCTGAAGGAGCAAACAGAGCGGTGAGAGTTAGTCAGAGCTCCTGTGAAGGGGCAATAGAGAGCGCTGAGAGTTAGAGCTGCTGTGAAGGGGCAACACAGAGCACTGGAAGTTAGAGCTGCTGAGAAGGGGCAACTGACAGCGCTTAGAGTTACAGCTGCTGTGAAGGGGCAACACAGAGCGCTTGAGAGTCAGTCAGTGCTCCTGTGAAGGGGCACCAGAGATCGCTGAGAATTAGAGCTGCGTTGAAGGGCAACAGAGAGCGGTGAGAGTTAGAGCTGCGTTAAAGTGGGAACAGAGAGTGCTGTGAGTTATAGAGCTGCACTGAAGGGGCAACTGAGAGCGCTTAGAGTTAGAGCTGCTGTGAAGGGGAAACAGAGAGAGCTCTGAGAGTTAGAGCTGCGTTGAAGGGGCAACACGGAGTGGTGAGATTTAGCGTTGCTGAGAAAGGGCAACACATAGCGCTGAGAGAGCTCCTGTGAAGGGGCAGCAGATAGCGGTGAGAGGTAGTTAGAGCTGCTGTGACTGTGCAAGAGAGAGAGGTGAGAGTTGGGACTGCGTTGAAGGGGCAGCACAGAGCGCTGAGAGATAGAGCCGGTGTGAAGGGGCAACAGAGAGCGCTGAGATTTATTCAGAGCTGCTCTGAAGGGGCAACGGTCAGGGCTGAGAGTTATATCTGCTATGAATGGGCAACAGAGAGCGCTGAGATTTAGTCAGAGCTCCTCTGAAGGGGCAACAGAGCGCTCTGAGAGTTAGAGCTGCTGTGAAGGGGCAACCGAAAGCGCTGAGATTTAGTCAGTGCTACTCTGAAGGGCAACAGAGCGCGCTGAGATTTATTCAGAGCTGCTCTGAAGGGGCAACAGTCAGGGCTGAGAGTTATATCTGCTATGAATGGGCAACAGTTGAAGGGGCAACACAGAGCGCTGAGAGATAGAGCTGCTGTGAAGGGGCTACACAGAGCGCTGAGATTTAGTCAGAGCTGCACTGAAGGCGCAACAGCGAGCGCTGAGGTTTAGAGCTGCGTCGAAGGGGCAACAGAGAGCGCTTAGAATTAGAGCTGCTCTGAAGGAGCAAACAGGGCGGTGAGAGTTAGAGCTCCTGTGAAGGGGCAGGAGAGATCGCTGAGAGATACAGCTGCTGTGGAGGGGCCACAGAGAGTGTGAGATTTCATCAGAGCTGCTCTGAAGGGGCAACTGAGAGCGCCTAAAGTTATAGGTGCTGTGAAGGGGCAACAGAGAGCGCTGCGATTTAGTCAGAGCTGCTGTGAAGGGGCAACAGAAAGTGCTGAGAGTTAGAGCTGATGTGAAGGGGAAACTGAGAGCGCTTAGCGTTAGAGCTGCTATGAATGGGCATCAGGGAGAGGTGAGATTAATTCAGAGCTGTTCTGAAGGGGCAAAAGAGAGCGCTGAGAGTTAGAGCTGATATGAAGGTGAAACTTAGAGCGCTTAGCGTTAGAGCTGCTATGAATGGGCATCAGGGAGAGGTGAGATTAATTCAGAGCTGTTCTGAAGGGGCAAAAGAGAGCGCTGAGAGTTAGAGCTGCAGATAAGTGGCAACAGGGAGCGGTGAGAGTTATTCGAAGATGTTGTGAAGGGGCAACACAGAGCGCTGAGTTAGAGCTGTTGTGAAGGGGCAACCGGGAGCGCTGAAAGTTAGTCAGAGCTGCTCTGAAGGGCAACAGAGCGCTCTGCGAGTTAGCGCTGCTGTGAAGGGGCAACAGAGAGCGCTTAGAGAGCTGCTGTGAAGGGGAAACACAGAGCGCTGAGATTTAGTGAGAGCTGCACTGAAGGGGCAACCCAGAGTGCTGTGAGTTAGAGCTGCTGAGAAGGGGCAACTGAGTGCACTTAGAGTTACAGCTGCTGTGAAGGGGCAGCAGACAACGCTTGAGAATCTGTCAGCGCTCCTGTGAAGGGGCACCAGGGATCGCTGAGAATTAGAGCTGCGTTGAAGGGGCAACACGGAGTGGTGAGATTTAGCGTTGCTGAGAAGGGGCAACACATAGCGCTGAGAGAGCTCCTGTGAAGGGGCAACAGATAGCGGTGAGAGGTAGTTAGAGCTGCTGTGACTGTGCAAGAGAGAGAGGTGAGAGTTGGGACTGCGTTGAAGGGGCAGCACAGAGCGCTGAGAGATAGAGCTGGTGTGAAGGGGCAACAGAGAGCGCTGAGATTTAGTCAGAGCTGCTCTGAAGGGCAACAGAGAGCGCTGAGATTTAGTGAGAGCTGCACTGAAGGGGCAACAGCGAGCGCTGAGAGTTAGAGCTGCGTTGAAGGGGCAACACAGAGCATTGAGAGTCAGGGCTGCTGTGAAGCGGAAACAGAGTGGTGAGAGTTAGAGCTGCTGTGAAGGGGAAACAGAGAGTGGAGAGAGTTAGAGCTGTTGTGAAGGGGCAACACACAGCGCTGAGAGTTAGAGCTGCTGGGAAGGGGCAGCAGAGCTCGCTGAGGTTCAGAGCTGCTGTGAACGGGCAAGTGAGAGCGCTTAGAATTAGAGCTGCTCTGAAGAAGCAAACAGAGCGCTGAGAGATAGAGCTCCTGTGGAGGGGAAACAGAGAGCGCTGAGATTCAGTCAGAGCTGCTCTGAAGGGCAACAGAGAGCGCTGATAGTTAGAGCTGCGTTAAAGGGGCAACAAAGAGTGCTGTGAGTTAGAGTTGCATTGAAGGGGCAAATAAGAGCGCTTAGATTTAGAGCTGCTCTGAAGGAGCAAACAGAGCGGTGAGAGTTAGTCAGAGCTCCTGTGAAGGGGCAATAGAGAGCACTGAGAGTTCAAGCTGCTTTGGAGGGGAAACAGAGAGCGCTGAGATTTAGTCAGAGCTGCTCTGAAGGGCAATAGAGAGCGGTTAGAGTTAGAGCTGCGTTAAATTGGGAACAGAGAGTGCTGTGAGTTAGAGCTGCATTGAAGGGGCATCTGAGATCACTTAGAGTTAGAGCTGCTGTGAAAGGTAAACAGAGAGAGGTCTGAGAGTTAGGGCAGCGTTGAAGGGGCAACATGGAGTGCTGAGAGATAGAGCTGGTGTGAAGGGGCAACAGAGAGTGGAGAGAATTAGAGCTGTTGTGAAGGGGCAACACAGAGCACTGAGAGTTAGAGCTGCTGGGAAGGGGCAACACAGAGCGCTGAGATTTAGTCAGAGCTGCTCTGAAGAGGCAACAGCGAGCGCTGAGCGATAGAGCTGCGTTGAAGGGGCAAGAGAGAGCGATGAGGTCCAGCTGCTGTGAACGGGCAACTGAGAGCGCTTAGAATTAGAGCTGCTCTGAAGGAGCAAACAGAGCGGTGAGAGTTAGTCAGAGCTCCTGTGAAGGGGCAATAGAGAGCGCTGAGAGTTAGAGCTGCTGTGAAGGGGCAACACAGAGCACTGGAAGTTAGAGCTGCTGAGAAGGGGCAACTGACAGCGCTTAGAGTTACAGCTGCTGTGAAGGGGCAACACAGAGCGCTTGAGAGTCAGTCAGTGCTCCTGTGAAGGGGCACCAGAGATCGCTGAGAATTAGAGCTGCGTTGAAGGGCAACAGAGAGCGGTGAGAGTTAGAGCTGCGTTAAAGTGGGAACAGAGAGTGCTGTGAGTTATAGAGCTGCACTGAAGGGGCAACTGAGAGCGCTTAGAGTTAGAGCTGCTGTGAAGGGGAAACAGAGAGAGCTCTGAGAGTTAGAGCTGCGTTGAAGGGGCAACACGGAGTGGTGAGATTTAGCGTTGCTGAGAAAGGGCAACACATAGCGCTGAGAGAGCTCCTGTGAAGGGGCAGCAGATAGCGGTGAGAGGTAGTTAGAGCTGCTGTGACTGTGCAAGAGAGAGAGGTGAGAGTTGGGACTGCGTTGAAGGGGCAGCACAGAGCGCTGAGAGATAGAGCTGGTGTGAAGGGGCAACAGAGAGCGCTGAGATTTAGTCAGAGCTGCTCTGAAGGGCAACAGAGAGCGCTGAGATTTAGTGAGAGCTGCACTGAAGGGGCAACAGCGAGCGCTGAGAGTTAGAGCTGCGTTGAAGGGGCAACACAGAGCATTGAGAGTCAGGGCTGCTGTGAAGCGGAAACAGAGTGGTGAGAGTTAGAGCTGCTGTGAAGGGGAAACAGAGAGTGGAGAGAGTTAGAGCTGTTGTGAAGGGGCAACACACAGCGCTGAGAGTTAGAGCTGCTGGGAAGGGGCAGCAGAGCTCGCTGAGGTTCAGAGCTGCTGTGAACGGGCAAGTGAGAGCGCTTAGAATTAGAGCTGCTCTGAAGAAGCAAACAGAGCGCTGAGAGATAGAGCTCCTGTGGAGGGGAAACAGAGAGCGCTGAGATTCAGTCAGAGCTGCTCTGAAGGGCAACAGAGAGCGCTGATAGTTAGAGCTGCGTTAAAGGGGCAACAAAGAGTGCTGTGAGTTAGAGTTGCATTGAAGGGGCAAATAAGAGCGCTTAGATTTAGAGCTGCTCTGAAGGAGCAAACAGAGCGGTGAGAGTTAGTCAGAGCTCCTGTGAAGGGGCAATAGAGAGCACTGAGAGTTCAAGCTGCTTTGGAGGGGAAACAGAGAGCGCTGAGATTTAGTCAGAGCTGCTCTGAAGGGCAATAGAGAGCGGTTAGAGTTAGAGCTGCGTTAAATTGGGAACAGAGAGTGCTGTGAGTTAGAGCTGCATTGAAGGGGCATCTGAGATCGCTTAGAGTTAGAGCTGCTGTGAAAGGTAAACAGAGAGAGGTCTGAGAGTTAGGGCAGCGTTGAAGGGGCAACATGGAGTGCTGAGAGATAGAGCTGGTGTGAAGGGGCAACAGAGAGTGGAGAGAATTAGAGCTGTTGTGAAGGGGCAACACAGAGCACTGAGAGTTAGAGCTGCTGGGAAGGGGCAACACAGAGCGCTGAGATTTAGTCAGAGCTGCTCTGAAGAGGCAACAGCGAGCGCTGAGCGATAGAGCTGCGTTGAAGGGGCAAGAGAGAGCGATGAGGTCCAGCTGCTGTGAACGGGCAACTGAGAGCGCTTAGAATTAGAGCTGCTCTGAAGGAGCAAACAGAGCGGTGAGAGTTAGTCAGAGCTCCTGTGAAGGGGCAATAGAGAGCGCTGAGAGTTAGAGCTGCTGTGAAGGGGCAACACAGAGCACTGGAAGTTAGAGCTGCTGAGAAGGGGCAACTGACAGCGCTTAGAGTTACAGCTGCTGTGAAGGGGCAACACAGAGCGCTTGAGAGTCAGTCAGTGCTCCTGTGAAGGGGCACCAGAGATCGCTGAGAATTAGAGCTGCGTTGAAGGGCAACAGAGAGCGGTGAGAGTTACAGCTGCGTTAAAGTGGGAACAGAGAGTGCTGTGAGTTATAGAGCTGCACTGAAGGGGCAACTGAGAGCGCTTAGAGTTAGAGCTGCTGTGAAGGGGAAACAGAGAGAGCTCTGAGAGTTAGAGCTGCGTTGAAGGGGCAACACGGAGTGGTGAGACTTAGCGTTGCTGAGAAAGGGCAACACATAGCGCTGAGAGAGCTCCTGTGAAGGGGCAGCAGATAGCGGTGAGAGGTAGTTAGAGCTGCTGTGACTGTGCAAGAGAGAGAGGTGAGAGTTGGGACTGCGTTGAAGGGGCAGCACAGAGCGCTGAGAGATAGAGCCGGTGTGAAGGGGCAACAGAGAGCGCTGAGATTTATTCAGAGCTGCTCTGAAGGGGCAACGGTCAGGGCTGAGAGTTATATCTGCTATGAATGGGCAACAGAGAGCGCTGAGATTTAGTCAGAGCTCCTCTGAAGGGGCAACAGAGCGCTCTGAGAGTTAGAGCTGCTGTGAAGGGGCAACCGAAAGCGCTGAGATTTAGTCAGTGCTACTCTGAAGGGCAACAGAGCGCGCTGAGATTTATTCAGAGCTGCTCTGAAGGGGCAACAGTCAGGGCTGAGAGTTATATCTGCTATGAATGGGCAACAGTTGAAGGGGCAACACAGAGCGCTGAGAGATAGAGCTGCTGTGAAGGGGCTACACAGAGCGCTGAGATTTAGTCAGAGCTGCACTGAAGGCGCAACAGCGAGCGCTGAGGTTTAGAGCTGCGTCGAAGGGGCAACAGAGAGCGCTTAGAATTAGAGCTGCTCTGAAGGAGCAAACAGGGCGGTGAGAGTTAGAGCTCCTGTGAAGGAGCAGGAGAGATCGCTGAGAGATACAGCTGCTGTGGAGGGGCCACAGAGAGTGTGAGATTTCATCAGAGCTGCTCTGAAGGGGCAACTGAGAGCGCCTAAAGTTATAGGTGCTGTGAAGGGGCAACAGAGAGCGCTGCGATTTAGTCAGAGCTGCTGTGAAGGGGCAACAGAAAGTGCTGAGAGTTAGAGCTGATGTGAAGGGGAAACTGAGAGCGCTTAGCGTTAGAGCTGCTATGAATGGGCATCAGGGAGAGGTGAGATTAATTCAGAGCTGTTCTGAAGGGGCAAAAGAGAGCGCTGAGAGTTAGAGCTGATATGAAGGTGAAACTTAGAGCGCTTAGCGTTAGAGCTGCTATGAATGGGCATCAGGGAGAGGTGAGATTAATTCAGAGCTGTTCTGAAGGGGCAAAAGAGAGCGCTGAGAGTTAGAGCTGCAGATAAGTGGCAACAGGGAGCGGTGAGAGTTATTCGAAGATGTTGTGAAGGGGCAACACAGAGCGCTGAGTTAGAGCTGTTGTGAAGGGGCAACCGGGAGCGCTGAAAGTTAGTCAGAGCTGCTCTGAAGGGCAACAGAGCGCTCTGCGAGTTAGCGCTGCTGTGAAGGGGCAACAGAGAGCGCTTAGAGAGCTGCTGTGAAGGGGAAACACAGAGCGCTGAGATTTAGTGAGAGCTGCACTGAAGGGGCAACCCAGAGTGCTGTGAGTTAGAGCTGCTGAGAAGGGGCAACTGAGTGCACTTAGAGTTACAGCTGCTGTGAAGGGGCAGCAGACAACGCTTGAGAATCTGTCAGCGCTCCTGTGAAGGGGCACCAGGGATCGCTGAGAATTAGAGCTGCGTTGAAGGGGCAACACGGAGTGGTGAGATTTAGCGTTGCTGAGAAGGGGCAACACATAGCGCTGAGAGAGCTCCTGTGAAGGGGCAACAGATAGCGGTGAGAGGTAGTTAGAGCTGCTGTGACTGTGCAAGAGAGAGAGGTGAGAGTTGGGACTGCGTTGAAGGGGCAGCACAGAGCGCTGAGAGATAGAGCTGGTGTGAAGGGGCAACAGAGAGCGCTGAGATTTAGTCAGAGCTGCTCTGAAGGGCAACAGAGAGCGCTGAGATTTAGTGAGAGCTGCACTGAAGGGGCAACAGCGAGCGCTGAGAGTTAGAGCTGCGTTGAAGGGGCAACACAGAGCATTGAGAGTCAGGGCTGCTGTGAAGCGGAAACAGAGTGGTGAGAGTTAGAGCTGCTGTGAAGGGGAAACAGAAAGTGGAGAGAGTTAGAGCTGTTGTGAAGGGGCAACACACAGCGCTGAGAGTTAGAGCTGCTGGGAAGGGGCAGCAGAGCTCGCTGAGGTTCAGAGCTGCTGTGAACGGGCAAGTGAGAGCGCTTAGAATTAGAGCTGCTCTGAAGAAGCAAACAGAGCGCTGAGAGATAGAGCTCCTGTGGAGGGGAAACAGAGAGCGCTGAGATTCAGTCAGAGCTGCTCTGAAGGGCAACAGAGAGCGCTGATAGTTAGAGCTGCGTTAAAGGGGCAACAAAGAGTGCTGTGAGTTAGAGTTGCATTGAAGGGGCAAATAAGAGCGCTTAGATTTAGAGCTGCTCTGAAGGAGCAAACAGAGCGGTGAGAGTTAGTCAGAGCTCCTGTGAAGGGGCAATAGAGAGCACTGAGAGTTCAAGCTGCTTTGGAGGGGAAACAGAGAGCGCTGAGATTTAGTCAGAGCTGCTCTGAAGGGCAATAGAGAGCGGTTAGAGTTAGAGCTGCGTTAAATTGGGAACAGAGAGTGCTGTGAGTTAGAGCTGCATTGAAGGGGCATCTGAGATCGCTTAGAGTTAGAGCTGCTGTGAAAGGTAAACAGAGAGAGGTCTGAGAGTTAGGGCAGCGTTGAAGGGGCAACATGGAGTGCTGAGAGATAGAGCTGGTGTGAAGGGGCAACAGAGAGTGGAGAGAATTAGAGCTGTTGTGAAGGGGCAACACAGAGCACTGAGAGTTAGAGCTGCTGGGAAGGGGCAACACAGAGCGCTGAGATTTAGTCAGAGCTGCTCTGAAGAGGCAACAGCGAGCGCTGAGCGATAGAGCTGCGTTGAAGGGGCAAGAGAGAGCGATGAGGTCCAGCTGCTGTGAACGGGCAACTGAGAGCGCTTAGAATTAGAGCTGCTCTGAAGGAGCAAACAGAGCGGTGAGAGTTAGTCAGAGCTCCTGTGAAGGGGCAATAGAGAGCGCTGAGAGTTAGAGCTGCTGTGAAGGGGCAACACAGAGCACTGGAAGTTAGAGCTGCTGAGAAGGGGCAACTGACAGCGCTTAGAGTTACAGCTGCTGTGAAGGGGCAACACAGAGCGCTTGAGAGTCAGTCAGTGCTCCTGTGAAGGGGCACCAGAGATCGCTGAGGATTAGAGCTGCGTTGAAGGGCAACAGAGAGCGGTGAGAGTTAGAGCTGCGTTAAAGTGGGAACAGAGAGTGCTGTGAGTTATAGAGCTGCACTGAAGGGGCAACTGAGAGCGCTTAGAGTTAGAGCTGCTGTGAAGGGGAAACAGAGAGAGCTCTGAGAGTTAGAGCTGCGTTGAAGGGGCAACACGGAGTGGTGAGATTTAGCGTTGCTGAGAAAGGGCAACACATAGCGCTGAGAGAGCTCCTGTGAAGGGGCAGCAGATAGCGGTGAGAGGTAGTTAGAGCTGCTGTGACTGTGCAAGAGAGAGAGGTGAGAGTTGGGACTGCGTTGAAGGGGCAGCACAGAGCGCTGAGAGATAGAGCTGGTGTGAAGGGGCAACAGAGAGCGCTGAGATTTAGTCAGAGCTGCTCTGAAGGGCAACAGAGAGCGCTGAGATTTAGTGAGAGCTGCACTGAAGGGGCAACAGCGAGCGCTGAGAGTTAGAGCTGCGTTGAAGGGGCAACACAGAGCATTGAGAGTCAGGGCTGCTGTGAAGCGGAAACAGAGTGGTGAGAGTTAGAGCTGCTGTGAAGGGGAAACAGAGAGTGGAGAGAGTTAGAGCTGTTGTGAAGGGGCAACACACAGCGCTGAGAGTTAGAGCTGCTGGGAAGGGGCAGCAGAGCTCGCTGAGGTTCAGAGCTGCTGTGAACGGGCAAGTGAGAGCGCTTAGAATTAGAGCTGCTCTGAAGAAGCAAACAGAGCGCTGAGAGATAGAGCTCCTGTGGAGGGGAAACAGAGAGCGCTGAGATTCAGTCAGAGCTGCTCTGAAGGGCAACAGAGAGCGCTGATAGTTAGAGCTGCGTTAAAGGGGCAACAAAGAGTGCTGTGAGTTAGAGTTGCATTGAAGGGGCAAATAAGAGCGCTTAGATTTAGAGCTGCTCTGAAGGAGCAAACAGAGCGGTGAGAGTTAGTCAGAGCTCCTGTGAAGGGGCAATAGAGAGCACTGAGAGTTCAAGCTGCTTTGGAGGGGAAACAGAGAGCGCTGAGATTTAGTCAGAGCTGCTCTGAAGGGCAATAGAGAGCGGTTAGAGTTAGAGCTGCGTTAAATTGGGAACAGAGAGTGCTGTGAGTTAGAGCTGCATTGAAGGGGCATCTGAGATCGCTTAGAGTTAGAGCTGCTGTGAAAGGTAAACAGAGAGAGGTCTGAGAGTTAGGGCAGCGTTGAAGGGGCAACATGGAGTGCTGAGAGATAGAGCTGGTGTGAAGGGGCAACAGAGAGTGGAGAGAATTAGAGCTGTTGTGAAGGGGCAACACAGAGCACTGAGAGTTAGAGCTGCTGGGAAGGGGCAACACAGAGCGCTGAGATTTAGTCAGAGCTGCTCTGAAGAGGCAACAGCGAGCGCTGAGCGATAGAGCTGCGTTGAAGGGGCAAGAGAGAGCGATGAGGTCCAGCTGCTGTGAACGGGCAACTGAGAGCGCTTAGAATTAGAGCTGCTCTGAAGGAGCAAACAGAGCGGTGAGAGTTAGTCAGAGCTCCTGTGAAGGGGCAATAGAGAGCGCTGAGAGTTAGAGCTGCTGTGAAGGGGCAACACAGAGCACTGGAAGTTAGAGCTGCTGAGAAGGGGCAACTGACAGCGCTTAGAGTTACAGCTGCTGTGAAGGGGCAACACAGAGCGCTTGAGAGTCAGTCAGTGCTCCTGTGAAGGGGCACCAGAGATCGCTGAGAATTAGAGCTGCGTTGAAGGGCAACAGAGAGCGGTGAGAGTTAGAGCTGCGTTAAAGTGGGAACAGAGAGTGCTGTGAGTTATAGAGCTGCACTGAAGGGGCAACTGAGAGCGCTTAGAGTTAGAGCTGCTGTGAAGGGGAAACAGAGAGAGCTCTGAGAGTTAGAGCTGCGTTGAAGGGGCAACACGGAGTGGTGAGATTTAGCGTTGCTGAGAAAGGGCAACACATAGCGCTGAGAGAGCTCCTGTGAAGGGGCAGCAGATAGCGGTGAGAGGTAGTTAGAGCTGCTGTGACTGTGCAAGAGAGAGAGGTGAGAGTTGGGACTGCGTTGAAGGGGCAGCACAGAGCGCTGAGAGATAGAGCTGGTGTGAAGGGGCAACAGAGAGCGCTGAGATTTAGTCAGAGCTGCTCTGAAGGGCAACAGAGAGCGCTGAGATTTAGTGAGAGCTGCACTGAAGGGGCAACAGCGAGCGCTGAGAGTTAGAGCTGCGTTGAAGGGGCAACACAGAGCATTGAGAGTCAGGGCTGCTGTGAAGCGGAAACAGAGTGGTGAGAGTTAGAGCTGCTGTGAAGGGGAAACAGAGAGTGGAGAGAGTTAGAGCTGTTGTGAAGGGGCAACACACAGCGCTGAGAGTTAGAGCTGCTGGGAAGGGGCAGCAGAGCTCGCTGAGGTTCAGAGCTGCTGTGAACGGGCAAGTGAGAGCGCTTAGAATTAGAGCTGCTCTGAAGAAGCAAACAGAGCGCTGAGAGATAGAGCTCCTGTGGAGGGGAAACAGAGAGCGCTGAGATTCAGTCAGAGCTGCTCTGAAGGGCAACAGAGAGCGCTGATAGTTAGAGCTGCGTTAAAGGGGCAACAAAGAGTGCTGTGAGTTAGAGTTGCATTGAAGGGGCAAATAAGAGCGCTTAGATTTAGAGCTGCTCTGAAGGAGCAAACAGAGCGGTGAGAGTTAGTCAGAGCTCCTGTGAAGGGGCAATAGAGAGCACTGAGAGTTCAAGCTGCTTTGGAGGGGAAACAGAGAGCGCTGAGATTTAGTCAGAGCTGCTCTGAAGGGCAATAGAGAGCGGTTAGAGTTAGAGCTGCGTTAAATTGGGAACAGAGAGTGCTGTGAGTTAGAGCTGCATTGAAGGGGCATCTGAGATCGCTTAGAGTTAGAGCTGCTGTGAAAGGTAAACAGAGAGAGGTCTGAGAGTTAGGGCAGCGTTGAAGGGGCAACATGGAGTGCTGAGAGATAGAGCTGGTGTGAAGGGGCAACAGAGAGTGGAGAGAATTAGAGCTGTTGTGAAGGGGCAACACAGAGCACTGAGAGTTAGAGCTGCTGGGAAGGGGCAACACAGAGCGCTGAGATTTAGTCAGAGCTGCTCTGAAGAGGCAACAGCGAGCGCTGAGCGATAGAGCTGCGTTGAAGGGGCAAGAGAGAGCGATGAGGTCCAGCTGCTGTGAACGGGCAACTGAGAGCGCTTAGAATTAGAGCTGCTCTGAAGGAGCAAACAGAGCGGTGAGAGTTAGTCAGAGCTCCTGTGAAGGGGCAATAGAGAGCGCTGAGAGTTAGAGCTGCTGTGAAGGGGCAACACAGAGCACTGGAAGTTAGAGCTGCTGAGAAGGGGCAACTGACAGCGCTTAGAGTTACAGCTGCTGTGAAGGGGCAACACAGAGCGCTTGAGAGTCAGTCAGTGCTCCTGTGAAGGGGCACCAGAGATCGCTGAGAATTAGAGCTGCGTTGAAGGGCAACAGAGAGCGGTGAGAGTTACAGCTGCGTTAAAGTGGGAACAGAGAGTGCTGTGAGTTATAGAGCTGCACTGAAGGGGCAACTGAGAGCGCTTAGAGTTAGAGCTGCTGTGAAGGGGAAACAGAGAGAGCTCTGAGAGTTAGAGCTGCGTTGAAGGGGCAACACGGAGTGGTGAGACTTAGCGTTGCTGAGAAAGGGCAACACATAGCGCTGAGAGAGCTCCTGTGAAGGGGCAGCAGATAGCGGTGAGAGGTAGTTAGAGCTGCTGTGACTGTGCAAGAGAGAGAGGTGAGAGTTGGGACTGCGTTGAAGGGGCAGCACAGAGCGCTGAGAGATAGAGCCGGTGTGAAGGGGCAACAGAGAGCGCTGAGATTTATTCAGAGCTGCTCTGAAGGGGCAACGGTCAGGGCTGAGAGTTATATCTGCTATGAATGGGCAACAGAGAGCGCTGAGATTTAGTCAGAGCTCCTCTGAAGGGGCAACAGAGCGCTCTGAGAGTTAGAGCTGCTGTGAAGGGGCAACCGAAAGCGCTGAGATTTAGTCAGTGCTACTCTGAAGGGCAACAGAGCGCGCTGAGATTTATTCAGAGCTGCTCTGAAGGGGCAACAGTCAGGGCTGAGAGTTATATCTGCTATGAATGGGCAACAGTTGAAGGGGCAACACAGAGCGCTGAGAGATAGAGCTGCTGTGAAGGGGCTACACAGAGCGCTGAGATTTAGTCAGAGCTGCACTGAAGGCGCAACAGCGAGCGCTGAGGTTTAGAGCTGCGTCGAAGGGGCAACAGAGAGCGCTTAGAATTAGAGCTGCTCTGAAGGAGCAAACAGGGCGGTGAGAGTTAGAGCTCCTGTGAAGGAGCAGGAGAGATCGCTGAGAGATACAGCTGCTGTGGAGGGGCCACAGAGAGTGTGAGATTTCATCAGAGCTGCTCTGAAGGGGCAACTGAGAGCGCCTAAAGTTATAGGTGCTGTGAAGGGGCAACAGAGAGCGCTGCGATTTAGTCAGAGCTGCTGTGAAGGGGCAACAGAAAGTGCTGAGAGTTAGAGCTGATGTGAAGGGGAAACTGAGAGCGCTTAGCGTTAGAGCTGCTATGAATGGGCATCAGGGAGAGGTGAGATTAATTCAGAGCTGTTCTGAAGGGGCAAAAGAGAGCGCTGAGAGTTAGAGCTGATATGAAGGTGAAACTTAGAGCGCTTAGCGTTAGAGCTGCTATGAATGGGCATCAGGGAGAGGTGAGATTAATTCAGAGCTGTTCTGAAGGGGCAAAAGAGAGCGCTGAGAGTTAGAGCTGCAGATAAGTGGCAACAGGGAGCGGTGAGAGTTATTCGAAGATGTTGTGAAGGGGCAACACAGAGCGCTGAGTTAGAGCTGTTGTGAAGGGGCAACCGGGAGCGCTGAAAGTTAGTCAGAGCTGCTCTGAAGGGCAACAGAGCGCTCTGAGAGTTAGCGCTGCTGTGAAGGGGCAACAGAGAGCGCTTAGAGAGCTGCTGTGAAGGGGAAACACAGAGCGCTGAGATTTAGTGAGAGCTGCACTGAAGGGGCAACCCAGAGTGCTGTGAGTTAGAGCTGCTGAGAAGGGGCAACTGAGTGCACTTAGAGTTACAGCTGCTGTGAAGGGGCAGCAGACAACGCTTGAGAATCTGTCAGCGCTCCTGTGAAGGGGCACCAGGGATGGCTGAGAATTAGAGCTGCGTTGAAGGGGCAACACGGAGTGGTGAGATTTAGCGTTGCTGAGAAGGGGCAACACATAGCGCTGAGAGAGCTCCTGTGAAGGGGCAACAGATAGCGGTGAGAGGTAGTTAGAGCTGCTGTGACTGTGCAAGAGAGAGAGGTGAGAGTTGGGACTGCGTTGAAGGGGCAGCACAGAGCGCTGAGAGATAGAGCTGGTGTGAAGGGGCAACAGAGAGCGCTGAGATTTAGTCAGAGCTGCTCTGAAGGGCAACAGAGAGCGCTGAGATTTAGTGAGAGCTGCACTGAAGGGGCAACAGCGAGCGCTGAGAGTTAGAGCTGCGTTGAAGGGGCAACACAGAGCATTGAGAGTCAGGGCTGCTGTGAAGCGGAAACAGAGTGGTGAGAGTTAGAGCTGCTGTGAAGGGGAAACAGAGAGTGGAGAGAGTTAGAGCTGTTGTGAAGGGGCAACACACAGCGCTGAGAGTTAGAGCTGCTGGGAAGGGGCAACAGAGCTCGCTGAGGTTCAGAGCTGCTGTGAACGGGCAAGTGAGAGCGCTTAGAATTAGAGCTGCTCTGAAGAAGCAAACAGAGCGCTGAGAGATAGAGCTCCTGTGGAGGGGAAACAGAGAGCGCTGAGATTCAGTCAGAGCTGCTCTGAAGGGCAACAGAGAGCGCTGATAGTTAGAGCTGCGTTAAAGGGGCAACAAAGAGTGCTGTGAGTTAGAGTTGCATTGAAGGGGCAAATAAGAGCGCTTAGATTTAGAGCTGCTCTGAAGGAGCAAACAGAGCGGTGAGAGTTAGTCAGAGCTCCTGTGAAGGGGCAATAGAGAGCACTGAGAGTTCAAGCTGCTTTGGAGGGGAAACAGAGAGCGCTGAGATTTAGTCAGAGCTGCTCTGAAGGGCAATAGAGAGCGGTTAGAGTTAGAGCTGCGTTAAATTGGGAACAGAGAGTGCTGTGAGTTAGAGCTGCATTGAAGGGGCATCTGAGATCGCTTAGAGTTAGAGCTGCTGTGAAAGGTAAACAGAGAGAGGTCTGAGAGTTAGGGCAGCGTTGAAGGGGCAACATGGAGTGCTGAGAGATAGAGCTGGTGTGAAGGGGCAACAGAGAGTGGAGAGAATTAGAGCTGTTGTGAAGGGGCAACACAGAGCACTGAGAGTTAGAGCTGCTGGGAAGGGGCAACACAGAGCGCTGAGATTTAGTCAGAGCTGCTCTGAAGAGGCAACAGCGAGCGCTGAGCGATAGAGCTGCGTTGAAGGGGCAAGAGAGAGCGATGAGGTCCAGCTGCTGTGAACGGGCAACTGAGAGCGCTTAGAATTAGAGCTGCTCTGAAGGAGCAAACAGAGCGGTGAGAGTTAGTCAGAGCTCCTGTGAAGGGGCAATAGAGAGCGCTGAGAGTTAGAGCTGCTGTGAAGGGGCAACACAGAGCACTGGAAGTTAGAGCTGCTGAGAAGGGGCAACTGACAGCGCTTAGAGTTACAGCTGCTGTGAAGGGGCAACACAGAGCGCTTGAGAGTCAGTCAGTGCTCCTGTGAAGGGGCACCAGAGATCGCTGAGAATTAGAGCTGCGTTGAAGGGCAACAGAGAGCGGTGAGAGTTAGAGCTGCGTTAAAGTGGGAACAGAGAGTGCTGTGAGTTATAGAGCTGCACTGAAGGGGCAACTGAGAGCGCTTAGAGTTAGAGCTGCTGTGAAGGGGAAACAGAGAGAGCTCTGAGAGTTAGAGCTGCGTTGAAGGGGCAACACGGAGTGGTGAGATTTAGCGTTGCTGAGAAAGGGCAACACATAGCGCTGAGAGAGCTCCTGTGAAGGGGCAGCAGATAGCGGTGAGAGGTAGTTAGAGCTGCTGTGACTGTGCAAGAGAGAGAGGTGAGAGTTGGGACTGCGTTGAAGGGGCAGCACAGAGCGCTGAGAGATAGAGCCGGTGTGAAGGGGCAACAGAGAGCGCTGAGATTTATTCAGAGCTGCTCTGAAGGGGCAACGGTCAGGGCTGAGAGTTATATCTGCTATGAATGGGCAACAGAGAGCGCTGAGATTTAGTCAGAGCTCCTCTGAAGGGGCAACAGAGCGCTCTGAGAGTTAGAGCTGCTGTGAAGGGGCAACCGAAAGCGCTGAGATTTAGTCAGTGCTACTCTGAAGGGCAACAGAGCGCGCTGAGATTTATTCAGAGCTGCTCTGAAGGGGCAACAGTCAGGGCTGAGAGTTATATCTGCTATGAATGGGCAACAGTTGAAGGGGCAACACAGAGCGCTGAGAGATAGAGCTGCTGTGAAGGGGCTACACAGAGCGCTGAGATTTAGTCAGAGCTGCACTGAAGGCGCAACAGCGAGCGCTGAGGTTTAGAGCTGCGTCGAAGGGGCAACAGAGAGCGCTTAGAATTAGAGCTGCTCTGAAGGAGCAAACAGGGCGGTGAGAGTTAGAGCTCCTGTGAAGGGGCAGGAGAGATCGCTGAGAGATACAGCTGCTGTGGAGGGGCCACAGAGAGTGTGAGATTTCATCAGAGCTGCTCTGAAGGGGCAACTGAGAGCGCCTAAAGTTATAGGTGCTGTGAAGGGGCAACAGAGAGCGCTGCGATTTAGTCAGAGCTGCTGTGAAGGGGCAACAGAAAGTGCTGAGAGTTAGAGCTGATGTGAAGGGGAAACTGAGAGCGCTTAGCGTTAGAGCTGCTATGAATGGGCATCAGGGAGAGGTGAGATTAATTCAGAGCTGTTCTGAAGGGGCAAAAGAGAGCGCTGAGAGTTAGAGCTGATATGAAGGTGAAACTTAGAGCGCTTAGCGTTAGAGCTGCTATGAATGGGCATCAGGGAGAGGTGAGATTAATTCAGAGCTGTTCTGAAGGGGCAAAAGAGAGCGCTGAGAGTTAGAGCTGCAGATAAGTGGCAACAGGGAGCGGTGAGAGTTATTCGAAAATGTTGTGAAGGGGCAACACAGAGCGCTGAGTTAGAGCTGTTGTGAAGGGGCAACCGGGAGCGCTGAAAGTTAGTCAGAGCTGCTCTGAAGGGCAACAGAGCGCTCTGCGAGTTAGCGCTGCTGTGAAGGGGCAACAGAGAGCGCTTAGAGAGCTGCTGTGAAGGGGAAACACAGAGCGCTGAGATTTAGTGAGAGCTGCACTGAAGGGGCAACCCAGAGTGCTGTGAGTTAGAGCTGCTGAGAAGGGGCAACTGAGTGCACTTAGAGTTACAGCTGCTGTGAAGGGGCAGCAGACAACGCTTGAGAATCTGTCAGCGCTCCTGTGAAGGGGCACCAGGGATGGCTGAGAATTAGAGCTGCGTTGAAGGGGCAACACGGAGTGGTGAGATTTAGCGTTGCTGAGAAGGGGCAACACATAGCGCTGAGAGAGCTCCTGTGAAGGGGCAACAGATAGCGGTGAGAGGTAGTTAGAGCTGCTGTGACTGTGCAAGAGAGAGAGGTGAGAGTTGGGACTGCGTTGAAGGGGCAGCACAGAGCGCTGAGAGATAGAGCTGGTGTGAAGGGGCAACAGAGAGCGCTGAGATTTAGTCAGAGCTGCTCTGAAGGGCAACAGAGAGCGCTGAGATTTAGTGAGAGCTGCACTGAAGGGGCAACAGCGAGCGCTGAGAGTTAGAGCTGCGTTGAAGGGGCAACACAGAGCATTGAGAGTCAGGGCTGCTGTGAAGCGGAAACAGAGTGGTGAGAGTTAGAGCTGCTGTGAAGGGGAAACAGAGAGTGGAGAGAGTTAGAGCTGTTGTGAAGGGGCAACACACAGCGCTGAGAGTTAGAGCTGCTGGGAAGGGGCAGCAGAGCTCGCTGAGGTTCAGAGCTGCTGTGAACGGGCAAGTGAGAGCGCTTAGAATTAGAGCTGCTCTGAAGAAGCAAACAGAGCGCTGAGAGATAGAGCTCCTGTGGAGGGGAAACAGAGAGCGCTGAGATTCAGTCAGAGCTGCTCTGAAGGGCAACAGAGAGCGCTGATAGTTAGAGCTGCGTTAAAGGGGCAACAAAGAGTGCTGTGAGTTAGAGTTGCATTGAAGGGGCAAATAAGAGCGCTTAGATTTAGAGCTGCTCTGAAGGAGCAAACAGAGCGGTGAGAGTTAGTCAGAGCTCCTGTGAAGGGGCAATAGAGAGCACTGAGAGTTCAAGCTGCTTTGGAGGGGAAACAGAGAGCGCTGAGATTTAGTCAGAGCTGCTCTGAAGGGCAATAGAGAGCGGTTAGAGTTAGAGCTGCGTTAAATTGGGAACAGAGAGTGCTGTGAGTTAGAGCTGCATTGAAGGGGCATCTGAGATCGCTTAGAGTTAGAGCTGCTGTGAAAGGTAAACAGAGAGAGGTCTGAGAGTTAGGGCAGCGTTGAAGGGGCAACATGGAGTGCTGAGAGATAGAGCTGGTGTGAAGGGGCAACAGAGAGTGGAGAGAATTAGAGCTGTTGTGAAGGGGCAACACAGAGCACTGAGAGTTAGAGCTGCTGGGAAGGGGCAACACAGAGCGCTGAGATTTAGTCAGAGCTGCTCTGAAGAGGCAACAGCGAGTGCTGAGCGATAGAGCTGCGTTGAAGGGGCAAGAGAGAGCGATGAGGTCCAGCTGCTGTGAACGGGCAACTGAGAGCGCTTAGAATTAGAGCTGCTCTGAAGGAGCAAACAGAGCGGTGAGAGTTAGTCAGAGCTCCTGTGAAGGGGCAATAGAGAGCGCTGAGAGTTAGAGCTGCTGTGAAGGGGCAACACAGAGCACTGGAAGTTAGAGCTGCTGAGAAGGGGCAACTGACAGCGCTTAGAGTTACAGCTGCTGTGAAGGGGCAACACAGAGCGCTTGAGAGTCAGTCAGTGCTCCTGTGAAGGGGCACCAGAGATCGCTGAGAATTAGAGCTGCGTTGAAGGGCAACAGAGAGCGGTGAGAGTTAGAGCTGCGTTAAAGTGGGAACAGAGAGTGCTGTGAGTTATAGAGCTGCACTGAAGGGGCAACTGAGAGCGCTTAGAGTTAGAGCTGCTGTGAAGGGGAAACAGAGAGAGCTCTGAGAGTTAGAGCTGCGTTGAAGGGGCAACACGGAGTGGTGAGATTTAGCGTTGCTGAGAAAGGGCAACACATAGCGCTGAGAGAGCTCCTGTGAAGGGGCAGCAGATAGCGGTGAGAGGTAGTTAGAGCTGCTGTGACTGTGCAAGAGAGAGAGGTGAGAGTTGGGACTGCGTTGAAGGGGCAGCACAGAGCGCTGAGAGATAGAGCTGGTGTGAAGGGGCAACAGAGAGCGCTGAGATTTAGTCAGAGCTGCTCTGAAGGGCAACAGAGAGCGCTGAGATTTAGTGAGAGCTGCACTGAAGGGGCAACAGCGAGCGCTGAGAGTTAGAGCTGCGTTGAAGGGGCAACACAGAGCATTGAGAGTCAGGGCTGCTGTGAAGCGGAAACAGAGTGGTGAGAGTTAGAGCTGCTGTGAAGGGGAAACAGAGAGTGGAGAGAGTTAGAGCTGTTGTGAAGGGGCAACACACAGCGCTGAGAGTTAGAGCTGCTGGGAAGGGGCAGCAGAGCTCGCTGAGGTTCAGAGCTGCTGTGAACGGGCAAGTGAGAGCGCTTAGAATTAGAGCTGCTCTGAAGAAGCAAACAGAGCGCTGAGAGATAGAGCTCCTGTGGAGGGGAAACAGAGAGCGCTGAGATTCAGTCAGAGCTGCTCTGAAGGGCAACAGAGAGCGCTGATAGTTAGAGCTGCGTTAAAGGGGCAACAAAGAGTGCTGTGAGTTAGAGTTGCATTGAAGGGGCAAATAAGAGCGCTTAGATTTAGAGCTGCTCTGAAGGAGCAAACAGAGCGGTGAGAGTTAGTCAGAGCTCCTGTGAAGGGGCAATAGAGAGCACTCAGAGTTCAAGCTGCTTTGGAGGGGAAACAGAGAGCGCTGAGATTTAGTCAGAGCTGCTCTGAAGGGCAATAGAGAGCGGTTAGAGTTAGAGCTGCGTTAAATTGGGAACAGAGAGTGCTGTGAGTTAGAGCTGCATTGAAGGGGCATCTGAGATCGCTTAGAGTTAGAGCTGCTGTGAAAGGTAAACAGAGAGAGGTCTGAGAGTTAGGGCAGCGTTGAAGGGGCAACATGGAGTGCTGAGAGATAGAGCTGGTGTGAAGGGGCAACAGAGAGTGGAGAGAATTAGAGCTGTTGTGAAGGGGCAACACAGAGCACTGAGAGTTAGAGCTGCTGGGAAGGGGCAACACAGAGCGCTGAGATTTAGTCAGAGCTGCTCTGAAGAGGCAACAGCGAGCGCTGAGCGATAGAGCTGCGTTGAAGGGGCAAGAGAGAGCGATGAGGTCCAGCTGCTGTGAACGGGCAACTGAGAGCGCTTAGAATTAGAGCTGCTCTGAAGGAGCAAACAGAGCGGTGAGAGTTAGTCAGAGCTCCTGTGAAGGGGCAATAGAGAGCGCTGAGAGTTAGAGCTGCTGTGAAGGGGCAACACAGAGCACTGGAAGTTAGAGCTGCTGAGAAGGGGCAACTGACAGCGCTTAGAGTTACAGCTGCTGTGAAGGGGCAACACAGAGCGCTTGAGAGTCAGTCAGTGCTCCTGTGAAGGGGCACCAGAGATCGCTGAGAATTAGAGCTGCGTTGAAGGGCAACAGAGAGCGGTGAGAGTTAGAGCTGCGTTAAAGTGGGAACAGAGAGTGCTGTGAGTTATAGAGCTGCACTGAAGGGGCAACTGAGAGCGCTTAGAGTTAGAGCTGCTGTGAAGGGGAAACAGAGAGAGCTCTGAGAGTTAGAGCTGCGTTGAAGGGGCAACACGGAGTGGTGAGACTTAGCGTTGCTGAGAAAGGGCAACACATAGCGCTGAGAGAGCTCCTGTGAAGGGGCAGCAGATAGCGGTGAGAGGTAGTTAGAGCTGCTGTGACTGTGCAAGAGAGAGAGGTGAGAGTTGGGACTGCGTTGAAGGGGCAGCACAGAGCGCTGAGAGATAGAGCCGGTGTGAAGGGGCAACAGAGAGCGCTGAGATTTATTCAGAGCTGCTCTGAAGGGGCAACGGTCAGGGCTGAGAGTTATATCTGCTATGAATGGGCAACAGAGAGCGCTGAGATTTAGTCAGAGCTCCTCTGAAGGGGCAACAGAGCGCTCTGAGAGTTAGAGCTGCTGTGAAGGGGCAACCGAAAGCGCTGAGATTTAGTCAGTGCTACTCTGAAGGGCAACAGAGCGCGCTGAGATTTATTCAGAGCTGCTCTGAAGGGGCAACAGTCAGGGCTGAGAGTTATATCTGCTATGAATGGGCAACAGTTGAAGGGGCAACACAGAGCGCTGAGAGATAGAGCTGCTGTGAAGGGGCTACACAGAGCGCTGAGATTTAGTCAGAGCTGCACTGAAGGCGCAACAGCGAGTGCTGAGGTTTAGAGCTGCGTCGAAGGGGCAACAGAGAGCGCTTAGAATTAGAGCTGCTCTGAAGGAGCAAACAGGGCGGTGAGAGTTAGAGCTCCTGTGAAGGGGCAGGAGAGATCGCTGAGAGATACAGCTGCTGTGGAGGGGCCACAGAGAGTGTGAGATTTCATCAGAGCTGCTCTGAAGGGGCAACTGAGAGCGCCTAAAGTTATAGGTGCTGTGAAGGGGCAACAGAGAGCGCTGCGATTTAGTCAGAGCTGCTGTGAAGGGGCAACAGAAAGTGCTGAGAGTTAGAGCTGATGTGAAGGGGAAACTGAGAGCGCTTAGCGTTAGAGCTGCTATGAATGGGCATCAGGGAGAGGTGAGATTAATTCAGAGCTGTTCTGAAGGGGCAAAAGAGAGCGCTGAGAGTTAGAGCTGATATGAAGGTGAAACTTAGAGCGCTTAGCGTTAGAGCTGCTATGAATGGGCATCAGGGAGAGGTGAGATTAATTCAGAGCTGTTCTGAAGGGGCAAAAGAGAGCGCTGAGAGTTAGAGCTGCAGATAAGTGGCAACAGGGAGCGGTGAGAGTTATTCGAAGATGTTGTGAAGGGGCAACACAGAGCGCTGAGTTAGAGCTGTTGTGAAGGGGCAACCGGGAGCGCTGAAAGTTAGTCAGAGCTGCTCTGAAGGGCAACAGAGCGCTCTGCGAGTTAGCGCTGCTGTGAAGGGGCAACAGAGAGCGCTTAGAGAGCTGCTGTGAAGGGGAAACACAGAGCGCTGAGATTTAGTGAGAGCTGCACTGAAGGGGCAACCCAGAGTGCTGTGAGTTAGAGCTGCTGAGAAGGGGCAACTGAGTGCACTTAGAGTTACAGCTGCTGTGAAGGGGCAGCAGACAACGCTTGAGAATCTGTCAGCGCTCCTGTGAAGGGGCACCAGGGATCGCTGAGAATTAGAGCTGCGTTGAAGGGGCAACACGGAGTGGTGAGATTTAGCGTTGCTGAGAAGGGGCAACACATAGCGCTGAGAGAGCTCCTGTGAAGGGGCAGCAGATAGCGGTGAGAGGTAGTTAGAGCTGCTGTGACTGTGCAAGAGAGAGAGGTGAGAGTTGGGACTGCGTTGAAGGGGCAGCACAGAGCGCTGAGAGATAGAGCTGGTGTGAAGGGGCAACAGAGAGCGCTGAGATTTAGTCAGAGCTGCTCTGAAGGGCAACAGAGAGCGCTGAGATTTAGTGAGAGCTGCACTGAAGGGGCAACAGCGAGCGCTGAGAGTTAGAGCTGCGTTGAAGGGGCAACACAGAGCATTGAGAGTCAGGGCTGCTGTGAAGCGGAAACAGAGTGGTGAGAGTTAGAGCTGCTGTGAAGGGGAAACAGAGAGTGGAGAGAGTTAGAGCTGTTGTGAAGGGGCAACACACAGCGCTGAGAGTTAGAGCTGCTGGGAAGGGGCAGCAGAGCTCGCTGAGGTTCAGAGCTGCTGTGAACGGGCAAGTGAGAGCGCTTAGAATTAGAGCTGCTCTGAAGAAGCAAACAGAGCGCTGAGAGATAGAGCTCCTGTGGAGGGGAAACAGAGAGCGCCGAGATTCAGTCAGAGCTGCTCTGAAGGGCAACAGAGAGCGCTGATAGTTAGAGCTGCGTTAAAGGGGCAACAAAGAGTGCTGTGAGTTAGAGTTGCATTGAAGGGGCAAATAAGAGCGCTTAGATTTAGAGCTGCTCTGAAGGAGCAAACAGAGCGGTGAGAGTTAGTCAGAGCTCCTGTGAAGGGGCAATAGAGAGCACTGAGAGTTCAAGCTGCTTTGGAGGGGAAACAGAGAGCGCTGAGATTTAGTCAGAGCTGCTCTGAAGGGCAATAGAGAGCGGTTAGAGTTAGAGCTGCGTTAAATTGGGAACAGAGAGTGCTGTGAGTTAGAGCTGCATTGAAGGGGCATCTGAGATCGCTTAGAGTTAGAGCTGCTGTGAAAGGTAAACAGAGAGAGGTCTGAGAGTTAGGGCAGCGTTGAAGGGGCAACATGGAGTGCTGAGAGATAGAGCTGGTGTGAAGGGGCAACAGAGAGTGGAGAGAATTAGAGCTGTTGTGAAGGGGCAACACAGAGCACTGAGAGTTAGAGCTGCTGGGAAGGGGCAACACAGAGCGCTGAGATTTAGTCAGAGCTGCTCTGAAGAGGCAACAGCGAGTGCTGAGCGATAGAGCTGCGTTGAAGGGGCAAGAGAGAGCGATGAGGTCCAGCTGCTGTGAACGGGCAACTGAGAGCGCTTAGAATTAGAGCTGCTCTGAAGGAGCAAACAGAGCGGTGAGAGTTAGTCAGAGCTCCTGTGAAGGGGCAATAGAGAGCGCTGAGAGTTAGAGCTGCTGTGAAGGGGCAACACAGAGCACTGGAAGTTAGAGCTGCTGAGAAGGGGCAACTGACAGCGCTTAGAGTTACAGCTGCTGTGAAGGGGCAACACAGAGCGCTTGAGAGTCAGTCAGTGCTCCTGTGAAGGGGCACCAGAGATCGCTGAGAATTAGAGCTGCGTTGAAGGGCAACAGAGAGCGGTGAGAGTTAGAGCTGCGTTAAAGTGGGAACAGAGAGTGCTGTGAGTTATAGAGCTGCACTGAAGGGGCAACTGAGAGCGCTTAGAGTTAGAGCTGCTGTGAAGGGGAAACAGAGAGAGCTCTGAGAGTTAGAGCTGCGTTGAAGGGGCAACACGGAGTGGTGAGATTTAGCGTTGCTGAGAAAGGGCAACACATAGCGCTGAGAGAGCTCCTGTGAAGGGGCAGCAGATAGCGGTGAGAGGTAGTTAGAGCTGCTGTGACTGTGCAAGAGAGAGAGGTGAGAGTTGGGACTGCGTTGAAGGGGCAGCACAGAGCGCTGAGAGATAGAGCTGGTGTGAAGGGGCAACAGAGAGCGCTGAGATTTAGTCAGAGCTGCTCTGAAGGGCAACAGAGAGCGCTGAGATTTAGTGAGAGCTGCACTGAAGGGGCAACAGCGAGCGCTGAGAGTTAGAGCTGCGTTGAAGGGGCAACACAGAGCATTGAGAGTCAGGGCTGCTGTGAAGCGGAAACAGAGTGGTGAGAGTTAGAGCTGCTGTGAAGGGGAAACAGAGAGTGGAGAGAGTTAGAGCTGTTGTGAAGGGGCAACACACAGCGCTGAGAGTTAGAGCTGCTGGGAAGGGGCAACAGAGCTCGCTGAGGTTCAGAGCTGCTGTGAACGGGCAAGTGAGAGCGCTTAGAATTAGAGCTGCTCTGAAGAAGCAAACAGAGCGCTGAGAGATAGAGCTCCTGTGGAGGGGAAACAGAGAGCGCTGAGATTCAGTCAGAGCTGCTCTGAAGGGCAACAGAGAGCGCTGATAGTTAGAGCTGCGTTAAAGGGGCAACAAAGAGTGCTGTGAGTTAGAGTTGCATTGAAGGGGCAAATAAGAGCGCTTAGATTTAGAGCTGCTCTGAAGGAGCAAACAGAGCGGTGAGAGTTAGTCAGAGCTCCTGTGAAGGGGCAATAGAGAGCACTCAGAGTTCAAGCTGCTTTGGAGGGGAAACAGAGAGCGCTGAGATTTAGTCAGAGCTGCTCTGAAGGGCAATAGAGAGCGGTTAGAGTTAGAGCTGCGTTAAATTGGGAACAGAGAGTGCTGTGAGTTAGAGCTGCATTGAAGGGGCATCTGAGATCGCTTAGAGTTAGAGCTGCTGTGAAAGGTAAACAGAGAGAGGTCTGAGAGTTAGGGCAGCGTTGAAGGGGCAACATGGAGTGCTGAGAGATAGAGCTGGTGTGAAGGGGCAACAGAGAGTGGAGAGAATTAGAGCTGTTGTGAAGGGGCAACACAGAGCACTGAGAGTTAGAGCTGCTGGGAAGGGGCAACACAGAGCGCTGAGATTTAGTCAGAGCTGCTCTGAAGAGGCAACAGCGAGCGCTGAGCGATAGAGCTGCGTTGAAGGGGCAAGAGAGAGCGATGAGGTCCAGCTGCTGTGAACGGGCAACTGAGAGCGCTTAGAATTAGAGCTGCTCTGAAGGAGCAAACAGAGCGGTGAGAGTTAGTCAGAGCTCCTGTGAAGGGGCAATAGAGAGCGCTGAGAGTTAGAGCTGCTGTGAAGGGGCAACACAGAGCACTGGAAGTTAGAGCTGCTGAGAAGGGGCAACTGACAGCGCTTAGAGTTACAGCTGCTGTGAAGGGGCAACACAGAGCGCTTGAGAGTCAGTCAGTGCTCCTGTGAAGGGGCACCAGAGATCGCTGAGAATTAGAGCTGCGTTGAAGGGCAACAGAGAGCGGTGAGAGTTAGAGCTGCGTTAAAGTGGGAACAGAGAGTGCTGTGAGTTATAGAGCTGCACTGAAGGGGCAACTGAGAGCGCTTAGAGTTAGAGCTGCTGTGAAGGGGAAACAGAGAGAGCTCTGAGAGTTAGAGCTGCGTTGAAGGGGCAACACGGAGTGGTGAGACTTAGCGTTGCTGAGAAAGGGCAACACATAGCGCTGAGAGAGCTCCTGTGAAGGGGCAGCAGATAGCGGTGAGAGGTAGTTAGAGCTGCTGTGACTGTGCAAGAGAGAGAGGTGAGAGTTGGGACTGCGTTGAAGGGGCAGCACAGAGCGCTGAGAGATAGAGCCGGTGTGAAGGGGCAACAGAGAGCGCTGAGATTTATTCAGAGCTGCTCTGAAGGGGCAACGGTCAGGGCTGAGAGTTATATCTGCTATGAATGGGCAACAGAGAGCGCTGAGATTTAGTCAGAGCTCCTCTGAAGGGGCAACAGAGCGCTCTGAGAGTTAGAGCTGCTGTGAAGGGGCAACCGAAAGCGCTGAGATTTAGTCAGTGCTACTCTGAAGGGCAACAGAGCGCGCTGAGATTTATTCAGAGCTGCTCTGAAGGGGCAACAGTCAGGGCTGAGAGTTATATCTGCTATGAATGGGCAACAGTTGAAGGGGCAACACAGAGCGCTGAGAGATAGAGCTGCTGTGAAGGGGCTACACAGAGCGCTGAGATTTAGTCAGAGCTGCACTGAAGGCGCAACAGCGAGTGCTGAGGTTTAGAGCTGCGTCGAAGGGGCAACAGAGAGCGCTTAGAATTAGAGCTGCTCTGAAGGAGCAAACAGGGCGGTGAGAGTTAGAGCTCCTGTGAAGGGGCAGGAGAGATCGCTGAGAGATACAGCTGCTGTGGAGGGGCCACAGAGAGTGTGAGATTTCATCAGAGCTGCTCTGAAGGGGCAACTGAGAGCGCCTAAAGTTATAGGTGCTGTGAAGGGGCAACAGAGAGCGCTGCGATTTAGTCAGAGCTGCTGTGAAGGGGCAACAGAAAGTGCTGAGAGTTAGAGCTGATGTGAAGGGGAAACTGAGAGCGCTTAGCGTTAGAGCTGCTATGAATGGGCATCAGGGAGAGGTGAGATTAATTCAGAGCTGTTCTGAAGGGGCAAAAGAGAGCGCTGAGAGTTAGAGCTGATATGAAGGTGAAACTTAGAGCGCTTAGCGTTAGAGCTGCTATGAATGGGCATCAGGGAGAGGTGAGATTAATTCAGAGCTGTTCTGAAGGGGCAAAAGAGAGCGCTGAGAGTTAGAGCTGCAGATAAGTGGCAACAGGGAGCGGTGAGAGTTATTCGAAGATGTTGTGAAGGGGCAACACAGAGCGCTGAGTTAGAGCTGTTGTGAAGGGGCAACCGGGAGCGCTGAAAGTTAGTCAGAGCTGCTCTGAAGGGCAACAGAGCGCTCTGAGAGTTAGCGCTGCTGTGAAGGGGCAACAGAGAGCGCTTAGAGAGCTGCTGTGAAGGGGAAACACAGAGCGCTGAGATTTAGTGAGAGCTGCACTGAAGGGGCAACCCAGAGTGCTGTGAGTTAGAGCTGCTGAGAAGGGGCAACTGAGTGCACTTAGAGTTACAGCTGCTGTGAAGGGGCAGCAGACAACGCTTGAGAATCTGTCAGCGCTCCTGTGAAGGGGCACCAGGGATGGCTGAGAATTAGAGCTGCGTTGAAGGGGCAACACGGAGTGGTGAGATTTAGCGTTGCTGAGAAGGGGCAACACATAGCGCTGAGAGAGCTCCTGTGAAGGGGCAACAGATAGCGGTGAGAGGTAGTTAGAGCTGCTGTGACTGTGCAAGAGAGAGAGGTGAGAGTTGGGACTGCGTTGAAGGGGCAGCACAGAGCGCTGAGAGATAGAGCTGGTGTGAAGGGGCAACAGAGAGCGCTGAGATTTAGTCAGAGCTGCTCTGAAGGGCAACAGAGAGCGCTGAGATTTAGTGAGAGCTGCACTGAAGGGGCAACAGCGAGCGCTGAGAGTTAGAGCTGCGTTGAAGGGGCAACACAGAGCATTGAGAGTCAGGGCTGCTGTGAAGCGGAAACAGAGTGGTGAGAGTTAGAGCTGCTGTGAAGGGGAAACAGAGAGTGGAGAGAGTTAGAGCTGTTGTGAAGGGGCAACACACAGCGCTGAGAGTTAGAGCTGCTGGGAAGGGGCAGCAGAGCTCGCTGAGGTTCAGAGCTGCTGTGAACGGGCAAGTGAGAGCGCTTAGAATTAGAGCTGCTCTGAAGAAGCAAACAGAGCGCTGAGAGATAGAGCTGCTGTGGAGGGGAAACAGAGAGCGCTGAGATTCAGTCAGAGCTGCTCTGAAGGGCAACAGAGAGCGCTGATAGTTAGAGCTGCGTTAAAGGGGCAACAAAGAGTGCTGTGAGTTAGAGTTGCATTGAAGGGGCAAATAAGAGCGCTTAGATTTAGAGCTGCTCTGAAGGAGCAAACAGAGCGGTGAGAGTTAGTCAGAGCTCCTGTGAAGGGGCAATAGAGAGCACTGAGAGTTCAAGCTGCTTTGGAGGGGAAACAGAGAGCGCTGAGATTTAGTCAGAGCTGCTCTGAAGGGCAATAGAGAGCGGTTAGAGTTAGAGCTGCGTTAAATTGGGAACAGAGAGTGCTGTGAGTTAGAGCTGCATTGAAGGGGCATCTGAGATCGCTTAGAGTTAGAGCTGCTGTGAAAGGTAAACAGAGAGAGGTCTGAGAGTTAGGGCAGCGTTGAAGGGGCAACATGGAGTGCTGAGAGATAGAGCTGGTGTGAAGGGGCAACAGAGAGTGGAGAGAATTAGAGCTGTTGTGAAGGGGCAACACAGAGCACTGAGAGTTAGAGCTGCTGGGAAGGGGCAACACAGAGCGCTGAGATTTAGTCAGAGCTGCTCTGAAGAGGCAACAGCGAGCGCTGAGCGATAGAGCTGCGTTGAAGGGGCAAGAGAGAGCGATGAGGTCCAGCTGCTGTGAACGGGCAACTGAGAGCGCTTAGAATTAGAGCTGCTCTGAAGGAGCAAACAGAGCGGTGAGAGTTAGTCAGAGCTCCTGTGAAGGGGCAATAGAGAGCGCTGAGAGTTAGAGCTGCTGTGAAGGGGCAACACAGAGCACTGGAAGTTAGAGCTGCTGAGAAGGGGCAACTGACAGCGCTTAGAGTTACAGCTGCTGTGAAGGGGCAACACAGAGCGCTTGAGAGTCAGTCAGTGCTCCTGTGAAGGGGCACCAGAGATCGCTGAGAATTAGAGCTGCGTTGAAGGGCAACAGAGAGCGGTGAGAGTTAGAGCTGCGTTAAAGTGGGAACAGAGAGTGCTGTGAGTTATAGAGCTGCACTGAAGGGGCAACTGAGAGCGCTTAGAGTTAGAGCTGCTGTGAAGGGGAAACAGAGAGAGCTCTGAGAGTTAGAGCTGCGTTGAAGGGGCAACACGGAGTGGTGAGATTTAGCGTTGCTGAGAAAGGGCAACACATAGCGCTGAGAGAGCTCCTGTGAAGGGGCAGCAGATAGCGGTGAGAGGTAGTTAGAGCTGCTGTGACTGTGCAAGAGAGAGAGGTGAGAGTTGGGACTGCGTTGAAGGGGCAGCACAGAGCGCTGAGAGATAGAGCTGGTGTGAAGGGGCAACAGAGAGCGCTGAGATTTAGTCAGAGCTGCTCTGAAGGGCAACAGAGAGCGCTGAGATTTAGTGAGAGCTGCACTGAAGGGGCAACAGCGAGCGCTGAGAGTTAGAGCTGCGTTGAAGGGGCAACACAGAGCATTGAGAGTCAGGGCTGCTGTGAAGCGGAAACAGAGTGGTGAGAGTTAGAGCTGCTGTGAAGGGGAAACAGAGAGTGGAGAGAGTTAGAGCTGTTGTGAAGGGGCAACACACAGCGCTGAGAGTTAGAGCTGCTGGGAAGGGGCAGCAGAGCTCGCTGAGGTTCAGAGCTGCTGTGAACGGGCAAGTGAGAGCGCTTAGAATTAGAGCTGCTCTGAAGAAGCAAACAGAGCGCTGAGAGATAGAGCTCCTGTGGAGGGGAAACAGAGAGCGCTGAGATTCAGTCAGAGCTGCTCTGAAGGGCAACAGAGAGCGCTGATAGTTAGAGCTGCGTTAAAGGGGCAACAAAGAGTGCTGTGAGTTAGAGTTGCATTGAAGGGGCAAATAAGAGCGCTTAGATTTAGAGCTGCTCTGAAGGAGCAAACAGAGCGGTGAGAGTTAGTCAGAGCTCCTGTGAAGGGGCAATAGAGAGCACTGAGAGTTCAAGCTGCTTTGGAGGGGAAACAGAGAGCGCTGAGATTTAGTCAGAGCTGCTCTGAAGGGCAATAGAGAGCGGTTAGAGTTAGAGCTGCGTTAAATTGGGAACAGAGAGTGCTGTGAGTTAGAGCTGCATTGAAGGGGCATCTGAGATCGCTTAGAGTTAGAGCTGCTGTGAAAGGTAAACAGAGAGAGGTCTGAGAGTTAGGGCAGCGTTGAAGGGGCAACATGGAGTGCTGAGAGATAGAGCTGGTGTGAAGGGGCAACAGAGAGTGGAGAGAATTAGAGCTGTTGTGAAGGGGCAACACAGAGCACTGAGAGTTAGAGCTGCTGGGAAGGGGCAACACAGAGCGCTGAGATTTAGTCAGAGCTGCTCTGAAGAGGCAACAGCGAGCGCTGAGCGATAGAGCTGCGTTGAAGGGGCAAGAGAGAGCGATGAGGTCCAGCTGCTGTGAACGGGCAACTGAGAGCGCTTAGAATTAGAGCTGCTCTGAAGGAGCAAACAGAGCGGTGAGAGTTAGTCAGAGCTCCTGTGAAGGGGCAATAGAGAGCGCTGAGAGTTAGAGCTGCTGTGAAGGGGCAACACAGAGCACTGGAAGTTAGAGCTGCTGAGAAGGGGCAACTGACAGCGCTTAGAGTTACAGCTGCTGTGAAGGGGCAACACAGAGCGCTTGAGAGTCAGTCAGTGCTCCTGTGAAGGGGCACCAGAGATCGCTGAGAATTAGAGCTGCGTTGAAGGGCAACAGAGAGCGGTGAGAGTTACAGCTGCGTTAAAGTGGGAACAGAGAGTGCTGTGAGTTATAGAGCTGCACTGAAGGGGCAACTGAGAGCGCTTAGAGTTAGAGCTGCTGTGAAGGGGAAACAGAGAGAGCTCTGAGAGTTAGAGCTGCGTTGAAGGGGCAACACGGAGTGGTGAGACTTAGCGTTGCTGAGAAAGGGCAACACATAGCGCTGAGAGAGCTCCTGTGAAGGGGCAGCAGATAGCGGTGAGAGGTAGTTAGAGCTGCTGTGACTGTGCAAGAGAGAGAGGTGAGAGTTGGGACTGCGTTGAAGGGGCAGCACAGAGCGCTGAGAGATAGAGCCGGTGTGAAGGGGCAACAGAGAGCGCTGAGATTTATTCAGAGCTGCTCTGAAGGGGCAACGGTCAGGGCTGAGAGTTATATCTGCTATGAATGGGCAACAGAGAGCGCTGAGATTTAGTCAGAGCTCCTCTGAAGGGGCAACAGAGCGCTCTGAGAGTTAGAGCTGCTGTGAAGGGGCAACCGAAAGCGCTGAGATTTAGTCAGTGCTACTCTGAAGGGCAACAGAGCGCGCTGAGATTTATTCAGAGCTGCTCTGAAGGGGCAACAGTCAGGGCTGAGAGTTATATCTGCTATGAATGGGCAACAGTTGAAGGGGCAACACAGAGCGCTGAGAGATAGAGCTGCTGTGAAGGGGCTACACAGAGCGCTGAGATTTAGTCAGAGCTGCACTGAAGGCGCAACAGCGAGCGCTGAGGTTTAGAGCTGCGTCGAAGGGGCAACAGAGAGCGCTTAGAATTAGAGCTGCTCTGAAGGAGCAAACAGGGCGGTGAGAGTTAGAGCTCCTGTGAAGGAGCAGGAGAGATCGCTGAGAGATACAGCTGCTGTGGAGGGGCCACAGAGAGTGTGAGATTTCATCAGAGCTGCTCTGAAGGGGCAACTGAGAGCGCCTAAAGTTATAGGTGCTGTGAAGGGGCAACAGAGAGCGCTGCGATTTAGTCAGAGCTGCTGTGAAGGGGCAACAGAAAGTGCTGAGAGTTAGAGCTGATGTGAAGGGGAAACTGAGAGCGCTTAGCGTTAGAGCTGCTATGAATGGGCATCAGGGAGAGGTGAGATTAATTCAGAGCTGTTCTGAAGGGGCAAAAGAGAGCGCTGAGAGTTAGAGCTGATATGAAGGTGAAACTTAGAGCGCTTAGCGTTAGAGCTGCTATGAATGGGCATCAGGGAGAGGTGAGATTAATTCAGAGCTGTTCTGAAGGGGCAAAAGAGAGCGCTGAGAGTTAGAGCTGCAGATAAGTGGCAACAGGGAGCGGTGAGAGTTATTCGAAGATGTTGTGAAGGGGCAACACAGAGCGCTGAGTTAGAGCTGTTGTGAAGGGGCAACCGGGAGCGCTGAAAGTTAGTCAGAGCTGCTCTGAAGGGCAACAGAGCGCTCTGAGAGTTAGCGCTGCTGTGAAGGGGCAACAGAGAGCGCTTAGAGAGCTGCTGTGAAGGGGAAACACAGAGCGCTGAGATTTAGTGAGAGCTGCACTGAAGGGGCAACCCAGAGTGCTGTGAGTTAGAGCTGCTGAGAAGGGGCAACTGAGTGCACTTAGAGTTACAGCTGCTGTGAAGGGGCAGCAGACAACGCTTGAGAATCTGTCAGCGCTCCTGTGAAGGGGCACCAGGGATGGCTGAGAATTAGAGCTGCGTTGAAGGGGCAACACGGAGTGGTGAGATTTAGCGTTGCTGAGAAGGGGCAACACATAGCGCTGAGAGAGCTCCTGTGAAGGGGCAACAGATAGCGGTGAGAGGTAGTTAGAGCTGCTGTGACTGTGCAAGAGAGAGAGGTGAGAGTTGGGACTGCGTTGAAGGGGCAGCACAGAGCGCTGAGAGATAGAGCTGGTGTGAAGGGGCAACAGAGAGCGCTGAGATTTAGTCAGAGCTGCTCTGAAGGGCAACAGAGCGCTGAGATTTAGTGAGAGCTGCACTGAAGGGGCAACAGCGAGCGCTGAGAGTTAGAGCTGCGTTGAAGGGGCAACACAGAGCATTGAGAGTCAGGGCTGCTGTGAAGCGGAAACAGAGTGGTGAGAGTTAGAGCTGCTGTGAAGGGGAAACAGAGAGTGGAGAGAGTTAGAGCTGTTGTGAAGGGGCAACACACAGCGCTGAGAGTTAGAGCTGCTGGGAAGGGGCAACAGAGCTCGCTGAGGTTCAGAGCTGCTGTGAACGGGCAAGTGAGAGCGCTTAGAATTAGAGCTGCTCTGAAGAAGCAAACAGAGCGCTGAGAGATAGAGCTCCTGTGGAGGGGAAACAGAGAGCGCTGAGATTCAGTCAGAGCTGCTCTGAAGGGCAACAGAGAGCGCTGATAGTTAGAGCTGCGTTAAAGGGGCAACAAAGAGTGCTGTGAGTTAGAGTTGCATTGAAGGGGCAAATAAGAGCGCTTAGATTTAGAGCTGCTCTGAAGGAGCAAACAGAGCGGTGAGAGTTAGTCAGAGCTCCTGTGAAGGGGCAATAGAGAGCACTGAGAGTTCAAGCTGCTTTGGAGGGGAAACAGAGAGCGCTGAGATTTAGTCAGAGCTGCTCTGAAGGGCAATAGAGAGCGGTTAGAGTTAGAGCTGCGTTAAATTGGGAACAGAGAGTGCTGTGAGTTAGAGCTGCATTGAAGGGGCATCTGAGATCGCTTAGAGTTAGAGCTGCTGTGAAAGGTAAACAGAGAGAGGTCTGAGAGTTAGGGCAGCGTTGAAGGGGCAACATGGAGTGCTGAGAGATAGAGCTGGTGTGAAGGGGCAACAGAGAGTGGAGAGAATTAGAGCTGTTGTGAAGGGGCAACACAGAGCACTGAGAGTTAGAGCTGCTGGGAAGGGGCAACACAGAGCGCTGAGATTTAGTCAGAGCTGCTCTGAAGAGGCAACAGCGAGCGCTGAGCGATAGAGCTGCGTTGAAGGGGCAAGAGAGAGCGATGAGGTCCAGCTGCTGTGAACGGGCAACTGAGAGCGCTTAGAATTAGAGCTGCTCTGAAGGAGCAAACAGAGCGGTGAGAGTTAGTCAGAGCTCCTGTGAAGGGGCAATAGAGAGCGCTGAGAGTTAGAGCTGCTGTGAAGGGGCAACACAGAGCACTGGAAGTTAGAGCTGCTGAGAAGGGGCAACTGACAGCGCTTAGAGTTACAGCTGCTGTGAAGGGGCAACACAGAGCGCTTGAGAGTCAGTCAGTGCTCCTGTGAAGGGGCACCAGAGATCGCTGAGAATTAGAGCTGCGTTGAAGGGCAACAGAGAGCGGTGAGAGTTAGAGCTGCGTTAAAGTGGGAACAGAGAGTGCTGTGAGTTATAGAGCTGCACTGAAGGGGCAACTGAGAGCGCTTAGAGTTAGAGCTGCTGTGAAGGGGAAACAGAGAGAGCTCTGAGAGTTAGAGCTGCGTTGAAGGGGCAACACGGAGTGGTGAGATTTAGCGTTGCTGAGAAAGGGCAACACATAGCGCTGAGAGAGCTCCTGTGAAGGGGCAGCAGATAGCGGTGAGAGGTAGTTAGAGCTGCTGTGACTGTGCAAGAGAGAGAGGTGAGAGTTGGGACTGCGTTGAAGGGGCAGCACAGAGCGCTGAGAGATAGAGCCGGTGTGAAGGGGCAACAGAGAGCGCTGAGATTTATTCAGAGCTGCTCTGAAGGGGCAACGGTCAGGGCTGAGAGTTATATCTGCTATGAATGGGCAACAGAGAGCGCTGAGATTTAGTCAGAGCTCCTCTGAAGGGGCAACAGAGCGCTCTGAGAGTTAGAGCTGCTGTGAAGGGGCAACCGAAAGCGCTGAGATTTAGTCAGTGCTACTCTGAAGGGCAACAGAGCGCGCTGAGATTTATTCAGAGCTGCTCTGAAGGGGCAACAGTCAGGGCTGAGAGTTATATCTGCTATGAATGGGCAACAGTTGAAGGGGCAACACAGAGCGCTGAGAGATAGAGCTGCTGTGAAGGGGCTACACAGAGCGCTGAGATTTAGTCAGAGCTGCACTGAAGGCGCAACAGCGAGCGCTGAGGTTTAGAGCTGCGTCGAAGGGGCAACAGAGAGCGCTTAGAATTAGAGCTGCTCTGAAGGAGCAAACAGGGCGGTGAGAGTTAGAGCTCCTGTGAAGGGGCAGGAGAGATCGCTGAGAGATACAGCTGCTGTGGAGGGGCCACAGAGAGTGTGAGATTTCATCAGAGCTGCTCTGAAGGGGCAACTGAGAGCGCCTAAAGTTATAGGTGCTGTGAAGGGGCAACAGAGAGCGCTGCGATTTAGTCAGAGCTGCTGTGAAGGGGCAACAGAAAGTGCTGAGAGTTAGAGCTGATGTGAAGGGGAAACTGAGAGCGCTTAGCGTTAGAGCTGCTATGAATGGGCATCAGGGAGAGGTGAGATTAATTCAGAGCTGTTCTGAAGGGGCAAAAGAGAGCGCTGAGAGTTAGAGCTGATATGAAGGTGAAACTTAGAGCGCTTAGCGTTAGAGCTGCTATGAATGGGCATCAGGGAGAGGTGAGATTAATTCAGAGCTGTTCTGAAGGGGCAAAAGAGAGCGCTGAGAGTTAGAGCTGCAGATAAGTGGCAACAGGGAGCGGTGAGAGTTATTCGAAGATGTTGTGAAGGGGCAACACAGAGCGCTGAGTTAGAGCTGTTGTGAAGGGGCAACCGGGAGCGCTGAAAGTTAGTCAGAGCTGCTCTGAAGGGCAACAGAGCGCTCTGCGAGTTAGCGCTGCTGTGAAGGGGCAACAGAGAGCGCTTAGAGAGCTGCTGTGAAGGGGAAACACAGAGCGCTGAGATTTAGTGAGAGCTGCACTGAAGGGGCAACCCAGAGTGCTGTGAGTTAGAGCTGCTGAGAAGGGGCAACTGAGTGCACTTAGAGTTACAGCTGCTGTGAAGGGGCAGCAGACAACGCTTGAGAATCTGTCAGCGCTCCTGTGAAGGGGCACCAGGGATGGCTGAGAATTAGAGCTGCGTTGAAGGGGCAACACGGAGTGGTGAGATTTAGCGTTGCTGAGAAGGGGCAACACATAGCGCTGAGAGAGCTCCTGTGAAGGGGCAACAGATAGCGGTGAGAGGTAGTTAGAGCTGCTGTGACTGTGCAAGAGAGAGAGGTGAGAGTTGGGACTGCGTTGAAGGGGCAGCACAGAGCGCTGAGAGATAGAGCTGGTGTGAAGGGGCAACAGAGAGCGCTGAGATTTAGTCAGAGCTGCTCTGAAGGGCAACAGAGAGCGCTGAGATTTAGTGAGAGCTGCACTGAAGGGGCAACAGCGAGCGCTGAGAGTTAGAGCTGCGTTGAAGGGGCAACACAGAGCATTGAGAGTCAGGGCTGCTGTGAAGCGGAAACAGAGTGGTGAGAGTTAGAGCTGCTGTGAAGGGGAAACAGAGAGTGGAGAGAGTTAGAGCTGTTGTGAAGGGGCAACACACAGCGCTGAGAGTTAGAGCTGCTGGGAAGGGGCAGCAGAGCTCGCTGAGGTTCAGAGCTGCTGTGAACGGGCAAGTGAGAGCGCTTAGAATTAGAGCTGCTCTGAAGAAGCAAACAGAGCGCTGAGAGATAGAGCTCCTGTGGAGGGGAAACAGAGAGCGCTGAGATTCAGTCAGAGCTGCTCTGAAGGGCAACAGAGAGCGCTGATAGTTAGAGCTGCGTTAAAGGGGCAACAAAGAGTGCTGTGAGTTAGAGTTGCATTGAAGGGGCAAATAAGAGCGCTTAGATTTAGAGCTGCTCTGAAGGAGCAAACAGAGCGGTGAGAGTTAGTCAGAGCTCCTGTGAAGGGGCAATAGAGAGCACTGAGAGTTCAAGCTGCTTTGGAGGGGAAACAGAGAGCGCTGAGATTTAGTCAGAGCTGCTCTGAAGGGCAATAGAGAGCGGTTAGAGTTAGAGCTGCGTTAAATTGGGAACAGAGAGTGCTGTGAGTTAGAGCTGCATTGAAGGGGCATCTGAGATCGCTTAGAGTTAGAGCTGCTGTGAAAGGTAAACAGAGAGAGGTCTGAGAGTTAGGGCAGCGTTGAAGGGGCAACATGGAGTGCTGAGAGATAGAGCTGGTGTGAAGGGGCAACAGAGAGTGGAGAGAATTAGAGCTGTTGTGAAGGGGCAACACAGAGCACTGAGAGTTAGAGCTGCTGGGAAGGGGCAACACAGAGCGCTGAGATTTAGTCAGAGCTGCTCTGAAGAGGCAACAGCGAGTGCTGAGCGATAGAGCTGCGTTGAAGGGGCAAGAGAGAGCGATGAGGTCCAGCTGCTGTGAACGGGCAACTGAGAGCGCTTAGAATTAGAGCTGCTCTGAAGGAGCAAACAGAGCGGTGAGAGTTAGTCAGAGCTCCTGTGAAGGGGCAATAGAGAGCGCTGAGAGTTAGAGCTGCTGTGAAGGGGCAACACAGAGCACTGGAAGTTAGAGCTGCTGAGAAGGGGCAACTGACAGCGCTTAGAGTTACAGCTGCTGTGAAGGGGCAACACAGAGCGCTTGAGAGTCAGTCAGTGCTCCTGTGAAGGGGCACCAGAGATCGCTGAGAATTAGAGCTGCGTTGAAGGGCAACAGAGAGCGGTGAGAGTTAGAGCTGCGTTAAAGTGGGAACAGAGAGTGCTGTGAGTTATAGAGCTGCACTGAAGGGGCAACTGAGAGCGCTTAGAGTTAGAGCTGCTGTGAAGGGGAAACAGAGAGAGCTCTGAGAGTTAGAGCTGCGTTGAAGGGGCAACACGGAGTGGTGAGATTTAGCGTTGCTGAGAAAGGGCAACACATAGCGCTGAGAGAGCTCCTGTGAAGGGGCAGCAGATAGCGGTGAGAGGTAGTTAGAGCTGCTGTGACTGTGCAAGAGAGAGAGGTGAGAGTTGGGACTGCGTTGAAGGGGCAGCACAGAGCGCTGAGAGATAGAGCTGGTGTGAAGGGGCAACAGAGAGCGCTGAGATTTAGTCAGAGCTGCTCTGAAGGGCAACAGAGAGCGCTGAGATTTAGTGAGAGCTGCACTGAAGGGGCAACAGCGAGCGCTGAGAGTTAGAGCTGCGTTGAAGGGGCAACACAGAGCATTGAGAGTCAGGGCTGCTGTGAAGCGGAAACAGAGTGGTGAGAGTTAGAGCTGCTGTGAAGGGGAAACAGAGAGTGGAGAGAGTTAGAGCTGTTGTGAAGGGGCAACACACAGCGCTGAGAGTTAGAGCTGCTGGGAAGGGGCAGCAGAGCTCGCTGAGGTTCAGAGCTGCTGTGAACGGGCAAGTGAGAGCGCTTAGAATTAGAGCTGCTCTGAAGAAGCAAACAGAGCGCTGAGAGATAGAGCTCCTGTGGAGGGGAAACAGAGAGCGCTGAGATTCAGTCAGAGCTGCTCTGAAGGGCAACAGAGAGCGCTGATAGTTAGAGCTGCGTTAAAGGGGCAACAAAGAGTGCTGTGAGTTAGAGTTGCATTGAAGGGGCAAATAAGAGCGCTTAGATTTAGAGCTGCTCTGAAGGAGCAAACAGAGCGGTGAGAGTTAGTCAGAGCTCCTGTGAAGGGGCAATAGAGAGCACTGAGAGTTCAAGCTGCTTTGGAGGGGAAACAGAGAGCGCTGAGATTTAGTCAGAGCTGCTCTGAAGGGCAATAGAGAGCGGTTAGAGTTAGAGCTGCGTTAAATTGGGAACAGAGAGTGCTGTGAGTTAGAGCTGCATTGAAGGGGCATCTGAGATCGCTTAGAGTTAGAGCTGCTGTGAAAGGTAAACAGAGAGAGGTCTGAGAGTTAGGGCAGCGTTGAAGGGGCAACATGGAGTGCTGAGAGATAGAGCTGGTGTGAAGGGGCAACAGAGAGTGGAGAGAATTAGAGCTGTTGTGAAGGGGCAACACAGAGCACTGAGAGTTAGAGCTGCTGGGAAGGGGCAACACAGAGCGCTGAGATTTAGTCAGAGCTGCTCTGAAGAGGCAACAGCGAGCGCTGAGCGATAGAGCTGCGTTGAAGGGGCAAGAGAGAGCGATGAGGTCCAGCTGCTGTGAACGGGCAACTGAGAGCGCTTAGAATTAGAGCTGCTCTGAAGGAGCAAACAGAGCGGTGAGAGTTAGTCAGAGCTCCTGTGAAGGGGCAATAGAGAGCGCTGAGAGTTAGAGCTGCTGTGAAGGGGCAACACAGAGCACTGGAAGTTAGAGCTGCTGAGAAGGGGCAACTGACAGCGCTTAGAGTTACAGCTGCTGTGAAGGGGCAACACAGAGCGCTTGAGAGTCAGTCAGTGCTCCTGTGAAGGGGCACCAGAGATCGCTGAGAATTAGAGCTGCGTTGAAGGGCAACAGAGAGCGGTGAGAGTTAGAGCTGCGTTAAAGTGGGAACAGAGAGTGCTGTGAGTTATAGAGCTGCACTGAAGGGGCAACTGAGAGCGCTTAGAGTTAGAGCTGCTGTGAAGGGGAAACAGAGAGAGCTCTGAGAGTTAGAGCTGCGTTGAAGGGGCAACACGGAGTGGTGAGACTTAGCGTTGCTGAGAAAGGGCAACACATAGCGCTGAGAGAGCTCCTGTGAAGGGGCAGCAGATAGCGGTGAGAGGTAGTTAGAGCTGCTGTGACTGTGCAAGAGAGAGAGGTGAGAGTTGGGACTGCGTTGAAGGGGCAGCACAGAGCGCTGAGAGATAGAGCCGGTGTGAAGGGGCAACAGAGAGCGCTGAGATTTATTCAGAGCTGCTCTGAAGGGGCAACGGTCAGGGCTGAGAGTTATATCTGCTATGAATGGGCAACAGAGAGCGCTGAGATTTAGTCAGAGCTCCTCTGAAGGGGCAACAGAGCGCTCTGAGAGTTAGAGCTGCTGTGAAGGGGCAACCGAAAGCGCTGAGATTTAGTCAGTGCTACTCTGAAGGGCAACAGAGCGCGCTGAGATTTATTCAGAGCTGCTCTGAAGGGGCAACAGTCAGGGCTGAGAGTTATATCTGCTATGAATGGGCAACAGTTGAAGGGGCAACACAGAGCGCTGAGAGATAGAGCTGCTGTGAAGGGGCTACACAGAGCGCTGAGATTTAGTCAGAGCTGCACTGAAGGCGCAACAGCGAGTGCTGAGGTTTAGAGCTGCGTCGAAGGGGCAACAGAGAGCGCTTAGAATTAGAGCTGCTCTGAAGGAGCAAACAGGGCGGTGAGAGTTAGAGCTCCTGTGAAGGGGCAGTAGAGATCGCTGAGAGATACAGCTGCTGTGGAGGGGCCACAGAGAGTGTGAGATTTCATCAGAGCTCCTCTGAAGTGGCAACTGAGAGCGCTTACAGTTATAGGTGCTGTGAAGGGGCAACAGAGAGCGCTGCGATTTAGTCAGAGCTGCTGTGAAGGGGCAACAGAAAGTGCTGAGAGTTAGAGCTGATGTGAAGGGGAAACTGAGAGCGCTTAGCGTTAGAGCTGCTATGAATGGGCATCAGGGAGAGGTGAGATTAATTCAGAGCTGTTCTGAAGGGGCAAAAGAGAGCGCTGAGAGTTAGAGCTGCAGATAAGTGGCAACAGGGAGCGGTGAGAGTTATTCGAAGATGTTGTGAAGGGGCAACACAGAGCGCTGAGTTAGAGCTGTTGTGAAGGGGCAACCGGGAGCGCTGAAAGTTAGTCAGAGCTGCTCTGAAGGGCAACAGAGCGCTCTGAGAGTTAGCGCTGCTGTGAAGGGGCAACAGAGAGCGCTTAGAGAGCTGCTGTGAAGGGGAAACACAGAGCGCTGAGATTTAGTGAGAGCTGCACTGAAGGGGCAACCCAGAGTGCTGTGAGTTAGAGCTGCTGAGAAGGGGCAACTGAGTGCACTTAGAGTTACAGCTGCTGTGAAGGGGCAGCAGACAACGCTTGAGAATCTGTCAGCGCTCCTGTGAAGGGGCACCAGGGATCGCTGAGAATTAGAGCTGCGTTGAAGGGGCAACACGGAGTGGTGAGATTTAGCGTTGCTGAGAAGGGGCAACACATAGCGCTGAGAGAGCTCCTGTGAAGGGGCAACAGATAGCGGTGAGAGGTAGTTAGAGCTGCTGTGACTGTGCAAGAGAGAGAGGTGAGAGTTGGGACTGCGTTGAAGGGGCAGCACAGAGCGCTGAGAGATAGAGCTGGTGTGAAGGGGCAACAGAGAGCGCTGAGATTTAGTCAGAGCTGCTCTGAAGGGCAACAGAGAGCGCTGAGATTTAGTGAGAGCTGCACTGAAGGGGCAACAGCGAGCGCTGAGAGTTAGAGCTGCGTTGAAGGGGCAACACAGAGCATTGAGAGTCAGGGCTGCTGTGAAGCGGAAACAGAGTGGTGAGAGTTAGAGCTGCTGTGAAGGGGAAACAGAGAGTGGAGAGAGTTAGAGCTGTTGTGAAGGGGCAACACACAGCGCTGAGAGTTAGAGCTGCTGGGAAGGGGCAGCAGAGCTCGCTGAGGTTCAGAGCTGCTGTGAACGGGCAAGTGAGAGCGCTTAGAATTAGAGCTGCTCTGAAGAAGCAAACAGAGCGCTGAGAGATAGAGCTCCTGTGGAGGGGAAACAGAGCGCTGAGATTCAGTCAGAGCTGCTCTGAAGGGCAACAGAGAGCGCTGATAGTTAGAGCTGCGTTAAAGGGGCAACAAAGAGTGCTGTGAGTTAGAGTTGCATTGAAGGGGCAAATAAGAGCGCTTAGATTTAGAGCTGCTCTGAAGGAGCAAACAGAGCGGTGAGAGTTAGTCAGAGCTCCTGTGAAGGGGCAATAGAGAGCACTGAGAGTTCAAGCTGCTTTGGAGGGGAAACAGAGAGCGCTGAGATTTAGTCAGAGCTGCTCTGAAGGGCAATAGAGAGCGGTTAGAGTTAGAGCTGCGTTAAATTGGGAACAGAGAGTGCTGTGAGTTAGAGCTGCATTGAAGGGGCATCTGAGATCGCTTAGAGTTAGAGCTGCTGTGAAAGGTAAACAGAGAGAGGTCTGAGAGTTAGGGCAGCGTTGAAGGGGCAACATGGAGTGCTGAGAGATAGAGCTGGTGTGAAGGGGCAACAGAGAGTGGAGAGAATTAGAGCTGTTGTGAAGGGGCAACACAGAGCACTGAGAGTTAGAGCTGCTGGGAAGGGGCAACACAGAGCGCTGAGATTTAGTCAGAGCTGCTCTGAAGAGGCAACAGCGAGCGCTGAGCGATAGAGCTGCGTTGAAGGGGCAAGAGAGAGCGATGAGGTCCAGCTGCTGTGAACGGGCAACTGAGAGCGCTTAGAATTAGAGCTGCTCTGAAGGAGCAAACAGAGCGGTGAGAGTTAGTCAGAGCTCCTGTGAAGGGGCAATAGAGAGCGCTGAGAGTTAGAGCTGCTGTGAAGGGGCAACACAGAGCACTGGAAGTTAGAGCTGCTGAGAAGGGGCAACTGACAGCGCTTAGAGTTACAGCTGCTGTGAAGGGGCAACACAGAGCGCTTGAGAGTCAGTCAGTGCTCCTGTGAAGGGGCACCAGAGATCGCTGAGAATTAGAGCTGCGTTGAAGGGCAACAGAGAGCGGTGAGAGTTACAGCTGCGTTAAAGTGGGAACAGAGAGTGCTGTGAGTTATAGAGCTGCACTGAAGGGGCAACTGAGAGCGCTTAGAGTTAGAGCTGCTGTGAAGGGGAAACAGAGAGAGCTCTGAGAGTTAGAGCTGCGTTGAAGGGGCAACACGGAGTGGTGAGATTTAGCGTTGCTGAGAAAGGGCAACACATAGCGCTGAGAGAGCTCCTGTGAAGGGGCAGCAGATAGCGGTGAGAGGTAGTTAGAGCTGCTGTGACTGTGCAAGAGAGAGAGGTGAGAGTTGGGACTGCGTTGAAGGGGCAGCACAGAGCGCTGAGAGATAGAGCCGGTGTGAAGGGGCAACAGAGAGCGCTGAGATTTATTCAGAGCTGCTCTGAAGGGGCAACGGTCAGGGCTGAGAGTTATATCTGCTATGAATGGGCAACAGAGAGCGCTGAGATTTAGTCAGAGCTCCTCTGAAGGGGCAACAGAGCGCTCTGAGAGTTAGAGCTGCTGTGAAGGGGCAACCGAAAGCGCTGAGATTTAGTCAGTGCTACTCTGAAGGGCAACAGAGCGCGCTGAGATTTATTCAGAGCTGCTCTGAAGGGGCAACAGTCAGGGCTGAGAGTTATATCTGCTATGAATGGGCAACAGTTGAAGGGGCAACACAGAGCGCTGAGAGATAGAGCTGCTGTGAAGGGGCTACACAGAGCGCTGAGATTTAGTCAGAGCTGCACTGAAGGCGCAACAGCGAGCGCTGAGGTTTAGAGCTGCGTCGAAGGGGCAACAGAGAGCGCTTAGAATTAGAGCTGCTCTGAAGGAGCAAACAGGGCGGTGAGAGTTAGAGCTCCTGTGAAGGGGCAGGAGAGATCGCTGAGAGATACAGCTGCTGTGGAGGGGCCACAGAGAGTGTGAGATTTCATCAGAGCTGCTCTGAAGGGGCAACTGAGAGCGCCTAAAGTTATAGGTGCTGTGAAGGGGCAACAGAGAGCGCTGCGATTTAGTCAGAGCTGCTGTGAAGGGGCAACAGAAAGTGCTGAGAGTTAGAGCTGATGTGAAGGGGAAACTGAGAGCGCTTAGCGTTAGAGCTGCTATGAATGGGCATCAGGGAGAGGTGAGATTAATTCAGAGCTGTTCTGAAGGGGCAAAAGAGAGCGCTGAGAGTTAGAGCTGATATGAAGGTGAAAATTAGAGCGCTTAGCGTTAGAGCTGCTATGAATGGGCATCAGGGAGAGGTGAGATTAATTCAGAGCTGTTCTGAAGGGGCAAAAGAGAGCGCTGAGAGTTAGAGCTGCAGATAAGTGGCAACAGGGAGCGGTGAGAGTTATTCGAAGATGTTGTGAAGGGGCAACACAGAGCGCTGAGTTAGAGCTGTTGTGAAGGGGCAACCGGGAGCGCTGAAAGTTAGTCAGAGCTGCTCTGAAGGGCAACAGAGCGCTCTGAGAGTTAGCGCTGCTGTGAAGGGGCAACAGAGAGCGCTTAGAGAGCTGCTGTGAAGGGGAAACACAGAGCGCTGAGATTTAGTGAGAGCTGCACTGAAGGGGCAACCCAGAGTGCTGTGAGTTAGAGCTGCTGAGAAGGGGCAACTGAGTGCACTTAGAGTTACAGCTGCTGTGAAGGGGCAGCAGACAACGCTTGAGAATCTGTCAGCGCTCCTGTGAAGGGGCACCAGGGATGGCTGAGAATTAGAGCTGCGTTGAAGGGGCAACACGGAGTGGTGAGATTTAGCGTTGCTGAGAAGGGGCAACACATAGCGCTGAGAGAGCTCCTGTGAAGGGGCAACAGATAGCGGTGAGAGGTAGTTAGAGCTGCTGTGACTGTGCAAGAGAGAGAGGTGAGAGTTGGGACTGCGTTGAAGGGGCAGCACAGAGCGCTGAGAGATAGAGCTGGTGTGAAGGGGCAACAGAGAGCGCTGAGATTTAGTCAGAGCTGCTCTGAAGGGCAACAGAGAGCGCTGAGATTTAGTGAGAGCTGCACTGAAGGGGCAACAGCGAGCGCTGAGAGTTAGAGCTGCGTTGAAGGGGCAACACAGAGCATTGAGAGTCAGGGCTGCTGTGAAGCGGAAACAGAGTGGTGAGAGTTAGAGCTGCTGTGAAGGGGAAACAGAGAGTGGAGAGAGTTAGAGCTGTTGTGAAGGGGCAACACACAGCGCTGAGAGTTAGAGCTGCTGGGAAGGGGCAACAGAGCTCGCTGAGGTTCAGAGCTGCTGTGAACGGGCAAGTGAGAGCGCTTAGAATTAGAGCTGCTCTGAAGAAGCAAACAGAGCGCTGAGAGATAGAGCTCCTGTGGAGGGGAAACAGAGAGCGCTGAGATTCAGTCAGAGCTGCTCTGAAGGGCAACAGAGAGCGCTGATAGTTAGAGCTGCGTTAAAGGGGCAACAAAGAGTGCTGTGAGTTAGAGTTGCATTGAAGGGGCAAATAAGAGCGCTTAGATTTAGAGCTGCTCTGAAGGAGCAAACAGAGCGGTGAGAGTTAGTCAGAGCTCCTGTGAAGGGGCAATAGAGAGCACTGAGAGTTCAAGCTGCTTTGGAGGGGAAACAGAGAGCGCTGAGATTTAGTCAGAGCTGCTCTGAAGGGCAATAGAGAGCGGTTAGAGTTAGAGCTGCGTTAAATTGGGAACAGAGAGTGCTGTGAGTTAGAGCTGCATTGAAGGGGCATCTGAGATCGCTTAGAGTTAGAGCTGCTGTGAAAGGTAAACAGAGAGAGGTCTGAGAGTTAGGGCAGCGTTGAAGGGGCAACATGGAGTGCTGAGAGATAGAGCTGGTGTGAAGGGGCAACAGAGAGTGGAGAGAATTAGAGCTGTTGTGAAGGGGCAACACAGAGCACTGAGAGTTAGAGCTGCTGGGAAGGGGCAACACAGAGCGCTGAGATTTAGTCAGAGCTGCTCTGAAGAGGCAACAGCGAGCGCTGAGCGATAGAGCTGCGTTGAAGGGGCAAGAGAGAGCGATGAGGTCCAGCTGCTGTGAACGGGCAACTGAGAGCGCTTAGAATTAGAGCTGCTCTGAAGGAGCAAACAGAGCGGTGAGAGTTAGTCAGAGCTCCTGTGAAGGGGCAATAGAGAGCGCTGAGAGTTAGAGCTGCTGTGAAGGGGCAACACAGAGCACTGGAAGTTAGAGCTGCTGAGAAGGGGCAACTGACAGCGCTTAGAGTTACAGCTGCTGTGAAGGGGCAACACAGAGCGCTTGAGAGTCAGTCAGTGCTCCTGTGAAGGGGCACCAGAGATCGCTGAGAATTAGAGCTGCGTTGAAGGGCAACAGAGAGCGGTGAGAGTTAGAGCTGCGTTAAAGTGGGAACAGAGAGTGCTGTGAGTTATAGAGCTGCACTGAAGGGGCAACTGAGAGCGCTTAGAGTTAGAGCTGCTGTGAAGGGGAAACAGAGAGAGCTCTGAGAGTTAGAGCTGCGTTGAAGGGGCAACACGGAGTGGTGAGATTTAGCGTTGCTGAGAAAGGGCAACACATAGCGCTGAGAGAGCTCCTGTGAAGGGGCAGCAGATAGCGGTGAGAGGTAGTTAGAGCTGCTGTGACTGTGCAAGAGAGAGAGGTGAGAGTTGGGACTGCGTTGAAGGGGCAGCACAGAGCGCTGAGAGATAGAGCCGGTGTGAAGGGGCAACAGAGAGCGCTGAGATTTATTCAGAGCTGCTCTGAAGGGGCAACGGTCAGGGCTGAGAGTTATATCTGCTATGAATGGGCAACAGAGAGCGCTGAGATTTAGTCAGAGCTCCTCTGAAGGGGCAACAGAGCGCTCTGAGAGTTAGAGCTGCTGTGAAGGGGCAACCGAAAGCGCTGAGATTTAGTCAGTGCTACTCTGAAGGGCAACAGAGCGCGCTGAGATTTATTCAGAGCTGCTCTGAAGGGGCAACAGTCAGGGCTGAGAGTTATATCTGCTATGAATGGGCAACAGTTGAAGGGGCAACACAGAGCGCTGAGAGATAGAGCTGCTGTGAAGGGGCTACACAGAGCGCTGAGATTTAGTCAGAGCTGCACTGAAGGCGCAACAGCGAGCGCTGAGGTTTAGAGCTGCGTCGAAGGGGCAACAGAGAGCGCTTAGAATTAGAGCTGCTCTGAAGGAGCAAACAGGGCGGTGAGAGTTAGAGCTCCTGTGAAGGGGCAGTAGAGATCGCTGAGAGATACAGCTGCTGTGGAGGGGCCACAGAGAGTGTGAGATTTCATCAGAGCTCCTCTGAAGTGGCAACTGAGAGCGCTTACAGTTATAGGTGCTGTGAAGGGGCAACAGAGAGCGCTGCGATTTAGTCAGAGCTGCTGTGAAGGGGCAACAGAAAGTGCTGAGAGTTAGAGCTGATGTGAAGGGGAAACTGAGAGCGCTTAGCGTTAGAGCTGCTATGAATGGGCATCAGGGAGAGGTGAGATTAATTCAGAGCTGTTCTGAAGGGGCAAAAGAGAGCGCTGAGAGTTAGAGCTGCAGATAAGTGGCAACAGGGAGCGGTGAGAGTTATTCGAAGATGTTGTGAAGGGGCAACACAGAGCGCTGAGTTAGAGCTGTTGTGAAGGGGCAACCGGGAGCGCTGAAAGTTAGTCAGAGCTGCTCTGAAGGGCAACAGAGCGCTCTGAGAGTTAGCGCTGCTGTGAAGGGGCAACAGAGAGCGCTTAGAGAGCTGCTGTGAAGGGGAAACACAGAGCGCTGAGATTTAGTGAGAGCTGCACTGAAGGGGCAACCCAGAGTGCTGTGAGTTAGAGCTGCTGAGAAGGGGCAACTGAGTGCACTTAGAGTTACAGCTGCTGTGAAGGGGCAGCAGACAACGCTTGAGAATCTGTCAGCGCTCCTGTGAAGGGGCACCAGGGATGGCTGAGAATTAGAGCTGCGTTGAAGGGGCAACACGGAGTGGTGAGATTTAGCGTTGCTGAGAAGGGGCAACACATAGCGCTGAGAGAGCTCCTGTGAAGGGGCAACAGATAGCGGTGAGAGGTAGTTAGAGCTGCTGTGACTGTGCAAGAGAGAGAGGTGAGAGTTGGGACTGCGTTGAAGGGGCAGCACAGAGCGCTGAGAGATAGAGCTGGTGTGAAGGGGCAACAGAGAGCGCTGAGATTTAGTCAGAGCTGCTCTGAAGGGCAACAGAGAGCGCTGAGATTTAGTGAGAGCTGCACTGAAGGGGCAACAGCGAGCGCTGAGAGTTAGAGCTGCGTTGAAGGGGCAACACAGAGCATTGAGAGTCAGGGCTGCTGTGAAGCGGAAACAGAGTGGTGAGAGTTAGAGCTGCTGTGAAGGGGAAACAGAGAGTGGAGAGAGTTAGAGCTGTTGTGAAGGGGCAACACACAGCGCTGAGAGTTAGAGCTGCTGGGAAGGGGCAGCAGAGCTCGCTGAGGTTCAGAGCTGCTGTGAACGGGCAAGTGAGAGCGCTTAGAATTAGAGCTGCTCTGAAGAAGCAAACAGAGCGCTGAGAGATAGAGCTCCTGTGGAGGGGAAACAGAGCGCTGAGATTCAGTCAGAGCTGCTCTGAAGGGCAACAGAGAGCGCTGATAGTTAGAGCTGCGTTAAAGGGGCAACAAAGAGTGCTGTGAGTTAGAGTTGCATTGAAGGGGCAAATAAGAGCGCTTAGATTTAGAGCTGCTCTGAAGGAGCAAACAGAGCGGTGAGAGTTAGTCAGAGCTCCTGTGAAGGGGCAATAGAGAGCACTGAGAGTTCAAGCTGCTTTGGAGGGGAAACAGAGAGCGCTGAGATTTAGTCAGAGCTGCTCTGAAGGGCAATAGAGAGCGGTTAGAGTTAGAGCTGCGTTAAATTGGGAACAGAGAGTGCTGTGAGTTAGAGCTGCATTGAAGGGGCATCTGAGATCGCTTAGAGTTAGAGCTGCTGTGAAAGGTAAACAGAGAGAGGTCTGAGAGTTAGGGCAGCGTTGAAGGGGCAACATGGAGTGCTGAGAGATAGAGCTGGTGTGAAGGGGCAACAGAGAGTGGAGAGAATTAGAGCTGTTGTGAAGGGGCAACACAGAGCACTGAGAGTTAGAGCTGCTGGGAAGGGGCAACACAGAGCGCTGAGATTTAGTCAGAGCTGCTCTGAAGAGGCAACAGCGAGCGCTGAGCGATAGAGCTGCGTTGAAGGGGCAAGAGAGAGCGATGAGGTCCAGCTGCTGTGAACGGGCAACTGAGAGCGCTTAGAATTAGAGCTGCTCTGAAGGAGCAAACAGAGCGGTGAGAGTTAGTCAGAGCTCCTGTGAAGGGGCAATAGAGAGCGCTGAGAGTTAGAGCTGCTGTGAAGGGGCAACACAGAGCACTGGAAGTTAGAGCTGCTGAGAAGGGGCAACTGACAGCGCTTAGAGTTACAGCTGCTGTGAAGGGGCAACACAGAGCGCTTGAGAGTCAGTCAGTGCTCCTGTGAAGGGGCACCAGAGATCGCTGAGAATTAGAGCTGCGTTGAAGGGCAACAGAGAGCGGTGAGAGTTAGAGCTGCGTTAAAGTGGGAACAGAGAGTGCTGTGAGTTATAGAGCTGCACTGAAGGGGCAACTGAGAGCGCTTAGAGTTAGAGCTGCTGTGAAGGGGAAACAGAGAGAGCTCTGAGAGTTAGAGCTGCGTTGAAGGGGCAACACGGAGTGGTGAGACTTAGCGTTGCTGAGAAAGGGCAACACATAGCGCTGAGAGAGCTCCTGTGAAGGGGCAGCAGATAGCGGTGAGAGGTAGTTAGAGCTGCTGTGACTGTGCAAGAGAGAGAGGTGAGAGTTGGGACTGCGTTGAAGGGGCAGCACAGAGCGCTGAGAGATAGAGCCGGTGTGAAGGGGCAACAGAGAGCGCTGAGATTTATTCAGAGCTGCTCTGAAGGGGCAACGGTCAGGGCTGAGAGTTATATCTGCTATGAATGGGCAACAGAGAGCGCTGAGATTTAGTCAGAGCTCCTCTGAAGGGGCAACAGAGCGCTCTGAGAGTTAGAGCTGCTGTGAAGGGGCAACCGAAAGCGCTGAGATTTAGTCAGTGCTACTCTGAAGGGCAACAGAGCGCGCTGAGATTTATTCAGAGCTGCTCTGAAGGGGCAACAGTCAGGGCTGAGAGTTATATCTGCTATGAATGGGCAACAGTTGAAGGGGCAACACAGAGCGCTGAGAGATAGAGCTGCTGTGAAGGGGCTACACAGAGCGCTGAGATTTAGTCAGAGCTGCACTGAAGGCGCAACAGCGAGCGCTGAGGTTTAGAGCTGCGTCGAAGGGGCAACAGAGAGCGCTTAGAATTAGAGCTGCTCTGAAGGAGCAAACAGGGCGGTGAGAGTTAGAGCTCCTGTGAAGGGGCAGGAGAGATCGCTGAGAGATACAGCTGCTGTGGAGGGGCCACAGAGAGTGTGAGATTTCATCAGAGCTGCTCTGAAGGGGCAACTGAGAGCGCCTAAAGTTATAGGTGCTGTGAAGGGGCAACAGAGAGCGCTGCGATTTAGTCAGAGCTGCTGTGAAGGGGCAACAGAAAGTGCTGAGAGTTAGAGCTGATGTGAAGGGGAAACTGAGAGCGCTTAGCGTTAGAGCTGCTATGAATGGGCATCAGGGAGAGGTGAGATTAATTCAGAGCTGTTCTGAAGGGGCAAAAGAGAGCGCTGAGAGTTAGAGCTGATATGAAGGTGAAACTTAGAGCGCTTAGCGTTAGAGCTGCTATGAATGGGCATCAGGGAGAGGTGAGATTAATTCAGAGCTGTTCTGAAGGGGCAAAAGAGAGCGCTGAGAGTTAGAGCTGCAGATAAGTGGCAACAGGGAGCGGTGAGAGTTATTCGAAGATGTTGTGAAGGGGCAACACAGAGCGCTGAGTTAGAGCTGTTGTGAAGGGGCAACCGGGAGCGCTGAAAGTTAGTCAGAGCTGCTCTGAAGGGCAACAGAGCGCTCTGAGAGTTAGCGCTGCTGTGAAGGGGCAACAGAGAGCGCTTAGAGAGCTGCTGTGAAGGGGAAACACAGAGCGCTGAGATTTAGTGAGAGCTGCACTGAAGGGGCAACCCAGAGTGCTGTGAGTTAGAGCTGCTGAGAAGGGGCAGCAGACAACGCTTGAGAATCTGTCAGCGCTCCTGTGAAGGGGCACCAGGGATGGCTGAGAATTAGAGCTGCGTTGAAGGGGCAACACGGAGTGGTGAGATTTAGCGTTGCTGAGAAGGGGCAACACATAGCGCTGAGAGAGCTCCTGTGAAGGGGCAACAGATAGCGGTGAGAGGTAGTTAGAGCTGCTGTGACTGTGCAAGAGAGAGAGGTGAGAGTTGGGACTGCGTTGAAGGGGCAGCACAGAGCGCTGAGAGATAGAGCTGGTGTGAAGGGGCAACAGAGAGCGCTGAGATTTAGTCAGAGCTGCTCTGAAGGGCAACAGAGAGCGCTGAGATTTAGTGAGAGCTGCACTGAAGGGGCAACAGCGAGCGCTGAGAGTTAGAGCTGCGTTGAAGGGGCAACACAGAGCATTGAGAGTCAGGGCTGCTGTGAAGCGGAAACAGAGTGGTGAGAGTTAGAGCTGCTGTGAAGGGGAAACAGAGAGTGGAGAGAGTTAGAGCTGTTGTGAAGGGGCAACACACAGCGCTGAGAGTTAGAGCTGCTGGGAAGGGGCAACAGAGCTCGCTGAGGTTCAGAGCTGCTGTGAACGGGCAAGTGAGAGCGCTTAGAATTAGAGCTGCTCTGAAGAAGCAAACAGAGCGCTGAGAGATAGAGCTCCTGTGGAGGGGAAACAGAGAGCGCTGAGATTCAGTCAGAGCTGCTCTGAAGGGCAACAGAGAGCGCTGATAGTTAGAGCTGCGTTAAAGGGGCAACAAAGAGTGCTGTGAGTTAGAGTTGCATTGAAGGGGCAAATAAGAGCGCTTAGATTTAGAGCTGCTCTGAAGGAGCAAACAGAGCGGTGAGAGTTAGTCAGAGCTCCTGTGAAGGGGCAATAGAGAGCACTGAGAGTTCAAGCTGCTTTGGAGGGGAAACAGAGAGCGCTGAGATTTAGTCAGAGCTGCTCTGAAGGGCAATAGAGAGCGGTTAGAGTTAGAGCTGCGTTAAATTGGGAACAGAGAGTGCTGTGAGTTAGAGCTGCATTGAAGGGGCATCTGAGATCGCTTAGAGTTAGAGCTGCTGTGAAAGGTAAACAGAGAGAGGTCTGAGAGTTAGGGCAGCGTTGAAGGGGCAACATGGAGTGCTGAGAGATAGAGCTGGTGTGAAGGGGCAACAGAGAGTGGAGAGAATTAGAGCTGTTGTGAAGGGGCAACACAGAGCACTGAGAGTTAGAGCTGCTGGGAAGGGGCAACACAGAGCGCTGAGATTTAGTCAGAGCTGCTCTGAAGAGGCAACAGCGAGCGCTGAGCGATAGAGCTGCGTTGAAGGGGCAAGAGAGAGCGATGAGGTCCAGCTGCTGTGAACGGGCAACTGAGAGCGCTTAGAATTAGAGCTGCTCTGAAGGAGCAAACAGAGCGGTGAGAGTTAGTCAGAGCTCCTGTGAAGGGTCAATAGAGAGCGCTGAGAGTTAGAGCTGCTGTGAAGGGGCAACACAGAGCACTGGAAGTTAGAGCTGCTGAGAAGGGGCAACTGACAGCGCTTAGAGTTACAGCTGCTGTGAAGGGGCAACACAGAGCGCTTGAGAGTCAGTCAGTGCTCCTGTGAAGGGGCACCAGAGATCGCTGAGAATTAGAGCTGCGTTGAAGGGCAACAGAGAGCGGTGAGAGTTAGAGCTGCGTTAAAGTGGGAACAGAGAGTGCTGTGAGTTATAGAGCTGCACTGAAGGGGCAACTGAGAGCGCTTAGAGTTAGAGCTGCTGTGAAGGGGAAACAGAGAGAGCTCTGAGAGTTAGAGCTGCGTTGAAGGGGCAACACGGAGTGGTGAGATTTAGCGTTGCTGAGAAAGGGCAACACATAGCGCTGAGAGAGCTCCTGTGAAGGGGCAGCAGATAGCGGTGAGAGGTAGTTAGAGCTGCTGTGACTGTGCAAGAGAGAGAGGTGAGAGTTGGGACTGCGTTGAAGGGGCAGCACAGAGCGCTGAGAGATAGAGCCGGTGTGAAGGGGCAACAGAGAGCGCTGAGATTTATTCAGAGCTGCTCTGAAGGGGCAACGGTCAGGGCTGAGAGTTATATCTGCTATGAATGGGCAACAGAGAGCGCTGAGATTTAGTCAGAGCTCCTCTGAAGGGGCAACAGAGCGCTCTGAGAGTTAGAGCTGCTGTGAAGGGGCAACCGAAAGCGCTGAGATTTAGTCAGTGCTACTCTGAAGGGCAACAGAGCGCGCTGAGATTTATTCAGAGCTGCTCTGAAGGGGCAACAGTCAGGGCTGAGAGTTATATCTGCTATGAATGGGCAACAGTTGAAGGGGCAACACAGAGCGCTGAGAGATAGAGCTGCTGTGAAGGGGCTACACAGAGCGCTGAGATTTAGTCAGAGCTGCACTGAAGGCGCAACAGCGAGCGCTGAGGTTTAGAGCTGCGTCGAAGGGGCAACAGAGAGCGCTTAGAATTAGAGCTGCTCTGAAGGAGCAAACAGGGCGGTGAGAGTTAGAGCTCCTGTGAAGGGGCAGGAGAGATCGCTGAGAGATACAGCTGCTGTGGAGGGGCCACAGAGAGTGTGAGATTTCATCAGAGCTGCTCTGAAGGGGCAACTGAGAGCGCCTAAAGTTATAGGTGCTGTGAAGGGGCAACAGAGAGCGCTGCGATTTAGTCAGAGCTGCTGTGAAGGGGCAACAGAAAGTGCTGAGAGTTAGAGCTGATGTGAAGGGGAAACTGAGAGCGCTTAGCGTTAGAGCTGCTATGAATGGGCATCAGGGAGAGGTGAGATTAATTCAGAGCTGTTCTGAAGGGGCAAAAGAGAGCGCTGAGAGTTAGAGCTGCAGATAAGTGGCAACAGGGAGCGGTGAGAGTTATTCGAAGATGTTGTGAAGGGGCAACACAGAGCGCTGAGTTAGAGCTGTTGTGAAGGGGCAACCGGGAGCGCTGAAAGTTAGTCAGAGCTGCTCTGAAGGGCAACAGAGCGCTCTGAGAGTTAGCGCTGCTGTGAAGGGGCAACAGAGAGCGCTTAGAGAGCTGCTGTGAAGGGGAAACACAGAGCGCTGAGATTTAGTGAGAGCTGCACTGAAGGGGCAACCCAGAGTGCTGTGAGTTAGAGCTGCTGAGAAGGGGCAACTGAGTGCACTTAGAGTTACAGCTGCTGTGAAGGGGCAGCAGACAACGCTTGAGAATCTGTCAGCGCTCCTGTGAAGGGGCACCAGGGATGGCTGAGAATTAGAGCTGCGTTGAAGGGGCAACACGGAGTGGTGAGATTTAGCGTTGCTGAGAAGGGGCAACACATAGCGCTGAGAGAGCTCCTGTGAAGGGGCAACAGATAGCGGTGAGAGGTAGTTAGAGCTGCTGTGACTGTGCAAGAGAGAGAGGTGAGAGTTGGGACTGCGTTGAAGGGGCAGCACAGAGCGCTGAGAGATAGAGCTGGTGTGAAGGGGCAACAGAGAGCGCTGAGATTTAGTCAGAGCTGCTCTGAAGGGCAACAGAGAGCGCTGAGATTTAGTGAGAGCTGCACTGAAGGGGCAACAGCGAGCGCTGAGAGTTAGAGCTGCGTTGAAGGGGCAACACAGAGCATTGAGAGTCAGGGCTGCTGTGAAGCGGAAACAGAGTGGTGAGAGTTAGAGCTGCTGTGAAGGGGAAACAGAGAGTGGAGAGAGTTAGAGCTGTTGTGAAGGGGCAACACACAGCGCTGAGAGTTAGAGCTGCTGGGAAGGGGCAACAGAGCTCGCTGAGGTTCAGAGCTGCTGTGAACGGGCAAGTGAGAGCGCTTAGAATTAGAGCTGCTCTGAAGAAGCAAACAGAGCGCTGAGAGATAGAGCTCCTGTGGAGGGGAAACAGAGAGCGCTGAGATTCAGTCAGAGCTGCTCTGAAGGGCAACAGAGAGCGCTGATAGTTAGAGCTGCGTTAAAGGGGCAACAAAGAGTGCTGTGAGTTAGAGTTGCATTGAAGGGGCAAATAAGAGCGCTTAGATTTAGAGCTGCTCTGAAGGAGCAAACAGAGCGGTGAGAGTTAGTCAGAGCTCCTGTGAAGGGGCAATAGAGAGCACTGAGAGTTCAAGCTGCTTTGGAGGGGAAACAGAGAGCGCTGAGATTTAGTCAGAGCTGCTCTGAAGGGCAATAGAGAGCGGTTAGAGTTAGAGCTGCGTTAAATTGGGAACAGAGAGTGCTGTGAGTTAGAGCTGCATTGAAGGGGCATCTGAGATCGCTTAGAGTTAGAGCTGCTGTGAAAGGTAAACAGAGAGAGGTCTGAGAGTTAGGGCAGCGTTGAAGGGGCAACATGGAGTGCTGAGAGATAGAGCTGGTGTGAAGGGGCAACAGAGAGTGGAGAGAATTAGAGCTGTTGTGAAGGGGCAACACAGAGCACTGAGAGTTAGAGCTGCTGGGAAGGGGCAACACAGAGCGCTGAGATTTAGTCAGAGCTGCTCTGAAGAGGCAACAGCGAGCGCTGAGCGATAGAGCTGCGTTGAAGGGGCAAGAGAGAGCGATGAGGTCCAGCTGCTGTGAACGGGCAACTGAGAGCGCTTAGAATTAGAGCTGCTCTGAAGGAGCAAACAGAGCGGTGAGAGTTAGTCAGAGCTCCTGTGAAGGGGCAATAGAGAGCGCTGAGAGTTAGAGCTGCTGTGAAGGGGCAACACAGAGCACTGGAAGTTAGAGCTGCTGAGAAGGGGCAACTGACAGCGCTTAGAGTTACAGCTGCTGTGAAGGGGCAACACAGAGCGCTTGAGAGTCAGTCAGTGCTCCTGTGAAGGGGCACCAGAGATCGCTGAGAATTAGAGCTGCGTTGAAGGGCAACAGAGAGCGGTGAGAGTTAGAGCTGCGTTAAAGTGGGAACAGAGAGTGCTGTGAGTTATAGAGCTGCACTGAAGGGGCAACTGAGAGCGCTTAGAGTTAGAGCTGCTGTGAAGGGGAAACAGAGAGAGCTCTGAGAGTTAGAGCTGCGTTGAAGGGGCAACACGGAGTGGTGAGATTTAGCGTTGCTGAGAAAGGGCAACACATAGCGCTGAGAGAGCTCCTGTGAAGGGGCAGCAGATAGCGGTGAGAGGTAGTTAGAGCTGCTGTGACTGTGCAAGAGAGAGAGGTGAGAGTTGGGACTGCGTTGAAGGGGCAGCACAGAGCGCTGAGAGATAGAGCCGGTGTGAAGGGGCAACAGAGAGCGCTGAGATTTATTCAGAGCTGCTCTGAAGGGGCAACGGTCAGGGCTGAGAGTTATATCTGCTATGAATGGGCAACAGAGAGCGCTGAGATTTAGTCAGAGCTCCTCTGAAGGGGCAACAGAGCGCTCTGAGAGTTAGAGCTGCTGTGAAGGGGCAACCGAAAGCGCTGAGATTTAGTCAGTGCTACTCTGAAGGGCAACAGAGCGCGCTGAGATTTATTCAGAGCTGCTCTGAAGGGGCAACAGTCAGGGCTGAGAGTTATATCTGCTATGAATGGGCAACAGTTGAAGGGGCAACACAGAGCGCTGAGAGATAGAGCTGCTGTGAAGGGGCTACACAGAGCGCTGAGATTTAGTCAGAGCTGCACTGAAGGCGCAACAGCGAGCGCTGAGGTTTAGAGCTGCGTCGAAGGGGCAACAGAGAGCGCTTAGAATTAGAGCTGCTCTGAAGGAGCAAACAGGGCGGTGAGAGTTAGAGCTCCTGTGAAGGGGCAGGAGAGATCGCTGAGAGATACAGCTGCTGTGGAGGGGCCACAGAGAGTGTGAGATTTCATCAGAGCTGCTCTGAAGGGGCAACTGAGAGCGCCTAAAGTTATAGGTGCTGTGAAGGGGCAACAGAGAGCGCTGCGATTTAGTCAGAGCTGCTGTGAAGGGGCAACAGAAAGTGCTGAGAGTTAGAGCTGATGTGAAGGGGAAACTGAGAGCGCTTAGCGTTAGAGCTGCTATGAATGGGCATCAGGGAGAGGTGAGATTAATTCAGAGCTGTTCTGAAGGGGCAAAAGAGAGCGCTGAGAGTTAGAGCTGATATGAAGGTGAAACTTAGAGCGCTTAGCGTTAGAGCTGCTATGAATGGGCATCAGGGAGAGGTGAGATTAATTCAGAGCTGTTCTGAAGGGGCAAAAGAGAGCGCTGAGAGTTAGAGCTGCAGATAAGTGGCAACAGGGAGCGGTGAGAGTTATTCGAAGATGTTGTGAAGGGGCAACACAGAGCGCTGAGTTAGAGCTGTTGTGAAGGGGCAACCGGGAGCGCTGAAAGTTAGTCAGAGCTGCTCTGAAGGGCAACAGAGCGCTCTGAGAGTTAGCGCTGCTGTGAAGGGGCAACAGAGAGCGCTTAGAGAGCTGCTGTGAAGGGGAAACACAGAGCGCTGAGATTTAGTGAGAGCTGCACTGAAGGGGCAACCCAGAGTGCTGTGAGTTAGAGCTGCTGAGAAGGGGCAACTGAGTGCACTTAGAGTTACAGCTGCTGTGAAGGGGCAGCAGACAACGCTTGAGAATCTGTCAGCGCTCCTGTGAAGGGGCACCAGGGATGGCTGAGAATTAGAGCTGCGTTGAAGGGGCAACACGGAGTGGTGAGATTTAGCGTTGCTGAGAAGGGGCAACACATAGCGCTGAGAGAGCTCCTGTGAAGGGGCAACAGATAGCGGTGAGAGGTAGTTAGAGCTGCTGTGACTGTGCAAGAGAGAGAGGTGAGAGTTGGGACTGCGTTGAAGGGGCAGCACAGAGCGCTGAGAGATAGAGCTGGTGTGAAGGGGCAACAGAGAGCGCTGAGATTTAGTCAGAGCTGCTCTGAAGGGCAACAGAGAGCGCTGAGATTTAGTGAGAGCTGCACTGAAGGGGCAACAGCGAGCGCTGAGAGTTAGAGCTGCGTTGAAGGGGCAACACAGAGCATTGAGAGTCAGGGCTGCTGTGAAGCGGAAACAGAGTGGTGAGAGTTAGAGCTGCTGTGAAGGGGAAACAGAGAGTGGAGAGAGTTAGAGCTGTTGTGAAGGGGCAACACACAGCGCTGAGAGTTAGAGCTGCTGGGAAGGGGCAACAGAGCTCGCTGAGGTTCAGAGCTGCTGTGAACGGGCAAGTGAGAGCGCTTAGAATTAGAGCTGCTCTGAAGAAGCAAACAGAGCGCTGAGAGATAGAGCTCCTGTGGAGGGGAAACAGAGAGCGCTGAGATTCAGTCAGAGCTGCTCTGAAGGGCAACAGAGAGCGCTGATAGTTAGAGCTGCGTTAAAGGGGCAACAAAGAGTGCTGTGAGTTAGAGTTGCATTGAAGGGGCAAATAAGAGCGCTTAGATTTAGAGCTGCTCTGAAGGAGCAAACAGAGCGGTGAGAGTTAGTCAGAGCTCCTGTGAAGGGGCAATAGAGAGCACTGAGAGTTCAAGCTGCTTTGGAGGGGAAACAGAGAGCGCTGAGATTTAGTCAGAGCTGCTCTGAAGGGCAATAGAGAGCGGTTAGAGTTAGAGCTGCGTTAAATTGGGAACAGAGAGTGCTGTGAGTTAGAGCTGCATTGAAGGGGCATCTGAGATCGCTTAGAGTTAGAGCTGCTGTGAAAGGTAAACAGAGAGAGGTCTGAGAGTTAGGGCAGCGTTGAAGGGGCAACATGGAGTGCTGAGAGATAGAGCTGGTGTGAAGGGGCAACAGAGAGTGGAGAGAATTAGAGCTGTTGTGAAGGGGCAACACAGAGCACTGAGAGTTAGAGCTGCTGGGAAGGGGCAACACAGAGCGCTGAGATTTAGTCAGAGCTGCTCTGAAGAGGCAACAGCGAGCGCTGAGCGATAGAGCTGCGTTGAAGGGGCAAGAGAGAGCGATGAGGTCCAGCTGCTGTGAACGGGCAACTGAGAGCGCTTAGAATTAGAGCTGCTCTGAAGGAGCAAACAGAGCGGTGAGAGTTAGTCAGAGCTCCTGTGAAGGGGCAATAGAGAGCGCTGAGAGTTAGAGCTGCTGTGAAGGGGCAACACAGAGCACTGGAAGTTAGAGCTGCTGAGAAGGGGCAACTGACAGCGCTTAGAGTTACAGCTGCTGTGAAGGGGCAACACAGAGCGCTTGAGAGTCAGTCAGTGCTCCTGTGAAGGGGCACCAGAGATCGCTGAGAATTAGAGCTGCGTTGAAGGGCAACAGAGAGCGGTGAGAGTTAGAGCTGCGTTAAAGTGGGAACAGAGAGTGCTGTGAGTTATAGAGCTGCACTGAAGGGGCCACTGAGAGCGCTTAGAGTTAGAGCTGCTGTGAAGGGGAAACAGAGAGAGCTCTGAGAGTTAGAGCTGCGTTGAAGGGGCAACACGGAGTGGTGAGATTTAGCGTTGCTGAGAAAGGGCAACACATAGCGCTGAGAGAGCTCCTGTGAAGGGGCAGCAGATAGCGGTGAGAGGTAGTTAGAGCTGCTGTGACTGTGCAAGAGAGAGAGGTGAGAGTTGGGACTGCGTTGAAGGGGCAGCACAGAGCGCTGAGAGATAGAGCCGGTGTGAAGGGGCAACAGAGAGCGCTGAGATTTATTCAGAGCTGCTCTGAAGGGGCAACGGTCAGGGCTGAGAGTTATATCTGCTATGAATGGGCAACAGAGAGCGCTGAGATTTAGTCAGAGCTCCTCTGAAGGGGCAACAGAGCGCTCTGAGAGTTAGAGCTGCTGTGAAGGGGCAACCGAAAGCGCTGAGATTTAGTCAGTGCTACTCTGAAGGGCAACAGAGCGCGCTGAGATTTATTCAGAGCTGCTCTGAAGGGGCAACAGTCAGGGCTGAGAGTTATATCTGCTATGAATGGGCAACAGTTGAAGGGGCAACACAGAGCGCTGAGAGATAGAGCTGCTGTGAAGGGGCTACACAGAGCGCTGAGATTTAGTCAGAGCTGCACTGAAGGCGCAACAGCGAGCGCTGAGGTTTAGAGCTGCGTCGAAGGGGCAACAGAGAGCGCTTAGAATTAGAGCTGCTCTGAAGGAGCAAACAGGGCGGTGAGAGTTAGAGCTCCTGTGAAGGGGCAGGAGAGATCGCTGAGAGATACAGCTGCTGTGGAGGGGCCACAGAGAGTGTGAGATTTCATCAGAGCTGCTCTGAAGGGGCAACTGAGAGCGCCTAAAGTTATAGGTGCTGTGAAGGGGCAACAGAGAGCGCTGCGATTTAGTCAGAGCTGCTGTGAAGGGGCAACAGAAAGTGCTGAGAGTTAGAGCTGATGTGAAGGGGAAACTGAGAGCGCTTAGCGTTAGAGCTGCTATGAATGGGCATCAGGGAGAGGTGAGATTAATTCAGAGCTGTTCTGAAGGGGCAAAAGAGAGCGCTGAGAGTTAGAGCTGATATGAAGGTGAAACTTAGAGCGCTTAGCGTTAGAGCTGCTATGAATGGGCATCAGGGAGAGGTGAGATTAATTCAGAGCTGTTCTGAAGGGGCAAAAGAGAGCGCTGAGAGTTAGAGCTGCAGATAAGTGGCAACAGGGAGCGGTGAGAGTTATTCGAAGATGTTGTGAAGGGGCAACACAGAGCGCTGAGTTAGAGCTGTTGTGAAGGGGCAACCGGGAGCGCTGAAAGTTAGTCAGAGCTGCTCTGAAGGGCAACAGAGCGCTCTGAGAGTTAGCGCTGCTGTGAAGGGGCAACAGAGAGCGCTTAGAGAGCTGCTGTGAAGGGGAAACACAGAGCGCTGAGATTTAGTGAGAGCTGCACTGAAGGGGCAACCCAGAGTGCTGTGAGTTAGAGCTGCTGAGAAGGGGCAACTGAGTGCACTTAGAGTTACAGCTGCTGTGAAGGGGCAGCAGACAACGCTTGAGAATCTGTCAGCGCTCCTGTGAAGGGGCACCAGGGATGGCTGAGAATTAGAGCTGCGTTGAAGGGGCAACACGGAGTGGTGAGATTTAGCGTTGCTGAGAAGGGGCAACACATAGCGCTGAGAGAGCTCCTGTGAAGGGGCAACAGATAGCGGTGAGAGGTAGTTAGAGCTGCTGTGACTGTGCAAGAGAGAGAGGTGAGAGTTGGGACTGCGTTGAAGGGGCAGCACAGAGCGCTGAGAGATAGAGCTGGTGTGAAGGGGCAACAGAGAGCGCTGAGATTTAGTCAGAGCTGCTCTGAAGGGCAACAGAGAGCGCTGAGATTTAGTGAGAGCTGCACTGAAGGGGCAACAGCGAGCGCTGAGAGTTAGAGCTGCGTTGAAGGGGCAACACAGAGCATTGAGAGTCAGGGCTGCTGTGAAGCGGAAACAGAGTGGTGAGAGTTAGAGCTGCTGTGAAGGGGAAACAGAGAGTGGAGAGAGTTAGAGCTGTTGTGAAGGGGCAACACACAGCGCTGAGAGTTAGAGCTGCTGGGAAGGGGCAACAGAGCTCGCTGAGGTTCAGAGCTGCTGTGAACGGGCAAGTGAGAGCGCTTAGAATTAGAGCTGCTCTGAAGAAGCAAACAGAGCGCTGAGAGATAGAGCTCCTGTGGAGGGGAAACAGAGAGCGCTGAGATTCAGTCAGAGCTGCTCTGAAGGGCAACAGAGAGCGCTGATAGTTAGAGCTGCGTTAAAGGGGCAACAAAGAGTGCTGTGAGTTAGAGTTGCATTGAAGGGGCAAATAAGAGCGCTTAGATTTAGAGCTGCTCTGAAGGAGCAAACAGAGCGGTGAGAGTTAGTCAGAGCTCCTGTGAAGGGGCAATAGAGAGCACTGAGAGTTCAAGCTGCTTTGGAGGGGAAACAGAGAGCGCTGAGATTTAGTCAGAGCTGCTCTGAAGGGCAATAGAGAGCGGTTAGAGTTAGAGCTGCGTTAAATTGGGAACAGAGAGTGCTGTGAGTTAGAGCTGCATTGAAGGGGCATCTGAGATCGCTTAGAGTTAGAGCTGCTGTGAAAGGTAAACAGAGAGAGGTCTGAGAGTTAGGGCAGCGTTGAAGGGGCAACATGGAGTGCTGAGAGATAGAGCTGGTGTGAAGGGGCAACAGAGAGTGGAGAGAATTAGAGCTGTTGTGAAGGGGCAACACAGAGCACTGAGAGTTAGAGCTGCTGGGAAGGGGCAACACAGAGCGCTGAGATTTAGTCAGAGCTGCTCTGAAGAGGCAACAGCGAGCGCTGAGCGATAGAGCTGCGTTGAAGGGGCAAGAGAGAGCGATGAGGTCCAGCTGCTGTGAACGGGCAACTGAGAGCGCTTAGAATTAGAGCTGCTCTGAAGGAGCAAACAGAGCGGTGAGAGTTAGTCAGAGCTCCTGTGAAGGGGCAATAGAGAGCGCTGAGAGTTAGAGCTGCTGTGAAGGGGCAACACAGAGCACTGGAAGTTAGAGCTGCTGAGAAGGGGCAACTGACAGCGCTTAGAGTTACAGCTGCTGTGAAGGGGCAACACAGAGCGCTTGAGAGTCAGTCAGTGCTCCTGTGAAGGGGCACCAGAGATCGCTGAGAATTAGAGCTGCGTTGAAGGGCAACAGAGAGCGGTGAGAGTTAGAGCTGCGTTAAAGTGGGAACAGAGAGTGCTGTGAGTTATAGAGCTGCACTGAAGGGGCCACTGAGAGCGCTTAGAGTTAGAGCTGCTGTGAAGGGGAAACAGAGAGAGCTCTGAGAGTTAGAGCTGCGTTGAAGGGGCAACACGGAGTGGTGAGATTTAGCGTTGCTGAGAAAGGGCAACACATAGCGCTGAGAGAGCTCCTGTGAAGGGGCAGCAGATAGCGGTGAGAGGTAGTTAGAGCTGCTGTGACTGTGCAAGAGAGAGAGGTGAGAGTTGGGACTGCGTTGAAGGGGCAGCACAGAGCGCTGAGAGATAGAGCCGGTGTGAAGGGGCAACAGAGAGCGCTGAGATTTATTCAGAGCTGCTCTGAAGGGGCAACGGTCAGGGCTGAGAGTTATATCTGCTATGAATGGGCAACAGAGAGCGCTGAGATTTAGTCAGAGCTCCTCTGAAGGGGCAACAGAGCGCTCTGAGAGTTAGAGCTGCTGTGAAGGGGCAACCGAAAGCGCTGAGATTTAGTCAGTGCTACTCTGAAGGGCAACAGAGCGCGCTGAGATTTATTCAGAGCTGCTCTGAAGGGGCAACAGTCAGGGCTGAGAGTTATATCTGCTATGAATGGGCAACAGTTGAAGGGGCAACACAGAGCGCTGAGAGATAGAGCTGCTGTGAAGGGGCTACACAGAGCGCTGAGATTTAGTCAGAGCTGCACTGAAGGCGCAACAGCGAGCGCTGAGGTTTAGAGCTGCGTCGAAGGGGCAACAGAGAGCGCTTAGAATTAGAGCTGCTCTGAAGGAGCAAACAGGGCGGTGAGAGTTAGAGCTCCTGTGAAGGGGCAGGAGAGATCGCTGAGAGATACAGCTGCTGTGGAGGGGCCACAGAGAGTGTGAGATTTCATCAGAGCTGCTCTGAAGGGGCAACTGAGAGCGCCTAAAGTTATAGGTGCTGTGAAGGGGCAACAGAGAGCGCTGCGATTTAGTCAGAGCTGCTGTGAAGGGGCAACAGAAAGTGCTGAGAGTTAGAGCTGATGTGAAGGGGAAACTGAGAGCGCTTAGCGTTAGAGCTGCTATGAATGGGCATCAGGGAGAGGTGAGATTAATTCAGAGCTGTTCTGAAGGGGCAAAAGAGAGCGCTGAGAGTTAGAGCTGATATGAAGGTGAAACTTAGAGCGCTTAGCGTTAGAGCTGCTATGAATGGGCATCAGGGAGAGGTGAGATTAATTCAGAGCTGTTCTGAAGGGGCAAAAGAGAGCGCTGAGAGTTAGAGCTGCAGATAAGTGGCAACAGGGAGCGGTGAGAGTTATTCGAAGATGTTGTGAAGGGGCAACACAGAGCGCTGAGTTAGAGCTGTTGTGAAGGGGCAACCGGGAGCGCTGAAAGTTAGTCAGAGCTGCTCTGAAGGGCAACAGAGCGCTCTGAGAGTTAGCGCTGCTGTGAAGGGGCAACAGAGAGCGCTTAGAGAGCTGCTGTGAAGGGGAAACACAGAGCGCTGAGATTTAGTGAGAGCTGCACTGAAGGGGCAACCCAGAGTGCTGTGAGTTAGAGCTGCTGAGAAGGGGCAACTGAGTGCACTTAGAGTTACAGCTGCTGTGAAGGGGCAGCAGACAACGCTTGAGAATCTGTCAGCGCTCCTGTGAAGGGGCACCAGGGATGGCTGAGAATTAGAGCTGCGTTGAAGGGGCAACACGGAGTGGTGAGATTTAGCGTTGCTGAGAAGGGGCAACACATAGCGCTGAGAGAGCTCCTGTGAAGGGGCAACAGATAGCGGTGAGAGGTAGTTAGAGCTGCTGTGACTGTGCAAGAGAGAGAGGTGAGAGTTGGGACTGCGTTGAAGGGGCAGCACAGAGCGCTGAGAGATAGAGCTGGTGTGAAGGGGCAACAGAGAGCGCTGAGATTTAGTCAGAGCTGCTCTGAAGGGCAACAGAGAGCGCTGAGATTTAGTGAGAGCTGCACTGAAGGGGCAACAGCGAGCGCTGAGAGTTAGAGCTGCGTTGAAGGGGCAACACAGAGCATTGAGAGTCAGGGCTGCTGTTAAGCGGAAACAGAGTGGTGAGAGTTAGAGCTGCTGTGAAGGGGAAACAGAGAGTGGAGAGAGTTAGAGCTGTTGTGAAGGGGCAACACACAGCGCTGAGAGTTAGAGCTGCTGGGAAGGGGCAACAGAGCTCGCTGAGGTTCAGAGCTGCTGTGAACGGGCAAGTGAGAGCGCTTAGAATTAGAGCTGCTCTGAAGAAGCAAACAGAGCGCTGAGAGATAGAGCTCCTGTGGAGGGGAAACAGAGAGCGCTGAGATTCAGTCAGAGCTGCTCTGAAGGGCAACAGAGAGCGCTGATAGTTAGAGCTGCGTTAAAGGGGCAACAAAGAGTGCTGTGAGTTAGAGTTGCATTGAAGGGGCAAATAAGAGCGCTTAGATTTAGAGCTGCTCTGAAGGAGCAAACAGAGCGGTGAGAGTTAGTCAGAGCTCCTGTGAAGGGGCAATAGAGAGCACTGAGAGTTCAAGCTGCTTTGGAGGGGAAACAGAGAGCGCTGAGATTTAGTCAGAGCTGCTCTGAAGGGCAATAGAGAGCGGTTAGAGTTAGAGCTGCGTTAAATTGGGAACAGAGAGTGCTGTGAGTTAGAGCTGCATTGAAGGGGCATCTGAGATCGCTTAGAGTTAGAGCTGCTGTGAAAGGTAAACAGAGAGAGGTCTGAGAGTTAGGGCAGCATTGAAGGGGCAACATGGAGTGCTGAGAGATAGAGCTGGTGTGAAGGGGCAACAGAGAGTGGAGAGAATTAGAGCTGTTGTGAAGGGGCAACACAGAGCACTGAGAGTTAGAGCTGCTGGGAAGGGGCAACACAGAGCGCTGAGATTTAGTCAGAGCTGCTCTGAAGAGGCAACAGCGAGCGCTGAGCGATAGAGCTGCGTTGAAGGGGCAAGAGAGAGCGATGAGGTCCAGCTGCTGTGAACGGGCAACTGAGAGCGCTTAGAATTAGAGCTGCTCTGAAGGAGCAAACAGAGCGGTGAGAGTTAGTCAGAGCTCCTGTGAAGGGGCAATAGAGAGCGCTGAGAGTTAGAGCTGCTGTGAAGGGGCAACACAGAGCACTGGAAGTTAGAGCTGCTGAGAAGGGGCAACTGACAGCGCTTAGAGTTACAGCTGCTGTGAAGGGGCAACACAGAGCGCTTGAGAGTCAGTCAGTGCTCCTGTGAAGGGGCACCAGAGATCGCTGAGAATTAGAGCTGCGTTGAAGGGCAACAGAGAGCGGTGAGAGTTAGAGCTGCGTTAAAGTGGGAACAGAGAGTGCTGTGAGTTATAGAGCTGCACTGAAGGGGCCACTGAGAGCGCTTAGAGTTAGAGCTGCTGTGAAGGGGAAACAGAGAGAGCTCTGAGAGTTAGAGCTGCGTTGAAGGGGCAACACGGAGTGGTGAGATTTAGCGTTGCTGAGAAAGGGCAACACATAGCGCTGAGAGAGCTCCTGTGAAGGGGCAGCAGATAGCGGTGAGAGGTAGTTAGAGCTGCTGTGACTGTGCAAGAGAGAGAGGTGAGAGTTGGGACTGCGTTGAAGGGGCAGCACAGAGCGCTGAGAGATAGAGCCGGTGTGAAGGGGCAACAGAGAGCGCTGAGATTTATTCAGAGCTGCTCTGAAGGGGCAACGGTCAGGGCTGAGAGTTATATCTGCTATGAATGGGCAACAGAGAGCGCTGAGATTTAGTCAGAGCTCCTCTGAAGGGGCAACAGAGCGCTCTGAGAGTTAGAGCTGCTGTGAAGGGGCAACCGAAAGCGCTGAGATTTAGTCAGTGCTACTCTGAAGGGCAACAGAGCGCGCTGAGATTTATTCAGAGCTGCTCTGAAGGGGCAACAGTCAGGGCTGAGAGTTATATCTGCTATGAATGGGCAACAGTTGAAGGGGCAACACAGAGCGCTGAGAGATAGAGCTGCTGTGAAGGGGCTACACAGAGCGCTGAGATTTAGTCAGAGCTGCACTGAAGGCGCAACAGCGAGCGCTGAGGTTTAGAGCTGCGTCGAAGGGGCAACAGAGAGCGCTTAGAATTAGAGCTGCTCTGAAGGAGCAAACAGGGCGGTGAGAGTTAGAGCTCCTGTGAAGGGGCAGTAGAGATCGCTGAGAGATACAGCTGCTGTGGAGGGGCCACAGAGAGTGTGAGATTTCATCAGAGCTCCTCTGAAGTGGCAACTGAGAGCGCTTACAGTTATAGGTGCTGTGAAGGGGCAACAGAGAGCGCTGCGATTTAGTCAGAGCTGCTGTGAAGGGGCAACAGAAAGTGCTGAGAGTTAGAGCTGATGTGAAGGGGAAACTGAGAGCGCTTAGCGTTAGAGCTGCTATGAATGGGCATCAGGGAGAGGTGAGATTAATTCAGAGCTGTTCTGAAGGGGCAAAAGAGAGCGCTGAGAGTTAGAGCTGCAGATAAGTGGCAACAGGGAGCGGTGAGAGTTATTCGAAGATGTTGTGAAGGGGCAACACAGAGCGCTGAGTTAGAGCTGTTGTGAAGGGGCAACCGGGAGCGCTGAAAGTTAGTCAGAGCTGCTCTGAAGGGCAACAGAGCGCTCTGCGAGTTAGCGCTGCTGTGAAGGGGCAACAGAGAGCGCTTAGAGAGCTGCTGTGAAGGGGAAACACAGAGCGCTGAGATTTAGTGAGAGCTGCACTGAAGGGGCAACCCAGAGCGCTGTGAGTTAGAGCTGCTGAGAAGGGGCAACTGAGTGCACTTAGAGTTACAGCTGCTGTGAAGGGGCAGCAGACAACGCTTGAGAATCTGTCAGCGCTCCTGTGAAGGGGCACCAGGGATCGCTGAGAATTAGAGCTGCGTTGAAGGGGCAACACGGAGTGGTGAGATTTAGCGTTGCTGAGAAGGGGCAACACATAGCGCTGAGAGAGCTCCTGTGAAGGGGCAACAGATAGCGGTGAGAGGTAGTTAGAGCTGCTGTGACTGTGCAAGAGAGAGAGGTGAGAGTTGGGACTGCGTTGAAGGGGCAGCACAGAGCGCTGAGAGATAGAGCTGGTGTGAAGGGGCAACAGAGAGCGCTGAGATTTAGTCAGAGCTGCTCTGAAGGGCAACAGAGAGCGCTGAGATTTAGTGAGAGCTGCACTGAAGGGGCAACAGCGAGCGCTGAGAGTTAGAGCTGCGTTGAAGGGGCAACACAGAGCATTGAGAGTCAGGGCTGCTGTGAAGCGGAAACAGAGTGGTGAGAGTTAGAGCTGCTGTGAAGGGGAAACAGAGAGTGGAGAGAGTTAGAGCTGTTGTGAAGGGGCAACACACAGCGCTGAGAGTTAGAGCTGCTGGGAAGGGGCAGCAGAGCTCGCTGAGGTTCAGAGCTGCTGTGAACGGGCAAGTGAGAGCGCTTAGAATTAGAGCTGCTCTGAAGAAGCAAACAGAGCGCTGAGAGATAGAGCTGCTGTGGAGGGGAAACAGAGAGCGCTGAGATTCAGTCAGAGCTGCTCTGAAGGGCAACAGAGAGCGCTGATAGTTAGAGCTGCGTTAAAGGGGCAACAAAGAGTGCTGTGAGTTAGAGTTGCATTGAAGGGGCAAATAAGAGCGCTTAGATTTAGAGCTGCTCTGAAGGAGCAAACAGAGCGGTGAGAGTTAGTCAGAGCTCCTGTGAAGGGGCAATAGAGAGCACTGAGAGTTCAAGCTGCTTTGGAGGGGAAACAGAGAGCGCTGAGATTTAGTCAGAGCTGCTCTGAAGGGCAATAGAGAGCGGTTAGAGTTAGAGCTGCGTTAAATTGGGAACAGAGAGTGCTGTGAGTTAGAGCTGCATTGAAGGGGCATCTGAGATCGCTTAGAGTTAGAGCTGCTGTGAAAGGTAAACAGAGAGAGGTCTGAGAGTTAGGGCAGCGTTGAAGGGGCAACATGGAGTGCTGAGAGATAGAGCTGGTGTGAAGGGGCAACAGAGAGTGGAGAGAATTAGAGCTGTTGTGAAGGGGCAACACAGAGCACTGAGAGTTAGAGCTGCTGGGAAGGGGCAACACAGAGCGCTGAGATTTAGTCAGAGCTGCTCTGAAGAGGCAACAGCGAGCGCTGAGCGATAGAGCTGCGTTGAAGGGGCAAGAGAGAGCGATGAGGTCCAGCTGCTGTGAACGGGCAACTGAGAGCGCTTAGAATTAGAGCTGCTCTGAAGGAGCAAACAGAGCGGTGAGAGTTAGTCAGAGCTCCTGTGAAGGGGCAATAGAGAGCGCTGAGAGTTAGAGCTGCTGTGAAGGGGCAACACAGAGCACTGGAAGTTAGAGCTGCTGAGAAGGGGCAACTGACAGCGCTTAGAGTTACAGCTGCTGTGAAGGGGCAACACAGAGCGCTTGAGAGTCAGTCAGTGCTCCTGTGAAGGGGCACCAGAGATCGCTGAGAATTAGAGCTGCGTTGAAGGGCAACAGAGAGCGGTGAGAGTTAGAGCTGCGTTAAAGTGGGAACAGAGAGTGCTGTGAGTTATAGAGCTGCACTGAAGGGGCTACTGAGAGCGCTTAGAGTTAGAGCTGCTGTGAAGGGGAAACAGAGAGAGCTCTGAGAGTTAGAGCTGCGTTGAAGGGGCAACACGGAGTGGTGAGATTTAGCGTTGCTGAGAAAGGGCAACACATAGCGCTGAGAGAGCTCCTGTGAAGGGGCAGCAGATAGCGGTGAGAGGTAGTTAGAGCTGCTGTGACTGTGCAAGAGAGAGAGGTGAGAGTTGGGACTGCGTTGAAGGGGCAGCACAGAGCGCTGAGAGATAGAGCCGGTGTGAAGGGGCAACAGAGAGCGCTGAGATTTATTCAGAGCTGCTCTGAAGGGGCAACGGTCAGGGCTGAGAGTTATATCTGCTATGAATGGGCAACAGAGAGCGCTGAGATTTAGTCAGAGCTCCTCTGAAGGGGCAACAGAGCGCTCTGAGAGTTAGAGCTGCTGTGAAGGGGCAACCGAAAGCGCTGAGATTTAGTCAGTGCTACTCTGAAGGGCAACAGAGCGCGCTGAGATTTATTCAGAGCTGCTCTGAAGGGGCAACAGTCAGGGCTGAGAGTTATATCTGCTATGAATGGGCAACAGTTGAAGGGGCAACACAGAGCGCTGAGAGATAGAGCTGCTGTGAAGGGGCTACACAGAGCGCTGAGATTTAGTCAGAGCTGCACTGAAGGCGCAACAGCGAGCGCTGAGGTTTAGAGCTGCGTCGAAGGGGCAACAGAGAGCGCTTAGAATTAGAGCTGCTCTGAAGGAGCAAACAGGGCGGTGAGAGTTAGAGCTCCTGTGAAGGGGCAGGAGAGATCGCTGAGAGATACAGCTGCTGTGGAGGGGCCACAGAGAGTGTGAGATTTCATCAGAGCTCCTCTGAAGTGGCAACTGAGAGCGCTTACAGTTATAGGTGCTGTGAAGGGGCAACAGAGAGCGCTGCGATTTAGTCAGAGCTGCTGTGAAGGGGCAACAGAAAGTGCTGAGAGTTAGAGCTGATGTGAAGGGGAAACTGAGAGCGCTTAGCGTTAGAGCTGCTATGAATGGGCATCAGGGAGAGGTGAGATTAATTCAGAGCTGTTCTGAAGGGGCAAAAGAGAGCGCTGAGAGTTAGAGCTGCAGATAAGTGGCAACAGGGAGCGGTGAGAGTTATTCGAAGATGTTGTGAAGGGGCAACACAGAGCGCTGAGTTAGAGCTGTTGTGAAGGGGCAACCGGGAGCGCTGAAAGTTAGTCAGAGCTGCTCTGAAGGGCAACAGAGCGCTCTGCGAGTTAGCGCTGCTGTGAAGGGGCAACAGAGAGCGCTTAGAGAGCTGCTGTGAAGGGGAAACACAGAGCGCTGAGATTTAGTGAGAGCTGCACTGAAGGGGCAACCCAGAGCGCTGTGAGTTAGAGCTGCTGAGAAGGGGCAACTGAGTGCACTTAGAGTTACAGCTGCTGTGAAGGGGCAGCAGACAACGCTTGAGAATCTGTCAGCGCTCCTGTGAAGGGGCACCAGGGATCGCTGAGAATTAGAGCTGCGTTGAAGGGGCAACACGGAGTGGTGAGATTTAGCGTTGCTGAGAAGGGGCAACACATAGCGCTGAGAGAGCTCTTGTGAAGGGGCAACAGATAGCGGTGAGAGGTAGTTAGAGCTGCTGTGACTGTGCAAGAGAGAGAGGTGAGAGTTGGGACTGCGTTGAAGGGGCAGCACAGAGCGCTGAGAGATAGAGCTGGTGTGAAGGGGCAACAGAGAGCGCTGAGATTTAGTCAGAGCTGCTCTGAAGGGCAACAGAGAGCGCTGAGATTTAGTGAGAGCTGCACTGAAGGGGCAACAGCGAGCGCTGAGAGTTAGAGCTGCGTTGAAGGGGCAACACAGAGCATTGAGAGTCAGGGCTGCTGTGAAGCGGAAACAGAGTGGTGAGAGTTAGAGCTGCTGTGAAGGGGAAACAGAGAGTGGAGAGAGTTAGAGCTGTTGTGAAGGGGCAACACACAGCGCTGAGAGTTAGAGCTGCTGGGAAGGGGCAGCAGAGCTCGCTGAGGTTCAGAGCTGCTGTGAACGGGCAAGTGAGAGCGCTTAGAATTAGAGCTGCTCTGAAGAAGCAAACAGAGCGCTGAGAGATAGAGCTGCTGTGGAGGGGAAACAGAGAGCGCTGAGATTCAGTCAGAGCTGCTCTGAAGGGCAACAGAGAGCGCTGATAGTTAGAGCTTCGTTAAAGGGGCAACAAAGAGTGCTGTGAGTTAGAGTTGCATTGAAGGGGCAAATAAGAGCGCTTAGATTTAGAGCTGCTCTGAAGGAGCAAACAGAGCGGTGAGAGTTAGTCAGAGCTCCTGTGAAGGGGCAATAGAGAGCACTGAGAGTTCAAGCTGCTTTGGAGGGGAAACAGAGAGCGCTGAGATTTAGTCAGAGCTGCTCTGAAGGGCAATAGAGAGCGGTTAGAGTTAGAGCTGCGTTAAATTGGGAACAGAGAGTGCTGTGAGTTAGAGCTGCATTGAAGGGGCATCTGAGATCGCTTAGAGTTAGAGCTGCTGTGAAAGGTAAACAGAGAGAGGTCTGAGAGTTAGGGCAGCGTTGAAGGGGCAACATGGAGTGCTGAGAGATAGAGCTGGTGTGAAGGGGCAACAGAGAGTGGAGAGAATTAGAGCTGTTGTGAAGGGGCAACACAGAGCACTGAGAGTTAGAGCTGCTGGGAAGGGGCAACACAGAGCGCTGAGATTTAGTCAGAGCTGCTCTGAAGAGGCAACAGCGAGCGCTGAGCGATAGAGCTGCGTTGAAGGGGCAAGAGAGAGCGATGAGGTCCAGCTGCTGTGAACGGGCAACTGAGAGCGCTTAGAATTAGAGCTGCTCTGAAGGAGCAAACAGAGCGGTGAGAGTTAGTCAGAGCTCCTGTGAAGGGGCAATAGAGAGCGCTGAGAGTTAGAGCTGCTGTGAAGGGGCAACACAGAGCACTGGAAGTTAGAGCTGCTGAGAAGGGGCAACTGACAGCGCTTAGAGTTACAGCTGCTGTGAAGGGGCAACACAGAGCGCTTGAGAGTCAGTCAGTGCTCCTGTGAAGGGGCACCAGAGATCGCTGAGAATTAGAGCTGCGTTGAAGGGCAACAGAGAGCGGTGAGAGTTAGAGCTGCGTTAAAGTGGGAACAGAGAGTGCTGTGAGTTATAGAGCTGCACTGAAGGGGCCACTGAGAGCGCTTAGAGTTAGAGCTGCTGTGAAGGGGAAACAGAGAGAGCTCTGAGAGTTAGAGCTGCGTTGAAGGGGCAACACGGAGTGGTGAGATTTAGCGTTGCTGAGAAAGGGCAACACATAGCGCTGAGAGAGCTCCTGTGAAGGGGCAGCAGATAGCGGTGAGAGGTAGTTAGAGCTGCTGTGACTGTGCAAGAGAGAGAGGTGAGAGTTGGGACTGCGTTGAAGGGGCAGCACAGAGCGCTGAGAGATAGAGCCGGTGTGAAGGGGCAACAGAGAGCGCTGAGATTTATTCAGAGCTGCTCTGAAGGGGCAACGGTCAGGGCTGAGAGTTATATCTGCTATGAATGGGCAACAGAGAGCGCTGAGATTTAGTCAGAGCTCCTCTGAAGGGGCAACAGAGCGCTCTGAGAGTTAGAGCTGCTGTGAAGGGGCAACCGAAAGCGCTGAGATTTAGTCAGTGCTACTCTGAAGGGCAACAGAGCGCGCTGAGATTTATTCAGAGCTGCTCTGAAGGGGCAACAGTCAGGGCTGAGAGTTATATCTGCTATGAATGGGCAACAGTTGAAGGGGCAACACAGAGCGCTGAGAGATAGAGCTGCTGTGAAGGGGCTACACAGAGCGCTGAGATTTAGTCAGAGCTGCACTGAAGGCGCAACAGCGAGCGCTGAGGTTTAGAGCTGCGTCGAAGGGGCAACAGAGAGCGCTTAGAATTAGAGCTGCTCTGAAGGAGCAAACAGGGCGGTGAGAGTTAGAGCTCCTGTGAAGGGGCAGTAGAGATCGCTGAGAGATACAGCTGCTGTGGAGGGGCCACAGAGAGTGTGAGATTTCATCAGAGCTCCTCTGAAGTGGCAACTGAGAGCGCTTACAGTTATAGGTGCTGTGAAGGGGCAACAGAGAGCGCTGCGATTTAGTCAGAGCTGCTGTGAAGGGGCAACAGAAAGTGCTGAGAGTTAGAGCTGATGTGAAGGGGAAACTGAGAGCGCTTAGCGTTAGAGCTGCTATGAATGGGCATCAGGGAGAGGTGAGATTAATTCAGAGCTGTTCTGAAGGGGCAAAAGAGAGCGCTGAGAGTTAGAGCTGCAGATAAGTGGCAACAGGGAGCGGTGAGAGTTATTCGAAGATGTTGTGAAGGGGCAACACAGAGCGCTGAGTTAGAGCTGTTGTGAAGGGGCAACCGGGAGCGCTGAAAGTTAGTCAGAGCTGCTCTGAAGGGCAACAGAGCGCTCTGAGAGTTAGCGCTGCTGTGAAGGGGCAACAGAGAGCGCTTAGAGAGCTGCTGTGAAGGGGAAACACAGAGCGCTGAGATTTAGTGAGAGCTGCACTGAAGGGGCAACCCAGAGTGCTGTGAGTTAGAGCTGCTGAGAAGGGGCAACTGAGTGCACTTAGAGTTACAGCTGCTGTGAAGGGGCAGCAGACAACGCTTGAGAATCTGTCAGCGCTCCTGTGAAGGGGCACCAGGGATGGCTGAGAATTAGAGCTGCGTTGAAGGGGCAACACGGAGTGGTGAGATTTAGCGTTGCTGAGAAGGGGCAACACATAGCGCTGAGAGAGCTCCTGTGAAGGGGCAACAGATAGCGGTGAGAGGTAGTTAGAGCTGCTGTGACTGTGCAAGAGAGAGAGGTGAGAGTTGGGACTGCGTTGAAGGGGCAGCACAGAGCGCTGAGAGATAGAGCTGGTGTGAAGGGGCAACAGAGAGCGCTGAGATTTAGTCAGAGCTGCTCTGAAGGGCAACAGAGAGCGCTGAGATTTAGTGAGAGCTGCACTGAAGGGGCAACAGCGAGCGCTGAGAGTTAGAGCTGCGTTGAAGGGGCAACACAGAGCATTGAGAGTCAGGGCTGCTGTGAAGCGGAAACAGAGTGGTGAGAGTTAGAGCTGCTGTGAAGGGGAAACAGAGAGTGGAGAGAGTTAGAGCTGTTGTGAAGGGGCAACACACAGCGCTGAGAGTTAGAGCTGCTGGGAAGGGGCAGCAGAGCTCGCTGAGGTTCAGAGCTGCTGTGAACGGGCAAGTGAGAGCGCTTAGAATTAGAGCTGCTCTGAAGAAGCAAACAGAGCGCTGAGAGATAGAGCTGCTGTGGAGGGGAAACAGAGAGCGCTGAGATTCAGTCAGAGCTGCTCTGAAGGGCAACAGAGAGCGCTGATAGTTAGAGCTGCGTTAAAGGGGCAACAAAGAGTGCTGTGAGTTAGAGTTGCATTGAAGGGGCAAATAAGAGCGCTTAGATTTAGAGCTGCTCTGAAGGAGCAAACAGAGCGGTGAGAGTTAGTCAGAGCTCCTGTGAAGGGGCAATAGAGAGCACTGAGAGTTCAAGCTGCTTTGGAGGGGAAACAGAGAGCGCTGAGATTTAGTCAGAGCTGCTCTGAAGGGCAATAGAGAGCGGTTAGAGTTAGAGCTGCGTTAAATTGGGAACAGAGAGTGCTGTGAGTTAGAGCTGCATTGAAGGGGCATCTGAGATCGCTTAGAGTTAGAGCTGCTGTGAAAGGTAAACAGAGAGAGGTCTGAGAGTTAGGGCAGCGTTGAAGGGGCAACATGGAGTGCTGAGAGATAGAGCTGGTGTGAAGGGGCAACAGAGAGTGGAGAGAATTAGAGCTGTTGTGAAGGGGCAACACAGAGCACTGAGAGTTAGAGCTGCTGGGAAGGGGCAACACAGAGCGCTGAGATTTAGTCAGAGCTGCTCTGAAGAGGCAACAGCGAGCGCTGAGCGATAGAGCTGCGTTGAAGGGGCAAGAGAGAGCGATGAGGTCCAGCTGCTGTGAACGGGCAACTGAGAGCGCTTAGAATTAGAGCTGCTCTGAAGGAGCAAACAGAGCGGTGAGAGTTAGTCAGAGCTCCTGTGAAGGGGCAATAGAGAGCGCTGAGAGTTAGAGCTGCTGTGAAGGGGCAACACAGAGCACTGGAAGTTAGAGCTGCTGAGAAGGGGCAACTGACAGCGCTTAGAGTTACAGCTGCTGTGAAGGGGCAACACAGAGCGCTTGAGAGTCAGTCAGTGCTCCTGTGAAGGGGCACCAGAGATCGCTGAGAATTAGAGCTGCGTTGAAGGGCAACAGAGAGCGGTGAGAGTTAGAGCTGCGTTAAAGTGGGAACAGAGAGTGCTGTGAGTTATAGAGCTGCACTGAAGGGGCCACTGAGAGCGCTTAGAGTTAGAGCTGCTGTGAAGGGGAAACAGAGAGAGCTCTGAGAGTTAGAGCTGCGTTGAAGGGGCAACACGGAGTGGTGAGATTTAGCGTTGCTGAGAAAGGGCAACACATAGCGCTGAGAGAGCTCCTGTGAAGGGGCAGCAGATAGCGGTGAGAGGTAGTTAGAGCTGCTGTGACTGTGCAAGAGAGAGAGGTGAGAGTTGGGACTGCGTTGAAGGGGCAGCACAGAGCGCTGAGAGATAGAGCCGGTGTGAAGGGGCAACAGAGAGCGCTGAGATTTATTCAGAGCTGCTCTGAAGGGGCAACGGTCAGGGCTGAGAGTTATATCTGCTATGAATGGGCAACAGAGAGCGCTGAGATTTAGTCAGAGCTCCTCTGAAGGGGCAACAGAGCGCTCTGAGAGTTAGAGCTGCTGTGAAGGGGCAACCGAAAGCGCTGAGATTTAGTCAGTGCTACTCTGAAGGGCAACAGAGCGCGCTGAGATTTATTCAGAGCTGCTCTGAAGGGGCAACAGTCAGGGCTGAGAGTTATATCTGCTATGAATGGGCAACAGTTGAAGGGGCAACACAGAGCGCTGAGAGATAGAGCTGCTGTGAAGGGGCTACACAGAGCGCTGAGATTTAGTCAGAGCTGCACTGAAGGCGCAACAGCGAGCGCTGAGGTTTAGAGCTGCGTCGAAGGGGCAACAGAGAGCGCTTAGAATTAGAGCTGCTCTGAAGGAGCAAACAGGGCGGTGAGAGTTAGAGCTCCTGTGAAGGGGCAGTAGAGATCGCTGAGAGATACAGCTGCTGTGGAGGGGCCACAGAGAGTGTGAGATTTCATCAGAGCTCCTCTGAAGTGGCAACTGAGAGCGCTTACAGTTATAGGTGCTGTGAAGGGGCAACAGAGAGCGCTGCGATTTAGTCAGAGCTGCTGTGAAGGGGCAACAGAAAGTGCTGAGAGTTAGAGCTGATGTGAAGGGGAAACTGAGAGCGCTTAGCGTTAGAGCTGCTATGAATGGGCATCAGGGAGAGGTGAGATTAATTCAGAGCTGTTCTGAAGGGGCAAAAGAGAGCGCTGAGAGTTAGAGCTGCAGATAAGTGGCAACAGGGAGCGGTGAGACTTATTCGAAGATGTTGTGAAGGGGCAACACAGAGCGCTGAGTTAGAGCTGTTGTGAAGGGGCAACCGGGAGCGCTGAAAGTTAGTCAGAGCTGCTCTGAAGGGCAACAGAGCGCTCTGAGAGTTAGCGCTGCTGTGAAGGGGCAACAGAGAGCGCTTAGAGAGCTGCTGTGAAGGGGAAACACAGAGCGCTGAGATTTAGTGAGAGCTGCACTGAAGGGGCAACCCAGAGTGCTGTGAGTTAGAGCTGCTGAGAAGGGGCAACTGAGTGCACTTAGAGTTACAGCTGCTGTGAAGGGGCAGCAGACAACGCTTGAGAATCTGTCAGCGCTCCTGTGAAGGGGCACCAGGGATGGCTGAGAATTAGAGCTGCGTTGAAGGGGCAACACGGAGTGGTGAGATTTAGCGTTGCTGAGAAGGGGCAACACATAGCGCTGAGAGAGCTCCTGTGAAGGGGCAACAGATAGCGGTGAGAGGTAGTTAGAGCTGCTGTGACTGTGCAAGAGAGAGAGGTGAGAGTTGGGACTGCGTTGAAGGGGCAGCACAGAGCGCTGAGAGATAGAGCTGGTGTGAAGGGGCAACAGAGAGCGCTGAGATTTAGTCAGAGCTGCTCTGAAGGGCAACAGAGAGCGCTGAGATTTAGTGAGAGCTGCACTGAAGGGGCAACAGCGAGCGCTGAGAGTTAGAGCTGCGTTGAAGGGGCAACACAGAGCATTGAGAGTCAGGGCTGCTGTGAAGCGGAAACAGAGTGGTGAGAGTTAGAGCTGCTGTGAAGGGGAAACAGAGAGTGGAGAGAGTTAGAGCTGTTGTGAAGGGGCAACACACAGCGCTGAGAGTTAGAGCTGCTGGGAAGGGGCAGCAGAGCTCGCTGAGGTTCAGAGCTGCTGTGAACGGGCAAGTGAGAGCGCTTAGAATTAGAGCTGCTCTGAAGAAGCAAACAGAGCGCTGAGAGATAGAGCTGCTGTGGAGGGGAAACAGAGAGCGCTGAGATTCAGTCAGAGCTGCTCTGAAGGGCAACAGAGAGCGCTGATAGTTAGAGCTGCGTTAAAGGGGCAACAAAGAGTGCTGTGAGTTAGAGTTGCATTGAAGGGGCAAATAAGAGCGCTTAGATTTAGAGCTGCTCTGAAGGAGCAAACAGAGCGGTGAGAGTTAGTCAGAGCTCCTGTGAAGGGGCAATAGAGAGCACTGAGAGTTCAAGCTGCTTTGGAGGGGAAACAGAGAGCGCTGAGATTTAGTCAGAGCTGCTCTGAAGGGCAATAGAGAGCGGTTAGAGTTAGAGCTGCGTTAAATTGGGAACAGAGAGTGCTGTGAGTTAGAGCTGCATTGAAGGGGCATCTGAGATCGCTTAGAGTTAGAGCTGCTGTGAAAGGTAAACAGAGAGAGGTCTGAGAGTTAGGGCAGCGTTGAAGGGGCAACATGGAGTGCTGAGAGATAGAGCTGGTGTGAAGGGGCAACAGAGAGTGGAGAGAATTAGAGCTGTTGTGAAGGGGCAACACAGAGCACTGAGAGTTAGAGCTGCTGGGAAGGGGCAACACAGAGCGCTGAGATTTAGTCAGAGCTGCTCTGAAGAGGCAACAGCGAGCGCTGAGCGATAGAGCTGCGTTGAAGGGGCAAGAGAGAGCGATGAGGTCCAGCTGCTGTGAACGGGCAACTGAGAGCGCTTAGAATTAGAGCTGCTCTGAAGGAGCAAACAGAGCGGTGAGAGTTAGTCAGAGCTCCTGTGAAGGGGCAATAGAGAGCGCTGAGAGTTAGAGCTGCTGTGAAGGGGCAACACAGAGCACTGGAAGTTAGAGCTGCTGAGAAGGGGCAACTGACAGCGCTTAGAGTTACAGCTGCTGTGAAGGGGCAACACAGAGCGCTTGAGAGTCAGTCAGTGCTCCTGTGAAGGGGCACCAGAGATCGCTGAGAATTAGAGCTGCGTTGAAGGGCAACAGAGAGCGGTGAGAGTTAGAGCTGCGTTAAAGTGGGAACAGAGAGTGCTGTGAGTTATAGAGCTGCACTGAAGGGGCAACTGAGAGCGCTTAGAGTTAGAGCTGCTGTGAAGGGGAAACAGAGAGAGCTCTGAGAGTTAGAGCTGCGTTGAAGGGGCAACACGGAGTGGTGAGATTTAGCGTTGCTGAGAAAGGGCAACACATAGCGCTGAGAGAGCTCCTGTGAAGGGGCAGCAGATAGCGGTGAGAGGTAGTTAGAGCTGCTGTGACTGTGCAAGAGAGAGAGGTGAGAGTTGGGACTGCGTTGAAGGGGCAGCACAGAGCGCTGAGAGATAGAGCCGGTGTGAAGGGGCAACAGAGAGCGCTGAGATTTATTCAGAGCTGCTCTGAAGGGGCAACGGTCAGGGCTGAGAGTTATATCTGCTATGAATGGGCAACAGAGAGCGCTGAGATTTAGTCAGAGCTCCTCTGAAGGGGCAACAGAGCGCTCTGAGAGTTAGAGCTGCTGTGAAGGGGCAACCGAAAGCGCTGAGATTTAGTCAGTGCTACTCTGAAGGGCAACAGAGCGCGCTGAGATTTATTCAGAGCTGCTCTGAAGGGGCAACAGTCAGGGCTGAGAGTTATATCTGCTATGAATGGGCAACAGTTGAAGGGGCAACACAGAGCGCTGAGAGATAGAGCTGCTGTGAAGGGGCTACACAGAGCGCTGAGATTTAGTCAGAGCTGCACTGAAGGCGCAACAGCGAGCGCTGAGGTTTAGAGCTGCGTCGAAGGGGCAACAGAGAGCGCTTAGAATTAGAGCTGCTCTGAAGGAGCAAACAGGGCGGTGAGAGTTAGAGCTCCTGTGAAGGGGCAGTAGAGATCGCTGAGAGATACAGCTGCTGTGGAGGGGCCACAGAGAGTGTGAGATTTCATCAGAGCTCCTCTGAAGTGGCAACTGAGAGCGCTTACAGTTATAGGTGCTGTGAAGGGGCAACAGAGAGCGCTGCGATTTAGTCAGAGCTGCTGTGAAGGGGCAACAGAAAGTGCTGAGAGTTAGAGCTGATGTGAAGGGGAAACTGAGAGCGCTTAGCGTTAGAGCTGCTATGAATGGGCATCAGGGAGAGGTGAGATTAATTCAGAGCTGTTCTGAAGGGGCAAAAGAGAGCGCTGAGAGTTAGAGCTGCAGATAAGTGGCAACAGGGAGCGGTGAGAGTTATTCGAAGATGTTGTGAAGGGGCAACACAGAGCGCTGAGTTAGAGCTGTTGTGAAGGGGCAACCGGGAGCGCTGAAAGTTAGTCAGAGCTGCTCTGAAGGGCAACAGAGCGCTCTGAGAGTTAGCGCTGCTGTGAAGGGGCAACAGAGAGCGCTTAGAGAGCTGCTGTGAAGGGGAAACACAGAGCGCTGAGATTTAGTGAGAGCTGCACTGAAGGGGCAACCCAGAGTGCTGTGAGTTAGAGCTGCTGAGAAGGGGCAACTGAGTGCACTTAGAGTTACAGCTGCTGTGAAGGGGCAGCAGACAACGCTTGAGAATCTGTCAGCGCTCCTGTGAAGGGGCACCAGGGATGGCTGAGAATTAGAGCTGCGTTGAAGGGGCAACACGGAGTGGTGAGATTTAGCGTTGCTGAGAAGGGGCAACACATAGCGCTGAGAGAGCTCCTGTGAAGGGGCAACAGATAGCGGTGAGAGGTAGTTAGAGCTGCTGTGACTGTGCAAGAGAGAGAGGTGAGAGTTGGGACTGCGTTGAAGGGGCAGCACAGAGCGCTGAGAGATAGAGCTGGTGTGAAGGGGCAACAGAGAGCGCTGAGATTTAGTCAGAGCTGCTCTGAAGGGCAACAGAGAGCGCTGAGATTTAGTGAGAGCTGCACTGAAGGGGCAACAGCGAGCGCTGAGAGTTAGAGCTGCGTTGAAGGGGCAACACAGAGCATTGAGAGTCAGGGCTGCTGTGAAGCGGAAACAGAGTGGTGAGAGTTAGAGCTGCTGTGAAGGGGAAACAGAGAGTGGAGAGAGTTAGAGCTGTTGTGAAGGGGCAACACACAGCGCTGAGAGTTAGAGCTGCTGGGAAGGGGCAGCAGAGCTCGCTGAGGTTCAGAGCTGCTGTGAACGGGCAAGTGAGAGCGCTTAGAATTAGAGCTGCTCTGAAGAAGCAAACAGAGCGCTGAGAGATAGAGCTGCTGTGGAGGGGAAACAGAGAGCGCTGAGATTCAGTCAGAGCTGCTCTGAAGGGCAACAGAGAGCGCTGATAGTTAGAGCTGCGTTAAAGGGGCAACAAAGAGTGCTGTGAGTTAGAGTTGCATTGAAGGGGCAAATAAGAGCGCTTAGATTTAGAGCTGCTCTGAAGGAGCAAACAGAGCGGTGAGAGTTAGTCAGAGCTCCTGTGAAGGGGCAATAGAGAGCACTGAGAGTTCAAGCTGCTTTGGAGGGGAAACAGAGAGCGCTGAGATTTAGTCAGAGCTGCTCTGAAGGGCAATAGAGAGCGGTTAGAGTTAGAGCTGCGTTAAATTGGGAACAGAGAGTGCTGTGAGTTAGAGCTGCATTGAAGGGGCATCTGAGATCGCTTAGAGTTAGAGCTGCTGTGAAAGGTAAACAGAGAGAGGTCTGAGAGTTAGGGCAGCGTTGAAGGGGCAACATGGAGTGCTGAGAGATAGAGCTGGTGTGAAGGGGCAACAGAGAGTGGAGAGAATTAGAGCTGTTGTGAAGGGGCAACACAGAGCACTGAGAGTTAGAGCTGCTGGGAAGGGGCAACACAGAGCGCTGAGATTTAGTCAGAGCTGCTCTGAAGAGGCAACAGCGAGCGCTGAGCGATAGAGCTGCGTTGAAGGGGCAAGAGAGAGCGATGAGGTCCAGCTGCTGTGAACGGGCAACTGAGAGCGCTTAGAATTAGAGCTGCTCTGAAGGAGCAAACAGAGCGGTGAGAGTTAGTCAGAGCTCCTGTGAAGGGGCAATAGAGAGCGCTGAGAGTTAGAGCTGCTGTGAAGGGGCAACACAGAGCACTGGAAGTTAGAGCTGCTGAGAAGGGGCAACTGACAGCGCTTAGAGTTACAGCTGCTGTGAAGGGGCAACACAGAGCGCTTGAGAGTCAGTCAGTGCTCCTGTGAAGGGGCACCAGAGATCGCTGAGAATTAGAGCTGCGTTGAAGGGCAACAGAGAGCGGTGAGAGTTAGAGCTGCGTTAAAGTGGGAACAGAGAGTGCTGTGAGTTATAGAGCTGCACTGAAGGGGCAACTGAGAGCGCTTAGAGTTAGAGCTGCTGTGAAGGGGAAACAGAGAGAGCTCTGAGAGTTAGAGCTGCGTTGAAGGGGCAACACGGAGTGGTGAGGTTTAGCGTTGCTGAGAAAGGGCAACACATAGCGCTGAGAGAGCTCCTGTGAAGGGGCAGCAGATAGCGGTGAGAGGTAGTTAGAGCTGCTGTGACTGTGCAAGAGAGAGAGGTGAGAGTTGGGACTGCGTTGAAGGGGCAGCACAGAGCGCTGAGAGATAGAGCCGGTGTGAAGGGGCAACAGAGAGCGCTGAGATTTATTCAGAGCTGCTCTGAAGGGGCAACGGTCAGGGCTGAGAGTTATATCTGCTATGAATGGGCAACAGAGAGCGCTGAGATTTAGTCAGAGCTCCTCTGAAGGGGCAACAGAGCGCTCTGAGAGTTAGAGCTGCTGTGAAGGGGCAACCGAAAGCGCTGAGATTTAGTCAGTGCTACTCTGAAGGGCAACAGAGCGCGCTGAGATTTATTCAGAGCTGCTCTGAAGGGGCAACAGTCAGGGCTGAGAGTTATATCTGCTATGAATGGGCAACAGTTGAAGGGGCAACACAGAGCGCTGAGAGATAGAGCTGCTGTGAAGGGGCTACACAGAGCGCTGAGATTTAGTCAGAGCTGCACTGAAGGCGCAACAGCGAGCGCTGAGGTTTAGAGCTGCGTCGAAGGGGCAACAGAGAGCGCTTAGAATTAGAGCTGCTCTGAAGGAGCAAACAGGGCGGTGAGAGTTAGAGCTCCTGTGAAGGGGCAGTAGAGATCGCTGAGAGATACAGCTGCTGTGGAGGGGCCACAGAGAGTGTGAGATTTCATCAGAGCTCCTCTGAAGTGGCAACTGAGAGCGCTTACAGTTATAGGTGCTGTGAAGGGGCAACAGAGAGCGCTGCGATTTAGTCAGAGCTGCTGTGAAGGGGCAACAGAAAGTGCTGAGAGTTAGAGCTGATGTGAAGGGGAAACTGAGAGCGCTTAGCGTTAGAGCTGCTATGAATGGGCATCAGGGAGAGGTGAGATTAATTCAGAGCTGTTCTGAAGGGGCAAAAGAGAGCGCTGAGAGTTAGAGCTGCAGATAAGTGGCAACAGGGAGCGGTGAGAGTTATTCGAAGATGTTGTGAAGGGGCAACACAGAGCGCTGAGTTAGAGCTGTTGTGAAGGGGCAACCGGGAGCGCTGAAAGTTAGTCAGAGCTGCTCTGAAGGGCAACAGAGCGCTCTGAGAGTTAGCGCTGCTGTGAAGGGGCAACAGAGAGCGCTTAGAGAGCTGCTGTGAAGGGGAAACACAGAGCGCTGAGATTTAGTGAGAGCTGCACTGAAGGGGCAACCCAGAGTGCTGTGAGTTAGAGCTGCTGAGAAGGGGCAACTGAGTGCACTTAGAGTTACAGCTGCTGTGAAGGGGCAGCAGACAACGCTTGAGAATCTGTCAGCGCTCCTGTGAAGGGGCACCAGGGATGGCTGAGAATTAGAGCTGCGTTGAAGGGGCAACACGGAGTGGTGAGATTTAGCGTTGCTGAGAAGGGGCAACACATAGCGCTGAGAGAGCTCCTGTGAAGGGGCAACAGATAGCGGTGAGAGGTAGTTAGAGCTGCTGTGACTGTGCAAGAGAGAGAGGTGAGAGTTGGGACTGCGTTGAAGGGGCAGCACAGAGCGCTGAGAGATAGAGCTGGTGTGAAGGGGCAACAGAGAGCGCTGAGATTTAGTCAGAGCTGCTCTGAAGGGCAACAGAGAGCGCTGAGATTTAGTGAGAGCTGCACTGAAGGGGCAACAGCGAGCGCTGAGAGTTAGAGCTGCGTTGAAGGGGCAACACAGAGCATTGAGAGTCAGGGCTGCTGTGAAGCGGAAACAGAGTGGTGAGAGTTAGAGCTGCTGTGAAGGGGAAACAGAGAGTGGAGAGAGTTAGAGCTGTTGTGAAGGGGCAACACACAGCGCTGAGAGTTAGAGCTGCTGGGAAGGGGCAGCAGAGCTCGCTGAGGTTCAGAGCTGCTGTGAACGGGCAAGTGAGAGCGCTTAGAATTAGAGCTGCTCTGAAGAAGCAAACAGAGCGCTGAGAGATAGAGCTCCTGTGGAGGGGAAACAGAGCGCTGAGATTCAGTCAGAGCTGCTCTGAAGGGCAACAGAGAGCGCTGATAGTTAGAGCTGCGTTAAAGGGGCAACAAAGAGTGCTGTGAGTTAGAGTTGCATTGAAGGGGCAAATAAGAGCGCTTAGATTTAGAGCTGCTCTGAAGGAGCAAACAGAGCGGTGAGAGTTAGTCAGAGCTCCTGTGAAGGGGCAATAGAGAGCACTGAGAGTTCAAGCTGCTTTGGAGGGGAAACAGAGAGCGCTGAGATTTAGTCAGAGCTGCTCTGAAGGGCAATAGAGAGCGGTTAGAGTTAGAGCTGCGTTAAATTGGGAACAGAGAGTGCTGTGAGTTAGAGCTGCATTGAAGGGGCATCTGAGATCGCTTAGAGTTAGAGCTGCTGTGAAAGGTAAACAGAGAGAGGTCTGAGAGTTAGGGCAGCGTTGAAGGGGCAACATGGAGTGCTGAGAGATAGAGCTGGTGTGAAGGGGCAACAGAGAGTGGAGAGAATTAGAGCTGTTGTGAAGGGGCAACACAGAGCACTGAGAGTTAGAGCTGCTGGGAAGGGGCAACACAGAGCGCTGAGATTTAGTCAGAGCTGCTCTGAAGAGGCAACAGCGAGCGCTGAGCGATAGAGCTGCGTTGAAGGGGCAAGAGAGAGCGATGAGGTCCAGCTGCTGTGAACGGGCAACTGAGAGCGCTTAGAATTAGAGCTGCTCTGAAGGAGCAAACAGAGCGGTGAGAGTTAGTCAGAGCTCCTGTGAAGGGGCAATAGAGAGCGCTGAGAGTTAGAGCTGCTGTGAAGGGGCAACACAGAGCACTGGAAGTTAGAGCTGCTGAGAAGGGGCAACTGACAGCGCTTAGAGTTACAGCTGCTGTGAAGGGGCAACACAGAGCGCTTGAGAGTCAGTCAGTGCTCCTGTGAAGGGGCACCAGAGATCGCTGAGAATTAGAGCTGCGTTGAAGGGCAACAGAGAGCGGTGAGAGTTACAGCTGCGTTAAAGTGGGAACAGAGAGTGCTGTGAGTTATAGAGCTGCACTGAAGGGGCAACTGAGAGCGCTTAGAGTTAGAGCTGCTGTGAAGGGGAAACAGAGAGAGCTCTGAGAGTTAGAGCTGCGTTGAAGGGGCAACACGGAGTGGTGAGACTTAGCGTTGCTGAGAAAGGGCAACACATAGCGCTGAGAGAGCTCCTGTGAAGGGGCAGCAGATAGCGGTGAGAGGTAGTTAGAGCTGCTGTGACTGTGCAAGAGAGAGAGGTGAGAGTTGGGACTGCGTTGAAGGGGCAGCACAGAGCGCTGAGAGATAGAGCCGGTGTGAAGGGGCAACAGAGAGCGCTGAGATTTATTCAGAGCTGCTCTGAAGGGGCAACGGTCAGGGCTGAGAGTTATATCTGCTATGAATGGGCAACAGAGAGCGCTGAGATTTAGTCAGAGCTCCTCTGAAGGGGCAACAGAGCGCTCTGAGAGTTAGAGCTGCTGTGAAGGGGCAACCGAAAGCGCTGAGATTTAGTCAGTGCTACTCTGAAGGGCAACAGAGCGCGCTGAGATTTATTCAGAGCTGCTCTGAAGGGGCAACAGTCAGGGCTGAGAGTTATATCTGCTATGAATGGGCAACAGTTGAAGGGGCAACACAGAGCGCTGAGAGATAGAGCTGCTGTGAAGGGGCTACACAGAGCGCTGAGATTTAGTCAGAGCTGCACTGAAGGCGCAACAGCGAGCGCTGAGGTTTAGAGCTGCGTCGAAGGGGCAACAGAGAGCGCTTAGAATTAGAGCTGCTCTGAAGGAGCAAACAGGGCGGTGAGAGTTAGAGCTCCTGTGAAGGGGCAGGAGAGATCGCTGAGAGATACAGCTGCTGTGGAGGGGCCACAGAGAGTGTGAGATTTCATCAGAGCTGCTCTGAAGGGGCAACTGAGAGCGCCTAAAGTTATAGGTGCTGTGAAGGGGCAACAGAGAGCGCTGCGATTTAGTCAGAGCTGCTGTGAAGGGGCAACAGAAAGTGCTGAGAGTTAGAGCTGATGTGAAGGGGAAACTGAGAGCGCTTAGCGTTAGAGCTGCTATGAATGGGCATCAGGGAGAGGTGAGATTAATTCAGAGCTGTTCTGAAGGGGCAAAAGAGAGCGCTGAGAGTTAGAGCTGATATGAAGGTGAAACTTAGAGCGCTTAGCGTTAGAGCTGCTATGAATGGGCATCAGGGAGAGGTGAGATTAATTCAGAGCTGTTCTGAAGGGGCAAAAGAGAGCGCTGAGAGTTAGAGCTGCAGATAAGTGGCAACAGGGAGCGGTGAGAGTTATTCGAAGATGTTGTGAAGGGGCAACACAGAGCGCTGAGTTAGAGCTGTTGTGAAGGGGCAACCGGGAGCGCTGAAAGTTAGTCAGAGCTGCTCTGAAGGGCAACAGAGCGCTCTGAGAGTTAGCGCTGCTGTGAAGGGGCAACAGAGAGCGCTTAGAGAGCTGCTGTGAAGGGGAAACACAGAGCGCTGAGATTTAGTGAGAGCTGCACTGAAGGGGCAACCCAGAGTGCTGTGAGTTAGAGCTGCTGAGAAGGGGCAACTGAGTGCACTTAGAGTTACAGCTGCTGTGAAGGGGCAGCAGACAACGCTTGAGAATCTGTCAGCGCTCCTGTGAAGGGGCACCAGGGATGGCTGAGAATTAGAGCTGCGTTGAAGGGGCAACACGGAGTGGTGAGATTTAGCGTTGCTGAGAAGGGGCAACACATAGCGCTGAGAGAGCTCCTGTGAAGGGGCAACAGATAGCGGTGAGAGGTAGTTAGAGCTGCTGTGACTGTGCAAGAGAGAGAGGTGAGAGTTGGGACTGCGTTGAAGGGGCAGCACAGAGCGCTGAGAGATAGAGCTGGTGTGAAGGGGCAACAGAGAGCGCTGAGATTTAGTCAGAGCTGCTCTGAAGGGCAACAGAGAGCGCTGAGATTTAGTGAGAGCTGCACTGAAGGGGCAACAGCGAGCGCTGAGAGTTAGAGCTGCGTTGAAGGGGCAACACAGAGCATTGAGAGTCAGGGCTGCTGTGAAGCGGAAACAGAGTGGTGAGAGTTAGAGCTGCTGTGAAGGGGAAACAGAGAGTGGAGAGAGTTAGAGCTGTTGTGAAGGGGCAACACACAGCGCTGAGAGTTAGAGCTGCTGGGAAGGGGCAACAGAGCTCGCTGAGGTTCAGAGCTGCTGTGAACGGGCAAGTGAGAGCGCTTAGAATTAGAGCTGCTCTGAAGAAGCAAACAGAGCGCTGAGAGATAGAGCTCCTGTGGAGGGGAAACAGAGAGCGCTGAGATTCAGTCAGAGCTGCTCTGAAGGGCAACAGAGAGCGCTGATAGTTAGAGCTGCGTTAAAGGGGCAACAAAGAGTGCTGTGAGTTAGAGTTGCATTGAAGGGGCAAATAAGAGCGCTTAGATTTAGAGCTGCTCTGAAGGAGCAAACAGAGCGGTGAGAGTTAGTCAGAGCTCCTGTGAAGGGGCAATAGAGAGCACTGAGAGTTCAAGCTGCTTTGGAGGGGAAACAGAGAGCGCTGAGATTTAGTCAGAGCTGCTCTGAAGGGCAATAGAGAGCGGTTAGAGTTAGAGCTGCGTTAAATTGGGAACAGAGAGTGCTGTGAGTTAGAGCTGCATTGAAGGGGCATCTGAGATCGCTTAGAGTTAGAGCTGCTGTGAAAGGTAAACAGAGAGAGGTCTGAGAGTTAGGGCAGCGTTGAAGGGGCAACATGGAGTGCTGAGAGATAGAGCTGGTGTGAAGGGGCAACAGAGAGTGGAGAGAATTAGAGCTGTTGTGAAGGGGCAACACAGAGCACTGAGAGTTAGAGCTGCTGGGAAGGGGCAACACAGAGCGCTGAGATTTAGTCAGAGCTGCTCTGAAGAGGCAACAGCGAGCGCTGAGCGATAGAGCTGCGTTGAAGGGGCAAGAGAGAGCGATGAGGTCCAGCTGCTGTGAACGGGCAACTGAGAGCGCTTAGAATTAGAGCTGCTCTGAAGGAGCAAACAGAGCGGTGAGAGTTAGTCAGAGCTCCTGTGAAGGGGCAATAGAGAGCGCTGAGAGTTAGAGCTGCTGTGAAGGGGCAACACAGAGCACTGGAAGTTAGAGCTGCTGAGAAGGGGCAACTGACAGCGCTTAGAGTTACAGCTGCTGTGAAGGGGCAACACAGAGCGCTTGAGAGTCAGTCAGTGCTCCTGTGAAGGGGCACCAGAGATCGCTGAGAATTAGAGCTGCGTTGAAGGGCAACAGAGAGCGGTGAGAGTTAGAGCTGCGTTAAAGTGGGAACAGAGAGTGCTGTGAGTTATAGAGCTGCACTGAAGGGGCAACTGAGAGCGCTTAGAGTTAGAGCTGCTGTGAAGGGGAAACAGAGAGAGCTCTGAGAGTTAGAGCTGCGTTGAAGGGGCAACACGGAGTGGTGAGATTTAGCGTTGCTGAGAAAGGGCAACACATAGCGCTGAGAGAGCTCCTGTGAAGGGGCAGCAGATAGCGGTGAGAGGTAGTTAGAGCTGCTGTGACTGTGCAAGAGAGAGAGGTGAGAGTTGGGACTGCGTTGAAGGGGCAGCACAGAGCGCTGAGAGATAGAGCCGGTGTGAAGGGGCAACAGAGAGCGCTGAGATTTATTCAGAGCTGCTCTGAAGGGGCAACGGTCAGGGCTGAGAGTTATATCTGCTATGAATGGGCAACAGAGAGCGCTGAGATTTAGTCAGAGCTCCTCTGAAGGGGCAACAGAGCGCTCTGAGAGTTAGAGCTGCTGTGAAGGGGCAACCGAAAGCGCTGAGATTTAGTCAGTGCTACTCTGAAGGGCAACAGAGCGCGCTGAGATTTATTCAGAGCTGCTCTGAAGGGGCAACAGTCAGGGCTGAGAGTTATATCTGCTATGAATGGGCAACAGTTGAAGGGGCAACACAGAGCGCTGAGAGATAGAGCTGCTGTGAAGGGGCTACACAGAGCGCTGAGATTTAGTCAGAGCTGCACTGAAGGCGCAACAGCGAGCGCTGAGGTTTAGAGCTGCGTCGAAGGGGCAACAGAGAGCGCTTAGAATTAGAGCTGCTCTGAAGGAGCAAACAGGGCGGTGAGAGTTAGAGCTCCTGTGAAGGGGCAGGAGAGATCGCTGAGAGATACAGCTGCTGTGGAGGGGCCACAGAGAGTGTGAGATTTCATCAGAGCTGCTCTGAAGGGGCAACTGAGAGCGCCTAAAGTTATAGGTGCTGTGAAGGGGCAACAGAGAGCGCTGCGATTTAGTCAGAGCTGCTGTGAAGGGGCAACAGAAAGTGCTGAGAGTTAGAGCTGATGTGAAGGGGAAACTGAGAGCGCTTAGCGTTAGAGCTGCTATGAATGGGCATCAGGGAGAGGTGAGATTAATTCAGAGCTGTTCTGAAGGGGCAAAAGAGAGCGCTGAGAGTTAGAGCTGATATGAAGGTGAAACTTAGAGCGCTTAGCGTTAGAGCTGCTATGAATGGGCATCAGGGAGAGGTGAGATTAATTCAGAGCTGTTCTGAAGGGGCAAAAGAGAGCGCTGAGAGTTAGAGCTGCAGATAAGTGGCAACAGGGAGCGGTGAGAGTTATTCGAAGATGTTGTGAAGGGGCAACACAGAGCGCTGAGTTAGAGCTGTTGTGAAGGGGCAACCGGGAGCGCTGAAAGTTAGTCAGAGCTGCTCTGAAGGGCAACAGAGCGCTCTGAGAGTTAGCGCTGCTGTGAAGGGGCAACAGAGAGCGCTTAGAGAGCTGCTGTGAAGGGGAAACACAGAGCGCTGAGATTTAGTGAGAGCTGCACTGAAGGGGCAACCCAGAGTGCTGTGAGTTAGAGCTGCTGAGAAGGGGCAACTGAGTGCACTTAGAGTTACAGCTGCTGTGAAGGGGCAGCAGACAACGCTTGAGAATCTGTCAGCGCTCCTGTGAAGGGGCACCAGGGATGGCTGAGAATTAGAGCTGCGTTGAAGGGGCAACACGGAGTGGTGAGATTTAGCGTTGCTGAGAAGGGGCAACACATAGCGCTGAGAGAGCTCCTGTGAAGGGGCAACAGATAGCGGTGAGAGGTAGTTAGAGCTGCTGTGACTGTGCAAGAGAGAGAGGTGAGAGTTGGGACTGCGTTGAAGGGGCAGCACAGAGCGCTGAGAGATAGAGCTGGTGTGAAGGGGCAACAGAGAGCGCTGAGATTTAGTCAGAGCTGCTCTGAAGGGCAACAGAGAGCGCTGAGATTTAGTGAGAGCTGCACTGAAGGGGCAACAGCGAGCGCTGAGAGTTAGAGCTGCGTTGAAGGGGCAACACAGAGCATTGAGAGTCAGGGCTGCTGTTAAGCGGAAACAGAGTGGTGAGAGTTAGAGCTGCTGTGAAGGGGAAACAGAGAGTGGAGAGAGTTAGAGCTGTTGTGAAGGGGCAACACACAGCGCTGAGAGTTAGAGCTGCTGGGAAGGGGCAACAGAGCTCGCTGAGGTTCAGAGCTGCTGTGAACGGGCAAGTGAGAGCGCTTAGAATTAGAGCTGCTCTGAAGAAGCAAACAGAGCGCTGAGAGATAGAGCTCCTGTGGAGGGGAAACAGAGAGCGCTGAGATTCAGTCAGAGCTGCTCTGAAGGGCAACAGAGAGCGCTGATAGTTAGAGCTGCGTTAAAGGGGCAACAAAGAGTGCTGTGAGTTAGAGTTGCATTGAAGGGGCAAATAAGAGCGCTTAGATTTAGAGCTGCTCTGAAGGAGCAAACAGAGCGGTGAGAGTTAGTCAGAGCTCCTGTGAAGGGGCAATAGAGAGCACTGAGAGTTCAAGCTGCTTTGGAGGGGAAACAGAGAGCGCTGAGATTTAGTCAGAGCTGCTCTGAAGGGCAATAGAGAGCGGTTAGAGTTAGAGCTGCGTTAAATTGGGAACAGAGAGTGCTGTGAGTTAGAGCTGCATTGAAGGGGCATCTGAGATCGCTTAGAGTTAGAGCTGCTGTGAAAGGTAAACAGAGAGAGGTCTGAGAGTTAGGGCAGCGTTGAAGGGGCAACATGGAGTGCTGAGAGATAGAGCTGGTGTGAAGGGGCAACAGAGAGTGGAGAGAATTAGAGCTGTTGTGAAGGGGCAACACAGAGCACTGAGAGTTAGAGCTGCTGGGAAGGGGCAACACAGAGCGCTGAGATTTAGTCAGAGCTGCTCTGAAGAGGCAACAGCGAGCGCTGAGCGATAGAGCTGCGTTGAAGGGGCAAGAGAGAGCGATGAGGTCCAGCTGCTGTGAACGGGCAACTGAGAGCGCTTAGAATTAGAGCTGCTCTGAAGGAGCAAACAGAGCGGTGAGAGTTAGTCAGAGCTCCTGTGAAGGGGCAATAGAGAGCGCTGAGAGTTAGAGCTGCTGTGAAGGGGCAACACAGAGCACTGGAAGTTAGAGCTGCTGAGAAGGGGCAACTGACAGCGCTTAGAGTTACAGCTGCTGTGAAGGGGCAACACAGAGCGCTTGAGAGTCAGTCAGTGCTCCTGTGAAGGGGCACCAGAGATCGCTGAGAATTAGAGCTGCGTTGAAGGGCAACAGAGAGCGGTGAGAGTTAGAGCTGCGTTAAAGTGGGAACAGAGAGTGCTGTGAGTTATAGAGCTGCACTGAAGGGGCAACTGAGAGCGCTTAGAGTTAGAGCTGCTGTGAAGGGGAAACAGAGAGAGCTCTGAGAGTTAGAGCTGCGTTGAAGGGGCAACACGGAGTGGTGAGATTTAGCGTTGCTGAGAAAGGGCAACACATAGCGCTGAGAGAGCTCCTGTGAAGGGGCAGCAGATAGCGGTGAGAGGTAGTTAGAGCTGCTGTGACTGTGCAAGAGAGAGAGGTGAGAGTTGGGACTGCGTTGAAGGGGCAGCACAGAGCGCTGAGAGATAGAGCCGGTGTGAAGGGGCAACAGAGAGCGCTGAGATTTATTCAGAGCTGCTCTGAAGGGGCAACGGTCAGGGCTGAGAGTTATATCTGCTATGAATGGGCAACAGAGAGCGCTGAGATTTAGTCAGAGCTCCTCTGAAGGGGCAACAGAGCGCTCTGAGAGTTAGAGCTGCTGTGAAGGGGCAACCGAAAGCGCTGAGATTTAGTCAGTGCTACTCTGAAGGGCAACAGAGCGCGCTGAGATTTATTCAGAGCTGCTCTGAAGGGGCAACAGTCAGGGCTGAGAGTTATATCTGCTATGAATGGGCAACAGTTGAAGGGGCAACACAGAGCGCTGAGAGATAGAGCTGCTGTGAAGGGGCTACACAGAGCGCTGAGATTTAGTCAGAGCTGCACTGAAGGCGCAACAGCGAGCGCTGAGGTTTAGAGCTGCGTCGAAGGGGCAACAGAGAGCGCTTAGAATTAGAGCTGCTCTGAAGGAGCAAACAGGGCGGTGAGAGTTAGAGCTCCTGTGAAGGGGCAGGAGAGATCGCTGAGAGATACAGCTGCTGTGGAGGGGCCACAGAGAGTGTGAGATTTCATCAGAGCTGCTCTGAAGGGGCAACTGAGAGCGCCTAAAGTTATAGGTGCTGTGAAGGGGCAACAGAGAGCGCTGCGATTTAGTCAGAGCTGCTGTGAAGGGGCAACAGAAAGTGCTGAGAGTTAGAGCTGATGTGAAGGGGAAACTGAGAGCGCTTAGCGTTAGAGCTGCTATGAATGGGCATCAGGGAGAGGTGAGATTAATTCAGAGCTGTTCTGAAGGGGCAAAAGAGAGCGCTGAGAGTTAGAGCTGATATGAAGGTGAAACTTAGAGCGCTTAGCGTTAGAGCTGCTATGAATGGGCATCAGGGAGAGGTGAGATTAATTCAGAGCTGTTCTGAAGGGGCAAAAGAGAGCGCTGAGAGTTAGAGCTGCAGATAAGTGGCAACAGGGAGCGGTGAGAGTTATTCGAAGATGTTGTGAAGGGGCAACACAGAGCGCTGAGTTAGAGCTGTTGTGAAGGGGCAACCGGGAGCGCTGAAAGTTAGTCAGAGCTGCTCTGAAGGGCAACAGAGCGCTCTGAGAGTTAGCGCTGCTGTGAAGGGGCAACAGAGAGCGCTTAGAGAGCTGCTGTGAAGGGGAAACACAGAGCGCTGAGATTTAGTGAGAGCTGCACTGAAGGGGCAACCCAGAGTGCTGTGAGTTAGAGCTGCTGAGAAGGGGCAACTGAGTGCACTTAGAGTTACAGCTGCTGTGAAGGGGCAGCAGACAACGCTTGAGAATCTGTCAGCGCTCCTGTGAAGGGGCACCAGGGATGGCTGAGAATTAGAGCTGCGTTGAAGGGGCAACACGGAGTGGTGAGATTTAGCGTTGCTGAGAAGGGGCAACACATAGCGCTGAGAGAGCTCCTGTGAAGGGGCAACAGATAGCGGTGAGAGGTAGTTAGAGCTGCTGTGACTGTGCAAGAGAGAGAGGTGAGAGTTGGGACTGCGTTGAAGGGGCAGCACAGAGCGCTGAGAGATAGAGCTGGTGTGAAGGGGCAACAGAGAGCGCTGAGATTTAGTCAGAGCTGCTCTGAAGGGCAACAGAGAGCGCTGAGATTTAGTGAGAGCTGCACTGAAGGGGCAACAGCGAGCGCTGAGAGTTAGAGCTGCGTTGAAGGGGCAACACAGAGCATTGAGAGTCAGGGCTGCTGTTAAGCGGAAACAGAGTGGTGAGAGTTAGAGCTGCTGTGAAGGGGAAACAGAGAGTGGAGAGAGTTAGAGCTGTTGTGAAGGGGCAACACACAGCGCTGAGAGTTAGAGCTGCTGGGAAGGGGCAACAGAGCTCGCTGAGGTTCAGAGCTGCTGTGAACGGGCAAGTGAGAGCGCTTAGAATTAGAGCTGCTCTGAAGAAGCAAACAGAGCGCTGAGAGATAGAGCTGCTGTGGAGGGGAAACAGAGAGCGCTGAGATTCAGTCAGAGCTGCTCTGAAGGGCAACAGAGAGCGCTGATAGTTAGAGCTGCGTTAAAGGGGCAACAAAGAGTGCTGTGAGTTAGAGTTGCATTGAAGGGGCAAATAAGAGCGCTTAGATTTAGAGCTGCTCTGAAGGAGCAAACAGAGCGGTGAGAGTTAGTCAGAGCTCCTGTGAAGGGGCAATAGAGAGCACTGAGAGTTCAAGCTGCTTTGGAGGGGAAACAGAGAGCGCTGAGATTTAGTCAGAGCTGCTCTGAAGGGCAATAGAGAGCGGTTAGAGTTAGAGCTGCGTTAAATTGGGAACAGAGAGTGCTGTGAGTTAGAGCTGCATTGAAGGGGCATCTGAGATCGCTTAGAGTTAGAGCTGCTGTGAAAGGTAAACAGAGAGAGGTCTGAGAGTTAGGGCAGCATTGAAGGGGCAACATGGAGTGCTGAGAGATAGAGCTGGTGTGAAGGGGCAACAGAGAGTGGAGAGAATTAGAGCTGTTGTGAAGGGGCAACACAGAGCACTGAGAGTTAGAGCTGCTGGGAAGGGGCAACACAGAGCGCTGAGATTTAGTCAGAGCTGCTCTGAAGAGGCAACAGCGAGCGCTGAGCGATAGAGCTGCGTTGAAGGGGCAAGAGAGAGCGATGAGGTCCAGCTGCTGTGAACGGGCAACTGAGAGCGCTTAGAATTAGAGCTGCTCTGAAGGAGCAAACAGAGCGGTGAGAGTTAGTCAGAGCTCCTGTGAAGGGGCAATAGAGAGCGCTGAGAGTTAGAGCTGCTGTGAAGGGGCAACACAGAGCACTGGAAGTTAGAGCTGCTGAGAAGGGGCAACTGACAGCGCTTAGAGTTACAGCTGCTGTGAAGGGGCAACACAGAGCGCTTGAGAGTCAGTCAGTGCTCCTGTGAAGGGGCACCAGAGATCGCTGAGAATTAGAGCTGCGTTGAAGGGCAACAGAGAGCGGTGAGAGTTAGAGCTGCGTTAAAGTGGGAACAGAGAGTGCTGTGAGTTATAGAGCTGCACTGAAGGGGCAACTGAGAGCGCTTAGAGTTAGAGCTGCTGTGAAGGGGAAACAGAGAGAGCTCTGAGAGTTAGAGCTGCGTTGAAGGGGCAACACGGAGTGGTGAGATTTAGCGTTGCTGAGAAAGGGCAACACATAGCGCTGAGAGAGCTCCTGTGAAGGGGCAGCAGATAGCGGTGAGAGGTAGTTAGAGCTGCTGTGACTGTGCAAGAGAGAGAGGTGAGAGTTGGGACTGCGTTGAAGGGGCAGCACAGAGCGCTGAGAGATAGAGCCGGTGTGAAGGGGCAACAGAGAGCGCTGAGATTTATTCAGAGCTGCTCTGAAGGGGCAACGGTCAGGGCTGAGAGTTATATCTGCTATGAATGGGCAACAGAGAGCGCTGAGATTTAGTCAGAGCTCCTCTGAAGGGGCAACAGAGCGCTCTGAGAGTTAGAGCTGCTGTGAAGGGGCAACCGAAAGCGCTGAGATTTAGTCAGTGCTACTCTGAAGGGCAACAGAGCGCGCTGAGATTTATTCAGAGCTGCTCTGAAGGGGCAACAGTCAGGGCTGAGAGTTATATCTGCTATGAATGGGCAACAGTTGAAGGGGCAACACAGAGCGCTGAGAGATAGAGCTGCTGTGAAGGGGCTACACAGAGCGCTGAGATTTAGTCAGAGCTGCACTGAAGGCGCAACAGCGAGCGCTGAGGTTTAGAGCTGCGTCGAAGGGGCAACAGAGAGCGCTTAGAATTAGAGCTGCTCTGAAGGAGCAAACAGGGCGGTGAGAGTTAGAGCTCCTGTGAAGGGGCAGTAGAGATCGCTGAGAGATACAGCTGCTGTGGAGGGGCCACAGAGAGTGTGAGATTTCATCAGAGCTCCTCTGAAGTGGCAACTGAGAGCGCTTACAGTTATAGGTGCTGTGAAGGGGCAACAGAGAGCGCTGCGATTTAGTCAGAGCTGCTGTGAAGGGGCAACAGAAAGTGCTGAGAGTTAGAGCTGATGTGAAGGGGAAACTTAGAGCGCTTAGCGTTAGAGCTGCTATGAATGGGCATCAGGGAGAGGTGAGATTAATTCAGAGCTGTTCTGAAGGGGCAAAAGAGAGCGCTGAGAGTTAGAGCTGCAGATAAGTGGCAACAGGGAGCGGTGAGAGTTATTCGAAGATGTTGTGAAGGGGCAACACAGAGCGCTGAGTTAGAGCTGTTGTGAAGGGGCAACCGGGAGCGCTGAAAGTTAGTCAGAGCTGCTCTGAAGGGCAACAGAGCGCTCTGCGAGTTAGCGCTGCTGTGAAGGGGCAACAGAGAGCGCTTAGAGAGCTGCTGTGAAGGGGAAACACAGAGCGCTGAGATTTAGTGAGAGCTGCACTGAAGGGGCAACCCAGAGCGCTGTGAGTTAGAGCTGCTGAGAAGGGGCAACTGAGTGCACTTAGAGTTACAGCTGCTGTGAAGGGGCAGCAGACAACGCTTGAGAATCTGTCAGCGCTCCTGTGAAGGGGCACCAGGGATCGCTGAGAATTAGAGCTGCGTTGAAGGGGCAACACGGAGTGGTGAGATTTAGCGTTGCTGAGAAGGGGCAACACATAGCGCTGAGAGAGCTCCTGTGAAGGGGCAACAGATAGCGGTGAGAGGTAGTTAGAGCTGCTGTGACTGTGCAAGAGAGAGAGGTGAGAGTTGGGACTGCGTTGAAGGGGCAGCACAGAGCGCTGAGAGATAGAGCTGGTGTGAAGGGGCAACAGAGAGCGCTGAGATTTAGTCAGAGCTGCTCTGAAGGGCAACAGAGAGCGCTGAGATTTAGTGAGAGCTGCACTGAAGGGGCAACAGCGAGCGCTGAGAGTTAGAGCTGCGTTGAAGGGGCAACACAGAGCATTGAGAGTCAGGGCTGCTGTGAAGCGGAAACAGAGTGGTGAGAGTTAGAGCTGCTGTGAAGGGGAAACAGAGAGTGGAGAGAGTTAGAGCTGTTGTGAAGGGGCAACACACAGCGCTGAGAGTTAGAGCTGCTGGGAAGGGGCAGCAGAGCTCGCTGAGGTTCAGAGCTGCTGTGAACGGGCAAGTGAGAGCGCTTAGAATTAGAGCTGCTCTGAAGAAGCAAACAGAGCGCTGAGAGATAGAGCTGCTGTGGAGGGGAAACAGAGAGCGCTGAGATTCAGTCAGAGCTGCTCTGAAGGGCAACAGAGAGCGCTGATAGTTAGAGCTGCGTTAAAGGGGCAACAAAGAGTGCTGTGAGTTAGAGTTGCATTGAAGGGGCAAATAAGAGCGCTTAGATTTAGAGCTGCTCTGAAGGAGCAAACAGAGCGGTGAGAGTTAGTCAGAGCTCCTGTGAAGGGGCAATAGAGAGCACTGAGAGTTCAAGCTGCTTTGGAGGGGAAACAGAGAGCGCTGAGATTTAGTCAGAGCTGCTCTGAAGGGCAATAGAGAGCGGTTAGAGTTAGAGCTGCGTTAAATTGGGAACAGAGAGTGCTGTGAGTTAGAGCTGCATTGAAGGGGCATCTGAGATCGCTTAGAGTTAGAGCTGCTGTGAAAGGTAAACAGAGAGAGGTCTGAGAGTTAGGGCAGCGTTGAAGGGGCAACATGGAGTGCTGAGAGATAGAGCTGGTGTGAAGGGGCAACAGAGAGTGGAGAGAATTAGAGCTGTTGTGAAGGGGCAACACAGAGCACTGAGAGTTAGAGCTGCTGGGAAGGGGCAACACAGAGCGCTGAGATTTAGTCAGAGCTGCTCTGAAGAGGCAACAGCGAGCGCTGAGCGATAGAGCTGCGTTGAAGGGGCAAGAGAGAGCGATGAGGTCCAGCTGCTGTGAACGGGCAACTGAGAGCGCTTAGAATTAGAGCTGCTCTGAAGGAGCAAACAGAGCGGTGAGAGTTAGTCAGAGTTCCTGTGAAGGGGCAATAGAGAGCGCTGAGAGTTAGAGCTGCTGTGAAGGGGCAACACAGAGCACTGGAAGTTAGAGCTGCTGAGAAGGGGCAACTGACAGCGCTTAGAGTTACAGCTGCTGTGAAGGGGCAACACAGAGCGCTTGAGAGTCAGTCAGTGCTCCTGTGAAGGGGCACCAGAGATCGCTGAGAATTAGAGCTGCGTTGAAGGGCAACAGAGAGCGGTGAGAGTTAGAGCTGCGTTAAAGTGGGAACAGAGAGTGCTGTGAGTTATAGAGCTGCACTGAAGGGGCAACTGAGAGCGCTTAGAGTTAGAGCTGCTGTGAAGGGGAAACAGAGAGAGCTCTGAGAGTTAGAGCTGCGTTGAAGGGGCAACACGGAGTGGTGAGATTTAGCGTTGCTGAGAAAGGGCAACACATAGCGCTGAGAGAGCTCCTGTGAAGGGGCAGCAGATAGCGGTGAGAGGTAGTTAGAGCTGCTGTGACTGTGCAAGAGAGAGAGGTGAGAGTTGGGACTGCGTTGAAGGGGCAGCACAGAGCGCTGAGAGATAGAGCCGGTGTGAAGGGGCAACAGAGAGCGCTGAGATTTATTCAGAGCTGCTCTGAAGGGGCAACGGTCAGGGCTGAGAGTTATATCTGCTATGAATGGGCAACAGAGAGCGCTGAGATTTAGTCAGAGCTCCTCTGAAGGGGCAACAGAGCGCTCTGAGAGTTAGAGCTGCTGTGAAGGGGCAACCGAAAGCGCTGAGATTTAGTCAGTGCTACTCTGAAGGGCAACAGAGCGCGCTGAGATTTATTCAGAGCTGCTCTGAAGGGGCAACAGTCAGGGCTGAGAGTTATATCTGCTATGAATGGGCAACAGTTGAAGGGGCAACACAGAGCGCTGAGAGATAGAGCTGCTGTGAAGGGGCTACACAGAGCGCTGAGATTTAGTCAGAGCTGCACTGAAGGCGCAACAGCGAGCGCTGAGGTTTAGAGCTGCGTCGAAGGGGCAACAGAGAGCGCTTAGAATTAGAGCTGCTCTGAAGGAGCAAACAGGGCGGTGAGAGTTAGAGCTCCTGTGAAGGGGCAGTAGAGATCGCTGAGAGATACAGCTGCTGTGGAGGGGCCACAGAGAGTGTGAGATTTCATCAGAGCTCCTCTGAAGTGGCAACTGAGAGCGCTTACAGTTATAGGTGCTGTGAAGGGGCAACAGAGAGCGCTGCGATTTAGTCAGAGCTGCTGTGAAGGGGCAACAGAAAGTGCTGAGAGTTAGAGCTGATGTGAAGGGGAAACTGAGAGCGCTTAGCGTTAGAGCTGCTATGAATGGGCATCAGGGAGAGGTGAGATTAATTCAGAGCTGTTCTGAAGGGGCAAAAGAGAGCGCTGAGAGTTAGAGCTGCAGATAAGTGGCAACAGGGAGCGGTGAGAGTTATTCGAAGATGTTGTGAAGGGGCAACACAGAGCGCTGAGTTAGAGCTGTTGTGAAGGGGCAACCGGGAGCGCTGAAAGTTAGTCAGAGCTGCTCTGAAGGGCAACAGAGCGCTCTGAGAGTTAGCGCTGCTGTGAAGGGGCAACAGAGAGCGCTTAGAGAGCTGCTGTGAAGGGGAAACACAGAGCGCTGAGATTTGGTGAGAGCTGCACTGAAGGGGCAACCCAGAGTGCTGTGAGTTAGAGCTGCTGAGAAGGGGCAACTGAGTGCACTTAGAGTTACAGCTGCTGTGAAGGGGCAGCAGACAACGCTTGAGAATCTGTCAGCGCTCCTGTGAAGGGGCACCAGGGATCGCTGAGAATTAGAGCTGCGTTGAAGGGGCAACACGGAGTGGTGAGATTTAGCGTTGCTGAGAAGGGGCAACACATAGCGCTGAGAGAGCTCCTGTGAAGGGGCAACAGATAGCGGTGAGAGGTAGTTAGAGCTGCTGTGACTGTGCAAGAGAGAGAGGTGAGAGTTGGGACTGCGTTGAAGGGGCAGCACAGAGCGCTGAGAGATAGAGCTGGTGTGAAGGGGCAACAGAGAGCGCTGAGATTTAGTCAGAGCTGCTCTGAAGGGCAACAGAGAGCGCTGAGATTTAGTGAGAGCTGCACTGAAGGGGCAACAGCGAGCGCTGAGAGTTAGAGCTGCGTTGAAGGGGCAACACAGAGCATTGAGAGTCAGGGCTGCTGTGAAGCGGAAACAGAGTGGTGAGAGTTAGAGCTGCTGTGAAGGGGAAACAGAGAGTGGAGAGAGTTAGAGCTGTTTTGAAGGGGCAACACACAGCGCTGAGAGTTAGAGCTGCTGGGAAGGGGCAGCAGAGCTCGCTGAGGTTCAGAGCTGCTGTGAACGGGCAAGTGAGAGCGCTTAGAATTAGAGCTGCTCTGAAGAAGCAAACAGAGCGCTGAGAGATAGAGCTGCTGTGGAGGGGAAACAGAGAGCGCTGAGATTCAGTCAGAGCTGCTCTGAAGGGCAACAGAGAGCGCTGATAGTTAGAGCTGCGTTAAAGGGGCAACAAAGAGTGCTGTGAGTTAGAGTTGCATTGAAGGGGCAAATAAGAGCGCTTAGATTTAGAGCTGCTCTGAAGGAGCAAACAGAGCGGTGAGAGTTAGTCAGAGCTCCTGTGAAGGGGCAATAGAGAGCACTGAGAGTTCAAGCTGCTTTGGAGGGGAAACAGAGAGCGCTGAGATTTAGTCAGAGCTGCTCTGAAGGGCAATAGAGAGCGGTTAGAGTTAGAGCTGCGTTAAATTGGGAACAGAGAGTGCTGTGAGTTAGAGCTGCATTGAAGGGGCATCTGAGATCGCTTAGAGTTAGAGCTGCTGTGAAAGGTAAACAGAGAGAGGTCTGAGAGTTAGGGCAGCGTTGAAGGGGCAACATGGAGTGCTGAGAGATAGAGCTGGTGTGAAGGGGCAACAGAGAGTGGAGAGAATTAGAGCTGTTGTGAAGGGGCAACACAGAGCACTGAGAGTTAGAGCTGCTGGGAAGGGGCAACACAGAGCGCTGAGATTTAGTCAGAGCTGCTCTGAAGAGGCAACAGCGAGCGCTGAGCGATAGAGCTGCGTTGAAGGGGCAAGAGAGAGCGATGAGGTCCAGCTGCTGTGAACGGGCAACTGAGAGCGCTTAGAATTAGAGCTGCTCTGAAGGAGCAAACAGAGCGGTGAGAGTTAGTCAGAGCTCCTGCGAAGGGGCAATAGAGAGCGCTGAGAGTTAGAGCTGCTGTGAAGGGGCAACACAGAGCACTGGAAGTTAGAGCTGCTGAGAAGGGGCAACTGACAGCGCTTAGAGTTACAGCTGCTGTGAAGGGGCAACACAGAGCGCTTGAGAGTCAGTCAGTGCTCCTGTGAAGGGGCACCAGAGATCGCTGAGAATTAGAGCTGCGTTGAAGGGCAACAGAGAGCGGTGAGAGTTAGAGCTGCGTTAAAGTGGGAACAGAGAGTGCTGTGAGTTATAGAGCTGCACTGAAGGGGCAACTGAGAGCGCTTAGAGTTAGAGCTGCTGTGAAGGGGAAACAGAGAGAGCTCTGAGAGTTAGAGCTGCGTTGAAAGGGCAACACGGAGTGGTGAGATTTAGCGTTGCTGAGAAAGGGCAACACATAGCGCTGAGAGAGCTCCTGTGAAGGGGCAGCAGATAGCGGTGAGAGGTAGTTAGAGCTGCTGTGACTGTGCAAGAGAGAGAGGTGAGAGTTGGGACTGCGTTGAAGGGGCAGCACAGAGCGCTGAGAGATAGAGCCGGTGTGAAGGGGCAACAGAGAGCACTGAGATTTATTCAGAGCTGCTCTGAAGGGGCAACGGTCAGGGCTGAGAGTTATATCTGCTATGAATGGGCAACAGAGAGCGCTGAGATTTAGTCAGAGCTCCTCTGAAGGGGCAACAGAGCGCTCTGAGAGTTAGAGCTGCTGTGAAGGGGCAACCGAAAGCGCTGAGATTTAGTCAGTGCTACTCTGAAGGGCAACAGAGCGCGCTGAGATTTATTCAGAGCTGCTCTGAAGGGGCAACAGTCAGGGCTGAGAGTTATATCTGCTATGAATGGGCAACAGTTGAAGGGGCAACACAGAGCGCTGAGAGATAGAGCTGCTGTGAAGGGGCTACACAGAGCGCTGAGATTTAGTCAGAGCTGCACTGAAGGCGCAACAGCGAGCGCTGAGGTTTAGAGCTGCGTCGAAGGGGCAACAGAGAGCGCTTAGAATTAGAGCTGCTCTGAAGGAGCAAACAGGGCGGTGAGAGTTAGAGCTCCTGTGAAGGGGCAGGAGAGATCGCTGAGAGATACAGCTGCTGTGGAGGGGCCACAGAGAGTGTGAGATTTCATCAGAGCTGCTCTGAAGGGGCAACTGAGAGCGCTTACAGTTATAGGTGCTGTGAAGGGGCAACAGAGAGCGCTGCGATTTAGTCAGAGCTGCTGTGAAGGGGCAACAGAAAGTGCTGAGAGTTAGAGCTGATGTGAAGGGGAAACTGAGAGCGCTTAGCGTTAGAGCTGCTATGAATGGGCATCAGGGAGAGGTGAGATTAATTCAGAGCTGTTCTGAAGGGGCAAAAGAGAGCGCTGAGAGTTAGAGCTGCAGATAAGTGGCAACAGGGAGCGGTGAGAGTTATTCGAAGATGTTGTGAAGGGGCAACACAGAGCGCTGAGTTAGAGCTGTTGTGAAGGGGCAACCGGGAGCGCTGAAAGTTAGTCAGAGCTGCTCTGAAGGGCAACAGAGCGCTCTGCGAGTTAGCGCTGCTGTGAAGGGGCAACAGAGAGCGCTTAGAGAGCTGCTGTGAAGGGGAAACACAGAGCGCTGAGATTTAGTGAGAGCTGCACTGAAGGGGCAACCCAGAGTGCTGTGAGTTAGAGCTGCTGAGAAGGGGCAACTGAGTGCACTTAGAGTTACAGCTGCTGTGAAGGGGCAGCAGACAACGCTTGAGAATCTGTCAGCGCTCCTGTGAAGGGGCACCAGGGATGGCTGAGAATTAGAGCTGCGTTGAAGGGGCAACACGGAGTGGTGAGATTTAGCGTTGCTGAGAAGGGGCAACACATAGCGCTGAGAGAGCTCCTGTGAAGGGGCAACAGATAGCGGTGAGAGGTAGTTAGAGCTGCTGTGACTGTGCAAGAGAGAGAGGTGAGAGTTGGGACTGCGTTGAAGGGGCAGCACAGAGCGCTGAGAGATAGAGCTGGTGTGAAGGGGCAACAGAGAGCGCTGAGATTTAGTCAGAGCTGCTCTGAAGGGCAACAGAGAGCGCTGAGATTTAGTGAGAGCTGCACTGAAGGGGCAACAGCGAGCGCTGAGAGTTAGAGCTGCGTTGAAGGGGCAACACAGAGCATTGAGAGTCAGGGCTGCTGTGAAGCGGAAACAGAGTGGTGAGAGTTAGAGCTGCTGTGAAGGGGAAACAGAGAGTGGAGAGAGTTAGAGCTGTTGTGAAGGGGCAACACACAGCGCTGAGAGTTAGAGCTGCTGGGAAGGGGCAGCAGAGCTCGCTGAGGTTCAGAGCTGCTGTGAACGGGCAAGTGAGAGCGCTTAGAATTAGAGCTGCTCTGAAGAAGCAAACAGAGCGCTGAGAGATAGAGCTCCTGTGGAGGGGAAACAGAGAGCGCTGAGATTCAGTCAGAGCTGCTCTGAAGGGCAACAGAGAGCGCTGATAGTTAGAGCTGCGTTAAAGGGGCAACAAAGAGTGCTGTGAGTTAGAGTCGCATTGAAGGGGCAAATAAGAGCGCTTAGATTTAGAGCTGCTCTGAAGGAGCAAACAGAGCGGTGAGAGTTAGTCAGAGCTCCTGTGAAGGGGCAATAGAGAGCACTGAGAGTTCAAGCTGCTTTGGAGGGGAAACAGAGAGCGCTGAGATTTAGTCAGAGCTGCTCTGAAGGGCAATAGAGAGCGGTTAGAGTTAGAGCTGCGTTAAATTGGGAACAGAGAGTGCTGTGAGTTAGAGCTGCATTGAAGGGGCATCTGAGATCGCTTAGAGTTAGAGCTGCTGTGAAAGGTAAACAGAGAGAGGTCTGAGAGTTAGGGCAGCGTTGAAGGGGCAACATGGAGTGCTGAGAGATAGAGCTGGTGTGAAGGGGCAACAGAGAGTGGAGAGAATTAGAGCTGTTGTGAAGGGGCAACACAGAGCACTGAGAGTTAGAGCTGCTGGGAAGGGGCAACACAGAGCGCTGAGATTTAGTCAGAGCTGCTCTGAAGAGGCAACAGCGAGCGCTGAGCGATAGAGCTGCGTTGAAGGGGCAAGAGAGAGCGATGAGGTCCAGCTGCTGTGAACGGGCAACTGAGAGCGCTTAGAATTAGAGCTGCTCTGAAGGAGCAAACAGAGCGGTGAGAGTTAGTCAGAGCTCCTGTGAAGGGGCAATAGAGAGCGCTGAGAGTTAGAGCTGCTGTGAAGGGGCAACACAGAGCACTGGAAGTTAGAGCTGCTGAGAAGGGGCAACTGACAGCGCTTAGAGTTACAGCTGCTGTGAAGGGGCAACACAGAGCGCTTGAGAGTCAGTCAGTGCTCCTGTGAAGGGGCACCAGAGATCGCTGAGAATTAGAGCTGCGTTGAAGGGCAACAGAGAGCGGTGAGAGTTAGAGCTGCGTTAAAGTGGGAACAGAGAGTGCTGTGAGTTATAGAGCTGCACTGAAGGGGCAACTGAGAGCGCTTAGAGTTAGAGCTGCTGTGAAGGGGAAACAGAGAGAGCTCTGAGAGTTAGAGCTGCGTTGAAGGGGCAACACGGAGTGGTGAGATTTAGCGTTGCTGAGAAAGGGCAACACATAGCGCTGAGAGAGCTCCTGTGAAGGGGCAGCAGATAGCGGTGAGAGGTAGTTAGAGCTGCTGTGACTGTGCAAGAGAGAGAGGTGAGAGTTGGGACTGCGTTGAAGGGGCAGCACAGAGCGCTGAGAGATAGAGCCGGTGTGAAGGGGCAACAGAGAGCGCTGAGATTTATTCAGAGCTGCTCTGAAGGGGCAACGGTCAGGGCTGAGAGTTATATCTGCTATGAATGGGCAACAGAGAGCGCTGAGATTTAGTCAGAGCTCCTCTGAAGGGGCAACAGAGCGCTCTGAGAGTTAGAGCTGCTGTGAAGGGGCAACCGAAAGCGCTGAGATTTAGTCAGTGCTACTCTGAAGGGCAACAGAGCGCGCTGAGATTTATTCAGAGCTGCTCTGAAGGGGCAACAGTCAGGGCTGAGAGTTATATCTGCTATGAATGGGCAACAGTTGAAGGGGCAACACAGAGCGCTGAGAGATAGAGCTGCTGTGAAGGGGCTACACAGAGCGCTGAGATTTAGTCAGAGCTGCACTGAAGGCGCAACAGCGAGCGCTGAGGTTTAGAGCTGCGTCGAAGGGGCAACAGAGAGCGCTTAGAATTAGAGCTGCTCTGAAGGAGCAAACAGGGCGGTGAGAGTTAGAGCTCCTGTGAAGGGGCAGTAGAGATCGCTGAGAGATACAGCTGCTGTGGAGGGGCCACAGAGAGTGTGAGATTTCATCAGAGCTCCTCTGAAGTGGCAACTGAGAGCGCTTACAGTTATAGGTGCTGTGAAGGGGCAACAGAGAGCGCTGCGATTTAGTCAGAGCTGCTGTGAAGGGGCAACAGAAAGTGCTGAGAGTTAGAGCTGATGTGAAGGGGAAACTTAGAGCGCTTAGCGTTAGAGCTGCTATGAATGGGCATCAGGGAGAGGTGAGATTAATTCAGAGCTGTTCTGAAGGGGCAAAAGAGAGCGCTGAGAGTTAGAGCTGCAGATAAGTGGCAACAGGGAGCGGTGAGAGTTATTCGAAGATGTTGTGAAGGGGCAACACAGAGCGCTGAGTTAGAGCTGTTGTGAAGGGGCAACCGGGAGCGCTGAAAGTTAGTCAGAGCTGCTCTGAAGGGCAACAGAGCGCTCTGCGAGTTAGCGCTGCTGTGAAGGGGCAACAGAGAGCGCTTAGAGAGCTGCTGTGAAGGGGAAACACAGAGCGCTGAGATTTAGTGAGAGCTGCACTGAAGGGGCAACCCAGAGTGCTGTGAGTTAGAGCTGCTGAGAAGGGGCAACTGAGTGCACTTAGAGTTACAGCTGCTGTGAAGGGGCAGCAGACAACGCTTGAGAATCTGTCAGCGCTCCTGTGAAGGGGCACCAGGGATGGCTGAGAATTAGAGCTGCGTTGAAGGGGCAACACGGAGTGGTGAGATTTAGCGTTGCTGAGAAGGGGCAACACATAGCGCTGAGAGAGCTCCTGTGAAGGGGCAACAGATAGCGGTGAGAGGTAGTTAGAGCTGCTGTGACTGTGCAAGAGAGAGAGGTGAGAGTTGGGACTGCGTTGAAGGGGCAGCACAGAGCGCTGAGAGATAGAGCTGGTGTGAAGGGGCAACAGAGAGCGCTGAGATTTAGTCAGAGCTGCTCTGAAGGGCAACAGAGAGCGCTGAGATTTAGTGAGAGCTGCACTGAAGGGGCAACAGCGAGCGCTGAGAGTTAGAGCTGCGTTGAAGGGGCAACACAGAGCATTGAGAGTCAGGGCTGCTGTGAAGCGGAAACAGAGTGGTGAGAGTTAGAGCTGCTGTGAAGGGGAAACAGAGAGTGGAGAGAGTTAGAGCTGTTGTGAAGGGGCAACACACAGCGCTGAGAGTTAGAGCTGCTGGGAAGGGGCAACAGAGCTCGCTGAGGTTCAGAGCTGCTGTGAACGGGCAAGTGAGAGCGCTTAGAATTAGAGCTGCTCTGAAGAAGCAAACAGAGCGCTGAGAGATAGAGCTGGTGTGGAGGGGAAACAGAGAGCGCTGAGATTTAGTCAGAGCTGCTCTGAAGGGCAACAGAGAGCGCTGAGATTTAGTGAGAGCTGCACTGAAGGGGCAACAGCGAGCGCTGAGAGTTAGAGCTGCGTTGAAGGGGCAACACAGAGCATTGAGAGTCAGGGCTGCTGTGAAGCGGAAACAGAGTGGTGAGAGTTAGAGCTGCTGTGAAGGGGAAACAGAGAGTGGAGAGAGTTAGAGCTGTTGTGAAGGGGCAACACACAGCGCTGAGAGTTAGAGCTGCTGGGAAGGGGCAGCAGAGCTCGCTGAGGTTCAGAGCTGCTGTGAACGGGCAAGTGAGAGCGCTTAGAATTAGAGCTGCTCTGAAGAAGCAAACAGAGCGCTGAGAGATAGAGCTCCTGTGGAGGGGAAACAGAGAGCGCTGAGATTCAGTCAGAGCTGCTCTGAAGGGCAACAGAGAGCGCTGATAGTTAGAGCTGCGTTAAAGGGGCCAAAAAGAGTGCTGTGAGTTAGAGTTGCATTGAAGGGGCAAATAAGAGCGCTTAGATTTAGAGCTGCTCTGAAGGAGCAAACAGAGCGGTGAGAGTTAGTCAGAGCTCCTGTGAAGGGGCAATAGAGAGCACTGAGAGTTCAAGCTGCTTTGGAGGGGAAACAGAGAGCACTGAGATTTAGTCAGAGCTGCTCTGAAGGGCAATAGAGAGCGGTTAGAGTTAGAGCTGCGTTAAATTGGGAACAGAGAGTGCTGTGAGTTAGAGCTGCATTGAAGGGGCATCTGAGATCGCTTAGAGTTAGAGCTGCTGTGAAAGGTAAACAGAGAGAGGTCTGAGAGTTAGGGCAGCGTTGAAGGGGCAACATGGAGTGCTGAGAGATAGAGCTGGTGTGAAGGGGCAACAGAGAGTGGAGAGAATTAGAGCTGTTGTGAAGGGGCAACACAGAGCACTGAGAGTTAGAGCTGCTGGGAAGGGGCAACACAGAGCGCTGAGATTTAGTCAGAGCTGCTCTGAAGAGGCAACAGCGAGCGCTGAGCGATAGAGCTGCGTTGAAGGGGCAAGAGAGAGCGATGAGGTCCAGCTGCTGTGAACGGGCAACTGAGAGCGCTTAGAATTAGAGCTGCTCTGAAGGAGCAAACAGAGCGGTGAGAGTTAGTCAGAGCTCCTGTGAAGGGGCAATAGAGAGCGCTGAGAGTTAGAGCTGCTGTGAAGGGGCAACACAGAGCACTGGAAGTTAGAGCTGCTGAGAAGGGGCAACTGACAGCGCTTAGAGTTACAGCTGCTGTGAAGGGGCAACACAGAGCGCTTGAGAGTCAGTCAGTGCTCCTGTGAAGGGGCACCAGAGATCGCTGAGAATTAGAGCTGCGTTGAAGGGCAACAGAGAGCGGTGAGAGTTAGAGCTGCGTTAAAGTGGGAACAGAGAGTGCTGTGAGTTATAGAGCTGCACTGAAGGGGCAACTGAGAGCGCTTAGAGTTAGAGCTGCTGTGAAGGGGAAACAGAGAGAGCTCTGAGAGTTAGAGCTGCGTTGAAGGGGCAACACGGAGTGGTGAGATTTAGCGTTGCTGAGAAAGGGCAACACATAGCGCTGAGAGAGCTCCTGTGAAGGGGCAGCAGATAGCGGTGAGAGGTAGTTAGAGCTGCTGTGACTGTGCAAGAGAGAGAGGTGAGAGTTGGGACTGCGTTGAAGGGGCAGCACAGAGCGCTGAGAGATAGAGCCGGTGTGAAGGGGCAACAGAGAGCGCTGAGATTTATTCAGAGCTGCTCTGAAGGGGCAACGGTCAGGGCTGAGAGTTATATCTGCTATGAATGGGCAACAGAGAGCGCTGAGATTTAGTCAGAGCTCCTCTGAAGGGGCAACAGAGCGCTCTGAGAGTTAGAGCTGCTGTGAAGGGGCAACCGAAAGCGCTGAGATTTAGTCAGTGCTACTCTGAAGGGCAACAGAGCGCGCTGAGATTTATTCAGAGCTGCTCTGAAGGGGCAACAGTCAGGGCTGAGAGTTATATCTGCTATGAATGGGCAACAGTTGAAGGGGCAACACAGAGCGCTGAGAGATAGAGCTGCTGTGAAGGGGCTACACAGAGCGCTGAGATTTAGTCAGAGCTGCACTGAAGGCGCAACAGCGAGCGCTGAGGTTTAGAGCTGCGTCGAAGGGGCAACAGAGAGCGCTTAGAATTAGAGCTGCTCTGAAGGAGCAAACAGGGCGGTGAGAGTTAGAGCTCCTGTGAAGGGGCAGGAGAGATCGCTGAGAGATACAGCTGCTGTGGAGGGGCCACAGAGAGTGTGAGATTTCATCAGAGCTGCTCTGAAGGGGCAACTGAGAGCGCTTACAGTTATAGGTGCTGTGAAGGGGCAACAGAGAGCGCTGCGATTTAGTCAGAGCTGCTGTGAAGGGGCAACAGAAAGTGCTGAGAGTTAGAGCTGATGTGAAGGGGAAACTGAGAGCGCTTAGCGTTAGAGCTGCTATGAATGGGCATCAGGGAGAGGTGAGATTAATTCAGAGCTGTTCTGAAGGGGCAAAAGAGAGCGCTGAGAGTTAGAGCTGATATGAAGGTGAAACTTAGAGCGCTTAGCGTTAGAGCTGCTATGAATGGGCATCAGGGAGAGGTGAGATTAATTCAGAGCTGTTCTGAAGGGGCAAAAGAGAGCGCTGAGAGTTAGAGCTGCAGATAAGTGGCAACAGGGAGCGGTGAGAGTTATTCGAAGATGTTGTGAAGGGGCAACACAGAGCGCTGAGTTAGAGCTGTTGTGAAGGGGCAACCGGGAGCGCTGAAAGTTAGTCAGAGCTGCTCTGAAGGGCAACAGAGCGCTCTGAGAGTTAGCGCTGCTGTGAAGGGGCAACAGAGAGCGCTTAGAGAGCTGCTGTGAAGGGGAAACACAGAGCGCTGAGATTTAGTGAGAGCTGCACTGAAGGGGCAACCCAGAGTGCTGTGAGTTAGAGCTGCTGAGAAGGGGCAACTGAGTGCACTTAGAGTTACAGCTGCTGTGAAGGGGCAGCAGACAACGCTTGAGAATCTGTCAGCGCTCCTGTGAAGGGGCACCAGGGATCGCTGAGAATTAGAGCTGCGTTGAAGGGGCAACACGGAGTGGTGAGATTTAGCGTTGCTGAGAAGGGGCAACACATAGCGCTGAGAGAGCTCCTGTGAAGGGGCAACAGATAGCGGTGAGAGGTAGTTAGAGCTGCTGTGACTGTGCAAGAGAGAGAGGTGAGAGTTGGGACTGCGTTGAAGGGGCAGCACAGAGCGCTGAGAGATAGAGCTGGTGTGAAGGGGCAACAGAGAGCGCTGAGATTTAGTCAGAGCTGCTCTGAAGGGCAACAGAGAGCGCTGAGATTTAGTGAGAGCTGCACTGAAGGGGCAACAGCGAGCGCTGAGAGTTAGAGCTGCGTTGAAGGGGCAACACAGAGCATTGAGAGTCAGGGCTGCTGTGAAGCGGAAACAGAGTGGTGAGAGTTAGAGCTGCTGTGAAGGGGAAACAGAGAGTGGAGAGAGTTAGAGCTGTTGTGAAGGGGCAACACACAGCGCTGAGAGTTAGAGCTGCTGGGAAGGGGCAACAGAGCTCGCTGAGGTTCAGAGCTGCTGTGAACGGGCAAGTGAGAGCGCTTAGAATTAGAGCTGCTCTGAAGAAGCAAACAGAGCGCTGAGAGATAGAGCTCCTGTGGAGGGGAAACAGAGAGCGCTGAGATTCAGTCAGAGCTGCTCTGAAGGGCAACAGAGAGCGCTGATAGTTAGAGCTGCGTTAAAGGGGCAACAAAGAGTGCTGTGAGTTAGAGTTGCATTGAAGGGGCAAATAAGAGCGCTTAGATTTAGAGCTGCTCTGAAGGAGCAAACAGAGCGGTGAGAGTTAGTCAGAGCTCCTGTGAAGGGGCAATAGAGAGCACTGAGAGTTCAAGCTGCTTTGGAGGGGAAACAGAGAGCGCTGAGATTTAGTCAGAGCTGCTCTGAAGGGCAATAGAGAGCGGTTAGAGTTAGAGCTGCGTTAAATTGGGAACAGAGAGTGCTGTGAGTTAGAGCTGCATTGAAGGGGCATCTGAGATCGCTTAGAGTTAGAGCTGCTGTGAAAGGTAAACAGAGAGAGGTCTGAGAGTTAGGGCAGCGTTGAAGGGGCAACATGGAGTGCTGAGAGATAGAGCTGGTGTGAAGGGGCAACAGAGAGTGGAGAGAATTAGAGCTGTTGTGAAGGGGCAACACAGAGCACTGAGAGTTAGAGCTGCTGGGAAGGGGCAACACAGAGCGCTGAGATTTAGTCAGAGCTGCTCTGAAGAGGCAACAGCGAGCGCTGAGCGATAGAGCTGCGTTGAAGGGGCAAGAGAGAGCGATGAGGTCCAGCTGCTGTGAACGGGCAACTGAGAGCGCTTAGAATTAGAGCTGCTCTGAAGGAGCAAACAGAGCGGTGAGAGTTAGTCAGAGCTCCTGTGAAGGGGCAATAGAGAGCGCTGAGAGTTAGAGCTGCTGTGAAGGGGCAACACAGAGCACTGGAAGTTAGAGCTGCTGAGAAGGGGCAACTGACAGCGCTTAGAGTTACAGCTGCTGTGAAGGGGCAACACAGAGCGCTTGAGAGTCAGTCAGTGCTCCTGTGAAGGGGCACCAGAGATCGCTGAGAATTAGAGCTGCGTTGAAGGGCAACAGAGAGCGGTGAGAGTTAGAGCTGCGTTAAAGTGGGAACAGAGAGTGCTGTGAGTTATAGAGCTGCACTGAAGGGGCAACTGAGAGCGCTTAGAGTTAGAGCTGCTGTGAAGGGGAAACAGAGAGAGCTCTGAGAGTTAGAGCTGCGTTGAAGGGGCAACACGGAGTGGTGAGATTTAGCGTTGCTGAGAAAGGGCAACACATAGCGCTGAGAGAGCTCCTGTGAAGGGGCAGCAGATAGCGGTGAGAGGTAGTTAGAGCTGCTGTGACTGTGCAAGAGAGAGAGGTGAGAGTTGGGACTGCGTTGAAGGGGCAGCACAGAGCGCTGAGAGATAGAGCCGGTGTGAAGGGGCAACAGAGAGCGCTGAGATTTATTCAGAGCTGCTCTGAAGGGGCAACGGTCAGGGCTGAGAGTTATATCTGCTATGAATGGGCAACAGAGAGCGCTGAGATTTGGTCAGAGCTCCTCTGAAGGGGCAACAGAGCGCTCTGAGAGTTAGAGCTGCTGTGAAGGGGCAACCGAAAGCGCTGAGATTTAGTCAGTGCTACTCTGAAGGGCAACAGAGCGCGCTGAGATTTATTCAGAGCTGCTCTGAAGGGGCAACAGTCAGGGCTGAGAGTTATATCTGCTATGAATGGGCAACAGTTGAAGGGGCAACACAGAGCGCTGAGAGATAGAGCTGCTGTGAAGGGGCTACACAGAGCGCTGAGATTTAGTCAGAGCTGCACTGAAGGCGCAACAGCGAGCGCTGAGGTTTAGAGCTGCGTCGAAGGGGCAACAGAGAGCGCTTAGAATTAGAGCTGCTCTGAAGGAGCAAACAGGGCGGTGAGAGTTAGAGCTCCTGTGAAGGGGCAGGAGAGATCGCTGAGAGATACAGCTGCTGTGGAGGGGCCACAGAGAGTGTGAGATTTCATCAGAGCTGCTCTGAAGGGGCAACTGAGAGCGCTTACAGTTATAGGTGCTGTGAAGGGGCAACAGAGAGCGCTGCGATTTAGTCAGAGCTGCTGTGAAGGGGCAACAGAAAGTGCTGAGAGTTAGAGCTGATGTGAAGGGGAAACTGAGAGCGCTTAGCGTTAGAGCTGCTATGAATGGGCATCAGGGAGAGGTGAGATTAATTCAGAGCTGTTCTGAAGGGGCAAAAGAGAGCGCTGAGAGTTAGAGCTGCAGATAAGTGGCAACAGGGAGCGGTGAGAGTTATTCGAAGATGTTGTGAAGGGGCAACACAGAGCGCTGAGTTAGAGCTGTTGTGAAGGGGCAACCGGGAGCGCTGAAAGTTAGTCAGAGCTGCTCTGAAGGGCAACAGAGCGCTCTGCGAGTTAGCGCTGCTGTGAAGGGGCAACAGAGAGCGCTTAGAGAGCTGCTGTGAAGGGGAAACACAGAGCGCTGAGATTTAGTGAGAGCTGCACTGAAGGGGCAACCCAGAGTGCTGTGAGTTAGAGCTGCTGAGAAGGGGCAACTGAGTGCACTTAGAGTTACAGCTGCTGTGAAGGGGCAGCAGACAACGCTTGAGAATCTGTCAGCGCTCCTGTGAAGGGGCACCAGGGATCGCTGAGAATTAGAGCTGCGTTGAAGGGGCAACACGGAGTGGTGAGATTTAGCGTTGCTGAGAAGGGGCAACACATAGCGCTGAGAGAGCTCCTGTGAAGGGGCAACAGATAGCGGTGAGAGGTAGTTAGAGCTGGTGTGACTGTGCAAGAGAGAGAGGTGAGAGTTGGGACTGCGTTGAAGGGGCAGCACAGAGCGCTGAGAGATAGAGCTGGTGTGAAGGGGCAACAGAGAGCGCTGAGATTTAGTCAGAGCTGCTCTGAAGGGCAACAGAGAGCGCTGAGATTTAGTGAGAGCTGCACTGAAGGGGCAACAGCGAGCGCTGAGAGTTAGAGCTGCGTTGAAGGGGCAACACAGAGCATTGAGAGTCAGGGCTGCTGTGAAGCGGAAACAGAGTGGTGAGAGTTAGAGCTGCTGTGAAGGGGAAACAGAGAGTGGAGAGAGTTAGAGCTGTTGTGAAGGGGCAACACACAGCGCTGAGAGTTAGAGCTGCTGGGAAGGGGCAGCAGAGCTCGCTGAGGTTCAGAGCTGCTGTGAACGGGCAAGTGAGAGCGCTTAGAATTAGAGCTGCTCTGAAGAAGCAAACAGAGCGCTGAGAGATAGAGCTCCTGTGGAGGGGAAACAGAGAGCGCTGAGATTCAGTCAGAGCTGCTCTGAAGGGCAACAGAGAGCGCTGATAGTTAGAGCTGCGTTAAAGGGGCAACAAAGAGTGCTGTGAGTTAGAGTTGCATTGAAGGGGCAAATAAGAGCGCTTAGATTTAGAGCTGCTCTGAAGGAGCAAACAGAGCGGTGAGAGTTAGTCAGAGCTCCTGTGAAGGGGCAATAGAGAGCACTGAGAGTTCAAGCTGCTTTGGAGGGGAAACAGAGAGCGCTGAGATTTAGTCAGAGCTGCTCTGAAGGGCAATAGAGAGCGGTTAGAGTTAGAGCTGCGTTAAATTGGGAACAGAGAGTGCTGTGAGTTAGAGCTGCATTGAAGGGGCATCTGAGATCGCTTAGAGTTAGAGCTGCTGTGAAAGGTAAACAGAGAGAGGTCTGAGAGTTAGGGCAGCGTTGAAGGGGCAACATGGAGTGCTGAGAGATAGAGCTGGTGTGAAGGGGCAACAGAGAGTGGAGAGAATTAGAGCTGTTGTGAAGGGGCAACACAGAGCACTGAGAGTTAGAGCTGCTGGGAAGGGGCAACACAGAGCGCTGAGATTTAGTCAGAGCTGCTCTGAAGAGGCAACAGCGAGCGCTGAGCGATAGAGCTGCGTTGAAGGGGCAAGAGAGAGCGATGAGGTCCAGCTGCTGTGAACGGGCAACTGAGAGCGCTTAGAATTAGAGCTGCTCTGAAGGAGCAAACAGAGCGGTGAGAGTTAGTCAGAGCTCCTGTGAAGGGGCAATAGAGAGCGCTGAGAGTTAGAGCTGCTGTGAAGGGGCAACACAGAGCACTGGAAGTTAGAGCTGCTGAGAAGGGGCAACTGACAGCGCTTAGAGTTACAGCTGCTGTGAAGGGGCAACACAGAGCGCTTGAGAGTCAGTCAGTGCTCCTGTGAAGGGGCACCAGAGATCGCTGAGAATTAGAGCTGCGTTGAAGGGCAACAGAGAGCGGTGAGAGTTAGAGCTGCGTTAAAGTGGGAACAGAGAGTGCTGTGAGTTATAGAGCTGCACTGAAGGGGCAACTGAGAGCGCTTAGAGTTAGAGCTGCTGTGAAGGGGAAACAGAGAGAGCTCTGAGAGTTAGAGCTGCGTTGAAGGGGCAACACGGAGTGGTGAGATTTAGCGTTGCTGAGAAAGGGCAACACATAGCGCTGAGAGAGCTCCTGTGAAGGGGCAGCAGATAGCGGTGAGAGGTAGTTAGAGCTGCTGTGACTGTGCAAGAGAGAGAGGTGAGAGTTGGGACTGCGTTGAAGGGGCAGCACAGAGCGCTGAGAGATAGAGCCGGTGTGAAGGGGCAACAGAGAGCGCTGAGATTTATTCAGAGCTGCTCTGAAGGGGCAACGGTCAGGGCTGAGAGTTATATCTGCTATGAATGGGCAACAGAGAGCGCTGAGATTTAGTCAGAGCTCCTCTGAAGGGGCAACAGAGCGCTCTGAGAGTTAGAGCTGCTGTGAAGGGGCAACCGAAAGCGCTGAGATTTAGTCAGTGCTACTCTGAAGGGCAACAGAGCGCGCTGAGATTTATTCAGAGCTGCTCTGAAGGGGCAACAGTCAGGGCTGAGAGTTATATCTGCTATGAATGGGCAACAGTTGAAGGGGCAACACAGAGCGCTGAGAGATAGAGCTGCTGTGAAGGGGCTACACAGAGCGCTGAGATTTAGTCAGAGCTGCACTGAAGGCGCAACAGCGAGCGCTGAGGTTTAGAGCTGCGTCGAAGGGGCAACAGAGAGCGCTTAGAATTAGAGCTGCTCTGAAGGAGCAAACAGGGCGGTGAGAGTTAGAGCTCCTGTGAAGGGGCAGTAGAGATCGCTGAGAGATACAGCTGCTGTGGAGGGGCCACAGAGAGTGTGAGATTTCATCAGAGCTCCTCTGAAGTGGCAACTGAGAGCGCTTACAGTTATAGGTGCTGTGAAGGGGCAACAGAGAGCGCTGCGATTTAGTCAGAGCTGCTGTGAAGGGGCAACAGAAAGTGCTGAGAGTTAGAGCTGATGTGAAGGGGAAACTTAGAGCGCTTAGCGTTAGAGCTGCTATGAATGGGCATCAGGGAGAGGTGAGATTAATTCAGAGCTGTTCTGAAGGGGCAAAAGAGAGCGCTGAGAGTTAGAGCTGCAGATAAGTGGCAACAGGGAGCGGTGAGAGTTATTCGAAGATGTTGTGAAGGGGCAACACAGAGCGCTGAGTTAGAGCTGTTGTGAAGGGGCAACCGGGAGCGCTGAAAGTTAGTCAGAGCTGCTCTGAAGGGCAACAGAGCGCTCTGCGAGTTAGCGCTGCTGTGAAGGGGCAACAGAGAGCGCTTAGAGAGCTGCTGTGAAGGGGAAACACAGAGCGCTGAGATTTAGTGAGAGCTGCACTGAAGGGGCAACCCAGAGCGCTGTGAGTTAGAGCTGCTGAGAAGGGGCAACTGAGTGCACTTAGAGTTACAGCTGCTGTGAAGGGGCAGCAGACAACGCTTGAGAATCTGTCAGCGCTCCTGTGAAGGGGCACCAGGGATCGCTGAGAATTAGAGCTGCGTTGAAGGGGCAACACGGAGTGGTGAGATTTAGCGTTGCTGAGAAGGGGCAACACATAGCGCTGAGAGAGCTCCTGTGAAGGGGCAACAGATAGCGGTGAGAGGTAGTTAGAGCTGCTGTGACTGTGCAAGAGAGAGAGGTGAGAGTTGGGACTGCGTTGAAGGGGCAGCACAGAGCGCTGAGAGATAGAGCTGGTGTGAAGGGGCAACAGAGAGCGCTGAGATTTAGTCAGAGCTGCTCTGAAGGGCAACAGAGAGCGCTGAGATTTAGTGAGAGCTGCACTGAAGGGGCAACAGCGAGCGCTGAGAGTTAGAGCTGCGTTGAAGGGGCAACACAGAGCATTGAGAGTCAGGGCTGCTGTGAAGCGGAAACAGAGTGGTGAGAGTTAGAGCTGCTGTGAAGGGGAAACAGAGAGTGGAGAGAGTTAGAGCTGTTGTGAAGGGGCAACACACAGCGCTGAGAGTTAGAGCTGCTGGGAAGGGGCAGCAGAGCTCGCTGAGGTTCAGAGCTGCTGTGAACGGGCAAGTGAGAGCGCTTAGAATTAGAGCTGCTCTGAAGAAGCAAACAGAGCGCTGAGAGATAGAGCTCCTGTGGAGGGGAAACAGAGAGCGCTGAGATTCAGTCAGAGCTGCTCTGAAGGGCAACAGAGAGCGCTGATAGTTAGAGCTGCGTTAAAGGGGCAACAAAGAGTGCTGTGAGTTAGAGTTGCATTGAAGGGGCAAATAAGAGCGCTTAGATTTAGAGCTGCTCTGAAGGAGCAAACAGAGCGGTGAGAGTTAGTCAGAGCTCCTGTGAAGGGGCAATAGAGAGCACTGAGAGTTCAAGCTGCTTTGGAGGGGAAACAGAGAGCGCTGAGATTTAGTCAGAGCTGCTCTGAAGGGCAATAGAGAGCGGTTAGAGTTAGAGCTGCGTTAAATTGGGAACAGAGAGTGCTGTGAGTTAGAGCTGCATTGAAGGGGCATCTGAGATCGCTTAGAGTTAGAGCTGCTGTGAAAGGTAAACAGAGAGAGGTCTGAGAGTTAGGGCAGCGTTGAAGGGGCAACATGGAGTGCTGAGAGATAGAGCTGGTGTGAAGGGGCAACAGAGAGTGGAGAGAATTAGAGCTGTTGTGAAGGGGCAACACAGAGCACTGAGAGTTAGAGCTGCTGGGAAGGGGCAACACAGAGCGCTGAGATTTAGTCAGAGCTGCTCTGAAGAGGCAACAGCGAGCGCTGAGCGATAGAGCTGCGTTGAAGGGGCAAGAGAGAGCGATGAGGTCCAGCTGCTGTGAACGGGCAACTGAGAGCGCTTAGAATTAGAGCTGCTCTGAAGGAGCAAACAGAGCGGTGAGAGTTAGTCAGAGCTCCTGTGAAGGGGCAATAGAGAGCGCTGAGAGTTAGAGCTGCTGTGAAGGGGCAACACAGAGCACTGGAAGTTAGAGCTGCTGAGAAGGGGCAACTGACAGCGCTTAGAGTTACAGCTGCTGTGAAGGGGCAACACAGAGCGCTTGAGAGTCAGTCAGTGCTCCTGTGAAGGGGCACCAGAGATCGCTGAGAATTAGAGCTGCGTTGAAGGGCAACAGAGAGCGGTGAGAGTTAGAGCTGCGTTAAAGTGGGAACAGAGAGTGCTGTGAGTTATAGAGCTGCACTGAAGGGGCAACTGAGAGCGCTTAGAGTTAGAGCTGCTGTGAAGGGGAAACAGAGAGAGCTCTGAGAGTTAGAGCTGCGTTGAAGGGGCAACACGGAGTGGTGAGATTTAGCGTTGCTGAGAAAGGGCAACACATAGCGCTGAGAGAGCTCCTGTGAAGGGGCAGCAGATAGCGGTGAGAGGTAGTTAGAGCTGCTGTGACTGTGCAAGAGAGAGAGGTGAGAGTTGGGACTGCGTTGAAGGGGCAGCACAGAGCGCTGAGAGATAGAGCCGGTGTGAAGGGGCAACAGAGAGCGCTGAGATTTATTCAGAGCTGCTCTGAAGGGGCAACGGTCAGGGCTGAGAGTTATATCTGCTATGAATGGGCAACAGAGAGCGCTGAGATTTAGTCAGAGCTCCTCTGAAGGGGCAACAGAGCGCTCTGAGAGTTAGAGCTGCTGTGAAGGGGCAACCGAAAGCGCTGAGATTTAGTCAGTGCTACTCTGAAGGGCAACAGAGCGCGCTGAGATTTATTCAGAGCTGCTCTGAAGGGGCAACAGTCAGGGCTGAGAGTTATATCTGCTATGAATGGGCAACAGTTGAAGGGGCAACACAGAGCGCTGAGAGATAGAGCTGCTGTGAAGGGGCTACACAGAGCGCTGAGATTTAGTCAGAGCTGCACTGAAGGCGCAACAGCGAGCGCTGAGGTTTAGAGCTGCGTCGAAGGGGCAACAGAGAGCGCTTAGAATTAGAGCTGCTCTGAAGGAGCAAACAGGGCGGTGAGAGTTAGAGCTCCTGTGAAGGGGCAGGAGAGATCGCTGAGAGATACAGCTGCTGTGGAGGGGCCACAGAGAGTGTGAAATTTCATCAGAGCTGCTCTGAAGGGGCAACTGAGAGCGCCTAAAGTTATAGGTGCTGTGAAGGGGCAACAGAGAGCGCTGCGATTTAGTCAGAGCTGCTGTGAAGGGGCAACAGAAAGTGCTGAGAGTTAGAGCTGATGTGAAGGGGAAACTGAGAGCGCTTAGCGTTAGAGCTGCTATGAATGGGCATCAGGGAGAGGTGAGATTAATTCAGAGCTGTTCTGAAGGGGCAAAAGAGAGCGCTGAGAGTTAGAGCTGATATGAAGGTGGAACTTAGAGCGCTTAGCGTTAGAGCTGCTATGAATGGGCATCAGGGAGAGGTGAGATTAATTCAGAGCTGTTCTGAAGGGGCAAAAGAGAGCGCTGAGAGTTAGAGCTGCAGATAAGTGGCAACAGGGAGCGGTGAGAGTTATTCGAAGATGTTGTGAAGGGGCAACACAGAGCGCTGAGTTAGAGCTGTTGTGAAGGGGCAACCGGGAGCGCTGAAAGTTAGTCAGAGCTGCTCTGAAGGGCAACAGAGCGCTCTGAGAGTTAGCGCTGCTGTGAAGGGGCAACAGAGAGCGCTTAGAGAGCTGCTGTGAAGGGGAAACACAGAGCGCTGAGATTTAGTGAGAGCTGCACTGAAGGGGCAACCCAGAGTGCTGTGAGTTAGAGCTGCTGAGAAGGGGCAACTGAGTGCACTTAGAGTTACAGCTGCTGTGAAGGGGCAGCAGACAACGCTTGAGAATCTGTCAGCGCTCCTGTGAAGGGGCACCAGGGATCGCTGAGAATTAGAGCTGCGTTGAAGGGGCAACACGGAGTGGTGAGATTTAGCGTTGCTGAGAAGGGGCAACACATAGCGCTGAGAGAGCTCCTGTGAAGGGGCAACAGATAGCGGTGAGAGGTAGTTAGAGCTGCTGTGACTGTGCAAGAGAGAGAGGTGAGAGTTGGGACTGCGTTGAAGGGGCAGCACAGAGCGCTGAGAGATAGAGCTGGTGTGAAGGGGCAACAGCGAGCGCTGAGATTTAGTCAGAGCTGCTCTGAAGGGCAACAGAGAGCGCTGAGATTTAGTGAGAGCTGCACTGAAGGGGCAACAGCGAGCGCTGAGAGTTAGAGCTGCGTTGAAGGGGCAACACAGAGCATTGAGAGTCAGGGCTGCTGTGAAGCGGAAACAGAGTGGTGAGAGTTAGAGCTGCTGTGAAGGGGAAACAGAGAGTGGAGAGAGTTAGAGCTGTTGTGAAGGGGCAACACACAGCGCTGAGAGTTAGAGCTGCTGGGAAGGGGCAACAGAGCTCGCTGATGTTCAGAGCTGCTGTGAACGGGCAAGTGAGAGCGCTTAGAATTAGAGCTGCTCTGAAGAAGCAAACAGAGCGCTGAGAGATAGAGCTCCTGTGGAGGGGAAACAGAGAGCGCTGAGATTCAGTCAGAGCTGCTCTGAAGGGCAACAGAGAGCGCTGATAGTTAGAGCTGCGTTAAAGGGGCAACAAAGAGTGCTGTGAGTTAGAGTTGCATTGAAGGGGCAAATAAGAGCGCTTAGATTTAGAGCTGCTCTGAAGGAGCAAACAGAGCGGTGAGAGTTAGTCAGAGCTCCTGTGAAGGGGCAATAGAGAGCACTGAGAGTTCAAGCTGCTTTGGAGGGGAAACAGAGAGCGCTGAGATTTAGTCAGAGCTGCTCTGAAGGGCAATAGAGAGCGGTTAGAGTTAGAGCTGCGTTAAATTGGGAACAGAGAGTGCTGTGAGTTAGAGCTGCATTGAAGGGGCATCTGAGATCGCTTAGAGTTAGAGCTGCTGTGAAAAGTAAACAGAGAGAGGTCTGAGAGTTAGGGCAGCGTTGAAGGGGCAACATGGAGTGCTGAGAGATAGAGCTGGTGTGAAGGGGCAACAGAGAGTGGAGAGAATTAGAGCTGTTGTGAAGGGGCAACACAGAGCACTGAGAGTTAGAGCTGCTGGGAAGGGGCAACACAGAGCGCTGAGATTTAGTCAGAGCTGCTCTGAAGAGGCAACAGCGAGCGCTGAGCGATAGAGCTGCGTTGAAGGGGCAAGAGAGAGCGATGAGGTCCAGCTGCTGTGAACGGGCAACTGAGAGCGCTTAGAATTAGAGCTGCTCTGAAGGAGCAAACAGAGCGGTGAGAGTTAGTCAGAGCTCCTGTGAAGGGGCAATAGAGAGCGCTGAGAGTTAGAGCTGCTGTGAAGGGGCAACACAGAGCACTGGAAGTTAGAGCTGCTGAGAAGGGGCAACTGACAGCGCTTAGAGTTACAGCTGCTGTGAAGGGGCAACACAGAGCGCTTGAGAGTCAGTCAGTGCTCCTGTGAAGGGGCACCAGAGATCGCTGAGAATTAGAGCTGCGTTGAAGGGCAACAGAGAGCGGTGAGAGTTAGAGCTGCGTTAAAGTGGGAACAGAGAGTGCTGTGAGTTATAGAGCTGCACTGAAGGGGCAACTGAGAGCGCTTAGAGTTAGAGCTGCTGTGAAGGGGAAACAGAGAGAGCTCTGAGAGTTAGAGCTGCGTTGAAGGGGCAACACGGAGTGGTGAGATTTAGCGTTGCTGAGAAAGGGCAACACATAGCGCTGAGAGAGCTCCTGTGAAGGGGCAGCAGATAGCGGTGAGAGGTAGTTAGAGCTGCTGTGACTGTGCAAGAGAGAGAGGTGAGAGTTGGGACTGCGTTGAAGGGGCAGCACAGAGCGCTGAGAGATAGAGCCGGTGTGAAGGGGCAACAGAGAGCGCTGAGATTTATTCAGAGCTGCTCTGAAGGGGCAACGGTCAGGGCTGAGAGTTATATCTGCTATGAATGGGCAACAGAGAGCGCTGAGATTTAGTCAGAGCTCCTCTGAAGGGGCAACAGAGCGCTCTGAGAGTTAGAGCTGCTGTGAAGGGGCAACCGAAAGCGCTGAGATTTAGTCAGTGCTACTCTGAAGGGCAACAGAGCGCGCTGAGATTTATTCAGAGCTGCTCTGAAGGGGCAACAGTCAGGGCTGAGAGTTATATCTGCTATGAATGGGCAACAGTTGAAGGGGCAACACAGAGCGCTGAGAGATAGAGCTGCTGTGAAGGGGCTACACAGAGCGCTGAGATTTAGTCAGAGCTGCACTGAAGGCGCAACAGCGAGCGCTGAGGTTTAGAGCTGCGTCGAAGGGGCAACAGAGAGCGCTTAGAATTAGAGCTGCTCTGAAGGAGCAAACAGGGCGGTGAGAGTTAGAGCTCCTGTGAAGGGGCAGGAGAGATCGCTGAGAGATACAGCTGCTGTGGAGGGGCCACAGAGAGTGTGAGATTTCATCAGAGCTGCTCTGAAGGGGCAACTGAGAGCGCTTAAAGTTATAGGTGCTGTGAAGGGGCAACAGAGAGCGCTGCGATTTAGTCAGAGCTGCTGTGAAGGGGCAACAGAAAGTGCTGAGAGTTAGAGCTGATGTGAAGGGGAAACTGAGAGCGCTTAGCGTTAGAGCTGCTATGAATGGGCATCAGGGAGAGGTGAGATTAATTCAGAGCTGTTCTGAAGGGGCAAAAGAGAGCGCTGAGAGTTAGAGCTGCAGATAAGTGGCAACAGGGAGCGGTGAGAGTTATTCGAAGATGTTGTGAAGGGGCAACACAGAGCGCTGAGTTAGAGCTGTTGTGAAGGGGCAACCGGGAGCGCTGAAAGTTAGTCAGAGCTGCTCTGAAGGGCAACAGAGCGCTCTGAGAGTTAGCGCTGCTGTGAAGGGGCAACAGAGAGCGCTTAGAGAGCTGCTGTGAAGGGGAAACACAGAGCGCTGAGATTTAGTGAGAGCTGCACTGAAGGGGCAACCCAGAGTGCTGTGAGTTAGAGCTGCTGAGAAGGGGCAACTGAGTGCACTTAGAGTTACAGCTGCTGTGAAGGGGCAGCAGACAACGCTTGAGAATCTGTCAGCGCTCCTGTGAAGGGGCACCAGGGATGGCTGAGAATTAGAGCTGCGTTGAAGGGGCAACACGGAGTGGTGAGATTTAGCGTTGCTGAGAAGGGGCAACACATAGCGCTGAGAGAGCTCCTGTGAAGGGGCAACAGATAGCGGTGAGAGGTAGTTAGAGCTGCTGTGACTGTGCAAGAGAGAGAGGTGAGAGTTGGGACTGCGTTGAAGGGGCAGCACAGAGCGCTGAGAGATAGAGCTGGTGTGAAGGGGCAACAGAGAGCGCTGAGATTTAGTCAGAGCTGCTCTGAAGGGCAACAGAGAGCGCTGAGATTTAGTGAGAGCTGCACTGAAGGGGCAACAGCGAGCGCTGAGAGTTAGAGCTGCGTTGAAGGGGCAACACAGAGCATTGAGAGTCAGGGCTGCTGTGAAGCGGAAACAGAGTGGTGAGAGTTAGAGCTGCTGTGAAGGGGAAACAGAGTGGAGAGAGTTAGAGCTGTTGTGAAGGGGCAACACACAGCGCTGAGAGTTAGAGCTGCTGGGAAGGGGCAACAGAGCTCGCTGAGGTTCAGAGCTGCTGTGAACGGGCAAGTGAGAGCGCTTAGAATTAGAGCTGCTCTGAAGAAGCAAACAGAGCGCTGAGAGATAGAGCTGCTGTGGAGGGGAAACAGAGAGCGCTGAGATTCAGTCAGAGCTGCTCTGAAGGGCAACAGAGAGCGCTGATAGTTAGAGCTGCGTTAAAGGGGCAACAAAGAGTGCTGTGAGTTAGAGTTGCATTGAAGGGGCAAATAAGAGCGCTTAGATTTAGAGCTGCTCTGAAGGAGCAAACAGAGCGGTGAGAGTTAGTCAGAGCTCCTGTGAAGGGGCAATAGAGAGCACTGAGAGTTCAAGCTGCTTTGGAGGGGAAACAGAGAGCACTGAGATTTAGTCAGAGCTGCTCTGAAGGGCAATAGAGAGCGGTTAGAGTTAGAGCTGCGTTAAATTGGGAACAGAGAGTGCTGTGAGTTAGAGCTGCATTGAAGGGGCATCTGAGATCGCTTAGAGTTAGAGCTGCTGTGAAAGGTAAACAGAGAGAGGTCTGAGAGTTAGGGCAGCGTTGAAGGGGCAACATGGAGTGCTGAGAGATAGAGCTGGTGTGAAGGGGCAACAGAGAGTGGAGAGAATTAGAGCTGTTGTGAAGGGGCAACACAGAGCACTGAGAGTTAGAGCTGCTGGGAAGGGGCAACACAGAGCGCTGAGATTTAGTCAGAGCTGCTCTGAAGAGGCAACAGCGAGCGCTGAGCGATAGAGCTGCGTTGAAGGGGCAAGAGAGAGCGATGAGGTCCAGCTGCTGTGAACGGGCAACTGAGAGCGCTTAGAATTAGAGCTGCTCTGAAGGAGCAAACAGAGCGGTGAGAGTTAGTCAGAGCTCCTGTGAAGGGGCAATAGAGAGCGCTGAGAGTTAGAGCTGCTGTGAAGGGGCAACACAGAGCACTGGAAGTTAGAGCTGCTGAGAAGGGGCAACTGACAGCGCTTAGAGTTACAGCTGCTGTGAAGGGGCAACACAGAGCGCTTGAGAGTCAGTCAGTGCTCCTGTGAAGGGGCACCAGAGATCGCTGAGAATTAGAGCTGCGTTGAAGGGCAACAGAGAGCGGTGAGAGTTAGAGCTGCGTTAAAGTGGGAACAGAGAGTGCTGTGAGTTATAGAGCTGCACTGAAGGGGCAACTGAGAGCGCTTAGAGTTAGAGCTGCTGTGAAGGGGAAACAGAGAGAGCTCTGAGAGTTAGAGCTGCGTTGAAGGGGCAACACGGAGTGGTGAGATTTAGCGTTGCTGAGAAAGGGCAACACATAGCGCTGAGAGAGCTCCTGTGAAGGGGCAGCAGATAGCGGTGAGAGGTAGTTAGAGCTGCTGTGACTGTGCAAGAGAGAGAGGTGAGAGTTGGGACTGCGTTGAAGGGGCAGCACAGAGCGCTGAGAGATAGAGCCGGTGTGAAGGGGCAACAGAGAGCGCTGAGATTTATTCAGAGCTGCTCTGAAGGGGCAACGGTCAGGGCTGAGAGTTATATCTGCTATGAATGGGCAACAGAGAGCGCTGAGATTTAGTCAGAGCTCCTCTGAAGGGGCAACAGAGCGCTCTGAGAGTTAGAGCTGCTGTGAAGGGGCAACCGAAAGCGCTGAGATTTAGTCAGTGCTACTCTGAAGGGCAACAGAGCACGCTGAGATTTATTCAGAGCTGCTCTGAAGGGGCAACAGTCAGGGCTGAGAGTTATATCTGCTATGAATGGGCAACAGTTGAAGGGGCAACACAGAGCGCTGAGAGATAGAGCTGCTGTGAAGGGGCTACACAGAGCGCTGAGATTTAGTCAGAGCTGCACTGAAGGCGCAACAGCGAGCGCTGAGGTTTAGAGCTGCGTCGAAGGGGCAACAGAGAGCGCTTAGAATTAGAGCTGCTCTGAAGGAGCAAACAGGGCGGTGAGAGTTAGAGCTCCTGTGAAGGGGCAGGAGAGATCGCTGAGAGATACAGCTGCTGTGGAGGGGCCACAGAGAGTGTGAGATTTCATCAGAGCTGCTCTGAAGGGGCAACTGAGAGCGCTTAAAGTTATAGGTGCTGTGAAGGGGCAACAGAGAGCGCTGCGATTTAGTCAGAGCTGCTGTGAAGGGGCAACAGAAAGTGCTGAGAGTTAGAGCTGATGTGAAGGGGAAACTGAGAGCGCTTAGCGTTAGAGCTGCTATGAATGGGCATCAGGGAGAGGTGAGATTAATTCAGAGCTGTTCTGAAGGGGCAAAAGAGAGCGCTGAGAGTTAGAGCTGCAGATAAGTGGCAACAGGGAGCGGTGAGAGTTATTCGAAGATGTTGTGAAGGGGCAACACAGAGCGCTGAGTTAGAGCTGTTGTGAAGGGGCAACCGGGAGCGCTGAAAGTTAGTCAGAGCTGCTCTGAAGGGCAACAGAGCGCTCTGCGAGTTAGCGCTGCTGTGAAGGGGCAACAGAGAGCGCTTAGAGAGCTGCTGTGAAGGGGAAACACAGAGCGCTGAGATTTAGTGAGAGCTGCACTGAAGGGGCAACCCAGAGTGCTGTGAGTTAGAGCTGCTGAGAAGGGGCAACTGAGTGCACTTAGAGTTACAGCTGCTGTGAAGGGGCAGCAGACAACGCTTGAGAATCTGTCAGCGCTCCTGTGAAGGGGCACCAGGGATGGCTGAGAATTAGAGCTGCGTTGAAGGGGCAACACGGAGTGGTGAGATTTAGCGTTGCTGAGAAGGGGCAACACATAGCGCTGAGAGAGCTCCTGTGAAGGGGCAACAGATAGCGGTGAGAGGTAGTTAGAGCTGCTGTGACTGTGCAAGAGAGAGAGGTGAGAGTTGGGACTGCGTTGAAGGGGCAGCACAGAGCGCTGAGAGATAGAGCTGGTGTGAAGGGGCAACAGAGAGCGCTGAGATTTAGTCAGAGCTGCTCTGAAGGGCAACAGAGAGCGCTGAGATTTAGTGAGAGCTGCACTGAAGGGGCAACAGCGAGCGCTGAGAGTTAGAGCTGCGTTGAAGGGGCAACACAGAGCATTGAGAGTCAGGGCTGCTGTGAAGCGGAAACAGAGTGGTGAGAGTTAGAGCTGCTGTGAAGGGGAAACAGAGAGTGGAGAGAGTTAGAGCTGTTGTGAAGGGGCAACACACAGCGCTGAGAGTTAGAGCTGCTGGGAAGGGGCAACAGAGCTCCCTGAGGTTCAGAGCTGCTGTGAACGGGCAAGTGAGAGCGCTTAGAATTAGAGCTGCTCTGAAGAAGCAAACAGAGCGCTGAGAGATAGAGCTCCTGTGGAGGGGAAACAGAGAGCGCTGAGATTCAGTCAGAGCTGCTCTGAAGGGCAACAGAGAGCGCTGATAGTTAGAGCTGCGTTAAAGGGGCAACAAAGAGTGCTGTGAGTTAGAGTTGCATTGAAGGGGCAAATAAGAGCGCTTAGATTTAGAGCTGCTCTGAAGGAGCAAACAGAGCGGTGAGAGTTAGTCAGAGCTCCTGTGAAGGGGCAATAGAGAGCACTGAGAGTTCAAGCTGCTTTGGAGGGGAAACAGAGAGCGCTGAGATTTAGTCAGAGCTGCTCTGAAGGGCAATAGAGAGCGGTTAGAGTTAGAGCTGCGTTAAATTGGGAACAGAGAGTGCTGTGAGTTAGAGCTGCATTGAAGGGGCATCTGAGATCGCTTAGAGTTAGAGCTGCTGTGAAAGGTAAACAGAGAGAGGTCTGAGAGTTAGGGCAGCGTTGAAGGGGCAACATGGAGTGCTGAGAGATAGAGCTGGTGTGAAGGGGCAACAGAGAGTGGAGAGAATTAGAGCTGTTGTGAAGGGGCAACACAGAGCACTGAGAGTTAGAGCTGCTGGGAAGGGGCAACACAGAGCGCTGAGATTTAGTCAGAGCTGCTCTGAAGAGGCAACAGCGAGCGCTGAGCGATAGAGCTGCGTTGAAGGGGCAAGAGAGAGCGATGAGGTCCAGCTGCTGTGAACGGGCAACTGAGAGCGCTTAGAATTAGAGCTGCTCTGAAGGAGCAAACAGAGCGGTGAGAGTTAGTCAGAGCTCCTGTGAAGGGGCAATAGAGAGCGCTGAGAGTTAGAGCTGCTGTGAAGGGGCAACACAGAGCACTGGAAGTTAGAGCTGCTGAGAAGGGGCAACTGACAGCGCTTAGAGTTACAGCTGCTGTGAAGGGGCAACACAGAGCGCTTGAGAGTCAGTCAGTGCTCCTGTGAAGGGGCACCAGAGATCGCTGAGAATTAGAGCTGCGTTGAAGGGCAACAGAGAGCGGTGAGAGTTAGAGCTGCGTTAAAGTGGGAACAGAGAGTGCTGTGAGTTATAGAGCTGCACTGAAGGGGCAACTGAGAGCGCTTAGAGTTAGAGCTGCTGTGAAGGGGAAACAGAGAGAGCTCTGAGAGTTAGAGCTGCGTTGAAGGGGCAACACGGAGTGGTGAGATTTAGCGTTGCTGAGAAAGGGCAACACATAGCGCTGAGAGAGCTCCTGTGAAGGGGCAGCAGATAGCGGTGAGAGGTAGTTAGAGCTGCTGTGACTGTGCAAGAGAGAGAGGTGAGAGTTGGGACTGCGTTGAAGGGGCAGCACAGAGCGCTGAGAGATAGAGCCGGTGTGAAGGGGCAACAGAGAGCGCTGAGATTTATTCAGAGCTGCTCTGAAGGGGCAACGGTCAGGGCTGAGAGTTATATCTGCTATGAATGGGCAACAGAGAGCGCTGAGATTTAGTCAGAGCTCCTCTGAAGGGGCAACAGAGCGCTCTGAGAGTTAGAGCTGCTGTGAAGGGGCAACCGAAAGCGCTGAGATTTAGTCAGTGCTACTCTGAAGGGCAACAGAGCGCGCTGAGATTTATTCAGAGCTGCTCTGAAGGGGCAACAGTCAGGGCTGAGAGTTATATCTGCTATGAATGGGCAACAGTTGAAGGGGCAACACAGAGCGCTGAGAGATAGAGCTGCTGTGAAGGGGCTACACAGAGCGCTGAGATTTAGTCAGAGCTGCACTGAAGGCGCAACAGCGAGCGCTGAGGTTTAGAGCTGCGTCGAAGGGGCAACAGAGAGCGCTTAGAATTAGAGCTGCTCTGAAGGAGCAAACAGGGCGGTGAGAGTTAGAGCTCCTGTGAAGGGGCAGGAGAGATCGCTGAGAGATACAGCTGCTGTGGAGGGGCCACAGAGAGTGTGAGATTTCATCAGAGCTGCTCTGAAGGGGCAACTGAGAGCGCTTACAGTTATAGGTGCTGTGAAGGGGCAACAGAGAGCGCTGCGATTTAGTCAGAGCTGCTGTGAAGGGGCAACAGAAAGTGCTGAGAGTTAGAGCTGATGTGAAGGGGAAACTGAGAGCGCTTAGCGTTAGAGCTGCTATGAATGGGCATCAGGGAGAGGTGAGATTAATTCAGAGCTGTTCTGAAGGGGCAAAAGAGAGCGCTGAGAGTTAGAGCTGCAGATAAGTGGCAACAGGGAGCGGTGAGAGTTATTCGAAGATGTTGTGAAGGGGCAACACAGAGCGCTGAGTTAGAGCTGTTGTGAAGGGGCAACCGGGAGCGCTGAAAGTTAGTCAGAGCTGCTCTGAAGGGCAACAGAGCGCTCTGCGAGTTAGCGCTGCTGTGAAGGGGCAACAGAGAGCGCTTAGAGAGCTGCTGTGAAGGGGAAACACAGAGCGCTGAGATTTAGTGAGAGCTGCACTGAAGGGGCAACCCAGAGTGCTGTGAGTTAGAGCTGCTGAGAAGGGGCAACTGAGTGCACTTAGAGTTACAGCTGCTGTGAAGGGGCAGCAGACAACGCTTGAGAATCTGTCAGCGCTCCTGTGAAGGGGCACCAGGGATGGCTGAGAATTAGAGCTGCGTTGAAGGGGCAACACGGAGTGGTGAGATTTAGCGTTGCTGAGAAGGGGCAACACATAGCGCTGAGAGAGCTCCTGTGAAGGGGCAACAGATAGCGGTGAGAGGTAGTTAGAGCTGCTGTGACTGTGCAAGAGAGAGAGGTGAGAGTTGGGACTGCGTTGAAGGGGCAGCACAGAGCGCTGAGAGATAGAGCTGGTGTGAAGGGGCAACAGAGAGCGCTGAGATTTAGTCAGAGCTGCTCTGAAGGGCAACAGAGAGCGCTGAGATTTAGTGAGAGCTGCACTGAAGGGGCAACAGCGAGCGCTGAGAGTTAGAGCTGCGTTGAAGGGGCAACACAGAGCATTGAGAGTCAGGGCTGCTGTGAAGCGGAAACAGAGTGGTGAGAGTTAGAGCTGCTGTGAAGGGGAAACAGAGTGGAGAGAGTTAGAGCTGTTGTGAAGGGGCAACACACAGCGCTGAGAGTTAGAGCTGCTGGGAAGGGGCAGCAGAGCTCGCTGAGGTTCAGAGCTGCTGTGAACGGGCAAGTGAGAGCGCTTAGAATTAGAGCTGCTCTGAAGAAGCAAACAGAGCGCTGAGAGATAGAGCTGCTGTGGAGGGGAAACAGAGAGCGCTGAGATTCAGTCAGAGCTGCTCTGAAGGGCAACAGAGAGCGCTGATAGTTAGAGCTGCGTTAAAGGGGCAACAAAGAGTGCTGTGAGTTAGAGTTGCATTGAAGGGGCAAATAAGAGCGCTTAGATTTAGAGCTGCTCTGAAGGAGCAAACAGAGCGGTGAGAGTTAGTCAGAGCTCCTGTGAAGGGGCAATAGAGAGCACTGAGAGTTCAAGCTGCTTTGGAGGGGAAACAGAGAGCGCTGAGATTTAGTCAGAGCTGCTCTGAAGGGCAATAGAGAGCGGTTAGAGTTAGAGCTGCGTTAAATTGGGAACAGAGAGTGATGTGAGTTAGAGCTGCATTGAAGGGGCATCTGAGATCGCTTAGAGTTAGAGCTGCTGTGAAAGGTAAACAGAGAGAGGTCTGAGAGTTAGGGCAGCGTTGAAGGGGCAACATGGAGTGCTGAGAGATAGAGCTGGTGTGAAGGGGCAACAGAGAGTGGAGAGAATTAGAGCTGTTGTGAAGGGGCAACACAGAGCACTGAGAGTTAGAGCTGCTGGGAAGGGGCAACACAGAGCGCTGAGATTTAGTCAGAGCTGCTCTGAAGAGGCAACAGCGAGCGCTGAGCGATAGAGCTGCGTTGAAGGGGCAAGAGAGAGCGATGAGGTCCAGCTGCTGTGAACGGGCAACTGAGAGCGCTTAGAATTAGAGCTGCTCTGAAGGAGCAAACAGAGCGGTGAGAGTTAGTCAGAGCTCCTGTGAAGGGGCAATAGAGAGCGCTGAGAGTTAGAGCTGCTGTGAAGGGGCAACACAGAGCACTGGAAGTTAGAGCTGCTGAGAAGGGGCAACTGACAGCGCTTAGAGTTACAGCTGCTGTGAAGGGGCAACACAGAGCGCTTGAGAGTCAGTCAGTGCTCCTGTGAAGGGGCACCAGAGATCGCTGAGAATTAGAGCTGCGTTGAAGGGCAACAGAGAGCGGTGAGAGTTAGAGCTGCGTTAAAGTGGGAACAGAGAGTGCTGTGAGTTATAGAGCTGCACTGAAGGGGCAACTGAGAGCGCTTAGAGTTAGAGCTGCTGTGAAGGGGAAACAGAGAGAGCTCTGAGAGTTAGAGCTGCGTTGAAGGGGCAACACGGAGTGGTGAGATTTAGCGTTGCTGAGAAAGGGCAACACATAGCGCTGAGAGAGCTCCTGTGAAGGGGCAGCAGATAGCGGTGAGAGGTAGTTAGAGCTGCTGTGACTGTGCAAGAGAGAGAGGTGAGAGTTGGGACTGCGTTGAAGGGGCAGCACAGAGCGCTGAGAGATAGAGCCGGTGTGAAGGGGCAACAGAGAGCGCTGAGATTTATTCAGAGCTGCTCTGAAGGGGCAACGGTCAGGGCTGAGAGTTATATCTGCTATGAATGGGCAACAGAGAGCGCTGAGATTTAGTCAGAGCTCCTCTGAAGGGGCAACAGAGCGCTCTGAGAGTTAGAGCTGCTGTGAAGGGGCAACCGAAAGCGCTGAGATTTAGTCAGTGCTACTCTGAAGGGCAACAGAGCGCGCTGAGATTTATTCAGAGCTGCTCTGAAGGGGCAACAGTCAGGGCTGAGAGTTATATCTGCTATGAATGGGCAACAGTTGAAGGGGCAACACAGAGCGCTGAGAGATAGAGCTGCTGTGAAGGGGCTACACAGAGCGCTGAGATTTAGTCAGAGCTGCACTGAAGGCGCAACAGCGAGCGCTGAGGTTTAGAGCTGCGTCGAAGGGGCAACAGAGAGCGCTTAGAATTAGAGCTGCTCTGAAGGAGCAAACAGGGCGGTGAGAGTTAGAGCTCCTGTGAAGGGGCAGTAGAGATCGCTGAGAGATACAGCTGCTGTGGAGGGGCCACAGAGAGTGTGAGATTTCATCAGAGCTCCTCTGAAGTGGCAACTGAGAGCGCTTACAGTTATAGGTGCTGTGAAGGGGCAACAGAGAGCGCTGCGATTTAGTCAGAGCTGCTGTGAAGGGGCAACAGAAAGTGCTGAGAGTTAGAGCTGATGTGAAGGGGAAACTTAGAGCGCTTAGCGTTAGAGCTGCTATGAATGGGCATCAGGGAGAGGTGAGATTAATTCAGAGCTGTTCTGAAGGGGCAAAAGAGAGCGCTGAGAGTTAGAGCTGCAGATAAGTGGCAACAGGGAGCGGTGAGAGTTATTCGAAGATGTTGTGAAGGGGCAACACAGAGCGCTGAGTTAGAGCTGTTGTGAAGGGGCAACCGGGAGCGCTGAAAGTTAGTCAGAGCTGCTCTGAAGGGCAACAGAGCGCTCTGCGAGTTAGCGCTGCTGTGAAGGGGCAACAGAGAGCGCTTAGAGAGCTGCTGTGAAGGGGAAACACAGAGCGCTGAGATTTAGTGAGAGCTGCACTGAAGGGGCAACCCAGAGCGCTGTGAGTTAGAGCTGCTGAGAAGGGGCAACTGAGTGCACTTAGAGTTACAGCTGCTGTGAAGGGGCAGCAGACAACGCTTGAGAATCTGTCAGCGCTCCTGTGAAGGGGCACCAGGGATCGCTGAGAATTAGAGCTGCGTTGAAGGGGCAACACGGAGTGGTGAGATTTAGCGTTGCTGAGAAGGGGCAACACATAGCGCTGAGAGAGCTCCTGTGAAGGGGCAACAGATAGCGGTGAGAGGTAGTTAGAGCTGCTGTGACTGTGCAAGAGAGAGAGGTGAGAGTTGGGACTGCGTTGAAGGGGCAGCACAGAGCGCTGAGAGATAGAGCTGGTGTGAAGGGGCAACAGAGAGCGCTGAGATTTAGTCAGAGCTGCTCTGAAGGGCAACAGAGAGCGCTGAGATTTAGTGAGAGCTGCACTGAAGGGGCAACAGCGAGCGCTGAGAGTTAGAGCTGCGTTGAAGGGGCAACACAGAGCATTGAGAGTCAGGGCTGCTGTGAAGCGGAAACAGAGTGGTGAGAGTTAGAGCTGCTGTGAAGGGGAAACAGAGAGTGGAGAGAGTTAGAGCTGTTGTGAAGGGGCAACACACAGCGCTGAGAGTTAGAGCTGCTGGGAAGGGGCAGCAGAGCTCGCTGAGGTTCAGAGCTGCTGTGAACGGGCAAGTGAGAGCGCTTAGAATTAGAGCTGCTCTGAAGAAGCAAACAGAGCGCTGAGAGATAGAGCTCCTGTGGAGGGGAAACAGAGAGCGCTGAGATTCAGTCAGAGCTGCTCTGAAGGGCAACAGAGAGCGCTGATAGTTAGAGCTGCGTTAAAGGGGCAACAAAGAGTGCTGTGAGTTAGAGTTGCATTGAAGGGGCAAATAAGAGCGCTTAGATTTAGAGCTGCTCTGAAGGAGCAAACAGAGCGGTGAGAGTTAGTCAGAGCTCCTGTGAAGGGGCAATAGAGAGCACTGAGAGTTCAAGCTGCTTTGGAGGGGAAACAGAGAGCGCTGAGATTTAGTCAGAGCTGCTCTGAAGGGCAATAGAGAGCGGTTAGAGTTAGAGCTGCGTTAAATTGGGAACAGAGAGTGCTGTGAGTTAGAGCTGCATTGAAGGGGCATCTGAGATCGCTTAGAGTTAGAGCTGCTGTGAAAGGTAAACAGAGAGAGGTCTGAGAGTTAGGGCAGCGTTGAAGGGGCAACATGGAGTGCTGAGAGATAGAGCTGGTGTGAAGGGGCAACAGAGAGTGGAGAGAATTAGAGCTGTTGTGAAGGGGCAACACAGAGCACTGAGAGTTAGAGCTGCTGGGAAGGGGCAACACAGAGCGCTGAGATTTAGTCAGAGCTGCTCTGAAGAGGCAACAGCGAGCGCTGAGCGATAGAGCTGCGTTGAAGGGGCAAGAGAGAGCGATGAGGTCCAGCTGCTGTGAACGGGCAACTGAGAGCGCTTAGAATTAGAGCTGCTCTGAAGGAGCAAACAGAGCGGTGAGAGTTAGTCAGAGCTCCTGTGAAGGGGCAATAGAGAGCGCTGAGAGTTAGAGCTGCTGTGAAGGGGCAACACAGAGCACTGGAAGTTAGAGCTGCTGAGAAGGGGCAACTGACAGCGCTTAGAGTTACAGCTGCTGTGAAGGGGCAACACAGAGCGCTTGAGAGTCAGTCAGTGCTCCTGTGAAGGGGCACCAGAGATCGCTGAGAATTAGAGCTGCGTTGAAGGGCAACAGAGAGCGGTGAGAGTTAGAGCTGCGTTAAAGTGGGAACAGAGAGTGCTGTGAGTTATAGAGCTGCACTGAAGGGGCAACTGAGAGCGCTTAGAGTTAGAGCTGCTGTGAAGGGGAAACAGAGAGAGCTCTGAGAGTTAGAGCTGCGTTGAAGGGGCAACACGGAGTGGTGAGATTTAGCGTTGCTGAGAAAGGGCAACACATAGCGCTGAGAGAGCTCCTGTGAAGGGGCAGCAGATAGCGGTGAGAGGTAGTTAGAGCTGCTGTGACTGTGCAAGAGAGAGAGGTGAGAGTTGGGACTGCGTTGAAGGGGCAGCACAGAGCGCTGAGAGATAGAGCCGGTGTGAAGGGGCAACAGAGAGCGCTGAGATTTATTCAGAGCTGCTCTGAAGGGGCAACGGTCAGGGCTGAGAGTTATATCTGCTATGAATGGGCAACAGAGAGCGCTGAGATTTAGTCAGAGCTCCTCTGAAGGGGCAACAGAGCGCTCTGAGAGTTAGAGCTGCTGTGAAGGGGCAACCGAAAGCGCTGAGATTTAGTCAGTGCTACTCTGAAGGGCAACAGAGCGCGCTGAGATTTATTCAGAGCTGCTCTGAAGGGGCAACAGTCAGGGCTGAGAGTTATATCTGCTATGAATGGGCAACAGTTGAAGGGGCAACACAGAGCGCTGAGAGATAGAGCTGCTGTGAAGGGGCTACACAGAGCGCTGAGATTTAGTCAGAGCTGCACTGAAGGCGCAACAGCGAGCGCTGAGGTTTAGAGCTGCGTCGAAGGGGCAACAGAGAGCGCTTAGAATTAGAGCTGCTCTGAAGGAGCAAACAGGGCGGTGAGAGTTAGAGCTCCTGTGAAGGGGCAGGAGAGATCGCTGAGAGATACAGCTGCTGTGGAGGGGCCACAGAGAGTGTGAAATTTCATCAGAGCTGCTCTGAAGGGGCAACTGAGAGCGCCTAAAGTTATAGGTGCTGTGAAGGGGCAACAGAGAGCGCTGCGATTTAGTCAGAGCTGCTGTGAAGGGGCAACAGAAAGTGCTGAGAGTTAGAGCTGATGTGAAGGGGAAACTGAGAGCGCTTAGCGTTAGAGCTGCTATGAATGGGCATCAGGGAGAGGTGAGATTAATTCAGAGCTGTTCTGAAGGGGCAAAAGAGAGCGCTGAGAGTTAGAGCTGATATGAAGGTGGAACTTAGAGCGCTTAGCGTTAGAGCTGCTATGAATGGGCATCAGGGAGAGGTGAGATTAATTCAGAGCTGTTCTGAAGGGGCAAAAGAGAGTGCTGAGAGTTAGAGCTGCAGATAAGTGGCAACAGGGAGCGGTGAGAGTTATTCGAAGATGTTGTGAAGGGGCAACACAGAGCGCTGAGTTAGAGCTGTTGTGAAGGGGCAACCGGGAGCGCTGAAAGTTAGTCAGAGCTGCTCTGAAGGGCAACAGAGCGCTCTGAGAGTTAGCGCTGCTGTGAAGGGGCAACAGAGAGCGCTTAGAGAGCTGCTGTGAAGGGGAAACACAGAGCGCTGAGATTTAGTGAGAGCTGCACTGAAGGGGCAACCCAGAGTGCTGTGAGTTAGAGCTGCTGAGAAGGGGCAACTGAGTGCACTTAGAGTTACAGCTGCTGTGAAGGGGCAGCAGACAACGCTTGAGAATCTGTCAGCGCTCCTGTGAAGGGGCACCAGGGATCGCTGAGAATTAGAGCTGCGTTGAAGGGGCAACACGGAGTGGTGAGATTTAGCGTTGCTGAGAAGGGGCAACACATAGCGCTGAGAGAGCTCCTGTGAAGGGGCAACAGATAGCGGTGAGAGGTAGTTAGAGCTGCTGTGACTGTGCAAGAGAGAGAGGTGAGAGTTGGGACTGCGTTGAAGGGGCAGCACAGAGCGCTGAGAGATAGAGCTGGTGTGAAGGGGCAACAGCGAGCGCTGAGATTTAGTCAGAGCTGCTCTGAAGGGCAACAGAGAGCGCTGAGATTTAGTGAGAGCTGCACTGAAGGGGCAACAGCGAGCGCTGAGAGTTAGAGCTGCGTTGAAGGGGCAACACAGAGCATTGAGAGTCAGGGCTGCTGTGAAGCGGAAACAGAGTGGTGAGAGTTAGAGCTGCTGTGAAGGGGAAACAGAGAGTGGAGAGAGTTAGAGCTGTTGTGAAGGGGCAACACACAGCGCTGAGAGTTAGAGCTGCTGGGAAGGGGCAACAGAGCTCGCTGATGTTCAGAGCTGCTGTGAACGGGCAAGTGAGAGCGCTTAGAATTAGAGCTGCTCTGAAGAAGCAAACAGAGCGCTGAGAGATAGAGCTCCTGTGGAGGGGAAACAGAGAGCGCTGAGATTCAGTCAGAGCTGCTCTGAAGGGCAACAGAGAGCGCTGATAGTTAGAGCTGCGTTAAAGGGGCAACAAAGAGTGCTGTGAGTTAGAGTTGCATTGAAGGGGCAAATAAGAGCGCTTAGATTTAGAGCTGCTCTGAAGGAGCAAACAGAGCGGTGAGAGTTAGTCAGAGCTCCTGTGAAGGGGCAATAGAGAGCACTGAGAGTTCAAGCTGCTTTGGAGGGGAAACAGAGAGCGCTGAGATTTAGTCAGAGCTGCTCTGAAGGGCAATAGAGAGCGGTTAGAGTTAGAGCTGCGTTAAATTGGGAACAGAGAGTGCTGTGAGTTAGAGCTGCATTGAAGGGGCATCTGAGATCGCTTAGAGTTAGAGCTGCTGTGAAAAGTAAACAGAGAGAGGTCTGAGAGTTAGGGCAGCGTTGAAGGGGCAACATGGAGTGCTGAGAGATAGAGCTGGTGTGAAGGGGCAACAGAGAGTGGAGAGAATTAGAGCTGTTGTGAAGGGGCAACACAGAGCACTGAGAGTTAGAGCTGCTGGGAAGGGGCAACACAGAGCGCTGAGATTTAGTCAGAGCTGCTCTGAAGAGGCAACAGCGAGCGCTGAGCGATAGAGCTGCGTTGAAGGGGCAAGAGAGAGCGATGAGGTCCAGCTGCTGTGAACGGGCAACTGAGAGCGCTTAGAATTAGAGCTGCTCTGAAGGAGCAAACAGAGCGGTGAGAGTTAGTCAGAGCTCCTGTGAAGGGGCAATAGAGAGCGCTGAGAGTTAGAGCTGCTGTGAAGGGGCAACACAGAGCACTGGAAGTTAGAGCTGCTGAGAAGGGGCAACTGACAGCGCTTAGAGTTACAGCTGCTGTGAAGGGGCAACACAGAGCGCTTGAGAGTCAGTCAGTGCTCCTGTGAAGGGGCACCAGAGATCGCTGAGAATTAGAGCTGCGTTGAAGGGCAACAGAGAGCGGTGAGAGTTAGAGCTGCGTTAAAGTGGGAACAGAGAGTGCTGTGAGTTATAGAGCTGCACTGAAGGGGCAACTGAGAGCGCTTAGAGTTAGAGCTGCTGTGAAGGGGAAACAGAGAGAGCTCTGAGAGTTAGAGCTGCGTTGAAGGGGCAACACGGAGTGGTGAGATTTAGCGTTGCTGAGAAAGGGCAACACATAGCGCTGAGAGAGCTCCTGTGAAGGGGCAGCAGATAGCGGTGAGAGGTAGTTAGAGCTGCTGTGACTGTGCAAGAGAGAGAGGTGAGAGTTGGGACTGCGTTGAAGGGGCAGCACAGAGCGCTGAGAGATAGAGCCGGTGTGAAGGGGCAACAGAGAGCGCTGAGATTTATTCAGAGCTGCTCTGAAGGGGCAACGGTCAGGGCTGAGAGTTATATCTGCTATGAATGGGCAACAGAGAGCGCTGAGATTTAGTCAGAGCTCCTCTGAAGGGGCAACAGAGCGCTCTGAGAGTTAGAGCTGCTGTGAAGGGGCAACCGAAAGCGCTGAGATTTAGTCAGTGCTACTCTGAAGGGCAACAGAGCGCGCTGAGATTTATTCAGAGCTGCTCTGAAGGGGCAACAGTCAGGGCTGAGAGTTATATCTGCTATGAATGGGCAACAGTTGAAGGGGCAACACAGAGCGCTGAGAGATAGAGCTGCTGTGAAGGGGCTACACAGAGCGCTGAGATTTAGTCAGAGCTGCACTGAAGGCGCAACAGCGAGCGCTGAGGTTTAGAGCTGCGTCGAAGGGGCAACAGAGAGCGCTTAGAATTAGAGCTGCTCTGAAGGAGCAAACAGGGCGGTGAGAGTTAGAGCTCCTGTGAAGGGGCAGGAGAGATCGCTGAGAGATACAGCTGCTGTGGAGGGGCCACAGAGAGTGTGAGATTTCATCAGAGCTGCTCTGAAGGGGCAACTGAGAGCGCTTAAAGTTATAGGTGCTGTGAAGGGGCAACAGAGAGCGCTGCGATTTAGTCAGAGCTGCTGTGAAGGGGCAACAGAAAGTGCTGAGAGTTAGAGCTGATGTGAAGGGGAAACTGAGAGCGCTTAGCGTTAGAGCTGCTATGAATGGGCATCAGGGAGAGGTGAGATTAATTCAGAGCTGTTCTGAAGGGGCAAAAGAGAGCGCTGAGAGTTAGAGCTGCAGATAAGTGGCAACAGGGAGCGGTGAGAGTTATTCGAAGATGTTGTGAAGGGGCAACACAGAGCGCTGAGTTAGAGCTGTTGTGAAGGGGCAACCGGGAGCGCTGAAAGTTAGTCAGAGCTGCTCTGAAGGGCAACAGAGCGCTCTGAGAGTTAGCGCTGCTGTGAAGGGGCAACAGAGAGCGCTTAGAGAGCTGCTGTGAAGGGGAAACACAGAGCGCTGAGATTTAGTGAGAGCTGCACTGAAGGGGCAACCCAGAGTGCTGTGAGTTAGAGCTGCTGAGAAGGGGCAACTGAGTGCACTTAGAGTTACAGCTGCTGTGAAGGGGCAGCAGACAACGCTTGAGAATCTGTCAGCGCTCCTGTGAAGGGGCACCAGGGATGGCTGAGAATTAGAGCTGCGTTGAAGGGGCAACACGGAGTGGTGAGATTTAGCGTTGCTGAGAAGGGGCAACACATAGCGCTGAGAGAGCTCCTGTGAAGGGGCAACAGATAGCGGTGAGAGGTAGTTAGAGCTGCTGTGACTGTGCAAGAGAGAGAGGTGAGAGTTGGGACTGCGTTGAAGGGGCAGCACAGAGCGCTGAGAGATAGAGCTGGTGTGAAGGGGCAACAGAGAGCGCTGAGATTTAGTCAGAGCTGCTCTGAAGGGCAACAGAGAGCGCTGAGATTTAGTGAGAGCTGCACTGAAGGGGCAACAGCGAGCGCTGAGAGTTAGAGCTGCGTTGAAGGGGCAACACAGAGCATTGAGAGTCAGGGCTGCTGTGAAGCGGAAACAGAGTGGTGAGAGTTAGAGCTGCTGTGAAGGGGAAACAGAGTGGAGAGAGTTAGAGCTGTTGTGAAGGGGCAACACACAGCGCTGAGAGTTAGAGCTGCTGGGAAGGGGCAACAGAGCTCGCTGAGGTTCAGAGCTGCTGTGAACGGGCAAGTGAGAGCGCTTAGAATTAGAGCTGCTCTGAAGAAGCAAACAGAGCGCTGAGAGATAGAGCTGCTGTGGAGGGGAAACAGAGAGCGCTGAGATTCAGTCAGAGCTGCTCTGAAGGGCAACAGAGAGCGCTGATAGTTAGAGCTGCGTTAAAGGGGCAACAAAGAGTGCTGTGAGTTAGAGTTGCATTGAAGGGGCAAATAAGAGCGCTTAGATTTAGAGCTGCTCTGAAGGAGCAAACAGAGCGGTGAGAGTTAGTCAGAGCTCCTGTGAAGGGGCAATAGAGAGCACTGAGAGTTCAAGCTGCTTTGGAGGGGAAACAGAGAGCACTGAGATTTAGTCAGAGCTGCTCTGAAGGGCAATAGAGAGCGGTTAGAGTTAGAGCTGCGTTAAATTGGGAACAGAGAGTGCTGTGAGTTAGAGCTGCATTGAAGGGGCATCTGAGATCGCTTAGAGTTAGAGCTGCTGTGAAAGGTAAACAGAGAGAGGTCTGAGAGTTAGGGCAGCGTTGAAGGGGCAACATGGAGTGCTGAGAGATAGAGCTGGTGTGAAGGGGCAACAGAGAGTGGAGAGAATTAGAGCTGTTGTGAAGGGGCAACACAGAGCACTGAGAGTTAGAGCTGCTGGGAAGGGGCAACACAGAGCGCTGAGATTTAGTCAGAGCTGCTCTGAAGAGGCAACAGCGAGCGCTGAGCGATAGAGCTGCGTTGAAGGGGCAAGAGAGAGCGATGAGGTCCAGCTGCTGTGAACGGGCAACTGAGAGCGCTTAGAATTAGAGCTGCTCTGAAGGAGCAAACAGAGCGGTGAGAGTTAGTCAGAGCTCCTGTGAAGGGGCAATAGAGAGCGCTGAGAGTTAGAGCTGCTGTGAAGGGGCAACACAGAGCACTGGAAGTTAGAGCTGCTGAGAAGGGGCAACTGACAGCGCTTAGAGTTACAGCTGCTGTGAAGGGGCAACACAGAGCGCTTGAGAGTCAGTCAGTGCTCCTGTGAAGGGGCACCAGAGATCGCTGAGAATTAGAGCTGCGTTGAAGGGCAACAGAGAGCGGTGAGAGTTAGAGCTGCGTTAAAGTGGGAACAGAGAGTGCTGTGAGTTATAGAGCTGCACTGAAGGGGCAACTGAGAGCGCTTAGAGTTAGAGCTGCTGTGAAGGGGAAACAGAGAGAGCTCTGAGAGTTAGAGCTGCGTTGAAGGGGCAACACGGAGTGGTGAGATTTAGCGTTGCTGAGAAAGGGCAACACATAGCGCTGAGAGAGCTCCTGTGAAGGGGCAGCAGATAGCGGTGAGAGGTAGTTAGAGCTGCTGTGACTGTGCAAGAGAGAGAGGTGAGAGTTGGGACTGCGTTGAAGGGGCAGCACAGAGCGCTGAGAGATAGAGCCGGTGTGAAGGGGCAACAGAGAGCGCTGAGATTTATTCAGAGCTGCTCTGAAGGGGCAACGGTCAGGGCTGAGAGTTATATCTGCTATGAATGGGCAACAGAGAGCGCTGAGATTTAGTCAGAGCTCCTCTGAAGGGGCAACAGAGCGCTCTGAGAGTTAGAGCTGCTGTGAAGGGGCAACCGAAAGCGCTGAGATTTAGTCAGTGCTACTCTGAAGGGCAACAGAGCACGCTGAGATTTATTCAGAGCTGCTCTGAAGGGGCAACAGTCAGGGCTGAGAGTTATATCTGCTATGAATGGGCAACAGTTGAAGGGGCAACACAGAGCGCTGAGAGATAGAGCTGCTGTGAAGGGGCTACACAGAGCGCTGAGATTTAGTCAGAGCTGCACTGAAGGCGCAACAGCGAGCGCTGAGGTTTAGAGCTGCGTCGAAGGGGCAACAGAGAGCGCTTAGAATTAGAGCTGCTCTGAAGGAGCAAACAGGGCGGTGAGAGTTAGAGCTCCTGTGAAGGGGCAGGAGAGATCGCTGAGAGATACAGCTGCTGTGGAGGGGCCACAGAGAGTGTGAGATTTCATCAGAGCTGCTCTGAAGGGGCAACTGAGAGCGCTTAAAGTTATAGGTGCTGTGAAGGGGCAACAGAGAGCGCTGCGATTTAGTCAGAGCTGCTGTGAAGGGGCAACAGAAAGTGCTGAGAGTTAGAGCTGATGTGAAGGGGAAACTGAGAGCGCTTAGCGTTAGAGCTGCTATGAATGGGCATCAGGGAGAGGTGAGATTAATTCAGAGCTGTTCTGAAGGGGCAAAAGAGAGCGCTGAGAGTTAGAGCTGCAGATAAGTGGCAACAGGGAGCGGTGAGAGTTATTCGAAGATGTTGTGAAGGGGCAACACAGAGCGCTGAGTTAGAGCTGTTGTGAAGGGGCAACCGGGAGCGCTGAAAGTTAGTCAGAGCTGCTCTGAAGGGCAACAGAGCGCTCTGCGAGTTAGCGCTGCTGTGAAGGGGCAACAGAGAGCGCTTAGAGAGCTGCTGTGAAGGGGAAACACAGAGCGCTGAGATTTAGTGAGAGCTGCACTGAAGGGGCAACCCAGAGTGCTGTGAGTTAGAGCTGCTGAGAAGGGGCAACTGAGTGCACTTAGAGTTACAGCTGCTGTGAAGGGGCAGCAGACAACGCTTGAGAATCTGTCAGCGCTCCTGTGAAGGGGCACCAGGGATGGCTGAGAATTAGAGCTGCGTTGAAGGGGCAACACGGAGTGGTGAGATTTAGCGTTGCTGAGAAGGGGCAACACATAGCGCTGAGAGAGCTCCTGTGAAGGGGCAACAGATAGCGGTGAGAGGTAGTTAGAGCTGCTGTGACTGTGCAAGAGAGAGAGGTGAGAGTTGGGACTGCGTTGAAGGGGCAGCACAGAGCGCTGAGAGATAGAGCTGGTGTGAAGGGGCAACAGAGAGCGCTGAGATTTAGTCAGAGCTGCTCTGAAGGGCAACAGAGAGCGCTGAGATTTAGTGAGAGCTGCACTGAAGGGGCAACAGCGAGCGCTGAGAGTTAGAGCTGCGTTGAAGGGGCAACACAGAGCATTGAGAGTCAGGGCTGCTGTGAAGCGGAAACAGAGTGGTGAGAGTTAGAGCTGCTGTGAAGGGGAAACAGAGAGTGGAGAGAGTTAGAGCTGTTGTGAAGGGGCAACACACAGCGCTGAGAGTTAGAGCTGCTGGGAAGGGGCAACAGAGCTCGCTGAGGTTCAGAGCTGCTGTGAACGGGCAAGTGAGAGCGCTTAGAATTAGAGCTGCTCTGAAGAAGCAAACAGAGCGCTGAGAGATAGAGCTCCTGTGGAGGGGAAACAGAGAGCGCTGAGATTCAGTCAGAGCTGCTCTGAAGGGCAACAGAGAGCGCTGATAGTTAGAGCTGCGTTAAAGGGGCAACAAAGAGTGCTGTGAGTTAGAGTTGCATTGAAGGGGCAAATAAGAGCGCTTAGATTTAGAGCTGCTCTGAAGGAGCAAACAGAGCGGTGAGAGTTAGTCAGAGCTCCTGTGAAGGGGCAATAGAGAGCACTGAGAGTTCAAGCTGCTTTGGAGGGGAAACAGAGAGCGCTGAGATTTAGTCAGAGCTGCTCTGAAGGGCAATAGAGAGCGGTTAGAGTTAGAGCTGCGTTAAATTGGGAACAGAGAGTGCTGTGAGTTAGAGCTGCATTGAAGGGGCATCTGAGATCGCTTAGAGTTAGAGCTGCTGTGAAAGGTAAACAGAGAGAGGTCTGAGAGTTAGGGCAGCGTTGAAGGGGCAACATGGAGTGCTGAGAGATAGAGCTGGTGTGAAGGGGCAACAGAGAGTGGAGAGAATTAGAGCTGTTGTGAAGGGGCAACACAGAGCACTGAGAGTTAGAGCTGCTGGGAAGGGGCAACACAGAGCGCTGAGATTTAGTCAGAGCTGCTCTGAAGAGGCAACAGCGAGCGCTGAGCGATAGAGCTGCGTTGAAGGGGCAAGAGAGAGCGATGAGGTCCAGCTGCTGTGAACGGGCAACTGAGAGCGCTTAGAATTAGAGCTGCTCTGAAGGAGCAAACAGAGCGGTGAGAGTTAGTCAGAGCTCCTGTGAAGGGGCAATAGAGAGCGCTGAGAGTTAGAGCTGCTGTGAAGGGGCAACACAGAGCACTGGAAGTTAGAGCTGCTGAGAAGGGGCAACTGACAGCGCTTAGAGTTACAGCTGCTGTGAAGGGGCAACACAGAGCGCTTGAGAGTCAGTCAGTGCTCCTGTGAAGGGGCACCAGAGATCGCTGAGAATTAGAGCTGCGTTGAAGGGCAACAGAGAGCGGTGAGAGTTAGAGCTGCGTTAAAGTGGGAACAGAGAGTGCTGTGAGTTATAGAGCTGCACTGAAGGGGCAACTGAGAGCGCTTAGAGTTAGAGCTGCTGTGAAGGGGAAACAGAGAGAGCTCTGAGAGTTAGAGCTGCGTTGAAGGGGCAACACGGAGTGGTGAGATTTAGCGTTGCTGAGAAAGGGCAACACATAGCGCTGAGAGAGCTCCTGTGAAGGGGCAGCAGATAGCGGTGAGAGGTAGTTAGAGCTGCTGTGACTGTGCAAGAGAGAGAGGTGAGAGTTGGGACTGCGTTGAAGGGGCAGCACAGAGCGCTGAGAGATAGAGCCGGTGTGAAGGGGCAACAGAGAGCGCTGAGATTTATTCAGAGCTGCTCTGAAGGGGCAACGGTCAGGGCTGAGAGTTATATCTGCTATGAATGGGCAACAGAGAGCGCTGAGATTTGGTCAGAGCTCCTCTGAAGGGGCAACAGAGCGCTCTGAGAGTTAGAGCTGCTGTGAAGGGGCAACCGAAAGCGCTGAGATTTAGTCAGTGCTACTCTGAAGGGCAACAGAGCGCGCTGAGATTTATTCAGAGCTGCTCTGAAGGGGCAACAGTCAGGGCTGAGAGTTATATCTGCTATGAATGGGCAACAGTTGAAGGGGCAACACAGAGCGCTGAGAGATAGAGCTGCTGTGAAGGGGCTACACAGAGCGCTGAGATTTAGTCAGAGCTGCACTGAAGGCGCAACAGCGAGCGCTGAGGTTTAGAGCTGCGTCGAAGGGGCAACAGAGAGCGCTTAGAATTAGAGCTGCTCTGAAGGAGCAAACAGGGCGGTGAGAGTTAGAGCTCCTGTGAAGGGGCAGGAGAGATCGCTGAGAGATACAGCTGCTGTGGAGGGGCCACAGAGAGTGTGAGATTTCATCAGAGCTGCTCTGAAGGGGCAACTGAGAGCGCTTACAGTTATAGGTGCTGTGAAGGGGCAACAGAGAGCGCTGCGATTTAGTCAGAGCTGCTGTGAAGGGGCAACAGAAAGTGCTGAGAGTTAGAGCTGATGTGAAGGGGAAACTGAGAGCGCTTAGCGTTAGAGCTGCTATGAATGGGCATCAGGGAGAGGTGAGATTAATTCAGAGCTGTTCTGAAGGGGCAAAAGAGAGCGCTGAGAGTTAGAGCTGCAGATAAGTGGCAACAGGGAGCGGTGAGAGTTATTCGAAGATGTTGTGAAGGGGCAACACAGAGCGCTGAGTTAGAGCTGTTGTGAAGGGGCAACCGGGAGCGCTGAAAGTTAGTCAGAGCTGCTCTGAAGGGCAACAGAGCGCTCTGCGAGTTAGCGCTGCTGTGAAGGGGCAACAGAGAGCGCTTAGAGAGCTGCTGTGAAGGGGAAACACAGAGCGCTGAGATTTAGTGAGAGCTGCACTGAAGGGGCAACCCAGAGTGCTGTGAGTTAGAGCTGCTGAGAAGGGGCAACTGAGTGCACTTAGAGTTACAGCTGCTGTGAAGGGGCAGCAGACAACGCTTGAGAATCTGTCAGCGCTCCTGTGAAGGGGCACCAGGGATCGCTGAGAATTAGAGCTGCGTTGAAGGGGCAACACGGAGTGGTGAGATTTAGCGTTGCTGAGAAGGGGCAACACATAGCGCTGAGAGAGCTCCTGTGAAGGGGCAACAGATAGCGGTGAGAGGTAGTTAGAGCTGGTGTGACTGTGCAAGAGAGAGAGGTGAGAGTTGGGACTGCGTTGAAGGGGCAGCACAGAGCGCTGAGAGATAGAGCTGGTGTGAAGGGGCAACAGAGAGCGCTGAGATTTAGTCAGAGCTGCTCTGAAGGGCAACAGAGAGCGCTGAGATTTAGTGAGAGCTGCACTGAAGGGGCAACAGCGAGCGCTGAGAGTTAGAGCTGCGTTGAAGGGGCAACACAGAGCATTGAGAGTCAGGGCTGCTGTGAAGCGGAAACAGAGTGGTGAGAGTTAGAGCTGCTGTGAAGGGGAAACAGAGAGTGGAGAGAGTTAGAGCTGTTGTGAAGGGGCAACACACAGCGCTGAGAGTTAGAGCTGCTGGGAAGGGGCAGCAGAGCTCGCTGAGGTTCAGAGCTGCTGTGAACGGGCAAGTGAGAGCGCTTAGAATTAGAGCTGCTCTGAAGAAGCAAACAGAGCGCTGAGAGATAGAGCTCCTGTGGAGGGGAAACAGAGAGCGCTGAGATTCAGTCAGAGCTGCTCTGAAGGGCAACAGAGAGCGCTGATAGTTAGAGCTGCGTTAAAGGGGCAACAAAGAGTGCTGTGAGTTAGAGTTGCATTGAAGGGGCAAATAAGAGCGCTTAGATTTAGAGCTGCTCTGAAGGAGCAAACAGAGCGGTGAGAGTTAGTCAGAGCTCCTGTGAAGGGGCAATAGAGAGCACTGAGAGTTCAAGCTGCTTTGGAGGGGAAACAGAGAGCGCTGAGATTTAGTCAGAGCTGCTCTGAAGGGCAATAGAGAGCGGTTAGAGTTAGAGCTGCGTTAAATTGGGAACAGAGAGTGCTGTGAGTTAGAGCTGCATTGAAGGGGCATCTGAGATCGCTTAGAGTTAGAGCTGCTGTGAAAGGTAAACAGAGAGAGGTCTGAGAGTTAGGGCAGCGTTGAAGGGGCAACATGGAGTGCTGAGAGATAGAGCTGGTGTGAAGGGGCAACAGAGAGTGGAGAGAATTAGAGCTGTTGTGAAGGGGCAACACAGAGCACTGAGAGTTAGAGCTGCTGGGAAGGGGCAACACAGAGCGCTGAGATTTAGTCAGAGCTGCTCTGAAGAGGCAACAGCGAGCGCTGAGCGATAGAGCTGCGTTGAAGGGGCAAGAGAGAGCGATGAGGTCCAGCTGCTGTGAACGGGCAACTGAGAGCGCTTAGAATTAGAGCTGCTCTGAAGGAGCAAACAGAGCGCTGAGAGATAGAGCTCCTGTGGAGGGGAAACAGAGAGCGCTGAGATTCAGTCAGAGCTGCTCTGAAGGGCAACAGAGAGCGCTGATAGTTAGAGCTGCGTTAAAGGGGCAACAAAGAGTGCTGTGAGTTAGAGTTGCATTGAAGGGGCAAATAAGAGCGCTTAGATTTAGAGCTGCTCTGAAGGAGCAAACAGAGCGGTGAGAGTTAGTCAGAGCTCCTGTGAAGGGGCAATAGAGAGCACTGAGAGTTCAAGCTGCTTTGGAGGGGAAACAGAGAGCGCTGAGATTTAGTCAGAGCTGCTCTGAAGGGCAATAGAGAGCGGTTAGAGTTAGAGCTGCGTTAAATTGGGAACAGAGAGTGCTGTGAGTTAGAGCTGCATTGAAGGGGCATCTGAGATCGCTTAGAGTTAGAGCTGCTGTGAAAGGTAAACAGAGAGAGGTCTGAGAGTTAGGGCAGCGTTGAAGGGGCAACATGGAGTGCTGAGAGATAGAGCTGGTGTGAAGGGGCAACAGAGAGTGGAGAGAATTAGAGCTGTTGTGAAGGGGCAACACAGAGCACTGAGAGTTAGAGCTGCTGGGAAGGGGCAACACAGAGCGCTGAGATTTAGTCAGAGCTGCTCTGAAGAGGCAACAGCGAGCGCTGAGCGATAGAGCTGCGTTGAAGGGGCAAGAGAGAGCGATGAGGTCCAGCTGCTGTGAACGGGCAACTGAGAGCGCTTAGAATTAGAGCTGCTCTGAAGGAGCAAACAGAGCGGTGAGAGTTAGTCAGAGCTCCTGTGAAGGGGCAATAGAGAGCGCTGAGAGTTAGAGCTGCTGTGAAGGGGCAACACAGAGCACTGGAAGTTAGAGCTGCTGAGAAGGGGCAACTGACAGCGCTTAGAGTTACAGCTGCTGTGAAGGGGCAACACAGAGCGCTTGAGAGTCAGTCAGTGCTCCTGTGAAGGGGCACCAGAGATCGCTGAGAATTAGAGCTGCGTTGAAGGGCAACAGAGAGCGGTGAGAGTTAGAGCTGCGTTAAAGTGGGAACAGAGAGTGCTGTGAGTTATAGAGCTGCACTGAAGGGGCAACTGAGAGCGCTTAGAGTTAGAGCTGCTGTGAAGGGGAAACAGAGAGAGCTCTGAGAGTTAGAGCTGCGTTGAAGGGGCAACACGGAGTGGTGAGATTTAGCGTTGCTGAGAAAGGGCAACACATAGCGCTGAGAGAGCTCCTGTGAAGGGGCAGCAGATAGCGGTGAGAGGTAGTTAGAGCTGCTGTGACTGTGCAAGAGAGAGAGGTGAGAGTTGGGACTGCGTTGAAGGGGCAGCACAGAGCGCTGAGAGATAGAGCCGGTGTGAAGGGGCAACAGAGAGCGCTGAGATTTATTCAGAGCTGCTCTGAAGGGGCAACGGTCAGGGCTGAGAGTTATATCTGCTATGAATGGGCAACAGAGAGCGCTGAGATTTAGTCAGAGCTCCTCTGAAGGGGCAACAGAGCGCTCTGAGAGTTAGAGCTGCTGTGAAGGGGCAACCGAAAGCGCTGAGATTTAGTCAGTGCTACTCTGAAGGGCAACAGAGCGCGCTGAGATTTATTCAGAGCTGCTCTGAAGGGGCAACAGTCAGGGCTGAGAGTTATATCTGCTATGAATGGGCAACAGTTGAAGGGGCAACACAGAGCGCTGAGAGATAGAGCTGCTGTGAAGGGGCTACACAGAGCGCTGAGATTTAGTCAGAGCTGCACTGAAGGCGCAACAGCGAGCGCTGAGGTTTAGAGCTGCGTCGAAGGGGCAACAGAGAGCGCTTAGAATTAGAGCTGCTCTGAAGGAGCAAACAGGGCGGTGAGAGTTAGAGCTCCTGTGAAGGGGCAGGAGAGATCGCTGAGAGATACAGCTGCTGTGGAGGGGCCACAGAGAGTGTGAGATTTCATCAGAGCTGCTCTGAAGGGGCAACTGAGAGCGCTTAAAGTTATAGGTGCTGTGAAGGGGCAACAGAGAGCGCTGCGATTTAGTCAGAGCTGCTGTGAAGGGGCAACAGAAAGTGCTGAGAGTTAGAGCTGATGTGAAGGGGAAACTGAGAGCGCTTAGCGTTAGAGCTGCTATGAATGGGCATCAGGGAGAGGTGAGATTAATTCAGAGCTGTTCTGAAGGGGCAAAAGAGAGCGCTGAGAGTTAGAGCTGCAGATAAGTGGCAACAGGGAGCGGTGAGAGTTATTCGAAGATGTTGTGAAGGGGCAACACAGAGCGCTGAGTTAGAGCTGTTGTGAAGGGGCAACCGGGAGCGCTGAAAGTTAGTCAGAGCTGCTCTGAAGGGCAACAGAGCGCTCTGCGAGTTAGCGCTGCTGTGAAGGGGCAACAGAGAGCGCTTAGAGAGCTGCTGTGAAGGGGAAACACAGAGCGCTGAGATTTAGTGAGAGCTGCACTGAAGGGGCAACCCAGAGTGCTGTGAGTTAGAGCTGCTGAGATGGGGCAACTGAGTGCACTTAGAGTTACAGCTGCCGTGAAGGGGCAGCAGACAACGCTTGAGAATCTGTCAGCGCTCCTGTGAAGGGGCACCAGGGATGGCTGAGAATTAGAGCTGCGTTGAAGGGGCAACACGGAGTGGTGAGATTTAGCGTTGCTGAGAAGGGGCAACACATAGCGCTGAGAGAGCTCCTGTGAAGGGGCAACAGATAGCGGTGAGAGGTAGTTAGAGCTGCTGTGACTGTGCAAGAGAGAGAGGTGAGAGTTGGGACTGCGTTGAAGGGGCAGCACAGAGCGCTGAGAGATAGAGCTGGTGTGAAGGGGCAACAGAGAGCGCTGAGATTTAGTCAGAGCTGCTCTGAAGGGCAACAGAGAGCGCTGAGATTTAGTGAGAGCTGCACTGAAGGGGCAACAGCGAGCGCTGAGAGTTAGAGCTGCGTTGAAGGGGCAACACAGAGCATTGAGAGTCAGGGCTGCTGTGAAGCGGAAACAGAGTGGTGAGAGTTAGAGCTGCTGTGAAGGGGAAACAGAGAGTGGAGAGAGTTAGAGCTGTTGTGAAGGGGCAACACACAGCGCTGAGAGTTAGAGCTGCTGGGAAGGGGCAGCAGAGCTCGCTGAGGTTCAGAGCTGCTGTGAACGGGCAAGTGAGAGCGCTTAGAATTAGAGCTGCTCTGAAGAAGCAAACAGAGCGCTGAGAGATAGAGCTCCTGTGGAGGGGAAACAGAGAGCGCTGAGATTCAGTCAGAGCTGCTCTGAAGGGCAACAGAGAGCGCTGATAGTTAGAGCTGCGTTAAAGGGGCAACAAAGAGTGCTGTGAGTTAGAGTTGCATTGAAGGGGCAAATAAGAGCGCTTAGATTTAGAGCTGCTCTGAAGGAGCAAACAGAGCGGTGAGAGTTAGTCAGAGCTCCTGTGAAGGGGCAATAGAGAGCACTGAGAGTTCAAGCTGCTTTGGAGGGGAAACAGAGAGCGCTGAGATTTAGTCAGAGCTGCTCTGAAGGGCAATAGAGAGCGGTTAGAGTTAGAGCTGCGTTAAATTGGGAACAGAGAGTGCTGTGAGTTAGAGCTGCATTGAAGGGGCATCTGAGATCGCTTAGAGTTAGAGCTGCTGTGAAAGGTAAACAGAGAGAGGTCTGAGAGTTAGGGCAGCGTTGAAGGGGCAACATGGAGTGCTGAGAGATAGAGCTGGTGTGAAGGGGCAACAGAGAGTGGAGAGAATTAGAGCTGTTGTGAAGGGGCAACACAGAGCACTGAGAGTTAGAGCTGCTGGGAAGGGGCAACACAGAGCGCTGAGATTTAGTCAGAGCTGCTCTGAAGAGGCAACAGCGAGCGCTGAGCGATAGAGCTGCGTTGAAGGGGCAAGAGAGAGCGATGAGGTCCAGCTGCTGTGAACGGGCAACTGAGAGCGCTTAGAATTAGAGCTGCTCTGAAGGAGCAAACAGAGCGGTGAGAGTTAGTCAGAGCTCCTGTGAAGGGGCAATAGAGAGCGCTGAGAGTTAGAGCTGCTGTGAAGGGGCAACACAGAGCACTGGAAGTTAGAGCTGCTGAGAAGGGGCAACTGACAGCGCTTAGAGTTACAGCTGCTGTGAAGGGGCAACACAGAGCGCTTGAGAGTCAGTCAGTGCTCCTGTGAAGGGGCACCAGAGATCGCTGAGAATTAGAGCTGCGTTGAAGGGCAACAGAGAGCGGTGAGAGTTAGAGCTGCGTTAAAGTGGGAACAGAGAGTGCTGTGAGTTATAGAGCTGCACTGAAGGGGCAACTGAGAGCGCTTAGAGTTAGAGCTGCTGTGAAGGGGAAACAGAGAGAGCTCTGAGAGTTAGAGCTGCGTTGAAGGGGCAACACGGAGTGGTGAGATTTAGCGTTGCTGAGAAAGGGCAACACATAGCGCTGAGAGAGCTCCTGTGAAGGGGCAGCAGATAGCGGTGAGAGGTAGTTAGAGCTGCTGTGACTGTGCAAGAGAGAGAGGTGAGAGTTGGGACTGCGTTGAAGGGGCAGCACAGAGCGCTGAGAGATAGAGCTGGTGTGAAGGGGCAACAGAGAGCGCTGAGATTTAGTCAGAGCTGCTCTGAAGGGCAACAGAGAGCGCTGAGATTTAGTGAGAGCTGCACTGAAGGGGCAACAGCGAGCGCTGAGAGTTAGAGCTGCGTTGAAGGGGCAACACAGAGCATTGAGAGTCAGGGCTGCTGTGAAGCGGAAACAGAGTGGTGAGAGTTAGAGCTGCTGTGAAGGGGAAACAGAGAGTGGAGAGAGTTAGAGCTGTTGTGAAGGGGCAACACCCAGCGCTGAGAGTTAGAGCTGCTGGGAAGGGGCAGCAGAGCTCGCTGAGGTTCAGAGCTGCTGTGAACGGGCAAGTGAGAGCGCTTAGAATTAGAGCTGCTCTGAAGAAGCAAACAGAGCGCTGAGAGATAGAGCTCCTGTGGAGGGGAAACAGAGAGCGCTGAGATTCAGTCAGAGCTGCTCTGAAGGGCAACAGAGAGCGCTGATAGTTAGAGCTGCGTTAAAGGGGCAACAAAGAGTGCTGTGAGTTAGAGTTGCATTGAAGGGGCAAATAAGAGCGCTTAGATTTAGAGCTGCTCTGAAGGAGCAAACAGAGCGGTGAGAGTTAGTCAGAGCTCCTGTGAAGGGGCAATAGAGAGCACTGAGAGTTCAAGCTGCTTTGGAGGGGAAACAGAGAGCGCTGAGATTTAGTCAGAGCTGCTCTGAAGGGCAATAGAGAGCGGTTAGAGTTAGAGCTGCGTTAAATTGGGAACAGAGAGTGCTGTGAGTTAGAGCTGCATTGAAGGGGCATCTGAGATCGCTTAGAGTTAGAGCTGCTGTGAAAGGTAAACAGAGAGAGGTCTGAGAGTTAGGGCAGCGTTGAAGGGGCAACATGGAGTGCTGAGAGATAGAGCTGGTGTGAAGGGGCAACAGAGAGTGGAGAGAATTAGAGCTGTTGTGAAGGGGCAACACAGAGCACTGAGAGTTAGAGCTGCTGGGAAGGGGCAACACAGAGCGCTGAGATTTAGTCAGAGCTGCTCTGAAGAGGCAACAGCGAGCGCTGAGCGATAGAGCTGCGTTGAAGGGGCAAGAGAGAGCGATGAGGTCCAGCTGCTGTGAACGGGCAACTGAGAGCGCTTAGAATTAGAGCTGCTCTGAAGGAGCAAACAGAGCGGTGAGAGTTAGTCAGAGCTCCTGTGAAGGGGCAATAGAGAGCGCTGAGAGTTAGAGCTGCTGTGAAGGGGCAACACAGAGCACTGGAAGTTAGAGCTGCTGAGAAGGGGCAACTGACAGCGCTTAGAGTTACAGCTGCTGTGAAGGGGCAACACAGAGCGCTTGAGAGTCAGTCAGTGCTCCTGTGAAGGGGCACCAGAGATCGCTGAGAATTAGAGCTGCGTTGAAGGGCAACAGAGAGCGGTGAGAGTTAGAGCTGCGTTAAAGTGGGAACAGAGAGTGCTGTGAGTTATAGAGCTGCACTGAAGGGGCAACTGAGAGCGCTTAGAGTTAGAGCTGCTGTGAAGGGGAAACAGAGAGAGCTCTGAGAGTTAGAGCTGCGTTGAAGGGGCAACACGGAGTGGTGAGACTTAGCGTTGCTGAGAAAGGGCAACACATAGCGCTGAGAGAGCTCCTGTGAAGGGGCAGCAGATAGCGGTGAGAGGTAGTTAGAGCTGCTGTGACTGTGCAAGAGAGAGAGGTGAGAGTTGGGACTGCGTTGAAGGGGCAGCACAGAGCGCTGAGAGATAGAGCCGGTGTGAAGGGGCAACAGAGAGCGCTGAGATTTATTCAGAGCTGCTCTGAAGGGGCAACGGTCAGGGCTGAGAGTTATATCTGCTATGAATGGGCAACAGAGAGCGCTGAGATTTAGTCAGAGCTCCTCTGAAGGGGCAACAGAGCGCTCTGAGAGTTAGAGCTGCTGTGAAGGGGCAACCGAAAGCGCTGAGATTTAGTCAGTGCTACTCTGAAGGGCAACAGAGCGCGCTGAGATTTATTCAGAGCTGCTCTGAAGGGGCAACAGTCAGGGCTGAGAGTTATATCTGCTATGAATGGGCAACAGTTGAAGGGGCAACACAGAGCGCTGAGAGATAGAGCTGCTGTGAAGGGGCTACACAGAGCGCTGAGATTTAGTCAGAGCTGCACTGAAGGCGCAACAGCGAGCGCTGAGGTTTAGAGCTGCGTCGAAGGGGCAACAGAGAGCGCTTAGAATTAGAGCTGCTCTGAAGGAGCAAACAGGGCGGTGAGAGTTAGAGCTCCTGTGAAGGAGCAGGAGAGATCGCTGAGAGATACAGCTGCTGTGGAGGGGCCACAGAGAGTGTGAGATTTCATCAGAGCTGCTCTGAAGGGGCAACTGAGAGCGCCTAAAGTTATAGGTGCTGTGAAGGGGCAACAGAGAGCGCTGCGATTTAGTCAGAGCTGCTGTGAAGGGGCAACAGAAAGTGCTGAGAGTTAGAGCTGATGTGAAGGGGAAACTGAGAGCGCTTAGCGTTAGAGCTGCTATGAATGGGCATCAGGGAGAGGTGAGATTAATTCAGAGCTGTTCTGAAGGGGCAAAAGAGAGCGCTGAGAGTTAGAGCTGATATGAAGGTGAAACTTAGAGCGCTTAGCGTTAGAGCTGCTATGAATGGGCATCAGGGAGAGGTGAGATTAATTCAGAGCTGTTCTGAAGGGGCAAAAGAGAGCGCTGAGAGTTAGAGCTGCAGATAAGTGGCAACAGGGAGCGGTGAGAGTTATTCGAAGATGTTGTGAAGGGGCAACACAGAGCGCTGAGTTAGAGCTGTTGTGAAGGGGCAACCGGGAGCGCTGAAAGTTAGTCAGAGCTGCTCTGAAGGGCAACAGAGCGCTCTGAGAGTTAGCGCTGCTGTGAAGGGGCAACAGAGAGCGCTTAGAGAGCTGCTGTGAAGGGGAAACACAGAGCGCTGAGATTTAGTGAGAGCTGCACTGAAGGGGCAACCCAGAGTGCTGTGAGTTAGAGCTGCTGAGAAGGGGCAACTGAGTGCACTTAGAGTTACAGCTGCTGTGAAGGGGCAGCAGACAACGCTTGAGAATCTGTCAGCGCTCCTGTGAAGGGGCACCAGGGATGGCTGAGAATTAGAGCTGCGTTGAAGGGGCAACACGGAGTGGTGAGATTTAGCGTTGCTGAGAAGGGGCAACACATAGCGCTGAGAGAGCTCCTGTGAAGGGGCAACAGATAGCGGTGAGAGGTAGTTAGAGCTGCTGTGACTGTGCAAGAGAGAGAGGTGAGAGTTGGGACTGCGTTGAAGGGGCAGCACAGAGCGCTGAGAGATAGAGCTGGTGTGAAGGGGCAACAGAGAGCGCTGAGATTTAGTCAGAGCTGCTCTGAAGGGCAACAGAGAGCGCTGAGATTTAGTGAGAGCTGCACTGAAGGGGCAACAGCGAGCGCTGAGAGTTAGAGCTGCGTTGAAGGGGCAACACAGAGCATTGAGAGTCAGGGCTGCTGTGAAGCGGAAACAGAGTGGTGAGAGTTAGAGCTGCTGTGAAGGGGAAACAGAGAGTGGAGAGAGTTAGAGCTGTTGTGAAGGGGCAACACACAGCGCTGAGAGTTAGAGCTGCTGGGAAGGGGCAACAGAGCTCGCTGAGGTTCAGAGCTGCTGTGAACGGGCAAGTGAGAGCGCTTAGAATTAGAGCTGCTCTGAAGAAGCAAACAGAGCGCTGAGAGATAGAGCTCCTGTGGAGGGGAAACAGAGAGCGCTGAGATTCAGTCAGAGCTGCTCTGAAGGGCAACAGAGAGCGCTGATAGTTAGAGCTGCGTTAAAGGGGCAACAAAGAGTGCTGTGAGTTAGAGTTGCATTGAAGGGGCAAATAAGAGCGCTTAGATTTAGAGCTGCTCTGAAGGAGCAAACAGAGCGGTGAGAGTTAGTCAGAGCTCCTGTGAAGGGGCAATAGAGAGCACTGAGAGTTCAAGCTGCTTTGGAGGGGAAACAGAGAGCGCTGAGATTTAGTCAGAGCTGCTCTGAAGGGCAATAGAGAGCGGTTAGAGTTAGAGCTGCGTTAAATTGGGAACAGAGAGTGCTGTGAGTTAGAGCTGCATTGAAGGGGCATCTGAGATCGCTTAGAGTTAGAGCTGCTGTGAAAGGTAAACAGAGAGAGGTCTGAGAGTTAGGGCAGCGTTGAAGGGGCAACATGGAGTGCTGAGAGATAGAGCTGGTGTGAAGGGGCAACAGAGAGTGGAGAGAATTAGAGCTGTTGTGAAGGGGCAACACAGAGCACTGAGAGTTAGAGCTGCTAGGAAGGGGCAACACAGAGCGCTGAGATTTAGTCAGAGCTGCTCTGAAGAGGCAACAGCGAGCGCTGAGCGATAGAGCTGCGTTGAAGGGGCAAGAGAGAGCGATGAGGTCCAGCTGCTGTGAACGGGCAACTGAGAGCGCTTAGAATTAGAGCTGCTCTGAAGGAGCAAACAGAGCGGTGAGAGTTAGTCAGAGCTCCTGTGAAGGGGCAATAGAGAGCGCTGAGAGTTAGAGCTGCTGTGAAGGGGCAACACAGAGCACTGGAAGTTAGAGCTGCTGAGAAGGGGCAACTGACAGCGCTTAGAGTTACAGCTGCTGTGAAGGGGCAACACAGAGCGCTTGAGAGTCAGTCAGTGCTCCTGTGAAGGGGCACCAGAGATCGCTGAGAATTAGAGCTGCGTTGAAGGGCAACAGAGAGCGGTGAGAGTTAGAGCTGCGTTAAAGTGGGAACAGAGAGTGCTGTGAGTTATAGAGCTGCACTGAAGGGGCAACTGAGAGCGCTTAGAGTTAGAGCTGCTGTGAAGGGGAAACAGAGAGAGCTCTGAGAGTTAGAGCTGCGTTGAAGGGGCAACACGGAGTGGTGAGATTTAGCGTTGCTGAGAAAGGGCAACACATAGCGCTGAGAGAGCTCCTGTGAAGGGGCAGCAGATAGCGGTGAGAGGTAGTTAGAGCTGCTGTGACTGTGCAAGAGAGAGAGGTGAGAGTTGGGACTGCGTTGAAGGGGCAGCACAGAGCGCTGAGAGATAGAGCCGGTGTGAAGGGGCAACAGAGAGCGCTGAGATTTATTCAGAGCTGCTCTGAAGGGGCAACGGTCAGGGCTGAGAGTTATATCTGCTATGAATGGGCAACAGAGAGCGCTGAGATTTAGTCAGAGCTCCTCTGAAGGGGCAACAGAGCGCTCTGAGAGTTAGAGCTGCTGTGAAGGGGCAACCGAAAGCGCTGAGATTTAGTCAGTGCTACTCTGAAGGGCAACAGAGCGCGCTGAGATTTATTCAGAGCTGCTCTGAAGGGGCAACAGTCAGGGCTGAGAGTTATATCTGCTATGAATGGGCAACAGTTGAAGGGGCAACACAGAGCGCTGAGAGATAGAGCTGCTGTGAAGGGGCTACACAGAGCGCTGAGATTTAGTCAGAGCTGCACTGAAGGCGCAACAGCGAGCGCTGAGGTTTAGAGCTGCGTCGAAGGGGCAACAGAGAGCGCTTAGAATTAGAGCTGCTCTGAAGGAGCAAACAGGGCGGTGAGAGTTAGAGCTCCTGTGAAGGGGCAGGAGAGATCGCTGAGAGATACAGCTGCTGTGGAGGGGCCACAGAGAGTGTGAGATTTCATCAGAGCTGCTCTGAAGGGGCAACTGAGAGCGCCTAAAGTTATAGGTGCTGTGAAGGGGCAACAGAGAGCGCTGCGATTTAGTCAGAGCTGCTGTGAAGGGGCAACAGAAAGTGCTGAGAGTTAGAGCTGATGTGAAGGGGAAACTGAGAGCGCTTAGCGTTAGAGCTGCTATGAATGGGCATCAGGGAGAGGTGAGATTAATTCAGAGCTGTTCTGAAGGGGCAAAAGAGAGCGCTGAGAGTTAGAGCTGATATGAAGGTGAAACTTAGAGCGCTTAGCGTTAGAGCTGCTATGAATGGGCATCAGGGAGAGGTGAGATTAATTCAGAGCTGTTCTGAAGGGGCAAAAGAGAGCGCTGAGAGTTAGAGCTGCAGATAAGTGGCAACAGGGAGCGGTGAGAGTTATTCGAAGATGTTGTGAAGGGGCAACACAGAGCGCTGAGTTAGAGCTGTTGTGAAGGGGCAACCGGGAGCGCTGAAAGTTAGTCAGAGCTGCTCTGAAGGGCAACAGAGCGCTCTGCGAGTTAGCGCTGCTGTGAAGGGGCAACAGAGAGCGCTTAGAGAGCTGCTGTGAAGGGGAAACACAGAGCGCTGAGATTTAGTGAGAGCTGCACTGAAGGGGCAACCCAGAGTGCTGTGAGTTAGAGCTGCTGAGAAGGGGCAACTGAGTGCACTTAGAGTTACAGCTGCTGTGAAGGGGCAGCAGACAACGCTTGAGAATCTGTCAGCGCTCCTGTGAAGGGGCACCAGGGATCGCTGAGAATTAGAGCTGCGTTGAAGGGGCAACACGGAGTGGTGAGATTTAGCGTTGCTGAGAAGGGGCAACACATAGCGCTGAGAGAGCTCCTGTGAAGGGGCAACAGATAGCGGTGAGAGGTAGTTAGAGCTGCTGTGACTGTGCAAGAGAGAGAGGTGAGAGTTGGGACTGCGTTGAAGGGGCAGCACAGAGCGCTGAGAGATAGAGCTGGTGTGAAGGGGCAACAGAGAGCGCTGAGATTTAGTCAGAGCTGCTCTGAAGGGCAACAGAGAGCGCTGAGATTTAGTGAGAGCTGCACTGAAGGGGCAACAGCGAGCGCTGAGAGTTAGAGCTGCGTTGAAGGGGCAACACAGAGCATTGAGAGTCAGGGCTGCTGTGAAGCGGAAACAGAGTGGTGAGAGTTAGAGCTGCTGTGAAGGGGAAACAGAGAGTGGAGAGAGTTAGAGCTGTTGTGAAGGGGCAACACACAGCGCTGAGAGTTAGAGCTGCTGGGAAGGGGCAGCAGAGCTCGCTGAGGTTCAGAGCTGCTGTGAACGGGCAAGTGAGAGCGCTTAGAATTAGAGCTGCTCTGAAGAAGCAAACAGAGCGCTGAGAGATAGAGCTCCTGTGGAGGGGAAACAGAGAGCGCTGAGATTCAGTCAGAGCTGCTCTGAAGGGCAACAGAGAGCGCTGATAGTTAGAGCTGCGTTAAAGGGGCAACAAAGAGTGCTGTGAGTTAGAGTTGCATTGAAGGGGCAAATAAGAGCGCTTAGATTTAGAGCTGCTCTGAAGGAGCAAACAGAGCGGTGAGAGTTAGTCAGAGCTCCTGTGAAGGGGCAATAGAGAGCACTGAGAGTTCAAGCTGCTTTGGAGGGGAAACAGAGAGCGCTGAGATTTAGTCAGAGCTGCTCTGAAGGGCAATAGAGAGCGGTTAGAGTTAGAGCTGCGTTAAATTGGGAACAGAGAGTGCTGTGAGTTAGAGCTGCATTGAAGGGGCATCTGAGATCGCTTAGAGTTAGAGCTGCTGTGAAAGGTAAACAGAGAGAGGTCTGAGAGTTAGGGCAGCGTTGAAGGGGCAACATGGAGTGCTGAGAGATAGAGCTGGTGTGAAGGGGCAACAGAGAGTGGAGAGAATTAGAGCTGTTGTGAAGGGGCAACACAGAGCACTGAGAGTTAGAGCTGCTGGGAAGGGGCAACACAGAGCGCTGAGATTTAGTCAGAGCTGCTCTGAAGAGGCAACAGCGAGCGCTGAGCGATAGAGCTGCGTTGAAGGGGCAAGAGAGAGCGATGAGGTCCAGCTGCTGTGAACGGGCAACTGAGAGCGCTTAGAATTAGAGCTGCTCTGAAGGAGCAAACAGAGCGGTGAGAGTTAGTCAGAGCTCCTGTGAAGGGGCAATAGAGAGCGCTGAGAGTTAGAGCTGCTGTGAAGGGGCAACACAGAGCACTGGAAGTTAGAGCTGCTGAGAAGGGGCAACTGACAGCGCTTAGAGTTACAGCTGCTGTGAAGGGGCAACACAGAGCGCTTGAGAGTCAGTCAGTGCTCCTGTGAAGGGGCACCAGAGATCGCTGAGAATTAGAGCTGCGTTGAAGGGCAACAGAGAGCGGTGAGAGTTAGAGCTGCGTTAAAGTGGGAACAGAGAGTGCTGTGAGTTATAGAGCTGCACTGAAGGGGCAACTGAGAGCGCTTAGAGTTAGAGCTGCTGTGAAGGGGAAACAGAGAGAGCTCTGAGAGTTAGAGCTGCGTTGAAGGGGCAACACGGAGTGGTGAGATTTAGCGTTGCTGAGAAAGGGCAACACATAGCGCTGAGAGAGCTCCTGTGAAGGGGCAGCAGATAGCGGTGAGAGGTAGTTAGAGCTGCTGTGACTGTGCAAGAGAGAGAGGTGAGAGTTGGGACTGCGTTGAAGGGGCAGCACAGAGCGCTGAGAGATAGAGCTGGTGTGAAGGGGCAACAGAGAGCGCTGAGATTTAGTCAGAGCTGCTCTGAAGGGCAACAGAGAGCGCTGAGATTTAGTGAGAGCTGCACTGAAGGGGCAACAGCGAGCGCTGAGAGTTAGAGCTGCGTTGAAGGGGCAACACAGAGCATTGAGAGTCAGGGCTGCTGTGAAGCGGAAACAGAGTGGTGAGAGTTAGAGCTGCTGTGAAGGGGAAACAGAGAGTGGAGAGAGTTAGAGCTGTTGTGAAGGGGCAACACACAGCGCTGAGAGTTAGAGCTGCTGGGAAGGGGCAGCAGAGCTCGCTGAGGTTCAGAGCTGCTGTGAACGGGCAAGTGAGAGCGCTTAGAATTAGAGCTGCTCTGAAGAAGCAAACAGAGCGCTGAGAGATAGAGCTGCTGTGGAGGGGAAACAGAGAGCGCTGAGATTCAGTCAGAGCTGCTCTGAAGGGCAACAGAGAGCGCTGATAGTTAGAGCTGCGTTAAAGGGGCAACAAAGAGTGCTGTGAGTTAGAGTTGCATTGAAGGGGCAAATAAGAGCGCTTAGATTTAGAGCTGCTCTGAAGGAGCAAACAGAGCGGTGAGAGTTAGTCAGAGCTCCTGTGAAGGGGCAATAGAGAGCACTGAGAGTTCAAGCTGCTTTGGAGGGGAAACAGAGAGCGCTGAGATTTAGTCAGAGCTGCTCTGAAGGGCAATAGAGAGCGGTTAGAGTTAGAGCTGCGTTAAATTGGGAACAGAGAGTGCTGTGAGTTAGAGCTGCATTGAAGGGGCATCTGAGATCGCTTAGAGTTAGAGCTGCTGTGAAAGGTAAACAGAGAGAGGTCTGAGAGTTAGGGCAGCGTTGAAGGGGCAACATGGAGTGCTGAGAGATAGAGCTGGTGTGAAGGGGCAACAGAGAGTGGAGAGAATTAGAGCTGTTGTGAAGGGGCAACACAGAGCACTGAGAGTTAGAGCTGCTGGGAAGGGGCAACACAGAGCGCTGAGATTTAGTCAGAGCTGCTCTGAAGAGGCAACAGCGAGCGCTGAGCGATAGAGCTGCGTTGAAGGGGCAAGAGAGAGCGATGAGGTCCAGCTGCTGTGAACGGGCAACTGAGAGCGCTTAGAATTAGAGCTGCTCTGAAGGAGCAAACAGAGCGGTGAGAGTTAGTCAGAGCTCCTGTGAAGGGGCAATAGAGAGCGCTGAGAGTTAGAGCTGCTGTGAAGGGGCAACACAGAGCACTGGAAGTTAGAGCTGCTGAGAAGGGGCAACTGACAGCGCTTAGAGTTACAGCTGCTGTGAAGGGGCAACACAGAGCGCTTGAGAGTCAGTCAGTGCTCCTGTGAAGGGGCACCAGAGATCGCTGAGAATTAGAGCTGCGTTGAAGGGCAACAGAGAGCGGTGAGAGTTAGAGCTGCGTTAAAGTGGGAACAGAGAGTGCTGTGAGTTATAGAGCTGCACTGAAGGGGCCACTGAGAGCGCTTAGAGTTAGAGCTGCTGTGAAGGGGAAACAGAGAGAGCTCTGAGAGTTAGAGCTGCGTTGAAGGGGCAACACGGAGTGGTGAGATTTAGCGTTGCTGAGAAAGGGCAACACATAGCGCTGAGAGAGCTCCTGTGAAGGGGCAGCAGATAGCGGTGAGAGGTAGTTAGAGCTGCTGTGACTGTGCAAGAGAGAGAGGTGAGAGTTGGGACTGCGTTGAAGGGGCAGCACAGAGCGCTGAGAGATAGAGCCGGTGTGAAGGGGCAACAGAGAGCGCTGAGATTTATTCAGAGCTGCTCTGAAGGGGCAACGGTCAGGGCTGAGAGTTATATCTGCTATGAATGGGCAACAGAGAGCGCTGAGATTTAGTCAGAGCTCCTCTGAAGGGGCAACAGAGCGCTCTGAGAGTTAGAGCTGCTGTGAAGGGGCAACCGAAAGCGCTGAGATTTAGTCAGTGCTACTCTGAAGGGCAACAGAGCGCGCTGAGATTTATTCAGAGCTGCTCTGAAGGGGCAACAGTCAGGGCTGAGAGTTATATCTGCTATGAATGGGCAACAGTTGAAGGGGCAACACAGAGCGCTGAGAGATAGAGCTGCTGTGAAGGGGCTACACAGAGCGCTGAGATTTAGTCAGAGCTGCACTGAAGGCGCAACAGCGAGCGCTGAGGTTTAGAGCTGCGTCGAAGGGGCAACAGAGAGCGCTTAGAATTAGAGCTGCTCTGAAGGAGCAAACAGGGCGGTGAGAGTTAGAGCTCCTGTGAAGGGGCAGGAGAGATCGCTGAGAGATACAGCTGCTGTGGAGGGGCCACAGAGAGTGTGAGATTTCATCAGAGCTCCTCTGAAGTGGCAACTGAGAGCGCTTACAGTTATAGGTGCTGTGAAGGGGCAACAGAGAGCGCTGCGATTTAGTCAGAGCTGTTGTGAAGGGGCAACAGAAAGTGCTGAGAGTTAGAGCTGATGTGAAGGGGAAACTGAGAGCGCTTAGCGTTAGAGCTGCTATGAATGGGCATCAGGGAGAGGTGAGATTAATTCAGAGCTGTTCTGAAGGGGCAAAAGAGAGCGCTGAGAGTTAGAGCTGCAGATAAGTGGCAACAGGGAGCGGTGAGAGTTATTCGAAGATGTTGTGAAGGGGCAACACAGAGCGCTGAGTTAGAGCTGTTGTGAAGGGGCAACCGGGAGCGCTGAAAGTTAGTCAGAGCTGCTCTGAAGGGCAACAGAGCGCTCTGCGAGTTAGCGCTGCTGTGAAGGGGCAACAGAGAGCGCTTAGAGAGCTGCTGTGAAGGGGAAACACAGAGCGCTGAGATTTAGTGAGAGCTGCACTGAAGGGGCAACCCAGAGCGCTGTGAGTTAGAGCTGCTGAGAAGGGGCAACTGAGTGCACTTAGAGTTACAGCTGCTGTGAAGGGGCAGCAGACAACGCTTGAGAATCTGTCAGCGCTCCTGTGAAGGGGCACCAGGGATCGCTGAGAATTAGAGCTGCGTTGAAGGGGCAACACGGAGTGGTGAGATTTAGCGTTGCTGAGAAGGGGCAACACATAGCGCTGAGAGAGCTCTTGTGAAGGGGCAACAGATAGCGGTGAGAGGTAGTTAGAGCTGCTGTGACTGTGCAAGAGAGAGAGGTGAGAGTTGGGACTGCGTTGAAGGGGCAGCACAGAGCGCTGAGAGATAGAGCTGGTGTGAAGGGGCAACAGAGAGCGCTGAGATTTAGTCAGAGCTGCTCTGAAGGGCAACAGAGAGCGCTGAGATTTAGTGAGAGCTGCACTGAAGGGGCAACAGCGAGCGCTGAGAGTTAGAGCTGCGTTGAAGGGGCAACACAGAGCATTGAGAGTCAGGGCTGCTGTGAAGCGGAAACAGAGTGGTGAGAGTTAGAGCTGCTGTGAAGGGGAAACAGAGAGTGGAGAGAGTTAGAGCTGTTGTGAAGGGGCAACACACAGCGCTGAGAGTTAGAGCTGCTGGGAAGGGGCAGCAGAGCTCGCTGAGGTTCAGAGCTGCTGTGAACGGGCAAGTGAGAGCGCTTAGAATTAGAGCTGCTCTGAAGAAGCAAACAGAGCGCTGAGAGATAGAGCTGCTGTGGAGGGGAAACAGAGAGCGCTGAGATTCAGTCAGAGCTGCTCTGAAGGGCAACAGAGAGCGCTGATAGTTAGAGCTGCGTTAAAGGGGCAACAAAGAGTGCTGTGAGTTAGAGTTGCATTGAAGGGGCAAATAAGAGCGCTTAGATTTAGAGCTGCTCTGAAGGAGCAAACAGAGCGGTGAGAGTTAGTCAGAGCTCCTGTGAAGGGGCAATAGAGAGCACTGAGAGTTCAAGCTGCTTTGGAGGGGAAACAGAGAGCGCTGAGATTTAGTCAGAGCTGCTCTGAAGGGCAATAGAGAGCGGTTAGAGTTAGAGCTGCGTTAAATTGGGAACAGAGAGTGCTGTGAGTTAGAGCTGCATTGAAGGGGCATCTGAGATCGCTTAGAGTTAGAGCTGCTGTGAAAGGTAAACAGAGAGAGGTCTGAGAGTTAGGGCAGCGTTGAAGGGGCAACATGGAGTGCTGAGAGATAGAGCTGGTGTGAAGGGGCAACAGAGAGTGGAGAGAATTAGAGCTGTTGTGAAGGGGCAACACAGAGCACTGAGAGTTAGAGCTGCTGGGAAGGGGCAACACAGAGCGCTGAGATTTAGTCAGAGCTGCTCTGAAGGGGCAACAGCGAGCGCTGAGAGTTAGAGCTGCGTTGAAGGGGCAACACAGAGCATTGAGAGTCAGGGCTGCTGTGAAGCGGAAACAGAGTGGTGAGAGTTAGAGCTGCTGTGAAGGGGAAACAGAGAGTGGAGAGAGTTAGAGCTGTTGTGAAGGGGCAACACACAGCGCTGAGAGTTAGAGCTGCTGGGAAGGGGCAGCAGAGCTCGCTGAGGTTCAGAGCTGCTGTGAACGGGCAAGTGAGAGCGCTTAGAATTAGAGCTGCTCTGAAGAAGCAAACAGAGCGCTGAGAGATAGAGCTGCTGTGGAGGGGAAACAGAGAGCGCTGAGATTCAGTCAGAGCTGCTCTGAAGGGCAACAGAGAGCGCTGATAGTTAGAGCTGCGTTAAAGGGGCAACAAAGAGTGCTGTGAGTTAGAGTTGCATTGAAGGGGCAAATAAGAGCGCTTAGATTTAGAGCTGCTCTGAAGGAGCAAACAGAGCGGTGAGAGTTAGTCAGAGCTCCTGTGAAGGGGCAATAGAGAGCACTGAGAGTTCAAGCTGCTTTGGAGGGGAAACAGAGAGCGCTGAGATTTAGTCAGAGCTGCTCTGAAGGGCAATAGAGAGCGGTTAGAGTTAGAGCTGCGTTAAATTGGGAACAGAGAGTGCTGTGAGTTAGAGCTGCATTGAAGGGGCATCTGAGATCGCTTAGAGTTAGAGCTGCTGTGAAAGGTAAACAGAGAGAGGTCTGAGAGTTAGGGCAGCGTTGAAGGGGCAACATGGAGTGCTGAGAGATAGAGCTGGTGTGAAGGGGCAACAGAGAGTGGAGAGAATTAGAGCTGTTGTGAAGGGGCAACACAGAGCACTGAGAGTTAGAGCTGCTGGGAAGGGGCAACACAGAGCGCTGAGATTTAGTCAGAGCTGCTCTGAAGAGGCAACAGCGAGCGCTGAGCGATAGAGCTGCGTTGAAGGGGCAAGAGAGAGCGATGAGGTCCAGCTGCTGTGAACGGGCAACTGAGAGCGCTTAGAATTAGAGCTGCTCTGAAGGAGCAAACAGAGCGGTGAGAGTTAGTCAGAGCTCCTGTGAAGGGGCAATAGAGAGCGCTGAGAGTTAGAGCTGCTGTGAAGGGGCAACACAGAGCACTGGAAGTTAGAGCTGCTGAGAAGGGGCAACTGACAGCGCTTAGAGTTACAGCTGCTGTGAAGGGGCAACACAGAGCGCTTGAGAGTCAGTCAGTGCTCCTGTGAAGGGGCACCAGAGATCGCTGAGAATTAGAGCTGCGTTGAAGGGCAACAGAGAGCGGTGAGAGTTAGAGCTGCGTTAAAGTGGGAACAGAGAGTGCTGTGAGTTATAGAGCTGCACTGAAGGGGCCACTGAGAGCGCTTAGAGTTAGAGCTGCTGTGAAGGGGAAACAGAGAGAGCTCTGAGAGTTAGAGCTGCGTTGAAGGGGCAACACGGAGTGGTGAGATTTAGCGTTGCTGAGAAAGGGCAACACATAGCGCTGAGAGAGCTCCTGTGAAGGGGCAGCAGATAGCGGTGAGAGGTAGTTAGAGCTGCTGTGACTGTGCAAGAGAGAGAGGTGAGAGTTGGGACTGCGTTGAAGGGGCAGCACAGAGCGCTGAGAGATAGAGCCGGTGTGAAGGGGCAACAGAGAGCGCTGAGATTTATTCAGAGCTGCTCTGAAGGGGCAACGGTCAGGGCTGAGAGTTATATCTGCTATGAATGGGCAACAGAGAGCGCTGAGATTTAGTCAGAGCTCCTCTGAAGGGGCAACAGAGCGCTCTGAGAGTTAGAGCTGCTGTGAAGGGGCAACCGAAAGCGCTGAGATTTAGTCAGTGCTACTCTGAAGGGCAACAGAGCGCGCTGAGATTTATTCAGAGCTGCTCTGAAGGGGCAACAGTCAGGGCTGAGAGTTATATCTGCTATGAATGGGCAACAGTTGAAGGGGCAACACAGAGCGCTGAGAGATAGAGCTGCTGTGAAGGGGCTACACAGAGCGCTGAGATTTAGTCAGAGCTGCACTGAAGGCGCAACAGCGAGCGCTGAGGTTTAGAGCTGCGTCGAAGGGGCAACAGAGAGCGCTTAGAATTAGAGCTGCTCTGAAGGAGCAAACAGGGCGGTGAGAGTTAGAGCTCCTGTGAAGGGGCAGTAGAGATCGCTGAGAGATACAGCTGCTGTGGAGGGGCCACAGAGAGTGTGAGATTTCATCAGAGCTCCTCTGAAGTGGCAACTGAGAGCGCTTACAGTTATAGGTGCTGTGAAGGGGCAACAGAGAGCGCTGCGATTTAGTCAGAGCTGCTGTGAAGGGGCAACAGAAAGTGCTGAGAGTTAGAGCTGATGTGAAGGGGAAACTGAGAGCGCTTAGCGTTAGAGCTGCTATGAATGGGCATCAGGGAGAGGTGAGATTAATTCAGAGCTGTTCTGAAGGGGCAAAAGAGAGCGCTGAGAGTTAGAGCTGCAGATAAGTGGCAACAGGGAGCGGTGAGAGTTATTCGAAGATGTTGTGAAGGGGCAACACAGAGCGCTGAGTTAGAGCTGTTGTGAAGGGGCAACCGGGAGCGCTGAAAGTTAGTCAGAGCTGCTCTGAAGGGCAACAGAGCGCTCTGCGAGTTAGCGCTGCTGTGAAGGGGCAACAGAGAGCGCTTAGAGAGCTGCTGTGAAGGGGAAACACAGAGCGCTGAGATTTAGTGAGAGCTGCACTGAAGGGGCAACCCAGAGCGCTGTGAGTTAGAGCTGCTGAGAAGGGGCAACTGAGTGCACTTAGAGTTACAGCTGCTGTGAAGGGGCAGCAGACAACGCTTGAGAATCTGTCAGCGCTCCTGTGAAGGGGCACCAGGGATCGCTGAGAATTAGAGCTGCGTTGAAGGGGCAACACGGAGTGGTGAGATTTAGCGTTGCTGAGAAGGGGCAACACATAGCGCTGAGAGAGCTCCTGTGAAGGGGCAACAGATAGCGGTGAGAGGTAGTTAGAGCTGCTGTGACTGTGCAAGAGAGAGAGGTGAGAGTTGGGACTGCGTTGAAGGGGCAGCACAGAGCGCTGAGAGATAGAGCTGGTGTGAAGGGGCAACAGAGAGCGCTGAGATTTAGTCAGAGCTGCTCTGAAGGGCAACAGAGAGCGCTGAGATTTAGTGAGAGCTGCACTGAAGGGGCAACAGCGAGCGCTGAGAGTTAGAGCTGCGTTGAAGGGGCAACACAGAGCATTGAGAGTCAGGGCTGCTGTGAAGCGGAAACAGAGTGGTGAGAGTTAGAGCTGCTGTGAAGGGGAAACAGAGAGTGGAGAGAGTTAGAGCTGTTGTGAAGGGGCAACACACAGCGCTGAGAGTTAGAGCTGCTGGGAAGGGGCAGCAGAGCTCGCTGAGGTTCAGAGCTGCTGTGAACGGGCAAGTGAGAGCGCTTAGAATTAGAGCTGCTCTGAAGAAGCAAACAGAGCGCTGAGAGATAGAGCTGCTGTGGAGGGGAAACAGAGAGCGCTGAGATTCAGTCAGAGCTGCTCTGAAGGGCAACAGAGAGCGCTGATAGTTAGAGCTGCGTTAAAGGGGCAACAAAGAGTGCTGTGAGTTAGAGTTGCATTGAAGGGGCAAATAAGAGCGCTTAGATTTAGAGCTGCTCTGAAGGAGCAAACAGAGCGGTGAGAGTTAGTCAGAGCTCCTGTGAAGGGGCAATAGAGAGCACTGAGAGTTCAAGCTGCTTTGGAGGGGAAACAGAGAGCGCTGAGATTTAGTCAGAGCTGCTCTGAAGGGCAATAGAGAGCGGTTAGAGTTAGAGCTGCGTTAAATTGGGAACAGAGAGTGCTGTGAGTTAGAGCTGCATTGAAGGGGCATCTGAGATCGCTTAGAGTTAGAGCTGCTGTGAAAGGTAAACAGAGAGAGGTCTGAGAGTTAGGGCAGCGTTGAAGGGGCAACATGGAGTGCTGAGAGATAGAGCTGGTGTGAAGGGGCAACAGAGAGTGGAGAGAATTAGAGCTGTTGTGAAGGGGCAACACAGAGCACTGAGAGTTAGAGCTGCTGGGAAGGGGCAACACAGAGCGCTGAGATTTAGTCAGAGCTGCTCTGAAGAGGCAACAGCGAGCGCTGAGCGATAGAGCTGCGTTGAAGGGGCAAGAGAGAGCGATGAGGTCCAGCTGCTGTGAACGGGCAACTGAGAGCGCTTAGAATTAGAGCTGCTCTGAAGGAGCAAACAGAGCGGTGAGAGTTAGTCAGAGCTCCTGTGAAGGGGCAATAGAGAGCGCTGAGAGTTAGAGCTGCTGTGAAGGGGCAACACAGAGCACTGGAAGTTAGAGCTGCTGAGAAGGGGCAACTGACAGCGCTTAGAGTTACAGCTGCTGTGAAGGGGCAACACAGAGCGCTTGAGAGTCAGTCAGTGCTCCTGTGAAGGGGCACCAGAGATCGCTGAGAATTAGAGCTGCGTTGAAGGGCAACAGAGAGCGGTGAGAGTTAGAGCTGCGTTAAAGTGGGAACAGAGAGTGCTGTGAGTTATAGAGCTGCACTGAAGGGGCCACTGAGAGCGCTTAGAGTTAGAGCTGCTGTGAAGGGGAAACAGAGAGAGCTCTGAGAGTTAGAGCTGCGTTGAAGGGGCAACACGGAGTGGTGAGATTTAGCGTTGCTGAGAAAGGGCAACACATAGCGCTGAGAGAGCTCCTGTGAAGGGGCAGCAGATAGCGGTGAGAGGTAGTTAGAGCTGCTGTGACTGTGCAAGAGAGAGAGGTGAGAGTTGGGACTGCGTTGAAGGGGCAGCACAGAGCGCTGAGAGATAGAGCCGGTGTGAAGGGGCAACAGAGAGCGCTGAGATTTATTCAGAGCTGCTCTGAAGGGGCAACGGTCAGGGCTGAGAGTTATATCTGCTATGAATGGGCAACAGAGAGCGCTGAGATTTAGTCAGAGCTCCTCTGAAGGGGCAACAGAGCGCTCTGAGAGTTAGAGCTGCTGTGAAGGGGCAACCGAAAGCGCTGAGATTTAGTCAGTGCTACTCTGAAGGGCAACAGAGCGCGCTGAGATTTATTCAGAGCTGCTCTGAAGGGGCAACAGTCAGGGCTGAGAGTTATATCTGCTATGAATGGGCAACAGTTGAAGGGGCAACACAGAGCGCTGAGAGATAGAGCTGCTGTGAAGGGGCTACACAGAGCGCTGAGATTTAGTCAGAGCTGCACTGAAGGCGCAACAGCGAGCGCTGAGGTTTAGAGCTGCGTCGAAGGGGCAACAGAGAGCGCTTAGAATTAGAGCTGCTCTGAAGGAGCAAACAGGGCGGTGAGAGTTAGAGCTCCTGTGAAGGGGCAGGAGAGATCGCTGAGAGATACAGCTGCTGTGGAGGGGCCACAGAGAGTGTGAGATTTCATCAGAGCTCCTCTGAAGTGGCAACTGAGAGCGCTTACAGTTATAGGTGCTGTGAAGGGGCAACAGAGAGCGCTGCGATTTAGTCAGAGCTGTTGTGAAGGGGCAACAGAAAGTGCTGAGAGTTAGAGCTGATGTGAAGGGGAAACTGAGAGCGCTTAGCGTTAGAGCTGCTATGAATGGGCATCAGGGAGAGGTGAGATTAATTCAGAGCTGTTCTGAAGGGGCAAAAGAGAGCGCTGAGAGTTAGAGCTGCAGATAAGTGGCAACAGGGAGCGGTGAGAGTTATTCGAAGATGTTGTGAAGGGGCAACACAGAGCGCTGAGTTAGAGCTGTTGTGAAGGGGCAACCGGGAGCGCTGAAAGTTAGTCAGAGCTGCTCTGAAGGGCAACAGAGCGCTCTGCGAGTTAGCGCTGCTGTGAAGGGGCAACAGAGAGCGCTTAGAGAGCTGCTGTGAAGGGGAAACACAGAGCGCTGAGATTTAGTGAGAGCTGCACTGAAGGGGCAACCCAGAGCGCTGTGAGTTAGAGCTGCTGAGAAGGGGCAACTGAGTGCACTTAGAGTTACAGCTGCTGTGAAGGGGCAGCAGACAACGCTTGAGAATCTGTCAGCGCTCCTGTGAAGGGGCACCAGGGATCGCTGAGAATTAGAGCTGCGTTGAAGGGGCAACACGGAGTGGTGAGATTTAGCGTTGCTGAGAAGGGGCAACACATAGCGCTGAGAGAGCTCTTGTGAAGGGGCAACAGATAGCGGTGAGAGGTAGTTAGAGCTGCTGTGACTGTGCAAGAGAGAGAGGTGAGAGTTGGGACTGCGTTGAAGGGGCAGCACAGAGCGCTGAGAGATAGAGCTGGTGTGAAGGGGCAACAGAGAGCGCTGAGATTTAGTCAGAGCTGCTCTGAAGGGCAACAGAGAGCGCTGAGATTTAGTGAGAGCTGCACTGAAGGGGCAACAGCGAGCGCTGAGAGTTAGAGCTGCGTTGAAGGGGCAACACAGAGCATTGAGAGTCAGGGCTGCTGTGAAGCGGAAACAGAGTGGTGAGAGTTAGAGCTGCTGTGAAGGGGAAACAGAGAGTGGAGAGAGTTAGAGCTGTTGTGAAGGGGCAACACACAGCGCTGAGAGTTAGAGCTGCTGGGAAGGGGCAGCAGAGCTCGCTGAGGTTCAGAGCTGCTGTGAACGGGCAAGTGAGAGCGCTTAGAATTAGAGCTGCTCTGAAGAAGCAAACAGAGCGCTGAGAGATAGAGCTGCTGTGGAGGGGAAACAGAGAGCGCTGAGATTCAGTCAGAGCTGCTCTGAAGGGCAACAGAGAGCGCTGATAGTTAGAGCTGCGTTAAAGGGGCAACAAAGAGTGCTGTGAGTTAGAGTTGCATTGAAGGGGCAAATAAGAGCGCTTAGATTTAGAGCTGCTCTGAAGGAGCAAACAGAGCGGTGAGAGTTAGTCAGAGCTCCTGTGAAGGGGCAATAGAGAGCACTGAGAGTTCAAGCTGCTTTGGAGGGGAAACAGAGAGCGCTGAGATTTAGTCAGAGCTGCTCTGAAGGGCAATAGAGAGCGGTTAGAGTTAGAGCTGCGTTAAATTGGGAACAGAGAGTGCTGTGAGTTAGAGCTGCATTGAAGGGGCATCTGAGATCGCTTAGAGTTAGAGCTGCTGTGAAAGGTAAACAGAGAGAGGTCTGAGAGTTAGGGCAGCGTTGAAGGGGCAACATGGAGTGCTGAGAGATAGAGCTGGTGTGAAGGGGCAACAGAGAGTGGAGAGAATTAGAGCTGTTGTGAAGGGGCAACACAGAGCACTGAGAGTTAGAGCTGCTGGGAAGGGGCAACACAGAGCGCTGAGATTTAGTCAGAGCTGCTCTGAAGAGGCAACAGCGAGCGCTGAGCGATAGAGCTGCGTTGAAGGGGCAAGAGAGAGCGATGAGGTCCAGCTGCTGTGAACGGGCAACTGAGAGCGCTTAGAATTAGAGCTGCTCTGAAGGAGCAAACAGAGCGGTGAGAGTTAGTCAGAGCTCCTGTGAAGGGGCAATAGAGAGCGCTGAGAGTTAGAGCTGCTGTGAAGGGGCAACACAGAGCACTGGAAGTTAGAGCTGCTGAGAAGGGGCAACTGACAGCGCTTAGAGTTACAGCTGCTGTGAAGGGGCAACACAGAGCGCTTGAGAGTCAGTCAGTGCTCCTGTGAAGGGGCACCAGAGATCGCTGAGAATTAGAGCTGCGTTGAAGGGCAACAGAGAGCGGTGAGAGTTAGAGCTGCGTTAAAGTGGGAACAGAGAGTGCTGTGAGTTATAGAGCTGCACTGAAGGGGCCACTGAGAGCGCTTAGAGTTAGAGCTGCTGTGAAGGGGAAACAGAGAGAGCTCTGAGAGTTAGAGCTGCGTTGAAGGGGCAACACGGAGTGGTGAGATTTAGCGTTGCTGAGAAAGGGCAACACATAGCGCTGAGAGAGCTCCTGTGAAGGGGCAGCAGATAGCGGTGAGAGGTAGTTAGAGCTGCTGTGACTGTGCAAGAGAGAGAGGTGAGAGTTGGGACTGCGTTGAAGGGGCAGCACAGAGCGCTGAGAGATAGAGCCGGTGTGAAGGGGCAACAGAGAGCGCTGAGATTTATTCAGAGCTGCTCTGAAGGGGCAACGGTCAGGGCTGAGAGTTATATCTGCTATGAATGGGCAACAGAGAGCGCTGAGATTTAGTCAGAGCTCCTCTGAAGGGGCAACAGAGCGCTCTGAGAGTTAGAGCTGCTGTGAAGGGGCAACCGAAAGCGCTGAGATTTAGTCAGTGCTACTCTGAAGGGCAACAGAGCGCGCTGAGATTTATTCAGAGCTGCTCTGAAGGGGCAACAGTCAGGGCTGAGAGTTATATCTGCTATGAATGGGCAACAGTTGAAGGGGCAACACAGAGCGCTGAGAGATAGAGCTGCTGTGAAGGGGCTACACAGAGCGCTGAGATTTAGTCAGAGCTGCACTGAAGGCGCAACAGCGAGCGCTGAGGTTTAGAGCTGCGTCGAAGGGGCAACAGAGAGCGCTTAGAATTAGAGCTGCTCTGAAGGAGCAAACAGGGCGGTGAGAGTTAGAGCTCCTGTGAAGGGGCAGTAGAGATCGCTGAGAGATACAGCTGCTGTGGAGGGGCCACAGAGAGTGTGAGATTTCATCAGAGCTCCTCTGAAGTGGCAACTGAGAGCGCTTACAGTTATAGGTGCTGTGAAGGGGCAACAGAGAGCGCTGCGATTTAGTCAGAGCTGCTGTGAAGGGGCAACAGAAAGTGCTGAGAGTTAGAGCTGATGTGAAGGGGAAACTGAGAGCGCTTAGCGTTAGAGCTGCTATGAATGGGCATCAGGGAGAGGTGAGATTAATTCAGAGCTGTTCTGAAGGGGCAAAAGAGAGCGCTGAGAGTTAGAGCTGCAGATAAGTGGCAACAGGGAGCGGTGAGAGTTATTCGAAGATGTTGTGAAGGGGCAACACAGAGCGCTGAGTTAGAGCTGTTGTGAAGGGGCAACCGGGAGCGCTGAAAGTTAGTCAGAGCTGCTCTGAAGGGCAACAGAGCGCTCTGCGAGTTAGCGCTGCTGTGAAGGGGCAACAGAGAGCGCTTAGAGAGCTGCTGTGAAGGGGAAACACAGAGCGCTGAGATTTAGTGAGAGCTGCACTGAAGGGGCAACCCAGAGTGCTGTGAGTTAGAGCTGCTGAGAAGGGGCAACTGAGTGCACTTAGAGTTACAGCTGCTGTGAAGGGGCAGCAGACAACGCTTGAGAATCTGTCAGCGCTCCTGTGAAGGGGCACCAGGGATCGCTGAGAATTAGAGCTGCGTTGAAGGGGCAACACGGAGTGGTGAGATTTAGCGTTGCTGAGAAGGGGCAACACATAGCGCTGAGAGAGCTCCTGTGAAGGGGCAACAGATAGCGGTGAGAGGTAGTTAGAGCTGCTGTGACTGTGCAAGAGAGAGAGGTGAGAGTTGGGACTGCGTTGAAGGGGCAGCACAGAGCGCTGAGAGATAGAGCTGGTGTGAAGGGGCAACAGAGAGCGCTGAGATTTAGTCAGAGCTGCTCTGAAGGGCAACAGAGAGCGCTGAGATTTAGTGAGAGCTGCACTGAAGGGGCAACAGCGAGCGCTGAGAGTTAGAGCTGCGTTGAAGGGGCAACACAGAGCATTGAGAGTCAGGGCTGCTGTGAAGCGGAAACAGAGTGGTGAGAGTTAGAGCTGCTGTGAAGGGGAAACAGAGAGTGGAGAGAGTTAGAGCTGTTGTGAAGGGGCAACACACAGCGCTGAGAGTTAGAGCTGCTGGGAAGGGGCAGCAGAGCTCGCTGAGGTTCAGAGCTGCTGTGAACGGGCAAGTGAGAGCGCTTAGAATTAGAGCTGCTCTGAAGAAGCAAACAGAGCGCTGAGAGATAGAGCTGCTGTGGAGGGGAAACAGAGAGCGCTGAGATTCAGTCAGAGCTGCTCTGAAGGGCAACAGAGAGCGCTGATAGTTAGAGCTGCGTTAAAGGGGCAACAAAGAGTGCTGTGAGTTAGAGTTGCATTGAAGGGGCAAATAAGAGCGCTTAGATTTAGAGCTGCTCTGAAGGAGCAAACAGAGCGGTGAGAGTTAGTCAGAGCTCCTGTGAAGGGGCAATAGAGAGCACTGAGAGTTCAAGCTGCTTTGGAGGGGAAACAGAGAGCGCTGAGATTTAGTCAGAGCTGCTCTGAAGGGCAATAGAGAGCGGTTAGAGTTAGAGCTGCGTTAAATTGGGAACAGAGAGTGCTGTGAGTTAGAGCTGCATTGAAGGGGCATCTGAGATCGCTTAGAGTTAGAGCTGCTGTGAAAGGTAAACAGAGAGAGGTCTGAGAGTTAGGGCAGCGTTGAAGGGGCAACATGGAGTGCTGAGAGATAGAGCTGGTGTGAAGGGGCAACAGAGAGTGGAGAGAATTAGAGCTGTTGTGAAGGGGCAACACAGAGCACTGAGAGTTAGAGCTGCTGGGAAGGGGCAACACAGAGCGCTGAGATTTAGTCAGAGCTGCTCTGAAGAGGCAACAGCGAGCGCTGAGCGATAGAGCTGCGTTGAAGGGGCAAGAGAGAGCGATGAGGTCCAGCTGCTGTGAACGGGCAACTGAGAGCGCTTAGAATTAGAGCTGCTCTGAAGGAGCAAACAGAGCGGTGAGAGTTAGTCAGAGCTCCTGTGAAGGGGCAATAGAGAGCGCTGAGAGTTAGAGCTGCTGTGAAGGGGCAACACAGAGCACTGGAAGTTAGAGCTGCTGAGAAGGGGCAACTGACAGCGCTTAGAGTTACAGCTGCTGTGAAGGGGCAACACAGAGCGCTTGAGAGTCAGTCAGTGCTCCTGTGAAGGGGCACCAGAGATCGCTGAGAATTAGAGCTGCGTTGAAGGGCAACAGAGAGCGGTGAGAGTTAGAGCTGCGTTAAAGTGGGAACAGAGAGTGCTGTGAGTTATAGAGCTGCACTGAAGGGGCCACTGAGAGCGCTTAGAGTTAGAGCTGCTGTGAAGGGGAAACAGAGAGAGCTCTGAGAGTTAGAGCTGCGTTGAAGGGGCAACACGGAGTGGTGAGATTTAGCGTTGCTGAGAAAGGGCAACACATAGCGCTGAGAGAGCTCCTGTGAAGGGGCAGCAGATAGCGGTGAGAGGTAGTTAGAGCTGCTGTGACTGTGCAAGAGAGAGAGGTGAGAGTTGGGACTGCGTTGAAGGGGCAGCACAGAGCGCTGAGAGATAGAGCCGGTGTGAAGGGGCAACAGAGAGCGCTGAGATTTATTCAGAGCTGCTCTGAAGGGGCAACGGTCAGGGCTGAGAGTTATATCTGCTATGAATGGGCAACAGAGAGCGCTGAGATTTAGTCAGAGCTCCTCTGAAGGGGCAACAGAGCGCTCTGAGAGTTAGAGCTGCTGTGAAGGGGCAACCGAAAGCGCTGAGATTTAGTCAGTGCTACTCTGAAGGGCAACAGAGCGCGCTGAGATTTATTCAGAGCTGCTCTGAAGGGGCAACAGTCAGGGCTGAGAGTTATATCTGCTATGAATGGGCAACAGTTGAAGGGGCAACACAGAGCGCTGAGAGATAGAGCTGCTGTGAAGGGGCTACACAGAGCGCTGAGATTTAGTCAGAGCTGCACTGAAGGCGCAACAGCGAGCGCTGAGGTTTAGAGCTGCGTCGAAGGGGCAACAGAGAGCGCTTAGAATTAGAGCTGCTCTGAAGGAGCAAACAGGGCGGTGAGAGTTAGAGCTCCTGTGAAGGGGCAGGAGAGATCGCTGAGAGATACAGCTGCTGTGGAGGGGCCACAGAGAGTGTGAGATTTCATCAGAGCTCCTCTGAAGTGGCAACTGAGAGCGCTTACAGTTATAGGTGCTGTGAAGGGGCAACAGAGAGCGCTGCGATTTAGTCAGAGCTGTTGTGAAGGGGCAACAGAAAGTGCTGAGAGTTAGAGCTGATGTGAAGGGGAAACTGAGAGCGCTTAGCGTTAGAGCTGCTATGAATGGGCATCAGGGAGAGGTGAGATTAATTCAGAGCTGTTCTGAAGGGGCAAAAGAGAGCGCTGAGAGTTAGAGCTGCAGATAAGTGGCAACAGGGAGCGGTGAGAGTTATTCAAAGATGTTGTGAAGGGGCAACACAGAGCGCTGAGTTAGAGCTGTTGTGAAGGGGCAACCGGGAGCGCTGAAAGTTAGTCAGAGCTGCTCTGAAGGGCAACAGAGCGCTCTGCGAGTTAGCGCTGCTGTGAAGGGGCAACAGAGAGCGCTTAGAGAGCTGCTGTGAAGGGGAAACACAGAGCGCTGAGATTTAGTGAGAGCTGCACTGAAGGGGCAACCCAGAGCGCTGTGAGTTAGAGCTGCTGAGAAGGGGCAACTGAGTGCACTTAGAGTTACAGCTGCTGTGAAGGGGCAGCAGACAACGCTTGAGAATCTGTCAGCGCTCCTGTGAAGGGGCACCAGGGATCGCTGAGAATTAGAGCTGCGTTGAAGGGGCAACACGGAGTGGTGAGATTTAGCGTTGCTGAGAAGGGGCAACACATAGCGCTGAGAGAGCTCTTGTGAAGGGGCAACAGATAGCGGTGAGAGGTAGTTAGAGCTGCTGTGACTGTGCAAGAGAGAGAGGTGAGAGTTGGGACTGCGTTGAAGGGGCAGCACAGAGCGCTGAGAGATAGAGCTGGTGTGAAGGGGCAACAGAGAGCGCTGAGATTTAGTCAGAGCTGCTCTGAAGGGCAACAGAGAGCGCTGAGATTTAGTGAGAGCTGCACTGAAGGGGCAACAGCGAGCGCTGAGAGTTAGAGCTGCGTTGAAGGGGCAACACAGAGCATTGAGAGTCAGGGCTGCTGTGAAGCGGAAACAGAGTGGTGAGAGTTAGAGCTGCTGTGAAGGGGAAACAGAGAGTGGAGAGAGTTAGAGCTGTTGTGAAGGGGCAACACACAGCGCTGAGAGTTAGAGCTGCTGGGAAGGGGCAGCAGAGCTCGCTGAGGTTCAGAGCTGCTGTGAACGGGCAAGTGAGAGCGCTTAGAATTAGAGCTGCTCTGAAGAAGCAAACAGAGCGCTGAGAGATAGAGCTGCTGTGGAGGGGAAACAGAGAGCGCTGAGATTCAGTCAGAGCTGCTCTGAAGGGCAACAGAGAGCGCTGATAGTTAGAGCTGCGTTAAAGGGGCAACAAAGAGTGCTGTGAGTTAGAGTTGCATTGAAGGGGCAAATAAGAGCGCTTAGATTTAGAGCTGCTCTGAAGGAGCAAACAGAGCGGTGAGAGTTAGTCAGAGCTCCTGTGAAGGGGCAATAGAGAGCACTGAGAGTTCAAGCTGCTTTGGAGGGGAAACAGAGAGCGCTGAGATTTAGTCAGAGCTGCTCTGAAGGGCAATAGAGAGCGGTTAGAGTTAGAGCTGCGTTAAATTGGGAACAGAGAGTGCTGTGAGTTAGAGCTGCATTGAAGGGGCATCTGAGATCGCTTAGAGTTAGAGCTGCTGTGAAAGGTAAACAGAGAGAGGTCTGAGAGTTAGGGCAGCGTTGAAGGGGCAACATGGAGTGCTGAGAGATAGAGCTGGTGTGAAGGGGCAACAGAGAGTGGAGAGAATTAGAGCTGTTGTGAAGGGGCAACACAGAGCACTGAGAGTTAGAGCTGCTGGGAAGGGGCAACACAGAGCGCTGAGATTTAGTCAGAGCTGCTCTGAAGAGGCAACAGCGAGCGCTGAGCGATAGAGCTGCGTTGAAGGGGCAAGAGAGAGCGATGAGGTCCAGCTGCTGTGAACGGGCAACTGAGAGCGCTTAGAATTAGAGCTGCTCTGAAGGAGCAAACAGAGCGGTGAGAGTTAGTCAGAGCTCCTGTGAAGGGGCAATAGAGAGCGCTGAGAGTTAGAGCTGCTGTGAAGGGGCAACACAGAGCACTGGAAGTTAGAGCTGCTGAGAAGGGGCAACTGACAGCGCTTAGAGTTACAGCTGCTGTGAAGGGGCAACACAGAGCGCTTGAGAGTCAGTCAGTGCTCCTGTGAAGGGGCACCAGAGATCGCTGAGAATTAGAGCTGCGTTGAAGGGCAACAGAGAGCGGTGAGAGTTAGAGCTGCGTTAAAGTGGGAACAGAGAGTGCTGTGAGTTATAGAGCTGCACTGAAGGGGCCACTGAGAGCGCTTAGAGTTAGAGCTGCTGTGAAGGGGAAACAGAGAGAGCTCTGAGAGTTAGAGCTGCGTTGAAGGGGCAACACGGAGTGGTGAGATTTAGCGTTGCTGAGAAAGGGCAACACATAGCGCTGAGAGAGCTCCTGTGAAGGGGCAGCAGATAGCGGTGAGAGGTAGTTAGAGCTGCTGTGACTGTGCAAGAGAGAGAGGTGAGAGTTGGGACTGCGTTGAAGGGGCAGCACAGAGCGCTGAGAGATAGAGCCGGTGTGAAGGGGCAACAGAGAGCGCTGAGATTTATTCAGAGCTGCTCTGAAGGGGCAACGGTCAGGGCTGAGAGTTATATCTGCTATGAATGGGCAACAGAGAGCGCTGAGATTTAGTCAGAGCTCCTCTGAAGGGGCAACAGAGCGCTCTGAGAGTTAGAGCTGCTGTGAAGGGGCAACCGAAAGCGCTGAGATTTAGTCAGTGCTACTCTGAAGGGCAACAGAGCGCGCTGAGATTTATTCAGAGCTGCTCTGAAGGGGCAACAGTCAGGGCTGAGAGTTATATCTGCTATGAATGGGCAACAGTTGAAGGGGCAACACAGAGCGCTGAGAGATAGAGCTGCTGTGAAGGGGCTACACAGAGCGCTGAGATTTAGTCAGAGCTGCACTGAAGGCGCAACAGCGAGCGCTGAGGTTTAGAGCTGCGTCGAAGGGGCAACAGAGAGCGCTTAGAATTAGAGCTGCTCTGAAGGAGCAAACAGGGCGGTGAGAGTTAGAGCTCCTGTGAAGGGGCAGTAGAGATCGCTGAGAGATACAGCTGCTGTGGAGGGGCCACAGAGAGTGTGAGATTTCATCAGAGCTCCTCTGAAGTGGCAACTGAGAGCGCTTACAGTTATAGGTGCTGTGAAGGGGCAACAGAGAGCGCTGCGATTTAGTCAGAGCTGCTGTGAAGGGGCAACAGAAAGTGCTGAGAGTTAGAGCTGATGTGAAGGGGAAACTGAGAGCGCTTAGCGTTAGAGCTGCTATGAATGGGCATCAGGGAGAGGTGAGATTAATTCAGAGCTGTTCTGAAGGGGCAAAAGAGAGCGCTGAGAGTTAGAGCTGCAGATAAGTGGCAACAGGGAGCGGTGAGAGTTATTCGAAGATGTTGTGAAGGGGCAACACAGAGCGCTGAGTTAGAGCTGTTGTGAAGGGGCAACCGGGAGCGCTGAAAGTTAGTCAGAGCTGCTCTGAAGGGCAACAGAGCGCTCTGAGAGTTAGCGCTGCTGTGAAGGGGCAACAGAGAGCGCTTAGAGAGCTGCTGTGAAGGGGAAACACAGAGCGCTGAGATTTAGTGAGAGCTGCACTGAAGGGGCAACCCAGAGTGCTGTGAGTTAGAGCTGCTGAGAAGGGGCAACTGAGTGCACTTAGAGTTACAGCTGCTGTGAAGGGGCAGCAGACAACGCTTGAGAATCTGTCAGCGCTCCTGTGAAGGGGCACCAGGGATGGCTGAGAATTAGAGCTGCGTTGAAGGGGCAACACGGAGTGGTGAGATTTAGCGTTGCTGAGAAGGGGCAACACATAGCGCTGAGAGAGCTCCTGTGAAGGGGCAACAGATAGCGGTGAGAGGTAGTTAGAGCTGCTGTGACTGTGCAAGAGAGAGAGGTGAGAGTTGGGACTGCGTTGAAGGGGCAGCACAGAGCGCTGAGAGATAGAGCTGGTGTGAAGGGGCAACAGAGAGCGCTGAGATTTAGTCAGAGCTGCTCTGAAGGGCAACAGAGAGCGCTGAGATTTAGTGAGAGCTGCACTGAAGGGGCAACAGCGAGCGCTGAGAGTTAGAGCTGCGTTGAAGGGGCAACACAGAGCATTGAGAGTCAGGGCTGCTGTGAAGCGGAAACAGAGTGGTGAGAGTTAGAGCTGCTGTGAAGGGGAAACAGAGAGTGGAGAGAGTTAGAGCTGTTGTGAAGGGGCAACACACAGCGCTGAGAGTTAGAGCTGCTGGGAAGGGGCAGCAGAGCTCGCTGAGGTTCAGAGCTGCTGTGAACGGGCAAGTGAGAGCGCTTAGAATTAGAGCTGCTCTGAAGAAGCAAACAGAGCGCTGAGAGATAGAGCTGCTGTGGAGGGGAAACAGAGAGCGCTGAGATTCAGTCAGAGCTGCTCTGAAGGGCAACAGAGAGCGCTGATAGTTAGAGCTGCGTTAAAGGGGCAACAAAGAGTGCTGTGAGTTAGAGTTGCATTGAAGGGGCAAATAAGAGCGCTTAGATTTAGAGCTGCTCTGAAGGAGCAAACAGAGCGGTGAGAATTAGTCAGAGCTCCTGTGAAGGGGCAATAGAGAGCACTGAGAGTTCAAGCTGCTTTGGAGGGGAAACAGAGAGCGCTGAGATTTAGTCAGAGCTGCTCTGAAGGGCAATAGAGAGCGGTTAGAGTTAGAGCTGCGTTAAATTGGGAACAGAGAGTGCTGTGAGTTAGAGCTGCATTGAAGGGGCATCTGAGATCGCTTAGAGTTAGAGCTGCTGTGAAAGGTAAACAGAGAGAGGTCTGAGAGTTAGGGCAGCGTTGAAGGGGCAACATGGAGTGCTGAGAGATAGAGCTGGTGTGAAGGGGCAACAGAGAGTGGAGAGAATTAGAGCTGTTGTGAAGGGGCAACACAGAGCACTGAGAGTTAGAGCTGCTGGGAAGGGGCAACACAGAGCGCTGAGATTTAGTCAGAGCTGCTCTGAAGAGGCAACAGCGAGCGCTGAGCGATAGAGCTGCGTTGAAGGGGCAAGAGAGAGCGATGAGGTCCAGCTGCTGTGAACGGGCAACTGAGAGCGCTTAGAATTAGAGCTGCTCTGAAGGAGCAAACAGAGCGGTGAGAGTTAGTCAGAGCTCCTGTGAAGGGGCAATAGAGAGCGCTGAGAGTTAGAGCTGCTGTGAAGGGGCAACACAGAGCACTGGAAGTTAGAGCTGCTGAGAAGGGGCAACTGACAGCGCTTAGAGTTACAGCTGCTGTGAAGGGGCAACACAGAGCGCTTGAGAGTCAGTCAGTGCTCCTGTGAAGGGGCACCAGAGATCGCTGAGAATTAGAGCTGCGTTGAAGGGCAACAGAGAGCGGTGAGAGTTAGAGCTGCGTTAAAGTGGGAACAGAGAGTGCTGTGAGTTATAGAGCTGCACTGAAGGGGCAACTGAGAGCGCTTAGAGTTAGAGCTGCTGTGAAGGGGAAACAGAGAGAGCTCTGAGAGTTAGAGCTGCGTTGAAGGGGCAACACGGAGTGGTGAGATTTAGCGTTGCTGAGAAAGGGCAACACATAGCGCTGAGAGAGCTCCTGTGAAGGGGCAGCAGATAGCGGTGAGAGGTAGTTAGAGCTGCTGTGACTGTGCAAGAGAGAGAGGTGAGAGTTGGGACTGCGTTGAAGGGGCAGCACAGAGCGCTGAGAGATAGAGCCGGTGTGAAGGGGCAACAGAGAGCGCTGAGATTTATTCAGAGCTGCTCTGAAGGGGCAACGGTCAGGGCTGAGAGTTATATCTGCTATGAATGGGCAACAGAGAGCGCTGAGATTTAGTCAGAGCTCCTCTGAAGGGGCAACAGAGCGCTCTGAGAGTTAGAGCTGCTGTGAAGGGGCAACCGAAAGCGCTGAGATTTAGTCAGTGCTACTCTGAAGGGCAACAGAGCGCGCTGAGATTTATTCAGAGCTGCTCTGAAGGGGCAACAGTCAGGGCTGAGAGTTATATCTGCTATGAATGGGCAACAGTTGAAGGGGCAACACAGAGCGCTGAGAGATAGAGCTGCTGTGAAGGGGCTACACAGAGCGCTGAGATTTAGTCAGAGCTGCACTGAAGGCGCAACAGCGAGCGCTGAGGTTTAGAGCTGCGTCGAAGGGGCAACAGAGAGCGCTTAGAATTAGAGCTGCTCTGAAGGAGCAAACAGGGCGGTGAGAGTTAGAGCTCCTGTGAAGGGGCAGGAGAGATCGCTGAGAGATACAGCTGCTGTGGAGGGGCCACAGAGAGTGTGAGATTTCATCAGAGCTGCTCTGAAGGGGCAACTGAGAGCGCCTAAAGTTATAGGTGCTGTGAAGGGGCAACAGAGAGCGCTGCGATTTAGTCAGAGCTGCTGTGAAGGGGCAACAGAAAGTGCTGAGAGTTAGAGCTGATGTGAAGGGGAAACTGAGAGCGCTTAGCGTTAGAGCTGCTATGAATGGGCATCAGGGAGAGGTGAGATTAATTCAGAGCTGTTCTGAAGGGGCAAAAGAGAGCGCTGAGAGTTAGAGCTGATATGAAGGTGAAACTTAGAGCGCTTAGCGTTAGAGCTGCTATGAATGGGCATCAGGGAGAGGTGAGATTAATTCAGAGCTGTTCTGAAGGGGCAAAAGAGAGCGCTGAGAGTTAGAGCTGCAGATAAGTGGCAACAGGGAGCGGTGAGAGTTATTCGAAGATGTTGTGAAGGGGCAACACAGAGCGCTGAGTTAGAGCTGTTGTGAAGGGGCAACCGGGAGCGCTGAAAGTTAGTCAGAGCTGCTCTGAAGGGCAACAGAGCGCTCTGAGAGTTAGCGCTGCTGTGAAGGGGCAACAGAGAGCGCTTAGAGAGCTGCTGTGAAGGGGAAACACAGAGCGCTGAGATTTAGTGAGAGCTGCACTGAAGGGGCAACCCAGAGTGCTGTGAGTTAGAGCTGCTGAGAAGGGGCAACTGAGTGCACTTAGAGTTACAGCTGCTGTGAAGGGGCAGCAGACAACGCTTGAGAATCTGTCAGCGCTCCTGTGAAGGGGCACCAGGGATGGCTGAGAATTAGAGCTGCGTTGAAGGGGCAACACGGAGTGGTGAGATTTAGCGTTGCTGAGAAGGGGCAACACATAGCGCTGAGAGAGCTCCTGTGAAGGGGCAACAGATAGCGGTGAGAGGTAGTTAGAGCTGCTGTGACTGTGCAAGAGAGAGAGGTGAGAGTTGGGACTGCGTTGAAGGGGCAGCACAGAGCGCTGAGAGATAGAGCTGGTGTGAAGGGGCAACAGAGAGCGCTGAGATTTAGTCAGAGCTGCTCTGAAGGGCAACAGAGAGCGCTGAGATTTAGTGAGAGCTGCACTGAAGGGGCAACAGCGAGCGCTGAGAGTTAGAGCTGCGTTGAAGGGGCAACACAGAGCATTGAGAGTCAGGGCTGCTGTGAAGCGGAAACAGAGTGGTGAGAGTTAGAGCTGCTGTGAAGGGGAAACAGAGAGTGGAGAGAGTTAGAGCTGTTGTGAAGGGGCAACACACAGCGCTGAGAGTTAGAGCTGCTGGGAAGGGGCAACAGAGCTCGCTGAGGTTCAGAGCTGCTGTGAACGGGCAAGTGAGAGCGCTTAGAATTAGAGCTGCTCTGAAGAAGCAAACAGAGCGCTGAGAGATAGAGCTCCTGTGGAGGGGAAACAGAGAGCGCTGAGATTCAGTCAGAGCTGCTCTGAAGGGCAACAGAGAGCGCTGATAGTTAGAGCTGCGTTAAAGGGGCAACAAAGAGTGCTGTGAGTTAGAGTTGCATTGAAGGGGCAAATAAGAGCGCTTAGATTTAGAGCTGCTCTGAAGGAGCAAACAGAGCGGTGAGAGTTAGTCAGAGCTCCTGTGAAGGGGCAATAGAGAGCACTGAGAGTTCAAGCTGCTTTGGAGGGGAAACAGAGAGCGCTGAGATTTAGTCAGAGCTGCTCTGAAGGGCAATAGAGAGCGGTTAGAGTTAGAGCTGCGTTAAATTGGGAACAGAGAGTGCTGTGAGTTAGAGCTGCATTGAAGGGGCATCTGAGATCGCTTAGAGTTAGAGCTGCTGTGAAAGGTAAACAGAGAGAGGTCTGAGAGTTAGGGCAGCGTTGAAGGGGCAACATGGAGTGCTGAGAGATAGAGCTGGTGTGAAGGGGCAACAGAGAGTGGAGAGAATTAGAGCTGTTGTGAAGGGGCAACACAGAGCACTGAGAGTTAGAGCTGCTGGGAAGGGGCAACACAGAGCGCTGAGATTTAGTCAGAGCTGCTCTGAAGAGGCAACAGCGAGCGCTGAGCGATAGAGCTGCGTTGAAGGGGCAAGAGAGAGCGATGAGGTCCAGCTGCTGTGAACGGGCAACTGAGAGCGCTTAGAATTAGAGCTGCTCTGAAGGAGCAAACAGAGCGGTGAGAGTTAGTCAGAGCTCCTGTGAAGGGGCAATAGAGAGCGCTGAGAGTTAGAGCTGCTGTGAAGGGGCAACACAGAGCACTGGAAGTTAGAGCTGCTGAGAAGGGGCAACTGACAGCGCTTAGAGTTACAGCTGCTGTGAAGGGGCAACACAGAGCGCTTGAGAGTCAGTCAGTGCTCCTGTGAAGGGGCACCAGAGATCGCTGAGAATTAGAGCTGCGTTGAAGGGCAACAGAGAGCGGTGAGAGTTAGAGCTGCGTTAAAGTGGGAACAGAGAGTGCTGTGAGTTATAGAGCTGCACTGAAGGGGCAACTGAGAGCGCTTAGAGTTAGAGCTGCTGTGAAGGGGAAACAGAGAGAGCTCTGAGAGTTAGAGCTGCGTTGAAGGGGCAACACGGAGTGGTGAGATTTAGCGTTGCTGAGAAAGGGCAACACATAGCGCTGAGAGAGCTCCTGTGAAGGGGCAGCAGATAGCGGTGAGAGGTAGTTAGAGCTGCTGTGACTGTGCAAGAGAGAGAGGTGAGAGTTGGGACTGCGTTGAAGGGGCAGCACAGAGCGCTGAGAGATAGAGCCGGTGTGAAGGGGCAACAGAGAGCGCTGAGATTTATTCAGAGCTGCTCTGAAGGGGCAACGGTCAGGGCTGAGAGTTATATCTGCTATGAATGGGCAACAGAGAGCGCTGAGATTTAGTCAGAGCTCCTCTGAAGGGGCAACAGAGCGCTCTGAGAGTTAGAGCTGCTGTGAAGGGGCAACCGAAAGCGCTGAGATTTAGTCAGTGCTACTCTGAAGGGCAACAGAGCGCGCTGAGATTTATTCAGAGCTGCTCTGAAGGGGCAACAGTCAGGGCTGAGAGTTATATCTGCTATGAATGGGCAACAGTTGAAGGGGCAACACAGAGCGCTGAGAGATAGAGCTGCTGTGAAGGGGCTACACAGAGCGCTGAGATTTAGTCAGAGCTGCACTGAAGGCGCAACAGCGAGCGCTGAGGTTTAGAGCTGCGTCGAAGGGGCAACAGAGAGCGCTTAGAATTAGAGCTGCTCTGAAGGAGCAAACAGGGCGGTGAGAGTTAGAGCTCCTGTGAAGGGGCAGGAGAGATCGCTGAGAGATACAGCTGCTGTGGAGGGGCCACAGAGAGTGTGAGATTTCATCAGAGCTGCTCTGAAGGGGCAACTGAGAGCGCCTAAAGTTATAGGTGCTGTGAAGGGGCAACAGAGAGCGCTGCGATTTAGTCAGAGCTGCTGTGAAGGGGCAACAGAAAGTGCTGAGAGTTAGAGCTGATGTGAAGGGGAAACTGAGAGCGCTTAGCGTTAGAGCTGCTATGAATGGGCATCAGGGAGAGGTGAGATTAATTCAGAGCTGTTCTGAAGGGGCAAAAGAGAGCGCTGAGAGTTAGAGCTGCAGATAAGTGGCAACAGGGAGCGGTGAGAGTTATTCGAAGATGTTGTGAAGGGGCAACACAGAGCGCTGAGTTAGAGCTGTTGTGAAGGGGCAACAGAGAGCGCTTAGAGAGCTGCTGTGAAGGGGAAACACAGAGCGCTGAGATTTAGTGAGAGCTGCACTGAAGGGGCAACCCAGAGTGCTGTGAGTTAGAGCTGCTGAGAAGGGGCAACTGAGTGCACTTAGAGTTACAGCTGCTGTGAAGGGGCAGCAGACAACGCTTGAGAATCTGTCAGCGCTCCTGTGAAGGGGCACCAGGGATCGCTGAGAATTAGAGCTGCGTTGAAGGGGCAACACGGAGTGGTGAGATTTAGCGTTGCTGAGAAGGGGCAACACATAGCGCTGAGAGAGCTCCTGTGAAGGGGCAACAGATAGCGGTGAGAGGTAGTTAGAGCTGCTGTGACTGTGCAAGAGAGAGAGGTGAGAGTTGGGACTGCGTTGAAGGGGCAGCACAGAGCGCTGAGAGATAGAGCTGGTGTGAAGGGGCAACAGAGAGCGCTGAGATTTAGTCAGAGCTGCTCTGAAGGGCAACAGAGAGCGCTGAGATTTAGTGAGAGCTGCACTGAAGGGGCAACAGCGAGCGCTGAGAGTTAGAGCTGCGTTGAAGGGGCAACACAGAGCATTGAGAGTCAGGGCTGCTGTGAAGCGGAAACAGAGTGGTGAGAGTTAGAGCTGCTGTGAAGGGGAAACAGAGAGTGGAGAGAGTTAGAGCTGTTGTGAAGGGGCAACACACAGCGCTGAGAGTTAGAGCTGCTGGGAAGGGGCAGCAGAGCTCGCTGAGGTTCAGAGCTGCTGTGAACGGGCAAGTGAGAGCGCTTAGAATTAGAGCTGCTCTGAAGAAGCAAACAGAGCGCTGAGAGATAGAGCTCCTGTGGAGGGGAAACAGAGAGCGCTGAGATTCAGTCAGAGCTGCTCTGAAGGGCAACAGAGAGCGCTGATAGTTAGAGCTGCGTTAAAGGGGCAACAAAGAGTGCTGTGAGTTAGAGTTGCATTGAAGGGGCAAATAAGAGCGCTTAGATTTAGAGCTGCTCTGAAGGAGCAAACAGAGTGGTGAGAGTTAGTCAGAGCTCCTGTGAAGGGGCAATAGAGAGCACTGAGAGTTCAAGCTGCTTTGGAGGGGAAACAGAGAGCGCTGAGATTTAGTCAGAGCTGCTCTGAAGGGCAATAGAGAGCGGTTAGAGTTAGAGCTGCGTTAAATTGGGAACAGAGAGTGCTGTGAGTTAGAGCTGCATTGAAGGGGCATCTGAGATCGCTTAGAGTTAGAGCTGCTGTGAAAGGTAAACAGAGAGAGGTCTGAGAGTTAGGGCAGCGTTGAAGGGGCAACATGGAGTGCTGAGAGATAGAGCTGGTGTGAAGGGGCAACAGAGAGTGGAGAGAATTAGAGCTGTTGTGAAGGGGCAACACAGAGCACTGAGAGTTAGAGCTGCTGGGAAGGGGCAACACAGAGCGCTGAGATTTAGTCAGAGCTGCTCTGAAGAGGCAACAGCGAGCGCTGAGCGATAGAGCTGCGTTGAAGGGGCAAGAGAGAGCGATGAGGTCCAGCTGCTGTGAACGGGCAACTGAGAGCGCTTAGAATTAGAGCTGCTCTGAAGGAGCAAACAGAGCGGTGAGAGTTAGTCAGAGCTCCTGTGAAGGGGCAATAGAGAGCGCTGAGAGTTAGAGCTGCTGTGAAGGGGCAACACAGAGCACTGGAAGTTAGAGCTGCTGAGAAGGGGCAACTGACAGCGCTTAGAGTTACAGCTGCTGTGAAGGGGCAACACAGAGCGCTTGAGAGTCAGTCAGTGCTCCTGTGAAGGGGCACCAGAGATCGCTGAGGATTAGAGCTGCGTTGAAGGGCAACAGAGAGCGGTGAGAGTTAGAGCTGCGTTAAAGTGGGAACAGAGAGTGCTGTGAGTTATAGAGCTGCACTGAAGGGGCAACTGAGAGCGCTTAGAGTTAGAGCTGCTGTGAAGGGGAAACAGAGAGAGCTCTGAGAGTTAGAGCTGCGTTGAAGGGGCAACACGGAGTGGTGAGATTTAGCGTTGCTGAGAAAGGGCAACACATAGCGCTGAGAGAGCTCCTGTGAAGGGGCAGCAGATAGCGGTGAGAGGTAGTTAGAGCTGCTGTGACTGTGCAAGAGAGAGAGGTGAGAGTTGGGACTGCGTTGAAGGGGCAGCACAGAGCGCTGAGAGATAGAGCCGGTGTGAAGGGGCAACAGAGAGCGCTGAGATTTATTCAGAGCTGCTCTGAAGGGGCAACGGTCAGGGCTGAGAGTTATATCTGCTATGAATGGGCAACAGAGAGCGCTGAGATTTAGTCAGAGCTCCTCTGAAGGGGCAACAGAGCGCTCTGAGAGTTAGAGCTGCTGTGAAGGGGCAACCGAAAGCGCTGAGATTTAGTCAGTGCTACTCTGAAGGGCAACAGAGCGCGCTGAGATTTATTCAGAGCTGCTCTGAAGGGGCAACAGTCAGGGCTGAGAGTTATATCTGCTATGAATGGGCAACAGTTGAAGGGGCAACACAGAGCGCTGAGAGATAGAGCTGCTGTGAAGGGGCTACACAGAGCGCTGAGATTTAGTCAGAGCTGCACTGAAGGCGCAACAGCGAGCGCTGAGGTTTAGAGCTGCGTCGAAGGGGCAACAGAGAGCGCTTAGAATTAGAGCTGCTCTGAAGGAGCAAACAGGGCGGTGAGAGTTAGAGCTCCTGTGAAGGGGCAGGAGAGATCGCTGAGAGATACAGCTGCTGTGGAGGGGCCACAGAGAGTGTGAGATTTCATCAGAGCTCCTCTGAAGTGGCAACTGAGAGCGCTTACAGTTATAGGTGCTGTGAAGGGGCAACAGAGAGCGCTGCGATTTAGTCAGAGCTGCTGTGAAGGGGCAACAGAAAGTGCTGAGAGTTAGAGCTGATGTGAAGGGGAAACTTAGAGCGCTTAGCGTTAGAGCTGCTATGAATGGGCATCAGGGAGAGGTGAGATTAATTCAGAGCTGTTCTGAAGGGGCAAAAGAGAGCGCTGAGAGTTAGAGCTGCAGATAAGTGGCAACAGGGAGCGGTGAGAGTTATTCGAAGATGTTGTGAAGGGGCAACACAGAGCGCTGAGTTAGAGCTGTTGTGAAGGGGCAACCGGGAGCGCTGAAAGTTAGTCAGAGCTGCTCTGAAGGGCAACAGAGCGCTCTGCGAGTTAGCGCTGCTGTGAAGGGGCAACAGAGAGCGCTTAGAGAGCTGCTGTGAAGGGGAAACACAGAGCGCTGAGATTTAGTGAGAGCTGCACTGAAGGGGCAACCCAGAGCGCTGTGAGTTAGAGCTGCTGAGAAGGGGCAACTGAGTGCACTTAGAGTTACAGCTGCTGTGAAGGGGCAGCAGACAACGCTTGAGAATCTGTCAGCGCTCCTGTGAAGGGGCACCAGGGATCGCTGAGAATTAGAGCTGCGTTGAAGGGGCAACACGGAGTGGTGAGATTTAGCGTTGCTGAGAAGGGGCAACACATAGCGCTGAGAGAGCTCTTGTGAAGGGGCAACAGATAGCGGTGAGAGGTAGTTAGAGCTGCTGTGACTGTGCAAGAGAGAGAGGTGAGAGTTGGGACTGCGTTGAAGGGGCAGCACAGAGCGCTGAGAGATAGAGCTGGTGTGAAGGGGCAACAGAGAGCGCTGAGATTTAGTCAGAGCTGCTCTGAAGGGCAACAGAGAGCGCTGAGATTTAGTGAGAGCTGCACTGAAGGGGCAACAGCGAGCGCTGAGAGTTAGAGCTGCGTTGAAGGGGCAACACAGAGCATTGAGAGTCAGGGCTGCTGTGAAGCGGAAACAGAGTGGTGAGAGTTAGAGCTGCTGTGAAGGGGAAACAGAGAGTGGAGAGAGTTAGAGCTGTTGTGAAGGGGCAACACACAGCGCTGAGAGTTAGAGCTGCTGGGAAGGGGCAGCAGAGCTCGCTGAGGTTCAGAGCTGCTGTGAACGGGCAAGTGAGAGCGCTTAGAATTAGAGCTGCTCTGAAGAAGCAAACAGAGCGCTGAGAGATAGAGCTCCTGTGGAGGGGAAACAGAGAGCGCTGAGATTCAGTCAGAGCTGCTCTGAAGGGCAACAGAGAGCGCTGATAGTTAGAGCTGCGTTAAAGGGGCAACAAAGAGTGCTGTGAGTTAGAGTTGCATTGAAGGGGCAAATAAGAGCGCTTAGATTTAGAGCTGCTCTGAAGGAGCAAACAGAGCGGTGAGAGTTAGTCAGAGCTCCTGTGAAGGGGCAATAGAGAGCACTGAGAGTTCAAGCTGCTTTGGAGGGGAAACAGAGAGCGCTGAGATTTAGTCAGAGCTGCTCTGAAGGGCAATAGAGAGCGGTTAGAGTTAGAGCTGCGTTAAATTGGGAACAGAGAGTGCTGTGAGTTAGAGCTGCATTGAAGGGGCATCTGAGATCGCTTAGAGTTAGAGCTGCTGTGAAAGGTAAACAGAGAGAGGTCTGAGAGTTAGGGCAGCGTTGAAGGGGCAACATGGAGTGCTGAGAGATAGAGCTGGTGTGAAGGGGCAACAGAGAGTGGAGAGAATTAGAGCTGTTGTGAAGGGGCAACACAGAGCACTGAGAGTTAGAGCTGCTGGGAAGGGGCAACACAGAGCGCTGAGATTTAGTCAGAGCTGCTCTGAAGAGGCAACAGCGAGCGCTGAGCGATAGAGCTGCGTTGAAGGGGCAAGAGAGAGCGATGAGGTCCAGCTGCTGTGAACGGGCAACTGAGAGCGCTTAGAATTAGAGCTGCTCTGAAGGAGCAAACAGAGCGGTGAGAGTTAGTCAGAGCTCCTGTGAAGGGGCAATAGAGAGCGCTGAGAGTTAGAGCTGCTGTGAAGGGGCAACACAGAGCACTGGAAGTTAGAGCTGCTGAGAAGGGGCAACTGACAGCGCTTAGAGTTACAGCTGCTGTGAAGGGGCAACACAGAGCGCTTGAGAGTCAGTCAGTGCTCCTGTGAAGGGGCACCAGAGATCGCTGAGAATTAGAGCTGCGTTGAAGGGCAACAGAGAGCGGTGAGAGTTAGAGCTGCGTTAAAGTGGGAACAGAGAGTGCTGTGAGTTATAGAGCTGCACTGAAGGGGCCACTGAGAGCGCTTAGAGTTAGAGCTGCTGTGAAGGGGAAACAGAGAGAGCTCTGAGAGTTAGAGCTGCGTTGAAGGGGCAACACGGAGTGGTGAGATTTAGCGTTGCTGAGAAAGGGCAACACATAGCGCTGAGAGAGCTCCTGTGAAGGGGCAGCAGATAGCGGTGAGAGGTAGTTAGAGCTGCTGTGACTGTGCAAGAGAGAGAGGTGAGAGTTGGGACTGCGTTGAAGGGGCAGCACAGAGCGCTGAGAGATAGAGCCGGTGTGAAGGGGCAACAGAGAGCGCTGAGATTTATTCAGAGCTGCTCTGAAGGGGCAACGGTCAGGGCTGAGAGTTATATCTGCTATGAATGGGCAACAGAGAGCGCTGAGATTTAGTCAGAGCTCCTCTGAAGGGGCAACAGAGCGCTCTGAGAGTTAGAGCTGCTGTGAAGGGGCAACCGAAAGCGCTGAGATTTAGTCAGTGCTACTCTGAAGGGCAACAGAGCGCGCTGAGATTTATTCAGAGCTGCTCTGAAGGGGCAACAGTCAGGGCTGAGAGTTATATCTGCTATGAATGGGCAACAGTTGAAGGGGCAACACAGAGCGCTGAGAGATAGAGCTGCTGTGAAGGGGCTACACAGAGCGCTGAGATTTAGTCAGAGCTGCACTGAAGGCGCAACAGCGAGCGCTGAGGTTTAGAGCTGCGTCGAAGGGGCAACAGAGAGCGCTTAGAATTAGAGCTGCTCTGAAGGAGCAAACAGGGCGGTGAGAGTTAGAGCTCCTGTGAAGGGGCAGTAGAGATCGCTGAGAGATACAGCTGCTGTGGAGGGGCCACAGAGAGTGTGAGATTTCATCAGAGCTCCTCTGAAGTGGCAACTGAGAGCGCTTACAGTTATAGGTGCTGTGAAGGGGCAACAGAGAGCGCTGCGATTTAGTCAGAGCTGCTGTGAAGGGGCAACAGAAAGTGCTGAGAGTTAGAGCTGATGTGAAGGGGAAACTGAGAGCGCTTAGCGTTAGAGCTGCTATGAATGGGCATCAGGGAGAGGTGAGATTAATTCAGAGCTGTTCTGAAGGGGCAAAAGAGAGCGCTGAGAGTTAGAGCTGCAGATAAGTGGCAACAGGGAGCGGTGAGAGTTATTCGAAGATGTTGTGAAGGGGCAACACAGAGCGCTGAGTTAGAGCTGTTGTGAAGGGGCAACCGGGAGCGCTGAAAGTTAGTCAGAGCTGCTCTGAAGGGCAACAGAGCGCTCTGAGAGTTAGCGCTGCTGTGAAGGGGCAACAGAGAGCGCTTAGAGAGCTGCTGTGAAGGGGAAACACAGAGCGCTGAGATTTAGTGAGAGCTGCACTGAAGGGGCAACCCAGAGTGCTGTGAGTTAGAGCTGCTGAGAAGGGGCAACTGAGTGCACTTAGAGTTACAGCTGCTGTGAAGGGGCAGCAGACAACGCTTGAGAATCTGTCAGCGCTCCTGTGAAGGGGCACCAGGGATGGCTGAGAATTAGAGCTGCGTTGAAGGGGCAACACGGAGTGGTGAGATTTAGCGTTGCTGAGAAGGGGCAACACATAGCGCTGAGAGAGCTCCTGTGAAGGGGCAACAGATAGCGGTGAGAGGTAGTTAGAGCTGCTGTGACTGTGCAAGAGAGAGAGGTGAGAGTTGGGACTGCGTTGAAGGGGCAGCACAGAGCGCTGAGAGATAGAGCTGGTGTGAAGGGGCAACAGAGAGCGCTGAGATTTAGTCAGAGCTGCTCTGAAGGGCAACAGAGAGCGCTGAGATTTAGTGAGAGCTGCACTGAAGGGGCAACAGCGAGCGCTGAGAGTTAGAGCTGCGTTGAAGGGGCAACACAGAGCATTGAGAGTCAGGGCTGCTGTGAAGCGGAAACAGAGTGGTGAGAGTTAGAGCTGCTGTGAAGGGGAAACAGAGAGTGGAGAGAGTTAGAGCTGTTGTGAAGGGGCAACACACAGCGCTGAGAGTTAGAGCTGCTGGGAAGGGGCAGCAGAGCTCGCTGAGGTTCAGAGCTGCTGTGAACGGGCAAGTGAGAGCGCTTAGAATTAGAGCTGCTCTGAAGAAGCAAACAGAGCGCTGAGAGATAGAGCTGCTGTGGAGGGGAAACAGAGAGCGCTGAGATTCAGTCAGAGCTGCTCTGAAGGGCAACAGAGAGCGCTGATAGTTAGAGCTGCGTTAAAGGGGCAACAAAGAGTGCTGTGAGTTAGAGTTGCATTGAAGGGGCAAATAAGAGCGCTTAGATTTAGAGCTGCTCTGAAGGAGCAAACAGAGCGGTGAGAGTTAGTCAGAGCTCCTGTGAAGGGGCAATAGAGAGCACTGAGAGTTCAAGCTGCTTTGGAGGGGAAACAGAGAGCGCTGAGATTTAGTCAGAGCTGCTCTGAAGGGCAATAGAGAGCGGTTAGAGTTAGAGCTGCGTTAAATTGGGAACAGAGAGTGCTGTGAGTTAGAGCTGCATTGAAGGGGCATCTGAGATCGCTTAGAGTTAGAGCTGCTGTGAAAGGTAAACAGAGAGAGGTCTGAGAGTTAGGGCAGCGTTGAAGGGGCAACATGGAGTGCTGAGAGATAGAGCTGGTGTGAAGGGGCAACAGAGAGTGGAGAGAATTAGAGCTGTTGTGAAGGGGCAACACAGAGCACTGAGAGTTAGAGCTGCTGGGAAGGGGCAACACAGAGCGCTGAGATTTAGTCAGAGCTGCTCTGAAGAGGCAACAGCGAGCGCTGAGCGATAGAGCTGCGTTGAAGGGGCAAGAGAGAGCGATGAGGTCCAGCTGCTGTGAACGGGCAACTGAGAGCGCTTAGAATTAGAGCTGCTCTGAAGGAGCAAACAGAGCGGTGAGAGTTAGTCAGAGCTCCTGTGAAGGGGCAATAGAGAGCGCTGAGAGTTAGAGCTGCTGTGAAGGGGCAACACAGAGCACTGGAAGTTAGAGCTGCTGAGAAGGGGCAACTGACAGCGCTTAGAGTTACAGCTGCTGTGAAGGGGCAACACAGAGCGCTTGAGAGTCAGTCAGTGCTCCTGTGAAGGGGCACCAGAGATCGCTGAGAATTAGAGCTGCGTTGAAGGGCAACAGAGAGCGGTGAGAGTTAGAGCTGCGTTAAAGTGGGAACAGAGAGTGCTGTGAGTTATAGAGCTGCACTGAAGGGGCAACTGAGAGCGCTTAGAGTTAGAGCTGCTGTGAAGGGGAAACAGAGAGAGCTCTGAGAGTTAGAGCTGCGTTGAAGGGGCAACACGGAGTGGTGAGATTTAGCGTTGCTGAGAAAGGGCAACACATAGCGCTGAGAGAGCTCCTGTGAAGGGGCAGCAGATAGCGGTGAGAGGTAGTTAGAGCTGCTGTGACTGTGCAAGAGAGAGAGGTGAGAGTTGGGACTGCGTTGAAGGGGCAGCACAGAGCGCTGAGAGATAGAGCCGGTGTGAAGGGGCAACAGAGAGCGCTGAGATTTATTCAGAGCTGCTCTGAAGGGGCAACGGTCAGGGCTGAGAGTTATATCTGCTATGAATGGGCAACAGAGAGCGCTGAGATTTAGTCAGAGCTCCTCTGAAGGGGCAACAGAGCGCTCTGAGAGTTAGAGCTGCTGTGAAGGGGCAACCGAAAGCGCTGAGATTTAGTCAGTGCTACTCTGAAGGGCAACAGAGCGCGCTGAGATTTATTCAGAGCTGCTCTGAAGGGGCAACAGTCAGGGCTGAGAGTTATATCTGCTATGAATGGGCAACAGTTGAAGGGGCAACACAGAGCGCTGAGAGATAGAGCTGCTGTGAAGGGGCTACACAGAGCGCTGAGATTTAGTCAGAGCTGCACTGAAGGCGCAACAGCGAGCGCTGAGGTTTAGAGCTGCGTCGAAGGGGCAACAGAGAGCGCTTAGAATTAGAGCTGCTCTGAAGGAGCAAACAGGGCGGTGAGAGTTAGAGCTCCTGTGAAGGGGCAGTAGAGATCGCTGAGAGATACAGCTGCTGTGGAGGGGCCACAGAGAGTGTGAGATTTCATCAGAGCTCCTCTGAAGTGGCAACTGAGAGCGCTTACAGTTATAGGTGCTGTGAAGGGGCAACAGAGAGCGCTGCGATTTAGTCAGAGCTGCTGTGAAGGGGCAACAGAAAGTGCTGAGAGTTAGAGCTGATGTGAAGGGGAAACTGAGAGCGCTTAGCGTTAGAGCTGCTATGAATGGGCATCAGGGAGAGGTGAGATTAATTCAGAGCTGTTCTGAAGGGGCAAAAGAGAGCGCTGAGAGTTAGAGCTGCAGATAAGTGGCAACAGGGAGCGGTGAGAGTTATTCGAAGATGTTGTGAAGGGGCAACACAGAGCGCTGAGTTAGAGCTGTTGTGAAGGGGCAACCGGGAGCGCTGAAAGTTAGTCAGAGCTGCTCTGAAGGGCAACAGAGCGCTCTGCGAGTTAGCGCTGCTGTGAAGGGGCAACAGAGAGCGCTTAGAGAGCTGCTGTGAAGGGGAAACACAGAGCGCTGAGATTTAGTGAGAGCTGCACTGAAGGGGCAACCCAGAGTGCTGTGAGTTAGAGCTGCTGAGAAGGGGCAACTGAGTGCACTTAGAGTTACAGCTGCTGTGAAGGGGCAGCAGACAACGCTTGAGAATCTGTCAGCGCTCCTGTGAAGGGGCACCAGGGATGGCTGAGAATTAGAGCTGCGTTGAAGGGGCAACACGGAGTGGTGAGATTTAGCGTTGCTGAGAAGGGGCAACACATAGCGCTGAGAGAGCTCCTGTGAAGGGGCAACAGATAGCGGTGAGAGGTAGTTAGAGCTGCTGTGACTGTGCAAGAGAGAGAGGTGAGAGTTGGGACTGCGTTGAAGGGGCAGCACAGAGCGCTGAGAGATAGAGCTGGTGTGAAGGGGCAACAGAGAGCGCTGAGATTTAGTCAGAGCTGCTCTGAAGGGCAACAGAGAGCGCTGAGATTTAGTGAGAGCTGCACTGAAGGGGCAACAGCGAGCGCTGAGAGTTAGAGCTGCGTTGAAGGGGCAACACAGAGCATTGAGAGTCAGGGCTGCTGTGAAGCGGAAACAGAGTGGTGAGAGTTAGAGCTGCTGTGAAGGGGAAACAGAGAGTGGAGAGAGTTAGAGCTGTTGTGAAGGGGCAACACACAGCGCTGAGAGTTAGAGCTGCTGGGAAGGGGCAGCAGAGCTCGCTGAGGTTCAGAGCTGCTGTGAACGGGCAAGTGAGAGCGCTTAGAATTAGAGCTGCTCTGAAGAAGCAAACAGAGCGCTGAGAGATAGAGCTCCTGTGGAGGGGAAACAGAGAGCGCTGAGATTCAGTCAGAGCTGCTCTGAAGGGCAACAGAGAGCGCTGATAGTTAGAGCTGCGTTAAAGGGGCAACAAAGAGTGCTGTGAGTTAGAGTTGCATTGAAGGGGCAAATAAGAGCGCTTAGATTTAGAGCTGCTCTGAAGGAGCAAACAGAGCGGTGAGAGTTAGTCAGAGCTCCTGTGAAGGGGCAATAGAGAGCACTGAGAGTTCAAGCTGCTTTGGAGGGGAAACAGAGAGCGCTGAGATTTAGTCAGAGCTGCTCTGAAGGGCAATAGAGAGCGGTTAGAGTTAGAGCTGCGTTAAATTGGGAACAGAGAGTGCTGTGAGTTAGAGCTGCATTGAAGGGGCATCTGAGATCGCTTAGAGTTAGAGCTGCTGTGAAAGGTAAACAGAGAGAGGTCTGAGAGTTAGGGCAGCGTTGAAGGGGCAACATGGAGTGCTGAGAGATAGAGCTGGTGTGAAGGGGCAACAGAGAGTGGAGAGAATTAGAGCTGTTGTGAAGGGGCAACACAGAGCACTGAGAGTTAGAGCTGCTGGGAAGGGGCAACACAGAGCGCTGAGATTTAGTCAGAGCTGCTCTGAAGAGGCAACAGCGAGCGCTGAGCGATAGAGCTGCGTTGAAGGGGCAAGAGAGAGCGATGAGGTCCAGCTGCTGTGAACGGGCAACTGAGAGCGCTTAGAATTAGAGCTGCTCTGAAGGAGCAAACAGAGCGGTGAGAGTTAGTCAGAGCTCCTGTGAAGGGGCAATAGAGAGCGCTGAGAGTTAGAGCTGCTGTGAAGGGGCAACACAGAGCACTGGAAGTTAGAGCTGCTGAGAAGGGGCAACTGACAGCGCTTAGAGTTACAGCTGCTGTGAAGGGGCAACACAGAGCGCTTGAGAGTCAGTCAGTGCTCCTGTGAAGGGGCACCAGAGATCGCTGAGAATTAGAGCTGCGTTGAAGGGCAACAGAGAGCGGTGAGAGTTAGAGCTGCGTTAAAGTGGGAACAGAGAGTGCTGTGAGTTATAGAGCTGCACTGAAGGGGCAACTGAGAGCGCTTAGAGTTAGAGCTGCTGTGAAGGGGAAACAGAGAGAGCTCTGAGAGTTAGAGCTGCGTTGAAGGGGCAACACGGAGTGGTGAGATTTAGCGTTGCTGAGAAAGGGCAACACATAGCGCTGAGAGAGCTCCTGTGAAGGGGCAGCAGATAGCGGTGAGAGGTAGTTAGAGCTGCTGTGACTGTGCAAGAGAGAGAGGTGAGAGTTGGGACTGCGTTGAAGGGGCAGCACAGAGCGCTGAGAGATAGAGCCGGTGTGAAGGGGCAACAGAGAGCGCTGAGATTTATTCAGAGCTGCTCTGAAGGGGCAACGGTCAGGGCTGAGAGTTATATCTGCTATGAATGGGCAACAGAGAGCGCTGAGATTTAGTCAGAGCTCCTCTGAAGGGGCAACAGAGCGCTCTGAGAGTTAGAGCTGCTGTGAAGGGGCAACCGAAAGCGCTGAGATTTAGTCAGTGCTACTCTGAAGGGCAACAGAGCGCGCTGAGATTTATTCAGAGCTGCTCTGAAGGGGCAACAGTCAGGGCTGAGAGTTATATCTGCTATGAATGGGCAACAGTTGAAGGGGCAACACAGAGCGCTGAGAGATAGAGCTGCTGTGAAGGGGCTACACAGAGCGCTGAGATTTAGTCAGAGCTGCACTGAAGGCGCAACAGCGAGCGCTGAGGTTTAGAGCTGCGTCGAAGGGGCAACAGAGAGCGCTTAGAATTAGAGCTGCTCTGAAGGAGCAAACAGGGCGGTGAGAGTTAGAGCTCCTGTGAAGGGGCAGTAGAGATCGCTGAGAGATACAGCTGCTGTGGAGGGGCCACAGAGAGTGTGAGATTTCATCAGAGCTCCTCTGAAGTGGCAACTGAGAGCGCTTACAGTTATAGGTGCTGTGAAGGGGCAACAGAGAGCGCTGCGATTTAGTCAGAGCTGCTGTGAAGGGGCAACAGAAAGTGCTGAGAGTTAGAGCTGATGTGAAGGGGAAACTTAGAGCGCTTAGCGTTAGAGCTGCTATGAATGGGCATCAGGGAGAGGTGAGATTAATTCAGAGCTGTTCTGAAGGGGCAAAAGAGAGCGCTGAGAGTTAGAGCTGCAGATAAGTGGCAACAGGGAGCGGTGAGAGTTATTCGAAGATGTTGTGAAGGGGCAACACAGAGCGCTGAGTTAGAGCTGTTGTGAAGGGGCAACCGGGAGCGCTGAAAGTTAGTCAGAGCTGCTCTGAAGGGCAACAGAGCGCTCTGCGAGTTAGCGCTGCTGTGAAGGGGCAACAGAGAGCGCTTAGAGAGCTGCTGTGAAGGGGAAACACAGAGCGCTGAGATTTAGTGAGAGCTGCACTGAAGGGGCAACCCAGAGTGCTGTGAGTTAGAGCTGCTGAGAAGGGGCAACTGAGTGCACTTAGAGTTACAGCTGCTGTGAAGGGGCAGCAGACAACGCTTGAGAATCTGTCAGCGCTCCTGTGAAGGGGCACCAGGGATGGCTGAGAATTAGAGCTGCGTTGAAGGGGCAACACGGAGTGGTGAGATTTAGCGTTGCTGAGAAGGGGCAACACATAGCGCTGAGAGAGCTCCTGTGAAGGGGCAACAGATAGCGGTGAGAGGTAGTTAGAGCTGCTGTGACTGTGCAAGAGAGAGAGGTGAGAGTTGGGACTGCGTTGAAGGGGCAGCACAGAGCGCTGAGAGATAGAGCTGGTGTGAAGGGGCAACAGAGAGCGCTGAGATTTAGTCAGAGCTGCTCTGAAGGGCAACAGAGAGCGCTGAGATTTAGTGAGAGCTGCACTGAAGGGGCAACAGCGAGCGCTGAGAGTTAGAGCTGCGTTGAAGGGGCAACACAGAGCATTGAGAGTCAGGGCTGCTGTGAAGCGGAAACAGAGTGGTGAGAGTTAGAGCTGCTGTGAAGGGGAAACAGAGAGTGGAGAGAGTTAGAGCTGTTGTGAAGGGGCAACACACAGCGCTGAGAGTTAGAGCTGCTGGGAAGGGGCAACAGAGCTCGCTGAGGTTCAGAGCTGCTGTGAACGGGCAAGTGAGAGCGCTTAGAATTAGAGCTGCTCTGAAGAAGCAAACAGAGCGCTGAGAGATAGAGCTGGTGTGGAGGGGAAACAGAGAGCGCTGAGATTTAGTCAGAGCTGCTCTGAAGGGCAACAGAGAGCGCTGAGATTTAGTGAGAGCTGCACTGAAGGGGCAACAGCGAGCGCTGAGAGTTAGAGCTGCGTTGAAGGGGCAACACAGAGCATTGAGAGTCAGGGCTGCTGTGAAGCGGAAACAGAGTGGTGAGAGTTAGAGCTGCTGTGAAGGGGAAACAGAGAGTGGAGAGAGTTAGAGCTGTTGTGAAGGGGCAACACACAGCGCTGAGAGTTAGAGCTGCTGGGAAGGGGCAGCAGAGCTCGCTGAGGTTCAGAGCTGCTGTGAACGGGCAAGTGAGAGCGCTTAGAATTAGAGCTGCTCTGAAGAAGCAAACAGAGCGCTGAGAGATAGAGCTCCTGTGGAGGGGAAACAGAGAGCGCTGAGATTCAGTCAGAGCTGCTCTGAAGGGCAACAGAGAGCGCTGATAGTTAGAGCTGCGTTAAAGGGGCCAAAAAGAGTGCTGTGAGTTAGAGTTGCATTGAAGGGGCAAATAAGAGCGCTTAGATTTAGAGCTGCTCTGAAGGAGCAAACAGAGCGGTGAGAGTTAGTCAGAGCTCCTGTGAAGGGGCAATAGAGAGCACTGAGAGTTCAAGCTGCTTTGGAGGGGAAACAGAGAGCACTGAGATTTAGTCAGAGCTGCTCTGAAGGGCAATAGAGAGCGGTTAGAGTTAGAGCTGCGTTAAATTGGGAACAGAGAGTGCTGTGAGTTAGAGCTGCATTGAAGGGGCATCTGAGATCGCTTAGAGTTAGAGCTGCTGTGAAAGGTAAACAGAGAGAGGTCTGAGAGTTAGGGCAGCGTTGAAGGGGCAACATGGAGTGCTGAGAGATAGAGCTGGTGTGAAGGGGCAACAGAGAGTGGAGAGAATTAGAGCTGTTGTGAAGGGGCAACACAGAGCACTGAGAGTTAGAGCTGCTGGAAAGGGGCAACACAGAGCGCTGAGATTTAGTCAGAGCTGCTCTGAAGAGGCAACAGCGAGCGCTGAGCGATAGAGCTGCGTTGAAGGGGCAAGAGAGAGCGATGAGGTCCAGCTGCTGTGAACGGGCAACTGAGAGCGCTTAGAATTAGAGCTGCTCTGAAGGAGCAAACAGAGCGGTGAGAGTTAGTCAGAGCTCCTGTGAAGGGGCAATAGAGAGCGCTGAGAGTTAGAGCTGCTGTGAAGGGGCAACACAGAGCACTGGAAGTTAGAGCTGCTGAGAAGGGGCAACTGACAGCGCTTAGAGTTACAGCTGCTGTGAAGGGGCAACACAGAGCGCTTGAGAGTCAGTCAGTGCTCCTGTGAAGGGGCACCAGAGATCGCTGAGAATTAGAGCTGCGTTGAAGGGCAACAGAGAGCGGTGAGAGTTAGAGCTGCGTTAAAGTGGGAACAGAGAGTGCTGTGAGTTATAGAGCTGCACTGAAGGGGCAACTGAGAGCGCTTAGAGTTAGAGCTGCTGTGAAGGGGAAACAGAGAGAGCTCTGAGAGTTAGAGCTGCGTTGAAGGGGCAACACGGAGTGGTGAGATTTAGCGTTGCTGAGAAAGGGCAACACATAGCGCTGAGAGAGCTCCTGTGAAGGGGCAGCAGATAGCGGTGAGAGGTAGTTAGAGCTGCTGTGACTGTGCAAGAGAGAGAGGTGAGAGTTGGGACTGCGTTGAAGGGGCAGCACAGAGCGCTGAGAGATAGAGCCGGTGTGAAGGGGCAACAGAGAGCGCTGAGATTTATTCAGAGCTGCTCTGAAGGGGCAACGGTCAGGGCTGAGAGTTATATCTGCTATGAATGGGCAACAGAGAGCGCTGAGATTTAGTCAGAGCTCCTCTGAAGGGGCAACAGAGCGCTCTGAGAGTTAGAGCTGCTGTGAAGGGGCAACCGAAAGCGCTGAGATTTAGTCAGTGCTACTCTGAAGGGCAACAGAGCGCGCTGAGATTTATTCAGAGCTGCTCTGAAGGGGCAACAGTCAGGGCTGAGAGTTATATCTGCTATGAATGGGCAACAGTTGAAGGGGCAACACAGAGCGCTGAGAGATAGAGCTGCTGTGAAGGGGCTACACAGAGCGCTGAGATTTAGTCAGAGCTGCACTGAAGGCGCAACAGCGAGCGCTGAGGTTTAGAGCTGCGTCGAAGGGGCAACAGAGAGCGCTTAGAATTAGAGCTGCTCTGAAGGAGCAAACAGGGCGGTGAGAGTTAGAGCTCCTGTGAAGGGGCAGGAGAGATCGCTGAGAGATACAGCTGCTGTGGAGGGGCCACAGAGAGTGTGAGATTTCATCAGAGCTGCTCTGAAGGGGCAACTGAGAGCGCCTAAAGTTATAGGTGCTGTGAAGGGGCAACAGAGAGCGCTGCGATTTAGTCAGAGCTGCTGTGAAGGGGCAACAGAAAGTGCTGAGAGTTAGAGCTGATGTGAAGGGGAAACTGAGAGCGCTTAGCGTTAGAGCTGCTATGAATGGGCATCAGGGAGAGGTGAGATTAATTCAGAGCTGTTCTGAAGGGGCAAAAGAGAGCGCTGAGAGTTAGAGCTGATATGAAGGTGAAACTTAGAGCGCTTAGCGTTAGAGCTGCTATGAATGGGCATCAGGGAGAGGTGAGATTAATTCAGAGCTGTTCTGAAGGGGCAAAAGAGAGCGCTGAGAGTTAGAGCTGCAGATAAGTGGCAACAGGGAGCGGTGAGAGTTATTCGAAGATGTTGTGAAGGGGCAACACAGAGCGCTGAGTTAGAGCTGTTGTGAAGGGGCAACCGGGAGCGCTGAAAGTTAGTCAGAGCTGCTCTGAAGGGCAACAGAGCGCTCTGAGAGTTAGCGCTGCTGTGAAGGGGCAACAGAGAGCGCTTAGAGAGCTGCTGTGAAGGGGAAACACAGAGCGCTGAGATTTAGTGAGAGCTGCACTGAAGGGGCAACCCAGAGTGCTGTGAGTTAGAGCTGCTGAGAAGGGGCAACTGAGTGCACTTAGAGTTACAGCTGCTGTGAAGGGGCAGCAGACAACGCTTGAGAATCTGTCAGCGCTCCTGTGAAGGGGCACCAGGGATCGCTGAGAATTAGAGCTGCGTTGAAGGGGCAACACGGAGTGGTGAGATTTAGCGTTGCTGAGAAGGGGCAACACATAGCGCTGAGAGAGCTCCTGTGAAGGGGCAACAGATAGCGGTGAGAGGTAGTTAGAGCTGCTGTGACTGTGCAAGAGAGAGAGGTGAGAGTTGGGACTGCGTTGAAGGGGCAGCACAGAGCGCTGAGAGATAGAGCTGGTGTGAAGGGGCAACAGAGAGCGCTGAGATTTAGTCAGAGCTGCTCTGAAGGGCAACAGAGAGCGCTGAGATTTAGTGAGAGCTGCACTGAAGGGGCAACAGCGAGCGCTGAGAGTTAGAGCTGCGTTGAAGGGGCAACACAGAGCATTGAGAGTCAGGGCTGCTGTGAAGCGGAAACAGAGTGGTGAGAGTTAGAGCTGCTGTGAAGGGGAAACAGAGAGTGGAGAGAGTTAGAGCTGTTGTGAAGGGGCAACACACAGCGCTGAGAGTTAGAGCTGCTGGGAAGGGGCAACAGAGCTCGCTGAGGTTCAGAGCTGCTGTGAACGGGCAAGTGAGAGCGCTTAGAATTAGAGCTGCTCTGAAGAAGCAAACAGAGCGCTGAGAGATAGAGCTCCTGTGGAGGGGAAACAGAGAGCGCTGAGATTCAGTCAGAGCTGCTCTGAAGGGCAACAGAGAGCGCTGATAGTTAGAGCTGCGTTAAAGGGGCAACAAAGAGTGCTGTGAGTTAGAGTTGCATTGAAGGGGCAAATAAGAGCGCTTAGATTTAGAGCTGCTCTGAAGGAGCAAACAGAGCGGTGAGAGTTAGTCAGAGCTCCTGTGAAGGGGCAATAGAGAGCACTGAGAGTTCAAGCTGCTTTGGAGGGGAAACAGAGAGCGCTGAGATTTAGTCAGAGCTGCTCTGAAGGGCAATAGAGAGCGGTTAGAGTTAGAGCTGCGTTAAATTGGGAACAGAGAGTGCTGTGAGTTAGAGCTGCATTGAAGGGGCATCTGAGATCGCTTAGAGTTAGAGCTGCTGTGAAAGGTAAACAGAGAGAGGTCTGAGAGTTAGGGCAGCGTTGAAGGGGCAACATGGAGTGCTGAGAGATAGAGCTGGTGTGAAGGGGCAACAGAGAGTGGAGAGAATTAGAGCTGTTGTGAAGGGGCAACACAGAGCACTGAGAGTTAGAGCTGCTGGGAAGGGGCAACACAGAGCGCTGAGATTTAGTCAGAGCTGCTCTGAAGAGGCAACAGCGAGCGCTGAGCGATAGAGCTGCGTTGAAGGGGCAAGAGAGAGCGATGAGGTCCAGCTGCTGTGAACGGGCAACTGAGAGCGCTTAGAATTAGAGCTGCTCTGAAGGAGCAAACAGAGCGGTGAGAGTTAGTCAGAGCTCCTGTGAAGGGGCAATAGAGAGCGCTGAGAGTTAGAGCTGCTGTGAAGGGGCAACACAGAGCACTGGAAGTTAGAGCTGCTGAGAAGGGGCAACTGACAGCGCTTAGAGTTACAGCTGCTGTGAAGGGGCAACACAGAGCGCTTGAGAGTCAGTCAGTGCTCCTGTGAAGGGGCACCAGAGATCGCTGAGAATTAGAGCTGCGTTGAAGGGCAACAGAGAGCGGTGAGAGTTAGAGCTGCGTTAAAGTGGGAACAGAGAGTGCTGTGAGTTATAGAGCTGCACTGAAGGGGCAACTGAGAGCGCTTAGAGTTAGAGCTGCTGTGAAGGGGAAACAGAGAGAGCTCTGAGAGTTAGAGCTGCGTTGAAGGGGCAACACGGAGTGGTGAGATTTAGCGTTGCTGAGAAAGGGCAACACATAGCGCTGAGAGAGCTCCTGTGAAGGGGCAGCAGATAGCGGTGAGAGGTAGTTAGAGCTGCTGTGACTGTGCAAGAGAGAGAGGTGAGAGTTGGGACTGCGTTGAAGGGGCAGCACAGAGCGCTGAGAGATAGAGCCGGTGTGAAGGGGCAACAGAGAGCGCTGAGATTTATTCAGAGCTGCTCTGAAGGGGCAACGGTCAGGGCTGAGAGTTATATCTGCTATGAATGGGCAACAGAGAGCGCTGAGATTTGGTCAGAGCTCCTCTGAAGGGGCAACAGAGCGCTCTGAGAGTTAGAGCTGCTGTGAAGGGGCAACCGAAAGCGCTGAGATTTAGTCAGTGCTACTCTGAAGGGCAACAGAGCGCGCTGAGATTTATTCAGAGCTGCTCTGAAGGGGCAACAGTCAGGGCTGAGAGTTATATCTGCTATGAATGGGCAACAGTTGAAGGGGCAACACAGAGCGCTGAGAGATAGAGCTGCTGTGAAGGGGCTACACAGAGCGCTGAGATTTAGTCAGAGCTGCACTGAAGGCGCAACAGCGAGCGCTGAGGTTTAGAGCTGCGTCGAAGGGGCAACAGAGAGCGCTTAGAATTAGAGCTGCTCTGAAGGAGCAAACAGGGCGGTGAGAGTTAGAGCTCCTGTGAAGGGGCAGGAGAGATCGCTGAGAGATACAGCTGCTGTGGAGGGGCCACAGAGAGTGTGAGATTTCATCAGAGCTGCTCTGAAGGGGCAACTGAGAGCGCTTACAGTTATAGGTGCTGTGAAGGGGCAACAGAGAGCGCTGCGATTTAGTCAGAGCTGCTGTGAAGGGGCAACAGAAAGTGCTGAGAGTTAGAGCTGATGTGAAGGGGAAACTGAGAGCGCTTAGCGTTAGAGCTGCTATGAATGGGCATCAGGGAGAGGTGAGATTAATTCAGAGCTGTTCTGAAGGGGCAAAAGAGAGCGCTGAGAGTTAGAGCTGCAGATAAGTGGCAACAGGGAGCGGTGAGAGTTATTCGAAGATGTTGTGAAGGGGCAACACAGAGCGCTGAGTTAGAGCTGTTGTGAAGGGGCAACCGGGAGCGCTGAAAGTTAGTCAGAGCTGCTCTGAAGGGCAACAGAGCGCTCTGCGAGTTAGCGCTGCTGTGAAGGGGCAACAGAGAGCGCTTAGAGAGCTGCTGTGAAGGGGAAACACAGAGCGCTGAGATTTAGTGAGAGCTGCACTGAAGGGGCAACCCAGAGTGCTGTGAGTTAGAGCTGCTGAGAAGGGGCAACTGAGTGCACTTAGAGTTACAGCTGCTGTGAAGGGGCAGCAGACAACGCTTGAGAATCTGTCAGCGCTCCTGTGAAGGGGCACCAGGGATCGCTGAGAATTAGAGCTGCGTTGAAGGGGCAACACGGAGTGGTGAGATTTAGCGTTGCTGAGAAGGGGCAACACATAGCGCTGAGAGAGCTCCTGTGAAGGGGCAACAGATAGCGGTGAGAGGTAGTTAGAGCTGCTGTGACTGTGCAAGAGAGAGAGGTGAGAGTTGGGACTGCGTTGAAGGGGCAGCACAGAGCGCTGAGAGATAGAGCTGGTGTGAAGGGGCAACAGAGAGCGCTGAGATTTAGTCAGAGCTGCTCTGAAGGGCAACAGAGAGCGCTGAGATTTAGTGAGAGCTGCACTGAAGGGGCAACAGCGAGCGCTGAGAGTTAGAGCTGCGTTGAAGGGGCAACACAGAGCATTGAGAGTCAGGGCTGCTGTGAAGCGGAAACAGAGTGGTGAGAGTTAGAGCTGCTGTGAAGGGGAAACAGAGAGTGGAGAGAGTTAGAGCTGTTGTGAAGGGGCAACACACAGCGCTGAGAGTTAGAGCTGCTGGGAAGGGGCAGCAGAGCTCGCTGAGGTTCAGAGCTGCTGTGAACGGGCAAGTGAGAGCGCTTAGAATTAGAGCTGCTCTGAAGAAGCAAACAGAGCGCTGAGAGATAGAGCTCCTGTGGAGGGGAAACAGAGAGCGCTGAGATTCAGTCAGAGCTGCTCTGAAGGGCAACAGAGAGCGCTGATAGTTAGAGCTGCGTTAAAGGGGCAAAAAAGAGTGCTGTGAGTTAGAGTTGCATTGAAGGGGCAAATAAGAGCGCTTAGATTTAGAGCTGCTCTGAAGGAGCAAACAGAGCGGTGAGAGTTAGTCAGAGCTCCTGTGAAGGGGCAATAGAGAGCACTGAGAGTTCAAGCTGCTTTGGAGGGGAAACAGAGAGCGCTGAGATTTAGTCAGAGCTGCTCTGAAGGGCAATAGAGAGCGGTTAGAGTTAGAGCTGCGTTAAATTGGGAACAGAGAGTGCTGTGAGTTAGAGCTGCATTGAAGGGGCATCTGAGATCGCTTAGAGTTAGAGCTGCTGTGAAAGGTAAACAGAGAGAGGTCTGAGAGTTAGGGCAGCGTTGAAGGGGCAACATGGAGTGCTGAGAGATAGAGCTGGTGTGAAGGGGCAACAGAGAGTGGAGAGAATTAGAGCTGTTGTGAAGGGGCAACACAGAGCACTGAGAGTTAGAGCTGCTGGGAAGGGGCAACACAGAGCGCTGAGATTTAGTCAGAGCTGCTCTGAAGAGGCAACAGCGAGCGCTGAGCGATAGAGCTGCGTTGAAGGGGCAAGAGAGAGCGATGAGGTCCAGCTGCTGTGAACGGGCAACTGAGAGCGCTTAGAATTAGAGCTGCTCTGAAGGAGCAAACAGAGCGGTGAGAGTTAGTCAGAGCTCCTGTGAAGGGGCAATAGAGAGCGCTGAGAGTTAGAGCTGCTGTGAAGGGGCAACACAGAGCACTGGAAGTTAGAGCTGCTGAGAAGGGGCAACTGACAGCGCTTAGAGTTACAGCTGCTGTGAAGGGGCAACACAGAGCGCTTGAGAGTCAGTCAGTGCTCCTGTGAAGGGGCACCAGAGATCGCTGAGAATTAGAGCTGCGTTGAAGGGCAACAGAGAGCGGTGAGAGTTAGAGCTGCGTTAAAGTGGGAACAGAGAGTGCTGTGAGTTATAGAGCTGCACTGAAGGGGCAACTGAGAGCGCTTAGAGTTAGAGCTGCTGTGAAGGGGAAACAGAGAGAGCTCTGAGAGTTAGAGCTGCGTTGAAGGGGCAACACGGAGTGGTGAGATTTAGCGTTGCTGAGAAAGGGCAACACATAGCGCTGAGAGAGCTCCTGTGAAGGGGCAGCAGATAGCGGTGAGAGGTAGTTAGAGCTGCTGTGACTGTGCAAGAGAGAGAGGTGAGAGTTGGGACTGCGTTGAAGGGGCAGCACAGAGCGCTGAGAGATAGAGCCGGTGTGAAGGGGCAACAGAGAGCGCTGAGATTTATTCAGAGCTGCTCTGAAGGGGCAACGGTCAGGGCTGAGAGTTATATCTGCTATGAATGGGCAACAGAGAGCGCTGAGATTTAGTCAGAGCTCCTCTGAAGGGGCAACAGAGCGCTCTGAGAGTTAGAGCTGCTGTGAAGGGGCAACCGAAAGCGCTGAGATTTAGTCAGTGCTACTCTGAAGGGCAACAGAGCGCGCTGAGATTTATTCAGAGCTGCTCTGAAGGGGCAACAGTCAGGGCTGAGAGTTATATCTGCTATGAATGGGCAACAGTTGAAGGGGCAACACAGAGCGCTGAGAGATAGAGCTGCTGTGAAGGGGCTACACAGAGCGCTGAGATTTAGTCAGAGCTGCACTGAAGGCGCAACAGCGAGCGCTGAGGTTTAGAGCTGCGTCGAAGGGGCAACAGAGAGCGCTTAGAATTAGAGCTGCTCTGAAGGAGCAAACAGGGCGGTGAGAGTTAGAGCTCCTGTGAAGGGGCAGGAGAGATCGCTGAGAGATACAGCTGCTGTGGAGGGGCCACAGAGAGTGTGAGATTTCATCAGAGCTGCTCTGAAGGGGCAACTGAGAGCGCTTACAGTTATAGGTGCTGTGAAGGGGCAACAGAGAGCGCTGCGATTTAGTCAGAGCTGCTGTGAAGGGGCAACAGAAAGTGCTGAGAGTTAGAGCTGATGTGAAGGGGAAACTGAGAGCGCTTAGCGTTAGAGCTGCTATGAATGGGCATCAGGGAGAGGTGAGATTAATTCAGAGCTGTTCTGAAGGGGCAAAAGAGAGCGCTGAGAGTTAGAGCTGCAGATAAGTGGCAACAGGGAGCGGTGAGAGTTATTCGAAGATGTTGTGAAGGGGCAACACAGAGCGCTGAGTTAGAGCTGTTGTGAAGGGGCAACCGGGAGCGCTGAAAGTTAGTCAGAGCTGCTCTGAAGGGCAACAGAGCGCTCTGCGAGTTAGCGCTGCTGTGAAGGGGCAACAGAGAGCGCTTAGAGAGCTGCTGTGAAGGGGAAACACAGAGCGCTGAGATTTAGTGAGAGCTGCACTGAAGGGGCAACCCAGAGTGCTGTGAGTTAGAGCTGCTGAGAAGGGGCAACTGAGTGCACTTAGAGTTACAGCTGCTGTGAAGGGGCAGCAGACAACGCTTGAGAATCTGTCAGCGCTCCTGTGAAGGGGCACCAGGGATCGCTGAGAATTAGAGCTGCGTTGAAGGGGCAACACGGAGTGGTGAGATTTAGCGTTGCTGAGAAGGGGCAACACATAGCGCTGAGAGAGCTCCTGTGAAGGGGCAACAGATAGCGGTGAGAGGTAGTTAGAGCTGCTGTGACTGTGCAAGAGAGAGAGGTGAGAGTTGGGACTGCGTTGAAGGGGCAGCACAGAGCGCTGAGAGATAGAGCTGGTGTGAAGGGGCAACAGAGAGCGCTGAGATTTAGTCAGAGCTGCTCTGAAGGGCAACAGAGAGCGCTGAGATTTAGTGAGAGCTGCACTGAAGGGGCAACAGCGAGCGCTGAGAGTTAGAGCTGCGTTGAAGGGGCAACACAGAGCATTGAGAGTCAGGGCTGCTGTGAAGCGGAAACAGAGTGGTGAGAGTTAGAGCTGCTGTGAAGGGGAAACAGAGAGTGGAGAGAGTTAGAGCTGTTGTGAAGGGGCAACACACAGCGCTGAGAGTTAGAGCTGCTGGGAAGGGGCAGCAGAGCTCGCTGAGGTTCAGAGCTGCTGTGAACGGGCAAGTGAGAGCGCTTAGAATTAGAGCTGCTCTGAAGAAGCAAACAGAGCGCTGAGAGATAGAGCTCCTGTGGAGGGGAAACAGAGAGCGCTGAGATTCAGTCAGAGCTGCTCTGAAGGGCAACAGAGAGCGCTGATAGTTAGAGCTGCGTTAAAGGGGCAACAAAGAGTGCTGTGAGTTAGAGTTGCATTGAAGGGGCAAATAAGAGCGCTTAGATTTAGAGCTGCTCTGAAGGAGCAAACAGAGCGGTGAGAGTTAGTCAGAGCTCCTGTGAAGGGGCAATAGAGAGCACTGAGAGTTCAAGCTGCTTTGGAGGGGAAACAGAGAGCGCTGAGATTTAGTCAGAGCTGCTCTGAAGGGCAATAGAGAGCGGTTAGAGTTAGAGCTGCGTTAAATTGGGAACAGAGAGTGCTGTGAGTTAGAGCTGCATTGAAGGGGCATCTGAGATCGCTTAGAGTTAGAGCTGCTGTGAAAGGTAAACAGAGAGAGGTCTGAGAGTTAGGGCAGCGTTGAAGGGGCAACATGGAGTGCTGAGAGATAGAGCTGGTGTGAAGGGGCAACAGAGAGTGGAGAGAATTAGAGCTGTTGTGAAGGGGCAACACAGAGCACTGAGAGTTAGAGCTGCTGGGAAGGGGCAACACAGAGCGCTGAGATTTAGTCAGAGCTGCTCTGAAGAGGCAACAGCGAGCGCTGAGCGATAGAGCTGCGTTGAAGGGGCAAGAGAGAGCGATGAGGTCCAGCTGCTGTGAACGGGCAACTGAGAGCGCTTAGAATTAGAGCTGCTCTGAAGGAGCAAACAGAGCGGTGAGAGTTAGTCAGAGCTCCTGTGAAGGGGCAATAGAGAGCGCTGAGAGTTAGAGCTGCTGTGAAGGGGCAACACAGAGCACTGGAAGTTAGAGCTGCTGAGAAGGGGCAACTGACAGCGCTTAGAGTTACAGCTGCTGTGAAGGGGCAACACAGAGCGCTTGAGAGTCAGTCAGTGCTCCTGTGAAGGGGCACCAGAGATCGCTGAGGATTAGAGCTGCGTTGAAGGGCAACAGAGAGCGGTGAGAGTTAGAGCTGCGTTAAAATGGGAACAGAGAGTGCTGTGAGTTATAGAGCTGCACTGAAGGGGCAACTGAGAGCGCTTAGAGTTAGAGCTGCTGTGAAGGGGAAACAGAGAGAGCTCTGAGAGTTAGAGCTGCGTTGAAGGGGCAACACGGAGTGGTGAGATTTAGCGTTGCTGAGAAAGGGCAACACATAGCGCTGAGAGAGCTCCTGTGAAGGGGCAGCAGATAGCGGTGAGAGGTAGTTAGAGCTGCTGTGACTGTGCAAGAGAGAGAGGTGAGAGTTGGGACTGCGTTGAAGGGGCAGCACAGAGCGCTGAGAGATAGAGCCGGTGTGAAGGGGCAACAGAGAGCGCTGAGATTTATTCAGAGCTGCTCTGAAGGGGCAACGGTCAGGGCTGAGAGTTATATCTGCTATGAATGGGCAACAGAGAGCGCTGAGATTTAGTCAGAGCTCCTCTGAAGGGGCAACAGAGCGCTCTGAGAGTTAGAGCTGCTGTGAAGGGGCAACCGAAAGCGCTGAGATTTAGTCAGTGCTACTCTGAAGGGCAACAGAGCGCGCTGAGATTTATTCAGAGCTGCTCTGAAGGGGCAACAGTCAGGGCTGAGAGTTATATCTGCTATGAATGGGCAACAGTTGAAGGGGCAACACAGAGCGCTGAGAGATAGAGCTGCTGTGAAGGGGCTACACAGAGCGCTGAGATTTAGTCAGAGCTGCACTGAAGGCGCAACAGCGAGCGCTGAGGTTTAGAGCTGCGTCGAAGGGGCAACAGAGAGCGCTTAGAATTAGAGCTGCTCTGAAGGAGCAAACAGGGCGGTGAGAGTTAGAGCTCCTGTGAAGGGGCAGTAGAGATCGCTGAGAGATACAGCTGCTGTGGAGGGGCCACAGAGAGTGTGAGATTTCATCAGAGCTCCTCTGAAGTGGCAACTGAGAGCGCTTACAGTTATAGGTGCTGTGAAGGGGCAACAGAGAGCGCTGCGATTTAGTCAGAGCTGCTGTGAAGGGGCAACAGAAAGTGCTGAGAGTTAGAGCTGATGTGAAGGGGAAACTTAGAGCGCTTAGCGTTAGAGCTGCTATGAATGGGCATCAGGGAGAGGTGAGATTAATTCAGAGCTGTTCTGAAGGGGCAAAAGAGAGCGCTGAGAGTTAGAGCTGCAGATAAGTGGCAACAGGGAGCGGTGAGAGTTATTCGAAGATGTTGTGAAGGGGCAACACAGAGCGCTGAGTTAGAGCTGTTGTGAAGGGGCAACCGGGAGCGCTGAAAGTTAGTCAGAGCTGCTCTGAAGGGCAACAGAGCGCTCTGCGAGTTAGCGCTGCTGTGAAGGGGCAACAGAGAGCGCTTAGAGAGCTGCTGTGAAGGGGAAACACAGAGCGCTGAGATTTAGTGAGAGCTGCACTGAAGGGGCAACCCAGAGTGCTGTGAGTTAGAGCTGCTGAGAAGGGGCAACTGAGTGCACTTAGAGTTACAGCTGCTGTGAAGGGGCAGCAGACAACGCTTGAGAATCTGTCAGCGCTCCTGTGAAGGGGCACCAGGGATCGCTGAGAATTAGAGCTGCGTTGAAGGGGCAACACGGAGTGGTGAGATTTAGCGTTGCTGAGAAGGGGCAACACATAGCGCTGAGAGAGCTCCTGTGAAGGGGCAACAGATAGCGGTGAGAGGTAGTTAGAGCTGCTGTGACTGTGCAAGAGAGAGAGGTGAGAGTTGGGACTGCGTTGAAGGGGCAGCACAGAGCGCTGAGAGATAGAGCTGGTGTGAAGGGGCAACAGAGAGCGCTGAGATTTAGTCAGAGCTGCTCTGAAGGGCAACAGAGAGCGCTGAGATTTAGTGAGAGCTGCACTGAAGGGGCAACAGCGAGCGCTGAGAGTTAGAGCTGCGTTGAAGGGGCAACACAGAGCATTGAGAGTCAGGGCTGCTGTGAAGCGGAAACAGAGTGGTGAGAGTTAGAGCTGCTGTGAAGGGGAAACAGAGAGTGGAGAGAGTTAGAGCTGTTGTGAAGGGGCAACACACAGCGCTGAGAGTTAGAGCTGCTGGGAAGGGGCAGCAGAGCTCGCTGAGGTTCAGAGCTGCTGTGAACGGGCAAGTGAGAGCGCTTAGAATTAGAGCTGCTCTGAAGAAGCAAACAGAGCGCTGAGAGATAGAGCTCCTGTGGAGGGGAAACAGAGAGCGCTGAGATTCAGTCAGAGCTGCTCTGAAGGGCAACAGAGAGCGCTGATAGTTAGAGCTGCGTTAAAGGGGCAACAAAGAGTGCTGTGAGTTAGAGTTGCATTGAAGGGGCAAATAAGAGCGCTTAGATTTAGAGCTGCTCTGAAGGAGCAAACAGAGCGGTGAGAGTTAGTCAGAGCTCCTGTGAAGGGGCAATAGAGAGCACTGAGAGTTCAAGCTGCTTTGGAGGGGAAACAGAGAGCACTGAGATTTAGTCAGAGCTGCTCTGAAGGGCAATAGAGAGCGGTTAGAGTTAGAGCTGCGTTAAATTGGGAACAGAGAGTGCTGTGAGTTAGAGCTGCATTGAAGGGGCATCTGAGATCGCTTAGAGTTAGAGCTGCTGTGAAAGGTAAACAGAGAGAGGTCTGAGAGTTAGGGCAGCGTTGAAGGGGCAACATGGAGTGCTGAGAGATAGAGCTGGTGTGAAGGGGCAACAGAGAGTGGAGAGAATTAGAGCTGTTGTGAAGGGGCAACACAGAGCACTGAGAGTTAGAGCTGCTGGGAAGGGGCAACACAGAGCGCTGAGATTTAGTCAGAGCTGCTCTGAAGAGGCAACAGCGAGCGCTGAGCGATAGAGCTGCGTTGAAGGGGCAAGAGAGAGCGATGAGGTCCAGCTGCTGTGAACGGGCAACTGAGAGCGCTTAGAATTAGAGCTGCTCTGAAGGAGCAAACAGAGCGGTGAGAGTTAGTCAGAGCTCCTGTGAAGGGGCAATAGAGAGCGCTGAGAGTTAGAGCTGCTGTGAAGGGGCAACACAGAGCACTGGAAGTTAGAGCTGCTGAGAAGGGGCAACTGACAGCGCTTAGAGTTACAGCTGCTGTGAAGGGGCAACACAGAGCGCTTGAGAGTCAGTCAGTGCTCCTGTGAAGGGGCACCAGAGATCGCTGAGAATTAGAGCTGCGTTGAAGGGCAACAGAGAGCGGTGAGAGTTAGAGCTGCGTTAAAGTGGGAACAGAGAGTGCTGTGAGTTATAGAGCTGCACTGAAGGGGCAACTGAGAGCGCTTAGAGTTAGAGCTGCTGTGAAGGGGAAACAGAGAGAGCTCTGAGAGTTAGAGCTGCGTTGAAGGGGCAACACGGAGTGGTGAGATTTAGCGTTGCTGAGAAAGGGCAACACATAGCGCTGAGAGAGCTCCTGTGAAGGGGCAGCAGATAGCGGTGAGAGGTAGTTAGAGCTGCTGTGACTGTGCAAGAGAGAGAGGTGAGAGTTGGGACTGCGTTGAAGGGGCAGCACAGAGCGCTGAGAGATAGAGCCGGTGTGAAGGGGCAACAGAGAGCGCTGAGATTTATTCAGAGCTGCTCTGAAGGGGCAACGGTCAGGGCTGAGAGTTATATCTGCTATGAATGGGCAACAGAGAGCGCTGAGATTTAGTCAGAGCTCCTCTGAAGGGGCAACAGAGCGCTCTGAGAGTTAGAGCTGCTGTGAAGGGGCAACCGAAAGCGCTGAGATTTAGTCAGTGCTACTCTGAAGGGCAACAGAGCGCGCTGAGATTTATTCAGAGCTGCTCTGAAGGGGCAACAGTCAGGGCTGAGAGTTATATCTGCTATGAATGGGCAACAGTTGAAGGGGCAACACAGAGCGCTGAGAGATAGAGCTGCTGTGAAGGGGCTACACAGAGCGCTGAGATTTAGTCAGAGCTGCACTGAAGGCGCAACAGCGAGCGCTGAGGTTTAGAGCTGCGTCGAAGGGGCAACAGAGAGCGCTTAGAATTAGAGCTGCTCTGAAGGAGCAAACAGGGCGGTGAGAGTTAGAGCTCCTGTGAAGGGGCAGGAGAGATCGCTGAGAGATACAGCTGCTGTGGAGGGGCCACAGAGAGTGTAAGATTTCATCAGAGCTGCTCTGAAGGGGCAACTGAGAGCGCCTAAAGTTATAGGTGCTGTGAAGGGGCAACAGAGAGCGCTGCGATTTAGTCAGAGCTGCTGTGAAGGGGCAACAGAAAGTGCTGAGAGTTAGAGCTGATGTGAAGGGGAAACTGAGAGCGCTTAGCGTTAGAGCTGCTATGAATGGGCATCAGGGAGAGGTGAGATTAATTCAGAGCTGTTCTGAAGGGGCAAAAGAGAGCGCTGAGAGTTAGAGCTGATATGAAGGTGGAACTTAGAGCGCTTAGCGTTAGAGCTGCTATGAATGGGCATCAGGGAGAGGTGAGATTAATTCAGAGCTGTTCTGAAGGGGCAAAAGAGAGCGCTGAGAGTTAGAGCTGCAGATAAGTGGCAACAGGGAGCGGTGAGAGTTATTCGAAGATGTTGTGAAGGGGCAACACAGAGCGCTGAGTTAGAGCTGTTGTGAAGGGGCAACCGGGAGCGCTGAAAGTTAGTCAGAGCTGCTCTGAAGGGCAACAGAGCGCTCTGAGAGTTAGCGCTGCTGTGAAGGGGCAACAGAGAGCGCTTAGAGAGCTGCTGTGAAGGGGAAACACAGAGCGCTGAGATTTAGTGAGAGCTGCACTGAAGGGGCAACCCAGAGTGCTGTGAGTTAGAGCTGCTGAGAAGGGGCAACTGAGTGCACTTAGAGTTACAGCTGCTGTGAAGGGGCAGCAGACAACGCTTGAGAATCTGTCAGCGCTCCTGTGAAGGGGCACCAGGGATCGCTGAGAATTAGAGCTGCGTTGAAGGGGCAACACGGAGTGGTGAGATTTAGCGTTGCTGAGAAGGGGCAACACATAGCGCTGAGAGAGCTCCTGTGAAGGGGCAACAGATAGCGGTGAGAGGTAGTTAGAGCTGCTGTGACTGTGCAAGAGAGAGAGGTGAGAGTTGGGACTGCGTTGAAGGGGCAGCACAGAGCGCTGAGAGATAGAGCTGGTGTGAAGGGGCAACAGCGAGCGCTGAGATTTAGTCAGAGCTGCTCTGAAGGGCAACAGAGAGCGCTGAGATTTAGTGAGAGCTGCACTGAAGGGGCAACAGCGAGCGCTGAGAGTTAGAGCTGCGTTGAAGGGGCAACACAGAGCATTGAGAGTCAGGGCTGCTGTGAAGCGGAAACAGAGTGGTGAGAGTTAGAGCTGCTGTGAAGGGGAAACAGAGAGTGGAGAGAGTTAGAGCTGTTGTGAAGGGGCAACACACAGCGCTGAGAGTTAGAGCTGCTGGGAAGGGGCAACAGAGCTCGCTGAGGTTCAGAGCTGCTGTGAACGGGCAAGTGAGAGCGCTTAGAATTAGAGCTGCTCTGAAGAAGCAAACAGAGCGCTGAGAGATAGAGCTCCTGTGGAGGGGAAACAGAGCGCTGAGATTCAGTCAGAGCTGCTCTGAAGGGCAACAGAGAGCGCTGATAGTTAGAGCTGCGTTAAAGGGGCAACAAAGAGTGCTGTGAGTTAGAGTTGCATTGAAGGGGCAAATAAGAGCGCTTAGATTTAGAGCTGCTCTGAAGGAGCAAACAGAGCGGTGAGAGTTAGTCAGAGCTCCTGTGAAGGGGCAATAGAGAGCACTGAGAGTTCAAGCTGCTTTGGAGGGGAAACAGAGAGCGCTGAGATTTAGTCAGAGCTGCTCTGAAGGGCAATAGAGAGCGGTTAGAGTTAGAGCTGCGTTAAATTGGGAACAGAGAGTGCTGTGAGTTAGAGCTGCATTGAAGGGGCATCTGAGATCGCTTAGAGTTAGAGCTGCTGTGAAAGGTAAACAGAGAGAGGTCTGAGAGTTAGGGCAGCGTTGAAGGGGCAACATGGAGTGCTGAGAGATAGAGCTGGTGTGAAGGGGCAACAGAGAGTGGAGAGAATTAGAGCTGTTGTGAAGGGGCAACACAGAGCACTGAGAGTTAGAGCTGCTGGGAAGGGGCAACACAGAGCGCTGAGATTTAGTCAGAGCTGCTCTGAAGAGGCAACAGCGAGCGCTGAGCGATAGAGCTGCGTTGAAGGGGCAAGAGAGAGCGATGAGGTCCAGCTGCTGTGAACGGGCAACTGAGAGCGCTTAGAATTAGAGCTGCTCTGAAGGAGCAAACAGAGCGGTGAGAGTCAGAGCTCCTGTGAAGGGGCAATAGAGAGCGCTGAGAGTTAGAGCTGCTGTGAAGGGGCAACACAGAGCACTGGAAGTTAGAGCTGCTGAGAAGGGGCAACTGACAGCGCTTAGAGTTACAGCTGCTGTGAAGGGGCAACACAGAGCGCTTGAGAGTCAGTCAGTGCTCCTGTGAAGGGGCACCAGAGATCGCTGAGAATTAGAGCTGCGTTGAAGGGCAACAGAGAGCGGTGAGAGTTAGAGCTGCGTTAAAGTGGGAACAGAGAGTGCTGTGAGTTATAGAGCTGCACTGAAGGGGCAACTGAGAGCGCTTAGAGTTAGAGCTGCTGTGAAGGGGAAACAGAGAGAGCTCTGAGAGTTAGAGCTGCGTTGAAGGGGCAACACGGAGTGGTGAGACTTAGCGTTGCTGAGAAAGGGCAACACATAGCGCTGAGAGAGCTCCTGTGAAGGGGCAGCAGATAGCGGTGAGAGGTAGTTAGAGCTGCTGTGACTGTGCAAGAGAGAGAGGTGAGAGTTGGGACTGCGTTGAAGGGGCAGCACAGAGCGCTGAGAGATAGAGCCGGTGTGAAGGGGCAACAGAGAGCGCTGAGATTTATTCAGAGCTGCTCTGAAGGGGCAACGGTCAGGGCTGAGAGTTATATCTGCTATGAATGGGCAACAGAGAGCGCTGAGATTTAGTCAGAGCTCCTCTGAAGGGGCAACAGAGCGCTCTGAGAGTTAGAGCTGCTGTGAAGGGGCAACCGAAAGCGCTGAGATTTAGTCAGTGCTACTCTGAAGGGCAACAGAGCGCGCTGAGATTTATTCAGAGCTGCTCTGAAGGGGCAACAGTCAGGGCTGAGAGTTATATCTGCTATGAATGGGCAACAGTTGAAGGGGCAACACAGAGCGCTGAGAGATAGAGCTGCTGTGAAGGGGCTACACAGAGCGCTGAGATTTAGTCAGAGCTGCACTGAAGGCGCAACAGCGAGCGCTGAGGTTTAGAGCTGCGTCGAAGGGGCAACAGAGAGCGCTTAGAATTAGAGCTGCTCTGAAGGAGCAAACAGGGCGGTGAGAGTTAGAGCTCCTGTGAAGGGGCAGGAGAGATCGCTGAGAGATACAGCTGCTGTGGAGGGGCCACAGAGAGTGTGAGATTTCATCAGAGCTGCTCTGAAGGGGCAACTGAGAGCGCCTAAAGTTATAGGTGCTGTGAAGGGGCAACAGAGAGCGCTGCGATTTAGTCAGAGCTGCTGTGAAGGGGCAACAGAAAGTGCTGAGAGTTAGAGCTGATGTGAAGGGGAAACTGAGAGCGCTTAGCGTTAGAGCTGCTATGAATGGGCATCAGGGAGAGGTGAGATTAATTCAGAGCTGTTCTGAAGGGGCAAAAGAGAGCGCTGAGAGTTAGAGCTGATATGAAGGTGAAACTTAGAGCGCTTAGCGTTAGAGCTGCTATGAATGGGCATCAGGGAGAGGTGAGATTAATTCAGAGCTGTTCTGAAGGGGCAAAAGAGAGCGCTGAGAGTTAGAGCTGCAGATAAGTGGCAACAGGGAGCGGTGAGAGTTATTCGAAGATGTTGTGAAGGGGCAACACAGAGCGCTGAGTTAGAGCTGTTGTGAAGGGGCAACCGGGAGCGCTGAAAGTTAGTCAGAGCTGCTCTGAAGGGCAACAGAGCGCTCTGAGAGTTAGCGCTGCTGTGAAGGGGCAACAGAGAGCGCTTAGAGAGCTGCTGTGAAGGGGAAACACAGAGCGCTGAGATTTAGTGAGAGCTGCACTGAAGGGGCAACCCAGAGTGCTGTGAGTTAGAGCTGCTGAGAAGGGGCAACTGAGTGCACTTAGAGTTACAGCTGCTGTGAAGGGGCAGCAGACAACGCTTGAGAATCTGTCAGCGCTCCTGTGAAGGGGCACCAGGGATGGCTGAGAATTAGAGCTGCGTTGAAGGGGCAACACGGAGTGGTGAGATTTAGCGTTGCTGAGAAGGGGCAACACATAGCGCTGAGAGAGCTCCTGTGAAGGGGCAACAGATAGCGGTGAGAGGTAGTTAGAGCTGCTGTGACTGTGCAAGAGAGAGAGGTGAGAGTTGGGACTGCGTTGAAGGGGCAGCACAGAGCGCTGAGAGATAGAGCTGGTGTGAAGGGGCAACAGAGAGCGCTGAGATTTAGTCAGAGCTGCTCTGAAGGGCAACAGAGAGCGCTGAGATTTAGTGAGAGCTGCACTGAAGGGGCAACAGCGAGCGCTGAGAGTTAGAGCTGCGTTGAAGGGGCAACACAGAGCATTGAGAGTCAGGGCTGCTGTGAAGCGGAAACAGAGTGGTGAGAGTTAGAGCTGCTGTGAAGGGGAAACAGAGAGTGGAGAGAGTTAGAGCTGTTGTGAAGGGGCAACACACAGCGCTGAGAGTTAGAGCTGCTGGGAAGGGGCAACAGAGCTCGCTGAGGTTCAGAGCTGCTGTGAACGGGCAAGTGAGAGCGCTTAGAATTAGAGCTGCTCTGAAGAAGCAAACAGAGCGCTGAGAGATAGAGCTCCTGTGGAGGGGAAACAGAGAGCGCTGAGATTCAGTCAGAGCTGCTCCGAAGGGCAACAGAGAGCGCTGATAGTTAGAGCTGCGTTAAAGGGGCAACAAAGAGTGCTGTGAGTTAGAGTTGCATTGAAGGGGCAAATAAGAGCGCTTAGATTTAGAGCTGCTCTGAAGGAGCAAACAGAGCGGTGAGAGTTAGTCAGAGCTCCTGTGAAGGGGCAATAGAGAGCACTGAGAGTTCAAGCTGCTTTGGAGGGGAAACAGAGAGCGCTGAGATTTAGTCAGAGCTGCTCTGAAGGGCAATAGAGAGCGGTTAGAGTTAGAGCTGCGTTAAATTGGGAACAGAGAGTGCTGTGAGTTAGAGCTGCATTGAAGGGGCATCTGAGATCGCTTAGAGTTAGAGCTGCTGTGAAAGGTAAACAGAGAGAGGTCTGAGAGTTAGGGCAGCGTTGAAGGGGCAACATGGAGTGCTGAGAGATAGAGCTGGTGTGAAGGGGCAACAGAGAGTGGAGAGAATTAGAGCTGTTGTGAAGGGGCAACACAGAGCACTGAGAGTTAGAGCTGCTGGGAAGGGGCAACACAGAGCGCTGAGATTTAGTCAGAGCTGCTCTGAAGAGGCAACAGCGAGCGCTGAGCGATAGAGCTGCGTTGAAGGGGCAAGAGAGAGCGATGAGGTCCAGCTGCTGTGAACGGGCAACTGAGAGCGCTTAGAATTAGAGCTGCTCTGAAGGAGCAAACAGAGCGGTGAGAGTTAGTCAGAGCTCCTGTGAAGGGGCAATAGAGAGCGCTGAGAGTTAGAGCTGCTGTGAAGGGGCAACACAGAGCACTGGAAGTTAGAGCTGCTGAGAAGGGGCAACTGACAGCGCTTAGAGTTACAGCTGCTGTGAAGGGGCAACACAGAGCGCTTGAGAGTCAGTCAGTGCTCCTGTGAAGGGGCACCAGAGATCGCTGAGAATTAGAGCTGCGTTGAAGGGCAACAGAGAGCGGTGAGAGTTAGAGCTGCGTTAAAGTGGGAACAGAGAGTGCTGTGAGTTATAGAGCTGCACTGAAGGGGCCACTGAGAGCGCTTAGAGTTAGAGCTGCTGTGAAGGGGAAACAGAGAGAGCTCTGAGAGTTAGAGCTGCGTTGAAGGGGCAACACGGAGTGGTGAGATTTAGCGTTGCTGAGAAAGGGCAACACATAGCGCTGAGAGAGCTCCTGTGAAGGGGCAGCAGATAGCGGTGAGAGGTAGTTAGAGCTGCTGTGACTGTGCAAGAGAGAGAGGTGAGAGTTGGGACTGCGTTGAAGGGGCAGCACAGAGCGCTGAGAGATAGAGCCGGTGTGAAGGGGCAACAGAGAGCGCTGAGATTTATTCAGAGCTGCTCTGAAGGGGCAACGGTCAGGGCTGAGAGTTATATCTGCTATGAATGGGCAACAGAGAGCGCTGAGATTTAGTCAGAGCTCCTCTGAAGGGGCAACAGAGCGCTCTGAGAGTTAGAGCTGCTGTGAAGGGGCAACCGAAAGCGCTGAGATTTAGTCAGTGCTACTCTGAAGGGCAACAGAGCGCGCTGAGATTTATTCAGAGCTGCTCTGAAGGGGCAACAGTCAGGGCTGAGAGTTATATCTGCTATGAATGGGCAACAGTTGAAGGGGCAACACAGAGCGCTGAGAGATAGAGCTGCTGTGAAGGGGCTACACAGAGCGCTGAGATTTAGTCAGAGCTGCACTGAAGGCGCAACAGCGAGCGCTGAGGTTTAGAGCTGCGTCGAAGGGGCAACAGAGAGCGCTTAGAATTAGAGCTGCTCTGAAGGAGCAAACAGGGCGGTGAGAGTTAGAGCTCCTGTGAAGGGGCAGGAGAGATCGCTGAGAGATACAGCTGCTGTGGAGGGGCCACAGAGAGTGTGAGATTTCATCAGAGCTGCTCTGAAGTGGCAACTGAGAGCGCCTAAAGTTATAGGTGCTGTGAAGGGGCAACAGAGAGCGCTGCGATTTAGTCAGAGCTGCTGTGAAGGGGCAACAGAAAGTGCTGAGAGTTAGAGCTGATGTGAAGGGGAAACTGAGAGCGCTTAGCGTTAGAGCTGCTATGAATGGGCATCAGGGAGAGGTGAGATTAATTCAGAGCTGTTCTGAAGGGGCAAAAGAGAGCGCTGAGAGTTAGAGCTGATATGAAGGTGAAACTTAGAGCGCTTAGCGTTAGAGCTGCTATGAATGGGCATCAGGGAGAGGTGAGATTAATTCAGAGCTGTTCTGAAGGGGCAAAAGAGAGCGCTGAGAGTTAGAGCTGCAGATAAGTGGCAACAGGGAGCGGTGAGAGTTATTCGAAGATGTTGTGAAGGGGCAACACAGAGCGCTGAGTTAGAGCTGTTGTGAAGGGGCAACCGGGAGCGCTGAAAGTTAGTCAGAGCTGCTCTGAAGGGCAACAGAGCGCTCTGAGAGTTAGCGCTGCTGTGAAGGGGCAACAGAGAGCGCTTAGAGAGCTGCTGTGAAGGGGAAACACAGAGCGCTGAGATTTAGTGAGAGCTGCACTGAAGGGGCAACCCAGAGTGCTGTGAGTTAGAGCTGCTGAGAAGGGGCAACTGAGTGCACTTAGAGTTACAGCTGCTGTGAAGGGGCAGCAGACAACGCTTGAGAATCTGTCAGCGCTCCTGTGAAGGGGCACCAGGGATGGCTGAGAATTAGAGCTGCGTTGAAGGGGCAACACGGAGTGGTGAGATTTAGCGTTGCTGAGAAGGGGCAACACATAGCGCTGAGAGAGCTCCTGTGAAGGGGCAACAGATAGCGGTGAGAGGTAGTTAGAGCTGCTGTGACTGTGCAAGAGAGAGAGGTGAGAGTTGGGACTGCGTTGAAGGGGCAGCACAGAGCGCTGAGAGATAGAGCTGGTGTGAAGGGGCAACAGAGAGCGCTGAGATTTAGTCAGAGCTGCTCTGAAGGGCAACAGAGAGCGCTGAGATTTAGTGAGAGCTGCACTGAAGGGGCAACAGCGAGCGCTGAGAGTTAGAGCTGCGTTGAAGGGGCAACACAGAGCATTGAGAGTCAGGGCTGCTGTGAAGCGGAAACAGAGTGGTGAGAGTTAGAGCTGCTGTGAAGGGGAAACAGAGAGTGGAGAGAGTTAGAGCTGTTGTGAAGGGGCAACACACAGCGCTGAGAGTTAGAGCTGCTGGGAAGGGGCAACAGAGCTCGCTGAGGTTCAGAGCTGCTGTGAACGGGCAAGTGAGAGCGCTTAGAATTAGAGCTGCTCTGAAGAAGCAAACAGAGCGCTGAGAGATAGAGCTCCTGTGGAGGGGAAACAGAGAGCGCTGAGATTCAGTCAGAGCTGCTCTGAAGGGCAACAGAGAGCGCTGATAGTTAGAGCTGCGTTAAAGGGGCAACAAAGAGTGCTGTGAGTTAGAGTTGCATTGAAGGGGCAAATAAGAGCGCTTAGATTTAGAGCTGCTCTGAAGGAGCAAACAGAGCGGTGAGAGTTAGTCAGAGCTCCTGTGAAGGGGCAATAGAGAGCACTGAGAGTTCAAGCTGCTTTGGAGGGGAAACAGAGAGCGCTGAGATTTAGTCAGAGCTGCTCTGAAGGGCAATAGAGAGCGGTTAGAGTTAGAGCTGCGTTAAATTGGGAACAGAGAGTGCTGTGAGTTAGAGCTGCATTGAAGGGGCATCTGAGATCGCTTAGAGTTAGAGCTGCTGTGAAAGGTAAACAGAGAGAGGTCTGAGAGTTAGGGCAGCGTTGAAGGGGCAACATGGAGTGCTGAGAGATAGAGCTGGTGTGAAGGGGCAACAGAGAGTGGAGAGAATTAGAGCTGTTGTGAAGGGGCAACACAGAGCACTGAGAGTTAGAGCTGCTGGGAAGGGGCAACACAGAGCGCTGAGATTTAGTCAGAGCTGCTCTGAAGAGGCAACAGCGAGCGCTGAGCGATAGAGCTGCGTTGAAGGGGCAAGAGAGAGCGATGAGGTCCAGCTGCTGTGAACGGGCAACTGAGAGCGCTTAGAATTAGAGCTGCTCTGAAGGAGCAAACAGAGCGGTGAGAGTTAGTCAGAGCTCCTGTGAAGGGGCAATAGAGAGCGCTGAGAGTTAGAGCTGCTGTGAAGGGGCAACACAGAGCACTGGAAGTTAGAGCTGCTGAGAAGGGGCAACTGACAGCGCTTAGAGTTACAGCTGCTGTGAAGGGGCAACACAGAGCGCTTGAGAGTCAGTCAGTGCTCCTGTGAAGGGGCACCAGAGATCGCTGAGAATTAGAGCTGCGTTGAAGGGCAACAGAGAGCGGTGAGAGTTAGAGCTGCGTTAAAGTGGGAACAGAGAGTGCTGTGAGTTATAGAGCTGCACTGAAGGGGCAACTGAGAGCGCTTAGAGTTAGAGCTGCTGTGAAGGGGAAACAGAGAGAGCTCTGAGAGTTAGAGCTGCGTTGAAGGGGCAACACGGAGTGGTGAGATTTAGCGTTGCTGAGAAAGGGCAACACATAGCGCTGAGAGAGCTCCTGTGAAGGGGCAGCAGATAGCGGTGAGAGGTAGTTAGAGCTGCTGTGACTGTGCAAGAGAGAGAGGTGAGAGTTGGGACTGCGTTGAAGGGGCAGCACAGAGCGCTGAGAGATAGAGCCGGTGTGAAGGGGCAACAGAGAGCGCTGAGATTTATTCAGAGCTGCTCTGAAGGGGCAACGGTCAGGGCTGAGAGTTATATCTGCTATGAATGGGCAACAGAGAGCGCTGAGATTTAGTCAGAGCTCCTCTGAAGGGGCAACAGAGCGCTCTGAGAGTTAGAGCTGCTGTGAAGGGGCAACCGAAAGCGCTGAGATTTAGTCAGTGCTACTCTGAAGGGCAACAGAGCGCGCTGAGATTTATTCAGAGCTGCTCTGAAGGGGCAACAGTCAGGGCTGAGAGTTATATCTGCTATGAATGGGCAACAGTTGAAGGGGCAACACAGAGCGCTGAGAGATAGAGCTGCTGTGAAGGGGCTACACAGAGCGCTGAGATTTAGTCAGAGCTGCACTGAAGGCGCAACAGCGAGCGCTGAGGTTTAGAGCTGCGTCGAAGGGGCAACAGAGAGCGCTTAGAATTAGAGCTGCTCTGAAGGAGCAAACAGGGCGGTGAGAGTTAGAGCTCCTGTGAAGGGGCAGGAGAGATCGCTGAGAGATACAGCTGCTGTGGAGGGGCCACAGAGAGTGTGAGATTTCATCAGAGCTGCTCTGAAGGGGCAACTGAGAGCGCCTAAAGTTATAGGTGCTGTGAAGGGGCAACAGAGAGCGCTGCGATTTAGTCAGAGCTGCTGTGAAGGGGCAACAGAAAGTGCTGAGAGTTAGAGCTGATGTGAAGGGGAAACTGAGAGCGCTTAGCGTTAGAGCTGCTATGAATGGGCATCAGGGAGAGGTGAGATTAATTCAGAGCTGTTCTGAAGGGGCAAAAGAGAGCGCTGAGAGTTAGAGCTGATATGAAGGTGAAACTTAGAGCGCTTAGCGTTAGAGCTGCTATGAATGGGCATCAGGGAGAGGTGAGATTAATTCAGAGCTGTTCTGAAGGGGCAAAAGAGAGCGCTGAGAGTTAGAGCTGCAGATAAGTGGCAACAGGGAGCGGTGAGAGTTATTCGAAGATGTTGTGAAGGGGCAACACAGAGCGCTGAGTTAGAGCTGTTGTGAAGGGGCAACCGGGAGCGCTGAAAGTTAGTCAGAGCTGCTCTGAAGGGCAACAGAGCGCTCTGAGAGTTAGCGCTGCTGTGAAGGGGCAACAGAGAGCGCTTAGAGAGCTGCTGTGAAGGGGAAACACAGAGCGCTGAGATTTAGTGAGAGCTGCACTGAAGGGGCAACCCAGAGCGCTGTGAGTTAGAGCTGCTGAGAAGGGGCAACTGAGTGCACTTAGAGTTACAGCTGCTGTGAAGGGGCAGCAGACAACGCTTGAGAATCTGTCAGCGCTCCTGTGAAGGGGCACCAGGGATGGCTGAGAATTAGAGCTGCGTTGAAGGGGCAACACGGAGTGGTGAGATTTAGCGTTGCTGAGAAGGGGCAACACATAGCGCTGAGAGAGCTCCTGTGAAGGGGCAACAGATAGCGGTGAGAGGTAGTTAGAGCTGCTGTGACTGTGCAAGAGAGAGAGGTGAGAGTTGGGACTGCGTTGAAGGGGCAGCACAGAGCGCTGAGAGATAGAGCTGGTGTGAAGGGGCAACAGAGAGCGCTGAGATTTAGTCAGAGCTGCTCTGAAGGGCAACAGAGAGCGCTGAGATTTAGTGAGAGCTGCACTGAAGGGGCAACAGCGAGCGCTGAGAGTTAGAGCTGCGTTGAAGGGGCAACACAGAGCATTGAGAGTCAGGGCTGCTGTTAAGCGGAAACAGAGTGGTGAGAGTTAGAGCTGCTGTGAAGGGGAAACAGAGAGTGGAGAGAGTTAGAGCTGTTGTGAAGGGGCAACACACAGCGCTGAGAGTTAGAGCTGCTGGGAAGGGGCAACAGAGCTCGCTGAGGTTCAGAGCTGCTGTGAACGGGCAAGTGAGAGCGCTTAGAATTAGAGCTGCTCTGAAGAAGCAAACAGAGCGCTGAGAGATAGAGCTCCTGTGGAGGGGAAACAGAGAGCGCTGAGATTCAGTCAGAGCTGCTCTGAAGGGCAACAGAGAGCGCTGATAGTTAGAGCTGCGTTAAAGGGGCAACAAAGAGTGCTGTGAGTTAGAGTTGCATTGAAGGGGCAAATAAGAGCGCTTAGATTTAGAGCTGCTCTGAAGGAGCAAACAGAGCGGTGAGAGTTAGTCAGAGCTCCTGTGAAGGGGCAATAGAGAGCACTGAGAGTTCAAGCTGCTTTGGAGGGGAAACAGAGAGCGCTGAGATTTAGTCAGAGCTGCTCTGAAGGGCAATAGAGAGCGGTTAGAGTTAGAGCTGCGTTAAATTGGGAACAGAGAGTGCTGTGAGTTAGAGCTGCATTGAAGGGGCATCTGAGATCGCTTAGAGTTAGAGCTGCTGTGAAAGGTAAACAGAGAGAGGTCTGAGAGTTAGGGCAGCATTGAAGGGGCAACATGGAGTGCTGAGAGATAGAGCTGGTGTGAAGGGGCAACAGAGAGTGGAGAGAATTAGAGCTGTTGTGAAGGGGCAACACAGAGCACTGAGAGTTAGAGCTGCTGGGAAGGGGCAACACAGAGCGCTGAGATTTAGTCAGAGCTGCTCTGAAGAGGCAACAGCGAGCGCTGAGCGATAGAGCTGCGTTGAAGGGGCAAGAGAGAGCGATGAGGTCCAGCTGCTGTGAACGGGCAACTGAGAGCGCTTAGAATTAGAGCTGCTCTGAAGGAGCAAACAGAGCGGTGAGAGTTAGTCAGAGCTCCTGTGAAGGGGCAATAGAGAGCGCTGAGAGTTAGAGCTGCTGTGAAGGGGCAACACAGAGCACTGGAAGTTAGAGCTGCTGAGAAGGGGCAACTGACAGCGCTTAGAGTTACAGCTGCTGTGAAGGGGCAACACAGAGCGCTTGAGAGTCAGTCAGTGCTCCTGTGAAGGGGCACCAGAGATCGCTGAGAATTAGAGCTGCGTTGAAGGGCAACAGAGAGCGGTGAGAGTTAGAGCTGCGTTAAAGTGGGAACAGAGAGTGCTGTGAGTTATAGAGCTGCACTGAAGGGGCAACTGAGAGCGCTTAGAGTTAGAGCTGCTGTGAAGGGGAAACAGAGAGAGCTCTGAGAGTTAGAGCTGCGTTGAAGGGGCAACACGGAGTGGTGAGATTTAGCGTTGCTGAGAAAGGGCAACACATAGCGCTGAGAGAGCTCCTGTGAAGGGGCAGCAGATAGCGGTGAGAGGTAGTTAGAGCTGCTGTGACTGTGCAAGAGAGAGAGGTGAGAGTTGGGACTGCGTTGAAGGGGCAGCACAGAGCGCTGAGAGATAGAGCCGGTGTGAAGGGGCAACAGAGAGCGCTGAGATTTATTCAGAGCTGCTCTGAAGGGGCAACGGTCAGGGCTGAGAGTTATATCTGCTATGAATGGGCAACAGAGAGCGCTGAGATTTAGTCAGAGCTCCTCTGAAGGGGCAACAGAGCGCTCTGAGAGTTAGAGCTGCTGTGAAGGGGCAACCGAAAGCGCTGAGATTTAGTCAGTGCTACTCTGAAGGGCAACAGAGCGCGCTGAGATTTATTCAGAGCTGCTCTGAAGGGGCAACAGTCAGGGCTGAGAGTTATATCTGCTATGAATGGGCAACAGTTGAAGGGGCAACACAGAGCGCTGAGAGATAGAGCTGCTGTGAAGGGGCTACACAGAGCGCTGAGATTTAGTCAGAGCTGCACTGAAGGCGCAACAGCGAGCGCTGAGGTTTAGAGCTGCGTCGAAGGGGCAACAGAGAGCGCTTAGAATTAGAGCTGCTCTGAAGGAGCAAACAGGGCGGTGAGAGTTAGAGCTCCTGTGAAGGGGCAGTAGAGATCGCTGAGAGATACAGCTGCTGTGGAGGGGCCACAGAGAGTGTGAGATTTCATCAGAGCTCCTCTGAAGTGGCAACTGAGAGCGCTTACAGTTATAGGTGCTGTGAAGGGGCAACAGAGAGCGCTGCGATTTAGTCAGAGCTGCTGTGAAGGGGCAACAGAAAGTGCTGAGAGTTAGAGCTGATGTGAAGGGGAAACTTAGAGCGCTTAGCGTTAGAGCTGCTATGAATGGGCATCAGGGAGAGGTGAGATTAATTCAGAGCTGTTCTGAAGGGGCAAAAGAGAGCGCTGAGAGTTAGAGCTGCAGATAAGTGGCAACAGGGAGCGGTGAGAGTTATTCGAAGATGTTGTGAAGGGGCAACACAGAGCGCTGAGTTAGAGCTGTTGTGAAGGGGCAACCGGGAGCGCTGAAAGTTAGTCAGAGCTGCTCTGAAGGGCAACAGAGCGCTCTGAGAGTTAGCGCTGCTGTGAAGGGGCAACAGAGAGCGCTTAGAGAGCTGCTGTGAAGGGGAAACACAGAGCGCTGAGATTTAGTGAGAGCTGCACTGAAGGGGCAACCCAGAGCGCTGTGAGTTAGAGCTGCTGAGAAGGGGCAACTGAGTGCACTTAGAGTTACAGCTGCTGTGAAGGGGCAGCAGACAACGCTTGAGAATCTGTCAGCGCTCCTGTGAAGGGGCACCAGGGATCGCTGAGAATTAGAGCTGCGTTGAAGGGGCAACACGGAGTGGTGAGATTTAGCGTTGCTGAGAAGGGGCAACACATAGCGCTGAGAGAGCTCCTGTGAAGGGGCAACAGATAGCGGTGAGAGGTAGTTAGAGCTGCTGTGACTGTGCAAGAGAGAGAGGTGAGAGTTGGGACTGCGTTGAAGGGGCAGCACAGAGCGCTGAGAGATAGAGCTGGTGTGAAGGGGCAACAGAGAGCGCTGAGATTTAGTCAGAGCTGCTCTGAAGGGCAACAGAGAGCGCTGAGATTTAGTGAGAGCTGCACTGAAGGGGCAACAGCGAGCGCTGAGAGTTAGAGCTGCGTTGAAGGGGCAACACAGAGCATTGAGAGTCAGGGCTGCTGTGAAGCGGAAACAGAGTGGTGAGAGTTAGAGCTGCTGTGAAGGGGAAACAGAGAGTGGAGAGAGTTAGAGCTGTTGTGAAGGGGCAACACACAGCGCTGAGAGTTAGAGCTGCTGGGAAGGGGCAGCAGAGCTCGCTGAGGTTCAGAGCTGCTGTGAACGGGCAAGTGAGAGCGCTTAGAATTAGAGCTGCTCTGAAGAAGCAAACAGAGCGCTGAGAGATAGAGCTGCTGTGGAGGGGAAACAGAGAGCGCTGAGATTCAGTCAGAGCTGCTCTGAAGGGCAACAGAGAGCGCTGATAGTTAGAGCTGCGTTAAAGGGGCAACAAAGAGTGCTGTGAGTTAGAGTTGCATTGAAGGGGCAAATAAGAGCGCTTAGATTTAGAGCTGCTCTGAAGGAGCAAACAGAGCGGTGAGAGTTAGTCAGAGCTCCTGTGAAGGGGCAATAGAGAGCACTGAGAGTTCAAGCTGCTTTGGAGGGGAAACAGAGAGCGCTGAGATTTAGTCAGAGCTGCTCTGAAGGGCAATAGAGAGCGGTTAGAGTTAGAGCTGCGTTAAATTGGGAACAGAGAGTGCTGTGAGTTAGAGCTGCATTGAAGGGGCATCTGAGATCGCTTAGAGTTAGAGCTGCTGTGAAAGGTAAACAGAGAGAGGTCTGAGAGTTAGGGCAGCGTTGAAGGGGCAACATGGAGTGCTGAGAGATAGAGCTGGTGTGAAGGGGCAACAGAGAGTGGAGAGAATTAGAGCTGTTGTGAAGGGGCAACACAGAGCACTGAGAGTTAGAGCTGCTGGGAAGGGGCAACACAGAGCGCTGAGATTTAGTCAGAGCTGCTCTGAAGAGGCAACAGCGAGCGCTGAGCGATAGAGCTGCGTTGAAGGGGCAAGAGAGAGCGATGAGGTCCAGCTGCTGTGAACGGGCAACTGAGAGCGCTTAGAATTAGAGCTGCTCTGAAGGAGCAAACAGAGCGGTGAGAGTTAGTCAGAGCTCCTGTGAAGGGGCAATAGAGAGCGCTGAGAGTTAGAGCTGCTGTGAAGGGGCAACACAGAGCACTGGAAGTTAGAGCTGCTGAGAAGGGGCAACTGACAGCGCTTAGAGTTACAGCTGCTGTGAAGGGGCAACACAGAGCGCTTGAGAGTCAGTCAGTGCTCCTGTGAAGGGGCACCAGAGATCGCTGAGAATTAGAGCTGCGTTGAAGGGCAACAGAGAGCGGTGAGAGTTAGAGCTGCGTTAAAGTGGGAACAGAGAGTGCTGTGAGTTATAGAGCTGCACTGAAGGGGCAACTGAGAGCGCTTAGAGTTAGAGCTGCTGTGAAGGGGAAACAGAGAGAGCTCTGAGAGTTAGAGCTGCGTTGAAGGGGCAACACGGAGTGGTGAGATTTAGCGTTGCTGAGAAAGGGCAACACATAGCGCTGAGAGAGCTCCTGTGAAGGGGCAGCAGATAGCGGTGAGAGGTAGTTAGAGCTGCTGTGACTGTGCAAGAGAGAGAGGTGAGAGTTGGGACTGCGTTGAAGGGGCAGCACAGAGCGCTGAGAGATAGAGCCGGTGTGAAGGGGCAACAGAGAGCGCTGAGATTTATTCAGAGCTGCTCTGAAGGGGCAACGGTCAGGGCTGAGAGTTATATCTGCTATGAATGGGCAACAGAGAGCGCTGAGATTTAGTCAGAGCTCCTCTGAAGGGGCAACAGAGCGCTCTGAGAGTTAGAGCTGCTGTGAAGGGGCAACCGAAAGCGCTGAGATTTAGTCAGTGCTACTCTGAAGGGCAACAGAGCGCGCTGAGATTTATTCAGAGCTGCTCTGAAGGGGCAACAGTCAGGGCTGAGAGTTATATCTGCTATGAATGGGCAACAGTTGAAGGAGCAACACAGAGCGCTGAGAGATAGAGCTGCTGTGAAGGGGCTACACAGAGCGCTGAGATTTAGTCAGAGCTGCACTGAAGGCGCAACAGCGAGCGCTGAGGTTTAGAGCTGCGTCGAAGGGGCAACAGAGAGCGCTTAGAATTAGAGCTGCTCTGAAGGAGCAAACAGGGCGGTGAGAGTTAGAGCTCCTGTGAAGGGGCAGTAGAGATCGCTGAGAGATACAGCTGCTGTGGAGGGGCCACAGAGAGTGTGAGATTTCATCAGAGCTCCTCTGAAGTGGCAACTGAGAGCGCTTACAGTTATAGGTGCTGTGAAGGGGCAACAGAGAGCGCTGCGATTTAGTCAGAGCTGCTGTGAAGGGGCAACAGAAAGTGCTGAGAGTTAGAGCTGATGTGAAGGGGAAACTGAGAGCGCTTAGCGTTAGAGCTGCTATGAATGGGCATCAGGGAGAGGTGAGATTAATTCAGAGCTGTTCTGAAGGGGCAAAAGAGAGCGCTGAGAGTTAGAGCTGCAGATAAGTGGCAACAGGGAGCGGTGAGAGTTATTCGAAGATGTTGTGAAGGGGCAACACAGAGCGCTGAGTTAGAGCTGTTGTGAAGGGGCAACCGGGAGCGCTGAAAGTTAGTCAGAGCTGCTCTGAAGGGCAACAGAGCGCTCTGAGAGTTAGCGCTGCTGTGAAGGGGCAACAGAGAGCGCTTAGAGAGCTGCTGTGAAGGGGAAACACAGAGCGCTGAGATTTGGTGAGAGCTGCACTGAAGGGGCAACCCAGAGTGCTGTGAGTTAGAGCTGCTGAGAAGGGGCAACTGAGTGCACTTAGAGTTACAGCTGCTGTGAAGGGGCAGCAGACAACGCTTGAGAATCTGTCAGCGCTCCTGTGAAGGGGCACCAGGGATCGCTGAGAATTAGAGCTGCGTTGAAGGGGCAACACGGAGTGGTGAGATTTAGCGTTGCTGAGAAGGGGCAACACATAGCGCTGAGAGAGCTCCTGTGAAGGGGCAACAGATAGCGGTGAGAGGTAGTTAGAGCTGCTGTGACTGTGCAAGAGAGAGAGGTGAGAGTTGGGACTGCGTTGAAGGGGCAGCACAGAGCGCTGAGAGATAGAGCTGGTGTGAAGGGGCAACAGAGAGCGCTGAGATTTAGTCAGAGCTGCTCTGAAGGGCAACAGAGAGCGCTGAGATTTAGTGAGAGCTGCACTGAAGGGGCAACAGCGAGCGCTGAGAGTTAGAGCTGCGTTGAAGGGGCAACACAGAGCATTGAGAGTCAGGGCTGCTGTGAAGCGGAAACAGAGTGGTGAGAGTTAGAGCTGCTGTGAAGGGGAAACAGAGAGTGGAGAGAGTTAGAGCTGTTTTGAAGGGGCAACACACAGCGCTGAGAGTTAGAGCTGCTGGGAAGGGGCAGCAGAGCTCGCTGAGGTTCAGAGCTGCTGTGAACGGGCAAGTGAGAGCGCTTAGAATTAGAGCTGCTCTGAAGAAGCAAACAGAGCGCTGAGAGATAGAGCTGCTGTGGAGGGGAAACAGAGAGCGCTGAGATTCAGTCAGAGCTGCTCTGAAGGGCAACAGAGAGCGCTGATAGTTAGAGCTGCGTTAAAGGGGCAACAAAGAGTGCTGTGAGTTAGAGTTGCATTGAAGGGGCAAATAAGAGCGCTTAGATTTAGAGCTGCTCTGAAGGAGCAAACAGAGCGGTGAGAGTTAGTCAGAGCTCCTGTGAAGGGGCAATAGAGAGCACTGAGAGTTCAAGCTGCTTTGGAGGGGAAACAGAGAGCGCTGAGATTTAGTCAGAGCTGCTCTGAAGGGCAATAGAGAGCGGTTAGAGTTAGAGCTGCGTTAAATTGGGAACAGAGAGTGCTGTGAGTTAGAGCTGCATTGAAGGGGCATCTGAGATCGCTTAGAGTTAGAGCTGCTGTGAAAGGTAAACAGAGAGAGGTCTGAGAGTTAGGGCAGCGTTGAAGGGGCAACATGGAGTGCTGAGAGATAGAGCTGGTGTGAAGGGGCAACAGAGAGTGGAGAGAATTAGAGCTGTTGTGAAGGGGCAACACAGAGCACTGAGAGTTAGAGCTGCTGGGAAGGGGCAACACAGAGCGCTGAGATTTAGTCAGAGCTGCTCTGAAGAGGCAACAGCGAGCGCTGAGCGATAGAGCTGCGTTGAAGGGGCAAGAGAGAGCGATGAGGTCCAGCTGCTGTGAACGGGCAACTGAGAGCGCTTAGAATTAGAGCTGCTCTGAAGGAGCAAACAGAGCGGTGAGAGTTAGTCAGAGCTCCTGCGAAGGGGCAATAGAGAGCGCTGAGAGTTAGAGCTGCTGTGAAGGGGCAACACAGAGCACTGGAAGTTAGAGCTGCTGAGAAGGGGCAACTGACAGCGCTTAGAGTTACAGCTGCTGTGAAGGGGCAACACAGAGCGCTTGAGAGTCAGTCAGTGCTCCTGTGAAGGGGCACCAGAGATCGCTGAGAATTAGAGCTGCGTTGAAGGGCAACAGAGAGCGGTGAGAGTTAGAGCTGCGTTAAAGTGGGAACAGAGAGTGCTGTGAGTTATAGAGCTGCACTGAAGGGGCAACTGAGAGCGCTTAGAGTTAGAGCTGCTGTGAAGGGGAAACAGAGAGAGCTCTGAGAGTTAGAGCTGCGTTGAAAGGGCAACACGGAGTGGTGAGATTTAGCGTTGCTGAGAAAGGGCAACACATAGCGCTGAGAGAGCTCCTGTGAAGGGGCAGCAGATAGCGGTGAGAGGTAGTTAGAGCTGCTGTGACTGTGCAAGAGAGAGAGGTGAGAGTTGGGACTGCGTTGAAGGGGCAGCACAGAGCGCTGAGAGATAGAGCCGGTGTGAAGGGGCAACAGAGAGCGCTGAGATTTATTCAGAGCTGCTCTGAAGGGGCAACGGTCAGGGCTGAGAGTTATATCTGCTATGAATGGGCAACAGAGAGCGCTGAGATTTAGTCAGAGCTCCTCTGAAGGGGCAACAGAGCGCTCTGAGAGTTAGAGCTGCTGTGAAGGGGCAACCGAAAGCGCTGAGATTTAGTCAGTGCTACTCTGAAGGGCAACAGAGCGCGCTGAGATTTATTCAGAGCTGCTCTGAAGGGGCAACAGTCAGGGCTGAGAGTTATATCTGCTATGAATGGGCAACAGTTGAAGGGGCAACACAGAGCGCTGAGAGATAGAGCTGCTGTGAAGGGGCTACACAGAGCGCTGAGATTTAGTCAGAGCTGCACTGAAGGCGCAACAGCGAGCGCTGAGGTTTAGAGCTGCGTCGAAGGGGCAACAGAGAGCGCTTAGAATTAGAGCTGCTCTGAAGGAGCAAACAGGGCGGTGAGAGTTAGAGCTCCTGTGAAGGGGCAGGAGAGATCGCTGAGAGATACAGCTGCTGTGGAGGGGCCACAGAGAGTGTGAGATTTCATCAGAGCTGCTCTGAAGGGGCAACTGAGAGCGCTTACAGTTATAGGTGCTGTGAAGGGGCAACAGAGAGCGCTGCGATTTAGTCAGAGCTGCTGTGAAGGGGCAACAGAAAGTGCTGAGAGTTAGAGCTGATGTGAAGGGGAAACTGAGAGCGCTTAGCGTTAGAGCTGCTATGAATGGGCATCAGGGAGAGGTGAGATTAATTCAGAGCTGTTCTGAAGGGGCAAAAGAGAGCGCTGAGAGTTAGAGCTGCAGATAAGTGGCAACAGGGAGCGGTGAGAGTTATTCGAAGATGTTGTGAAGGGGCAACACAGAGCGCTGAGTTAGAGCTGTTGTGAAGGGGCAACCGGGAGCGCTGAAAGTTAGTCAGAGCTGCTCTGAAGGGCAACAGAGCGCTCTGCGAGTTAGCGCTGCTGTGAAGGGGCAACAGAGAGCGCTTAGAGAGCTGCTGTGAAGGGGAAACACAGAGCGCTGAGATTTAGTGAGAGCTGCACTGAAGGGGCAACCCAGAGTGCTGTGAGTTAGAGCTGCTGAGAAGGGGCAACTGAGTGCACTTAGAGTTACAGCTGCTGTGAAGGGGCAGCAGACAACGCTTGAGAATCTGTCAGCGCTCCTGTGAAGGGGCACCAGGGATGGCTGAGAATTAGAGCTGCGTTGAAGGGGCAACACGGAGTGGTGAGATTTAGCGTTGCTGAGAAGGGGCAACACATAGCGCTGAGAGAGCTCCTGTGAAGGGGCAACAGATAGCGGTGAGAGGTAGTTAGAGCTGCTGTGACTGTGCAAGAGAGAGAGGTGAGAGTTGGGACTGCGTTGAAGGGGCAGCACAGAGCGCTGAGAGATAGAGCTGGTGTGAAGGGGCAACAGAGAGCGCTGAGATTTAGTCAGAGCTGCTCTGAAGGGCAACAGAGAGCGCTGAGATTTAGTGAGAGCTGCACTGAAGGGGCAACAGCGAGCGCTGAGAGTTAGAGCTGCGTTGAAGGGGCAACACAGAGCATTGAGAGTCAGGGCTGCTGTGAAGCGGAAACAGAGTGGTGAGAGTTAGAGCTGCTGTGAAGGGGAAACAGAGAGTGGAGAGAGTTAGAGCTGTTGTGAAGGGGCAACACACAGCGCTGAGAGTTAGAGCTGCTGGGAAGGGGCAGCAGAGCTCGCTGAGGTTCAGAGCTGCTGTGAACGGGCAAGTGAGAGCGCTTAGAATTAGAGCTGCTCTGAAGGAGCAAACAGGGCGGTGAGAGTTAGAGCTCCTGTGAAGGGGCAGGAGAGATCGCTGAGAGATACAGCTGCTGTGGAGGGGCCACAGAGAGTGTGAGATTTCATCAGAGCTGCTCTGAAGGGGCAACTGAGAGCGCCTAAAGTTATAGGTGCTGTGAAGGGGCAACAGAGAGCGCTGCGATTTAGTCAGAGCTGCTGTGAAGGGGCAACAGAAAGTGCTGAGAGTTAGAGCTGATGTGAAGGGGAAACTGAGAGCGCTTAGCGTTAGAGCTGCTATGAATGGGCATCAGGGAGAGGTGAGATTAATTCAGAGCTGTTCTGAAGGGGCAAAAGAGAGCGCTGAGAGTTAGAGCTGATATGAAGGTGAAACTTAGAGCGCTTAGCGTTAGAGCTGCTATGAATGGGCATCAGGGAGAGGTGAGATTAATTCAGAGCTGTTCTGAAGGGGCAAAAGAGAGCGCTGAGAGTTAGAGCTGCAGATAAGTGGCAACAGGGAGCGGTGAGAGTTATTCGAAGATGTTGTGAAGGGGCAACACAGAGCGCTGAGTTAGAGCTGTTGTGAAGGGGCAACCGGGAGCGCTGAAAGTTAGTCAGAGCTGCTCTGAAGGGCAACAGAGCGCTCTGAGAGTTAGCGCTGCTGTGAAGGGGCAACAGAGAGCGCTTAGAGAGCTGCTGTGAAGGGGAAACACAGAGCGCTGAGATTTAGTGAGAGCTGCACTGAAGGGGCAACCCAGAGTGCTGTGAGTTAGAGCTGCTGAGAAGGGGCAACTGAGTGCACTTAGAGTTACAGCTGCTGTGAAGGGGCAGCAGACAACGCTTGAGAATCTGTCAGCGCTCCTGTGAAGGGGCACCAGGGATGGCTGAGAATTAGAGCTGCGTTGAAGGGGCAACACGGAGTGGTGAGATTTAGCGTTGCTGAGAAGGGGCAACACATAGCGCTGAGAGAGCTCCTGTGAAGGGGCAACAGATAGCGGTGAGAGGTAGTTAGAGCTGCTGTGACTGTGCAAGAGAGAGAGGTGAGAGTTGGGACTGCGTTGAAGGGGCAGCACAGAGCGCTGAGAGATAGAGCTGGTGTGAAGGGGCAACAGAGAGCGCTGAGATTTAGTCAGAGCTGCTCTGAAGGGCAACAGAGAGCGCTGAGATTTAGTGAGAGCTGCACTGAAGGGGCAACAGCGAGCGCTGAGAGTTAGAGCTGCGTTGAAGGGGCAACACAGAGCATTGAGAGTCAGGGCTGCTGTTAAGCGGAAACAGAGTGGTGAGAGTTAGAGCTGCTGTGAAGGGGAAACAGAGAGTGGAGAGAGTTAGAGCTGTTGTGAAGGGGCAACACACAGCGCTGAGAGTTAGAGCTGCTGGGAAGGGGCAACAGAGCTCGCTGAGGTTCAGAGCTGCTGTGAACGGGCAAGTGAGAGCGCTTAGAATTAGAGCTGCTCTGAAGAAGCAAACAGAGCGCTGAGAGATAGAGCTCCTGTGGAGGGGAAACAGAGAGCGCTGAGATTCAGTCAGAGCTGCTCTGAAGGGCAACAGAGAGCGCTGATAGTTAGAGCTGCGTTAAAGGGGCAACAAAGAGTGCTGTGAGTTAGAGTTGCATTGAAGGGGCAAATAAGAGCGCTTAGATTTAGAGCTGCTCTGAAGGAGCAAACAGAGCGGTGAGAGTTAGTCAGAGCTCCTGTGAAGGGGCAATAGAGAGCACTGAGAGTTCAAGCTGCTTTGGAGGGGAAACAGAGCGCTGAGATTTAGTCAGAGCTGCTCTGAAGGGCAATAGAGAGCGGTTAGAGTTAGAGCTGCGTTAAATTGGGAACAGAGAGTGCTGTGAGTTAGAGCTGCATTGAAGGGGCATCTGAGATCGCTTAGAGTTAGAGCTGCTGTGAAAGGTAAACAGAGAGAGGTCTGAGAGTTAGGGCAGCATTGAAGGGGCAACATGGAGTGCTGAGAGATAGAGCTGGTGTGAAGGGGCAACAGAGAGTGGAGAGAATTAGAGCTGTTGTGAAGGGGCAACACAGAGCACTGAGAGTTAGAGCTGCTGGGAAGGGGCAACACAGAGCGCTGAGATTTAGTCAGAGCTGCTCTGAAGAGGCAACAGCGAGCGCTGAGCGATAGAGCTGCGTTGAAGGGGCAAGAGAGAGCGATGAGGTCCAGCTGCTGTGAACGGGCAACTGAGAGCGCTTAGAATTAGAGCTGCTCTGAAGGAGCAAACAGAGCGGTGAGAGTTAGTCAGAGCTCCTGTGAAGGGGCAATAGAGAGCGCTGAGAGTTAGAGCTGCTGTGAAGGGGCAACACAGAGCACTGGAAGTTAGAGCTGCTGAGAAGGGGCAACTGACAGCGCTTAGAGTTACAGCTGCTGTGAAGGGGCAACACAGAGCGCTTGAGAGTCAGTCAGTGCTCCTGTGAAGGGGCACCAGAGATCGCTGAGAATTAGAGCTGCGTTGAAGGGCAACAGAGAGCGGTGAGAGTTAGAGCTGCGTTAAAGTGGGAACAGAGAGTGCTGTGAGTTATAGAGCTGCACTGAAGGGGCAACTGAGAGCGCTTAGAGTTAGAGCTGCTGTGAAGGGGAAACAGAGAGAGCTCTGAGAGTTAGAGCTGCGTTGAAGGGGCAACACGGAGTGGTGAGATTTAGCGTTGCTGAGAAAGGGCAACACATAGCGCTGAGAGAGCTCCTGTGAAGGGGCAGCAGATAGCGGTGAGAGGTAGTTAGAGCTGCTGTGACTGTGCAAGAGAGAGAGGTGAGAGTTGGGACTGCGTTGAAGGGGCAGCACAGAGCGCTGAGAGATAGAGCCGGTGTGAAGGGGCAACAGAGAGCGCTGAGATTTATTCAGAGCTGCTCTGAAGGGGCAACGGTCAGGGCTGAGAGTTATATCTGCTATGAATGGGCAACAGAGAGCGCTGAGATTTAGTCAGAGCTCCTCTGAAGGGGCAACAGAGCGCTCTGAGAGTTAGAGCTGCTGTGAAGGGGCAACCGAAAGCGCTGAGATTTAGTCAGTGCTACTCTGAAGGGCAACAGAGCGCGCTGAGATTTATTCAGAGCTGCTCTGAAGGGGCAACAGTCAGGGCTGAGAGTTATATCTGCTATGAATGGGCAACAGTTGAAGGGGCAACACAGAGCGCTGAGAGATAGAGCTGCTGTGAAGGGGCTACACAGAGCGCTGAGATTTAGTCAGAGCTGCACTGAAGGCGCAACAGCGAGCGCTGAGGTTTAGAGCTGCGTCGAAGGGGCAACAGAGAGCGCTTAGAATTAGAGCTGCTCTGAAGGAGCAAACAGGGCGGTGAGAGTTAGAGCTCCTGTGAAGGGGCAGTAGAGATCGCTGAGAGATACAGCTGCTGTGGAGGGGCCACAGAGAGTGTGAGATTTCATCAGAGCTCCTCTGAAGTGGCAACTGAGAGCGCTTACAGTTATAGGTGCTGTGAAGGGGCAACAGAGAGCGCTGCGATTTAGTCAGAGCTGCTGTGAAGGGGCAACAGAAAGTGCTGAGAGTTAGAGCTGATGTGAAGGGGAAACTTAGAGCGCTTAGCGTTAGAGCTGCTATGAATGGGCATCAGGGAGAGGTGAGATTAATTCAGAGCTGTTCTGAAGGGGCAAAAGAGAGCGCTGAGAGTTAGAGCTGCAGATAAGTGGCAACAGGGAGCGGTGAGAGTTATTCGAAGATGTTGTGAAGGGGCAACACAGAGCGCTGAGTTAGAGCTGTTGTGAAGGGGCAACCGGGAGCGCTGAAAGTTAGTCAGAGCTGCTCTGAAGGGCAACAGAGCGCTCTGAGAGTTAGCGCTGCTGTGAAGGGGCAACAGAGAGCGCTTAGAGAGCTGCTGTGAAGGGGAAACACAGAGCGCTGAGATTTAGTGAGAGCTGCACTGAAGGGGCAACCCAGAGCGCTGTGAGTTAGAGCTGCTGAGAAGGGGCAACTGAGTGCACTTAGAGTTACAGCTGCTGTGAAGGGGCAGCAGACAACGCTTGAGAATCTGTCAGCGCTCCTGTGAAGGGGCACCAGGGATCGCTGAGAATTAGAGCTGCGTTGAAGGGGCAACACGGAGTGGTGAGATTTAGCGTTGCTGAGAAGGGGCAACACATAGCGCTGAGAGAGCTCCTGTGAAGGGGCAACAGATAGCGGTGAGAGGTAGTTAGAGCTGCTGTGACTGTGCAAGAGAGAGAGGTGAGAGTTGGGACTGCGTTGAAGGGGCAGCACAGAGCGCTGAGAGATAGAGCTGGTGTGAAGGGGCAACAGAGAGCGCTGAGATTTAGTCAGAGCTGCTCTGAAGGGCAACAGAGAGCGCTGAGATTTAGTGAGAGCTGCACTGAAGGGGCAACAGCGAGCGCTGAGAGTTAGAGCTGCGTTGAAGGGGCAACACAGAGCATTGAGAGTCAGGGCTGCTGTGAAGCGGAAACAGAGTGGTGAGAGTTAGAGCTGCTGTGAAGGGGAAACAGAGAGTGGAGAGAGTTAGAGCTGTTGTGAAGGGGCAACACACAGCGCTGAGAGTTAGAGCTGCTGGGAAGGGGCAGCAGAGCTCGCTGAGGTTCAGAGCTGCTGTGAACGGGCAAGTGAGAGCGCTTAGAATTAGAGCTGCTCTGAAGAAGCAAACAGAGCGCTGAGAGATAGAGCTGCTGTGGAGGGGAAACAGAGAGCGCTGAGATTCAGTCAGAGCTGCTCTGAAGGGCAACAGAGAGCGCTGATAGTTAGAGCTGCGTTAAAGGGGCAACAAAGAGTGCTGTGAGTTAGAGTTGCATTGAAGGGGCAAATAAGAGCGCTTAGATTTAGAGCTGCTCTGAAGGAGCAAACAGAGCGGTGAGAGTTAGTCAGAGCTCCTGTGAAGGGGCAATAGAGAGCACTGAGAGTTCAAGCTGCTTTGGAGGGGAAACAGAGAGCGCTGAGATTTAGTCAGAGCTGCTCTGAAGGGCAATAGAGAGCGGTTAGAGTTAGAGCTGCGTTAAATTGGGAACAGAGAGTGCTGTGAGTTAGAGCTGCATTGAAGGGGCATCTGAGATCGCTTAGAGTTAGAGCTGCTGTGAAAGGTAAACAGAGAGAGGTCTGAGAGTTAGGGCAGCGTTGAAGGGGCAACATGGAGTGCTGAGAGATAGAGCTGGTGTGAAGGGGCAACAGAGAGTGGAGAGAATTAGAGCTGTTGTGAAGGGGCAACACAGAGCACTGAGAGTTAGAGCTGCTGGGAAGGGGCAACACAGAGCGCTGAGATTTAGTCAGAGCTGCTCTGAAGAGGCAACAGCGAGCGCTGAGCGATAGAGCTGCGTTGAAGGGGCAAGAGAGAGCGATGAGGTCCAGCTGCTGTGAACGGGCAACTGAGAGCGCTTAGAATTAGAGCTGCTCTGAAGGAGCAAACAGAGCGGTGAGAGTTAGTCAGAGCTCCTGTGAAGGGGCAATAGAGAGCGCTGAGAGTTAGAGCTGCTGTGAAGGGGCAACACAGAGCACTGGAAGTTAGAGCTGCTGAGAAGGGGCAACTGACAGCGCTTAGAGTTACAGCTGCTGTGAAGGGGCAACACAGAGCGCTTGAGAGTCAGTCAGTGCTCCTGTGAAGGGGCACCAGAGATCGCTGAGAATTAGAGCTGCGTTGAAGGGCAACAGAGAGCGGTGAGAGTTAGAGCTGCGTTAAAGTGGGAACAGAGAGTGCTGTGAGTTATAGAGCTGCACTGAAGGGGCAACTGAGAGCGCTTAGAGTTAGAGCTGCTGTGAAGGGGAAACAGAGAGAGCTCTGAGAGTTAGAGCTGCGTTGAAGGGGCAACACGGAGTGGTGAGATTTAGCGTTGCTGAGAAAGGGCAACACATAGCGCTGAGAGAGCTCCTGTGAAGGGGCAGCAGATAGCGGTGAGAGGTAGTTAGAGCTGCTGTGACTGTGCAAGAGAGAGAGGTGAGAGTTGGGACTGCGTTGAAGGGGCAGCACAGAGCGCTGAGAGATAGAGCCGGTGTGAAGGGGCAACAGAGAGCGCTGAGATTTATTCAGAGCTGCTCTGAAGGGGCAACGGTCAGGGCTGAGAGTTATATCTGCTATGAATGGGCAACAGAGAGCGCTGAGATTTAGTCAGAGCTCCTCTGAAGGGGCAACAGAGCGCTCTGAGAGTTAGAGCTGCTGTGAAGGGGCAACCGAAAGCGCTGAGATTTAGTCAGTGCTACTCTGAAGGGCAACAGAGCGCGCTGAGATTTATTCAGAGCTGCTCTGAAGGGGCAACAGTCAGGGCTGAGAGTTATATCTGCTATGAATGGGCAACAGTTGAAGGAGCAACACAGAGCGCTGAGAGATAGAGCTGCTGTGAAGGGGCTACACAGAGCGCTGAGATTTAGTCAGAGCTGCACTGAAGGCGCAACAGCGAGCGCTGAGGTTTAGAGCTGCGTCGAAGGGGCAACAGAGAGCGCTTAGAATTAGAGCTGCTCTGAAGGAGCAAACAGGGCGGTGAGAGTTAGAGCTCCTGTGAAGGGGCAGTAGAGATCGCTGAGAGATACAGCTGCTGTGGAGGGGCCACAGAGAGTGTGAGATTTCATCAGAGCTCCTCTGAAGTGGCAACTGAGAGCGCTTACAGTTATAGGTGCTGTGAAGGGGCAACAGAGAGCGCTGCGATTTAGTCAGAGCTGCTGTGAAGGGGCAACAGAAAGTGCTGAGAGTTAGAGCTGATGTGAAGGGGAAACTGAGAGCGCTTAGCGTTAGAGCTGCTATGAATGGGCATCAGGGAGAGGTGAGATTAATTCAGAGCTGTTCTGAAGGGGCAAAAGAGAGCGCTGAGAGTTAGAGCTGCAGATAAGTGGCAACAGGGAGCGGTGAGAGTTATTCGAAGATGTTGTGAAGGGGCAACACAGAGCGCTGAGTTAGAGCTGTTGTGAAGGGGCAACCGGGAGCGCTGAAAGTTAGTCAGAGCTGCTCTGAAGGGCAACAGAGCGCTCTGAGAGTTAGCGCTGCTGTGAAGGGGCAACAGAGAGCGCTTAGAGAGCTGCTGTGAAGGGGAAACACAGAGCGCTGAGATTTGGTGAGAGCTGCACTGAAGGGGCAACCCAGAGTGCTGTGAGTTAGAGCTGCTGAGAAGGGGCAACTGAGTGCACTTAGAGTTACAGCTGCTGTGAAGGGGCAGCAGACAACGCTTGAGAATCTGTCAGCGCTCCTGTGAAGGGGCACCAGGGATCGCTGAGAATTAGAGCTGCGTTGAAGGGGCAACACGGAGTGGTGAGATTTAGCGTTGCTGAGAAGGGGCAACACATAGCGCTGAGAGAGCTCCTGTGAAGGGGCAACAGATAGCGGTGAGAGGTAGTTAGAGCTGCTGTGACTGTGCAAGAGAGAGAGGTGAGAGTTGGGACTGCGTTGAAGGGGCAGCACAGAGCGCTGAGAGATAGAGCTGGTGTGAAGGGGCAACAGAGAGCGCTGAGATTTAGTCAGAGCTGCTCTGAAGGGCAACAGAGAGCGCTGAGATTTAGTGAGAGCTGCACTGAAGGGGCAACAGCGAGCGCTGAGAGTTAGAGCTGCGTTGAAGGGGCAACACAGAGCATTGAGAGTCAGGGCTGCTGTGAAGCGGAAACAGAGTGGTGAGAGTTAGAGCTGCTGTGAAGGGGAAACAGAGAGTGGAGAGAGTTAGAGCTGTTTTGAAGGGGCAACACACAGCGCTGAGAGTTAGAGCTGCTGGGAAGGGGCAGCAGAGCTCGCTGAGGTTCAGAGCTGCTGTGAACGGGCAAGTGAGAGCGCTTAGAATTAGAGCTGCTCTGAAGAAGCAAACAGAGCGCTGAGAGATAGAGCTGCTGTGGAGGGGAAACAGAGAGCGCTGAGATTCAGTCAGAGCTGCTCTGAAGGGCAACAGAGAGCGCTGATAGTTAGAGCTGCGTTAAAGGGGCAACAAAGAGTGCTGTGAGTTAGAGTTGCATTGAAGGGGCAAATAAGAGCGCTTAGATTTAGAGCTGCTCTGAAGGAGCAAACAGAGCGGTGAGAGTTAGTCAGAGCTCCTGTGAAGGGGCAATAGAGAGCACTGAGAGTTCAAGCTGCTTTGGAGGGGAAACAGAGAGCGCTGAGATTTAGTCAGAGCTGCTCTGAAGGGCAATAGAGAGCGGTTAGAGTTAGAGCTGCGTTAAATTGGGAACAGAGAGTGCTGTGAGTTAGAGCTGCATTGAAGGGGCATCTGAGATCGCTTAGAGTTAGAGCTGCTGTGAAAGGTAAACAGAGAGAGGTCTGAGAGTTAGGGCAGCGTTGAAGGGGCAACATGGAGTGCTGAGAGATAGAGCTGGTGTGAAGGGGCAACAGAGAGTGGAGAGAATTAGAGCTGTTGTGAAGGGGCAACACAGAGCACTGAGAGTTAGAGCTGCTGGGAAGGGGCAACACAGAGCGCTGAGATTTAGTCAGAGCTGCTCTGAAGAGGCAACAGCGAGCGCTGAGCGATAGAGCTGCGTTGAAGGGGCAAGAGAGAGCGATGAGGTCCAGCTGCTGTGAACGGGCAACTGAGAGCGCTTAGAATTAGAGCTGCTCTGAAGGAGCAAACAGAGCGGTGAGAGTTAGTCAGAGCTCCTGCGAAGGGGCAATAGAGAGCGCTGAGAGTTAGAGCTGCTGTGAAGGGGCAACACAGAGCACTGGAAGTTAGAGCTGCTGAGAAGGGGCAACTGACAGCGCTTAGAGTTACAGCTGCTGTGAAGGGGCAACACAGAGCGCTTGAGAGTCAGTCAGTGCTCCTGTGAAGGGGCACCAGAGATCGCTGAGAATTAGAGCTGCGTTGAAGGGCAACAGAGAGCGGTGAGAGTTAGAGCTGCGTTAAAGTGGGAACAGAGAGTGCTGTGAGTTATAGAGCTGCACTGAAGGGGCAACTGAGAGCGCTTAGAGTTAGAGCTGCTGTGAAGGGGAAACAGAGAGAGCTCTGAGAGTTAGAGCTGCGTTGAAAGGGCAACACGGAGTGGTGAGATTTAGCGTTGCTGAGAAAGGGCAACACATAGCGCTGAGAGAGCTCCTGTGAAGGGGCAGCAGATAGCGGTGAGAGGTAGTTAGAGCTGCTGTGACTGTGCAAGAGAGAGAGGTGAGAGTTGGGACTGCGTTGAAGGGGCAGCACAGAGCGCTGAGAGATAGAGCCGGTGTGAAGGGGCAACAGAGAGCGCTGAGATTTATTCAGAGCTGCTCTGAAGGGGCAACGGTCAGGGCTGAGAGTTATATCTGCTATGAATGGGCAACAGAGAGCGCTGAGATTTAGTCAGAGCTCCTCTGAAGGGGCAACAGAGCGCTCTGAGAGTTAGAGCTGCTGTGAAGGGGCAACCGAAAGCGCTGAGATTTAGTCAGTGCTACTCTGAAGGGCAACAGAGCGCGCTGAGATTTATTCAGAGCTGCTCTGAAGGGGCAACAGTCAGGGCTGAGAGTTATATCTGCTATGAATGGGCAACAGTTGAAGGGGCAACACAGAGCGCTGAGAGATAGAGCTGCTGTGAAGGGGCTACACAGAGCGCTGAGATTTAGTCAGAGCTGCACTGAAGGCGCAACAGCGAGCGCTGAGGTTTAGAGCTGCGTCGAAGGGGCAACAGAGAGCGCTTAGAATTAGAGCTGCTCTGAAGGAGCAAACAGGGCGGTGAGAGTTAGAGCTCCTGTGAAGGGGCAGGAGAGATCGCTGAGAGATACAGCTGCTGTGGAGGGGCCACAGAGAGTGTGAGATTTCATCAGAGCTGCTCTGAAGGGGCAACTGAGAGCGCTTACAGTTATAGGTGCTGTGAAGGGGCAACAGAGAGCGCTGCGATTTAGTCAGAGCTGCTGTGAAGGGGCAACAGAAAGTGCTGAGAGTTAGAGCTGATGTGAAGGGGAAACTGAGAGCGCTTAGCGTTAGAGCTGCTATGAATGGGCATCAGGGAGAGGTGAGATTAATTCAGAGCTGTTCTGAAGGGGCAAAAGAGAGCGCTGAGAGTTAGAGCTGCAGATAAGTGGCAACAGGGAGCGGTGAGAGTTATTCGAAGATGTTGTGAAGGGGCAACACAGAGCGCTGAGTTAGAGCTGTTGTGAAGGGGCAACCGGGAGCGCTGAAAGTTAGTCAGAGCTGCTCTGAAGGGCAACAGAGCGCTCTGCGAGTTAGCGCTGCTGTGAAGGGGCAACAGAGAGCGCTTAGAGAGCTGCTGTGAAGGGGAAACACAGAGCGCTGAGATTTAGTGAGAGCTGCACTGAAGGGGCAACCCAGAGTGCTGTGAGTTAGAGCTGCTGAGAAGGGGCAACTGAGTGCACTTAGAGTTACAGCTGCTGTGAAGGGGCAGCAGACAACGCTTGAGAATCTGTCAGCGCTCCTGTGAAGGGGCACCAGGGATGGCTGAGAATTAGAGCTGCGTTGAAGGGGCAACACGGAGTGGTGAGATTTAGCGTTGCTGAGAAGGGGCAACACATAGCGCTGAGAGAGCTCCTGTGAAGGGGCAACAGATAGCGGTGAGAGGTAGTTAGAGCTGCTGTGACTGTGCAAGAGAGAGAGGTGAGAGTTGGGACTGCGTTGAAGGGGCAGCACAGAGCGCTGAGAGATAGAGCTGGTGTGAAGGGGCAACAGAGAGCGCTGAGATTTAGTCAGAGCTGCTCTGAAGGGCAACAGAGAGCGCTGAGATTTAGTGAGAGCTGCACTGAAGGGGCAACAGCGAGCGCTGAGAGTTAGAGCTGCGTTGAAGGGGCAACACAGAGCATTGAGAGTCAGGGCTGCTGTGAAGCGGAAACAGAGTGGTGAGAGTTAGAGCTGCTGTGAAGGGGAAACAGAGAGTGGAGAGAGTTAGAGCTGTTGTGAAGGGGCAACACACAGCGCTGAGAGTTAGAGCTGCTGGGAAGGGGCAGCAGAGCTCGCTGAGGTTCAGAGCTGCTGTGAACGGGCAAGTGAGAGCGCTTAGAATTAGAGCTGCTCTGAAGAAGCAAACAGAGCGCTGAGAGATAGAGCTCCTGTGGAGGGGAAACAGAGAGCGCTGAGATTCAGTCAGAGCTGCTCTGAAGGGCAACAGAGAGCGCTGATAGTTAGAGCTGCGTTAAAGGGGCAACAAAGAGTGCTGTGAGTTAGAGTTGCATTGAAGGGGCAAATAAGAGCGCTTAGATTTAGAGCTGCTCTGAAGGAGCAAACAGAGCGGTGAGAGTTAGTCAGAGCTCCTGTGAAGGGGCAATAGAGAGCACTGAGAGTTCAAGCTGCTTTGGAGGGGAAACAGAGAGCGCTGAGATTTAGTCAGAGCTGCTCTGAAGGGCAATAGAGAGCGGTTAGAGTTAGAGCTGCGTTAAATTGGGAACAGAGAGTGCTGTGAGTTAGAGCTGCATTGAAGGGGCATCTGAGATCGCTTAGAGTTAGAGCTGCTGTGAAAGGTAAACAGAGAGAGGTCTGAGAGTTAGGGCAGCGTTGAAGGGGCAACATGGAGTGCTGAGAGATAGAGCTGGTGTGAAGGGGCAACAGAGAGTGGAGAGAATTAGAGCTGTTGTGAAGGGGCAACACAGAGCACTGAGAGTTAGAGCTGCTGGGAAGGGGCAACACAGAGCGCTGAGATTTAGTCAGAGCTGCTCTGAAGAGGCAACAGCGAGCGCTGAGCGATAGAGCTGCGTTGAAGGGGCAAGAGAGAGCGATGAGGTCCAGCTGCTGTGAACGGGCAACTGAGAGCGCTTAGAATTAGAGCTGCTCTGAAGGAGCAAACAGAGCGGTGAGAGTTAGTCAGAGCTCCTGTGAAGGGGCAATAGAGAGCGCTGAGAGTTAGAGCTGCTGTGAAGGGGCAACACAGAGCACTGGAAGTTAGAGCTGCTGAGAAGGGGCAACTGACAGCGCTTAGAGTTACAGCTGCTGTGAAGGGGCAACACAGAGCGCTTGAGAGTCAGTCAGTGCTCCTGTGAAGGGGCACCAGAGATCGCTGAGAATTAGAGCTGCGTTGAAGGGCAACAGAGAGCGGTGAGAGTTAGAGCTGCGTTAAAGTGGGAACAGAGAGTGCTGTGAGTTATAGAGCTGCACTGAAGGGGCAACTGAGAGCGCTTAGAGTTAGAGCTGCTGTGAAGGGGAAACAGAGAGAGCTCTGAGAGTTAGAGCTGCGTTGAAGGGGCAACACGGAGTGGTGAGATTTAGCGTTGCTGAGAAAGGGCAACACATAGCGCTGAGAGAGCTCCTGTGAAGGGGCAGCAGATAGCGGTGAGAGGTAGTTAGAGCTGCTGTGACTGTGCAAGAGAGAGAGGTGAGAGTTGGGACTGCGTTGAAGGGGCAGCACAGAGCGCTGAGAGATAGAGCCGGTGTGAAGGGGCAACAGAGAGCGCTGAGATTTATTCAGAGCTGCTCTGAAGGGGCAACGGTCAGGGCTGAGAGTTATATCTGCTATGAATGGGCAACAGAGAGCGCTGAGATTTAGTCAGAGCTCCTCTGAAGGGGCAACAGAGCGCTCTGAGAGTTAGAGCTGCTGTGAAGGGGCAACCGAAAGCGCTGAGATTTAGTCAGTGCTACTCTGAAGGGCAACAGAGCGCGCTGAGATTTATTCAGAGCTGCTCTGAAGGGGCAACAGTCAGGGCTGAGAGTTATATCTGCTATGAATGGGCAACAGTTGAAGGGGCAACACAGAGCGCTGAGAGATAGAGCTGCTGTGAAGGGGCTACACAGAGCGCTGAGATTTAGTCAGAGCTGCACTGAAGGCGCAACAGCGAGCGCTGAGGTTTAGAGCTGCGTCGAAGGGGCAACAGAGAGCGCTTAGAATTAGAGCTGCTCTGAAGGAGCAAACAGGGCGGTGAGAGTTAGAGCTCCTGTGAAGGGGCAGTAGAGATCGCTGAGAGATACAGCTGCTGTGGAGGGGCCACAGAGAGTGTGAGATTTCATCAGAGCTCCTCTGAAGTGGCAACTGAGAGCGCTTACAGTTATAGGTGCTGTGAAGGGGCAACAGAGAGCGCTGCGATTTAGTCAGAGCTGCTGTGAAGGGGCAACAGAAAGTGCTGAGAGTTAGAGCTGATGTGAAGGGGAAACTTAGAGCGCTTAGCGTTAGAGCTGCTATGAATGGGCATCAGGGAGAGGTGAGATTAATTCAGAGCTGTTCTGAAGGGGCAAAAGAGAGCGCTGAGAGTTAGAGCTGCAGATAAGTGGCAACAGGGAGCGGTGAGAGTTATTCGAAGATGTTGTGAAGGGGCAACACAGAGCGCTGAGTTAGAGCTGTTGTGAAGGGGCAACCGGGAGCGCTGAAAGTTAGTCAGAGCTGCTCTGAAGGGCAACAGAGCGCTCTGCGAGTTAGCGCTGCTGTGAAGGGGCAACAGAGAGCGCTTAGAGAGCTGCTGTGAAGGGGAAACACAGAGCGCTGAGATTTAGTGAGAGCTGCACTGAAGGGGCAACCCAGAGTGCTGTGAGTTAGAGCTGCTGAGAAGGGGCAACTGAGTGCACTTAGAGTTACAGCTGCTGTGAAGGGGCAGCAGACAACGCTTGAGAATCTGTCAGCGCTCCTGTGAAGGGGCACCAGGGATCGCTGAGAATTAGAGCTGCGTTGAAGGGGCAACACGGAGTGGTGAGATTTAGCGTTGCTGAGAAGGGGCAACACATAGCGCTGAGAGAGCTCCTGTGAAGGGGCAACAGATAGCGGTGAGAGGTAGTTAGAGCTGCTGTGACTGTGCAAGAGAGAGAGGTGAGAGTTGGGACTGCGTTGAAGGGGCAGCACAGAGCGCTGAGAGATAGAGCTGGTGTGAAGGGGCAACAGAGAGCGCTGAGATTTAGTCAGAGCTGCTCTGAAGGGCAACAGAGAGCGCTGAGATTTAGTGAGAGCTGCACTGAAGGGGCAACAGCGAGCGCTGAGAGTTAGAGCTGCGTTGAAGGGGCAACACAGAGCATTGAGAGTCAGGGCTGCTGTGAAGCGGAAACAGAGTGGTGAGAGTTAGAGCTGCTGTGAAGGGGAAACAGAGAGTGGAGAGAGTTAGAGCTGTTGTGAAGGGGCAACACACAGCGCTGAGAGTTAGAGCTGCTGGGAAGGGGCAGCAGAGCTCGCTGAGGTTCAGAGCTGCTGTGAACGGGCAAGTGAGAGCGCTTAGAATTAGAGCTGCTCTGAAGAAGCAAACAGAGCGCTGAGAGATAGAGCTCCTGTGGAGGGGAAACAGAGAGCGCTGAGATTCAGTCAGAGCTGCTCTGAAGGGCAACAGAGAGCGCTGATAGTTAGAGCTGCGTTAAAGGGGCAAAAAAGAGTGCTGTGAGTTAGAGTTGCATTGAAGGGGCAAATAAGAGCGCTTAGATTTAGAGCTGCTCTGAAGGAGCAAACAGAGCGGTGAGAGTTAGTCAGAGCTCCTGTGAAGGGGCAATAGAGAGCACTGAGAGTTCAAGCTGCTTTGGAGGGGAAACAGAGAGCACTGAGATTTAGTCAGAGCTGCTCTGAAGGGCAATAGAGAGCGGTTAGAGTTAGAGCTGCGTTAAATTGGGAACAGAGAGTGCTGTGAGTTAGAGCTGCATTGAAGGGGCATCTGAGATCGCTTAGAGTTAGAGCTGCTGTGAAAGGTAAACAGAGAGAGGTCTGAGAGTTAGGGCAGCGTTGAAGGGGCAACATGGAGTGCTGAGAGATAGAGCTGGTGTGAAGGGGCAACAGAGAGTGGAGAGAATTAGAGCTGTTGTGAAGGGGCAACACAGAGCACTGAGAGTTAGAGCTGCTGGGAAGGGGCAACACAGAGCGCTGAGATTTAGTCAGAGCTGCTCTGAAGAGGCAACAGCGAGCGCTGAGCGATAGAGCTGCGTTGAAGGGGCAAGAGAGAGCGATGAGGTCCAGCTGCTGTGAACGGGCAACTGAGAGCGCTTAGAATTAGAGCTGCTCTGAAGGAGCAAACAGAGCGGTGAGAGTTAGTCAGAGCTCCTGTGAAGGGGCAATAGAGAGCGCTGAGAGTTAGAGCTGCTGTGAAGGGGCAACACAGAGCACTGGAAGTTAGAGCTGCTGAGAAGGGGCAACTGACAGCGCTTAGAGTTACAGCTGCTGTGAAGGGGCAACACAGAGCGCTTGAGAGTCAGTCAGTGCTCCTGTGAAGGGGCACCAGAGATCGCTGAGAATTAGAGCTGCGTTGAAGGGCAACAGAGAGCGGTGAGAGTTAGAGCTGCGTTAAAGTGGGAACAGAGAGTGCTGTGAGTTATAGAGCTGCACTGAAGGGGCAACTGAGAGCGCTTAGAGTTAGAGCTGCTGTGAAGGGGAAACAGAGAGAGCTCTGAGAGTTAGAGCTGCGTTGAAGGGGCAACACGGAGTGGTGAGATTTAGCGTTGCTGAGAAAGGGCAACACATAGCGCTGAGAGAGCTCCTGTGAAGGGGCAGCAGATAGCGGTGAGAGGTAGTTAGAGCTGCTGTGACTGTGCAAGAGAGAGAGGTGAGAGTTGGGACTGCGTTGAAGGGGCAGCACAGAGCGCTGAGAGATAGAGCCGGTGTGAAGGGGCAACAGAGAGCGCTGAGATTTATTCAGAGCTGCTCTGAAGGGGCAACGGTCAGGGCTGAGAGTTATATCTGCTATGAATGGGCAACAGAGAGCGCTGAGATTTAGTCAGAGCTCCTCTGAAGGGGCAACAGAGCGCTCTGAGAGTTAGAGCTGCTGTGAAGGGGCAACCGAAAGCGCTGAGATTTAGTCAGTGCTACTCTGAAGGGCAACAGAGCGCGCTGAGATTTATTCAGAGCTGCTCTGAAGGGGCAACAGTCAGGGCTGAGAGTTATATCTGCTATGAATGGGCAACAGTTGAAGGGGCAACACAGAGCGCTGAGAGATAGAGCTGCTGTGAAGGGGCTACACAGAGCGCTGAGATTTAGTCAGAGCTGCACTGAAGGCGCAACAGCGAGCGCTGAGGTTTAGAGCTGCGTCGAAGGGGCAACAGAGAGCGCTTAGAATTAGAGCTGCTCTGAAGGAGCAAACAGGGCGGTGAGAGTTAGAGCTCCTGTGAAGGGGCAGGAGAGATCGCTGAGAGATACAGCTGCTGTGGAGGGGCCACAGAGAGTGTGAGATTTCATCAGAGCTGCTCTGAAGGGGCAACTGAGAGCGCCTAAAGTTATAGGTGCTGTGAAGGGGCAACAGAGAGCGCTGCGATTTAGTCAGAGCTGCTGTGAAGGGGCAACAGAAAGTGCTGAGAGTTAGAGCTGATGTGAAGGGGAAACTGAGAGCGCTTAGCGTTAGAGCTGCTATGAATGGGCATCAGGGAGAGGTGAGATTAATTCAGAGCTGTTCTGAAGGGGCAAAAGAGAGCGCTGAGAGTTAGAGCTGATATGAAGGTGAAACTTAGAGCGCTTAGCGTTAGAGCTGCTATGAATGGGCATCAGGGAGAGGTGAGATTAATTCAGAGCTGTTCTGAAGGGGCAAAAGAGAGCGCTGAGAGTTAGAGCTGCAGATAAGTGGCAACAGGGAGCGGTGAGAGTTATTCGAAGATGTTGTGAAGGGGCAACACAGAGCGCTGAGTTAGAGCTGTTGTGAAGGGGCAACCGGGAGCGCTGAAAGTTAGTCAGAGCTGCTCTGAAGGGCAACAGAGCGCTCTGCGAGTTAGCGCTGCTGTGAAGGGGCAACAGAGAGCGCTTAGAGAGCTGCTGTGAAGGGGAAACACAGAGCGCTGAGATTTAGTGAGAGCTGCACTGAAGGGGCAACCCAGAGTGCTGTGAGTTAGAGCTGCTGAGAAGGGGCAACTGAGTGCACTTAGAGTTACAGCTGCTGTGAAGGGGCAGCAGACAACGCTTGAGAATCTGTCAGCGCTCCTGTGAAGGGGCACCAGGGATCGCTGAGAATTAGAGCTGCGTTGAAGGGGCAACACGGAGTGGTGAGATTTAGCGTTGCTGAGAAGGGGCAACACATAGCGCTGAGAGAGCTCCTGTGAAGGGGCAACAGATAGCGGTGAGAGGTAGTTAGAGCTGCTGTGACTGTGCAAGAGAGAGAGGTGAGAGTTGGGACTGCGTTGAAGGGGCAGCACAGAGCGCTGAGAGATAGAGCTGGTGTGAAGGGGCAACAGAGAGCGCTGAGATTTAGTCAGAGCTGCTCTGAAGGGCAACAGAGAGCGCTGAGATTTAGTGAGAGCTGCACTGAAGGGGCAACAGCGAGCGCTGAGAGTTAGAGCTGCGTTGAAGGGGCAACACAGAGCATTGAGAGTCAGGGCTGCTGTGAAGCGGAAACAGAGTGGTGAGAGTTAGAGCTGCTGTGAAGGGGAAACAGAGAGTGGAGAGAGTTAGAGCTGTTGTGAAGGGGCAACACACAGCGCTGAGAGTTAGAGCTGCTGGGAAGGGGCAACAGAGCTCGCTGAGGTTCAGAGCTGCTGTGAACGGGCAAGTGAGAGCGCTTAGAATTAGAGCTGCTCTGAAGAAGCAAACAGAGCGCTGAGAGATAGAGCTCCTGTGGAGGGGAAACAGAGAGCGCTGAGATTCAGTCAGAGCTGCTCTGAAGGGCAACAGAGAGCGCTGATAGTTAGAGCTGCGTTAAAGGGGCAACAAAGAGTGCTGTGAGTTAGAGTTGCATTGAAGGGGCAAATAAGAGCGCTTAGATTTAGAGCTGCTCTGAAGGAGCAAACAGAGCGGTGAGAGTTAGTCAGAGCTCCTGTGAAGGGGCAATAGAGAGCACTGAGAGTTCAAGCTGCTTTGGAGGGGAAACAGAGAGCGCTGAGATTTAGTCAGAGCTGCTCTGAAGGGCAATAGAGAGCGGTTAGAGTTAGAGCTGCGTTAAATTGGGAACAGAGAGTGCTGTGAGTTAGAGCTGCATTGAAGGGGCATCTGAGATCGCTTAGAGTTAGAGCTGCTGTGAAAGGTAAACAGAGAGAGGTCTGAGAGTTAGGGCAGCGTTGAAGGGGCAACATGGAGTGCTGAGAGATAGAGCTGGTGTGAAGGGGCAACAGAGAGTGGAGAGAATTAGAGCTGTTGTGAAGGGGCAACACAGAGCACTGAGAGTTAGAGCTGCTGGGAAGGGGCAACACAGAGCGCTGAGATTTAGTCAGAGCTGCTCTGAAGAGGCAACAGCGAGCGCTGAGCGATAGAGCTGCGTTGAAGGGGCAAGAGAGAGCGATGAGGTCCAGCTGCTGTGAACGGGCAACTGAGAGCGCTTAGAATTAGAGCTGCTCTGAAGGAGCAAACAGAGCGGTGAGAGTTAGTCAGAGCTCCTGTGAAGGGGCAATAGAGAGCGCTGAGAGTTAGAGCTGCTGTGAAGGGGCAACACAGAGCACTGGAAGTTAGAGCTGCTGAGAAGGGGCAACTGACAGCGCTTAGAGTTACAGCTGCTGTGAAGGGGCAACACAGAGCGCTTGAGAGTCAGTCAGTGCTCCTGTGAAGGGGCACCAGAGATCGCTGAGAATTAGAGCTGCGTTGAAGGGCAACAGAGAGCGGTGAGAGTTAGAGCTGCGTTAAAGTGGGAACAGAGAGTGCTGTGAGTTATAGAGCTGCACTGAAGGGGCAACTGAGAGCGCTTAGAGTTAGAGCTGCTGTGAAGGGGAAACAGAGAGAGCTCTGAGAGTTAGAGCTGCGTTGAAGGGGCAACACGGAGTGGTGAGATTTAGCGTTGCTGAGAAAGGGCAACACATAGCGCTGAGAGAGCTCCTGTGAAGGGGCAGCAGATAGCGGTGAGAGGTAGTTAGAGCTGCTGTGACTGTGCAAGAGAGAGAGGTGAGAGTTGGGACTGCGTTGAAGGGGCAGCACAGAGCGCTGAGAGATAGAGCCGGTGTGAAGGGGCAACAGAGAGCGCTGAGATTTATTCAGAGCTGCTCTGAAGGGGCAACGGTCAGGGCTGAGAGTTATATCTGCTATGAATGGGCAACAGAGAGCGCTGAGATTTAGTCAGAGCTCCTCTGAAGGGGCAACAGAGCGCTCTGAGAGTTAGAGCTGCTGTGAAGGGGCAACCGAAAGCGCTGAGATTTAGTCAGTGCTACTCTGAAGGGCAACAGAGCGCGCTGAGATTTATTCAGAGCTGCTCTGAAGGGGCAACAGTCAGGGCTGAGAGTTATATCTGCTATGAATGGGCAACAGTTGAAGGAGCAACACAGAGCGCTGAGAGATAGAGCTGCTGTGAAGGGGCTACACAGAGCGCTGAGATTTAGTCAGAGCTGCACTGAAGGCGCAACAGCGAGCGCTGAGGTTTAGAGCTGCGTCGAAGGGGCAACAGAGAGCGCTTAGAATTAGAGCTGCTCTGAAGGAGCAAACAGGGCGGTGAGAGTTAGAGCTCCTGTGAAGGGGCAGGAGAGATCGCTGAGAGATACAGCTGCTGTGGAGGGGCCACAGAGAGTGTGAGATTTCATCAGAGCTGCTCTGAAGGGGCAACTGAGAGCGCTTACAGTTATAGGTGCTGTGAAGGGGCAACAGAGAGCGCTGCGATTTAGTCAGAGCTGCTGTGAAGGGGCAACAGAAAGTGCTGAGAGTTAGAGCTGATGTGAAGGGGAAACTGAGAGCGCTTAGCGTTAGAGCTGCTATGAATGGGCATCAGGGAGAGGTGAGATTAATTCAGAGCTGTTCTGAAGGGGCAAAAGAGAGCGCTGAGAGTTAGAGCTGCAGATAAGTGGCAACAGGGAGCGGTGAGAGTTATTCGAAGATGTTGTGAAGGGGCAACACAGAGCGCTGAGTTAGAGCTGTTGTGAAGGGGCAACCGGGAGCGCTGAAAGTTAGTCAGAGCTGCTCTGAAGGGCAACAGAGCGCTCTGCGAGTTAGCGCTGCTGTGAAGGGGCAACAGAGAGCGCTTAGAGAGCTGCTGTGAAGGGGAAACACAGAGCGCTGAGATTTAGTGAGAGCTGCACTGAAGGGGCAACCCAGAGTGCTGTGAGTTAGAGCTGCTGAGAAGGGGCAACTGAGTGCACTTAGAGTTACAGCTGCTGTGAAGGGGCAGCAGACAACGCTTGAGAATCTGTCAGCGCTCCTGTGAAGGGGCACCAGGGATCGCTGAGAATTAGAGCTGCGTTGAAGGGGCAACACGGAGTGGTGAGATTTAGCGTTGCTGAGAAGGGGCAACACATAGCGCTGAGAGAGCTCCTGTGAAGGGGCAACAGATAGCGGTGAGAGGTAGTTAGAGCTGCTGTGACTGTGCAAGAGAGAGAGGTGAGAGTTGGGACTGCGTTGAAGGGGCAGCACAGAGCGCTGAGAGATAGAGCTGGTGTGAAGGGGCAACAGAGAGCGCTGAGATTTAGTCAGAGCTGCTCTGAAGGGCAACAGAGAGCGCTGAGATTTAGTGAGAGCTGCACTGAAGGGGCAACAGCGAGCGCTGAGAGTTAGAGCTGCGTTGAAGGGGCAACACAGAGCATTGAGAGTCAGGGCTGCTGTGAAGCGGAAACAGAGTGGTGAGAGTTAGAGCTGCTGTGAAGGGGAAACAGAGAGTGGAGAGAGTTAGAGCTGTTGTGAAGGGGCAACACACAGCGCTGAGAGTTAGAGCTGCTGGGAAGGGGCAGCAGAGCTCGCTGAGGTTCAGAGCTGCTGTGAACGGGCAAGTGAGAGCGCTTAGAATTAGAGCTGCTCTGAAGAAGCAAACAGAGCGCTGAGAGATAGAGCTCCTGTGGAGGGGAAACAGAGAGCGCTGAGATTCAGTCAGAGCTGCTCTGAAGGGCAACAGAGAGCGCTGATAGTTAGAGCTGCGTTAAAGGGGCAACAAAGAGTGCTGTGAGTTAGAGTTGCATTGAAGGGGCAAATAAGAGCGCTTAGATTTAGAGCTGCTCTGAAGGAGCAAACAGAGCGGTGAGAGTTAGTCAGAGCTCCTGTGAAGGGGCAATAGAGAGCACTGAGAGTTCAAGCTGCTTTGGAGGGGAAACAGAGAGCGCTGAGATTTAGTCAGAGCTGCTCTGAAGGGCAATAGAGAGCGGTTAGAGTTAGAGCTGCGTTAAATTGGGAACAGAGAGTGCTGTGAGTTAGAGCTGCATTGAAGGGGCATCTGAGATCGCTTAGAGTTAGAGCTGCTGTGAAAGGTAAACAGAGAGAGGTCTGAGAGTTAGGGCAGCGTTGAAGGGGCAACATGGAGTGCTGAGAGATAGAGCTGGTGTGAAGGGGCAACAGAGAGTGGAGAGAATTAGAGCTGTTGTGAAGGGGCAACACAGAGCACTGAGAGTTAGAGCTGCTGGGAAGGGGCAACACAGAGCGCTGAGATTTAGTCAGAGCTGCTCTGAAGAGGCAACAGCGAGCGCTGAGCGATAGAGCTGCGTTGAAGGGGCAAGAGAGAGCGATGAGGTCCAGCTGCTGTGAACGGGCAACTGAGAGCGCTTAGAATTAGAGCTGCTCTGAAGGAGCAAACAGAGCGGTGAGAGTTAGTCAGAGCTCCTGTGAAGGGGCAATAGAGAGCGCTGAGAGTTAGAGCTGCTGTGAAGGGGCAACACAGAGCACTGGAAGTTAGAGCTGCTGAGAAGGGGCAACTGACAGCGCTTAGAGTTACAGCTGCTGTGAAGGGGCAACACAGAGCGCTTGAGAGTCAGTCAGTGCTCCTGTGAAGGGGCACCAGAGATCGCTGAGAATTAGAGCTGCGTTGAAGGGCAACAGAGAGCGGTGAGAGTTAGAGCTGCGTTAAAATGGGAACAGAGAGTGCTGTGAGTTATAGAGCTGCACTGAAGGGGCAACTGAGAGCGCTTAGAGTTAGAGCTGCTGTGAAGGGGAAACAGAGAGAGCTCTGAGAGTTAGAGCTGCGTTGAAGGGGCAACACGGAGTGGTGAGATTTAGCGTTGCTGAGAAAGGGCAACACATAGCGCTGAGAGAGCTCCTGTGAAGGGGCAGCAGATAGCGGTGAGAGGTAGTTAGAGCTGCTGTGACTGTGCAAGAGAGAGAGGTGAGAGTTGGGACTGCGTTGAAGGGGCAGCACAGAGCGCTGAGAGATAGAGCCGGTGTGAAGGGGCAACAGAGAGCGCTGAGATTTATTCAGAGCTGCTCTGAAGGGGCAACGGTCAGGGCTGAGAGTTATATCTGCTATGAATGGGCAACAGAGAGCGCTGAGATTTAGTCAGAGCTCCTCTGAAGGGGCAACAGAGCGCTCTGAGAGTTAGAGCTGCTGTGAAGGGGCAACCGAAAGCGCTGAGATTTAGTCAGTGCTACTCTGAAGGGCAACAGAGCGCGCTGAGATTTATTCAGAGCTGCTCTGAAGGGGCAACAGTCAGGGCTGAGAGTTATATCTGCTATGAATGGGCAACAGTTGAAGGGGCAACACAGAGCGCTGAGAGATAGAGCTGCTGTGAAGGGGCTACACAGAGCGCTGAGATTTAGTCAGAGCTGCACTGAAGGCGCAACAGCGAGCGCTGAGGTTTAGAGCTGCGTCGAAGGGGCAACAGAGAGCGCTTAGAATTAGAGCTGCTCTGAAGGAGCAAACAGGGCGGTGAGAGTTAGAGCTCCTGTGAAGGGGCAGTAGAGATCGCTGAGAGATACAGCTGCTGTGGAGGGGCCACAGAGAGTGTGAGATTTCATCAGAGCTCCTCTGAAGTGGCAACTGAGAGCGCTTACAGTTATAGGTGCTGTGAAGGGGCAACAGAGAGCGCTGCGATTTAGTCAGAGCTGCTGTGAAGGGGCAACAGAAAGTGCTGAGAGTTAGAGCTGATGTGAAGGGGAAACTTAGAGCGCTTAGCGTTAGAGCTGCTATGAATGGGCATCAGGGAGAGGTGAGATTAATTCAGAGCTGTTCTGAAGGGGCAAAAGAGAGCGCTGAGAGTTAGAGCTGCAGATAAGTGGCAACAGGGAGCGGTGAGAGTTATTCGAAGATGTTGTGAAGGGGCAACACAGAGCGCTGAGTTAGAGCTGTTGTGAAGGGGCAACCGGGAGCGCTGAAAGTTAGTCAGAGCTGCTCTGAAGGGCAACAGAGCGCTCTGCGAGTTAGCGCTGCTGTGAAGGGGCAACAGAGAGCGCTTAGAGAGCTGCTGTGAAGGGGAAACACAGAGCGCTGAGATTTAGTGAGAGCTGCACTGAAGGGGCAACCCAGAGTGCTGTGAGTTAGAGCTGCTGAGAAGGGGCAACTGAGTGCACTTAGAGTTACAGCTGCTGTGAAGGGGCAGCAGACAACGCTTGAGAATCTGTCAGCGCTCCTGTGAAGGGGCACCAGGGATCGCTGAGAATTAGAGCTGCGTTGAAGGGGCAACACGGAGTGGTGAGATTTAGCGTTGCTGAGAAGGGGCAACACATAGCGCTGAGAGAGCTCCTGTGAAGGGGCAACAGATAGCGGTGAGAGGTAGTTAGAGCTGCTGTGACTGTGCAAGAGAGAGAGGTGAGAGTTGGGACTGCGTTGAAGGGGCAGCACAGAGCGCTGAGAGATAGAGCTGGTGTGAAGGGGCAACAGAGAGCGCTGAGATTTAGTCAGAGCTGCTCTGAAGGGCAACAGAGAGCGCTGAGATTTAGTGAGAGCTGCACTGAAGGGGCAACAGCGAGCGCTGAGAGTTAGAGCTGCGTTGAAGGGGCAACACAGAGCATTGAGAGTCAGGGCTGCTGTGAAGCGGAAACAGAGTGGTGAGAGTTAGAGCTGCTGTGAAGGGGAAACAGAGAGTGGAGAGAGTTAGAGCTGTTGTGAAGGGGCAACACACAGCGCTGAGAGTTAGAGCTGCTGGGAAGGGGCAGCAGAGCTCGCTGAGGTTCAGAGCTGCTGTGAACGGGCAAGTGAGAGCGCTTAGAATTAGAGCTGCTCTGAAGAAGCAAACAGAGCGCTGAGAGATAGAGCTCCTGTGGAGGGGAAACAGAGAGCGCTGAGATTCAGTCAGAGCTGCTCTGAAGGGCAACAGAGAGCGCTGATAGTTAGAGCTGCGTTAAAGGGGCAACAAAGAGTGCTGTGAGTTAGAGTTGCATTGAAGGGGCAAATAAGAGCGCTTAGATTTAGAGCTGCTCTGAAGGAGCAAACAGAGCGGTGAGAGTTAGTCAGAGCTCCTGTGAAGGGGCAATAGAGAGCACTGAGAGTTCAAGCTGCTTTGGAGGGGAAACAGAGAGCACTGAGATTTAGTCAGAGCTGCTCTGAAGGGCAATAGAGAGCGGTTAGAGTTAGAGCTGCGTTAAATTGGGAACAGAGAGTGCTGTGAGTTAGAGCTGCATTGAAGGGGCATCTGAGATCGCTTAGAGTTAGAGCTGCTGTGAAAGGTAAACAGAGAGAGGTCTGAGAGTTAGGGCAGCGTTGAAGGGGCAACATGGAGTGCTGAGAGATAGAGCTGGTGTGAAGGGGCAACAGAGAGTGGAGAGAATTAGAGCTGTTGTGAAGGGGCAACACAGAGCACTGAGAGTTAGAGCTGCTGGGAAGGGGCAACACAGAGCGCTGAGATTTAGTCAGAGCTGCTCTGAAGAGGCAACAGCGAGCGCTGAGCGATAGAGCTGCGTTGAAGGGGCAAGAGAGAGCGATGAGGTCCAGCTGCTGTGAACGGGCAACTGAGAGCGCTTAGAATTAGAGCTGCTCTGAAGGAGCAAACAGAGCGGTGAGAGTTAGTCAGAGCTCCTGTGAAGGGGCAATAGAGAGCGCTGAGAGTTAGAGCTGCTGTGAAGGGGCAACACAGAGCACTGGAAGTTAGAGCTGCTGAGAAGGGGCAACTGACAGCGCTTAGAGTTACAGCTGCTGTGAAGGGGCAACACAGAGCGCTTGAGAGTCAGTCAGTGCTCCTGTGAAGGGGCACCAGAGATCGCTGAGAATTAGAGCTGCGTTGAAGGGCAACAGAGAGCGGTGAGAGTTAGAGCTGCGTTAAAGTGGGAACAGAGAGTGCTGTGAGTTATAGAGCTGCACTGAAGGGGCAACTGAGAGCGCTTAGAGTTAGAGCTGCTGTGAAGGGGAAACAGAGAGAGCTCTGAGAGTTAGAGCTGCGTTGAAGGGGCAACACGGAGTGGTGAGATTTAGCGTTGCTGAGAAAGGGCAACACATAGCGCTGAGAGAGCTCCTGTGAAGGGGCAGCAGATAGCGGTGAGAGGTAGTTAGAGCTGCTGTGACTGTGCAAGAGAGAGAGGTGAGAGTTGGGACTGCGTTGAAGGGGCAGCACAGAGCGCTGAGAGATAGAGCCGGTGTGAAGGGGCAACAGAGAGCGCTGAGATTTATTCAGAGCTGCTCTGAAGGGGCAACGGTCAGGGCTGAGAGTTATATCTGCTATGAATGGGCAACAGAGAGCGCTGAGATTTAGTCAGAGCTCCTCTGAAGGGGCAACAGAGCGCTCTGAGAGTTAGAGCTGCTGTGAAGGGGCAACCGAAAGCGCTGAGATTTAGTCAGTGCTACTCTGAAGGGCAACAGAGCGCGCTGAGATTTATTCAGAGCTGCTCTGAAGGGGCAACAGTCAGGGCTGAGAGTTATATCTGCTATGAATGGGCAACAGTTGAAGGGGCAACACAGAGCGCTGAGAGATAGAGCTGCTGTGAAGGGGCTACACAGAGCGCTGAGATTTAGTCAGAGCTGCACTGAAGGCGCAACAGCGAGCGCTGAGGTTTAGAGCTGCGTCGAAGGGGCAACAGAGAGCGCTTAGAATTAGAGCTGCTCTGAAGGAGCAAACAGGGCGGTGAGAGTTAGAGCTCCTGTGAAGGGGCAGGAGAGATCGCTGAGAGATACAGCTGCTGTGGAGGGGCCACAGAGAGTGTAAGATTTCATCAGAGCTGCTCTGAAGGGGCAACTGAGAGCGCCTAAAGTTATAGGTGCTGTGAAGGGGCAACAGAGAGCGCTGCGATTTAGTCAGAGCTGCTGTGAAGGGGCAACAGAAAGTGCTGAGAGTTAGAGCTGATGTGAAGGGGAAACTGAGAGCGCTTAGCGTTAGAGCTGCTATGAATGGGCATCAGGGAGAGGTGAGATTAATTCAGAGCTGTTCTGAAGGGGCAAAAGAGAGCGCTGAGAGTTAGAGCTGATATGAAGGTGGAACTTAGAGCGCTTAGCGTTAGAGCTGCTATGAATGGGCATCAGGGAGAGGTGAGATTAATTCAGAGCTGTTCTGAAGGGGCAAAAGAGAGCGCTGAGAGTTAGAGCTGCAGATAAGTGGCAACAGGGAGCGGTGAGAGTTATTCGAAGATGTTGTGAAGGGGCAACACAGAGCGCTGAGTTAGAGCTGTTGTGAAGGGGCAACCGGGAGCGCTGAAAGTTAGTCAGAGCTGCTCTGAAGGGCAACAGAGCGCTCTGAGAGTTAGCGCTGCTGTGAAGGGGCAACAGAGAGCGCTTAGAGAGCTGCTGTGAAGGGGAAACACAGAGCGCTGAGATTTAGTGAGAGCTGCACTGAAGGGGCAACCCAGAGTGCTGTGAGTTAGAGCTGCTGAGAAGGGGCAACTGAGTGCACTTAGAGTTACAGCTGCTGTGAAGGGGCAGCAGACAACGCTTGAGAATCTGTCAGCGCTCCTGTGAAGGGGCACCAGGGATCGCTGAGAATTAGAGCTGCGTTGAAGGGGCAACACGGAGTGGTGAGATTTAGCGTTGCTGAGAAGGGGCAACACATAGCGCTGAGAGAGCTCCTGTGAAGGGGCAACAGATAGCGGTGAGAGGTAGTTAGAGCTGCTGTGACTGTGCAAGAGAGAGAGGTGAGAGTTGGGACTGCGTTGAAGGGGCAGCACAGAGCGCTGAGAGATAGAGCTGGTGTGAAGGGGCAACAGCGAGCGCTGAGATTTAGTCAGAGCTGCTCTGAAGGGCAACAGAGAGCGCTGAGATTTAGTGAGAGCTGCACTGAAGGGGCAACAGCGAGCGCTGAGAGTTAGAGCTGCGTTGAAGGGGCAACACAGAGCATTGAGAGTCAGGGCTGCTGTGAAGCGGAAACAGAGTGGTGAGAGTTAGAGCTGCTGTGAAGGGGAAACAGAGAGTGGAGAGAGTTAGAGCTGTTGTGAAGGGGCAACACACAGCGCTGAGAGTTAGAGCTGCTGGGAAGGGGCAACAGAGCTCGCTGAGGTTCAGAGCTGCTGTGAACGGGCAAGTGAGAGCGCTTAGAATTAGAGCTGCTCTGAAGAAGCAAACAGAGCGCTGAGAGATAGAGCTCCTGTGGAGGGGAAACAGAGAGCGCTGAGATTCAGTCAGAGCTGCTCTGAAGGGCAACAGAGAGCGCTGATAGTTAGAGCTGCGTTAAAGGGGCAACAAAGAGTGCTGTGAGTTAGAGTTGCATTGAAGGGGCAAATAAGAGCGCTTAGATTTAGAGCTGCTCTGAAGGAGCAAACAGAGCGGTGAGAGTTAGTCAGAGCTCCTGTGAAGGGGCAATAGAGAGCACTGAGAGTTCAAGCTGCTTTGGAGGGGAAACAGAGAGCGCTGAGATTTAGTCAGAGCTGCTCTGAAGGGCAATAGAGAGCGGTTAGAGTTAGAGCTGCGTTAAATTGGGAACAGAGAGTGCTGTGAGTTAGAGCTGCATTGAAGGGGCATCTGAGATCGCTTAGAGTTAGAGCTGCTGTGAAAGGTAAACAGAGAGAGGTCTGAGAGTTAGGGCAGCGTTGAAGGGGCAACATGGAGTGCTGAGAGATAGAGCTGGTGTGAAGGGGCAACAGAGAGTGGAGAGAATTAGAGCTGTTGTGAAGGGGCAACACAGAGCACTGAGAGTTAGAGCTGCTGGGAAGGGGCAACACAGAGCGCTGAGATTTAGTCAGAGCTGCTCTGAAGAGGCAACAGCGAGCGCTGAGCGATAGAGCTGCGTTGAAGGGGCAAGAGAGAGCGATGAGGTCCAGCTGCTGTGAACGGGCAACTGAGAGCGCTTAGAATTAGAGCTGCTCTGAAGGAGCAAACAGAGCGGTGAGAGTTAGTCAGAGCTCCTGTGAAGGGGCAATAGAGAGCGCTGAGAGTTAGAGCTGCTGTGAAGGGGCAACACAGAGCACTGGAAGTTAGAGCTGCTGAGAAGGGGCAACTGACAGCGCTTAGAGTTACAGCTGCTGTGAAGGGGCAACACAGAGCGCTTGAGAGTCAGTCAGTGCTCCTGTGAAGGGGCACCAGAGATCGCTGAGAATTAGAGCTGCGTTGAAGGGCAACAGAGAGCGGTGAGAGTTAGAGCTGCGTTAAAGTGGGAACAGAGAGTGCTGTGAGTTATAGAGCTGCACTGAAGGGGCAACTGAGAGCGCTTAGAGTTAGAGCTGCTGTGAAGGGGAAACAGAGAGAGCTCTGAGAGTTAGAGCTGCGTTGAAGGGGCAACACGGAGTGGTGAGATTTAGCGTTGCTGAGAAAGGGCAACACATAGCGCTGAGAGAGCTCCTGTGAAGGGGCAGCAGATAGCGGTGAGAGGTAGTTAGAGCTGCTGTGACTGTGCAAGAGAGAGAGGTGAGAGTTGGGACTGCGTTGAAGGGGCAGCACAGAGCGCTGAGAGATAGAGCCGGTGTGAAGGGGCAACAGAGAGCGCTGAGATTTATTCAGAGCTGCTCTGAAGGGGCAACGGTCAGGGCTGAGAGTTATATCTGCTATGAATGGGCAACAGAGAGCGCTGAGATTTAGTCAGAGCTCCTCTGAAGGGGCAACAGAGCGCTCTGAGAGTTAGAGCTGCTGTGAAGGGGCAACCGAAAGCGCTGAGATTTAGTCAGTGCTACTCTGAAGGGCAACAGAGCGCGCTGAGATTTATTCAGAGCTGCTCTGAAGGGGCAACAGTCAGGGCTGAGAGTTATATCTGCTATGAATGGGCAACAGTTGAAGGGGCAACACAGAGCGCTGAGAGATAGAGCTGCTGTGAAGGGGCTACACAGAGCGCTGAGATTTAGTCAGAGCTGCACTGAAGGCGCAACAGCGAGCGCTGAGGTTTAGAGCTGCGTCGAAGGGGCAACAGAGAGCGCTTAGAATTAGAGCTGCTCTGAAGGAGCAAACAGGGCGGTGAGAGTTAGAGCTCCTGTGAAGGGGCAGGAGAGATCGCTGAGAGATACAGCTGCTGTGGAGGGGCCACAGAGAGTGTGAGATTTCATCAGAGCTGCTCTGAAGGGGCAACTGAGAGCGCTTAAAGTTATAGGTGCTGTGAAGGGGCAACAGAGAGCGCTGCGATTTAGTCAGAGCTGCTGTGAAGGGGCAACAGAAAGTGCTGAGAGTTAGAGCTGATGTGAAGGGGAAACTGAGAGCGCTTAGCGTTAGAGCTGCTATGAATGGGCATCAGGGAGAGGTGAGATTAATTCAGAGCTGTTCTGAAGGGGCAAAAGAGAGCGCTGAGAGTTAGAGCTGCAGATAAGTGGCAACAGGGAGCGGTGAGAGTTATTCGAAGATGTTGTGAAGGGGCAACACAGAGCGCTGAGTTAGAGCTGTTGTGAAGGGGCAACCGGGAGCGCTGAAAGTTAGTCAGAGCTGCTCTGAAGGGCAACAGAGCGCTCTGCGAGTTAGCGCTGCTGTGAAGGGGCAACAGAGAGCGCTTAGAGAGCTGCTGTGAAGGGGAAACACAGAGCGCTGAGATTTAGTGAGAGCTGCACTGAAGGGGCAACCCAGAGTGCTGTGAGTTAGAGCTGCTGAGAAGGGGCAACTGAGTGCACTTAGAGTTACAGCTGCTGTGAAGGGGCAGCAGACAACGCTTGAGAATCTGTCAGCGCTCCTGTGAAGGGGCACCAGGGATGGCTGAGAATTAGAGCTGCGTTGAAGGGGCAACACGGAGTGGTGAGATTTAGCGTTGCTGAGAAGGGGCAACACATAGCGCTGAGAGAGCTCCTGTGAAGGGGCAACAGATAGCGGTGAGAGGTAGTTAGAGCTGCTGTGACTGTGCAAGAGAGAGAGGTGAGAGTTGGGACTGCGTTGAAGGGGCAGCACAGAGCGCTGAGAGATAGAGCTGGTGTGAAGGGGCAACAGAGAGCGCTGAGATTTAGTCAGAGCTGCTCTGAAGGGCAACAGAGAGCGCTGAGATTTAGTGAGAGCTGCACTGAAGGGGCAACAGCGAGCGCTGAGAGTTAGAGCTGCGTTGAAGGGGCAACACAGAGCATTGAGAGTCAGGGCTGCTGTGAAGCGGAAACAGAGTGGTGAGAGTTAGAGCTGCTGTGAAGGGGAAACAGAGTGGAGAGAGTTAGAGCTGTTGTGAAGGGGCAACACACAGCGCTGAGAGTTAGAGCTGCTGGGAAGGGGCAACAGAGCTCGCTGAGGTTCAGAGCTGCTGTGAACGGGCAAGTGAGAGCGCTTAGAATTAGAGCTGCTCTGAAGAAGCAAACAGAGCGCTGAGAGATAGAGCTGCTGTGGAGGGGAAACAGAGAGCGCTGAGATTCAGTCAGAGCTGCTCTGAAGGGCAACAGAGAGCGCTGATAGTTAGAGCTGCGTTAAAGGGGCAACAAAGAGTGCTGTGAGTTAGAGTTGCATTGAAGGGGCAAATAAGAGCGCTTAGATTTAGAGCTGCTCTGAAGGAGCAAACAGAGCGGTGAGAGTTAGTCAGAGCTCCTGTGAAGGGGCAATAGAGAGCACTGAGAGTTCAAGCTGCTTTGGAGGGGAAACAGAGAGCACTGAGATTTAGTCAGAGCTGCTCTGAAGGGCAATAGAGAGCGGTTAGAGTTAGAGCTGCGTTAAATTGGGAACAGAGAGTGCTGTGAGTTAGAGCTGCATTGAAGGGGCATCTGAGATCGCTTAGAGTTAGAGCTGCTGTGAAAGGTAAACAGAGAGAGGTCTGAGAGTTAGGGCAGCGTTGAAGGGGCAACATGGAGTGCTGAGAGATAGAGCTGGTGTGAAGGGGCAACAGAGAGTGGAGAGAATTAGAGCTGTTGTGAAGGGGCAACACAGAGCACTGAGAGTTAGAGCTGCTGGGAAGGGGCAACACAGAGCGCTGAGATTTAGTCAGAGCTGCTCTGAAGAGGCAACAGCGAGCGCTGAGCGATAGAGCTGCGTTGAAGGGGCAAGAGAGAGCGATGAGGTCCAGCTGCTGTGAACGGGCAACTGAGAGCGCTTAGAATTAGAGCTGCTCTGAAGGAGCAAACAGAGCGGTGAGAGTTAGTCAGAGCTCCTGTGAAGGGGCAATAGAGAGCGCTGAGAGTTAGAGCTGCTGTGAAGGGGCAACACAGAGCACTGGAAGTTAGAGCTGCTGAGAAGGGGCAACTGACAGCGCTTAGAGTTACAGCTGCTGTGAAGGGGCAACACAGAGCGCTTGAGAGTCAGTCAGTGCTCCTGTGAAGGGGCACCAGAGATCGCTGAGAATTAGAGCTGCGTTGAAGGGCAACAGAGAGCGGTGAGAGTTAGAGCTGCGTTAAAGTGGGAACAGAGAGTGCTGTGAGTTATAGAGCTGCACTGAAGGGGCAACTGAGAGCGCTTAGAGTTAGAGCTGCTGTGAAGGGGAAACAGAGAGAGCTCTGAGAGTTAGAGCTGCGTTGAAGGGGCAACACGGAGTGGTGAGATTTAGCGTTGCTGAGAAAGGGCAACACATAGCGCTGAGAGAGCTCCTGTGAAGGGGCAGCAGATAGCGGTGAGAGGTAGTTAGAGCTGCTGTGACTGTGCAAGAGAGAGAGGTGAGAGTTGGGACTGCGTTGAAGGGGCAGCACAGAGCGCTGAGAGATAGAGCCGGTGTGAAGGGGCAACAGAGAGCGCTGAGATTTATTCAGAGCTGCTCTGAAGGGGCAACGGTCAGGGCTGAGAGTTATATCTGCTATGAATGGGCAACAGAGAGCGCTGAGATTTAGTCAGAGCTCCTCTGAAGGGGCAACAGAGCGCTCTGAGAGTTAGAGCTGCTGTGAAGGGGCAACCGAAAGCGCTGAGATTTAGTCAGTGCTACTCTGAAGGGCAACAGAGCGCGCTGAGATTTATTCAGAGCTGCTCTGAAGGGGCAACAGTCAGGGCTGAGAGTTATATCTGCTATGAATGGGCAACAGTTGAAGGGGCAACACAGAGCGCTGAGAGATAGAGCTGCTGTGAAGGGGCTACACAGAGCGCTGAGATTTAGTCAGAGCTGCACTGAAGGCGCAACAGCGAGCGCTGAGGTTTAGAGCTGCGTCGAAGGGGCAACAGAGAGCGCTTAGAATTAGAGCTGCTCTGAAGGAGCAAACAGGGCGGTGAGAGTTAGAGCTCCTGTGAAGGGGCAGGAGAGATCGCTGAGAGATACAGCTGCTGTGGAGGGGCCACAGAGAGTGTGAGATTTCATCAGAGCTGCTCTGAAGGGGCAACTGAGAGCGCCTAAAGTTATAGGTGCTGTGAAGGGGCAACAGAGAGCGCTGCGATTTAGTCAGAGCTGCTGTGAAGGGGCAACAGAAAGTGCTGAGAGTTAGAGCTGATGTGAAGGGGAAACTGAGAGCGCTTAGCGTTAGAGCTGCTATGAATGGGCATCAGGGAGAGGTGAGATTAATTCAGAGCTGTTCTGAAGGGGCAAAAGAGAGCGCTGAGAGTTAGAGCTGATATGAAGGTGGAACTTAGAGCGCTTAGCGTTAGAGCTGCTATGAATGGGCATCAGGGAGAGGTGAGATTAATTCAGAGCTGTTCTGAAGGGGCAAAAGAGAGCGCTGAGAGTTAGAGCTGCAGATAAGTGGCAACAGGGAGCGGTGAGAGTTATTCGAAGATGTTGTGAAGGGGCAACACAGAGCGCTGAGTTAGAGCTGTTGTGAAGGGGCAACCGGGAGCGCTGAAAGTTAGTCAGAGCTGCTCTGAAGGGCAACAGAGCGCTCTGAGAGTTAGCGCTGCTGTGAAGGGGCAACAGAGAGCGCTTAGAGAGCTGCTGTGAAGGGGAAACACAGAGCGCTGAGATTTAGTGAGAGCTGCACTGAAGGGGCAACCCAGAGTGCTGTGAGTTAGAGCTGCTGAGAAGGGGCAACTGAGTGCACTTAGAGTTACAGCTGCTGTGAAGGGGCAGCAGACAACGCTTGAGAATCTGTCAGCGCTCCTGTGAAGGGGCACCAGGGATCGCTGAGAATTAGAGCTGCGTTGAAGGGGCAACACGGAGTGGTGAGATTTAGCGTTGCTGAGAAGGGGCAACACATAGCGCTGAGAGAGCTCCTGTGAAGGGGCAACAGATAGCGGTGAGAGGTAGTTAGAGCTGCTGTGACTGTGCAAGAGAGAGAGGTGAGAGTTGGGACTGCGTTGAAGGGGCAGCACAGAGCGCTGAGAGATAGAGCTGGTGTGAAGGGGCAACAGCGAGCGCTGAGATTTAGTCAGAGCTGCTCTGAAGGGCAACAGAGAGCGCTGAGATTTAGTGAGAGCTGCACTGAAGGGGCAACAGCGAGCGCTGAGAGTTAGAGCTGCGTTGAAGGGGCAACACAGAGCATTGAGAGTCAGGGCTGCTGTGAAGCGGAAACAGAGTGGTGAGAGTTAGAGCTGCTGTGAAGGGGAAACAGAGAGTGGAGAGAGTTAGAGCTGTTGTGAAGGGGCAACACACAGCGCTGAGAGTTAGAGCTGCTGGGAAGGGGCAACAGAGCTCGCTGAGGTTCAGAGCTGCTGTGAACGGGCAAGTGAGAGCGCTTAGAATTAGAGCTGCTCTGAAGAAGCAAACAGAGCGCTGAGAGATAGAGCTCCTGTGGAGGGGAAACAGAGAGCGCTGAGATTCAGTCAGAGCTGCTCTGAAGGGCAACAGAGAGCGCTGATAGTTAGAGCTGCGTTAAAGGGGCAACAAAGAGTGCTGTGAGTTAGAGTTGCATTGAAGGGGCAAATAAGAGCGCTTAGATTTAGAGCTGCTCTGAAGGAGCAAACAGAGCGGTGAGAGTTAGTCAGAGCTCCTGTGAAGGGGCAATAGAGAGCACTGAGAGTTCAAGCTGCTTTGGAGGGGAAACAGAGAGCGCTGAGATTTAGTCAGAGCTGCTCTGAAGGGCAATAGAGAGCGGTTAGAGTTAGAGCTGCGTTAAATTGGGAACAGAGAGTGCTGTGAGTTAGAGCTGCATTGAAGGGGCATCTGAGATCGCTTAGAGTTAGAGCTGCTGTGAAAGGTAAACAGAGAGAGGTCTGAGAGTTAGGGCAGCGTTGAAGGGGCAACATGGAGTGCTGAGAGATAGAGCTGGTGTGAAGGGGCAACAGAGAGTGGAGAGAATTAGAGCTGTTGTGAAGGGGCAACACAGAGCACTGAGAGTTAGAGCTGCTGGGAAGGGGCAACACAGAGCGCTGAGATTTAGTCAGAGCTGCTCTGAAGAGGCAACAGCGAGCGCTGAGCGATAGAGCTGCGTTGAAGGGGCAAGAGAGAGCGATGAGGTCCAGCTGCTGTGAACGGGCAACTGAGAGCGCTTAGAATTAGAGCTGCTCTGAAGGAGCAAACAGAGCGGTGAGAGTTAGTCAGAGCTCCTGTGAAGGGGCAATAGAGAGCGCTGAGAGTTAGAGCTGCTGTGAAGGGGCAACACAGAGCACTGGAAGTTAGAGCTGCTGAGAAGGGGCAACTGACAGCGCTTAGAGTTACAGCTGCTGTGAAGGGGCAACACAGAGCGCTTGAGAGTCAGTCAGTGCTCCTGTGAAGGGGCACCAGAGATCGCTGAGAATTAGAGCTGCGTTGAAGGGCAACAGAGAGCGGTGAGAGTTAGAGCTGCGTTAAAGTGGGAACAGAGAGTGCTGTGAGTTATAGAGCTGCACTGAAGGGGCAACTGAGAGCGCTTAGAGTTAGAGCTGCTGTGAAGGGGAAACAGAGAGAGCTCTGAGAGTTAGAGCTGCGTTGAAGGGGCAACACGGAGTGGTGAGATTTAGCGTTGCTGAGAAAGGGCAACACATAGCGCTGAGAGAGCTCCTGTGAAGGGGCAGCAGATAGCGGTGAGAGGTAGTTAGAGCTGCTGTGACTGTGCAAGAGAGAGAGGTGAGAGTTGGGACTGCGTTGAAGGGGCAGCACAGAGCGCTGAGAGATAGAGCCGGTGTGAAGGGGCAACAGAGAGCGCTGAGATTTATTCAGAGCTGCTCTGAAGGGGCAACGGTCAGGGCTGAGAGTTATATCTGCTATGAATGGGCAACAGAGAGCGCTGAGATTTAGTCAGAGCTCCTCTGAAGGGGCAACAGAGCGCTCTGAGAGTTAGAGCTGCTGTGAAGGGGCAACCGAAAGCGCTGAGATTTAGTCAGTGCTACTCTGAAGGGCAACAGAGCGCGCTGAGATTTATTCAGAGCTGCTCTGAAGGGGCAACAGTCAGGGCTGAGAGTTATATCTGCTATGAATGGGCAACAGTTGAAGGGGCAACACAGAGCGCTGAGAGATAGAGCTGCTGTGAAGGGGCTACACAGAGCGCTGAGATTTAGTCAGAGCTGCACTGAAGGCGCAACAGCGAGCGCTGAGGTTTAGAGCTGCGTCGAAGGGGCAACAGAGAGCGCTTAGAATTAGAGCTGCTCTGAAGGAGCAAACAGGGCGGTGAGAGTTAGAGCTCCTGTGAAGGGGCAGGAGAGATCGCTGAGAGATACAGCTGCTGTGGAGGGGCCACAGAGAGTGTGAGATTTCATCAGAGCTGCTCTGAAGGGGCAACTGAGAGCGCTTAAAGTTATAGGTGCTGTGAAGGGGCAACAGAGAGCGCTGCGATTTAGTCAGAGCTGCTGTGAAGGGGCAACAGAAAGTGCTGAGAGTTAGAGCTGATGTGAAGGGGAAACTGAGAGCGCTTAGCGTTAGAGCTGCTATGAATGGGCATCAGGGAGAGGTGAGATTAATTCAGAGCTGTTCTGAAGGGGCAAAAGAGAGCGCTGAGAGTTAGAGCTGCAGATAAGTGGCAACAGGGAGCGGTGAGAGTTATTCGAAGATGTTGTGAAGGGGCAACACAGAGCGCTGAGTTAGAGCTGTTGTGAAGGGGCAACCGGGAGCGCTGAAAGTTAGTCAGAGCTGCTCTGAAGGGCAACAGAGCGCTCTGCGAGTTAGCGCTGCTGTGAAGGGGCAACAGAGAGCGCTTAGAGAGCTGCTGTGAAGGGGAAACACAGAGCGCTGAGATTTAGTGAGAGCTGCACTGAAGGGGCAACCCAGAGTGCTGTGAGTTAGAGCTGCTGAGAAGGGGCAACTGAGTGCACTTAGAGTTACAGCTGCTGTGAAGGGGCAGCAGACAACGCTTGAGAATCTGTCAGCGCTCCTGTGAAGGGGCACCAGGGATGGCTGAGAATTAGAGCTGCGTTGAAGGGGCAACACGGAGTGGTGAGATTTAGCGTTGCTGAGAAGGGGCAACACATAGCGCTGAGAGAGCTCCTGTGAAGGGGCAACAGATAGCGGTGAGAGGTAGTTAGAGCTGCTGTGACTGTGCAAGAGAGAGAGGTGAGAGTTGGGACTGCGTTGAAGGGGCAGCACAGAGCGCTGAGAGATAGAGCTGGTGTGAAGGGGCAACAGAGAGCGCTGAGATTTAGTCAGAGCTGCTCTGAAGGGCAACAGAGAGCGCTGAGATTTAGTGAGAGCTGCACTGAAGGGGCAACAGCGAGCGCTGAGAGTTAGAGCTGCGTTGAAGGGGCAACACAGAGCATTGAGAGTCAGGGCTGCTGTGAAGCGGAAACAGAGTGGTGAGAGTTAGAGCTGCTGTGAAGGGGAAACAGAGTGGAGAGAGTTAGAGCTGTTGTGAAGGGGCAACACACAGCGCTGAGAGTTAGAGCTGCTGGGAAGGGGCAACAGAGCTCGCTGAGGTTCAGAGCTGCTGTGAACGGGCAAGTGAGAGCGCTTAGAATTAGAGCTGCTCTGAAGAAGCAAACAGAGCGCTGAGAGATAGAGCTGCTGTGGAGGGGAAACAGAGAGCGCTGAGATTCAGTCAGAGCTGCTCTGAAGGGCAACAGAGAGCGCTGATAGTTAGAGCTGCGTTAAAGGGGCAACAAAGAGTGCTGTGAGTTAGAGTTGCATTGAAGGGGCAAATAAGAGCGCTTAGATTTAGAGCTGCTCTGAAGGAGCAAACAGAGCGGTGAGAGTTAGTCAGAGCTCCTGTGAAGGGGCAATAGAGAGCACTGAGAGTTCAAGCTGCTTTGGAGGGGAAACAGAGAGCACTGAGATTTAGTCAGAGCTGCTCTGAAGGGCAATAGAGAGCGGTTAGAGTTAGAGCTGCGTTAAATTGGGAACAGAGAGTGCTGTGAGTTAGAGCTGCATTGAAGGGGCATCTGAGATCGCTTAGAGTTAGAGCTGCTGTGAAAGGTAAACAGAGAGAGGTCTGAGAGTTAGGGCAGCGTTGAAGGGGCAACATGGAGTGCTGAGAGATAGAGCTGGTGTGAAGGGGCAACAGAGAGTGGAGAGAATTAGAGCTGTTGTGAAGGGGCAACACAGAGCACTGAGAGTTAGAGCTGCTGGGAAGGGGCAACACAGAGCGCTGAGATTTAGTCAGAGCTGCTCTGAAGAGGCAACAGCGAGCGCTGAGCGATAGAGCTGCGTTGAAGGGGCAAGAGAGAGCGATGAGGTCCAGCTGCTGTGAACGGGCAACTGAGAGCGCTTAGAATTAGAGCTGCTCTGAAGGAGCAAACAGAGCGGTGAGAGTTAGTCAGAGCTCCTGTGAAGGGGCAATAGAGAGCGCTGAGAGTTAGAGCTGCTGTGAAGGGGCAACACAGAGCACTGGAAGTTAGAGCTGCTGAGAAGGGGCAACTGACAGCGCTTAGAGTTACAGCTGCTGTGAAGGGGCAACACAGAGCGCTTGAGAGTCAGTCAGTGCTCCTGTGAAGGGGCACCAGAGATCGCTGAGAATTAGAGCTGCGTTGAAGGGCAACAGAGAGCGGTGAGAGTTAGAGCTGCGTTAAAGTGGGAACAGAGAGTGCTGTGAGTTATAGAGCTGCACTGAAGGGGCAACTGAGAGCGCTTAGAGTTAGAGCTGCTGTGAAGGGGAAACAGAGAGAGCTCTGAGAGTTAGAGCTGCGTTGAAGGGGCAACACGGAGTGGTGAGATTTAGCGTTGCTGAGAAAGGGCAACACATAGCGCTGAGAGAGCTCCTGTGAAGGGGCAGCAGATAGCGGTGAGAGGTAGTTAGAGCTGCTGTGACTGTGCAAGAGAGAGAGGTGAGAGTTGGGACTGCGTTGAAGGGGCAGCACAGAGCGCTGAGAGATAGAGCCGGTGTGAAGGGGCAACAGAGAGCGCTGAGATTTATTCAGAGCTGCTCTGAAGGGGCAACGGTCAGGGCTGAGAGTTATATCTGCTATGAATGGGCAACAGAGAGCGCTGAGATTTAGTCAGAGCTCCTCTGAAGGGGCAACAGAGCGCTCTGAGAGTTAGAGCTGCTGTGAAGGGGCAACCGAAAGCGCTGAGATTTAGTCAGTGCTACTCTGAAGGGCAACAGAGCACGCTGAGATTTATTCAGAGCTGCTCTGAAGGGGCAACAGTCAGGGCTGAGAGTTATATCTGCTATGAATGGGCAACAGTTGAAGGGGCAACACAGAGCGCTGAGAGATAGAGCTGCTGTGAAGGGGCTACACAGAGCGCTGAGATTTAGTCAGAGCTGCACTGAAGGCGCAACAGCGAGCGCTGAGGTTTAGAGCTGCGTCGAAGGGGCAACAGAGAGCGCTTAGAATTAGAGCTGCTCTGAAGGAGCAAACAGGGCGGTGAGAGTTAGAGCTCCTGTGAAGGGGCAGGAGAGATCGCTGAGAGATACAGCTGCTGTGGAGGGGCCACAGAGAGTGTGAGATTTCATCAGAGCTGCTCTGAAGGGGCAACTGAGAGCGCTTAAAGTTATAGGTGCTGTGAAGGGGCAACAGAGAGCGCTGCGATTTAGTCAGAGCTGCTGTGAAGGGGCAACAGAAAGTGCTGAGAGTTAGAGCTGATGTGAAGGGGAAACTGAGAGCGCTTAGCGTTAGAGCTGCTATGAATGGGCATCAGGGAGAGGTGAGATTAATTCAGAGCTGTTCTGAAGGGGCAAAAGAGAGCGCTGAGAGTTAGAGCTGCAGATAAGTGGCAACAGGGAGCGGTGAGAGTTATTCGAAGATGTTGTGAAGGGGCAACACAGAGCGCTGAGTTAGAGCTGTTGTGAAGGGGCAACCGGGAGCGCTGAAAGTTAGTCAGAGCTGCTCTGAAGGGCAACAGAGCGCTCTGCGAGTTAGCGCTGCTGTGAAGGGGCAACAGAGAGCGCTTAGAGAGCTGCTGTGAAGGGGAAACACAGAGCGCTGAGATTTAGTGAGAGCTGCACTGAAGGGGCAACCCAGAGTGCTGTGAGTTAGAGCTGCTGAGAAGGGGCAACTGAGTGCACTTAGAGTTACAGCTGCTGTGAAGGGGCAGCAGACAACGCTTGAGAATCTGTCAGCGCTCCTGTGAAGGGGCACCAGGGATGGCTGAGAATTAGAGCTGCGTTGAAGGGGCAACACGGAGTGGTGAGATTTAGCGTTGCTGAGAAGGGGCAACACATAGCGCTGAGAGAGCTCCTGTGAAGGGGCAACAGATAGCGGTGAGAGGTAGTTAGAGCTGCTGTGACTGTGCAAGAGAGAGAGGTGAGAGTTGGGACTGCGTTGAAGGGGCAGCACAGAGCGCTGAGAGATAGAGCTGGTGTGAAGGGGCAACAGAGAGCGCTGAGATTTAGTCAGAGCTGCTCTGAAGGGCAACAGAGAGCGCTGAGATTTAGTGAGAGCTGCACTGAAGGGGCAACAGCGAGCGCTGAGAGTTAGAGCTGCGTTGAAGGGGCAACACAGAGCATTGAGAGTCAGGGCTGCTGTGAAGCGGAAACAGAGTGGTGAGAGTTAGAGCTGCTGTGAAGGGGAAACAGAGAGTGGAGAGAGTTAGAGCTGTTGTGAAGGGGCAACACACAGCGCTGAGAGTTAGAGCTGCTGGGAAGGGGCAACAGAGCTCGCTGAGGTTCAGAGCTGCTGTGAACGGGCAAGTGAGAGCGCTTAGAATTAGAGCTGCTCTGAAGAAGCAAACAGAGCGCTGAGAGATAGAGCTCCTGTGGAGGGGAAACAGAGAGCGCTGAGATTCAGTCAGAGCTGCTCTGAAGGGCAACAGAGAGCGCTGATAGTTAGAGCTGCGTTAAAGGGGCAACAAAGAGTGCTGTGAGTTAGAGTTGCATTGAAGGGGCAAATAAGAGCGCTTAGATTTAGAGCTGCTCTGAAGGAGCAAACAGAGCGGTGAGAGTTAGTCAGAGCTCCTGTGAAGGGGCAATAGAGAGCACTGAGAGTTCAAGCTGCTTTGGAGGGGAAACAGAGAGCGCTGAGATTTAGTCAGAGCTGCTCTGAAGGGCAATAGAGAGCGGTTAGAGTTAGAGCTGCGTTAAATTGGGAACAGAGAGTGCTGTGAGTTAGAGCTGCATTGAAGGGGCATCTGAGATCGCTTAGAGTTAGAGCTGCTGTGAAAGGTAAACAGAGAGAGGTCTGAGAGTTAGGGCAGCGTTGAAGGGGCAACATGGAGTGCTGAGAGATAGAGCTGGTGTGAAGGGGCAACAGAGAGTGGAGAGAATTAGAGCTGTTGTGAAGGGGCAACACAGAGCACTGAGAGTTAGAGCTGCTGGGAAGGGGCAACACAGAGCGCTGAGATTTAGTCAGAGCTGCTCTGAAGAGGCAACAGCGAGCGCTGAGCGATAGAGCTGCGTTGAAGGGGCAAGAGAGAGCGATGAGGTCCAGCTGCTGTGAACGGGCAACTGAGAGCGCTTAGAATTAGAGCTGCTCTGAAGGAGCAAACAGAGCGGTGAGAGTTAGTCAGAGCTCCTGTGAAGGGGCAATAGAGAGCGCTGAGAGTTAGAGCTGCTGTGAAGGGGCAACACAGAGCACTGGAAGTTAGAGCTGCTGAGAAGGGGCAACTGACAGCGCTTAGAGTTACAGCTGCTGTGAAGGGGCAACACAGAGCGCTTGAGAGTCAGTCAGTGCTCCTGTGAAGGGGCACCAGAGATCGCTGAGAATTAGAGCTGCGTTGAAGGGCAACAGAGAGCGGTGAGAGTTAGAGCTGCGTTAAAGTGGGAACAGAGAGTGCTGTGAGTTATAGAGCTGCACTGAAGGGGCAACTGAGAGCGCTTAGAGTTAGAGCTGCTGTGAAGGGGAAACAGAGAGAGCTCTGAGAGTTAGAGCTGCGTTGAAGGGGCAACACGGAGTGGTGAGATTTAGCGTTGCTGAGAAAGGGCAACACATAGCGCTGAGAGAGCTCCTGTGAAGGGGCAGCAGATAGCGGTGAGAGGTAGTTAGAGCTGCTGTGACTGTGCAAGAGAGAGAGGTGAGAGTTGGGACTGCGTTGAAGGGGCAGCACAGAGCGCTGAGAGATAGAGCCGGTGTGAAGGGGCAACAGAGAGCGCTGAGATTTATTCAGAGCTGCTCTGAAGGGGCAACGGTCAGGGCTGAGAGTTATATCTGCTATGAATGGGCAACAGAGAGCGCTGAGATTTAGTCAGAGCTCCTCTGAAGGGGCAACAGAGCGCTCTGAGAGTTAGAGCTGCTGTGAAGGGGCAACCGAAAGCGCTGAGATTTAGTCATTGCTACTCTGAAGGGCAACAGAGCGCGCTGAGATTTATTCAGAGCTGCTCTGAAGGGGCAACAGTCAGGGCTGAGAGTTATATCTGCTATGAATGGGCAACAGTTGAAGGGGCAACACAGAGCGCTGAGAGATAGAGCTGCTGTGAAGGGGCTACACAGAGCGCTGAGATTTAGTCAGAGCTGCACTGAAGGCGCAACAGCGAGCGCTGAGGTTTAGAGCTGCGTCGAAGGGGCAACAGAGAGCGCTTAGAATTAGAGCTGCTCTGAAGGAGCAAACAGGGCGGTGAGAGTTAGAGCTCCTGTGAAGGGGCAGGAGAGATCGCTGAGAGATACAGCTGCTGTGGAGGGGCCACAGAGAGTGTGAGATTTCATCAGAGCTGCTCTGAAGGGGCAACTGAGAGCGCTTAAAGTTATAGGTGCTGTGAAGGGGCAACAGAGAGCGCTGCGATTTAGTCAGAGCTGCTGTGAAGGGGCAACAGAAAGTGCTGAGAGTTAGAGCTGATGTGAAGGGGAGACTGAGAGCGCTTAGCGTTAGAGCTGCTATGAATGGGCATCAGGGAGAGGTGAGATTAATTCAGAGCTGTTCTGAAGGGGCAAAAGAGAGCGCTGAGAGTTAGAGCTGCAGATAAGTGGCAACAGGGAGCGGTGAGAGTTATTCGAAGATGTTGTGAAGGGGCAACACAGAGCGCTGAGTTAGAGCTGTTGTGAAGGGGCAACCGGGAGCGCTGAAAGTTAGTCAGAGCTGCTCTGAAGGGCAACAGAGCGCTCTGCGAGTTAGCGCTGCTGTGAAGGGGCAACAGAGAGCGCTTAGAGAGCTGCTGTGAAGGGGAAACACAGAGCGCTGAGATTTAGTGAGAGCTGCACTGAAGGGGCAACCCAGAGTGCTGTGAGTTAGAGCTGCTGAGAAGGGGCAACTGAGTGCACTTAGAGTTACAGCTGCTGTGAAGGGGCAGCAGACAACGCTTGAGAATCTGTCAGCGCTCCTGTGAAGGGGCACCAGGGATGGCTGAGAATTAGAGCTGCGTTGAAGGGGCAACACGGAGTGGTGAGATTTAGCGTTGCTGAGAAGGGGCAACACATAGCGCTGAGAGAGCTCCTGTGAAGGGGCAACAGATAGCGGTGAGAGGTAGTTAGAGCTGCTGTGACTGTGCAAGAGAGAGAGGTGAGAGTTGGGACTGCGTTGAAGGGGCAGCACAGAGCGCTGAGAGATAGAGCTGGTGTGAAGGGGCAACAGAGAGCGCTGAGATTTAGTCAGAGCTGCTCTGAAGGGCAACAGAGAGCGCTGAGATTTAGTGAGAGCTGCACTGAAGGGGCAACAGCGAGCGCTGAGAGTTAGAGCTGCGTTGAAGGGGCAACACAGAGCATTGAGAGTCAGGGCTGCTGTGAAGCGGAAACAGAGTGGTGAGAGTTAGAGCTGCTGTGAAGGGGAAACAGAGTGGAGAGAGTTAGAGCTGTTGTGAAGGGGCAACACACAGCGCTGAGAGTTAGAGCTGCTGGGAAGGGGCAACAGAGCTCGCTGAGGTTCAGAGCTGCTGTGAACGGGCAAGTGAGAGCGCTTAGAATTAGAGCTGCTCTGAAGAAGCAAACAGAGCGCTGAGAGATAGAGCTGCTGTGGAGGGGAAACAGAGAGCGCTGAGATTCAGTCAGAGCTGCTCTGAAGGGCAACAGAGAGCGCTGATAGTTAGAGCTGCGTTAAAGGGGCAACAAAGAGTGCTGTGAGTTAGAGTTGCATTGAAGGGGCAAATAAGAGCGCTTAGATTTAGAGCTGCTCTGAAGGAGCAAACAGAGCGGTGAGAGTTAGTCAGAGCTCCTGTGAAGGGGCAATAGAGAGCACTGAGAGTTCAAGCTGCTTTGGAGGGGAAACAGAGAGCGCTGAGATTTAGTCAGAGCTGCTCTGAAGGGCAATAGAGAGCGGTTAGAGTTAGAGCTGCGTTAAATTGGGAACAGAGAGTGATGTGAGTTAGAGCTGCATTGAAGGGGCATCTGAGATCGCTTAGAGTTAGAGCTGCTGTGAAAGGTAAACAGAGAGAGGTCTGAGAGTTAGGGCAGCGTTGAAGGGGCAACATGGAGTGCTGAGAGATAGAGCTGGTGTGAAGGGGCAACAGAGAGTGGAGAGAATTAGAGCTGTTGTGAAGGGGCAACACAGAGCACTGAGAGTTAGAGCTGCTGGGAAGGGGCAACACAGAGCGCTGAGATTTAGTCAGAGCTGCTCTGAAGAGGCAACAGCGAGCGCTGAGCGATAGAGCTGCGTTGAAGGGGCAAGAGAGAGCGATGAGGTCCAGCTGCTGTGAACGGGCAACTGAGAGCGCTTAGAATTAGAGCTGCTCTGAAGGAGCAAACAGAGCGGTGAGAGTTAGTCAGAGCTCCTGTGAAGGGGCAATAGAGAGCGCTGAGAGTTAGAGCTGCTGTGAAGGGGCAACACAGAGCACTGGAAGTTAGAGCTGCTGAGAAGGGGCAACTGACAGCGCTTAGAGTTACAGCTGCTGTGAAGGGGCAACACAGAGCGCTTGAGAGTCAGTCAGTGCTCCTGTGAAGGGGCACCAGAGATCGCTGAGAATTAGAGCTGCGTTGAAGGGCAACAGAGAGCGGTGAGAGTTAGAGCTGCGTTAAAGTGGGAACAGAGAGTGCTGTGAGTTATAGAGCTGCACTGAAGGGGCAACTGAGAGCGCTTAGAGTTAGAGCTGCTGTGAAGGGGAAACAGAGAGAGCTCTGAGAGTTAGAGCTGCGTTGAAGGGGCAACACGGAGTGGTGAGATTTAGCGTTGCTGAGAAAGGGCAACACATAGCGCTGAGAGAGCTCCTGTGAAGGGGCAGCAGATAGCGGTGAGAGGTAGTTAGAGCTGCTGTGACTGTGCAAGAGAGAGAGGTGAGAGTTGGGACTGCGTTGAAGGGGCAGCACAGAGCGCTGAGAGATAGAGCCGGTGTGAAGGGGCAACAGAGAGCGCTGAGATTTATTCAGAGCTGCTCTGAAGGGGCAACGGTCAGGGCTGAGAGTTATATCTGCTATGAATGGGCAACAGAGAGCGCTGAGATTTAGTCAGAGCTCCTCTGAAGGGGCAACAGAGCGCTCTGAGAGTTAGAGCTGCTGTGAAGGGGCAACCGAAAGCGCTGAGATTTAGTCAGTGCTACTCTGAAGGGCAACAGAGCGCGCTGAGATTTATTCAGAGCTGCTCTGAAGGGGCAACAGTCAGGGCTGAGAGTTATATCTGCTATGAATGGGCAACAGTTGAAGGGGCAACACAGAGCGCTGAGAGATAGAGCTGCTGTGAAGGGGCTACACAGAGCGCTGAGATTTAGTCAGAGCTGCACTGAAGGCGCAACAGCGAGCGCTGAGGTTTAGAGCTGCGTCGAAGGGGCAACAGAGAGCGCTTAGAATTAGAGCTGCTCTGAAGGAGCAAACAGGGCGGTGAGAGTTAGAGCTCCTGTGAAGGGGCAGGAGAGATCGCTGAGAGATACAGCTGCTGTGGAGGGGCCACAGAGAGTGTGAGATTTCATCAGAGCTGCTCTGAAGGGGCAACTGAGAGCGCTTAAAGTTATAGGTGCTGTGAAGGGGCAACAGAGAGCGCTGCGATTTAGTCAGAGCTGCTGTGAAGGGGCAACAGAAAGTGCTGAGAGTTAGAGCTGATGTGAAGGGGAGACTGAGAGCGCTTAGCGTTAGAGCTGCTATGAATGGGCATCAGGGAGAGGTGAGATTAATTCAGAGCTGTTCTGAAGGGGCAAAAGAGAGCGCTGAGAGTTAGAGCTGCAGATAAGTGGCAACAGGGAGCGGTGAGAGTTATTCGAAGATGTTGTGAAGGGGCAACACAGAGCGCTGAGTTAGAGCTGTTGTGAAGGGGCAACCGGGAGCGCTGAAAGTTAGTCAGAGCTGCTCTGAAGGGCAACAGAGCGCTCTGCGAGTTAGCGCTGCTGTGAAGGGGCAACAGAGAGCGCTTAGAGAGCTGCTGTGAAGGGGAAACACAGAGCGCTGAGATTTAGTGAGAGCTGCACTGAAGGGGCAACCCAGAGTGCTGTGAGTTAGAGCTGCTGAGAAGGGGCAACTGAGTGCACTTAGAGTTACAGCTGCTGTGAAGGGGCAGCAGACAACGCTTGAGAATCTGTCAGCGCTCCTGTGAAGGGGCACCAGGGATGGCTGAGAATTAGAGCTGCGTTGAAGGGGCAACACGGAGTGGTGAGATTTAGCGTTGCTGAGAAGGGGCAACACATAGCGCTGAGAGAGCTCCTGTGAAGGGGCAACAGATAGCGGTGAGAGGTAGTTAGAGCTGCTGTGACTGTGCAAGAGAGAGAGGTGAGAGTTGGGACTGCGTTGAAGGGGCAGCACAGAGCGCTGAGAGATAGAGCTGGTGTGAAGGGGCAACAGAGAGCGCTGAGATTTAGTCAGAGCTGCTCTGAAGGGCAACAGAGAGCGCTGAGATTTAGTGAGAGCTGCACTGAAGGGGCAACAGCGAGCGCTGAGAGTTAGAGCTGCGTTGAAGGGGCAACACAGAGCATTGAGAGTCAGGGCTGCTGTGAAGCGGAAACAGAGTGGTGAGAGTTAGAGCTGCTGTGAAGGGGAAACAGAGAGTGGAGAGAGTTAGAGCTGTTGTGAAGGGGCAACACACAGCGCTGAGAGTTAGAGCTGCTGGGAAGGGGCAACAGAGCTCGCTGAGGTTCAGAGCTGCTGTGAACGGGCAAGTGAGAGCGCTTAGAATTAGAGCTGCTCTGAAGAAGCAAACAGAGCGCTGAGAGATAGAGCTGCTGTGGAGGGGAAACAGAGAGCGCTGAGATTCAGTCAGAGCTGCTCTGAAGGGCAACAGAGAGCGCTGATAGTTAGAGCTGCGTTAAAGGGGCAACAAAGAGTGCTGTGAGTTAGAGTTGCATTGAAGGGGCAAATAAGAGCGCTTAGATTTAGAGCTGCTCTGAAGGAGCAAACAGAGCGGTGAGAGTTAGTCAGAGCTCCTGTGAAGGGGCAATAGAGAGCACTGAGAGTTCAAGCTGCTTTGGAGGGGAAACAGAGAGCGCTGAGATTTAGTCAGAGCTGCTCTGAAGGGCAATAGAGAGCGGTTAGAGTTAGAGCTGCGTTAAATTGGGAACAGAGAGTGCTGTGAGTTAGAGCTGCATTGAAGGGGCATCTGAGATCGCTTAGAGTTAGAGCTGCTGTGAAAGGTAAACAGAGAGAGGTCTGAGAGTTAGGGCAGCGTTGAAGGGGCAACATGGAGTGCTGAGAGATAGAGCTGGTGTGAAGGGGCAACAGAGAGTGGAGAGAATTAGAGCTGTTGTGAAGGGGCAACACAGAGCACTGAGAGTTAGAGCTGCTGGGAAGGGGCAACACAGAGCGCTGAGATTTAGTCAGAGCTGCTCTGAAGAGGCAACAGCGAGCGCTGAGCGATAGAGCTGCGTTGAAGGGGCAAGAGAGAGCGATGAGGTCCAGCTGCTGTGAACGGGCAACTGAGAGCGCTTAGAATTAGAGCTGCTCTGAAGGAGCAAACAGAGCGGTGAGAGTTAGTCAGAGCTCCTGTGAAGGGGCAATAGAGAGCGCTGAGAGTTAGAGCTGCTGTGAAGGGGCAACACAGAGCACTGGAAGTTAGAGCTGCTGAGAAGGGGCAACTGACAGCGCTTAGAGTTACAGCTGCTGTGAAGGGGCAACACAGAGCGCTTGAGAGTCAGTCAGTGCTCCTGTGAAGGGGCACCAGAGATCGCTGAGAATTAGAGCTGCGTTGAAGGGCAACAGAGAGCGGTGAGAGTTAGAGCTGCGTTAAAGTGGGAACAGAGAGTGCTGTGAGTTATAGAGCTGCACTGAAGGGGCAACTGAGAGCGCTTAGAGTTAGAGCTGCTGTGAAGGGGAAACAGAGAGAGCTCTGAGAGTTAGAGCTGCGTTGAAGGGGCAACACGGAGTGGTGAGATTTAGCGTTGCTGAGAAAGGGCAACACATAGCGCTGAGAGAGCTCCTGTGAAGGGGCAGCAGATAGCGGTGAGAGGTAGTTAGAGCTGCTGTGACTGTGCAAGAGAGAGAGGTGAGAGTTGGGACTGCGTTGAAGGGGCAGCACAGAGCGCTGAGAGATAGAGCCGGTGTGAAGGGGCAACAGAGAGCGCTGAGATTTATTCAGAGCTGCTCTGAAGGGGCAACGGTCAGGGCTGAGAGTTATATCTGCTATGAATGGGCAACAGAGAGCGCTGAGATTTAGTCAGAGCTCCTCTGAAGGGGCAACAGAGCGCTCTGAGAGTTAGAGCTGCTGTGAAGGGGCAACCGAAAGCGCTGAGATTTAGTCAGTGCTACTCTGAAGGGCAACAGAGCGCGCTGAGATTTATTCAGAGCTGCTCTGAAGGGGCAACAGTCAGGGCTGAGAGTTATATCTGCTATGAATGGGCAACAGTTGAAGGGGCAACACAGAGCGCTGAGAGATAGAGCTGCTGTGAAGGGGCTACACAGAGCGCTGAGATTTAGTCAGAGCTGCACTGAAGGCGCAACAGCGAGCGCTGAGGTTTAGAGCTGCGTCGAAGGGGCAACAGAGAGCGCTTAGAATTAGAGCTGCTCTGAAGGAGCAAACAGGGCGGTGAGAGTTAGAGCTCCTGTGAAGGGGCAGGAGAGATCGCTGAGAGATACAGCTGCTGTGGAGGGGCCACAGAGAGTGTGAGATTTCATCAGAGCTGCTCTGAAGGGGCAACTGAGAGCGCTTAAAGTTATAGGTGCTGTGAAGGGGCAACAGAGAGCGCTGCGATTTAGTCAGAGCTGCTGTGAAGGGGCAACAGAAAGTGCTGAGAGTTAGAGCTGATGTGAAGGGGAAACTGAGAGCGCTTAGCGTTAGAGCTGCTATGAATGGGCATCAGGGAGAGGTGAGATTAATTCAGAGCTGTTCTGAAGGGGCAAAAGAGAGCGCTGAGAGTTAGAGCTGCAGATAAGTGGCAACAGGGAGCGGTGAGAGTTATTCGAAGATGTTGTGAAGGGGCAACACAGAGCGCTGAGTTAGAGCTGTTGTGAAGGGGCAACCGGGAGCGCTGAAAGTTAGTCAGAGCTGCTCTGAAGGGCAACAGAGCGCTCTGCGAGTTAGCGCTGCTGTGAAGGGGCAACAGAGAGCGCTTAGAGAGCTGCTGTGAAGGGGAAACACAGAGCGCTGAGATTTAGTGAGAGCTGCACTGAAGGGGCAACCCAGAGTGCTGTGAGTTAGAGCTGCTGAGAAGGGGCAACTGAGTGCACTTAGAGTTACAGCTGCTGTGAAGGGGCAGCAGACAACGCTTGAGAATCTGTCAGCGCTCCTGTGAAGGGGCACCAGGGATGGCTGAGAATTAGAGCTGCGTTGAAGGGGCAACACGGAGTGGTGAGATTTAGCGTTGCTGAGAAGGGGCAACACATAGCGCTGAGAGAGCTCCTGTGAAGGGGCAACAGATAGCGGTGAGAGGTAGTTAGAGCTGCTGTGACTGTGCAAGAGAGAGAGGTGAGAGTTGGGACTGCGTTGAAGGGGCAGCACAGAGCGCTGAGAGATAGAGCTGGTGTGAAGGGGCAACAGAGAGCGCTGAGATTTAGTCAGAGCTGCTCTGAAGGGCAACAGAGAGCGCTGAGATTTAGTGAGAGCTGCACTGAAGGGGCAACAGCGAGCGCTGAGAGTTAGAGCTGCGTTGAAGGGGCAACACAGAGCATTGAGAGTCAGGGCTGCTGTGAAGCGGAAACAGAGTGGTGAGAGTTAGAGCTGCTGTGAAGGGGAAACAGAGAGTGGAGAGAGTTAGAGCTGTTGTGAAGGGGCAACACACAGCGCTGAGAGTTAGAGCTGCTGGGAAGGGGCAACAGAGCTCGCTGAGGTTCAGAGCTGCTGTGAACGGGCAAGTGAGAGCGCTTAGAATTAGAGCTGCTCTGAAGAAGCAAACAGAGCGCTGAGAGATAGAGCTGCTGTGGAGGGGAAACAGAGAGCGCTGAGATTCAGTCAGAGCTGCTCTGAAGGGCAACAGAGAGCGCTGATAGTTAGAGCTGCGTTAAAGGGGCAACAAAGAGTGCTGTGAGTTAGAGTTGCATTGAAGGGGCAAATAAGAGCGCTTAGATTTAGAGCTGCTCTGAAGGAGCAAACAGAGCGGTGAGAGTTAGTCAGAGCTCCTGTGAAGGGGCAATAGAGAGCACTGAGAGTTCAAGCTGCTTTGGAGGGGAAACAGAGAGCGCTGAGATTTAGTCAGAGCTGCTCTGAAGGGCAATAGAGAGCGGTTAGAGTTAGAGCTGCGTTAAATTGGGAACAGAGAGTGCTGTGAGTTAGAGCTGCATTGAAGGGGCATCTGAGATCGCTTAGAGTTAGAGCTGCTGTGAAAGGTAAACAGAGAGAGGTCTGAGAGTTAGGGCAGCGTTGAAGGGGCAACATGGAGTGCTGAGAGATAGAGCTGGTGTGAAGGGGCAACAGAGAGTGGAGAGAATTAGAGCTGTTGTGAAGGGGCAACACAGAGCACTGAGAGTTAGAGCTGCTGGGAAGGGGCAACACAGAGCGCTGAGATTTAGTCAGAGCTGCTCTGAAGAGGCAACAGCGAGCGCTGAGCGATAGAGCTGCGTTGAAGGGGCAAGAGAGAGCGATGAGGTCCAGCTGCTGTGAACGGGCAACTGAGAGCGCTTAGAATTAGAGCTGCTCTGAAGGAGCAAACAGAGCGGTGAGAGTTAGTCAGAGCTCCTGCGAAGGGGCAATAGAGAGCGCTGAGAGTTAGAGCTGCTGTGAAGGGGCAACACAGAGCACTGGAAGTTAGAGCTGCTGAGAAGGGGCAACTGACAGCGCTTAGAGTTACAGCTGCTGTGAAGGGGCAACACAGAGCGCTTGAGAGTCAGTCAGTGCTCCTGTGAAGGGGCACCAGAGATCGCTGAGAATTAGAGCTGCGTTGAAGGGCAACAGAGAGCGGTGAGAGTTAGAGCTGCGTTAAAGTGGGAACAGAGAGTGCTGTGAGTTATAGAGCTGCACTGAAGGGGCAACTGAGAGCGCTTAGAGTTAGAGCTGCTGTGAAGGGGAAACAGAGAGAGCTCTGAGAGTTAGAGCTGCGTTGAAGGGGCAACACGGAGTGGTGAGATTTAGCGTTGCTGAGAAAGGGCAACACATAGCGCTGAGAGAGCTCCTGTGAAGGGGCAGCAGATAGCGGTGAGAGGTAGTTAGAGCTGCTGTGACTGTGCAGGAGAGAGAGGTGAGAGTTGGGACTGCGTTGAAGGGGCAGCACAGAGCGCTGAGAGATAGAGCCGGTGTGAAGGGGCAACAGACAGCGCTGAGATTTATTCAGAGCTGCTCTGAAGGGGCAACGGTCAGGGCTGAGAGTTATATCTGCTATGAATGGGCAACAGAGAGCGCTGAGATTTAGTCAGAGCTCCTCTGAAGGGGCAACAGAGCGCTCTGAGAGTTAGAGCTGCTGTGAAGGGGCAACCGAAAGCGCTGAGATTTAGTCAGTGCTACTCTGAAGGGCAACAGAGCGCGCTGAGATTTATTCAGAGCTGCTCTGAAGGGGCAACAGTCAGGGCTGAGAGTTATATCTGCTATGAATGGGCAACAGTTGAAGGGGCAACACAGAGCGCTGAGAGATAGAGCTGCTGTGAAGGGGCTACACAGAGCGCTGAGATTTAGTCAGAGCTGCACTGAAGGCGCAACAGCGAGCGCTGAGGTTTAGAGCTGCGTCGAAGGGGCAACAGAGAGCGCTTAGAATTAGAGCTGCTCTGAAGGAGCAAACAGGGCGGTGAGAGTTAGAGCTCCTGTGAAGGGGCAGGAGAGATCGCTGAGAGATACAGCTGCTGTGGAGGGGCCACAGAGAGTGTGAGATTTCATCAGAGCTGCTCTGAAGGGGCAACTGAGAGCGCTTAAAGTTATAGGTGCTGTGAAGGGGCAACAGAGAGCGCTGCGATTTAGTCAGAGCTGCTGTGAAGGGGCAACAGAAAGTGCTGAGAGTTAGAGCTGATGTGAAGGGGAGACTGAGAGCGCTTAGCGTTAGAGCTGCTATGAATGGGCATCAGGGAGAGGTGAGATTAATTCAGAGCTGTTCTGAAGGGGCAAAAGAGAGCGCTGAGAGTTAGAGCTGCAGATAAGTGGCAACAGGGAGCGGTGAGAGTTATTCGAAGATGTTGTGAAGGGGCAACACAGAGCGCTGAGTTAGAGCTGTTGTGAAGGGGCAACCGGGAGCGCTGAAAGTTAGTCAGAGCTGCTCTGAAGGGCAACAGAGCGCTCTGCGAGTTAGCGCTGCTGTGAAGGGGCAACAGAGAGCGCTTAGAGAGCTGCTGTGAAGGGGAAACACAGAGCGCTGAGATTTAGTGAGAGCTGCACTGAAGGGGCAACCCAGAGTGCTGTGAGTTAGAGCTGCTGAGAAGGGGCAACTGAGTGCACTTAGAGTTACAGCTGCTGTGAAGGGGCAGCAGACAACGCTTGAGAATCTGTCAGCGCTCCTGTGAAGGGGCACCAGGGATGGCTGAGAATTAGAGCTGCGTTGAAGGGGCAACACGGAGTGGTGAGATTTAGCGTTGCTGAGAAGGGGCAACACATAGCGCTGAGAGAGCTCCTGTGAAGGGGCAACAGATAGCGGTGAGAGGTAGTTAGAGCTGCTGTGACTGTGCAAGAGAGAGAGGTGAGAGTTGGGACTGCGTTGAAGGGGCAGCACAGAGCGCTGAGAGATAGAGCTGGTGTGAAGGGGCAACAGAGAGCGCTGAGATTTAGTCAGAGCTGCTCTGAAGGGCAACAGAGAGCGCTGAGATTTAGTGAGAGCTGCACTGAAGGGGCAACAGCGAGCGCTGAGAGTTAGAGCTGCGTTGAAGGGGCAACACAGAGCATTGAGAGTCAGGGCTGCTGTGAAGCGGAAACAGAGTGGTGAGAGTTAGAGCTGCTGTGAAGGGGAAACAGAGAGTGGAGAGAGTTAGAGCTGTTGTGAAGGGGCAACACACAGCGCTGAGAGTTAGAGCTGCTGGGAAGGGGCAACAGAGCTCGCTGAGGTTCAGAGCTGCTGTGAACGGGCAAGTGAGAGCGCTTAGAATTAGAGCTGCTCTGAAGAAGCAAACAGAGCGCTGAGAGATAGAGCTGCTGTGGAGGGGAAACAGAGAGCGCTGAGATTCAGTCAGAGCTGCTCTGAAGGGCAACAGAGAGCGCTGATAGTTAGAGCTGCGTTAAAGGGGCAACAAAGAGTGCTGTGAGTTAGAGTTGCATTGAAGGGGCAAATAAGAGCGCTTAGATTTAGAGCTGCTCTGAAGGAGCAAACAGAGCGGTGAGAGTTAGTCAGAGCTCCTGTGAAGGGGCAATAGAGAGCACTGAGAGTTCAAGCTGCTTTGGAGGGGAAACAGAGAGCGCTGAGATTTAGTCAGAGCTGCTCTGAAGGGCAATAGAGAGCGGTTAGAGTTAGAGCTGCGTTAAATTGGGAACAGAGAGTGCTGTGAGTTAGAGCTGCATTGAAGGGGCATCTGAGATCGCTTAGAGTTAGAGCTGCTGTGAAAGGTAAACAGAGAGAGGTCTGAGAGTTAGGGCAGCGTTGAAGGGGCAACATGGAGTGCTGAGAGATAGAGCTGGTGTGAAGGGGCAACAGAGAGTGGAGAGAATTAGAGCTGTTGTGAAGGGGCAACACAGAGCACTGAGAGTTAGAGCTGCTGGGAAGGGGCAACACAGAGCGCTGAGATTTAGTCAGAGCTGCTCTGAAGAGGCAACAGCGAGCGCTGAGCGATAGAGCTGCGTTGAAGGGGCAAGAGAGAGCGATGAGGTCCAGCTGCTGTGAACGGGCAACTGAGAGCGCTTAGAATTAGAGCTGCTCTGAAGGAGCAAACAGAGCGGTGAGAGTTAGTCAGAGCTCCTGTGAAGGGGCAATAGAGAGCGCTGAGAGTTAGAGCTGCTGTGAAGGGGCAACACAGAGCACTGGAAGTTAGAGCTGCTGAGAAGGGGCAACTGACAGCGCTTAGAGTTACAGCTGCTGTGAAGGGGCAACACAGAGCGCTTGAGAGTCAGTCAGTGCTCCTGTGAAGGGGCACCAGAGATCGCTGAGAATTAGAGCTGCGTTGAAGGGCAACAGAGAGCGGTGAGAGTTAGAGCTGCGTTAAAGTGGGAACAGAGAGTGCTGTGAGTTATAGAGCTGCACTGAAGGGGCAACTGAGAGCGCTTAGAGTTAGAGCTGCTGTGAAGGGGAAACAGAGAGAGCTCTGAGAGTTAGAGCTGCGTTGAAGGGGCAACACGGAGTGGTGAGATTTAGCGTTGCTGAGAAAGGGCAACACATAGCGCTGAGAGAGCTCCTGTGAAGGGGCAGCAGATAGCGGTGAGAGGTAGTTAGAGCTGCTGTGACTGTGCAAGAGAGAGAGGTGAGAGTTGGGACTGCGTTGAAGGGGCAGCACAGAGCGCTGAGAGATAGAGCCGGTGTGAAGGGGCAACAGAGAGCGCTGAGATTTATTCAGAGCTGCTCTGAAGGGGCAACGGTCAGGGCTGAGAGTTATATCTGCTATGAATGGGCAACAGAGAGCGCTGAGATTTAGTCAGAGCTCCTCTGAAGGGGCAACAGAGCGCTCTGAGAGTTAGAGCTGCTGTGAAGGGGCAACCGAAAGCGCTGAGATTTAGTCAGTGCTACTCTGAAGGGCAACAGAGCGCGCTGAGATTTATTCAGAGCTGCTCTGAAGGGGCAACAGTCAGGGCTGAGAGTTATATCTGCTATGAATGGGCAACAGTTGAAGGGGCAACACAGAGCGCTGAGAGATAGAGCTGCTGTGAAGGGGCTACACAGAGCGCTGAGATTTAGTCAGAGCTGCACTGAAGGCGCAACAGCGAGCGCTGAGGTTTAGAGCTGCGTCGAAGGGGCAACAGAGAGCGCTTAGAATTAGAGCTGCTCTGAAGGAGCAAACAGGGCGGTGAGAGTTAGAGCTCCTGTGAAGGGGCAGGAGAGATCGCTGAGAGATACAGCTGCTGTGGAGGGGCCACAGAGAGTGTGAGATTTCATCAGAGCTGCTCTGAAGGGGCAACTGAGAGCGCTTAAAGTTATAGGTGCTGTGAAGGGGCAACAGAGAGCGCTGCGATTTAGTCAGAGCTGCTGTGAAGGGGCAACAGAAAGTGCTGAGAGTTAGAGCTGATGTGAAGGGGAAACTGAGAGCGCTTAGCGTTAGAGCTGCTATGAATGGGCATCAGGGAGAGGTGAGATTAATTCAGAGCTGTTCTGAAGGGGCAAAAGAGAGCGCTGAGAGTTAGAGCTGCAGATAAGTGGCAACAGGGAGCGGTGAGAGTTATTCGAAGATGTTGTGAAGGGGCAACACAGAGCGCTGAGTTAGAGCTGTTGTGAAGGGGCAACCGGGAGCGCTGAAAGTTAGTCAGAGCTGCTCTGAAGGGCAACAGAGCGCTCTGCGAGTTAGCGCTGCTGTGAAGGGGCAACAGAGAGCGCTTAGAGAGCTGCTGTGAAGGGGAAACACAGAGCGCTGAGATTTAGTGAGAGCTGCACTGAAGGGGCAACCCAGAGTGCTGTGAGTTAGAGCTGCTGAGAAGGGGCAACTGAGTGCACTTAGAGTTACAGCTGCTGTGAAGGGGCAGCAGACAACGCTTGAGAATCTGTCAGCGCTCCTGTGAAGGGGCACCAGGGATGGCTGAGAATTAGAGCTGCGTTGAAGGGGCAACACGGAGTGGTGAGATTTAGCGTTGCTGAGAAGGGGCAACACATAGCGCTGAGAGAGCTCCTGTGAAGGGGCAACAGATAGCGGTGAGAGGTAGTTAGAGCTGCTGTGACTGTGCAAGAGAGAGAGGTGAGAGTTGGGACTGCGTTGAAGGGGCAGCACAGAGCGCTGAGAGATAGAGCTGGTGTGAAGGGGCAACAGAGAGCGCTGAGATTTAGTCAGAGCTGCTCTGAAGGGCAACAGAGAGCGCTGAGATTTAGTGAGAGCTGCACTGAAGGGGCAACAGCGAGCGCTGAGAGTTAGAGCTGCGTTGAAGGGGCAACACAGAGCATTGAGAGTCAGGGCTGCTGTGAAGCGGAAACAGAGTGGTGAGAGTTAGAGCTGCTGTGAAGGGGAAACAGAGAGTGGAGAGAGTTAGAGCTGTTGTGAAGGGGCAACACACAGCGCTGAGAGTTAGAGCTGCTGGGAAGGGGCAACAGAGCTCGCTGAGGTTCAGAGCTGCTGTGAACGGGCAAGTGAGAGCGCTTAGAATTAGAGCTGCTCTGAAGAAGCAAACAGAGCGCTGAGAGATAGAGCTGCTGTGGAGGGGAAACAGAGAGCGCTGAGATTCAGTCAGAGCTGCTCTGAAGGGCAACAGAGAGCGCTGATAGTTAGAGCTGCGTTAAAGGGGCAACAAAGAGTGCTGTGAGTTAGAGTTGCATTGAAGGGGCAAATAAGAGCGCTTAGATTTAGAGCTGCTCTGAAGGAGCAAACAGAGCGGTGAGAGTTAGTCAGAGCTCCTGTGAAGGGGCAATAGAGAGCACTGAGAGTTCAAGCTGCTTTGGAGGGGAAACAGAGAGCGCTGAGATTTAGTCAGAGCTGCTCTGAAGGGCAATAGAGAGCGGTTAGAGTTAGAGCTGCGTTAAATTGGGAACAGAGAGTGCTGTGAGTTAGAGCTGCATTGAAGGGGCATCTGAGATCGCTTAGAGTTAGAGCTGCTGTGAAAGGTAAACAGAGAGAGGTCTGAGAGTTAGGGCAGCGTTGAAGGGGCAACATGGAGTGCTGAGAGATAGAGCTGGTGTGAAGGGGCAACAGAGAGTGGAGAGAATTAGAGCTGTTGTGAAGGGGCAACACAGAGCACTGAGAGTTAGAGCTGCTGGGAAGGGGCAACACAGAGCGCTGAGATTTAGTCAGAGCTGCTCTGAAGAGGCAACAGCGAGCGCTGAGCGATAGAGCTGCGTTGAAGGGGCAAGAGAGAGCGATGAGGTCCAGCTGCTGTGAACGGGCAACTGAGAGCGCTTAGAATTAGAGCTGCTCTGAAGGAGCAAACAGAGCGGTGAGAGTTAGTCAGAGCTCCTGCGAAGGGGCAATAGAGAGCGCTGAGAGTTAGAGCTGCTGTGAAGGGGCAACACAGAGCACTGGAAGTTAGAGCTGCTGAGAAGGGGCAACTGACAGCGCTTAGAGTTACAGCTGCTGTGAAGGGGCAACACAGAGCGCTTGAGAGTCAGTCAGTGCTCCTGTGAAGGGGCACCAGAGATCGCTGAGAATTAGAGCTGCGTTGAAGGGCAACAGAGAGCGGTGAGAGTTAGAGCTGCGTTAAAGTGGGAACAGAGAGTGCTGTGAGTTATAGAGCTGCACTGAAGGGGCAACTGAGAGCGCTTAGAGTTAGAGCTGCTGTGAAGGGGAAACAGAGAGAGCTCTGAGAGTTAGAGCTGCGTTGAAGGGGCAACACGGAGTGGTGAGATTTAGCGTTGCTGAGAAAGGGCAACACATAGCGCTGAGAGAGCTCCTGTGAAGGGGCAGCAGATAGCGGTGAGAGGTAGTTAGAGCTGCTGTGACTGTGCAAGAGAGAGAGGTGAGAGTTGGGACTGCGTTGAAGGGGCAGCACAGAGCGCTGAGAGATAGAGCCGGTGTGAAGGGGCAACAGACAGCGCTGAGATTTATTCAGAGCTGCTCTGAAGGGGCAACGGTCAGGGCTGAGAGTTATATCTGCTATGAATGGGCAACAGAGAGCGCTGAGATTTAGTCAGAGCTCCTCTGAAGGGGCAACAGAGCGCTCTGAGAGTTAGAGCTGCTGTGAAGGGGCAACCGAAAGCGCTGAGATTTAGTCAGTGCTACTCTGAAGGGCAACAGAGCGCGCTGAGATTTATTCAGAGCTGCTCTGAAGGGGCAACAGTCAGGGCTGAGAGTTATATCTGCTATGAATGGGCAACAGTTGAAGGGGCAACACAGAGCGCTGAGAGATAGAGCTGCTGTGAAGGGGCTACACAGAGCGCTGAGATTTAGTCAGAGCTGCACTGAAGGCGCAACAGCGAGCGCTGAGGTTTAGAGCTGCGTCGAAGGGGCAACAGAGAGCGCTTAGAATTAGAGCTGCTCTGAAGGAGCAAACAGGGCGGTGAGAGTTAGAGCTCCTGTGAAGGGGCAGGAGAGATCGCTGAGAGATACAGCTGCTGTGGAGGGGCCACAGAGAGTGTGAGATTTCATCAGAGCTCCTCTGAAGGGGCAACTGAGAGCGCTTACAGTTATAGGTGCTGTGAAGGGGCAACAGAGAGCGCTGCGATTTAGTCAGAGCTGCTGTGAAGGGGCAACAGAAAGTGCTGAGAGTTAGAGCTGATGTGAAGGGGAAACTTAGAGCGCTTAGCGTTAGAGCTGCTATGAATGGGCATCAGGGAGAGGTGAGATTAATTCAGAGCTGTTCTGAAGGGGCAAAAGAGAGCGCTGAGAGTTAGAGCTGCAGATAAGTGGCAACAGGGAGCGGTGAGAGTTATTCGAAGATGTTGTGAAGGGGCAACACAGAGCGCTGAGTTAGAGCTGTTGTGAAGGGGCAACCGGGAGCGCTGAAAGTTAGTCAGAGCTGCTCTGAAGGGCAACAGAGCGCTCTGCGAGTTAGCGCTGCTGTGAAGGGGCAACAGAGAGCGCTTAGAGAGCTGCTGTGAAGGGGAAACACAGAGCGCTGAGATTTAGTGAGAGCTGCACTGAAGGGGCAACCCAGAGTGCTGTGAGTTAGAGCTGCTGAGAAGGGGCAACTGAGTGCACTTAGAGTTACAGCTGCTGTGAAGGGGCAGCAGACAACGCTTGAGAATCTGTCAGCGCTCCTGTGAAGGGGCACCAGGGATGGCTGAGAATTAGAGCTGCGTTGAAGGGGCAACACGGAGTGGTGAGATTTAGCGTTGCTGAGAAGGGGCAACACATAGCGCTGAGAGAGCTCCTGTGAAGGGGCAACAGATAGCGGTGAGAGGTAGTTAGAGCTGCTGTGACTGTGCAAGAGAGAGAGGTGAGAGTTGGGACTGCGTTGAAGGGGCAGCACAGAGCGCTGAGAGATAGAGCTGGTGTGAAGGGGCAACAGAGAGCGCTGAGATTTAGTCAGAGCTGCTCTGAAGGGCAACAGAGAGCTCTGAGATTTAGTGAGAGCTGCACTGAAGGGGCAACAGCGAGCGCTGAGAGTTAGAGCTGCGTTGAAGGGGCAACACAGAGCATTGAGAGTCAGGGCTGCTGTGAAGCGGAAACAGAGTGGTGAGAGTTAGAGCTGCTGTGAAGGGGAAACAGAGAGTGGAGAGAGTTAGAGCTGTTGTGAAGGGGCAACACACAGCGCTGAGAGTTAGAGCTGCTGGGAAGGGGCAACAGAGCTCGCTGAGGTTCAGAGCTGCTGTGAACGGGCAAGTGAGAGCGCTTAGAATTAGAGCTGCTCTGAAGAAGCAAACAGAGCGCTGAGAGATAGAGCTGCTGTGGAGGGGAAACAGAGAGCGCTGAGATTCAGTCAGAGCTGCTCTGAAGGGCAACAGAGAGCGCTGATAGTTAGAGCTGCGTTAAAGGGGCAACAAAGAGTGCTGTGAGTTAGAGTTGCATTGAAGGGGCAAATAAGAGCGCTTAGATTTAGAGCTGCTCTGAAGGAGCAAACAGAGCGGTGAGAGTTAGTCAGAGCTCCTGTGAAGGGGCAATAGAGAGCACTGAGAGTTCAAGCTGCTTTGGAGGGGAAACAGAGAGCGCTGAGATTTAGTCAGAGCTGCTCTGAAGGGCAATAGAGAGCGGTTAGAGTTAGAGCTGCGTTAAATTGGGAACAGAGAGTGCTGTGAGTTAGAGCTGCATTGAAGGGGCATCTGAGATCGCTTAGAGTTAGAGCTGCTGTGAAAGGTAAACAGAGAGAGGTCTGAGAGTTAGGGCAGCGTTGAAGGGGCAACATGGAGTGCTGAGAGATAGAGCTGGTGTGAAGGGGCAACAGAGAGTGGAGAGAATTAGAGCTGTTGTGAAGGGGCAACACAGAGCACTGAGAGTTAGAGCTGCTGGGAAGGGGCAACACAGAGCGCTGAGATTTAGTCAGAGCTGCTCTGAAGAGGCAACAGCGAGCGCTGAGCGATAGAGCTGCGTTGAAGGGGCAAGAGAGAGCGATGAGGTCCAGCTGCTGTGAACGGGCAACTGAGAGCGCTTAGAATTAGAGCTGCTCTGAAGGAGCAAACAGAGCGGTGAGAGTTAGTCAGAGCTCCTGCGAAGGGGCAATAGAGAGCGCTGAGAGTTAGAGCTGCTGTGAAGGGGCAACACAGAGCACTGGAAGTTAGAGCTGCTGAGAAGGGGCAACTGACAGCGCTTAGAGTTACAGCTGCTGTGAAGGGGCAACACAGAGCGCTTGAGAGTCAGTCAGTGCTCCTGTGAAGGGGCACCAGAGATCGCTGAGAATTAGAGCTGCGTTGAAGGGCAACAGAGAGCGGTGAGAGTTAGAGCTGCGTTAAAGTGGGAACAGAGAGTGCTGTGAGTTATAGAGCTGCACTGAAGGGGCAACTGAGAGCGCTTAGAGTTAGAGCTGCTGTGAAGGGGAAACAGAGAGAGCTCTGAGAGTTAGAGCTGCGTTGAAGGGGCAACACGGAGTGGTGAGATTTAGCGTTGCTGAGAAAGGGCAACACATAGCGCTGAGAGAGCTCCTGTGAAGGGGCAGCAGATAGCGGTGAGAGGTAGTTAGAGCTGCTGTGACTGTGCAAGAGAGAGAGGTGAGAGTTGGGACTGCGTTGAAGGGGCAGCACAGAGCGCTGAGAGATAGAGCCGGTGTGAAGGGGCAACAGAGAGCGCTGAGATTTATTCAGAGCTGCTCTGAAGGGGCAACGGTCAGGGCTGAGAGTTATATCTGCTATGAATGGGCAACAGAGAGCGCTGAGATTTAGTCAGAGCTCCTCTGAAGGGGCAACAGAGCGCTCTGAGAGTTAGAGCTGCTGTGAAGGGGCAACCGAAAGCGCTGAGATTTAGTCAGTGCTACTCTGAAGGGCAACAGAGCGCGCTGAGATTTATTCAGAGCTGCTCTGAAGGGGCAACAGTCAGGGCTGAGAGTTATATCTGCTATGAATGGGCAACAGTTGAAGGGGCAACACAGAGCGCTGAGAGATAGAGCTGCTGTGAAGGGGCTACACAGAGCGCTGAGATTTAGTCAGAGCTGCACTGAAGGCGCAACAGCGAGCGCTGAGGTTTAGAGCTGCGTCGAAGGGGCAACAGAGAGCGCTTAGAATTAGAGCTGCTCTGAAGGAGCAAACAGGGCGGTGAGAGTTAGAGCTCCTGTGAAGGGGCAGTAGAGATCGCTGAGAGATACAGCTGCTGTGGAGGGGCCACAGAGAGTGTGAGATTTCATCAGAGCTCCTCTGAAGGGGCAACTGAGAGCGCTTACAGTTATAGGTGCTGTGAAGGGGCAACAGAGAGCGCTGCGATTTAGTCAGAGCTGCTGTGAAGGGGCAACAGAAAGTGCTGAGAGTTAGAGCTGATGTGAAGGGGAAACTTAGAGCGCTTAGCGTTAGAGCTGCTATGAATGGGCATCAGGGAGAGGTGAGATTAATTCAGAGCTGTTCTGAAGGGGCAAAAGAGAGCGCTGAGAGTTAGAGCTGCAGATAAGTGGCAACAGGGAGCGGTGAGAGTTATTCGAAGATGTTGTGAAGGGGCAACACAGAGCGCTGAGTTAGAGCTGTTGTGAAGGGGCAACCGGGAGCGCTGAAAGTTAGTCAGAGCTGCTCTGAAGGGCAACAGAGCGCTCTGCGAGTTAGCGCTGCTGTGAAGGGGCAACAGAGAGCGCTTAGAGAGCTGCTGTGAAGGGGAAACACAGAGCGCTGAGATTTAGTGAGAGCTGCACTGAAGGGGCAACCCAGAGTGCTGTGAGTTAGAGCTGCTGAGAAGGGGCAACTGAGTGCACTTAGAGTTACAGCTGCTGTGAAGGGGCAGCAGACAACGCTTGAGAATCTGTCAGCGCTCCTGTGAAGGGGCACCAGGGATCGCTGAGAATTAGAGCTGCGTTGAAGGGGCAACACGGAGTGGTGAGATTTAGCGTTGCTGAGAAGGGGCAACACATAGCGCTGAGAGAGCTCCTGTGAAGGGGCAACAGATAGCGGTGAGAGGTAGTTAGAGCTGCTGTGACTGTGCAAGAGAGAGAGGTGAGAGTTGGGACTGCGTTGAAGGGGCAGCACAGAGCGCTGAGAGATAGAGCTGGTGTGAAGGGGCAACAGAGAGCGCTGAGATTTAGTCAGAGCTGCTCTGAAGGGCAACAGAGAGCGCTGAGATTTAGTGAGAGCTGCACTGAAGGGGCAACAGCGAGCGCTGAGAGTTAGAGCTGCGTTGAAGGGGCAACACAGAGCATTGAGAGTCAGGGCTGCTGTGAAGCGGAAACAGAGTGGTGAGAGTTAGAGCTGCTGTGAAGGGGAAACAGAGAGTGGAGAGAGTTAGAGCTGTTGTGAAGGGGCAACACACAGCGCTGAGAGTTAGAGCTGCTGGGAAGGGGCAACAGAGCTCGCTGAGGTTCAGAGCTGCTGTGAACGGGCAAGTGAGAGCGCTTAGAATTAGAGCTGCTCTGAAGAAGCAAACAGAGCGCTGAGAGATAGAGCTGCTGTGGAGGGGAAACAGAGAGCGCTGAGATTCAGTCAGAGCTGCTCTGAAGGGCAACAGAGAGCGCTGATAGTTAGAGCTGCGTTAAAGGGGCAACAAAGAGTGCTGTGAGTTAGAGTTGCATTGAAGGGGCAAATAAGAGCGCTTAGATTTAGAGCTGCTCTGAAGGAGCAAACAGAGCGGTGAGAGTTAGTCAGAGCTCCTGTGAAGGGGCAATAGAGAGCACTGAGAGTTCAAGCTGCTTTGGAGGGGAAACAGAGAGCGCTGAGATTTAGTCAGAGCTGCTCTGAAGGGCAATAGAGAGCGGTTAGAGTTAGAGCTGCGTTAAATTGGGAACAGAGAGTGCTGTGAGTTAGAGCTGCATTGAAGGGGCATCTGAGATCGCTTAGAGTTAGAGCTGCTGTGAAAGGTAAACAGAGAGAGGTCTGAGAGTTAGGGCAGCGTTGAAGGGGCAACATGGAGTGCTGAGAGATAGAGCTGGTGTGAAGGGGCAACAGAGAGTGGAGAGAATTAGAGCTGTTGTGAAGGGGCAACACAGAGCACTGAGAGTTAGAGCTGCTGGGAAGGGGCAACACAGAGCGCTGAGATTTAGTCAGAGCTGCTCTGAAGAGGCAACAGCGAGCGCTGAGCGATAGAGCTGCGTTGAAGGGGCAAGAGAGAGCGATGAGGTCCAGCTGCTGTGAACGGGCAACTGAGAGCGCTTAGAATTAGAGCTGCTCTGAAGGAGCAAACAGAGCGGTGAGAGTTAGTCAGAGCTCCTGTGAAGGGGCAATAGAGAGCGCTGAGAGTTAGAGCTGCTGTGAAGGGGCAACACAGAGCACTGGAAGTTAGAGCTGCTGAGAAGGGGCAACTGACAGCGCTTAGAGTTACAGCTGCTGTGAAGGGGCAACACAGAGCGCTTGAGAGTCAGTCAGTGCTCCTGTGAAGGGGCACCAGAGATCGCTGAGAATTAGAGCTGCGTTGAAGGGCAACAGAGAGCGGTGAGAGTTAGAGCTGCGTTAAAGTGGGAACAGAGAGTGCTGTGAGTTATAGAGCTGCACTGAAGGGGCAACTGAGAGCGCTTAGAGTTAGAGCTGCTGTGAAGGGGAAACAGAGAGAGCTCTGAGAGTTAGAGCTGCGTTGAAGGGGCAACACGGAGTGGTGAGATTTAGCGTTGCTGAGAAAGGGCAACACATAGCGCTGAGAGAGCTCCTGTGAAGGGGCAGCAGATAGCGGTGAGAGGTAGTTAGAGCTGCTGTGACTGTGCAAGAGAGAGAGGTGAGAGTTGGGACTGCGTTGAAGGGGCAGCACAGAGCGCTGAGAGATAGAGCCGGTGTGAAGGGGCAACAGAGAGCGCTGAGATTTATTCAGAGCTGCTCTGAAGGGGCAACGGTCAGGGCTGAGAGTTATATCTGCTATGAATGGGCAACAGAGAGCGCTGAGATTTAGTCAGAGCTCCTCTGAAGGGGCAACAGAGCGCTCTGAGAGTTAGAGCTGCTGTGAAGGGGCAACCGAAAGCGCTGAGATTTAGTCAGTGCTACTCTGAAGGGCAACAGAGCGCGCTGAGATTTATTCAGAGCTGCTCTGAAGGGGCAACAGTCAGGGCTGAGAGTTATATCTGCTATGAATGGGCAACAGTTGAAGGGGCAACACAGAGCGCTGAGAGATAGAGCTGCTGTGAAGGGGCTACACAGAGCGCTGAGATTTAGTCAGAGCTGCACTGAAGGCGCAACAGCGAGCGCTGAGGTTTAGAGCTGCGTCGAAGGGGCAACAGAGAGCGCTTAGAATTAGAGCTGCTCTGAAGGAGCAAACAGGGCGGTGAGAGTTAGAGCTCCTGTGAAGGGGCAGGAGAGATCGCTGAGAGATACAGCTGCTGTGGAGGGGCCACAGAGAGTGTGAGATTTCATCAGAGCTGCTCTGAAGGGGCAACTGAGAGCGCTTAAAGTTATAGGTGCTGTGAAGGGGCAACAGAGAGCGCTGCGATTTAGTCAGAGCTGCTGTGAAGGGGCAACAGAAAGTGCTGAGAGTTAGAGCTGATGTGAAGGGGAAACTGAGAGCGCTTAGCGTTAGAGCTGCTATGAATGGGCATCAGGGAGAGGTGAGATTAATTCAGAGCTGTTCTGAAGGGGCAAAAGAGAGCGCTGAGAGTTAGAGCTGCAGATAAGTGGCAACAGGGAGCGGTGAGAGTTATTCGAAGATGTTGTGAAGGGGCAACACAGAGCGCTGAGTTAGAGCTGTTGTGAAGGGGCAACCGGGAGCGCTGAAAGTTAGTCAGAGCTGCTCTGAAGGGCAACAGAGCGCTCTGCGAGTTAGCGCTGCTGTGAAGGGGCAACAGAGAGCGCTTAGAGAGCTGCTGTGAAGGGGAAACACAGAGCGCTGAGATTTAGTGAGAGCTGCACTGAAGGGGCAACCCAGAGTGCTGTGAGTTAGAGCTGCTGAGAAGGGGCAACTGAGTGCACTTAGAGTTACAGCTGCTGTGAAGGGGCAGCAGACAACGCTTGAGAATCTGTCAGCGCTCCTGTGAAGGGGCACCAGGGATGGCTGAGAATTAGAGCTGCGTTGAAGGGGCAACACGGAGTGGTGAGATTTAGCGTTGCTGAGAAGGGGCAACACATAGCGCTGAGAGAGCTCCTGTGAAGGGGCAACAGATAGCGGTGAGAGGTAGTTAGAGCTGCTGTGACTGTGCAAGAGAGAGAGGTGAGAGTTGGGACTGCGTTGAAGGGGCAGCACAGAGCGCTGAGAGATAGAGCTGGTGTGAAGGGGCAACAGAGAGCGCTGAGATTTAGTCAGAGCTGCTCTGAAGGGCAACAGAGAGCGCTGAGATTTAGTGAGAGCTGCACTGAAGGGGCAACAGCGAGCGCTGAGAGTTAGAGCTGCGTTGAAGGGGCAACACAGAGCATTGAGAGTCAGGGCTGCTGTGAAGCGGAAACAGAGTGGTGAGAGTTAGAGCTGCTGTGAAGGGGAAACAGAGAGTGGAGAGAGTTAGAGCTGTTGTGAAGGGGCAACACACAGCGCTGAGAGTTAGAGCTGCTGGGAAGGGGCAACAGAGCTCGCTGAGGTTCAGAGCTGCTGTGAACGGGCAAGTGAGAGCGCTTAGAATTAGAGCTGCTCTGAAGAAGCAAACAGAGCGCTGAGAGATAGAGCTGCTGTGGAGGGGAAACAGAGAGCGCTGAGATTCAGTCAGAGCTGCTCTGAAGGGCAACAGAGAGCGCTGATAGTTAGAGCTGCGTTAAAGGGGCAACAAAGAGTGCTGTGAGTTAGAGTTGCATTGAAGGGGCAAATAAGAGCGCTTAGATTTAGAGCTGCTCTGAAGGAGCAAACAGAGCGGTGAGAGTTAGTCAGAGCTCCTGTGAAGGGGCAATAGAGAGCACTGAGAGTTCAAGCTGCTTTGGAGGGGAAACAGAGAGCGCTGAGATTTAGTCAGAGCTGCTCTGAAGGGCAATAGAGAGCGGTTAGAGTTAGAGCTGCGTTAAATTGGGAACAGAGAGTGCTGTGAGTTAGAGCTGCATTGAAGGGGCATCTGAGATCGCTTAGAGTTAGAGCTGCTGTGAAAGGTAAACAGAGAGAGGTCTGAGAGTTAGGGCAGCGTTGAAGGGGCAACATGGAGTGCTGAGAGATAGAGCTGGTGTGAAGGGGCAACAGAGAGTGGAGAGAATTAGAGCTGTTGTGAAGGGGCAACACAGAGCACTGAGAGTTAGAGCTGCTGGGAAGGGGCAACACAGAGCGCTGAGATTTAGTCAGAGCTGCTCTGAAGAGGCAACAGCGAGCGCTGAGCGATAGAGCTGCGTTGAAGGGGCAAGAGAGAGCGATGAGGTCCAGCTGCTGTGAACGGGCAACTGAGAGCGCTTAGAATTAGAGCTGCTCTGAAGGAGCAAACAGAGCGGTGAGAGTTAGTCAGAGCTCCTGCGAAGGGGCAATAGAGAGCGCTGAGAGTTAGAGCTGCTGTGAAGGGGCAACACAGAGCACTGGAAGTTAGAGCTGCTGAGAAGGGGCAACTGACAGCGCTTAGAGTTACAGCTGCTGTGAAGGGGCAACACAGAGCGCTTGAGAGTCAGTCAGTGCTCCTGTGAAGGGGCACCAGAGATCGCTGAGAATTAGAGCTGCGTTGAAGGGCAACAGAGAGCGGTGAGAGTTAGAGCTGCGTTAAAGTGGGAACAGAGAGTGCTGTGAGTTATAGAGCTGCACTGAAGGGGCAACTGAGAGCGCTTAGAGTTAGAGCTGCTGTGAAGGGGAAACAGAGAGAGCTCTGAGAGTTAGAGCTGCGTTGAAGGGGCAACACGGAGTGGTGAGATTTAGCGTTGCTGAGAAAGGGCAACACATAGCGCTGAGAGAGCTCCTGTGAAGGGGCAGCAGATAGCGGTGAGAGGTAGTTAGAGCTGCTGTGACTGTGCAAGAGAGAGAGGTGAGAGTTGGGACTGCGTTGAAGGGGCAGCACAGAGCGCTGAGAGATAGAGCCGGTGTGAAGGGGCAACAGAGAGCGCTGAGATTTATTCAGAGCTGCTCTGAAGGGGCAACGGTCAGGGCTGAGAGTTATATCTGCTATGAATGGGCAACAGAGAGCGCTGAGATTTAGTCAGAGCTCCTCTGAAGGGGCAACAGAGCGCTCTGAGAGTTAGAGCTGCTGTGAAGGGGCAACCGAAAGCGCTGAGATTTAGTCAGTGCTACTCTGAAGGGCAACAGAGCGCGCTGAGATTTATTCAGAGCTGCTCTGAAGGGGCAACAGTCAGGGCTGAGAGTTATATCTGCTATGAATGGGCAACAGTTGAAGGGGCAACACAGAGCGCTGAGAGATAGAGCTGCTGTGAAGGGGCTACACAGAGCGCTGAGATTTAGTCAGAGCTGCACTGAAGGCGCAACAGCGAGCGCTGAGGTTTAGAGCTGCGTCGAAGGGGCAACAGAGAGCGCTTAGAATTAGAGCTGCTCTGAAGGAGCAAACAGGGCGGTGAGAGTTAGAGCTCCTGTGAAGGGGCAGGAGAGATCGCTGAGAGATACAGCTGCTGTGGAGGGGCCACAGAGAGTGTGAGATTTCATCAGAGCTCCTCTGAAGGGGCAACTGAGAGCGCTTACAGTTATAGGTGCTGTGAAGGGGCAACAGAGAGCGCTGCGATTTAGTCAGAGCTGCTGTGAAGGGGCAACAGAAAGTGCTGAGAGTTAGAGCTGATGTGAAGGGGAAACTTAGAGCGCTTAGCGTTAGAGCTGCTATGAATGGGCATCAGGGAGAGGTGAGATTAATTCAGAGCTGTTCTGAAGGGGCAAAAGAGAGCGCTGAGAGTTAGAGCTGCAGATAAGTGGCAACAGGGAGCGGTGAGAGTTATTCGAAGATGTTGTGAAGGGGCAACACAGAGCGCTGAGTTAGAGCTGTTGTGAAGGGGCAACCGGGAGCGCTGAAAGTTAGTCAGAGCTGCTCTGAAGGGCAACAGAGCGCTCTGCGAGTTAGCGCTGCTGTGAAGGGGCAACAGAGAGCGCTTAGAGAGCTGCTGTGAAGGGGAAACACAGAGCGCTGAGATTTAGTGAGAGCTGCACTGAAGGGGCAACCCAGAGTGCTGTGAGTTAGAGCTGCTGAGAAGGGGCAACTGAGTGCACTTAGAGTTACAGCTGCTGTGAAGGGGCAGCAGACAACGCTTGAGAATCTGTCAGCGCTCCTGTGAAGGGGCACCAGGGATCGCTGAGAATTAGAGCTGCGTTGAAGGGGCAACACGGAGTGGTGAGATTTAGCGTTGCTGAGAAGGGGCAACACATAGCGCTGAGAGAGCTCCTGTGAAGGGGCAACAGATAGCGGTGAGAGGTAGTTAGAGCTGCTGTGACTGTGCAAGAGAGAGAGGTGAGAGTTGGGACTGCGTTGAAGGGGCAGCACAGAGCGCTGAGAGATAGAGCTGGTGTGAAGGGGCAACAGAGAGCGCTGAGATTTAGTCAGAGCTGCTCTGAAGGGCAACAGAGAGCGCTGAGATTTAGTGAGAGCTGCACTGAAGGGGCAACAGCGAGCGCTGAGAGTTAGAGCTGCGTTGAAGGGGCAACACAGAGCATTGAGAGTCAGGGCTGCTGTGAAGCGGAAACAGAGTGGTGAGAGTTAGAGCTGCTGTGAAGGGGAAACAGAGAGTGGAGAGAGTTAGAGCTGTTGTGAAGGGGCAACACACAGCGCTGAGAGTTAGAGCTGCTGGGAAGGGGCAACAGAGCTCGCTGAGGTTCAGAGCTGCTGTGAACGGGCAAGTGAGAGCGCTTAGAATTAGAGCTGCTCTGAAGAAGCAAACAGAGCGCTGAGAGATAGAGCTGCTGTGGAGGGGAAACAGAGAGCGCTGAGATTCAGTCAGAGCTGCTCTGAAGGGCAACAGAGAGCGCTGATAGTTAGAGCTGCGTTAAAGGGGCAACAAAGAGTGCTGTGAGTTAGAGTTGCATTGAAGGGGCAAATAAGAGCGCTTAGATTTAGAGCTGCTCTGAAGGAGCAAACAGAGCGGTGAGAGTTAGTCAGAGCTCCTGTGAAGGGGCAATAGAGAGCACTGAGAGTTCAAGCTGCTTTGGAGGGGAAACAGAGAGCGCTGAGATTTAGTCAGAGCTGCTCTGAAGGGCAATAGAGAGCGGTTAGAGTTAGAGCTGCGTTAAATTGGGAACAGAGAGTGCTGTGAGTTAGAGCTGCATTGAAGGGGCATCTGAGATCGCTTAGAGTTAGAGCTGCTGTGAAAGGTAAACAGAGAGAGGTCTGAGAGTTAGGGCAGCGTTGAAGGGGCAACATGGAGTGCTGAGAGATAGAGCTGGTGTGAAGGGGCAACAGAGAGTGGAGAGAATTAGAGCTGTTGTGAAGGGGCAACACAGAGCACTGAGAGTTAGAGCTGCTGGGAAGGGGCAACACAGAGCGCTGAGATTTAGTCAGAGCTGCTCTGAAGAGGCAACAGCGAGCGCTGAGCGATAGAGCTGCGTTGAAGGGGCAAGAGAGAGCGATGAGGTCCAGCTGCTGTGAACGGGCAACTGAGAGCGCTTAGAATTAGAGCTGCTCTGAAGGAGCAAACAGAGCGGTGAGAGTTAGTCAGAGCTCCTGCGAAGGGGCAATAGAGAGCGCTGAGAGTTAGAGCTGCTGTGAAGGGGCAACACAGAGCACTGGAAGTTAGAGCTGCTGAGAAGGGGCAACTGACAGCGCTTAGAGTTACAGCTGCTGTGAAGGGGCAACACAGAGCGCTTGAGAGTCAGTCAGTGCTCCTGTGAAGGGGCACCAGAGATCGCTGAGAATTAGAGCTGCGTTGAAGGGCAACAGAGAGCGGTGAGAGTTAGAGCTGCGTTAAAGTGGGAACAGAGAGTGCTGTGAGTTATAGAGCTGCACTGAAGGGGCAACTGAGAGCGCTTAGAGTTAGAGCTGCTGTGAAGGGGAAACAGAGAGAGCTCTGAGAGTTAGAGCTGCGTTGAAGGGGCAACACGGAGTGGTGAGATTTAGCGTTGCTGAGAAAGGGCAACACATAGCGCTGAGAGAGCTCCTGTGAAGGGGCAGCAGATAGCGGTGAGAGGTAGTTAGAGCTGCTGTGACTGTGCAAGAGAGAGAGGTGAGAGTTGGGACTGCGTTGAAGGGGCAGCACAGAGCGCTGAGAGATAGAGCCGGTGTGAAGGGGCAACAGAGAGCGCTGAGATTTATTCAGAGCTGCTCTGAAGGGGCAACGGTCAGGGCTGAGAGTTATATCTGCTATGAATGGGCAACAGAGAGCGCTGAGATTTAGTCAGAGCTCCTCTGAAGGGGCAACAGAGCGCTCTGAGAGTTAGAGCTGCTGTGAAGGGGCAACCGAAAGCGCTGAGATTTAGTCAGTGCTACTCTGAAGGGCAACAGAGCGCGCTGAGATTTATTCAGAGCTGCTCTGAAGGGGCAACAGTCAGGGCTGAGAGTTATATCTGCTATGAATGGGCAACAGTTGAAGGGGCAACACAGAGCGCTGAGAGATAGAGCTGCTGTGAAGGGGCTACACAGAGCGCTGAGATTTAGTCAGAGCTGCACTGAAGGCGCAACAGCGAGCGCTGAGGTTTAGAGCTGCGTCGAAGGGGCAACAGAGAGCGCTTAGAATTAGAGCTGCTCTGAAGGAGCAAACAGGGCGGTGAGAGTTAGAGCTCCTGTGAAGGGGCAGTAGAGATCGCTGAGAGATACAGCTGCTGTGGAGGGGCCACAGAGAGTGTGAGATTTCATCAGAGCTCCTCTGAAGGGGCAACTGAGAGCGCTTACAGTTATAGGTGCTGTGAAGGGGCAACAGAGAGCGCTGCGATTTAGTCAGAGCTGCTGTGAAGGGGCAACAGAAAGTGCTGAGAGTTAGAGCTGATGTGAAGGGGAAACTTAGAGCGCTTAGCGTTAGAGCTGCTATGAATGGGCATCAGGGAGAGGTGAGATTAATTCAGAGCTGTTCTGAAGGGGCAAAAGAGAGCGCTGAGAGTTAGAGCTGCAGATAAGTGGCAACAGGGAGCGGTGAGAGTTATTCGAAGATGTTGTGAAGGGGCAACACAGAGCGCTGAGTTAGAGCTGTTGTGAAGGGGCAACCGGGAGCGCTGAAAGTTAGTCAGAGCTGCTCTGAAGGGCAACAGAGCGCTCTGCGAGTTAGCGCTGCTGTGAAGGGGCAACAGAGAGCGCTTAGAGAGCTGCTGTGAAGGGGAAACACAGAGCGCTGAGATTTAGTGAGAGCTGCACTGAAGGGGCAACCCAGAGTGCTGTGAGTTAGAGCTGCTGAGAAGGGGCAACTGAGTGCACTTAGAGTTACAGCTGCTGTGAAGGGGCAGCAGACAACGCTTGAGAATCTGTCAGCGCTCCTGTGAAGGGGCACCAGGGATCGCTGAGAATTAGAGCTGCGTTGAAGGGGCAACACGGAGTGGTGAGATTTAGCGTTGCTGAGAAGGGGCAACACATAGCGCTGAGAGAGCTCCTGTGAAGGGGCAACAGATAGCGGTGAGAGGTAGTTAGAGCTGCTGTGACTGTGCAAGAGAGAGAGGTGAGAGTTGGGACTGCGTTGAAGGGGCAGCACAGAGCGCTGAGAGATAGAGCTGGTGTGAAGGGGCAACAGAGAGCGCTGAGATTTAGTCAGAGCTGCTCTGAAGGGCAACAGAGAGCGCTGAGATTTAGTGAGAGCTGCACTGAAGGGGCAACAGCGAGCGCTGAGAGTTAGAGCTGCGTTGAAGGGGCAACACAGAGCATTGAGAGTCAGGGCTGCTGTGAAGCGGAAACAGAGTGGTGAGAGTTAGAGCTGCTGTGAAGGGGAAACAGAGAGTGGAGAGAGTTAGAGCTGTTGTGAAGGGGCAACACACAGCGCTGAGAGTTAGAGCTGCTGGGAAGGGGCAACAGAGCTCGCTGAGGTTCAGAGCTGCTGTGAACGGGCAAGTGAGAGCGCTTAGAATTAGAGCTGCTCTGAAGAAGCAAACAGAGCGCTGAGAGATAGAGCTGCTGTGGAGGGGAAACAGAGAGCGCTGAGATTCAGTCAGAGCTGCTCTGAAGGGCAACAGAGAGCGCTGATAGTTAGAGCTGCGTTAAAGGGGCAACAAAGAGTGCTGTGAGTTAGAGTTGCATTGAAGGGGCAAATAAGAGCGCTTAGATTTAGAGCTGCTCTGAAGGAGCAAACAGAGCGGTGAGAGTTAGTCAGAGCTCCTGTGAAGGGGCAATAGAGAGCACTGAGAGTTCAAGCTGCTTTGGAGGGGAAACAGAGAGCGCTGAGATTTAGTCAGAGCTGCTCTGAAGGGCAATAGAGAGCGGTTAGAGTTAGAGCTGCGTTAAATTGGGAACAGAGAGTGCTGTGAGTTAGAGCTGCATTGAAGGGGCATCTGAGATCGCTTAGAGTTAGAGCTGCTGTGAAAGGTAAACAGAGAGAGGTCTGAGAGTTAGGGCAGCGTTGAAGGGGCAACATGGAGTGCTGAGAGATAGAGCTGGTGTGAAGGGGCAACAGAGAGTGGAGAGAATTAGAGCTGTTGTGAAGGGGCAACACAGAGCACTGAGAGTTAGAGCTGCTGGGAAGGGGCAACACAGAGCGCTGAGATTTAGTCAGAGCTGCTCTGAAGAGGCAACAGCGAGCGCTGAGCGATAGAGCTGCGTTGAAGGGGCAAGAGAGAGCGATGAGGTCCAGCTGCTGTGAACGGGCAACTGAGAGCGCTTAGAATTAGAGCTGCTCTGAAGGAGCAAACAGAGCGGTGAGAGTTAGTCAGAGCTCCTGTGAAGGGGCAATAGAGAGCGCTGAGAGTTAGAGCTGCTGTGAAGGGGCAACACAGAGCACTGGAAGTTAGAGCTGCTGAGAAGGGGCAACTGACAGCGCTTAGAGTTACAGCTGCTGTGAAGGGGCAACACAGAGCGCTTGAGAGTCAGTCAGTGCTCCTGTGAAGGGGCACCAGAGATCGCTGAGAATTAGAGCTGCGTTGAAGGGCAACAGAGAGCGGTGAGAGTTAGAGCTGCGTTAAAGTGGGAACAGAGAGTGCTGTGAGTTATAGAGCTGCACTGAAGGGGCAACTGAGAGCGCTTAGAGTTAGAGCTGCTGTGAAGGGGAAACAGAGAGAGCTCTGAGAGTTAGAGCTGCGTTGAAGGGGCAACACGGAGTGGTGAGATTTAGCGTTGCTGAGAAAGGGCAACACATAGCGCTGAGAGAGCTCCTGTGAAGGGGCAGCAGATAGCGGTGAGAGGTAGTTAGAGCTGCTGTGACTGTGCAAGAGAGAGAGGTGAGAGTTGGGACTGCGTTGAAGGGGCAGCACAGAGCGCTGAGAGATAGAGCCGGTGTGAAGGGGCAACAGAGAGCGCTGAGATTTATTCAGAGCTGCTCTGAAGGGGCAACGGTCAGGGCTGAGAGTTATATCTGCTATGAATGGGCAACAGAGAGCGCTGAGATTTAGTCAGAGCTCCTCTGAAGGGGCAACAGAGCGCTCTGAGAGTTAGAGCTGCTGTGAAGGGGCAACCGAAAGCGCTGAGATTTAGTCAGTGCTACTCTGAAGGGCAACAGAGCGCGCTGAGATTTATTCAGAGCTGCTCTGAAGGGGCAACAGTCAGGGCTGAGAGTTATATCTGCTATGAATGGGCAACAGTTGAAGGGGCAACACAGAGCGCTGAGAGATAGAGCTGCTGTGAAGGGGCTACACAGAGCGCTGAGATTTAGTCAGAGCTGCACTGAAGGCGCAACAGCGAGCGCTGAGGTTTAGAGCTGCGTCGAAGGGGCAACAGAGAGCGCTTAGAATTAGAGCTGCTCTGAAGGAGCAAACAGGGTGGTGAGAGTTAGAGCTCCTGTGAAGGGGCAGGAGAGATCGCTGAGAGATACAGCTGCTGTGGAGGGGCCACAGAGAGTGTGAGATTTCATCAGAGCTGCTCTGAAGGGGCAACTGAGAGCGCTTACAGTTATAGGTGCTGTGAAGGGGCAACAGAGAGCGCTGCGATTTAGTCAGAGCTGCTGTGAAGGGGCAACAGAAAGTGCTGAGAGTTAGAGCTGATGTGAAGGGGAAACTTAGAGCGCTTAGCGTTAGAGCTGCTATGAATGGGCATCAGGGAGAGGTGAGATTAATTCAGAGCTGTTCTGAAGGGGCAAAAGAGAGCGCTGAGAGTTAGAGCTGCAGATAAGTGGCAACAGGGAGCGGTGAGAGTTATTCGAAGATGTTGTGAAGGGGCAACACAGAGCGCTGAGTTAGAGCTGTTGTGAAGGGGCAACCGGGAGCGCTGAAAGTTAGTCAGAGCTGCTCTGAAGGGCAACAGAGCGCTCTGCGAGTTAGCGCTGCTGTGAAGGGGCAACAGAGAGCGCTTAGAGAGCTGCTGTGAAGGGGAAACACAGAGCGCTGAGATTTAGTGAGAGCTGCACTGAAGGGGCAACCCAGAGTGCTGTGAGTTAGAGCTGCTGAGAAGGGGCAACTGAGTGCACTTAGAGTTACAGCTGCTGTGAAGGGGCAGCAGACAACGCTTGAGAATCTGTCAGCGCTCCTGTGAAGGGGCACCAGGGATCGCTGAGAATTAGAGCTGCGTTGAAGGGGCAACACGGAGTGGTGAGATTTAGCGTTGCTGAGAAGGGGCAACACATAGCGCTGAGAGAGCTCCTGTGAAGGGGCAACAGATAGCGGTGAGAGGTAGTTAGAGCTGCTGTGACTGTGCAAGAGAGAGAGGTGAGAGTTGGGACTGCGTTGAAGGGGCAGCACAGAGCGCTGAGAGATAGAGCTGGTGTGAAGGGGCAACAGAGAGCGCTGAGATTTAGTCAGAGCTGCTCTGAAGGGCAACAGAGAGCGCTGAGATTTAGTGAGAGCTGCACTGAAGGGGCAACAGCGAGCGCTGAGAGTTAGAGCTGCGTTGAAGGGGCAACACAGAGCATTGAGAGTCAGGGCTGCTGTGAAGCGGAAACAGAGTGGTGAGAGTTAGAGCTGCTGTGAAGGGGAAACAGAGAGTGGAGAGAGTTAGAGCTGTTGTGAAGGGGCAACACACAGCGCTGAGAGTTAGAGCTGCTGGGAAGGGGCAACAGAGCTCGCTGAGGTTCAGAGCTGCTGTGAACGGGCAAGTGAGAGCGCTTAGAATTAGAGCTGCTCTGAAGAAGCAAACAGAGCGCTGAGAGATAGAGCTGCTGTGGAGGGGAAACAGAGAGCGCTGAGATTCAGTCAGAGCTGCTCTGAAGGGCAACAGAGAGCGCTGATAGTTAGAGCTGCGTTAAAGGGGCAACAAAGAGTGCTGTGAGTTAGAGTTGCATTGAAGGGGCAAATAAGAGCGCTTAGATTTAGAGCTGCTCTGAAGGAGCAAACAGAGCGGTGAGAGTTAGTCAGAGCTCCTGTGAAGGGGCAATAGAGAGCACTGAGAGTTCAAGCTGCTTTGGAGGGGAAACAGAGAGCGCTGAGATTTAGTCAGAGCTGCTCTGAAGGGCAATAGAGAGCGGTTAGAGTTAGAGCTGCGTTAAATTGGGAACAGAGAGTGCTGTGAGTTAGAGCTGCATTGAAGGGGCATCTGAGATCGCTTAGAGTTAGAGCTGCTGTGAAAGGTAAACAGAGAGAGGTCTGAGAGTTAGGGCAGCGTTGAAGGGGCAACATGGAGTGCTGAGAGATAGAGCTGGTGTGAAGGGGCAACAGAGAGTGGAGAGAATTAGAGCTGTTGTGAAGGGGCAACACAGAGCACTGAGAGTTAGAGCTGCTGGGAAGGGGCAACACAGAGCGCTGAGATTTAGTCAGAGCTGCTCTGAAGAGGCAACAGCGAGCGCTGAGCGATAGAGCTGCGTTGAAGGGGCAAGAGAGAGCGATGAGGTCCAGCTGCTGTGAACGGGCAACTGAGAGCGCTTAGAATTAGAGCTGCTCTGAAGGAGCAAACAGAGCGGTGAGAGTTAGTCAGAGCTCCTGCGAAGGGGCAATAGAGAGCGCTGAGAGTTAGAGCTGCTGTGAAGGGGCAACACAGAGCACTGGAAGTTAGAGCTGCTGAGAAGGGGCAACTGACAGCGCTTAGAGTTACAGCTGCTGTGAAGGGGCAACACAGAGCGCTTGAGAGTCAGTCAGTGCTCCTGTGAAGGGGCACCAGAGATCGCTGAGAATTAGAGCTGCGTTGAAGGGCAACAGAGAGCGGTGAGAGTTAGAGCTGCGTTAAAGTGGGAACAGAGAGTGCTGTGAGTTATAGAGCTGCACTGAAGGGGCAACTGAGAGCGCTTAGAGTTAGAGCTGCTGTGAAGGGGAAACAGAGAGAGCTCTGAGAGTTAGAGCTGCGTTGAAGGGGCAACACGGAGTGGTGAGATTTAGCGTTGCTGAGAAAGGGCAACACATAGCGCTGAGAGAGCTCCTGTGAAGGGGCAGCAGATAGCGGTGAGAGGTAGTTAGAGCTGCTGTGACTGTGCAAGAGAGAGAGGTGAGAGTTGGGACTGCGTTGAAGGGGCAGCACAGAGCGCTGAGAGATAGAGCCGGTGTGAAGGGGCAACAGAGAGCGCTGAGATTTATTCAGAGCTGCTCTGAAGGGGCAACGGTCAGGGCTGAGAGTTATATCTGCTATGAATGGGCAACAGAGAGCGCTGAGATTTAGTCAGAGCTCCTCTGAAGGGGCAACAGAGCGCTCTGAGAGTTAGAGCTGCTGTGAAGGGGCAACCGAAAGCGCTGAGATTTAGTCAGTGCTACTCTGAAGGGCAACAGAGCGCGCTGAGATTTATTCAGAGCTGCTCTGAAGGGGCAGCAGTCAGGGCTGAGAGTTATATCTGCTATGAATGGGCAACAGTGAGCTCTGAGTTACAGCTGCGTTGAAGGGGCAACACAGAGCGCTGAGAGATAGAGCTGCTGTGAAGGGGCTACACAGAGCGCTGAGATTTAGTCAGAGCTGCACTGAAGGCGCAACAGCGAGCGCTGAGGTTTAGAGCTGCGTCGAAGGGGCAACAGAGAGCGCTTAGAATTAGAGCTGCTCTGAAGGAGCAAACAGGGCGGTGAGAGTTAGAGCTCCTGTGAAGGGGCAGTAGAGATCGCTGAGAGATACAGCTGCTGTGGAGGGGCCACAGAGAGTGTGAGATTTCATCAGAGCTGCTCTGAAGGGGCAACTGAGAGCGCTTAAAGTTATAGGTGCTGTGAAGGGGCAACAGAGAGCGCTGCGATTTAGTCAGAGCTGCTGTGAAGGGGCAACAGAAAGTGCTGAGAGTTAGAGCTGATGTGAAGGGGAAACTTAGAGCGCTTAGCGTTAGAGCTGCTATGAATGGGCATCAGGGAGAGGTGAGATTAATTCAGAGCTGTTCTGAAGGGGCAAAAGAGAGCGCTGAGAGTTAGAGCTGCAGATAAGTGGCAACAGGGAGCGGTGAGAGTTATTCGAAGATGTTGTGAAGGGGCAACACAGAGCGCTGAGTTAGAGCTGTTGTGAAGGGGCAACCGGGAGCGCTGAAAGTTAGTCAGAGCTGCTCTGAAGGGCAACAGAGCGCTCTGAGAGTTAGCGCTGCTGTGCAGGGGCAACAGAGAGCGCTTAGAGAGCTGCTGTGAAGGGGAAACACAGAGCGCTGAGATTTAGTGAGAGCTGCACTGAAGGGGCAACCCAGAGTGCTGTGAGTTAGAGCTGCTGAGAAGGGGCAACTGAGTGCACTTAGAGTTACAGCTGCTGTGAAGGGGCAGCAGACAACGCTTGAGAATCTGTCAGCGCTCCTGTGAAGGGGCACCAGGGATCGCTGAGAATTAGAGCTGCGTTGAAGGGGCAACACGGAGTGGTGAGATTTAGCGTTGCTGAGAAGGGGCAACACATAGCGCTGAGAGAGCTCCTGTGAAGGGGCAACAGATAGCGGTGAGAGGTAGTTAGAGCTGCTGTGACTGTGCAAGAGAGAGAGGTGAGAGTTAGAACTGCGTTGAAGGGGCAGCACAGAGCGCTGTGACTTATATCTGCATTGCAGGGGCAACAAAGAGCACTTAGAGTTACAGCTGCTGTGAAGGGGCAGCACAGAGCGCTTGACATTTAGTCAGCGCTCCTGTGAAGGGGCACCAGGGATCGCTGAGAATTAGAGCTGTGTTCAATGGGCAACAGAGAGCGCTGAGATTTAGAGCTGCTGTGAAGGTGCTACAGTTAGCGCTGAGAGGTAGTTAGAGCTGCTGTGACTGGGCAACAGAGAGAGGTGAGAGAACTGTATTGAAGGGGCAACACAGAGTGCTGAGATTTAGAGCTGCTCTGAAGGGGCAACATGGAGCGCTGAGATTTAGAGCTGCTCTGAAGGGGCAACATGGAGCGCTGAGATTTAGTGTTGCTGAGAATGGGCAACACATAGCGCTGAGAGTTAGAGCTCCTGTGAAGGGGCAACAGATAGCGGTGTGAGGTAGTTAGAGCTGCTGTGAGCGGGCAAGAGAGAGAGGTGAGAGTTGGGACTGCGTTGAAGGGGCAGCACAGAGCGCTGAGAGATAGAGCTGGTGTGAAGGGGCAACAGCTAGCGCTGAGATTTAGTCAGAGCTGCTCTGAAGGGCAACAGAGAGCGCTGAGATTTAGTGAGAGCTGCACTGAAGGGGCAACAGCGAGCGCTGAGAGTTAGAGCTGCGTTGAAGGGGCAACACAGAGCATTGAGAGTCAGGGCTGCTGTGAAGCGGAAACAGAGTGGTGAGAGTTAGAGCTGCTGTGAAGGGGAAACAGAGAGTGGAGAGAGTTAGAGCTGTTGTGAAGGGGCAACACACAGCGCTGAGAGTTAGAGCTGCTGGGAAGGGGCAACAGAGCTCGCTGAGGTTCAGAGCTGCTGTGAACGGGCAAGTGAGAGCGCTTAGAATTAGAGCTGCTCTGAAGAAGCAAACAGAGCGCTGAGAGATAGAGCTGCTGTGGAGGGGAAACAGAGAGCGCTGAGATTCAGTCAGAGCTGCTCTGAAGGGCAACAGAGAGCGCTGATAGTTAGAGCTGCGTTAAAGGGGCAACAAAGAGTGCTGTGAGTTAGAGTCGCATTGAAGGGGCAAATAAGAGCGCTTAGATTTAGAGCTGCTCTGAAGGAGCAAACAGAGCGGTGAGAGTTAGTCAGAGCTCCTGTGAAGGGGCAATAGAGAGCACTGAGAGTTCAAGCTGCTTTGGAGGGGAAACAGAGAGCGCTGAGATTTAGTCAGAGCTGCTCTGAAGGGCAATAGAGAGCGGTTAGAGTTAGAGCTGCGTTAAATTGGGAACAGAGAGTGCTGTGAGTTAGAGCTGCATTGAAGGGGCATCTGAGATCGCTTAGAGTTAGAGCTGCTGTGAAAGGTAAACAGAGAGAGGTCTGAGAGTTAGGGCAGCGTTGAAGGGGCAACATGGAGTGCTGAGAGATAGAGCTGGTGTGAAGGGGCAACAGAGAGTGGAGAGAATTAGAGCTGTTGTGAAGGGGCAACACAGAGCACTGAGAGTTAGAGCTGCTGGGAAGGGGCAACACAGAGCGCTGAGATTTAGTCAGAGCTGCTCTGAAGAGGCAACAGCGAGCGCTGAGCGATAGAGCTGCGTTGAAGGGGCAAGAGAGAGCGATGAGGTCCAGCTGCTGTGAACGGGCAACTGAGAGCGCTTAGAATTAGAGCTGCTCTGAAGGAGCAAACAGAGCGGTGAGAGTTAGTCAGAGCTCCTGTGAAGGGGCAATAGAGAGCGCTGAGAGTTAGAGCTGCTGTGAAGGGGCAACACAGAGCACTGGAAGTTAGAGCTGCTGAGAAGGGGCAACTGACAGCGCTTAGAGTTACAGCTGCTGTGAAGGGGCAACACAGAGCGCTTGAGAGTCAGTCAGTGCTCCTGTGAAGGGGCACCAGAGATCGCTGAGAATTAGAGCTGCGTTGAAGGGCAACAGAGAGCGGTGAGAGTTAGAGCTGCGTTAAAGTGGGAACAGAGAGTGCTGTGAGTTATAGAGCTGCACTGAAGGGGCAACTGAGAGCGCTTAGAGTTAGAGCTGCTGTGAAGGGGAAACAGAGAGAGCTCTGAGAGTTAGAGCTGCGTTGAAGGGGCAACACGGAGTGGTGAGATTTAGCGTTGCTGAGAAAGGGCAACACATAGCGCTGAGAGAGCTCCTGTGAAGGGGCAGCAGATAGCGGTGAGAGGTAGTTAGAGCTGCTGTGACTGTGCAAGAGAGAGAGGTGAGAGTTGGGACTGCGTTGAAGGGGCAGCACAGAGCGCTGAGAGATAGAGCCGGTGTGAAGGGGCAACAGAGAGCGCTGAGATTTATTCAGAGCTGCTCTGAAGGGGCAACGGTCAGGGCTGAGAGTTATATCTGCTATGAATGGGCAACAGAGAGCGCTGAGATTTAGTCAGAGCTCCTCTGAAGGGGCAACAGAGCGCTCTGAGAGTTAGAGCTGCTGTGAAGGGGCAACCGAAAGCGCTGAGATTTAGTCAGTGCTACTCTGAAGGGCAACAGAGCGCGCTGAGATTTATTCAGAGCTGCTCTGAAGGGGCAACAGTCAGGGCTGAGAGTTATATCTGCTATGAATGGGCAACAGTTGAAGGGGCAACACAGAGCGCTGAGAGATAGAGCTGCTGTGAAGGGGCTACACAGAGCGCTGAGATTTAGTCAGAGCTGCACTGAAGGCGCAACAGCGAGCGCTGAGGTTTAGAGCTGCGTCGAAGGGGCAACAGAGAGCGCTTAGAATTAGAGCTGCTCTGAAGGAGCAAACAGGGCGGTGAGAGTTAGAGCTCCTGTGAAGGGGCAGGAGAGATCGCTGAGAGATACAGCTGCTGTGGAGGGGCCACAGAGAGTGTGAGATTTCATCAGAGCTGCTCTGAAGGGGCAACTGAGAGCGCTTAAAGTTACAGGTGCTGTGAAGGGGCAACAGAGAGGGCTGCGATTTAGTCAGAGCTGCTGTGAAGGGGCAACAGAAAGTGCTGAGAGTTAGAGCTGATGTGAAGGGGAAACTGAGAGCGCTTAGCGTTAGAGCTGCTATGAATGGGCATCAGGGAGAGGTGAGATTAATTCAGAGCTGTTCTGAAGGGGCAAAAGAGAGCGCTGAGAGTTAGAGCTGCAGATAAGTGGCAACAGGGAGCGGTGAGAGTTATTCGAAGATGTTGTGAAGGGGCAACACAGAGCGCTGAGTTAGAGCTGTTGTGAAGGGGCAACCGGGAGCGCTGAAAGTTAGTCAGAGCTGCTCTGAAGGGCAACAGAGCGCTCTGAGAGTTAGCGCTGCTGTGAAGGGGCAACAGAGAGCGCTTAGAGAGCTGCTGTGAAGGGGAAACACAGAGCGCTGAGATTTAGTGAGAGCTGCACTGAAGGGGAACCCAGAGTGCTGTGCGTTAGAGCTGATGAGAAGGGGCAACTGAGTGCACTTAGAGTTACAGCTGCTGTGAAGGGGCAGCAGACAACGCTTGAGAATCTGTCAGCGCTCCTGTGAAGGGGCACCAGGGATGGCTGAGAATTAGAACTGCGTTGAAGGGGCAACACGGAGTGGTGAGATTTAGCGTTGCTGAGAAGGGGCAACACATAGCGCTGAGAGAGCTCCTGTGAAGGGGCAACAGATAGCGGTGAGAGGTAGTTAGAGCTGCTGTGACTGTGCAAGAGAGAGAGGTGAGAGTTGGGACTGCGTTGAAGGGGCAGCACAGAGCGCTGAGAGATAGAGCTGGTGTGAAGGGGCAACAGAGAGCGCTGAGATTTAGTCAGAGCTGCTCTGAAGGGCAACAGAGAGCGCTGAGATTTAGTGAGAGCTGCACTGAAGGGGCAACAGGAGCGCTGAGAGTTAGAGCTGCGTTGAAGGGGCAACACAGAGCATTGAGAGTCAGGGCTGCTGTGAAGCGGAAACAGAGTGGTGAGAGTTAGAGCTGCTGTGAAGGGGAAACAGAGAGTGGAGAGAGTTAGAGCTGTTGTGAAGGGGCAACACACAGCGCTGAGAGTTAGAGCTGCTGGGAAGGGGCAACAGAGCTCGCTGAGGTTCAGAGCTGCTGTGAACGGGCAAGTGAGAGCGCTTAGAATTAGAGCTGCTCTGAAGAAGCAAACAGAGCGCTGAGAGATAGAGCTGCTGTGGAGGGGAAACAGAGAGCGCTGAGATTCAGTCAGAGCTGCTCTGAAGGGCAACAGAGAGCGCTGATAGTTAGAGCTGCGTTAAAGGGGCAACAAAGAGTGCTGTGAGTTAGAGTTGCATTGAAGGGGCAAATAAGAGCGCTTAGATTTAGAGCTGCTCTGAAGGAGCAAACAGAGCGGTGAGAGTTAGTCAGAGCTCCTGTGAAGGGGCAATAGAGAGCACTGAGAGTTCAAGCTGCTTTGGAGGGGAAACAGAGAGCGCTGAGATTTAGTCAGAGCTGCTCTGAAGGGCAATAGAGAGCGGTTAGAGTTAGAGCTGCGTTAAATTGGGAACAGAGAGTGCTGTGAGTTAGAGCTGCATTGAAGGGGCATCTGAGATCGCTTAGAGTTAGAGCTGCTGTGAAAGGTAAACAGAGAGAGGTCTGAGAGTTAGGGCAGCGTTGAAGGGGCAACATGGAGTGCTGAGAGATAGAGCTGGTGTGAAGGGGCAACAGAGAGTGGAGAGAATTAGAGCTGTTGTGAAGGGGCAACACAGAGCACTGAGAGTTAGAGCTGCTGGGAAGGGGCAACACAGAGCGCTGAGATTTAGTCAGAGCTGCTCTGAAGAGGCAACAGCGAGCGCTGAGCGATAGAGCTGCGTTGAAGGGGCAAGAGAGAGCGATGAGGTCCAGCTGCTGTGAACGGGCAACTGAGAGCGCTTAGAATTAGAGCTGCTCTGAAGGAGCAAACAGAGCGGTGAGAGTTAGTCAGAGCTCCTGTGAAGGGGCAATAGAGAGCGCTGAGAGTTAGAGCTGCTGTGAAGGGGCAACACAGAGCACTGGAAGTTAGAGCTGCTGAGAAGGGGCAACTGACAGCGCTTAGAGTTACAGCTGCTGTGAAGGGGCAACACAGAGCGCTTGAGAGTCAGTCAGTGCTCCTGTGAAGGGGCACCAGAGATCGCTGAGAATTAGAGCTGCGTTGAAGGGCAACAGAGAGCGGTGAGAGTTAGAGCTGCGTTAAAGTGGGAACAGAGAGTGCTGTGAGTTATAGAGCTGCACTGAAGGGGCAACTGAGAGCGCTTAGAGTTAGAGCTGCTGTGAAGGGGAAACAGAGAGAGCTCTGAGAGTTAGAGCTGCGTTGAAGGGGCAACACGGAGTGGTGAGATTTAGCGTTGCTGAGAAAGGGCAACACATAGCGCTGAGAGAGCTCCTGTGAAGGGGCAGCAGATAGCGGTGAGAGGTAGTTAGAGCTGCTGTGACTGTGCAAGAGAGAGAGGTGAGAGTTGGGACTGCGTTGAAGGGGCAGCACAGAGCGCTGAGAGATAGAGCCGGTGTGAAGGGGCAACAGAGAGCGCTGAGATTTATTCAGAGCTGCTCTGAAGGGGCAACGGTCAGGGCTGAGAGTTATATCTGCTATGAATGGGCAACAGAGAGCGCTGAGATTTAGTCAGAGCTCCTCTGAAGGGGCAACAGAGCGCTCTGAGAGTTAGAGCTGCTGTGAAGGGGCAACCGAAAGCGCTGAGATTTAGTCAGTGCTACTCTGAAGGGCAACAGAGCGCGCTGAGATTTATTCAGAGCTGCTCTGAAGGGGCAACAGTCAGGGCTGAGAGTTATATCTGCTATGAATGGGCAACAGTTGAAGGGGCAACACAGAGCGCTGAGAGATAGAGCTGCTGTGAAGGGGCTACACAGAGCGCTGAGATTTAGTCAGAGCTGCACTGAAGGCGCAACAGCGAGCGCTGAGGTTTAGAGCTGCGTCGAAGGGGCAACAGAGAGCGCTTAGAATTAGAGCTGCTCTGAAGGAGCAAACAGGGCGGTGAGAGTTAGAGCTCCTGTGAAGGGGCAGTAGAGATCGCTGAGAGATACAGCTGCTGTGGAGGGGCCACAGAGAGTGTGAGATTTCATCAGAGCTCCTCTGAAGTGGCAACTGAGAGCGCTTACAGTTATAGGTGCTGTGAAGGGGCAACAGAGAGCGCTGCGATTTAGTCAGAGCTGCTGTGAAGGGGCAACAGAAAGTGCTGAGAGTTAGAGCTGATGTGAAGGGGAAACTTAGAGCGCTTAGCGTTAGAGCTGCTATGAATGGGCATCAGGGAGAGGTGAGATTAATTCAGAGCTGTTCTGAAGGGGCAAAAGAGAGCGCTGAGAGTTAGAGCTGCAGATAAGTGGCAACAGGGAGCGGTGAGAGTTATTCGAAGATGTTGTGAAGGGGCAACACAGAGCGCTGAGTTAGAGCTGTTGTGAAGGGGCAACCGGGAGCGCTGAAAGTTAGTCAGAGCTGCTCTGAAGGGCAACAGAGCGCTCTGCGAGTTAGCGCTGCTGTGAAGGGGCAACAGAGAGCGCTTAGAGAGCTGCTGTGAAGGGGAAACACAGAGCGCTGAGATTTAGTGAGAGCTGCACTGAAGGGGCAACCCAGAGTGCTGTGAGTTAGAGCTGCTGAGAAGGGGCAACTGAGTGCACTTAGAGTTACAGCTGCTGTGAAGGGGCAGCAGACAACGCTTGAGAATCTGTCAGCGCTCCTGTGAAGGGGCACCAGGGATGGCTGAGAATTAGAGCTGCGTTGAAGGGGCAACACGGAGTGGTGAGATTTAGCGTTGCTGAGAAGGGGCAACACATAGCGCTGAGAGAGCTCCTGTGAAGGGGCAACAGATAGCGGTGAGAGGTAGTTAGAGCTGCTGTGACTGTGCAAGAGAGAGAGGTGAGAGTTGGGACTGCGTTGAAGGGGCAGCACAGAGCGCTGAGAGATAGAGCTGGTGTGAAGGGGCAACAGAGAGCGCTGAGATTTAGTCAGAGCTGCTCTGAAGGGCAACAGAGAGCGCTGAGATTTAGTGAGAGCTGCACTGAAGGGGCAACAGCGAGCGCTGAGAGTTAGAGCTGCGTTGAAGGGGCAACACAGAGCATTGAGAGTCAGGGCTGCTGTGAAGCGGAAACAGAGTGGTGAGAGTTAGAGCTGCTGTGAAGGGGAAACAGAGAGTGGAGAGAGTTAGAGCTGTTGTGAAGGGGCAACACACAGCGCTGAGAGTTAGAGCTGCTGGGAAGGGGCAGCAGAGCTCGCTGAGGTTCAGAGCTGCTGTGAACGGGCAAGTGAGAGCGCTTAGAATTAGAGCTGCTCTGAAGAAGCAAACAGAGCGCTGAGAGATAGAGCTGCTGTGGAGGGGAAACAGAGAGCGCTGAGATTCAGTCAGAGCTGCTCTGAAGGGCAACAGAGAGCGCTGATAGTTAGAGCTGCGTTAAAGGGGCAACAAAGAGTGCTGTGAGTTAGAGTTGCATTGAAGGGGCAAATAAGAGCGCTTAGATTTAGAGCTGCTCTGAAGGAGCAAACAGAGCGGTGAGAGTTAGTCAGAGCTCCTGTGAAGGGGCAATAGAGAGCACTGAGAGTTCAAGCTGCTTTGGAGGGGAAACAGAGAGCGCTGAGATTTAGTCAGAGCTGCTCTGAAGGGCAATAGAGAGCGGTTAGAGTTAGAGCTGCGTTAAATTGGGAACAGAGAGTGCTGTGAGTTAGAGCTGCATTGAAGGGGCATCTGAGATCGCTTAGAGTTAGAGCTGCTGTGAAAGGTAAACAGAGAGAGGTCTGAGAGTTAGGGCAGCGTTGAAGGGGCAACATGGAGTGCTGAGAGATAGAGCTGGTGTGAAGGGGCAACAGAGAGTGGAGAGAATTAGAGCTGTTGTGAAGGGGCAACACAGAGCACTGAGAGTTAGAGCTGCTGGGAAGGGGCAACACAGAGCGCTGAGATTTAGTCAGAGCTGCTCTGAAGAGGCAACAGCGAGCGCTGAGCGATAGAGCTGCGTTGAAGGGGCAAGAGAGAGCGATGAGGTCCAGCTGCTGTGAACGGGCAACTGAGAGCGCTTAGAATTAGAGCTGCTCTGAAGGAGCAAACAGAGCGGTGAGAGTTAGTCAGAGCTCCTGTGAAGGGGCAATAGAGAGCGCTGAGAGTTAGAGCTGCTGTGAAGGGGCAACACAGAGCACTGGAAGTTAGAGCTGCTGAGAAGGGGCAACTGACAGCGCTTAGAGTTACAGCTGCTGTGAAGGGGCAACACAGAGCGCTTGAGAGTCAGTCAGTGCTCCTGTGAAGGGGCACCAGAGATCGCTGAGAATTAGAGCTGCGTTGAAGGGCAACAGAGAGCGGTGAGAGTTAGAGCTGCGTTAAAGTGGGAACAGAGAGTGCTGTGAGTTATAGAGCTGCACTGAAGGGGCAACTGAGAGCGCTTAGAGTTAGAGCTGCTGTGAAGGGGAAACAGAGAGAGCTCTGAGAGTTAGAGCTGCGTTGAAGGGGCAACACGGAGTGGTGAGATTTAGCGTTGCTGAGAAAGGGCAACACATAGCGCTGAGAGAGCTCCTGTGAAGGGGCAGCAGATAGCGGTGAGAGGTAGTTAGAGCTGCTGTGACTGTGCAAGAGAGAGAGGTGAGAGTTGGGACTGCGTTGAAGGGGCAGCACAGAGCGCTGAGAGATAGAGCCGGTGTGAAGGGGCAACAGAGAGCGCTGAGATTTATTCAGAGCTGCTCTGAAGGGGCAACGGTCAGGGCTGAGAGTTATATCTGCTATGAATGGGCAACAGAGAGCGCTGAGATTTAGTCAGAGCTCCTCTGAAGGGGCAACAGAGCGCTCTGAGAGTTAGAGCTGCTGTGAAGGGGCAACCGAAAGCGCTGAGATTTAGTCAGTGCTACTCTGAAGGGCAACAGAGCGCGCTGAGATTTATTCAGAGCTGCTCTGAAGGGGCAACAGTCAGGGCTGAGAGTTATATCTGCTATGAATGGGCAACAGTTGAAGGGGCAACACAGAGCGCTGAGAGATAGAGCTGCTGTGAAGGGGCTACACAGAGCGCTGAGATTTAGTCAGAGCTGCACTGAAGGCGCAACAGCGAGCGCTGAGGTTTAGAGCTGCGTCGAAGGGGCAACAGAGAGCGCTTAGAATTAGAGCTGCTCTGAAGGAGCAAACAGGGCGGTGAGAGTTAGAGCTCCTGTGAAGGGGCAGTAGAGATCGCTGAGAGATACAGCTGCTGTGGAGGGGCCACAGAGAGTGTGAGATTTCATCAGAGCTCCTCTGAAGTGGCAACTGAGAGCGCTTACAGTTATAGGTGCTGTGAAGGGGCAACAGAGAGCGCTGCGATTTAGTCAGAGCTGCTGTGAAGGGGCAACAGAAAGTGCTGAGAGTTAGAGCTGATGTGAAGGGGAAACTTAGAGCGCTTAGCGTTAGAGCTGCTATGAATGGGCATCAGGGAGAGGTGAGATTAATTCAGAGCTGTTCTGAAGGGGCAAAAGAGAGCGCTGAGAGTTAGAGCTGCAGATAAGTGGCAACAGGGAGCGGTGAGAGTTATTCGAAGATGTTGTGAAGGGGCAACACAGAGCGCTGAGTTAGAGCTGTTGTGAAGGGGCAACCGGGAGCGCTGAAAGTTAGTCAGAGCTGCTCTGAAGGGCAACAGAGCGCTCTGCGAGTTAGCGCTGCTGTGAAGGGGCAACAGAGAGCGCTTAGAGAGCTGCTGTGAAGGGGAAACACAGAGCGCTGAGATTTAGTGAGAGCTGCACTGAAGGGGCAACCCAGAGTGCTGTGAGTTAGAGCTGCTGAGAAGGGGCAACTGAGTGCACTTAGAGTTACAGCTGCTGTGAAGGGGCAGCAGACAACGCTTGAGAATCTGTCAGCGCTCCTGTGAAGGGGCACCAGGGATGGCTGAGAATTAGAGCTGCGTTGAAGGGGCAACACGGAGTGGTGAGATTTAGCGTTGCTGAGAAGGGGCAACACATAGCGCTGAGAGAGCTCCTGTGAAGGGGCAACAGATAGCGGTGAGAGGTAGTTAGAGCTGCTGTGACTGTGCAAGAGAGAGAGGTGAGAGTTGGGACTGCGTTGAAGGGGCAGCACAGAGCGCTGAGAGATAGAGCTGGTGTGAAGGGGCAACAGAGAGCGCTGAGATTTAGTCAGAGCTGCTCTGAAGGGCAACAGAGAGCGCTGAGATTTAGTGAGAGCTGCACTGAAGGGGCAACAGCGAGCGCTGAGAGTTAGAGCTGCGTTGAAGGGGCAACACAGAGCATTGAGAGTCAGGGCTGCTGTGAAGCGGAAACAGAGTGGTGAGAGTTAGAGCTGCTGTGAAGGGGAAACAGAGAGTGGAGAGAGTTAGAGCTGTTGTGAAGGGGCAACACACAGCGCTGAGAGTTAGAGCTGCTGGGAAGGGGCAGCAGAGCTCGCTGAGGTTCAGAGCTGCTGTGAACGGGCAAGTGAGAGCGCTTAGAATTAGAGCTGCTCTGAAGAAGCAAACAGAGCGCTGAGAGATAGAGCTGCTGTGGAGGGGAAACAGAGAGCGCTGAGATTCAGTCAGAGCTGCTCTGAAGGGCAACAGAGAGCGGTTAGAGTTAGAGCTGCGTTAAAGGGGCAACAAAGAGTGCTGTGAGTTAGAGTTGCATTGAAGGGGCAAATAAGATCGCTTAGATTTAGAGCTGCTGTGAAAGGTAAACAGAGAGAGGTCTGAGAGTTAGGGCAGCGTTGAAGGGGCAACATGGAGTGCTGAGAGATAGAGCTGGTGTGAAGGGGCAACAGAGAGTGGAGAGAATTAGAGCTGTTGTGAAGGGGCAACACAGAGCACTGAGAGTTAGAGCGCTGAGATTTAGTCAGAGCTGCTCTGAAGAGGCAACAGCGAGCGCTGAGCGATAGAGCTGCGTTGAAGGGGCAAGAGAGAGCGATGAGGTCCAGCTGCTGTGAACGGGCAACTGAGAGCGCTTAGAATTAGAGCTGCTCTGAAGGAGCAAACAGAGCGGTGAGAGTTAGTCAGAGCTCCTGTGAAGGGGCAATAGAGAGCGCTGAGAGTTAGAGCTGCTGTGAAGGGGCAACACAGAGCACTGGAAGTTAGAGCTGCTGAGAAGGGGCAACTGACAGCGCTTAGAGTTACAGCTGCTGTGAAGGGGCAACACAGAGCGCTTGAGAGTCAGTCAGTGCTCCTGTGAAGGGGCACCAGAGATCGCTGAGAATTAGAGCTGCGTTGAAGGGCAACAGAGAGCGGTGAGAGTTAGAGCTGCGTTAAAGTGGGAACAGAGAGTGCTGTGAGTTATAGAGCTGCACTGAAGGGGCAACTGAGAGCGCTTAGAGTTAGAGCTGCTGTGAAGGGGAAACAGAGAGAGCTCTGAGAGTTAGAGCTGCGTTGAAGGGGCAACACGGAGTGGTGAGATTTAGCGTTGCTGAGAAAGGGCAACACATAGCGCTGAGAGAGCTCCTGTGAAGGGGCAGCAGATAGCGGTGAGAGGTAGTTAGAGCTGCTGTGACTGTGCAAGAGAGAGAGGTGAGAGTTGGGACTGCGTTGAAGGGGCAGCACAGAGCGCTGAGAGATAGAGCCGGTGTGAAGGGGCAACAGAGAGCGCTGAGATTTATTCAGAGCTGCTCTGAAGGGGCAACGGTCAGGGCTGAGAGTTATATCTGCTATGAATGGGCAACAGAGAGCGCTGAGATTTAGTCAGAGCTCCTCTGAAGGGGCAACAGAGCGCTCTGAGAGTTAGAGCTGCTGTGAAGGGGCAACCGAAAGCGCTGAGATTTAGTCAGTGCTACTCTGAAGGGCAACAGAGCGCGCTGAGATTTATTCAGAGCTGCTCTGAAGGGGCAACAGTCAGGGCTGAGAGTTATATCTGCTATGAATGGGCAACAGTTGAAGGGGCAACACAGAGCGCTGAGAGATAGAGCTGCTGTGAAGGGGCTACACAGAGCGCTGAGATTTAGTCAGAGCTGCACTGAAGGCGCAACAGCGAGCGCTGAGGTTTAGAGCTGCGTCGAAGGGGCAACAGAGAGCGCTTAGAATTAGAGCTGCTCTGAAGGAGCAAACAGGGCGGTGAGAGTTAGAGCTCCTGTGAAGGGGCAGTAGAGATCGCTGAGAGATACAGCTGCTGTGGAGGGGCCACAGAGAGTGTGAGATTTCATCAGAGCTCCTCTGAAGTGGCAACTGAGAGCGCTTACAGTTATAGGTGCTGTGAAGGGGCAACAGAGAGCGCTGCGATTTAGTCAGAGCTGCTGTGAAGGGGCAACAGAAAGTGCTGAGAGTTAGAGCTGATGTGAAGGGGAAACTTAGAGCGCTTAGCGTTAGAGCTGCTATGAATGGGCATCAGGGAGAGGTGAGATTAATTCAGAGCTGTTCTGAAGGGGCAAAAGAGAGCGCTGAGAGTTAGAGCTGCAGATAAGTGGCAACAGGGAGCGGTGAGAGTTATTCGAAGATGTTGTGAAGGGGCAACACAGAGCGCTGAGTTAGAGCTGTTGTGAAGGGGCAACCGGGAGCGCTGAAAGTTAGTCAGAGCTGCTCTGAAGGGCAACAGAGCGCTCTGCGAGTTAGCGCTGCTGTGAAGGGGCAACAGAGAGCGCTTAGAGAGCTGCTGTGAAGGGGAAACACAGAGCGCTGAGATTTAGTGAGAGCTGCACTGAAGGGGCAACCCAGAGTGCTGTGAGTTAGAGCTGCTGAGAAGGGGCAACTGAGTGCACTTAGAGTTACAGCTGCTGTGAAGGGGCAGCAGACAACGCTTGAGAATCTGTCAGCGCTCCTGTGAAGGGGCACCAGGGATGGCTGAGAATTAGAGCTGCGTTGAAGGGGCAACACGGAGTGGTGAGATTTAGCGTTGCTGAGAAGGGGCAACACATAGCGCTGAGAGAGCTCCTGTGAAGGGGCAACAGATAGCGGTGAGAGGTAGTTAGAGCTGCTGTGACTGTGCAAGAGAGAGAGGTGAGAGTTGGGACTGCGTTGAAGGGGCAGCACAGAGCGCTGAGAGATAGAGCTGGTGTGAAGGGGCAACAGAGAGCGATGAGATTTAGTCAGAGCTGCTCTGAAGGGCAACAGAGAGCGCTGAGATTTAGTGAGAGCTGCACTGAAGGGGCAACAGCGAGCGCTGAGAGTTAGAGCTGCGTTGAAGGGGCAACACAGAGCATTGAGAGTCAGGGCTGCTGTGAAGCGGAAACAGAGTGGTGAGAGTTAGAGCTGCTGTGAAGGGGAAACAGAGTGGAGAGAGTTAGAGCTGTTGTGAAGGGGCAACACACAGCGCTGAGAGTTAGAGCTGCTGGGAAGGGGCAGCAGAGCTCGCTGAGGTTCAGAGCTGCTGTGAACGGGCAAGTGAGAGCGCTTAGAATTAGAGCTGCTCTGAAGAAGCAAACAGAGCGCTGAGAGATAGAGCTGCTGTGGAGGGGAAACAGAGAGCGCTGAGATTCAGTCAGAGCTGCTCTGAAGGGCAACAGAGAGCGCTGATAGTTAGAGCTGCGTTAAAGGGGCAACAAAGAGTGCTGTGAGTTAGAGTTGCATTGAAGGGGCAAATAAGAGCGCTTAGATTTAGAGCTGCTCTGAAGGAGCAAACAGAGCGGTGAGAGTTAGTCAGAGCTCCTGTGAAGGGGCAATAGAGAGCACTGAGAGTTCAAGCTGCTTTGGAGGGGAAACAGAGAGCGCTGAGATTTAGTCAGAGCTGCTCTGAAGGGCAATAGAGAGCGGTTAGAGTTAGAGCTGCGTTAAATTGGGAACAGAGAGTGCTGTGAGTTAGAGCTGCATTGAAGGGGCATCTGAGATCGCTTAGAGTTAGAGCTGCTGTGAAAGGTAAACAGAGAGAGGTCTGAGAGTTAGGGCAGCGTTGAAGGGGCAACATGGAGTGCTGAGAGATAGAGCTGGTGTGAAGGGGCAACAGAGAGTGGAGAGAATTAGAGCTGTTGTGAAGGGGCAACACAGAGCACTGAGAGTTAGAGCTGCTGGGAAGGGGCAACACAGAGCGCTGAGATTTAGTCAGAGCTGCTCTGAAGAGGCAACAGCGAGCGCTGAGCGATAGAGCTGCGTTGAAGGGGCAAGAGAGAGCGATGAGGTCCAGCTGCTGTGAACGGGCAACTGAGAGCGCTTAGAATTAGAGCTGCTCTGAAGGAGCAAACAGAGCGGTGAGAGTTAGTCAGAGCTCCTGTGAAGGGGCAATAGAGAGCGCTGAGAGTTAGAGCTGCTGTGAAGGGGCAACACAGAGCACTGGAAGTTAGAGCTGCTGAGAAGGGGCAACTGACAGCGCTTAGAGTTACAGCTGCTGTGAAGGGGCAACACAGAGCGCTTGAGAGTCAGTCAGTGCTCCTGTGAAGGGGCACCAGAGATCGCTGAGAATTAGAGCTGCGTTGAAGGGCAACAGAGAGCGGTGAGAGTTAGAGCTGCGTTAAAGTGGGAACAGAGAGTGCTGTGAGTTATAGAGCTGCACTGAAGGGGCAACTGAGAGCGCTTAGAGTTAGAGCTGCTGTGAAGGGGAAACAGAGAGAGCTCTGAGAGTTAGAGCTGCGTTGAAGGGGCAACACGGAGTGGTGAGATTTAGCGTTGCTGAGAAAGGGCAACACATAGCGCTGAGAGAGCTCCTGTGAAGGGGCAGCAGATAGCGGTGAGAGGTAGTTAGAGCTGCTGTGACTGTGCAAGAGAGAGAGGTGAGAGTTGGGACTGCGTTGAAGGGGCAGCACAGAGCGCTGAGAGATAGAGCCGGTGTGAAGGGGCAACAGAGAGCGCTGAGATTTATTCAGAGCTGCTCTGAAGGGGCAACGGTCAGGGCTGAGAGTTATATCTGCTATGAATGGGCAACAGAGAGCGCTGAGATTTAGTCAGAGCTCCTCTGAAGGGGCAACAGAGCGCTCTGAGAGTTAGAGCTGCTGTGAAGGGGCAACCGAAAGCGCTGAGATTTAGTCAGTGCTACTCTGAAGGGCAACAGAGCACGCTGAGATTTATTCAGAGCTGCTCTGAAGGGGCAACAGTCAGGGCTGAGAGTTATATCTGCTATGAATGGGCAACAGTTGAAGGGGCAACACAGAGCGCTGAGAGATAGAGCTGCTGTGAAGGGGCTACACAGAGCGCTGAGATTTAGTCAGAGCTGCACTGAAGGCGCAACAGCGAGCGCTGAGGTTTAGAGCTGCGTCGAAGGGGCAACAGAGAGCGCTTAGAATTAGAGCTGCTCTGAAGGAGCAAACAGGGCGGTGAGAGTTAGAGCTCCTGTGAAGGGACAGGAGAGATCGCTGAGAGATACAGCTGCTGTGGCAGGGCCACAGAGAGTGTGAGATTTCATCAGAGCTCCTCTGAAGTGGCAACTGAGAGCGCTTACAGTTATAGGTGCTGTGAAGGGGCAACAGAGAGCGCTGCGATTTAGTCAGAGCTGCTGTGAAGGGGCAACAGAAAGTGCTGAGAGTTAGAGCTGATGTGAAGGGGAAACTGAGAGCGCTTAGCGTTAGAGCTGCTATGAATGGGCATCAGGGAGAGGTGAGATTAATTCAGAGCTGTTCTGAAGGGGCAAAAGAGAGCGCTGAGAGTTAGAGCTGCAGATAAGTGGCAACAGGGAGCGGTGAGAGTTATTCGAAGATGTTGTGAAGGGGCAACACAGAGCGCTGAGTTAGAGCTGTTGTGAAGGGGCAACCGGGAGCGCTGAAAGTTAGTCAGAGCTGCTCTGAAGGGCAACAGAGCGCTCTGCGAGTTAGCGCTGCTGTGAAGGGGCAACAGAGAGCGCTTAGAGAGCTGCTGTGAAGGGGAAACACAGAGCGCTGAGATTTAGTGAGAGCTGCACTGAAGGGGCAACCCAGAGTGCTGTGAGTTAGAGCTGCTGAGAAGGGGCAACTGAGTGCACTTAGAGTTACAGCTGCTGTGAAGGGGCAGCAGACAACGCTTGAGAATCTGTCAGCGCTCCTGTGAAGGGGCACCAGGGATCGCTGAGAATTAGAGCTGCGTTGAAGGGGCAACACGGAGTGGTGAGATTTAGCGTTGCTGAGAAGGGGCAACACATAGCGCTGAGAGAGCTCCTGTGAAGGGGCAACAGATAGCGGTGAGAGGTAGTTAGAGCTGCTGTGACTGTGCAAGAGAGAGAGGTGAGAGTTGGGACTGCGTTGAAGGGGCAGCACAGAGCGCTGAGAGATAGAGCTGGTGTGAAGGGGCAACAGAGAGCGCTGAGATTTAGTCAGAGCTGCTCTGAAGGGCAACAGAGAGCGCTGAGATTTAGTGAGAGCTGCACTGAAGGGGCAACAGCGAGCGCTGAGAGTTAGAGCTGCGTTGAAGGGGCAACACAGAGCATTGAGAGTCAGGGCTGCTGTGAAGCGGAAACAGAGTGGTGAGAGTTAGAGCTGCTGTGAAGGGGAAACAGAGAGTGGAGAGAGTTAGAGCTGTTGTGAAGGGGCAACACACAGCGCTGAGAGTTAGAGCTGCTGGGAAGGGGCAGCAGAGCTCGCTGAGGTTCAGAGCTGCTGTGAACGGGCAAGTGAGAGCGCTTAGAATTAGAGCTGCTCTGAAGAAGCAAACAGAGCGCTGAGAGATAGAGCTGCTGTGGAGGGGAAACAGAGAGCGCTGAGATTCAGTCAGAGCTGCTCTGAAGGGCAACAGAGAGCGGTTAGAGTTAGAGCTGCGTTAAAGGGGCAACAAAGAGTGCTGTGAGTTAGAGTTGCATTGAAGGGGCAAATAAGATCGCTTAGATTTAGAGCTGCTGTGAAAGGTAAACAGAGAGAGGTCTGAGAGTTAGGGCAGCGTTGAAGGGGCAACATGGAGTGCTGAGAGATAGAGCTGGTGTGAAGGGGCAACAGAGAGTGGAGAGAATTAGAGCTGTTGTGAAGGGGCAACACAGAGCACTGAGAGTTAGAGCGCTGAGATTTAGTCAGAGCTGCTCTGAAGAGGCAACAGCGAGCGCTGAGCGATAGAGCTGCGTTGAAGGGGCAAGAGAGAGCGATGAGGTCCAGCTGCTGTGAACGGGCAACTGAGAGCGCTTAGAATTAGAGCTGCTCTGAAGGAGCAAACAGAGCGGTGAGAGTTAGTCAGAGCTCCTGTGAAGGGGCAATAGAGAGCGCTGAGAGTTAGAGCTGCTGTGAAGGGGCAACACAGAGCACTGGAAGTTAGAGCTGCTGAGAAGGGGCAACTGACAGCGCTTAGAGTTACAGCTGCTGTGAAGGGGCAACACAGAGCGCTTGAGAGTCAGTCAGTGCTCCTGTGAAGGGGCACCAGAGATCGCTGAGAATTAGAGCTGCGTTGAAGGGCAACAGAGAGCGGTGAGAGTTAGAGCTGCGTTAAAGTGGGAACAGAGAGTGCTGTGAGTTATAGAGCTGCACTGAAGGGGCAACTGAGAGCGCTTAGAGTTAGAGCTGCTGTGAAGGGGAAACAGAGAGAGCTCTGAGAGTTAGAGCTGCGTTGAAGGGGCAACACGGAGTGGTGAGATTTAGCGTTGCTGAGAAAGGGCAACACATAGCGCTGAGAGAGCTCCTGTGAAGGGGCAGCAGATAGCGGTGAGAGGTAGTTAGAGCTGCTGTGACTGTGCAAGAGAGAGAGGTGAGAGTTGGGACTGCGTTGAAGGGGCAGCACAGAGCGCTGAGAGATAGAGCCGGTGTGAAGGGGCAACAGAGAGCGCTGAGATTTATTCAGAGCTGCTCTGAAGGGGCAACGGTCAGGGCTGAGAGTTATATCTGCTATGAATGGGCAACAGAGAGCGCTGAGATTTAGTCAGAGCTCCTCTGAAGGGGCAACAGAGCGCTCTGAGAGTTAGAGCTGCTGTGAAGGGGCAACCGAAAGCGCTGAGATTTAGTCAGTGCTACTCTGAAGGGCAACAGAGCGCGCTGAGATTTATTCAGAGCTGCTCTGAAGGGGCAACAGTCAGGGCTGAGAGTTATATCTGCTATGAATGGGCAACAGTTGAAGGGGCAACACAGAGCGCTGAGAGATAGAGCTGCTGTGAAGGGGCTACACAGAGCGCTGAGATTTAGTCAGAGCTGCACTGAAGGCGCAACAGCGAGCGCTGAGGTTTAGAGCTGCGTCGAAGGGGCAACAGAGAGCGCTTAGAATTAGAGCTGCTCTGAAGGAGCAAACAGGGCGGTGAGAGTTAGAGCTCCTGTGAAGGGGCAGTAGAGATCGCTGAGAGATACAGCTGCTGTGGAGGGGCCACAGAGAGTGTGAGATTTCATCAGAGCTCCTCTGAAGTGGCAACTGAGAGCGCTTACAGTTATAGGTGCTGTGAAGGGGCAACAGAGAGCGCTGCGATTTAGTCAGAGCTGCTGTGAAGGGGCAACAGAAAGTGCTGAGAGTTAGAGCTGATGTGAAGGGGAAACTTAGAGCGCTTAGCGTTAGAGCTGCTATGAATGGGCATCAGGGAGAGGTGAGATTAATTCAGAGCTGTTCTGAAGGGGCAAAAGAGAGCGCTGAGAGTTAGAGCTGCAGATAAGTGGCAACAGGGAGCGGTGAGAGTTATTCGAAGATGTTGTGAAGGGGCAACACAGAGCGCTGAGTTAGAGCTGTTGTGAAGGGGCAACCGGGAGCGCTGAAAGTTAGTCAGAGCTGCTCTGAAGGGCAACAGAGCGCTCTGCGAGTTAGCGCTGCTGTGAAGGGGCAACAGAGAGCGCTTAGAGAGCTGCTGTGAAGGGGAAACACAGAGCGCTGAGATTTAGTGAGAGCTGCACTGAAGGGGCAACCCAGAGTGCTGTGAGTTAGAGCTGCTGAGAAGGGGCAACTGAGTGCACTTAGAGTTACAGCTGCTGTGAAGGGGCAGCAGACAACGCTTGAGAATCTGTCAGCGCTCCTGTGAAGGGGCACCAGGGATGGCTGAGAATTAGAGCTGCGTTGAAGGGGCAACACGGAGTGGTGAGATTTAGCGTTGCTGAGAAGGGGCAACACATAGCGCTGAGAGAGCTCCTGTGAAGGGGCAACAGATAGCGGTGAGAGGTAGTTAGAGCTGCTGTGACTGTGCAAGAGAGAGAGGTGAGAGTTGGGACTGCGTTGAAGGGGCAGCACAGAGCGCTGAGAGATAGAGCTGGTGTGAAGGGGCAACAGAGAGCGATGAGATTTAGTCAGAGCTGCTCTGAAGGGCAACAGAGAGCGCTGAGATTTAGTGAGAGCTGCACTGAAGGGGCAACAGCGAGCGCTGAGAGTTAGAGCTGCGTTGAAGGGGCAACACAGAGCATTGAGAGTCAGGGCTGCTGTGAAGCGGAAACAGAGTGGTGAGAGTTAGAGCTGCTGTGAAGGGGAAACAGAGAGTGGAGAGAGTTAGAGCTGTTGTGAAGGGGCAACACACAGCGCTGAGAGTTAGAGCTGCTGGGAAGGGGCAGCAGAGCTCGCTGAGGTTCAGAGCTGCTGTGAACGGGCAAGTGAGAGCGCTTAGAATTAGAGCTGCTCTGAAGAAGCAAACAGAGCGCTGAGAGATAGAGCTGCTGTGGAGGGGAAACAGAGAGCGCTGAGATTCAGTCAGAGCTGCTCTGAAGGGCAACAGAGAGCGCTGATAGTTAGAGCTGCGTTAAAGGGGCAACAAAGAGTGCTGTGAGTTAGAGTTGCATTGAAGGGGCAAATAAGAGCGCTTAGATTTAGAGCTGCTCTGAAGGAGCAAACAGAGCGGTGAGAGTTAGTCAGAGCTCCTGTGAAGGGGCAATAGAGAGCACTGAGAGTTCAAGCTGCTTTGGAGGGGAAACAGAGAGCGCTGAGATTTAGTCAGAGCTGCTCTGAAGGGCAATAGAGAGCGGTTAGAGTTAGAGCTGCGTTAAATTGGGAACAGAGAGTGCTGTGAGTTAGAGCTGCATTGAAGGGGCATCTGAGATCGCTTAGAGTTAGAGCTGCTGTGAAAGGTAAACAGAGAGAGGTCTGAGAGTTAGGGCAGCGTTGAAGGGGCAACATGGAGTGCTGAGAGATAGAGCTGGTGTGAAGGGGCAACAGAGAGTGGAGAGAATTAGAGCTGTTGTGAAGGGGCAACACAGAGCACTGAGAGTTAGAGCTGCTGGGAAGGGGCAACACAGAGCGCTGAGATTTAGTCAGAGCTGCTCTGAAGAGGCAACAGCGAGCGCTGAGCGATAGAGCTGCGTTGAAGGGGCAAGAGAGAGCGATGAGGTCCAGCTGCTGTGAACGGGCAACTGAGAGCGCTTAGAATTAGAGCTGCTCTGAAGGAGCAAACAGAGCGGTGAGAGTTAGTCAGAGCTCCTGTGAAGGGGCAATAGAGAGCGCTGAGAGTTAGAGCTGCTGTGAAGGGGCAACACAGAGCACTGGAAGTTAGAGCTGCTGAGAAGGGGCAACTGACAGCGCTTAGAGTTACAGCTGCTGTGAAGGGGCAACACAGAGCGCTTGAGAGTCAGTCAGTGCTCCTGTGAAGGGGCACCAGAGATCGCTGAGAATTAGAGCTGCGTTGAAGGGCAACAGAGAGCGGTGAGAGTTAGAGCTGCGTTAAAGTGGGAACAGAGAGTGCTGTGAGTTATAGAGCTGCACTGAAGGGGCAACTGAGAGCGCTTAGAGTTAGAGCTGCTGTGAAGGGGAAACAGAGAGAGCTCTGAGAGTTAGAGCTGCGTTGAAGGGGCAACACGGAGTGGTGAGATTTAGCGTTGCTGAGAAAGGGCAACACATAGCGCTGAGAGAGCTCCTGTGAAGGGGCAGCAGATAGCGGTGAGAGGTAGTTAGAGCTGCTGTGACTGTGCAAGAGAGAGAGGTGAGAGTTGGGACTGCGTTGAAGGGGCAGCACAGAGCGCTGAGAGATAGAGCCGGTGTGAAGGGGCAACAGAGAGCGCTGAGATTTATTCAGAGCTGCTCTGAAGGGGCAACGGTCAGGGCTGAGAGTTATATCTGCTATGAATGGGCAACAGAGAGCGCTGAGATTTAGTCAGAGCTCCTCTGAAGGGGCAACAGAGCGCTCTGAGAGTTAGAGCTGCTGTGAAGGGGCAACCGAAAGCGCTGAGATTTAGTCAGTGCTACTCTGAAGGGCAACAGAGCACGCTGAGATTTATTCAGAGCTGCTCTGAAGGGGCAACAGTCAGGGCTGAGAGTTATATCTGCTATGAATGGGCAACAGTTGAAGGGGCAACACAGAGCGCTGAGAGATAGAGCTGCTGTGAAGGGGCTACACAGAGCGCTGAGATTTAGTCAGAGCTGCACTGAAGGCGCAACAGCGAGCGCTGAGGTTTAGAGCTGCGTCGAAGGGGCAACAGAGAGCGCTTAGAATTAGAGCTGCTCTGAAGGAGCAAACAGGGCGGTGAGAGTTAGAGCTCCTGTGAAGGGGCAGGAGAGATCGCTGAGAGATACAGCTGCTGTGGCAGGGCCACAGAGAGTGTGAGATTTCATCAGAGCTCCTCTGAAGTGGCAACTGAGAGCGCTTACAGTTATAGGTGCTGTGAAGGGGCAACAGAGAGCGCTGCGATTTAGTCAGAGCTGCTGTGAAGGGGCAACAGAAAGTGCTGAGAGTTAGAGCTGATGTGAAGGGGAAACTGAGAGCGCTTAGCGTTAGAGCTGCTATGAATGGGCATCAGGGAGAGGTGAGATTAATTCAGAGCTGTTCTGAAGGGGCAAAAGAGAGCGCTGAGAGTTAGAGCTGCAGATAAGTGGCAACAGGGAGCGGTGAGAGTTATTCGAAGATGTTGTGAAGGGGCAACACAGAGCGCTGAGTTAGAGCTGTTGTGAAGGGGCAACCGGGAGCGCTGAAAGTTAGTCAGAGCTGCTCTGAAGGGCAACAGAGCGCTCTGCGAGTTAGCGCTGCTGTGAAGGGGCAACAGAGAGCGCTTAGAGAGCTGCTGTGAAGGGGAAACACAGAGCGCTGAGATTTAGTGAGAGCTGCACTGAAGGGGCAACCCAGAGTGCTGTGAGTTAGAGCTGCTGAGAAGGGGCAACTGAGTGCACTTAGAGTTACAGCTGCTGTGAAGGGGCAGCAGACAACGCTTGAGAATCTGTCAGCGCTCCTGTGAAGGGGCACCAGGGATCGCTGAGAATTAGAGCTGCGTTGAAGGGGCAACACGGAGTGGTGAGATTTAGCGTTGCTGAGAAGGGGCAACACATAGCGCTGAGAGAGCTCCTGTGAAGGGGCAACAGATAGCGGTGAGAGGTAGTTAGAGCTGCTGTGACTGTGCAAGAGAGAGAGGTGAGAGTTGGGACTGCGTTGAAGGGGCAGCACAGAGCGCTGAGAGATAGAGCTGGTGTGAAGGGGCAACAGAGAGCGCTGAGATTTAGTCAGAGCTGCTCTGAAGGGCAACAGAGAGCGCTGAGATTTAGTGAGAGCTGCACTGAAGGGGCAACAGCGAGCGCTGAGAGTTAGAGCTGCGTTGAAGGGGCAACACAGAGCATTGAGAGTCAGGGCTGCTGTGAAGCGGAAACAGAGTGGTGAGAGTTAGAGCTGCTGTGAAGGGGAAACAGAGAGTGGAGAGAGTTAGAGCTGTTGTGAAGGGGCAACACACAGCGCTGAGAGTTAGAGCTGCTGGGAAGGGGCAGCAGAGCTCGCTGAGGTTCAGAGCTGCTGTGAACGGGCAAGTGAGAGCGCTTAGAATTAGAGCTGCTCTGAAGAAGCAAACAGAGCGCTGAGAGATAGAGCTCCTGTGGAGGGGAAACAGAGAGCGCTGAGATTCAGTCAGAGCTGCTCTGAAGGGCAACAGAGAGCGCTGATAGTTAGAGCTGCGTTAAAGGGGCAACAAAGAGTGCTGTGAGTTAGAGTTGCATTGAAGGGGCAAATAAGAGCGCTTAGATTTAGAGCTGCTCTGAAGGAGCAAACAGAGCGGTGAGAGTTAGTCAGAGCTCCTGTGAAGGGGCAATAGAGAGCACTGAGAGTTCAAGCTGCTTTGGAGGGGAAACAGAGAGCGCTGAGATTTAGTCAGAGCTGCTCTGAAGGGCAATAGAGAGCGGTTAGAGTTAGAGCTGCGTTAAATTGGGAACAGAGAGTGCTGTGAGTTAGAGCTGCATTGAAGGGGCATCTGAGATCGCTTAGAGTTAGAGCTGCTGTGAAAGGTAAACAGAGAGAGGTCTGAGAGTTAGGGCAGCGTTGAAGGGGCAACATGGAGTGCTGAGAGATAGAGCTGGTGTGAAGGGGCAACAGAGAGTGGAGAGAATTAGAGCTGTTGTGAAGGGGCAACACAGAGCACTGAGAGTTAGAGCTGCTGGGAAGGGGCAACACAGAGCGCTGAGATTTAGTCAGAGCTGCTCTGAAGAGGCAACAGCGAGCGCTGAGCGATAGAGCTGCGTTGAAGGGGCAAGAGAGAGCGATGAGGTCCAGCTGCTGTGAACGGGCAACTGAGAGCGCTTAGAATTAGAGCTGCTCTGAAGGAGCAAACAGAGCGGTGAGAGTTAGTCAGAGCTCCTGTGAAGGGGCAATAGAGAGCGCTGAGAGTTAGAGCTGCTGTGAAGGGGCAACACAGAGCACTGGAAGTTAGAGCTGCTGAGAAGGGGCAACTGACAGCGCTTAGAGTTACAGCTGCTGTGAAGGGGCAACACAGAGCGCTTGAGAGTCAGTCAGTGCTCCTGTGAAGGGGCACCAGAGATCGCTGAGAATTAGAGCTGCGTTGAAGGGCAACAGAGAGCGGTGAGAGTTAGAGCTGCGTTAAAGTGGGAACAGAGAGTGCTGTGAGTTATAGAGCTGCACTGAAGGGGCAACTGAGAGCGCTTAGAGTTAGAGCTGCTGTGAAGGGGAAACAGAGAGAGCTCTGAGAGTTAGAGCTGCGTTGAAGGGGCAACACGGAGTGGTGAGATTTAGCGTTGCTGAGAAAGGGCAACACATAGCGCTGAGAGAGCTCCTGTGAAGGGGCAGCAGATAGCGGTGAGAGGTAGTTAGAGCTGCTGTGACTGTGCAAGAGAGAGAGGTGAGAGTTGGGACTGCGTTGAAGGGGCAGCACAGAGCGCTGAGAGATAGAGCCGGTGTGAAGGGGCAACAGAGAGCGCTGAGATTTATTCAGAGCTGCTCTGAAGGGGCAACGGTCAGGGCTGAGAGTTATATCTGCTATGAATGGGCAACAGAGAGCGCTGAGATTTAGTCAGAGCTCCTCTGAAGGGGCAACAGAGCGCTCTGAGAGTTAGAGCTGCTGTGAAGGGGCAACCGAAAGCGCTGAGATTTAGTCAGTGCTACTCTGAAGGGCAACAGAGCGCGCTGAGATTTATTCAGAGCTGCTCTGAAGGGGCAACAGTCAGGGCTGAGAGTTATATCTGCTATGAATGGGCAACAGTTGAAGGGGCAACACAGAGCGCTGAGAGATAGAGCTGCTGTGAAGGGGCTACACAGAGCGCTGAGATTTAGTCAGAGCTGCACTGAAGGCGCAACAGCGAGCGCTGAGGTTTAGAGCTGCGTCGAAGGGGCAACAGAGAGCGCTTAGAATTAGAGCTGCTCTGAAGGAGCAAACAGGGCGGTGAGAGTTAGAGCTCCTGTGAAGGGGCAGGAGAGATCGCTGAGAGATACAGCTGCTGTGGAGGGGCCACAGAGAGTGTGAGATTTCATCAGAGCTGCTCTGAAGGGGCAACTGAGAGCGCTTAAAGTTATAGGTGCTGTGAAGGGGCAACAGAGAGCGCTGCGATTTAGTCAGAGCTGCTGTGAAGGGGCAACAGAAAGTGCTGAGAGTTAGAGCTGATGTGAAGGGGAAACTGAGAGCGCTTAGCGTTAGAGCTGCTATGAATGGGCATCAGGGAGAGGTGAGATTAATTCAGAGCTGTTCTGAAGGGGCAAAAGAGAGCGCTGAGAGTTAGAGCTGCAGATAAGTGGCAACAGGGAGCGGTGAGAGTTATTCGAAGATGTTGTGAAGGGGCAACACAGAGCGCTGAGTTAGAGCTGTTGTGAAGGGGCAACCGGGAGCGCTGAAAGTTAGTCAGAGCTGCTCTGAAGGGCAACAGAGCGCTCTGCGAGTTAGCGCTGCTGTGAAGGGGCAACAGAGAGCGCTTAGAGAGCTGCTGTGAAGGGGAAACACAGAGCGCTGAGATTTAGTGAGAGCTGCACTGAAGGGGCAACCCAGAGTGCTGTGAGTTAGAGCTGCTGAGAAGGGGCAACTGAGTGCACTTAGAGTTACAGCTGCTGTGAAGGGGCAGCAGACAACGCTTGAGAATCTGTCAGCGCTCCTGTGAAGGGGCACCAGGGATGGCTGAGAATTAGAGCTGCGTTGAAGGGGCAACACGGAGTGGTGAGATTTAGCGTTGCTGAGAAGGGGCAACACATAGCGCTGAGAGAGCTCCTGTGAAGGGGCAACAGATAGCGGTGAGAGGTAGTTAGAGCTGCTGTGACTGTGCAAGAGAGAGAGGTGAGAGTTGGGACTGCGTTGAAGGGGCAGCACAGAGCGCTGAGAGATAGAGCTGGTGTGAAGGGGCAACAGAGAGCGCTGAGATTTAGTCAGAGCTGCTCTGAAGGGCAACAGAGAGCGCTGAGATTTAGTGAGAGCTGCACTGAAGGGGCAACAGCGAGCGCTGAGAGTTAGAGCTGCGTTGAAGGGGCAACACAGAGCATTGAGAGTCAGGGCTGCTGTGAAGCGGAAACAGAGTGGTGAGAGTTAGAGCTGCTGTGAAGGGGAAACAGAGAGTGGAGAGAGTTAGAGCTGTTGTGAAGGGGCAACACACAGCGCTGAGAGTTAGAGCTGCTGGGAAGGGGCAGCAGAGCTCGCTGAGGTTCAGAGCTGCTGTGAACGGGCAAGTGAGAGCGCTTAGAATTAGAGCTGCTCTGAAGAAGCAAACAGAGCGCTGAGAGATAGAGCTCCTGTGGAGGGGAAACAGAGAGCGCTGAGATTCAGTCAGAGCTGCTCTGAAGGGCAACAGAGAGCGCTGATAGTTAGAGCTGCGTTAAAGGGGCAACAAAGAGTGCTGTGAGTTAGAGTTGCATTGAAGGGGCAAATAAGAGCGCTTAGATTTAGAGCTGCTCTGAAGGAGCAAACAGAGCGGTGAGAGTTAGTCAGAGCTCCTGTGAAGGGGCAATAGAGAGCACTGAGAGTTCAAGCTGCTTTGGAGGGGAAACAGAGAGCGCTGAGATTTAGTCAGAGCTGCTCTGAAGGGCAATAGAGAGCGGTTAGAGTTAGAGCTGCGTTAAATTGGGAACAGAGAGTGCTGTGAGTTAGAGCTGCATTGAAGGGGCATCTGAGATCGCTTAGAGTTAGAGCTGCTGTGAAAGGTAAACAGAGAGAGGTCTGAGAGTTAGGGCAGCGTTGAAGGGGCAACATGGAGTGCTGAGAGATAGAGCTGGTGTGAAGGGGCAACAGAGAGTGGAGAGAATTAGAGCTGTTGTGAAGGGGCAACACAGAGCACTGAGAGTTAGAGCTGCTGGGAAGGGGCAACACAGAGCGCTGAGATTTAGTCAGAGCTGCTCTGAAGAGGCAACAGCGAGCGCTGAGCGATAGAGCTGCGTTGAAGGGGCAAGAGAGAGCGATGAGGTCCAGCTGCTGTGAACGGGCAACTGAGAGCGCTTAGAATTAGAGCTGCTCTGAAGGAGCAAACAGAGCGGTGAGAGTTAGTCAGAGCTCCTGTGAAGGGGCAATAGAGAGCGCTGAGAGTTAGAGCTGCTGTGAAGGGGCAACACAGAGCACTGGAAGTTAGAGCTGCTGAGAAGGGGCAACTGACAGCGCTTAGAGTTACAGCTGCTGTGAAGGGGCAACACAGAGCGCTTGAGAGTCAGTCAGTGCTCCTGTGAAGGGGCACCAGAGATCGCTGAGAATTAGAGCTGCGTTGAAGGGCAACAGAGAGCGGTGAGAGTTAGAGCTGCGTTAAAGTGGGAACAGAGAGTGCTGTGAGTTATAGAGCTGCACTGAAGGGGCAACTGAGAGCGCTTAGAGTTAGAGCTGCTGTGAAGGGGAAACAGAGAGAGCTCTGAGAGTTAGAGCTGCGTTGAAGGGGCAACACGGAGTGGTGAGATTTAGCGTTGCTGAGAAAGGGCAACACATAGCGCTGAGAGAGCTCCTGTGAAGGGGCAGCAGATAGCGGTGAGAGGTAGTTAGAGCTGCTGTGACTGTGCAAGAGAGAGAGGTGAGAGTTGGGACTGCGTTGAAGGGGCAGCACAGAGCGCTGAGAGATAGAGCTGGTGTGAAGGGGCAACAGAGAGCGCTGAGATTTAGTCAGAGCTGCTCTGAAGGGCAACAGAGAGCGCTGAGATTTAGTGAGAGCTGCACTGAAGGGGCAACAGCGAGCGCTGAGAGTTAGAGCTGCGTTGAAGGGGCAACACAGAGCATTGAGAGTCAGGGCTGCTGTGAAGCGGAAACAGAGTGGTGAGAGTTAGAGCTGCTGTGAAGGGGAAACAGAGAGTGGAGAGAGTTAGAGCTGTTGTGAAGGGGCAACACACAGCGCTGAGAGTTAGAGCTGCTGGGAAGGGGCAGCAGAGCTCGCTGAGGTTCAGAGCTGCTGTGAACGGGCAAGTGAGAGCGCTTAGAATTAGAGCTGCTCTGAAGAAGCAAACAGAGCGCTGAGAGATAGAGCTCCTGTGGAGGGGAAACAGAGAGCGCTGAGATTCAGTCAGAGCTGCTCTGAAGGGCAACAGAGAGCGCTGATAGTTAGAGCTGCGTTAAAGGGGCAACAAAGAGTGCTGTGAGTTAGAGTTGCATTGAAGGGGCAAATAAGAGCGCTTAGATTTAGAGCTGCTCTGAAGGAGCAAACAGAGCGGTGAGAGTTAGTCAGAGCTCCTGTGAAGGGGCAATAGAGAGCACTGAGAGTTCAAGCTGCTTTGGAGGGGAAACAGAGAGCGCTGAGATTTAGTCAGAGCTGCTCTGAAGGGCAATAGAGAGCGGTTAGAGTTAGAGCTGCGTTAAATTGGGAACAGAGAGTGCTGTGAGTTAGAGCTGCATTGAAGGGGCATCTGAGATCGCTTAGAGTTAGAGCTGCTGTGAAAGGTAAACAGAGAGAGGTCTGAGAGTTAGGGCAGCGTTGAAGGGGCAACATGGAGTGCTGAGAGATAGAGCTGGTGTGAAGGGGCAACAGAGAGTGGAGAGAATTAGAGCTGTTGTGAAGGGGCAACACAGAGCACTGAGAGTTAGAGCTGCTGGGAAGGGGCAACACAGAGCGCTGAGATTTAGTCAGAGCTGCTCTGAAGAGGCAACAGCGAGCGCTGAGCGATAGAGCTGCGTTGAAGGGGCAAGAGAGAGCGATGAGGTCCAGCTGCTGTGAACGGGCAACTGAGAGCGCTTAGAATTAGAGCTGCTCTGAAGGAGCAAACAGAGCGGTGAGAGTTAGTCAGAGCTCCTGTGAAGGGGCAATAGAGAGCGCTGAGAGTTAGAGCTGCTGTGAAGGGGCAACACAGAGCACTGGAAGTTAGAGCTGCTGAGAAGGGGCAACTGACAGCGCTTAGAGTTACAGCTGCTGTGAAGGGGCAACACAGAGCGCTTGAGAGTCAGTCAGTGCTCCTGTGAAGGGGCACCAGAGATCGCTGAGAATTAGAGCTGCGTTGAAGGGCAACAGAGAGCGGTGAGAGTTACAGCTGCGTTAAAGTGGGAACAGAGAGTGCTGTGAGTTATAGAGCTGCACTGAAGGGGCAACTGAGAGCGCTTAGAGTTAGAGCTGCTGTGAAGGGGAAACAGAGAGAGCTCTGAGAGTTAGAGCTGCGTTGAAGGGGCAACACGGAGTGGTGAGACTTAGCGTTGCTGAGAAAGGGCAACACATAGCGCTGAGAGAGCTCCTGTGAAGGGGCAGCAGATAGCGGTGAGAGGTAGTTAGAGCTGCTGTGACTGTGCAAGAGAGAGAGGTGAGAGTTGGGACTGCGTTGAAGGGGCAGCACAGAGCGCTGAGAGATAGAGCCGGTGTGAAGGGGCAACAGAGAGCGCTGAGATTTATTCAGAGCTGCTCTGAAGGGGCAACGGTCAGGGCTGAGAGTTATATCTGCTATGAATGGGCAACAGAGAGCGCTGAGATTTAGTCAGAGCTCCTCTGAAGGGGCAACAGAGCGCTCTGAGAGTTAGAGCTGCTGTGAAGGGGCAACCGAAAGCGCTGAGATTTAGTCAGTGCTACTCTGAAGGGCAACAGAGCGCGCTGAGATTTATTCAGAGCTGCTCTGAAGGGGCAACAGTCAGGGCTGAGAGTTATATCTGCTATGAATGGGCAACAGTTGAAGGGGCAACACAGAGCGCTGAGAGATAGAGCTGCTGTGAAGGGGCTACACAGAGCGCTGAGATTTAGTCAGAGCTGCACTGAAGGCGCAACAGCGAGCGCTGAGGTTTAGAGCTGCGTCGAAGGGGCAACAGAGAGCGCTTAGAATTAGAGCTGCTCTGAAGGAGCAAACAGGGCGGTGAGAGTTAGAGCTCCTGTGAAGGGGCAGGAGAGATCGCTGAGAGATACAGCTGCTGTGGAGGGGCCACAGAGAGTGTGAGATTTCATCAGAGCTGCTCTGAAGGGGCAACTGAGAGCGCCTAAAGTTATAGGTGCTGTGAAGGGGCAACAGAGAGCGCTGCGATTTAGTCAGAGCTGCTGTGAAGGGGCAACAGAAAGTGCTGAGAGTTAGAGCTGATGTGAAGGGGAAACTGAGAGCGCTTAGCGTTAGAGCTGCTATGAATGGGCATCAGGGAGAGGTGAGATTAATTCAGAGCTGTTCTGAAGGGGCAAAAGAGAGCGCTGAGAGTTAGAGCTGATGTGAAGGGGAAACTGAGAGCGCTTAGCGTTAGAGCTGCTATGAATGGGCATCAGGGAGAGGTGAGATTAATTCAGAGCTGTTCTGAAGGGGCAAAAGAGAGCGCTGAGAGTTAGAGCTGCAGATAAGTGGCAACAGGGAGCGGTGAGAGTTATTCGAAGATGTTGTGAAGGGGCAACACAGAGCGCTGAGTTAGAGCTGTTGTGAAGGGGCAACCGGGAGCGCTGAAAGTTAGTCAGAGCTGCTCTGAAGGGCAACAGAGCGCTCTGAGAGTTAGCGCTGCTGTGAAGGGGCAACAGAGAGCGCTTAGAGAGCTGCTGTGAAGGGGAAACACAGAGCGCTGAGATTTAGTGAGAGCTGCACTGAAGGGGCAACCCAGAGTGCTGTGAGTTAGAGCTGCTGAGAAGGGGCAACTGAGTGCACTTAGAGTTACAGCTGCTGTGAAGGGGCAGCAGACAACGCTTGAGAATCTGTCAGCGCTCCTGTGAAGGGGCACCAGGGATGGCTGAGAATTAGAGCTGCGTTGAAGGGGCAACACGGAGTGGTGAGATTTAGCGTTGCTGAGAAGGGGCAACACATAGCGCTGAGAGAGCTCCTGTGAAGGGGCAACAGATAGCGGTGAGAGGTAGTTAGAGCTGCTGTGACTGTGCAAGAGAGAGAGGTGAGAGTTGGGACTGCGTTGAAGGGGCAGCACAGAGCGCTGAGAGATAGAGCTGGTGTGAAGGGGCAACAGAGAGCGCTGAGATTTAGTCAGAGCTGCTCTGAAGGGCAACAGAGAGCGCTGAGATTTAGTGAGAGCTGCACTGAAGGGGCAACAGCGAGCGCTGAGAGTTAGAGCTGCGTTGAAGGGGCAACACAGAGCATTGAGAGTCAGGGCTGCTGTGAAGCGGAAACAGAGTGGTGAGAGTTAGAGCTGCTGTGAAGGGGAAACAGAGAGTGGAGAGAGTTAGAGCTGTTGTGAAGGGGCAACACACAGCGCTGAGAGTTAGAGCTGCTGGGAAGGGGCAACAGAGCTCGCTGAGGTTCAGAGCTGCTGTGAACGGGCAAGTGAGAGCGCTTAGAATTAGAGCTGCTCTGAAGAAGCAAACAGAGCGCTGAGAGATAGAGCTCCTGTGGAGGGGAAACAGAGAGCGCTGAGATTCAGTCAGAGCTGCTCTGAAGGGCAACAGAGAGCGCTGATAGTTAGAGCTGCGTTAAAGGGGCAACAAAGAGTGCTGTGAGTTAGAGTTGCATTGAAGGGGCAAATAAGAGCGCTTAGATTTAGAGCTGCTCTGAAGGAGCAAACAGAGCGGTGAGAGTTAGTCAGAGCTCCTGTGAAGGGGCAATAGAGAGCACTGAGAGTTCAAGCTGCTTTGGAGGGGAAACAGAGAGCGCTGAGATTTAGTCAGAGCTGCTCTGAAGGGCAATAGAGAGCGGTTAGAGTTAGAGCTGCGTTAAATTGGGAACAGAGAGTGCTGTGAGTTAGAGCTGCATTGAAGGGGCATCTGAGATCGCTTAGAGTTAGAGCTGCTGTGAAAGGTAAACAGAGAGAGGTCTGAGAGTTAGGGCAGCGTTGAAGGGGCAACATGGAGTGCTGAGAGATAGAGCTGGTGTGAAGGGGCAACAGAGAGTGGAGAGAATTAGAGCTGTTGTGAAGGGGCAACACAGAGCACTGAGAGTTAGAGCTGCTGGGAAGGGGCAACACAGAGCGCTGAGATTTAGTCAGAGCTGCTCTGAAGAGGCAACAGCGAGCGCTGAGCGATAGAGCTGCGTTGAAGGGGCAAGAGAGAGCGATGAGGTCCAGCTGCTGTGAACGGGCAACTGAGAGCGCTTAGAATTAGAGCTGCTCTGAAGGAGCAAACAGAGCGGTGAGAGTTAGTCAGAGCTCCTGTGAAGGGGCAATAGAGAGCGCTGAGAGTTAGAGCTGCTGTGAAGGGGCAACACAGAGCACTGGAAGTTAGAGCTGCTGAGAAGGGGCAACTGACAGCGCTTAGAGTTACAGCTGCTGTGAAGGGGCAACACAGAGCGCTTGAGAGTCAGTCAGTGCTCCTGTGAAGGGGCACCAGAGATCGCTGAGAATTAGAGCTGCGTTGAAGGGCAACAGAGAGCGGTGAGAGTTAGAGCTGCGTTAAAGTGGGAACAGAGAGTGCTGTGAGTTATAGAGCTGCACTGAAGGGGCAACTGAGAGCGCTTAGAGTTAGAGCTGCTGTGAAGGGGAAACAGAGAGAGCTCTGAGAGTTAGAGCTGCGTTGAAGGGGCAACACGGAGTGGTGAGATTTAGCGTTGCTGAGAAAGGGCAACACATAGCGCTGAGAGAGCTCCTGTGAAGGGGCAGCAGATAGCGGTGAGAGGTAGTTAGAGCTGCTGTGACTGTGCAAGAGAGAGAGGTGAGAGTTGGGACTGCGTTGAAGGGGCAGCACAGAGCGCTGAGAGATAGAGCCGGTGTGAAGGGGCAACAGAGAGCGCTGAGATTTATTCAGAGCTGCTCTGAAGGGGCAACGGTCAGGGCTGAGAGTTATATCTGCTATGAATGGGCAACAGAGAGCGCTGAGATTTAGTCAGAGCTCCTCTGAAGGGGCAACAGAGCGCTCTGAGAGTTAGAGCTGCTGTGAAGGGGCAACCGAAAGCGCTGAGATTTAGTCAGTGCTACTCTGAAGGGCAACAGAGCGCGCTGAGATTTATTCAGAGCTGCTCTGAAGGGGCAACAGTCAGGGCTGAGAGTTATATCTGCTATGAATGGGCAACAGTTGAAGGGGCAACACAGAGCGCTGAGAGATAGAGCTGCTGTGAAGGGGCTACACAGAGCGCTGAGATTTAGTCAGAGCTGCACTGAAGGCGCAACAGCGAGCGCTGAGGTTTAGAGCTGCGTCGAAGGGGCAACAGAGAGCGCTTAGAATTAGAGCTGCTCTGAAGGAGCAAACAGGGCGGTGAGAGTTAGAGCTCCTGTGAAGGGGCAGGAGAGATCGCTGAGAGATACAGCTGCTGTGGAGGGGCCACAGAGAGTGTGAGATTTCATCAGAGCTGCTCTGAAGGGGCAACTGAGAGCGCCTAAAGTTATAGGTGCTGTGAAGGGGCAACAGAGAGCGCTGCGATTTAGTCAGAGCTGCTGTGAAGGGGCAACAGAAAGTGCTGAGAGTTAGAGCTGATGTGAAGGGGAAACTGAGAGCGCTTAGCGTTAGAGCTGCTATGAATGGGCATCAGGGAGAGGTGAGATTAATTCAGAGCTGTTCTGAAGGGGCAAAAGAGAGCGCTGAGAGTTAGAGCTGATATGAAGGTGAAACTTAGAGCGCTTAGCATTAGAGCTGCTATGAATGGGCATCAGGGAGAGGTGAGATTAATTCAGAGCTGTTCTGAAGGGGCAAAAGAGAGCGCTGAGAGTTAGAGCTGCAGATAAGTGGCAACAGGGAGCGGTGAGAGTTATTCGAAGATGTTGTGAAGGGGCAACACAGAGCGCTGAGTTAGAGCTGTTGTGAAGGGGCAACCGGGAGCGCTGAAAGTTAGTCAGAGCTGCTCTGAAGGGCAACAGAGCGCTCTGCGAGTTAGCGCTGCTGTGAAGGGGCAACAGAGAGCGCTTAGAGAGCTGCTGTGAAGGGGAAACACAGAGCGCTGAGATTTAGTGAGAGCTGCACTGAAGGGGCAACCCAGAGTGCTGTGAGTTAGAGCTGCTGAGAAGGGGCAACTGAGTGCACTTAGAGTTACAGCTGCTGTGAAGGGGCAGCAGACAACGCTTGAGAATCTGTCAGCGCTCCTGTGAAGGGGCACCAGGGATCGCTGAGAATTAGAGCTGCGTTGAAGGGGCAACACGGAGTGGTGAGATTTAGCGTTGCTGAGAAGGGGCAACACATAGCGCTGAGAGAGCTCCTGTGAAGGGGCAACAGATAGCGGTGAGAGGTAGTTAGAGCTGCTGTGACTGTGCAAGAGAGAGAGGTGAGAGTTGGGACTGCGTTGAAGGGGCAGCACAGAGCGCTGAGAGATAGAGCTGGTGTGAAGGGGCAACAGAGAGCGCTGAGATTTAGTCAGAGCTGCTCTGAAGGGCAACAGAGAGCGCTGAGATTTAGTGAGAGCTGCACTGAAGGGGCAACAGCGAGCGCTGAGAGTTAGAGCTGCGTTGAAGGGGCAACACAGAGCATTGAGAGTCAGGGCTGCTGTGAAGCGGAAACAGAGTGGTGAGAGTTAGAGCTGCTGTGAAGGGGAAACAGAGAGTGGAGAGAGTTAGAGCTGTTGTGAAGGGGCAACACACAGCGCTGAGAGTTAGAGCTGCTGGGAAGGGGCAGCAGAGCTCGCTGAGGTTCAGAGCTGCTGTGAACGGGCAAGTGAGAGCGCTTAGAATTAGAGCTGCTCTGAAGAAGCAAACAGAGCGCTGAGAGATAGAGCTCCTGTGGAGGGGAAACAGAGAGCGCTGAGATTCAGTCAGAGCTGCTCTGAAGGGCAACAGAGAGCGCTGATAGTTAGAGCTGCGTTAAAGGGGCAACAAAGAGTGCTGTGAGTTAGAGTTGCATTGAAGGGGCGAATAAGAGCGCTTAGATTTAGAGCTGCTCTGAAGGAGCAAACAGAGCGGTGAGAGTTAGTCAGAGCTCCTGTGAAGGGGCAATAGAGAGCACTGAGAGTTCAAGCTGCTTTGGAGGGGAAACAGAGAGCGCTGAGATTTAGTCAGAGCTGCTCTGAAGGGCAATAGAGAGCGGTTAGAGTTAGAGCTGCGTTAAATTGGGAACAGAGAGTGCTGTGAGTTAGAGCTGCATTGAAGGGGCATCTGAGATCGCTTAGAGTTAGAGCTGCTGTGAAAGGTAAACAGAGAGAGGTCTGAGAGTTAGGGCAGCGTTGAAGGGGCAACATGGAGTGCTGAGAGATAGAGCTGGTGTGAAGGGGCAACAGAGAGTGGAGAGAATTAGAGCTGTTGTGAAGGGGCAACACAGAGCACTGAGAGTTAGAGCTGCTGGGAAGGGGCAACACAGAGCGCTGAGATTTAGTCAGAGCTGCTCTGAAGAGGCAACAGCGAGCGCTGAGCGATAGAGCTGCGTTGAAGGGGCAAGAGAGAGCGATGAGGTCCAGCTGCTGTGAACGGGCAACTGAGAGCGCTTAGAATTAGAGCTGCTCTGAAGGAGCAAACAGAGCGGTGAGAGTTAGTCAGAGCTCCTGTGAAGGGGCAATAGAGAGCGCTGAGAGTTAGAGCTGCTGTGAAGGGGCAACACAGAGCACTGGAAGTTAGAGCTGCTGAGAAGGGGCAACTGACAGCGCTTAGAGTTACAGCTGCTGTGAAGGGGCAACACAGAGCGCTTGAGAGTCAGTCAGTGCTCCTGTGAAGGGGCACCAGAGATCGCTGAGAATTAGAGCTGCGTTGAAGGGCAACAGAGAGCGGTGAGAGTTACAGCTGCGTTAAAGTGGGAACAGAGAGTGCTGTGAGTTATAGAGCTGCACTGAAGGGGCCACTGAGAGCGCTTAGAGTTAGAGCTGCTGTGAAGGGGAAACAGAGAGAGCTCTGAGAGTTAGAGCTGCGTTGAAGGGGCAACACGGAGTGGTGAGATTTAGCGTTGCTGAGAAAGGGCAACACATAGCGCTGAGAGAGCTCCTGTGAAGGGGCAGCAGATAGCGGTGAGAGGTAGTTAGAGCTGCTGTGACTGTGCAAGAGAGAGAGGTGAGAGTTGGGACTGCGTTGAAGGGGCAGCACAGAGCGCTGAGAGATAGAGCCGGTGTGAAGGGGCAACAGAGAGCGCTGAGATTTATTCAGAGCTGCTCTGAAGGGGCAACGGTCAGGGCTGAGAGTTATATCTGCTATGAATGGGCAACAGAGAGCGCTGAGATTTAGTCAGAGCTCCTCTGAAGGGGCAACAGAGCGCTCTGAGAGTTAGAGCTGCTGTGAAGGGGCAACCGAAAGCGCTGAGATTTAGTCAGTGCTACTCTGAAGGGCAACAGAGCGCGCTGAGATTTATTCAGAGCTGCTCTGAAGGGGCAACAGTCAGGGCTGAGAGTTATATCTGCTATGAATGGGCAACAGTTGAAGGGGCAACACAGAGCGCTGAGAGATAGAGCTGCTGTGAAGGGGCTACACAGAGCGCTGAGATTTAGTCAGAGCTGCACTGAAGGCGCAACAGCGAGCGCTGAGGTTTAGAGCTGCGTCGAAGGGGCAACAGAGAGCGCTTAGAATTAGAGCTGCTCTGAAGGAGCAAACAGGGCGGTGAGAGTTAGAGCTCCTGTGAAGGGGCAGGAGAGATCGCTGAGAGATACAGCTGCTGTGGAGGGGCCACAGAGAGTGTGAGATTTCATCAGAGCTGCTCTGAAGGGGCAACTGAGAGCGCCTAAAGTTATAGGTGCTGTGAAGGGGCAACAGAGAGCGCTGCGATTTAGTCAGAGCTGCTGTGAAGGGGCAACAGAAAGTGCTGAGAGTTAGAGCTGATGTGAAGGGGAAACTGAGAGCGCTTAGCGTTAGAGCTGCTATGAATGGGCATCAGGGAGAGGTGAGATTAATTCAGAGCTGTTCTGAAGGGGCAAAAGAGAGCGCTGAGAGTTAGAGCTGATATGAAGGTGAAACTTAGAGCGCTTAGCGTTAGAGCTGCTATGAATGGGCATCAGGGAGAGGTGAGATTAATTCAGAGCTGTTCTGAAGGGGCAAAAGAGAGCGCTGAGAGTTAGAGCTGCAGATAAGTGGCAACAGGGAGCGGTGAGAGTTATTCGAAGATGTTGTGAAGGGGCAACACAGAGCGCTGAGTTAGAGCTGTTGTGAAGGGGCAACCGGGAGCGCTGAAAGTTAGTCAGAGCTGCTCTGAAGGGCAACAGAGCGCTCTGCGAGTTAGCGCTGCTGTGAAGGGGCAACAGAGAGCGCTTAGAGAGCTGCTGTGAAGGGGAAACACAGAGCGCTGAGATTTAGTGAGAGCTGCACTGAAGGGGCAACCCAGAGTGCTGTGAGTTAGAGCTGCTGAGAAGGGGCAACTGAGTGCACTTAGAGTTACAGCTGCTGTGAAGGGGCAGCAGACAACGCTTGAGAATCTGTCAGCGCTCCTGTGAAGGGGCACCAGGGATGGCTGAGAATTAGAGCTGCGTTGAAGGGGCAACACGGAGTGGTGAGATTTAGCGTTGCTGAGAAGGGGCAACACATAGCGCTGAGAGAGCTCCTGTGAAGGGGCAACAGATAGCGGTGAGAGGTAGTTAGAGCTGCTGTGACTGTGCAAGAGAGAGAGGTGAGAGTTGGGACTGCGTTGAAGGGGCAGCACAGAGCGCTGAGAGATAGAGCTGGTGTGAAGGGGCAACAGAGAGCGCTGAGATTTAGTCAGAGCTGCTCTGAAGGGCAACAGAGAGCGCTGAGATTTAGTGAGAGCTGCACTGAAGGGGCAACAGCGAGCGCTGAGAGTTAGAGCTGCGTTGAAGGGGCAACACAGAGCATTGAGAGTCAGGGCTGCTGTGAAGCGGAAACAGAGTGGTGAGAGTTAGAGCTGCTGTGAAGGGGAAACAGAGAGTGGAGAGAGTTAGAGCTGTTGTGAAGGGGCAACACACAGCGCTGAGAGTTAGAGCTGCTGGGAAGGGGCAACAGAGCTCGCTGAGGTTCAGAGCTGCTGTGAACGGGCAAGTGAGAGCGCTTAGAATTAGAGCTGCTCTGAAGAAGCAAACAGAGCGCTGAGAGATAGAGCTCCTGTGGAGGGGAAACAGAGAGCGCTGAGATTCAGTCAGAGCTGCTCTGAAGGGCAACAGAGAGCGCTGATAGTTAGAGCTGCGTTAAAGGGGCAACAAAGAGTGCTGTGAGTTAGAGTTGCATTGAAGGGGCAAATAAGAGCGCTTAGATTTAGAGCTGCTCTGAAGGAGCAAACAGAGCGGTGAGAGTTAGTCAGAGCTCCTGTGAAGGGGCAATAGAGAGCACTGAGAGTTCAAGCTGCTTTGGAGGGGAAACAGAGAGCGCTGAGATTTAGTCAGAGCTGCTCTGAAGGGCAATAGAGAGCGGTTAGAGTTAGAGCTGCGTTAAATTGGGAACAGAGAGTGCTGTGAGTTAGAGCTGCATTGAAGGGGCATCTGAGATCGCTTAGAGTTAGAGCTGCTGTGAAAGGTAAACAGAGAGAGGTCTGAGAGTTAGGGCAGCATTGAAGGGGCAACATGGAGTGCTGAGAGATAGAGCTGGTGTGAAGGGGCAACAGAGAGTGGAGAGAATTAGAGCTGTTGTGAAGGGGCAACACAGAGCACTGAGAGTTAGAGCTGCTGGGAAGGGGCAACACAGAGCGCTGAGATTTAGTCAGAGCTGCTCTGAAGAGGCAACAGCGAGCGCTGAGCGATAGAGCTGCGTTGAAGGGGCAAGAGAGAGCGATGAGGTCCAGCTGCTGTGAACGGGCAACTGAGAGCGCTTAGAATTAGAGCTGCTCTGAAGGAGCAAACAGAGCGGTGAGAGTTAGTCAGAGCTCCTGTGAAGGGGCAATAGAGAGCGCTGAGAGTTAGAGCTGCTGTGAAGGGGCAACACAGAGCACTGGAAGTTAGAGCTGCTGAGAAGGGGCAACTGACAGCGCTTAGAGTTACAGCTGCTGTGAAGGGGCAACACAGAGCGCTTGAGAGTCAGTCAGTGCTCCTGTGAAGGGGCACCAGAGATCGCTGAGAATTAGAGCTGCGTTGAAGGGCAACAGAGAGCGGTGAGAGTTAGAGCTGCGTTAAAGTGGGAACAGAGAGTGCTGTGAGTTATAGAGCTGCACTGAAGGGGCAACTGAGAGCGCTTAGAGTTAGAGCTGCTGTGAAGGGGAAACAGAGAGAGCTCTGAGAGTTAGAGCTGCGTTGAAGGGGCAACACGGAGTGGTGAGATTTAGCGTTGCTGAGAAAGGGCAACACATAGCGCTGAGAGAGCTCCTGTGAAGGGGCAGCAGATAGCGGTGAGAGGTAGTTAGAGCTGCTGTGACTGTGCAAGAGAGAGAGGTGAGAGTTGGGACTGCGTTGAAGGGGCAGCACAGAGCGCTGAGAGATAGAGCCGGTGTGAAGGGGCAACAGAGAGCGCTGAGATTTATTCAGAGCTGCTCTGAAGGGGCAACGGTCAGGGCTGAGAGTTATATCTGCTATGAATGGGCAACAGAGAGCGCTGAGATTTAGTCAGAGCTCCTCTGAAGGGGCAACAGAGCGCTCTGAGAGTTAGAGCTGCTGTGAAGGGGCAACCGAAAGCGCTGAGATTTAGTCAGTGCTACTCTGAAGGGCAACAGAGCGCGCTGAGATTTATTCAGAGCTGCTCTGAAGGGGCAACAGTCAGGGCTGAGAGTTATATCTGCTATGAATGGGCAACAGTTGAAGGGGCAACACAGAGCGCTGAGAGATAGAGCTGCTGTGAAGGGGCTACACAGAGCGCTGAGATTTAGTCAGAGCTGCACTGAAGGCGCAACAGCGAGCGCTGAGGTTTAGAGCTGCGTCGAAGGGGCAACAGAGAGCGCTTAGAATTAGAGCTGCTCTGAAGGAGCAAACAGGGCGGTGAGAGTTAGAGCTCCTGTGAAGGGGCAGGAGAGATCGCTGAGAGATACAGCTGCTGTGGAGGGGCCACAGAGAGTGTGAGATTTCATCAGAGCTGCTCTGAAGGGGCAACTGAGAGCGCTTAAAGTTATAGGTGCTGTGAAGGGGCAACAGAGAGCGCTGCGATTTAGTCAGAGCTGCTGTGAAGGGGCAACAGAAAGTGCTGAGAGTTAGAGCTGATGTGAAGGGGAAACTGAGAGCGCTTAGCGTTAGAGCTGCTATGAATGGGCATCAGGGAGAGGTGAGATTAATTCAGAGCTGTTCTGAAGGGGCAAAAGAGAGCGCTGAGAGTTAGAGCTGCAGATAAGTGGCAACAGGGAGCGGTGAGAGTTATTCGAAGATGTTGTGAAGGGGCAACACAGAGCGCTGAGTTAGAGCTGTTGTGAAGGGGCAACCGGGAGCGCTGAAAGTTAGTCAGAGCTGCTCTGAAGGGCAACAGAGCGCTCTGAGAGTTAGCGCTGCTGTGCAGGGGCAACAGAGAGCGCTTAGAGAGCTGCTGTGAAGGGGAAACACAGAGCGCTGAGATTTAGTGAGAGCTGCACTGAAGGGGCAACCCAGAGTGCTGTGAGTTAGAGCTGCTGAGAAGGGGCAACTGAGTGCACTTAGAGTTACAGCTGCTGTGAAGGGGCAGCAGACAACGCTTGAGAATCTGTCAGCGCTCCTGTGAAGGGGCACCAGGGATCGCTGAGAATTAGAGCTGCGTTGAAGGGGCAACACGGAGTGGTGAGATTTAGCGTTGCTGAGAAGGGGCAACACATAGCGCTGAGAGAGCTCCTGTGAAGGGGCAACAGATAGCGGTGAGAGGTAGTTAGAGCTGCTGTGACTGTGCAAGAGAGAGAGGTGAGAGTTAGAACTGCGTTGAAGGGGCAGCACAGAGCGCTGTGACTTATATCTGCATTGCAGGGGCAACAAAGAGCACTTAGAGTTACAGCTGCTGTGAAGGGGCAGCACAGAGCGCTTGACATTTAGTCAGCGCTCCTGTGAAGGGGCACCAGGGATCGCTGAGAATTAGAGCTGTGTTCAATGGGCAACAGAGAGCGCTGAGATTTAGAGCTGCTGTGAAGGTGCTACAGTTAGCGCTGAGAGGTAGTTAGAGCTGCTGTGACTGGGCAACAGAGAGAGGTGAGAGAACTGTATTGAAGGGGCAACACAGAGTGCTGAGATTTAGAGCTGCTCTGAAGGGGCAACATGGAGCGCTGAGATTTAGAGCTGCTCTGAAGGGGCAACATGGAGCGCTGAGATTTAGTGTTGCTGAGAATGGGCAACACATAGCGCTGAGAGTTAGAGCTCCTGTGAAGGGGCAACAGATAGCGGTGTGAGGTAGTTAGAGCTGCTGTGAGCGGGCAAGAGAGAGAGGTGAGAGTTGGGACTGCGTTGAAGGGGCAGCACAGAGCGCTGAGAGATAGAGCTGGTGTGAAGGGGCAACAGCTAGCGCTGAGATTTAGTCAGAGCTGCTCTGAAGGGCAACAGAGAGCGCTGAGATTTAGTGAGAGCTGCACTGAAGGGGCAACAGCGAGCGCTGAGAGTTAGAGCTGCGTTGAAGGGGCAACACAGAGCATTGAGAGTCAGGGCTGCTGTGAAGCGGAAACAGAGTGGTGAGAGTTAGAGCTGCTGTGAAGGGGAAACAGAGAGTGGAGAGAGTTAGAGCTGTTGTGAAGGGGCAACACACAGCGCTGAGAGTTAGAGCTGCTGGGAAGGGGCAACAGAGCTCGCTGAGGTTCAGAGCTGCTGTGAACGGGCAAGTGAGAGCGCTTAGAATTAGAGCTGCTCTGAAGAAGCAAACAGAGCGCTGAGAGATAGAGCTGCTGTGGAGGGGAAACAGAGAGCGCTGAGATTCAGTCAGAGCTGCTCTGAAGGGCAACAGAGAGCGCTGATAGTTAGAGCTGCGTTAAAGGGGCAACAAAGAGTGCTGTGAGTTAGAGTCGCATTGAAGGGGCAAATAAGAGCGCTTAGATTTAGAGCTGCTCTGAAGGAGCAAACAGAGCGGTGAGAGTTAGTCAGAGCTCCTGTGAAGGGGCAATAGAGAGCACTGAGAGTTCAAGCTGCTTTGGAGGGGAAACAGAGAGCGCTGAGATTTAGTCAGAGCTGCTCTGAAGGGCAATAGAGAGCGGTTAGAGTTAGAGCTGCGTTAAATTGGGAACAGAGAGTGCTGTGAGTTAGAGCTGCATTGAAGGGGCATCTGAGATCGCTTAGAGTTAGAGCTGCTGTGAAAGGTAAACAGAGAGAGGTCTGAGAGTTAGGGCAGCGTTGAAGGGGCAACATGGAGTGCTGAGAGATAGAGCTGGTGTGAAGGGGCAACAGAGAGTGGAGAGAATTAGAGCTGTTGTGAAGGGGCAACACAGAGCACTGAGAGTTAGAGCTGCTGGGAAGGGGCAACACAGAGCGCTGAGATTTAGTCAGAGCTGCTCTGAAGAGGCAACAGCGAGCGCTGAGCGATAGAGCTGCGTTGAAGGGGCAAGAGAGAGCGATGAGGTCCAGCTGCTGTGAACGGGCAACTGAGAGCGCTTAGAATTAGAGCTGCTCTGAAGGAGCAAACAGAGCGGTGAGAGTTAGTCAGAGCTCCTGCGAAGGGGCAATAGAGAGCGCTGAGAGTTAGAGCTGCTGTGAAGGGGCAACACAGAGCACTGGAAGTTAGAGCTGCTGAGAAGGGGCAACTGACAGCGCTTAGAGTTACAGCTGCTGTGAAGGGGCAACACAGAGCGCTTGAGAGTCAGTCAGTGCTCCTGTGAAGGGGCACCAGAGATCGCTGAGAATTAGAGCTGCGTTGAAGGGCAACAGAGAGCGGTGAGAGTTAGAGCTGCGTTAAAGTGGGAACAGAGAGTGCTGTGAGTTATAGAGCTGCACTGAAGGGGCAACTGAGAGCGCTTAGAGTTAGAGCTGCTGTGAAGGGGAAACAGAGAGAGCTCTGAGAGTTAGAGCTGCGTTGAAGGGGCAACACGGAGTGGTGAGATTTAGCGTTGCTGAGAAAGGGCAACACATAGCGCTGAGAGAGCTCCTGTGAAGGGGCAGCAGATAGCGGTGAGAGGTAGTTAGAGCTGCTGTGACTGTGCAAGAGAGAGAGGTGAGAGTTGGGACTGCGTTGAAGGGGCAGCACAGAGCGCTGAGAGATAGAGCCGGTGTGAAGGGGCAACAGAGAGCGCTGAGATTTATTCAGAGCTGCTCTGAAGGGGCAACGGTCAGGGCTGAGAGTTATATCTGCTATGAATGGGCAACAGAGAGCGCTGAGATTTAGTCAGAGCTCCTCTGAAGGGGCAACAGAGCGCTCTGAGAGTTAGAGCTGCTGTGAAGGGGCAACCGAAAGCGCTGAGATTTAGTCAGTGCTACTCTGAAGGGCAACAGAGCGCGCTGAGATTTATTCAGAGCTGCTCTGAAGGGGCAACAGTCAGGGCTGAGAGTTATATCTGCTATGAATGGGCAACAGTTGAAGGGGCAACACAGAGCGCTGAGAGATAGAGCTGCTGTGAAGGGGCTACACAGAGCGCTGAGATTTAGTCAGAGCTGCACTGAAGGCGCAACAGCGAGCGCTGAGGTTTAGAGCTGCGTCGAAGGGGCAACAGAGAGCGCTTAGAATTAGAGCTGCTCTGAAGGAGCAAACAGGGCGGTGAGAGTTAGAGCTCCTGTGAAGGGGCAGTAGAGATCGCTGAGAGATACAGCTGCTGTGGAGGGGCCACAGAGAGTGTGAGATTTCATCAGAGCTGCTCTGAAGGGGCAACTGAGAGCGCTTAAAGTTATAGGTGCTGTGAAGGGGCAACAGAGAGCGCTGCGATTTAGTCAGAGCTGCTGTGAAGGGGCAACAGAAAGTGCTGAGAGTTAGAGCTGATGTGAAGGGGAAACTGAGAGCGCTTAGCGTTAGAGCTGCTATGAATGGGCATCAGGGAGAGGTGAGATTAATTCAGAGCTGTTCTGAAGGGGCAAAAGAGAGCGCTGAGAGTTAGAGCTGCAGATAAGTGGCAACAGGGAGCGGTGAGAGTTATTCGAAGATGTTGTGAAGGGGCAACACAGAGCGCTGAGTTAGAGCTGTTGTGAAGGGGCAACCGGGAGCGCTGAAAGTTAGTCAGAGCTGCTCTGAAGGGCAACAGAGCGCTCTGAGAGTTAGCGCTGCTGTGCAGGGGCAACAGAGAGCGCTTAGAGAGCTGCTGTGAAGGGGAAACACAGAGCGCTGAGATTTAGTGAGAGCTGCACTGAAGGGGCAACCCAGAGTGCTGTGAGTTAGAGCTGCTGAGAAGGGGCAACTGAGTGCACTTAGAGTTACAGCTGCTGTGAAGGGGCAGCAGACAACGCTTGAGAATCTGTCAGCGCTCCTGTGAAGGGGCACCAGGGATCGCTGAGAATTAGAGCTGCGTTGAAGGGGCAACACGGAGTGGTGAGGTTTAGCGTTGCTGAGAAGGGGCAACACATAGCGCTGAGAGAGCTCCTGTGAAGGGGCAACAGATAGCGGTGAGAGGTAGTTAGAGCTGCTGTGACTGTGCAAGAGAGAGAGGTGAGAGTTAGAACTGCGTTGAAGGGGCAGCACAGAGCGCTGTGACTTATATCTGCATTGCAGGGGCAACAAAGAGCACTTAGAGTTACAGCTGCTGTGAAGGGGCAGCACAGAGCGCTTGACATTTAGTCAGCGCTCCTGTGAAGGGGCACCAGGGATCGCTGAGAATTAGAGCTGTGTTCAATGGGCAACAGAGAGCGCTGAGATTTAGAGCTGCTGTGAAGGTGCTACAGATAGCGCTGAGAGGTAGTTAGAGCTGCTGTGACTGGGCAACAGAGAGAGGTGAGAGAACTGTATTGAAGGGGCAACACAGAGTGCTGAGATTTAGAGCTGCTCTGAAGGGGCAACATGGAGCGCTGAGATTTAGAGCTGCTCTGAAGGGGCAACATGGAGCGCTGAGATTTAGTGTTGCTGAGAATGGGCAACACATAGCGCTGAGAGTTAGAGCTCCTGTGAAGGGGCAACAGATAGCGGTGTGAGGTAGTTAGAGCTGCTGTGAGCGGGCAAGAGAGAGAGGTGAGAGTTGGGACTGCGTTGAAGGGGCAGCACAGAGCGCTGAGAGATAGAGCTGGTGTGAAGGGGCAACAGAGAGCGCTGAGATTTAGTCAGAGCTGCTCTGAAGGGCAACAGAGAGCGCTGAGATTTAGTGAGAGCTGCACTGAAGGGGCAACAGCGAGCGCTGAGAGTTAGAGCTGCGTTGAAGGGGCAACACAGAGCATTGAGAGTCAGGGCTGCTGTGAAGCGGAAACAGAGTGGTGAGAGTTAGAGCTGCTGTGAAGGGGAAACAGAGAGTGGAGAGAGTTAGAGCTGTTGTGAAGGGGCAACACACAGCGCTGAGAGTTAGAGCTGCTGGGAAGGGGCAACAGAGCTCGCTGAGGTTCAGAGCTGCTGTGAACGGGCAAGTGAGAGCGCTTAGAATTAGAGCTGCTCTGAAGAAGCAAACAGAGCGCTGAGAGATAGAGCTGCTGTGGAGGGGAAACAGAGAGCGCTGAGATTCAGTCAGAGCTGCTCTGAAGGGCAACAGAGAGCGCTGATAGTTAGAGCTGCGTTAAAGGGGCAACAAAGAGTGCTGTGAGTTAGAGTCGCATTGAAGGGGCAAATAAGAGCGCTTAGATTTAGAGCTGCTCTGAAGGAGCAAACAGAGCGGTGAGAGTTAGTCAGAGCTCCTGTGAAGGGGCAATAGAGAGCACTGAGAGTTCAAGCTGCTTTGGAGGGGAAACAGAGAGCGCTGAGATTTAGTCAGAGCTGCTCTGAAGGGCAATAGAGAGCGGTTAGAGTTAGAGCTGCGTTAAATTGGGAACAGAGAGTGCTGTGAGTTAGAGCTGCATTGAAGGGGCATCTGAGATCGCTTAGAGTTAGAGCTGCTGTGAAAGGTAAACAGAGAGAGGTCTGAGAGTTAGGGCAGCGTTGAAGGGGCAACATGGAGTGCTGAGAGATAGAGCTGGTGTGAAGGGGCAACAGAGAGTGGAGAGAATTAGAGCTGTTGTGAAGGGGCAACACAGAGCACTGAGAGTTAGAGCTGCTGGGAAGGGGCAACACAGAGCGCTGAGATTTAGTCAGAGCTGCTCTGAAGAGGCAACAGCGAGCGCTGAGCGATAGAGCTGCGTTGAAGGGGCAAGAGAGAGCGATGAGGTCCAGCTGCTGTGAACGGGCAACTGAGAGCGCTTAGAATTAGAGCTGCTCTGAAGGAGCAAACAGAGCGGTGAGAGTTAGTCAGAGCTCCTGCGAAGGGGCAATAGAGAGCGCTGAGAGTTAGAGCTGCTGTGAAGGGGCAACACAGAGCACTGGAAGTTAGAGCTGCTGAGAAGGGGCAACTGACAGCGCTTAGAGTTACAGCTGCTGTGAAGGGGCAACACAGAGCGCTTGAGAGTCAGTCAGTGCTCCTGTGAAGGGGCACCAGAGATCGCTGAGAATTAGAGCTGCGTTGAAGGGCAACAGAGAGCGGTGAGAGTTAGAGCTGCGTTAAAGTGGGAACAGAGAGTGCTGTGAGTTATAGAGCTGCACTGAAGGGGCAACTGAGAGCGCTTAGAGTTAGAGCTGCTGTGAAGGGGAAACAGAGAGAGCTCTGAGAGTTAGAGCTGCGTTGAAGGGGCAACACGGAGTGGTGAGATTTAGCGTTGCTGAGAAAGGGCAACACATAGCGCTGAGAGAGCTCCTGTGAAGGGGCAGCAGATAGCGGTGAGAGGTAGTTAGAGCTGCTGTGACTGTGCAAGAGAGAGAGGTGAGAGTTGGGACTGCGTTGAAGGGGCAGCACAGAGCGCTGAGAGATAGAGCCGGTGTGAAGGGGCAACAGAGAGCGCTGAGATTTATTCAGAGCTGCTCTGAAGGGGCAACGGTCAGGGCTGAGAGTTATATCTGCTATGAATGGGCAACAGAGAGCGCTGAGATTTAGTCAGAGCTCCTCTGAAGGGGCAACAGAGCGCTCTGAGAGTTAGAGCTGCTGTGAAGGGGCAACCGAAAGCGCTGAGATTTAGTCAGTGCTACTCTGAAGGGCAACAGAGCGCGCTGAGATTTATTCAGAGCTGCTCTGAAGGGGCAGCAGTCAGGGCTGAGAGTTATATCTGCTATGAATGGGCAACAGTGAGCTCTGAGTTACAGCTGCGTTGAAGGGGCAACACAGAGCGCTGAGAGATAGAGCTGCTGTGAAGGGGCTACACAGAGCGCTGAGATTTAGTCAGAGCTGCACTGAAGGCGCAACAGCGAGCGCTGAGGTTTAGAGCTGCGTCGAAGGGGCAACAGAGAGCGCTTAGAATTAGAGCTGCTCTGAAGGAGCAAACAGGGCGGTGAGAGTTAGAGCTCCTGTGAAGGGGCAGTAGAGATCGCTGAGAGATACAGCTGCTGTGGAGGGGCCACAGAGAGTGTGAGATTTCATCAGAGCTGCTCTGAAGGGGCAACTGAGAGCGCTTAAAGTTATAGGTGCTGTGAAGGGGCAACAGAGAGCGCTGCGATTTAGTCAGAGCTGCTGTGAAGGGGCAACAGAAAGTGCTGAGAGTTAGAGCTGATGTGAAGGGGAAACTTAGAGCGCTTAGCGTTAGAGCTGCTATGAATGGGCATCAGGGAGAGGTGAGATTAATTCAGAGCTGTTCTGAAGGGGCAAAAGAGAGCGCTGAGAGTTAGAGCTGCAGATAAGTGGCAACAGGGAGCGGTGAGAGTTATTCGAAGATGTTGTGAAGGGGCAACACAGAGCGCTGAGTTAGAGCTGTTGTGAAGGGGCAACCGGGAGCGCTGAAAGTTAGTCAGAGCTGCTCTGAAGGGCAACAGAGCGCTCTGAGAGTTAGCGCTGCTGTGCAGGGGCAACAGAGAGCGCTTAGAGAGCTGCTGTGAAGGGGAAACACAGAGCGCTGAGATTTAGTGAGAGCTGCACTGAAGGGGCAACCCAGAGTGCTGTGAGTTAGAGCTGCTGAGAAGGGGCAACTGAGTGCACTTAGAGTTACAGCTGCTGTGAAGGGGCAGCAGACAACGCTTGAGAATCTGTCAGCGCTCCTGTGAAGGGGCACCAGGGATCGCTGAGAATTAGAGCTGCGTTGAAGGGGCAACACGGAGTGGTGAGATTTAGCGTTGCTGAGAAGGGGCAACACATAGCGCTGAGAGAGCTCCTGTGAAGGGGCAACAGATAGCGGTGAGAGGTAGTTAGAGCTGCTGTGACTGTGCAAGAGAGAGAGGTGAGAGTTAGAACTGCGTTGAAGGGGCAGCACAGAGCGCTGTGACTTATATCTGCATTGCAGGGGCAACAAAGAGCACTTAGAGTTACAGCTGCTGTGAAGGGGCAGCACAGAGCGCTTGACATTTAGTCAGCGCTCCTGTGAAGGGGCACCAGGGATCGCTGAGAATTAGAGCTGTGTTCAATGGGCAACAGAGAGCGCTGAGATTTAGAGCTGCTGTGAAGGTGCTACAGTTAGCGCTGAGAGGTAGTTAGAGCTGCTGTGACTGGGCAACAGAGAGAGGTGAGAGAACTGTATTGAAGGGGCAACACAGAGTGCTGAGATTTAGAGCTGCTCTGAAGGGGCAACATGGAGCGCTGAGATTTAGAGCTGCTCTGAAGGGGCAACATGGAGCGCTGAGATTTAGTGTTGCTGAGAATGGGCAACACATAGCGCTGAGAGTTAGAGCTCCTGTGAAGGGGCAACAGATAGCGGTGTGAGGTAGTTAGAGCTGCTGTGAGCGGGCAAGAGAGAGAGGTGAGAGTTGGGACTGCGTTGAAGGGGCAGCACAGAGCGCTGAGAGATAGAGCTGGTGTGAAGGGGCAACAGCTAGCGCTGAGATTTAGTCAGAGCTGCTCTGAAGGGCAACAGAGAGCGCTGAGATTTAGTGAGAGCTGCACTGAAGGGGCAACAGCGAGCGCTGAGAGTTAGAGCTGCGTTGAAGGGGCAACACAGAGCATTGAGAGTCAGGGCTGCTGTGAAGCGGAAACAGAGTGGTGAGAGTTAGAGCTGCTGTGAAGGGGAAACAGAGAGTGGAGAGAGTTAGAGCTGTTGTGAAGGGGCAACACACAGCGCTGAGAGTTAGAGCTGCTGGGAAGGGGCAACAGAGCTCGCTGAGGTTCAGAGCTGCTGTGAACGGGCAAGTGAGAGCGCTTAGAATTAGAGCTGCTCTGAAGAAGCAAACAGAGCGCTGAGAGATAGAGCTGCTGTGGAGGGGAAACAGAGAGCGCTGAGATTCAGTCAGAGCTGCTCTGAAGGGCAACAGAGAGCGCTGATAGTTAGAGCTGCGTTAAAGGGGCAACAAAGAGTGCTGTGAGTTAGAGTCGCATTGAAGGGGCAAATAAGAGCGCTTAGATTTAGAGCTGCTCTGAAGGAGCAAACAGAGCGGTGAGAGTTAGTCAGAGCTCCTGTGAAGGGGCAATAGAGAGCACTGAGAGTTCAAGCTGCTTTGGAGGGGAAACAGAGAGCGCTGAGATTTAGTCAGAGCTGCTCTGAAGGGCAATAGAGAGCGGTTAGAGTTAGAGCTGCGTTAAATTGGGAACAGAGAGTGCTGTGAGTTAGAGCTGCATTGAAGGGGCATCTGAGATCGCTTAGAGTTAGAGCTGCTGTGAAAGGTAAACAGAGAGAGGTCTGAGAGTTAGGGCAGCGTTGAAGGGGCAACATGGAGTGCTGAGAGATAGAGCTGGTGTGAAGGGGCAACAGAGAGTGGAGAGAATTAGAGCTGTTGTGAAGGGGCAACACAGAGCACTGAGAGTTAGAGCTGCTGGGAAGGGGCAACACAGAGCGCTGAGATTTAGTCAGAGCTGCTCTGAAGAGGCAACAGCGAGCGCTGAGCGATAGAGCTGCGTTGAAGGGGCAAGAGAGAGCGATGAGGTCCAGCTGCTGTGAACGGGCAACTGAGAGCGCTTAGAATTAGAGCTGCTCTGAAGGAGCAAACAGAGCGGTGAGAGTTAGTCAGAGCTCCTGTGAAGGGGCAATAGAGAGCGCTGAGAGTTAGAGCTGCTGTGAAGGGGCAACACAGAGCACTGGAAGTTAGAGCTGCTGAGAAGGGGCAACTGACAGCGCTTAGAGTTACAGCTGCTGTGAAGGGGCAACACAGAGCGCTTGAGAGTCAGTCAGTGCTCCTGTGAAGGGGCACCAGAGATCGCTGAGAATTAGAGCTGCGTTGAAGGGCAACAGAGAGCGGTGAGAGTTAGAGCTGCGTTAAAGTGGGAACAGAGAGTGCTGTGAGTTATAGAGCTGCACTGAAGGGGCAACTGAGAGCGCTTAGAGTTAGAGCTGCTGTGAAGGGGAAACAGAGAGAGCTCTGAGAGTTAGAGCTGCGTTGAAGGGGCAACACGGAGTGGTGAGATTTAGCGTTGCTGAGAAAGGGCAACACATAGCGCTGAGAGAGCTCCTGTGAAGGGGCAGCAGATAGCGGTGAGAGGTAGTTAGAGCTGCTGTGACTGTGCAAGAGAGAGAGGTGAGAGTTGGGACTGCGTTGAAGGGGCAGCACAGAGCGCTGAGAGATAGAGCCGGTGTGAAGGGGCAACAGAGAGCGCTGAGATTTATTCAGAGCTGCTCTGAAGGGGCAACGGTCAGGGCTGAGAGTTATATCTGCTATGAATGGGCAACAGAGAGCGCTGAGATTTAGTCAGAGCTCCTCTGAAGGGGCAACAGAGCGCTCTGAGAGTTAGAGCTGCTGTGAAGGGGCAACCGAAAGCGCTGAGATTTAGTCAGTGCTACTCTGAAGGGCAACAGAGCGCGCTGAGATTTATTCAGAGCTGCTCTGAAGGGGCAACAGTCAGGGCTGAGAGTTATATCTGCTATGAATGGGCAACAGTTGAAGGGGCAACACAGAGCGCTGAGAGATAGAGCTGCTGTGAAGGGGCTACACAGAGCGCTGAGATTTAGTCAGAGCTGCACTGAAGGCGCAACAGCGAGCGCTGAGGTTTAGAGCTGCGTCGAAGGGGCAACAGAGAGCGCTTAGAATTAGAGCTGCTCTGAAGGAGCAAACAGGGCGGTGAGAGTTAGAGCTCCTGTGAAGGGGCAGGAGAGATCGCTGAGAGATACAGCTGCTGTGGAGGGGCCACAGAGAGTGTGAGATTTCATCAGAGCTGCTCTGAAGGGGCAACTGAGAGCGCTTAAAGTTACAGGTGCTGTGAAGGGGCAACAGAGAGGGCTGCGATTTAGTCAGAGCTGCTGTGAAGGGGCAACAGAAAGTGCTGAGAGTTAGAGCTGATGTGAAGGGGAAACTGAGAGCGCTTAGCGTTAGAGCTGCTATGAATGGGCATCAGGGAGAGGTGAGATTAATTCAGAGCTGTTCTGAAGGGGCAAAAGAGAGCGCTGAGAGTTAGAGCTGCAGATAAGTGGCAACAGGGAGCGGTGAGAGTTATTCGAAGATGTTGTGAAGGGGCAACACAGAGCGCTGAGTTAGAGCTGTTGTGAAGGGGCAACCGGGAGCGCTGAAAGTTAGTCAGAGCTGCTCTGAAGGGCAACAGAGCGCTCTGAGAGTTAGCGCTGCTGTGAAGGGGCAACAGAGAGCGCTTAGAGAGCTGCTGTGAAGGGGAAACACAGAGCGCTGAGATTTAGTGAGAGCTGCACTGAAGGGGAACCCAGAGTGCTGTGCGTTAGAGCTGATGAGAAGGGGCAACTGAGTGCACTTAGAGTTACAGCTGCTGTGAAGGGGCAGCAGACAACGCTTGAGAATCTGTCAGCGCTCCTGTGAAGGGGCACCAGGGATGGCTGAGAATTAGAACTGCGTTGAAGGGGCAACACGGAGTGGTGAGATTTAGCGTTGCTGAGAAGGGGCAACACATAGCGCTGAGAGAGCTCCTGTGAAGGGGCAACAGATAGCGGTGAGAGGTAGTTAGAGCTGCTGTGACTGTGCAAGAGAGAGAGGTGAGAGTTGGGACTGCGTTGAAGGGGCAGCACAGAGCGCTGAGAGATAGAGCTGGTGTGAAGGGGCAACAGAGAGCGCTGAGATTTAGTCAGAGCTGCTCTGAAGGGCAACAGAGAGCGCTGAGATTTAGTGAGAGCTGCACTGAAGGGGCAACAGGAGCGCTGAGAGTTAGAGCTGCGTTGAAGGGGCAACACAGAGCATTGAGAGTCAGGGCTGCTGTGAAGCGGAAACAGAGTGGTGAGAGTTAGAGCTGCTGTGAAGGGGAAACAGAGAGTGGAGAGAGTTAGAGCTGTTGTGAAGGGGCAACACACAGCGCTGAGAGTTAGAGCTGCTGGGAAGGGGCAACAGAGCTCGCTGAGGTTCAGAGCTGCTGTGAACGGGCAAGTGAGAGCGCTTAGAATTAGAGCTGCTCTGAAGAAGCAAACAGAGCGCTGAGAGATAGAGCTGCTGTGGAGGGGAAACAGAGAGCGCTGAGATTCAGTCAGAGCTGCTCTGAAGGGCAACAGAGAGCGCTGATAGTTAGAGCTGCGTTAAAGGGGCAACAAAGAGTGCTGTGAGTTAGAGTTGCATTGAAGGGGCAAATAAGAGCGCTTAGATTTAGAGCTGCTCTGAAGGAGCAAACAGAGCGGTGAGAGTTAGTCAGAGCTCCTGTGAAGGGGCAATAGAGAGCACTGAGAGTTCAAGCTGCTTTGGAGGGGAAACAGAGAGCGCTGAGATTTAGTCAGAGCTGCTCTGAAGGGCAATAGAGAGCGGTTAGAGTTAGAGCTGCGTTAAATTGGGAACAGAGAGTGCTGTGAGTTAGAGCTGCATTGAAGGGGCATCTGAGATCGCTTAGAGTTAGAGCTGCTGTGAAAGGTAAACAGAGAGAGGTCTGAGAGTTAGGGCAGCGTTGAAGGGGCAACATGGAGTGCTGAGAGATAGAGCTGGTGTGAAGGGGCAACAGAGAGTGGAGAGAATTAGAGCTGTTGTGAAGGGGCAACACAGAGCACTGAGAGTTAGAGCTGCTGGGAAGGGGCAACACAGAGCGCTGAGATTTAGTCAGAGCTGCTCTGAAGAGGCAACAGCGAGCGCTGAGCGATAGAGCTGCGTTGAAGGGGCAAGAGAGAGCGATGAGGTCCAGCTGCTGTGAACGGGCAACTGAGAGCGCTTAGAATTAGAGCTGCTCTGAAGGAGCAAACAGAGCGGTGAGAGTTAGTCAGAGCTCCTGTGAAGGGGCAATAGAGAGCGCTGAGAGTTAGAGCTGCTGTGAAGGGGCAACACAGAGCACTGGAAGTTAGAGCTGCTGAGAAGGGGCAACTGACAGCGCTTAGAGTTACAGCTGCTGTGAAGGGGCAACACAGAGCGCTTGAGAGTCAGTCAGTGCTCCTGTGAAGGGGCACCAGAGATCGCTGAGAATTAGAGCTGCGTTGAAGGGCAACAGAGAGCGGTGAGAGTTAGAGCTGCGTTAAAGTGGGAACAGAGAGTGCTGTGAGTTATAGAGCTGCACTGAAGGGGCAACTGAGAGCGCTTAGAGTTAGAGCTGCTGTGAAGGGGAAACAGAGAGAGCTCTGAGAGTTAGAGCTGCGTTGAAGGGGCAACACGGAGTGGTGAGATTTAGCGTTGCTGAGAAAGGGCAACACATAGCGCTGAGAGAGCTCCTGTGAAGGGGCAGCAGATAGCGGTGAGAGGTAGTTAGAGCTGCTGTGACTGTGCAAGAGAGAGAGGTGAGAGTTGGGACTGCGTTGAAGGGGCAGCACAGAGCGCTGAGAGATAGAGCCGGTGTGAAGGGGCAACAGAGAGCGCTGAGATTTATTCAGAGCTGCTCTGAAGGGGCAACGGTCAGGGCTGAGAGTTATATCTGCTATGAATGGGCAACAGAGAGCGCTGAGATTTAGTCAGAGCTCCTCTGAAGGGGCAACAGAGCGCTCTGAGAGTTAGAGCTGCTGTGAAGGGGCAACCGAAAGCGCTGAGATTTAGTCAGTGCTACTCTGAAGGGCAACAGAGCGCGCTGAGATTTATTCAGAGCTGCTCTGAAGGGGCAACAGTCAGGGCTGAGAGTTATATCTGCTATGAATGGGCAACAGTTGAAGGGGCAACACAGAGCGCTGAGAGATAGAGCTGCTGTGAAGGGGCTACACAGAGCGCTGAGATTTAGTCAGAGCTGCACTGAAGGCGCAACAGCGAGCGCTGAGGTTTAGAGCTGCGTCGAAGGGGCAACAGAGAGCGCTTAGAATTAGAGCTGCTCTGAAGGAGCAAACAGGGCGGTGAGAGTTAGAGCTCCTGTGAAGGGGCAGTAGAGATCGCTGAGAGATACAGCTGCTGTGGAGGGGCCACAGAGAGTGTGAGATTTCATCAGAGCTCCTCTGAAGTGGCAACTGAGAGCGCTTACAGTTATAGGTGCTGTGAAGGGGCAACAGAGAGCGCTGCGATTTAGTCAGAGCTGCTGTGAAGGGGCAACAGAAAGTGCTGAGAGTTAGAGCTGATGTGAAGGGGAAACTTAGAGCGCTTAGCGTTAGAGCTGCTATGAATGGGCATCAGGGAGAGGTGAGATTAATTCAGAGCTGTTCTGAAGGGGCAAAAGAGAGCGCTGAGAGTTAGAGCTGCAGATAAGTGGCAACAGGGAGCGGTGAGAGTTATTCGAAGATGTTGTGAAGGGGCAACACAGAGCGCTGAGTTAGAGCTGTTGTGAAGGGGCAACCGGGAGCGCTGAAAGTTAGTCAGAGCTGCTCTGAAGGGCAACAGAGCGCTCTGAGAGTTAGCGCTGCTGTGAAGGGGCAACAGAGAGCGCTTAGAGAGCTGCTGTGAAGGGGAAACACAGAGCGCTGAGATTTAGTGAGAGCTGCACTGAAGGGGCAACCCAGAGTGCTGTGAGTTAGAGCTGCTGAGAAGGGGCAACTGAGTGCACTTAGAGTTACAGCTGCTGTGAAGGGGCAGCAGACAACGCTTGAGAATCTGTCAGCGCTCCTGTGAAGGGGCACCAGGGATGGCTGAGAATTAGAGCTGCGTTGAAGGGGCAACACGGAGTGGTGAGATTTAGCGTTGCTGAGAAGGGGCAACACATAGCGCTGAGAGAGCTCCTGTGAAGGGGCAACAGATAGCGGTGAGAGGTAGTTAGAGCTGCTGTGACTGTGCAAGAGAGAGAGGTGAGAGTTGGGACTGCGTTGAAGGGGCAGCACAGAGCGCTGAGAGATAGAGCTGGTGTGAAGGGGCAACAGAGAGCGCTGAGATTTAGTCAGAGCTGCTCTGAAGGGCAACAGAGAGCGCTGAGATTTAGTGAGAGCTGCACTGAAGGGGCAACAGCGAGCGCTGAGAGTTAGAGCTGCGTTGAAGGGGCAACACAGAGCATTGAGAGTCAGGGCTGCTGTGAAGCGGAAACAGAGTGGTGAGAGTTAGAGCTGCTGTGAAGGGGAAACAGAGAGTGGAGAGAGTTAGAGCTGTTGTGAAGGGGCAACACACAGCGCTGAGAGTTAGAGCTGCTGGGAAGGGGCAGCAGAGCTCGCTGAGGTTCAGAGCTGCTGTGAACGGGCAAGTGAGAGCGCTTAGAATTAGAGCTGCTCTGAAGAAGCAAACAGAGCGCTGAGAGATAGAGCTGCTGTGGAGGGGAAACAGAGAGCGCTGAGATTCAGTCAGAGCTGCTCTGAAGGGCAACAGAGAGCGCTGATAGTTAGAGCTGCGTTAAAGGGGCAACAAAGAGTGCTGTGAGTTAGAGTTGCATTGAAGGGGCAAATAAGATCGCTTAGATTTAGAGCTGCTGTGAAAGGTAAACAGAGAGAGGTCTGAGAGTTAGGGCAGCGTTGAAGGGGCAACATGGAGTGCTGAGAGATAGAGCTGGTGTGAAGGGGCAACAGAGAGTGGAGAGAATTAGAGCTGTTGTGAAGGGGCAACACAGAGCACTGAGAGTTAGAGCGCTGAGATTTAGTCAGAGCTGCTCTGAAGAGGCAACAGCGAGCGCTGAGCGATAGAGCTGCGTTGAAGGGGCAAGAGAGAGCGATGAGGTCCAGCTGCTGTGAACGGGCAACTGAGAGCGCTTAGAATTAGAGCTGCTCTGAAGGAGCAAACAGAGCGGTGAGAGTTAGTCAGAGCTCCTGTGAAGGGGCAATAGAGAGCGCTGAGAGTTAGAGCTGCTGTGAAGGGGCAACACAGAGCACTGGAAGTTAGAGCTGCTGAGAAGGGGCAACTGACAGCGCTTAGAGTTACAGCTGCTGTGAAGGGGCAACACAGAGCGCTTGAGAGTCAGTCAGTGCTCCTGTGAAGGGGCACCAGAGATCGCTGAGAATTAGAGCTGCGTTGAAGGGCAACAGAGAGCGGTGAGAGTTAGAGCTGCGTTAAAGTGGGAACAGAGAGTGCTGTGAGTTATAGAGCTGCACTGAAGGGGCAACTGAGAGCGCTTAGAGTTAGAGCTGCTGTGAAGGGGAAACAGAGAGAGCTCTGAGAGTTAGAGCTGCGTTGAAGGGGCAACACGGAGTGGTGAGATTTAGCGTTGCTGAGAAAGGGCAACACATAGCGCTGAGAGAGCTCCTGTGAAGGGGCAGCAGATAGCGGTGAGAGGTAGTTAGAGCTGCTGTGACTGTGCAAGAGAGAGAGGTGAGAGTTGGGACTGCGTTGAAGGGGCAGCACAGAGCGCTGAGAGATAGAGCCGGTGTGAAGGGGCAACAGAGAGCGCTGAGATTTATTCAGAGCTGCTCTGAAGGGGCAACGGTCAGGGCTGAGAGTTATATCTGCTATGAATGGGCAACAGAGAGCGCTGAGATTTAGTCAGAGCTCCTCTGAAGGGGCAACAGAGCGCTCTGAGAGTTAGAGCTGCTGTGAAGGGGCAACCGAAAGCGCTGAGATTTAGTCAGTGCTACTCTGAAGGGCAACAGAGCGCGCTGAGATTTATTCAGAGCTGCTCTGAAGGGGCAACAGTCAGGGCTGAGAGTTATATCTGCTATGAATGGGCAACAGTTGAAGGGGCAACACAGAGCGCTGAGAGATAGAGCTGCTGTGAATGGGCTACACAGAGCGCTGAGATTTAGTCAGAGCTGCACTGAAGGCGCAACAGCGAGCGCTGAGGTTTAGAGCTGCGTCGAAGGGGCAACAGAGAGCGCTTAGAATTAGAGCTGCTCTGAAGGAGCAAACAGGGCGGTGAGAGTTAGAGCTCCTGTGAAGGGGCAGGAGAGATCGCTGAGAGATACAGCTGCTGTGGAGGGGCCACAGAGAGTGTGAGATTTCATCAGAGCTGCTCTGAAGGGGCAACTGAGAGCGCTTACAGTTATAGGTGCTGTGAAGGGGCAACAGAGAGCGCTGCGATTTAGTCAGAGCTGCTGTGAAGGGGCAACAGAAAGTGCTGAGAGTTAGAGCTGATGTGAAGGGGAAACTGAGAGCGCTTAGCGTTAGAGCTGCTATGAATGGGCATCAGGGAGAGGTGAGATTAATTCAGAGCTGTTCTGAAGGGGCAAAAGAGAGCGCTGAGAGTTAGAGCTGCAGATAAGTGGCAACAGGGAGCGGTGAGAGTTATTCGAAGATGTTGTGAAGGGGCAACACAGAGCGCTGAGTTAGAGCTGTTGTGAAGGGGCAACCGGGAGCGCTGAAAGTTAGTCAGAGCTGCTCTGAAGGGCAACAGAGCGCTCTGCGAGTTAGCGCTGCTGTGAAGGGGCAACAGAGAGCGCTTAGAGAGCTGCTGTGAAGGGGAAACACAGAGCGCTGAGATTTAGTGAGAGCTGCACTGAAGGGGAACCCAGAGTGCTGTGCGTTAGAGCTGATGAGAAGGGGCAACTGAGTGCACTTAGAGTTACAGCTGCTGTGAAGGGGCAGCAGACAACGCTTGAGAATCTGTCAGCGCTCCTGTGAAGGGGCACCAGGGATGGCTGAGAATTAGAACTGCGTTGAAGGGGCAACACGGAGTGGTGAGATTTAGCGTTGCTGAGAAGGGGCAACACATAGCGCTGAGAGAGCTCCTGTGAAGGGGCAACAGATAGCGGTGAGAGGTAGTTAGAGCTGCTGTGACTGTGCAAGAGAGAGAGGTGAGAGTTGGGACTGCGTTGAAGGGGCAGCACAGAGCGCTGAGAGATAGAGCTGGTGTGAAGGGGCAACAGAGAGCGCTGAGATTTAGTCAGAGCTGCTCTGAAGGGCAACAGAGAGCGCTGAGATTTAGTGAGAGCTGCACTGAAGGGGCAACAGCGAGCGCTGAGAGTTAGAGCTGCGTTGAAGGGGCAACACAGAGCATTGAGAGTCAGGGCTGCTGTGAAGCGGAAACAGAGTGGTGAGAGTTAGAGCTGCTGTGGAGGGGAAACAGAGAGTGGAGAGAGTTAGAGCTGTTGTGAAGGGGCAACACACAGCGCTGAGAGTTAGAGCTGCTGGGAAGGGGCAACAGAGCTCGCTGAGGTTCAGAGCTGCTGTGAACGGGCAAGTGAGAGCGCTTAGAATTAGAGCTGCTCTGAAGAAGCAAACAGAGCGCTGAGAGATAGAGCTGCTGTGGAGGGGAAACAGAGAGCGCTGAGATTCAGTCAGAGCTGCTCTGAAGGGCAACAGAGAGCGCTGATAGTTAGAGCTGCGTTAAAGGGGCAACAAAGAGTGCTGTGAGTTAGAGTTGCATTGAAGGGGCAAATAAGAGCGCTTAGATTTAGAGCTGCTCTGAAGGAGCAAACAGAGCGGTGAGAGTTAGTCAGAGCTCCTGTGAAGGGGCAATAGAGAGCACTGAGAGTTCAAGCTGCTTTGGAGGGGAAACAGAGAGCGCTGAGATTTAGTCAGAGCTGCTCTGAAGGGCAATAGAGAGCGGTTAGAGTTAGAGCTGCGTTAAATTGGGAACAGAGAGTGCTGTGAGTTAGAGCTGCATTGAAGGGGCATCTGAGATCGCTTAGAGTTAGAGCTGCTGTGAAAGGTAAACAGAGAGAGGTCTGAGAGTTAGGGCAGCGTTGAAGGGGCAACATGGAGTGCTGAGAGATAGAGCTGGTGTGAAGGGGCAACAGAGAGTGGAGAGAATTAGAGCTGTTGTGAAGGGGCAACACAGAGCACTGAGAGTTAGAGCTGCTGGGAAGGGGCAACACAGAGCGCTGAGATTTAGTCAGAGCTGCTCTGAAGAGGCAACAGCGAGCGCTGAGCGATAGAGCTGCGTTGAAGGGGCAAGAGAGAGCGATGAGGTCCAGCTGCTGTGAACGGGCAACTGAGAGCGCTTAGAATTAGAGCTGCTCTGAAGGAGCAAACAGAGCGGTGAGAGTTAGTCAGAGCTCCTGTGAAGGGGCAATAGAGAGCGCTGAGAGTTAGAGCTGCTGTGAAGGGGCAACACAGAGCACTGGAAGTTAGAGCTGCTGAGAAGGGGCAACTGACAGCGCTTAGAGTTACAGCTGCTGTGAAGGGGCAACACAGAGCGCTTGAGAGTCAGTCAGTGCTCCTGTGAAGGGGCACCAGAGATCGCTGAGAATTAGAGCTGCGTTGAAGGGCAACAGAGAGCGGTGAGAGTTAGAGCTGCGTTAAAGTGGGAACAGAGAGTGCTGTGAGTTATAGAGCTGCACTGAAGGGGCAACTGAGAGCGCTTAGAGTTAGAGCTGCTGTGAAGGGGAAACAGAGAGAGCTCTGAGAGTTAGAGCTGCGTTGAAGGGGCAACACGGAGTGGTGAGATTTAGCGTTGCTGAGAAAGGGCAACACATAGCGCTGAGAGAGCTCCTGTGAAGGGGCAGCAGATAGCGGTGAGAGGTAGTTAGAGCTGCTGTGACTGTGCAAGAGAGAGAGGTGAGAGTTGGGACTGCGTTGAAGGGGCAGCACAGAGCGCTGAGAGATAGAGCCGGTGTGAAGGGGCAACAGAGAGCGCTGAGATTTATTCAGAGCTGCTCTGAAGGGGCAACGGTCAGGGCTGAGAGTTATATCTGCTATGAATGGGCAACAGAGAGCGCTGAGATTTAGTCAGAGCTCCTCTGAAGGGGCAACAGAGCGCTCTGAGAGTTAGAGCTGCTGTGAAGGGGCAACCGAAAGCGCTGAGATTTAGTCAGTGCTACTCTGAAGGGCAACAGAGCGCGCTGAGATTTATTCAGAGCTGCTCTGAAGGGGCAACAGTCAGGGCTGAGAGTTATATCTGCTATGAATGGGCAACAGTTGAAGGGGCAACACAGAGCGCTGAGAGATAGAGCTGCTGTGAAGGGGCTACACAGAGCGCTGAGATTTAGTCAGAGCTGCACTGAAGGCGCAACAGCGAGCGCTGAGGTTTAGAGCTGCGTCGAAGGGGCAACAGAGAGCGCTTAGAATTAGAGCTGCTCTGAAGGAGCAAACAGGGCGGTGAGAGTTAGAGCTCCTGTGAAGGGGCAGTAGAGATCGCTGAGAGATACAGCTGCTGTGGAGGGGCCACAGAGAGTGTGAGATTTCATCAGAGCTCCTCTGAAGTGGCAACTGAGAGCGCTTACAGTTATAGGTGCTGTGAAGGGGCAACAGAGAGCGCTGCGATTTAGTCAGAGCTGCTGTGAAGGGGCAACAGAAAGTGCTGAGAGTTAGAGCTGATGTGAAGGGGAAACTTAGAGCGCTTAGCGTTAGAGCTGCTATGAATGGGCATCAGGGAGAGGTGAGATTAATTCAGAGCTGTTCTGAAGGGGCAAAAGAGAGCGCTGAGAGTTAGAGCTGCAGATAAGTGGCAACAGGGAGCGGTGAGAGTTATTCGAAGATGTTGTGAAGGGGCAACACAGAGCGCTGAGTTAGAGCTGTTGTGAAGGGGCAACCGGGAGCGCTGAAAGTTAGTCAGAGCTGCTCTGAAGGGCAACAGAGCGCTCTGAGAGTTAGCGCTGCTGTGAAGGGGCAACAGAGAGCGCTTAGAGAGCTGCTGTGAAGGGGAAACACAGAGCGCTGAGATTTAGTGAGAGCTGCACTGAAGGGGCAACCCAGAGTGCTGTGAGTTAGAGCTGCTGAGAAGGGGCAACTGAGTGCACTTAGAGTTACAGCTGCTGTGAAGGGGCAGCAGACAACGCTTGAGAATCTGTCAGCGCTCCTGTGAAGGGGCACCAGGGATGGCTGAGAATTAGAGCTGCGTTGAAGGGGCAACACGGAGTGGTGAGATTTAGCGTTGCTGAGAAGGGGCAACACATAGCGCTGAGAGAGCTCCTGTGAAGGGGCAACAGATAGCGGTGAGAGGTAGTTAGAGCTGCTGTGACTGTGCAAGAGAGAGAGGTGAGAGTTGGGACTGCGTTGAAGGGGCAGCACAGAGCGCTGAGAGATAGAGCTGGTGTGAAGGGGCAACAGAGAGCGCTGAGATTTAGTCAGAGCTGCTCTGAAGGGCAACAGAGAGCGCTGAGATTTAGTGAGAGCTGCACTGAAGGGGCAACAGCGAGCGCTGAGAGTTAGAGCTGCGTTGAAGGGGCAACACAGAGCATTGAGAGTCAGGGCTGCTGTGAAGCGGAAACAGAGTGGTGAGAGTTAGAGCTGCTGTGAAGGGGAAACAGAGAGTGGAGAGAGTTAGAGCTGTTGTGAAGGGGCAACACACAGCGCTGAGAGTTAGAGCTGCTGGGAAGGGGCAGCAGAGCTCGCTGAGGTTCAGAGCTGCTGTGAACGGGCAAGTGAGAGCGCTTAGAATTAGAGCTGCTCTGAAGAAGCAAACAGAGCGCTGAGAGATAGAGCTGCTGTGGAGGGGAAACAGAGAGCGCTGAGATTCAGTCAGAGCTGCTCTGAAGGGCAACAGAGAGCGCTGATAGTTAGAGCTGCGTTAAAGGGGCAACAAAGAGTGCTGTGAGTTAGAGTTGCATTGAAGGGGCAAATAAGAGCGCTTAGATTTAGAGCTGCTCTGAAGGAGCAAACAGAGCGGTGAGAGTTAGTCAGAGCTCCTGTGAAGGGGCAATAGAGAGCACTGAGAGTTCAAGCTGCTTTGGAGGGGAAACAGAGAGCGCTGAGATTTAGTCAGAGCTGCTCTGAAGGGCAATAGAGAGCGGTTAGAGTTAGAGCTGCGTTAAATTGGGAACAGAGAGTGCTGTGAGTTAGAGCTGCATTGAAGGGGCATCTGAGATCGCTTAGAGTTAGAGCTGCTGTGAAAGGTAAACAGAGAGAGGTCTGAGAGTTAGGGCAGCGTTGAAGGGGCAACATGGAGTGCTGAGAGATAGAGCTGGTGTGAAGGGGCAACAGAGAGTGGAGAGAATTAGAGCTGTTGTGAAGGGGCAACACAGAGCACTGAGAGTTAGAGCTGCTGGGAAGGGGCAACACAGAGCGCTGAGATTTAGTCAGAGCTGCTCTGAAGAGGCAACAGCGAGCGCTGAGCGATAGAGCTGCGTTGAAGGGGCAAGAGAGAGCGATGAGGTCCAGCTGCTGTGAACGGGCAACTGAGAGCGCTTAGAATTAGAGCTGCTCTGAAGGAGCAAACAGAGCGGTGAGAGTTAGTCAGAGCTCCTGTGAAGGGGCAATAGAGAGCGCTGAGAGTTAGAGCTGCTGTGAAGGGGCAACACAGAGCACTGGAAGTTAGAGCTGCTGAGAAGGGGCAACTGACAGCGCTTAGAGTTACAGCTGCTGTGAAGGGGCAACACAGAGCGCTTGAGAGTCAGTCAGTGCTCCTGTGAAGGGGCACCAGAGATCGCTGAGAATTAGAGCTGCGTTGAAGGGCAACAGAGAGCGGTGAGAGTTAGAGCTGCGTTAAAGTGGGAACAGAGAGTGCTGTGAGTTATAGAGCTGCACTGAAGGGGCAACTGAGAGCGCTTAGAGTTAGAGCTGCTGTGAAGGGGAAACAGAGAGAGCTCTGAGAGTTAGAGCTGCGTTGAAGGGGCAACACGGAGTGGTGAGATTTAGCGTTGCTGAGAAAGGGCAACACATAGCGCTGAGAGAGCTCCTGTGAAGGGGCAGCAGATAGCGGTGAGAGGTAGTTAGAGCTGCTGTGACTGTGCAAGAGAGAGAGGTGAGAGTTGGGACTGCGTTGAAGGGGCAGCACAGAGCGCTGAGAGATAGAGCCGGTGTGAAGGGGCAACAGAGAGCGCTGAGATTTATTCAGAGCTGCTCTGAAGGGGCAACGGTCAGGGCTGAGAGTTATATCTGCTATGAATGGGCAACAGAGAGCGCTGAGATTTAGTCAGAGCTCCTCTGAAGGGGCAACAGAGCGCTCTGAGAGTTAGAGCTGCTGTGAAGGGGCAACCGAAAGCGCTGAGATTTAGTCAGTGCTACTCTGAAGGGCAACAGAGCGCGCTGAGATTTATTCAGAGCTGCTCTGAAGGGGCAACAGTCAGGGCTGAGAGTTATATCTGCTATGAATGGGCAACAGTTGAAGGGGCAACACAGAGCGCTGAGAGATAGAGCTGCTGTGAAGGGGCTACACAGAGCGCTGAGATTTAGTCAGAGCTGCACTGAAGGCGCAACAGCGAGCGCTGAGGTTTAGAGCTGCGTCGAAGGGGCAACAGAGAGCGCTTAGAATTAGAGCTGCTCTGAAGGAGCAAACAGGGCGGTGAGAGTTAGAGCTCCTGTGAAGGGGCAGTAGAGATCGCTGAGAGATACAGCTGCTGTGGAGGGGCCACAGAGAGTGTGAGATTTCATCAGAGCTCCTCTGAAGTGGCAACTGAGAGCGCTTACAGTTATAGGTGCTGTGAAGGGGCAACAGAGAGCGCTGCGATTTAGTCAGAGCTGCTGTGAAGGGGCAACAGAAAGTGCTGAGAGTTAGAGCTGATGTGAAGGGGAAACTTAGAGCGCTTAGCGTTAGAGCTGCTATGAATGGGCATCAGGGAGAGGTGAGATTAATTCAGAGCTGTTCTGAAGGGGCAAAAGAGAGCGCTGAGAGTTAGAGCTGCAGATAAGTGGCAACAGGGAGCGGTGAGAGTTATTCGAAGATGTTGTGAAGGGGCAACACAGAGCGCTGAGTTAGAGCTGTTGTGAAGGGGCAACCGGGAGCGCTGAAAGTTAGTCAGAGCTGCTCTGAAGGGCAACAGAGCGCTCTGCGAGTTAGCGCTGCTGTGAAGGGGCAACAGAGAGCGCTTAGAGAGCTGCTGTGAAGGGGAAACACAGAGCGCTGAGATTTAGTGAGAGCTGCACTGAAGGGGCAACCCAGAGTGCTGTGAGTTAGAGCTGCTGAGAAGGGGCAACTGAGTGCACTTAGAGTTACAGCTGCTGTGAAGGGGCAGCAGACAACGCTTGAGAATCTGTCAGCGCTCCTGTGAAGGGGCACCAGGGATGGCTGAGAATTAGAGCTGCGTTGAAGGGGCAACACGGAGTGGTGAGATTTAGCGTTGCTGAGAAGGGGCAACACATAGCGCTGAGAGAGCTCCTGTGAAGGGGCAACAGATAGCGGTGAGAGGTAGTTAGAGCTGCTGTGACTGTGCAAGAGAGAGAGGTGAGAGTTGGGACTGCGTTGAAGGGGCAGCACAGAGCGCTGAGAGATAGAGCTGGTGTGAAGGGGCAACAGAGAGCGCTGAGATTTAGTCAGAGCTGCTCTGAAGGGCAACAGAGAGCGCTGAGATTTAGTGAGAGCTGCACTGAAGGGGCAACAGCGAGCGCTGAGAGTTAGAGCTGCGTTGAAGGGGCAACACAGAGCATTGAGAGTCAGGGCTGCTGTGAAGCGGAAACAGAGTGGTGAGAGTTAGAGCTGCTGTGAAGGGGAAACAGAGAGTGGAGAGAGTTAGAGCTGTTGTGAAGGGGCAACACACAGCGCTGAGAGTTAGAGCTGCTGGGAAGGGGCAGCAGAGCTCGCTGAGGTTCAGAGCTGCTGTGAACGGGCAAGTGAGAGCGCTTAGAATTAGAGCTGCTCTGAAGAAGCAAACAGAGCGCTGAGAGATAGAGCTGCTGTGGAGGGGAAACAGAGAGCGCTGAGATTCAGTCAGAGCTGCTCTGAAGGGCAACAGAGAGCGGTTAGAGTTAGAGCTGCGTTAAAGGGGCAACAAAGAGTGCTGTGAGTTAGAGTTGCATTGAAGGGGCAAATAAGATCGCTTAGATTTAGAGCTGCTGTGAAAGGTAAACAGAGAGAGGTCTGAGAGTTAGGGCAGCGTTGAAGGGGCAACATGGAGTGCTGAGAGATAGAGCTGGTGTGAAGGGGCAACAGAGAGTGGAGAGAATTAGAGCTGTTGTGAAGGGGCAACACAGAGCACTGAGAGTTAGAGCGCTGAGATTTAGTCAGAGCTGCTCTGAAGAGGCAACAGCGAGCGCTGAGCGATAGAGCTGCGTTGAAGGGGCAAGAGAGAGCGATGAGGTCCAGCTGCTGTGAACGGGCAACTGAGAGCGCTTAGAATTAGAGCTGCTCTGAAGGAGCAAACAGAGCGGTGAGAGTTAGTCAGAGCTCCTGTGAAGGGGCAATAGAGAGCGCTGAGAGTTAGAGCTGCTGTGAAGGGGCAACACAGAGCACTGGAAGTTAGAGCTGCTGAGAAGGGGCAACTGACAGCGCTTAGAGTTACAGCTGCTGTGAAGGGGCAACACAGAGCGCTTGAGAGTCAGTCAGTGCTCCTGTGAAGGGGCACCAGAGATCGCTGAGAATTAGAGCTGCGTTGAAGGGCAACAGAGAGCGGTGAGAGTTAGAGCTGCGTTAAAGTGGGAACAGAGAGTGCTGTGAGTTATAGAGCTGCACTGAAGGGGCAACTGAGAGCGCTTAGAGTTAGAGCTGCTGTGAAGGGGAAACAGAGAGAGCTCTGAGAGTTAGAGCTGCGTTGAAGGGGCAACACGGAGTGGTGAGATTTAGCGTTGCTGAGAAAGGGCAACACATAGCGCTGAGAGAGCTCCTGTGAAGGGGCAGCAGATAGCGGTGAGAGGTAGTTAGAGCTGCTGTGACTGTGCAAGAGAGAGAGGTGAGAGTTGGGACTGCGTTGAAGGGGCAGCACAGAGCGCTGAGAGATAGAGCCGGTGTGAAGGGGCAACAGAGAGCGCTGAGATTTATTCAGAGCTGCTCTGAAGGGGCAACGGTCAGGGCTGAGAGTTATATCTGCTATGAATGGGCAACAGAGAGCGCTGAGATTTAGTCAGAGCTCCTCTGAAGGGGCAACAGAGCGCTCTGAGAGTTAGAGCTGCTGTGAAGGGGCAACCGAAAGCGCTGAGATTTAGTCAGTGCTACTCTGAAGGGCAACAGAGCGCGCTGAGATTTATTCAGAGCTGCTCTGAAGGGGCAACAGTCAGGGCTGAGAGTTATATCTGCTATGAATGGGCAACAGTTGAAGGGGCAACACAGAGCGCTGAGAGATAGAGCTGCTGTGAAGGGGCTACACAGAGCGCTGAGATTTAGTCAGAGCTGCACTGAAGGCGCAACAGCGAGCGCTGAGGTTTAGAGCTGCGTCGAAGGGGCAACAGAGAGCGCTTAGAATTAGAGCTGCTCTGAAGGAGCAAACAGGGCGGTGAGAGTTAGAGCTCCTGTGAAGGGGCAGTAGAGATCGCTGAGAGATACAGCTGCTGTGGAGGGGCCACAGAGAGTGTGAGATTTCATCAGAGCTCCTCTGAAGTGGCAACTGAGAGCGCTTACAGTTATAGGTGCTGTGAAGGGGCAACAGAGAGCGCTGCGATTTAGTCAGAGCTGCTGTGAAGGGGCAACAGAAAGTGCTGAGAGTTAGAGCTGATGTGAAGGGGAAACTTAGAGCGCTTAGCGTTAGAGCTGCTATGAATGGGCATCAGGGAGAGGTGAGATTAATTCAGAGCTGTTCTGAAGGGGCAAAAGAGAGCGCTGAGAGTTAGAGCTGCAGATAAGTGGCAACAGGGAGCGGTGAGAGTTATTCGAAGATGTTGTGAAGGGGCAACACAGAGCGCTGAGTTAGAGCTGTTGTGAAGGGGCAACCGGGAGCGCTGAAAGTTAGTCAGAGCTGCTCTGAAGGGCAACAGAGCGCTCTGCGAGTTAGCGCTGCTGTGAAGGGGCAACAGAGAGCGCTTAGAGAGCTGCTGTGAAGGGGAAACACAGAGCGCTGAGATTTAGTGAGAGCTGCACTGAAGGGGCAACCCAGAGTGCTGTGAGTTAGAGCTGCTGAGAAGGGGCAACTGAGTGCACTTAGAGTTACAGCTGCTGTGAAGGGGCAGCAGACAACGCTTGAGAATCTGTCAGCGCTCCTGTGAAGGGGCACCAGGGATGGCTGAGAATTAGAGCTGCGTTGAAGGGGCAACACGGAGTGGTGAGATTTAGCGTTGCTGAGAAGGGGCAACACATAGCGCTGAGAGAGCTCCTGTGAAGGGGCAACAGATAGCGGTGAGAGGTAGTTAGAGCTGCTGTGACTGTGCAAGAGAGAGAGGTGAGAGTTGGGACTGCGTTGAAGGGGCAGCACAGAGCGCTGAGAGATAGAGCTGGTGTGAAGGGGCAACAGAGAGCGATGAGATTTAGTCAGAGCTGCTCTGAAGGGCAACAGAGAGCGCTGAGATTTAGTGAGAGCTGCACTGAAGGGGCAACAGCGAGCGCTGAGAGTTAGAGCTGCGTTGAAGGGGCAACACAGAGCATTGAGAGTCAGGGCTGCTGTGAAGCGGAAACAGAGTGGTGAGAGTTAGAGCTGCTGTGAAGGGGAAACAGAGAGTGGAGAGAGTTAGAGCTGTTGTGAAGGGGCAACACACAGCGCTGAGAGTTAGAGCTGCTGGGAAGGGGCAGCAGAGCTCGCTGAGGTTCAGAGCTGCTGTGAACGGGCAAGTGAGAGCGCTTAGAATTAGAGCTGCTCTGAAGAAGCAAACAGAGCGCTGAGAGATAGAGCTGCTGTGGAGGGGAAACAGAGAGCGCTGAGATTCAGTCAGAGCTGCTCTGAAGGGCAACAGAGAGCGCTGATAGTTAGAGCTGCGTTAAAGGGGCAACAAAGAGTGCTGTGAGTTAGAGTTGCATTGAAGGGGCAAATAAGAGCGCTTAGATTTAGAGCTGCTCTGAAGGAGCAAACAGAGCGGTGAGAGTTAGTCAGAGCTCCTGTGAAGGGGCAATAGAGAGCACTGAGAGTTCAAGCTGCTTTGGAGGGGAAACAGAGAGCGCTGAGATTTAGTCAGAGCTGCTCTGAAGGGCAATAGAGAGCGGTTAGAGTTAGAGCTGCGTTAAATTGGGAACAGAGAGTGCTGTGAGTTAGAGCTGCATTGAAGGGGCATCTGAGATCGCTTAGAGTTAGAGCTGCTGTGAAAGGTAAACAGAGAGAGGTCTGAGAGTTAGGGCAGCGTTGAAGGGGCAACATGGAGTGCTGAGAGATAGAGCTGGTGTGAAGGGGCAACAGAGAGTGGAGAGAATTAGAGCTGTTGTGAAGGGGCAACACAGAGCACTGAGAGTTAGAGCTGCTGGGAAGGGGCAACACAGAGCGCTGAGATTTAGTCAGAGCTGCTCTGAAGAGGCAACAGCGAGCGCTGAGCGATAGAGCTGCGTTGAAGGGGCAAGAGAGAGCGATGAGGTCCAGCTGCTGTGAACGGGCAACTGAGAGCGCTTAGAATTAGAGCTGCTCTGAAGGAGCAAACAGAGCGGTGAGAGTTAGTCAGAGCTCCTGTGAAGGGGCAATAGAGAGCGCTGAGAGTTAGAGCTGCTGTGAAGGGGCAACACAGAGCACTGGAAGTTAGAGCTGCTGAGAAGGGGCAACTGACAGCGCTTAGAGTTACAGCTGCTGTGAAGGGGCAACACAGAGCGCTTGAGAGTCAGTCAGTGCTCCTGTGAAGGGGCACCAGAGATCGCTGAGAATTAGAGCTGCGTTGAAGGGCAACAGAGAGCGGTGAGAGTTAGAGCTGCGTTAAAGTGGGAACAGAGAGTGCTGTGAGTTATAGAGCTGCACTGAAGGGGCAACTGAGAGCGCTTAGAGTTAGAGCTGCTGTGAAGGGGAAACAGAGAGAGCTCTGAGAGTTAGAGCTGCGTTGAAGGGGCAACACGGAGTGGTGAGATTTAGCGTTGCTGAGAAAGGGCAACACATAGCGCTGAGAGAGCTCCTGTGAAGGGGCAGCAGATAGCGGTGAGAGGTAGTTAGAGCTGCTGTGACTGTGCAAGAGAGAGAGGTGAGAGTTGGGACTGCGTTGAAGGGGCAGCACAGAGCGCTGAGAGATAGAGCCGGTGTGAAGGGGCAACAGAGAGCGCTGAGATTTATTCAGAGCTGCTCTGAAGGGGCAACGGTCAGGGCTGAGAGTTATATCTGCTATGAATGGGCAACAGAGAGCGCTGAGATTTAGTCAGAGCTCCTCTGAAGGGGCAACAGAGCGCTCTGAGAGTTAGAGCTGCTGTGAAGGGGCAACCGAAAGCGCTGAGATTTAGTCAGTGCTACTCTGAAGGGCAACAGAGCACGCTGAGATTTATTCAGAGCTGCTCTGAAGGGGCAACAGTCAGGGCTGAGAGTTATATCTGCTATGAATGGGCAACAGTTGAAGGGGCAACACAGAGCGCTGAGAGATAGAGCTGCTGTGAAGGGGCTACACAGAGCGCTGAGATTTAGTCAGAGCTGCACTGAAGGCGCAACAGCGAGCGCTGAGGTTTAGAGCTGCGTCGAAGGGGCAACAGAGAGCGCTTAGAATTAGAGCTGCTCTGAAGGAGCAAACAGGGCGGTGAGAGTTAGAGCTCCTGTGAAGGGGCAGGAGAGATCGCTGAGAGATACAGCTGCTGTGGCAGGGCCACAGAGAGTGTGAGATTTCATCAGAGCTCCTCTGAAGTGGCAACTGAGAGCGCTTACAGTTATAGGTGCTGTGAAGGGGCAACAGAGAGCGCTGCGATTTAGTCAGAGCTGCTGTGAAGGGGCAACAGAAAGTGCTGAGAGTTAGAGCTGATGTGAAGGGGAAACTGAGAGCGCTTAGCGTTAGAGCTGCTATGAATGGGCATCAGGGAGAGGTGAGATTAATTCAGAGCTGTTCTGAAGGGGCAAAAGAGAGCGCTGAGAGTTAGAGCTGCAGATAAGTGGCAACAGGGAGCGGTGAGAGTTATTCGAAGATGTTGTGAAGGGGCAACACAGAGCGCTGAGTTAGAGCTGTTGTGAAGGGGCAACCGGGAGCGCTGAAAGTTAGTCAGAGCTGCTCTGAAGGGCAACAGAGCGCTCTGCGAGTTAGCGCTGCTGTGAAGGGGCAACAGAGAGCGCTTAGAGAGCTGCTGTGAAGGGGAAACACAGAGCGCTGAGATTTAGTGAGAGCTGCACTGAAGGGGCAACCCAGAGTGCTGTGAGTTAGAGCTGCTGAGAAGGGGCAACTGAGTGCACTTAGAGTTACAGCTGCTGTGAAGGGGCAGCAGACAACGCTTGAGAATCTGTCAGCGCTCCTGTGAAGGGGCACCAGGGATGGCTGAGAATTAGAGCTGCGTTGAAGGGGCAACACGGAGTGGTGAGATTTAGCGTTGCTGAGAAGGGGCAACACATAGCGCTGAGAGAGCTCCTGTGAAGGGGCAACAGATAGCGGTGAGAGGTAGTTAGAGCTGCTGTGACTGTGCAAGAGAGAGAGGTGAGAGTTGGGACTGCGTTGAAGGGGCAGCACAGAGCGCTGAGAGATAGAGCTGGTGTGAAGGGGCAACAGAGAGCGCTGAGATTTAGTCAGAGCTGCTCTGAAGGGCAACAGAGAGCGCTGAGATTTAGTGAGAGCTGCACTGAAGGGGCAACAGCGAGCGCTGAGAGTTAGAGCTGCGTTGAAGGGGCAACACAGAGCATTGAGAGTCAGGGCTGCTGTGAAGCGGAAACAGAGTGGTGAGAGTTAGAGCTGCTGTGAAGGGGAAACAGAGAGTGGAGAGAGTTAGAGCTGTTGTGAAGGGGCAACACACAGCGCTGAGAGTTAGAGCTGCTGGGAAGGGGCAGCAGAGCTCGCTGAGGTTCAGAGCTGCTGTGAACGGGCAAGTGAGAGCGCTTAGAATTAGAGCTGCTCTGAAGAAGCAAACAGAGCGCTGAGAGATAGAGCTGCTGTGGAGGGGAAACAGAGAGCGCTGAGATTCAGTCAGAGCTGCTCTGAAGGGCAACAGAGAGCGCTGATAGTTAGAGCTGCGTTAAAGGGGCAACAAAGAGTGCTGTGAGTTAGAGTTGCATTGAAGGGGCAAATAAGAGCGCTTAGATTTAGAGCTGCTCTGAAGGAGCAAACAGAGCGGTGAGAGTTAGTCAGAGCTCCTGTGAAGGGGCAATAGAGAGCACTGAGAGTTCAAGCTGCTTTGGAGGGGAAACAGAGAGCGCTGAGATTTAGTCAGAGCTGCTCTGAAGGGCAATAGAGAGCGGTTAGAGTTAGAGCTGCGTTAAATTGGGAACAGAGAGTGCTGTGAGTTAGAGCTGCATTGAAGGGGCATCTGAGATCGCTTAGAGTTAGAGCTGCTGTGAAAGGTAAACAGAGAGAGGTCTGAGAGTTAGGGCAGCGTTGAAGGGGCAACATGGAGTGCTGAGAGATAGAGCTGGTGTGAAGGGGCAACAGAGAGTGGAGAGAATTAGAGCTGTTGTGAAGGGGCAACACAGAGCACTGAGAGTTAGAGCTGCTGGGAAGGGGCAACACAGAGCGCTGAGATTTAGTCAGAGCTGCTCTGAAGAGGCAACAGCGAGCGCTGAGCGATAGAGCTGCGTTGAAGGGGCAAGAGAGAGCGATGAGGTCCAGCTGCTGTGAACGGGCAACTGAGAGCGCTTAGAATTAGAGCTGCTCTGAAGGAGCAAACAGAGCGGTGAGAGTTAGTCAGAGCTCCTGTGAAGGGGCAATAGAGAGCGCTGAGAGTTAGAGCTGCTGTGAAGGGGCAACACAGAGCACTGGAAGTTAGAGCTGCTGAGAAGGGGCAACTGACAGCGCTTAGAGTTACAGCTGCTGTGAAGGGGCAACACAGAGCGCTTGAGAGTCAGTCAGTGCTCCTGTGAAGGGGCACCAGAGATCGCTGAGAATTAGAGCTGCGTTGAAGGGCAACAGAGAGCGGTGAGAGTTAGAGCTGCGTTAAAGTGGGAACAGAGAGTGCTGTGAGTTATAGAGCTGCACTGAAGGGGCAACTGAGAGCGCTTAGAGTTAGAGCTGCTGTGAAGGGGAAACAGAGAGAGCTCTGAGAGTTAGAGCTGCGTTGAAGGGGCAACACGGAGTGGTGAGATTTAGCGTTGCTGAGAAAGGGCAACACATAGCGCTGAGAGAGCTCCTGTGAAGGGGCAGCAGATAGCGGTGAGAGGTAGTTAGAGCTGCTGTGACTGTGCAAGAGAGAGAGGTGAGAGTTGGGACTGCGTTGAAGGGGCAGCACAGAGCGCTGAGAGATAGAGCCGGTGTGAAGGGGCAACAGAGAGCGCTGAGATTTATTCAGAGCTGCTCTGAAGGGGCAACGGTCAGGGCTGAGAGTTATATCTGCTATGAATGGGCAACAGAGAGCGCTGAGATTTAGTCAGAGCTCCTCTGAAGGGGCAACAGAGCGCTCTGAGAGTTAGAGCTGCTGTGAAGGGGCAACCGAAAGCGCTGAGATTTAGTCAGTGCTACTCTGAAGGGCAACAGAGCGCGCTGAGATTTATTCAGAGCTGCTCTGAAGGGGCAACAGTCAGGGCTGAGAGTTATATCTGCTATGAATGGGCAACAGTTGAAGGGGCAACACAGAGCGCTGAGAGATAGAGCTGCTGTGAAGGGGCTACACAGAGCGCTGAGATTTAGTCAGAGCTGCACTGAAGGCGCAACAGCGAGCGCTGAGGTTTAGAGCTGCGTCGAAGGGGCAACAGAGAGCGCTTAGAATTAGAGCTGCTCTGAAGGAGCAAACAGGGCGGTGAGAGTTAGAGCTCCTGTGAAGGGGCAGTAGAGATCGCTGAGAGATACAGCTGCTGTGGAGGGGCCACAGAGAGTGTGAGATTTCATCAGAGCTCCTCTGAAGTGGCAACTGAGAGCGCTTACAGTTATAGGTGCTGTGAAGGGGCAACAGAGAGCGCTGCGATTTAGTCAGAGCTGCTGTGAAGGGGCAACAGAAAGTGCTGAGAGTTAGAGCTGATGTGAAGGGGAAACTTAGAGCGCTTAGCGTTAGAGCTGCTATGAATGGGCATCAGGGAGAGGTGAGATTAATTCAGAGCTGTTCTGAAGGGGCAAAAGAGAGCGCTGAGAGTTAGAGCTGCAGATAAGTGGCAACAGGGAGCGGTGAGAGTTATTCGAAGATGTTGTGAAGGGGCAACACAGAGCGCTGAGTTAGAGCTGTTGTGAAGGGGCAACCGGGAGCGCTGAAAGTTAGTCAGAGCTGCTCTGAAGGGCAACAGAGCGCTCTGCGAGTTAGCGCTGCTGTGAAGGGGCAACAGAGAGCGCTTAGAGAGCTGCTGTGAAGGGGAAACACAGAGCGCTGAGATTTAGTGAGAGCTGCACTGAAGGGGCAACCCAGAGTGCTGTGAGTTAGAGCTGCTGAGAAGGGGCAACTGAGTGCACTTAGAGTTACAGCTGCTGTGAAGGGGCAGCAGACAACGCTTGAGAATCTGTCAGCGCTCCTGTGAAGGGGCACCAGGGATGGCTGAGAATTAGAGCTGCGTTGAAGGGGCAACACGGAGTGGTGAGATTTAGCGTTGCTGAGAAGGGGCAACACATAGCGCTGAGAGAGCTCCTGTGAAGGGGCAACAGATAGCGGTGAGAGGTAGTTAGAGCTGCTGTGACTGTGCAAGAGAGAGAGGTGAGAGTTGGGACTGCGTTGAAGGGGCAGCACAGAGCGCTGAGAGATAGAGCTGGTGTGAAGGGGCAACAGAGAGCGCTGAGATTTAGTCAGAGCTGCTCTGAAGGGCAACAGAGAGCGCTGAGATTTAGTGAGAGCTGCACTGAAGGGGCAACAGCGAGCGCTGAGAGTTAGAGCTGCGTTGAAGGGGCAACACAGAGCATTGAGAGTCAGGGCTGCTGTGAAGCGGAAACAGAGTGGTGAGAGTTAGAGCTGCTGTGAAGGGGAAACAGAGAGTGGAGAGAGTTAGAGCTGTTGTGAAGGGGCAACACACAGCGCTGAGAGTTAGAGCTGCTGGGAAGGGGCAGCAGAGCTCGCTGAGGTTCAGAGCTGCTGTGAACGGGCAAGTGAGAGCGCTTAGAATTAGAGCTGCTCTGAAGAAGCAAACAGAGCGCTGAGAGATAGAGCTGCTGTGGAGGGGAAACAGAGAGCGCTGAGATTCAGTCAGAGCTGCTCTGAAGGGCAACAGAGAGCGGTTAGAGTTAGAGCTGCGTTAAAGGGGCAACAAAGAGTGCTGTGAGTTAGAGTTGCATTGAAGGGGCAAATAAGATCGCTTAGATTTAGAGCTGCTGTGAAAGGTAAACAGAGAGAGGTCTGAGAGTTAGGGCAGCGTTGAAGGGGCAACATGGAGTGCTGAGAGATAGAGCTGGTGTGAAGGGGCAACAGAGAGTGGAGAGAATTAGAGCTGTTGTGAAGGGGCAACACAGAGCACTGAGAGTTAGAGCGCTGAGATTTAGTCAGAGCTGCTCTGAAGAGGCAACAGCGAGCGCTGAGCGATAGAGCTGCGTTGAAGGGGCAAGAGAGAGCGATGAGGTCCAGCTGCTGTGAACGGGCAACTGAGAGCGCTTAGAATTAGAGCTGCTCTGAAGGAGCAAACAGAGCGGTGAGAGTTAGTCAGAGCTCCTGTGAAGGGGCAATAGAGAGCGCTGAGAGTTAGAGCTGCTGTGAAGGGGCAACACAGAGCACTGGAAGTTAGAGCTGCTGAGAAGGGGCAACTGACAGCGCTTAGAGTTACAGCTGCTGTGAAGGGGCAACACAGAGCGCTTGAGAGTCAGTCAGTGCTCCTGTGAAGGGGCACCAGAGATCGCTGAGAATTAGAGCTGCGTTGAAGGGCAACAGAGAGCGGTGAGAGTTAGAGCTGCGTTAAAGTGGGAACAGAGAGTGCTGTGAGTTATAGAGCTGCACTGAAGGGGCAACTGAGAGCGCTTAGAGTTAGAGCTGCTGTGAAGGGGAAACAGAGAGAGCTCTGAGAGTTAGAGCTGCGTTGAAGGGGCAACACGGAGTGGTGAGATTTAGCGTTGCTGAGAAAGGGCAACACATAGCGCTGAGAGAGCTCCTGTGAAGGGGCAGCAGATAGCGGTGAGAGGTAGTTAGAGCTGCTGTGACTGTGCAAGAGAGAGAGGTGAGAGTTGGGACTGCGTTGAAGGGGCAGCACAGAGCGCTGAGAGATAGAGCCGGTGTGAAGGGGCAACAGAGAGCGCTGAGATTTATTCAGAGCTGCTCTGAAGGGGCAACGGTCAGGGCTGAGAGTTATATCTGCTATGAATGGGCAACAGAGAGCGCTGAGATTTAGTCAGAGCTCCTCTGAAGGGGCAACAGAGCGCTCTGAGAGTTAGAGCTGCTGTGAAGGGGCAACCGAAAGCGCTGAGATTTAGTCAGTGCTACTCTGAAGGGCAACAGAGCGCGCTGAGATTTATTCAGAGCTGCTCTGAAGGGGCAACAGTCAGGGCTGAGAGTTATATCTGCTATGAATGGGCAACAGTTGAAGGGGCAACACAGAGCGCTGAGAGATAGAGCTGCTGTGAAGGGGCTACACAGAGCGCTGAGATTTAGTCAGAGCTGCACTGAAGGCGCAACAGCGAGCGCTGAGGTTTAGAGCTGCGTCGAAGGGGCAACAGAGAGCGCTTAGAATTAGAGCTGCTCTGAAGGAGCAAACAGGGCGGTGAGAGTTAGAGCTCCTGTGAAGGGGCAGTAGAGATCGCTGAGAGATACAGCTGCTGTGGAGGGGCCACAGAGAGTGTGAGATTTCATCAGAGCTCCTCTGAAGTGGCAACTGAGAGCGCTTACAGTTATAGGTGCTGTGAAGGGGCAACAGAGAGCGCTGCGATTTAGTCAGAGCTGCTGTGAAGGGGCAACAGAAAGTGCTGAGAGTTAGAGCTGATGTGAAGGGGAAACTTAGAGCGCTTAGCGTTAGAGCTGCTATGAATGGGCATCAGGGAGAGGTGAGATTAATTCAGAGCTGTTCTGAAGGGGCAAAAGAGAGCGCTGAGAGTTAGAGCTGCAGATAAGTGGCAACAGGGAGCGGTGAGAGTTATTCGAAGATGTTGTGAAGGGGCAACACAGAGCGCTGAGTTAGAGCTGTTGTGAAGGGGCAACCGGGAGCGCTGAAAGTTAGTCAGAGCTGCTCTGAAGGGCAACAGAGCGCTCTGCGAGTTAGCGCTGCTGTGAAGGGGCAACAGAGAGCGCTTAGAGAGCTGCTGTGAAGGGGAAACACAGAGCGCTGAGATTTAGTGAGAGCTGCACTGAAGGGGCAACCCAGAGTGCTGTGAGTTAGAGCTGCTGAGAAGGGGCAACTGAGTGCACTTAGAGTTACAGCTGCTGTGAAGGGGCAGCAGACAACGCTTGAGAATCTGTCAGCGCTCCTGTGAAGGGGCACCAGGGATGGCTGAGAATTAGAGCTGCGTTGAAGGGGCAACACGGAGTGGTGAGATTTAGCGTTGCTGAGAAGGGGCAACACATAGCGCTGAGAGAGCTCCTGTGAAGGGGCAACAGATAGCGGTGAGAGGTAGTTAGAGCTGCTGTGACTGTGCAAGAGAGAGAGGTGAGAGTTGGGACTGCGTTGAAGGGGCAGCACAGAGCGCTGAGAGATAGAGCTGGTGTGAAGGGGCAACAGAGAGCGATGAGATTTAGTCAGAGCTGCTCTGAAGGGCAACAGAGAGCGCTGAGATTTAGTGAGAGCTGCACTGAAGGGGCAACAGCGAGCGCTGAGAGTTAGAGCTGCGTTGAAGGGGCAACACAGAGCATTGAGAGTCAGGGCTGCTGTGAAGCGGAAACAGAGTGGTGAGAGTTAGAGCTGCTGTGAAGGGGAAACAGAGAGTGGAGAGAGTTAGAGCTGTTGTGAAGGGGCAACACACAGCGCTGAGAGTTAGAGCTGCTGGGAAGGGGCAGCAGAGCTCGCTGAGGTTCAGAGCTGCTGTGAACGGGCAAGTGAGAGCGCTTAGAATTAGAGCTGCTCTGAAGAAGCAAACAGAGCGCTGAGAGATAGAGCTGCTGTGGAGGGGAAACAGAGAGCGCTGAGATTCAGTCAGAGCTGCTCTGAAGGGCAACAGAGAGCGCTGATAGTTAGAGCTGCGTTAAAGGGGCAACAAAGAGTGCTGTGAGTTAGAGTTGCATTGAAGGGGCAAATAAGAGCGCTTAGATTTAGAGCTGCTCTGAAGGAGCAAACAGAGCGGTGAGAGTTAGTCAGAGCTCCTGTGAAGGGGCAATAGAGAGCACTGAGAGTTCAAGCTGCTTTGGAGGGGAAACAGAGAGCGCTGAGATTTAGTCAGAGCTGCTCTGAAGGGCAATAGAGAGCGGTTAGAGTTAGAGCTGCGTTAAATTGGGAACAGAGAGTGCTGTGAGTTAGAGCTGCATTGAAGGGGCATCTGAGATCGCTTAGAGTTAGAGCTGCTGTGAAAGGTAAACAGAGAGAGGTCTGAGAGTTAGGGCAGCGTTGAAGGGGCAACATGGAGTGCTGAGAGATAGAGCTGGTGTGAAGGGGCAACAGAGAGTGGAGAGAATTAGAGCTGTTGTGAAGGGGCAACACAGAGCACTGAGAGTTAGAGCTGCTGGGAAGGGGCAACACAGAGCGCTGAGATTTAGTCAGAGCTGCTCTGAAGAGGCAACAGCGAGCGCTGAGCGATAGAGCTGCGTTGAAGGGGCAAGAGAGAGCGATGAGGTCCAGCTGCTGTGAACGGGCAACTGAGAGCGCTTAGAATTAGAGCTGCTCTGAAGGAGCAAACAGAGCGGTGAGAGTTAGTCAGAGCTCCTGTGAAGGGGCAATAGAGAGCGCTGAGAGTTAGAGCTGCTGTGAAGGGGCAACACAGAGCACTGGAAGTTAGAGCTGCTGAGAAGGGGCAACTGACAGCGCTTAGAGTTACAGCTGCTGTGAAGGGGCAACACAGAGCGCTTGAGAGTCAGTCAGTGCTCCTGTGAAGGGGCACCAGAGATCGCTGAGAATTAGAGCTGCGTTGAAGGGCAACAGAGAGCGGTGAGAGTTAGAGCTGCGTTAAAGTGGGAACAGAGAGTGCTGTGAGTTATAGAGCTGCACTGAAGGGGCAACTGAGAGCGCTTAGAGTTAGAGCTGCTGTGAAGGGGAAACAGAGAGAGCTCTGAGAGTTAGAGCTGCGTTGAAGGGGCAACACGGAGTGGTGAGATTTAGCGTTGCTGAGAAAGGGCAACACATAGCGCTGAGAGAGCTCCTGTGAAGGGGCAGCAGATAGCGGTGAGAGGTAGTTAGAGCTGCTGTGACTGTGCAAGAGAGAGAGGTGAGAGTTGGGACTGCGTTGAAGGGGCAGCACAGAGCGCTGAGAGATAGAGCCGGTGTGAAGGGGCAACAGAGAGCGCTGAGATTTATTCAGAGCTGCTCTGAAGGGGCAACGGTCAGGGCTGAGAGTTATATCTGCTATGAATGGGCAACAGAGAGCGCTGAGATTTAGTCAGAGCTCCTCTGAAGGGGCAACAGAGCGCTCTGAGAGTTAGAGCTGCTGTGAAGGGGCAACCGAAAGCGCTGAGATTTAGTCAGTGCTACTCTGAAGGGCAACAGAGCACGCTGAGATTTATTCAGAGCTGCTCTGAAGGGGCAACAGTCAGGGCTGAGAGTTATATCTGCTATGAATGGGCAACAGTTGAAGGGGCAACACAGAGCGCTGAGAGATAGAGCTGCTGTGAAGGGGCTACACAGAGCGCTGAGATTTAGTCAGAGCTGCACTGAAGGCGCAACAGCGAGCGCTGAGGTTTAGAGCTGCGTCGAAGGGGCAACAGAGAGCGCTTAGAATTAGAGCTGCTCTGAAGGAGCAAACAGGGCGGTGAGAGTTAGAGCTCCTGTGAAGGGGCAGGAGAGATCGCTGAGAGATACAGCTGCTGTGGCAGGGCCACAGAGAGTGTGAGATTTCATCAGAGCTCCTCTGAAGTGGCAACTGAGAGCGCTTACAGTTATAGGTGCTGTGAAGGGGCAACAGAGAGCGCTGCGATTTAGTCAGAGCTGCTGTGAAGGGGCAACAGAAAGTGCTGAGAGTTAGAGCTGATGTGAAGGGGAAACTGAGAGCGCTTAGCGTTAGAGCTGCTATGAATGGGCATCAGGGAGAGGTGAGATTAATTCAGAGCTGTTCTGAAGGGGCAAAAGAGAGCGCTGAGAGTTAGAGCTGCAGATAAGTGGCAACAGGGAGCGGTGAGAGTTATTCGAAGATGTTGTGAAGGGGCAACACAGAGCGCTGAGTTAGAGCTGTTGTGAAGGGGCAACCGGGAGCGCTGAAAGTTAGTCAGAGCTGCTCTGAAGGGCAACAGAGCGCTCTGCGAGTTAGCGCTGCTGTGAAGGGGCAACAGAGAGCGCTTAGAGAGCTGCTGTGAAGGGGAAACACAGAGCGCTGAGATTTAGTGAGAGCTGCACTGAAGGGGCAACCCAGAGTGCTGTGAGTTAGAGCTGCTGAGAAGGGGCAACTGAGTGCACTTAGAGTTACAGCTGCTGTGAAGGGGCAGCAGACAACGCTTGAGAATCTGTCAGCGCTCCTGTGAAGGGGCACCAGGGATCGCTGAGAATTAGAGCTGCGTTGAAGGGGCAACACGGAGTGGTGAGATTTAGCGTTGCTGAGAAGGGGCAACACATAGCGCTGAGAGAGCTCCTGTGAAGGGGCAACAGATAGCGGTGAGAGGTAGTTAGAGCTGCTGTGACTGTGCAAGAGAGAGAGGTGAGAGTTGGGACTGCGTTGAAGGGGCAGCACAGAGCGCTGAGAGATAGAGCTGGTGTGAAGGGGCAACAGAGAGCGCTGAGATTTAGTCAGAGCTGCTCTGAAGGGCAACAGAGAGCGCTGAGATTTAGTGAGAGCTGCACTGAAGGGGCAACAGCGAGCGCTGAGAGTTAGAGCTGCGTTGAAGGGGCAACACAGAGCATTGAGAGTCAGGGCTGCTGTGAAGCGGAAACAGAGTGGTGAGAGTTAGAGCTGCTGTGAAGGGGAAACAGAGAGTGGAGAGAGTTAGAGCTGTTGTGAAGGGGCAACACACAGCGCTGAGAGTTAGAGCTGCTGGGAAGGGGCAGCAGAGCTCGCTGAGGTTCAGAGCTGCTGTGAACGGGCAAGTGAGAGCGCTTAGAATTAGAGCTGCTCTGAAGAAGCAAACAGAGCGCTGAGAGATAGAGCTGCTGTGGAGGGGAAACAGAGAGCGCTGAGATTCAGTCAGAGCTGCTCTGAAGGGCAACAGAGAGCGCTGATAGTTAGAGCTGCGTTAAAGGGGCAACAAAGAGTGCTGTGAGTTAGAGTTGCATTGAAGGGGCAAATAAGAGCGCTTAGATTTAGAGCTGCTCTGAAGGAGCAAACAGAGCGGTGAGAGTTAGTCAGAGCTCCTGTGAAGGGGCAATAGAGAGCACTGAGAGTTCAAGCTGCTTTGGAGGGGAAACAGAGAGCGCTGAGATTTAGTCAGAGCTGCTCTGAAGGGCAATAGAGAGCGGTTAGAGTTAGAGCTGCGTTAAATTGGGAACAGAGAGTGCTGTGAGTTAGAGCTGCATTGAAGGGGCATCTGAGATCGCTTAGAGTTAGAGCTGCTGTGAAAGGTAAACAGAGAGAGGTCTGAGAGTTAGGGCAGCGTTGAAGGGGCAACATGGAGTGCTGAGAGATAGAGCTGGTGTGAAGGGGCAACAGAGAGTGGAGAGAATTAGAGCTGTTGTGAAGGGGCAACACAGAGCACTGAGAGTTAGAGCTGCTGGGAAGGGGCAACACAGAGCGCTGAGATTTAGTCAGAGCTGCTCTGAAGAGGCAACAGCGAGCGCTGAGCGATAGAGCTGCGTTGAAGGGGCAAGAGAGAGCGATGAGGTCCAGCTGCTGTGAACGGGCAACTGAGAGCGCTTAGAATTAGAGCTGCTCTGAAGGAGCAAACAGAGCGGTGAGAGTTAGTCAGAGCTCCTGTGAAGGGGCAATAGAGAGCGCTGAGAGTTAGAGCTGCTGTGAAGGGGCAACACAGAGCACTGGAAGTTAGAGCTGCTGAGAAGGGGCAACTGACAGCGCTTAGAGTTACAGCTGCTGTGAAGGGGCAACACAGAGCGCTTGAGAGTCAGTCAGTGCTCCTGTGAAGGGGCACCAGAGATCGCTGAGAATTAGAGCTGCGTTGAAGGGCAACAGAGAGCGGTGAGAGTTAGAGCTGCGTTAAAGTGGGAACAGAGAGTGCTGTGAGTTATAGAGCTGCACTGAAGGGGCAACTGAGAGCGCTTAGAGTTAGAGCTGCTGTGAAGGGGAAACAGAGAGAGCTCTGAGAGTTAGAGCTGCGTTGAAGGGGCAACACGGAGTGGTGAGATTTAGCGTTGCTGAGAAAGGGCAACACATAGCGCTGAGAGAGCTCCTGTGAAGGGGCAGCAGATAGCGGTGAGAGGTAGTTAGAGCTGCTGTGACTGTGCAAGAGAGAGAGGTGAGAGTTGGGACTGCGTTGAAGGGGCAGCACAGAGCGCTGAGAGATAGAGCCGGTGTGAAGGGGCAACAGAGAGCGCTGAGATTTATTCAGAGCTGCTCTGAAGGGGCAACGGTCAGGGCTGAGAGTTATATCTGCTATGAATGGGCAACAGAGAGCGCTGAGATTTAGTCAGAGCTCCTCTGAAGGGGCAACAGAGCGCTCTGAGAGTTAGAGCTGCTGTGAAGGGGCAACCGAAAGCGCTGAGATTTAGTCAGTGCTACTCTGAAGGGCAACAGAGCGCGCTGAGATTTATTCAGAGCTGCTCTGAAGGGGCAACAGTCAGGGCTGAGAGTTATATCTGCTATGAATGGGCAACAGTTGAAGGGGCAACACAGAGCGCTGAGAGATAGAGCTGCTGTGAAGGGGCTACACAGAGCGCTGAGATTTAGTCAGAGCTGCACTGAAGGCGCAACAGCGAGCGCTGAGGTTTAGAGCTGCGTCGAAGGGGCAACAGAGAGCGCTTAGAATTAGAGCTGCTCTGAAGGAGCAAACAGGGCGGTGAGAGTTAGAGCTCCTGTGAAGGGGCAGTAGAGATCGCTGAGAGATACAGCTGCTGTGGAGGGGCCACAGAGAGTGTGAGATTTCATCAGAGCTCCTCTGAAGTGGCAACTGAGAGCGCTTACAGTTATAGGTGCTGTGAAGGGGCAACAGAGAGCGCTGCGATTTAGTCAGAGCTGCTGTGAAGGGGCAACAGAAAGTGCTGAGAGTTAGAGCTGATGTGAAGGGGAAACTTAGAGCGCTTAGCGTTAGAGCTGCTATGAATGGGCATCAGGGAGAGGTGAGATTAATTCAGAGCTGTTCTGAAGGGGCAAAAGAGAGCGCTGAGAGTTAGAGCTGCAGATAAGTGGCAACAGGGAGCGGTGAGAGTTATTCGAAGATGTTGTGAAGGGGCAACACAGAGCGCTGAGTTAGAGCTGTTGTGAAGGGGCAACCGGGAGCGCTGAAAGTTAGTCAGAGCTGCTCTGAAGGGCAACAGAGCGCTCTGAGAGTTAGCGCTGCTGTGAAGGGGCAACAGAGAGCGCTTAGAGAGCTGCTGTGAAGGGGAAACACAGAGCGCTGAGATTTAGTGAGAGCTGCACTGAAGGGGCAACCCAGAGTGCTGTGAGTTAGAGCTGCTGAGAAGGGGCAACTGAGTGCACTTAGAGTTACAGCTGCTGTGAAGGGGCAGCAGACAACGCTTGAGAATCTGTCAGCGCTCCTGTGAAGGGGCACCAGGGATGGCTGAGAATTAGAGCTGCGTTGAAGGGGCAACACGGAGTGGTGAGATTTAGCGTTGCTGAGAAGGGGCAACACATAGCGCTGAGAGAGCTCCTGTGAAGGGGCAACAGATAGCGGTGAGAGGTAGTTAGAGCTGCTGTGACTGTGCAAGAGAGAGAGGTGAGAGTTGGGACTGCGTTGAAGGGGCAGCACAGAGCGCTGAGAGATAGAGCTGGTGTGAAGGGGCAACAGAGAGCGCTGAGATTTAGTCAGAGCTGCTCTGAAGGGCAACAGAGAGCGCTGAGATTTAGTGAGAGCTGCACTGAAGGGGCAACAGCGAGCGCTGAGAGTTAGAGCTGCGTTGAAGGGGCAACACAGAGCATTGAGAGTCAGGGCTGCTGTGAAGCGGAAACAGAGTGGTGAGAGTTAGAGCTGCTGTGAAGGGGAAACAGAGAGTGGAGAGAGTTAGAGCTGTTGTGAAGGGGCAACACACAGCGCTGAGAGTTAGAGCTGCTGGGAAGGGGCAGCAGAGCTCGCTGAGGTTCAGAGCTGCTGTGAACGGGCAAGTGAGAGCGCTTAGAATTAGAGCTGCTCTGAAGAAGCAAACAGAGCGCTGAGAGATAGAGCTGCTGTGGAGGGGAAACAGAGAGCGCTGAGATTCAGTCAGAGCTGCTCTGAAGGGCAACAGAGAGCGCTGATAGTTAGAGCTGCGTTAAAGGGGCAACAAAGAGTGCTGTGAGTTAGAGTTGCATTGAAGGGGCAAATAAGATCGCTTAGATTTAGAGCTGCTGTGAAAGGTAAACAGAGAGAGGTCTGAGAGTTAGGGCAGCGTTGAAGGGGCAACATGGAGTGCTGAGAGATAGAGCTGGTGTGAAGGGGCAACAGAGAGTGGAGAGAATTAGAGCTGTTGTGAAGGGGCAACACAGAGCACTGAGAGTTAGAGCGCTGAGATTTAGTCAGAGCTGCTCTGAAGAGGCAACAGCGAGCGCTGAGCGATAGAGCTGCGTTGAAGGGGCAAGAGAGAGCGATGAGGTCCAGCTGCTGTGAACGGGCAACTGAGAGCGCTTAGAATTAGAGCTGCTCTGAAGGAGCAAACAGAGCGGTGAGAGTTAGTCAGAGCTCCTGTGAAGGGGCAATAGAGAGCGCTGAGAGTTAGAGCTGCTGTGAAGGGGCAACACAGAGCACTGGAAGTTAGAGCTGCTGAGAAGGGGCAACTGACAGCGCTTAGAGTTACAGCTGCTGTGAAGGGGCAACACAGAGCGCTTGAGAGTCAGTCAGTGCTCCTGTGAAGGGGCACCAGAGATCGCTGAGAATTAGAGCTGCGTTGAAGGGCAACAGAGAGCGGTGAGAGTTAGAGCTGCGTTAAAGTGGGAACAGAGAGTGCTGTGAGTTATAGAGCTGCACTGAAGGGGCAACTGAGAGCGCTTAGAGTTAGAGCTGCTGTGAAGGGGAAACAGAGAGAGCTCTGAGAGTTAGAGCTGCGTTGAAGGGGCAACACGGAGTGGTGAGATTTAGCGTTGCTGAGAAAGGGCAACACATAGCGCTGAGAGAGCTCCTGTGAAGGGGCAGCAGATAGCGGTGAGAGGTAGTTAGAGCTGCTGTGACTGTGCAAGAGAGAGAGGTGAGAGTTGGGACTGCGTTGAAGGGGCAGCACAGAGCGCTGAGAGATAGAGCCGGTGTGAAGGGGCAACAGAGAGCGCTGAGATTTATTCAGAGCTGCTCTGAAGGGGCAACGGTCAGGGCTGAGAGTTATATCTGCTATGAATGGGCAACAGAGAGCGCTGAGATTTAGTCAGAGCTCCTCTGAAGGGGCAACAGAGCGCTCTGAGAGTTAGAGCTGCTGTGAAGGGGCAACCGAAAGCGCTGAGATTTAGTCAGTGCTACTCTGAAGGGCAACAGAGCGCGCTGAGATTTATTCAGAGCTGCTCTGAAGGGGCAACAGTCAGGGCTGAGAGTTATATCTGCTATGAATGGGCAACAGTTGAAGGGGCAACACAGAGCGCTGAGAGATAGAGCTGCTGTGAATGGGCTACACAGAGCGCTGAGATTTAGTCAGAGCTGCACTGAAGGCGCAACAGCGAGCGCTGAGGTTTAGAGCTGCGTCGAAGGGGCAACAGAGAGCGCTTAGAATTAGAGCTGCTCTGAAGGAGCAAACAGGGCGGTGAGAGTTAGAGCTCCTGTGAAGGGGCAGGAGAGATCGCTGAGAGATACAGCTGCTGTGGAGGGGCCACAGAGAGTGTGAGATTTCATCAGAGCTGCTCTGAAGGGGCAACTGAGAGCGCTTACAGTTATAGGTGCTGTGAAGGGGCAACAGAGAGCGCTGCGATTTAGTCAGAGCTGCTGTGAAGGGGCAACAGAAAGTGCTGAGAGTTAGAGCTGATGTGAAGGGGAAACTGAGAGCGCTTAGCGTTAGAGCTGCTATGAATGGGCATCAGGGAGAGGTGAGATTAATTCAGAGCTGTTCTGAAGGGGCAAAAGAGAGCGCTGAGAGTTAGAGCTGCAGATAAGTGGCAACAGGGAGCGGTGAGAGTTATTCGAAGATGTTGTGAAGGGGCAACACAGAGCGCTGAGTTAGAGCTGTTGTGAAGGGGCAACCGGGAGCGCTGAAAGTTAGTCAGAGCTGCTCTGAAGGGCAACAGAGCGCTCTGCGAGTTAGCGCTGCTGTGAAGGGGCAACAGAGAGCGCTTAGAGAGCTGCTGTGAAGGGGAAACACAGAGCGCTGAGATTTAGTGAGAGCTGCACTGAAGGGGAACCCAGAGTGCTGTGCGTTAGAGCTGATGAGAAGGGGCAACTGAGTGCACTTAGAGTTACAGCTGCTGTGAAGGGGCAGCAGACAACGCTTGAGAATCTGTCAGCGCTCCTGTGAAGGGGCACCAGGGATGGCTGAGAATTAGAACTGCGTTGAAGGGGCAACACGGAGTGGTGAGATTTAGCGTTGCTGAGAAGGGGCAACACATAGCGCTGAGAGAGCTCCTGTGAAGGGGCAACAGATAGCGGTGAGAGGTAGTTAGAGCTGCTGTGACTGTGCAAGAGAGAGAGGTGAGAGTTGGGACTGCGTTGAAGGGGCAGCACAGAGCGCTGAGAGATAGAGCTGGTGTGAAGGGGCAACAGAGAGCGCTGAGATTTAGTCAGAGCTGCTCTGAAGGGCAACAGAGAGCGCTGAGATTTAGTGAGAGCTGCACTGAAGGGGCAACAGCGAGCGCTGAGAGTTAGAGCTGCGTTGAAGGGGCAACACAGAGCATTGAGAGTCAGGGCTGCTGTGAAGCGGAAACAGAGTGGTGAGAGTTAGAGCTGCTGTGGAGGGGAAACAGAGAGTGGAGAGAGTTAGAGCTGTTGTGAAGGGGCAACACACAGCGCTGAGAGTTAGAGCTGCTGGGAAGGGGCAACAGAGCTCGCTGAGGTTCAGAGCTGCTGTGAACGGGCAAGTGAGAGCGCTTAGAATTAGAGCTGCTCTGAAGAAGCAAACAGAGCGCTGAGAGATAGAGCTGCTGTGGAGGGGAAACAGAGAGCGCTGAGATTCAGTCAGAGCTGCTCTGAAGGGCAACAGAGAGCGCTGATAGTTAGAGCTGCGTTAAAGGGGCAACAAAGAGTGCTGTGAGTTAGAGTTGCATTGAAGGGGCAAATAAGAGCGCTTAGATTTAGAGCTGCTCTGAAGGAGCAAACAGAGCGGTGAGAGTTAGTCAGAGCTCCTGTGAAGGGGCAATAGAGAGCACTGAGAGTTCAAGCTGCTTTGGAGGGGAAACAGAGAGCGCTGAGATTTAGTCAGAGCTGCTCTGAAGGGCAATAGAGAGCGGTTAGAGTTAGAGCTGCGTTAAATTGGGAACAGAGAGTGCTGTGAGTTAGAGCTGCATTGAAGGGGCATCTGAGATCGCTTAGAGTTAGAGCTGCTGTGAAAGGTAAACAGAGAGAGGTCTGAGAGTTAGGGCAGCGTTGAAGGGGCAACATGGAGTGCTGAGAGATAGAGCTGGTGTGAAGGGGCAACAGAGAGTGGAGAGAATTAGAGCTGTTGTGAAGGGGCAACACAGAGCACTGAGAGTTAGAGCTGCTGGGAAGGGGCAACACAGAGCGCTGAGATTTAGTCAGAGCTGCTCTGAAGAGGCAACAGCGAGCGCTGAGCGATAGAGCTGCGTTGAAGGGGCAAGAGAGAGCGATGAGGTCCAGCTGCTGTGAACGGGCAACTGAGAGCGCTTAGAATTAGAGCTGCTCTGAAGGAGCAAACAGAGCGGTGAGAGTTAGTCAGAGCTCCTGTGAAGGGGCAATAGAGAGCGCTGAGAGTTAGAGCTGCTGTGAAGGGGCAACACAGAGCACTGGAAGTTAGAGCTGCTGAGAAGGGGCAACTGACAGCGCTTAGAGTTACAGCTGCTGTGAAGGGGCAACACAGAGCGCTTGAGAGTCAGTCAGTGCTCCTGTGAAGGGGCACCAGAGATCGCTGAGAATTAGAGCTGCGTTGAAGGGCAACAGAGAGCGGTGAGAGTTAGAGCTGCGTTAAAGTGGGAACAGAGAGTGCTGTGAGTTATAGAGCTGCACTGAAGGGGCAACTGAGAGCGCTTAGAGTTAGAGCTGCTGTGAAGGGGAAACAGAGAGAGCTCTGAGAGTTAGAGCTGCGTTGAAGGGGCAACACGGAGTGGTGAGATTTAGCGTTGCTGAGAAAGGGCAACACATAGCGCTGAGAGAGCTCCTGTGAAGGGGCAGCAGATAGCGGTGAGAGGTAGTTAGAGCTGCTGTGACTGTGCAAGAGAGAGAGGTGAGAGTTGGGACTGCGTTGAAGGGGCAGCACAGAGCGCTGAGAGATAGAGCCGGTGTGAAGGGGCAACAGAGAGCGCTGAGATTTATTCAGAGCTGCTCTGAAGGGGCAACGGTCAGGGCTGAGAGTTATATCTGCTATGAATGGGCAACAGAGAGCGCTGAGATTTAGTCAGAGCTCCTCTGAAGGGGCAACAGAGCGCTCTGAGAGTTAGAGCTGCTGTGAAGGGGCAACCGAAAGCGCTGAGATTTAGTCAGTGCTACTCTGAAGGGCAACAGAGCGCGCTGAGATTTATTCAGAGCTGCTCTGAAGGGGCAACAGTCAGGGCTGAGAGTTATATCTGCTATGAATGGGCAACAGTTGAAGGGGCAACACAGAGCGCTGAGAGATAGAGCTGCTGTGAAGGGGCTACACAGAGCGCTGAGATTTAGTCAGAGCTGCACTGAAGGCGCAACAGCGAGCGCTGAGGTTTAGAGCTGCGTCGAAGGGGCAACAGAGAGCGCTTAGAATTAGAGCTGCTCTGAAGGAGCAAACAGGGCGGTGAGAGTTAGAGCTCCTGTGAAGGGGCAGTAGAGATCGCTGAGAGATACAGCTGCTGTGGAGGGGCCACAGAGAGTGTGAGATTTCATCAGAGCTCCTCTGAAGTGGCAACTGAGAGCGCTTACAGTTATAGGTGCTGTGAAGGGGCAACAGAGAGCGCTGCGATTTAGTCAGAGCTGCTGTGAAGGGGCAACAGAAAGTGCTGAGAGTTAGAGCTGATGTGAAGGGGAAACTTAGAGCGCTTAGCGTTAGAGCTGCTATGAATGGGCATCAGGGAGAGGTGAGATTAATTCAGAGCTGTTCTGAAGGGGCAAAAGAGAGCGCTGAGAGTTAGAGCTGCAGATAAGTGGCAACAGGGAGCGGTGAGAGTTATTCGAAGATGTTGTGAAGGGGCAACACAGAGCGCTGAGTTAGAGCTGTTGTGAAGGGGCAACCGGGAGCGCTGAAAGTTAGTCAGAGCTGCTCTGAAGGGCAACAGAGCGCTCTGAGAGTTAGCGCTGCTGTGAAGGGGCAACAGAGAGCGCTTAGAGAGCTGCTGTGAAGGGGAAACACAGAGCGCTGAGATTTAGTGAGAGCTGCACTGAAGGGGCAACCCAGAGTGCTGTGAGTTAGAGCTGCTGAGAAGGGGCAACTGAGTGCACTTAGAGTTACAGCTGCTGTGAAGGGGCAGCAGACAACGCTTGAGAATCTGTCAGCGCTCCTGTGAAGGGGCACCAGGGATGGCTGAGAATTAGAGCTGCGTTGAAGGGGCAACACGGAGTGGTGAGATTTAGCGTTGCTGAGAAGGGGCAACACATAGCGCTGAGAGAGCTCCTGTGAAGGGGCAACAGATAGCGGTGAGAGGTAGTTAGAGCTGCTGTGACTGTGCAAGAGAGAGAGGTGAGAGTTGGGACTGCGTTGAAGGGGCAGCACAGAGCGCTGAGAGATAGAGCTGGTGTGAAGGGGCAACAGAGAGCGCTGAGATTTAGTCAGAGCTGCTCTGAAGGGCAACAGAGAGCGCTGAGATTTAGTGAGAGCTGCACTGAAGGGGCAACAGCGAGCGCTGAGAGTTAGAGCTGCGTTGAAGGGGCAACACAGAGCATTGAGAGTCAGGGCTGCTGTGAAGCGGAAACAGAGTGGTGAGAGTTAGAGCTGCTGTGAAGGGGAAACAGAGAGTGGAGAGAGTTAGAGCTGTTGTGAAGGGGCAACACACAGCGCTGAGAGTTAGAGCTGCTGGGAAGGGGCAGCAGAGCTCGCTGAGGTTCAGAGCTGCTGTGAACGGGCAAGTGAGAGCGCTTAGAATTAGAGCTGCTCTGAAGAAGCAAACAGAGCGCTGAGAGATAGAGCTGCTGTGGAGGGGAAACAGAGAGCGCTGAGATTCAGTCAGAGCTGCTCTGAAGGGCAACAGAGAGCGCTGATAGTTAGAGCTGCGTTAAAGGGGCAACAAAGAGTGCTGTGAGTTAGAGTTGCATTGAAGGGGCAAATAAGAGCGCTTAGATTTAGAGCTGCTCTGAAGGAGCAAACAGAGCGGTGAGAGTTAGTCAGAGCTCCTGTGAAGGGGCAATAGAGAGCACTGAGAGTTCAAGCTGCTTTGGAGGGGAAACAGAGAGCGCTGAGATTTAGTCAGAGCTGCTCTGAAGGGCAATAGAGAGCGGTTAGAGTTAGAGCTGCGTTAAATTGGGAACAGAGAGTGCTGTGAGTTAGAGCTGCATTGAAGGGGCATCTGAGATCGCTTAGAGTTAGAGCTGCTGTGAAAGGTAAACAGAGAGAGGTCTGAGAGTTAGGGCAGCGTTGAAGGGGCAACATGGAGTGCTGAGAGATAGAGCTGGTGTGAAGGGGCAACAGAGAGTGGAGAGAATTAGAGCTGTTGTGAAGGGGCAACACAGAGCACTGAGAGTTAGAGCTGCTGGGAAGGGGCAACACAGAGCGCTGAGATTTAGTCAGAGCTGCTCTGAAGAGGCAACAGCGAGCGCTGAGCGATAGAGCTGCGTTGAAGGGGCAAGAGAGAGCGATGAGGTCCAGCTGCTGTGAACGGGCAACTGAGAGCGCTTAGAATTAGAGCTGCTCTGAAGGAGCAAACAGAGCGGTGAGAGTTAGTCAGAGCTCCTGTGAAGGGGCAATAGAGAGCGCTGAGAGTTAGAGCTGCTGTGAAGGGGCAACACAGAGCACTGGAAGTTAGAGCTGCTGAGAAGGGGCAACTGACAGCGCTTAGAGTTACAGCTGCTGTGAAGGGGCAACACAGAGCGCTTGAGAGTCAGTCAGTGCTCCTGTGAAGGGGCACCAGAGATCGCTGAGAATTAGAGCTGCGTTGAAGGGCAACAGAGAGCGGTGAGAGTTAGAGCTGCGTTAAAGTGGGAACAGAGAGTGCTGTGAGTTATAGAGCTGCACTGAAGGGGCAACTGAGAGCGCTTAGAGTTAGAGCTGCTGTGAAGGGGAAACAGAGAGAGCTCTGAGAGTTAGAGCTGCGTTGAAGGGGCAACACGGAGTGGTGAGATTTAGCGTTGCTGAGAAAGGGCAACACATAGCGCTGAGAGAGCTCCTGTGAAGGGGCAGCAGATAGCGGTGAGAGGTAGTTAGAGCTGCTGTGACTGTGCAAGAGAGAGAGGTGAGAGTTGGGACTGCGTTGAAGGGGCAGCACAGAGCGCTGAGAGATAGAGCCGGTGTGAAGGGGCAACAGAGAGCGCTGAGATTTATTCAGAGCTGCTCTGAAGGGGCAACGGTCAGGGCTGAGAGTTATATCTGCTATGAATGGGCAACAGAGAGCGCTGAGATTTAGTCAGAGCTCCTCTGAAGGGGCAACAGAGCGCTCTGAGAGTTAGAGCTGCTGTGAAGGGGCAACCGAAAGCGCTGAGATTTAGTCAGTGCTACTCTGAAGGGCAACAGAGCGCGCTGAGATTTATTCAGAGCTGCTCTGAAGGGGCAACAGTCAGGGCTGAGAGTTATATCTGCTATGAATGGGCAACAGTTGAAGGGGCAACACAGAGCGCTGAGAGATAGAGCTGCTGTGAAGGGGCTACACAGAGCGCTGAGATTTAGTCAGAGCTGCACTGAAGGCGCAACAGCGAGCGCTGAGGTTTAGAGCTGCGTCGAAGGGGCAACAGAGAGCGCTTAGAATTAGAGCTGCTCTGAAGGAGCAAACAGGGCGGTGAGAGTTAGAGCTCCTGTGAAGGGGCAGTAGAGATCGCTGAGAGATACAGCTGCTGTGGAGGGGCCACAGAGAGTGTGAGATTTCATCAGAGCTCCTCTGAAGTGGCAACTGAGAGCGCTTACAGTTATAGGTGCTGTGAAGGGGCAACAGAGAGCGCTGCGATTTAGTCAGAGCTGCTGTGAAGGGGCAACAGAAAGTGCTGAGAGTTAGAGCTGATGTGAAGGGGAAACTTAGAGCGCTTAGCGTTAGAGCTGCTATGAATGGGCATCAGGGAGAGGTGAGATTAATTCAGAGCTGTTCTGAAGGGGCAAAAGAGAGCGCTGAGAGTTAGAGCTGCAGATAAGTGGCAACAGGGAGCGGTGAGAGTTATTCGAAGATGTTGTGAAGGGGCAACACAGAGCGCTGAGTTAGAGCTGTTGTGAAGGGGCAACCGGGAGCGCTGAAAGTTAGTCAGAGCTGCTCTGAAGGGCAACAGAGCGCTCTGCGAGTTAGCGCTGCTGTGAAGGGGCAACAGAGAGCGCTTAGAGAGCTGCTGTGAAGGGGAAACACAGAGCGCTGAGATTTAGTGAGAGCTGCACTGAAGGGGCAACCCAGAGTGCTGTGAGTTAGAGCTGCTGAGAAGGGGCAACTGAGTGCACTTAGAGTTACAGCTGCTGTGAAGGGGCAGCAGACAACGCTTGAGAATCTGTCAGCGCTCCTGTGAAGGGGCACCAGGGATGGCTGAGAATTAGAGCTGCGTTGAAGGGGCAACACGGAGTGGTGAGATTTAGCGTTGCTGAGAAGGGGCAACACATAGCGCTGAGAGAGCTCCTGTGAAGGGGCAACAGATAGCGGTGAGAGGTAGTTAGAGCTGCTGTGACTGTGCAAGAGAGAGAGGTGAGAGTTGGGACTGCGTTGAAGGGGCAGCACAGAGCGCTGAGAGATAGAGCTGGTGTGAAGGGGCAACAGAGAGCGCTGAGATTTAGTCAGAGCTGCTCTGAAGGGCAACAGAGAGCGCTGAGATTTAGTGAGAGCTGCACTGAAGGGGCAACAGCGAGCGCTGAGAGTTAGAGCTGCGTTGAAGGGGCAACACAGAGCATTGAGAGTCAGGGCTGCTGTGAAGCGGAAACAGAGTGGTGAGAGTTAGAGCTGCTGTGAAGGGGAAACAGAGAGTGGAGAGAGTTAGAGCTGTTGTGAAGGGGCAACACACAGCGCTGAGAGTTAGAGCTGCTGGGAAGGGGCAGCAGAGCTCGCTGAGGTTCAGAGCTGCTGTGAACGGGCAAGTGAGAGCGCTTAGAATTAGAGCTGCTCTGAAGAAGCAAACAGAGCGCTGAGAGATAGAGCTGCTGTGGAGGGGAAACAGAGAGCGCTGAGATTCAGTCAGAGCTGCTCTGAAGGGCAACAGAGAGCGGTTAGAGTTAGAGCTGCGTTAAAGGGGCAACAAAGAGTGCTGTGAGTTAGAGTTGCATTGAAGGGGCAAATAAGATCGCTTAGATTTAGAGCTGCTGTGAAAGGTAAACAGAGAGAGGTCTGAGAGTTAGGGCAGCGTTGAAGGGGCAACATGGAGTGCTGAGAGATAGAGCTGGTGTGAAGGGGCAACAGAGAGTGGAGAGAATTAGAGCTGTTGTGAAGGGGCAACACAGAGCACTGAGAGTTAGAGCGCTGAGATTTAGTCAGAGCTGCTCTGAAGAGGCAACAGCGAGCGCTGAGCGATAGAGCTGCGTTGAAGGGGCAAGAGAGAGCGATGAGGTCCAGCTGCTGTGAACGGGCAACTGAGAGCGCTTAGAATTAGAGCTGCTCTGAAGGAGCAAACAGAGCGGTGAGAGTTAGTCAGAGCTCCTGTGAAGGGGCAATAGAGAGCGCTGAGAGTTAGAGCTGCTGTGAAGGGGCAACACAGAGCACTGGAAGTTAGAGCTGCTGAGAAGGGGCAACTGACAGCGCTTAGAGTTACAGCTGCTGTGAAGGGGCAACACAGAGCGCTTGAGAGTCAGTCAGTGCTCCTGTGAAGGGGCACCAGAGATCGCTGAGAATTAGAGCTGCGTTGAAGGGCAACAGAGAGCGGTGAGAGTTAGAGCTGCGTTAAAGTGGGAACAGAGAGTGCTGTGAGTTATAGAGCTGCACTGAAGGGGCAACTGAGAGCGCTTAGAGTTAGAGCTGCTGTGAAGGGGAAACAGAGAGAGCTCTGAGAGTTAGAGCTGCGTTGAAGGGGCAACACGGAGTGGTGAGATTTAGCGTTGCTGAGAAAGGGCAACACATAGCGCTGAGAGAGCTCCTGTGAAGGGGCAGCAGATAGCGGTGAGAGGTAGTTAGAGCTGCTGTGACTGTGCAAGAGAGAGAGGTGAGAGTTGGGACTGCGTTGAAGGGGCAGCACAGAGCGCTGAGAGATAGAGCCGGTGTGAAGGGGCAACAGAGAGCGCTGAGATTTATTCAGAGCTGCTCTGAAGGGGCAACGGTCAGGGCTGAGAGTTATATCTGCTATGAATGGGCAACAGAGAGCGCTGAGATTTAGTCAGAGCTCCTCTGAAGGGGCAACAGAGCGCTCTGAGAGTTAGAGCTGCTGTGAAGGGGCAACCGAAAGCGCTGAGATTTAGTCAGTGCTACTCTGAAGGGCAACAGAGCGCGCTGAGATTTATTCAGAGCTGCTCTGAAGGGGCAACAGTCAGGGCTGAGAGTTATATCTGCTATGAATGGGCAACAGTTGAAGGGGCAACACAGAGCGCTGAGAGATAGAGCTGCTGTGAAGGGGCTACACAGAGCGCTGAGATTTAGTCAGAGCTGCACTGAAGGCGCAACAGCGAGCGCTGAGGTTTAGAGCTGCGTCGAAGGGGCAACAGAGAGCGCTTAGAATTAGAGCTGCTCTGAAGGAGCAAACAGGGCGGTGAGAGTTAGAGCTCCTGTGAAGGGGCAGTAGAGATCGCTGAGAGATACAGCTGCTGTGGAGGGGCCACAGAGAGTGTGAGATTTCATCAGAGCTCCTCTGAAGTGGCAACTGAGAGCGCTTACAGTTATAGGTGCTGTGAAGGGGCAACAGAGAGCGCTGCGATTTAGTCAGAGCTGCTGTGAAGGGGCAACAGAAAGTGCTGAGAGTTAGAGCTGATGTGAAGGGGAAACTTAGAGCGCTTAGCGTTAGAGCTGCTATGAATGGGCATCAGGGAGAGGTGAGATTAATTCAGAGCTGTTCTGAAGGGGCAAAAGAGAGCGCTGAGAGTTAGAGCTGCAGATAAGTGGCAACAGGGAGCGGTGAGAGTTATTCGAAGATGTTGTGAAGGGGCAACACAGAGCGCTGAGTTAGAGCTGTTGTGAAGGGGCAACCGGGAGCGCTGAAAGTTAGTCAGAGCTGCTCTGAAGGGCAACAGAGCGCTCTGCGAGTTAGCGCTGCTGTGAAGGGGCAACAGAGAGCGCTTAGAGAGCTGCTGTGAAGGGGAAACACAGAGCGCTGAGATTTAGTGAGAGCTGCACTGAAGGGGCAACCCAGAGTGCTGTGAGTTAGAGCTGCTGAGAAGGGGCAACTGAGTGCACTTAGAGTTACAGCTGCTGTGAAGGGGCAGCAGACAACGCTTGAGAATCTGTCAGCGCTCCTGTGAAGGGGCACCAGGGATGGCTGAGAATTAGAGCTGCGTTGAAGGGGCAACACGGAGTGGTGAGATTTAGCGTTGCTGAGAAGGGGCAACACATAGCGCTGAGAGAGCTCCTGTGAAGGGGCAACAGATAGCGGTGAGAGGTAGTTAGAGCTGCTGTGACTGTGCAAGAGAGAGAGGTGAGAGTTGGGACTGCGTTGAAGGGGCAGCACAGAGCGCTGAGAGATAGAGCTGGTGTGAAGGGGCAACAGAGAGCGATGAGATTTAGTCAGAGCTGCTCTGAAGGGCAACAGAGAGCGCTGAGATTTAGTGAGAGCTGCACTGAAGGGGCAACAGCGAGCGCTGAGAGTTAGAGCTGCGTTGAAGGGGCAACACAGAGCATTGAGAGTCAGGGCTGCTGTGAAGCGGAAACAGAGTGGTGAGAGTTAGAGCTGCTGTGAAGGGGAAACAGAGAGTGGAGAGAGTTAGAGCTGTTGTGAAGGGGCAACACACAGCGCTGAGAGTTAGAGCTGCTGGGAAGGGGCAGCAGAGCTCGCTGAGGTTCAGAGCTGCTGTGAACGGGCAAGTGAGAGCGCTTAGAATTAGAGCTGCTCTGAAGAAGCAAACAGAGCGCTGAGAGATAGAGCTGCTGTGGAGGGGAAACAGAGAGCGCTGAGATTCAGTCAGAGCTGCTCTGAAGGGCAACAGAGAGCGCTGATAGTTAGAGCTGCGTTAAAGGGGCAACAAAGAGTGCTGTGAGTTAGAGTTGCATTGAAGGGGCAAATAAGAGCGCTTAGATTTAGAGCTGCTCTGAAGGAGCAAACAGAGCGGTGAGAGTTAGTCAGAGCTCCTGTGAAGGGGCAATAGAGAGCACTGAGAGTTCAAGCTGCTTTGGAGGGGAAACAGAGAGCGCTGAGATTTAGTCAGAGCTGCTCTGAAGGGCAATAGAGAGCGGTTAGAGTTAGAGCTGCGTTAAATTGGGAACAGAGAGTGCTGTGAGTTAGAGCTGCATTGAAGGGGCATCTGAGATCGCTTAGAGTTAGAGCTGCTGTGAAAGGTAAACAGAGAGAGGTCTGAGAGTTAGGGCAGCGTTGAAGGGGCAACATGGAGTGCTGAGAGATAGAGCTGGTGTGAAGGGGCAACAGAGAGTGGAGAGAATTAGAGCTGTTGTGAAGGGGCAACACAGAGCACTGAGAGTTAGAGCTGCTGGGAAGGGGCAACACAGAGCGCTGAGATTTAGTCAGAGCTGCTCTGAAGAGGCAACAGCGAGCGCTGAGCGATAGAGCTGCGTTGAAGGGGCAAGAGAGAGCGATGAGGTCCAGCTGCTGTGAACGGGCAACTGAGAGCGCTTAGAATTAGAGCTGCTCTGAAGGAGCAAACAGAGCGGTGAGAGTTAGTCAGAGCTCCTGTGAAGGGGCAATAGAGAGCGCTGAGAGTTAGAGCTGCTGTGAAGGGGCAACACAGAGCACTGGAAGTTAGAGCTGCTGAGAAGGGGCAACTGACAGCGCTTAGAGTTACAGCTGCTGTGAAGGGGCAACACAGAGCGCTTGAGAGTCAGTCAGTGCTCCTGTGAAGGGGCACCAGAGATCGCTGAGAATTAGAGCTGCGTTGAAGGGCAACAGAGAGCGGTGAGAGTTAGAGCTGCGTTAAAGTGGGAACAGAGAGTGCTGTGAGTTATAGAGCTGCACTGAAGGGGCAACTGAGAGCGCTTAGAGTTAGAGCTGCTGTGAAGGGGAAACAGAGAGAGCTCTGAGAGTTAGAGCTGCGTTGAAGGGGCAACACGGAGTGGTGAGATTTAGCGTTGCTGAGAAAGGGCAACACATAGCGCTGAGAGAGCTCCTGTGAAGGGGCAGCAGATAGCGGTGAGAGGTAGTTAGAGCTGCTGTGACTGTGCAAGAGAGAGAGGTGAGAGTTGGGACTGCGTTGAAGGGGCAGCACAGAGCGCTGAGAGATAGAGCCGGTGTGAAGGGGCAACAGAGAGCGCTGAGATTTATTCAGAGCTGCTCTGAAGGGGCAACGGTCAGGGCTGAGAGTTATATCTGCTATGAATGGGCAACAGAGAGCGCTGAGATTTAGTCAGAGCTCCTCTGAAGGGGCAACAGAGCGCTCTGAGAGTTAGAGCTGCTGTGAAGGGGCAACCGAAAGCGCTGAGATTTAGTCAGTGCTACTCTGAAGGGCAACAGAGCACGCTGAGATTTATTCAGAGCTGCTCTGAAGGGGCAACAGTCAGGGCTGAGAGTTATATCTGCTATGAATGGGCAACAGTTGAAGGGGCAACACAGAGCGCTGAGAGATAGAGCTGCTGTGAAGGGGCTACACAGAGCGCTGAGATTTAGTCAGAGCTGCACTGAAGGCGCAACAGCGAGCGCTGAGGTTTAGAGCTGCGTCGAAGGGGCAACAGAGAGCGCTTAGAATTAGAGCTGCTCTGAAGGAGCAAACAGGGCGGTGAGAGTTAGAGCTCCTGTGAAGGGGCAGGAGAGATCGCTGAGAGATACAGCTGCTGTGGCAGGGCCACAGAGAGTGTGAGATTTCATCAGAGCTCCTCTGAAGTGGCAACTGAGAGCGCTTACAGTTATAGGTGCTGTGAAGGGGCAACAGAGAGCGCTGCGATTTAGTCAGAGCTGCTGTGAAGGGGCAACAGAAAGTGCTGAGAGTTAGAGCTGATGTGAAGGGGAAACTGAGAGCGCTTAGCGTTAGAGCTGCTATGAATGGGCATCAGGGAGAGGTGAGATTAATTCAGAGCTGTTCTGAAGGGGCAAAAGAGAGCGCTGAGAGTTAGAGCTGCAGATAAGTGGCAACAGGGAGCGGTGAGAGTTATTCGAAGATGTTGTGAAGGGGCAACACAGAGCGCTGAGTTAGAGCTGTTGTGAAGGGGCAACCGGGAGCGCTGAAAGTTAGTCAGAGCTGCTCTGAAGGGCAACAGAGCGCTCTGCGAGTTAGCGCTGCTGTGAAGGGGCAACAGAGAGCGCTTAGAGAGCTGCTGTGAAGGGGAAACACAGAGCGCTGAGATTTAGTGAGAGCTGCACTGAAGGGGCAACCCAGAGTGCTGTGAGTTAGAGCTGCTGAGAAGGGGCAACTGAGTGCACTTAGAGTTACAGCTGCTGTGAAGGGGCAGCAGACAACGCTTGAGAATCTGTCAGCGCTCCTGTGAAGGGGCACCAGGGATCGCTGAGAATTAGAGCTGCGTTGAAGGGGCAACACGGAGTGGTGAGATTTAGCGTTGCTGAGAAGGGGCAACACATAGCGCTGAGAGAGCTCCTGTGAAGGGGCAACAGATAGCGGTGAGAGGTAGTTAGAGCTGCTGTGACTGTGCAAGAGAGAGAGGTGAGAGTTGGGACTGCGTTGAAGGGGCAGCACAGAGCGCTGAGAGATAGAGCTGGTGTGAAGGGGCAACAGAGAGCGCTGAGATTTAGTCAGAGCTGCTCTGAAGGGCAACAGAGAGCGCTGAGATTTAGTGAGAGCTGCACTGAAGGGGCAACAGCGAGCGCTGAGAGTTAGAGCTGCGTTGAAGGGGCAACACAGAGCATTGAGAGTCAGGGCTGCTGTGAAGCGGAAACAGAGTGGTGAGAGTTAGAGCTGCTGTGAAGGGGAAACAGAGAGTGGAGAGAGTTAGAGCTGTTGTGAAGGGGCAACACACAGCGCTGAGAGTTAGAGCTGCTGGGAAGGGGCAGCAGAGCTCGCTGAGGTTCAGAGCTGCTGTGAACGGGCAAGTGAGAGCGCTTAGAATTAGAGCTGCTCTGAAGAAGCAAACAGAGCGCTGAGAGATAGAGCTGCTGTGGAGGGGAAACAGAGAGCGCTGAGATTCAGTCAGAGCTGCTCTGAAGGGCAACAGAGAGCGCTGATAGTTAGAGCTGCGTTAAAGGGGCAACAAAGAGTGCTGTGAGTTAGAGTTGCATTGAAGGGGCAAATAAGAGCGCTTAGATTTAGAGCTGCTCTGAAGGAGCAAACAGAGCGGTGAGAGTTAGTCAGAGCTCCTGTGAAGGGGCAATAGAGAGCACTGAGAGTTCAAGCTGCTTTGGAGGGGAAACAGAGAGCGCTGAGATTTAGTCAGAGCTGCTCTGAAGGGCAATAGAGAGCGGTTAGAGTTAGAGCTGCGTTAAATTGGGAACAGAGAGTGCTGTGAGTTAGAGCTGCATTGAAGGGGCATCTGAGATCGCTTAGAGTTAGAGCTGCTGTGAAAGGTAAACAGAGAGAGGTCTGAGAGTTAGGGCAGCGTTGAAGGGGCAACATGGAGTGCTGAGAGATAGAGCTGGTGTGAAGGGGCAACAGAGAGTGGAGAGAATTAGAGCTGTTGTGAAGGGGCAACACAGAGCACTGAGAGTTAGAGCTGCTGGGAAGGGGCAACACAGAGCGCTGAGATTTAGTCAGAGCTGCTCTGAAGAGGCAACAGCGAGCGCTGAGCGATAGAGCTGCGTTGAAGGGGCAAGAGAGAGCGATGAGGTCCAGCTGCTGTGAACGGGCAACTGAGAGCGCTTAGAATTAGAGCTGCTCTGAAGGAGCAAACAGAGCGGTGAGAGTTAGTCAGAGCTCCTGTGAAGGGGCAATAGAGAGCGCTGAGAGTTAGAGCTGCTGTGAAGGGGCAACACAGAGCACTGGAAGTTAGAGCTGCTGAGAAGGGGCAACTGACAGCGCTTAGAGTTACAGCTGCTGTGAAGGGGCAACACAGAGCGCTTGAGAGTCAGTCAGTGCTCCTGTGAAGGGGCACCAGAGATCGCTGAGAATTAGAGCTGCGTTGAAGGGCAACAGAGAGCGGTGAGAGTTAGAGCTGCGTTAAAGTGGGAACAGAGAGTGCTGTGAGTTATAGAGCTGCACTGAAGGGGCAACTGAGAGCGCTTAGAGTTAGAGCTGCTGTGAAGGGGAAACAGAGAGAGCTCTGAGAGTTAGAGCTGCGTTGAAGGGGCAACACGGAGTGGTGAGATTTAGCGTTGCTGAGAAAGGGCAACACATAGCGCTGAGAGAGCTCCTGTGAAGGGGCAGCAGATAGCGGTGAGAGGTAGTTAGAGCTGCTGTGACTGTGCAAGAGAGAGAGGTGAGAGTTGGGACTGCGTTGAAGGGGCAGCACAGAGCGCTGAGAGATAGAGCCGGTGTGAAGGGGCAACAGAGAGCGCTGAGATTTATTCAGAGCTGCTCTGAAGGGGCAACGGTCAGGGCTGAGAGTTATATCTGCTATGAATGGGCAACAGAGAGCGCTGAGATTTAGTCAGAGCTCCTCTGAAGGGGCAACAGAGCGCTCTGAGAGTTAGAGCTGCTGTGAAGGGGCAACCGAAAGCGCTGAGATTTAGTCAGTGCTACTCTGAAGGGCAACAGAGCGCGCTGAGATTTATTCAGAGCTGCTCTGAAGGGGCAACAGTCAGGGCTGAGAGTTATATCTGCTATGAATGGGCAACAGTTGAAGGGGCAACACAGAGCGCTGAGAGATAGAGCTGCTGTGAAGGGGCTACACAGAGCGCTGAGATTTAGTCAGAGCTGCACTGAAGGCGCAACAGCGAGCGCTGAGGTTTAGAGCTGCGTCGAAGGGGCAACAGAGAGCGCTTAGAATTAGAGCTGCTCTGAAGGAGCAAACAGGGCGGTGAGAGTTAGAGCTCCTGTGAAGGGGCAGGAGAGATCGCTGAGAGATACAGCTGCTGTGGAGGGGCCACAGAGAGTGTGAGATTTCATCAGAGCTGCTCTGAAGGGGCAACTGAGAGCGCTTAAAGTTATAGGTGCTGTGAAGGGGCAACAGAGAGCGCTGCGATTTAGTCAGAGCTGCTGTGAAGGGGCAACAGAAAGTGCTGAGAGTTAGAGCTGATGTGAAGGGGAAACTGAGAGCGCTTAGCGTTAGAGCTGCTATGAATGGGCATCAGGGAGAGGTGAGATTAATTCAGAGCTGTTCTGAAGGGGCAAAAGAGAGCGCTGAGAGTTAGAGCTGCAGATAAGTGGCAACAGGGAGCGGTGAGAGTTATTCGAAGATGTTGTGAAGGGGCAACACAGAGCGCTGAGTTAGAGCTGTTGTGAAGGGGCAACCGGGAGCGCTGAAAGTTAGTCAGAGCTGCTCTGAAGGGCAACAGAGCGCTCTGCGAGTTAGCGCTGCTGTGAAGGGGCAACAGAGAGCGCTTAGAGAGCTGCTGTGAAGGGGAAACACAGAGCGCTGAGATTTAGTGAGAGCTGCACTGAAGGGGCAACCCAGAGTGCTGTGAGTTAGAGCTGCTGAGAAGGGGCAACTGAGTGCACTTAGAGTTACAGCTGCTGTGAAGGGGCAGCAGACAACGCTTGAGAATCTGTCAGCGCTCCTGTGAAGGGGCACCAGGGATCGCTGAGAATTAGAGCTGCGTTGAAGGGGCAACACGGAGTGGTGAGATTTAGCGTTGCTGAGAAGGGGCAACACATAGCGCTGAGAGAGCTCCTGTGAAGGGGCAACAGATAGCGGTGAGAGGTAGTTAGAGCTGCTGTGACTGTGCAAGAGAGAGAGGTGAGAGTTGGGACTGCGTTGAAGGGGCAGCACAGAGCGCTGAGAGATAGAGCTGGTGTGAAGGGGCAACAGAGAGCGCTGAGATTTAGTCAGAGCTGCTCTGAAGGGCAACAGAGAGCGCTGAGATTTAGTGAGAGCTGCACTGAAGGGGCAACAGCGAGCGCTGAGAGTTAGAGCTGCGTTGAAGGGGCAACACAGAGCATTGAGAGTCAGGGCTGCTGTGAAGCGGAAACAGAGTGGTGAGAGTTAGAGCTGCTGTGAAGGGGAAACAGAGAGTGGAGAGAGTTAGAGCTGTTGTGAAGGGGCAACACACAGCGCTGAGAGTTAGAGCTGCTGGGAAGGGGCAGCAGAGCTCGCTGAGGTTCAGAGCTGCTGTGAACGGGCAAGTGAGAGCGCTTAGAATTAGAGCTGCTCTGAAGAAGCAAACAGAGCGCTGAGAGATAGAGCTCCTGTGGAGGGGAAACAGAGAGCGCTGAGATTCAGTCAGAGCTGCTCTGAAGGGCAACAGAGAGCGCTGATAGTTAGAGCTGCGTTAAAGGGGCAACAAAGAGTGCTGTGAGTTAGAGTTGCATTGAAGGGGCAAATAAGAGCGCTTAGATTTAGAGCTGCTCTGAAGGAGCAAACAGAGCGGTGAGAGTTAGTCAGAGCTCCTGTGAAGGGGCAATAGAGAGCACTGAGAGTTCAAGCTGCTTTGGAGGGGAAACAGAGAGCGCTGAGATTTAGTCAGAGCTGCTCTGAAGGGCAATAGAGAGCGGTTAGAGTTAGAGCTGCGTTAAATTGGGAACAGAGAGTGCTGTGAGTTAGAGCTGCATTGAAGGGGCATCTGAGATCGCTTAGAGTTAGAGCTGCTGTGAAAGGTAAACAGAGAGAGGTCTGAGAGTTAGGGCAGCGTTGAAGGGGCAACATGGAGTGCTGAGAGATAGAGCTGGTGTGAAGGGGCAACAGAGAGTGGAGAGAATTAGAGCTGTTGTGAAGGGGCAACACAGAGCACTGAGAGTTAGAGCTGCTGGGAAGGGGCAACACAGAGCGCTGAGATTTAGTCAGAGCTGCTCTGAAGAGGCAACAGCGAGCGCTGAGCGATAGAGCTGCGTTGAAGGGGCAAGAGAGAGCGATGAGGTCCAGCTGCTGTGAACGGGCAACTGAGAGCGCTTAGAATTAGAGCTGCTCTGAAGGAGCAAACAGAGCGGTGAGAGTTAGTCAGAGCTCCTGTGAAGGGGCAATAGAGAGCGCTGAGAGTTAGAGCTGCTGTGAAGGGGCAACACAGAGCACTGGAAGTTAGAGCTGCTGAGAAGGGGCAACTGACAGCGCTTAGAGTTACAGCTGCTGTGAAGGGGCAACACAGAGCGCTTGAGAGTCAGTCAGTGCTCCTGTGAAGGGGCACCAGAGATCGCTGAGAATTAGAGCTGCGTTGAAGGGCAACAGAGAGCGGTGAGAGTTAGAGCTGCGTTAAAGTGGGAACAGAGAGTGCTGTGAGTTATAGAGCTGCACTGAAGGGGCAACTGAGAGCGCTTAGAGTTAGAGCTGCTGTGAAGGGGAAACAGAGAGAGCTCTGAGAGTTAGAGCTGCGTTGAAGGGGCAACACGGAGTGGTGAGATTTAGCGTTGCTGAGAAAGGGCAACACATAGCGCTGAGAGAGCTCCTGTGAAGGGGCAGCAGATAGCGGTGAGAGGTAGTTAGAGCTGCTGTGACTGTGCAAGAGAGAGAGGTGAGAGTTGGGACTGCGTTGAAGGGGCAGCACAGAGCGCTGAGAGATAGAGCTGGTGTGAAGGGGCAACAGAGAGCGCTGAGATTTAGTCAGAGCTGCTCTGAAGGGCAACAGAGAGCGCTGAGATTTAGTGAGAGCTGCACTGAAGGGGCAACAGCGAGCGCTGAGAGTTAGAGCTGCGTTGAAGGGGCAACACAGAGCATTGAGAGTCAGGGCTGCTGTGAAGCGGAAACAGAGTGGTGAGAGTTAGAGCTGCTGTGAAGGGGAAACAGAGAGTGGAGAGAGTTAGAGCTGTTGTGAAGGGGCAACACACAGCGCTGAGAGTTAGAGCTGCTGGGAAGGGGCAGCAGAGCTCGCTGAGGTTCAGAGCTGCTGTGAACGGGCAAGTGAGAGCGCTTAGAATTAGAGCTGCTCTGAAGAAGCAAACAGAGCGCTGAGAGATAGAGCTCCTGTGGAGGGGAAACAGAGAGCGCTGAGATTCAGTCAGAGCTGCTCTGAAGGGCAACAGAGAGCGCTGATAGTTAGAGCTGCGTTAAAGGGGCAACAAAGAGTGCTGTGAGTTAGAGTTGCATTGAAGGGGCAAATAAGAGCGCTTAGATTTAGAGCTGCTCTGAAGGAGCAAACAGAGCGGTGAGAGTTAGTCAGAGCTCCTGTGAAGGGGCAATAGAGAGCACTGAGAGTTCAAGCTGCTTTGGAGGGGAAACAGAGAGCGCTGAGATTTAGTCAGAGCTGCTCTGAAGGGCAATAGAGAGCGGTTAGAGTTAGAGCTGCGTTAAATTGGGAACAGAGAGTGCTGTGAGTTAGAGCTGCATTGAAGGGGCATCTGAGATCGCTTAGAGTTAGAGCTGCTGTGAAAGGTAAACAGAGAGAGGTCTGAGAGTTAGGGCAGCGTTGAAGGGGCAACATGGAGTGCTGAGAGATAGAGCTGGTGTGAAGGGGCAACAGAGAGTGGAGAGAATTAGAGCTGTTGTGAAGGGGCAACACAGAGCACTGAGAGTTAGAGCTGCTGGGAAGGGGCAACACAGAGCGCTGAGATTTAGTCAGAGCTGCTCTGAAGAGGCAACAGCGAGCGCTGAGCGATAGAGCTGCGTTGAAGGGGCAAGAGAGAGCGATGAGGTCCAGCTGCTGTGAACGGGCAACTGAGAGCGCTTAGAATTAGAGCTGCTCTGAAGGAGCAAACAGAGCGGTGAGAGTTAGTCAGAGCTCCTGTGAAGGGGCAATAGAGAGCGCTGAGAGTTAGAGCTGCTGTGAAGGGGCAACACAGAGCACTGGAAGTTAGAGCTGCTGAGAAGGGGCAACTGACAGCGCTTAGAGTTACAGCTGCTGTGAAGGGGCAACACAGAGCGCTTGAGAGTCAGTCAGTGCTCCTGTGAAGGGGCACCAGAGATCGCTGAGAATTAGAGCTGCGTTGAAGGGCAACAGAGAGCGGTGAGAGTTACAGCTGCGTTAAAGTGGGAACAGAGAGTGCTGTGAGTTATAGAGCTGCACTGAAGGGGCAACTGAGAGCGCTTAGAGTTAGAGCTGCTGTGAAGGGGAAACAGAGAGAGCTCTGAGAGTTAGAGCTGCGTTGAAGGGGCAACACGGAGTGGTGAGACTTAGCGTTGCTGAGAAAGGGCAACACATAGCGCTGAGAGAGCTCCTGTGAAGGGGCAGCAGATAGCGGTGAGAGGTAGTTAGAGCTGCTGTGACTGTGCAAGAGAGAGAGGTGAGAGTTGGGACTGCGTTGAAGGGGCAGCACAGAGCGCTGAGAGATAGAGCCGGTGTGAAGGGGCAACAGAGAGCGCTGAGATTTATTCAGAGCTGCTCTGAAGGGGCAACGGTCAGGGCTGAGAGTTATATCTGCTATGAATGGGCAACAGAGAGCGCTGAGATTTAGTCAGAGCTCCTCTGAAGGGGCAACAGAGCGCTCTGAGAGTTAGAGCTGCTGTGAAGGGGCAACCGAAAGCGCTGAGATTTAGTCAGTGCTACTCTGAAGGGCAACAGAGCGCGCTGAGATTTATTCAGAGCTGCTCTGAAGGGGCAACAGTCAGGGCTGAGAGTTATATCTGCTATGAATGGGCAACAGTTGAAGGGGCAACACAGAGCGCTGAGAGATAGAGCTGCTGTGAAGGGGCTACACAGAGCGCTGAGATTTAGTCAGAGCTGCACTGAAGGCGCAACAGCGAGCGCTGAGGTTTAGAGCTGCGTCGAAGGGGCAACAGAGAGCGCTTAGAATTAGAGCTGCTCTGAAGGAGCAAACAGGGCGGTGAGAGTTAGAGCTCCTGTGAAGGGGCAGGAGAGATCGCTGAGAGATACAGCTGCTGTGGAGGGGCCACAGAGAGTGTGAGATTTCATCAGAGCTGCTCTGAAGGGGCAACTGAGAGCGCCTAAAGTTATAGGTGCTGTGAAGGGGCAACAGAGAGCGCTGCGATTTAGTCAGAGCTGCTGTGAAGGGGCAACAGAAAGTGCTGAGAGTTAGAGCTGATGTGAAGGGGAAACTGAGAGCGCTTAGCGTTAGAGCTGCTATGAATGGGCATCAGGGAGAGGTGAGATTAATTCAGAGCTGTTCTGAAGGGGCAAAAGAGAGCGCTGAGAGTTAGAGCTGATGTGAAGGGGAAACTGAGAGCGCTTAGCGTTAGAGCTGCTATGAATGGGCATCAGGGAGAGGTGAGATTAATTCAGAGCTGTTCTGAAGGGGCAAAAGAGAGCGCTGAGAGTTAGAGCTGCAGATAAGTGGCAACAGGGAGCGGTGAGAGTTATTCGAAGATGTTGTGAAGGGGCAACACAGAGCGCTGAGTTAGAGCTGTTGTGAAGGGGCAACCGGGAGCGCTGAAAGTTAGTCAGAGCTGCTCTGAAGGGCAACAGAGCGCTCTGCGAGTTAGCGCTGCTGTGAAGGGGCAACAGAGAGCGCTTAGAGAGCTGCTGTGAAGGGGAAACACAGAGCGCTGAGATTTAGTGAGAGCTGCACTGAAGGGGCAACCCAGAGTGCTGTGAGTTAGAGCTGCTGAGAAGGGGCAACTGAGTGCACTTAGAGTTACAGCTGCTGTGAAGGGGCAGCAGACAACGCTTGAGAATCTGTCAGCGCTCCTGTGAAGGGGCACCAGGGATGGCTGAGAATTAGAGCTGCGTTGAAGGGGCAACACGGAGTGGTGAGATTTAGCGTTGCTGAGAAGGGGCAACACATAGCGCTGAGAGAGCTCCTGTGAAGGGGCAACAGATAGCGGTGAGAGGTAGTTAGAGCTGCTGTGACTGTGCAAGAGAGAGAGGTGAGAGTTGGGACTGCGTTGAAGGGGCAGCACAGAGCGCTGAGAGATAGAGCTGGTGTGAAGGGGCAACAGAGAGCGCTGAGATTTAGTCAGAGCTGCTCTGAAGGGCAACAGAGAGCGCTGAGATTTAGTGAGAGCTGCACTGAAGGGGCAACAGCGAGCGCTGAGAGTTAGAGCTGCGTTGAAGGGGCAACACAGAGCATTGAGAGTCAGGGCTGCTGTGAAGCGGAAACAGAGTGGTGAGAGTTAGAGCTGCTGTGAAGGGGAAACAGAGAGTGGAGAGAGTTAGAGCTGTTGTGAAGGGGCAACACACAGCGCTGAGAGTTAGAGCTGCTGGGAAGGGGCAACAGAGCTCGCTGAGGTTCAGAGCTGCTGTGAACGGGCAAGTGAGAGCGCTTAGAATTAGAGCTGCTCTGAAGAAGCAAACAGAGCGCTGAGAGATAGAGCTGCTGTGGAGGGGAAACAGAGAGCGCTGAGATTCAGTCAGAGCTGCTCTGAAGGGCAACAGAGAGCGCTGATAGTTAGAGCTGCGTTAAAGGGGCAACAAAGAGTGCTGTGAGTTAGAGTTGCATTGAAGGGGCAAATAAGAGCGCTTAGATTTAGAGCTGCTCTGAAGGAGCAAACAGAGCGGTGAGAGTTAGTCAGAGCTCCTGTGAAGGGGCAATAGAGAGCACTGAGAGTTCAAGCTGCTTTGGAGGGGAAACAGAGAGCGCTGAGATTTAGTCAGAGCTGCTCTGAAGGGCAATAGAGAGCGGTTAGAGTTAGAGCTGCGTTAAATTGGGAACAGAGAGTGCTGTGAGTTAGAGCTGCATTGAAGGGGCATCTGAGATCGCTTAGAGTTAGAGCTGCTGTGAAAGGTAAACAGAGAGAGGTCTGAGAGTTAGGGCAGCGTTGAAGGGGCAACATGGAGTGCTGAGAGATAGAGCTGGTGTGAAGGGGCAACAGAGAGTGGAGAGAATTAGAGCTGTTGTGAAGGGGCAACACAGAGCACTGAGAGTTAGAGCTGCTGGGAAGGGGCAACACAGAGCGCTGAGATTTAGTCAGAGCTGCTCTGAAGAGGCAACAGCGAGCGCTGAGCGATAGAGCTGCGTTGAAGGGGCAAGAGAGAGCGATGAGGTCCAGCTGCTGTGAACGGGCAACTGAGAGCGCTTAGAATTAGAGCTGCTCTGAAGGAGCAAACAGAGCGGTGAGAGTTAGTCAGAGCTCCTGTGAAGGGGCAATAGAGAGCGCTGAGAGTTAGAGCTGCTGTGAAGGGGCAACACAGAGCACTGGAAGTTAGAGCTGCTGAGAAGGGGCAACTGACAGCGCTTAGAGTTACAGCTGCTGTGAAGGGGCAACACAGAGCGCTTGAGAGTCAGTCAGTGCTCCTGTGAAGGGGCACCAGAGATCGCTGAGAATTAGAGCTGCGTTGAAGGGCAACAGAGAGCGGTGAGAGTTAGAGCTGCGTTAAAGTGGGAACAGAGAGTGCTGTGAGTTATAGAGCTGCACTGAAGGGGCAACTGAGAGCGCTTAGAGTTAGAGCTGCTGTGAAGGGGAAACAGAGAGAGCTCTGAGAGTTAGAGCTGCGTTGAAGGGGCAACACGGAGTGGTGAGATTTAGCGTTGCTGAGAAAGGGCAACACATAGCGCTGAGAGAGCTCCTGTGAAGGGGCAGCAGATAGCGGTGAGAGGTAGTTAGAGCTGCTGTGACTGTGCAAGAGAGAGAGGTGAGAGTTGGGACTGCGTTGAAGGGGCAGCACAGAGCGCTGAGAGATAGAGCCGGTGTGAAGGGGCAACAGAGAGCGCTGAGATTTATTCAGAGCTGCTCTGAAGGGGCAACGGTCAGGGCTGAGAGTTATATCTGCTATGAATGGGCAACAGAGAGCGCTGAGATTTAGTCAGAGCTCCTCTGAAGGGGCAACAGAGCGCTCTGAGAGTTAGAGCTGCTGTGAAGGGGCAACCGAAAGCGCTGAGATTTAGTCAGTGCTACTCTGAAGGGCAACAGAGCACGCTGAGATTTATTCAGAGCTGCTCTGAAGGGGCAACAGTCAGGGCTGAGAGTTATATCTGCTATGAATGGGCAACAGTTGAAGGGGCAACACAGAGCGCTGAGAGATAGAGCTGCTGTGAAGGGGCTACACAGAGCGCTGAGATTTAGTCAGAGCTGCACTGAAGGCGCAACAGCGAGCGCTGAGGTTTAGAGCTGCGTCGAAGGGGCAACAGAGAGCGCTTAGAATTAGAGCTGCTCTGAAGGAGCAAACAGGGCGGTGAGAGTTAGAGCTCCTGTGAAGGGGCAGGAGAGATCGCTGAGAGATACAGCTGCTGTGGCAGGGCCACAGAGAGTGTGAGATTTCATCAGAGCTCCTCTGAAGTGGCAACTGAGAGCGCTTACAGTTATAGGTGCTGTGAAGGGGCAACAGAGAGCGCTGCGATTTAGTCAGAGCTGCTGTGAAGGGGCAACAGAAAGTGCTGAGAGTTAGAGCTGATGTGAAGGGGAAACTGAGAGCGCTTAGCGTTAGAGCTGCTATGAATGGGCATCAGGGAGAGGTGAGATTAATTCAGAGCTGTTCTGAAGGGGCAAAAGAGAGCGCTGAGAGTTAGAGCTGCAGATAAGTGGCAACAGGGAGCGGTGAGAGTTATTCGAAGATGTTGTGAAGGGGCAACACAGAGCGCTGAGTTAGAGCTGTTGTGAAGGGGCAACCGGGAGCGCTGAAAGTTAGTCAGAGCTGCTCTGAAGGGCAACAGAGCGCTCTGCGAGTTAGCGCTGCTGTGAAGGGGCAACAGAGAGCGCTTAGAGAGCTGCTGTGAAGGGGAAACACAGAGCGCTGAGATTTAGTGAGAGCTGCACTGAAGGGGCAACCCAGAGTGCTGTGAGTTAGAGCTGCTGAGAAGGGGCAACTGAGTGCACTTAGAGTTACAGCTGCTGTGAAGGGGCAGCAGACAACGCTTGAGAATCTGTCAGCGCTCCTGTGAAGGGGCACCAGGGATCGCTGAGAATTAGAGCTGCGTTGAAGGGGCAACACGGAGTGGTGAGATTTAGCGTTGCTGAGAAGGGGCAACACATAGCGCTGAGAGAGCTCCTGTGAAGGGGCAACAGATAGCGGTGAGAGGTAGTTAGAGCTGCTGTGACTGTGCAAGAGAGAGAGGTGAGAGTTGGGACTGCGTTGAAGGGGCAGCACAGAGCGCTGAGAGATAGAGCTGGTGTGAAGGGGCAACAGAGAGCGCTGAGATTTAGTCAGAGCTGCTCTGAAGGGCAACAGAGAGCGCTGAGATTTAGTGAGAGCTGCACTGAAGGGGCAACAGCGAGCGCTGAGAGTTAGAGCTGCGTTGAAGGGGCAACACAGAGCATTGAGAGTCAGGGCTGCTGTGAAGCGGAAACAGAGTGGTGAGAGTTAGAGCTGCTGTGAAGGGGAAACAGAGAGTGGAGAGAGTTAGAGCTGTTGTGAAGGGGCAACACACAGCGCTGAGAGTTAGAGCTGCTGGGAAGGGGCAGCAGAGCTCGCTGAGGTTCAGAGCTGCTGTGAACGGGCAAGTGAGAGCGCTTAGAATTAGAGCTGCTCTGAAGAAGCAAACAGAGCGCTGAGAGATAGAGCTCCTGTGGAGGGGAAACAGAGAGCGCTGAGATTCAGTCAGAGCTGCTCTGAAGGGCAACAGAGAGCGCTGATAGTTAGAGCTGCGTTAAAGGGGCAACAAAGAGTGCTGTGAGTTAGAGTTGCATTGAAGGGGCAAATAAGAGCGCTTAGATTTAGAGCTGCTCTGAAGGAGCAAACAGAGCGGTGAGAGTTAGTCAGAGCTCCTGTGAAGGGGCAATAGAGAGCACTGAGAGTTCAAGCTGCTTTGGAGGGGAAACAGAGAGCGCTGAGATTTAGTCAGAGCTGCTCTGAAGGGCAATAGAGAGCGGTTAGAGTTAGAGCTGCGTTAAATTGGGAACAGAGAGTGCTGTGAGTTAGAGCTGCATTGAAGGGGCATCTGAGATCGCTTAGAGTTAGAGCTGCTGTGAAAGGTAAACAGAGAGAGGTCTGAGAGTTAGGGCAGCGTTGAAGGGGCAACATGGAGTGCTGAGAGATAGAGCTGGTGTGAAGGGGCAACAGAGAGTGGAGAGAATTAGAGCTGTTGTGAAGGGGCAACACAGAGCACTGAGAGTTAGAGCTGCTGGGAAGGGGCAACACAGAGCGCTGAGATTTAGTCAGAGCTGCTCTGAAGAGGCAACAGCGAGCGCTGAGCGATAGAGCTGCGTTGAAGGGGCAAGAGAGAGCGATGAGGTCCAGCTGCTGTGAACGGGCAACTGAGAGCGCTTAGAATTAGAGCTGCTCTGAAGGAGCAAACAGAGCGGTGAGAGTTAGTCAGAGCTCCTGTGAAGGGGCAATAGAGAGCGCTGAGAGTTAGAGCTGCTGTGAAGGGGCAACACAGAGCACTGGAAGTTAGAGCTGCTGAGAAGGGGCAACTGACAGCGCTTAGAGTTACAGCTGCTGTGAAGGGGCAACACAGAGCGCTTGAGAGTCAGTCAGTGCTCCTGTGAAGGGGCACCAGAGATCGCTGAGAATTAGAGCTGCGTTGAAGGGCAACAGAGAGCGGTGAGAGTTACAGCTGCGTTAAAGTGGGAACAGAGAGTGCTGTGAGTTATAGAGCTGCACTGAAGGGGCAACTGAGAGCGCTTAGAGTTAGAGCTGCTGTGAAGGGGAAACAGAGAGAGCTCTGAGAGTTAGAGCTGCGTTGAAGGGGCAACACGGAGTGGTGAGATTTAGCGTTGCTGAGAAAGGGCAACACATAGCGCTGAGAGAGCTCCTGTGAAGGGGCAGCAGATAGCGGTGAGAGGTAGTTAGAGCTGCTGTGACTGTGCAAGAGAGAGAGGTGAGAGTTGGGACTGCGTTGAAGGGGCAGCACAGAGCGCTGAGAGATAGAGCCGGTGTGAAGGGGCAACAGAGAGCGCTGAGATTTATTCAGAGCTGCTCTGAAGGGGCAACGGTCAGGGCTGAGAGTTATATCTGCTATGAATGGGCAACAGAGAGCGCTGAGATTTAGTCAGAGCTCCTCTGAAGGGGCAACAGAGCGCTCTGAGAGTTAGAGCTGCTGTGAAGGGGCAACCGAAAGCGCTGAGATTTAGTCAGTGCTACTCTGAAGGGCAACAGAGCGCGCTGAGATTTATTCAGAGCTGCTCTGAAGGGGCAACAGTCAGGGCTGAGAGTTATATCTGCTATGAATGGGCAACAGTTGAAGGGGCAACACAGAGCGCTGAGAGATAGAGCTGCTGTGAAGGGGCTACACAGAGCGCTGAGATTTAGTCAGAGCTGCACTGAAGGCGCAACAGCGAGCGCTGAGGTTTAGAGCTGCGTCGAAGGGGCAACAGAGAGCGCTTAGAATTAGAGCTGCTCTGAAGGAGCAAACAGGGCGGTGAGAGTTAGAGCTCCTGTGAAGGGGCAGGAGAGATCGCTGAGAGATACAGCTGCTGTGGAGGGGCCACAGAGAGTGTGAGATTTCATCAGAGCTGCTCTGAAGGGGCAACTGAGAGCGCTTAAAGTTATAGGTGCTGTGAAGGGGCAACAGAGAGCGCTGCGATTTAGTCAGAGCTGCTGTGAAGGGGCAACAGAAAGTGCTGAGAGTTAGAGCTGATGTGAAGGGGAAACTGAGAGCGCTTAGCGTTAGAGCTGCTATGAATGGGCATCAGGGAGAGGTGAGATTAATTCAGAGCTGTTCTGAAGGGGCAAAAGAGAGCGCTGAGAGTTAGAGCTGCAGATAAGTGGCAACAGGGAGCGGTGAGAGTTATTCGAAGATGTTGTGAAGGGGCAACACAGAGCGCTGAGTTAGAGCTGTTGTGAAGGGGCAACCGGGAGCGCTGAAAGTTAGTCAGAGCTGCTCTGAAGGGCAACAGAGCGCTCTGCGAGTTAGCGCTGCTGTGAAGGGGCAACAGAGAGCGCTTAGAGAGCTGCTGTGAAGGGGAAACACAGAGCGCTGAGATTTAGTGAGAGCTGCACTGAAGGGGCAACCCAGAGTGCTGTGAGTTAGAGCTGCTGAGAAGGGGCAACTGAGTGCACTTAGAGTTACAGCTGCTGTGAAGGGGCAGCAGACAACGCTTGAGAATCTGTCAGCGCTCCTGTGAAGGGGCACCAGGGATCGCTGAGAATTAGAGCTGCGTTGAAGGGGCAACACGGAGTGGTGAGATTTAGCGTTGCTGAGAAGGGGCAACACATAGCGCTGAGAGAGCTCCTGTGAAGGGGCAACAGATAGCGGTGAGAGGTAGTTAGAGCTGCTGTGACTGTGCAAGAGAGAGAGGTGAGAGTTGGGACTGCGTTGAAGGGGCAGCACAGAGCGCTGAGAGATAGAGCTGGTGTGAAGGGGCAACAGAGAGCGCTGAGATTTAGTCAGAGCTGCTCTGAAGGGCAACAGAGAGCGCTGAGATTTAGTGAGAGCTGCACTGAAGGGGCAACAGCGAGCGCTGAGAGTTAGAGCTGCGTTGAAGGGGCAACACAGAGCATTGAGAGTCAGGGCTGCTGTGAAGCGGAAACAGAGTGGTGAGAGTTAGAGCTGCTGTGAAGGGGAAACAGAGAGTGGAGAGAGTTAGAGCTGTTGTGAAGGGGCAACACACAGCGCTGAGAGTTAGAGCTGCTGGGAAGGGGCAGCAGAGCTCGCTGAGGTTCAGAGCTGCTGTGAACGGGCAAGTGAGAGCGCTTAGAATTAGAGCTGCTCTGAAGAAGCAAACAGAGCGCTGAGAGATAGAGCTCCTGTGGAGGGGAAACAGAGAGCGCTGAGATTCAGTCAGAGCTGCTCTGAAGGGCAACAGAGAGCGCTGATAGTTAGAGCTGCGTTAAAGGGGCAACAAAGAGTGCTGTGAGTTAGAGTTGCATTGAAGGGGCAAATAAGAGCGCTTAGATTTAGAGCTGCTCTGAAGGAGCAAACAGAGCGGTGAGAGTTAGTCAGAGCTCCTGTGAAGGGGCAATAGAGAGCACTGAGAGTTCAAGCTGCTTTGGAGGGGAAACAGAGAGCGCTGAGATTTAGTCAGAGCTGCTCTGAAGGGCAATAGAGAGCGGTTAGAGTTAGAGCTGCGTTAAATTGGGAACAGAGAGTGCTGTGAGTTAGAGCTGCATTGAAGGGGCATCTGAGATCGCTTAGAGTTAGAGCTGCTGTGAAAGGTAAACAGAGAGAGGTCTGAGAGTTAGGGCAGCGTTGAAGGGGCAACATGGAGTGCTGAGAGATAGAGCTGGTGTGAAGGGGCAACAGAGAGTGGAGAGAATTAGAGCTGTTGTGAAGGGGCAACACAGAGCACTGAGAGTTAGAGCTGCTGGGAAGGGGCAACACAGAGCGCTGAGATTTAGTCAGAGCTGCTCTGAAGAGGCAACAGCGAGCGCTGAGCGATAGAGCTGCGTTGAAGGGGCAAGAGAGAGCGATGAGGTCCAGCTGCTGTGAACGGGCAACTGAGAGCGCTTAGAATTAGAGCTGCTCTGAAGGAGCAAACAGAGCGGTGAGAGTTAGTCAGAGCTCCTGTGAAGGGGCAATAGAGAGCGCTGAGAGTTAGAGCTGCTGTGAAGGGGCAACACAGAGCACTGGAAGTTAGAGCTGCTGAGAAGGGGCAACTGACAGCGCTTAGAGTTACAGCTGCTGTGAAGGGGCAACACAGAGCGCTTGAGAGTCAGTCAGTGCTCCTGTGAAGGGGCACCAGAGATCGCTGAGAATTAGAGCTGCGTTGAAGGGCAACAGAGAGCGGTGAGAGTTAGAGCTGCGTTAAAGTGGGAACAGAGAGTGCTGTGAGTTATAGAGCTGCACTGAAGGGGCAACTGAGAGCGCTTAGAGTTAGAGCTGCTGTGAAGGGGAAACAGAGAGAGCTCTGAGAGTTAGAGCTGCGTTGAAGGGGCAACACGGAGTGGTGAGATTTAGCGTTGCTGAGAAAGGGCAACACATAGCGCTGAGAGAGCTCCTGTGAAGGGGCAGCAGATAGCGGTGAGAGGTAGTTAGAGCTGCTGTGACTGTGCAAGAGAGAGAGGTGAGAGTTGGGACTGCGTTGAAGGGGCAGCACAGAGCGCTGAGAGATAGAGCTGGTGTGAAGGGGCAACAGAGAGCGCTGAGATTTAGTCAGAGCTGCTCTGAAGGGCAACAGAGAGCGCTGAGATTTAGTGAGAGCTGCACTGAAGGGGCAACAGCGAGCGCTGAGAGTTAGAGCTGCGTTGAAGGGGCAACACAGAGCATTGAGAGTCAGGGCTGCTGTGAAGCGGAAACAGAGTGGTGAGAGTTAGAGCTGCTGTGAAGGGGAAACAGAGAGTGGAGAGAGTTAGAGCTGTTGTGAAGGGGCAACACACAGCGCTGAGAGTTAGAGCTGCTGGGAAGGGGCAGCAGAGCTCGCTGAGGTTCAGAGCTGCTGTGAACGGGCAAGTGAGAGCGCTTAGAATTAGAGCTGCTCTGAAGAAGCAAACAGAGCGCTGAGAGATAGAGCTCCTGTGGAGGGGAAACAGAGAGCGCTGAGATTCAGTCAGAGCTGCTCTGAAGGGCAACAGAGAGCGCTGATAGTTAGAGCTGCGTTAAAGGGGCAACAAAGAGTGCTGTGAGTTAGAGTTGCATTGAAGGGGCAAATAAGAGCGCTTAGATTTAGAGCTGCTCTGAAGGAGCAAACAGAGCGGTGAGAGTTAGTCAGAGCTCCTGTGAAGGGGCAATAGAGAGCACTGAGAGTTCAAGCTGCTTTGGAGGGGAAACAGAGAGCGCTGAGATTTAGTCAGAGCTGCTCTGAAGGGCAATAGAGAGCGGTTAGAGTTAGAGCTGCGTTAAATTGGGAACAGAGAGTGCTGTGAGTTAGAGCTGCATTGAAGGGGCATCTGAGATCGCTTAGAGTTAGAGCTGCTGTGAAAGGTAAACAGAGAGAGGTCTGAGAGTTAGGGCAGCGTTGAAGGGGCAACATGGAGTGCTGAGAGATAGAGCTGGTGTGAAGGGGCAACAGAGAGTGGAGAGAATTAGAGCTGTTGTGAAGGGGCAACACAGAGCACTGAGAGTTAGAGCTGCTGGGAAGGGGCAACACAGAGCGCTGAGATTTAGTCAGAGCTGCTCTGAAGAGGCAACAGCGAGCGCTGAGCGATAGAGCTGCGTTGAAGGGGCAAGAGAGAGCGATGAGGTCCAGCTGCTGTGAACGGGCAACTGAGAGCGCTTAGAATTAGAGCTGCTCTGAAGGAGCAAACAGAGCGGTGAGAGTTAGTCAGAGCTCCTGTGAAGGGGCAATAGAGAGCGCTGAGAGTTAGAGCTGCTGTGAAGGGGCAACACAGAGCACTGGAAGTTAGAGCTGCTGAGAAGGGGCAACTGACAGCGCTTAGAGTTACAGCTGCTGTGAAGGGGCAACACAGAGCGCTTGAGAGTCAGTCAGTGCTCCTGTGAAGGGGCACCAGAGATCGCTGAGAATTAGAGCTGCGTTGAAGGGCAACAGAGAGCGGTGAGAGTTACAGCTGCGTTAAAGTGGGAACAGAGAGTGCTGTGAGTTATAGAGCTGCACTGAAGGGGCAACTGAGAGCGCTTAGAGTTAGAGCTGCTGTGAAGGGGAAACAGAGAGAGCTCTGAGAGTTAGAGCTGCGTTGAAGGGGCAACACGGAGTGGTGAGACTTAGCGTTGCTGAGAAAGGGCAACACATAGCGCTGAGAGAGCTCCTGTGAAGGGGCAGCAGATAGCGGTGAGAGGTAGTTAGAGCTGCTGTGACTGTGCAAGAGAGAGAGGTGAGAGTTGGGACTGCGTTGAAGGGGCAGCACAGAGCGCTGAGAGATAGAGCCGGTGTGAAGGGGCAACAGAGAGCGCTGAGATTTATTCAGAGCTGCTCTGAAGGGGCAACGGTCAGGGCTGAGAGTTATATCTGCTATGAATGGGCAACAGAGAGCGCTGAGATTTAGTCAGAGCTCCTCTGAAGGGGCAACAGAGCGCTCTGAGAGTTAGAGCTGCTGTGAAGGGGCAACCGAAAGCGCTGAGATTTAGTCAGTGCTACTCTGAAGGGCAACAGAGCGCGCTGAGATTTATTCAGAGCTGCTCTGAAGGGGCAACAGTCAGGGCTGAGAGTTATATCTGCTATGAATGGGCAACAGTTGAAGGGGCAACACAGAGCGCTGAGAGATAGAGCTGCTGTGAAGGGGCTACACAGAGCGCTGAGATTTAGTCAGAGCTGCACTGAAGGCGCAACAGCGAGCGCTGAGGTTTAGAGCTGCGTCGAAGGGGCAACAGAGAGCGCTTAGAATTAGAGCTGCTCTGAAGGAGCAAACAGGGCGGTGAGAGTTAGAGCTCCTGTGAAGGGGCAGGAGAGATCGCTGAGAGATACAGCTGCTGTGGAGGGGCCACAGAGAGTGTGAGATTTCATCAGAGCTGCTCTGAAGGGGCAACTGAGAGCGCCTAAAGTTATAGGTGCTGTGAAGGGGCAACAGAGAGCGCTGCGATTTAGTCAGAGCTGCTGTGAAGGGGCAACAGAAAGTGCTGAGAGTTAGAGCTGATGTGAAGGGGAAACTGAGAGCGCTTAGCGTTAGAGCTGCTATGAATGGGCATCAGGGAGAGGTGAGATTAATTCAGAGCTGTTCTGAAGGGGCAAAAGAGAGCGCTGAGAGTTAGAGCTGATGTGAAGGGGAAACTGAGAGCGCTTAGCGTTAGAGCTGCTATGAATGGGCATCAGGGAGAGGTGAGATTAATTCAGAGCTGTTCTGAAGGGGCAAAAGAGAGCGCTGAGAGTTAGAGCTGCAGATAAGTGGCAACAGGGAGCGGTGAGAGTTATTCGAAGATGTTGTGAAGGGGCAACACAGAGCGCTGAGTTAGAGCTGTTGTGAAGGGGCAACCGGGAGCGCTGAAAGTTAGTCAGAGCTGCTCTGAAGGGCAACAGAGCGCTCTGCGAGTTAGCGCTGCTGTGAAGGGGCAACAGAGAGCGCTTAGAGAGCTGCTGTGAAGGGGAAACACAGAGCGCTGAGATTTAGTGAGAGCTGCACTGAAGGGGCAACCCAGAGTGCTGTGAGTTAGAGCTGCTGAGAAGGGGCAACTGAGTGCACTTAGAGTTACAGCTGCTGTGAAGGGGCAGCAGACAACGCTTGAGAATCTGTCAGCGCTCCTGTGAAGGGGCACCAGGGATGGCTGAGAATTAGAGCTGCGTTGAAGGGGCAACACGGAGTGGTGAGATTTAGCGTTGCTGAGAAGGGGCAACACATAGCGCTGAGAGAGCTCCTGTGAAGGGGCAACAGATAGCGGTGAGAGGTAGTTAGAGCTGCTGTGACTGTGCAAGAGAGAGAGGTGAGAGTTGGGACTGCGTTGAAGGGGCAGCACAGAGCGCTGAGAGATAGAGCTGGTGTGAAGGGGCAACAGAGAGCGCTGAGATTTAGTCAGAGCTGCTCTGAAGGGCAACAGAGAGCGCTGAGATTTAGTGAGAGCTGCACTGAAGGGGCAACAGCGAGCGCTGAGAGTTAGAGCTGCGTTGAAGGGGCAACACAGAGCATTGAGAGTCAGGGCTGCTGTGAAGCGGAAACAGAGTGGTGAGAGTTAGAGCTGCTGTGAAGGGGAAACAGAGAGTGGAGAGAGTTAGAGCTGTTGTGAAGGGGCAACACACAGCGCTGAGAGTTAGAGCTGCTGGGAAGGGGCAACAGAGCTCGCTGAGGTTCAGAGCTGCTGTGAACGGGCAAGTGAGAGCGCTTAGAATTAGAGCTGCTCTGAAGAAGCAAACAGAGCGCTGAGAGATAGAGCTCCTGTGGAGGGGAAACAGAGAGCGCTGAGATTCAGTCAGAGCTGCTCTGAAGGGCAACAGAGAGCGCTGATAGTTAGAGCTGCGTTAAAGGGGCAACAAAGAGTGCTGTGAGTTAGAGTTGCATTGAAGGGGCAAATAAGAGCGCTTAGATTTAGAGCTGCTCTGAAGGAGCAAACAGAGCGGTGAGAGTTAGTCAGAGCTCCTGTGAAGGGGCAATAGAGAGCACTGAGAGTTCAAGCTGCTTTGGAGGGGAAACAGAGAGCGCTGAGATTTAGTCAGAGCTGCTCTGAAGGGCAATAGAGAGCGGTTAGAGTTAGAGCTGCGTTAAATTGGGAACAGAGAGTGCTGTGAGTTAGAGCTGCATTGAAGGGGCATCTGAGATCGCTTAGAGTTAGAGCTGCTGTGAAAGGTAAACAGAGAGAGGTCTGAGAGTTAGGGCAGCGTTGAAGGGGCAACATGGAGTGCTGAGAGATAGAGCTGGTGTGAAGGGGCAACAGAGAGTGGAGAGAATTAGAGCTGTTGTGAAGGGGCAACACAGAGCACTGAGAGTTAGAGCTGCTGGGAAGGGGCAACACAGAGCGCTGAGATTTAGTCAGAGCTGCTCTGAAGAGGCAACAGCGAGCGCTGAGCGATAGAGCTGCGTTGAAGGGGCAAGAGAGAGCGATGAGGTCCAGCTGCTGTGAACGGGCAACTGAGAGCGCTTAGAATTAGAGCTGCTCTGAAGGAGCAAACAGAGCGGTGAGAGTTAGTCAGAGCTCCTGTGAAGGGGCAATAGAGAGCGCTGAGAGTTAGAGCTGCTGTGAAGGGGCAACACAGAGCACTGGAAGTTAGAGCTGCTGAGAAGGGGCAACTGACAGCGCTTAGAGTTACAGCTGCTGTGAAGGGGCAACACAGAGCGCTTGAGAGTCAGTCAGTGCTCCTGTGAAGGGGCACCAGAGATCGCTGAGAATTAGAGCTGCGTTGAAGGGCAACAGAGAGCGGTGAGAGTTAGAGCTGCGTTAAAGTGGGAACAGAGAGTGCTGTGAGTTATAGAGCTGCACTGAAGGGGCAACTGAGAGCGCTTAGAGTTAGAGCTGCTGTGAAGGGGAAACAGAGAGAGCTCTGAGAGTTAGAGCTGCGTTGAAGGGGCAACACGGAGTGGTGAGATTTAGCGTTGCTGAGAAAGGGCAACACATAGCGCTGAGAGAGCTCCTGTGAAGGGGCAGCAGATAGCGGTGAGAGGTAGTTAGAGCTGCTGTGACTGTGCAAGAGAGAGAGGTGAGAGTTGGGACTGCGTTGAAGGGGCAGCACAGAGCGCTGAGAGATAGAGCCGGTGTGAAGGGGCAACAGAGAGCGCTGAGATTTATTCAGAGCTGCTCTGAAGGGGCAACGGTCAGGGCTGAGAGTTATATCTGCTATGAATGGGCAACAGAGAGCGCTGAGATTTAGTCAGAGCTCCTCTGAAGGGGCAACAGAGCGCTCTGAGAGTTAGAGCTGCTGTGAAGGGGCAACCGAAAGCGCTGAGATTTAGTCAGTGCTACTCTGAAGGGCAACAGAGCGCGCTGAGATTTATTCAGAGCTGCTCTGAAGGGGCAACAGTCAGGGCTGAGAGTTATATCTGCTATGAATGGGCAACAGTTGAAGGGGCAACACAGAGCGCTGAGAGATAGAGCTGCTGTGAAGGGGCTACACAGAGCGCTGAGATTTAGTCAGAGCTGCACTGAAGGCGCAACAGCGAGCGCTGAGGTTTAGAGCTGCGTCGAAGGGGCAACAGAGAGCGCTTAGAATTAGAGCTGCTCTGAAGGAGCAAACAGGGCGGTGAGAGTTAGAGCTCCTGTGAAGGGGCAGGAGAGATCGCTGAGAGATACAGCTGCTGTGGAGGGGCCACAGAGAGTGTGAGATTTCATCAGAGCTGCTCTGAAGGGGCAACTGAGAGCGCCTAAAGTTATAGGTGCTGTGAAGGGGCAACAGAGAGCGCTGCGATTTAGTCAGAGCTGCTGTGAAGGGGCAACAGAAAGTGCTGAGAGTTAGAGCTGATGTGAAGGGGAAACTGAGAGCGCTTAGCGTTAGAGCTGCTATGAATGGGCATCAGGGAGAGGTGAGATTAATTCAGAGCTGTTCTGAAGGGGCAAAAGAGAGCGCTGAGAGTTAGAGCTGATATGAAGGTGAAACTTAGAGCGCTTAGCATTAGAGCTGCTATGAATGGGCATCAGGGAGAGGTGAGATTAATTCAGAGCTGTTCTGAAGGGGCAAAAGAGAGCGCTGAGAGTTAGAGCTGCAGATAAGTGGCAACAGGGAGCGGTGAGAGTTATTCGAAGATGTTGTGAAGGGGCAACACAGAGCGCTGAGTTAGAGCTGTTGTGAAGGGGCAACCGGGAGCGCTGAAAGTTAGTCAGAGCTGCTCTGAAGGGCAACAGAGCGCTCTGCGAGTTAGCGCTGCTGTGAAGGGGCAACAGAGAGCGCTTAGAGAGCTGCTGTGAAGGGGAAACACAGAGCGCTGAGATTTAGTGAGAGCTGCACTGAAGGGGCAACCCAGAGTGCTGTGAGTTAGAGCTGCTGAGAAGGGGCAACTGAGTGCACTTAGAGTTACAGCTGCTGTGAAGGGGCAGCAGACAACGCTTGAGAATCTGTCAGCGCTCCTGTGAAGGGGCACCAGGGATGGCTGAGAATTAGAGCTGCGTTGAAGGGGCAACACGGAGTGGTGAGATTTAGCGTTGCTGAGAAGGGGCAACACATAGCGCTGAGAGAGCTCCTGTGAAGGGGCAACAGATAGCGGTGAGAGGTAGTTAGAGCTGCTGTGACTGTGCAAGAGAGAGAGGTGAGAGTTGGGACTGCGTTGAAGGGGCAGCACAGAGCGCTGAGAGATAGAGCTGGTGTGAAGGGGCAACAGAGAGCGCTGAGATTTAGTCAGAGCTGCTCTGAAGGGCAACAGAGAGCGCTGAGATTTAGTGAGAGCTGCACTGAAGGGGCAACAGCGAGCGCTGAGAGTTAGAGCTGCGTTGAAGGGGCAACACAGAGCATTGAGAGTCAGGGCTGCTGTGAAGCGGAAACAGAGTGGTGAGAGTTAGAGCTGCTGTGAAGGGGAAACAGAGAGTGGAGAGAGTTAGAGCTGTTGTGAAGGGGCAACACACAGCGCTGAGAGTTAGAGCTGCTGGGAAGGGGCAGCAGAGCTCGCTGAGGTTCAGAGCTGCTGTGAACGGGCAAGTGAGAGCGCTTAGAATTAGAGCTGCTCTGAAGAAGCAAACAGAGCGCTGAGAGATAGAGCTCCTGTGGAGGGGAAACAGAGAGCGCTGAGATTCAGTCAGAGCTGCTCTGAAGGGCAACAGAGAGCGCTGATAGTTAGAGCTGCGTTAAAGGGGCAACAAAGAGTGCTGTGAGTTAGAGTTGCATTGAAGGGGCAAATAAGAGCGCTTAGATTTAGAGCTGCTCTGAAGGAGCAAACAGAGCGGTGAGAGTTAGTCAGAGCTCCTGTGAAGGGGCAATAGAGAGCACTGAGAGTTCAAGCTGCTTTGGAGGGGAAACAGAGAGCGCTGAGATTTAGTCAGAGCTGCTCTGAAGGGCAATAGAGAGCGGTTAGAGTTAGAGCTGCGTTAAATTGGGAACAGAGAGTGCTGTGAGTTAGAGCTGCATTGAAGGGGCATCTGAGATCGCTTAGAGTTAGAGCTGCTGTGAAAGGTAAACAGAGAGAGGTCTGAGAGTTAGGGCAGCGTTGAAGGGGCAACATGGAGTGCTGAGAGATAGAGCTGGTGTGAAGGGGCAACAGAGAGTGGAGAGAATTAGAGCTGTTGTGAAGGGGCAACACAGAGCACTGAGAGTTAGAGCTGCTGGGAAGGGGCAACACAGAGCGCTGAGATTTAGTCAGAGCTGCTCTGAAGAGGCAACAGCGAGCGCTGAGCGATAGAGCTGCGTTGAAGGGGCAAGAGAGAGCGATGAGGTCCAGCTGCTGTGAACGGGCAACTGAGAGCGCTTAGAATTAGAGCTGCTCTGAAGGAGCAAACAGAGCGGTGAGAGTTAGTCAGAGCTCCTGTGAAGGGGCAATAGAGAGCGCTGAGAGTTAGAGCTGCTGTGAAGGGGCAACACAGAGCACTGGAAGTTAGAGCTGCTGAGAAGGGGCAACTGACAGCGCTTAGAGTTACAGCTGCTGTGAAGGGGCAACACAGAGCGCTTGAGAGTCAGTCAGTGCTCCTGTGAAGGGGCACCAGAGATCGCTGAGAATTAGAGCTGCGTTGAAGGGCAACAGAGAGCGGTGAGAGTTAGAGCTGCGTTAAAGTGGGAACAGAGAGTGCTGTGAGTTATAGAGCTGCACTGAAGGGGCAACTGAGAGCGCTTAGAGTTAGAGCTGCTGTGAAGGGGAAACAGAGAGAGCTCTGAGAGTTAGAGCTGCGTTGAAGGGGCAACACGGAGTGGTGAGATTTAGCGTTGCTGAGAAAGGGCAACACATAGCGCTGAGAGAGCTCCTGTGAAGGGGCAGCAGATAGCGGTGAGAGGTAGTTAGAGCTGCTGTGACTGTGCAAGAGAGAGAGGTGAGAGTTGGGACTGCGTTGAAGGGGCAGCACAGAGCGCTGAGAGATAGAGCCGGTGTGAAGGGGCAACAGAGAGCGCTGAGATTTATTCAGAGCTGCTCTGAAGGGGCAACGGTCAGGGCTGAGAGTTATATCTGCTATGAATGGGCAACAGAGAGCGCTGAGATTTAGTCAGAGCTCCTCTGAAGGGGCAACAGAGCGCTCTGAGAGTTAGAGCTGCTGTGAAGGGGCAACCGAAAGCGCTGAGATTTAGTCAGTGCTACTCTGAAGGGCAACAGAGCGCGCTGAGATTTATTCAGAGCTGCTCTGAAGGGGCAACAGTCAGGGCTGAGAGTTATATCTGCTATGAATGGGCAACAGTTGAAGGGGCAACACAGAGCGCTGAGAGATAGAGCTGCTGTGAAGGGGCTACACAGAGCGCTGAGATTTAGTCAGAGCTGCACTGAAGGCGCAACAGCGAGCGCTGAGGTTTAGAGCTGCGTCGAAGGGGCAACAGAGAGCGCTTAGAATTAGAGCTGCTCTGAAGGAGCAAACAGGGCGGTGAGAGTTAGAGCTCCTGTGAAGGGGCAGGAGAGATCGCTGAGAGATACAGCTGCTGTGGAGGGGCCACAGAGAGTGTGAGATTTCATCAGAGCTGCTCTGAAGGGGCAACTGAGAGCGCCTAAAGTTATAGGTGCTGTGAAGGGGCAACAGAGAGCGCTGCGATTTAGTCAGAGCTGCTGTGAAGGGGCAACAGAAAGTGCTGAGAGTTAGAGCTGATGTGAAGGGGAAACTGAGAGCGCTTAGCGTTAGAGCTGCTATGAATGGGCATCAGGGAGAGGTGAGATTAATTCAGAGCTGTTCTGAAGGGGCAAAAGAGAGCGCTGAGAGTTAGAGCTGATATGAAGGTGAAACTTAGAGCGCTTAGCGTTAGAGCTGCTATGAATGGGCATCAGGGAGAGGTGAGATTAATTCAGAGCTGTTCTGAAGGGGCAAAAGAGAGCGCTGAGAGTTAGAGCTGCAGATAAGTGGCAACAGGGAGCGGTGAGAGTTATTCGAAGATGTTGTGAAGGGGCAACACAGAGCGCTGAGTTAGAGCTGTTGTGAAGGGGCAACCGGGAGCGCTGAAAGTTAGTCAGAGCTGCTCTGAAGGGCAACAGAGCGCTCTGAGAGTTAGCGCTGCTGTGAAGGGGCAACAGAGAGCGCTTAGAGAGCTGCTGTGAAGGGGAAACACAGAGCGCTGAGATTTAGTGAGAGCTGCACTGAAGGGGCAACCCAGAGTGCTGTGAGTTAGAGCTGCTGAGAAGGGGCAACTGAGTGCACTTAGAGTTACAGCTGCTGTGAAGGGGCAGCAGACAACGCTTGAGAATCTGTCAGCGCTCCTGTGAAGGGGCACCAGGGATGGCTGAGAATTAGAGCTGCGTTGAAGGGGCAACACGGAGTGGTGAGATTTAGCGTTGCTGAGAAGGGGCAACACATAGCGCTGAGAGAGCTCCTGTGAAGGGGCAACAGATAGCGGTGAGAGGTAGTTAGAGCTGCTGTGACTGTGCAAGAGAGAGAGGTGAGAGTTGGGACTGCGTTGAAGGGGCAGCACAGAGCGCTGAGAGATAGAGCTGGTGTGAAGGGGCAACAGAGAGCGCTGAGATTTAGTCAGAGCTGCTCTGAAGGGCAACAGAGAGCGCTGAGATTTAGTGAGAGCTGCACTGAAGGGGCAACAGCGAGCGCTGAGAGTTAGAGCTGCGTTGAAGGGGCAACACAGAGCATTGAGAGTCAGGGCTGCTGTGAAGCGGAAACAGAGTGGTGAGAGTTAGAGCTGCTGTGAAGGGGAAACAGAGAGTGGAGAGAGTTAGAGCTGTTGTGAAGGGGCAACACACAGCGCTGAGAGTTAGAGCTGCTGGGAAGGGGCAACAGAGCTCGCTGAGGTTCAGAGCTGCTGTGAACGGGCAAGTGAGAGCGCTTAGAATTAGAGCTGCTCTGAAGAAGCAAACAGAGCGCTGAGAGATAGAGCTCCTGTGGAGGGGAAACAGAGAGCGCTGAGATTCAGTCAGAGCTGCTCTGAAGGGCAACAGAGAGCGCTGATAGTTAGAGCTGCGTTAAAGGGGCAACAAAGAGTGCTGTGAGTTAGAGTTGCATTGAAGGGGCAAATAAGAGCGCTTAGATTTAGAGCTGCTCTGAAGGAGCAAACAGAGCGGTGAGAGTTAGTCAGAGCTCCTGTGAAGGGGCAATAGAGAGCACTGAGAGTTCAAGCTGCTTTGGAGGGGAAACAGAGAGCGCTGAGATTTAGTCAGAGCTGCTCTGAAGGGCAATAGAGAGCGGTTAGAGTTAGAGCTGCGTTAAATTGGGAACAGAGAGTGCTGTGAGTTAGAGCTGCATTGAAGGGGCATCTGAGATCGCTTAGAGTTAGAGCTGCTGTGAAAGGTAAACAGAGAGAGGTCTGAGAGTTAGGGCAGCATTGAAGGGGCAACATGGAGTGCTGAGAGATAGAGCTGGTGTGAAGGGGCAACAGAGAGTGGAGAGAATTAGAGCTGTTGTGAAGGGGCAACACAGAGCACTGAGAGTTAGAGCTGCTGGGAAGGGGCAACACAGAGCGCTGAGATTTAGTCAGAGCTGCTCTGAAGAGGCAACAGCGAGCGCTGAGCGATAGAGCTGCGTTGAAGGGGCAAGAGAGAGCGATGAGGTCCAGCTGCTGTGAACGGGCAACTGAGAGCGCTTAGAATTAGAGCTGCTCTGAAGGAGCAAACAGAGCGGTGAGAGTTAGTCAGAGCTCCTGTGAAGGGGCAATAGAGAGCGCTGAGAGTTAGAGCTGCTGTGAAGGGGCAACACAGAGCACTGGAAGTTAGAGCTGCTGAGAAGGGGCAACTGACAGCGCTTAGAGTTACAGCTGCTGTGAAGGGGCAACACAGAGCGCTTGAGAGTCAGTCAGTGCTCCTGTGAAGGGGCACCAGAGATCGCTGAGAATTAGAGCTGCGTTGAAGGGCAACAGAGAGCGGTGAGAGTTAGAGCTGCGTTAAAGTGGGAACAGAGAGTGCTGTGAGTTATAGAGCTGCACTGAAGGGGCAACTGAGAGCGCTTAGAGTTAGAGCTGCTGTGAAGGGGAAACAGAGAGAGCTCTGAGAGTTAGAGCTGCGTTGAAGGGGCAACACGGAGTGGTGAGATTTAGCGTTGCTGAGAAAGGGCAACACATAGCGCTGAGAGAGCTCCTGTGAAGGGGCAGCAGATAGCGGTGAGAGGTAGTTAGAGCTGCTGTGACTGTGCAAGAGAGAGAGGTGAGAGTTGGGACTGCGTTGAAGGGGCAGCACAGAGCGCTGAGAGATAGAGCCGGTGTGAAGGGGCAACAGAGAGCGCTGAGATTTATTCAGAGCTGCTCTGAAGGGGCAACGGTCAGGGCTGAGAGTTATATCTGCTATGAATGGGCAACAGAGAGCGCTGAGATTTAGTCAGAGCTCCTCTGAAGGGGCAACAGAGCGCTCTGAGAGTTAGAGCTGCTGTGAAGGGGCAACCGAAAGCGCTGAGATTTAGTCAGTGCTACTCTGAAGGGCAACAGAGCGCGCTGAGATTTATTCAGAGCTGCTCTGAAGGGGCAACAGTCAGGGCTGAGAGTTATATCTGCTATGAATGGGCAACAGTTGAAGGGGCAACACAGAGCGCTGAGAGATAGAGCTGCTGTGAAGGGGCTACACAGAGCGCTGAGATTTAGTCAGAGCTGCACTGAAGGCGCAACAGCGAGCGCTGAGGTTTAGAGCTGCGTCGAAGGGGCAACAGAGAGCGCTTAGAATTAGAGCTGCTCTGAAGGAGCAAACAGGGCGGTGAGAGTTAGAGCTCCTGTGAAGGGGCAGGAGAGATCGCTGAGAGATACAGCTGCTGTGGAGGGGCCACAGAGAGTGTGAGATTTCATCAGAGCTGCTCTGAAGGGGCAACTGAGAGCGCTTAAAGTTATAGGTGCTGTGAAGGGGCAACAGAGAGCGCTGCGATTTAGTCAGAGCTGCTGTGAAGGGGCAACAGAAAGTGCTGAGAGTTAGAGCTGATGTGAAGGGGAAACTGAGAGTGCTTAGCGTTAGAGCTGCTATGAATGGGCATCAGGGAGAGGTGAGATTAATTCAGAGCTGTTCTGAAGGGGCAAAAGAGAGCGCTGAGAGTTAGAGCTGCAGATAAGTGGCAACAGGGAGCGGTGAGAGTTATTCGAAGATGTTGTGAAGGGGCAACACAGAGCGCTGAGTTAGAGCTGTTGTGAAGGGGCAACCGGGAGCGCTGAAAGTTAGTCAGAGCTGCTCTGAAGGGCAACAGAGCGCTCTGAGAGTTAGCGCTGCTGTGCAGGGGCAACAGAGAGCGCTTAGAGAGCTGCTGTGAAGGGGAAACACAGAGCGCTGAGATTTAGTGAGAGCTGCACTGAAGGGGCAACCCAGAGTGCTGTGAGTTAGAGCTGCTGAGAAGGGGCAACTGAGTGCACTTAGAGTTACAGCTGCTGTGAAGGGGCAGCAGACAACGCTTGAGAATCTGTCAGCGCTCCTGTGAAGGGGCACCAGGGATCGCTGAGAATTAGAGCTGCGTTGAAGGGGCAACACGGAGTGGTGAGATTTAGCGTTGCTGAGAAGGGGCAACACATAGCGCTGAGAGAGCTCCTGTGAAGGGGCAACAGATAGCGGTGAGAGGTAGTTAGAGCTGCTGTGACTGTGCAAGAGAGAGAGGTGAGAGTTAGAACTGCGTTGAAGGGGCAGCACAGAGCGCTGTGACTTATATCTGCATTGCAGGGGCAACAAAGAGCACTTAGAGTTACAGCTGCTGTGAAGGGGCAGCACAGAGCGCTTGACATTTAGTCAGCGCTCCTGTGAAGGGGCACCAGGGATCGCTGAGAATTAGAGCTGTGTTCAATGGGCAACAGAGAGCGCTGAGATTTAGAGCTGCTGTGAAGGTGCTACAGTTAGCGCTGAGAGGTAGTTAGAGCTGCTGTGACTGGGCAACAGAGAGAGGTGAGAGAACTGTATTGAAGGGGCAACACAGAGTGCTGAGATTTAGAGCTGCTCTGAAGGGGCAACATGGAGCGCTGAGATTTAGAGCTGCTCTGAAGGGGCAACATGGAGCGCTGAGATTTAGTGTTGCTGAGAATGGGCAACACATAGCGCTGAGAGTTAGAGCTCCTGTGAAGGGGCAACAGATAGCGGTGTGAGGTAGTTAGAGCTGCTGTGAGCGGGCAAGAGAGAGAGGTGAGAGTTGGGACTGCGTTGAAGGGGCAGCACAGAGCGCTGAGAGATAGAGCTGGTGTGAAGGGGCAACAGAGAGCGCTGAGATTTAGTCAGAGCTGCTCTGAAGGGCAACAGAGAGCGCTGAGATTTAGTGAGAGCTGCACTGAAGGGGCAACAGCGAGCGCTGAGAGTTAGAGCTGCGTTGAAGGGGCAACACAGAGCATTGAGAGTCAGGGCTGCTGTGAAGCGGAAACAGAGTGGTGAGAGTTAGAGCTGCTGTGAAGGGGAAACAGAGAGTGGAGAGAGTTAGAGCTGTTGTGAAGGGGCAACACACAGCGCTGAGAGTTAGAGCTGCTGGGAAGGGGCAACAGAGCTCGCTGAGGTTCAGAGCTGCTGTGAACGGGCAAGTGAGAGCGCTTAGAATTAGAGCTGCTCTGAAGAAGCAAACAGAGCGCTGAGAGATAGAGCTGCTGTGGAGGGGAAACAGAGAGCGCTGAGATTCAGTCAGAGCTGCTCTGAAGGGCAACAGAGAGCGCTGATAGTTAGAGCTGCGTTAAAGGGGCAACAAAGAGTGCTGTGAGTTAGAGTCGCATTGAAGGGGCAAATAAGAGCGCTTAGATTTAGAGCTGCTCTGAAGGAGCAAACAGAGCGGTGAGAGTTAGTCAGAGCTCCTGTGAAGGGGCAATAGAGAGCACTGAGAGTTCAAGCTGCTTTGGAGGGGAAACAGAGAGCGCTGAGATTTAGTCAGAGCTGCTCTGAAGGGCAATAGAGAGCGGTTAGAGTTAGAGCTGCGTTAAATTGGGAACAGAGAGTGCTGTGAGTTAGAGCTGCATTGAAGGGGCATCTGAGATCGCTTAGAGTTAGAGCTGCTGTGAAAGGTAAACAGAGAGAGGTCTGAGAGTTAGGGCAGCGTTGAAGGGGCAACATGGAGTGCTGAGAGATAGAGCTGGTGTGAAGGGGCAACAGAGAGTGGAGAGAATTAGAGCTGTTGTGAAGGGGCAACACAGAGCACTGAGAGTTAGAGCTGCTGGGAAGGGGCAACACAGAGCGCTGAGATTTAGTCAGAGCTGCTCTGAAGAGGCAACAGCGAGCGCTGAGCGATAGAGCTGCGTTGAAGGGGCAAGAGAGAGCGATGAGGTCCAGCTGCTGTGAACGGGCAACTGAGAGCGCTTAGAATTAGAGCTGCTCTGAAGGAGCAAACAGAGCGGTGAGAGTTAGTCAGAGCTCCTGCGAAGGGGCAATAGAGAGCGCTGAGAGTTAGAGCTGCTGTGAAGGGGCAACACAGAGCACTGGAAGTTAGAGCTGCTGAGAAGGGGCAACTGACAGCGCTTAGAGTTACAGCTGCTGTGAAGGGGCAACACAGAGCGCTTGAGAGTCAGTCAGTGCTCCTGTGAAGGGGCACCAGAGATCGCTGAGAATTAGAGCTGCGTTGAAGGGCAACAGAGAGCGGTGAGAGTTAGAGCTGCGTTAAAGTGGGAACAGAGAGTGCTGTGAGTTATAGAGCTGCACTGAAGGGGCAACTGAGAGCGCTTAGAGTTAGAGCTGCTGTGAAGGGGAAACAGAGAGAGCTCTGAGAGTTAGAGCTGCGTTGAAGGGGCAACACGGAGTGGTGAGATTTAGCGTTGCTGAGAAAGGGCAACACATAGCGCTGAGAGAGCTCCTGTGAAGGGGCAGCAGATAGCGGTGAGAGGTAGTTAGAGCTGCTGTGACTGTGCAAGAGAGAGAGGTGAGAGTTGGGACTGCGTTGAAGGGGCAGCACAGAGCGCTGAGAGATAGAGCCGGTGTGAAGGGGCAACAGAGAGCGCTGAGATTTATTCAGAGCTGCTCTGAAGGGGCAACGGTCAGGGCTGAGAGTTATATCTGCTATGAATGGGCAACAGAGAGCGCTGAGATTTAGTCAGAGCTCCTCTGAAGGGGCAACAGAGCGCTCTGAGAGTTAGAGCTGCTGTGAAGGGGCAACCGAAAGCGCTGAGATTTAGTCAGTGCTACTCTGAAGGGCAACAGAGCGCGCTGAGATTTATTCAGAGCTGCTCTGAAGGGGCAACAGTCAGGGCTGAGAGTTATATCTGCTATGAATGGGCAACAGTTGAAGGGGCAACACAGAGCGCTGAGAGATAGAGCTGCTGTGAAGGGGCTACACAGAGCGCTGAGATTTAGTCAGAGCTGCACTGAAGGCGCAACAGCGAGCGCTGAGGTTTAGAGCTGCGTCGAAGGGGCAACAGAGAGCGCTTAGAATTAGAGCTGCTCTGAAGGAGCAAACAGGGCGGTGAGAGTTAGAGCTCCTGTGAAGGGGCAGTAGAGATCGCTGAGAGATACAGCTGCTGTGGAGGGGCCACAGAGAGTGTGAGATTTCATCAGAGCTGCTCTGAAGGGGCAACTGAGAGCGCTTAAAGTTATAGGTGCTGTGAAGGGGCAACAGAGAGCGCTGCGATTTAGTCAGAGCTGCTGTGAAGGGGCAACAGAAAGTGCTGAGAGTTAGAGCTGATGTGAAGGGGAAACTGAGAGCGCTTAGCGTTAGAGCTGCTATGAATGGGCATCAGGGAGAGGTGAGATTAATTCAGAGCTGTTCTGAAGGGGCAAAAGAGAGCGCTGAGAGTTAGAGCTGCAGATAAGTGGCAACAGGGAGCGGTGAGAGTTATTCGAAGATGTTGTGAAGGGGCAACACAGAGCGCTGAGTTAGAGCTGTTGTGAAGGGGCAACCGGGAGCGCTGAAAGTTAGTCAGAGCTGCTCTGAAGGGCAACAGAGCGCTCTGAGAGTTAGCGCTGCTGTGCAGGGGCAACAGAGAGCGCTTAGAGAGCTGCTGTGAAGGGGAAACACAGAGCGCTGAGATTTAGTGAGAGCTGCACTGAAGGGGCAACCCAGAGTGCTGTGAGTTAGAGCTGCTGAGAAGGGGCAACTGAGTGCACTTAGAGTTACAGCTGCTGTGAAGGGGCAGCAGACAACGCTTGAGAATCTGTCAGCGCTCCTGTGAAGGGGCACCAGGGATCGCTGAGAATTAGAGCTGCGTTGAAGGGGCAACACGGAGTGGTGAGGTTTAGCGTTGCTGAGAAGGGGCAACACATAGCGCTGAGAGAGCTCCTGTGAAGGGGCAACAGATAGCGGTGAGAGGTAGTTAGAGCTGCTGTGACTGTGCAAGAGAGAGAGGTGAGAGTTAGAACTGCGTTGAAGGGGCAGCACAGAGCGCTGTGACTTATATCTGCATTGCAGGGGCAACAAAGAGCACTTAGAGTTACAGCTGCTGTGAAGGGGCAGCACAGAGCGCTTGACATTTAGTCAGCGCTCCTGTGAAGGGGCACCAGGGATCGCTGAGAATTAGAGCTGTGTTCAATGGGCAACAGAGAGCGCTGAGATTTAGAGCTGCTGTGAAGGTGCTACAGATAGCGCTGAGAGGTAGTTAGAGCTGCTGTGACTGGGCAACAGAGAGAGGTGAGAGAACTGTATTGAAGGGGCAACACAGAGTGCTGAGATTTAGAGCTGCTCTGAAGGGGCAACATGGAGCGCTGAGATTTAGAGCTGCTCTGAAGGGGCAACATGGAGCGCTGAGATTTAGTGTTGCTGAGAATGGGCAACACATAGCGCTGAGAGTTAGAGCTCCTGTGAAGGGGCAACAGATAGCGGTGTGAGGTAGTTAGAGCTGCTGTGAGCGGGCAAGAGAGAGAGGTGAGAGTTGGGACTGCGTTGAAGGGGCAGCACAGAGCGCTGAGAGATAGAGCTGGTGTGAAGGGGCAACAGAGAGCGCTGAGATTTAGTCAGAGCTGCTCTGAAGGGCAACAGAGAGCGCTGAGATTTAGTGAGAGCTGCACTGAAGGGGCAACAGCGAGCGCTGAGAGTTAGAGCTGCGTTGAAGGGGCAACACAGAGCATTGAGAGTCAGGGCTGCTGTGAAGCGGAAACAGAGTGGTGAGAGTTAGAGCTGCTGTGAAGGGGAAACAGAGAGTGGAGAGAGTTAGAGCTGTTGTGAAGGGGCAACACACAGCGCTGAGAGTTAGAGCTGCTGGGAAGGGGCAACAGAGCTCGCTGAGGTTCAGAGCTGCTGTGAACGGGCAAGTGAGAGCGCTTAGAATTAGAGCTGCTCTGAAGAAGCAAACAGAGCGCTGAGAGATAGAGCTGCTGTGGAGGGGAAACAGAGAGCGCTGAGATTCAGTCAGAGCTGCTCTGAAGGGCAACAGAGAGCGCTGATAGTTAGAGCTGCGTTAAAGGGGCAACAAAGAGTGCTGTGAGTTAGAGTCGCATTGAAGGGGCAAATAAGAGCGCTTAGATTTAGAGCTGCTCTGAAGGAGCAAACAGAGCGGTGAGAGTTAGTCAGAGCTCCTGTGAAGGGGCAATAGAGAGCACTGAGAGTTCAAGCTGCTTTGGAGGGGAAACAGAGAGCGCTGAGATTTAGTCAGAGCTGCTCTGAAGGGCAATAGAGAGCGGTTAGAGTTAGAGCTGCGTTAAATTGGGAACAGAGAGTGCTGTGAGTTAGAGCTGCATTGAAGGGGCATCTGAGATCGCTTAGAGTTAGAGCTGCTGTGAAAGGTAAACAGAGAGAGGTCTGAGAGTTAGGGCAGCGTTGAAGGGGCAACATGGAGTGCTGAGAGATAGAGCTGGTGTGAAGGGGCAACAGAGAGTGGAGAGAATTAGAGCTGTTGTGAAGGGGCAACACAGAGCACTGAGAGTTAGAGCTGCTGGGAAGGGGCAACACAGAGCGCTGAGATTTAGTCAGAGCTGCTCTGAAGAGGCAACAGCGAGCGCTGAGCGATAGAGCTGCGTTGAAGGGGCAAGAGAGAGCGATGAGGTCCAGCTGCTGTGAACGGGCAACTGAGAGCGCTTAGAATTAGAGCTGCTCTGAAGGAGCAAACAGAGCGGTGAGAGTTAGTCAGAGCTCCTGCGAAGGGGCAATAGAGAGCGCTGAGAGTTAGAGCTGCTGTGAAGGGGCAACACAGAGCACTGGAAGTTAGAGCTGCTGAGAAGGGGCAACTGACAGCGCTTAGAGTTACAGCTGCTGTGAAGGGGCAACACAGAGCGCTTGAGAGTCAGTCAGTGCTCCTGTGAAGGGGCACCAGAGATCGCTGAGAATTAGAGCTGCGTTGAAGGGCAACAGAGAGCGGTGAGAGTTAGAGCTGCGTTAAAGTGGGAACAGAGAGTGCTGTGAGTTATAGAGCTGCACTGAAGGGGCAACTGAGAGCGCTTAGAGTTAGAGCTGCTGTGAAGGGGAAACAGAGAGAGCTCTGAGAGTTAGAGCTGCGTTGAAGGGGCAACACGGAGTGGTGAGATTTAGCGTTGCTGAGAAAGGGCAACACATAGCGCTGAGAGAGCTCCTGTGAAGGGGCAGCAGATAGCGGTGAGAGGTAGTTAGAGCTGCTGTGACTGTGCAAGAGAGAGAGGTGAGAGTTGGGACTGCGTTGAAGGGGCAGCACAGAGCGCTGAGAGATAGAGCCGGTGTGAAGGGGCAACAGAGAGCGCTGAGATTTATTCAGAGCTGCTCTGAAGGGGCAACGGTCAGGGCTGAGAGTTATATCTGCTATGAATGGGCAACAGAGAGCGCTGAGATTTAGTCAGAGCTCCTCTGAAGGGGCAACAGAGCGCTCTGAGAGTTAGAGCTGCTGTGAAGGGGCAACCGAAAGCGCTGAGATTTAGTCAGTGCTACTCTGAAGGGCAACAGAGCGCGCTGAGATTTATTCAGAGCTGCTCTGAAGGGGCAGCAGTCAGGGCTGAGAGTTATATCTGCTATGAATGGGCAACAGTTGAAGGGGCAGCACAGAGCGCTGAGAGATAGAGCTGGTGTTAAGGGGCAACTGAGAGAGCTCAGCGTTAGAGCTGCTGTGAAGGGGTAACACAGAGCACTGGAAGTTAGAGCTGCTGAGAAGGGGCAACTGAGAGCACTTAGAGTTACAGCTGCTGTGAAGGGGCAGCAGACAACGCTTGAGAGTCAGTCAGCGCTCCTGTGAAGGGGCACCAGGGATCGCTGAGAATTAGAGCTGCATTGAAGTGGCAACACGGAGTGCTGAGATTTAGCGTTGATGAGAATGGGCAACACATAGCGCTGAGAGTTAGAGCTCCTGTGAAGGGGCAACAGATAGCGGTGTGAGGTAGTTAGAGCTGCTGTGAGCGGGCAAGAGAGAGAGGTGAGAGTTAGAACTGCGTTGAAGGGGCAGCACAGAGCGCTGAGAGATAGAGCTGGTGTGAAGGGGCAACAGAGAGCGCTGAGATGTAGTCAGAGCTGCTCTGAAGGGGCAACAGTCAGGGCTGAGTGTTATATCTGCTATGAATGGGCAACAGTGAGCTCTGAGTTACAGCTGCGTTGAAGGGGCAACACAGAGCGTTGAGAGTCAGGGCTGCTGTCAAGCGGAAAGAGAGAGTGGTGAGAATTAGAGCTGCTGTGAAGGGGAAACAGAGAGTGGAGAGAGTTAGAGCTGTTGTGAAGGGGCAACAGAGCGCTGAGAGAGCTGCTGTGAAGGGGCAACACATAGCGCCGAGATTTAGGCAGAGCTGCACTGAAGAGGCAACAGCGAGTGCTGAGCGTTAGAGCTGCGCTGAAGGGGCAATAGAGAGCGATGAGGTTTACAGCTGCTGTGAACGGGCAACTGAGAGCACTTTGAATTAGAGCTGCTCTGAAGGAGCAAACAGAGGGATGAGAGTTAGTCAGAGCTCCTGTGAAGGGGCAACAGCGAGCGCTGAGAATTAGAGCTGCATTGAAGGGGTAGCAGAGCTCGCTGAGGTTTAGAGCTGCGTTGATGGGGCAACAGAGAGCGCTGAGGTTTACAGCTGCTGTGAAGCGGCAACTGAGAGCGCTTAGAATTAGAGGCGCTCTGAAGGAGCAAACAGAGTGGTGAGAGTTAGAGCTCCTGTGTAGGGGCAACAGAGAGCCTGAGAGTTAGAGCTGCGTTGAAGGGGCAACACAGAGGGCTCTGAGTTGAGGGTATTGCCTGAAACCTTCTATTGGTTTTTGTTTTTAACATTTTTATTGGAGTATAATTGCTTTACAATGGTGTGTTAGTTTCTGATTTACAACAAAATCAATCAGTTATATATATATATATGTTTCCTTATTTCTTCTCTCTTGCATCTCCCTCCCTCCCACCCTCCCTATCCCACCCCTCCCTGTGGTCACAAAGCACAGAGCTGATCTTCTGTTTAATTGTACTAGGGAAATGTGAAAAAATATCCTTGGGCTCGTGTCGTGGTCACTGTGGGTGTGTGCATTGCCGGAAGGTGGGTGTGTGCATTGCCGGAAGGAGGACGGGTGTGTGTGTCCTGTGTTTTCCGGCACCACCTCCGAGCCAGCTGCAGCAGTGCTGGCCTGAGTAATAGGAAGTGTGCCAGGACACTTGGACCTTGACACCAACCCAGAGAGAGATTTCAGCCATTGACAAATATTTACAAACATGAATGGGCACTTCTTAACTCTGTGCCAGAGATGAAAGGAATGCAGAATTTTTTAATCAATTTTATTTGAAGTATATTTTTTTACAACGTTGTGTTAGTTTCTGCTGTACAGCAAAGTAATTCAGTTATGCATATATATGCATTCTTTTTAATAATCTTTTGCATTATTTATATATTTTTTAACATGTTTATTGGAGTATAATTGCTTTACAATGGTGTGTTAGTTTCTGCTTTATAACAAAATGAATCAGTTATACATATACATATGTTCCCATATCTCTTCCCTCTTGCATCTCCCTCCCTCCCTCCCTATCCCACCCCTCTAGGTGGTCACAAACCACTGAGCTGATCTCCCTGTGCTATGCGGCTGCTTCTCACTAGCTATGTATTTTACATTTGATAGTGTATATATGTCTGTGCCACTCTCTCACTTTGTCACAGCTTACCCTTCCCCCTCCCCTTATCCTCAAGTCCATTCTCTAGTAGGTCTGTGTCTTTATTCTTGTCTTGCCCCTAGGTTCTTCATGACCTTTTTTTTTCTTAGATTCCACATATATGTGTTAGCATATGGTATTTGTTTTTCTCTTTCGACTTTTACTTCACTCTGTATGACAGACTCTAGGTACATCCACCTCACTACAAATAACTCAATTTCGTTTCTTTTTATGAGTAATATTCCATTGTATATATGTGCCACATTTTTTTTATCCATTCATCTCTTTTTTTGTTTTGTTTTGTTTTTTGCGGTACGCGGGCCTCTCACTGTGTGGCCTCTCCCGTTGCGGAGCACAGGCTCCGGACGCGCAGGCTCAGCGGCCATGGCTCATGGGCCCAGCCGCTCCGCGGCATGTGGGATCTTCCCGGACCGGGGCACGAACCCGTGTCCCCTGCATCGGCAGGCGGACTCTCAACTACTGCGCCACCAGGAAAGCCCCCTCATTGTAGTTTTGTTTGTTTGTTTGTTTGTTTTTTTGCGGTACGCGGGCCTCTCACTGCTGTGGCCTCTCCCGTTGCAGAGCACAGGCTCCGGACGCGTAGGCTTAGCGGCCATGGCTCCGCGGCATGTGGGATCTTCCCGTACCGGGGCACGAACCTGTGTCCCCTGCATTGGCAGGCGGACTCTCAACCACTGCGCCACCTGGGAAGCCCCCTCATTGTAGTTTTGATTTGCATTTCTCTAATGATTAATGATGTTGAGCATTCTTTCATGTGTTTGTTGGCAATCTGTATATCTTCTTTGGAGAAATGTCTATTTAGGTCTTCTGCCCATTTTTGGATTGAGTTGTTTGTTTTTTTTTTATATTGAGCTGCTTGTAAATTTTAAAGATTAATCCTTTCTCAGTTGCTTCATTTGCAAATATTTTCTCCCATTCTGAGGGTTGTCTTTTTGTCTTGTTTGTGGTTTCCTTTGCTATGCAAAAGATTTGAAGTTTCATTAGGTCTCATTTGTTTATTTTTGTTTTTATTTCCATTTCTCTAGGAAGTGGGTCAAAAAGGATCTTGCTGTGATTTATGTCAGAGTGTTCTGCCTATGTTTTCCTCTAAGAGTTTGATAGTGTCTGGCCTTACATGAAGGTCTTTAATCCATTTTGAGTTTATTTTTGTGTATGGTGTTAGGGAGTGTTCTAATTTCATACTTTTACATGTACCTGTCCAGTTTTCCCAGCACCACTTATTGAAGAGGCTATCTTTCCTCCACTGTACATTCCTGCCTCCTTTATCAAAGATAAGGTGACCATATGTGCGTGAGTTTATCTCTGGGCTTTCTATCCTGTTCCATTGATGTATATTTCTGTTTTTGTGCCAGTACCATACTGTCTTTATTACTGTAGCTTTGTAGTATAGTCTGAAGTCAGGGAGCCTGATTCTCTTTTGCATTATTGAATATAGGACATTGAATACAGTTCTCTGTGCTATACAGTAGGACTCTGTTGTCTATCTATTCTCTATATAAAAGCTTACATCTTCTAACCACCTCCCCCTTGGCAAACACCAGTCTGTTCTGTATGTCCATGATTCTGTTTTTGTTTCATAGATAAGTTCATTTGTGTCCTATTTTAGATTCCACATGTAGGTGATATCGTATGGAATTTGTCTTTCTCTTTCTGATTTACTTCACTCAGTATGAAAATCTCTTGGTCCATCCATATTTCTGCAAATGGCATTATTTTGTTCTTTTTTATGGCTGAGTAGTAAGGAATGTAGAATTTTTTTTAATGACCCATTTCCAGGTAGAAAAACGTTTAATCTGGAATGGGCCAGTTGACCCTACCCAAGGGCAGAAAAGCATTCACAGATATATGTTGGAAACACAGAATTCGGTAAATATAATAAAGAACTTAGCTAAGTGGTTTTTCCTGCTTTTCTCCATCAGTGAAGCCTAACATCGTCTCTTCTTATGTGTTTCATTATTTTCACTGAATAATGGGATATAATAGGTTGTGGGAATCTGAGTGACCATGTGGTGCAGTGGTTTCCAAGTTTGTTTTAGCCACAGAAACCTTGTTTGCAAGTGATGTCTCCCCTGAAAACTCAGTAGTATACAAAGGAGAGCAGCCCCTTCCACCCCTCATCCCATTCCTGGAAGAGCGCAATTTAAGCACCATTAATCTAGTCCAACCTTCACATTTGCAGGCGAGGGGCCTGGTGACTTGTGACACTACCAGGCACTGTCACGCAGCCTGGACCAGGGCGACACATTTCCTGAGCCATTTTCCAAAGGAATTCTTTCAGATCTTTGAATTTACTTATATGAAAATTATACAATAATCAGTAACATTATTAAATATTTATAGTGTACCCAGCACTGTGCTAAGTGCTTCACATGGATTTATTTTATCCTCATGAGGTATACTTTTATCCTTGTGAGGATACTTTCATTATCCCCATTTTAGAGGTGAGGAAACAGGAACGAAGAGATTAGTAACTCTTGAGGCCACACATCCCTGAAGCAACAGGTGTGGATTTGAATGCAGGTGCTCTTACTCTGTGAGGCGTTAGTTAAACTTGTTTCCATTAATATCTAATGTCCCCTTTATTAAGAAGGATAAAATTAAATCGGGCTGGAGTCATAAAATTGCAGTTATTTAAATTGCCATTGAGATAGACTAACGTGCAAATAAACTACATTTCTACAACTCAATTTAAAAATAATTTTTTGGATCTTATATTTGGATAGTGTTTCGTAAAGAGGTTATGTCAGGTCCATGGTTGAGTAACCAGTGAGCCTCTCTTTAAGGCTTATTCCTGTTTTCAAATGCTAATGAATGACTGTGAACATTTCCTGTTTGGAGACCAGGCCGTTGGTCCCGTTTGCATGCACAGTGGTAACACTGACCCCACAGGTCGGGGAATACTTTAGCTGGGAATGACTTGGTCCCTTGATTCTCTTCCGAGGACACTCCTCCACCGTCTGGAAGAGCTAAAGCCCCGTGGACCCAGCTGGAAGCCAGCAGAGGATGAGGCGTGGGTGTCTGTGCCTTTTACCGTTTGGTCCAGCCAGGCAGTCGACAGTAGTTGGCTCTTCTCATATACAAAGAAACAGCCACCTTTTGAAATTACTCAGACATAAGTCTGATGGCAAATCATTTGGGTAATTGCCAGTGACACATTTCGGGAGTCAGTGGTACAGTGTGTTTAGGTTGATTTGTTTAGATTGATTGATGGTTCAGAGTCTTTTGATCTCACTGCAGTGATCATGACGCAGGTTTACACTCTAGCTACTGTGTCATGTATTTATTTGAAAGGTTCCAAAATGTGGCAATTACGTACATAATAGTTGGAGATTTAGACCAGATGATGGATGCCCCCTTACGTTCTTTCCTTTTTTAAAAAAAAATAAAAAACAAGGTGTGAATATTCAGTCCTCTTTAAATTAGAAAATAAATTTTCAGCATATTCCCAACGTAAATTGTGCTGCAATTTGCCCTGAGAAAGAAAAAAGAAAAAAAAGGAAAAGTTCTACTATGTCTGATGGTTGGCAAGAAAACACAGGATGGACTCTGGTTTTGTGATGGAAGGACCACATAGATTAGCCCATATAATTGGCCATGAGCTTGTTTCCATTGAGCAAGTCAGCCTGGGCAGGGAGGGGCCTGTCACCGCAGCTCTGGCAGCAGGAGCTCCACGAGGGGTGTGGAAGGGACCAGCCAACAGCAGCAACCCCTTCCATTTACCCAGTAGTTCCTGTGTTGGATGCTGTCAAGTTCTGGAAATCGGGGAGTTACTTTCTCAGAGTTTAAATTCTAGCAGAATGCAACAGTGTTTTAAAACAGTGATTGCATGTACTTTGGGGGAGCTCAGGAGTAGATATCCTTTCCTGTTTTCATGAGCTCTGCTGGATTTCCTAAATGAGGACTCCATTGAGGTGAAGTTCACGTAAGACTGGGAATTACTCTAGTATGCATACCCTTTGGGAGCCTGTTTTTAGGCTTATCACAATGGCCTTTACTGATTATATTTCTTAATAAAGTGATTTGATTTTATACTAACTTACAGGTGATTGGATTTTTATTAGAGATACTCAGACAATTCACACAGAATTATAGACATTTAAAGCTGATGGGCACTTTAGCCATCACCCAGCCGAACTTCCTCCATTTCAGATAATGGTATTGAACTTCCCTGCCTTTTTGTGTGTTAGAAAATCCTGCTGGAGGATGCAGGGTTGGGGCAGTGCTGTGATTTTGGAACTGATGTGAACAGCAGCAGCCATTTCCTCTTCCTTTGTGATTTTATTTTGAGCTTTGGTGGCAGCTATTCTACCTATTTGATAATCATAGTCATAAATACTATTTAGCTGATTCTAGTTTTACAGTTTACTGAGTAGCCTCACTTTTCTCAGATGATCAGTTTCCTTTCTTATTTTAGCACAAGCTCATGGTTGACTGTGAAGATCAGCCTCATTCCATCAGCAAACATTTTGTGAGGATGCACCTTCTATGTGCTGGGCCCCACGTTAGAAGACAGGGGCACGAAGGTGGTTAAGGTGCAATCCTACCCTCACAGGGCCTGTCCTCTAGTCAGGGAGGTAGATGCCTAGGCAGATGCTGGAAGCCTGTGGTAAATGCAGTGGTGGAGAGATGAACAGAGTATCTTTGAAACCCTGAAGGGGGGGTACCTAACCAGTGTGTTTTGGGGCCCCAAGACCACCCCTAGTTTCAGTGATTTGCTAGGACTCACAGAACTCAGAAACACTGTTATACTCACAATCACGGTTTATAACCATGAAAGGATACAGATTAAAATTGAGTGGAATCTAGAGAAGGCCAGGCACCAGCATCCAGGTGTCTCTCCCCTCGGAGTCATACGGACAGAGCTTAATTCTTCCACTAATGATGTGTGACAGCATGTACAGAGTGTTGCCGACCAGGGACGCTCGCCTGAGCCCTAGTGTCTTGGGCTTTTATTGGAAGCCAGTCACATAGGCAGGGCATGCTCACCTGTCTGAGTACCTTAGGGGGTTCTCAGGCTTCAACCCCTCCAGAGGTTAGATAGCACGTAAGCCAAGTTCCCCCATAATTCACATTGTTAGCATAAACTTTCTGGGATGGCCTGAGGCCCCAGGTAGACAAAGACATTCTTTATCAGGCAGGATATTCTGAGGGCTTAGAGTTTATCTCCCAGGAGCAGTCAAAGTCCAGTCTCTTCTTTGTAACGTGCAACATTGGAGCATCCCAGGCCTGCTGAGTTAACCCTTTACTGTAAAGCCAGGCAGGCATTAGCACAACTGGTGAAGGGAGAGGAAATGATGTTAGTATGGGAAGGCTTCCTGAAGGAGGTGACCCTAGGACTGACCAGTATTACTCATGTTTTATCTTCTTTCGCTGCTCTATGGTTATTGAACTTTGATCTTGCATTTTCAGTGTTCTCAACTGTTAGATGAGAATCTAAAAGATGAGTACTTTGAGGAGATCATGGAAGAATATGAAGATATTAGACAAGACCATTATGAGTCTCTCAAGGTAAGTGACAAAAACAGGTCCCCGCTTGTTTGGGTAATAAAAGATCCTACAGTTTTTTGTTTTTTGTTATTTTTGGCCGCGTCAGGTCTTAGTTGCGGCACGCAGGATCTTCGTTGCGGCACGCGGGCTTCTCTAGTTGTGGCCCGTGGCTCCAGGGTGCACGGGCTCGGTAGTCGCGGTGCGCGGGCTCTCTAGTTGTGGCGCACGGGCTTAGTTGCCCCACAGCATGTGGGATCTTAGTTTCCTGACCAGGGATTTAACCTGCATCCCTTGCATTGGAAGGCGGATTCTTAACCACTGGACCACCAGGGAAGTCCGATCCTACAGTTTTTAATGTGAATTTGCTGTTTGGAGGAGGGGAAGGTTTGGGATCATTTTTGGGAGGTCCTACTTTCTAGTTCACATCAGCGTTCTTCAGTGTTCCCAGTAATTTTGGGTTATATTAAGGTTAATTTTATTTATTCCTCCAAACATGTACTGAGTAAGAAGTAGGTGTTGGGTGCTGTGCTGGCTGCCACTTATGAGAATGAATAAAACATGAGCTCATAGGCAGCAGGGAGATGGGGACTGAGTGTACCGGGGTGGCTCCCACAGAGCCTTATGCTTGAGGAAATATGGAAGAGAATGCAGACATTAGGCAGGACCAGTGTCAGTCTCTCTGCCTGATCGCCCGAAGCTCTCTGTGCAGAATAATGTTTCAAGAACTGGCCCTCTGTAGACTAGCTTCAGGAGATGCATGGAGACTAGGCATGATGACTCCTTAGAGGTCGTTGGGATATTTCTTCCTGGTTATCTGCTTGCTGGGCCTTGTGTATGGGGAGGCGGGGGGTGTATTTCAGGGGTGGCCAGGTAAGTGAAATGGGATAACAGACAGCGAGACGGGAACAAGTTTCTGAGGCGTCAGCTGGACCAGGGCACTGTGGTTGGCCTTCCCCTTCCTTAGTTTGCCTACGTTTGGCTGTTTCTTGGTTCTGCCTTCTGGGCCTCAGGGCGGTCGGTGGCCACCAGTTAATCCCAGCCTCAGGTGAAGTACAGGCAGGAGGCCTCACGGTGAAGGCTGCAGGTCCGCCTTGCATTTACGTATCCATATGTAACGGGTGCTCATTGCATCTTTACTCTCTATTGTTCTAGTGCTGATGTGAAGCCATATTGGATGAAAAAGGAAGAGCTTTCTAGGATATGAATTTTCATGAATAAAAGCATATTTTTTCTTGCAAAACTTATTTACTAGCTTCCTTGGGCATGCTTTCATAGTAGCAGCTGAAACGCTGAGTCTCTGACTGAATAACTTTTCCTTTTTTCATAGGAAAGAAGATACTTAACCTTAAGGCAAGCTAGAGAAAGCGGTTTCCATATTGACTGGCTGTCAGAGCCTCCCCCAGGTCTGTATGGCTATTGGTTAGAGAAAAGTGCATGTGATAACTGTGCGCTGAAGAGATGTTTGCATTTACTGAGCAGCAGAATCAAACAGGCAGCTAAAAACTCTTAATTATGTTCAGTGATGATCAAAAATAAAAGTCTACAGGTGCCATTTATGGAGAACTAAACACTGTCCTGAGATTGACCTGCAGCGGCTCTGAGTCCTTGACACAGGAAGTGCTATTATCCCCACTTTTACTTGAAGAAACTGAGTTTCGGGTAATGACTTGGGAGGTTACTAGCATTCTATCTCTGATCTGTCTTCTAAACCCGTACTCTTGCCTCTGTGCTTTGTTTGAGTGGGCCTCCTTCAGGTTGAAGCCAGTTCTAGAGACCTGCCTGGGTGGTGCTGTCACTACCTTGGCCTAGGTCCCAGGCGGGCCCAAGTGCAGACGTGGAATGTCTGAAATTGCAAATGCCTGTGCGTTGACCAGACCTTAAAACATTGCAGTGAAGCAGGCTCTCCTATTTTTGTTCACTCTCATTCTCTCTTGGATGCTTCCCTCTTTTGATTTCTTTCATTTGGTTTCTTGCCCTTCTGATTTCTAGCCACTTTTCTTGCCTTGCATAGGTGTTCATGAAGGAATAAAATGTGCAAGACGTTTTGACAGGTTCAAAGAGGCATGTGATACGAATGCAAAATCGAGACAGGGTGAACAGGGGTTATATTAATTGAATCTGTATTTCCAAGGTAACATCTCAAATCCACTTTCATTGCTCATGACCCCCGTGTTCTGCACACACTCAGCAGAGTGGATTAAATTGGAAACGTAGATGAGCTGGGTTCTAGATTCAGTCCTGCTGAGTTCAGTGCGGTTTAGTGAGAAGAAGGCAGATGGGGACGTGGGAGGCTTGGGTTCTGATCCCAAGTGACCTTGAGCATATTGCTTCCATGTTTGACAGTTTCTAATATGTAAAAAAGAAGTTACTTTATGGAAATGTGAGGATAAAATAAGACATGTAAACCTTAGAAAAAATATAAATCACTATATAGTCCAAACTATTATTTTCTCTTTTCCTTTCAGTATGAAATTGGAAAAATATCACAAGGGGGAGCCCATTTTAGCCAGGCCAAGCGTCCAAAATACATGTCAGTGGCAATAGTCCACTGAAGGCCTGCAGCACCAGGTGGCAGTGGTGACACTTTTCAAGTGGCTGTTTAAGCCCCATGTAGGGCCCCTAAGGACAACCCAGCCTTAGCGTAGTTGCAAGAAGTCAATAAAGAGAGAAGGAAAGGTTCTTCTCTCTAGGTCTTTGGTGGTAAAACCTCAAACACATCTCCAACTCTGGCCGACAAGCTCATTCAAGAATAACACCCTTGAGTGACCCAGAAGCAGAGCGTTTCCCTGACTTTCCAGGCAGGGTGGCACTTCAGTCAGGAGAATAGCTGTAATTTCTTTTTCATTACCAAACAAACCAGCATAATGGAATATTTACAAAGCAAGGATTGTCCTGTATAATAAAAAGATGACCAGGAACACATGGGGGAAAGCTACCATGAACTATGTCAAAAGGTAGAGATTTCCAGGCAAAATTAAGAAGCTGCACATACTTTTCTTTTCCTGTACTTTCACCTCTCACTGTTACTGTCTAACGAGGGAAAAATACTCTTGAGACTTCCGTGTTACCCCTGAGCACCTGAGCGTGGTGCTTTAGTTTAAGTTCTCTGATCCTTATTTGCAGATCAGGAAACTGAGGGCGTGAGGGCTGGGAAACGGGCAGCGGAGTGGTCACCTTGGACCCCAGCCTAACCAACCGGGACTTGGTGGCGCGGGGCGGTACTGGTGCCCCAGGAAGCCCAGTGGCACCGTCTGTCTCTGAAGTCTTCACCAGTATTTCACTTAGGATCTTTTTTAGATTCACAAGGAGGCGTAAAGAAGACTGTATTGAACATTCGTGTACCTCCACCAGGCACTTAAGGAATAAGCTACTGCCCACTTAAAAAAGACAAAACCATACATGTGGGAATTACTGTGAGCCCCTCCCTCCCCTGCAGGATCCTGAATTTGATGCCTCATTTCCGTGCATTTCCGCAGACTTCGATTATGTGCATATGTTCAGTAGGCAATACATTGATCGATTATTGATTCATGTTTTTAAACTTTATGGAAGTGGCCTGTTACATGTGTATTTCTCCAGTGCTCTTTCTTTTAGTATCATCTTCATTTGTACAAGTGAGATCAACCCCAGTCTGTCTTGTTTCTTGGGCGGGGGTGTTGGTGGGGAGGGTTGAGGGAAGAGTTTCCAAGGGCGGTGCAGTCAGTCAGCTGCAGGGGAAGAAGAGGTTTTTTTAAGATGTGCTGGCGAATTACTCCTTCTCCTCAGTAATTTCAAGTTCCCCTCTTTGTAAAACAACTCCTCCGGGTGACAGGAGGGAGGCGGAGCGTGGGAGCCAACAGAGCGGGAAGGCCTCCCGCAGGCGGCACCAGGCATGAGTGGCACTGAGCCCCAGGCCGGTGCCAGGGTTCACACCTCTCACTCTGTCCTGTAGTGAAGCCCACATTCCTTGGGACTCGGGTCTTTGAAGACTACGACCTGCAGAAGCTGGTGGACTACATTGACTGGAAGCCTTTCTTCGATGTCTGGCAGCTCCGGGGCAAATACCCAAACCGAGGCTTTCCCAAGATATTTGACGACAAAGCTGTAGGTTAGTTCAGTAAGTCCTTCCATCCTGCTCTGGTATCCGAGACATGGTCTTGGGACTTCGAAGACAAGAATAGATGGTGAGCAGCGGGGTGGATTATGCAGGAGAGAGTTTACTGTTATGACATGATGAAGGGTACTGTTCCATCCGCTCGGCTCTTTGACAGTTTGTAATCTGCTGGGTTGGTCCTTATTTACTGACTACATTTCGCATTTCATTTATCCATTCTTTACTAAATGTTTATTGACATCGGTTACATGCTGGGCACTGGGGATAAACAGAAGAAAAATGTATCAAAAAGAAGATGTATCATCGCTGCCGTCTGGTACCCGGCTGGCTGGTGCAGCATTGGAGGGTGATTCCCGTACAGCAGGACGAGCTCCTGCTGCGGGACCAAGGCCCAGCTTCTGTGGACACAGGGAAATGAGTCAGACCTCAGAGTGGGACATCAGGAGAGGCTTCCTGGAGGAGGTGGTGTTTGAACTGCTTTTTGAAGATTAGTGGGAGCTACTGGGCCTGGGACTGGGAATGTGAGGTGGTGATGAAGAAAAGGACACTCCAGGCCGAGGAGACCGAGTGGGAAGGCACAGACACATGGGCTGATTTGGGGACCGGCAAGGAGGCTATTGTGCCTGCTGGGGAGGGGCTGGGGGTGACAAGCTAGTTGATAGATAAACTGCTAGCCCTGCGTCTCGCTGTCAGCCGTGCCCCCAGAGACATGGGACCGAAACACTAAGCCCTTCAAAGGGTTCTGTAACAGCCAGCTCAGAGGGAGGTGGGGGGTGGACTGGTGGGTGTGTGGGGTTAGGGCTGAGGGGAGCCTGGGAGAGTGGCCCTTGCCCACTTCCTGGGGGGGCCCTGGGGTGCGTGTTAGGTGCTGTGACTCAGCGGCTCCCAGGCTAGCCGAGGTGCAGCAGTGGGCAAGGGCCTCTCATTCTGATCTGCTCCCGGGTGATCACAGATGAGCAGTTGAGTGGCTTAAGCAGGGCTGGCCAGGCCCGGGCAGAAAGCCTAACTCTAACCCCGCTGGCTCCTGCCGGAACCAAGTGAGGGCCTGATGGGCCCTGGCCTGGGCCATCCAGGAGCAGCACTGAAGTCACACTCCACTCCTCAGGCTGTTCTGCACCCCCAGGGGTCACGGTGAGGTCAGGGGAGCTGTCTGTGCACGAGGAACGTGGTGGTGGAAGGGTCTGGCCTGCCTTGTCTCGCTCTCTGTCTGACACATTGCTGCACGGAGCCAAGAGCTGGCTCTCTGCCTTTTGTTAAATGGAAAAATAAGTGGCTTGAGCTGGCGAAGCAGTCTGTGTACGGGAGCTTCACTTAGCAGAACTGCTGAACCCTTAGCTCATGCACCTGGGGTTGCTGATGGCAAACACTGATTTTTAAAGTATTTGAGGGGAAAAGAGAGGGGTGAAGAGAGAAGATGACTGAGGAGAGGTAGTAGTTTTAAAAAGAAGCATGCTTTGCTGGTTATTATTGGCATCTCTAAGTGAATTCTTACGATATTTTCCTAACAGGTGAAGAAGCCAAAAAAGTCTATGATGATGCCCAAACTATGCTGCAGGCACTGATTAGTCAGAAGCAGCTCCACGCCAGGGGTGTGGTTGGGTTCTGGCCAGCGCAGAGCAGCCAGGACGACATCCACCTGTATGCGGAGGGCGCGGCACCCCAGGCCGTGGAGCCCATCGCCACCTTCTACGGACTCAGGCAGCAGGTGCGGAGGCCGTGCGGCCAGCAGACACATTGCCCTACTCTTTGTTTTAAGCACTCACAAAACATAAATAAGAATGGTGTAAGTTTGAACTTTGTGTAAGCATAGCTCTGCCCCACCTCACCCCAAATGACCAGTCACAGCCCCGAGCTCAAGGCATTTGTGATATAGAGAAGGGGCCAGTGTGGGTTTAGAAGCTGGGCCTCTCGGGCACCAGCAGGAGGGAGGTGTTTCCTGTCGGGGTTGGATGGGTGAGGAGAAACACTGCTGCTGCCTCGGAGGGTCATGCACAGGTGGACATTCACTTGCTCAAGAACATTGATTTGCATCTGGGCCTGTCATTAGGCTGGCGGCTCCTTTCTCAAGGCGAAGACGGGGGGAAGCAGACATTCGCTGGATGTCTACCAGGGGCCAGCTGCTTAGCAGGGCCCTTAATGGACCATCTTGTTTCATTTCCACACAACCTGTTGTCGGGCAGTTCATATGTTTCCATTTTGCAGAGATGAAAACGAAAGCTGATGGAGAGTGCGCTGAGCTGCGCAGCTCGGAGGGGAGAGCCCAGCCTGTCCACACCCTGATGGCTGTTCTCTCATGCCACTGGCTTCTCCCGGGTCATAGAACAGGCTCTCCTCCACACAGCTCCCTCTCCTATGACCCCACCTTTAAACATGCAAATCTGTAAGCATGTCCCTTTAGCTGCTATAAAAAATGAGCTGGGGCTTCCCTGGTGGTGCAGTGGTTGAGAGTCCGCCTGCCGATGCAGGGGACACGGGTTCGTGCCCCGGTCCGGGAAGATCCCACATGCCACGGAGCAGCTGGGCCTGTGAGCCATGGCTGCTGAGCCTGCGCGTCCAGAGCCTGTGCTCCGCAACGGGAGAGGCCACAACAGTGAGAGGCCTGCGTACCGCAAAAAAAAAAAAAAAGCTGCCCTGATCAAGAATCGGAGCCAGAATTCACCAGTCATTAACAAAGGACAGTAGCAAGTGCTTCTCGCATGGTCTTATTACCATTTTCAGTCATTCAGGAGTGATAGTATTGCTTTTAATCATAATCACAATGTAATTCATAATGTCAGATGTTTTAACTATAACAACGTCTGAGGGAATCCTTAAACTTGGGACATTAAACAGTACCATAACAAGTTAAACGGGGACAGCTACACCATTACTGTGTGCACCCAGGCCCGGTACATCCTCAGTCTCTGCACCCAGGCCTGGTGCATCCTCACTCCGTGCACTCAGGCTCAGACACCTCAGAACACAGGAGGATTCTAATGTTAAGTTCTAGCCCCTCCTCACTAGGGAACTGGTGACTTTTCTTTTAAAGAAGTAATTAAGGTCAGAAACCTCCACCCTGGCCTGAATTTCCATCCTTCAAGCCCTGTGTCCTCTGACCTCTTTTTACATCCAACACCATTCATGTCCAGGCAGTCTGTGGGGGACTGTATTAGGGCATTTAATATAATGACTTTTCAAAGTACGTGTATTACCTACCCAGATAGCTATTTCTAAGGATGTGCTTTTTTCCAGTATGCTGGAAAATTCTGGCTGCAGCGACTTACTGCTCCGGGAGTCTTCTGTTCTGAGTGGCTCTGATCGCTGTCTATTTTAAAGAGCTGTGTGGCTCTGTGACCTGTCTCTCCTTGTGGTGCTGGGAAACTTTGTTTCTCCTGGCTTTTGTTAGCAAAGAGCAGTTGTTGGGCAGAGTACAAGTGGAAGGCAGCTCCTCCCTGCATAGCTGGCCCTGGCTCTGTGACATTTCCACTTGCCTTTATCAAATACCTTCTTGTCTGCAGCCACTTAACTGTTTTTTGCCCAGTGTCGATTAGACTGTACTTGTTTCCAGAGCTGGCAAGCAAATAGCTGTGAAGCTTCTGGGTTGACTGCTCATTAATTGATCTGTCCTAAGCAGTGTTGTATAGTGGTCAAGAGCATTGGTTGTGGATCAGACCCATGGGCCTGCCACTGTCTGACCTTGAACTAGTTCTTCAAGCTCTCGCTGCCTTGGATTTCTTGTATAAAATGGAGCTGGTGGTGTCACTTACTTCACAAGGTTGTTGAGAGGATTGGATTAGTTAATTCGTATAAAGCACCAAGACCAGTGCCTGACACAGTCAGCACTCAGTAAATATTAGTCATTTGTTATTTACCTTCTCAGCAAACGTGTTGATTGTGAAGTATGTGTAAGACCTTATTTGTCAGCTCAATAGCAGGGATAAGTCAGTCATCAGCTGAAGATGGAAAGCAGGCAAGGATGGCCACCTGGCCTGAGGAGAGAACCCCAGAAGCAGATCCTGCTCAATTTTTTGATTGGTTTCAGGCCAGCCCAGCAGTGTCCTTAGCCATCCCCTGACCCACCGCCCGTGGTGGACAGCACGTGGCCCTGTGTTGCTGACCTTAGCCGTTTGTTGAACTGCTTCTGTCGATGTAAAGTAGAGGCTTACATACTTAGTGGACCCCTTTTGAACATAACTTTAGGATTTAATGTGGGTCTTGAATTGAAAACACTTTTGGAGGAAAAGAAAACCTTTTTATATGAATATTTAGGGTTCCAGTTCCTGTAGGCATTCAGTAAATGTTTGGTCAGTGTGTGAATGAGCGAGTTAACTGGTTTCTCGACTGTGTATGTCATTCCATGTCATATCTTTCTAAAAATCTCGTTCCATTTATTTATTCAACACATGTTTATTGAACACTCACTACATATCAGGTGCTCTCCTAAGTGCTGGGGATGTAACAGTGAACAAAAGAGCTCCATTTGAAGCTGTATTCTTGGGAAGGTGCCCGATTGCTCTTCTCTGTGTGTTGGTGCCAATTCCATGCTAATGGCCACTCTGCCCACTCCTTGTGTTTCAAGGCCGAGAAGGACTCTGCCAGCGCAGACCCCTACCTCTGCCTCTCGGACTTCATCGCCCCTCTGCACTCGGGCGTCCCTGACTACCTGGGTCTGTTTGCCGTTGCCTGCTTCGGGGTGGAGGAGCTGAGCAAGGCCTACGAGGAAGAGTGTGATGACTACAGCAGCATCATGGTCAAGGCGCTGGGGGACCGGCTGGCCGAGGTAGAGCCGTGGTGCCCTGAGGCCAGAGTGCGCGCGCACGTGTGCATGTGCGTGTGTGTGTGTTTGGCTCTGACAGCACACATACTCTTAAATCCTGTATTTTCGAGTCACTCTCACGCCTCATCTTTGGGCACAGAGCACCCTTCAGCGATGCTGTAGTTGGAGTGGCCCGTGGAGCCTTGACTTCATTGTCTTGGTTCTGGTGTCGCCCTGTGCTTGTGATTTGATGTTTTCCAGAGGACCCTGCAAAAAGCCAAACAGGTTCTGTTTCAGAGCTTCTCGTTCTGATGTTGGGCTCCCCTGTAGATCCCTCATCTTCCTCTGTCGGGTGGGGCAGCCTAAGCTGTGGGAGCTGCTCCCCTTTTCCCGAGGCTCACAGCAGAGTCACTGGCTGCTGTCATGGTCCCCGCTTCTCCTTCTGGCCACCATAAGCTGTAGCCTGAGCGTCAGAGAAAGGTCTGAAGGGCCTCGGATCCTCGGATCGTTGAATATGATCCTTGAGAGCCTGGGCTGAGGCCAGAACTGAGCCGCAGAGCAGCTGATGACAGTACAGATGAGTTGAGTCCCTGGCCCATCCCTCTCGCCGGTTCCCCCGCCTGCTGTCGGGTCAGGGAGGTGTGTTTGCGGGCGGGACAGAGGGCAGGAGGGAAGGCAGGAGAAGGGCTCCCGCCTCCATCCGACGGTGTGTTCCGCCCCAGGCCTTCGCCGAGGAGCTGCACGCGCGGGTCCGCAGGGAGCTGTGGGGCTACTGTGGCGGTGAGCAGCTGGCCGTGGCCGACCTGCGGAGGCTGCGCTACGAGGGCATCCGGCCGGCGCCCGGCTACCCCAGCCAGCCTGACCACACCGAGAAGCTGACCATGTGGAGGCTGGCGGACGTGGAGCGGCACACAGGTCAGCACCAGGCAGGCGCGCATCCTGCCTCACGTTACACACACGGTAGCGGAGGGAAGGCGTGCGGATGGAGCAGGTGGGGGACACGGAGAGGCTTACAGTGAGATCCCTGATCCCATCGTTTCTCACTTCCAGCAGTGTGTTCTAGTCCTTCACCTCCATATTATTATTATTATTTATTATTATTTTTTTTTGCGGTACGTGGGCCTCTCACTGCCGTGGCCTCTCCCGCTGCGAGCGCAGGCTCCGGACGCACAGGCTCAGCAGCCATGGCTCACGGGCCCAGCCGCTCCGCGGCATGTGGGATCCTCCCGGACTGGGACACGAACCCGTGTCCCCCACATCGGCAGGCGGACTCTCAACCACTGCGCCACCAGGGAAGCCCATATATTATTATTATTTTGACAGGAGGAAAAGAAACTCATTTCAATTCGTGCACATGGAGGCCCTGTAGAATTATTGTTGAGTAGTGGTCTTTTATCACCATTTTCAGGTTTATCAGTTTTCATTATTTTCTTTTCACCTACAATAGATGGGAGCTTAGCTGACTCACATCAGCCCGTACATCCCCTGCCCCATTTTCCTGTTACACGTGTGTCTCTCCACTATTGAGCGACCTTTGTAACCTTTAATAATGTATTTCATGTCGCTCTCTCCTTCCACCACTTCTAGGAGTGTCTCTGGACCCTCGTCTCACAGAATTCCCACACTTCCCTTCCGCTCCCTCTCTCTTTACTTCTGTACCACTGTGAACACAGTGTACTGTTTTCAGTGGCGTTCATCAAAAGCATGCCATCCACGCCGAAGACGTTAAAGGAATGTAGATGGACATGAAGAGCTATGAGGCTTATTGAATCTGGGCTGGCAGGATGGCAGCGGCTCCAGGAGACAGGAGACGGGGACTTGGGGACCCGTTTCTGCCGTAAGCCAGCTGGGCGACCTTTGGCAAAGCACCGAGCCTTTACGTCGCTCCATTGCCTTGTCCAGAAAGTGAATGGCGTAGACTAGATAGCCTTATTGTGGGCTCATCCTCAGTGGGGCCTGGCTGTCTGTCATTCCCCTAGTGGCCTTGGCCTCACAGGTGCACTTGGAGGTCCAGGTGGTGTCCGCATCTGCAGGGTTGGAGTCCTTGTCTAGAAGGCCCAGGCGTAGCCTCCATGGCTGATCTTGGAGGGCAGGCATAAGAATGTAGAGAGTCTTTTCCAGGCCTCTCCCCCCAGGTTAGAGGAGATCTGCACATCCTGAATTTGTTCATCACTTCGGCGGGAATTTGCTAGACGAGTCTGCCCACATCTTTCATGCTGTCTCACATGTCCACCTGGAAGGCACAAGCTCACTCTCATTCACTTGTAAACAAGAATATGCTGGGAGCCTACCACTCGGCAGGCCTGTCTCAGCACTGAACAAATGAACGTTTCTCCCCGTGCTGCTCTCCCCAGGCATTAGGTTAACAGAATCGCTGGCCATGGCACCTGCTTCAGCGGTATCCGGCCTTTACTTCTCCAATTTGAGGTCCAGATATTTTGCCGTGGGGAAAATTTCCAAGGACCAGGTAGGTTAGCTGTTTCATTGTGTGTGGCATCCCTAGATGCCTGTCTTGTTTTGAATGGAACTGTTAGACCTGTTTTATTTTACATGTGAGTGAGAATGAAATGAGAGGGAAAGGATGAAGAGATGTACTCCGGTTTATGTCTTGATTTGATTTCAGCCCACTGCCCCGTTTCTCACCCTGCCGTTTACACACAGACCAACCCTCCCACACCCCTGCCACACACACACCCCAGCCAGGCTCTCAGCCTGAGGTAGTTACGACATATTGTTTTTCTGCCCGGAAAATAAGGCACCTCGATGAATAGATAAATATCTGTCTCTATTTAACTCAGTGGATTACTATTAAGGCAAAAGACATAAAACGTACTTAATGTATCTTGGCGAATGCTGTGGAAACTTGAGTTCACAAAGTCTTATCATTTTGGTTTAATAAACTGCTTTTAATCTTTTGCAGATTGAGGATTATGCTTTGAGGAAGAGCATGTCTGTGGCCGAGGTTGAGAAATGGCTGGGACCCATTCTGGGATATGATACAGAATAACTTCTTTTTTTTTTTTAACCTTGTCTATACTTGTTTCCTCAAAGAAACACAGTCAAAAGTGCCTTAATAATAACAGCACAGCGGCCGCGAGCCTATCTGCATCTGGTTGACCTTTGTGCCGCTCCAGGTTGTGGACGTTTGGTGGGACCTTGTGGAAGAACAGAGTGTTCCTACAGTTCTTGGAAAACAAGCAGCTGTTTCCCAGGGGACTTTGAATGAAGAGCAGTGAGCAAGATCCGGGGGGGTCCCCAATTCCTCGGGACTAGGACAAGCCAGAGATGGAGGTCTTTTGCATTTCAAAGCAAGTCAACTTGCTTTTTTCATTTTTACCCCAGACCTAGGAGACCATTTCTTCCTTTCTTTCTTTTTTCTTTTTTTCTTTCTTTCTTCTTTCTCAGAGAAAAGCCTGAAAGTCAGTTGAATAGGGGTATGTGACCCTGTGGCAGAGTGATGCTGTGAGCAACGGGGCATTTTGTCCTGAGTGGTTAGAGCGGTTACTCTGACAGGGGAGAAGCATCACTCTGCTCTCTCTCCCGGGACCTCCTTTTCTGAAGCCTCGATTAGACGCCTGCAGAAGTCCCTGTGGCCAGAGGCATGCTCTCCCCACCGGCTTATCAGAGGTACTCAGGCTGCTGCTGGCCCTGGCAGGTCAGATACAGTCACGTTCTCCAAGCATTTTGTCCTCTCGTGATCTCATATTCCCTCGCCCTGAGGGGGGAAAAAGGAGGTGGGCGGAGAGAGTGGCCGCTAAGGGTAGTGAACAGCCTTGGGTTGTTTTCCGGAACTGAGTAGGCTCTCGGCTCAGCTGCGTGTCCATGCAGCGTGGATAGGTGAGCGGCATCACTCCACTCAGTTCTTCCTTTTTGGCGCTGCCCCAGCTCCAGACTCGCACGATATGGGAACAGCATGTGGACTTGTTTGTGGTCATCGCAGGGAGATGGTTAAGAACCAGGGCTTTGAAGTCAGACACACCCAGATTCGCGTTTCAGGTTTGCCGTGTTCTTGCTGTGCAACTGAAGTATCAGCACGATTTTCTCATCTGTGAAATGGAGACAAGAGAGACTAGCTCCTCTCTCACAGGCATGAGGTGTGGATTAAAGGAGGTGATGCACGTAGGCAGGTAACATGGGCTGCGGCGCACAGTGAGAGCTTGATAGACGGCAGCTTCTGTAGAGATCTCTAGGGGGTCCCCGAGCTCAGCACAGGGTAGGTGCTCATGGAAAGGGAATAAGAGATTAATGGAGGTGAAAAGATACTGGGGAAATGCATATGGGAACGACCGTGTTGAATATACTAGGTACCCTTTCTGGGATTAGAGCCCCATTGAACACAACGACTGGAGAGAGAAGCTACTGTCTATGTCATAGGCACCATCAGCCTTCATTGTCTGCGAGACAGTGCCCCCTCCCCTCATGATGTAAGCTGGCCTTGCCCCAAAGCAGTTATATCAAATATACACTCAGGTACATTGGAGGTGAAAGGGGAAAAAAACCTTAGCAAACGATAATCCTGCATAACTGTAGCATATACATGTTTACCTGCAGAGTAACATGCCTTCTTAGGCATCGCTTGCCCTTAAAGTGAAGAGAATTGTATGCTTTCTTTAGGTCCATTTAATCTGTGCTAGATTGAGACGGGGACTCATTTTCCCCGAGACGCTCAGGTGGAGGACTTATTTTCTCTTCCATAGCAGGTATGTTATTCTGGGTGGTGGCACATCCTTCTTTAAGAAAGAATAACCCCCTCCAAATATTTTAATGTATTTTATCCGAATTACAGTTGCTAAGAGTCTCCCAGTTTCATTAAGTATGCACCATATCTTTTCTCAACTAGTTATGTGTTGGAATGGCTTCCTTAAATGTATTGTTGATCTAATCCCATGATGGATGCCTTTTATCTAAAGACAAAAACAGTTTGTGCAAGTTCAAGTGCCTATATGTTCATTAAAGAATATAGAACATAGCTTGAAAACCCCTTAGTTTATGTCAGGTGACCTCAAAGGCAGGAAGGTGACCATTCTGCAGCCGGGGTCTTTTCTGTGTCTCTGCAGGTACGTCCAGAACCTCTCCTTGTCATCAACGTCCGTGGCTCTCACATCCACTCACTCACTCTCATCATTTCCATTAGGGATCCCATTTTTATTTTTTCCCTCTAAAGAAGCACTTGTTCGGAACCTTCCTCACTCTGCTGCTCACCCTGCTGTCTGTAACGTGGAGGCTGGTGTGTGGGATGGTGGTTGAGGTCAGGTCCTACAGCGCCCTGTTTCTCATCTGAGATATTCTGCCATCAGCCTCCCTCTATTCACAGCTGAGCTCATTTAGAGAAGAGTCTGCCCTCTTTCCATTTCTCTCAGGCTTGTCCTCGACAAATATCCGAGTGTCTACTCTGTGCCAACCACCTTCTCCTCCCATACTCTCTTTAACTCAGTGAAGTTAGGTTTTTTTTGTTGTTGTTGTTTGTTTTTTTTACCCATCTCTTCTGTCATTAGTGCCCTCTTAATTGTTAGATCCCGTGGCCTTTCCAGTGATCTTTCTTCTCTGGGTTTGGGCAATATTAACCACTTCTTCAAAAATCTCCTTTCCCTGGTTCCCCCTTGACTTCACTCTTCTGATTTACCTTCCATGTTTCTTGTAATTTCTTAGCTACTTTTATAGTTTTCTCTTCCTCTGCCCGTTTAAAGCCTGGTCCTCATGAGCCTGTCACTAGTTAACTTCTTAGTCATACAGTTTCAGTGGGCAATCTATCCAGACTCCTCTGTGCTGAATCACACCAAAGACTCGGTGTGTCTCAAACCAGTGTCATCTTACTCTTCTCGAATTCTCAGTGTACTCAGCAACAAACCTCAAACACACCCCATCTTTTTCTTGGACTCTTGCAGCTATCTAAAAAATTTGCACATGAAAGACACGCTTGTCCTCGTTTTAGCTGAGAAGGTAAAATGCATGTTTGAGGCAGGCAGTGTTTAGGTTAAGGCTTGACTGAGGATTTGCAGGATAGAGATGAAGAAGCAAGTAGAAACAAATGAAGAACCACAGTATCTTTGTTCATGAAGGTAGTAAGGGTATCAAACTTCCCAAAAATGATCTACAGATTCAATGCCATTTCCAGCAGAAATTCCCACAGGTTTTGTTGGATGTGACAGGCAGATATCTGAACATCTGTGGAATAGCAAAGGACAAAGATGGCTGGCTGCTTCTGACTATAATGAGGAGGTTGAGGGGACCTTTTACAAGACAGTAAGTTTTATTACAGAGTTTGTGTTGTATGTGGTGCAGAAGTAGGCGCTCTGAGCAGTGCAGCGAGCTAAGGAGCCTGAGAAATAGCCCAGGTGTATATGCTGCCCTTTGAGACGTGATGAGGTGGCACGGCAGGTCAGTGGGGGCAGGAAGCGCGGCTCCATAAGTAGTGCTAGAATAACGGTTATCCTTATGGAAAACAATGAGATGGATTTCTGCCTCACACCTCACCTAGCAGTCAATTCCAAATACATTAAGGTTTTGATTACGAAAAGCAAATACTTAAATGTTTGCATGGAAAAAAACCTTAGGGCCGGAAAGAATCTCTTGAGACATATGCTAATCATAAAAGAAAAGATGATTAAATCAAATATATTAAAACTAGCACTTAAGTTAAGCTAACAATTTAGTGTAGTAGAAAGACAAACCAAGACTTGACATTTACGATACAGTTAACCGAGAAAGGAGTAGTAAGCAGAATATATAGAGAATTCCTATTTTTAAAAAAAAAACAGAAAATAGCCTTCCTCTTCCGGGGACGGTATCCAGAGGCATTCAGGATGGTCCAGCGTTTGACATACAATTGTAGGCTGTCCTACAATACAGTCTCTTAACAAAACCAGCCTGTCCCGAACCCCTGGTAATAGAATTGTTTACCTTTATACCAAGAAGATTAGGAAAACACCAAAATCCGCCTGTGGCGTGTGCTCAGGCCGACTTCAAGGAGTTCGCACTGTGAGACTTTAAGTTCTTGTGAGATCGTCTAAAACAAAAAAACATGTCAGCCGGGCCTATGGTGGTTCCATGTGTGCTAAATGTGTCCGTGACAGGATCGGGTACACTTTCCTTACTGAGGAGCAGAAAATGGTTGTGAAAGTGTTGCAAGTACAAGCACAGAGTCAGAAAGCTTTATTTAGCTTTTGTATTTAAAAGTGAACCCTTTTTGAGTAATAAAAAAAAATTAGAAAGTACAAAAAAAAAAGAAAAACAAGAAACTTGAAAAGACATTTCACAAGAAAAGGAAATACATAGGGCTTATAAATGAGTAGAAACTAGAAACCTTGGAGATATGAATTAAGACCACAATGAGCTTACAGTTTATATCCATAAGATTTGTAAAATTAAGGAGTCTGACAGCACCAGGTGCTGAATGTGAGCTCATCCTTGTGTGGATGTGTAGACAGGCACCTCGGCTTTAGAAAACAACTACACCTCACAGAGTTGAACATTTGCATACTTCAGGATCTAGCTTATGACTCCACCTCCCAGTTGTGTATCCAGTAAACTCTTACATTTGTGTACCAGCAGGTGTGTACAAAAATGGTTATAGTAACATCTTCATAATAGTTAATAATGGGAAAAACTGAAATGCCATTCTGTCTACAAGAGAATGTTTAAGTAAATTAGATATATTCACACTACGGGATATTACTCTGTAGTGACAAGAGGTGAACTACAGCTATACCTGACAATAAGAATGAATCTCAGAAAATATTAAGAAAAAAAAAGCAAGTCCCAGGGTATGGTTGAGACTATTTTTATTGAGCTCAAAACCAAGCAAAACCAAAGAGTACATTGTCTAAGCATACATAAATGGCAAAACTATACTGTAAGAAACAAAGCAAAACAATGCTAAACCAAAATTTAACCTACTGCTTACCTCTGAGAGGGAAACAGAGGGAGCGGATAACAGAGGGACACATGGGTAGTTGCTGGTTATTAGTAATGTTCTCGTTCTTAGGTTGTATGGTAGGTTTATGATTTATTATGCTTTATAACTCATGTATATCGTAGAATTCTGTATGTATTAAATATGTTGTATGTAATGTATTAAACATAAAAATAATAAAGGAAAAAGGGAATAATAAGCCAAAATCTGGGATGGTGACTTTGTAGATAATGTTTTGTGTGTGTCAAATGTATTTTTTAAAGAAAGGAAGGACAGAGTGCACAGCAATGCAAAGGTGGGGACAGAGAGTGGAGCATCTGTGCCCTGTCCAGCCAGAGCTAAGCGTGGCTCCAGATACCGGGCTTTGGAGGATGATCGCTGGTGGCACCGTTGACGCGGGCAGAGAATGTAGGCGGGGAGGAGAAAGGAGCTCTGGACAAGTTTCCTGTGGCTGAATACCGGCAGTTGGACACCTGACTTTGGGATTTTGGAAGAATGGCGTTAGAACTGGGAGACTTCCACGTGGAGGTGGAGGTGCAGACGGGATCGCATCTGGAGAATCTGAAAAGAAGATGGAACTTGATTCTAGGACCAGGGACCGGGGAGGTGGGGAAGCCAATGGAGGAGCCGCCGTGTGGGGTAAAGGAGACCGGGAGAGGGGGCCACGTCAGGCAAAGCAAAGGAAGAGAGAGTTGAAGGCCTGGCCACGGAGCCTGGTGCTGCCGAGAGCTCTGGGAACTCGACCCCTCTCACAGGTGACCCTCGCTAGAGCAGCGTCAGGGGCATTGTGGGGACTAGCTGTGCTGGGTTGAAGACGGGGAGGAGAGGCAGGTTACTTGGTTATCTTAAGAGGGTGGGATGGGAAGGTAGAATTGAGTGGTTATTTATTTAGCTTTTATGTTTATTTATTTATTTATTTTTGGCTGCATTGGGTCTTCATTGCTTGGAGCGGGCTTTCCCTAGTTGCGGCGAACAGGGGCACGTTGTGGTGGCTTCTTTTGTTGTGGCGCACGGGCAATAGGCACACAGGCTTCAGTAGTTGTGGCTCACGGGCTCTAGAGCGCAGGCTCAGTAGTTGTGGCACACAGGCTTAGTTGCTCTATGTCATGTGGGATCTTCCTGGACCAGGGCTCGAACCCATGTCCCTGCATTGGCTAGCAGATTCTTAAGCACTGCGCCACCAGGGAAGTCCCTTTTTAAATATTTATTTTTTAATTTATATTTTATTTTTGGCTGTGTTGGGTCTTCATTGCTGCACACAGGCTTTCGCTAGTTGCAGCGAGTGTGGGCTACTCTTGGTTGTGGTGCGTGGGCTTCTCATTGCGGTGGCTTCTCTTGTGGAGCACGGGCTCTAGGTGCGTGGGCTTCAGTAGTTGTGGTACACGGGCTCAGTAGTTGTGGCTCATGGGCTCTAGAGCACAGGCTCAGTAGTTGTGGCACACGGGCTTTGTTGCTCTGCAGCATGTGGGATCTTCCTGGACCAGGGCTCGAACCCGAGTCCCCTGCATTGGCAGGTGGATTCTTAACCACAGTGCCACCAGGGAAGTCCCAGAAACCTGCCCATTGTTTTCAAACTTCACATCCAATTTGTTCTCACACCCAGATAGTTTTACCCACTAAATACCCCTGCCTGGCTTAGGGTCTCATCATTTCTCCTCTGGACCCCTCTGCCACAGTCTCTGGGTTAGTTTCCCAGCCTCCTACAGCTGTAAGAGTGAGCTCTGTGATTCTTTAAGCCCACCCCAATCCTTCTGCCTAAACAAGCCCCCCTTCCTCCCTTTGCCTTGGATATACCCGAAGTCCTCAGACGTGTGCAAAGCTCTCCACATTCTGACCCCGCTCCACATGCTCCAGCAGCCCTAAAATGCTGCCGTTTCCCCACATGTCCTGACAGAGGTGTCTGCTTGCCTTGTCCCCTCCACCTGAAATTACCTCACCCCAACTCCACCCTGGGGCTTCAGGAAAGCTTCCCAACCCTCCCCTCCCCTCCCCCCCCCAGGGCTAAGTGAAGTCACACCTCATCCTACCTCCTTAATAGCATCATGCGTATTTCACAGTGCTCTTGTGGTAACAGTAATCTATCTCTCCCTTAGACTGTGATCCTGAAGGGTAGGTTTGGAACCTTGTTCATCTTTGTCGTGTCTAAAATAGCACTTGGTTCATGATAGGTGCTCAGTAAAGGTTGGCTTGAAAGAGTTGATGAGCAGATGCTTTCCTGGGAACAGTGGTTTGTAAGGAGAGCAGACTGAGAGCCCCACGAGGGCAAGGGCCGTGCTTCTCTGACTGGGCTCAGAGTCCCCAGAGCCTAACTCAGCCCCTGCCATGTAGTTCGGTACATGGGTTTTTTAAGTGAGCAGAGGGGAAGCCATGATGATTTTCTCTTGCTCAGAAAGAGGCTCTGGGGCATCAAAGCCCTAGCACCCTCCACACCCATCTTCACAATTTTTTTTTTTTACTGCCCATGAAGGCAACACACTGGCAGCCCTGCAGAAAAACCACCTCACTACAATGGCTTATCAATGGCTCACTTGCTATTGATCAGCTCTATGTATTGTCAGATTACAGAACAGAGAGTATATTATGATTGTGTGTGTGTGTGTGTGTGTGTGTGTGTGTGTGTGTGTTAAGGAAATACATGCAGTGAAAATGTCTACAAAGATACACAAAATATCTTCTTTAAAAAATTTATTTTATTTATTTTTGGCTGCGTTGGGTCTTCGTTGCTGTGTGCTGGCTTTCTCTAGTTGCAGCAAGCGGGGGCTACTCTTCATTGTGGTGTGCGGGTTTCTCATTGTGGTGGCTTCTCGTTGTGGAGCATGGGCTCTAGGCTTTAGTAGTGGTGGCACGTGGGCTCAGTAGCTGTGGCTTGTGGGCTCTAGAGCACAGGCTCAGTAGTTGTGGCACATGGGCTTAGTTGCTCCTTGGCATGTGGGATCTTTCCAGACCAGGGCTCGAACCCATGTCCCCTGCATTGGCAGGCAGATTCTTAACCACTGCACCGCCAGGGAAGCCCCACAAAATATCTTAAGTGGTTCCCTCTGGGCAATAGGACTGGGGAACCAGGGGTGAGGGCCTCATGGTTTGGATATTTCTCACTCTTTCTGCACTGTTTTGAATTTTTACAACAAAGATATAAACATTACTGTACTTTTAAAAAGGTTAGCTCGGCAACAAATCCAACTTGAAATAGATGCTATTTTGAATAATCTGAGTGAAAAGTTAGCACTTAAGTGAACTAACCCCTAAACTTGGTCACATCTCTCAACACTTGGAATAGCTAATTCCATTTACATTCTCCCTTCTTCAAATGTAATTTTCAAAGATATCTTTTGCCTCCTCCCTTGCTTTTAAGTATTATTATAGCCTTTTGGAGACTCATAAAACAAGCAATCTCTGGAATTGTTGTCTAGGAAAGGATCTTGGATTAAATGATTTTTGAGGACCTTGAGAGCAGATATGCCATGAAATGGAAGAAACAAAAACCAGACAGACTCATGAATGATGTTTATCACAGTCTTTGCCTTCCGTAACGCAAATACATATGGCAACCTACAGAGTATGAAGCTTGCAGCAGCTGAGAAAAGAACTTTGAACTTTTTGCAGTTCTGTTTGTTCTTTCACCCAGAGAGAAACCAGAATAGAGAAAAGTGACATTTCATTCCAGATTATCTGAAAGAAATTCAGTGGTTACCTGTCTTTAATCATGAGACATAATCCTCTTTGAGGAAAGAAGAGGCATTTATTTTGTGCGTGTTTTCAGTGCAAATATGTGAAATCCAGTTGTCTTGGCGAATAGTGTTAAATATCATTAATTAAAAATACTTTAGGTCTCGGGAGATACAGGGACCAAGTGGCAGCAACAAAGACATGTGAACTGCCCCTGCCGAAAATGAGCACACGAGACAGATAATAAGTGTTTCCAAGGCTTTTGGCTACGTTTGCATCTTCTTATCTCAATTTATGCAGAATTTATGGATGATGGTGTTTGAGATGAAAGACTGAGGAAAATTCAGAAGAGACTGATGTTAACAAAGGTGAACTCTCCTCGGAGATTAAATATAAAACACCTCAACCTAGAGGATAAATATGTTTTACACAAACATTTGTTGGCGGAAGATTGGCTGGGTGGATCTTAGCAAAAGCAAAGGAAGATGATACAGATGCGGAGATTTCTATATATGACAGCCTCTCCTGGAGTATGATGAAAGGATTTCTTCCTCCCCCTAGTGTAAAGCTAGCCTCCTCAATTGTTATAACCAAGATCAGCTTCTTCTCAAGGAAGATGGCAAACAGAAGAGTTGAAAGAAATCTAAGTACCTGGCAACAGAGGACCAGTATTGAAATCTAGACCAAAGCATTGTCTGCTGTATTTGCAAAACTCTTTATTTTCACTGATAAACCTTTAATAGCTCAGTAAGATACTTTTTCTGAAATTTGTATTTCATGTAATTTGGCTTATTAATATAGGTTATATTTGAATAATGAGTATAAAATCCAGATTTTCAGTTTCACTTACTTGAAAGCAGAATGCATGAATACACATAAACACCCTGAGGTTCTGAGTGAAAAGCACATTAATTTAAAAATCTTATAATACATACTGTAATATATAAAATTCAGCCACCATAAAATATATAGTACACACTAAAGTCATCATCTTTAGCTGTTTCTTAGAATTACTTGCTATTGAGATACTAAACTCAATATATTTAGAATGAAATCATAGATATTGCTGTTAAACCAGTGATGAGATTCAAAAGCAGCAAATTTATTTTAAAAGGAAATGCATATGTAGATCAGTGTCTTTCAAGTCTGGACCCCTTTAAAAGAGTACATGTTCTCACAGACAATCCCCCCTCCCCTGCAGCATGACTTAAAATAGTTTTATTATGACATTGCTTGCATGTGTACTGTCATAAAATCAGGGATAAATTCCTCAAGCTTATTTTACCTATACTGATATAAAACCAGAATAGAGTTATACAAATACAATTACAAAACCAATAAAATTTAAATTCAGTGATCAGTGATACTCATAATGATGAGCCGAAAGTATTCCAGTATTCCCACAAGAGCCTTCATCATCCAAGACTCATGAAAATTCAGTATAGCTTCAGTATCAGGTACATTTTACCATGCGAATTACGGTATTTGAAGGCTGGCCACCCAAGGATGATAAGGGTGATTCCTTTCCTTTAACCAGCAAATAGATTAAGAGAAATTCTTCCCCCGTTGTCAGATAACAGAGTGTCTTCTGCTCTCATCTGTGGCAAAAGAGCCAAGCCTGACGTGGTTTAAACTAGAGAGAGAGAGAGAGAGAGAGAGAGGGAGTGAGTCATGACGGGGTGTCAGCACAGACCCTGGAAGCTGAAGGGGCTGGTGCCTGGCAGGGCTGAGTCACTTAGCACCCTTGACATGGAGGGGGAAGGAAAACGCTAATTTTAGATGGTTTGTATCAGATTAGTAGGAGGATCTGACTTCAGAAAGCACAGTAATTACTGGGTTTTATTAAGTGAAAAGTGAGGTTTGGCTTTGGATGCCACCGTTAAATTTTGACTCACAAAGTGTGTGGTGGGGAGGTTGAGATTTCTGGATGGTGGAGAGCAAAAATGAATTTTACAAAGGGTTTGGCAGTATAAGTAGCCAACATATTTGGGCACATTTGAGGGTGGGGAGCCAGGGGAAATATAGGAAAGAATAACGGAGTCATGACTGCCTTAAAAATGGGGAGAGAGTGGAAAGGATTCTAGTGGGACCAAGCCTTCCTTCTGTAGGGAAAAGACGTGGGTGCTTACTCTAGTGGGATGGGTGTGTTGCCAATCGCTTTGATTTTACGAATACAGGCCACTTTGCTGACTCCTGAAAGGTAAAAATCTGAAAAACTTTGATTATTTTGTACTGCTAAAATTTGCTATAATAGGGGAAAAACCATTTACATCTACCTTTTAAACATTTTTCCCATGAGCTCAAACAATGCTGATGATACTAGAGAGAGAAAATGCTGATTGCACAGATTACCTCTCCTTTTGCTTTGGCTGAGATCCCCAAGAGGGGAAGAATTTACTGTCATATGGCATTTGTGCCTTCATTCGTATTCATTCAATCCATTCATTTATACGTTCATTTATCAAACATTTATTGGGCCAGGTCCTGTTCTAAGGGCTGGGTGTACAATGAGTCACATTCCCGGGCCTCATGGAGAGTAGTAGTGAACTGACTCCCTCCAGTACTTTGTATCATTCACGTCTTGAACATCCTTCACTGCAGATTCAAAAGCAGAGGAGGTGGGGCTTCCCTGGTGGCACAGTGGTTGGGAATCCGCCTGCCAATGCAGGCGACACAGGTTGGATCCCTGGTCCTGGAAGATCCCACATGCCACAGAGCAGGTAAGCCCGTGCGCCACAACTACTGAGCCTGCACTCTAGAGCCTTCCAGTGCAGAGAGTGCGGGTTCGATCCCTGGTCCAGGAGCTAAGATCCCACATGCCTCAGGGCCAAAAAACCAAAACATAACAACAACAACAAAAAATAGAAGCAGTACTGTAATATTGTAACAAATTCAATAAAGACTTTTAAAAAGTAAATAAAATAAACTTAAAATATAAAAGGGCAAGAGCTGTCTCTTCTGCTTTCTTTGCATGTTTTGAAACTTTGAAGAGATTGAGGAGAGCAGATGTTAGGTGTTTGTTAATGAACCGTCTGGCCTGAGGTGAATGGTTTTGTCTTTCAGTGGACAAGTGTGTGATTAGCTGTAGCGTAAGTTCTGTACTCTTCACCAATGCCTTCCCCCCACGCCTCCAACAATTACTAGCTGGGTGACATTGGGCAACCTACATGGCCTCGATAAACTGCGGCTTCTTCCTCTCTAAGATGACAGTGATGCTGGCACTCACCTGGCAGGATAGAGCATGTGCCTGGATGAAGTCCTCCACAGAAGGCATCCAGCATGTGCCTGGCTTAACATAAAAAATCTTCATTAACCGAAGAATGATAATGAAGACCCTTGGGAGATGTTTTATTTTCTCCATGCTTTACGGAAAAATGAATGCAACACCACATCAGACATACCTCATTTATAGACAATGTGTGTGACTCTATGAATACCAGAGGCACAAGGGGAGTTCAGGGGCAAGCAATGTAATAGTGGTGATATGGGGAATTTTCCAGAGGGAGCTATAAATATCACGGATGAGCCAACTGCGTGCAAATCAAGGCCATTGCTAATTAAGAGAAGGTGATTTGGGTTTTGTCAAGTATCTTATCAAATGTAGCATCACATTTCTGTACATTAACCTTCTCTTTATAGCAATTTTATTTTAATTTTGACGGGATTGAGTCCTGAATAGACATAAGTGGGAAACTTGTTTTGGTTCTACAATTATGGACAATATTCCTGTTACAGGTTTGACGTTTTACAAATGGATTATTCCAGTCATGAGGTGAATTATCAGACATGATGGGTAGTTTAGTGAAATCCACAGCACACCTGGAAAAGCACCCCAAATACACTACGTTATATTTGCATTATTTTAAAAGTTCACATGAAAATAGGTAGCATTTTTCATTATAAAACTTGTTCATTGCAAAAAGCTTGTAAACTATATAAAGGTATGCAGAGGAGAACAACTCATGATTCTATAATCCCCGTTTAGCTAGTATTAATGTTTTATTATATTTCTTTCCATAGCCTTTTCTTGTTTCTTTCCTTCTGTCCATCCTTGTGTGGGTAAGCTGAGTAGTGGCCCCCAAAGATATCCACGCCCTAGTCCCCAGAACCTGTGAATATTACTTTATATGACAAGAGATGTGATTAAGAATCTTGAAATGGGGAGATTATTCTGGCTAATCCAGTGAGGCCTAAGTGCAGTCACACCTGTCCTTAGAAGAGGGAAGCAGGGGGAGATTTGACACAGAAGAGGAAGGCGAAGTCACCACTGAAGCAAGACACTGTGCCACTGCCTTTGGAGATGGAGGAGAGGGCCATGAACCAAGGAAAGGAGGCAGCTCCCAGAAGCTGCAAAAGCAAGGAAATGGATTCTCTCCAGAGCCTCTGGAAAGAGGGCAGTCCTGCTGACACCTTGATCCTGGCCCAGTGATACTGATTTCTGACCCACAGAACTGTAAGAGAATAAATGTACATTGTGTAAGCCACCAAGTTCATGGTTATTTGTTATAGCAGTGACAGGAAATGAATATACGATGAATGTATCAATTTTTATACCTATCAATCTACTTACCACATACCTTTTGTAATATGACTTATATGTTACTGTATATATAAAACTACACATACATAGTATATACACTACACGTACATATTATATATATAATATACATACACATATTGTATATATCCATGTACCAGTGTTATTTTTTATTTGGTTAAAATATACATAACATAAAATTTACCATCTAAATCATTTTAAGTGATTAGGTGCCACAGCTCTGTGGCATTAAGTACCTTAACATTGTTATGCAACCATCACCACCATCCATCTTCAGAACTTTTTCACCTTCCCCAACTAACACTGTATACACATTAAACAGTCACTCCCCATTTCCTCTCCCCCTACTCCCAACCCTTGGCAGCCACCATTCTACTCTCTGTTTCTATGAATCTGCCCCTCTAGGTACCTCATATATTTGGAATCATACTGTATTTGTCCTTTTGTGACCATCTTGTTTCACTTAAGAATAATGTCTAAAAGGTTCATCCATGTTGTAGCATGTGTCAGAATTTCCTTCCCTTTTAAGGCTGAATTATATTCCATTGTATTAATACACCACATGTTGTATACCCATTCATTAATTGATAGAGACTTGGGTTGCTTCCACCTTTTGGCTATTTTGGATAACGCTACTATGAACATTGTGTACAAATATCTGATTGTGCCCCTGCTCTCATTTCCTTTGGGTATATAGCCAGAAGTGGAATTGCTGAATCATTTGGTAATTCTATGTTTAATTTTTTGAGGAATTGCCATACTGTTTTCCACAGCAGCTGTACCATTTTACATTATGACCTATAGTGCTCAAGGGCTCCAGTTTCTCGCCAACATTTGTTATTTTATTTTATTTTATTTTTGATAATAGCCATCCTAATGGGTGTAAAGTGATATCTCATTACAATTTATACATATCTATTTTTATATTACTTTTTTCCCACCTTGTTTTAAATCAAATTCTTCAAAGATTTTTTTAAGCCTATGTAACAATCTATTCTAAATACATGCTATAACTTATATAACCATTCCTCCTTGTGGAACGTTTGGCTCTTTCTAACTTTTTACCATTGTAGGTTACAAAAGTGTGAGCATAAATGAACACTACACCTTTGTCCACATCTCTGAGAACGTCCTAAGAATGAATTACTCAAAGGAGCATTACATTGAGAACTGTTGGTGTGTTTAACGAAATTACTTTCCAAAAGGCTGTTTCAATCTGCAGACTGTGAGAGTGCTGAGTAGCACATTTTTACACGTATTTTTTTTTTTCAGGTGCAAGGTATCTTTACAGATGAGAATACCTGTGAACTTGAACATCCATAGAAGCAGAATCCACTTGCTTATTTGGGTACAAAAGTCTAATTTTTTTGTCAATGCTGGGTTGGATTGTTGGTTTTAAAGACAGTTAGACTTGATTTATCTTTAGATTCTCAAGAGACAAAACTTCCACATGAAAAAAAAAGGCAGGTTTTTTAATTTTTGAATTTTATTTTATTTTTTTTATACAGCAGGTCCTTATTAGTCATCAGTTTTATACACATCAGTGTATATATGTCAATCCCAATTGCCCAATTCATCACACCACCAACACTACCCCGCTGCCGCTTACCCCCTTGGTGTCCATACATTTGTTTTCTACATCTGTGTCTAAGTTTCTGCCCTGCAAACCGGTTCATCTGTACCATTTTTCTAGTTCCACATATATGCATTAATATATGATGTTTGTTTTTCTCTGTCTGACTTACTTCACTCTGTATGACAGTCTCTAGATCCATCCACGTCTCTACAAATGACCCAATTTCGTTCCTTTTTATGGCTGACTAATATTCCATTGTATATATGTCCCACATCTTCTTTATCCATTCATCTGTCGATGGGCATTTAGGTTGCCTCCATGACCTGGCGATTGTAAATAGTGCTGCAATGAACACTGGGGTGCATGTGTCTCTTTGAATTATGGTTTTCTCAGGGTATATGCCCAGTAGTGGGATTGTGGGATCATATGGTAATTCTATTTTTAGTTTTTTAAGGAACCTCCATACTGTTCTCCATAGTGGCTGTATCAATTTACATTCCCACCAACAGTGCAAGAGGGCTCCCTTTTCTCCACACCCTCTCCAGCGCTTGTTGTTTGTAGATTTTCTGATGATGCCCATTCTAACTGGTGTGAGGTGATACCTCATTGTAGTTTTGATTTGCATTTCTCTAATAATGATGTTGAGCAGCTTTTCATGTCCTTCTTGACCATCTGTATGTCTTCTTTGGAGAAATGTCTATTTCGGTTTTCTAACCATTTTTGGATTGGGTTTTTTGTTTTTTTCTATTGAGCTGCATGAGCTGTTTATATATTTTGGAGATTAATCCTTTGTCAGTTGCTTCATTTGCAAATATTTTCTCCCATTCTGAGGGCTGTGTTTTTGTCTTCTTTATGGTTTCCTTTGCTGTGCAAAAACTTTGAAGTTTCATTAGGTCCCATTTGTTTATTTTTGTTTTTACTTCCATTACTCTAGGAGGTGGGTCAGAAAGGATCTTGCTGTGATTTATGTCAAAGAGTGTTCTTCCTATGTTTTCCTCTAAGAGTTTTGTAGTGTCCGGTCTTACAGTTAGGTCTCTAATCCATTTTGAGTTTATTTTTGGGTATGGTGTTAGGGAGTGTTCTAACTTCATTTTTTTCCATGTAGCTGTCCACTTTTCCCAGCACCACTTATTAAAGAGGCTGTTTTTTCTCCATTGTATATCCTTGCCTCCTTTGTCATAGATTAGTTGACCATAGGTGCATGGGTTTATCTCTGGGCTTTCTATCTTGTTCCATTGATCTATGTTTTCTGTTTTTGTGCCAGTACCATATTGTCTTGATTACTGTACCTTTGTAGTATAGTCTGAAGTCAGGGAGTCTGATTGCTCCAGCTCCGTTTTTTCCCCTCAAGACTGTTTTGGCTATGTGGGGTCTTTTGTGTTTCCATTCAAATTGTAAGATTTTTTGTTCTAGTTCTGTAAAAAATGCCATTGGTAGTTTGATAGGGATTGCATTGAATCTGTAGATTGCTTTGGGTAGTATAGTCATTTTCACAATATTGGTTCTTCCAATCCAAGAACATGGTATATCTCTCCATCTGTTGGTATCATCTTTAATTTCTTTCATCAGTGTCTTATAGTTTTCTGCATACAGGTCTTTTGTCTCCCTAGGTAGGTTTATTCCTAGGTATTTTATCCTTTTTGTTGCAATGGTAAATGGGAGTGTTTCCTTAATTTCACTTTCAAATTTTTCATCATTAGTGTATAGGAATGCAAGAGATTTCTGTGCATTAATTTTGTATCCTGCAACTTCACCAAATTCATTGATTAGCTCTAGTAATTTTCTGGTGGCATCTTTAGGATTCTCTATGTATAGTATCATGTCATCTGCAAACAGTGACAGTTTTACTTCTTCTTTTCCAATTTGTATTCCTTTTATTTCTTTTTCTTCTCTGATCGCTGTGGCTTAGACTTCCAAAACTACGTTGAATAATAGTGGTGAGAGTGGACATCCTTGTCTTGTTCCTGATCTTAGACGAAATGCTTCCAGTTTTTCACCATTGAGTATGATGTTTGCTGTGGGTTTGTCATATATGGCCTTTATTATGTTGAGGTAGGTTCTCTCTATGCCCACTTTCTGGAGAGTTTTTATCATAAATGGGTGTTGAATTTTGTCAGAAACTTTTTCTGCATCTATTGAGATGATCATATGGTTTTTATTCTTCAATTTATTAATATGGTTTATCACATTGATTGCTTTATGTATATTGAAGAATCCTTGCATCCCTGGGATAAATCCCACTTGATCATGGTGTATGATCCTTTTAATGTGTTGTTAGATTCTCTTTGCTAGTATTTTGTTGAGGATTTTTGCATCTATATTCATGAGTGATATTGGTCTGTAATTTTCTTTTTTTGTAGTATCTTTGTCTGATTTTGATATCAGGGTGATGATGGCCTCATAGAATGAGTTTGGGAGTGTTTCTTGCTCCCCACTTCTTTGGAAGAGTTTGAGAAGGTTGGGTGTTAGCTCTTCTCTAAATGTTTGATAGAATTCACTTGTGAAGCCTTCTGGTCCTGGACTTTTGTTTGTTGGAAGATTTTTTTTTTTTTTCAGTACGTGGGCTTCTCACTGTTGTGGCCCCTCCCGTTATGGAGCACAGGCTCCAGATGCCGAGGCTCAGTGGCCATGTCTCACGGGCCCAACCACTCTGCAGCATGTGGGATCTTCCCAGACCGGGGCACGAACCCATGTCCCCTGCATCAGCAGGTGGATTCTCAACCACTGCGCCACCAGGGATGCCCTGTTGGAAGATTTTTAATCACAGTTTCAATTTCATTACTTGTGATTGTTCTGTTCATATTTTTTGTTTCTTCCTGATTCAGTCTTGGAAGGTTATACATCTCTAAGAATTTGTCCATTTCTTCCAAGTTGTCCATTTTATTGGCATAGAGTTGCTTGTAGTAGTCTCTTAGGATGATTTGTATTTCTGCGGTGTTTGTTGTAACGTCTCCTTTTTCATTTCTAATTTTATTGATTTGAGTCCTCTCCCTCTTTTTCTTGATGAGTCTGGCCAGTGGTTTATCAATTTTGTTTATCTGCTCAAAGAACCAGCTTTTAGTTTTGTTGATCTTTGCTGTTGTTTTCTTTGTTTCTATTTCATTTATTTCTGCTCTGATCTTTATGATTTCTTTCCTTCTCGTAACTTTGGGTTTTGTTTGTTCTTCTTTCTCTAGTTCCTTTAGGTGGAGCGTTAAATTGTTTATTTGAGATTTTTCTTGTTTCTTGAGGTGGGCTTGTATAGCTATAAACTTCCCTCTTAGAACTGCTTTTGTTGCATCCCATAAGTTTTGGATCGTCGTGTTTTCATTGTCATTTGTCTCTAGATATTTTTTGATTTCCTCTTTGATTTCTTCAGTGATCTCTTGGTTATTTAGTAACGTATTGTTTAGCCTCCATGTGTTTGTGTTTTTTACGTTTTTTTCTCTGTAATTCATTTCTAATCTCATAGGGTTTTGGTCAGAAAAGATGCTTGATATGATTTCAGTTTTCTTAAATTTACTGAGGCTTGATTTGTGACTCAAGATGTGATCTATCCTGGAGAATGTTCCATGCGCACTTGAGAAGAAAGTGTAATCTGCTGGTTTTGGATGGAATGTCTTATAAATATCAATTAAATCTATCTGGTCTATTGTGTCATTTAAGGCTTCCGTTTCCTTATTTATTTTCATTTTGGATGATCTGTACATTGGTGTAAGTGAGGTGTTAAAGTCTCCCACTATTATTACTGTCAATTTCGTCTTTTATAGCTGTTAGCAGTTGCCTTATGTATTGAGGTGCTCCTATGTTGAGTGCATATATATTTATAATTGTTATATCTTCTTTTTGGATTGATCCCTTGATGATTGTGTAGTGTCCTTCCTTGTCTCTTATAACATTCTTTATTTTAAAGTCTGTTTAAAGTCTATTTTATCTGATATGAGTATTGCTACTCCAGCTTTCTTTTGATTTCCATTTGCATGGAATGTCTTTTTCCATCCCCTCACTTTCAGTCTGTATGTGTCCCTAGGTCTGAAGTGGGTCTCTTGTAGACAGCATCTAGATAGGTCTTGTTTTTGTAACCATTCAGCAAGCCTGTGTCTTTTGGTTGGAGCCTTTAATCCATATACGTTTAAGGTAAGTATCAATATGCATGTTCTTATGGCCATTTTCTTAATTGTTTTGGGTTTTTTTTTTTTGTAGGTCCTTTTCTTCTCTTGTGTTTCCTGCCTAGAGAAGTTCCTTTAGCATTTGTTGTAGAGCTGGTTTGGTGGTGCTGAATTCTCTTAGCTTTTGCTATAACAAAATTGGCATAGAGGACACATATCTCAACGTAAGAAAAGCCATTTATGACAAAGTCGCAGCCAACATCATACTCAATGGTAAAAAACTGAAAGCTTTTCCTCTAAAACCAGGAAGAAGCCAAGGATGACCACTCTTGCCATTTCTATTTAACATAGTAGTGGAAGTCCTAGCCATAACAATCAAACAAGAAAAAGAAAGAAAATGCATCCAAATAGGAAGAGAAGTAAAACTATCACTATTTGCAGATACTATATACAGAAAACCCTGAAGTTTCTACCAAAAAAACTATTAGAACTAATGAATTCAGTAAAGTTGCAGGATACAAGATCAGTGTACAGAAATCTGCTGCTTTTCTATACACTTATAATGAACTTATCAGAAAGAGAAAACAATCCCATTTATAATTCCATCAAAAATAATAAAATACCTAGGAATAAAGTTAACCAAGGAAGTGAAAGACCAATATTCTGAAAACTATAAGATGCTGATGAAGGAAATTGAAGACAGTACAAATAAATGGAAAGCTATCCCATGTTCATGGATTAGAAGAATTAATATTATTAAAATTTCCATACTTCCCAAAGCAATCTACAGATTTAATGCAATTTGTATCAAGGTGCTCATGACATTTTTCACAGAACTTGAACAAATAATCCTAAAATTTGTACAGACCACAGAAGACTTGAAATAGCCAAAGCAATCTTGAGAAAAAGGAAGGAAGCTGGAAGTATCATAATTCCTGATTTCAAACTACACTACAAAGCTACAGTTATCAAAACAGTATGGTACTGACACAAAAACAAATAAAAAACAAACACATAGATTAATTGAACCAAATTAATTAAAGAGCACCCAGAAATAACTTCATGTACATATGGTCAATTAATCTACAACAAAGGAGACAAAAATATACAATGGGGAAATGACAGTTTTTTCAGTAAGTGGTGTTGGGAAAACTGGACAGCCACATGTAAAAGAATGAAATTTGAACATTTTCTCACATTATAATACAACAATAAATTCAAAATGGACTAAATACCAAATTGTAAACCAGAAAGCCTAAAACTCCTAGAAGTAGACATAGCCAGTACAGTCTTTTACATAAGTTTTAGCAATATTTTTTTGTCTCTGTCTCCTCAGGCAGGGGAAATGGAACCTGAAACTTAAAAGTTTTTGCACAGTATAGGAAACAATCAATAAAATGAAAGACAACATACTAAATGGGAGAAAATATTTGCAAATGATATGTCTGATAAGGGATTAATAATATCCAAAATATATAAACAGCTCAAACAACTCAATATCAAAAACCAAATAAACCAATTAAAAAATGGGCAGAAGACCTGAATAGGCATTTTCCAAAGACATACAGATGGACAATAGGCACATAAAAAGGTGCTTAACATCATGAATCATCAGGGAAATGCAAATCAAAACCACAATGAGATATCACTTCATACCTGTCAGAATGGCTATCATCAAAAAGACAATAAATGTTGGCAAGGATGTGGTGAAAAGGGAACCCTAGTAGACTATTGGAGGGAATGTAAATTGGTACAGCCACTGTGGAAAACAGTATGGAGGTTCCTCAAAAAGTTAAAAATAGATCTAATATGTGATCCAACAATCTCATTTCTGGGTATTTAGCCAAAGGAAATAAAATCATTATCTTGAAGAAATATCTGTACCTCCAAGTCCTTATATTCAATGTAGCATTATTTGCAATAGCTAAGGTATGGAAACAACATACGTGTCTGTTGACAGAAGAATGAATAAAGAAAGTTTGAGATACACACACACACACACACAGGAATTTTATTGAGTCATAAAAAAGGAAATCCTGCCATTTGCAGCAACATAGACAAAACTTGAGGGCTAAGTTAAATAAGCCAGACAGAAATAGACAAATACTGCATGGTATCACTTATTAGTGGAATCTTTAAAAAAAAAAGATCAAACTTATAGAAACAGAGAGTGGAATGGTGGTTGCCAAGGGCTCAGAAGTGGGTAAATGGGGATAAAGGGTACAAACTTTCAGTTATAAGATGAATAATGTGTGAGGATCTAATGTATAAAATGGTGACTATTGTTATAATACTATAGTGTACAACTGAAATTTGCTAAGAGAGTAGAACTTAAGTGTTCTCACACACACACAAAAAGGTAACTGTATGAGGTGATGGATGTGTTAATTAACTTGATTGTGGGCATCGTTTCACAATGTATTGGCTTGGCCAAAAAGTTCGTTTGGATTTTTCAGCACAAACTTTTTGGCCAACCCAATATATGTACATCAAATTGTCACATGTACACTCTTTATATATTACAATTTTATATGTCAATTATACTGCAATAAAGCTGAAACAAACACTACTTTCGTTAGTAAAACATATGTTTTTCACTGTTGGAGAAAACAGTTACAGGTATGGAAAGGAGGCATGACTATTGCCAAAGCTGGCACTCTCTGGTAACTCTTTTTAATCTGAATTTTTTTAAATATCCAGGAATTTAGATACACTTTTGATAAATAGGAATTTATTGTAAAATAAATCAGAATTTTGATAGTGACATCTTTTTTCACTCTTTTTTTTTTTTTTTTTTTTTTGTGGTACGCGGGCTTCTCACTGCTGTGGCCTCTCCCATTGCGGAGCACAGGCTCCGGATGCACAGGCTCAGCGGCCATGGCTCACGGGCCCAGCCGCTCTGTGGCATGTGGGATCCTCCTGGACCGGGGCACGAACCTGCGTCCCCTGCGTCAGCAGGTGGACTCTCAACCACCGCGCCATCAGGGAAGCCCTGATAGTGACATCTTTTGACATATGTTGATTCTTGCTTAGGATTATTCTAAGACCATATCCCAGGTATTTAATAGATTTTGCTTTGCTTTGGAGTTTTCAAAGAAAATACACCTTAAAAATTCTTTCTTACAGAAAGGAAAAGTGATTTTCAAAATATATGCATGGAACAAGAGGAATTTTCTGTCAGAAATAAGTAGGCATAGTCCTCGGTGAAGGCTGAATTGTCTGGTGTTTCCACTTTAAGCCTCTTAGCTACATTTCTGTTTCTGTAGAACAAGAGAAGATCCCAGAGAAGTAATTTTTCTTCCTTTGTAGAAACTTCCTTATCTGGCAGAAAATGGTAACTCATCAAACCTGCAGCAGAAGGCAACTTTTCAATTCAGTCAATATGGTCAACATTAAGCAACCATCAAATGAAGGATTGGGAGTGATAACCTTAAAAATCCTGCTAGGCACCTAGTTATTGATTCTCTGTTCAGCCTGATGCATGAAGGTGCAAAGGCAACAAGTGACTGGAGAAAACACAAACCTGCCTGCCTGCCTGCCTGCCTGCATCGGGCTGAGTCAGGCAGGACTTCCAGCCAGAAAGCATCATCTTTGGTTTTACCCAAAACATAGTTCTTTCATCCCAATCCATCAGAATCTGATTCTAGCAGGAGGTCTGCTCTTCCTTGCCTTTCCTTGGGATTCTCAGAAAAGCCCAAAGAACAATTTACAATAAAACTTAATTACTTTTAGCCTGGCTGTTCATATGCTTGGCACTATTTGGAGGATGAAGCTTGTGACTTATACCAAGAAAAAAAAATTGGTGTGTTTAATAATATGAAGGAGCTTGTAGAAAGGGCTTAAATTATTTTGGAGATTAAATTCTTTTCAGGGGCTTTAGAAGCACTGATTCATATTAAAATAATAAATGTGCTTATTACATTTTAATCATTTCACCTCATTAAGCCAATACCACAAAACCTCTCATTAGCCACACCACCACCTTCACAGGTGAGAATGATTATAGCTCTTGTGCAGAGACTCCTGGAGTCCATCAGCTGGCAACAGGCTGAGCTACCCTTGACCAGAATCAGAAAGGAAGAGATCTTCCTGGCAGCATCCTTCTCCCACTGCTACAGGTGTTCAGTGCCCTTAGGTTTTCTGCATTAACATTTCTGAAAGCTTTCCTTGCCCAGTTACCTTAAAAAGGATCAAGTAAATAAGTGATGCTTTATTATAGCCCTTGTAACTTCCTGTTACAATGACTTATTCATGTTTCTCTCCCTACTAGACTGTCACTTCTAGTCAATAAATTTTCATTGAATAAATTAATGTGTGATTGATGAAAGTTATAAATGACCGGTACTGTTTTGCCTATTTCAGAGTAATTAAAATGTAATGAACTAGACTATAAGCCCCTGGTGGACCAAGAATAGGTCTTACTGAAGTTGCGTCCTGGAGGATAACACAATGGCTGGCACAAAATGTTTGCTCAATAAATAATAATGAAAAGATCATGACAATCTCTTAACCTCAAAGGAGCAAGCTCTAATTGGAGAATTCTGACCTTGGATGAGTACAGACTTGGATGGGCGTCTTTCGAGTTGCTCCTTGGAGTCACATGTCCCCACTGGGATCCCCAAAGGGGGAAATACCTGTGTGAATAACTGCCTTTGACTCCGACCCAGCTGAACTACAGCAAACAGCTACCCGACAGTTGTGAATTGGCTCTCACTGGACGTGTCCAGGGAGAGTCAGGATGCGTTGAAGTCATTGGACCAGAGTCCCTCCATCCAGAGGATCACATGAGCACCGAGCCTCCGTGGGTCATGTTCTAATTTACTCCGTTATTCACAGAGTGACAACAGAGGACTGTCATTATCATCCAACGAGGGCTCTGCATTACCAAAGAAGCAATGAGAATGTCTTCCAACGCAGAGTTTGAAATGCTTGTCGCAGCTGGGTGGGATGCCCAAGCACATAAATCAATTCCCGTCTTAATTAGTCAGGGTCTGCTGAACACCTTGAAATTGGAAAGAGACATGTAACAAAAGTTACATAACAGACCTCCAGCTGCAGCCGGTCCCCTGCCAGCCCCTGAAAATCCTTTTAGTAACTTTGTTCTGATGAGCCACCTTTTCTGTCTCAGATGAAGGTAAACAATTAACAAGAAAACATCTCAAAACCTATCCTCCTGCTAGCGGATGTGATTTGGCTGAGTGTTGTGTATTTACTTGAGTTGATTTAAAGAAGGGAAAAGACACTCATCTGGTAGCAGGCAAATCTGCGAAGCGTTGAGAGGGTGTGATCATTTTACAAAACAGTCCAGCCGGTTTACACTCTTGGTTTAGAAAAAAAATATTCTTTCCTCTTCATTCCAAAGTTAAAGGTTTGTTTTGGAAATGGAAGGAAACTTCATGACTCACTCTTGTTCCTGTCAAATACTGACATGGAGATGAAGGAATAAAGAGAGAAACGAACGGGTGATGAAGGAAAATCAAAAGACTGGTGTCTTGTGGGTGAAGGAGGGAGTTAGTCCTCCCGTCTTCCCACCTTTGTAAACTTCATGCTTTGACAGTGGGCACCAAGTCTTCCTCAAAGCCTTGAGGCTTAGAAACCTGTCTGGAAGGTTTGGGGGAGGGGCTTGTGCACAGGGAAGAGCGGCGTTCACATCAAGGACGTTTCAAGCTCGACCTTTTGTATTTCACCAGAGAGAGGAAATTTGCTTTAAGCGCCTGTGAAGACACCACAGAAGGCGCCCTGCGGGGTCAGATGGGGACACAGGTGTGTTCCTAGGGGAACTTGTGCCACAGGGAGACGGAGAAATGCGTGTGGGGGTAAGAGAGCGAGGACAGCAAGAGCTAGTGAAGACCGATGAAGGATGAAGGAAGAGGAACTGGTGCAGAATGGGGAGAAGAGAGGGGAGAGACACGGATATAATCCTCTCTGTCTCTCTCTCTCTGCCCTTGGATGCTCAGTGACCTTCGTTGGAGACACCACAGCCCCCCAGCCCATCCCCGCGTCAGCCAGGTACCCCTCCACACTCAGGCCCCCAATCCTTGCCCCTCTCGTTCTCTTACACCCACACCCAATCCATCAGTACGTGCAGTTGCCTCTCTCAGCAAATGTACCCCCGTTGAGAAGCCCAGCTCCTTCTCATGCCCCTCTGGCTCCCTGGACCCATCTCCTGAGTCACGGCCATGGTCTCCTAATGGCACTTGTGCTACCACTCTTGCCCCTGCATCCTGCGCTCTGCTTGGCGTTCACTACAAGCCTTGTGGCTCAAAACCCTTCCATGACTTCTCTCCCCCAGAATCAGGTCTAAACCCTGTGGGACCCAGCCCCTGGGTCTGTCCTCATCTTCCAGCGTGCTCTCAGCCCCAGCCTCCCTGGTCCTGCTCTCTCCTGCTGGAATGTTCTCCACACAGAGGGTCTCGTGGCTCCCTCCCCAGCAAGATTCAGGTCCCTGCTCAAATATCACCACTTGGAGAGATGTTACTGGCTGCCTCATAAAAGGGCAGCTCCTCTGTCCTCCACCCCATCATGGTCTAGCCTGCTGATCGACTTTCTTCTAACACACATCGCTACTTGGTATTCTAGTCCGTGTCGGCTACTGTCTGTCTCCTATATTAGAGCATCAGCTCCACGAGGGCAAGCATACCGCTTTGTCTGCTGCTGTACCTTCCATACTTCAATCGTGTCCAGCACACGACCAGTGTCCAATCAATGCATGTCGAATGGACATAAGAATGAACCACTGCACCGTGCACAGCTGCTTCTCTTTTCTTCAGGTTTTGGGTCTGAACATCTGCGTGTCACCCTTCCCTCCTGTGCCCCCGCACACTGCCTCCCACTTGGGGAGACCCAAATGCCCGGAAGAAAAGCAACTGTTGTCTTGTGTGCTCCTTCTGCGTGCCAGTCACTGAGAGCTGCCTTTTGGCCTGTTAGTATTTACTAGGTAACTACCTGGGCAATGACCATGTCTACTGGCTGCCTTTATTAATGTGAAGTGGGACTGGGTGATGGGGCTCTGTTTAGGGCAGGGTCTCTGTTAAGAGCTGGGATTCCCAGGGCTCTTGAAGACAGCCACGCATCTGTCAGTCATGCTGTTCACTTTGGTGTCATATCTAAAAAACTGTTCTGTTTCTTTACAATGAACGTTTCATCATCAAAGACTCACCTCCTCTACCTGAAAACGCCTTGGGCTAGTGGACTTTCCTCTTGGGAGGGATTTCTTCATCCCAAGCAGGAAGTGCACCGGGGCTCCCGGGTATGCCCAGATGAAAAGGGCAGCCTCCACATCTTGCACACCCCCAGCTCATGCTTCACTAGCCCTTCACAGCTCTGCCCACTTCAGTTTCGGCCCTGACAGCTTTTCACTTACAGTTCAGTACCGCTCCTGAGCGTCCAATGTGGCTGACAGACCAGGGCGTGCCTTTGTTTATTGGGGGTGTGGTGGCAGGTTAGCAGAGCTGATATTGATTTTAATTAGCACCCTGCAGGCTGTGAAACTCCACGACTTGAAGCTAGTGACACCAAAACAGTTTGAGAATCTTCGGAATCCATCCAGCCCATTCTCGAAACCACAAGAGAAGCCACTGTGACCATCCCCCGGAGGGGGTTTCTAAAATTGTTTTGTTGAAATAGTGACCTTGATGTTAAATGGTCCCACTTTACTTCTCCCACTGCCCCCAAGTCCTCTGATCAAGAAGCATTTTGTGTATATGCTGTAGGATTTAAACTCAGAATACAACTTGGTAGGGTGGGACAAAAATAATTAAATGTCCATCCCAGCTTGAAGTTTAGTCTGATCTGATCATTTGGTTTTGTCCAGAGCCTGACTAAAAGTGCTCCATCTCTCAGATATGTTTTCTGCACCCTTCTCTCTCTAGGATGGTATATGGAGCGGGTGAGGCTTAACACACATCTCGTGTGGCGGGGGGGATCGGGGTGCTTAGCGGTGCTCTGGTCTTTGGGGGTGATGTTTCTTGTCCATCTGGGAGCTGCTCACTTTGCTAGCATTTGCAGCTGAAACCTACAGCTGCATAACTTGTGAATTGGTCTCTCTCTCCCTGGTGAGGGTCCAACCAGGACGTAGCCCTTCTGAAGTGTATATATGTCAATGCCACTCTCTCACTTCGTCCCAGCTTACCCTTCCCCCTCCCCGTGTCCTCAAGTGCATTCTCTACATCTGCATCTTTATTCCTCTCCTGCCCCTAGGTTCTTCAGAACCAGTTTTTTTTTTTTTTTTTTAGATTCCATATATATGTTAGCATATGGTATTTGTTTTTCTCTTTCTGACTTACTTCATTCTGTATGACAGACTCTAGGTCCAACCACCTCACTACAAATAACTCAATTTCGTTTCTTTTTATGGCTGAGTAATATTCCATTGTATATATGTGCCACATCTTCTTTATCCATTCATCCGTTGATGAACATTTAGGTTGGTTCCATGTCCTGGCTATTGTAAATAGTGCTGCAATGAACATTGTGGTACATGTCTCTTTTTGAATTATGGTTTTCTCAGGGTATATGCCCAGTAGTGGGATTGCTGGGTCATATGGTAGTTCTGTTTTTAGTTTTCTTAAGGAACCTCCATACTGTTCTCAATAGTGGCTGTATCAATTTACATCCCCACCAACACTGCAATAGGGTTCCCTTTTCTCCACACCCTCTCCAGCATTTATTGTTTGTAGATTTTTTGATGATGGCCATTCTGACAGGTGTGAGGTGATAACCTCATTGTAGTTTTGATTTGCATTTCTCTAATGATTAGTGATGTTGAGCATCCTTTCATGTGTTTGTTGGCAATCTGTATATCTTCTTTGGAGAAATGTCTATTTAGGTCTTCTGCCCATTTTCAGATTGGGTTGTTTGGGTTTTTTTGATATTGAGCTGTGTGAGCTGCTTGTAAATTTTGGCGATTAATCCTTTGTCAGTTGCTTCGTTTGCAAATATTTTCTCCCATTCTGAGTGTTCTTTTTTGTCTTGTTTATGGTTTCCTTTGCTGTGCAAAAGTTTTTAAGTTTCATTGGGTCCCATTTGTTTATTTGTTTTTATTTCCATTTCTCTGGGAGGTGGGTCAAAAAGGATCTTGCTGAGATTTATGTCATAGAGTGTTCTGCCTATGTTTTCCTCTAAGAGTTTTATAGTGTCCGGTCTTACATTTAGGTCTTTAATCCATTTTGAGTTTATTTTTGTGTATGGTGTTCGGGAGTGTTCTAACTTCATTTTTTCCCATATAGCTGTCCAGTTTTCCCAGCACCACTTATTGAAGAGGCTGTCTCTTCTCCATTGTATACTCTTGCCTCCTTTATCAAAGATAGGGTGACCATATGTGCATGGGTTTATCTTTGGGCTTTCTATCCTGTTCCATTGATCTATATTTCTGTTTTTGTGCCGGTATCATACTGTCTTGATTACTGTAGCTTTGTAGTATAGTCTGAAGTCAGGGAGCCTGGTTTCTCCAGCTCCATTTTTCTTTCTCAAGACTGCTTTGGCTATTCGGGGTCTTTTGTGGTTCCATACAAATTGTGAAACTTTTTTGTTCTAGTTCTCTGAAAAATGCCAGTGGTAATTTGATAGGGATTGCATTGAATCTGTATATTGCTTTGGGTAGTATAGTCATCTTCACAATGTTGATTCTTCCAATCCAAGAACATGGTATATCTCTACATATGTTTGTATCATCTTTAATTTCTTTCATCAGTGTCTTATAGTTTTCTGCATACAGGTCTTTTGTCTCCTTAGGTAGGTTTATTCCTAGCTATTTTATTCTTTTTGTTGCAATGGTAAATGGGAGTGTTTCTTTAATTTCTGTTTCAGATTTTTCATCATTAGTGTATAGGAATGCAAGAGATTTCTGTGCATTAATTTTGTATCCTGCTACTTTACCAAATTCATTGATTAGCTCTAGTAGTTTTCTGGTGGCATCTTTAGGATTCTCTATGTATAGTATCATGTCATCTGAAAACAGTGACAGTTTTACTTCTTCTTTTCTAATTTGTATTCCTTTTATTTCTTTTTCTTCTCTGATTGCTGTGGCTAAAACTTCCAAAACTATGTTAAATAATAGTGGTGACAGTGGGCAACCTTGTCTTGTTCCTGATCTTAGTGGAAATGGTTTCAGTTTTTCACCATTGAGGACGATGTTGGCTGTGGGTTTGTCATATATGGCCTGTATTATGTTGAGGTAAATTCCCTCTATGCCCACTTTTTGTAGAGTTTTTATCATAAAAGGGTATTGAATTTTGTCAAAAGCTTTTTCTGCATGTATTGAGATGATCATATGGTTTTTATCCTTTGATTTGTTAATATGGTGTATCACATTGATTGATTTGCATATATTGAAGAATCCTTGCATTCCTGGGATAAACCCCACTTGATCGTGGTGTATGATCCTTTTAATGTGCTGTTGGATTCTGTTTGCTACTATTTTGTTGAGGATTTTTGCATCTCTGTTCATCAGTGATATTGGCCTGTAGTTTTCGTTCTTTGTGACATCTTTGTCTGGTTTTGCTATCAGGGTGATGGTGGCCTCATAGAATGAGTTTGGGAGTGCTCCTCCCTCTGCTATATTTTGGAAGAGTTTCAGAAGGATAGGTGGTAGCTCTTCTCTAAATGTTTGATAGAATTCGCCTGTGAAGCCATCTGGTCCTGGACTTTTGTTTGTTGGAGGAGTTTTAATCACAGTTTCAATTTCAGTGCTTGTGATTGGTCTGTTTATATTTTCTATTTCTTCCTGGTTCAGTCTCGGAAGGTTGTGCATTTCTAAGAATTTGTCCATTTCTTCCAGGTTGTCCATTTTATTGGCATGTAGTTGCTTGTAGTAATGTCTCATGATCTTTGTATTTCTGCAGTGTCAGTTGTTACTTCTTTTTCATTTCTAATTCTATTGATTTGAGTCTTCTCCCTTTTTTTCTTGATGAGTCTGGCTAATGGTTTATCAATTTGGTTTATCTTCTCAAAGAACCAGCTTTCAGTTTTATTGATCTTTGCTATTGTTTCCTTCATTTCCTTTCCATTTATTTCTGATCTGATCTTTATGATTTCTTTCCTTCTGCTAACTTTGGGGGTTTTTGTCCTTCTTTCTCTAATTGCTTTAAGTGTAAGTTTAGGTTGTTTATTCGAGATGTTTCCTGTTTCTTAAGGTAGGATTATATTGCTATAAACTTCCCTCTTAGAGCTGCTCTTGCTGCATCCCATAGGTTTTGGGTTGTCGTGTTTTCATTGTCATTTGTTTCTAGGTATTTTTTGATGTCCTCTTTGATTTCTTCAGTGATCTCTTGGTTATTTAATAGCATATTGTTTAGCCTCCATGTGTTTGTATTTTTTACAGTTTTTTTCCTGTAATTGATATCTAGTCTCATAGCATTGTAGTCAGAAAAGATACCTGATATGATTTCAATTTTCTTAAATTTACCAAGGCTTCATTTGTGACCCAAGATATGGTCTATCCTGGAGAATGTTCCATGAGCACTTGAGAAGAAAGTGTATTCTGTTGTTTTTGGGTGTAATGTCCTATAAATATCAATTAAGTCCATCTTGTCTAATGTGTCATTTAAAGCTTGTGTTTCCTTATTTTCATTTTGGATGATCTGTCCATTGGTGAAAGTGTGGTGTTAACGTCCCCCACTATTATTGTGTTACTGTTCGATTTCCCCTTTTATGGCTGTTAGCATTTGCCTTATGTATTGAGGTGCTCCTATGCTGGGTGCATAAGTATTTACGATTGTTATATCTTCTTCTTGGATTGACATCTTGATCATTATGTAGTGTCCTTCTTTGTCTCTTGTAATATAGTCTTTATTTTAAAGTCTATTTTGTCCGATATGAGAATTGCTACTCCAGCTTTCTTTTGATTTCCATTTGCATGGAATATGTTTTTCCATCCCCTCACTTTCAGTCTGTATGTGTCCCTAGGTCTGAAGTGGGTCTCTTGTAGACAGCATATATACGGGTCTTGTTTTTGTATCCATTCAGCCAGTCTGTGTCTTTTGGTGGGAGCATTTAATCCATTTATATTTAAGGTAATTATCGATATGCATGTTCCTATTTCCATTTTCTTAATTGTTTTTGGTTTGTTATTGTAGGTCTTTTCCTTCTCTTGTGTTTCCTTCCTGGAGAAGTTCCTTTAGAATTTGTTTTAAAGCTGGTTTGGTGGTGCTGAATTTTCTTAGCTTTTGCTTATCTGTAAAGGTTTAAATTTCTCCATCGAATCTGAATGAGATCCTCACTGGGTAGAGTAATCTTGGTTGTAGGTTTTTCTTTTTCATCACTTTAAATACGTCCTGCCACTCCCTTGCAGAGTTTCTGCTGAAAGATCAGCTGTTAACCTTATGGGGCTTCCCTTGTGTGTTATTTGTTGTTTTTCCCTTGCTGCTTTTAATATGCTTTCTTTGTATTTAATTTTTAATAGTTTGATTAATATGTGTCTTGGCGTGTTTCTCCTTGGATTTATGCTGTATGGGACTCTCTGTGCTTCCTGGACTTGACTGACTATTTCCTTTCCCATATTAGGGAGGTATCCAACTATAATCTCTTCAAATACTTTCTCAGTCCCTTTTTTTTTTCTCTTCTTCTTCTGGGACCCCTATAATTCGAACGTTGGTGTGTTTAATGTTGTCCCAGAGGTCTCTGAGATTGTCCTAAATTCTTTTCATTCTTTTTTCTTTATCTGCTCTGTGGTAGTTATTTCCACTATTTTATCTTCCAAGTTATTTATTTGTTCTTCTGCCTCAGTTATTCTGCTATTGATCCCTTCTAGAGAATTTTTAATTTCATTTACTGTGTTGTTCATCATTGTTTGTTTGCTCTTTAGTTCTTCTAGGTCCTTGTTAAATGTTTCTTGTATTGTCTTCATTCTATTTCCAGTTTTTTGGATCATCTTTACTATCATTACTCTGAATTCTTTTTCAGGTAGACTGTCTCTTTCCTCTTCACTTGTTTGATCTGGTGGGTTTTTACCTTGCTCCTTCATTTCCTGCTTATTTCTCTGTCTTCTCATTTTGCTTAACTTACTGTGCTTGGGGTCTCCTCTTCACAGGCACTGTCTATGGTGTCTGCCCCCAGTGGGTAAGTTTGGTTCAGTGGGTTGTGTAGGCTTCCTGGTGGAGGGTACTGGTGCCTGTGTTCTGGTGGATGAGGCTGGATCTTGTCTTTCTGGTGGGCAGGGCCACTTCTGGTGGTGTGTTTTGGGGTGTCTGTGAACTTATTATGATTTTAGTCAGCCTCTCTGCTAATGGATGGGGTTGTGTTCCTGTCTTGCTAGTTGTTTGGCATAGGGTGTCCAGCACTGTAGCTTGCTGGTCGTTGAGTGGAGCTGGGTCTTAGTGTTTAGACGGAGATCTCTGGGAGAGCCATCGCCAATTGATATTTCATGGGGCCGGGACGTGTCTGGTGGTCCAATGTCCTGAACTCGACTCTCTCACCTCAGAGGTTCAGGCCTGACACATGGCTGGAGCACCAAGACCCTGTCAGCCACGTGGCCAGGTACATGGGGATTTTTTTGTCTTTTAGGAAGTCTGTGGTCTTCTGCCAGCATTCGGTAGGTGTTCTGTAGGAATTCTTCCACATGTAGATGTATTTGTGATGTATTTGTGGAAGAAGGTGATCTCCACGTCTTACTCCTCCGCCATCTTGAAGGTCCTCGGGATGTTTATATTCACAAGGTAAATCTCCATTCGTAAGGTTGTACCAGGAAGAGGATAATGACTCAATCATTGGAAATGCTTATCAATGAAGAAAACAGCAAGTTACACCTGCATAACAACCGCACACTTGTTTTCTGTGCTTTGCTTGATAACCTCCCATAACTGGCCCCCCCAGCCCCCCTGCCAACATCTCCTTTTGTCTTTAGGTGGAGGTGGTATTTAAGGTGGTGGCTTGGGCCATTTCGGGGAACTATTCAGTTACATGTTACTAAGTTTCTATTTTTCTTCTACTAATCTGTCTTTTATTATGGGGGCATCTCAGCCTAGAACCTAGAAGGTTAGAGGGAAAATTATTTTTCCTCCCCTACAATGTACTTCACTTGAACTGAGGAAAGCCCAGCCAACATGTGCCCAAGGCCTGCTCACCTGACCATCCTGTGCGGCAGGTTTGCTCTGCTGTGGTGGCATTGAGGTTGGTCCAGGGAAGCCTCCTCCTACTGGGCCTTTTTCCAGAGCCCCAAATGAGGAGAGGGGAAGAGCGTCCTCTTGTTCTTCTTCCCATTGCCCCCCAGAGTGGAAAGCAGGGATTTTCTTTTTATCTTCCTTTGGGCACTGTATTAGTTTGCTAGGTCTGCTGTAACAAGTACCACAAACCAAGTAGCCTAAAAACAGAATATTTGTTGTCTCCCAGTTCTGGAGGCCAGAAGTCTGAGATCAAGGTGTTGGCAGGAGTGGTTCCTTCTGAGGGCTGTGAGGGAAGGGTCTGTCTCCAGCCTCTCTCTTGGCCTATAGATAACCATCTTCATTTTCATATGTCAGTCTCCCTGTATAGCTGTCTGTGTGCAAATTTCCCCCTATAAAAGGACACCAGTCGTGTTAGATTAGGGTCTACCCTATTACCTCATTTTAATTTGATTACTTCTGCAGTGTGTCAGTTTAAGACATGTTCTGAGTCATAAACTGGGGTTTAAGGACTTCAAAATATACATTTGGAAGGAGGACACAGTTCAACTTCTAACTATTCCGCTTCTGCCGTAGAGGAACACAAGCTGTAGGGTTATCCCCACATTCTAGTTGTTACGGACAAATGGATTTGCCTTTTCCTCAATCAGTGGATGACTCCATGACCCGAGTCATCCAGACTTGATGGTTAATATTCCAGTGGAGGAGAGAAAGATATCTTAAAAATCCTCTATTAAAGCTGTAGCCTGGTTGCAACACTATTGCCTTAGTAGTTAATCCTACTTTACCTGTGGAAAGCTGAATATGAAACTAAGTCTTTCTCTCTGCACTTTTTCTGTGACATTTTTAATCTTCCCCCAAACATCCCCTTCTTCCAATTTGTGCCTGGATGCTCTGGACTGGCTGGGAGAAGGTCATGCAATTAGGAAGGTAAGAAATCAAGTATTACCAGGTTTTAAAATATTATCTCTATTGCAGTAAACTGTTGGGTGAAGGCAGTAGTCTTTGAAAAGAAGACAATCTTCTTGCTCTTTCATTTGCCAGGCTGATTTTTACCAAGTAGTTATTAAAACCCATAGATCTTGGTTTACGATGATATTAATTGAAGACAGAATCTGATATTCAGGTTGGAGAGAGAGAGAGAGATGAAATCAGAAAAAAAAATGTAATTCAGGGGAGGAATTGATTGAGGAAGTTAAAGAAATAAGTTCAGCTTAAGACAAAACTTTAAAAGCAAATAGAGACCAAAGATGAGGTGGTTGGACATCTTGACTTACGTTTTCTCCTCTGCCTCCCCTCCTTCCTCAGTTCTGTCTTCTCTCCCCACCCCTTCTCTCTCTTTAATTTTCCTTCTGCAGAGCCTGTCTTTAGGCCCTAGAACTGAGGATGGAAATGATTAGTACTTAGATGAACTACCTGTAAGTTAAAAGGGTTATTATGCATTGATGCACAGAGCTAACTAAAATTTGCATTGCTTTTTCTTTCCATTTTTATTTAAAAACGACCCATCAAAAGAAAACTTTTTTTTTCTGTTTTCTGTTTTGTTTTTCTTGGCCTCGAGGCATGTGAGAATCTTAGCTCCCTGACCAGGGATCGAACCTGCACCCCCTGCATTGGAAGGTAAAGTCTTAACCACTGCACCACCAGGGAAGTCCCCAAAGAAAAGTTTTGCTCATATTCTTACTACTTTAAAACAACTATTTTCATTTTTCTGTAACACCCTCTTGGCAAGTCCATATACAGAAAAAAAAAATATATATATATATATATATATATATATATTTTTTTTTTTTTTTGCGGTACGCGGGCCTCTCACTGTTGTGGCCTCTCCCGTTGCGGAGCACAGCCTCTGGACACGCAGGCTCAGCGGCCATGGCTAACGGGCCTAGTTGCTCCGTGGCACGTGGGATCTTCCCGGACTGGGGCATGAACCTGTGTCCCCTGCATCGGCAGGCAGACTCCCAACCACTGCGCCACCAGGGAAGCCCCCATGTACAGAAATATTGTTGTGAAATTGTGAGCTTGGGCCACATACCAGCTATATCTTCTGATTATTTCACTGAACATTATATCACAAATATTTCCCATGTGATATCATAATAATCACAATCGACATCCCATAACATCATAACAAATCATAATCATTTAAAATATTTACATGTCACAACACGCCGATTTCTCTTTTTTTCTAATTTTATTTATTTATTTATTTTTATACAGCAGGTTCTTATTAGTTCTCTATTTTATGCATATTAGTGTATACATGTCAATCCCAATTCATCCTACCACCCCCACCACCCCCTATGCTGATTTATCTTAGTTAACCATTTTTCTCTGTGGCAAATGACAGTATCTAGTTCTGCAGTTTAACAATAGGAACAGTCATTGAGCATCTGGGCTCTTTTTTCCCATTGAGTTGGTGGCCTTAGGGCACATTCCTTGCAGTGGAGTTGCAGGGTTAATGATTATAAACACTTCCTTGGCTTTTGGTATGTATTTATAGCATGTATTTAATTGTAAAATGAATGCTGAATTTTCCAAACAAACTGCCACACAAATAAAATTGTATCACATTGCTGGTTTTAAAATATAAACTGGCTCTTCTGTATTACATTCATAATATGGAAATGTATACTTCTGTTTACAGATAGGCCAACTTTATCAGTCTTCTTATGAAGAGTGTATTCTCAGCATTGGGGAGCTATAATATTATGCATGAGGGCAACATTTCTGTTCCCCCTCTGTCCCCTTCCAGCCTGCTGAGAACACTAGTAACTGCATCTAGCTAGGTTCTGGCTGCATGACATGGAGCAGGGGAGGAGAGGTGATGTCTCAAGTGCACTAATGTCTTTTTTCGGAATATTCCTGTAGGCGGAAGGAGTGGGAAGTGTTGTCAAGGCCTGAGAAACAGGACCCAGCTGCTTCTCAGAGTTCTGTAAGGAGCGGGGAGGTTGCCTTGTGGGCTGCTGTCTTTCCTCTTTCAGGTGAAGCCACAGTTTAAATATCTCGCTAATGGAGTTCTCTGGAGGAGCAGAGATTTGATTTCCTCACTGTAGCCCTCTGCCAACTCTCAAATACTTTTAACAGCTGGCAGGGCTGCCACCGAATATGTCCAGAGATGGATTTAAAGGAGAAGGAAAATGGAAATGGCTCTTCCTTGCCTGCCTTCTTTCCTTTCTTTTTTATCTTTCTCTTTCCTTTTTGAAGCGTTAAAAAATTCAGAACATTTTCCTTTCAAGGAAGAGTCAACTTTAAACAGCATGCTTCAGAACAAGACGTATAGCTTTACAGGAGCAATGGGAAAGGTCCAGGTTCCAGGCCCCTCCCCAGAGCTGCATGCTGGCAGCTACCCTCCATCCTCGCCCCCCAGCCTTTACCAGCTAAGATTCACTAACCTGGAAGCTAGCACAGGAGCCAGTGAGCCATGGAGAGAGGGGCTTGGACTCACAGGACGACACCTGCTTTCTAACCAGCTGTGGAAGGAAAATACTATTGCTCATCTTGAAGTGGTCGGTGATGAGGCTGGGCTTGGCTCTGTTAAAGAAGTGACCATGTCTTTTTTTTTTTTTTTCCATTATGGTTTATCACAGGATATTGAATATAATTCCCTGTGTTCTACAGTAGGACATTGTTGTTTATCCATTCAATATATACTAGTTTGCATCTGCTAATCCCAAACTCCCAATCTATCCTTCCTCTTTCCCCGCTCCATCTTGGCAACCACAAATCTGTTCTCTATGTCTGTGAGTCTGTTTCTGTTTCGTAGGTAAGTTCATTTGTGTCCTAATTTAGATTCCACATGTAAGTGATAGTGTACGGTATTTGTCTTTCTCTTTCTGACTTACTTCACTTAGTATGATAATCTCTATGTTCATCCATGTTGCTGCAAATGGCATTTTCATTCTTTTTTATGGCTGAGTAATATTCCATTGTGTATAGGTACCACATCTTCTTTATTTGTTCATCTGTCGATGGACATTTAGGTTGTTTCCATGTCTTGGCTATTGTGAATAGTGCTTCTATGAACATAGTGGTGCATGTATCTTTTTGAATTATAGTTTTATCTGGATATATGCCCAGAGGTGGCATTGCTAGATCATATAGCAACTCTATTTTTAGCTTTTTAAGGAACCTTTATACTGTTTTCCATAGTGGCTGCACCAACTTACATTACCACCAACAGTGTAGGAGGGTTCTCTTTTCTCCACACGCCCTCCAGCATTTGTTATTTGTAGACTTTTTAATGATGGCCCTTCTGACCTGGGTGAGGTGGTACCTCATTGTAGTTTTGATTTGCATCTCTCCAATAATTAGCGATATTGAGCATCTTTTCATGTGCCTGCTGGCCATCTGTATGTCTTCCTTGGAGAAATGGAAATGACCATGTCTTCCTCCAGAAATGGCTCCAGATTAGATGGTCATGGCTCTATCCCCCATGCAGACTATAAACCACGTTGAATGAGGCTTAGAACAGTGCACATAGGAAGCCCTGGATAAAAATGTAGCACAATGGAATCCTATTTAACAATATAAATAAAGAACTACTGATACATGCTTACATGGATAAACCTCCAAAACATTATGCTAAGAGGAAAAAAGCCAGACACAAAAAGCCATGTGTTATATGATACCATTTATATAAAATTTCCAAAAAAGGAAGAAAAAATACAGAGATAGGAAGTAGATCAGTGATTCCCTCAGGCTGGAGGCAATTGAAGATTGAACATAAACGCTACGGCAGAACTTGTACAACATCACTGCTGTCGAGTTCTAGAACTTTCCCATCACTTGAACAACTCTGCACACTTATTAAAAATAACTGTATTGTGCACTTACAATGAATGTCTTTTTATGGAATGTAAACTATGCTTCAGTAAAGCTATTACAAATGACACCTAAAAACAAATAAAATTCTCAAAGAAATAAAGGGAAGGTGTCACATCCCTAAAGCTGGTGATTATGAAATAAGAGCATGTAGCTTTGAAAAAAGACTATTTGGACATCTTGAAAACAGAAAATACAATTTTGCAAAAGCAACAGATTCTTCATTGGCAACGCTGGAAGTCAGGACATGAGGGAGGAATATCTTTAAGGTGCCGTGGGAAAAAGTGTGAACTGTACTTCTATATCTAGGCAAATAATCATTTAAAAGTGGGAGCAAAATAAAGGCATTTTAAGTTATATGAAGTGTTTAAGAAGTTACCACCCATAGATTCCACCGAAAAACTACAAGAGGTTGTGCTTCCGTTAGAAGATGCTAGAATGCAGTGGCAAGAAGGGTCATACAAGAGGTAACAATGAGAAAAAGTAAGTAAAATGTATCCTTGCTTCAAAAACAGCCATTTATTAGAAATATGTACCTAAATTTGCAGAGAATATTGAGGCAGAAGACAGATGAGCCCCAGGGCAAACGGTTTGAGTTCGTTCCTTGTGGACCAATACTCTGAGAATGAGAATGACAGGACAATTGAGAGAGGAGGCTGGGCTCTGCCCAGATAGAAGATAAGAGACCACATAGTCCTCATTCTTGAAGTCAGGAGACCTCCCTGACTACACATTCGCAGAAAGGCTCCTTGGAGGTCAAAAGGGGAGTGATGCTAAGTGGCTAAGTCTACCATAGACCTCTTCGGTAGAATCCACCTTGGCTAAGAGATGCACTTGCACACATGGGAAAATCCTGAGATACACCAAATATGGACTCTGAATCAGACAAATCAAAATGATTGGTCAAAGGAAACATGGAAGAAACGCCCCATATAAGTGATTTAAATTGCCATGAGGGTGCGACCGTCTCTCTGAGCCCGCCCGTGTGTCTATCCACATGTACTGTAGTCTTTTTCTCCTAATAAATACTTTACTTGTTTCACTACTTTCCGTCTTTGTGAGAATTCTTTTTCTGCAAAGCAATAGGGCCAGGGCCTTGTCACTGACCACTGGTCTAGTGGCTAGGATTCGGTGCTCTCACTGCCGCGACCTGACCTCAATCACTGGCCAGGAACCGAAACCCTGCTTCAAGCCACTGCAGGCCGAGGCCACCCAAGATTGGTATCAGTGTAAGATGTTGAGATGAAGGAAGTGGGGCTTGAAAGTCTGTGTACCTGAGGGAGATAAAATGTGTCTTATGAATCCTGCTGTATGCTGGGGGAACCTGTCAGACCACATGAAATTACATGTTTGTAAATAAGAAATGTCCCAGTATTGGCAGTTTCACTTGGTTCAACTGAATCGATACTGCTTTACTCTATAGATGAGAAGAATAGAAATAGAGTGGATGACTTTCAAATCAATACAGGGCGAAATGGGGTATTTCACAGAGAAGGAAACAAAGATGTTTAAGTTGCTTTGGAAGGAGCCCTGGCCCAGCTGACTTCCAGGATTCACACTCTCGCTGGGACTCAGGCCTTTGGTGCCAAGAACCACCACTCCCTGCCCCCCTCATACAAAGGGGTGGAGCTTCTTGTGGCAGGAGCTGAGGGATGGTCAGTCTCGTCCTGTGCTCTCAGGTGCTCTGAACAGGCAGGGACAGGCTCTGGTTTGGGAGGAGGTGGCCCTCCAGCCCCCTACCTCTCACAGGGCAAATGGAGGTCAGGGTGTGGGCCCCAAGAGGAGGGGCCTGGGTGGGGGGTGCCGAGAAGGCTTCTGCTGGAGACCTAAAGGTGCCCAAGGGGGCCCTTCCATGTACATCAGCCAGGGTTCTGCAGAGGAACAGAACTGGTAGGATGGAGAGAGAGCTGACTTTAAGGAACCGGCCCACAAGATTATGGAGGCTGTCAAGTCTGAAATCTTCAGGGTGGGCTGGGAAGCTGTATCAAAGGAAAAGATAACATATGGAATTGTTGACTCAGGTGATGCAAACACCGATCTTTGGGGATGAATTAAATTTCTTTGGATATTTTCTTTCTAATGGTCTATCCCTCTTTCCATGGAAAATGTGTAACTCTGGGATGTGTATACTGGACAGCAGAAAGACTTAGAATGGAGATTCCCAGGTATATGGGCAAGCTTTGCCTGTAACCGGCAGTGTGGCCTCGGCTAAGCCCTTTCACCTTTTGGGGACATCTGTAAAGAGAGGGGCTTGGGCCATGGTCTTTAACTTCTTCTCCAGCTGTAATATCCCATGATTCTACATACAGGTGTTTGTGTACTAAGATATACAACAAAGCATGCCATTTGATAGTTGGCATCAAGCTGTATTTAGGTGAGAGCTACAGTGCAATGTAACTCAGCAATGGCACTGCACAGTCTGCAGCTGGAACATTAATCATTCCTGAGAGCAGATGCCTGGTTTTTAATGAATTTTGCCTCTTAGTGCTTTTTTGGGTGTATTGGTACCCCCCTTCTCTCCCCACCTACTTTTAGTCTGTACATAAGCAGAGTCTAAATTCTATTGACATAAAATATGTATTTTGAATTCTCCAGAAATTTCAGCTTATTTGGAAGTTCTGAATTCTACAACTTTTAAAAAATTTTATTTTATTTGTTTATTATTTTTGGCTGCGTTGGGTCTCATTGCTGCATGCAGGCTTTCTCTAGTTGCGGTGAGTGGGGGCTACTCTTCGTTGTGGTGCATGGGCTTCTCAGTGGCTTCTTTTGTTGTGGAGCACGGACTCTAGACGCATGAACTTCAGTAGTTGTGGTGCGCAGGCTTCAGTAGTTGTGGCTCGCAGGCTCTAGAGTGCAGGCTCAGTAGTTGTGGCACACGGGCTTAGTTTCTCCGTGGCATGTGGGATCTTCCCGGACCAGGGCTTGAACCTGTGTTCCCTGCATTGGCAGGCAGATTCTTAACCACTTCACCACCAGGGAAGTCCCATCTACAACTTTTTTTGAATATTGCAGAATAATCCCCCTTCCCATCCACCAAGAATTCTTTTCAATGTTTCCATTTCAAATTTGAAATCATAAATTCAACACTATAAAGAAGAGGCTATTCCCCCAGGGAGCATACCATGCACCTAATCTTATTTTGTAAGAGTTTAAAATTCATGGGAATTTGTTTGAGATGTCTCTGCTTCTAAAGTAGCCCAGGACTCAGCCTTGCCATCCTGTGGTCCGGGCAGGCTCCATCTGGCAATTCCAGGTTGGGACAGATGGTCTGAGAGAAGGTTGTGCCCATGGTTTGAAGGAGCAACTCCTCCCCTAGGTCATTGCTGCTCACATGCTGTGTTTCAGAGACACAGTCCCCAGGCCACAGAATGAGGAGAATGAGCATTTAAATCCATGGGTAAATGGGCCATAGACTTACGACTGGATCTTTTCCAAACTCTAGTCTCTCCGAAAAGGAAAAGAAAAAAGAAAACACTGAACTAGTTTCCAGAACATCTGACCTCCTGCAGTTTATACCCTGCTTCTAACTAACTCTCTGGCCTTGAGTATGGCACCCAGCTTCTCTGGACATTAGTTTCCTCATGTGCAAATGAGAGCGATGGACTAAACTGGGAAAGGTAAATACACTACATGCACGTTACTAACTGCCCAACCTGCGCAAGGAGCAGACATCATTAATCCATTGTAGCACTGCCAGCACTCAAGAAAGCCATTATTAATTGATTGGAGTCAGCACATAAAAGGGCATCTATTTGTTATCCTTGCATGAAATAATCTCTGAGGTCTCCTTCAGTTCATTTAAAGTAAAAGAAAGTGGAATAAGTTGCCAATGGGCCAGATTCTCATCTACCCAGAAGTAGGAAAGTCCTACCTGAAGCAGGGGAATAAGTAAAATGACCTTACAATTTCTCAGCATATCTATAATCATGTAGCAATCAAACTCAACTAAGCCAACATGTACTATGGTCAAAGCTCATTATTAGCTGACCCACTAGAATGCAAAGATAAATGACAGTCTCCACACCATTGTAAAGCAATTATACTCCAATAAAGATGTTAAAAAAATAAAATAAAATACTCTTTTCTCAGCCTCACAAAAAAAAATAATAAAAAATGACAGTCCCTGGTCTCAAGAAACTAAAAATCAACTAGAGGAAGCAGATACAAAGGGAAGGCAGAATGATCTGAGGGTAAATAGCAATAAAAGCAACGTTTGGGAGCCAAGATTCTAGAAATAATTTCGTACCCAGTTTTCAATGCTTTAAGAAAAAAATCTCATTTGTACTCACTGTGACATAGTCCTCTCAACATCTATGTGAGGAAGTATTTTTTATTATTGCAATTTTTCAGGATGAGGAGACTGAGACTCAGTGAGATTTTAAAAATTTCCCAGAGTCACACACCTAGCTAGTAGCAAATTGGGACTAAAACCCAGGTACTCAGGCTCCAGGAGGGAATTTCAAGGGGATTAGGGTCAATGTCACAGAGAGTAGACATCTGACTTGGAAGATGAGAATGATTTTAATAGGCAAGAAAGAGAACAGAGGGAACAGAGCCAGCATTGGACAGAGTCGCAGGAGGGCACAGGGGCTGTAGGACCAGGACAGATCACAGGCTCACATCCCATTGCCAGAGTGCCCTACCAGGTGCAGAGTCGCTGGCTTTAGCAGAGGCTCAATAAATGTTGGTTCTCAACACAGTTGGTGGGATGAATTTTAAGGTGATAAGGTTGGGGGGTAAATCTGGAGACAGATTTTGCAGGACTCAGGATGCGATGCTACTGAGTGTTGACCAGGGAACCAGTCCTGTGGGATTCGGAGGCCTGTCACATGGCTGACCTTATTTCTGGGTGATGATTCAGCATTAATATGATGAAGGAAGATAGGGCAGGAGACTGCTAGAGTTGTCTGGGGCCAGAGGAAAGGAGGAGACCCCAAAAAGGACACCTGGGGGACTGAGGGAAGGATGCAGGCTGTGGGGGTGTGTGTCCAGGCAAACTGAAGATGACCCCAGTTTGTAGTTTGGGTGACAGGGAAGATGGGGTGGGCAGGACACACACACATGCACACACACACACGCACACACACACACACTCACTGGTCTGACACTATTCTCAAAACCGTTTAATAGCCAAATGGAATACGTTTTAAGGCAATGGGATCTGATTCCACAATATAGTGCTTCATCAGATTTACAAACTAGAAAGTAGATCTAGCTAAACATAACCCTCCAGAGTTTGAGTTGTTGAAGCAGATACCATGTAACGGTGGGTAGGTCCATGCAGAGCCAGAGCCAGGGGATAATGACAACTGGGCATTCCCTTCTAGAAGATGCAGACCATTGCCTCTGATTCAATAATCTCAAGCAGCACATTTCCAAAGGGTTCAGGGAAATCTTCCTGAGCACACAGCCAAGGCCAGGAAGCAGTGACACGGTGCAGAGATAACGGTAAGGTAATAAGCTGTCAGAATCCACGTCAGGAGCAGAGAAAACCTATGAGCTCAGCAGCTCCAGGCCCAGTTACCATGACTAGGTCTAAACGCTTGTCCTGGGAGAGCTACAACAGGGGCTTAGGAACGGGACCTTCCTGGCACTGATTGCCTCTGAACCCACATCCTGTTGAGATGCTCAGACAGGTGTGACTTGGGCATCAAGTCCTGGCTCCCCCACTAACTAGCTGTGTGAGTTTGATAAGTCCTTCAAGCTCTCAGAGCCTCGATTTCTTCATTCATAAAACAGGGATGTTAAGGAACATTCCTACCAGGTTCTTGTGAGGATAATGCGATTGTATAGTTGGCACTGTACCTGATACCCAGTTAGCGCTCAAAACACATGAGCCGTGGTCAAATTACGAGACTCAGTCATTCACAGTTCACATGTGTCTACATTGACTACATGCTTTAGATCTCAGACAATTTTCAGGGAGATTTTTATCCATCAGATTTTGGTGTATTTATAATAGATTCTGGCAGGAATCTTAGAGATCATGTAGTTCAGCCTCCAGAAAAAATTCAGAATATAAGGCACGTGTTTCCATTTGTATTCCTTACGCAAAGCCAAGCCCCTGCTTGAGGAGTGGATATGTGACACATATGGACGTGAAATGGTTAAATAGCAAGTCCCAACGAGGGTAAGAGGGTAAGACAGTTTTCACGTCAGCTGCTAGAGCCATGGCCCAGTGGTTGTGGTGAGCACAGGATACGCTGTGAACACAGGCCTTGTGAGTCAGGAGATTTTCCAGTAGCCTTCAGACTACTTTCATTACCAACAAGATCTGGGGCAGGGAGAGAAAGGGAGGCGGAGATAAAGAGGGAGGTGGGGGAGAGAGAGAGAGATTGATTTTACTCCCCTAGGAAGAGAAGTTTGCAGTACAAACGTTGAAGATGACCATACTTTCTTAAATTCTAGGATTTTGACCAACGTTTGCAGCAAATAAGAGCAGATACAGCCAAAGCTATGGAGATGCTGTTGATAGAAATTCGAGATTCAGCATAAAGACCTTCACCTGTTGGCTGGGCTCTATCACTGGGCTTTCCCTGCATGTTTCCACTGTAACAGGTTTGAGTCCTTCCGCACTGGCCGCCAGAGGGAGCTAGTTAACCCGGGATGTTAGATCCTTGCCCGGCAGATCCTAAGGGGCCCACGAGACCCTCCCCTCTCCCTTCCTGAGTTTCCAGCTACCAGTTTTCTTCCATTTCCCAGCTGGGAGGGAGTCGGGCCCCTAAACCCAACCCGGTGGTCCTGAACTCCTCGGGCAGTTTTGGGCAGCTCCTGCTCTGCAGGGTCTGTGCTCTCCTCCCAGGCGTCCTGCAGCAGTTTTGGACCGAACTTCCTGGCTTCTGACCTTGGCACTCCTGTGACGCTGAGAATCCCTGCGGCTGCCGGCCAGGTTTGTTCCCAGACCCTACTCGGGTCAGGTCTCGGTGTTGACCGTGGCCTTGAGTGTGATTCCAGATTAGCTACCGCGTTGGATGCAGCGATGGCAACTCCGGGCCCTGCTTGACTAGGAGGCATCTGTGTTCAGGTTAGTGCCCCCCCACCCCAAGAAATCCCCATCTGTGCTTCTGAATTACAGGCCCAGAACCTGAGAATTCTCTGCAATTTACATATTAACTCTGACACAGAAAAGTGATGAGGCCTCTCTCAGAACCAGGGATGTAATTTGTGACTCCCCGTGCAAAAGGAAAGGATGGAGTCTCTTGTTCAAAAATTATAAAACATTTCAAATGGAGAGAATAGAGCATTAAACCAAGCACGGGGCCTTGGGAGCCAGTCCTGGCCTTACTGAAGGGGAAAGACACAGCCACATACAGCGACTGATTCAGAACTGGATCCAAAACCACCCTGTGGTCACCTGTTCTTTAGTGTTGCATGTTGTGTGTGTGACTATACACTTACGATAAATTTATTAAATGGTATACTAAAGGACCCTGCCTTTAGTCGCTAGCTCTGTTGCTGTCACTAGAAGCCCTGTACTGAAGAACCTCTTCAGGTATTGTTACAGTGAAGGGCCTACAATGGGTGGCTCTGAACGCCGCTGTGGCTGAGTTTCTGTTGCAGACGGGCCGGCTTAGCAGCCACCCTAATTCTTGACTAACACAGAAGGAGACTGGCCAGCGGGGAGGCCAGGTCACTGATGATCTTCAGGCTGTCGTTTGAAGGATATTTGGAATAAGTCCTTGAATGTGCTTTGGATTAATCCAGACCTCACTTTGGCAAGAAATAAAGCGGGGTCATATTGACTCAATCAGCAGATATTCTGCTCATCTGGGGAAGGCTCTATATCAGGTGTTACAAGGACTAAAAAGAGTGTTACTGAACCGAACTTGGGTCTGCAGTAAAGACAATCTACTGACACCTGGTGGTGGTGACGGGAAGTGCAGCGTTTATTGCAGGCCCGAGCAAGGAGTCCAGATAATCTAGTGCTCAAAAGGCCCCAGTTCCCAGATGGGTTTCAGGGAAGGGTTTTTAAACGCAAGGTGAGGGAGAGGGTCTCAGGGTGTGTGATCAAGTCGTGCACAATTCTCTGATTGGCTGATGGTGAGGTAGCAGGGCTGTGTCACAGGGGTTCACATCATCAATCCTCAGGCTCCAGGAGGCCTGGGGGCTACATGCCCATGGTCATCATGTAGTTAACTTCTTCCATCTTCTGGGGGTGTTAGTATCTGTAAAACAACTCAGGAATGTGCATCACACACTTATCTATGTCCTTCAGGAAGGGACAAAAGACCTTGTGACTCTACTATATGGCTGATGTATTGTTTTACTTGTTACCAGTTCTCCTGGCCCAATGCCATCTTTTGATATTACACATTCACATTCTTCCAATCATTAAGCCTTTTGTGGTTCAGGGGAGGCCTGGGAGACAAAAGACTTTCTACAAACAAGAGGTGGGTGGAGGACATGGCGGGGGTTGGGGGGGTCCTGCTTGGTTACAGGAGGACTAAGACACAGCCCTGGCTCTGAGGGGGGCCCAGTTAGGGTCAGTAGGCTGCAATGTAAACCTGATGGGTTGGAGGGTAGTTTGGCCCTTTGTTCCTGGGAAAGTGCAGATCACACAGGCCAGGGCAGGCTGCAGAGTGGGGGAGCCATAGGGTTGGTCGCAGCAAACTTGGGAAGACAAAGAGGTTTGTCTTCAGTGGGACTCGATGGTATTAGGTTTGAGTCCAAGCTCCAGGGGTGACGCTTTCTCTCTTCCTTCCAGTCCAGGACATCAGCCTCCCCTGTGCTCAACTCCTTTACAGTTCTTTGTGAATCTTCTCCAGACCTTCCCTTCTTGGGAAGAAACTATTTCCCATTTCTACTCCAAACCTTAATGAGTTAGCAAAGAGCAGAGGATTAGGGATTTTATAAACAATGTATTATATTGAAATATAGTTGATTTACAATGTTGTGTTAATTTCTGCTGTACAGCAAAGTGTTTCAGTTATACATATATATACAATCTTTTTCATATTCTTTTCCATTATGGTTTGTCAAAGGATATTGAATATAGTTCCCTGTGCTATACAGTCTACAGTAGGACCTTGTTGTTTATCCATCATGTATATAATAGTTTGCATCTGCTAACCCCAAACTCCCAATCCATCCCTCCCCTACCCCCTCTCCCCCTTGGCAACCACAAGTCTGTTTTCTATGCCTGTGAGTCTGCTTCTGTGGATAAACTAATTTACATTAAGGACTGTATTCGTTTGCTAGGGCTGCCATAATAACATACGACAGACAGAGTGACTTAAACAACAGAAATTTATTTTCTCATAGCTCTGGGGGTGGGAAGTCCAAGATCAAGGTGCTGACAGGGTAGGTTTCCTCTGAGGACTCTCTCCTTGGCTTGCAGATGGCCGCCCACTTGCTGCTTCTTCACACGGTTTTTCCTCTGTGCACGCACATCCCTGGCATCTCTCTGTATGTCCAAATGTCCTCTTCTTATGAGGACACCCGTCAGAATGGATTAGGGCCCACCCACATGACCTCATTTGACCTTCATTACCTCTCTGAAAGCCCATTCTCGAAATACCATCACATTCTCAGATTCTGGGAGTTAGAGCTTCAATGTAAGAATTTGGGGGTGGTGGGGGGACACAGTTCAGTCCAGTCCGTAACAGAGTTAATGATAAAGGATCATCTCCTTCCAAAATGCCTTGCATTTGTAAAGGGGATGCGGGAGGAGGGAACACTGTAAAGGAGAGGATTCCTGGGTGAAGGATGGTAGATTTTAGCATCCCAGGACCAGTTGGGTGCAGGAGGGTGGAGAGTGTTGGCTGGGTATCTTCTTGGCATCCTTCACAGACCAACATATAGGCAGCCACCTGTTTCTGCCCACGAACACGGCTGGTGCTGGGTAGACAGACTGCATTTCATTTTCTTCATGGATTCCAAAGAAATCAGCCAGTCTCACCTCCCTGCCTCTAAGGAACACCAGTATTTTTTAAATAGTTCCTCAAGTTGCAGCTGTTTCATTTCTGCCTGGAGAATTGAGCCATCGGCCTCACCAACTGTTGAGTCCTACAGGGAGAGGCATGACTTGGCCCCGAGAAGATAAGAAGTCCAGGGTGTTCGCCAGAGCAGGGCACAGTCTGAAACAGCTGCCACTCCTCAGGCAGAAGCCCGTCCCTGCTCCAGCTGCAGCGAGTGTGGAGATAAATTGCTACGGCGTCTGTGTGGGCAAGAGAGACAGAAAAGGGCTTTTGAACTTTCTGTAAAAAGAGCAGGGTTCCTGCGGTGGGGCATTCAGAGACTCAGCGCTGGGATATGGAATATAGAACTGTTGGCAGGAAACAGAAAGCCGAGCCCCGTGGGGATCAGTTCCCTTCAAGGGAGGGTGTCAGGAGCTCCACCTGTCCCCCGAGGAGACTGGACTTCTTCAAACGCTATCTGTGACTCATCCTTCTGTGCCTGGAAAGGACAGAAACTTTTCATTATCCCCTTGTTTGTGGAAAATAGGTTTGTGTGTGTAGGTGCCACGCAGATATTTTAGCAACTGTAAACATGTGAATTCAGAGACCCCGCTGGAACTTTTAAAAGCAAAATACTTGCAAATCTCTTGCAAGTCAGAGGGGATTTCCTCGGCCCTTGCTGATCTGAGAGGAATGCCCTTTCAAGTCTAGATACACCTACAGGCAGCTAATTGGGGGCGTTAAGAAAGAGATGAAACCTTTTGCTTCAGCCGCTGTCCTTGGTCACAGAACATGATGCTCGTCACACAACCAGGCCATCGTAAGAAGGATAGCTTTCTTCTTAGTTTTCCTACAGCTCTCAAGCTATCATCCGGAGCCTGTGGTTTGTTTGTTTACATTTGCCACATGCCAGCAGCCTGCTAGGTGATGTCCCAGAATCCATAACTGACTGCAGCCTTTGCCAGTAGGAGTCACCGGCTGAATTCCCCAGGGAGATGAAACCCGGAGAAGCTTCTCTCCATCTGCTGGCTGTGGCAGTCAGAACTGTGCTGTGGAATGGTTTAAGTTCCGGGAAGGCTGGGCTTCAGACAGTCAGAGAGATGAGGGAGGTAGCTTTTTCCCTGGGACACGATTTTTAGTCATTTGCGTGAGAAACTTCCACTGCTGCGTAGAGCTGCAGCTGTCTGTAACAAAGGAAGTGATAAAAGGTGCATTCTTGGGAATGAAAGCGATCCCCACCTTCAGCAAAGAGGAATAGGGAAGAAGAATAGACATAGGAAAGATCCTAAGGGGAAAGCAAGATTCTGTGGTCCAAATTAAGGAAAGCAAAGGTCTCCTGGTGGCTTGGATTGAAAGAGGAGGGAAATGGTGAGAACGGGATGGAAGAGGCAAGTAAAAGGGACCTATGTCTGGATAGGCTATGTTGTACTGTGGTAACAACCCCAATGTTTCAGTGGCTTCAAACAACACAGGTTCGTTTCTTACGTGCACTAATTGTCCCTCTCAGATCGACAGGAAGCTCTGCCTCTGTGATCATCAGGAAACGGCTGGTGGAGGCTCCACCTTGACACTGAGGCAGGGAGACAGTAACACACCTTAAACTGATGTTGAGAACTGGCTCTTAAAGCTTCTACACAAAATGGACACATGCGGCTGTGACATGTCATTGCCAAGGCAAGGCACCTGCTCATACCTGACTTCCAGGGGATGGGGAAGTGCAATCCTACTGTGCTTAGAAGGAGAGCCAGAAATTCTGGTGAAGAGCACTAAGGACTCCCATAGCAAACACCACAGATTGAGAGAAGGATGGGAGGGAGACAAGGGTGGGAGTGATGACCAGGCTGGAGTTGGGATAGGGGGCTAAAATCTTGAGGTCATTCTAGCCTTGCTCCTGTAGGCTGTTGCATGGCCATAAGAATTCTCTCTCTCTCTCCCATGCACACACACAGCCATGGAGTCTCATCAGCTAAGTAATATCTCCTTAATTAATATCTCCTACTTTTGCCCCATTCCCTGTCTCTTTCCCATCTGGGACACCAGCTCAACTATGTTAAAACTTTTCACAATGTCCTGTTGTTTTGTTTGTTTGTTTTTGTTTTTGTTTTGTTTTTTATTTTATGTATTCTCCATCTTTTTTGTCTCTTTCATTCTAGATGTATATTTTCCTGGCCTAGCTTTTACTTTATAAATTCTCTCTTCTGCTACGTCAAATCCAATGTTAAACCCATACGGTCTTAATTTCAGTCATAGTAGTTTTCCATATTAGAATTTCTGTTTGGTTCATCTTTTATAGTTTTGGACCATGATTTACAGTTATTCATCAAAATTCTTAATCCTGTCTTTTATATTCTTAAACATATTTATCATGGTTATTTTAAAATCTGTGTCTGTTTTATTATCTGGACCTGTTGTGGGTCTGTTTCTATTCTCTGTTTGTTCCTTTATTTTTGGTTATGCTTTATCTGCCTACATGCCTAATTATGTATACATATGGATTTAATTGAGGTAGCTTTGGTTTATAACATTGTATAAGTTTCCCATGTACAACATTGTATTTCTACTTCTGTGTGCACTATACGGTATGCTTACCACCAAAAATTTAGTTTCCATCCATCACCATACAGTCTAATTATGTTTTAATAAGTGCCAGATATTATACATGAAAATCTATAGTGTTAATTTGAGGCTTTTAATGCTGTTACAGTCTTCCAGAGAGGATGCACTTCTGCTTCTGGCAGGCATCTAAATTACAAACACTCATAATTCCAGGTTGCCTTAATTCAATCAAGTATTTAAATGATTTGAAGCTGAGCTTCAGACCCTGTGAAGGCTGGTCTCTTGGTTTACACTTATTCCCAAGGTAACTGATAGCTTTCCTGAGCCCCTCCTCCTCAGCAGTCTCTGAAGCCGGTAGTTTTTCTTTCTTTAAAAAAAAAAAACTATTCGTAAAGTAATAATGTATGTTTTTAAGGAAGAAGCATAAAAAGACTGATTTGTTGGTACATCCTGCTCATCACTGTGGATTGTTAGAAATTATGTTTTATTAAAATTTTTTTTAATAAAAATTTTTTATTTATTATTTTTTAATTGAATGAAAGAAGCCCATAGTTTCTTTTATTTATTTTTTAATTGAAGTACAGTTGATTTACAATGTTGTGTTAGTTTCACATGTACAGCAAAGTGATTCAGTTATACATACATTTTATATATATATATATTCTTATATATATATTTATATATCTTATTATATATATTATATATATCTTATATATCTTATATATATAATATATTATATCTTATAATATATATTATATATGAGATTTATATATCTTATATATCTTATATATATATCTTATATATCTTATATATAATATATTATATCTTATAATATATATATATTTATATATCTTACATATATATTATATATATATCTTATATATATATTTTTTATATATATATATTCACATATATATATATATTCTTTTTCAGATTCTCTTTCCTTATAGGTTATTACAAAATATTGAGTATAGTTCCCTGGGCTATAGAGTAGGTCCTTGTTGGTTATCTATTTTATATATAGTAGTCTGTATATGCTAATCCCAAACTCCCAATTTATCCCTCCTCGCCCTTTTCCCTTTGGTAACCATAAGTTTGTTTTCTGTCTGTGGGTCTACTTCTGTTTTGTAAATAAATTCATTTGTATCATTTTTTTAGATTCCACATATAAGTGATATCATATGATGTTTGTCTTTGTCTGGCTTACTTCACTTAGTATGGTAATCTCTAGGTGCATCCATGTTGCTGCAAATGGCATTATTTCATCCTTTTTTATGGCTGAGTAGTATTCCCTTCTTTATCCATTCATCTGTCGATGGACATTTAGGTTGCCTTCATGTCTTGACTATTCACATGGTGCTGCAGTGAACATTGGGGTGCCTGTAGAAGAATACAGTCTGAAATGATCATTAGTTTCTCGATGTGTGGAGACCTCTGCTCAGCTCGTCAGGCTCTCACCTTCCACCTTCAGAAATCGCCTATGCCTCTGAGGAACAGTGGTCCCAGGGGCTAGGCTCACCTCTAGCCTGCTTTCCCTCTTAGACCCGCAGTTCTCACTGCCTTGGTAGCTGTCTGCTGCCTCCACAGGGATGCAGTTCTATCTTTACCAGTCTTCCCAGCTGCTCTCAGAGGAAGAACCATTTCCAGAAATGGGAATTCAGGAAGGGACATTGAGACTGAGACCCGAGTGGGGAAATTATCAAAGTCTGGGGAAGAATGTCCACGGCAGGGGAAGTAAAGAAAAGTGTCTTGTGGTGAGTGAACATGTGGTGATGTTCAAGGAGCAGCCCGCCATGGTGGGTGGAGATGAGTGGGCAAGGAGGAGCACGGTGGGACCAGAGGGTGCAGCAAGGGCTCAGATCCAGATCCGGGAGCTACTGGAGGCCATGGAAAGGAACGTGGCTCTTGTCCTAAAGAAGATTCACAGGAAAGTAGACACAGTGCTCCATAAGCATCTGTTGGACTGGTCCTTGCCTTCCTGGAGCTCTCATTGTAGAGTGGCTCATGGATTGTGTTCAGGTCATAGGAACTTAAAATACAGGATCCAAAGGATCATTTTCAGATCCTGCTTGTGGATCTGAAAATGAACCAGGAGTCCTCAGTTTTTGGTGTATCCACAAGCTAGGCAGCTTACCCGCATCAGTGCCTATTGACATTGCTGAGCAGCCTCAGCAAATGGGAACAAACTCAGAAATGTCGTTCATCTGCACACGGCCGCTGCCGAGGCGCTAGGAAGGTGGCCATTGACTGGGTGCTTCCCCGCTCTCCTCTTGTCTCCTACCCCTTCCTCCTTCTTCCCTTCCACCGCCTGTTGCTGTCATGCCATCCAGTGTGCCATCCGAACTCCCCACCATATCCAGGCCTTCCAGGAAGCCCAAGCCAAGCCTCCCAGTCCCTGAGCACTATGACCCGCATTTACTTATGGATCTCTGCCTCGGAAGGTGATAAATACACAGTGAATGAATGAATGACTGAACGTCTAGGCAAAGCAATTCACAAAAAGTCTACTAGACTCTACTCTCTGGAGAGAAGGTTCTTGCCCCGATGAATTTATCAGCCCTAGATGATATATGGGAGCTAATTTTGAGCAGGATTTTCAATTGTTTGTCTTTTTCTCAAGAAGCCTTTCAGGGAATAGAGGGCTTCCCTGGTGGCGCAGTGGTTGAGAGTCCGCCTGCCGATGCAGGGGACACGGGTTTGGGCCCCGGTCCGGGAAGATCCCACATGCCGCGGAGTGGCTGGGCCCGTGAGCCATGGCCGCTGAGCCTGCGCGTCCGGAGCCTGTGCTCCACAATGGGAGAGGCCACAGCAGTGAGAGGCCCATGTACCGCAAAAGGAAAGAAAAAAAAAAAAAAAAAGAGAAGGAAGAAGGATTTCAGGGAATGGAAGGCCTGTCCTCAGCACAAAACCCCGAGGTTATTTTAACTGCCCCCTCACCTTTTGGAAGTGCCTCAATGGCTCCCAAAGCTTAGTAAACAGAGGTTCCTGCTTCTGGGGAGAGGCTTCTGTGTGGGAAGGTAGGAACTAAACATTCGCAAGTGGAAATCGTGTCTCCATGAACACAGGGGGCTCACACATTGTATTCAGTTCATAGGGACTTGAAATCAGCGATCCAGAAGTCCTACTTGTAGAGTGAAGACCTTATTCATGATTCCTGAGTTTTTGGCCTCTCCACAAACGAGGCAGCTTAACTCCATCTGAACATACTGATATACAGAGCAGCAGAAGGCACACCTGTTAGGCCAGACATCCAAGAAAGAACCTGCCTGTAATCTTAAAGTTCCTGCTGATACTTATCAGGTGATGCTTAGCTGGGCTGATCTTTTACATACTTGAGGATCTCCGTTTCCTACAGTCAGAGCGATGGGTCTAAATACAGGAAATAGCTGCAGGATTATGCCACCAAGAGATGCCTCTGAAAGAAAAATAAAAAAATAAGGAAAAAATGTTTTTATTAACATTTTCCCAAATGAACTTTTCTAACGCTGGCTCCATTAGGCAAATCCCACCCATAGTGAAGATTTTCTGCGCTTGCAAATCCATTTTCTGCAGGAAATGTAACCCATCCATCTAAGGGGTCCAGCATGCCTTGTCATGCCAGCTGGGGGTTTCTTGCCTCTCCTTTCATGACGATGTGCCCTTGATATGACCATGTGTGCCATCCACTGTCATTTCTTGAAGTACTAACTCGTTCCCGCCCCAGAGCCCTTCATTGAAGACACGTCCACCTATTTTGTTGTTTCCTGTGACATGTTTGATGAGCCATGCAGCATCCTGACCATGTCGTTCCAAATTTACCAGGAATGTGTCTCAACACTGAGCTCTTTGACAAGGGAATTCAGCGGCAGAAATTTTCAAGGACAAACAGCTCTGGGCTCTAGAAATGGTGCCGTTTTCCTTCCCCGCAGCTCCAACTCAGGCAGTTGAGCTCCCAGATGGCAGCAGAACACAGGGCCCTCCTGGGAGCATTCTTAAATCTAATTCTAGGTTCTAGAATAAATACAGTCATTGCACAAGAAGCACCTGCAAGCAAACATCTTGTGTCCGTGAGGCTGGGGCTCTGTTGACTGCCAGCCCTGCTTCATGGGCATGTAATCCATCCAACTGAGGACAGGTAGGTAAGAAACATCTCATGGGAAACAAGTGGATGGTGAGAGAGGTAAAGATGAGTGACTTACTCAAGATCACTTGACAAGTCAGTCCCAAATTTTTCTGGAAGAGCCTAACTTCCTATTCCCCATGGTCAGGATACGGAAGCCTGCCGTCAGCCAGCATGAGTGGGCTGATTCATCGATTAATTCAACAAGTTTTGTGTGTGCGGTGAGGGAAATTTCTCATGCCGGGCACTGAGCATACAGCTGTGAACAAGCTGATGTGGCTCCTGCTTTCACAGAACTTTCATTCTAGAGGGAGAGACGGACAATAAATAGGAGAATGAACAAGCAGCATAGGGAGCAATGCTATGAAAACACCACGAAAGATTGGGAGCTGGAGCATTTTGCAGAGTGGTCAGAGGGGCGTCTCCGGGGAAGGGCCATCCAGAGCGCCAAGGTGGAAGGAAGAATGGAGCCGGCAAAGCACAGGCTGGGCAAGGGTGTGGGAGTGAGAAGGGGAAGAACACTTGGCATATTCTAGGAACGTTCACAGTATCAGAGGCCTGGAGTGTGGTGAGCAAGGGGCAGAGTGGCAAAGATGAACCAGAGGCGAGGGGGGCAGCCAGACAGGGCAGGACTCTGGAAAACAGGTTAGGAACTTGGCCCTTACTCTGAGCACCGAGGGAAGGTGGTGAAGCTTGAGAAGCAGAGGTGGCCACAATTTGAGTTGCACTTTTATTTATTCATTTAAAAAAATTTTCTTTTGAATTTTTATTTTATTTTGCGGTATGTGGGCCTCTCACTGCTGTGGCCTCTCCCGTTGCGGAGCACAGGCTCCGGACGCACAGGCTCAGCGGCCAGGGCTCACGGGCCCAGCCACTCCGCGGCATGTGGGATGTTCCCGGACCAGGGCGCGAACCTGTGTCCCCTGCATTGGCAGGCGGACTCTCAACCACTGTGCCACCAGGGAAGCCCTATTTTTTTAATTTTTAAAATAAATTTTAAATTTGTTTCTTTATTGAAGTATAGTTGATTTATAATGTGTTCATTTCTGCTGTACAGCAAAGTGATTCAGTTATACATATATATATACACACACATTCTTTTTTATATTCTTTTCCATTATGGTTTAACTCAGGATACTGAATATAATTCCCTGTGCTATACAGTAGGACCTTGGTGTTTATCCATTCTATATGTAATTGTATCTGCTAACCCCAAACTCCCATTCCATCTCTCCTCCAACGCCCTCCCCCTTGGCAACCACAGGTCTGTTCTCTATGCCTGTGAGTCTGTTTCTGTTTCATATATAAGTTCATTTGTGTCCTAGTTTAGATTCCACATATGAGTGATATCCTATGATATTTGTCTTTCTCTTTGTGACTTGCTTCACTTATTATGATCATCTCTAGGTCCATCCATGTTGCTGCAAATGGCATTATTTCATTCTTTTTTATGGCTGAGTAGTATTCCATTGTATATATGTACCACATGTTCTTTATCCATTCATCTGTCGATGGACATTTAGGTTGTTTCCATGTCTTGGCTATTGTGAATAGTGTGAGTTGTACTCTGAAAAGATCATTTTGGATCTTATGTGGAAAACGTAGGCTTTGAGGGACAGAGTGGTGACGGGAGCTATTGCATCATTGAGAGATAATGGAGACGTGGGCAAGAATGGGCAGAACCTCATTATATTTTGGGTGTAGAATTGGCAGGACCTACAAACGGTAGGATACTGGGGTGGGCAGGATGAAAGCAGGGAGGAATCAAGAATGTAACTTGTAAAGTTCTTGGCTTTATCAACTAAGCTGAGAGAGGAATCTTGCTGAGATGGGGAAGGCAAGGGGAGGAACTGGTTTGCAGGGTAGGAAATCCAAGAGTTCTGCTTTGCATTTTCCATCCAAATAGAGAGGTAAAGAAAGCTGTCAGATACAGACATCTGGCACTTAGAGGAGCGGTCTGGGTTGGAGACAAGAATTTGGGAGTCATCAAGATATAAATGCTATTTAAGGAAACAGGAACAAACTTGACCACCAGGGAGGAAAGTGGAACTAAAAGAGTAGTGGGAAAGGAGATGTCAGCTCAGGGCTGAGCCTTGTAGCACTTAGGAATTTAAAGGTCTTACAGGGGAAGAGAAGGCCACAGAGCAACTATGTGAGTATATTGGTTTCCTATTGCACTGTAACCAATTACTATAGACACGGTGTTTACAGTAACACACAGCTATTCTCTTACAGTTCTGCAGGTCAGAAGTCCCAAATCAGTTTCACTGAGCTGAAACCACACTGTCTGCTGGATCGTACTCCTTGGATGGAGAGGCTCTATGGGAGAATCATTTCCTTGTTTTTTCTAGTTCCTAGAGCTGCACTCCTGGGCTCATCGTCCCTTTTTCCGTCTTCGAAGCCAACAGTGTAGCATCCTGCTCAGATGTGACTTTGCCTTTTTCTTCTGGAGTCATATCCTCTTTTCCCTCCCTCCCATAGGCCTCTTGTGATTGCGTTTAGGGCTCATTCAGATAATCCAGGAAAATCCCCTTTATCACAAGATCTTTAGCATAATCACACCTGTGAAATCACTTTTGCCACATAAGATAACATACAGAGTCTGGGGATTAGGACACAGATATCTTTGGGGGACTATTTTCAGGCTACCACTTACTGTCCCCAACAAAGTATGAACCAAACAAGACAACACCCTAGGAGAACAGAACATCATAGAAGCTGAAAGGATAAGTTTTCAAGAAGGAGAAAGGGTCCTCTGAGTTTCGAGCTGCTGTGAGACTAAACAAGATGGGGGTAGAAAAGTGTTCAGTTGCTCTAGCATGAAAGAGACTGTTGGTGATTTTTGGTAAGCTTCTTGACATGGGTTTTGGCAATGATTTTTTTTGTATGTGACACCAAAGCAAAGGTAAACCAAAGCAAAAATAAGCAAGTGAGACTACATCAAACTAAAAAGCTTCTGTACAGCAAAGGAAACCATCCACAAAATGGAAAGGTAACCTACTGAATGGGAGAAAATATTTGCAAACCACATATCCAATAATGGAGTAATATGCAAAATATATAAGGACACATACAACTCAATAGCAAAAAAACAAACTATCTGATTAAAAAATGGGCAGAGGAAATGAATAGACATTTTTCCAAAGAAGACATACAAATGGCCAACGGGTACATGAAAAGATGCTCAACATCACTAATCATCAGGGAAATGCAAATCAAAACCACAATGGGATAGCACCCATTGTGCTATGGCTGTCATTAAGGAGACAAGAGATGAGTGTTGGTGAGGATGTAGAGAAAAGGGACCCCCTGTGCACTGTTAGTGGGATTGTAAATGGGTGCATCCACTAGGAAAAGCAGTATAGAGGTTCCTCAAAAAATTAAAAACAGAACTGTTATATGATCCAGCAATCCCAGTTCTGGTGTATATCCAAAGGAAATGAAACCACAATGTCAAAGAGTTATCTTCACTGCCATGTTTATTGTAGCATTACTCGCAATAACCAAGATATAGAAACAACCTAAGTGTCCATCAGGGGATGAATGGATAAAGAAAACACACACACACACACACACACACACACACACACACACACACAATGGAATATTATTCAACCATTAGAAAGAAGGAAATCCCGCTGTTCACGAGAACATGGATGGGCCCTGAGGGCATTATGCTAAATGAAATAAACCAGACAAAGAAAGACGAATACTGCATGGTAACATATAAGTGGAATCTAAAAAAAAAAAAAAAATCGAACTCATGGTGATCTTGATAAACAGCAATTCCAGTGGAGTAGTGGTGACGGAGCCAGATGAGAGCGAGTTGAAGAGTGAATGTAGACCCTTCTGGTCAAGATGGTGGTATTTCACATGTTAAACCCCTCTTCTCTGCTCCAGCTCACAGGCATGATAGGTGGAAGTGGTAGGCAGATTCCCTCTCTTATTGCTGGGAGGCAGCTGCCCAGCCAGACTGCACTTCCCAGGCCCCTTGCTTCTAGATGGAGCCGTGTGGTTAGTTCTTGCCATTGGACTTCAGTAGCGGAGTCCATGTGCTGTAAATAGAGGAGACACAAGATGGAAGCTGCTTATATCTTCCCCAAATTACCACTAGGAGATAATTATCATTCAGGTGAGAAACGCATTTCCATTGTGTTTAAGCCTTTACATACTTTTGCATTTGTTTGTTAATAAAGTTAACTAAGACACAAAACGTCAAAACAATGTTAAAATGATATAAGTGCAGGGCTTCCCTGGTGGCGCAGTGGTTGAGAGTCCGCCTACCGATGCAGGGGACACGGGTTCGTGCCCCGGTCCAGGAAGATCCCACATGCCGCAGAGCAGCTAGACCCGTGAGCCATGACCGCTGAGCTTGCGCATCCGGGGCCTGTGCTCCGCAATGGGAGAGGCCACAACAGTGAGAGGTCTGCGTACCGCAAAAAAAAAAAGATATAAGTGCAGCCCCAAGTTGGACAAATAGAAAATATCTTTGTGGTCTTTACACACAGACAAAGTGAGTCTAAGGCTGCAGGCTCAAGGATCCAGGCTCTGAACCCATCACTTGGCCAAGGCAGCCTCAAGTTCAATTCTTTACAGAACCAGGAGCTGCGACTTCTCCAGAGTGACTTTTCCTGTGTCAAGCTGTGTTCTGGGGACAGCAGAGGGACTTGAGACAATCAGGAGTGAGCTCCTCGGCCAAGCCTCCTGCTGTTGGATCAGCAGTATCACCAAAAACAAGAGTATAGCTACCCATCTAAGGCTTGCTTTGAACTGGAGAGCCTGGTGGATTGGGTGGATGCAGTTAAAAATAACCAGGCAAGGGCCTCCCTTGTGGCACAGTGGTTAAGAATCCATCTGCCAATGCAAGGGACACGGGTTCAAGCCCTGGTCTGGGAAGATCCCACATGCCACAGAGCAACTAAGCCCATGCGCCACAACTACTGAGCCCCTGTGCCACAACTACTGAAGCCTGCGCTCCTAGAGCCCGTGCTCTGCAACAAGAGAAGCCAGGACAATGAGAAGCCCGCACACCACACGAAGAGTAGCCCCTGCTCGCCACAACTAGAGAAAGCCCGCGTACAGCAATGAAGACCCAACACAGCCAAAAAATAAATAAAAATTTTTTAAAAACCCTCATATTTAAAAAAGAACAAAAACAGGCATGAGCACTCTATCATTCTATCTTTATCATCTCTATCTCTGTCTCTATCATCTCTGTCTTTACCTTTATCTCTATCTCCCTCTCTCTCTGTAGCTCTCTTTTTTTTCTGTAACTCTCTTTTGTTCTGTCTCTGTCTCTCTCACCCCTCCTACTGAAGATGAGTCTGTATATTAAAATTCCAGAGCACAGAAGTGAACAACATCATGAAAAAATAACCAACAAACTGAACAGATAGGAAAATTAATTCCCGAAGCACTTCAAACAGTAAAGTAACTTAAGTATATTTGTTTCCCCCAAAGAGATAAAGGAAAGAATAACACCCATAAAGCCAGCATAAGAAATTATGAATGAAAAGCAAGAGTTAAGAAGCCATCTCAGAATTCGGAGTGCTCTTCCTGACCGGAGAGTTCTCCAGGCCTGGCCCGCTTGTCCCTGATTTCTTGCTGCCCTTGGCCTGTGCTTCTCCACCAGTGGAAGTGAGGAAGGAAACCCAGAGTTGTGTGCTCCTGGCAAGACACCCACCTCTCCCTCCCAGCGTACCCCTCTAACACTCCTGTCTTTTTCAGCATTACTGAGGCTCATTATGCCTTGGGACCCTGTTGACCTCAATCCCATAATAATCCCGGGTCATATAGGTTTCTCTTTCCCTTGATGAATAAGGCAACCCCCTCACTCCCTAGCCCACTACCCTGATTTATTTTTTCTTCATAGCACTTACCACCAACAGGTACAGTCTGTGTTTTACTTTGTTTTATTTACATATTTTACTCATTTACTCATTTTACTTCAGAGACACGTAAGCCTGTGTATTTTATTACTGCCGAGTCTGCAGAGCTCAGGATGGTGCTGGGCACACTGTAGATGCTTAAATAAATGTTCTTCAGTGAATGAATTGAAAGCAGATGGAGATTTTAAAAACTAATTTAAAAGGAGCAATTATGAATTAAGGGAAGAAAACATTGAGTCACTGAAATAATAATTAAAAATGTAGAGTGGGTAAATGCAAGACTAGATCCAACAGAAGAGAGAATTGATGAGTTGGAAGATAGTGTGAAGAAAGTGACCCAGAACATAGCTTAAAAATACAAAGACGTTGACATTACGAAAATAGATTGATAGGCTCCAAGACATGCCCAGTAGGAGTCAGAGAAGTAGAGAATGGAAGAAGCTCAGTATTCAGAGAGAATTTCCCTGATTTGCAGAAAGACATGAATCCTTAAATCTTCAGATGAAAATGCACAGTAGGTCTCTAGCAAGATAAATACAAATAAACCCATCCCTAGACACATTATAGTAGAATTGCAGAGTATCAAGGATAAAGGGAAAAATCTAAAAGGCTACCAGGGGGAAAAGAATGGCAGGCTGACAGCAGACTTCTGTGAGTAATAAAAGGTGCCAGAAATCAGGGCTGAGGTGAAATAACTCACCAAAGTGCTCAGGAAAAATAACTGCAATCTATTCACAATTAAACTTTCAAGAAAGGGGTCTATAACTAAGACATCTTCAGACATACACAGGCTAAGAGTTTATCACCCGCAAAACCTTGCCGAAAGAATTGCTACTGAATCTACTTTAGCGAGAAGAAAAGTGAACCCAGATTAGGAGTGGAGTATAGCAAGAAGGGTAAGCACCAATGTCAGTAAAATGTGCTGGTAAAACAAACTAACTGTTGACCATTTCTAACAAGAATACCTAGTATTTTGTGCGAAAACAGGAGTGAAGTGAGGAAGTGATGGCAGCATGTCAAGATAGTTCTTTGACAAATTCATGTCGTGAAGAACCCCAGAAATGGGGTCACAGTAGGACTAGATGTGGGTCATTATCACATACTTATGCATTTCACATCCCCCATTCTTTTAGAATAATCTTGATTAGATTAATGTTCAGTAGAACAATATTCTGAATGTGTGTACTGTTTAGAGCTGAAACATGCAGGAAATGTGACTGTTTTTCCTTTTCTACAAAACCTTTCCCTGCAGGTAACCCTTGTTTTGAGTACTTTTTGTTCACTTGCTTATTTTTCTAAGTATTTTTAGTAATCCAATCTCACAGTCCATGAACACTTTTCTAAATCTCCTCTTAAAACATTTACCCACATCAAAGAGTCTATCAGTTTCTCCTTCTTGAAAATGTCCCTCCTGTAGACTTCTTTCAGTTTGGGTGGGCCGCCTAGCTGCCATGCTGGGATCTCCATTTACCGTCGTTCTGAGGATCCCCGTTGGCCTTCCTCACCTTGGGTCTCCTGGTTCCTGTATCCCACGTTTGGTTTTCTCCATCCTCTTTCTTGGGCCATGCTCCTGTTTTCCTCTGTATTTCTTTGCTTTGTTTATTGCCTTGTTTTGATTGAACCTATCCTCTGAGAGTAGCTGACTGAGAAAAGCTGAATGGGAGTTTATGACATTATATATATATATTTTTAGATGTTGGGGGTAGGAGTTTATTAATTTATTTATTTTTGCTATGCTGGGTCTTCATTTCTGTGCGAGGGCTTTCTCTAGTTGCGGCAAGCGGGGGCCACTCTTCATTGCGGTGCGCGGGCCTCTCACTATCGCAGCCTCTCTTGTTGCGGAGCACAGGCTCCAGACGCGCAGGCTCAGTAGTTGTGGCTCACGGGCCTAGTCGCTCGCGGCATGTGGGATCCTCCCAGATCAGGGCTCGAACCCGTGTCCCCTGCATTAGCAGGCAGATTCTCAACCACTGCGCAATGAGGGAAGCCCTATGACATTACATTTTAATCACTGTAGTGGTATAATGTCTGGATATCTTATAGGGCGAGTCTACCAGCCCAGCCCAAACTTCCTCTTCTTCAAAGATACTATGGCCATTCCTGGCACTATATTTTCCCATAAGTTTCCATTCTTTTGCTTATTAGTCAACAAATATTTATGCAACAGCTGTTCTACAGGGACGTTTCTAGGCTCTGGGCACAGCAAAGAAGACAGACACATTTCCTTCTTTAATGGAGCTTAAGTCACATGGAGAAGACAGACAATGAACAACCACAATATATAAAAATATACCATAATGTCATTAAAAAATGAAGCAGAATTGAGGGATTCAGAGTGATAGGGATTGGAGGGGTGTTATTTTACCTAGGGAAGGCCTTTCTGTGGGGGTGATGTTTGAACAGAAACCCAAAGGAAGCAATGAGACCAGCCATGTGAAGATTGTGAGTATACCAGGTGGAAGGAACCTACATGACAAGGACTCTGAGATTTGAGAAACAGTAAGAAGGCCAGTGAATGGAGGGAGTTAGTAAGAAGGAGAGAATTAGGAGATAAGATCAAAAAGAGAGGTAGGTCAGGTCATAGAGAATCATGTAGGTATGATAAGGACTTTGGATTTTATCCAGGGTGCACTGTGCATCCAATTGGGGATCTTAGCAGTTGAAGGACACTTTTGATTTTTTAATGAAAAAAATTTTTGTTTGAAATAATTTTAGATTTACAGAAGAGTTGTATAGGTAGTAGAGAGAATTCCTGTCTACTCTTGGCCCACTCTGCTGCCCAGTTTTCCTCTCACATTTGGGTAATTCACAGGCACACAGGGGTTAATGTGTGGTTAGGACATGGTGACCTATGGAGTTCAGTGTAAGAATCTGGATTAAACACAGGTCGGGGGCTTCCCTGGTGGCGCAGTGGTTAAGAATCCGCCTGCCAATGCAGGGGACACGGGTTCGAGCTCTGATCTGGGAAGATCCCACATGCTGAGGAGCAACTAAGCCCACGCGCCACAACTACTGAGCCTGCGCTCTAGAGCTTGTAAGCCACAACTACTGAGCCCACGTGCCACAACTACTGAAGCCCGCATGCCTAGAGCCTGTGCTCCACAACAAGAGAAGTCACCACAATGAGAAGCCCGTGCACCCCAACGAAGAGTAACCCCTGCTCGCCGCAACTAGAGAAACCCTGTGCGCAGCAACAGACCCAACACAGCCAAAAAATAAATAAACAAAATAATTAATTTAAAAAAATAGTAGGTCAGGATCTGCAGGTAGATCTCAAAGCCCTACCTACCTCTCCAGCCGATTTTTAATTTGCACACTTTCCCAACAGGAAGGGGCACATCCCTCAGCAGCATCCGCCCCGTCTGCTTTGCTCAGGGGCTCTCTTCCTGCAGCCCCAGGATGTCAAGGTTTCAGAAAAAGAAAAGTTCCTCATCACAAACCATCAGGATTTTCATAATTGTAAAACTATGTTATTCTACCCTGCAGTTTTTCTCTCCGGGCTCAATGCCTCCCTAGGATTCTGGACACACTTCCTTCCTTCTTTCCTCCCTCCCTTCTCCTCTCCCCTCCCATCCTATCTTTCTCCCTCCCTCCTTCCCTTCCCCTTTCCCTTCCTTCCTTCCTGGGATTCACATGCTCAGTGATGGATTCTCTCTGCCATCTGCTGTTGTGGGTGAGAAGGTGGGAGGGCCCCACAAGTCATTGCCAGACCAGCTGCCTCACCTCGCTGGCAAAGTGAGGCCCGTCTGTGGCACCCTGGTGAGGAGTGTTCACGGTGATGATAGGAGAAATTTCATTTTCTAGTGTCACTCCACAGCTCACAGCTCACATCAATGGAGTTCTTTGCTTTCCTGGGTTTTGTCAGTCACAAACTCTGGGGGTTCTCTTCTCCCTCGTTCTGGTAGAAGAGGGGTAGGCATCCAAAGCTGGGAGAAGGGAGCTCTGTATTCTACAAATATAAAGACATAAAAAATGCCTCTCATCAAGATGAAGTGATGAGAAAATATGCAAAACCTGGGGGCAGAATTCCTTTTCAGGGAGGAAACATTATTTAGCAAAACCGCCTGATAAACCATTTGACCTGTGAAATGATAGATCACAGAGTATGGCTTGAATAGTCTAAGAGAGAGATAAAGACACTTTGAAAGTCTCTGAATAACATACACTACTATATATAAAATAGATAAATGACAGGGACCTACTGTACAGCACAGGGAACTCTACTCCATCTTTTGTAATAACCTATAGGGGAAAAGAATCTGAAAAAGAATATTATATATATATGGAACTGAATCACTCTGCTATACACCTGAAACTAACACAACGTAAATTAACTATACCCCAATAGGAAAAAAAGAGAAATTAAAAAAAAAAAGAAAAAAAAAGAATTTCAGAGAGCTAGTGGGAGGTATTTAAGAAGGAGATAGAGGAGGTCTGAAGAGAAAGAGGTGGCCCAGAAACATGGCAGAATGCTGGAGCCTGGGTAGAAGAGGTCACTAATGGGAAGAGCTGAAGAGCTCTGAAGAAAGGGGTCTAAAAATTCTACTCTAAATCATTAGCTAAACTGGATTACAGTGTAAACCCCTGTCCTAGCCTGCTGAATCCTCAACAAGATCTACTGTGCACCGTTATCATGTATAAATGGTATTTGTTGCCAATCAAGAAAAGGAGCTGCTTTTGCTCTCTGCTTCCTTTGCAAAGGTCTCCACGTGCAACCTTCCTGGTCACGAGGAAGACAGGGAATGGGAAGGGGCACACTGGTTTGTATCAAGCCCCATCTTCCCATCCCCATATTAATTTTTTCCATATTCGTTTTAAGAGCTTTGCATTTAGAAGGAAAATCATATAAGCTCCAGCTGCCGTTGTTTATATCACTGGGTAGGGAAGGAGTGAAAGCTCTATCAATGAGTATAAATTGATAAGATTTCTGATCCCCTAGTAGGAGCTACCAAAAAGCTCCAAAGAGGAAGAAGGGCTTAGACTTTAATGATGATTTTCCCATCAGGAAAAAGCCAGTTAGATATGAGAAATGAGGGGGCAGTCACTGGGTGCAAGGAATGAAAATGAGAAATGGATTTTGAGCTGAGTTTTATGAGGCTGCTAGCTTAGGTCTGAGCTAACTTGGCATTTTAAGAAAAATATTTGGGAAGAGGATCAGCAGCAGAGCAGACGTAGGTGGTACTAAATTCAATGGAGCTCCCATCACCGGAGAGATCAAAGACAGACTACAAAAGATTAGGGTGTTTGGTGGTCATTAGGCAGGAAATAACGAGAGAGGAGGAAACCATAAAAACTAATCTAATTATAAACTTTGTGCAGAATACATCAGTGCTGAAAAGATCACTGGGTCGGGTTGTGGGCGGGATGGTGATAAATTAGTAAACAAGGAAGGTTTTGCGCAGACTTTGCATCATAGCACAAACACCTAAACTCCTGGATCTCTCCCTCGACCCTATTGGGTTGGAGAGGGAAGTGCTAGTGAGATTAATTTCTTGCAGAATTTAGAACCAAGATGAGATGAAGATACCTTCCTGACATGTATGCCTCCAGTGGCTCCATAGAAAAGCCTTATCCTTTGTGGGGAGGAGCTATTCTTCTTGAGACATGGGGTCCCGTGGGAATGGGGTGTGCTCCCTTACGGTTCCAGGGAAGGGGCGATTGCTTCTACTTCCATTCTCCCTGGAACTTCCTGCAGCCATAGAGACAGGGACAAGGACGGGAGGGAAGGAGAAGCCTAGTGACAGGAACTTGTTTGTAGCACCCCGAGATGCAGCAGGAAAGGATTTATTCTGCAATAATTAGGTGCAAGAAAAGGCACTTAGATTTACTTTTTTAAACATTGCATTTAGGTTTAGCTCCAACTCCTATTTATCAGGATTTTGAGTAATTCAATCTCAGTCATGTATTTCGGGGGCAGGGGAGGTTGGGGGAGGCTACCACTTCCTAAAATCATTCAGGAGTTCTTGGGGGTTAAGACATATGCTTCCCAGGACATTGGAAGGAAGGCTGTATCAGTTTCCTGTAGCTACTGTAACAAATTAACACAAACTTGGTGGCTTAAGGCAAAAGAACAGCTTTTCTCACAGCTCTCGTAGCCAGAAGTCCTAAAGCAAAGTTGTTAGCAGGGCCATGTTTCCTCTGAAGGCTGTAAGGGAGGATCCTTCCTGGCCTCTTCCAGCTTCTGGTGGCTGTTGACATTCCTTGACATCTGTTGGCTTGTAGCCACATCACTCCAGTCTCTCCCTCCATCTTTCCATCACCTTCTCCTCTGTGTCTTTTCTTTTCTGTCTTATCCCCTCTTTCTCTTATAAGCATACCTGTGATGGCATTTAGGGCTCACCAAGATAATCTAGGGTCTCAAGATCCTTAACCACATCTACAAAGATCCTTTTTCCAATTAAGGTAACATTCACAGGCTCCAGGGACTTGACATGGATATGTTTGGGGGAGCCATTTTTAAGCCTACCACAAGGACCTTCTCGTTTTCAGTCTGCTTTTGCACTGTTGAGATGCAACCCTGTCCCAGAGCACATGGTCCTTTTCAAAGCTAGCACACAGAGATCTCCCAAGCCTTTGTGTTAATATCCTGTCATCCCAGGTCTCTGCCGTTCAAGAAAACTCCACTCCCTCTCCCCTCTTCAGTCTCAGAGATCTTTCTCCAGGGCCTTGATGTCTCATTGCAAGCCCTGTCTCCATTCTCCACTGTTTACTCCTCCAAAAGAACTAGACTCCCAAGCAGACTGACCCTTGCTGGCGGCAGAGCGCAACCTAGAGGGCTTGTGTGGGTTACTGGGGTCAGCCAAGAAAGATGCGAGCTGAGAAGTGACAGAAAAAGACTGAGCTCTAGAAAGACTAAAAGACACGGCAGTAAGGTGCTAGCCTATTTATCCTTGAAGGTGCTGGAAAACAAGCCCGCATGGATGACAGTTGCTTAGGATGGAAGAATAGGAACAAAGACAGGAAGATGATAATAATAATAGTGATAATAAATAATGTAGTAATAATAGCAGCATCTACCAGATATTGACTATTAATTATTACTATACACTATGTTAAATACTTCTATAGACATGTCCTTAGTTCATCATCAGAACTTCCCATTTTACAGAAGAGAAAACTAAGACTCAGACAGATTGGGTAAGTTAGTCAAGGTCGCCCAGTTAATAAGGCAGAACCAGGATTGATACTAAGATTTGTGTTTTTTCATAGGCTGTACTTCTTGGCTAATTATGAAGAATATTGCTTTCCTATGAAAGCCATTGTTTTGTTTAGCACATATACCTAACCGATCCAAATATTTTCCTCACCGTCTTGATGGGTTCCAGGAACGTAGGAAGCCCTTCAATAATGTGATACGGGTACAACTCATCCAATATTCCCATTGAATCTCTGAACTTACTGCTTTTGCATCCTGAGAGTTTAAGCTCCTCTAGTCAAACAATGAAATTCCACAAATCACTGAGGAAAGTAGAAGCCCACATCTACAGAGCTTCTAGAAAACACTATTGGCTCTGCAAACATCATTTTTCCTTATCAGTAAGGGAGTATAAAATTCTTCCTATGTAAGAATAAAATGATGCTGCTAAGACTAATACTAATAAAACTATACACTTATTGGGAAATTCCTCACCGGCATCCTATGGTTGAGGTTCTGGAATGTACCTTTGTGGTTTTGTTTCTAGCTCTGCCTCTGACCCGCTCATGCAAAAGGGCATATGACAGAGCTGAGCATTGGGCTCCTATTAGCTTTAGTTGTTAGAAAAGGCTTCTATTATGGAGTAAAGGGAGGAGATGAAGAACCCACGTGACCTCAAGCCTAAGTGCTGTGAGACTTGAGAAGTTAGGCTGTTAGGCTTTTTACAGCTTCTCAGAATATTGTTTTTTAAAAAATCCTTCCTTTATTTCTCATTTTAAAGATAAGTGCTTTTTATGTGAGTTTGTGATTTAGAGAGAAATGGGAGAGGCCAAATTTGGGTCTGTTTTAAAACATGATTCTCGTGTCTGAAAATCACATAGTGGAAGAGTCTGAGCACCAAAGGCACTTTTGAGAGCCCTGGTCCAGTTCCCCCATCTGATGATTGAATGCCCTCCCTCCCTTTCAGGACTAAAGTGGAGAATAATGTTAATCTGTTGGATCAGTTTCATATTTTAGAGAGATCAGTGAGAGTGAAATAATCTCCTAATTCATATTTGCTTTAAAAATTGTAAGAATACTTTTGGGTAGGAGACAAGTTGAAGCAAAACTGCAATGAATCGATGACAAAATAAAGATGATGTTGGGAATTTCCTGACGGTCCAGTGTTTAGGACTCCATGCTTCCACTGCAGGGGGCATGGGTTCAGTCCCTGGTCAGGGAACTAGGATCCCGAAAGCTGCGTGGCGTGGCCAAAAAAAAAAAAAAAAAAAAAAAGAATCTAAATAAAGATGATGTCCCCTTGCTAAAAAGAAAAAAATTACAAAGGAGTATGATCCTAATGTCATTTTCTTTTAATGTGGTCATATATGTGAGTACATATTTGCAAAGCCTGGAGGAACCTACATTGAATGTCATTACGACTTTACACTTGCTCAGTGGTGGGAAGATGGTTTTTTAAATTTTTCTTCTTTCTCTATTTTCCAAAATTTCTTAAATAAACATAGGCACTTCTAAACGCTTCTGACATGGACATTGACAACAAGAAATACAGAAAATAAATAAGTTGCTGTCTCCTCTGGGGTGCTTCCTGTTTCCACTCAGATGCTCTGACCCCCTCTGGGGCCTATAAAGGTGGAGTTGGTTTGGGAAAACCCACTTCCTGGCTTTAGGTGTTGACTGTTTAAGCTCCAGAGACCCCAGGGGTGACCCTGTCGGTTGTAAATGAATCTTCATCTCTCAAACCTTACATCCAGCCCATTTGCAAATCCTGCGTCCTCTGCATTGAACGATATCCCCAGTCCTGTCTCTCCTCACCTCTCTCTACCTATAGCAATTCAGCCACCGCTTCCCTGGACTGCACAACAGCCTCCTACCCGGTCTGCCTGCTCTTCCTTTCGCCCCCTCACTTCACTGACCACATGTGTAAAGGCAGGCAGAGTGAGCCTTTAAAGATGGGAATCAGATCACTTCACTCTCTTGCTCAGGACCCTCCAGGGGTCCTCGCCAAGCCCGACAAGACCCCAGCGTTCACTCCGTCTCCTCCTCATGCCTTCCCACAACTTCCACTTCCGGCCTCCTTGTTTTCTTCAGAGCCCCAGGGATGCTCCTATCCTTGTGCTTGTCTTTCTCTACCTCGAAATATTTTCCTCCAGATACCCACCTCTTTTATCCTTTAGGTCTACATGTGCTCCAATGTCACTTCTAAGAGAAGCTGTCCCTGACCACTCCATACAAAACAGGACCTCCATCCCTGTCTCCCTTTTTTTGCTCTATTTTTCTTCAGAACACGTCTTTCTTCTGTGCCTGTAACAGTGCCTGGCACACAACACTGAATATATCTTGTTGATTAAATAAATGAATGAATGAATAATTAATATATATTCACAATTAATGCTAAAATGGATCGAAGTTGTGCTTTTTGTTTCCTTCAGAGGAAAACCAATATGTACTTATCTTCTATCATAGAAAACAGTGAAATGAAGTAATTACTGAGTCTTTTACTCCCAGGGACAACTTTTACCTAAATGACCTAGAAAATTGAGATCAAACTATATTTTGACCCAAATATAACAAGAACTGCTTCAATTTCCTTCCTCATTTTGTCCATGACAGCCACGTCCTAGTTTGCTAAGATAAATTAGATTTCAGTCATGAAATACAGTCATGGATCATCGACCTAACTAATGATAAGTAAATGGAGTTTTCATTTTATCTCTTTTTAAAATGAAACCTTAGATTTATACTCATAGCTGTTCGTGTACTTGAGACAAACATTTATACGCACCAAATTATTTAAACAGAGAGCTTTTAATTCTTAAGTAATCCTATTTATATAGTAAATGCTTTGCCTATCTATCCAAAGAGCTCCTGGTTCTTTGTTTATTCATTGTGTACGTGACCGAGGTCTGCCTCTTCCCTATTATGAGGGTATTTTTCTCAATTGTGCTTAAAAACATGGAATTTGTCTCATGTCCTCACCTGAGTCATATCCTTAGTGGCTATTGCTTTTCACCTCATGCTCTATTCCTTCAGTTCAAGACAAAAATAAAAAATAAAAGATTAAATAATGAACTGGAGAGAGATTTCATGTTCATGAATCAGAAGAATCGATATTGTGAAGACATCAGTTCTTCCACCTTGATTTTTGGATTCCACTCAATCCTAATCTAGATCCCAGACAGTTATTTTGTGGATATTGACAAATTGATTCTAAAGTTTACATGAAAAGGCGAAAGAACAGAATAACCAACACAATCCTGAAGAAGAAGGCAAGTTGAAAGGCTGACACTATTCAAGACTTACTATAAAGCTACAGTAATTAAGACAGTGTGGTACTGGTGAAAGAATAGACAACTAGATCAATGGAACAGGATGGAGAGCCCAGAAACAGACCCACACAAATATAGTCAACTGATCTTTGACATAGGAGCAAAGGCAATACAATAGAGAAGATTTTTTTTCAACAAATGGTGTTGGAATAACTGCATGTCCATATGCAAATAACAACAACAACAGACCAACCTAGACACAGACCATACAACTATCACACAGATTAACTCAAAATACATCTTAAACCTATGTACAAAATGCAAAACTGAGTAAGTTCAAGAAGAAAACAGGAGACAAGTCTAGTGACCTTGAATTTGGCATTGAGGTTTGTTTTGTTTTGTTTTATGACCACTGGACTCTGATCATTTATTGATCATCCAACAAATAATTAGTTGTACCAGGCCTGTATGGGAAGAATTGAGGACTCAGTGGAGATGCACACAGCCAAAGTCCCTGCACGGGTGGATCTGCAGTGCAGAGGACCATGCATTCTGGTGGATTTCATCTTTAGAAGGTGCTTGTTAGGAGTTTTAACCCCAAATCTCAAATCTGGAAGAAACCTGAAGAGCTCAAGCTTAAATGACCCTCTATTTCACCTTCATCCCATGTAATGGAGGAATTCTCTCTGCAGCATCCCCTCCTCTTCCCTGGGGCCTTACAGCCTCTGTGTGGCATTGAGTTTTTAGATCCACAAAAGAAAAAACTTGATAAGTTGGACTTTACTAAAATGAAAAACTTCTGCTCTGTAGGAGATACTGCCAAGGGAATTAAAAGGCAAACCACAGAGTGGGAGAAAATATTTGCAAAACTCATATCTGATAATGACTTGTACCCCAAATATACAAAGAAATCTTAAAACTCAACAATAAGACAAAGGACCCATCTTTAAAAAAAAAAAGGCAAAATATCTGAACAGATGCCTCATCAAAGAAGATATACAGATGGCAAATAAGTATATGAAGTGATGCTCAAGGTTGTTTGTCATTAGGGAATTGCAAATTGAAACAATGGTGAGATACTTATTAAAAGGGCCAAAATCCAAAAAAGTGATGGTAACAAATGTTGAAGTCTTTCTTAACGTGCATTTAGAATATATTGCATGTATTATATATCCTTGTGAGAGCTGAGAAAGAGGATATTTACACCACAAAAATAACTAATAAGATGACTCAAGAATGGTAAAGAATTTCTACATATCAACAGGATAAAGAAAAATAACCCAATATAGAAAAATGAGCAAAAAGTATAAAAATGTATTTCACCTAGTACAAACACAAATACATAAAAAGAGGTTAAGTGCTGGGGGATTGCATAGCATGTAAACAATTGGACACTATTTTATACCAATGTGATTATAAAAATTAAGAAGTCTGACAATGCCAAGTATTAGAGGCAAAAATGGTCATTGGAATCTCCTGTATATTGCCACTGGGAAGTTAAAATAGCACAACAACTTGGAGACTAATTTGGCATTACCCTGTCCATTTGAACGTTTGCATATTTGCAATTCCACATATAGGTAAATACCCAAGAGAATCCAGCACTTGTGCATCAAGACACATACACAAGACTGTTCATAGAATTCCTGTTCTAGATAGTTAAAAAAAGAAAAGAAAAGAAAACAACTCAATGTCTTTTGACAAGAGAATAGGTAAATAAATTGTGGCATAGCCGCACAATGGAACATCATACCACAGAGAAAATAGCTGAACTCCAACCAAATGCCACAACTTGGGTGAATCTTAGATATGTAACGTTAAATAACCAACAAAATTAAACAATCTATTGGTTAGACATACATATATATGGGATAAAACAAAATGAAAAAAGAAAAATGGGTACGGGTTTCCCTGGCGGCGCAGTGGTTAAGAATCCGCCTGCCAGTGCAGGGGACACGGGTTCGAGCCCTGGTTGGGGAAGATCCCACATGCCGTGGAGCAACTAAGCCCGTGCACCACAACTACTGAGCCTGCACTCCAGCCCGCGAGCCACAACTACTGAAGCCTGCGAGCCACAACTACTGAAGCCCGCGTGCCTAGAGCACGTGCTCTGTAACAAGAGAAGCCACCACAATGAGAAGCCCACGCACTGCAGCGAAGAGTAGCCCCTGCTCACCGCAACTAGAGAAAGCCTGTGCACAGCAACGAAGACCCAACACAGCCACAAAAAAAAAAGAAAGAAAAAAAAGGAAAAAGGATATGAATGATAAACACAAATTCAAGGTATTAGCTTCCTGTAGGAGGCAAGCAGGGAAATGGGATAGTGGGTGAGCACACAGATAGGTATGTATCACTGGTAAATTTTTAACTCTTGGGTGAGATTAGCTTTGCAATGTTTGCTGTGTAATAAAAATAAATAATGCAAGTAAAACGGGCTATGTAAGGACCAATGGTGATTACATGTTGTAAGCCAAGGAGTATACGTGGTACAGTTCCATGCACTTAAGGTGCAACATTAAACAAAACAAAAGGTTACATTGAATTTTTTATGATAATGGAGACAAAATATCCAGCCTAGTCATGGGAATAAGAGTTGCATTTGGGGAAAGCACTGAGGCATTCGCCCAGCCGGAGGTATGGGCGACAGCATTCCAGGTGGAAGCCTTCCTCTTCCTCAGAGTTTCTCCTCAAGCCCCAGGCTCCCCTTAACTCACACCCCCGCACCCAGTGCCTGTGGGGGAAGACCTCCCGGCCCATTGCTTGTCCTCAGTGCCCACGGTTCATTCATTTCTCACATCACCATGTTAGTTCCCTGTAGCCACTTACTTCTAAGTTCATCTATGATTTTGGTGTTGCCTCAGAGCTTTATTAACTATTGTAATTTTCTGAGTGACCAACAATAAAGCAAAGTGGGCGAAGGCAAGAAGGCCAGGAAGCAAACTTTCTGGCCAAGACTTGCTCACCCTGACCATGTTTCTCATCGTTGTGCCTTTTGGTAAGAGAATATCTGATTTTTTTTTTTCAACAAATGGAACCTAACAGGGAATCTGGAGGCTGGCATTTCCAGGGGTGGTTAAGGCACTGGTTCCACCAAGTCAGGACCCTGGATCAGCCCCTCTATGCTGCTCTTGGCTTTCCCTTTTGGGTGCCAGAAGGTGGCTGCAGTGACCAGCACCAGGTCCTTTGCTTGGCAACACCGGAGCAAGAAGAAGGAGGAGGGGTTTTTCTCCTAAGGCTCTCTCCTTACATCAGGGAGGAATATCCCATCAGAGAGGACGGCCACCATTCATGGCAGTGCTTCCCTTCAGGTGTCATAAGTGTGAATCAGTTCACATGCTTTTCTCAAGGCAGCAAAGAAGGGACAGGATTTCCATAACTCCTTTAGATCAGTCGTGATCACTCCTGGGTACCAGCCCAAGTCACCTGCTCCCTGACTACAACTGGGATTCAGTGAGCAAGGAAGGGGCAGGGCACGGTTGTGGGGAGAGCAAACAACAGCCTCTGCCTCCCAAGAGCTCTCTTGTGTACTTCAAGGTCGGCATCATAGTGGTAATAACAATGCTGTGTATCTCATAGTACTTCACAGTTTGCAAAGCGTTCACATACACGGTTTCATGCGATTCTGGCCCAACCAGGAGAGATGCAAGATTGTCTCTGAAAGTGATGTGACAGAAAGGGAGGCTGAGGATGGTAGGTGGTAAGTGATTCACCCGTGGTCTTGCAGCCTCTCAGAGCTGGAAATAGAACAAGCGTTTCTCACACGAATGTCCACTCTCTTTCCCACTATTTCTTCCAATGGGCCCGTTGCAGAATAACTGGCAACTCATAGATGGAGCCGGACTGTAAGTTCTCTATGAATTTCCTCTACAAGCCGATGCCCTGCGTGCTCCCAGCAAATGTAAGTGATGGGTGGTTTGACTGAGCATAGGCACAGCTGCAGGGAAGGAGTGGGTGGCGAAGCAAAATTTTTACACAGACACGTCTTGTGCACAGTAAGTGATGCCCGCACAGAGGACGATATCCCGTAACAGAGGAGCAGATGGAGGTTGCAGATGTGTGAAGGCTGAGTTCAGCCCACGTGGAATCCAAGAGCTCCAAAAGGCGTCTGGGCAGTCCAACTATCTGTCAGATTCGTCTTCTTGATGGGATCCACCTTCTAACTTACTCTTAGTGATTTAAACCAAATAAGATAGAGGTGATGGCTTTAAGGAAGCACTTGGGAACCCACAGATAACAAGGTAAGCATTTGATGACTTTTTAAAACAGAGGACTGAAGGCCGCGAGAGCTCCCAGGATTTATAGCCAGCAAATCTCTTGTCATCACTTCCCATCTGGTCCTCAGGTCTGGTCCTCACCCCTAGGGATCAGCTGGAAAACTATCTGATAACGCACCCAGGCACTGCTAGTGGCAGTCTACGCTGGAAAATTCTTTTTCATATCAAGAAGCATAAAAATGTTAAAGCCACTTCAACCGTGGACCCCACTCTTAAGACTTCACATGAAGGAAATAACTAAAGTGAAAGGAAAAAGCTATAGGTCTGGTGATGGCTGGTATTTTATTATTCATGTGGGAGTTAAGAGCTGGAAGCCACCTGAACATTTGACACCAGGAAGTAACCACGTGATCTACTCAATGAGATCTAAGCAACTGTTAAAAAAGTATAATCGTAAAGATGATGATTCATTCAAAAAATATTTATTGAATGCCTACAATATGCCAAGCACTATTTTAGACACTGAAACAGTGAACAAAAAGACCCTGCTGGGCTTCCCTGGTGGTGCAGTGGTTGGGAGTCCGCCTGCCGACGCAGGGGACACGGGTTCGTGCCCTGGTCCGGGAAGATCCCACATGCCGCGGAGCAGCTGGGCCCGTGAGCCATGGCCGCTGAGCCTGCGCATCCGGAGCCTGTGCTCTGCAGCGGGAGAGGCCACAACAGTGAGAGGCCCGCGTACCGCTAAAAAAAAAAAAGAAAAAAGAAAAAGAGACCCTGCTTTCTCTGTTTATTCTCTAGTGTGTATGCCAAAGGGGAGCTGATGCAACAAGAAAAAAAGTGATGATTCAGAAGGAAGTGAAAAATGCAGAAGAGAAAAATTGTATGTATAATATCATTCTTCCTACTGTATAGCACAGGGAACTCTACTCAATACTCTGTAACGACCTATATGGGAAAAGAATCTAAAAAAGAGTGGATATATGTATACATATAACTGATTCACTTTGCTGTACACCTGAAACTAACACAACACTGTAAATCAACTATGCTCCAATAAAAAAACCATGATTCTAGCTATGCCATGCATTCAATTCTATGAACAACGATGGAAGGAAGGAAGGAAAAAAGCTGATGGGATGATGCAATTATGAAGCATTTCTTTCCTTTATTGTTGTTCCAAGTGCAATTTTTTTTTTAAAATCAAAGTGGGGACAAAAATCATCTGATTTTTTTTTTTTTTTTTAGCATTCACTCCTCTTTCAAGAGGTGTGTCTAACTCTGTAGAAGTCAAAGAAAAAATATAACGAAAACATGCTTGAGGAAGGAAGAAAGGAAGGAAAAAAGGGAACTGGAGGGAGGGAGAGGAGAAAGAGAGGGAGAGAAATGAACAGATGCAGGTTTTATGCTTCCTTCTGACTTTCATCAGACCCCCTTTGGTTCACCCTGTCTCTCGAGGCTCCTGGTGAAAGAAGTCAAAGATCTAAAATGTCATTCTGACTTAAATTCTGATTTGTTTGGGTTAATACGAACGCTTATATTGTCACTACCATAGTGGACTAGTGCAATCCAGTAAAAGTAAGTTTTCCAAACAACTGCAAACTTAGCCAGCACTTGGTTATGACCTGCAACCAAATTCAGTCACAACCTTTATTTATTTTTAAAATTTAATTAATTAATTAATTAATTAATGGCTGTGTTGGGTCTTCGTTGCTGTGCGCCGGCTTTCTCTAGTTGCGGCGAGCGGGGGCGACTCTTCGTTGCGGTGTGCAGCTTCTCATTGCGGTGGCTTCTCTTCTTGCAGAGCACGGGCTCTAGGCACGCAGGCTTCAGTAGTTGTGGCACGCGGGCTCAGTAGTTGTGGCACGTGGGCTCAGTAGTTGTGGTGCATAGGCTTAGCTGCTCCTCGGCACGTGGGATCTTCCCGGACCAGGACTCGAACCCATGTCCCCTGCATTAGCATGTGGATTCTTAACCACCTCACCACCAGGGAAACCCAGTCACAACCTTTAAATTGCAAGTCTAACCGTAACTGTGGAAGCTGTGTTTGTTTTCACGAATGCTCATGGTCCAAGTCTCAGCCACCAGCCACCTTGACACAGATGACCCCATGGAGATTTGACTGTTGGTATTGGATGGCTGGGATGTGTGTTTCTTTAAAATATCTTTTTTTAACTTTAAAAATTTTTATTGAAATATAGTTGATTTACAATGTTGTGTTAGTTTCAGATGTACAGCAAAGTGATTATGTATATTCATATATATACATGCAGATAATATCCTTTTTTATTTTCCATTGTAGGTTATTACAAGATGTGGAGTATAGTTCCCTGTGCTATACAGTAGGTCCTTGTTGGTTATCTAGTTTATATATACTAGTGTATATATTTTAAGAATTTGGGATTAAAATATCTTTCTGCTTGTTTTCTATATCCAGCAGTCATCTGTTCCAGGTTTTAGGCATTTCAGGTCATGAAGGAATCCAAAGCTTTTTGGGTAAAGAGTTAAGACTCTGAAGCCCCTTTCCCACTGCTCATCTTCTATCATCTGCTCCTTCCGTTCCGGCTACTTAGAATTCCTCCTGCTGCTTCACCTGCTAGGTCATTTGTCTTTAGGTCCTGCCCGAGCTCCCCTGTGGCATCGCCCTGCACTGCCGAACAGCTGCTGTTTCCGAGCTGGCTGCCTTTCTGTGAGCTACAAGATGGTCCTTGCAGGTGGCTGGTGCAGGAATTTTCAGCTTGCCAAATGCTTTGAGATAGGAAGCTAAAAATACATGTGTGCGTGTGTGTGTATATGATTATTCTCTGTGATTATGAGCAGCAAGTAAAAAGTGACAAAGGAAATGTATGCTGTTGAGGGTTGCTGCATCATTATCATCATCAAATAATATTTATTAAGCTGCTTCTCTATGGCTCGTGTTGAGGGCTTGCAGGTTCCCATGAGATGAAGACTGGGCTTCAGTTTTCTTCCTCTCCTTGCATCCAGCCTCCCACAGTGCTTCCCCCTCCACAAGCTCTTAGCTTAGGCGTTTTGTCTTGGTTTCTGTCCTGGGACTTGAACCACCAATGTTTTGAAGGAGAAAAGGAGTGCTATGGTCAGACAGGGGTGGCTTCCCATGCAGAAGCACCCATCCTCATGAAACTGCACTCCTCCTCGGATAGGACTCGAACCCAGCTGCACCTCAGTTTGGGACTTGAGCCTACGATCCCTGACTTAGGAGGGGACTCACACCCACTGTCTTTTAATTAAAACTGCTCACCTGGTCGCAGGACTTGCTGAAGCTCTGGTTCTTTGTCTCAATGCAGAAAGAATTCAGCAAGAGGCAAAGTGATAGGCAAAGACTGAGTTTATTAGCATAGGAAGCTTGGGAGAGATATGAGTGGGCAGGCACGGGAGCATCGCCCTGAGAACAACGAGGGCTACATTTTTATAATCCAAGGAAAAGTGGGGAAAGGAGGAGAGCACCTGCTTCCTCATTCTTTAGTATTCATCAAGGTTTACATCATTACTTCCTCCTTTAACCCTATATGGTCTAACCGGAATTGTCACGGTGCTATTAAAATCATATGTATATTAGCAAAAGGGTGGTAACACATACTAACATATGGTAATTCATCTCAGGTTTCAGTATACTGTTCCCTTTCACCTAGTTTCTTTCCCTTTTCATCTGTATTCCTGTCTTGGCTGCATGCAGAAATGCTGTTCAAGGACTATTAACTCTCTGACTTCATGTAACAAGATTCAAACTCCATATCTGTTGTCTTGTGTTTTAACTATCAGGCCTTGCGGCTTGAGTGTGCCTGGCACTGGCTTTTACCTGGTCTTCCTTCAAAGTAGAGTAGATTGTTGCTAGGTTACTGGATTCTTTTCTTACGGGATCATTAGCTTACAGTAGTCTCCCAAACTCCCTTAAAAATTCCCTTCCTGTCTTTAATCTCCTAGTGGGATTTTTAAAAATAAATTTATTTATATTTTATTTTTGGCTGCATTGGGTCTTCGTTGCTGCATGCGGGCTTTCTCTAGTCGTGGCGAGCGGGGGCTACTCTTCACTGCAGTGCATAGGCTTCTCATTGCAGTGGCTTCTTTTGTTGTGGAGCACAGGCTCTAGGCACACGGGGCTTCAGTACTTGCAGCATGTGGGCTCAGTAGTTGTGGCACACAGGCTTAGTTGCTCCACAGCATGTGGGATCTTCCCGGACCGGGGCTCGAACCCATGTCCCCTGCATTGGCAGGCGGATTCTTTTTTTTTTTTTTTTTTACATCTTTATTGGGGTATAATTGCTTTACAATGGTGTGTTAGTTTCTGCTTTGTAACAAAGTGAATCCCAAAGTGAAGATGGGAACATATGTTCCCATATCCCTTCCTTCTTGCGTCTCCCTCCCCTCCACCCTCCCTATCCCACCCCTCTAGGTGGTCACAAAGCACTGAGCTGATCTCCCTGTGCCATGCGGCTGCTTTCCACTACCTCTCTGTTTTACGTTTGGTAGTGTATATATGTCCATGCCACTCTCTCACCTTGTCACAGCTTACCATTCCCCCTCCCCATATCCTCAAGTCCATTCTCTAGTATGTCTGTGTCTTTATTCCCGTCTTACCCCTAGGTTCTTCATGACATTTTTTTCTTAGATTCCATATATATGTGTGAGCATACGGTATTTGTCTTTCTCTATCTGACTTACTTCACTCTGTATGACAGACTCTAGGTCCATCCACCTCAGTACAAATAACTCAATTTCGTTTCTTTTTATGGCTGAGTAATATTCCATTGTATATATGTGCCACATCTTCTTTATCCATTCATCTGATGATGGACACTTAGGTTGTCTCCATCTCCAGGCTATTGTAAATAGAGCTGCGATGAACATTTTGGTACATGACTCTTTTTGCAATTATGGTTTTCTCAGGGTATATGCCAGTAGTGGGACTGCTGGGTCATATGGTAGTTCTATTTGTAGTTGTTTAAGGAAGCTCCATACTGTTCTCCATAGTAGCTGTACCAATTCACATTCCCACCAGCAGTGCAAGAGTGTTCCCTTTTGTCCACACCCTCTCCAGCATTTATTGTTTCTAGATTTTTTGATGATGGCCATTCTGACTTGTGTGAGATGATATCTCATTGTAGTTTTGATTTGCATTTCTCTAATGATTAATGATGTTGAGCATTCTTTCATGTGTTTGTTGCCAGTCTGTATATCTTCTTTGGAGAAATGTCTATTTAGGTCTTCTGCCCATTTTTGGATTGGGTTGTTTGCTTTTTTGTTATTGAGCTGCATGCATTGCTTGTAAATTTTGGAGATTAATCCTTTGTCAGTTGCTTCATTTGCAAATATTTTCTCCCATTCTGAGGGTTGTCTTTTGGTCTTGTTTATGGTTTCCTTTGCTGTGCAAAAGCTTTGAAGTTTCATTAGGTCCCATTTGTTTACTTTTGTTTTTATTTCCATTTCTCTAGGAGGTGGGTCAAAAAGGATCTTGCTGTGATTTATGTCATAGAGTGTTCTGCCTATGTTTTCCTCTAAGAGTTTTATAGTGTCTGGTCTTACATTGAGGTCTTTAATCCATCTGGAGTTTATTTTTGTGTATGGTATTAGGGAGTGTCCTAATTTCATTCTTTTACATGTAGCTTTCCAGTTTTCCCAGCACCACTTATTGAAGAGGCTGTCTTTTCTCCACTGTATGTTCTTGCCTCCTTTGTCATAAATTAGGTGCCCATATGTGCGTGGGTTTATCTCTGGGCATTCTATCCTGTTCCACTGATCTATATTTGTTTTTGTGCCAGTACCATACTGTCTCCATTACTGTAGCTTTGTGGTATAGTAGTGGTATTGAAGTCTTGGAGCCTGATTCCTCCAACTCCATTTTTCTTTCTCAAGGTTGCTTTGTCTCTTCAGGGTCTTTTGTGTTTCCATATGTATTGTAAAATTTTTTGTTCTAATTCTGTGAAGAACACCATTGATAGCTTGATAGGGATTGCATTGAATCTGGAGATTGCTTTGGATAGTATAGTCATTTTCACAATATTGATTTTTCCAATCCAAGAACATGGTATATTTCTGCATCTGTTTATGTCATCTTTGATTTCTTTTATCAGTGTTTTATAGTTTTCTGAGTACCAGTCTTTCACCTCCTTAGGCAGGTTTATTCCTTGGTATTTTATTCTTTTTGTTGCGAAGGAAATGGGATTTTCTCCTTAATTTCTCTTTCTGATTTGTTGTTGGTGTATAGGAATGCCAGAGATTTCTGTGCATTAATTTTGTACCCTGCAACCTTACCAGATTCATTGATTAGTTCTAGTAGTTTTCTGCTGGCATCTTTAGAATTTTCTATGTAGTATCATGTCATCAGCAAACAGTGACAGTTTTACTTCTTCTTTTCCAATTTGGATTCCTTTTATTTATTTTTCTTCTCTGATTGCCGTGGCTAGAACTTCCAAACTATATTGAATAAGAGTGGTGAGAGTGGACATCCTTGTCTTTTTCCTGATCATAGTGGAAAGGCTTTCAGTTTTTCACCATTGAGTATGATGCTTACTGTGGGTTTGTCATATATGGCCTTAGTATGTTGAGGTAGTTTCCCTCTATGCCCATTTTCCAGAAAGTTTTTATCATAAATAGTATTGAATTTTGTCAAAAGCTTTTTCTGCATCTATTGAGGTGATCATATGGTTTTTATTCCTTAATTTGTTAATGTGGTGTATCACATTGATTGATTTGCATGTATTGAAGAATCCTTGCATATCTGGGATAAATCCCACTTGATCATGTTGCATGATCCTTTTAATGTTTTGTTGGATTCTGTTTGTTAGTATTTTGTTCAGGATTTTTGCATCTATGTTCATCAGTAATATTGGTCTATAATTTTCTTTTTTTGTGATATCTTTTTCTGGTTTTGGTATCAGGGTGATGGTGGCTTCATAGAATGAATTTGGGAGTATTTCTCCCTCTGCAATTTTTTGGAAGAATTTGAGAAGGATTGGTATTAGCTCTTCTCTAAATGTTTGATAGAATTCACCTGTGAAACCATCTCGTCCTGGACTTTCATTGGAAGAGTTTTAATTATGGTCTCAATTTCATTACTTGTTATAGGTCTGTTTATATTTTCTAATTCTTCTCGGTTCAGTCTTGGAAAATTGTACCTTTCCAAGAATTTATGCATTTCTTCGTGGTTGTCCCTTTTATTGGCACATAGTTGTTTGTAGTAGTCTCTTATAATCCTCTGTATTTCTGCAGTGTCAGTTGTCACTTCTCCTTTTTCATTTCTAATTCTATTGATTTGAGTCTTCTCCCTTTTTTTCTTGATGAGTCTGGCTAAGGGTTTATCAATTTTGTTTATCTTCCCAAAGAAACAGCTTTTAGTTTTATTGATCTTTGCTATTGTTTTCTTCATTTGTATTTCTTTTATTTCTGCTCTGATTTTTATGATTTCTTTCCTTCTAGTGACTTTTGGTTAGATTGTTTATTTGAGATTTTTCTTGTTTCTTGAGGTGAGATTGAATTGCTATGAACTTCCCTCTTAGAACTGCTTTTGCTGCATCCCATAGGTTTTGGGTCATCGTGTTTTCATTGTCATTTGTTTCTATGTATTCTTTTATTTCTTCTTTGATTTCTTCAGTGATCTCTTGGTTATTTAGTAGTGCACTGCTTAGCCTCCATGTGTTTGTGTTTTTTCCTGTAATTGATTTCCAATCTCATAGCATTGTGGTCAGAAAAGATGCTTGATATGATTTCAGTTTTCTTAAGTTTTCCATGGCTTGATTTGTGACCCAAGATGTGATCTATCCTGGAGAATGTTCCTTGTGCACTTGAGAAGAAAGTGTATTCTGCCACTTTTGGGTGGAATGTTCTATAAGTATCAGTTAACTTTATGTGGTCTGTTGTGTCATTTAAAGCTTGGGTTTCCTTATTTATTTTCATTTTGCATGATCTGTCCATTGGTGTAAGTGGCGTGTTAAAGTCCCCTGCTATTATTGTGTTACTGTCAATTTCTCCTTTCATGGTTATTAGCATTTGCCTTATGTGTTGAGGTGCTCTTATGTTGGGTGCATAAACATTTATAATTGTTATACCTTCTTCTTGGATTGATCCTTTGACCATTATGTAGTGTCCCTCCTCATCTCTTATAACAGTCTTTATTTTAACGTCTATTTTATCTGATACGAGTATTGCTACTCCAGCTTTCTTTTGATTTCCATTTGCATGGAATATCTTTTTCCATCCATTCACCTTCAGTCTCTATATGTCCCTAGGTCTGAAGCAGGTCTCTTGTAGACAGCACATATATGGGTCTTGTTTCTGTAGCCATTCAGCCAGTCTGTGTCTTTTGGTTGGGGCATTTAATCCATTTACATTCAAGGTTATTATCAATATGTATGTTCCTATTACCATTTTCTTAATTGTTTTGGGTTTGTTTTTGTGGGTCTTTTTCTTCTCTTGTGTTTCCCGCCTAGAGAAGTTTCTTTAGCATTTGTTGTAAAGCTGGTTTGGTGGTGCTGAACTCTCTCAGCTTTTGCTTGTCTGTAAAGGTTTTAATTCCTCCATCAAATCTGAATCAGATCCTTGCTGGGTAGAGTAATCTTGGTTGTAGGTTGTTCTCCTTCATCACTTTAAATATGTCCTGCCAGTCCCTTCTGGCTTGAAGAGTTTCTGCTGGAAGATCAGCTGTTAACCTTATGGGGATTCCCTTGTGTGTTATTTGTTGTTTTTCCTTGCTGCTTTTAATATTTTTTCTTTGTATTTAATTTTTGATAGTTTGATTAATATGTGTCTTGGCATGCTTCTCCTTGGATTTATCCTGTATGGGACTCTCTGTGCTTCCTGGACTTGGTTAACTATTTCCGTTCCCATATTAGGGAAGTTTTCAACTATAATCTCTTCAAATATTTTCTCAGTCCCTTTCTTTTTCTATTCTTCTTCTGGGACCCCTATAATTCCAACGTTGGTGTGTTTAATATTATCCCAGAGGTCTCTAAGACTGTCCTCAATTCTTTTCATTCTTTTTTCTTTATTCTCTTCTGCAGTAGTTATTTCCAGTATTTTATCTTCCAGGTCACTTATCTGTTCTTCTGCTTCAGTTAGTCGGCTATTGATCCCTTCTAGAGAATTTTTAATTTCATTTATTGTGTTGTTCATAATTGTTTGTTTGCTCTTTAGTTCTTCTAGGTCCTTGTTAAATGTTTCTTGCATTTTCTCATTCTGTTTCCAAGATTTTGGATCATCTTTACTATCATTATTCTGAATTCTTTTTCAGGTAGACTGCCTATTTCCTCTTCATTTGTTAGGTCTGGTGGGTTTTTGCCTTGCTCTGCTGTGTGTTTCTCTGTCTTCTCATTTTGCTTAACTTACTGTGTTTGGGGTCTCCTTTTCGCAGGCTGCAGGTTTGTAGTTCCCTTTGTTTTTGGTGTCTGCCCCCAGTGGCTAAAGCTGATTCAGTGGGTTGTGTAGGCTTCCTGGTGGAGGGGACTAATGCCTGTGTTCTGGTGGATGAGGCTGGATCTTGTCTTTCTCATGGGCAGGTCCACGTCTGGTGGTGTGTTTTGAGGTGTTTGTGGCCTTATTTTGATTTTAGGCAGCCTCTCAGCTAATGGATGGGGTTGTGTTCCTGTCTTGCTAGTTGTTTGGCATAGGGTGTCCAGCACTGTAGCTTGCTGGTCGTTGAGTGGAGCTGTGTCTTGGCGTTGAGATGGAGATCTCTGGGAGATTTTTGCCATTTGATATTACGTGGAGCTGGGAGGTCTCTGGTGGACCAGTGTCCTGAACTTGGCTCTCCCACCTCAGAGGCACAGCCCTGATGCCTGGCTGGAGCACCAAGCACCTGTCATCCATACGGCTCAGAATAAAAGGGAGAAAAGAAAGAAAGAAAGAAGGAAAGAAAGGAAGGAAGGAAGGAAGAAGGTAAAATAAACTAATGTTAAATAAAATAAAGTTATGAAAATAAAAAATAATTTAAAAATTTTTTAAGTAATAAAAAAAGAAAGAGCAACCAAACCAAAAAAGAAATCCACCAATGATAACGAGTGCTAAAAACTATACTAAAAAAACAACCAAACAAAAAAAACATACAGACAGAACCCTAGGACAAATGGTAAAAGCAAAGCTATACAGACAAAATCACACACAGAAGCATACACATACACACTCACAAAAAGAGAAAAAGGGAAAAAAATATATATGTATCATTGCTCCCAAAGTCCACCTCCTCAATTTGGGATGATTCGTTGTCTATTCAGGTATTCCACAGATGCAGGGCACATCAGGTTGATTGTGGAGATTTAATCCGCTGCTCCTGAGGCTGCTGGGAGAAATTTCCCTTTCTCTTCTTTGTTTTCACAGCTCCCGGGGTTCAGCTTTGCATTTGGCCCCGCCTCTGCATGTAGGTTGCCTGAGGGCGTTTGTTCTTCGCTCAGACAGGACGGGGTTAAAGGAGCAGCTGATTCGGGGGCTCTGGCTCACTCAGGCCCGGGGCGGGGGAGGGCGGGGTTAGGAGTGCAGGGCGAGCCTGCGGGGGCAGAGGCTGTTGTGACGTTGCAACAGCCTGAGGCAGCCGTGTGTTCTCTCGGGGAAGTTGTCCCTGGATCCCGGGACCCTAGCAGTGGTGGGCTGCACAGGCTCCCCGGAAGGGCGGTGTGGATAGTGACCTGTGCTCGCACACAGGGTTCTTGGTGGCGGCAGCAGCAGCCTTAGCGTCTCATGCCCGTCTCTGGGGTCCGCGCTGTTAGCCGCGGCTCGCGCCCGTTGTCTGTGGAGCTCCTTTAAGCGGCGCTCTTAATCCCCTCTCCTTACACACCAGGAAACAAAGAGGGAAGAAAAAGTCTCTTGTCTCTTCGTTAGGTCCGGACTTTTCCCTAGACTCCCTCCCGGCTAGCCGTGGTGCACTAGCCCCTTCAGGCTGTATTCACGCCACCAACCCCAGTCCTCTCCCTGCATTACCACCGACCGAAGGTCGAGCCTCAGCTCCCAGCCCCGCCCGCCCCGGCGGGTGAGCAGACACGCCTCTCGGGCTGGTGAGTGCCGGTCGGCACCGATCCTCTGTGCGGGAATCTCTCCGCTTTGCCCTCCGCACCCTGGTGGCTGCGCTCTCTTCCTTGGCTCCGAAGCTTCCGCCCTCCGCCACCCGCAGTCTCCACCCGCGAAGGGGCTCCTAGTGTGTGGAAACCTTTCCTCCTTCACGGCTCCTTCCCACTGGTGCAGGTCCCGTCCCTATTCTTTTGTCTCTGTTTATTCTTTTTTCTTTTGCCCTACCCAGGTACGTGGGGAGATTCTTGCGTTTTGGGAGGTCTGAGGTCTTTTGCCAGTGTTCAGTAGGTGTTCTGTAGGGGTTGTTCCACGTGTAGATGTATTTCTGATGTATTTGTGGGGAGGAAGGTGATCTCTGCGTCTTACTCTTCCGCCATCTTGAAGCTCCTCTCTCTTCTACTTTCAGATATCTGCAATTGGGTTCAAAAATGCATCCTTTACTGTTTACAGTGGCTCCAGCTGACAGCAGAAAAATCTAGGCTGAGATCAAAGGGACACTGGAATTTTATGACTTTTACAAAGTTATGTTTTTCTTTTCATTATGAAAGAAAAAACAATTTCTGTCACTTTAAGCACTTCAGTATCAAATATGGAATGGAAAAAAAAAGACCCCTCTTTTTTCTGCCTCTGCATCCTAAGCCCTTATACAAACAGAACATTCTATGATGCTAAGGCAATGCCGTCCCATTCTCTCTGTTGAGAATGTCCTGCCCTAGCATTCTCTTTTACCTTTACTTTTGTTGTTACTTCATCAGATTATTTTACAACATAGTTTAAAAGCAAGCACTTTAATAGGCTTGTTGCTAGAGGAAGAGGTCCCCTGTTCCTTCTTTCTCAGAGGACAACACTTTCAACTCTTTTAGATGATTCTTTGGGTATAATACGCCTTCATATCTCTAAATAACATTTTTAGACAGACTTCTTGATTTTTCAGTTTTAGATAATATCAGTTTATAGCCCACTGTGGAGGATAAGGATGTGTTTCTCCTTCACCCTTTCCTCCACTGCAATCATCCGCCTATTTGGTCCCTCTACCCACACTTCCAAAAATATTTACTTATAACTTTGGTAAGAGTTTACTTTAACGTGACCTTTTAAATGCTATTCCAAGCTGAGCCATGGAGTAAACTGTAATTATTTAAACTTTCTTCCAAAGTATTTTGCTTTCCTTAGAGTAAATAATTGTCTTGTTTGCTTAGTTTCTATCTCTAATCCAACACTAATCTCTAATTCAACCAGAAACACTTGTCAGATGTCTCAAGTCTTTCCCAACACATTCATTTTTTAATTTTATTTAATTTTAATTTTTTAAAATTTTGTTTTCTTTTCATGGCTTTATAGCTCATTTTCTTTTTTAAAAAAAATTTTTTTGGAGTATAGTTGATTTACAGTGTTGTGTTAGTTTCGGGTGTACCGCAAAGTGAATCAGTTATACATATACATATATCCACTCTTTTTTAGATTCTTTTCCCATATAGGCCATTACAGAGTATTGAGTAGAGTTCCGTGTGCTATACAGTAGGTCCTTATTAGTTATCTATTTTATATGTAGTAGTGAGCATATGTCAATCCCAGTCTCCCAATTTATCCCTCCCCCCACCCCCTTACCCCCTGGTAAACATGAGTTTGTTTTCTCCATCTGTTACTCTGTTTCTGTTTACTCAATACGTTTAGATGCAAAAGGTATTCTATCAATTTCATCTTCTTTCTGAAGGTAACCAGTGACACTAGCTCCTGAGCCTTTGAAGATGCTCTGATGTAAACTGGACTGATTTTTTTTACTTTCTCCAAAACTGGTTTAAGATTCAGCTTTCTCAGGTCTTCTGGGTAGTTATCACCCTTCCAACAGCTTTCCAGTTACCTCTTTTCTCTCACCTTCTTTTTTCATGGGAGTTTTTGTCTTCAACATTTTTTCCCCTTTATTATCATTATAGATGGCAGCAAAGTAAATGTATGGGTTCAAAGTGCCATCCTGATTTTTTACACTGTCGTAGAGTTGATTTACAGCATTGTGTTAGTATCTGCTGTACAGCAAAGTGATCATATGTTATACATATGTATACATTCTTTTTTTTTTTTTTTTCAATTTTTATTTATTTTTATTTATTTGTGGCTGTGTTGGGTGTGCGTTTCTGTGCGAGGGCTTTCTCTAGTTGCGGCAAGCGGGGGCCACTCTTCATCGCGGTGCGTGGGCCTCCCACTATCGCGGCCTCTCTTGTTGTGGAGCACAGGCTCCAGACACGCAGGCTCAGCAGTTGTGGCTCATGGGCCTAGTTGCTCTGCGGCATGTGGGATCTTCCCAGACCAGGGCTCGAACCCGTGTCCCCTACATCGGCAGGCAGATTCCCAACCACTGCGCCACCAGGGAAGCCCTACATTCTTTTTTATATTGTTTTCCATTATGGTTTATCTCAGGGTATTGAATATAGTTCCCTGTGCTATACATTAGGACCTTGCTGTTTATCCATTCTATATATAGTAGTTTGCATCTGCTAACCCCAAACTCCCAGTCCGTCCGTTCCCCCACTTACCTCCCCCTTGGCAACCACAAGTCTGTCCTCTATGTCTGTGAGTCCATTTCTGTTTCACAGATAAGTTCATTTGTGTCCTGTTTTAGATTCCACATATAAGTGATCTCATACGGTATTTGTCTTTCTCTTTCTGACTTACTTGGCTTGGTATGATAATCTCTAGTTGCACCCATGTTGCTGCAAATGGCGTTCTTTCTTTCTTTTCTGTGGCTGAGTAGTATTCCATTGTTTATATGTATCACATCTTCTTTATTCGTTCATCTGTTGATGGACACTTAGATTGTTTCCATGTCTTGGCTATTGTAAATAGTGCTGCTCGGAACATAGGGGTGCATGTATCTTTTTGAATTATAGTTTTCTCCAGATATACACCCAGGAGTGAGATTGCTGGATCATATGGCAACTCTATTTTTAGCTTTTTGAGGAACCTCCATCCTGTTCTCCATAGTGGCTGCACCAACTTACATTCCCACCCACACTGTAGGAGGGTCTCTTTCCTCCACACCCTCTCCAGCCTTTGTTATTTGTAGATTTTTTAATCAAACTGCCATCGTGACAGAGTCTCCAGCCACCTGTCTTTACTGGGGTGACTTCCACCAGCTCGTCCCTCGAGCCTTCTCTGATTCTTCTCCAGAAGCCCTTTCCTGCCGTTCTGGGTTATGTGCTTCCATACATCCTCCTATGACATCACTGTGAATTCTGAGGTGGGCGGGGCTGAGGGGCCTGGTGGGGTAGTACCGACGGCCTTTTTACTGGAAGGTGAGGCACATATCCAGGCTGGAGCCCAGGGTATTTGGCCATCATGGTGTCTCTGGCCTTGGTTCTCTCTTGTAGGATGAGCAAGGTCCCCAGAGCAGACACACAGGTGTTCTGGGCTCGCCAGTCTCCTCTGGAGCTGCCAGCTTCCTCAAGGTGCTCTGAGGAGAGGACACAGGGCGCGTCACCATCGTTCATTATGATTGGCCATGAGGTCTTTGCTAGGCAGAGGTTTGGGAGTAGAATATTATGAGAAGCCCAGCGCTGAGAAAGCATCTGTGACCCACGGATGTCCTTCTGTCCTCGTGATTGTTTTTCTGGCCCATTCAGTCACACCAGTTCGGTGACCCCATGCCCAGCTTCCCTGCATGGAGATGCAGAGCTGTCAGTGTCAGGAGCGCCCAGCCCCTCGCGTGGTTGTCACCTGCTCTACGTCCTTTGTCACCCTCCCCGCTGCTGACAGGAGTGTGCTCACGAGCTTTGGCAAAGCTAACGCAGAGAGAAGAGCTTCCTGTCACTCAGCCACCTCTGTGCGGTGGCCTCTGTCTCCTCCCTGGCTTCGGCCCTTATGATATGCCAGTGTCCTCATTTCTCCCACGAACCTGAGGGTGACTGGCGTTCCGTGTCACTCGGTGACCTCACACGGCGCCAGGAGGGGAACGAGGTCCGTTGTGCTGTGTTCTCTCTGACTTCGGGGCTGTCCTTTTTCCACCAGAACACTTTGGGGAAGAAAGCAGTTTTCCCCCAAACTCAGGGAAGAAAACACTGCCGGTTCAATAAAAAGCCTCAAAACAAGAACCTTCAATAGAGCACCAAGAGTGAACCCTAACGTAAATAAACTCTGGACTCTGGGTGATGGTGATGTGTCAGTGTAGGTCCATCCACTGAACAAATGTCCCACCTGGGGGTGGTTGTTGACAGTGCAGCGGGGACTGTGCACGGGTGGGGGCAGGGGGCATATGGGAACTCTCTGTATCCTCCTCTCAATTTTGTTGTGAACCTAAAACTGTTCTAAAAAGTAAAATCTTAAGGAATTTTTAAAAGCACTGTCAATTCCCAAAGCAAGATTAAAAAAAAAAACAAAAACGGTTTAAATTATAGGACTAAGTAAGGCTACTTGACTCCGTGCCTGGAAAACTCAACTGGCTCAGAAGAGCTCTGTCATTATTACCTCATTTGTGAGCGAATTAACCCAGACAGGCCGCAGACGTGCCCTGCTGCCCAGAACACTCACTGGGCTTAGGGCAGGCCCGGGGCGCCCTGGCTGTGCCTCGCAGGCTCTCCCGGCCACCACCCCTGAGCAGGGTTCCAGGTCTGTTGTTTCTGTTTACTCCCAAGGTGCAGAGGACACCAGTGTGCCCAGGAGTCCAGGCAGGGTCAAGGCAGTGGTGAGCCTGGATAAGCTTCTTTTCTCTCTATTCCCACTTGGGGGTTTTCTTCAAGGGAAAAGGAGCTGAGGTTTCTTGGCCACATGTCACCCCTTGACCTGCCTCCCCATGGCTTTGTGAGGCCGATGGGCTTCCTGGTCCTGACTCTGTGTGGTCAGAGCCCATCCAGAGGGGTGGGTCTGAAGCGAGAATCTGCCACTCACTCTGCGGTGCTGGAGGCTACATCACTGAAACTCTGAGCATCCGTTTCCCTCTCCACACCTGGGGGACCTTGAGGGGCCTTCCAGCTCCGAATATTCTGTAGTTCCAATGGCTCTCTGACCGTCCAGGGGTAATGCGCCTTTATCCTGCCCTTTATTGGCAGGAGCGGAGACTTTTATTGATTAGGTTTGGTCTGAGGAGAAAGGAAGTCCAGGCACTTAGATTCTCTTCATTAATGTTTCATGTTCCTCAGGCAGCCATCCCTCCCATGACGGGAGAGGCCGGGCAACTGACTCTCTGATGCTTCTGAGCATCAGATATCAGCAGAGCTCCCCTACCTACTGGTCACTGGGTCCCAGGGGGCATCTGGGGTGGGGACGCCGTGGTCCCTCTGTCTTCCCAGAGGCAGCGTGGCTGAGACGAATTGGGGAGGGAGACAGGGTGTCGGGGGCTGGCGAGGGGGGCAGAGAAAATGGCTGGAATCATTGAATTGCCACTGTCCTCCCTGAGGTGAAGCCCCACCTACCTTCCTAGGCCCAGAGCTTGATGATCCTTTCCCAGCAGAGAATTTCTGAAGCCCAGGGTGGCCCAAGGCTTCCTCCAGGTAACAAATGGCCCCTTTGCCACTTGGATTCCTATTGGTTCCCTTCACTGGGTAGAGCTGCCTTCTGCCACGCGGGTAAGTTTTGACCTTTCCAAATCGTCACTAGAGATAGGGATGTGCGTCACCGTTTTCTATAAGCGGACTGTTTTCCCTTATCAAGAAGTCCTGTGGCCCTTGTTCCCCCGGGGCTGGGGTGCGAAGGGGCACACTCGCAATGGTGACCGCGACACCCTCTTCGTGCTTTGTCAAAGCACCTGTCACCCTGTTGCGAAAGTGCTGGTGTTAAATTCCCCGCACTGGACTGTGAGTGCTCTAAGGGGAGAAATCTGCCTCCTTTGATTCCCAGATCACCCTCCAGAGCCTGGCACACAGGAGGTGCCCATTAAATAGTCGTCCAAAGGGTGGGAGATGAAGGGCAATAAATGTGAGCCTTGCTGGCGTCTTCCCTGGGGGTCCTGAGCTCCGGCACGTAGACTGAATTGTTACAGGTCATAGGCATGGATCCTGTAGGACTGTGGTGTCTGAGCACAGGGTAAAGGGGGGCAGGGCATCGGCCACATGGTGGTCCTTCCATGGGCTTCATTTGTGGCCTCTTGGATGCAGCGGGGAAAGGCCACAGTGAATTTCAAAATGATCTCCTTAGAGATCAGCTAGTACAGTTCCCTCATTTTCTCAAACAAGGAGGCCCAGAAAAATATCAAGTTCCCCACTGGTAAGAGCCCCCAACAACTGCTTATGAGAAATCGTGCTTTGCAGTCCTATACTCCTTTCACCGTGTTACCCTGACTCCCTGTTGACTTGCTTCTTTTGAGAATAGAAATGGCATAGAATTTAAAGACTAGACATTGAAAAACAAGTACAGCGAGCGGGTAGTCAGAAGACGTCTAAGGGACCTGCTTCAGAACGCGGGTACTCACCTTTGCCCCGTCCATGGGCTATTCAGGTGATACAGCTGAAATTTTTCTGGGTAAAGACAAAGGAGACATAGGTCTATATTCCAGTATCTCCTCATTTCTTTGTCTTACACTTCTGATTTCCTGGTGAGTTTTTGTTTGTTTGCTTTGTTAAGTTTTGCTATGTCCATTTTTTTCCAGTTTTTTAAAATTTATTTTTTATTGAAGTATAGTTGACTTACAGTGTTGTGTTCATCTCTGCTGTACAGCAAAGTGGCTCAGTTATACACATATGTACATTCCTTTTCACATTCGTCTCCATCATGGTTTATCACAGGATATTGAATCTAGTTCCCTGTGCTGTACAGTAGGACCTTGTTGTTTAGCCATTCTATAGATACTAGTTTGCAACTGCTAACCCCAAATTCCCAATCCATTCCTCTCCCACCCCCCTCCCCCTTGGCAACCACAAATCTGTTCTCTAATGTTAGGTCCATTTTGAAAGAAAGTAAACTAATCCTCTCTCTCTCTGTCTTCTCCATTCTTCCCCGGGCTGGGTCTCTGCTCCCAGGGGAAGGCTGGCCCTTGAGCTGCAGCCTTCCCTTCTTCCTGTGATTGCCAGTGAGGCCACTGAGGAAGGGGGAGGAGAGGGAAGATGAGGAAAAGGAGGAGAAAGAGAAGCAAACCAAGCACCATCCAGTCACCAAATGAGCGGGCCGGGCTGCCACGCTGCACAGCTCCTGGGAGCGCCATTGTCATTGTGGTGAACATGGACGGAGCCCCCTGGAGGTGTGCAGTGACAGCCACGTGCTCTGGGCAGCCCTGAGGTTAATAACATTGGAACAAAGGGCATTCTTTTCTGGTAAAGGGCCACCTTCCACAGACACCCACCAAATTGCCTTGCTTTTCCTCCTTCCATGAAGACTAGTGGGGGCTTCATCACAGACATACATCTGGAGACAGCACCCTCAGAAGTGACTGAGTTCCTTCCTGTTGAGACATTTAGAACCTATGAGAACTTGACAGATGAACTCTCAAGGGAGTTTGGGGATCTTGACTGCCCGATACTCAGGCCCCGGCAAGGGGCCGAGGCTCCTTGTGCTTGGTATAACAATTGCCTTGTGTGGCTCTCAGCCTACAGGCAGAAGTGCTGTCAGCTGGGAATGCCTGAGGGACTCGCCTGGGACTGTGCGACCCACACTGAGCCCACAGACATTTCCAGAGCCAAGGTTGTGGCTGGACTGGCCCTTGTGGTTCTCAGTATAATTGCATGACGTACCTCAGCAACCATCAGGGAGCTTCGAGGATCAAGATCTATAATTCACAGGTCTTGGAAGGTACACGGCACACCCAGGACCCACACAGTGAGGTCACGGGTAGAGAGAAAGAGTGTGGACCTGGGGCTCTGCCTTTGTGAGGATCCAAGGGTAGCGTGTCCAGGGTTAAAGGGCTTCACTCTTTATTGGCTAACGTGAGGCCTAAGAGTGCAAATTAGGATGCAGGCAGGGAGCAGTGGTCCCTCTAATAGTTATCTGGGTTCCCAGGCCTTCTGAGAGGGGGCTTCCTGGGTGGCAGTGGCCTAGCTCCCCCTCTGCTTGTTTAGCTGGTAGCTGTATCACACGGCTGGCAGGGTGTTTGTTCGAGATGGATGTCCTGGGAAAGGGATGCCTCCACAATCAGAAGCTTAATGTCAGGCACTTACACTACAATCAAAAAGCTTAATGTCAGGCACTTACACTACTGTTCAATGCTGCCTTGCACATGGGACCTGACACAAGGTAACACGTACGGTGGCTTTTTGTGATGGATAAAGAGGAAGCTTGGGAGGGGCTGCAGAGCGGGAAGCAGGGAAGTAGGGAGGGGGGCAGGGCTCTATGAAAGCCTCCTGTCTGCCCATCTGGGGCTCTCCTCTTCCAAGGACAGACTGAGGTCCTGCAGGAAGCCTCGGATTGCCTCTGAGCAGAACCTAAGGGGAGCGTGGAGGCAGCTCTGAGAGTTTCCCACCTACCACCCCCCTTGGCAGGAGGGTGAATTACATTTTTTAGCTACACTGGATAATTGGTCTTAGTTTCTACTGTTTCATCTCTTGATAGTTTATGAATATTCCTTTTTCTCTTGCAGCTCTGAAACGACATACCATTCTTTTAAAAAATTTTTATATTGGAGTGTAGTTGATGTGTAATGTGGTGATAGTTTCAGGTGTATAGCAAAGTGAATCAGTTATACATATACATGTATCCATTCTTTTTCAGATTCTTTTCCCATATAGGTTTTTACAGACTATTGAGTAGAGTTCCTTGTGCTATACAGTAGGTTCTTATTGGTTATCTATTTTATATATAGTAGTGTATATATGTTAATCCCAATCTCCTAATTTATCCCTTCCCCCATTTCCCCTTTGGTAACTGTAAATTTGTTTTCCGTGTCTGAGTCTATTTCTGTTTCGTAAATAAGTTTATTTGTATCATTTTTTAAAATTAGATTCCATGTATAAGTGATATTAGATGATATTTGTCTTTCTCTGTCTGACTTACTTCACTTAGTATGATCACCCATGTTGCTGCAAATGGCATTATTTCATTCTTTTTAATGGCTGAGTAATATTCTATTGTATATATGTAGCACATCTTTATTCATTCATCTCTTGATGGACACTTAGGTTGCTTCCATGTCCTGGCTATTGTAAATAGTGCTGCTATGAATATTGGGGTACATGTCTTTTCAAGTTATGGTTTTCTCCGGATATACGCCCAGGAGTGGGATTGCTGGGTCCTATGGTAGTTCTATTTTTAGTTTTTTAAGGAACCTCCATACTGTTCTCCATAGTGGTTATACCAACTTACATTCCCACCAACAGTGTAGGAGGGTCCCCTTTTCTCCTCACCCTCTTCAGCATTTATTGTTCATACCATTCTTCAAGGAATGTCAACTCACATTTTACCCAAAAGAGTATTTCTCACTATTTTGACACACATAAGCTCCCCTGTATCATTCTGTGGCTATGCTTTCTGACCAGATATGAGGAATATTCTGAAGGGAAAAGCATACCAGAGACTTGTTACCATTGAGAGGCTAAATATGTATAAACACTTTTAGAATCAAGTGATTTTTGTCAGGCTTTCAGGAATTCTTGCCTCTTTCCATTACAGTGTAACTGAAGGATAAATCTGCAATTACACAAGAACGCCCCAAGGAGTGCCCTGAGTTTATTTTATCCTCGTTTTGTTTGTTTTTTTTTTTTTTTGCGGTATGCGGGCCTCTCACTGCTGTGGCCTCTCCCGTTGAGGAGCACAGGCTCCAGACGCGCAGGCTCAGCGGCCATGGCTCACGGCCCAGCTGCTCCGCAGCACGCAGGATCCTCCCAGACCGGGGCACGAACCCGCGTCCCCTGCATCGGCAGGCGGACTCCCAACCACTGCACCACCAGGGAAGCCCTATCCTCGTTTTTTAATAGTGTTAAGTACTCTTATCATGTGGATTCTAATTTATTTTACAATTAAGTTTCCAGGAACCGAACATACTTAATTGTTAGTCTTTTCTTTAGTTCAAATCTTTATTTCATGTTTTTATTTTAAATACTAGAACTCTAAAATAAAACACAACACACCATATTTCACACATAGAATACTGGTTAGTTCATCTCTGAAAATGGAGTAGAATGGTATCCTGTGTACAGCTCTATCCCAGGGCCTGCTTATAAAATATATTCAGTGACTGTTGAATGATTAAATAAATAAATGAATAAGTGAATGAATACAATGATGGTGATATAAAACATTAGATAAGTCACTTAACTATGATGCTTATTTTTAACTCTCTGTCTCCCTTCACTAGGATAAGGCCAGCATTTTTGTCTGATTTGTTCAGAGGTATATGCAAATTGCCTAGCACAATGCCTGGCACACAGAAGATACGGTAAATATTTCTTGAACAATTAATGAGTCTGAGGCTATAGACATAGATTATACTCACTCATCTCAGCCAGATGATTCTTCTTTTAAAATTTATTTTATTGAAGTATAGTTGATTTACAACGTTGTGTTAGTTTCTGGTGTACAGCAAAGTGATTCAATTATACAGATATGTAATAGTTTGCATCTGCTAATCCCAAACTCCCAATCCTTCCATTCCCATCCCACACTCACCTCCCCCTTGGCAACCACAAGTCTGTTCTCTGTGTCTGTGAGTCCGTTTCTGTTTCACAGATAAGTTCATTTGTGTCCTATTTTAGATTCCACATATGAGTGATCTCATATGGCATTTGTCTTTCTCTTTCTGACGTTCTTCACTTAGTATGATCATCTCTAGGTCCATCCATGTTGCTACAAACGGCATTATTTCATTCCTTTTTATGGCTGAGAAGTATTCCATTGTATATATGTACCACATCTTCTTTATCCATTCATCTGTTGGTGGACATTTAGGTTGCGTCCACGAACTGGCTATTGTAAATGGTTCAGCCAGATGATTCTTAAATTTGTATCTTTGGTCACAAAGGGGTTGGGAGAAATAGTTTAGATGTGTTAAAGGATGAGAACAGATTGCTAACTGTTCCTGGTCCCTTCACACAACTGCAGTCTGCCTACAAGAGCCCTCACTGGGCATGTGTGAAAAGCAGCAGCAGTCATCTGTATATGTATATACAGTTGTCAGGGACTCTTCCATATCACCTCTGATTTATTTGTTTTACAGTTTCTCACCTTGGATTTTTCATTTTTTGATTCCTCAAAACCGTGACTTCTAGTGAAAGCAGACACTTGAAGAGATATTTGCACACCCATGTTCATAGCAGCATTATTCACAATAACCAAAAGATAGAAGCAACCCAAGTGTCCATAGATGATGAATGGATAAACAAATGTGGTCTACATATATACAATGGAGTATTATTCAGCCTTAAAAAGGAGGGTAACTTTGACACAGGCTACAACATGGATGAACCTTGAGAACATTATGCTAATTGAAATAAGCCAGATACAGAGGACAAATATTGTATGATTCTACTTTTATGAGGTGCCCAGAATAATCAAATTCATCCAGACAGAATGCAGAATGGTGGTTGCCAGGGACTGGGGGAGGAGAGAGAATGGGGAGTTAGTGTTTAGTGGGTAGATTCCCTAAGCTGAAAGGGTTGGGGAGATGAAAACGTTCTGGAGCTGGATGGTGGTGATGGTTGCACAGAAATGTGAATGTGTGAGCTGCGACTGAACCCTACCCTTAAGAATGGTTAAAATGGCAAATTTTGTTATGACTATTTTACCACACTAAAAATCCACTCACTTCTATCCATTTTGGCTCTGTGGTTAAACTCATGACCTTTATCTACCTGGTTTGAGGTCCTATTTTCGATAAATCTCCAGACACGGATCTCACCCTATGATCACTTTATCTCAGGTGCGAGTGGCAGGTTCTCATGGAGTTCTGAGCTACGAAATGTCAACGGCTTAATGCACACAACAATGTTATTTGTCACTCCCCAGAATCCGATGCAGTTATTCCCATTTGAGCAGCTCTTCAGGGAAACCCTTCTCCAGGTGGTGACTCAAGGTTTCTGGATCCTTCCGTCTTTTAGCCCTATCAGTCTCTGAGGGCGTAGAGTCCTTCACTTCCAGCTGCACAGAGGGAAGAGAAAGTTTAAGAATGGAAGACCATGAAGGATGCTTTATGGACAAGCCTAGAAATGGTAAATCACTTTCATTGGCCAGAACTCTGTCACATGGGCCCACCTAAATGCAATGGGGGAGGAGTTTGCAGCTAGAAAATGTAGTTTAGCTGTATATTCAGGAAGGAGAATAAAATATTATTCAGCCATGAGAAAGAAGGAAACCCTGCCATTTGCAACAACCTGGATGGACCTTGAGGGCATTATGCTAAGTGAAGTGTCAGAGAAAGGCAAATACTGTATGATCTCACTTGTACGTAGAATCTAAAAACATCAAATTCATAGAAACAGAAAGTAGAATAGTGATTACCAGGGTCTGAGAGGTGGGGGAAATGGGGAGATGCTGGTCAAAGGGTACAAACTTCCAGTTATAATGTAAGATGAATAAGCTCCGAGGATCTAATATTCAGCTTAGGGACTGTAGTTAACGATACTGTATTGTGTACTTGTGAAGCCATCTAATCTCAGACTCTTCTTTGTTGGGAGGTCTTTGGTTACTGATTAAATCCCCTTACTTGTTACTGGTCTGTCAAGACTTTCTATTTCTTCATGATTCAGCTTTGGTAGGTTATATGTTTCTAGATATTTATCCATTTCTTCTAGGTTATCCAATTCGTTGGCATATAATGTTTCACGGTAGTCTCATAATCCTTTGTATTTCTGTAGTATCAGTTTTCATTTCTCCTCTTTCATTTATAGTGGGGGGCTAGTTACAGGTGAGCCCAGTGGTGCAGGCCAATGACAGGAGATGGGGTTGAATCCTGGCCCACACGTGCTTTCATTCGTCCTTGATGCAAGTTCTGGACTGTAGCTTCCTCTGCTTCATTTTTTTCTGTTCAAATATTCCACACATTTTCCACATTCCAGAATTCGTCAACAATACTGCTTTACTGATAGCTAACTTTTTCCATTTGTTGTACTACTTTGGGTTTGTTCCATTTGTGTCTCTTTCTTTTGCTCTCACATGAGTGGGATTCTGGGAGGGAAGGGCAGTAGTCCTTCCATTCCATTTATTCTCCATCTTGAACCTAAAGCCAGGAATTCACTTTTTTTTTTTTTTTTTTTTTTTTTACGGTACGCGGGCCTCTCACTGTTGTGGCCTCTCCCGTTGCAGAGCACAGGCTCCGGATGCGCAGGCTCAGCGGCCAGGGCTCACGGGCCCAGCCGCTCCGCGGCATGTGGGATCTTCCCGGACCGGGGCACGAACCTGTGTTCCCTGCATCGGCAGGCGGACTCTCAACCACTGTGCCACCAGGGAAGCCCAGGAATTCACTTTTAAATGTTGTCTTGGTTTAACTCAAGGTCCAGCAATATTAGAGCTTTTTTTTTTCTGGGTTTTGATTAACCATTCAGCATTATTCAGGTACCCACCAAGGAGAGGTTGAAAAGGTTCGTTGAAGCAGAAAACAACTAGGAACATAGATTATAATTATTGTATTATTAAGCTCTTGCTGCAAATAGGAAGGAAATAAATATTTTAACAGAATCCATATGTCTATGTACACATATACCTTTGAGCCTATGTATAAATAATTAGGTGACTTGTACATTTGCATATGTATTATCCTCTAGCATATAAATATTATGAAGGCAGGGATTTTTGTCTGTTTTGTTCATTATTCTATCCCCAGTGCCTGTTATAAACTAAGTGGTCAATCAACATTAAGTGAACGAATGAGTAAATTTTACACACACACACACACACACACACACACACACACGCACACAGTCTCTCTCTTTCCCTCTCTGCTCTGCTTCTGGCTTATTGCCAAAAAGTATTCTATGCAGAGAAACTCAAACCCGTTAGGACATGTAGCTTTGGATAGGCTTTTCTTCTAGCCAAACCATAATTGTATCTGTTGTAAAAGGCATTTTCTCTCATTCTTTGGAAGGTTGTCTTCATTTTTAACTGTTTTATAGTCCAAGTTAATTCCCCCTTTCCATACCACGTGTAGGTTTTCAATTTTATAAGCAGGTTGAAAGATGATTTTTCAGGATGTTAATAACTCTGTGTTGAGTATATAAAGGAGGAAAGCACTAGAAATTTTCCTTGTGCATTTCTTAATGCTTTAGAATCCTCCTGGCAATTTAACAACTGTTATTTAAGCAGGTATGAAAAGTTATGTAGATTTTTGGGATGCATTTAAGACATATGTATCTCAATAATTACTGGTATTAGTAATACCAGTTTGTACGCAGCACCCAGTATAACATTGTGTTAGTTCACTTTAGGTCATTCCTCTCAGGAATACACGTGACTATGTATTGATGATCCTCATAACATTCTTGGGCACTAAATATTGTAGCTTGAAGGTAATAAACGTCTCATATAGTAAATGATTTGCCGTAAAAGAGAAGGACTAAAAATTCAGGAAAATGGAAGATTATAGTGCAAATATTATGAATTGCTATGACAATCTTTGAATTTCCACCCCATGCATTATCTTTTCTATGATTTTAGCTCTTCTTTTAAGATGAGGTTGAGCTGGATTTTTTTTACCCATCAAGCAGTGACTGTCAGCCTCTTTAAGACCAGGGCACCCAAACTAGGTTTTAAACTCCACAGAGGTCTGGGGCTTCCTGAATGCCAAGAGAACAGAGGGAAGGGTGAGAGTGAGTTTAGTTTTTGAATTCCTGCTTGAACTCCACAGCACCAGAGGGGTCAGAGAAATTGCCTTCTAAGGGCTTAAGCAACTGAGCAAAAGATAAAACTTAACTGGAAATGGTATGGGGAGAGAGCAAAAGTGGGATGAGCAGGAAGGCATTAGGGGGGTGCCACTGATCTCTTTGGTTTCCCTGAAACCTCTTAGCATGTTACCTTTCCATCTTCTCATTCCCTCTCTCCGTCACCTTGTTCTTTCCAGGCTCTGTGTCAGTAACAGGAAAGGAAAGTTGGGGCGGGAGAGCTGCTGAGGGTTGAGATACCAAACTAGAGGCAGGAGGGGAAGGCGTGGTTCTTACTCAATCTATTCAGTACCGTCTCTCTTTCTCTGCTCTCTTTACTTGGCTTCCCCCGCCCCCCCGCATTGCCAGCCTTTGCAAGTACAACCACAGAGGCTCTTTAATATAACGTTAAAAATCCAATTACTGGGGCTTCCCTGGTGGCGCAGTGGTTGAGAGTCCGCCTGCCGATGCAGGGAACACGGGTTCGTGCCCCGGTCCGGGAAGATCCCACATGCCGCGGAGCAGCTGGGCCTGTGAGCCCTGGCCGCTGAGCCTGCGCGTCCGGAGCCTGTGCTCCGCAACGGGAGAGGTCACAACAGTGAGAGGCCCGCGTACCGAAAAAAAAAAAAAATCCAATTACTGGAAGTCAGTTTGTCTACACAAAATAATTACGCGAGGTAAACAGGACATTCAGTCTCTAACCATCTGAGGGCTATAGGCAGGGAAGGCAGAAATGCTACAGGGCTGCATTGACAACCAACGTCCATCATGTGGCTGTCCTTGTCCCACAGGTAAGCAGTAGGATTAGACTAAGCAACTTGACCTAGCTAATCGGGGCTAGAGAAGCCCCTGTTGAGATTAGGAACCCCCAGGGCAAAGCGATGAAGCTACAAATAGAAAGGTCTTCACACACAGTGACTGTGGCCACGGCTCAGAGAAGAGTCTCAGCACATAAGCAGTAGGGCTGTGACTGAAGTGTCGGCATATATTGTTCATGTTCCTAAAAAGGGTGTCATCTGGAGTCACAAAACAACTATGTATGTCTGAAATGCATAATAGAGAAACAAAGTCACAACTAAAAGGACAGCAGCCCACTAATCAGCAAACTAAGTAAAACGCTGTCTGATTCTATGTCAGGTGTGTTGTTTTTTTTTTTAACATCTTTATTGGAGTATAATTGCTTTACAATGGTGTGTTAGTTTCTGCTGTATAACAAAGTGAATCAGCTATACGTATACATATACCCCCATATCTCCTCCCTCTTGCGTCTCCCTCCCTCCCACCCTCCCTATCCCACCCCTCTAGGTGGTCACAAAGCACCGAGCTGATCTCCCTGTGCTATGCGGCTGCTTCCCACTAGCTATCTATTTTACATTTGGTTGTGTATGTATGTCCATGCCACTCTCTTACTTCGTCCCAGCTTCCCCTTCCCCCCCTGCGTGTCCTCAAGTCCATTCTCTACTTCTGTGTCTTTATTCCTGTCCTGCCTCTAGGTTCATCAGAACCTTTTTTTTTTTAAGATTCCATATATATGTGTTAGTATATGGTATTTGCCTTTCTCTTTCTGACTTACTTCATTCTGTATGACAGACTCTAGGTCCATCCACCTCACTACAAATGACTCAATTTCGTTTCTTTATCCATCTTCTTTATCCATTCATGTCAGATGTGTTTTAAAAAATGTTTTAAACAATTTCTCACATCATCTCACAACACTCCTGTGAAGTAGGAGGGAAATTATTCCCACCCTCATTTGTCCGGTGGATCCACTAAGGGCCCTGCCCAGGTCACCTGGCAACTACCTCCATCTTTGGGACTAAGGACCACCTGCTCACCCAGGTTGGGAACCTGCTCATTCCTGAGTCATTTAAATGTTGTTCCTCCCATTTCTCCGAATCGTCTATCAACATGGAACCTCACTGCAAACTCTCTTACTGGGCACCCCTGGACTTTTGGTTTAAATTTTGTGACACCAACTAGATGCTAAGTCACCTGAAGGAAAGGACCAACCTTCTCTTCTCCCAGACCCCTTATTTACTCAGAACTGTGCTCTGGTGAACGCTCAACACATTTTGAGTGACTTGTCCAGAGCAGGAGACTAGAACACAGGTCTCCAATCCTCTCACCACAAAACCACTGTTCTAGAAGTGACAGCACTTATGTCCTCATTCAACGATATTTTCTATGTTTAGCCAGACAACATGACAATTCTATTAGTCAAGGAAAGTCAGAATTATGTCTTCTCACTGGAAACTCAAGGAAACTCGTTTGACTTAGTTGTTCTTATAACCAATTTGACCACATTTGGAGAAAGGGATTATTTGTATTCAAAGTCACTTCTTATACTTACAATATATTTGAGGCTTTTTTTTAAAAAAGGAGATTGACAGGGACTTCCCTGGCAACCCAGTGGTTAAGACTTCGCCTTTCAATGCAGGGGGTGCGGGTTCCTTCCCTGGTCAGGGAGCTAAGACCCCACACGCCTCCAGGCCCAAAACCCAAAACATAAAACAGAAGCAATATTGTAACAAATTCAATAAAGACTTTAAAAGTGGTCCACATCAAAAACTGTTAAAAAAAGAAAAGAGATTGACAAATGGAAACATTTTTCTCTGGTTCTGACTGGGATTAAAAGCCATCTAAATGTTAATATTGTCTACTGTCTAGATACGATCATCTGAAAATTGAGGTAACCTGGTCTGGCTTCATTTATCATTTATGTTTTCATTTTAGTCTATGTGGAATAACTTTGAGTACTGGTGGAGTCACACAGTTCCATACTTAGCTGTTTGGTATATAAATAGAACACTATCTTAAAAATAATTTGAACTGGGTGACTAACCCAACAGAGAGGTGAAACAACTTCTCATTAGCCCAAGTGGATTCTGCTGTGTTACTGAGATGGTGACAAGCTTCCTCGCCTCATCTCTGGTCACCCCACTTTTCTTTTGCCCAGCTTCCTGCAGCTGGGCCCTGGACCATTCTCCTGAAGCCCCAACACAGCTTCTGTTTCTCAGCTAAGCCACACCCGAGGCAGGAAGGTGTGAATAGTTCTCCTCCTCTTCTAGCAGTTTTCAGGATGAAGACAGTGAGGTGGGGTCCTGAGTGACAGCAGGGTCCCCAGGGGAAACCAACCAGCTTCCTTGGGTAGTAGCTCCTCCTTGGACTCACCACTTTTCCTTGCAATGTTGGAAAATTCTCTGGAGTAGGTGTTGGCTGACCCTGCCCAGGCCCGTTCTCTGCCCTCTGGATCAGGAATTCGGTACAGTAGTAGGAACCTTAGTAAATCCCAGGTTAAGTGATTGGAGCCAGGCATCCCATCGAATGGTTTCCAACTGATGACTGAATGTTTAGGCTGTTCCTGCCCTTGATGCTAAGACCACTGTGCCTCCTCTGTCCCTAGGTTCCAGTGTCCCTTGGATGCTATACCTTGCCAGGAGGGCTGGACCTTAGAAGTCACCTTCCATAGCCTCTCCATGATCCTGGCTCCTGGTTATCCCTGCCAGCTCCATATTGCTGGAAGCAGTTCACCATGCCTAGCGCCCATATACCAGTCATGACAAAGGTAAGACTGCATGTGTGAATGATAGCAGTCGTGACAATTACCACTTATTGAGGACCAGTGGTATGCCAGACATTGTACTAGTGCTTGTCATACGTTTTCTCACTTAATTCTCACAACAAACTCATGAGGTAAGAATTTCCCCTCCTTTTGACAATTGCAGAATCCGAGTCAGTAAGTATAGGTACCTGGCAAGGATCTATAACAAGTAAATAAAAGTTGGAATTCAAATCCAGGGCCAACACTCTTAACTATTAAGATGTGTTGACTTCCAACAGGATTTTTGGACTTTCTTTCCTTCCCACGACTACCTTTTTTTTTTAAGACTTAGGAGTTAAAATGTGTGGGTCACATAAGTATGAATTTATTTGCCTCATTTGCTTCATATCTTTGGCAGGGGTAGGGTAGGTCTTTTTATTTATTTATTTATTTTTAATATTTCCAAAGTCCTTGGTTCAGTGCTGTGCACAGTTGGTCCACAGTAGAGGCTGACTAAATAATGATGGAGCCATGTTTCATAAACATAGAGGTAGCAGAGATAGTAGGACCCAGCTCAGACTCTGCCCCAGAATCTGGTCCCACTGGCAAAATCAAGTCCTTGACAGCACATCATTCTCTGTGGATGTGGCCATGCCTGCACCTATTGTCTACAAATAGTGGTTCAACCAAAAACTGCCCTTCCTAGGCTGACATCTAGCCCTATATAAACATTTCTTTTTTAGAACCAGTTCTTAATTCCTACACCCTCTTGGTTTATTGCTAGTTCCTTGAGAAAATAATCTGTCGACATTCTCCAGTCATGGGATAATGACTCAGGCTAGGGATCCGGGCCATTTTCTGGGCAGTAGCTGGACTTCTGGCCCTGTCCTGTTAGGCCCCAAGCCAGCACACCACAGAGAGGTGCTCCTTCTACCTCCCCACCACTGATGCCAGCCCTTCTGCTCCTTTCCTCCTGCCCACTCTTGCCTCTGCGGTTGCCCGAGAAACCATAAAAATATTACTCCACAAGCTCTAGGAACAAAATGTCAGTGCACTGTACTATTGTTTTAATTTAAAAACTTAAGTGTTTAATATAACTCCAGCCTGGAAGAAATCCCCTTACTGGCAGACAACTCCCTTGGAAAAGGAGAGCTACAAAATCAGGAAGAACTCAGGAGTAGCAGTGAAACTTAGGCTTATTAAGAGCGCCTAAACTCCCATGTCTAGCCGTGAAATTGTCTCACGTCTCCCTTGATTTTTTTTTCTAGGAGTAAAAAAATCTCAAGTTTATTTTGACCTGCAACTCTTTGAGGAACTACAAGGATGGTCATTTCATGGGTTCTCCTATTGTATGTAAAAGAAAATTCCAATTTTGGCTTAAGGCAAGTCTACATAGTTATAACTTAAAAGAATAGTGTTAGAATTTACCAGGTTTTGTTAAATATTTTAATAATTTAAAAAATTCCATAAGTTTAAGTGGTAAGTTACACTATGCTAAAGTTTTCTCTTATCCTTCTCAGAATTCAAAGATATATTTATAGTTTTAATCAGTGTACCCATTGCTGTGTTCTTTGATCCCTTGATTACTGTATTGGTTTTTCTTTCTCTCTTTTTTTTTTTTTTGCTTTTTAGCTCTACCTCCATTTTATTAGTGTTACTTTTTGTGGTTGCTCTAGGATTGAAAAGATATATCTTTAACGTATCACAGTTCAAATCTTCAAATAGAATCCTAGCATTTCATACTTAGAATAAGACCCTTGTAACGGTAACTTCCAACCCGCCTCCCCGCCATTCATAGTCTATTGTTGTCAAACATTTTATATAACATCGTAACGTTATAAATTCCACAATACCATATTCTTAGTTTTGCTTTAAACAGTCAGCTAACACTTAAAGAAATTTAAAAATGAGAAAAATAAGAAAAAATGTTTCTTATTACTCAAAAAAATCAGATCATGACACTTCCTTGCGTGAAACCTTTCAACACATTCCTGTTGCCCTTGGAATTTAATCCAAATTCAACATGCCCCGCAACTGAAATCTAATCAGGGGGAGGGAACACGTTTCAGTATCTAGTTCCATGCCCATTTCATGCAAAGTTCTCAGGAAATGGTACCTAGTTTCATCATTAACTTAATTTTTCTCTGTGTGATTTACATACCCTAAGGAGGAGTAATTAACCTAAATTGAGTGCCAAAAAACAAAATCCCTTTCTTCCTTCTTTCTTCTTTTTCCTTCTTTTCTGCTCCCCTCCCCCACCTCTTTGCTGTAGTCTTCCAGAAAACGAAACAAAACACTCTGCCACATACTCGTGTAGGATTCTTGTTAGAGAATATGACCTTTTGGACTTGCGATGTACCTCATTTGTCTTGTTTTTAATAAGGTGTTTGGGAAAAGGTAGAGATTTTCTGCAAGTCGTCTTTTTTTCAAAGCCACTTTCTTCACTGTCAGGGCTCTGTTTTCTGGTGGGAGGGATTGGTTTGTTCCCTTCCTCCGAACACTGAATTTAATTGTCCTGTGATAGCTGTTGCACAGAACTACTCAGCACCCGCTTCTCTTACCAGTTCAGTGAACAAGCCAGTATCTTTCCTTTCCTTGTGGGCTCTAAAATGACTGCTTCTTATCCCAAACCTCATCTACCTCCGCCAATCCATGTGTGGGCTGTTGAAATTCTCCCTCCCTCCATACTCACTGACCTAGTTTGACGTTTCCCCAGGGCTGCTAACTTTCCCTGCTCTGTCTGGAGGCTGTGCTCCTGGGAGTGGCATTACCCCTTGGGGTGCTCTGTCTCTGTCCCTGTCCTTGTTTCTCTGTCCAGCCTTTCCAACTATCCACTGAATTGTAAGAGCACAAACATCTTCAACCTTCATAACCTGATCCTCCTTCCAAACAGTCCCCCATACTACCCATTCCAGGAGAGTTATTCATCTCCTTAGTCACTCATTCATTCTCTCGTTCAATCAATGTCCATTGACTCCCTCCTACGTGTACCCAAAACTGGGATGCTTTGGGTACAAAGAATTAGATCCCTCCCAACAACCTGTTGGCCTTTCGGGGGTTATCATTGTCATTCTAACTTGGTTCTGCCTGTTCTACTTATGAGAAGTGGATAAAAAAGTTTCGGCTAGGTCCTCTCCTTTCCCTATATTGATGATACCACATGGTAAGGATGCTACCGCTCAATGGTTTCGCAACTCTCATATCAATCTGTAGATTGGTCCTGCTTGGTCTGCTTGGACCCCTGGTTTTCCCCAATACTCTCTGTCCCCTGGGACCTATGCTACTTAGTCAGCACATTTTATTAAACAGCAGACACTTTCTTCTCGCAGAAGCTCAACTAGAGTCCGAACACAGAGTGGAGCAAACATTCCTCATGCCATCTCAGACTTTCTACTTAGAGGCTTCAACTCTATTATTGTTCGATAATTTGCCCCCTTTATCTTCTCTGTTCTCTCTTTTTAATCAATATTTTTTATTGAGGTATACAATGTTGTGTTTATTGAGGTTTACAATGTTGTGTTAATTTCTGCTGTACAGCAAAGTGATTCAGTTATACATGTATACGTACCTATATATATATTCACTTTAATATTCTTTTCCATTATAGTTTATCATAGGCTATTGAATATAGTTCTCTGTGCTATATAGTAGGACCTTGTTGTTTATCTCTCTTTCTTGCCTAATCTCTTGGATTGAGCCCCCAGGTAATTCATCTTTCTCTCCTATTTTCCATCTCTTTTTGTTGTACTTCTAGGAAATCTCTTCAATTTTTCACTTACAACATTTCTATTGAAATTTTTATTTTGGTTAACATTTTGAATTTCTAAGAACTCTTACTTGTTTTCTTGTTATTCCTTTTGCAGAGGTACCTGTTTTTGTTTTAGCGGTGCAACATCTTATCATTTCTGGGGTGATATTCATTGTTGCTGTTGTTGTCATTATTTAGCTTAATTCTGCACCCTGTATTTTCTCTCCTTCTTGAAGTCCTTTTTTTTTTCTCTGTTTGTTCTGGTTTCTCTTTTTCATGGTCGTGCCTTTCCTAAAAATATCTGCTTATCCCTAGCTTTGAATTCTTATTTAGGAATAAGGTTAGGGTGATTTAGGGGCCAAGCTCAGACTTCTGTGACACAGAGGCCCCCAAACTTCAACTGCCAGAATAAAATCGAAGTTGATTTATCTCTCTCATAGGCAGACTGGAGGTGAATGGTTCCAGCTCTTCTCTGCAAGGGCATTAGAGTCCAGCCAGAGTTGATTGTGGCAATCAGTCAGTGCCAAGAGTTGGAGGTGGCTCAGTGGAGAGAGGAGATAGAGAATGGAGAGACCCAACACATAACAAGAAGTTCCAACAGAGGAGAGAGGAGAAAATGAGTAGGGTTGGTGGCAAATGGAAGCATAGGTAGGGAGACAGTCAGCCACACCCAGCCAGGTGGAGGCTCGGGGCAGACCTCCAGTGTTGGGGTGGAGCCTGACAAAGGAGAGGTACCATATCAGTCTAGAAAGAGACAAAGGGTCAGAACAGGACTCAGGCGCAGAGCCCAAGGTGCTGAACCCAGAATGACCTAGAACCTTAGTGACTGGAGGTTTGCTCTGTGAGGCCATAGCTGCTGAGTGCTTCTTGTCTTAGGCTCTGTGATGGACTGAATGTTTTCCTCTCAAAGTTCATATGCTGAAATCCTAACCCCCAGTGTGATGGTATTAGGAGGAGGGTCCTTTGGGAGGTGATTAGGTCATGAGGGTGGAGCCCTCTTGGATGGGATTAGTGCCCTTTACTGAGATCCACCCACAGAGCTCCGTCATTCTGTCCACCATGTGAGGACACAGTGAGAAGGCAGCCATCTGCCAATGAGGAAGAGGGCACTCAGAGATATGGGATCTGTCGGTACCTTGGTCTTGGACTTCCAGCATCCAGAACTGTGAGAAGCAAATGTTTATTGTTTAAGTACTCCAGTCCATGGTATTTCTGTGATAGCAGCCTGAACGGACTAAGACAGGCTCAGATTGATTTAGGGAAGCAGGGAAGGGACCCAGCATCTGTGAGGGGTTTAAATGACTCCTACTATGGGGCTGTGGTTCCCTAAATAATAAGCTGTTGTTGTTGTTGTTGTTGCCCATTGTTGAAAACAAGGAGGACTTTTTTTTTCTATCTAAACATATTTTATACTGAATAGATTAAGATTGATGAGCAAATAATTAAAATGCATTTTAAGGATACGCAAATTGGATTAGTATAAACTGAAAAAGGAATAAAAGATGGAGCTAGAGCAAGAAGACTGGACATTTTTACATACGCTTTATTAAGAACAAGATGGTAATTTCCATACATGGAAATAGAAGAATGTAAAATGAAAAACTAATTGACTAAGCAAAACACTTTCTAGGACATGGAATGTAAATGAGAATCTTGCAGGAATGAAAGTAGGGCAATTTACCAGGAGAAACATGCAGAATGCTGAAAGTTAGTAGGTAAAATGAGAAAACTAAAGCAAAGTTCCTAAAGGAAAATTGAAAGACTAAATATCTTAGTAGTGACATATATAAAGGAAAGTATTTTTACGTATTTGGTAAATTTTAAATGATGCCTATGGGACGGAGACATTAAGAAACCAATCTAGTTATCTATCCATTCATCTATGTTCTGTATTGGAACAGAGCTATGTGGTTTTACTTTGTAGGTATAAATTGAATCTAAAATAAGGAAAAAATCTGAGTCATATGTATCCAAAATTTTGGTTATTTACAGTTTAAAGTACTGAGCAAGCACTGGTTCCATTTTAGAGAATCTGTGGAGGAGAAGTTTGGACATTACCAAAAATAATGTCACATATTTATGAAAAGAATAATCTAGATGTTTTTGGACTGATAAACACAACCTCCATATCTGGAAAGAGGCTGAAAGAAAATAATTGTGAAACTATTTTATAAATATTTTAGTAAGAGCAGTAGTAAACAGCATGGCTTTGTAAAGAACAAATCCCGTCAGACTAAAATAATCTCCTCCTGTGACAGAATGACAAGTCTTCTGGATTGAGGGGGAGGGAATAGATATTAACTATCATGACTTCAGCAAGGATTTTGATTTCTGTTTGGGAAGCAAATACATAAGATAATTTCAGGTAGTGATAACCAGTTATGAAGGAAATACAGCAGAAGAATGAGGAGAGAAGTGATGGGTGAAGGCTAGTGCCTTAGAAATGGTCATCGGGGAGGATTCTTGGAGAAGATGCTTGAGCTGAGATCCGAATAGTGATAAGTAGCCAATCATGTATCAATCCAGGGGAGAGTGCCCCATGGATGGAGCAGCTAGTGGGTGACCTTGGCCTGCCTGATGGGTGGAGAGAAGGCCAGTGGGGTTGAAATGCAGTGAAAAAAGAGGGGGGTAAACATGACAAGAGAATGAGTGACCTTGAGGGTATGTGACAAAGGATATGGATTTTCTTCAAGGGCAATGGGAAGAGGGCTGAGGGTTTTGGGCAGGGGAATGACGTGGTCCAATTTACGTTGTAAAAGGTTCCACGGCTGTGGTGCAGGGTGGAGTAGATTGAGCGAGAGGGGAAGCAGAGAGAGGATGTTGACGTAGAGGAGAGGGTCGAGGCCTGGACGAGGATGCTGCCAGTGGGCATTGTTAGGAGTGCTGGATCTGGAATATCTTTAGAGGTAGGACTTGGCATTGGATTAGATGTGGGGAATAAGGAAAGAGAGTTAACCCAAGGATGATGCCTGGGTCTTTGGTCTGATCAACTGTGCATCGTAAACTGAGATGGGAGAAGACTCAAGAAGGAGGGGTTTGGGGAAGAAATTTGGGAGTCGCCATCTCTGTGTGAGATATGTAGAATTTGACTGCCTGCTATCCATCTGTATGGAGGGATTGAGTAGGTAGTTGGATATAATTCCAGAGTTTAGGCGGAGAGGTTGGCAATTGGCGAGAAACCATTTAGAAATCACAGCATAGAGAAGATATTGAGATGACCTCATTGGGATCCTCACAATTTCTCTGTGAAGTAGTTATAAATGTAACAGTAGATGAGTGGTGGGTATGATGTGGTCCAGGTGTGACAGGCATGTGTATAGAACCCAGCATCCAGGATGGACAAGAGCAACGAGGAGAACAGGGTACATCAATAAGAGGGATCCCTTGGGGCTTCCCTGGTGGCGCAGTGGTTGAGAGTCCATCTGCCGTTGCAGGGGACGCGGGTTCGTGCCCCGATCCGGGAAGATCCCACATGCCGCGGAGCGGCTGGGCCCGTGAGCCATGGCCACTGAGCCTGCGCGTCCAGAGCCTGTGCTCCGCAACGGGAGAGGCCACAGCAGTGAGAGGCCCGCATACCACACACACACACACAAAATAAATAAATAAAATAAGAGGGATCCCAGGGCCAATCTCTGTCCCATGAGCATAGCCTCACCAGATTTAGCAAATAAAAATATTGCATGGGACATAACTTATACTAAAAAAACTTATTCATTGTTTACCTAAAATTCACGTTTAACCAGAGGGCCTGTATTTTGTCTGACAACCCTACTTCAACATCTACAAAATATTGAAACCTTCCGTATATCTTCCTTTTTTTCTCCATTCCATATGCCCCACGATCGTAGCTCTAACTTTTAGCCTGTTGGGTTATAATTGCTTTAAACCTCTTTCTCCTGTTGGACATTGTGTGCTTCCTGAAGGCAAGGCTGTGTGTCATGCATCTTTGTGCAACTGTTATGTTGAAAGGCCAGAGCTGACTAGGGACCCATGGAAAGCAGCTTTATTCTTTTCTCTCACTATCTCTTTAAAACCATGTGAAGGCTTGCTTTGGGCCCAGTTCCCTGAATGAAACCTCAGATCCATAATTTAGAAGACACTTGTGTCCCTTTCAGTTGCAGGATAGTCTAGGGTTAATACTAGAATGTTTCCTAAGGGTGGTGGGCCGTGAGGTTAGCTTCACTTTTTCCTACTTGGTTCCTCTCCTCCTCCGTCCTCCCCACAGGCAGCTTCTCCCCCTCCAGGTTGGAGGGTGTCGCTGAGAGTGAGGAAGAACAGAAGAAAGGATGGGGCTGAGTTACTTGCACTTGGCAAGTAACTTAATGGATGTCTCTCCTCCCCTCCCTGCTCTCCCCCCATCCCCGGCCTCTTTGTGCTGGGCAGGAAGCCCCTGTTGGGCAGCCTCCTTTATTTTATTTTATTTTATTTTACTTTTATTTTTTATTTGAAGTATAGTTAATTTACAATGTCATGTTAGTTTCAGGTGTACAGCACAGTGATTCAGTAACCTATATTACAATCTATTCTTTGTTCAGATACTTTTCCCTTATAGGTTATTACAAAATACTGAGTATAGTTCTCTGTGCTACATAGTAGGTCCTTGTTGCTTATCTATTTTGTATATACTAGTATGTATATGTTAATCCCAAACTCCTAATTTATCCCTTTCCCTTTGGTAACCGTAAGTTTGTTTTCTATGTCTGTGAGTCTATTTCTGTTTTGTAAATAAGTTCATTTGTATCTTTTTTTTTTAGATTCCACATATAAGCGATATCATATGATAGCTTTCTCTGCCAGGCTTACTTCATTTTGTGTGATAATCTCTAGGTCCATCCATGTTGTTGCAAATAACATTATTTCATTCTTTTTTATGGCTGAGTAATATTCCACTGTATATATGTGTATGTGTGTGTGTGCATATATATATACACCACATATTCTTTATCCATTCCTCTGTTGATGGACATTTAGGTTGCTTCCATATCTTGTTTGTTGTAAATAGTGCTGCAATGAACATTTGGGTGCATGTATCTTTTCGAATTATAGTTTTCTCCAGATATATGCCCAGGAATGGGATTGCAGGATCATATGGTAGTTCTATTTTTAGTTTTTTAAGGAACCTCCATACTGTTCTCCACAGTGGCTACACCAACTTACATTCCCACCAACAGCGTAGAAGGGTTCCTTTTTCTCCACACCTTCTCCAGCATTTATTATTTGTAGTCTTTTTGATGATGGCCATTCTGACCAGGGTGGGGTGATACTACCTCATTGTAGTGTTGATTTGCATTTCTCCAGGCTCCTTTTATGAAGGATGCTAAGTTGCAGGAAGATAGACCTGTGGTCTGTGGACATGCAGTTAAGTCCTGGTGTGACTGTGTCTTCCCCGGGGAAAGCCTCTCACTATTTGCCTTTCTCAGGCAGGAATCAGACAGGAATCTCCAGGGAACCTACTTCACACTTTCTGAGCAGTGTCCTCCAGCCACTCTCACTGACTTGAGGTGAGGGGGTCACCCTTGTCTTTCCTCCCCGCCTCTCCTCCCCCCAGACTGTGTGGATTTCTGGTGGTTCAGAAATATGACAGTCCTCCAGTTTTCTCCAAAGAAATTGTCTCTCTCAGCCCCTTCAGCCTCTACCCTTTTATATCCTCAAGGACTAAGGGCTTCCAAATCAGTTTCCAGGGGCTTCCCTGGTGGTCCAGTGGTTAAGACTTCGCCTTCCAGTGCAGGGGGTGTGAGTTCCATCCCTGGCTGGGGAGCTAAGATCCCACATGCCTCGCGGCCAGAAAACCAAAACATAAAACAGAAGCAATATTGTAACAAATTCAATAAAGACTTTAACATTGGTCTACATCGAAACCAAAATCTTAAAAAAAAATGTTTCCAGCACCTTCCTCTGCAATTCTTACGTAGGTCTTCTAGAATTTTTTTCAGAATACGGGAGTCTTTGTCATTTCTTTTGTTGGTTTTGGCTTTGGTGCCTTAGCAGAAGCTGAGGCAAAAGAGTACCATCTTACCATCTTTTGTTATATTTGTATTTTTAGCACCTAGCTCAGTGCCTGGTGTATGGCAGACTCTTGATAACTGTTTTTTGAGCAACTTAATTATTAACAAGAACATACAGTAAGGTCTTTCCTATCCTCCTTAATCACGAGGATCACTGTTCTTCCTATGCTCACCCCGCCTACAAATCTGGATGGCACCTCTTTATTATTCAGCTTACAAGTCACTTCCTCCATATGGCCCTTATTGGCTTAACCCCCCAGTAGCCTCTGTCCTAAGTACCTGACACAGCACTGGATACCCCTGTAAGCTCCAGGAAGGCTGGCACTGCCTTGCTCACTCTGTATTCTGAGAAGAGAGCACAGTGCCAGGCAGTAAGTAATAATGAATGAATAAATGAATGGATGGATTGGCACCAGTTGTAAAGCCTCCTAGATTGGGTTTCAGGAGTGGGTCTGTTCTGGACCACTGGCTTTCAGCCCTCATTAGAGTCTACCTATATCAAGGGGAGGTGCTGGTTTGGGCAACCTCACCCTTCATGGCTGAATTAAGCTCCCATTAATTGGTCAGTACATCTGCTACCTGAAGTGTAACTATAGAATTGTGCCCAAGTACCACAGCACAGAAGTTGACAGATCACTTTGGTCATGAGGTTTCTAGCTCCTTTTCTCAAACTCACATTCTTTAGTCCATCAGCTTTAGAAATTTCACTGTGATCATGATATCCAATGACAAAAACACTTCTGTTTGCATCATAGCGCCATATTCAGTTTGTGTCCAGTTAAGTGCTGTAGAAGTCAGTGTTAAATTTCTCCTGAATTTTATACTCTTCCAAAAGTATTACAGCGTTGGATGTGTGTGTAACCCACTCTTCTCCCCAAAACCTCTACTCCAGACAAGCGGATCTCTTATAGTCAAATCAAATTGAAGCTAGAGTGTGGTATGAACTTGTGGTACAAAAAACAAATCCAATACATTATATGTAAAAGAAGTTCAGTATATGTGACAGGAAAATCTGAATAAACTGAAGATGAAAATAGGGAAAAGGCTATTTTAGTAAATTACATAACTTTTTAAAAGGCTTTTGAGAAACACTTAAAGTAATGTCTATTTGGGGATTTAAGCAAATGATGTCCTGATTCGATGACATAAAATATATTTCTTTTCTTAAGGGATTGTAGACATTCTTGAGACCACCCTCTTAACCAAAGAATTGTAAAATTATGTACATATATCATATTAAAAAACAATTGTATGGAGGTTGAGGCCAAATCTGCTGGTTGCCTACCCAATGTTCACCTTCATTTTGTTTTTTTCCTTACCAAGGAGCCCTGATTTTCTTGAGGGCTGCAATGTAACCAGCTCAAACGTGTATTTCATAGCCTCTCATATAAAGAGAGGTGACTAAATTCTGGCTAATGAAATAGAAGTGAAAGTTTTTGGTGGGGATTCCAGGAAAGCTTCTTAAATGGTGGATTAACTCATATGGCTTTTGTCCTACTCTACACCCTCATTCCCATCTGGAACTTGGACCTGATGGCTGGTACTGAGCAGCCATTTTACAACAATGAGACTTGATTTAATGAACTAAGGATAATGGAGCTGAAAGATAGAAGGAAGATGGCACATTAATAACATCATGGAGCCACTGTGCCAGTTTTGGACTGCCTAATTTTAGACAGTGTTACACAAGAGAAATGATCCCCATGTGTCTAAGCCCTTGCTTTTTAGGTCTTTATTACTTATAACCAAAATAATTCTAAAAGATATTGGGGAAAGTTTAGTGCATTTGTGTTCTAGATGAGAACTTCCCAAAGAAACTCTTTATATTAATAACCATCATGGAAAAATTAGAAAAACCCTTACCTCTGAAGTTGTTGCACTGAACATACCATCTGACTGATTTTATTTTAGAGAATAGAAATAATTTCAGTTTTATTTAATTAATTAAAAAATTATTTTTATTTTTTAAATTTATTTATTTTTAATTAACTAATTAATTAATATTTGGCTGCATTGGGTCTTCGTTGCTGCATGTGGGCTTTCTCTAGTTGCAGTGAGTGGGAGCTACTCTTCGTTGCAGTGCGCAGGCCTCTCATCGTGGTGGCTTCTCTTGTTGCGGAGCGTGGGCTCTAGGCACGCAGGCTTCAGTAGTCGGGGCACACGGGCTTCAGTAGTTGTGGTTTGTGCGCTCTAGAGTGCAGGCTCAGTAGTTGTGGCTCACGGGCTTAGTTGCTCCGTGGCATGTGGGATCTTCCCAGATCAGGGCTCAAACCCGTGTCCCCTGCATTGGCAGGTGAATTCTTAACCACCAGGGAAGTCCTTAATTTCAGTTTTAAATTTAGCAGTTTTAAATGTAAATTACATACACACATACTCACAGTTTAACAAGTGTGTCCATATTCCAGGCATTGTGCTCTGTAAGTTATATTCATTATCTCATGTAATGTTCATAGCAATCTTGTGAGGTATTGTTATTACCCTCATCTTATACATGGAGAAACAGAGGTTTAGACAATCAGGTCACTTCACAGTAAATGACAAAGAAGGGATTAGAAATGAGTCTGTTTAGCTCCAAAGCCCACATTTATGATGACTACCTTGCCCTGTTTCCTGGCAGAGGACCAGATAAGCATGGGTCTGTTTGTTTTAGCCATTTACCAAGAGTGGTATAACAAGAAATAAATATAATCCATCCAGTTGGACTTCCTAGAAAAACTCAGCAGATAAAGAGAATTGATACTCATATGGAAGACTCCCAGTAGCCAGGAATTTGAAATGTACAGAGCAGGGAGATTCAGGTTAGATGTTAAAATGGGTAGCCACCTGGCCTTGTTGAAACCAGACTGAGTACACTAGATCCTTTTCCTGAAAAAAGTGATGGCTGTTCCCACTTGGAATGGGGCAGGATAGGTACTGTGTTTACTGGCCCCCTGACCTCATTGCCCACCATCCTCTCACTCCCTTGCTCTGCTCATTACGCTGCCCCTTCAAACATGCCATTGACCTCACAGATCTTGCACGTACCAGTCTCTCTGTGTGAAATGCTCTTCCTCTAGATCCTATGAGGTTCATTACCTCACTTGACTAAAGTCACTTTTGCCATGGGGCTTCATCAGAGATGCCTTCCTTGACCATTTTATCTACAAAACAGTCTCTTCTATTATTCTCAGTTCCCTTATCCTGTTTTATATTTCTTCATAGCACTGAATGCACCTGATGTATATATTTATCTGTATGTATCTACCTCCTGCCCTAGAATAAGCCCCGTGGACATGGGGCCTGTGCTTTATTCACTAGGACAAGTTCTGGTACATAGTATATGCTCAATAAATATTTGCTGAATGAATGAATGAAGAGTGAATTCTAAGAACCTGCTTCTGTCCTATGTTATTACATGAAAACCTGGAAGACACTAGATGGTTTGGTCCTATTCTGGGACAGACTCTATATTCACAAAGGTTTTTGGGGTTACTTCTGCAATGTGAGCAACTAATGAATGATCTCCATGCAGGGGAAGTGATAGACAGAAGAAGAGTGTTTTAACATGGAATCTTCTTAAAAGGAAAATGAAACTGGAGAGTCATGTGCAAAGTGGTAGCAGTGACTAGCAGCCACTTCGCACCTAAGAAGAAATTGATTCTTAATTATTACCTATGAAGAATGAACATGATAAAGGAGATACACTGTCTCTGCCTCTTGGTGGTTGTTAGTGCCTTTGTGGGTATACTATCCTTAGACACATAACTATAATCCTGGACGATATAGGATGAAGAGTTGTGATTCCCAGGAGAGAGAATCTCTGGCGAGAGTAACCCAAATCCCAGAAGTAGGTTTTGAATTACTCCTCGGAGGGTGGAACAGATTTTGACAGGATTTTCTGGCCCTAGCTGGCAGAAGAAACAGCATAAGAAAAGGCATGGCCGATTAATGCATACATATTATCTGGGAAACAGTAATTTGCTTTGGAGCCAAAACAAGGGAGTCCTTGGAAATAAATATTGAAAAGGTTTGCAGGAGGCTCTGTCTCAGTGGGCCTCTAATGCCAGGCTGAGGGGTTTGAATGTAATATGGTAAGTGTCTGGGAACCATTCTTCAATGGCTCCAGTTCTTACCCAGCGGGGAAGTGACAAGATGGAAACATTGTTATATGAGGTTATTCTGGTGGGAGTCTGGAAGATGACTCACAGTGGTAAAGAACAAAAGCCAGGAAGATTGGTTGCAAAGTTAGTGAAATAATTTGGGATGTAAAGACAAGAATCAGGAAGGCATCTTTTTACCCATAAAAAGACACTGATGTTGGGTGATGAAGGTAAGGGAATACCTTAGTCTGCTCGAGCTGCCTTAATAAAAATCCTAGAGGGCCGCGGAGACACGTGAAGGCCGGTGAGTCCGTGTGGAGTTCGTCTCGGCACGCATGGCCGCATTGGGATGGAGTCCTCCTCGTCTTCCTCCGCAGCGGGTTTGGGCTCGGTCGACCCTCAGCTGCAGCATTTCACCGAGGTAGAGACTCAGAAGCAGCGCTTCCAGCAGCTGGTGCACCAGATGATGGAACTTTGTTGGGAAAAGTGCATGGACAAGCCTGAGCCAAAGTTGGACAGTCGGGCTGAGGCCTGTTTCGTGAACTGCATTGAGCGCTTCATTGATACAAGCCAATGCATCTTGAATCGACTGGAACAGACCCAGAAATCCAAGCCAGTCTTCTCAGAAAGCCTTTCTGACTGACCTGAGTATGACCTCTTTGGAAAAGGAAGGTAGTTCAAGAAATGAAGAGCAGTTGATGGGATGGTTGAAGAAAAGGCTGTGGGGGGATCGGCTCCCACCTTTGTCACTCTTGGGACATCCTGTCATCTGAGAATGAACAAAGACCGATTTTTGTGTGTGGGGGTGGTTTGAGGGTCAAATGTGTTTGGGGTTGTGTTTTTTAATGCTAATCTTGGGAAAACAATTGACAGATGAATGGAAGACTCTACTAGATGTGTATTACTGCATGTGGGATGATGCTTTCCTCATAGTCTCATTAACTGCTCCCTACAATTTTAATAGTGGAACTGCTCTATAGTTTGATAGTGGGACCACATAGGTAATAATCTGTTATTTGTTGGATTCCTTTCAGATTTCTGGAGAGATCGATAGACATCTTTGTGTCTCAGAAAGGGCAGCAGTGGGGGAAAGAGTAATTTGGTACTTGACTGTAGGCCTTCTTATCTAGTGTTTGATTATCAGTGCTGGAAAAAAAATGTATGGAGTATTCATATAGTACATTTCACCTTTCTAGGTTATCTCCCTCCCTTATACTGTGATTCACTTAAATATCTATACGTAAAGTACAGTCTTGGGCTAGTACAGGTAGCCTGAGAGTCTAGAGGCCTTTAGTTAAAGGAATCTAGCCAGCGAACATAATTCTCATACTAAAGTGCCACAAGGAAGAAGTTAACTTACCCTGTATGTCAGGGTCCAAAAAGATTTAAAGATGTGCCTAAATGAAAAAATAAGTTATAAAGATTTAGCCCAGTCAAAAACTAACAGCAGTTTCAGGTAGAGGTGCATGCCTAATGTAAATCAGCATAGTTTCCATTTACTGCGTTCTTTTAATCACTGAAATAAAAGCTTCTACAAGAAAAAAAAAATTCCATAGACTGGATATTTTAAACAATAGAAAATTATTTCTTGCAGTTCTGGAGGCTGGGAAGTCCAGGATCAAGGTGCTTGAAAAGGAGTTTTCATTCTGAGTATACTCTTCTTTTGGCTTGTAGGAGGCTGCCATCTCACTGTGTAATTGCATGACCTTTTCTTTTTTCCCCCTCTTCCTTTTTTCTTTTTTTAAAAAATAAATTTATTTATTTATTTTTGGCTGCGTTGGGTCTCCTTTGCTACACAAGGGCTTTCTCTAGTTGCAGCGAGCGAGGGCTACTCTTCGTTGTGGTGCGCAGGCCTATCACCAAGGTGGCTTCTCTTGTTGCGGAGCACGGGCTCTAGGTGCGCAGGCTTCAGTAGTTGTGGCACATGGGCTCAGTAGTTGTGGCTCGAGGGCTCTACAGTGCAGGCTCAGTAGTTGTGGCACACGGGCTTAGTTGCTCCACGGCATGTGGGATCTTCCCAGACCAGGGCTTGAACCTGTGTCCCCTGCGTTGGCAGGTGGATTCTTAACTACTGCGCCACCAGGGAAGCCCCTCTTCCTTTTCTTATAAGAGCACTAATCACATCATGGGCACATGATCCATCCATCCATCATGATCCATCTAAACTTAATTACTTCCCAAAGGCCCTACCTCCAAATATCATCATTTGGGGGTTAGGTGTCAGTGTATGAATTTTGGGGACCCACAGACATTCAGCCCATACTAGGAGGGAATCAAAGAGGACGATTAGGTTTTGGATCTGTGGGTTTTTGGAGCTGTGGTACAATATGAATAGTCAAACCAGGAGGAGGATCTGCCTTAGGGGGTATGTGATAGTCACAGTGACCTACTTGTGAAGACACTGAGGTGATTTGGGTTAGGAATGTCTTTGGGGAGCCCACACCTCCTCAGGCACACTTCTTTCAGTAGAGAAGGTGATTAATTAGCAAACTTTTTGTTACGTAGGGTCAACGCTCTCTGTGAAGTCAAGGGCTCTGTTGACCCCCAAAGATAGATCGCCTTCACTTTTGTCATCTATATTCAGTTCAGTCCTGACCCTGGATATCAGAAGACTAATTATAGTTTGGGGCTTCATAATTTTTAGATTGTAATTTTAAGATCAATCTAGGGAATTGATGAGGTAGTGATGAATAACGTTCAAGTCTGCAAAAATGGATTTCCCCTAAGAATCCAAACTATGGAGGAGGGCATGAGTTGGATTTTAATTTTTTTTTAATTTTTAAAGCTTTTAAATGTTTTGGCCATGCCAGGCAACATGTGGGAATCTTAGTTCGCCGACCAGGCATCAAACCCGTGCCCCCTGCATTGGAAGCGCACAGCCTTAACGACTGGACTGCCAGGGAAATCCCATGAGTTAGATTTTATTTCTGAGCTATAGTAATCCTTGTCTCCTTCTCCAGAACTCACTTGGCACTCCAAGAGCTAGCAGGACTCCTAAGGTTGGCTTGAAACCAGCAATCAATCTCCTGCGGCTGCCAGAGCCTTGTTTTTAGTTCCTGCTAGTCTAGACTCTTCTTGTGTTTTTCTTGCTGGGGTCTGGGAGGAGTAATAGCACAAAACGGTGATAAAGAGCTCAGGTTTGGCGTCTTCAGACCCAGGCCTCACCACTCAGCAGCTGAGTAATCTTGTGTAAGTCTTGGTCTCTTTTTTTCTAAAATAGCATTTGTTGTGGAGATGAAAAGAAATAATAAAAATAAAGTGCCTGGAGTGCAATAAATAGTCAATGAGCCTTTATCATCATCATCATTGTGACCCTTGACGTTATTTCCAGCCCTGTTGTCCTGGGGGCCAGCTTGCGGTGAGTACCTGGGATCTACCAGTGTTTATTTTTAGTTCAGGTGTGCATTGTAACTACAGTATTTTAGAATACATACAATAAAAGATGTAAACAAGACGGCGATTTTCTGAAATTTTGGTCTGTTAAGTTCTGAAATGCAATAAGAAGAAATGCTCTGAAACCTTCCCTGGAAATACTGAAACTGGAAATCTGAGTTAACGCGGAAAGGGCTTAATCTCTAGATGCGAGGGCTTCTCCAATAGTAATTTTATAATGACCCACTGACAATCCCAGAGGCTCTCACTTCCGCATTAAGGTCTTTAACTTATGTGATCTTAACGGAAAGAAGCTGAATTAAAATAACACTGAGTATTTTAGCTGACTTTCATAGAAACCTTGAAGAAGTTAATTTTCTAATGCTTGTGTACATCACCGGTGAACTTAGTTAAATTGGAAGGCAAAATGAAAAATTTTACATTTGTCTCAATTTCTTCTCCTTTAAGGATGTCTAAAGTTCTGCCAAGTGAACAGTGGGCTCTGCTGGCCCGTTCTTGATTAGGTGACTGTAGAAAAAATATCTTAATTAAAAAAATAAAAAGAAATATGATTTTTTCCCCTCTCTTGCATGACATAAAATGGATCATAAAGAAAAACACTTCACAAACTTGGACTAAAAGTATGGAAATATCATCCTCTAAACTGTTTTATATTATGATTAGTAAAGTCCTGAAATGGAGTGTTATGGGAAACACAACACCTATTCCAATAAAGCAATATTAAGATGATAAATTTCAGTAACAGAAAGCAAAGTAGACTATTATATATAATATGCATTTAGAAAAAAGAAATATTTTGTAAAAGTTACAAACCTCATAGATATCAAGTATTGGATGCTTATGAAAGTTCTAAATAAACAAAATATTTTTTCTATTTTGTGAACCAGAGTTCTGTGTCTGTGAAAATGTGTACTTGCTAATCCCTTATAATTTAAGACTATAATAAGAATTAAAGACTTGAAACAGAAACTTTAAGCTGTATCCAAATTATATTTGTTTCTCTCAATTAAAATTATATTTAAAATTGAGATTAGTTCTCATTCTATCATTCTATGATCTTTTCAGTCAAAACCAATTTTTCTTGCTACAGTTGTTCATCAGAAGAAGAGACTAGGAAATCATACATAAATGACACCAGCCAGAACAAATCTTAAAAAATACTGTGAGTAAAAAATTTCCATAGTTTTTAATAGCTTTAGTAGTTTTCTCATAAAAATTATTTCAATTTTTATAATCATTAAATATATGAAAAAATCAGAGTACCCCCAATAATATTACACCCATGTACTCACCACCAGTGTTAAACCACTTGCTATATTTGCTTTAGTTCTCCTTTTAAAAATAAATATGTATCATTCTCAAACATGTTTTTATATATTTAGTACAGATTGGAGGTCCATAAACCTCACAGTATTCTATTTTTGTGTGTTTTTATTTTTCGGTACGCGGGCCTCTCACTGTTGTGGTCTCTCCCGTTGCGGAGCACAGGCTCCGGATGCGCAGGCTCAGCGGCCATGGCTCATGGGCCCAGCCGCTCCGCGGCATGTGGGATCTTCCCGGACCGGGGCACGAACCCGTGTCCCCTGCATCGGCAGGCGGACTCTCAACGACTGCGCCACCAGGGAAGACCTATTTTTGTGTTTTAAAGTCCATAAAAATGGTATGTTTTGTAACCATCCTCTTCTCTGTTTGCTGTCGAAGACTCTACATGGTGAATAATAATCATGGGGTACTTAGGCCATTTAGCATTATATATCACTTCTGTTGAGAGAATTAATAAAATACCAAATATAGCTCTTGTTAGAAAAGTTTACAGCCTAGTTAAAATGCCAAAACGAAAACCTGGTGAGTTAGAGTTTTTATAATAGTTTACCTAACATATGTGTAGGAGGGAGTAATTCCACATACAGTACAGATGTTTGTTTTAATTAAGAATAAAATACTTGGAAAGGGGACAATATGATATGTCATAAATTTGGAAGATCAAATTATTTAACATAAAATGAAGAATCAATTTCAGAATAAAGCCCTTCCTCATGGGGGACTTTGAGATCCCTGATTGCTCATTTAGTGGTTCCTAGGAGTAAAAATTCATGTAAACTATGCCTTAAGAGTTGGTTAGTCATTATGGATCAATATACAAGAATATGTCAAGTACTTTGGTAAGATGATTACTATCATAAGATAGAGCAGACCATTACTAGTCTCACCAGGAGGGACAGTATTTATAGGCATATTCTTTATGTTATTCATTCGGCTGGAAATATGCAAAACTAGCTCGGTAAGTATAAAGTTCATGAAAGTTGAAAATAAGACGTTAAGGTGCATAGAACTTACAGGCAGATTTTAATAACTAATTATATGCTGCAAAATGTGCAGTGTAGGTAAATTGATGAAAAACCTTCACAGTGTCTGCATCTTCGGAGGATTGACATTTGCAACTTTTGTTTTGCGTATCCTTATTTTTAAGTATCTTAAATGAACGAGTCGTGCACTAGGAGCAAGAGATAAGTGCTTTCTTATCCAAGTTGTCTCAGACCCTGCATTTGCTTAGTCACAGCCGTTTGTTACACGGCAACTTGGAGGGTAACTGCACGGAGGATTGCGGGAACTAGATATTGATACCTGTGGTGAAACGCTCGAGTTTCTTCAGAAATAAACGGCTTTATAGTGAGGACAGCAGATACCATAGTCCGAGTTTAGACCGCCTCAATGATTCATACTGATATCATCCCATCCTTTATCGCAAGTCCTTGTTAAGGTTTGCATTTCTAATCTAGAGTATAAACTCCGGTCTCTTTATACTGCAGTGTCTGGCATAGGCATTCGCCATGTATTTGTTGAATGAATTTGTTAAAGTTCTGCGTACCATGCATTTTGCTTGGTTGATCTGTGAGAAGCATGGTGCACCGGCACTAGGTACTGAAGAATTCTCATGCTGATTAGGAACAGAGGTAATCCAAGTTTAAAATACCATGTGTTGTGTCACCTTTACTTGGAGGTGACTCACTCCGGGCATCCGGGTGAAAGATGATTCTCGCCTGTGATCCGAAGTGCTGTGGGAATTACCGCGGTAGCCCTTTCCAGGAGAAAGGAATGCCGAGTCCAGGTTTCGAAGGTCAGAAGGGGCAGGTGCAGCAGCCCAGGGGAACAGAAGGGCGCAGGTGGAAGGCTGCCGGCTCGTCGGGTGCGCTTCGGCCGCGATACCCGGCGCGGCCAGTAAGCGGCGCTGGGCCTCGAGTTTGGAGGCCCCGAGGAGCGGGCTGCGGATTACCTGCAGCAGAGGGGAGCCGGCGAGCTCCTCCCCGCCCGCCCGCCCCCAGTCCCCGCCCCCAACGCGGCACTCAGCGCGGCTCCGCGGGCTCCACGCACTCGCTCGGAGGAGCCGGGGCAGAGCAGTCTGCCTGCTGCAGGCCGGACGCGCGAAGCAGGCGCGGCGGGGTTGCGGGGCCGCCTGCCCTCGTCCTCCGGGCCGGGTCGCTCTCCTCCCGCACAGTGCGGCGCAGGGAGGCTCCCGCCTCGGCTGCCCCCGCCCGCGCCTCCTCCTCCGCTCTGCAGGCGGGGACCGCCTGGCGCTCGGCGCCCAGCAGCCGCGGCCCCCTCCCGCCCCGGCTCCGGGCAGCAGCAGCAACAGCCGCCGCCGCCGCCGCCGCCGCCGCCGCAGCAGCAGCAGGAGACAGCGCGAGGGGCTGCCGCCGCCAGCGCCGCCGGGCTCCGCGGGGCTCGGGAGCCTGCCCCGGCCAGAAGGCGCGGAGCCATGGCCGATGGGGGCGAGGGCGAGGATGAGATCCAGTTCCTGCGAACTGTAAGTGCCGCGCGTCTCGGCTTCCCCGGGGAGCAGGGGGAGCCAGGGCATCCACCGACCGGGTCCGGGCAGTGGGACACGCGGGCGGGCCGGCGGCTGCCCCCGGGGATGCGGGAGGAGCCGGGCACCCCTCGGGGGGCGCAGGTGTGCGTGCTGGGGCGAGGGAAGGGAGGGTGCGTGTCCGTGCGCGCGTGTGTAAAGCCCGGGGACCGAGCGCGGCCGGAGCGCGGCGAGCGGGCGGGCGGCGCACGGGCTGGGTCCCGGGGCGCCTCGGAGCTGCGGGAGTCGGGGGACGCGGGGGCGGCCGGTCGGGCCTGTCCGGTCGGTGGGGCTGGGATCTTCCGGGCAGCCAGGGGCAGGGTGCAGACCCGGTGGCCCGTGGGGCGCGGGGGCCGGCGGGGACGCGGGCAGTCGCCCGGAATTCCGCCGCGGCGCGGTTTCTCGGGCTTGACCCGCGCGCCATCACGCAACCCAGGGATTCGCCTACTTGGCGTGGCCGGGGCCGGGGAGGCGGGGCAGGATGTGCCCCCAAGTCGAGGTGCTGCGCAGGGGAGGGGGAGTCGCCTCCGTGGACACCGCGGTGCCTGGGGTTGGGGCCATTGGTGGTGCTGTGATTGCTCGCAGAACGTGGAAGGGACGGGAAGCGAGTGTGTGTGTGCGTGCACGCGCGCGCGGGGGTGGTGGGGGACAACGCGAACGTGTCGTTCTCTAAATGTTGGCTTATTGAACGCTGAGTGCAGCAAAGTGTGTGCGTGTGTGTGGGTAAGGGCAGGGTGGCTGCCCGGAATTTCCACACTGGGTGGCAGCAGGGGAAGGTTGGCTCCACTCTAATACAGTTTTTTCTCCGTAAGTACCTATTGGCACTGCTCCTTCCTGTCGCTGATTTGTTCGAACGCTGCAGGTACTTCTCAGGCTAAGGCTTTGCTCACCTCAAAGCTGGGACTGGAGAGTCCCTTGGCAAAAGAAAATGCCATAACTTCTTGTCAAGAGCACCTGGTTAGCGTTTGCAGCATCCTTTTGGTCTTTCCTTTCCCTGCACTTGTATCCTCCTCTCTGAAGGATATTCCCTTACAGTATTCCCCGTCATCATCCCCCCCACCCCCAGGACTGCAGCTTCTCCTGGCTCTTCTTTCCCCAGCAGTGAAAAAGCTGCCACTGCCTAGTTACAGTTACCTCCACAATCACAGAAAGTAAGAGAGATATTTACGTTTTGAGATATTAACCAGATAGCAACTTTTAGGTGTGAAAGTAGCCTAGATGACGCATTTGGGGGCTGAACAAGTGAAAACAGTACATTTGTCCAAGAACATTTGTAAGTGGCCAGTTTTTCCATTTTGCTCTTCTAATGTTTTTTTTTTTTGGCACTCAGTTTTGCTTTGCGGGGGTAGGGCGGGGAGCCTTTCGAAAGGATAAAATCCAGGGTACACATCAGATGGCGACTGATTTGACCTACCAGCTGGGCATCATGCACCATTACATGTGCTGTTGGTGGTACTACCGGTCCACCACCCAACTCTGAAGAGCCAGTTCACCAAAACCTTGCTCATGGGGAATATTGTAAGCCTACTAGGAATACAGTTTACTTTTTTTTTTTTTAGTGGAAAACTGTCTATATGGTTTTTAAATAACTAATAAAAAGCCCTATGAAAAGATGTTTCTCAGTACCATGGCATTTTTTGTTTGGGTGGATAAAATATTTAGTTGCTGTGTAATTCTTAAATTCATTTTTTTTTTCAAATGCCATAGGGTTAAAATTAGCTAGAAAATTTTGGAAGGCTCTGTGCACTCAAGGGCTTCCTGCAGGCTTAAATGTTAAGCCGAGCTTGTGGAGGTGGTGTTATCAGAATACTTAATGGGGGCCGAGCTAATGTGCTTGCTGATGGGGTTCTGTACATATAAAGTAATGTTAGGTCTGTGGCCCTGGACAGCTGCCTGTCAGCCCCAGTGACACCTTTGATAAGTGGCTCCTGGGTAGAGATCTGGCAGCCCTGGGCTGGGATTTTTCTTTTAATAAAACATCCGTAGGTTGTTGTGCTGATGATAAATGACCTTGAAGGAAGTAGCATGGTGGAGCAGGGGAGTTTTTTTTGGTGTGGCAAGAACATCTAAGAGGAAAACATGCCTTCCCCTCTGTATTTTACAGTTTCAGTGCAGAAATTCTCAAACCCTTTACTATTCCTCTGTTGGCTGCCTTTGCTCCTTTCCATTTTATTCTCTTAACCCGAGAATGTTGTTGGTTCAGAAATGTTAATGGAGTTAGGAATGGAGAGGATGTAGTTTTTAGCGGTAAATTCATCTGTGTTTTTTTTCCTGGAGCATTTTTTTTTTCCTCTGTTGTGTCCAGTCTTGTCAGTATGAGGTTCTTCTTCTTCTAATTCTTTTTTTTTTTTTTTTAAGTAGCCCAGGGAGTATTAACAACCTGTACCTCTACGTAAAACGGTTACAGATTATGGATAAAGCTGTTGTGCTTAAAAAAAGTGTTAGTCATTAAGAGGCCATAATGGTGAATTTCACTGGCCATTTCATATATTCTGAGTAGAGCACCTTAAGTAGTCTCTTGGATTTTTATTCAAGCATCGCAGCTCACTGAAGAATCTTTGGAATCTTTCTGTCCACAGGAAGTTTTCTTCTTCATTCTTCTGGAAGAGGTTTGTAATCACTGTCAAGGGAAGCAGAGGTGAAATCTTTAATGGACTGTGTCCGTGAGTTATGTCTGCTGCTGTGACTTAATTCTTCATTTGTGAATGAGGGTCTTTTCACTGTATTTAGCCGCTGCTGGTCCCTCTCCCAGCTCTTTTCCATTATGTAATTGTGAGTTTGCTAACATTCCTTTCAAATGGTTACATAGATGAAAGATCATCTTCCATTCAGTGGCTTTCCCACCAGCTAGAAGCAGGCCCACTCTGATGTGTTTATCTTTTTTTTTAAAATCTATCTATTTATTTATTTTGGCTGCGTTGGGTCTTCATTGCTGCGCGCAGGCTTTCTCTAGTTGCGGCAAGCAGGGGCTACTCTTCGTTGCGGTGCGCGGGCTCTAGGCATGTGGGCTTCAGTAGTTGTGGCTCTCGGGCTCTAGAGCACAGGCTCAGTAGTTGTGGTGCACGGGCTTAGTTGCTCCGTGGCATGTCAGATCTTTCCGGACCAGGGCTCGAACCCGTGTCCCCTGCATTGGCAGGTGGATTCTTAACCACTGCACCACCAGGGAAGTCCCTGATGTGTTTATCTTTGAGAGAAATTAAGAATACATACGTGTAAACTCTGGACGTGCTGGGACACTTAGAAGAATCCTATCATAAAATATGCCTTCAGCCCATAACGGATTTATTCACTGTCATTTCCAAACATATCCATGATTTGGAATGTGTTGTTTAATTTATTTTAAAAAATGTCCTTAACTTACCAATATAGCAATGAACTGGAATTCCTTGACTTTAAGAAAACCATGATGTAAAATAACCTTTGTCTGGAGTTGATTTTTCTAAGTACTTTGCCTTTCTTTCATTTGTGTAAGCACAGTGAAGTTACTCTGGGGATATACTGTGTCATGTAATTTTGCGTTTATGCATAGGTTGAGACTTCAAACTTAGTCCTGGCTGCAAAAATTATTCTGATAGGAATGCTTTGAGCTTTCCTCTGGCCTTCCTTTGCAGAGTGAACTGTTTCACCATAGATTTCTTCCCAGTGCGTCCACATCTTGCTTGCTATTGATAGGAAGCATCTTAGAAAGGATTTAGCAGTTAATGGTAATAATCATAAAGTATAAATGCCACTGCACAACACGGTGAAATAGATCAGGCTGGAATGTGTAACCCCAGTTTGTAGAGGTCCAGGAAGGTTAATTGTACCAAGTCAGTTGCTCAGCAGCGCAGAACCAAGACTAAAACTCAGATCTTAGGATGATGTCCTTTCCAGGAGAGAAAGCCTGCTTTATCAGCTGCTGAAGCATGTTTTTGGTTCACAGGAGACAAACGGGACACAATCAGTTTTCTTAGCCGTAGGAATGTCACAGAGTACAAACGAAAAGATTCTGGGTGAGCCCTTTTTGCTCCCCTGATACTGAAGGCATGAGGATCTTTTGATAGATAGGCACTGTGGTATTTTTTCAAGGAACTGATGGAAAGCCCACCCAGGCTTATTTTTTCATGTATTTTTCTTAATCTAGAAATTAGTGTGTACACATTGGCAGGAAGGGCAGGATCTGAAACACTTAGGGCGCTAATTTATTTGACATTTCATCTTGTTTGTCCTTTGGCTTTAGATAAGTGTTTTTATCAAGGCTGAATTACCAGAGAAAGGATTACAACTTCTGGGTGACTGTGATTCTGTAAATAGCCCTTGGGGAAGAAGAAGATGCGATGAGGCACACATTTGTGTCCTGAAACTCTGACATTATGGAGATTTTTTGTTAATTTAGAAAAACATTTGTCAAACACTTTCTATGTGCATGGTGTGATAGTAGGTGTTAGGGTAGCATTCGAAATAAGGAAAAAAGTGGTCTGCAATTATAATTGCAAAGAAAAGATTTAGAGCCTGGCGTGGAACAGCTAGAAGGAAAAAGCACATGTAGAAACTCTAGGATATTTGGGTAGGAAGAGCCCTTTGGAAAATGTTATCTTGTCTACTCCTGCGTCTCCCTCCCCTGTCATCTTGCAGATAAGGAAAAGCTCAGAGAGGTGAAATGATTTGGCCCAGTGTCACACTCCAGGTTAGTGGCTGTCTTGGTTTGGGCCGCTATAACAGAATACCACAGACTGGGTGGCTTAAACAGCAAACGTATATTTCTCATGGTTCTGGAGGTTGGGGAGGCCACGATCAAGGTGTCAGCAGATCCAGTGTGTGATGAGGGCTCCTTCCTGTCTTCTTGTCATATCCTCATTTGGCCGAAAAAGAAATCATCTCTCTTGTGTTTCTTCTTATAAGGGCACTAATCCCTTTCATGGGGGTCCCACTCTCATGACCTAATTACCTCCCCGACTTCCAGATACCCCACCTTGGGAGTTAGGATTTCAATATAGGAAACATGGGGGGACGCAAACATTCAGCCCATAATAGCAGCAGTAGAGTGATGCAAAGGGTGTGAAAAATCTCTGAAGAATTGCCAAAAAGCTAGTTCATCAGCACACCATTCTTCTTTGTAGAGTAGATCTAAACCCACCTGTCCCATTTTATGCTTATCGTCACCTTCACAGGGTTCACTGTCTAAATCTACCCTCTTGTCCTTCTAGCTGCTGACAAGGATGTTTTGTCCCTCCTTTCTAAAGCTGCAGTCCCTCGTGTGTCCTAGATCTCAGCACAGTACTTGCTCGCTGGTCCAGGACTGGAATCTTGCATGAATTCCATCCTTTCTCTGCCTCCTTCTCCACTTGTTCCTTCTGGTTGATCTTGAAGCATGCTAATTTCTCCCATCTTAAAATTTCTTTGTTTGACTCCAAGACCATTATCTAGCTGCTCAACTCCTCCAGATGTGGTCTCCACCCACTGCTTGTCTCCAAGCTGCCTGGTAATTGTTACCTAGCTTCTCTTGTTAAAATCACTTTAGTAGGTGATATTACCAGTGATCGCCTCGCTTCTGTGCCAAATCTAAACATTCCTCTCTACCCCTATTCCTTTAGCCCTCAGAAACTCTACTAATCTTGCTCTCCTTTTTGAAGCTCCTCTGTTTGGCTTTGGAGCTAGGATATATTGAGTTATTTTTATGCATTTACGATCATGCTTTTTGGGGGTTCTTTTCACTCCGTCTACTCTTAGTCTTTGGTTGTCCCAAAAGATGCTGTCCTATTTCTAGTTCTTGCTCTTCTGCCTTCGTGAGCTTATCTGTGCCACAAAGTCTGGGATCCTTGGAATAACAGAGTTTGAAAAGCCTTAACAGTCGCTTCATCCAGCTCTGGGAGCCAGAGGAATGCCAGGAACTTTCCCAAAGCCATTTCTTCCTGTAGAAGAAAGCCACCCAGATCTGACAGCCTTTGGGCTCTCATTTCCAGCTGCCACGGCCTCTGTGTTAACTCCCCTCCTACTTCTGGACACACTGTCCTGAGCACACATGTATTCTGTCCCCTGAGTGGCTCTTCCTCCTGGTGGCTCTGCGCTGGCCATGGCTTAGAAGCACCAGTGTGGTCCACATCTCCAGAAGACCTAGGTCTGAGGCCTGAATCCACCAGGACCTAGCTTATGGACTTGAGAAAATGTTAAAAAATTCCTTAAAACCTAAAGATAATATTAGGCATCTCAGAGGGATTGTTTAAGATCATATGATAGAATTTATGTGCAAAAACCTGTTACAGAGCTCGGCTCATGGTACGTGCTCAGTGCATTTGTTTAGTTCTTTCTGATCCCTTCGTATCTAATTTGTCATCATCTCCTATCGTGATTTCCCTGGCAACCTAGCTCAGGTTTAGATTTCTTTCGTACCCCAGTACTCGTTCTAGCCTTCATCCTTCCCCTCTCCTCCAGCCACTGAAGCCCCCCCTTGAATTCTCCTGCCATTTGCATCCCCCTAATACCCTTGTGTTCTCGCCACCACTCCTCAGTTCCAGGTTCCTGTCACACCCAGTCTGACTTCTCTCCCAGGTTCAGGACCTTCTATAATCTGATTCTTGACACCTTACTTGGGTTCCCCATCCTGCAAAATCTCGGCCTTGTGAGGAGATACTGAGAGGAAGGTGACTGAGACAAGTGACTAAGGCGAGAAAGAGGATAAAGGAAGGATGAAGTGAGTCTGAGTGATTGGGGCTGCCCGGGAGAGACCCTGGGTTCCTGTCAGAATCCGTACTTTTTCTTTTTTTTTTTCAGTTTATTTATTTATTTATTTATGGCTGTGTTGGGTCTTCGTTTCTGTGCGAGGGCTTTCTCTAGTTGCGGCAAGCGGGGGCCACTCTTCATCGCGGTGCGCGGGCCTCTCACTATCGCGGCCTCTCTTGTTGCGGAGCACAGGCTCCAGACGCGCAGGCTCAGTAGTTGTGGCTCACGGGCCCAGTTGCTCCGCGGCATGTGGGATCTTCCCAGACCAGGGCTCGAACCCGTGTCCCCTGCATTGGCAGGCAGATTCTCAACCACTGCACCACCAGGGAAGCCTATCAGAATCCGTACTCTTCACGTGAGAAGCTTCTAGATGGTGAGGTGACTTCCAGGGCATCACAGGGGCATCCAGTGCAGTGGTTTTATCCACTTACTTTCATCTTTATTTTTTAATTTAATTTAATTTTATTATTACTTTTTTTTTTACTTTCATCTTTATTAATCATGGGAAGAACATTGGAAGGGGGACTCTGCCGGTCAGTGGTTGTGTGACCTCGGGATTGGCGGGGTCCCATAAGAATCCTTTCAGGAACCGTACAATGGGGACTTAGTTACCTCTGAGGGGCTCTCTGCCATGTTAAGAGTCCTGGGGTCAGCCGGACTCAAACTATTTAGAAGAATGAGTGTAGTAAAAACCTTGCCCTTGAACTGGACATGCGTACTTTGTTTTTTTTTGTTTTACAATATCATCCATTGTCGTTTATTTGTAATAAGCAATCAAATACATTAGATTCAGAATCTAGAAGCTGAAGCTCAGCTTATTTTACATATGATCTTTTTCCCTTATTCTTTCAACACATATATATTTTGTACCTGCGATGTGCTGTGTGTAACAAGAGCCTAAGCTATTACTGTGGATTAAAAAAATTACATGTAAATGATTGGCTGCTTAGAAGTTCACAGACAAATAAATGGCCTGTAGCACAGTGTAGAACATCACATAATACATTTTGTGAACGCATGTTGGACGTGCACGCTGTGAATGATGCTGGCGTCTGTGGATATTCTCATCCTGGTGGGTCACAGCATCGGCAGCTAAACTGTGATCGTCTTCCTCTCCATGGTGTCAGCTTTGAAGTGCTTCTCTGGCTTCCCGTTATTACTTGGGCCGGTGAAGACTTGACCCATATTTCTGGGGCTTCCTAAAATGTGATAGATAGTTGACCCAGATAAAAGGTGTTCTTCCTGCTTCCTGTGGCCCAGTAAAAGTCCTCTAGTGATGTTTCTGTAGTGAAGCGGAAACCTGAAGCTCTCCCTGTTGCTGACCTGGAGGGTTCAGAAGGACCGGCACGTGGTTACCTCCACGCCCGTTATCCAAACAGAGTTCTGTCCAGAGAGTGGGAGCCACTGACACGTGTGCCCAGGTGAGACCTCCACTAGGTGGCTATGCCCAGGCACCTACTGTCACCAAGCGATCATCAGTATTTGCCAGTTTCCTGAAGAAAACCTCAAATCTCGCTGGGGACCTAAGGCAGTTGCAGGGCAAAGTGAGTGGAACAGCAGAAAGTGCTGTAGGAGCTCAGAGGATGATGGAGCCTTGCTGGGTCTGGGGAGGGTGGAGGCAGGAGTTTCCTGATCAGTGCTGTGAGCGACACCTGTCCACGGGGATAAACACTTCTTAGTGTGATTGTTGAGTCAGGGACACAGGCCCATCATCGCCATCAGCCTGGGAGGAAGGACGAGTCTATGTGGTCAATTTATTTTTTTCTACTACGGTAAGCACTTTTTCTTTCCTTAAAGAAGTTTGTTATTTTAAAAGCTTTTTGGCACACTGGTTCCACTTCTAATGAAAATTTTAATTGTCTTATTTCCCTCTGAATTTAGAACCAGACTCATAAAGTTCACATGGATCTGAATTTCACTCGTATTTAATACATAACCAAAGACGTAAAGTAAAAGATACATTTTGAGAGCACAAAGAAAAAGAGATTAGAGAAAAGGAAAAATTCCAGGAAATAAATCAAATCCTTAGTGTTGAGTAAATTGGGCCCCTGTTAAATAGGTACTGAGTGTCACACTGAACTTCTAGCCGTTAAAAGTAGTGCTCACTTATTTTCCACAGTGGGTTTATGGTGATCAAAATATGACTTCTTTTAAATTTCACTAGAGTCTGTATTTATTTCACATTAAAAGAAATTTTGGACGCACACACACAAAAGAAAGATAGTAAGATAATACTCCATATTTCTTTTTATCAAATTTTGACCGTAAAGTACTTCAGGGACACGTACAATTATGAACCCATCGGGTAGAGCCCAGTTTCTTTCCCTGCCTTTCAGAGAAGAACAGCATATTGAAGGATGATTGGGGTACTTGAAACATTTAGCAGAGACACACGGTCGCCCACACTCACTGGATTGAATCCTCGGTGCTCTTCTACCTCTGGACACATCTGACATGATTTGAAACGTCCATAAAGCAGTGCCCACAGTTGGGAGTTACGATCAGCTTACAAGTTCTGGCTTATAGGTTCAGTGACACATGAGGAGAACATTTGCTCTTGAGTTACAGACAAATGAAAAAGCTGGGATGAATTGTTTCAGATTGATGGCTGTCAGAGAAGTTTAAGGCATCCAGTTCCACTGCTGTCCTCTTTGTGACAGTAAAGGGGGCCATCATTTCCTGAAGATGGGGTATTATTATTGAGTTCAGAGGTCTTGCTGCTGCTACAGAGAACAGCATCACTCAGAAAAGCCTGCAAAATCAGCCTAGCTTGAGTCCTACTCATGCAAAAGAGGACGCATGAACGAGGAAAGAAGAAGAGGGAATTGTGGTCTCACCCCTTCCCGCTTCAGCGCCGTTTTCTTTCTTTTCTCCCCGTGGGACTGCTTTAGTACCTCTCTCTCTCTCTCTATCTGATTGAGGTACAGTTCATATACACAGTTATGTTAGTTTCAGGTGTACAACATAATGATATATTTGTATGTATTGCAAAATGATCACCACAATGTCTAGTTAACATCCATTACCACATGTGATGAGACCCTGTAAGATCTTCTCTTGTAGCAACTTTCAAATACACAATACAGTAGTGTTAACTATAGTCACCATGCTGTAAGTTACGTCCCCAGGACTTAATTTATTTTATAACTAGAGGTTCGTACCTCTTGACCCCCTTCACCCATTTCACCACGCCCCCCCATCGCCCCTAGTAACCACCAGTCTTTTCTCTGTGAGTGTGGTTGTTTTGTTTTTGTTTTTAGATTCTATATATAAGTGAGGTCATACTGTATTTGTCTTTGTCTGACTTATTTCACTTAGCATATACCCTCAAGGTCTGTCTGTGTTGTTGCAAATGACAAGATTTGATTCTTTTTATGGCAGAGTAATATTCCATTGTGTGTGTGTGTATACATATATATAATACCACATTTTCTTTATCCATTCATTCATCGATGGACACTTAGGTTGTTTCCATGTCTTGGATATTGTAGATAACGCTGCAGTGAACATGGGGGTGCAGATAACTTTTTGAGTTAGTGCTGTTGTTCCATTCAGGTAAATACCCAGAAGTGGGGTTTTTAGATCATATGTTAGTTCTATTTTCATTTTTTGAGGAGCCTCCGTACGGTTTTCTTTAGTGGCTGCATCAGTTTACATTCACACCAGCAGTGCACAACATTTTCTTTTCTCTGCATCCTCACCAACACTTGTTATTTCTTGTCTTTTTGATAATAGCCATTCCAACAGGTGTGACATGATATCTCAGTGTAGTTTTTTTTGTGTGTGTGTGTAGTAATCTTGCTTTTATTTATTTTTTTTAAATGAATGGTTAATTTTATCTTTTCCAGTTTTATTGAGATATAGTTGACTTACAGTACTGTGTAAGTTCAAAGTGTACAGCATAATGATTTCACTTACATACATCATGAAATGATTATCGCAATAAGTTTAGTGAACATCCATCATCTTATACAGATACAAAAATCAAAGAAATAGAAAAAATTTTTTTTGCCTTGGGATGAAAACTCAGGATTTACTCTTAACAACTTTCATATATAACATACATCACTGTAGTTTTGATCCATCATTTCTTTGGGTTCGTTTTGAAATATTTGTTGACTACCTACTATGTGCCAAGCACCAGGCTGGGTGCTGGGACCCAAGTATCTCTGAGCTTGTTCCTGAGTTTCTTATGTCTCTGGTGGGTGGGATGGGGAATGTGGAGAGGGTGAACATGAGGTGGAGAACTGGTGTGGGAGAGGATGCTGAAGAGGGAGGGATCTGTGCCTGGTAATTAGGATGGTCCAAGGCTTCATGGAAGAGGGCAGCATTTACAGGTGCAGAATTTTCAGACTGTAAAGGGACTTCTGGTCTACCTCCATGATTTGTGGTGATGGAAAATGAAAGGGCCTTAGGTCTGCTGGCTGTCATTTATTTGGCTCGGGATAGCCACCGTGCATATGATTCTGGGAGCAATTCATTTAGTCCATAAAGCAGTTGACTGCTGTTGTACGGACCAAGAAACTGAGCTGCAGACAGTGAAATTACTTACTTGAGGGCAGTTCGTGAGTAAGCGATGTTGGCGGTGAGCCCAAGGTCTTTCTGATGCCCAAACCCTCTTCTTCCCTTCCCTCCTTCCTTGTTTCCTTCCAGTCGTCAGGGAAAATTATGAGAGACTGAATTTGGCCAGTAGAAAAAAAGAATTGAGGGTGCCCCGTCTACCTCACTCGCTCATTTGAGTTATCTCTGCCTTGCGTTTATCTTTGAGCCGTTTTACAACTCTGTAAGTTGTAGAGAACTGATGGTAATGGTTCCTGGATGTTGGATTCTTGATCAGAGAAAATGCAGATTGTATCTGGTGGAATGCAGGTGGGGATATGGAGCAGTTTGGCACTTAGCAAGCAAATTCGTTTCAGTTTTCCTGATGGGTGCATGTATTTGTATGTTCTTTGGATTTTCCTTTGAACGTGTGGTAACATCATACTGGTTCTTGCATTTAATGATGAATTCAGTAAAATCTTAGACACGTGTTCATTTTACATTCGTTTGAGTGTTGTTTTTACCTGTAAAAAAATACCTTTAATGTCACTCATATGCCCTTTAAAGATGGATGGGATTTTGATGAATTGGGCTGAGGAGGTGGGCAGACAGGGTCCCAGGGGAGAAGGGGTGTGAGTAGAGGCATTGGGTCGGTACTCTCTGTTTTCTCATCCCTGATGCTTGTTTTCACTTGTCTCTGCCCTGCTGTGTGTCCAGCAGGCTCCTGTTTCCGCTGGGCGCTGGGAGATGTCCCCTCCCCTTGTCCCCTCAGATTGAGGGCTGGTACCAGCTTCCCACTGCATCTGGTCACTAGGTGTCTCTCCGCCTCTGTCGGGCCCTATCACCCTCCACACCCACTCCTTGGTCCCTGCCTTAAATGCCTTTCAAAGAAGCCCTTTGAGATTTCTGTTTCCTTTCTTGGCAAGACTCTGATGGAAACATCCAGAAACACACGGAGCCATGTTTGGGAAAGAGACTCTGAGAGTGTGCGCTGGGGTAATCCCGGGAGGGTGGGAACCTTGAGGCCACCAGGGACAGGGATTTATGCTTAATTCACAAGGTAAGAAGAGGCCTTGAAGTGATTTTTTTTTTCCCTCCTCTCTAGGGAGGGAAATGGGTCAGAGCTGTCTGTTAGGAAGATTGATGTGGTAGCAATTTATAAGATAAATTGAGATATAGAGAGATCAGAGAGAGACCGGAGCTGAGATGCCTGTTAGGGACAGTCACCGTGGAGTTGGCGCAAGATGATTCAGTCTGAGTTTGCATGGTGTTTGTGGGAATGAAAAGGAGGGGGAGGTTTAGAGATGCCATGGGGGAAGGATGTACAGGACTGACTGGTAACTGATTCGATGTGAGGAGAAGAAAAAGACAAGGATGAGCTTAGGAGACTCGAAGAAACGTGGCCCAAGTGCAGGTTTTTAGGGAAGGCAGTGGGATTCGTTTGGGACATCCTGATTTTGAGGTACATTATGGACAGACGTGCATCCCCCTCCAAACGATACAGTAGGAGTCTTAACCCTCAGGACCTCAGAATGTGGTCTCCTGTGGAGACAGGGTCTTTACAGAGATAGTGAAGTTAAAATGAGGGCATAAGGGTGGGCCCTAATCCAATATGCCCTGGTGTCTTTATAAAAAAGGGGAAATTGGGACTCAGACACGTGAAGAGGAAAGCTGATGTGAAGACACACATGGAGCAGGCCACGTGAGGACAGATGCCTTGGAGCCGTGCATCTCCGAGTCAGGAGATGCCGACGGCCTACAGAAGCCAAGAGGGAGGCCTGGAACAGATTCTCCCTCACAGCCTCAGAAGGAAGCAGCCCTGCTGACACCCCGATCTCACACTTCTGGCCTCCAGAGCTGGGAGGCAATGCATTTCTGTGAAGCTGTCCAGCTGTGGTGCTTTGTTAGAGCAGTCCTAGGAAACAATACAACAGGCAAAGCTGCAAACGTGGATGTCGTGTTTGTAAGAGAGGATGGGCCTCGAGAGACCTAGGCCCATCCTCTTAGGTCGCCATTGGTGTGATAGCAAAGCCACGAAAATGGGTAGGATCTCAGACAAGGAGCACGTAGAAACAGAGGTGGATGATGCAGGAGAGCTCTTTCCCCACCCACCCATCGGTGAGAAGGAGGAAGAGCAGAGGTGGTAGCTTGAGGGGGCAGCAAGGTTGACGGAAAGTTACTGATTATTTCCCTTTTAAAAAAAATTTTTTTTAAAAAAACTTTTATTTTTATTGGAATACAGTTGCTTTACAACGTTGTGTTAGTTCCTGCCGTACAGCAAAGTGAATCAGTTATAGGTATACATATATCCACTTTTTTGTTTCGCATGGGAGAGACCACAGTCTAGGTTATGGTGGAAAACGTATAATTGTTGGAGCAAGAGCCTAGGTACAGGCCAGGCTAGAGACTGCCCCGTCCTCCACCTGCCACCATAATTGGGCACACAAATAAACAGATGCATCCCCTCTTTTAGCGGATAATTACTTACTGCTTTACCTAATCTGAGAGCACACGCTATTTTCGTTTGGTTTTCAGTTAGCTTTGCAAAATTTCATTTTCTGCTGGGGACCTTGCAGCAAGCAATCAGAATTAGAGCTTCGCTGGTTCTAAGCTGGGCGCATTCTGTTTGGTGTTGCACAGTGTCGTTGATTAAATAATCCAGCTAGCATATCTCACTAGGACGAATGGGAGAAGTTCATCTTGCTAGTGGTTTTATTTTTTTCCCGTAGCTACTGATTCGGAAAGATTGCGGGGTTTGTATACGTGTTTACAAATAACTTTTAGCAAATGGAATACATTAGAACAATTTTCTGACAGCTCAATCAGGGGAACATGTCAAAATATCTTAGGAAACAAAATGATTCTGCTGATAGCAGCTGCCCTTGGCTGTCCTACTGTGATGCATAGTTTAGCTGGCTAAGTACATTTCTGTAATGTTTCAGAAAATTAAGCAATTTGCATTTTTCTGAGATATTTTAATTCCCATAAAACTTACATTTTAATGTAATTGGCAGTATACCGCATATACAATTTATAGCTTGCAAAGATCTGTTTTTTAAAAAAATTTGAACAGTAAAGGTACATAGCATTTAAATGTGCAGATCCCAGTCGGTTTCTTACTAACACCAGTGATAGAAAAGTAAAAGCTTTCAAAATATCTGTGCTTAACAACAAAGAATTATCTTAATCTCTTCGGTACCTCAGTCATTGCCCACCACACTTTATTAAAAGGAAACTCCTTTTGAGATGATGGTTATGATAGGGTCTTCTCAGCTAGCCAGACCACATGCTGACCATGCATCCGGCAGAATTAAAAGTACGTCACCTTTTGCCCCTATCAAATTAGATACATTTTACTTTCCCTAATGTATATAGATATGTAATATATATATGTATATGACAAATGTCAATTAAATTTCTATAGTCTGTAACTTTTTAAAACCTTTCTTCAATCAGTAATGTACTAGGTGAAGGGTTCAGTCATGTTCTTGGCTTCTCAGTCTCTTCTTGCCCACCTGTGCCCAGGGCTGCCAGGATTTGCTGGGCATGAGAGGTCCTCATAGTTTGAAGGTCAAGGAGTCTACCTTTCTACTGTTCCACGTGCCAGAATTAAATTTTGAATGGGCCCTCACTCAGACTTACCCAATCACACATATTCAGTTCTCACCCCTTTCTTAGGGAATGAAATCACTCTTGTGCAAATGTAAAAGAGGGTTTGGGAAACTAAGGGAGGGAAAAGAGGGGTGGGACCGAATAATCTGGAGGCTTCTTCCTCTCTAACCCCTGGGACTCTACCATCTTTCCGCCTGGTTATACTGCTTATAGGGTACTGGTCCAGAGAAGGGGAGATGAGGCAGTAACACTCAAGCACAAATTAGATGATGGGGAAATAGCTTCCCAACATTTTCATTATAGAATGATAAAGAAACGGCCCTATCTACTGTCGGTGGAACATCTTCTAGTTTTGGTCCTGCCAAGGACATTTTCTACAGAACAAAATTTTGAGAATTTCATATGATTGGCAGAACAAGAAATAGGGCATAAGTTCTAACAAACAAAAATATTGCTCTGGAAAGGCCCGAAGCAAGGCCATGTATGTCAGTAGAAAATGGTGCCAGTGATTCCGTAATGATACCAGTTTCCTGCAGTCACGCAGTGGGGATGGAGCAGAGAGATCACTTCTCCATTTCTCTCTACATGTGGGCAGACTGAAGCCCAGAGTTTTGTAAGAGGGGGTGCTATGTATATAGATAACCCAGATGACTGAGGATAAAGATACAGAAGTGGATTTTAAGATCTCAGCACTAGAGATGGTTTATGGTGTTGCCCTCTAATATGAATCATGGAGCAAACTAAAATCTGACCAAAAGAGCCTGCTAAATAAATCAAGGAGAAGGACTTGCAAGTCTTTGTGGAAGGGAGAAAATGAGTAATGGCACCTTCTTCCGCTTGTTCAGACCATCAGGAGTCAAGAACTCTGCTTAACATAGCGGGACAGCTTCCAAGCAGGGGCCCAATACTGTGGCTAAATGGAGTCTTTTTTTTTTTTTTGACATGGTAAGTTTGTTTGTTTGTTTGTTTATTTATTTATTTATGGCTGCGTTGGGTCTTCCTTGCTGCATGCGGGCTTTGTCTAGATGTGGCGAGCAGGGGCTACCCTTCATTGTGGTGCGTGGGCTCCTCAGTGCGGTGGCTTCTCTTGTTGTGGAGCATGGGCTCTAGGCATGCGGGTTTCAGTAGTTGCAGCACGCGGGCTCAGTAGTTGTGGCTCGCGGGCTCTAGAGCACAGGCTCAGTAGTTGTGGTGCGTGGGCTTAGTTGCTCCGTGGCATGTGGGATCCTCCTGGACCAGAGCTCGAACCCGTGTCCCCTGCATTGGCAGGTGGATTCTTAACCACTGCGCCACCAGGGAAACCCAGTGGAGTCTATTTTTAAGGTTAGATAAATTCAGCCAATTTTTATGGGCAGGGGAAAATTATTGCTCAACTGTTTTTGATAAGATTCTGTTATGCCATGAACTGAAATACTGAGAGCAGAACAGGTTTTCATATGAGTGAGGAAGAGAGAAGAAAAACTACTATAAATTATAGGAGACGGAGGCTATATTTTTGGGGGTAGGTGATGAATTAATAAGTTTTCAGGCTTTCATTTTTATTTACTTCCACAGTTGGCTTGTGGTTTCTCCAGTTCATCATAAAGGCTATAAATATTGGATTGACCGTATGTTAGGCTGATGTTTTCATTGAATGGTGATATTATGAAGGTACTGGATGGGACCATGATTATCTATGTATGCATATTCCTGCATTCAACAAAGATGTATTCACTACCGCCTGTGTGTCAGGTGTTTGTGGGGTGCTCTGAGCTTGTCTTTTTTTTGCGGTGCGCGGGCCTCCCACCGCCGCGGCCTCTCCTGTCGCGGAGCACAGGCTCCGGACGCGCAGGCTCAGCGGCCATGGCTCACGGGCCCAGCCGCTCCGCGGTATGCGGGATCCTCCCAGACCGGGGCACGAACCCGCGTCCCCTGCATCGGCAGGCGGACTCCCAACCACTGTGCCACCAGGGAAGCCCTGAGCTTGTCTTAAAGGTTCCTTCTTTTGTATTTTAAAATAATTTCCATAGAGTCACTAATAAGTCTGCTAGACTGGAAAGAGCTGAGGCTAGAACCCAAGGGCTAACCTAAGATTTCCATCTTAGTCTCTGTCAAATAAGTTCTATGTTGTCTATAATCAGCCAGCCCACAGTTTTCCATTTTATCCAAGGGGAAATTAATGAGGATGATCAAATGCTGGCTGAAAGCTCTTGTATTTGCATCTGTAGAAATAGAATTTATACATAAATTTATGTATTATTTTTACCATGATGATGTTCTTAGCATTTCTAAATAATGTATGTAAGGCATTCTACTTGACTCCATGGAAATAATGAGATATATAAGACATAGTCCTTGCCTGCAAGCAACTCTTCCTAAGATTCATTTATTTGCCTTTTGCAGACTCTTTTCCTATTAATTTTTTAAGTAAATAAAAAAACTTTTAAAATAAAAAATGTAGTATGTAACATTCACATACAGTAAGGTACACGAATCTTAGGTATACGGCTTGATGAACTTCTGCAACGTGAACACTCGTGTGTAGCCATCACTCAGATATGACCTAGAAGCCTCCCTCAGACCCACCCCCAGTAGTCACCTGCCTCTCCAGAGGTAGCTGGTATTCTGACTTCTAGCAAAATAGACTTGTTCTGCCTGTTTCTGCGCTTTACGTAAATGGAATAGTGTGATATGTGCTCTTTTGTGGTTTCTTCTGCTTAATGTTGTATCTGTGAGATGCATCTCACGGTGCTCATTAGTGTCATTGCTCAGTGCCACACCTTGTGGGTAGACATTGAGTCATTTCCAGTTTTCATGATTATGAATAAAGCTGGTATTGATATTCTCAAACATTAAATATTTAAGCGAATGCCTGAAATTCAGGTATGTGTACATTCTGTTGGATATGTACCCGTGAGTGGAATTGCTGACTGGAGTGTACTTAATGCTCAGTTTTTTTTAAAAAACATTTTCTTAAGTTGAAGTATAGTTAATTTACAATGTTGTGTTAGTTTCAGCTGTACAGCAAGGTGATTCAGTTATATATATATATATTCTTTTTCAGATTCTTTTCCATTATAGGTTATTACAAGATATTGAATATAGTTCCCTGTGCTATACAGTAGGTCCTTGTTGTTTATCGATTTTATGTATAGTAACGTGTATATGTTAATCCCAAATTCCTAATTTATCTCCCCTCCTCACACTATCCCCTTTGGTTACCATAAGTTTGTTTTCTGTGTCTGTGAGTCTATTTCTATTTTGTAAATAAGTTCATTTGTATCATTTTTTAAGATTCTACATATAAGTGATATCATGTGATATTTGTCTTTCTCTGACTTACTTCACTTAGTATGATAATCTCTAGGTCCATCCATATTGCTTCAAATGGCATTATTTCATTCTGTTTTATGGCTGAGTAATATTCCCTTGTATATATGTACCACATCTTCCTTATCCATTCATCTGTCAATGGACACTTAGGTTGCTTCCATGTCTTGGCTATTGTAAATAGCGCTGTTATGAACATTGGGGTGCATGTACCTTTTCGAATTATAGTTTTCTCTGGATGTATGCCCAGGAATGGGATTGCAGGATCATATGGTAGGTCTATTTTTATTTTTTTAAGGAACCTCCATACTGTTCTCCATAGTGGCTGTATCGATTTACATTCCCACCAACAGTGTACAAGGGTTCCTTTTTCTCCACACACTCTCTGGCATTTATTATTTGTAGACTTTTTAATGAACACTCAGCTTTCTAAACAGTTTTTTTTTCTACAAAGTGGTTGTACCAATTAATGCTCCCACCAGCAGTACTTAGTAAATGTTAGTTTCCAGAAAAATTAATCATTACGGTGTATTTCATTGTGGTCTTAATTTGCATTTCATGATGACTCGTGATATTGAAAATGTTTTCATCTCTGTCGTGGACATTTGGATGTACTCCTGCGAAGCACCCGTTCAAGTGAGAGCCTGTTTTAAAAATAAAGTTGTCTTTTATTAATTTCTTGAGAGCTTTTGTATATTCTACCTATGAGCCTCTGGTCATGTATGTCTCTTGCAGATATCTTGTCTGATACTGTTGCTTTTTCACTCTTTTTAGTGGTGTTGAGCTGCAGCTTTTATTTTAGTGAATTTCAGTGTATTAGTTTTTTTGTTCATGGTTTGTGCTTTTTGTATCCTGTTTAAGAAATCTTGGCTTACCTACCCAAAGGCCATGAGGATATTCTCCCATGTTATTTTCTAGAGCTTTTTATTAAATCAACTTTGACATTTAAGTCTATGACCCAAATAGAATTGACTTTTTTGTTTGTGATTTGAGGTAGAGATCCCCTTGGATGTCCAACCGATCCAGCACCAGTTACTAAAAGAGACCACCGGCTTACCCACTGCATTGCAGTAGTGTGTTTGTAGTAAATTAGGCAGGACTGTCTATTTCTGCACTCCCTATTCGGCTTCACGGGTCTCTCTGGCTTTTCTTGCTCCAATGTTATAAACTTTAAAGTGTTCTGGTTTTATATTGTCTTGTTATATGTTGGTGTTAGTCCTCTAACTTTAATCCTTCAAAATTTTCTTTGATTTTCTTGAATCTTTCATTTCTGTTTAAATTTAGGAATTACGTAGCTTGTACGTTTCCACAAAATAAACTGCTGGAATTTTTAATGAGATAGTATTGAATCTATATATTGTTTTGGGAAGAATTGACATCTTCCCAATGTTACTTATTATTCACAATCTATGAATATGAGTTAACCTTCTATTTATATTTATGTATTAAATTTCTCTCAGTAATTACACTTAGTTTTCTAGTGTTTTCTGTACAGTTTTGGGATCAGTTTATTCCTAGGTGTATGATGTTTATTGATGGTAATGTAAATGGTATCATTTAATAATTGTTACCTAGAATACAAAAATATACTCGACTTTATGTATTGACCTTGTATCTAGCAACTTTGCTAAGTTCATTTATTAATTCTTATAGTTTATCTGTGGATTCTTTTAGATCTTCTGTGTATCCAGTCATGTCATCTGTGCATAATGACCATTTTATTCTTTGCTTCCCGATTTTTATTTTTTATTCTTGACTCATTGCACCGACCAGGACCTTAATAAATTTGAACTAGAAGATATGACAGATCTTTGATCCTTCCCTCAGATTAAGGGAAAGCTTAGAGAATTTCATCAAGTATGATGTTTGCTGTGGTTTTCTAAGAGGTTTTCTTTTGCTGCTTTAAGCATCTGAACTCTGCTTGGTTTGGGAGTCTAACCCTGTGCACATACAGCTTAAAAATATGTGGGTTTAAATCTATCGTCTTACTGTTGTTCCATTAGTTCTTTGTACTTCTTTATTTTTTCATTTTTGAGTTCTTTTAGATTAATCATTTATTAATAAGCCTCTATTAGCTTGCGAGTTATACATTCTTTTATTATTCTTTTAGTGTTTATACTAGAGATTATAACATGTATCCTTAATTCATTAGCATCCACTTTAAATGAGTACTTTTATAGTTTTCTGGACAATGCACGGACCTCAAAGAAGTTTAATTTCATTTACCCCCCTCCTGCTTTTTGTGCTGTTGTGTTGGTGTATTTTATTTTAATTCTCTCTATATCTTTAAACTCCACAAGACATTATTATTGTTTTTAAAACAGTCATTATTCATTTAGAGTTACCAGTATGTTATACTGGCTTGTACCTTTCATTCCTTCCTGCATTACCATGCTTACATGTGAGATCATTTTTCTCCCGTCAGAAGAACTCCCTTAGGATTTCTTTTATCCTGGGTCTACTAACAATAAATCTGCTCAGTGTTTGTTTGAAAATATCTCTATTTCTCCTCATCTGAGTATAGAATTGGCAGTTGCTGGTGGTTTTTCTTTCAGCCCTTCCGGCTTTCATTGTTTGTATTTGAAAGGTCAGCTGTAAGTCTTATTGTTTCTTTAATTTTTTTTTTTTTTTTTTTTTTTTTTTGGTGGTACGTGGGCCTCTCACTGTTGTGGCCTCGCCCGTTGTGGAGCACAGGCTCCGGACGCGCAGGCTCAGTGGCCATGGCTCATGGGCCTAGCCGCTCCGCGGCATGTGGGATCTTCCCGGACCAGGGCACGAACCCGTGTCCCCTGCATCAGCAGGCGGACTCTCAACCACTGCGCCACCAGGGAAGCCCTTTAATTTTTTTTTTTTTTTTTTTGCGGTACGTGGGCCTCTCACTGTTGTGGCCTCACCCGTTGTGGAGCACAGGCTCCGGACGTGCAGGCTCAGCGGCCATGGCTCACGGGCCCAGCCACTCTGCGACATGTGGGATCTTCCCGGACCGGGGCACGAACCCGTGTCCCCTGCATCAGCAGGCGGACTCTCAACCACTGCGCCACCAGGGAAGCCCTTTAATTTTTAAAGGAGATATTTTCATTCTTTTTATTCTGTTTGGTATTTATATTTGTGGCTTGATATTCTTCATTCATTTTGGAAAATTCTTGGCCAGTATTTCTTCAAACATTCCTTCTGTCTCATTCTCTCTCTCTTGTCCCTCTTTTTGGGACTCCAATTATACGTATTTTGCTCCTTTTCCCCATGTCTTTTTTGCATTCTCATCTGTATTTTCACTCCTTTTTCTCTTTGTACTTCAATCTGGATATTTCCTTCTCACCTTTCCACCAGTTCACAAATCTCTCTGCTTTGTCCAGTCAGCTGGTGAATCCATCTACTGAATTCTTAAATTTTTAGTTATTTTATTTTTTAGTCATAAAATTTGCATTTGATTCATTTTCTAGATTTAAATTCTCTTGTGATATTCTTTCTGTTTTCGCCTGTCTTTAAAGATATTTATTATAGTATTTTTGTAATATCTATCTTGTCCCTCTCCTCTTCCCTCTCCACACTGGTATCCACTAGGTTGTTTTCTACATTGGTGAGTCTGTTTTACTACATATATTTATTTGTTGTATTTTTTAGATTCCACATATAAGTGATAACACAGTATTTGTCTTTTTCTGTCTGACTTATTTCACTAGCATGATACGCTCTAGGTCCATACACATCGTTGTAAATGGCAGAGTTTAAAAGACTACCATTCTTATACTGAATTGCTTTTGCAAAAAATTAGTTGGCCATACTTGCGTGGGACTATTTCTGGGTTCTGTAGTCTGCTCCATTCATCTATGTGTCTGTGTGTCCATCAGTACCACACAGTCTTGAATCCTGTAGCCACCTAATAAGTATTGAAATCAGGTAAAATGTTTCCTTCCACTTTATTCCTGTTTTCGAACATTGCTTTACCATTGTAGTTCCTTTGCCAATCCATGTACATTTTAGAATAGTCTTGTCTATATCTACCAAAATATCTGACTGGGATTTTGATAAGAATTGCATTAAACCTGTGTATGAATTTGGGGTGAATAGGCATCTTGACTATATTGGGTCTTCCAATCTGTGACCACTATACCAGGTGTGTTTTTTTTTAATTAATTAATTTATTTTTGGCTGTGTTGGGTCTTCGCTGCTGCCTGCGGGCTTTCTCTAGTTGCGGCGAGTGGGGGTGGAGCTTCTCTTGTTGCGGAGCACAGACTCTGGGTGCGCGGGCTTCAGTAGTTGTGGCACGTGGGCTCAGCAGTTGTGGCTCGAGGGCTCTAGAGCGCAGGCTCAGTAGTTGTAGAGCATGGGCTTAGTTGCTCCGCAGCATGGGGGACCTTTCCGGACCAGGGCTTGAACCCGTGTCTCCTGCATTGGCAGGCGGATTCTTAACCACTGTGCCACCAGGGAAGTCCAATACCAGGTGGTTTTGATTTGGCTTACTGTGCCATTGTGGAAGGTTCTTCCTGCCTGACTCTCTTCTGTTAACATTCCACGCTTTATTCAGTGCATTATATTTCTTTATTTCTTTTAGCTGAGTTTTTTTTTTAACGGGCAAACGTTAATTTCACATCCTTTCTCCTTGATGATGACGGTGAGCCTCCATTGCCTTGTTCTACATAGAGTTTGTGGTGTCATCAGTCACAGCATACAGCTAAGTCACTAACAAATTCAGCATTCTATGCCTTAATATATCCAAAACTTTGAACTTTTTGGTTAAGAATTATATATATATTTTAAAGACCTCTTCACAGCAATCTCAGTCAGTGGCACTAGTACTTGGCTTTCTTTCTGGGGCCATTTTCCTCAGAGGAGACAAAGTTTTTCTTTTTTTAATGCTTCTTGAAAATAAGCATATAAAGTATGGTGATTACAGCAAAGCCACACTGACACACAGAGGCTGGGTGACTCACTGGGTCTGACTTACCAGTCAGCAAAATTTGTGCCTTGGCAAACATACTAGTTTTATAGGTAAGGAACTGTTGACATGGCTTAAGAACAGTTGAAGTTGCTATTGTTCCATATGTGCTATTGAAATTTTATTATGACAGATAAGATTTTGTTGGCTGTCTATTGGTCCCCTGCCAATGTGGCTGTCTGTGTAAATAGATTCTCTGTTTCAGTCTGCACTTCCATGTATTGCTGGTGGTTGGATGTCCTCTATTCTTAGGGATTGAAAAAAAGACTTCCCATTTGTTAATTTGGTGTCATCTACCTTGTTTTCCTATCATGATTACATTTGCCCTGAATTTTGCAAAAGCGGTTTTGGGTATGGGAATTTCTGTAGGAAAGTTCTTCCTCCGCCATTCTAATTGAAGCCAATAATTAAATGAATTCTTATTCACCAAAATCCATTTTTACTTTGAGCATAAGTGGTTTCCCTGACTGTTCTCTGGCTTTTGATGTATAAAATGAACTTTCTGTTACGGTTATTAGAATCTCCTTGTACTGTGACCTTTAACTGACATTTTTCTTCTGACCTGCTCCTAGGTGAGGCAGTTGAGAAAAAATACATACAATGGAGACAAAATCTCTTGTGCCTTTTAAAGTTTAGCACAATTGTAGCCGCTCCAGAAGAACTATCTTTTTCTGAGAAGAGCTTATTAAAGTAAGAAAAGTTTAATGATGGATAGGGAAAAATGGCTCCTTAGGACGTTATGGTCTTGAGCTGCGATTTTTTTTTTTTTAACGGAGTGTTGGTGAATGTATGCTAGGTCCTAGAAAAATCCATGTAATAAATTGCAGCCTATCCCAGTTACGTATCTTTTCCTGATAACCTGGCTGTATTTTGTGATGATAAAGAGAAAGCGGGTGAAGAATAAAGAGAACCACTCAAATGTTTAGCCATAGAATTTCAGGGAGTGATTTTATTAACATGGCAATTTAAAAAATGTGTACATATATATAAATTTACTTCTTTAGGAATTTAATAATTTAAGAAATTATTTACGTCTATATATGTAATACATTTCAAAATAGGCACAACAACTTGGACATTTATAGCTCGTATGATGGGTACAGAGCGCACTTTTGTCCTGGACTTAATTATTAATGTCTGTCATCCAAATGGCTAAAAGTAGTCCAAAAAAATCAGGAATGTTTATATAATACTTAAGAGTGAAATATTTCCCAAGGAAAATCCTTGATGATGCTTTTTTTTCTACAGTAACCTTTAGAAATTTTTATTATGCAGTCTTTCTTTTTTTAAATTAATTAATTAATTTATTTTTTAAACATCTTTTTTGGGGTATAATTGCTTTACAATAGTGTGTTAGTTTCTGCTTTATAACAAAGTGAATCAGTTATACATATACATATGTTCCCATATCTCTTCCCTCTTGCGTCTCCCTCCCTCCCTCCCACCCTCCCTATCCCACCCCTCTAGGTGGTCACAAAGCACTGAGCTGATCTCCCTGTGCTATGCGGCTGCTTCCCACTAGCTATCTACCTTACGTTTGTTAGTGTATATATGTCCATGCCTCTCTCGCGCTTTGTCACAGCTCACCCTTCCCCCTCCCCATATCCTCAAGTCCGTTCTCCAGTAGGTCTGTGTCTTTATTCCTGTCTTACCCCTAGGTTCTTCATGACATTTTTTAATCAGTCAATACTTTTGCCTTTCACATTTTTTAAAAACCTAAGTGAAGTACTGAATTATCAGGACTGAATAATTTCATTTCCTTCAGTGTTTTGGCAAAGTCCATTTTTTTCTTCTAACTCTTGTCAGGCAAGATTTTAGACAATGTTTATGTTTTATTTTCAAAATTATTTATTTCAGTTTATTTTATTAGGCCATTGCTCCAGGAATATGTTTTACTTTATGATTTTTCACTTTAATACTGGTTTCCCCTAACTTTTATTAGGGGAAGTTTTGCTTTTATTAGGAAGTTTTTCTTAAAAACTTACATTCAACATTGAAACGAACATAGAGTATGGCGTGATGTTAATAAACATTTTCCTTTGCTCGCCTCACCCTAAATTTTTAACTGTTTTGCATTGCTCATCATATTATTATAAACTTGTCACCCACAAGTAAGAAAAACGTGTTTGCCCAATGAAGTCATTCGGGGAAGATTTTACATACTCAAGTTTGTGTTTAACTTTTTACTTTTCCATGTTTTTGTGTTTCTCTCCTGCACGCTGGGTGACCTGAAGCAGAATTGGCTGCACTTTCTGTTCATCCATCCGTCAGCAGGAAGTCACTCCGGGGAATTAGGAGCTGTAGGAGATAGAGTCCCTGCTCTTAAGGATTCTCTGTTATAGGAGCAGAGAGAAAGCTGGCCACCTAACCATGTTAAGTGGGTATAATTTATGCCAGGAGAATTATACCACTTTTAAGGTCAGGTGCAGTTTAGGAAATTCTACTTCCCACCAGTCAGGGTGGTCTTCCCGGCATCTGAGATGGGAGAGAGGGTGCGGGAGAGACAGGCGAAGGGAGTCCTGATGGAGTAGAGATAAGCAGGCATGTGGTGTGACCAGATGGCCCCGGGCAGCCAGAGATTTGGGGGAGTATTTTCATCAGTGTGCCGACCAGCAAGAGGGGAGCAAAAGCCCGTGGGAGTGGTTGGAGGTTTTCTGCAGCATCAGCTTTAAAGCTGCTTGCTGTGCGCTCAGAATGCATTTGGAGACTTGTGTTTAATGTTAACAGCTGATAGGGGTCCAGCCTTCCCGGTCAGGATGTATCAGAGCATTTTAACACAAAAGTATTTGAAAATCCTCCCCAGGTAGTATAACTGGTGCTCCAGAAGACACAGCCTGTTCACTTTCTTACCTTCACTGGAATTTTGGAAATGGGTGGAGGGTTTACAAAGAGGAAGGAGGGAGAGTTAAAGGCTCAACCTGAATGTCCTTTTAAGGAACGTGGGTTTCATCCTGGTGCATTTAATCGATCGACTGTTTAACAAACATTTATTGAACGTTTAGTTTGTGGTAGGTTTTTTTTTTTATTTTATTTTATTTTTGGCTGCGTTGGGTCTCCGTTGCTGCGTGCGGGCTTTCTCTAGTTGCGGCGAGTGGGGGCTATTCTTCCTTGCGGTGCACGGGCTTCTCATTGCGGTGGCTTCTCTTGTTGCGGAGCATGGGCTCTAGGCGCGCGGGCTTCAGTTGTGGCTCGCAGGCTCAGTAGTTGTGGCTCGCGGGCTCTAGAGCACAGGCTTAGTAGTTGTGGCGCATGGGCTTAGTTGCTCCGTGGCATGTGGGATCTTCCCGGACCAGTGCTTGAACCTGTGTCCCCTGCATTAGCAGGCGGATTCTTGACCACTGTGCCACTGGGGAAGTCCCTGTGGTAGATGTTGACAATACAGATATGGCCCCTACTTTGGGCAAGCGAATCAGATTATTTTGGGTAGATTAGTCCAGCTTCACTGTGGAACATGGGTGGGGAGAGAGGGCAAGGGCCAGAGGAGAACCTCAGAGACAGAAGGGGCATATGTAGCAGGTTACTGCCGGGACTGTATTTAAAGTAATCATTATTTAGAGGGATTTGTGTGGTAGCCACTTGCCACACCTGGCTCTTGAACACCTGAAACACGGCTAGTGGGAAGTGAGATGTGCTCTGAGTATAAAATACACAGCAGATCTCAAAGACTTTGTGTGGCCAAAAGAATGTAAAATATCTCATTAGTAGTTGTTTGATATTGATTACATGTTGAAATGATACTACTTTGGACATACTAGATGATGTCAAATATATGGTTAAAATTAATTTCCCCGTTTTCCTTCTACCTTAAAATTTTTTTTAATTGAAATATAGTTGATTTACAATGTTGTGTTAGTTTCAGGCATACAGCAAAGTGATTCAGTTAGACATATATATATTCTTTTTTAGATTCTTTTCCGTTATAGGTTATTTCGAGGTAATGAGTAGAGTTCCTTGTGCCATACAGTAGGTCCTTGTTGGTTATCTCTTTTATATATAGTAGCGTGTATATGTCAGTCCGAATTTCCCAGTTGATCCTTCCCCCCCTCTCCCCTTTGGTAACATGGGTACCAGAAGACTTAAAATTATACGTGTGGCTCGTGTTATATTTTAGCAGATGGTGCTGCCCTAAACTCTGTGACGGCTGTGGGAATGGGAAGAACAGGGTGGGTCCTTGGCGAGGAAGATGTGGCCTTAGTGGGAGATGGGCAGAGGCTGCTGTAAACTGTAGAGACCTCAAGCAGGATTCACCATGACAGCATTTGCATTCATCCAAAGTTACCTGCTTCAGTCTTTTTACGTAACCTGTTTACGTGGTCTGTCCTGGCCACAATCTCTTCCTGCTCAGACAGATTTACGGTGTTAGTTATCACTGGTTTTATGAAATAGCCATGAGTCCAGTGCACGTTCTGCTGCCATCTCAGCCATGACTATTGTTAACCCAAGGCAGCTGCCTTCTCTGCCCTTGTAGAATCTGGCCTGTTCCTGGTTTCTTGAGGGTCAGGGGAAACCAGTCCATCAGAGATGACTCAAGAAGTTTTACATTTGTGTGGCTGGAACTATGGTTGTATTAGTAACAGAGGGACGTCAGTGGGAGGAGGTGATTTGCAGGTCAGGATGATGTCGTTGATTTTGAGGCTGGTGTATGTGTAAGTAGAGATACTGAACATGCAGCTGCAATTGCATGGCAGGCCCTAGACACGGGGTCAGGGCAAATGCTGCGCTGGGGAGCCGTGCTCGTAGAGTGGCATGTGGGAGTCTACCCTCCCCCCTCCCCCGGCCCTGTCATCATGAGCCTAGAGACCTAGGAATCAAGCCTGCTCTGATGGAGATTTCATGCTTGGACGTCAGTGCTGTGATTTTAAAATCTGAGGCTCTAGGCAAAAGTTTGGAAAGTTTGTTTTATAATTCTGCTTATTCAGGGTTTCCCACCCTTTCTGCCCCTGTATTTTTTTCTACCAAGTGTGGGAAGCGAGTCTGTGGGAAAGAATGTCAGCAGAGGCTCTGAGCCATAGACGTGATGATCTACCTTTGCTTCAGTCCAGGATGCCCCACGTTTGTTGCCCCTCAGTTCCCTCGTGTGGACACCCAAGGCCCACACTTCAGGGAGGGACTGCAGATTATATGTAGACCTGTGAGAGATCCCTCCCTTTATATATATGCACATATACATGTATGCACACCACCCCTACACATACATATATACACACACAAATGCTTCAAGTTGCTTACTAAATAAAATTCCTCATGACAGTTTAAAAATTTCTGAATTAATTTATGTGCAAGATGTCTGTTACACCCGTGTCGTGCACGTATCATGTATATGTCACACACATCTTGCATTATGGGACCCTGCCCCAATGACCCATCCAGACTGAAAGATGTTTTTACTGGCTCTTATCAGGAATCTTGTACTCCCCAGAGGCTTCTCTTATTTATGTTGCAGGAGATAGCTATCTAAGGGCTAAAGACATAAAACCTTTACTCCTGAAAAATGGGCAGCTTCTTCTCACAGAGCAGCTATTCCTCCCCTGGCTGCCGTCACTGAGCTCTTCTTTCTTTTAAAGGTAAACTCCACCAGGCACTACTTAGACATAATGCCTGGAAGGCAGGCGTTATCAGGACCTTTGGCGGAGGGGGGTGGGGGGAGGGAATTAACAGCTCTGAGATCACTGTGAATTTTTGATGAGGAGAGAGAAATGGAGGCAAAGACTTCTTTAGAGGGGAAACTTTCAGTCCTGGTCTGTGAAGTCCCCACCTGGGATCTTGGTTTGCTGTGATCAAGATGCTGATAAGCATTAATTGATTAAAATAGTAGATGGCAATATTGAGCACTTAGTAGGGGTCAGGTGGTATTGTAAAGCAGTGTTTGAGTTCCGAGTCCAAGCTCGGACTGCTTGCCACACGACAGGCCAATAAATCGGGAGGTGTTGGGACAAGGAATAGCAACTCTATTCAGAAAGCCAGCAGACCGAGAAGAAGGGGGACTAGTGTCCCCAAGAACCATCTCCCCTGAGTTAGGATTCAGGCTTCTTTTATACTGAAAGGGGAGGGGGTGTGGTTGGCTGCTGCAAACTCGTTGGTGTCAGAATCCTTTGTTCTTGCAGCTGTCCCCGTAGGTCAGGTCACCATGTTCCCATAAACCTCCAACCACACAAAGGTTTTTCTCTGTTCTGCAACTTTTTAAAAAAAAAATTTATTTTATATTGGAGCATAGTTGATGAATAATGTTGTGATAGTTTCAGGTGTACAGCAAAGTGATTCAGTTATACATATACATGTATCTATTCTTTTTCAAATTCTTTTCCCTTTTAGGTTATTACAGAATATTGAGCAGCGTTCCCTGTGCTCTACAGTAGGTTCTTGTTGGTTATCCGTTTTATATATAGCAGCGTGTACATGTCAATCCCAAGCTCTCAGTCTATCCCTGCAATTTTTAATCTCTATAAGAATGGAAAAATGTTATATCTTTAAAGGTCAGAGCCTTCAGAAATGGGCTTTCGTGTATCTTTCAGGCCATAGGCAACATTCTCAACTTGTAGGAAAAGCAATAGAATGCAAAGATTAAAGTAAAAGAAACAGATCTAATGTGGAGTCAGATTTGTTCTTCCCTGTTACATTTGTGCATTAACTCATTTTCTCTTCACAGGACATGTGAAGTCTATACTATTTCTATCTGCATTTTAACTGAGGCACTGGGAGGTTAAACCGCACAGCTCTTCTCTTGGATCCAGGAATCCAACCTGCGCCAGAGCCTGTCTGTTAACAACTACACTACTCTGCTTTAAAACAAAAGTCTTTGGTAGGAGCCATCAATGAACTATGATGCTGACTATTTCTTGTGGCCTGGAAATGAGATTTTAACATTGTTATTGTCAGTGTGCCCCTGTTTTAATTTGTTGGTAGTGCTTTCATGCACTGCCCTGTTATCTTGTGGAATTAAATCCCTGGTATTGAGTTCCTTCAATTAGGGAAAAAAATTGCACAGGTATTATACCAAAGAGAGAATTGCCATTTACAGCTAACTCTCATGCAGGCTTGTAGTGTTTCCAAGTTCTTAGTACCATAAGGTCACCACCAAGTGCTTGGGTAGGCAGATGTGTGTCAACCGCGTGCTTGTTAGTTTCTCTGTAAATTTCTTCTATATGGAAAGAGTGTCAAATTGGACCCTGCTGTTTGTTTGTTTGTTTATTTATATTTATTTATTTATTTCTAAGTTGGGTCTTCGTTGCTGTGCGTGGGCTTTCTCTAGTTGCGGTGAGCCGGGTCTACTCTTCGTTGCTGTGCGTGGGCTTCTCATTGCGATGGCTTCTCTTGTTGCGGAGCACAGGCCCTAGGCACACGGGCTTCAGTAGTTGTGGCTTGCGGGCTCTAGAACGCAGGCTCAGTAGTTGGGGCGCACGGGCTTAGTCGCTCCATGGCACGTGGGATCCTTCCGGACCAGGGCTCGAACCCGTGTCCCCTACATTGGTAGGCGGCTTCTTAACCACGGCGCCACCAGGAAAGTCACCCCTGCTATTGTTATACTTCAGTATTTGAGGAATTTAATAGGTCAGGTTTGTGACACAATATGCATGTGAAATAAATGTTTCCATCCACACCTGCAGTGTCAGGTAACCTTAATTCTTACATCTCCTTGCAGCAGGAGAGAAGTCACAAAAGCTTGAATAACATCTAGTTGTTTATGAAACGAAGACTGGATGTTTTAACAATTTGCCAGAGGACTTACTTTCTGTAACCACTTGCATCTTTTTTTTTTTGGCCGCATGGCACGTGGGATCTTCCCCGTGCCCACCTGCAGTGGAAGCGCAGAGTCTTAGCCACTGGACCGCCAGGGAAGTCCCCGCATCTTTTCTTTTTTTGTGAGTGTTTACAGTGACTTGTAGCCCATCCAGAATTATAGCCTGATGCTGGATCAGCGTGCTGGCAGGGCCTCTTTTTTCCGTTAGTCTCCATTCAGAAGTTACAGATAGCTATCAACAGTTACACTTTTCAAAGTTAATTTATTTAGGGGCTGGGGAATAAGAGAAAAAGCAGCCTGAAGGCTCTGTGGCATTTAGGTACATGCTTGAAGTTAGGTAGTAAAAAACCTTCTCACAACCGTGGAGAAATTTCTTGATGAATGTATGTTCAGTTGTCGACTGAAAAAAAATGCACAGCCTAAAAGTTGAGAGTTATGTTTTTTTTATTCAGCGGACAAAACTGAGGACTTAAGCCCGGGACACAGCATCTCAGATAACTCTGAGACACTGCCCTGAAGAGGTGAGGGAGGAACCAGGATATAGAGGAGTTTTTGCAACAAAGACCAGGTAGTCAGAACATCAAATGATTTTTGTTAACTAAAGAAAACCAGACATCTCAAGTTAAGGTATTTAGAGCTTTTCTATGTATGAGAAGATGCAAGAGCCTGAGCTCACTGAAATCATTCCTTCGATATGCACCTTAGCTGTCTGGGGCCAGCGTCCTGTGCTTTCTCATCCTGAGTCTCCTCTGGGTGCACTGTTCGGGGTGGCTGTAGTATCTGATGGTTTTATGGGCGAGCATCCTGTTTCCATCCTGAGTTCCCTCAGGGCTCACCGTCAGGGTGGCTGTAATGTGATGGCTTGGTGGCTGCAACATCTCTTGTGTTCTGATGTGGCAGGCAGTATTTTTTATTCACACAAGCAGTGGCCATTGCCCAGCCAACAGCCAGGTGACATGGCCTTGGAATCCCAGGATTCAGAATGTGCTTGGCGGTGCCGCCCCATGCTGTCCTCAGGCCCGGCAGCTAACCCTCTGTCGGCCCTTTCAGCCTTGTTCGTGATCTCATCCAGGATTTAAAACAAAAACCCAAACACGGAAGGCCTGAGCTCCTTTCTAGATAAATCACAGCATTCCTACCCATCCCCCTCCCTTCCCCATCTCTGCTGGTATTGGGGTGTGTGCTCTTCCCAGATGGTTCCGTGGGGATGAGAATGTGAATTTGGGAGGCCACGTGTCCCTGTCTTGCTGGAATAAAAAGGGGGCTAGCACGCTGCTTACAAACATTCACAAGTCTTCTCTTTCAGAATCAACAAAACAAAACGTCTCTTCATTCTACTGTTTCTCTGCTCAAAATGTGTAGACACAGCGATGGTTTACTTACTGTCATCGGGCTCACCGCTCTCCAACAGGGCTGTTGAGAGATCACCAGTGGGCTGTCAGATACTTTCCCATGGTGTAAGTTCTCTGAACTTCCCTAGGAGACATGGGACTTTTGTCCATTTAGGCCTCAAAATCCAGTGTGTGTTTTACTTCTTTTTTTTAAAAAAATTAATTTTATTGAAGTATAGTTGATTTACAATGTTGTGTTAGTTTCTACTGTACAGCAGTGATTCCGTTATACATATATATATATATATATATATATATATATATATATACACACATACATTCTTTGTCTTATTCTTTTCCATTATGGTTTATCACAGGACATTGAATCTAGTTCCCTGTGCTATACAGTATACAGTAGGACCTTGCTGTTTATCCATCCTATATATACTAGTTTGCACCTGCTAGTCCCAAGCTCCCAATGCATCCTTCCCCCACCCCCTCTCCTCCTTGGCGACCAGAAGTCTGTTCTCCACGTCTGTGAGTCTGCTTCTGTGGCATAGATAAGTTCATCTGTGTCAGGTATGTGTTTTATACTTGGAGCACATCTCAGTGTGGACCGGCCTCAGGCGCCCAGTAGGCACACAGAACGGGCCATAGTGGACAGCAGGCTCTAAGTGGTGGTTATTTCACTAGCCTCCCTGGTTTCCCTCTGCTTCCCACGCTTCTCCCACTGCCTGTATGTGGATGCCTGAGAGTCTGGTCCTCCATCCTCCTCATCGGCCCACACATCCTCCCCTTTGAAGATCTCGTTCACAGTCAGTCACCAGCACACTGTGCTGAGGGCTGTACCCAGCGTCTCTTCACTATTTTCACTAGATGCCCCGTTATTACCTCACCGTCAGCTTGTCCGAGATCAGACTCATCGCATGAAGCTGGCTTCTCTGCTTTCGTCTGTGCTCTTTTAGTTTCCCAGCAGCTGATGTTCCTATTAATCTTATCAGTAACAGAACGATTGTGCTGTGTCAGCCAAAAGCTGTGACTAAGAACCCAGGAGCTGAGGGTGTGGTGGAAACTGAACGGCAGTCCCAGAGGGATGGCCAGCAGCTTTCATGATGTGTATGATTGTTCCAGGCAGCAAGGTGGCTGGGCGTATAGAGCTACTCCTGAACGTGAAGGTGGTGGTTGCTTTTTATTCACGGCCAAGCCTTTCCGAGAGCCAAAAGGGAAGGGGGAGGGGGTCCTTCAAGGCCCCCATTCCTCTCCCTGAGGCCAGGAGGGGCTGTGCTCTGCTTTCATCACCTCTTAGGCCAGTTTTCTTCCCGGGAGCTGGTCTTGCAGGTTTGGGGGCCTTCACTGTGCTCAGTCTTACTGCTTGGGGACCTCGCTTATAGTCAGGCATTTCCTGAAGGTACTCAGCCCTTTTCAGTTCTCAGGAAAGAAAATTAAATTAAGCTGATTTGGGCTTATTATCAGGGGAAGTTAACTGCTGATTTCACCTGCTGCAGCTAAGCAGGAAGCGTGAAAAGCGCCTGCCTGGAGGGGCAGGGCTGGCTGCCTCGTGATGTGTGGCGTCTGTGAGCTCGGAGCAGCCTTGTCGCCAGAGCTGTGCCCGCCAGATGCTGAAAAATGGTAGGAAAGCACAGAACTCACATTGCCTTTCTATAGTCCTTAAGCTGGATTTTAAAAGTAGGTATTGCATTGGTTTATCTTTCCATAAACACTGTTCAAGTGTGTTAATGGTCATTTATGTTCATCATGATTTGTGAAATTTGAAATTTTAGTTGTTCCACAGGCTTCGATAGCAAGCAGCATCTAATTAATACCAATTTAAGATTAAATCTCTAGGGATGTTAGGAGAGTGTTTACAGTGGCTTTTTTCCCCCAATAGAACTATTTTATAAAACATTTGGCCATCTTGGCTGCAGGAAAGAAACTGGCTTCGTGGGAAAGATAAGGGGTTTTTCTTTTTTCTTTCTTTTTGCCTCGCCGTGTGGCATGTGGGATCTTAGTTCCCTGACCAGAGATCGAACTGCTGCTCTCTGTGTTAGGAGCACGGAGTCTTAACCACTGGACCACCAGGGAAGTCCCAAGGGCTTATGATTCAGAAATATCTGGGTTCAGTTTCTGGTTCTACTCTTGGAAAAGTTACTTTAACCTCTCTGAGTCCCTTCCCTTCTGCATAAAATAAAATCTACCCAGTAAGATAAAACTCTTAATGTCAGTAAATGTTCAGTTTCTTCTCTGCTGTTCCTGGAAGCTGGAAGGGGGAGAAGGGAAGCAAAGAGAAAGAACAGTAGACTGAAGCCATAGGATGTACAATAGTTGTATCTTTGGAGTAGTGTAATTGTGTGTGCGCATTTTTAATCAGATTGCTTTCCTAGTATCTGGAGCCGGGAGCATTTGCAGTGAAATGCTCTGTTCCTTAATTTCAGTTGCAGGTCAGTATGAGGATCCTGAGCTCCTGGGGGCTTGAGGAGAGAGATCCCCAGGGGGAAGAGCACTGTGTGGAAATGGATAGGAGGCAACTTCTGACATTTTACTCTTCAGGATGCTCTGCTCCTTCCTTTATTAGTTTGCTAGGGCTGCCGTAACAGAATACTGCAGGCTGGGTGTCTTAAACAACAGAGCTTTACTTTCTGGAGGTTGGAAGTCTGAGATCAAGGTGTTGGGAAGTTTGGTTTCCCCAGAGGCCTCTCTCCTTGGCTTGTAGATGGCTGTCTGCTCACTGACTCTTCACATGGTCTTTCCTCTGTGTGTGTCTACGTCCTACTTTTCTCTTCTTGTAAGGACACAAGTCAGATTGGATTAAGGGCCCACCCTAATGACCTCATTTAATCTTAATTACTTCTTTAAAGGTCCTGTTTCCAAATAAGGTCACATTTTGAAGTACTGGGGGGTTAAGGCTTCGCCATGTGAATTTTGGGGAGATAGTTCAGTCCATAACACTTACCCTTCTCAGCGACCAAGCATTTTTAACTCTTTTCTTCTGGATTCTTCCTCTCCTCCATCCCCATCTGTTACCTTTATCTTACTAAGGTATCTTGGGGGGAAAGAAAGGAGGAGTGCTGACCTCAAGAGGGAGCTTAAGCATGTTGGTTAACTAACCCAAGCTAGGGCTTGCTTAGGGGAATTTTATCTCCTGCAAATCATTGGTCCCCTGTGCAGGGCAGTGATGATTGTGGGGTGGCAAGAGGTACCAGGTAGGACCACATTGCTTCATCTTGTGATGCTGGGAGTGTCGGAGCTTTGGGAGGAGAGGTCACGGGCAGTGTTGCGGTTTGAGGGTGTAAAGATACAGGGCCTTCATTCTGCAGCTGCAGTGGAACCAGGTTGGCTGAAAGCAGTAGAATTTCTGCCGTTTTAATTAAAATAGGGTTGATAACAATGGACAAGTTAATTCTAAAGCGAGGAGAGTATGAATTGCCTGTATTTGTGTGTAAATATACCTAGAACACTCAAATTATAGTGTCTGTGGCTTGTTGTGGCATGTGAGTTCTTTTTTTATCAGGCTGCAGAGTGTATTTTCATGGCCACCGGCCATGGAAACACTATTCTCACCTTGCACTGGAGAAAGATAGGAGGGCTGCTTTCACATTAAAGCTTGGATTCCCTGCAAGAGGAATGGCTTTAGGGAAAACTTTTTGCCGGATTTCTCTTTTTCCCTGACATGTTACTGTGGCTTCCCAAACAGCAGCTGAACCAGCTGGGATAAGAGACTAATGCACTAACCAGTCTTCATTCTTTGGGTTTGATTTTTATTCAGTGTATTTATAGTAGCATCTCTGTCACCTGCTATTCTGGTTCCAGGTTCAATCCCAGGTTTAAGATCTGCTGCTCATTTGGCTTTCCTTTGCTGAGGCTGCTTCTTTGTGAACCTGGTTACCTACCTGTGATGAATCATCTGATTTTATAGTCTAGAGTATCAGGATAAAAAATGTAAATGTTTGGCCTTCCCTGGTGGCGCAGTGGTTGAGAGTCCACCTGCCGATGCAGGGGACACGGGTTCGTGCCCCGGTCCGGGAAGATCCCACATGCCGCGGAGTGGCTGGGCCCGTGAGCCATGGCCGCTGAGCCTGTGCTTCCGGAGCCTGTGCTCCGCAACGGGAGAGGCCACAACAGTGAGGGGCCCGCGTACCACAAAAAACAAACAAACAAACAAAATGTAAATGTTTTTGTTTAAATGGAGATGCACAATGTGAGAAGTGTAATGAGTGATGATTCACCCTTCAAGTACCAGTTGTGGATGTAGATTTATGCCTAATATCAGATGCGTGAGGATGCATTTGTTCTTTTCAGCCCATGAAGATGTCAGTAAAGCAGAAAACGGCGTTCACGCATTTTGTCAGAAACCCAGCGCACAGAAGGGAAACTTCCTGCATCTCCCACATTTCTCAGATTTGAGATGTTGACAGGATTGATGCCCCTCTGCCTCTGGGTGGCCGACTTGGGTTTCTCTTCTCACATTCCGCTTAACACAGTGGGCTTGGATGTGCTTTTAAAATGAGCCTCAGTGAAAATCTGAGGTTCCCATGTAGCTTTAGGGGGTTTTCATCTCAGAAATTCTTCTTATTTTTTTTTTAATACATTTTATTTATTTATTTAGTTTTGGCTGTGTTGGGTCTTTGTTGACGTGCATGGGCTTTCTTTAGTTGTGGAGAGCGGGGGCTACTCTTGATTGTGGTGTGTGGGCTCCTCATTGTGGTGGCTTCTCTTGTGGAGCATGGGCTCTAGGCACATGGGCTTCAGTAGTTGTGGCATGCAGGCTCAGTAGTTGTGGCTCACGGGCTCTAGAGCACAGGCTCAGTAGTTGCGGCACACGGGCATAGTTGCTCCACGGCATGTGGGATCTTCCTGGACCAGGGCTAGAACCCATGTCCCCTGCGTTGGCAGACGGATTCTTAACCACTGTGCCACCAGGGAAGCCCCAGAAATTCTTCTTATTATTTAGAATAGAGAAAGCATTCTAGACCACTTTATGTTTTGTTTTTTAAAATTTTTATTGGAGTATAGTTGATTTACAATGCTGTGTTAGTTTCTGCTGTACAGCAAAGTTAATCAGTTATATGTATACATATACCCACTCTTTTTAAGGTTCTTTTCCCATATAGGTCGTAACAGAGTATTGAGTAGAGTTCCCTGTGCTATGCAGTAGGTCCTTATTAGTTATCTATTTTATATATAGTAGTGTGTATATGTCAATCCCAATCTCCTAATTTATCCCTCCCCCCCTTTCCCCCTTGGTAACCATCAGTTTGTTTTCTGCATCTGTGACTCTATTTCTGTTTTGTAAATAAGTTTATTTGTACCTTGTTTTTAGATTCCACATATAAACGATATTATACGATATTTGTCCTCCTTTGTCTGACTTACTTCATCAGTATGACAACTTCTAGGTCCATCCATATTTAGACCACTTTAAAAAGACAGTGTTTACCGCCGTCATTTCTCTGTGAATTGTGGCTGGAGTCATCTGTGTATGTCCCACCCATTTGGTATCTGTTGGCACCAGCTGAGAAGTGTGCCCCTTGACATTTAGAAACGGGATGATGGCTGCACTTGTTATTTCAGTCTTCCAGAGAGTGCTGGAAATCGATATAAAGAGATGGGAGACATGCTGCTCACTGAATTTACTCCTCGCAATCCCAAGGTGCTTGGGAGTAGCCACGTCCAACGTCATGCCTGGCATGTGTGCATTCATGAATTGGTGGCCTTTGATATTTGGGCAAAATGCAGATGGCTAGTGAGGTCCTCCTGGCCATCGCCTCACCCTTTGTGACCATCGCTTCTAAGTCTCAGTGCCTGATAAGGAGAGAAGGGAAGCAGGTACTTGTCTTGTCCCTTCCTTTTTGAACTTTCCTTGCAAGAGTGGACCCTATTCATAGGCTCCTTCAACAGATGTGTCGATGAGTATTGGATGGCTGCTGGAATAAATGCTTTTCACAACTTGTCACCCCAAGCTCCTGTGCCATAGGAGACAAAACCAAGCCAAAACCCAAACCAGGGGCATTGGTTGACTTTTCTGAGGTTGCTAATCAGTGATTTCACATTCTTTCATGTTTTTGGGTTCCATTACTTGGCAAAAGATGACACTGCAGCCTCACGAATTAGCCTGCATTGGTTTTATGTTGCTGTAGAAAATATTCAAGGGGTAAAGTAAGTTTTCTACCCTTCAAGTTAATTGTCTCCAGCCTTGATTCCGTGGTAGGTAGTATTTTTCCCATGGTACTTAGATGCGTTTAGATTAAGCTGTCATGTCATGGTACAAGATATGGCTCATAAAATCTTGCCTTTGAAAGAGGTAACAGGACAGTATTCTGAGAGACAGCTTTTCATTGAATTTCATGAAAGTGTTTGTATTATTTATAAAGCCAAAATAACTCTTTCTTGACTGAATTTATACTATAACAGGAAAAACCTTTTTTGCTCCCACCTAGCAAAACCAAACCTGTATGTATCCCACGAAGTGAACCACTCATCCTTCAGTTAACAATAGGCCCAAACTCATGGGGAGGCACCCTCTAGTTTTTTTTGCCCTTTTTACCTGCTGAGTCTTCCTTATAAGTACTTCAGACCTCTCAGGAGATCGCTGCTTATTCTGTTCATTTCATCTGCCTCCAGCTTAACCCGTTCCTAATGGGGGAGCTCTATTCCATAAAGGATCTCAGACTAACTTTTCTTAGATATAAGTGAAGAAAACGAACATCTTGGTAGGCATGTTTGAAAATAAGCACAGCCTTTTCCTCCCATCCCTTTAATTGTCGGATTTTTAGATCCATTTCCAAATAAGATAGCAGTGTGAAAAAGAATAACTGTTTCTTTCCATATATGGTTTCATTCCCTTTGAATATATTTAAATTGGAAATAATTTTTTTTGTACAGTCTAGTACTAGTTCAAATTTGTCACTAAGACAAGGATGTCCAGTCTCACTACTATTATTCAATGTGGTTTTGGAAGTCCTAGCCATGGCAATCAGAGAAGAAAAAGAAATAAGAGGAATACAAATTGGATAAGAAGAAGTAAAACTGTCACTGTTTGCAGATGACATGATACTATACATAGAGAATCCTAAAGATGCCACCAGAAAACTACTAGAGCTAATCAATGAATTCGGTAAAGTTGCAGGATACAAAATCAATGCCCAGAAATCTCTTGCATTCCTATACACTAATGATGAAAAATCTGAAAGAGAAATTAAGGAAACACTCCCATTTACCATTTCAACAAAAAGAATAAAATACCTAGGAATAAACCTACCTAGGGAGACAAAAGACCTGTATGCAGGAAACTATAAGACAGTGATGAAAGAAATTAAAGATGGTACCAACAGATGGAGAGATATACCATGTTCTTGGATTGGAAGAATCAATATTATGAAAATGACTATACTACCCAGAGCAATCTACAGATCCAATGTAATCCCTGTCTAATTACCAATGGCATTTTTTACGCAACTAGAACAAAAAATCTTAAAATTTGTATGGAGACACAAAAGACCCCAAATAGCCAAAGCAGTCTTGAGGGAAAAAAAGCGGAGCTGGAGGAATCAGACTCCCTGACTTCAGACTATACTACAAAGCTAAAGTAATCAAGACAATATGGTACTGGCACAAAAACAGAAACATAGATCAGTGGAACAAGATAGAAAGCCCAGAGATAAACCCACGCACCTATGGTCAACTAATCTATGACAAAGGAGGCAAGGATATACAATGGAGAAAAGACAGTGTCTTCAATAAGTGGTGCTGGGAAAACTGGACAGCTATGTAAAAGAATGAAATTAGAACACTCCCTACACCATACACAAAAATAAACTCAAAATGGATTAGAGACCTAAATGTAAGACCAGACACTATAAAACTCTTAGAGGAAAACATAGGAAGAACACTCTTTGACATAAACCACAGCAATATCTTTTTTGATCCACATCTTTGAGTAATGGAAATAAAAACAAAAGTAAACAAATTGGACCTAATGAAACTTCAAAGCTTTTGCACAGCAAAGGAAACCATAAGCAAGACAAAAAGACAACCCTCAGAATGGGAGAAAATATTTGCAAATGAATCAACGGACAAAGGATTAATCTCCAAAATATATAAACAGCTCATGCAGCTCAATATTAAAAAACAGCCCAATCCAAAAATGGGCAGAAGACCTAAATAGACGTTTCTCCAAAGAAGATATACAGATGGCCAAGAAGCACATGAAAAGCTGCTCAACATCACTAATTATTAGAGAAATGCAAGTCAAAACTACAATGAGGTATCACCTCACACCAGTTAGAATGGGCATCATCAGAAAATCTACAAACAACAAATGCTGGAGAGAGTGTGGAGAAAAGGGAACCCTCTTGCACTGTTGGTGGGAATGTAAATTGATACAGCCACTATGGAGAACAGTATGGAGGTTCCTTAAAAAACTAAAAATAGAATTACCATATGATCCAGCAATCCCACTACTGGGCATATACCCTGAGAAAACCGTAATTCAAAAAGACACATGCACCCCAGTGTTCATTGCAGCACTATTTACAATAGCCAGGTCATGGAAGCAACCTAAATGCCCATCAACAGATGAATGGATAAAGAAGATGTGGTACATATATACAATGGAATATTACTCAGCCATAAAAAGGAACAAAATTGGGTCATTTGTAGAGATGTGGATGGATCTAGAGACTGTCATACAGAGTGAAGTAAGTCAGAAAGAGAAAAACAAATATCGTATATTAATGCATATATGTGGAACCTAGAAAAATGGTACAGATGAACCGGTTTGCAGGGCAGAAATTGAGACACAGATGTAGAGAACAAACGTATGGACACCAAGAGGGGAAAGTGGCGGGGGTTGGGGGTGTTGTTGTGATGAATTGCGAGATTGGGACTGACATGTATGCACTGATGTGTATAAAATTGATGACTAATAAGGGCCTGCTGTGTAAAAAAAATTAAATAAAATTCAAAAATTATAAAAAAAAAGATCCACATTGATCTCTAGCAGATGTGTGGTTATAAGTCCAGTGTGAAAAATAAAGATACCTTGAAAATGATGAATTAAATTAAAAAATTATTTCATAAAAAAATTTGTTACGAAGAGGTAGTGAATCAGTAAAAAGTAACAAAAAACCACATGATTTTAAAGGAATAAGCTACTGAGATTGAATTAAAATATCTCATGTCAAGTTTATATATGACCTCACTTTTTTATCACCAAAGTCCCTTAGAGGATACGGTGAAATCCACACTAGTTCTTGCAGATTATAATTGCATACTGTCTTATTAAGAAATATAAAAAGGTGACTAGTCAATAGTTTAGAAAAATAATTCACATTCCTTAACTATTCCCAGTGAATCCTACCTGATATTCAAGTACATAATGCAAATATAGGACTTCCCTGGTGGTCCAGTGGTTACGACCCTGCACTTCCAATGCTGGGTGTGCGAGTTCGATCCCTGGTCAGGGAACTAAGATCCCACATGTTGTGTGGCACGGCCGGAAAAAAAAAAACCAAATACAAATATAAAACTTCAGTTGGTGAGACTATATATAATGAATTTTTAATTAATCCATGGTACTTTAGAAGGTCGCTTTTAATTAAGTAGTGTGTAGAAATGAGTTTATAAGGTTGGTATGTTAGACAGAATAATACTCTCCCCCCACATATCTATGTCCTAGTCTGTGGAACCTGTGAATATTACCTGATCAGCCAAAGAGATTTTGCAGATGTGATTAAGTTAAGGATTTTACAACGGGAAGATTATCCTGGATTATTTGGATGGGTTCAGTGTAATCACAAGATTCCTCATAAGAGGGAGGCAGGAGGGTCAGAGTTAGAGAAGAAGACGTGATGAGGTAGGCAGAAGTCGGAGAGAGAGATTTGAAGATGACACACTGCTGGCTTTGAAGATGGAGGAACCAAAATCTATTGGACCGTGAGCCAACAGATGTTCCCTTGGAGTCTCGAGAAGGAACGCAGCCCTGCCAACCCATTTCAGACTTCCCACCTCCAGAATTGTAAGATAATAAATTTTCATTGTTTTAAGTGACGACGTTTGTGGTGATTTGTTACAGTAGCAATAGGAACCTACAGTTGGGTATAGAAGTAGGATATTGTGACAGGCACAGTCGGTACAACCTGGTTGAGTGGCTGAGACCCTGGGTACCTTTGGTTGCACTTTCCCCTCTGATCTCCAAGTGAAGTGCAGTCTGTGATTTGCTTTTTAAGTGTGAGACATTTTCAGTTGCAGAAAGCTTACTGAGAGAGCGTGTCACTTGGCTTGGTGTTCCTAGGGGAAGGTTCAGTTTTAAGAAGGGATTGGTGGAATTGCTAGGTCAAATGGTGATTCTATTTTTAGTTTTTTGAGAAACTTTCACAACATACTGATTTGAAAAGATACATGCACCCCAGTGTTCATAGTAGGATTATTTACAATTGCCAAGACACGGAAGCAACCTAAATGTCCATCGACAAATGAATGGATAAAGATGATATTGTGTGTGTGTATATATATACACACCATATATATATATTTATATATATATAAAATATATACAGTGGAATATTACTCAGGCACAAAAAGAAGAATGAAATTTTGCCATTTGCAGCAACATGGATGGACTTGGAGGGCATTATATTAAGTGAAATAAGTCAGACAGAGAAAGACAAACACTGCATAATATCACTTATATGTGGAATCTAAAAAATACAGCAATCTGTAAACACAACAAAAAAGAAGCAGACTCACAGATACAAGGAACAACTAGTGGTGACCAATGGGGAGAGGGAAGAGGGAGGGGCAATATAGGGGTAGGGGATTAAGAGACACAAATTGCTAGGTATAAAATAAGCTATTGATACAAGGATATATTGTGTAACACAGGGAATATAGCCAATATTATACAATAACTATAAATGGAGTATAACCTTTAAAAATTGTGAATCACTATATTGCATACCTGTAACTTATATAATATTGTTTATCAACTATACTTCAATAAAATATAAGTAAAGCAGGGGTTGGTGATAAAACCTAAAGGGTCTAGAGCTGCGGTGTCACAATGACAGCTGATTTGACTTGAGAGCACATGCTGAGTTACTAGTTGAATGAAGGTTATGAACTCGTGTTTGATTTTATATGTTTATTCTTAGAAAAATCTTCACATAATATTTTTTATAGAGAAAGAGTTTTGGCTGGTGAAGGAGTATGGTTCTGGAGGGAGATATTAATAGATACGTATTGTGTTAAATGGTTACCTTTGAGAATGTGGCATGGCAAACGGAATGGAAAGAAGTCTGGGATAAACCGTCCCTGTTAACTGTTGGGGGCTCAGTGGACATCTAGACGCACCACTGGCAGCTGCTGCAGTGTGAGCTTTGCCATCAGGCAGGTTGTTTCTGGGGGCTGATTGGAGGATAGAAATGTGCTTTTGTACTCTGTAGGGTAAGCTTGGGCTCCTGTAGGAAACAGCTCACCCTAAGAAGGGCGCCCTTCCCAAATCCTCAGTGATGTGGACTTGAAAATACAGACACACCAGGGAGTGTTCTTCTAAGATCTGTTCTTCAAATCCTAAACCATGGCCAAACCTGAGTTCCTACTTTCCCTACCTCTGAGCCCCACCCTAGCCCTTTAAATTCCAGACTGTGCTGCTGGATATGTTAGCTACAAGCCAGAGTGTTGCTAAATCAGACACCTTGCAAGCAGAAAGCATAGCTTTTGATGCCAGGGTTCTTGGCTAAGAGGATGGGAATATAGAGAGAGGAGCAGAGTCAACAGGGGATGGGTTAACAACGTAGGTGTGTTTTTAATATCCATATGTTCTTTCTTTTTCTTTTTGTCCTGTTCTTTCCCTTGCCCTCTGTGGTCCTGATTTGGCATATGAGTACATCTAGAATGACAGCTGCATGATTAAAATGCACTGAAGCACGTTTACAATACTGATATCAGGGGAAGGGAGTCTTTATAGAAAAGATGGACCATGAGGACTTGTTGCGTAATGGGGTCTGGTCTGTCCATGTCTGGGTTGGTAATGGGTTAGTGTTTCCTGGTAGCACCATAGAGTGTTGTTAAGGTCAAATTAAGAAATGTAAAAGCAGGTTGAAATATCTGTAGACAGAATCTGATTGGCTTTTTTGAAATCTTAAAAGCCCCGCAAATTAAAGAATGTTTGTTTTCTTGAGAGAGAGGGTCTGCTGACTTCTCAGGCTTTGCCTTTTCTCTTGTGTGTCTTTGCATATGAGATTGTGCCATAGAAAACGTTACCGCATTTGAAATCATGTTTTTTAAAAATATATGTAAAAAGTCCTTGTATATGCAAGTTATTCTACAGACACAAGATAGTGTCATCATGATTTCAAAACCTAGTTCAAAACTCCCTTCATGACGTTTTTTGGATAAATCCCACTGTAGCCAAATTGGACTCTGCCCTGCACGTGACTATGGCCAGAGCAGTGGTATATGGGTGTATTCCAGTGCTCTGTGATAATGGGCATGTCCTTTATCTGTACCGTCCAGTACTGTAGCCACTAGCCTCCTGTGGTATTAAGTCCTTGACATGTGGCAAATGCCACTGAGGAACTGAATTTTTAAAATTTATTTAATTTGAATCAGTTTGAAGTTAAATAGCCGCATGAGGCTAGTGGCTCCCATGTTGGACTGTACCAGCTCTCTAAGATCATTTGAATAGAAAGAACAGCCAACAGTGGAGACTGGAGGCTCCTTAAGGAACATGTAGTGACTTTGGATTGCATGTTAGTGTTACCGAAGGCAAGTGCGTGTGCCCGACGCACAGTGAGGCCAAACAATACTGAAATGTCAAAGTTTGGAGCAGAGAAAGGTTTATTGCAGGGTCATACAGGGAGTACGGGTGGCTCGTGCCCCCCCAAACTCCCCAAAGGGTTTCAGCAGAGCAAAAAAGTCAACTTCTGAAGACAAGGTGAGGGAGAGCCATGGTTGGTTGTTCAAACTTCTTGGTGGGGGAATCCTTTGTTCTTGCAGCTGTCCACATAGGTCAGGTCGTGATGTTCCCGTAAACCTCCAACAAGACAAATGTTATTCTCTGTTTTGCACCTTTGAATCTCTATAGAATGGAAAAGTGTTATATCTGTAAAGGTCAGAGCCTTGAGAATGGGCCATCCTGTATATTTCAGGCCATAGGCAACATTCTTAACTGGAAGCAAAAGCAATAGAATACAAAGGTTAGGGACTTCCCTGGTGGCGCAGTGATTAAGAATCCACCTGCCAGTGCAGGGGACACAGGTTCAAGCCCTGGTCCGGGAAGATCCCATATGCCGTGGAGCAGCTAAGCCCGTGCGCCACAACTACTGAGCCTGCGCTCTAGAGCCCATGAGCCACAACTACTGAAGCCTGTGTGCCTAGAGCCCGTGCTCCACAACAAGAGAAGCCACTGCAATGAGAAGCCCGTGCACCGCAACGAAGGGTAGCCCCCGCTTGCTGCAACTAGAGAAAGCCTGCACGCAGCAACGAAGACCCAACGCAGCCAAAAATAATAAATAAATAAATAAATAAATTGATAAAATAAAGGTTAAAGTAAAAGAAACAGATCCAGTAGGGAGTCAGATTTGTTTTTCTTTATTACAGTTGGAGCCCATGATGATAGTGCCCTGGGGAGAGAGCTAAGAAGAAACTGAGACTTTTAGAAAGACTTCAGAACATAAAAAGAGGGCATATGATTCATTCATGACATGGAGCTGCCTGGGCAGTCAATCAGGAAAGAGATGAAGGATATGGGAGATCAAAGGCAGCTCAGAGAGATGTGATGGAGTGGTGACCCCAGGGAGCTTCTGTAGGGAGTCTGGGCTGACACCTAGCTGCGCTCCGATGATTGGAGAGAGCAGTGTCAGCCCTGAGGACAGGGGCCATACAGAAACATCAGCTTGCTTCACCAGGACCATGGGCTCTGGGGGAAGTGCTCAGTCTTGGACTGAGGGTGGAGGTGGAAATTAGTGTTGGGATTTGGAGCTTCAAGATCAGCCAGAGTCTTGGCAGGCGGTGGCCAAAGAGATGCTTCAGTTCTTTTGTTGAGCAAAATTGATGGTGATGACTTCTCTGTAAGTGAGATCATTTGTGTGTGGCTTGTGTTTCCTGAGATTCTCCTCACACCACAGCAGAATAGTTCACCTTAAGCAGGTGACAAAGTGTGTTGTACCCGAGTGGGGGCAGAGCAGGGTGTGGACATAGAAGCAGTGGGGGAAGCAGGAGTCCTGGATATTTGGAGGATGAATCTGTGAACTCCAGGCAGTGACAGTGGAAGCGTTTTGGTCGGTAGCAGGGAGGGCAGCTAGGGAGCCTGTGTCTGGAGGGGTTTGGTGAGGCAGGGGAGCTGGGCGACCCCCTTCTGTGATTCCTCTGCTTCCACCTCTGTGCCTTTGCAGGGATATGGATACATCCGGCTTTATGGAGAGGGTGTTCCTGAAAGGGTGAATTGAATGAAAAAAGAAAATCAACATACAGCTTAAATGCACTAAGGGGGAAGCTTGCGACATACAGGCACCCGGTGGAAAGTTCTTTTGTTATTGCAAGTGATCACCACCTAATATTGGTTCTGTGGGTGCTCAGTTGTACGGTATTTGTGCTTTAACTTCCTCTCTATGTATGATCTCTAAATGCTCTTGTGCTCTTTTTAAAGTGTATTCTGTGTATCACTGACCTACTAGGTAATGAATTCCTTATGAGCAAGGAATGTAGGTAACCTTTCTTTTTTTGAGGGCAGGTCAGGGGGTGCTGTTTCTTGATACAATCCTTGAATGTAAAAATCTGTCCATTCTGGCTGCTGTAACGGAATACCACTGACTGGGTGGATTATAAACAACAGAAATTTGTTTCTCACAGTTTTGGAGGCTGGGGAGTCCACAATCAAGGCTCCTGCAGGTTTGGTGTCTGGTGTAGGACCTGCTTTCTAGTTCATAGATAGCACCTAGTTGCTGTGTTGTCACAGGGGCGAGGGAGCTTCTGGGGTCTCTTTTATAAGGGCACTAATCCCATTCATAAGGGCTCCACCCTCATGACCTGATCACCTTCCAAAGGCTCCACCTCCTAATACCATCACTTTTGGGGGTTGGATTTCAGCGTATGAATTGAAGGGAACACAAACATCAGACCATAGCAGTGAAGGTGCCCAATAAATATTGGCTAACAGAGTGATTTAATTTTTATCAAATGTTTTACAAACGCGTCATTTGTTTTGTCTTTGTGTATTGAGGGCTTCCTGGGTACCTTGCACTGTGCTAAGCATGTTGCAGGGTTTATGTCGCATAAACCTTGGGCAACGTCATCAGGTTAAGTGTTATCCTAGTTTTATAGGTGGGACTTCTGCTTGGGTTAAGTACCTTCTTCAGGCTCTAGTTGCAAACGAAAATGTTGGATATACTGCCAACATTTCTTCCTTTGCTAAATACCCCCCACCCCACATTCTAGAGAAAGGATGGGACAGGTGGAGAGTTGTAGGTTGTAAATTTCCCTTCCGGCTTGTCTTACTCCACAGCCCTTGTTTTTCCTCCCCACCTTGTGGATTCAGGGACTGGACAGGTGGTTTTAGTGGGCTGGCAGTGGAGAAAGGAAGCAGAGTGATGGTCCAGCTCTCCTTAGGTTGGAGAGCAGCAGTGCAGAGTGGATTAGGGGTTCACCTGATGGGGGCCATCTGAAGGCATTAGATAAAGGAGGATGTGGGGGAGTAGGAGGGACCCCACCATGAGGCTGGGGCTTAGAGAAGAAACAGAGAGGACCAGAAAGAGAACTATGTACACCAAGTCAGGATGGCGAGTTAGCTGGCGTTGCCTCTAGACCATGCCTCTAGGACATTACAGTGTTAAATATAACACCATACAGGTAGTGAGCTTTTTCTGCCAGTATTTTTTCCTTCATATTTTAGAGACAGGAAAGGGGAGAGGGGGTATCAAGAGTATCTAAGATCAAGTTTATATATTTAATCTTTTTGTCTTGTTAAGGGAAGCCTTGGCTTCAACTACGAAACTTGGGATTATGTAAGCCAGAGTTGGACACTGCCTGTTTCTCTAAGTATGTACCACATACTTCCATGGCAGCTTCCGTGGAGCCATGCAGCACTCTTCCAACAGAGATACCCTAGAAGTTATGGGTCAATCTTTCTCCCATACATGTAGGAAAAGTGTGACATTTTCCTGGGACCATGCTTGAAATCACTCTGTAGCCAAAAAGTGTTATCCAAAATAAAAGGGTTATTTATCATATTATATTTTTAGCTGACAGCAGGACCACTGAAATCTCTTTCTCACTAAAGGGAGATGCCCACTAGGCAAACTGTAGTGCATCCTGCTGGCCTGGTACCTGGAGATCAAGGAGCTAGCCTTTTGTGTTCCATCTGCAGAACGCTTTGGGAAAATTTAACAACTAACCGTTGCCACACAGTGTTCCCAGCTGGGTAGACGTTACACATCAAGGAGACCAATCAGAAACAATATGGGCATGTAATAGGCGTGAAATAAGCTACTTATTGCATGGCTCAGCCTGGCTCAGGCAACAACTCGGGCAACAACTCAGGCAAAGAGGGACCAGCCACAAGAGATAAAGGTGTCAGCTAGATAGATACAGGGAAGCAGACCTGGGGCTGACCTTGAACCCTGAGCATTGCAGGCAGGAGGGACGGCGTGTGCCCTGGGAAAACGAGGTTTCACTTGAATTGTTCTATTAGAATAGTTTTCCTTTTTCATGTAGAGGTCTGAGTCTTCAAATAAGTTATTGTGAAGAATAGGACTTATAAACTGTCACAGGAAAATGGTGAAGGTCATGGCTCCTGGGATCTTGAAAATTATTTTGTGTTTTCATAGACTTTCACAGTCCTGGGTTTATGGGATGGAGGAATAAAAAAAACCAGATTGACAGTCTTCTTCCTTCAACAGAAGGGACATGCCTTTTGGTTTATGACATTAAGCAATGCCATGTTTAAATACTTTCCATTGAAGAAAAGGTGTTGTCCAATTGCCAGTCTGGGAAATCTCTTCCTGGACTTGTTTTGTTTGGGATTAAATCACATGGAACTCTTTTCTGCAGCTCTTGTCATTATACTTGAGGTACTCCTGCTTCTTCCCTGTCATTTCTAAACTGTGAACCCTTTCTTCTGTTTTTTTTTTTTTTTAAAAAAAAAAAACCAGAAACGAACACTTCAAGTTTATGGTTTCTATGGGAATGGATTTTTTTACAACCCCTAAAACTGAAGTATTTGGGACTACATTGTTTTCTATTCTAATTTCCCTGAGCAGCTTTGCCTTTGGCAAGGGAAGATAGATTGGCATCTTATTTTTCTAACCCCAGTGATGGTGTCTGGGAGTAGTTTGACTTTTGTGCTAGTCGTTCTACCATCTGTAACCTGCTTCAGAAAAAAAATCGAAGATACTCAACTATAGAATAAAGGCTCTTCAAGAGTTCACCACTTGGACAGGAGATAGTTCCAGAAGGGCACAAAATGAGCTCTCCAGCCTGTTTGGAGCTTGTCTTCTGTGACCTAGCCACTAGAGGGCAGTGTCTCATGCCCCCTTTAAATCTGTGGGGTGTATTCCAGAAAGCCTTTCTCCTAAACTGTATTGAACCAGAAGTCTTCCACCCCGAAGGAGTTGGGATTGAAGGTCTGTCCTGCAGTCTGCTGTGGGGATAGAGTCCCAAGTGAAAGCTCTTCGCTCGCCCTGTGATTTTATTCTATTTTAGTCCAGCCTGTTTGTTCAAAACTTTCCTAAAATTGGGGTTGACTAATGGCCTTCTTAAAACTGGATCAATTTTAGCTTGAATATGTATTTTCTTTTTTCCTCAACTTCTGGATGGCTCGTATTCCAACTCGTATGATTCAAGTATTCCAGTGCATAAAGGATCCAAACTGTGTCCCTTAGGTAGATAAATAAATAAAGTGGAATTCTTCAGAGCTGCCAGACTGCCCTTTTCCATCAGCGCTAAACTCTGAAAAATGGTACAGGCCTTGAGTTAACTGGGGGAAGAGGCCGAGCTTTTTGAGTTACGGGATCTGGCGGAATCCATCCTGTTTGGTTCTTCATTCTGTGTCTTAATTGTTAATAAGGAAATGAACCCCAGATGACAGAACTAATGTTCTCTGATTGGGTGACTGTTGAAATCTATTCCGTTATTTAAATCAGGTTAAGTAAGAAGGAATTATGTTTTGGAAGTCTGGCCTCTGGGTCTCTGGTATATTTACATAGATTTCTACTTAATACTTACTTCTGTTTCTCAGGGATCCTCATGACACTCCACTATACAAGATCGCAAAGGATAAGACAAAAGGAAAATGTCTTTTATAATACAACTAACGCAACTTTAATTTCTTTTGGCAGGGAGCATATGGGCTTAAGTAAAAGACTTCAGTTTACTCCTTCTGGGAATTTATTTTTTTACACCAAGTATGATAATATTCCATGTACGTATATGACCAGTAACGTTAGTAATCATTAGTTGGGCTGCAGACCTGGAGAGGGAGAAACCAAGCTTTGTATTCTGTGATCTCTTGGCTAGCGGACGCCCCCATCCTGTTGGCCTTTATGTTGCGTTGCTTTTGTTGATGCCTATTTGTGTGTTAGAAAAATATCTTGGATCATGATTTGAATTTCCAATTGACTTTCCTTTACCATTTTCTTTATCCAAATGTATGCATTACAATTTTTGTACTTGAAGATAAAAATCGAGATTGAGTTAAGGAATCTAGGAGAGTTGATGGTCTCTTTTACTCCCAACTCATTTCCCGGGCAATGGGAAACATTCAGCTATTCATGTATGAAAGGAGTATTTAAGACCTTGAAAATGTAGAAAATTTGGAAGGGAAAGTCACTGTGCCGTCAGATTCCTGAACGCAGAAGAAGGGCCAGTGACTCGGTCTTGACTGAAAGAGAAGTTCATGAGGGTTAGAGCTGCAGACCCTGATAAATACACCACGAGGACCCAAGGCAGTCTCTCCCTGAGGCAGCCTCTCCCCAAGACACATCTCAGCCGTCTCAGCTCGCGAATGTCAAGAACGTGTGCCCCGTTACATCCGATGCAGAAGGAATCCAAAAACCACCTGAAGTTCTTCGTGTGCGCGGACTCTGAGTCACATAACCCCCCTGATAAATTAATGGTTCTTAACTATCACCTTTTCACAATGGGAAAATAGTGTGACCATTAAGGAAAAAGGCCCAGAGAATGCGATATGAATGTAAGTATAGGATAAAACCAGAAAATGCAATATCAATAAATGTACTATTTAGATCCATTCAGCTGAGCTGGTCAGCAGAGGTGGTTGTTCTCTTCATGTTTCAGGAGCGCAGATGGCCAGCCAGCCTCAGTAATTAGTTATAAGATGAATCCAAGGACAGGGCACAGATACATAAGGATGAATTATAAACTAAAAATCCTACTCTATACTAGGAAATTGTTTAGTACCACGTGCCCTAGGGTGGATCAATAGAACCTTCTTTTGAAAAACACTTAGGTATTTATTTGGGAGAAAAAAACAAGGAAGAGGTGGGTATTCAGTGCCAGTCCCTGTTCTAAGTACTTATTTAATTTTTCCCCAGGGGCTTCCCTGGTGGCGCAGTGGTTGAGAGTCTGCCTGCCGGTGCAGGGGACGCGGGTTCGTGCCCCGGTCCGGGAAGATCCCACATGCCGCGGAGCGGCTGGGCCCGTGAGCCAAAAAAAGTAATTTCGCCCCAAATATTATAAAGTAAGCACTCTTATTTTTTTCCATTTTACAAATATGGAAACTGAGGTAGAGAGGAATTTTGAAACTTCCCCATGCCAAGCAGCCCATTACAAGAGGACCTGGGATGTGGACCCAGGCGCCCTGGCCTCAGAGCCATGCTCAGCTCTGGGGGGCACCCGCCCCAGTTCTGCCTGCTGTCGGCCCTATGTCTGGGATGAAGGTCACTGCCACCTCCATACCTTCCTTCCTGGGCCCTTCTGCTCTTGCTCACGATTTAGGTTAAAAATGGGTTTGTTTCCATTCTTATTGGGTCCCCATTGGGACTAGTTGGAGCTTTCCAAAGAATGCTTGCGAAAGAGTAAGGGGTGGGAAGATAGCATGAAAGTAGAAAAAAGAAAGTGGAAAAGCAGAGAAGGTAGCAGATGAGGTAAAAGAGCATGAGTTTCTTTCCTTCATCCTTACATTATTCACTGAGCCTCTCCTGGCGTGTCTGGGCCTTTGAGGAGTTCCTGATCCAGAACTGAAATGGACAGTTGCTGAGTGAGCAGAAGCCGGGGCAAGAACGGCTTATGTACCTGGAATTCTTGGGGTTTTTGAGTCAGCCACTGATTCTTTTATTTTTTTTTTTTGTATGGGATCCTCGGGGTCCCTCTGAGGTTAACCTGGCCCCTAAATACAGAGATGCACCCTCCTGTGGCCCCATCCCACCTCTTCCTTCCCTGCTGCGTGGCCCACGCAGTCCCCCCTTGCATCCCATCTGTCCAGCCCCCAGAGTCCCCCCTCACCACAGTGTGATTCCGTCTGCCCTGCTTGGTCTGTCCAGAGGTGATCGTTCAGATGGCTTGTTGGCCCCCTCACTTCCTAAGCTGACATTGGGGTCTCACAAGGATGCATGACAGCCCTTCCTTTCAAGGTCTGGAAGCTCCCCTTTCGGTACCTGCCTATCTCCTAATGGCCCTGTTGCCTGCCTGAGGGACAGCTCCCCCTTTTAGCTGATTGGCAGAGCTGGCATGACTTGTGAGTCCCAGGCTTAATGAATAAGCATGTTTAGACACTTGGCTCTGGGCCATTTTTAAATTAGTTAGTTAGTTAGTTTTAATTGGAGTATAATTGCTTTACAATGGTGTGTTAGTTTCTGATTTATAACAAAGTGAATCAGCTATACATATACATATGTCCCCATATCTCTTCCCTCTTGCGTCTCCCTCCCTCCTACCCTCCCTGTCCCACCCCTCTAGGTAGTCACAAAGCTCCGAGCTGATCTCTTCCTGTGCTATGCGGCTGCTTCCGACTAGCTATCTATTTTACATTTGGTAGTGTATATATGTCCATGCCACTCTCTCACTTTGTCCCAGCTTACCCTTCCCCCTCCCCGTGTCCCCAGGTCCCTTCTCTAGTAGGTCTGCGTCTTTATTCCCGTCCTGCCCCTAGGTTCTTCATGACCACTTTTTTTTTTTTTAGAGTCCATATATATGTGTTAGCATACGGTATTTGTTTTTCTCTTTCTGACTTACTTCACTCTATGACAGACTCTAGGTCCATCCAGCTCTGGCCATTTTTGTTCTCTTAGACTCATCCCTTTGATACCTCCGAGGAAATTACCTGTCAGATTCCAGCCATTACCTTTTTTTTTTTTTTTTTTTTAAAGAACTAACCATATTATTTATGTATATTTTTTGGCCGTGCTGTGCGGCATGCAGGATCTTCCCTGACCAGGGATAGAACCCATGCCACCTGCAGTGGAAGTGGAGTTTTAACCACTGGACCGCCAGGGAAATCCCCGGCCACTACTTTTTATAAGTTAAAAAAAAATTCACAACATCTTTTTTTTTTTGGTACAGATTCAATAATATGTGGTCTAACCATTAGTAAGGGAAGCTATCTCCTTAGAGCAGTGATAGATTTTTTTAAAATTATACAGGAAGCAAACTTCATATGTATTTTATTTTTTATCCTTTTAGTTAGTCAGATAATTTTTATTTTTTAAAATTTATTTATTTTTTGCAGTACGCGGGCGTCTCACTGTTGTGGCCTCTCCTGTTGCGGAGCACAGGCTCCGGACGCGCAGGCTCAGCGGCCATGGCTCACGGGCCCAGCCGCTCTGCGGCATGTGGTATCTTCCTGGACCGGGGCACGAACCCGCGTCCCCTGCATCGGCAGGCGGACTTTCAACCACTGCGCCACCAGGGAAGCCCTAAAAATTTATTTTATTGAAGTATAGTTGATTTACAATGTTGGGTTAATTTCTGCTGTACAGCAAAGTGATTCAGTAATACTTATATACACATTCCTTTTCATATTTTTTTCCATTATTGTTTATCACAGGATATTTTCCCTGTGCTATACAGTAGGACCTTGCTGTGTATCCATCTATATATACTAGTTTGCATCTGCTAACCCCAAACTCCCAGTCCGTCCGTTCGCCCACTCACCTCCCCCTCGGCAACCACAAGTCTGTCCTCTATGTCTGCGAGTCCGTTTCTGTTTCACAGATAAGCTCATTTGCGTCCTGTTTTAGATTCCACATGTAAGTGGTCTCATACGGCATTTGTCTTTCTCTGTCTGACTTATTTCACTTAGTGGGATCATCTCTAGGTCCATCCATGTTGCTGCGAATGACAGTATTTCTTTCTTTCGTATGGCTGAGTAATATTCCATTGTGTGTGGGGAGTGTGTATAACATATTTTAAAAAAAGATTTATTTATTTATCTGGCTGCATTGGGTCTAAGTTGCGGCACACGGGATCTTTGTTGAGGCATGCGGTATCTTTCATTGCGGTGTGCAGGCTTCTCTCTAGTTGTGGCACATGGGCTTCTCTCCAGCTGTGGAGTGCGGGTTTTCTCTTCTCTAGCTGTGGAGTGTGGGTTTTCTGTTCTCTAGTTGTGGCACTCAGGCTCCAGGGCGCGTGGGCTCTGTAGTTGTGGGGTGTGGGCTCCAGGGTGCATGGGTTCTGTAGTTTGCAGCATGCACGTTCTCTAGTTGAGGCACGTGAGCTCAGTAGTTGTGGACTGCTGGCTTAGTTGGTCCGCGGCATGTGGGATCCTAGTTCCCCAACCAGGGATCGAACCTGTGTCCCCTGCATTGGAAGGCAGATTCTTTACCACTGGACCACCAGGGAAGTCCCTGTTTATCACATCTTTAACCATTCACCTGCTGATGGACATTTAGGTTGTTTCCATGTATGGCTGTCGTTAATAGTAATGTGTCGTCTTTCTAAATGCAGATGCATCCAGGAAGTTTACACTTAACTGCTCATATAGGAAAGTAGTTAAATAACAGTGAGAGGCTGACTGCCCAGCCTCTCACTGTTTTCAGACTGTGTTTGAGTACAGCCAGTTAGACTCTGGCCAGGGGGTGGGTCAGAGCTAACTCAGGTATTGGTGCTGGGGTGTCCTAACTGCTCCTGTGTGGGCCTTGGCCATGGGCCTTGCTCTGGCAGCCAGCTTCTTTTGGTTCCCGTCCACTTTTCAAGACACATCCTCCCCTCTCCCTGTCGTTTCTGTGAGCACTCATCAGCATTCCAACTCAGTGGTTTTCCGTTATTTGCAAGCACGGACTTTGACTGGCTCCCTTTGGTCTGGCTGTCCCTCTGTGGTCACCCAGGTGTTTCTTGCTTCCATCATTCTGGGCTGGAGTTCCTTGAGGGGCCCTTAATCTCCAGTGGTGTAACTGCATCTTCACTGCAAACGCCTTAGGTTGGCCCCTCGGCGTGCCTCCCCTGGACTAGGAAGGGGGTCTCCTCTCTCCAGTCCATCTCCCACCCTTTTTGTTTGTAGTACGACCTGGAGGGAACAACCCATTATCTGTCATCCCTGGAAGGTGCCTGCTTGTGGCTCAGACCTGGGGGGATCTGGCCGAGTCCTTGCATCACGCTCGGTTTTCAGACACAGCCTCTGCAGTCACCAGCTGTCCCGGCTCTCCGGGAGCTTTGTGCCACACTCTGGGCCGTTTTGTCCTCTTTCAGCAAACTGTACCTTTTCATCAAGGCCTCTGGCAGTGAGGCCTCTTCCCTCCAGCACCTCTGCTACCTGCCCCAAGGGCTGTCTTCCTGGAAATCTGCCCTGTTCTCATTCCCTGCCACCTCTAAGAACATCATCCTAGTGTGCCCCTTTCTCCCTCCGCCTCATCTTCTGCTCCTTGCCTGTGACACTCCCGCCCAGTGAGTTTAGCAACGCTGTTGTTTACGTGTGCTGTGCCTTTTACAGTTTTGTGGCTTTGCAGGCACTGTTCCCTCTTCCTCTTTTCTTTGCCAGGCCATCTCTCCTCTCTGATTCTTCAGGGTGCCGTGCACACCCTCCCTGCAGCTCTGAGAACACGGCTGTCTGTGTACGCACTTGTCTCCCTGCCGAGACCCCTGCGTCTTTGATGGTGGGGATGGGCCTCCCTCTAACTTAGCCCTGAGTTTCTAAGCACAGCGCTGGGGCGTGGCAGACCCCCTCTGTATGTTTGCTGTTGGGGGATGGCTATTTGAGTGGACTGATTCGTGCCCAGATGCTAATGGCTGTGAAGGTCTTACCACGTTCTCTCCTCCCTCGAGGCCCTCTCCTGAGGTCTGGGGATTTCAGGCACCCTGGCTGACTGTCTGGGGAGGCATTTCGGTGCAGAAGCTCCTTCCGGAACCTTGTAAATAAGATCTCGAATAAGGGTGGCTGCCGTCTGCTTCCAAGTCATCCCTCCTCCCGACAGAAGATTCTCTGTTCTGGGAAACACGTTCAGGGAGGTGGGGCAGGATGCTAAGCTAGCCCAGCTGCCTTGTTCACTGCGTTCCAGGCACTGTTCCAGTATTTGGGTCGAACAGGTACTCTGACGTCATGGAGCTTAGGTTCCGGTGGGGGAGACATAATCAAAAATCAGCATAGTAAGTGAAATGCATGGTAGGTGCTATGGGTAGAAAAGTGAGAAGTAGAACAGGATGAGGATTCAAAGGAGGGTCAAAGGATGGACCAGGGATGATTTTAAAGACAGGCATCGGGATGGGTCTTCTTCAGGTGATGCCATCTGAGCAGATCTGAAGGAGGCGACCAGTCCAGGGGCCTCCAGGTAGAAGGAACAGCCAGTGGGAAGACCTCGGTGGAGTGTGTGCCTGGACAATTCTGGCAGAATAGGAGGAAAGGGGTCAGGGGGGCTGGGGCAGAGGCAGCAGCGCCCTGAGGGCTGTTGAAAGGACTTGCCTTCTTGCGAGTAGCGACCAGGGAATCGTTGCCGGGCATTGAGCAGAGGTGGTAACTTGTTCCTGTTCATTTTAAGAGGCCCACTCTGGCCGCTGTGCTGAGACCAGGCGGTGGCCAGGCAAGGAGGGAGCAGGGAGACCCTCAGACAGGCTCCCCGGTGTCTTGTGCGCAGCGGCAGGACTCCACATGCATTCTGCACCTGGAACTGGCGGGATCTCCTGGTGGTTCCCATAGGGTCGCTGAGGGCAAAGGAGTTTTCCAGGGTCGCGAGGAGCTTCCTGCAGGGGGAGGGCGTGGCTCTCAACTGTGATGGGGGAGCTGCCGGTGGAGCAGGCGGGCAGCAGTGGGTCCAGGGGGTTGGGCTGGACACGTGGAGGTTTTCCACCTTTGCTGGAGAGTCAAGTGCAGCTGTCGGGAGGTGGTCAGGATGGGGTTCAGGAGAGAGGTCAGAACTGGAGATATAAACTCGTCCGTGGGGAAGTGGGTTTCACAGTGCGGGGCATATACAGTATCCCTTCCCCAACGTAGGAGGTTAATTTGGATTAAGAAACCTAAGACTGGGGCTTCCCTGGTGGTGCAGTGGTTAAGAATCCGCCTGCCAATCAGGGAACACGGGTTTGAGCCCTGGCCCGGGAAGATCTCACATGCCATGGAGCAGCTAAGCCCGTGCACCACAACTACTGAGCCCGTGTGCCACAACTGCTGAAGCCCACACAGCTAGAGCCCATGCTCCGCAACAAGAGAAGCCACGGCAATGAGAAGCCCGCGCACCGCAACAAAGACCCAATGCAGCCATAAATAAATAAATAGATAGATAGATAAATTCATTCATTCATTCATTCATGCCCCACCCCGCCCCCCGCTGAAAAGAAAAAGACACATAAGACTGCATGGGAAGAATAGGGTTAGAGGACTGAAGCCAGGAGTGAACCCATGAGGTCTCATAAACGCTACCATGTTTATGAGACTAAAACAGACCAGCACCTCACACGATGACATCCAAATGTCAGTGACAGTATACGCTTTCTGCTTCTTAGCTTACAGGCCATGGGTGCTGTACCATGAGTTCCAATTATGGTTCCTTGCTTATTAGGAAACGTGATAGGATCTCACGTCCCTGCAATTTGAGTTGTTCTGAGATGCTCATCAACGTACGTTGCCCTGTCGTGGGTGACAGATGCCAAGCACTTCTGATGGCTGGCTCAGAGCAGGTGACTTAATCTCTGACGCCCCTAAGTGTGCTCAGGCTCCAGTGTGGTCGCAGAGGTGGAGAGAAGTCGGGTAGCTGCGGGGGGAGACGGTGTGGGGAGCACCCTTCCCCGTGCACAGTGCCAAGCAGTCTTGGTTCTGCAGAGAAGCCCTTCCCACCAAAGCAGGGCACGGCCGCCCCTCCCTCACAGTGTCAGCCCCCCCTCCTTCCCCACAGCCACCCCCCCCCCCCGCCCGAACCCCCTACTCTCAAGGCTTTGCTTTCCCTAATCTTCCTTTATTTTTCTGGAGACATCGTTGGGAAGCCTCTACTCCTTGGCCGGGCTGCTTAACCTTCTGATAAAACGTTCCAGTCTGGAGTTCATGGTCTCTAGTTTTCCCCTGTGGGTGTGATGAGAGCGAAACTTCTAGACAGTGCTGCAAACCTCTGCAGAAACTGGCCCCCATATAGCTCAATTTTGCATAACAGGGAACTCAGTTCTAGAAATTCTTTCAGACAGTAGCATTTCCTTCGTTTTCCAGATGACGAGGGTCTCCTGGGCTCCTCGTAGAAGCACCAGGCTCCGATTTAGCCTTGAGGAGCCAGCACCTCGGGCGGGCGTGGGCGGGGCTTAATCTGCATAATTAAACACACCTGCGCAGGTGTCGGAGGTGCGGGTCCCAGCGGACCCCAGTCCTCGTTCCTGCCCAGGTTCTGAGCAAACCGAGAAGAAAAGCAATGACTAGGACAAAGAGGAGCTCAGAACGTCGCTTATTCCCTAACAGAGGCCGGGCTGGAGGCTGTCAAGTCGGCCAGCCTGGGAGGCCTGCTCTTTGCATTCCAGGGTGGAGGCTCGTCCGCCCCGAGTCCAGAGCAGATCCCTCCCTCAGGGCCGAGCTCCCCAGGCAGCACCAGAGCCTGCAGCCTGCAGAGAAGCTCACCTCCAGAGCGAGAAGGGGGCTCCGCTGAGCCGAGCGGGGACCCCGTGACTCTCCCAGGTATGTCAGTCTGAGAAGCTGCTTCTCCCCCCAGAAGCAGAGGGAAGGGGGACACTGAGGGGGGGCACCTCCTCCTGGTGAGCATGTTCCCTTCAGTGCTCCAGGTGACTTGCATGATCAAGAAGATCTGGGAAGCCAGTCTCCGGAGTCCTGCAGTATTCTCTCTCGTCTTCTGTGGTTTTTCACTGAGGGCCCCACTTCTACGCTTTGAGCATCTCTGAGCTAAGTCAGCTTCTGTGTTTTGGGGTGCTGGCTCCGGAGGGCAGCTGGCGTGTGCGCCTTGATGGTGGTGACAACGATCTGCTCACTAGTTTATCCCTGTGGTGACCACACTGACGATGCCACTGTTCTCCACAGGCCTGAGCAAGTGGGTTTAATTCTGAAATGACCCCAAATTTTAGCTCGTGGTCTCTTGCCTTTGAGGCTGATCTGCCACAGGGTCCTGAGCCGAGCCCTGCCTCAGGGCCTGTGGCGTGTATGTGTGTGTAACAGAATAACCAGGGGAAAACCTAACTAGCTATATTATTTTGGAATAATTATAGATTCTCAGATGTTGCAAAGAAATGTACAGGGGAGTGTCATGGGCACCTCTATATTTTTTAAAATTAAAAGCTGTCTTTTTTTTTTTTTTAAGCTGGCAAATGACGTGCAGTTAAATTCAGGCAAAGATTTGCTCGGAGAGAAAATTGCCTTGAAACGGGAGATATTTTTGCATTGATTGTTGCCTGTGGTGGTAGCTGTATGTTTTGGAAAATGGAAAAGCAGTATCTGATTATCTATGCTTTGAGACCCTAAACCCAGCAACACGCCGAGACCATGGATCGCACAGAAGGGCCTCTGTGTGGGCCTGTTGGTGGGAGAACTCGCAGCCCGCGGTGACGCGGCATCTCTGCTCTGCAGCAGGCCTGCCGTTCGATTGATTTTGGAAATTTAAAAAATATGTGCTAAGGCAGGTGGGGGAAATAGAGTTAGATGATTGCTGGTATTTTCCAGGGAAGATTACCTCTGTGGAGGCTTTTTGCTTTAAAAAGCAAAAAACGTATCCTCTGTGCTGTGCAGTGATGTTTATTGAGCATGTGACCCAGCTCTGAGCTCCGAGAGCATTGTCCCCTATAACAGGTTCCAGAGTTTGGTCACAAGACACACACAAGGCCGACTGCATCCCCTTGTGCTAAGCTTGGAAAGCCTAATCCCCCGGCTCTGCTTTCCAAGGGTAGAAATGTTGGAATGTGCCAGGTCTTCTATCAATTTTCCTTCTAGAACTACAGAACCATAGAACTCAATGTTGTGTGCGCTTGGCTTTCTTCGCTAGCGGTTCTCAAATGTAAGCCTGCCTCAGAATCCCCTGGAAGGCTTGGGAAAACCCAGATTGCTGACCCCTCCCCCGCCAGTGTTTCTAATCAGGTGGGTCTGGGGCGGGGCCTGAGGGTTCCCTACAAGTTCCCAGCTGATGCTGATGCTACAGGTCCGGACCGCAGGTTGAAAACCGCTGCTCTCGGCAAAGCTGGCAGATTCAGTTCGTCTCAGGTTCACACCTCTGCCTTCCCAGGTAAGCTCTGCTCCTTCGTCACTCCGTGTCATCACAACTTCGTTCCTCCTTCTGGGGGCCAGTGCTCTGGAACCTCCTGTCGGGGACTCCAACTTTCGGCTTCATTATTTGGAGCAAAGATGCCGAGTCAGCGTCCACTAACGCTTGCCTACTTTCTGCTGAGTCATTGGCTCTGCTGCAGGGTCCTTCTGTTTGTTACCTGCTTTTCACCATCCCCTGAGCTAACTTGTGTAGCCTCCCTTCATGGAGACTAGGGAGTTAAGTGACTTTATCGAGGCCCAACGTGATGACGGGGTCTCAAACTCTCAGCCTTGGGTGCTGGGCCCAGTCTTTTTCCCTTTGGCTGTGAAGTCCTTTGCAGGAACGTTTGCATCCTGGATGAGGAAGCTTGGAGGGTGGAGTGTGAGATGAAATAAATGAATGTCTACTTGGTGAGGTTTCTGACACTGGTCAGGCTGCTAAAGGAGGGGAAAAGTCGAGTTAGAAGGACGTTTGCAGCCCCATCCTTGTTGAATTCGTTGTAGGATGGCCCATTCCAACGGTTGTATTTTGCTTTCCTTGTTTTCTCTCGAAAGTCGCAGAGGATGGAGGAGAGGTCATTCTCTTTGTTTCTGCGAGGAAATGATAGTTCTCTCTTTTCCTCTCCCGACTTCCCATGGAGCCTTCCATGTGTGACAGAGAATTTGGCGTCCGAGGCAGTAGCCCTTGCTTTGAGGATGTGGCCTGCGGTGTAGGTCTTGAGGGAACTGAAGGTTTGCAGCCCTGGGTGTGAAGTGTGCTTTAGGGTAGGAAATGGGGACACGTGGGAACTGTCACGTGGAGGATGCTGCTATCCTTGGGGTGCTCTTTCAGATTTTGCTCATTTTTGCCCATCTTGTTGGGGACCGTTTGGGGTAATAGAAAGCTTATGATTTTGAGGCCAGATACACCTGCCTGTCTACATCCTGATTCTGCTGTACACGAGCTCCAGCACTGGCTCTTGGGGGAGTTGGAGTGTTGGGTGTCTCAGAGCCTGTACAACTGGGATGACAAAATGTAATTCACTCCACAGTGAGCGCCATGAAAGCAGGCGCTGTGTCAGGAACGCTTGTGGCATCCCCGTGTCCCACCCAGCCACTGTCAGACAGACACCCAGTTGGGGATTCAGTTGGGGGTGGGGCTGACTCCCAGTGGATGCTCCGGAAGTGATACACAGATGGGAGGCAGTAAGGGCCTCCTGTGAATCAGTTCTTTCCAACCTTACCACCCCCCTTATTTTTTTTTTTTTTACACTTTAATGATTCTTTTTAAAATTTACCTTTTTCCATTATTTTATTTATTTATTTATTTTGCCCAGCCAGGGAGAACTCCAACCCACCTCTTTTTAAACTACAGCATTAAAACAAAAAAACAAATCAGCTCATGGCTCACCCCTTTCAGGCCAATTTAGAGGATTAAGTGAGGTAAGGTTTTCTTCCTTTGATGCCAGGGCTCACCTTTCCAACCTACATAGAGTAACAATTAGTTTCACGTTTCTGGGGCTCCACGTTCATTTGATTTATCTCCGTAGGAGAACGTAAGCCTCTTAGGAATGGGGGCCGTGATTCCTTCATGACCTGCAGCTGACCTTTAAAATAACAGCCGAGTTTCTGGCTCCGATTTCGTTTATGCTTCGTTGTGTAATTTGCTGTCATTCTTGTGTTTAGCTGGTTTTTCCTTAATTCCATGTCTTGGTGGTTTGCTTTTTTATCCCTAAGTGCCCAACCTCAGAGAGCCTTGGTGTTATATAAATATTTATTAAATAAGCTTTGCAAAATCTTACTAAGGGCTGTAGTCACATATCCCAGCAGCATGTGCTACCCCTTTCCTGGGTCCAAGACACAGTACTCTGTAGGAGTCAAGAATAAACTCCCCGCTCTTCAGGTACTAACCATTTCTGAGGTTTGGTGTTTGTAAGCTTGGAAAGGGACCGTTCCCCTTCCTCCTGACCGTAGGGCATTGCTGCCCGCCGCCCTCCCCTGCCCCCGGGGTATAGGACTCTGTCCCATGGTCATTTAAGGCTGTGCCCATCCCTGCAGGTCAGGAGTCATGCTGAACGAATGCATCACCCAGCACCTCACACGGTTCCTGATTCAGAGGGCACGTCTTAAATGTTTGTGGAATGAATTGAAACTGCCACGAACTAGGGTAGAGGAGCCGTGTAGCACGCTGGTGAGAAAACAGAAGAACCAGAATTTTTCAGGCAAAGGAGTAGAGAGATCTAGAAGGTGGAATTCAGTAGGCCAACGAGCATCTGTTGGGTGGTAGAGATGAATTTCCATCAGTCGGTTTCAACATTTCTGAGGGCATTATTTTTAAAGATCATGTGAGAGTTAATACTTCTTAAAGCTATAACGTTGATATGCTAGTTAACTCTCCCTTATTGCAGTGAAATCAACACTCAGTGTGGGCCCTCAGCTCAGCCAGAACAGGTGGCCTGGACATGATGCCCACTCGGGGTCTTCATTGATCCACGTATGCACACAGCTTGCATCTTCCTCTCTCACCTATTTGCCCAACTTACACACGGTTAACCAGGCATTTCTTTAAAAGGGATTATTTTATTGTTATAAATTGAAGTATAGTGGATTTACAATGTTATGTTAGTTTCTGATACACAGCAAAGTGATTCATTTATATATATATAAAATATTCTTTTTTATATCCTTTCCCATTATGGATTTTTTCAACATCTTTATTGGAGTATAATTGCTTTACAGTGGTGTATTAGTTTCGGCTTTATAACAAAGTGAATCAGCTATACACATATCCCCATATCTCTTGTTTATTACAAGATATTGGATATAGTTCCCTGTGTTATACAGTAGGTCCTTGTTCATTATATGTATAGTAGTGTGTATCTGCTAATCCCATACTTCTAATTTCCACCCCACCCCGCCCCCTTTGGTAATCATAAGATTGTTTTCTATGTCTGTAAGTCTCTTCCTGTTCTGTAAATAAGTTCATTTGTTATCATTTTTTAGATTCCACATATGCGTGATATCATATATTTGCCTTTCTCTGTCTGACTCACTTCACTTAGTATGATAATCTCTGGGTCCATCCATGTTGCTGCAAATGGCATTATTTCATTTTTTGTGTGGCTAGGTAGTATTCCATTGTGTATATATACACCACATTTATTCATCTTTTGATGGACATTTAGGTTATTTCCATGTCTTGGCTATTGTAAATAGTGCTGCAATGAACATAGGGGTGCATGTATCTTTTCGAATGATAGTTTTCTCTGAATATATGCCCAGGAGTGGCTTTGCTGGATCATATGGTAAACAAACAGAGTATTTTACAAATACAGATGTCCCTGGGAAAAGTAATAATCCAACTGATATAAATTCATATCAAATTGTACGGAAGTAATTCTTTTGGTTAAACATTTTCATGGGGTGTGGAGAGAGGGGAAAGGTCAAAGGGTCAGGGACCCCCAAGTCAGACCTGATCTGGTCAATATGACCAGGAATGTCCTGGATGCTAACAATTCTTTTTTCTTCATTTTGTTTAAATTTTCTTATTGATCAAAAACTCTGTTAAATTTTTATGTAAGATATCTTTTCTCCTTAGAACTTTAGCCACTACAGCTAACATTTTACATAAAAAGTCTTTGATTAACAAGATGTTCTACCACATGGAAGCTTTCAAAAATGATGAAATTGAAATGCCATCTTCAGGGACTTCCCTGGTGGTGCAGTGGTTAAGAATCCGCCTGCCAATGCAGGGGACACGAGTTCGAGCCCTGGTCTGGGAAGATCCCACATGCCGCGGAGCAACTAAGCCCGTGCGCCACAACTACTGAGCTTGCGGTCTAGGGCCCACGAGCCAGAACTGCTGAAGCCCGCACGCCTAGAGCCGGTGCTCTGCAACAAGAAAACCCACTGCAATGAGAAGCCCACGCACCACAATGAAGAGTGGCCCCTGCTCACCACAACTAGAGAAAGCCCGCGTGCAGCAATGAAGACCCAACACAGCCAAAAAGGAAGGGAGGGAGGGAGGAAGGAAGGACAGAAAGGGAGGGAGGAAGGACAGAAAGGAAGAAAGAAAGGAAGAAAGAAATGGCATCTTCACCTTTAGCAAGTGATGCTGAATTATAGAAGTTCCTATTATAGAATGTAAGAGTGTAAGACACTTCAGCTGTCAGAATTTTGTAAATATTTAGATTTAAAAGCTGCTACTCTTCCATCTACATCACTCTGGAAAATCCTCTCAGAAATCATATTCTTGAGGGAAGAAGACCTGGGATGGATAGAACATTACTCCACTAAGAAATGTTAATTTAGGAAAATATAACAATAGGGGCGAGGGTCAGTCTAGCCTAGAGGGTGAAAACGCATGCACTGAAGCCAGACTGCCTGGCTTCCCACCCAGCCCACCACCTTCTAACCAGCACCATGACCTTCGGTGAGTTGCGCAACCTCTCTGAGCCTTGGTAGCTGCTTACTCTGTAAAATGGGAATAGTAATAGTATTTGCTTTCAAGCGTTGTTGGGAGGATTGCTTGCCTTAATATAGGCAAAGGTACTTGGTAAGGAGAACGTATCTGCATCTTACTGAGGGCTCTGTTGTCATAAAGAGGAACCAGGAAACTAAAAGAGTAAAGTCATCACCACCAGGTGATGGGACGTGGGGAGGGTTCCCATACATGGAGATCCAAGTTCATGGGGGGAGAGAGACAAGGGAGGGCCAGGCAGCGGTCAGGAGGGAAGTGAAATGAAGACTTTGTTCCCCTCTCCTCCTCAGGGTGGGCACCAAGGCTGCCTGCTGAGGGGCTGCAGCTGGCCCCGGGTGGGGTGGTGGCCCTCTGCTTCATTGCTCGCACCGTCCATTCTTTTTTTTTTTTTAGTTTGTTTTATTGACGTATAGTTGATTTACAATGTTAATTTCTACTATACAGCAAAGTGACTCAGTTATACGTATATATACGTTCTGTTTCATATTCTTTTCCATTATGGTTTTTCACAGGATATTGAATACAGTTCCCTGTGCTGTACCGTAGGACCTTGTTGTTTATCCATTCTCTGTATAATGGTTTGCTAATCCCAGACTCCCAATCCATCCCTCCCCCACTCCCCTCCCCCTTGGCAACCACAGGTCTGTTCTCTGGCTGTGAGTCTGTTTCGTAGATAAGTTCATTTGTGTCCTATTTTAGATTCCACATATAAGTGATATCATATAGTATCTGTCTTTCTCTGTCTGACTTACTTCACTTAGTTTGATAATCTCTAGGTCCCTCCATGTTGCTGCAAATGGCATTATTTCATTCTTTTTTATGCCTGAGTAGTAGTCTATTGTATGTGTGTATGTACACACACACGACATCTTCTTTATCCATTCATCTGTTGATGGACATGTGGCTGTTTCCATGTCTTGGCTGTTGTGAATGGGCTGGCACTGTCTGTTCTGCGGGAGGCATGGTTCTTTGACAGACTTGGAGGAGAACCCCTTCCCTCCCCAGATGCCCAGGGAACAGCAGAGAGCAGCCCTTGCACCACAAGGCTATTTCTGGAAACCCTTAAGAGCCCCCAGCTCAGCTTGACTGCAACACAAAGAAGTACCCAATGTGGTTAAAAAGAAAAAAGTGTTGTGTTAATAAGCCCTTTTTATTTTTTTAAATTTTTTTTAAAGAAAGTGTGACAGAACTTTCTTGTGAGGAAGAAAGTGTTCTCCTTCTTGGAAATGAATCAATTTTTTGGTAAATACCGCCAAAAACAAATGTGCATTTTAAAAAAATTTGAAGTATAGTTGATTTACAATGTTGTGTTAGTCTGTGCGGCACAATGATTCAGTTTTATATGTATATATGTATATAAATAAATCTGAAGAGTGTATATATATATTCTTTTCAGATTTTTTTCCATTATGATTTTTTTTTTTTTACAGGATATTGAATATAGTTCCCTGTACTGTACAGTGGGACTTTGTTAGTTATCTGTTTTATATACAGCAGTTTGTATCTGCTAATCCCGAACTCCTAATTTACCCCTCTCCTCCCCCTTTCCCCTTTGGTAGCCATACGTTTGTCATCTGTGTCTGTGTTCTCCCTTTGATTGCTCAGCTGGTAGAGTGGAGGACTGTAGTACGTCCCTGTTTCAGTCCATTTTCAACCTTAGTGGTTTTGCAGCAAACACAAATACCTTCTCAGTTTATGCATGTATGCATAATGTAGGTACATTTTAAATGGGAATTGATTTAAATTTATTTACTTTTTTTTTTGAGAATTAGATTTTCCCAGGTGCATCTGAAACTGGGGCTGGGAATGACTGCCATGGGGGATTGTAGTCCTTCCTTTCCACTTAACACAAAGTGTTTTCCTCCCTCCCTCCCTCCCTCCCACCCTCTTCTTTCCTTCTTTCCTCCTTTCCTCCTTTCCTCCTTTCCCCCCTTTCCCCCCTTTCCCCCCTTTCCCCCCTTTCCCCCCTTTCCCCCCTTTCCCCCCTTTCCCCCCTTTCCCCCTTTTCCCCCCTTTCCCCCCTTTCCCCCCTTCCCCCCTCCCTCCCTCCCTCCCTCCCTCTCTCTCTCTCTCCCTTTCTTTCCTTTCCAGCTTCGAGGCATGCGGGATCTTAGTTCCCCGACCAGGGATCAAACCTGAACCCCCTGCAGCGGAAGTGCGGAGCTCCTAGTCAAAAATCCTTACTCCATAGTCAAATTTGTGTGAATGTCCTTCACATGCTGAACTGTACACTTGGAAATGGTTAAGATGGCAGATTTTATATTATGTGGATTTTATCATGGTTAGAAAAAAATACTTTGTGTGTGTGTCTTTGTGTGCATGTAACTTAATTATTTTCAGAGTATGTTTTGAATACACTGTAAATACTTCAGAAGCCCTCACTATCTTTACCTTATAGATGAGGAAACTGAGGCTCAGAGACTTGGATGCCAAGCGAAGAACACACAGCCTTTTTTCTCAAAGGAGAAAAGATTAAGATTTTTTTTTCTCTCTATCAAAAAACTTTTTTAATGCTAATGAAAGCAATAAATATTTCCTAACCCTCTTTGAGATAAATTTGGCATGTATCCCTCTGCCTATGTATGAATATTCTTTTTTTTTTTTTTTTTTTTTTTGCGGTACGCAGGCCTCTCACTGCTGTGGCCTCTCCCGTCGCGGAGCACAGGCTCCGGACGCGCAGGCTCAGCGGCCATGGCTCACGGGCCCAGCCGCTCCGCGGCATGTGGGATCATCCCGGACCAGGGCGCAAACCCGTGTCCCCTGCATCGGCAGGCGGACTCTCAACCACTGCGCCACCAGGGAAGCCCTACTGCATGATTTTTAATGGCTGTATAAGATGCCATAACATAATTTATTTAATCAGTTCTTTAAATGTGGGGCATTTAGGATGTTTCTACATTTGCTAATATAAAGCATGATATGATGAACTTCCTTTTATATAAACGTTCAGAGTAAGGGATTACATGTTTTTAAGGATTTTTCCTTTCTTCTTGTATTTTAAAAGTGTTAATTCTCTGTTGGAGTCACTTCCACCAGATCTAAAGAGTTGCTCTATCTCTGTCACACATCTCCATTAAGAGCTCTGTGGTGAAAAGGATATGATGCTTTTACTGAACTTTCTTATCCTAGCACGTGCTTCAGTCGTTCAAGGAACTTGAAAGAATACTTTTCTTCCTTTCCCTTACTCCACCCCATCTTTACTCCCCACACTTACTGTAAAGTGGTAGTAAAATGAGAATTAAAAGTCACATAAATCCCACCAACAAAAAAACCGGAAACAAACAAAAAAGTATTTTATCGAATTATATTTGATATACAATGTTGTGTTAATTACTGCTATACAGCAAAGTGATGCAGATATACATATTTTTCATATTCTTTTTCATTATAGGCTATTAAAATATATTTAAAATAGTTCCTTGTGCTATTCAGTAGGACCTTGTTGTTTATCCATCCTATACATAATAGTTTGTATCTGCTGATCTCAAACTCCCAATCCATCCCTTCCCCCCTCCCCCTTGGCAACCACAAGTCTGTTCTCTATGTCTTTGCGTCTGTTTCTGTTTTGTAGATAACTTCATTAGTGTCATATTTTAGATTCCACATATAAGTGGTATGACATTTGTCTTTGTCTGGCTTTCTTCACTTAGTATGATGATCTCTAGGTCCACCCATGTTGCTGCAAGTGGCATTATTAAATTTTCTACTTATTAACAATATTATTCAGTTGGTTATGGTTAAGTATTTAAAGGAGCCTAAGTTTACTGCATTTTTTGGACCTAATTCATGTGAAAAAGAGAAAAATTGTAAAAATGGATTTAGAATGAAATTGTTCTGACAAGTTGAAAAGAAGTCTGTTTACAGTGTGAGTGTTACAGGCTGAATTGTGTCCCCCCAAATTCATATGTTGAAGTGCTAACCCCCAACACCTCAGAAAGGGACTGTGTTTGGAGACTGGGTCTCTAAAAGAGGCAGTTAATTTAAAATGAGATCATTAGCGTTGGCTCTGCTCCAGTCTGGCTGGTGTCCATGTAAGAAGAGGCGACTAACATACAGACAGAGAGAAGACCGTGTGAGGATGCAGGGCGAAGGGGGCCGTTGACAAGCCAGGGAGAGAGGCCTCTCACAGCCTGTGACTCCTTCTAGCCTCCAGAACTTAAATAATTGCTGTTGTGTAAGCCAGCCAGTCTGTAGTCCTCTGTTCTGGCCACCCTGGCAAACCAAGATGGGGGGTACTTGTTAAAATCACGTGTGGGCCTGCACCCTCATCTTGAGTCTCATCCCGATGCCCCCCGTGGGCATCTGGACGCTGGCGCTGGTCGGGACAGACTGGATCCAGGTGTCCAGAGGCAGACCTCCAGGTGCAGCGTCCGATGGGCCATCCCGGCTCCCTTGGGCCCCTCTCTCTCAGGGTGGTCGGTTTGGGTGACTCGCACACGTAAGACGAATGGAACGGAAGGCTGGGTCGTCCTCCGTGGGCCTGGCGCTGTTCTGCTGTTTGTGTTTTATGGGTTGAAGTCAGGGCTGGAAAGAGAATGTTCCTGCAGTGAAGCACTGCTTTCCTCCGTCTGATCACTGGGTCCCTAAGGTCTGTTTCTGGGAGCCACGTCTCCTCGCTGGATCTCATCTGTGATCACTTTCATTCATATTTTGGGCTCAGTCGACACCACATATGCTAGCAGGTGATAAGTTATTTATCATAACATGTTTTATTAAAGGACAGAGCATAACCTTCTCTCCAAGAGCACAAGTGGATGTGTTAGGCCATACGTGTTCTTAAAAGCAGAGGCCGTGCGGTGTAATGTTTATTTTTATGGTCCCTGAGTCCTGTCTCCCCAGTTTGCTTTATATCCTTCAGCAAATTTATCAGCTTCTCTGACCCTCAAGTTTCTCACCTATAAAATGGTTTAATAGTAGTTTTCTTATCACAGGGGCATTGGGAGGATTCATGAAGTAATTTCTTTATGGCCCTTGTCACACTGCCTGACACGTAGTAAGTCCTTTTATTATGTTACTCAAACATCACATCCAAAAGTACCTGAGGAAATACGGTGGTTGGGAAATGCACTTGAAATTCCAACAACCCCGGACTGTTTAGCTCCACTTAAATTTGTGTCAGAAATGGTAGCTGACTCATCTTTGAAATGCAGAGTTGTTATGAGTCTGACAAGAGGCAGTGCATGTGAAGAGTTTAACCCGTGCGTGGAATCTTGTAAGTGCTCGTGAATGGTGGCTCTAAATGTACAACGTCAAGGTGGGTCTGAGCTTGGTTTGGGTCCGGCTCCTCCACTGAGAGGCTCTGTGACCTTAGGTGAGTCTCTGAAGCTCTTTAAGCCGCCGTTTCTTCACTGGTAAAAGGTAAGCAATAGTAGAACTTACTTAGGTTTGTTGTGAAGCTAAGTGCGCTCTGTGGGGCTTTGTATCATCACTGTTGCGTTGCTGTAGTTGTTGCTTTTCCCCTGATTGGCTCTCTAAAATATATAGTGGCTAATGAGGGATGAGGGCTTTTCAGAATGGAGTTCGGAGTGGCTGTGAGAACAATCCGTGTGGTACCTATGTGGCCCCACTGATTGCCAGGCGACCTGGAGCTCTGTGTGGCTTTCTCTCCCCTCGCGCTGTGCACATCCCTCCTCATGCTGTGGGCTACAGCCAAGCAGGTGACCGTCCTAGATAGAAGGCCAGTTCGGCAGGCCAAAAGAGGAAAAAGGAGCTTCCTTTTTCCGTTAGAACCTACAACTACAGATTTAAATTGGGGTGTGTGTGTGTGTGCGCACGTGCGTGCGCTCATGTTTAGTTAGTGAGACCACTGTAACGTGTATAGGTGGTGTGTAGGAGACGTGGTACTGACTTGTAAGGGTGGCAACAGAAAGGATGAATAACCCAGAGAGGTGAGGCTCATGCAGTTTGCAAAATGCAGACAGAGCAACAACAGCATCTTTTGGGGGGTGTATTTAGGTCAAGGAGAAAAATGAAAAGGGATTTTTTAGCTTCTGGTGAAATAGGAAAAGGAAGAAAGCAGATGTTTTTGAGTACCAGCTTAGAGCCAAACACTGTGGCTGGCATTTTACAAAAATTCTCTCATTCAGAAATAATGCCATTTGCAGCCCCATGGATGGACCTGGAGGTTATCATGCTACGTGAAGTAAGTCAGACGGAGAAAGACAAATACCATATGATATCACTTATATGTGGATTCTAAAAAAAAAAAATGATACAGTTGAACTTATTTACAAAACAGAAACAGACTCACAGACTTAGAGAACAACTTACGGTTACGGGGGGAAAGGCTGAGGGGGGAAGGATAGGTTGGGAGTTTGGGATTGGCGTGTACACACTGCTGTATTTAAAATGGATAACCAACAAGGACCTACTGTAGAGCACAGGGAACTCTGATCAATAATCTGTAATAACCTAGATGGGAAAAGAATCTGAAAAAGAATAGATACATGTATATGATGACCGAATCACTTTGCTATACACCTGAAACTAACCCGACATTGTAAATCAGTTATACTCCAATATAAAATAAAAATTAAAATTCTCTCATTCAGTTTAAGAGTCACTGAAGATGGAAAGAGAAAACACCCAACTCCTGTTTTGCTCGTGTTTTTTCTTGCTCGGAGAAGGCTGTAAAAAAACTTACTTGTAAGAGATTTGAAGCCCAGGAAAAGTATGGAGAAAGTAAACTTTCCTGATGTGGACAAATTAATTCCTAAGATGTTTTCAGAATTTGTAGTGGAGATTGCCAAACCATTGTCCTGAGTCATTGAGGAACTACAGCAAAAGGAGAGGTAGCAGAGGACAGAGAACTGAATCCCACAGACTTTCGATTGGGGTTTTTGATTTTAGTCTCAGATGAAATTCTGGACTGTTAATCAAATGTTTGTTCTGTGGGAAGGGGCAGCAGTAATCACCAGAGTCCATCATGGGGTCACTGAGACAAGCGTGGCAGGAGACCTTGTTGGTTTTGTAAGCAGCATCATTACACTGGGAACATGAGCAGAATGTTGGAGCCGTGGGATAGATGGATTCAAACAGGGTGTACTTGATAAAGTCTCTTGGTTTCCTCGTGGGCAAAAAAGGAGCGAGCTATCGGGGAAAGTATAATGGATGATGGTTCATTAATATGGAGACAAAACGAGTTCAGTGGCTGTTTCCTCAAAGCACTGGTTGGTGGGTCACCCTCCAGGGGGAAGCCTGCCTTAGCCCATTTTGGGGGGGTCAGCATTTTCATCAGAGCCCTGAATGAGGCACTGAAAAGCTGATCAGATTTGTGGAGCATTTAGGGTTCATTCATGTTAGATGCCAGAAACGGGGGGTTGCATTTGACCGTCAGGGATGCTGATGGCGATGATCCGGTCAGGAGGGAAGAAAGTGAGAGGTGAGGGTCACTTTAGCAGTGAAGTCCCTTCATGTAAACTGCTGATTTGCAGTGAACATTGGGTTTCTAAATAAGGAAAGAACAGGATTATGATCTTTCCGTTTCAAAAGATGAAAGCTAAAACGGAACATGCACAAAAATGATGGCATATGTAGGATGAATAAAGACTTATTCAGCAAATTCTATGATCCTAATTAAACGATAGGAGAAGCAGTTAGCTAAGTTTCTTTTAGGGCTGCTGCCTGATTTTTGTTAGGGATTACAGAAGTACTGATTTCTGTGATTGCAAACAGGTTTAAGCTATCTGTAAATGTGTCATCACCTTCTCGAATAATTTTTATTGAAAGTTAACAGGTTTTCTCTTCAAATATTTTTTACAGTGAAAACCTTATGTATATAAGGGCTAAACTAAAATTTCTAGACTCTGAGATGAAAAGACATTTGTATCTTCCTTGAAGTTTCTTCATGAACAAGTGTCAGTGTTATAGTAGTTGTATATAACACAGTTTGTGTGTGTGCCTTTTGTATTAAACAGTGTGCTTCTATCCGCTGTAGTTCAGTGACTTTCAAACTTTTGGGGCTGTGACCCAAAGTGAGAACGACATTTTGCATGGTGATTCAGTCTGCGTGTGCATGTGCGCGCGTGCGCGCGCGCACACACACACACACACACACACACCCCCCACACAGAACTGAAACAAAAGCTTGTGATAGAATTCTCATACTTTCTGCTGTATTTGATTCTATTCTGTTATTATTTATAAATACTGATGGAAGAAGACCCCCTCTATTGATTTTTTGTTGTTGTTGTTGTTGTATGCGGGCCTCTCACTGTTGCGGCCCCTCCTGCTGCGGAGCACAGGCTCTGGACGCACAGGCTCAGTGGCCATGGCTCATGGACCCAGCCACTCTGTGGCATGTGGGATCTTCCTGGACCGGGGCACGAACCCATGTCCCCTGCATCGGCAGGCGGACTCTCAACCACTGCGCCACCAGGGAAGCCCCCCTCTATTGATTTTTATCACTATTTTTAAAGCGCTGCTCTAGCAGAGCTTCAAAACATGTTTCAATGCTGTTGTTCCTTTCTTCCAAGGAGAAACTGTTTTATGTTACCGTCTCATACTGCATCATTATAAATGATGTCAAGTGAAATACTTCTAGAGAGCAAGGATTTTACAGATGGAGAGCAGTTACAGCAAGTGGTGGTGCATGGCCAGGAAACAAGCTGGAGTCTGGCCACTGGCTTATGGTTCATTTGTGATGACTTGCCCCAAAGCTGTCAGGCACCTTATGTCTGGAAATTAGGAGAAAATATTTACTTACACTGTGTTCGAGTTGGAAGGAGTTGTAGACGTCACCTGTTACAACTTCTCTTTCGGTGCAGGGTTCACTTTTGTGGTATCCTCACAATTGACTAGTCAGCTTCTGCTTGATTACCTTCAAAAATGGGGAGCTCACTGCCTTAGGTTTCTATTGCTGCTACAATGAATGACCACAAATTGAGTAGCTTAAAACGACACAAAGTTGTTACCTTACAGGTCTGTAATTCTTAGTTTGAAATGGGTCTTACTGGGCTAAAATCAAGGTGATGGCAGGGCTGCATTCCTGAAGGCTCTAGGAGAGAATCTGTTTTCAAGCCTTGTCCAGCTTGTATAGGCTGCCTGCATTCCTTGGCCCTGGTCCATCTTCAAAGCCAGCAATGGCCAGTTGAGTCTTTTTCACATCCCGTTACTCTGACTCTTAAACCTTCAGCTTGTGTCTTCCTCTTCAGAAGGACCTTTGTGATTATATTTGGGTCCACTTAGATAATCCAGGATAATTTCTTTATTTTCAGGTCAGCTGGTTAGCAACCTTAATTCCACCTGGAACCTTAATTCCCCCTTGCCAGGGAAAGTCACACATTCACAGCTTCTGAGGATCAGAACGTGGGCATTTTGGGGGCCATTGCTATGCCTACCACACTCACTATCTCCTGAGTCTAGTCCCTTCTGTTGTCTGACAGCTCTAATTTTGGGTAACACATGTCACTCAATGACTTCTATTCATGCAGCAGGTGAGTTTTTAAAAGTCGCATAAGGAAACCTGGAGATTTTTAACTTGGCGAAAACCAGCAGTGTTGAATGCTGAGACTGAGAGAAAACTGTGGTAGAAACTAATTCATAGGAAGTAAGGTCTCTCTCTACTGGCTGTGACTTTAACATTTGTAGACAGAAGTATTTACCAGGAAGAGGAGAAACGATGAATCTTGAATAAAGAGTCCAGAGAATCTGTAAGACATTGGGCTGGTTAACATCCTAGTTGCACTGTTTGACTTGGTTGATGTGGGGAAGGTATTTTAAAGGTGGCTGCCACCAGGCCCAGAGGTTTGGTTGGTTTTGAGTACTTAGAGGTTCTTGGACCATTCTGGTTATATTAGAGATTCTACTGCTAAGCCCTGTGAGCTCAGTCTGCTGTCTGTAACTCTCAGCCACAGAGGAGAAAAGTGATGACTTAATAAAGGCTGTTTAAAAAACAGAAGACGTTGCAGGTTTGGGGATTTAACAGATTTTCACTCTGTTAACATTGAAACTACAACAGCTGAGTAACCCTTTGAGATCATCTACTAGTATGGGAATGCCTTCATTTTTGAAAGATGAAAATTTAATTATAGACTGGAAACAGTGATATAAAAGTATTAGCAATACTGTCCCTATGCTAATTTCCTTAAGCGAATTTAGAAAAATTATCAAACTGAGTGAAAAGTCAGTTTAGACACAGGCTTTCAAATTAAGGTTTTTCACATTTGTGAGAAGGAAAATACACATATGAAAGGAATTTGACTTTTTGCTCTGCTGTCTATTTTGGTTTTAATTTAGCATGGGCAAGAAGAAACCTTTGTTGCTTACAAATGAAAATAGCCCTTTAAAAAATGTCACTTTCTCTAATGTACAAAATAAAGTACATATTGCCAAAAAAACCCCCCAAACAAACAAAAAAAAACATGTGGCCACCATGGAGGTGCCCCTCAGCTCTCCCTTCTGGAGAACCTGCTATGAGAGAGTAGTTGGTGAAAACTTCAGCTGTTGGACCTTCAGGTACGCTGTAGGGTTCATGCCATCCCACCTTGCCCTGGGCTGCTCCCATCCAGTGACTGTCTGGTGGAGGGATTAGAGCTGGGCTGTTCGAGCCTGTGCAGGACTCCTCTGATCGATAGCCTTTGCTTTCCCTTCCCTTCCCCCATCAGCCTTGCCAAGACTTGCTCTGAGGCTCCTCCTCCCTGGATCCTCCTTCCTTCCCTCCGTCTTTCACAGGTGTCAGACTTGCATTTGGGTGTGCATGTTCTCCCTGCCTACTCCTGCTTCGTTTCCCCTTCATCCTTCATGGGTTTCTCCCCAGAAAACTGCTTGCATGTCTATTTCTGTCTTGGTGTCAGTTCCTTGGAGGACCTGAACTGGTATAGGTGTGAAGAATGATGGAATGAATTTTCAGATCCCTCAGGAAGTTGTTCCATTTTCCCTTGTGCTATGGTTGACCAACTTACCCAGGTCTGCCTGAGACCTTCCAGGTTTTAGCACTGAATGTTCCATGTCCCAGCACACTCAATCCTGGGCAAACCAGGACAGTTGTCCACCCTAGTTGTGGTACGTCTATATGTATCTAGTAATTGACATTTCCAGTCTTTCTCCCAAAGAATTTGGAGTAGCTCTCAATTGGGGACTCACATAAGTTAATGCCAATAAAATTGAATCAGAATCAAGCAAAGGAGGAAGCAAGTATGCTAACCATAAGCACTGATCTATTTGGGGGAAACATTGTTTTTCTTGGCTTTAAATTCGTGAAGGAATTTCTCATGGGACTTCGTTTAAGGACGGTGAGTAATATAAACAGTGTCCTTGGCAGGAGTTCTTCAGTTAATGCAAAAATGTTTTTCCTGTGGCCCTTTCTTTTAGAGATCTTTGATAAAAACCAAGGGTATGATATCTAGGTGTGCCTTGGCGTTGTTGATTTTATGAGGTTCTCAGTTAATGAAATACAAATACATAGTGTTCTGCTCATCAAGAGTTACCCAAGGAAAATGCTTTGAGCATCAGGAGGAGTGGATGCATGTACATTCTTATCCCTTAGAAAAGCAGATCTCAGAGAAGAAGAAATAGGCTCAAAATTTGCTCCTATTAAAGCTGTCTAATTACTTCATGCCCTTGAAATTTTCCATAAGTGACAAATGTAACAGCAGAATGGTGGAAAACATACAAATACCTGTTTTTAGGTGTAAATTTTGTTGTTTTGTTTCTGTCAGACCCCAAACTTGGAGAGGATGATGTGTGGACTGCAAGAGAAAAGATATGGAAGTTTAAAGACCACAGCATTCATTTATTCAACAAATATTGATTTGTTGGATTCTGGTCAGGGTGCTGGAGATAGACCAATGAATAAAATTTCTTCTCCTATGGACCCTGTATCCTGGTGGGAGGAGATAGGCATGAATAAATAAGTTAACTAGTAAAACAGATGTAAGATGGCAAAACGTGCTGCGGAGAAAAGTAAGGCAAGGAGGGAAATGTTCGATAGGATCCTTGGGGAAAGGCCTCCTGAGAACGTACCTTGAACAGATGAGGGAGTAGGCCAGGTGACCATATGGGCGAAAGGCTTTCCAGGTGGAGGAATTAACTAGAGTGAGGTTCTTGAGGCAGGTGCTGGCCTGGCATGTTGGAGTGATAACAGAGAGGACAGTGAAGCTGGAACAGAGTGAATATAAGGGGGTGGGGGGGAGTAGGAGTTGAGATCAAAGAGGGGCAGCAGGGCAGACCATGTAGGACCTCCTAGGCCGTTATCTGTGAATTTGAACTATTACTCTGAGTGAGATGGGAACCATCAGAAGTCTTGAGCAGAGGAGTGATTTATCTGACTTACATTTTAGCAAGATCACTGTGGCTGCCGGAAGGGACTAGATGAGAGGGGTTGAGGGTCAGAATGGGAAGGGCCCAGGTAGAACCACAGAGGACAATTGAGAGGCTATTGCAGTAATCCAGGTGAGAATTGGTAGTGGCTTGCATCTGGGTGGTAGCAGGGGCAGTGGGAGAAGAGGTTGGATTTGGCATATATCTTGAGTATAGCGATAACAGGACTGGATGTCAGATACAAGTAAAAAGGTATTATTAAATACGACTTCAAGGTTCTTGGCCTAAGCAATTTGAAGGATGGAGTTACCATTTTCTGGAGTGAAGAAGAGTAAAGGAATAGTAGCTTTCAGTGGGAAAAGAAAGATTGCATTTGGACTTGTTAAGTTTGAAATATTGTTTAGACATCCAAGTGCAGATGTAGAACAGGTCATTGGATATCTGACTACTTCTCACCTCCATTGCAACCCTTTTGGTCCAAGGCTCTGTATTCTCTCATCTGAATTACTTTGGTAGCATCCTAGCTGGTCTTCTTGCTTTTGTCCTTTCCCTGCTTTTGTCTTCCACACAGAAGCCAGAGTTATTCCATTAAAACTTAAGTTAGAAAACTTTTGCTTCAGGTATTGGTAGACAAGGTAATTTGGGCCCTCTCTTCTGCTGAGAACAACCAAGGAAATCGGATGAAGTATTTAGAAAACGTACTTGAAGGCATGAAATAGCTAATAAGGTGGCAAAGAAGTACTGGCCATGATTTGGGAAATCTAGAGAGATGAGCCTGACGTTTGGAGCTGTATCTTCTGGGGTTGTTCACTTAGTCTAGAAAATAGTGCTGAGATACTAAGAAGCAGTTTTGAGTGATTTAACAGGGTATGAGAGAAAAGTTGGAATCCATAGCTTGCTAAAGGGATATCAGTTGTGCTTGAGGTTGGTTCCCTAGAGGACTAAACAGGGAAAAGAATGAACTGGAAATAGACCAAATAGACTGGCTACCATAGGGTCTTAAGGGCTCACTAAAAATCACCTCTGTACCTGATATTAGATTAAGATGATCCTGGATTATGATCACGTATCTGCAGAAGCAGATGTTAGTCTTCTCTGGAAAAACGTAACATCATAAGCCTCAAATTTTTTATGCAAATAAATTTTTGGGTACAATTTTCCTGTCAGACAGAAATCTAAACTAGCCCAGCTTATCACTGGTAGATGGGGAAGGAAGTATTGAGAAAGCCCCACCCCTGAGACACATACACAGGGAAAAGACTGAGGCTGGAGTAGAGAAATGAATAAGTCTCTTGTTTCCACTTTGAGCTTCTACCAAGTGAAAAGCCACAGTATCACATCACTTGGGGAGAAGCAGAAGAATGGAGAAACATGGCCTCTGGCACAGCCACGAGTGAAGGTGGAGAGGTAAAACTGCGAAAAGACACTCCAGGCCTCACACTAAGCACAGGTACTAACAGCTCTCCGCTGGAGGAATCTGAAGTCTGTGGAGCATTGAAGGTAACTACAGGAACAACAGAAGCCAAACCCAGTTTAACTATAGACCAGATTGACTCCCTACACTAATGGCCCTGATAGAAGAAAAGGTGTGTGCATTTCTGATGTTAATAGTATTCAGTTTGGTTCTTTTTTTTTTTTTTTTTTTTTGCGGTACGCGGGCCTCTCACTGTTGTGGCCTCTCCCGTTGCGGAGCACAGGCTCCGGAAGCGCAGGCTCAGCGGCCATGGCTCATGGGCCCAGCTGCTCCGCGGCACGTGGGATCCTCCCAGACCAGGGCACGAATCTGTGTCCCCCGCATCAGCAGGTGGACTCTCAACCACTGCGCAACCAGGGAAGCCCCAGTTTGTTTCTTTTAAGCAGAGTGGCACTCAATAAAAAAAAAATTACAAGGGAAACAGAAGAGGCTGGGGGAGGGGAGAGGAAAAGACCCATTGTCAAGAAGTAAAACAGTCAATAGAAGCAGATAAAGAGATGGCCCAACTATAGGAACTATTGGACAGGGACTTTAAAAATAACTATGATTGGGCTTCCCTGGTGGCGCAGTGGTTGAGAGTCCACCTGCCGATGCAGGGGACACGGGTTCGTGCCCCGGTCCGAGAAGATCCCACATGCCGCGGAGCGGCTGGGCCCGTGAGCCATGGCCACTGAGCCTGCACGTCTGGAGCCTGTGCTCTGCAACGGGAGAGGCCACGGCGGTGAGAGGCCCATGTACCGCAAAACAAAAAACAAACAAAAAAACCTATGATTAATATGTTAAAGGATCTAAGTGGAAAAGGTAAATTATAGTGATGGGGAATTTTATGAGAGAGATAGAAACCCTAAGAATGAATCAACTAGAATCGCTGAAAATGCAAACATAGTATCAGAGATGAAGAATTTTTTTTTCACAGGATGGTAGGCAGCCTCCAAGGTGACCCATAATCCCTGTTTCCTAGTGTTCATACCTTTGTGTATTGTCTTCACATACTGACCAGGGATAATCTGTTACCAATGGAATGTTGTAGAAATAAGTGTGTAACTTTTGAGGTGACATCAGAAAATATATTGTGGCTTCAGCCTTGCGCTCCGCTTGGTCCCATGTTCTGGGGGAAGCCATCCCACCTTGTGATGAAGACCTATTAAAGCAATCTGTAGAAGGGCCCATGTAAAGAGGAACTCTGGTCTTCTACCAACAACTGGTACTATGTGAGTGAGTCATCTTGGAAGCATATCTTCCAGCTCTGGCCAGTCCTTCAGATGATGACAGTCCTGGATGTCATATTGATAGCAACCTCATGAGAACTCTTGAGGCAGAATCATCACCTATGGTGTTTTTTGAATTCCTGATCCACAGAAATTGTGCATTAAGCCATTGAATTTTGGGTTGATTTATTATACAGCAATGGATAACTAATGCAGATGGGCTTATCAACAGACTGGACACTCCAGAGGACAGAAACAGTGAACTTGAAGATAGGTTTGATAGAAGTCAAACTAGAGCACAAAGAATGAAAAGTATGGAAAAACGAAACAAAAGAGAACAGCACATCTGAGACAGGTGGGACAGATATCAAACATATACAGTTGAACTCATAGAGGGAAAAGAGAGATAAAGGTGCAAAAAATATGTTTAAAAATAATGGGTAAGACCTTTCCAAAATTAATGAAAGACAGCAACCTACAGATCCAAGAAGTTTGGAGAACCCCAAGCAAGATAAATACATAAGAAAATACACCTAGGCCATAATAGTGAAACTGTTGGGAATCAAAGATGAAGAGAAAATCTTGAGAGCATACAGAAAAAAAAAACTATTACAAACAGAGGAATAAAGGTAATAACATCTGCCTTCTCATAAACTGTCCAAACCAGAAGACAGTGGAGTGATAACTTTAAAGTAATGAAAGAAAAAAACCCTGTCAAGCCAGATGCTTTACCTAGATAAAATGTCTTTCAAAAATGAAGATGAAATGAAGACATTTTCAGGCAAACAAAAGCTGAGGAAACTCATTACTAACAGACCAGGAGTATAAGAAATTTTAAATGAAGTTCAACAGGCAGATGGAAAATGATTAACAGATGGAAGTTTGGATTTACATGGCAGAATGAAGAGTGCTGGAAATGGTAACAATGTGGGCAAATAAAAACAGACATTTCCCTCTAATTTTTGATCTTGAAAAATAATTGGTTGTCTAAAGAAAAATAACAGTCTATTGTGGGGTTTTTAGCATATGTAGAAGTGAAGTATGTGACAGCAATAGCACAAAGGGCAGGAGGTTGCAAAGGGGAGTGTACTGTACCTTATGTGAAGCAGAATAATATAAGCATCCTCCTTTTCTAATCCATAATGTTTTCTCCATTTTGCTCACTGTCTCCCTAATTTATCCAATAGCTGCATGAAGGCAGGTTTTTTTTTTTTTTTTTTTTAAACTATTCTCTGCTGTGCCTTCAGTGCCTGTGCCTGGCCTAAAATACCTGCTTAAAAATACTATTGACTGAAAATATAGATGAGATTAATGAATCTGGAGATCAGAGGAGCAGTCTGGACCAGGGATGTATGGTAGGGCATTAGACTTGACGGTGAGCACCGAGGTAAAAATGATGACAGGAGGAAGGGTGGAATCCCGGAGATGAAGAGGACTCAGCAGAGGACTGGAGGAAAAGCAGGAGATTGTGGTGGTCTGAAAACCTACCGAAGAAAATCCTTCAAGGAAGATGCGACTGAAATTAGTCACATAGTTCCAGCCAGTTTTCCTAAGCCCTTTACATATAATAACGAATATCATCCTGACAACAATTTCTATGAGATACTATTATTATCACCCTCATTTTACAGATGAGAGATTAACAGCTTCACCCAGGGTCACCCAAGATGTAAGTGGAAGAGCCAAGATTTGAACTCAGGTAGTGTGGCTCGAGTCTATACTCCTAGCCACTTTGTCGTGCTGCCTCCCGTCTAGGTTAAGTGCTGCTGCTGAAGTAACATGGTGATTGAGAATTGGGTTTATCACTGTGGAGCTTATGGGTGAGCTTGACATAGGGTGATGGGGTGAACTTCTGATTACAGTGGTACAAAAGCAAATGGAAGGAGAAGAATTGAGTATGGACAGCTCTTAACAATTTTGGCTTTAAAGGAAAGGAGAAACATGGGGTGGTAACTGGATTGGGAAGCAGGGTCAAGAGAATTTTAAGATGGGAGGAATCCAAGCATACAGGTATGCTAACGTGAAGGTTCTAATTGATAGAGGACATTTGATGATGCAGGAGAGAGAGGGGAGTAATGTCCTTGAATAGGACAAAGAAGGCATAGGTGTTTCTAGCTGAGGGTTGGCCATAGCCAGGAGCGAGGACAGTCATGCATATAAAAGGAAGGCAGAGAATATGGGCACAGATGCAGTTAGGTGAGTGAGTGTGGTGAGAGCTTGTGCACTTTTTCTGATCGCTTCTATTTTCTTAATGAAATAGTAGGCCTTGTCTTCCATTGAGAGTAAGGCTTGGGAAGATGTTGGAGTTCTAAGGAGAGAGGAAAAAGGAATGGTGTGAGATGGTGTGAGATTGAACAGGGAAAAATCCAAGGATTCCCTCTGGTCCCACTTAGTGTTCAGGTCCATTTGGGCTGTTAGCAGGGATGGTTTTGTCAGGCAGGTAGAGGGAAGGTAGGGAGGACAGGGAACTGAGGGTATATACCAGGTCGGGATGTGATCACGGCTTATGGACTGAAGCCGGGGGATGAGGGGAGTGAGGATTTTGGAGGAGTGGGGATGGGCTTGGGACACAGTGGGCTGGTGGCAGGATCAGGGATTGTAGATTTCAGGGGTGGGACAAGTCCTGCAGACAAAGTACTAGCAGAGATGCCAGTGGGATGCTTGAAAGTGAGATTCTGGAGGAGTTACACTTAGTAGGGTCTGAGGAGTGACCCTAGGTATGAGGGATGGAGATCTGGTGGAGAACAAGATCACTGGAAGAGAAGAAATCAAGAAAGTGATGGGCCATTTTCTCAGACGTGATAGTCTGTGATTTAGACCATTGGTTTAAAATGTGTTTGCAGACCACTTTTCTTACTTGAGATTTGATAGGAGGTAGTAAATGATTCGTCTAATCTGATAAAGACTGGAGTATTTTGCTCACGACCAGTTGAAACAGGAGGTTGGTTGAACTCTCTTAGGGAATGTGAGAAGTCTTCTATTCCCACTCGGAATGCCTTTATTATAATTTAGGCACAAGAAGAAAATGTGTAGAGCAGTGTGTATTTGAGCCTTTTAATACTGCCTGTTCAGGGTTGGATTACCCCTCGCAGGGCAAGTAGGCATTCCCCCAGGTGTTTGTGGAATGAGTGGGGGGTGCACCTGTGTGGGTGGTGGTCATCCTTTAGTTAGGAAAGGTAAGAAAGCACACGCCCCATTGGTTGCCCACGTTTCTGTTTGCAGCTATTAAATGTGTTTTCTTGGATTTGAAGTACCGAGCTCACTAGGATGACTTCTGTGTGATTTTTTAACTGGTTTTTCTGAGATTCTCTTTAATTATCGTATGTGTAAAGATGAGCAGGATAAAATAGAATTTAATACTTCCTTTCAAAGCAAGTGGTCAAAGGAACTCTCAAAAAATTTTTTAAATAAATTTATTTTAGTTATTATTTTTGGCTGTGTTGGGTCTTCGTTGCTGCACGGGGGCTACTCTTCGTTGTGGTGCGCGGGCTTCTCATTGTGGTGGCTTGTTGCGGAGCACGGGCTCTAGGTGCATGAGCTCAGTAGTTGTAGCACGTGGGCTCAGTAGCTGTGGCATGTGGGCTCAGTAGTTGTGGTGCACGGGCTTAGTTGCTCCATGGCATGTGAGATCTTCCCGGGCCAGGGCTCAAACCCGTGTCCCCTGCATTGGCAGGCGCATTCTTAACCACTGCGCCACCAGGGAAGCCCAGAACTATCAAAGTTTTTGATTCTATAATAATGATATGCTAATAAATAGCTGTAGAAGGTGCCAGGGACTGTCGTAAGTACTCCACATTCATTAACGTCGTCCGTCCTCAGGACACTTTGTGATGGTTTTATCATCCCTGTTCTGCAGATGGGGAAACTGAGTCATAAGGCTGGAAAGAGGCAGTCTGGGATTCAAACCCAGAGTTTGGCCCCAAACACTTTGCCCTGCTCACTGTGCTACACTGTCTCACTGTGGCAGGGAAAATGGAAATAGTGGAGCAGAGCCTGAAAAAGTGGAGGCGGAGTCCGGAAAACAGAAACCTTAGATCACTTTTCGTTGACAAGTAAGCTGTGTGCAGCATAGTTAGCATGCAAGCTCCCCGCGGTGGATGACTCATGCGCTCAATGCCTTATGTAAGGTTACTGAGTTACATTTAGTTTATTTTCAGGTATCTTCAAGAAATCTTAGCAACAGCAACCAAGGATGGCGTAGCATCACTTCTCAATTATCTTTGTGATATAATACCACGAGGCAACTAAGAAAAAAGTTCCTGTAATAGAATTTCATGGGGAACTGGGGTATCCTGTTGTTCTTCCGGCTGACACATTCCAAAGTCACACTCTTGGCCTCTCCCAGGTTCATTTTGCTGCTTGTGTTTTACATCGAGTTTGGATTTATGGCTTATGGAGGGTCCTTAATTTTGATGGATCTGTCTTTTGTACAGCCTTTGCTTTCATACCGTAGACCTGTGTGGCTCCGTCTAGAGGATCTTGCCTAAGCTGAATGCACTCTTGGGTTCAGCGTTGGCAACGTGAAGCAGACAGAGAGCAGAGCCTCTGCCCTGGAGGTGGGACCTGCAGGCGTACTGGCTTGTTACCGCCCCTCTACTTGGTCATCGGGTCCTGTGGGGGCCAGGGGAGCTGCCCTGGCCGGAGGTGGGCAGAAGCCCCACTCAGTTCATGCCGCTGTGGTCCTCCTGGTTCTTGGGAAGGAGAGATGCAAACAAGTAACTTACTAACATAACCGGAGTGGCCATGACAGACCACCGTTCTACCCTGACCCAAACCACCAGCTTTGCCAAATGAATTTAATTAATGCTCTTTGATGCAGTAATAGTTAAGCAGAAGCAATACTCTGCTACGTGCCTAGAATGCAGTTGCCGTGTAAAAAAGTCATGTGGAGTGTGGTATCGCTATAACACCGAGAGGTTCTTGGAAAAATATCTAGTGCTGGGCAGAGTTGTGTAAGGTGCTCAATAACCTTGGATTATCCCTGCTGTCACCTGTTTCCTGCAGGTACCTGGGCTGTGTGACAAGGGGCATGCTGGTCAGGTGGGCCTCTGTGAGCTCCAGGTGATAAAGGGCCAGATGAAACCTTTCCCTCTTTCCCTCCTCTTGCCTTTCCCTACCATATGGGTTGTCAGACTCCCAAGTAGCTTATAACGAGCACACCCCGCTTCCTCCGGCAGGTCCCGGGCAGGCTTGGCATCTTGCAGAGTGATGGTTATTTAGGATGTGTGCTCAATGCATTGGATCTTTCTAGAGCAGACTGTATGTGGGAGGGAGAAGTCCTGGGGGGGAGACAGAGGGTTTGCCTCTTCAAATATACTGCAATGTGAAAGCAAAGTTATGGTTCTCAGTGCATCAAAGGTTATAGATTGGTGGTTAAAAAAGGATGCTGAGTAGAATATTCTAGACCTCTCTAGAATATTTTAGATCCTGGTAGCCAGTGGTCATAATCTTAATGCTTATGGTCTATACTAGGGACCTTGCAAATTTTTACTTTGCTTTGTGAATCACCAAGTAACATAATTTTGTGTGTGTGTGTGTGTGTGTGTGTGGTCTCTGTTGTAACCACTAATTTCACTTTCCTTAAAGCACGATTCTTTGCCCATAGGAAGTAGTAGGCATCTGAGTCAGCGAGGCTGGGGAGCATTCTTTCTGCCTGCCCGTTTTCTTTAGCACTTTGTTGCCTAAGTTTGTTTTGCTAGGCTGACCTTTAGTTAGGTTCGGACTCTAAAATAATTGACTAGAGAGCAGGTTCTGGGCTGCTAAGCAGTGTAAATAGTAAGGCTTTTAGTGGCTAATGTGAGATGTCGTTTATGCTGCTAATGATTTTTCCATGAGGAGAAAGAACAGGTGTGACCCTGGGGTTGTGCTCAGTTTAGAGTTGACAAGGATGTCAAGGAATTTATGATGTTGCAATTCATGAAATTTTCAGTAAATTGGCAACAAATGGTGTCTGCCAAAGGGGGGTTACTTGGAAAAATGGGTTATGTTCGAAAGCAATGATCTGTTTGTACAGAATAAATTAAGATGTACAGTGTGGTCTCCATTCAGATAAGTATGAAGGATCAAAGGAAGATAATTCTCTGTCAGCTTTGAATGGATTTTAAGCGATTTCTTTTCTAAAGCAAAATCTCTTACTTAATTACCAGTAAGTTTGCATGGCTAAAAATGTAATTTTTAACTTTTTTTATTGTGAAGTATAAAGTCTATAAAACAGCTATAAACAGTTAAATAAATAAGAAGTGGTAATAAATAATAAATAGTTAAGAACTGAATGCTTGTTTAATCACTACCCAAAATAGGACATTGGCAGCACCACAGAAACTCGTGTGTGATGCCCTTCCTGGAAAAGCACTGTCCTGGCTTTTGTGATAATCATTTATTTGCTTTGCTTTCTAGTTTTACCACTTTTGTGCTATGTACGATGTACATATCCCTGAGGTGTTTTTAAATTAATTTTGTTGTTCTTACTCATCTAATTCTGCTAGAAAGGGTAGGTAGTCTGGGAGACAAGATACTATTATTATTATTATTTCTCCACCCCAATCTAGTTTTGTCATTTAGAGTCTCTGGGCTTCTTTTCTTATATGTGGAAATAAGTGATGAGAGTTTTGATTAGGTTAGTGTTTTCAATTTTTTTTTAAGTTAAAATGAAGTTGTTTATGAAACACATACAAAAAATTAGTATTTATTTTGTAAGTTCAAATTTATAAAATTTACTCATTATGAAATCAAGAAATGAGAACACATTAGCACATTGGCAGTATTCGGTATGTTAAAATTCATAATCTGGAGGTTCCCTATTTTGAATGTAATTTTATTTTAAAGGTGTATAAAAATGGAATGTGAAGTAGCCAGTGAGCACATGAAAAGATACTCAACATCCTTAATTATTAAGGAAATGCACATCAAAACCACAGTGAGATACCACTTCATACCCACTAGGATGACTGGAATAAAAAAGACACATGTTGGCAAGGATGGGAAGAAACTGGAACCCTTGTACACACTGGTGACAATGTAAGGCGATGAAGCTGCTTTGGAAACAGCCTGGCAGTTCCTAAAAGGTTAAGCATAGACTTAACATATGACCCAGCAATTCCACTCCCAGTTATATACCCAAGGGAAATGAAAACCTGTATCCATACACAAACTTGTACATAAATGTTCAGAGCAGCATTATTCATAATAGCCAAAAAGTAGAAGAAGCCCAAGTATTCATCCATTAATGGACGGATAAACAAAATGTGGTATATCCACACAATGGAGTATTATTTGGTTGTAAAAAGGAATGAAGTACTGATCCATGCTACAATGCGGATGAACCTTGAAAACACAGTACTCAGTGAAAGAAGCCAGACACGCAAGAACCCCGTATTGTATGATTTCATTTATATGAAATGTCTAGGCACATCTGTTGAGAGAGAAAAAGTAGATTGTGGCTGCCGGGGGCTGAGGGTGATGGGAAGATTGAAGGGTGGCAGCTAAGAGGTACAGTATTTATTTTGGGGGTGGGAAAAATCTTCTGAAATGGGAGAAAGGTGATGGTTGCACAACTCTGTGAATGTGCTACAAACCAGTCACTTGTACACTTTAAATGTGAACTGTATGGCATATGCCTGTTGCCTGATGACCTTCTCTGTCGTACTTCTCAGTAGCTGTTGTGTTTTCAAAATATTTCTATTTCTATTCATTTTTTTATAAATGAGAGCAAAAGGTACTAACAGTTTCAAATAATTTCACAAATACTATCATACTTCGTTTGTAAGTAAGGAGGCCTTGACAGATGGACTTGCCGGCTGGCAGGTGGCGCTTGGTGATATGATAGCTCAAAATGTGTGTACAGAGATGCACATGAGTTCAGACTTGGGGAGAAGAAGGTGGTGTTTGTGTTTTGTTAGGTTTGTTTGAAAGCTGGACATGAAAATGTTGATGACTGCTTGGGTACAACATATATTTGAATGTGTATGTTTCTTTAATGAGTTTAATAAGTTTGAAATTTACTAGAATAAGAAATCAGAACCAAATGTTCATGGAAGCCTGAAGCACTGTTGTAGAATGTAATTTGTAAACACTGGATTAGATCATGGTTTTCATCTTTCATCTTTTATTATTTAGTGTAAAGCTACACACGAGTATGTATTTCTTTACCTCCATCCAGAAGACTTGATGAATTAATTTTTTTTTTTTTTTTTTTTTTTTTTTTTTTTGCGGTACGCGGGCCTCTCACTGCTGTGGCCTCTCCCGTTGCGGAGCACAGGCTTCAGATGCGCAGGCTCAGCGGCCATGGCTCACGGGCCCAGCGGCTCTGCGGCATGTGGGATCCCCCCGGACCGGGGAGTGAACCCGTGTCCCCTGCATCGGCAGGCGGACCCCCAACCACTGTGCCACCAGGGAAGCCCAATGGATTGATTTTTGTGCCAACTAAGTAGAGTAGCCATTTGTGCTTGATTATTTGCATGGAACAGTTTAAATTTATCTTTAGAGGTGATGCATAGCACAGACTTTTAAAATAAGCATATGCAAATTTATTATTAAACCAATTATCACAGATTAGGTTGTGATTAATTTTTCTCCACAGTGCTCTGTGAACCTGAATTTCCTCTCAAAAAATGTACAACACTGATGTTCCATCTGAGGGTGTCTGAAACACCCCACCGCAGAATCCAGTCAGCCACGGGTTTATTTGTATTCTTCTTGAGGAGACAGAGGACGCTGTTGGAGATGGTCTTGTTCAAATTTCTTATTTCCAAATAAACAGTTTGAAATTAGGGCCTCGTAGTTGGAATTTCTTGGTGAAGTCTGTAGGATGATTTTATGGATTTGGATTTAAGGTATATATATGTTATACTTTATATATTTAGTTTAAATAGAAAGGCTGTGGAAACCCATAGAATTTGAGTCTAGGCCGTATTTGTTCCTATGGAAGTGGATTAATTATTATAAGGTGGCTCTGAACTGTTAGAGCTGGGCTGGCTCACTTTGGCCCATAGAACATCATGTCTGGATTATCTGCATAACATCCTTTTTAATACCAGGACTTCACCTTTCCCAGCCTCTCAGTGTCCCCTGGATATGCGGAGCTAGGCTGAGTCTGTCTCTTCTTTCTTAGCAGCTGCATGTGGAGTGCCTGTGCTACCTTCCACTCCCTTGTGGAGATAGATTGCAAGTTTTAAATATCCTCCTGTTGATGGACATTTAGACTGTTGCCTTTTAAAAAACCTTCCTCTTAGGAAACAGTTCTGCAGTGCACAGTCTTGTTCACGTCTCCTTGTGCACAGCGTGGGAACATCTCCCAGACAGCGCTTAGGAATGGCTGAGTAATAAAGCTTGCACATATTTCATTTCTTTTTATTGTCTGATTGTACCTTCTAGAATTTCTAGCACCATGGTGAATGAAACAGTGTTGCTGAGTACCGTTAGCTTATTTTTGACTTTAAAGGGTGGCAGGTTCTGATGTTTCACCGTGAATTAAGATGTTTGTTGTTGGTTTTGGTAGAATGTTTTGGTCAGGTAAAGGAAATTCTCTTATTCCTTGTTTGGTAAGAAGTTTTTAAAACTATGAATGGTGCTTGAATCTTGTCAAATGCCTTTTTAGCCAATTTTGTTTTAATCCAGTCCTCCGAGATGTTTAAAATGGAGGCATCCCCTCCGAGACCCTACCGCCTCATAGTTATGGGATAGCCTGGTGGCCTCTAGTGACTTAAGTCTAACCTTTATATCCTGGGGAGGAGTCATGTAGCTTTAGGTTAACCACAGTCTCCCTGAGCACTTGTGGGATTTGCAATCAGATCCCTCCTTAAAGGAGGCCAATCAGATATATTCTTAACTAAGAAGCTCCTCACTGGAGACCCCTTCTGACCGCCCCGCCCCCGGCGTCACACTGACTGATCCTCTGAGCCCTGTCCTCAGCCTCTGGGCACGCAGGATGACTCCAGCACCCTACAGGGGAGGTGTGCACACCTGAGGGCTCCGAGCTCCCTTCTGTCTTCTGTTTCTTACACTCCTGTGTAGTCAGGCAGTTATTCCGGCACTTGTATGAAACCCTAGTGTTGGACACTTACTTACTCATGGACACAAAGTGGAATGCTGTATTTTTGGTACTATTTCATGTGTCAGTGTCCTGTACTCCAAAAGAAAGCACACAAAGGCTAAACAATGAATTAAGGAAATGGCCTCATGCTCCAGGTATCTCAGGTGAGTTTAAATAGTATTTCTGGGAGTGAACCCCAGGGAAGGAACCGACGTGGTAGGATAAGAGATACACTCAGTAATCTGGGGTGTACCACAGAGGCATGGAGGAAAGGGGACCTTATCAGCCACACTGGTAGAGTCCCTGCTGCCCTGTGATGGCGGGTCAGCTCGGGGGAGCATGCTGATATTTGGGGTAAAGAGGTTTCCCACGCTGCGGTCTTTGATCTCATCTGCTCTGTTGTTACAGAGTCCAGGCTTGTACTGCTTGCCACACGACAGGCCAGTAAACTGAGAGATGAGATGTTGGGGTAAGGAATAGCGACCTGATTCAGAAAGCTGGTGGACAGAGAAGATGGGGGACTCGTGTGCCAAAGAACCATCTTGCCTGAGTTAGAATTCAAGCTGCTTTTATACTAAAAGGGGAGGGAGTAAAGTCAAACCAATCTCCTGGTTCTGATCAGCCTCTGGAGGGGATGTGTTAATTTCTTCAGTCCCTCAGTCATTCACAGGTGGGCCTGGTCAGGTTGTTTCCTGTGAGCTACACAAAGGTATTTTAGCTTTACGCCCAGTACCTGGGAGGCACGGTTCCCAGAGATGGGCCATTATGTATAATTTAAGCTTACAGGCAATATCCCTTTAGTGATTAACTTGTACTAGAATACAAAGGCTCTTCCCTAATATACAACTGAGCTCAAGGTCAGACACACAGAAGAGGCTCTGATCCCCAGAGCTCCCTACCGACAGTTTATTTTATTTTATGCTCTCTCTGTTTCACTGGAAGCTGTGAATGGGGAGAGGATGTTGTAGGCATTCCACCTCTCAGTTATCTGCCACACAGATGAGGACCAGTGGTACCTTTGATTTCTGTCTGCCTCTCCCTCTCACCGGCTCCCTGCGGGTGAAGACACCCGCCAGCTCCAAGTAGATTGAGACTGTCTTCTGGATTCTTCCTTCCTTGAAGAGGGAAGGTTCTGTAGCTCCTTGGTGTGCTTAAACTGAACATTCGTGGTCTGTCTCGGGTGAGTAACTCCTAGTTCTGTGACAAGACATTTGTAAATTTGCTGAGGCACAAAAGTACCCACATTTCCCTATCATTTTGTTGTTTTGATTTGATGGTTCAGAAATGGAAATCGTTATGTAAAACATTCCTTTCAGGGTTTCTAGTGGCTTCTCACTGCATTTAGGATAAAACCCAAGCTCCCTCACATGAGCTACCATAACCTGCCTGTGTCTGTGATCTCATTCGGTTGTGCCTTGGTGCACTACGTTTCTCTAAAGCTTACCCGTCCTCAGCTCTGGGGGGCTTTTGCTTCCCAGTGTGGACTCCTGTAGCTCTTCTTTGGAAGAGATTCCTTTAGCAACCATAGCTGCTTTGCCTACGCAGCCAGTGCCTGCAAGTTTAGGTCCCTGTCTGCTGCCCACAACCCCGGTAACCCCGTCCAGTATGTGGGCGTGAAAGACAGCGCCCTTCTGAGGCAGAGCTTACTCTCCAGAGTTCCGCTGTGGAATCAGGGACGTTGGCTGCCATGCCCCTTTGTTTGGCTTCCTCCACGCCACCCCCCATCCCTATTGTGTTATCCACCACCTTACCTGCTTCCTGGGAGCATTTCCTTACTAATCCTCTTGCACGACGACTTCTCCTCCTAGGATCTGCTCCAGATTGGGTCTGCTCCAATCCGACCTAAGACCCAATTTCAATAGCCCCTTTCCAGCCACTGTCGGGGAAATAGAATGAACTCAAATCTTTCAATGCAGAAGCCCTTTGCACAAAGGGAATAGAGAAAACAGTTCTATTATTGAATAAGCATGAAACCAGAATGTGATGAGCTTCACAGGCAATCTGCTAAGACATTGCAAAGACAAAGAAATCTCACCCTTTTCTGTAGCCAAGTAAACACAACCCATTGCAGACATGTGCTCAAGGCAGACAGTGACTTGTCCTCAGGTAAGAAGATTTGAGGACACCATGTATTACACGTAGTTCATCCTAAGTTCACCTGGTTGTTGGGGGTGACCATCACTGTTAGTTAATTGGTTTATACACAGGAAAAATGAACTTTTTTCTGTCTTTATGATAGGAGATAGTTTTGCAACTAGGAGCCCGGTGCACCCCAGCAAAGTGTGGCTCTTACCCTCCACAGAAACTGGGAGATGTTTCCATTACAAAGAGATGGTTCTTAGGTCCTTGAGAAAGACACTCCTGGGTCATGAAGCTGGCAGAAGCCTTAGTTAGCTTTAAAATAATTTACGTATGTTTCGAAAGAGGCAAGAGAGATCCTACAATTACAAATTTTCCAAAGTAAATACTCGAAGAAAAGGGAAAGAGGACATCACTTTCCTTACTTTTAACAGTGAGAATTAAACTTCTTATTCTTAATTTTTATTTGCCCTTAAACCACAGTTCAGTCCTAGCTGCCCTAGAGACGCCATCTTATCCCTTGTGTTATTTCCTTCATAGCTTTTTTTTTTTTTTTTTTTTTTTTTTTTTGCTATACACGGGCCTCTCACTGTTGTGGCCTCTCCCGTTGCAGAGCACAGGCTCCGGATGCGCAGGCTCAGCGGCCATGGCTCACGGGCCCAGCTGCTCCGCGGCATGTGGGATCCTCCCGGACCGGGGCACGAACCCGTGTCTCCTGCATCGGCAGGCGGACTCTCAACCGCTGCGCCACCAGGGAAGCCCTCCTTCATAGCTTTTTGAATGTAATATTTGATACATACACAGTAATGTATGTAACACATGCCTAAGTTATAAAGTTATTAAAGTCTAGTAATAAAGTAAATACTTGTGAACCTAGAGTCCAGCTTGAGAACTAAACCTTGCGTTTCCTCTATTAAACCCCCTGACTCTGTCACAGAGGAATTTTCCCTCTCACGTGAATTTTCTATTTATTACTTCCTCGCATGTACCACATATGCATGTTTTCTTAAGGAATATTTCTAAACTAAACCAGTAGTTTAGCTCTGCTTAGTTTTGGACTTAAAAAAAAAGGTGCACTCTAGTCCTTTGGGACTAGCCTTTTCCAATTAGCATTAATTTTCTTTTTTTTTTAAATTTACATCATCATTTATTTTTTTTGAATTTTTATTGAAGTGTAGTTCATTTACAATGTTGTGTTAGTTTCAAGTATACAGCAAAGTGAATCAGTTTTTTATATATATATATGTTTGCGTGTGTATATATATTCATTATTTTTCATATTCTTTTTCCATATAGGTTATTACAGAATATTGCATTCCCTGTGCTATATAGTAGGTCCTTGTTAGTTACCTATTTTATATATAGTAGTGTGTATATGTCAATCCCAATCTCCTATTTTATCACTTGCCCTCACGTTTCCCCTTTGGTGACCATAAGTTTGATTTCAAGATCTGTGAGTCTGTTTCTGTTTTGTAAATAAGTTCATTTGTATCCTTTTTTTTTAATTAGAGTGTTACATTTCTAAGACTAGCCTATTGTTGCCTGCAGCTGTACACATTGATTTTTGCCAGTAGCTAATAATCTGTTAGGTGTACCGAGAAGCATGTATTTTTTTTATGTGAGGTTCATTTTTATTGATATTTCTCTTAAAGAAAAAAAAAGTAATACACTTATCAGAAAGTAGCCAAATAATTAAGCCTAAAAAAACAGAAGGCAAATTTCTTTTTGCCATTAACAACACACACATATATATATATATTTACATCTTTATTGGAATATAATTGCTCTACAATGGTGTGCTAGTTTCTGCTGTATAACAAAGTGAATCAGTTATACATATACATATACATATGTCCCCATATCTCTTCCCTCTTGTGTCTCCCTCCCTCCCACCCTCCCTATCCCACCCCTCTAGGTGGTCACAAAGCACCGAGCTGATCTCCCTGTGCTATGCGGCTGCTTCCCACTAGCTATCTGTTTTACGTTTGGTAGTGTATATATGTCCATGCCACTCTCTCACTTTGTCACAGCTTACCCTTCCCCCTCCACATATCCTCAAGTCCATTCTCTAGTAGGTCTGTGTCTTTATTCCTGTTTACCCCTAGGTTCTTCATGACATTTTTTTTTTCTTAAATTCCATATATATGTGTTAGCATGCGGTATTTGTCTTTCTCTTTCCCCTGCACCCCTGTTGCTGTGCTCTCCTCCGCGGCTCTGAAGCTTCCCCCCTCCGCCACCCACAGTCTGCGCCCACGAAGGGGCTCCTAGTGTGTGGAAACCTTTCCTCCTTCACGGCTCCCTCCCACTGGTGCGGGTCCCGTCCCTATTCTTTTGTCTCTGTTTATTCTTTTTTCTTTTGCCCTACCTAGGTATGTGTGGAGATTCTTGCCTTTTGGGAGGTCTGAGGTCTTCTCCCAGCGTTCAGTAGGTGTTCTGTAGGAGTTGTTCCACGTGTAGATGTATTTCTGGTGTATCTGTGGGGAGGAAGGTGATCTCTGCGTCTTACTCTTCCGCCATCTTCCTGATTCCCCTCCTAGAAGCACGTATTTATTATCTACCCTCCTGCCTGTCGATATCCCGCCTTGTGATAATCTGTGAATATTCTGGTTCTGTCTCCTGGCGCCAAACGCAGGCATCTCTCTGGTGTGTACCAGGAGTGGAATTGCTGGGCACCATGTTTTGAGATTTTCCTTAGAGCACTTCAGTGTCTGCCAATACCTTGTTCCTCTGTGTGTTGCCTTGCTGATGGTCGGCCTCCTCCCCTCCTGCACCAGTGTGAGCTCTGCAAGCCCCGGCCCTTGGTTCCACCTGCTCTGTGTACACACTGGGTCTAGACCTGCTCCACATGTGAACAGCAGTGACCCAAATCTTGATGAGTGGTTTTTCTAAGTAGACCAGAGAACACCAGCATGCCATTCTGGTGAAGGGGAGGAAGGGAAGAACAGTACGCACTGATGGTTGCTAGGCTGAAAATAGAAGTTTTAAAGGGAGAAATTCTATGCCACGGCTGTAATTTTAAATGTAGGGGGTTTGATTGTCATGATCTGTTATTAAAGTGGAAGGGGTTTTCTCTTCCAGCTGCCACTGTGTTTGAGTAAAAAAGATCCTGTTTGAGGCTTTGAAGTCTCAGTGAACAGGGCATGTCAGCATGGATAAGAACGGGAGAGTGAAGTTTGCCCAGATCGGTTTGCTGGTAATAGATCACGACTGAAGAGGGATCAAAGATTAGCATCCATTTGGATCACAAATTTGATACGTGGTGTTGTCTCTGGTCCAGTGAAAATGCAATCAATTGTTGAATTTTTCCGAAAAAGCCATCTCTTTTAGAAGGAGTGGAAAAATATGTCAGATGACAGGGTTTGGAAATTTTAGGGAGATGTCCAAGTATGATTTAAACTCCAAGACTTCATGGATTCCACTGTTTTGAATCTCATGTGTTTATTTGGTGTGTGGTATGTAGGCTATCAGTAATCTGTCTAAAGAACACACCAATATTGATTGGAAAGGGGTACTGCTGAATTTAGTGTGTGGTTTGTGTCCTCAAGAAGGTTGTTCAGTTGACCTGGAGAGGAATGCGTGGGAAAGTTCCAAGAATCACTGACATTGTTCTCCTGGGAACCCACTTCAAATATGTAGATAACGTAGCATCTGGCATTCCTGGAGCGAACAATTCCCACTGTTTATAAGATACATTTCTTCTTACAGCAGTTTGCCGTATCGCCAGCTGTTTTCCTTGACTAGCTCGATTGAGACAGTTTAAATCCTTTTAAAATGCATTTTTTACCAGTTTGTGTCCACCAGTAAAAACACTGCTGAGCCCCACTGGAGTTGGGCTTGTCTGAATTATCACTGTGCCAATTTTTTCTTTCACTTGGAGAATATGTTATTCTATTTCCAGAATACATCTTAAGTAGTACCTTCATCTATTCCAGTAGTTTAATTTCTGAGCTTTAAATGACAGATACATGATCTTGTTAAATCTTTGAAAACAGAGACGATAGCTTGGAGACATACCTTCTTTTGGAGTTTTTTTCCCTCTTCAAATGCAGAATAATCACCCATATACAATTTGTTTAGCATCAAACCTAATACCTTTTAAAATCTAAATTTGCCCTTCATTTTATACCAGCTTTAAATGGGGGGCTGTAAATGCCCCTTGTTCTAGGGTGGGGATGATTAATGCCTAAACAAAACTCTTAGTAAGAAGTCTTCGGGGTCAACCAGATAACTTGAAAATATACATTTGCAGTTCCAGGAAACGCTATGTACGTAAAAATATTATGTGCCAGAAAAGATCAAGGATGCCATACTGAATTATATATTTACATAAGGGGCCTGAGAAATCTTTCTTTTTGAGTGAGAGATAAAAAGACTTTTAGAGCATTTTAAATGTAGTGTAGTAATTGAACAAACAAGTGAGCACCTTGTTGATCTTGCTAATTTTGATACATTTCTCTGTTCCTGTTACTTTAAGAGGAAAGGGGTCTGCAGCTATTCTGGTAACATTAACAGTAACCAACCAAATACAACATTAATTACCAGGGCATGGGGGCAGGGGTGGGACAGACACACAAATCATCTGTTGTTTATGTTGTTCTTTCATCCATCTTTTCATTTAAATTTTAGCTCCTCATGAATCCATCTTCCTTTTGCTCAAACGATGACCATCTTACACCTTCAACAGCTTGGATTTGTCTGGGGGCAGTCGTGCAACTTTGAGATTTCATTGGGGAATCACATTCTTACATTTCAGTGTGAGTGACTTCACTAAGAGGTTGTTGCCTCGCACATAATACATCGTGTAAAATAAGCTCCTCGATTAGAGGAGCCACTTTAAATTACTTGGACCTTGTTCTCAAGGCATGTCTGGCATACAGTCCTTGTGTCCTGAATATTCGAACGTTTGGAATCCTGGAACCCTGTGGCTATCAGAGAATCAGTTTTAACTGAGTAGAGCAAAGACACGTAGGTAGCTATTGCAAAGGCTTCTTCTGTTAGGATAATCACCAAGTAAGTGATGCTGGCCAATTTTAACGATGTTTTCTTGAAAACACTTCTACTCCTCACCTTGGCTTGACCTTGGCCTTCTTATGGCACCTCTATCTGGGTTTATTCAGGACAGACTTAATTATAGTTAGCAAGCCCTGTGGTCGGGTCATCTGACAATTTGATGTAACAGGGCGGTTCTCTTCTGAACTATGCTCTACCATGTGTTGGGTCATGCGTAGATTATAGTGGAAATGACGTGGGTGTGTACGTGTGATTTGGCTGAAGTGTCTAGAGTCTAATAATAATCGGGCAGTGGGATAAGTAGATAGTTAATAAAAAGAAATTGCTTCTCCTTTCTAATTTCCCTTTTTTTGGGAGATTGGTTTTCATCGAAATATGTATACGTGGATGACTGGTATGCTTATTGCAAATGGGAGTTTATTGGAAAATGGATGGTCCATTTCTATCATGGAAGAGTGGAAAGAATATGGGTTTTGAAGCCACCTGGGCCTGTGTTTGAAACCTGGTTCTGGCTGTGTGATCTTGGACAAGTCATTCGGGATCTCCATGTGCTCATGCAAACATGATCATTATACCTACTTTGTAGGATTGTTACAAAGATGGAAATGATGAATATAAAGAACCCAGTACACAGTAAGTATTAAATGATAGAAGTTATTTTTATTGTCATTGGAATTGCCTTACTTTTTAAGATCTAGATAAGGTTGTCTTGGACTGCCATTTTTCAGAATTTGGAGGAATCCAGTACCCTACCCAAAATGTTATAAATTCTTCAAGTTCTTCCATTTCTGCGTACAGTTCTGGCTCCAAGCTTTAGCTTCTTCCAGATTGGCTTTTCCTTTAGAGGGAGCGAATCAAGTAGGAAGCATTGTTCAAAGCGGTGATGGGGTGTTCAGAGGGTCAAACCTACTAGGAGATAGAACCTTCTAAGACAATAATTGCTACCAGATGTGATAGAGGATCCATTTTTAGATCTGGAGAGTTTGTTGGAAACATGCCAATTATACTATTTTCTGTGCCTGTCTGTGTTCTTGAAGTATTTGAAAATTAAAAGCAAATTTTAAAGGAGCTAGAATAGGGGATGTGAGAAGTACTTGATATAGATAGTTTATGAGGATATGTTGGTGAGATTTAGCAGTTAGGTCCCCCAAACATACTTGCCAATGAAGTACCATAAAGAAAATAATAACGATTCACTTAAGATTAACCCTAGGCAGCTTTCTGACTGTGAGGGGAAGAGTACAAGACAGTAGCAGAATAATGTTGTTAGATCTCATTACAAGGGAGATGATGAGGGACTTTTTGTTCTCCTGTGAAATGGAATGAAGGTTTACCCCACCTCAGTTGTAGACCACCATCATATATTGAATTGGTTTAACTTTCGTTTTGGCTTCTGCAGGACCTTAATTGGAAATTCAAGCTACTTCATGGCTGGCCTTTGGTTATCATATTACCTTGTTTTCATGTGAAAGGAAACCTGGGCTACCTCAATGGTATCTTGAAATGGTGCCCTTCAGGGAATTTTTAGGTGAGGAAGCCAGACACCAATATTTCCAGTACAAGAGATATTTGCCATTTTGATTCACACGTTGGCCTGTTTTCCACCCAAGAAAGCTCATTCGTGGGACTTTGTGTTATGTAAATATTTTGAAGGCTTGGTTTACAAGAACTACTGCTGTTATGCTACTACCATGTCCAGAAGTAACATCTACTGAGAACTTGCGAACGCTGGGTGTGGCTTGCCCCTCAAATTAGCAACGCTTTTGATGGAGCGAGGTCATAGGCTGGAAGATTCTTGGAAAGCCAGCTTCTGCAAGGGGCTGGGACCAATCCTTTCATTTTTGTATCCTCAGTACTTACCACAATACCAGCATGTGGAAAGCCCCTGAGTATAGGTAAGGCAGGTACTTTTCTTGGATTAACAGTTGGAAGGTTTTTTTGTTCTTTTTTTTAAACAGCATAGTTTACACAACCATCTCCTTTATTCTATGAAAGAAAAACATTACCGGTAGAAAATGGAAATATTGAACCTATGATACATTTTACAGATTTTCAGTAATAGATTTGGGCAATTTAAGAATGCAGGGATGAGACTCCTGAGTCTTTCAACTGGAGGATTCTGGAAATCCTCCTGGATTTCATGTCTGAAGGAATTAATACAGAATCCCATAGATCTTGGCTTCAAAGTCTTTAATTTTGCTTTTGATTGTCAGGGGTTTACTTAACTCCATATGCTGCTGGAAGAAGAGAATTCTAATTTGCTAACATGAGGGGCAAGGGTTTAGCTCAGTGGTTTTAGTATTACTTGATCACCTCTCTTCTTTTAGAGCCGAGGGTCATGGTTTTGCAGGTGAGATTTAAAGAAATAAACAGGAATCACAGGAGAGAATAGACTGGGTTGGTTAATTTTCATCTTGATTTTTATTTCTGATTAATTTTAGATCGAGGAATAATGTGCCGTCAGGAAAATAGTTTTCACGGCTCTGGAATTTTGCATTGGGATGGTACTCCGCCTGATTTTTAATTTTAAGCTTAGTATCAAGACATTAGTATGCAGATGCAATGCTGCAGTTGCCAGAACTGTCCAGAGACCAAAGCGTGCTTCTTCTGAAAGACATTATTACTTACTTAAGAACTGGGCATATGACTGCTCCAATGATGGATATGACAGAGTGGAATAATTATCCTAAAAGAGGCAGCCACCCAGACTTTGGTGTTTTGACTCTAATGAAAATGACTTTCAGTAATGCATAAGACACCTCTCAAAATCAGCTCTTTGATTATTTCTACATGTTATTTAGAAATAGTAAATTAAATGGTTTTACAGTTATAACCAAGCTTTCAGCAGGATAACGATAGGATTGTAGAGTTCAGTTAGAAAGACCTAAATTCTAATTTTATTACTTATAGTCTCTCTGTCTCTCCTCATAAACCGCTGCTTTTCTCATCTGCTAAGTAAAGATATATCAATAAATACTTAAAAAAAAATTCAAGGTGTGTGATATTTTGTGCAACGTGTGTGATCACTATTATTATGGCTGTTGTTATTTTTGCGTGTAATAATGAGAATGACAAGGTGACTGGTGATGGAGCAGGGCAGTGCCCTTATAATCGATGCCCTTTAGGAAATGGAGGTGGGCAGGGGAGGAGGCAAAGGTTTGTAAGAAATAGCACATGACATGGCCCATTGGTCCAGCAGATGTTTACTAAGGACCTTTATAATGGTCATTGTGGTAGGTGCTGGATCACGGTTGCATTTCCAAAAGGTAATTTAGGGTGAATGTAGAGAGGCTGGAAACAGGATGAACAATTAGGATGCTCTTATAGGAGATGAAGGTCTGGACAAAGAGTAGACATGTGAGAGACTATTGGATTGAAGAAATGTTGGGGGAGGGAAAAATGAATTGTGAATGAGATATAGGTTTCTAGCATTGGCAGTTGGGTAAATGATGACTTCGTAAGTGGGACAGGACATATAGGAGGAAAGGAGCAAGTTGGTAGGGGATATGAAAAGGGGCAGTGTTTTTCCTAGGAATTCTTGAATTGGAAACTACATTGTTCTGTGTTTTTTATTTTTAAATAGCTATGGGCCTTTATTGCCTATCCTTATTCTAGTAGTACAAATTAGTTGATAATATGTACGTGAAGTAATTCTAGTGTGCCGATGCAATACATTTGAATAATGAATTAATGTTGAGTCAGCTGGCATGGAACAGTTATAGATGGTATGAGGGGGATGTGTATGCAGAACCTTTTTTTTTTGTTTTTGGTGGTGGTGGTGGTTCTGGAAGGTTATAAACCACGACTCAATAAATATCTTTTAGTTTTTCCAATAAGTTTGCAAACAACCTGCAAAACCATTTTTTAGGCTATGGGTAGAAAATGAACATCATAAATTTAGATTATGCTTCTATGAGTTGTTACTTATTTTTCATTTAAATCAGCCCAAGGCTATGTTTGTACTGGAAATAAAGAAGTAGTCTTCTACTATAGAAATACTGTTTCGCCACTGGGCAAAGAGTGTTTTTCTGAAAAAAACATTAAAATAATGATGTCTTTAAAATTTTCTTGTTTGGTACTTACTGCTTTCAAAAATTTCCATTCTGCAGGACAGTAGATTTAATGCGTGGATGACCTTGAGGAGATAAACACCATTTATTTATTTATTTTTTTAATTTATTTTTATTTATTTATTTTTTTTGCGGTACGCGGGCCTCTCACCGTTGTGGCCTCTCCCATTGCGGAGCACAGGCTCCGGACGCGCAGGCTCAGCGGCCATGGCTCACGGGCCCAGCCGCTCTGCGGCATGTGGGATCTTCCCGGAGCGAGGCACGAACCCGTGTCCCCTGCATCGGCAGGCGGACTCTCAACCACTGCGCCACCAGGGAACACCATGTAAAAAGAGGAGGAGTGGGAATAAAAACTGCAGCCTGAGAGAGGGTCTTTAGGCTGCCTCAGCTGCTCCAAGAGAACATTGCTAGCCCCCAATTATAGCCCTGAAGGGAAACAATCACAGGAATTGTAGATTGTGAATTCTGCAGTTTTGTATGCAAATACAAAACTTCTCCTCAATTTAGCTTTGTATTTCTGAACACTCCTAGCTGGTTTGTTGCTTCGTTGTTACTTTACAGTGATACAAATAAGAGACCTCACCCTGTGCTAAGTGAGTGATTCATTGCTTTTCTGAAGATCCATGAGTAAAGTGTTGCTGGTGGGGCAGCCTGAGATCTACTGAGACCTGCAGTGATTCGGTGATGAAGTTATCCAGCTATTCCAGGATGGATGACGTTATCCCCTGTGTGAGGTTGAAGATCTATGGGCTGAGGAAAGTTAGTTGCAGCTTATTTTCACTTTTTTTCCCTAGAGAAAAATAGGTAAGTTTCATTTTTGCACAAGTTTTTAGAGTGTTTGATATGCACAGCATGAATCTACAACTGGGAAATATAGTGTATGACTTTCTGTGAAGTTATTTGACTTTTTATTCTTTTTTTGGATTTAGGATTTTATTTTAATTTTTTTGTTGAGGTATAATTGACATACATTATATTAGTTTCAGGTGTACAATATACATTATATAGTTTCAGGTGTCCAACATATGTAATTCAACATTTATATATATTGCAAAATAATCACTACTATAAGTCTAGGTAGCATCCATCACCACACATAGTTACAGGATTTTTTTTCGTCTGCTGAGAACTTTTAAGATCTACTCTCATCAACTTTCAGTTAGCAATATAGTGTTATTAACTATACTCACCATGCTGTTGCATTATAGCCTCCTGCCTCTGTTCTCTGTGTCTATGAGCTTATTTTTATTTAAAGTATTTTTTATTAAACTTTTTTAAGATTCTACATTTATTTTCAGTTTTTGATTGGCCAATGAAACGCTCCAAAACTGCTTACCCAGTTTTCTGAGAACAATGTGGAGTTCACATGAAAGAATTTAGTAATGACCTGTGTGGATCTGGACCTTCTTTCTCTGTCAAGAGGTTTTATAGGCTTCAGTGCACATAACGCACACGGTGTAAAGTGTATTATGCTTGTCTACGTTTTCCCATACTTTCTTCCTATTGGTTTTAAGAATGAACATGGAGTTTTTCAACATTTTTGTAAGTCCCTTAATAGCAAGCTAGCATTCTTGGCAGTAATAAAGATGAAGAATGCTCTGTTACTAAGAAGGAAAGAATATTTCATCACTGTTCAGACTTTTCTACTGCTTTTACGAAGTCTCAGGTGTCGTGGCGGGTTGGGGAGGCAGTTGCATTTCAAATCTCAGGGTCTTTACATCTTTTGGGATTTACTCTGGCAACGCTTGCCTCATTCTCTCAAATTAAATTCCCCAAATAAAACAGGGGAAGTGAAGGAAATGAACACATTAAAGAAACTAACAACCATAATTAGACGGTGGTGTATTAAACTACAAAAAGGGACATTCGGTTTGATTTCAGAATTTTAAGGGAAAGAGTAAATGGCTTGATCTGAAACTGAAGGTAGATATTTCTAGTTTTGTATTGGAAGAAAGTTTATTAAATTTTTACTTATAATGTAAATGTTCACCTAAACGTTCACCTAAATGTTCCTGTGGTTCATTTCTAAATGCTTTGGTGATATATGCATGGCCAACTATTTAATGATCTTTCATGAAGTCATAGATCTGATTGGGATGAATGCAAATGGTTGGTACTGGGGCTGTTCCTTCCCCCTGAGAACAGACGTTGAATTCTCAGCCTCCAGAAGTTATAAAAGTTTACCATCACTGCAGCATTGAGGAGAGTAACACAGGCATAAAGTTGTCTTCTCCTTGGCCGATCTCCTTGTCTCCTTGACATTTAACCAGCCATTTGCTTATATGATGCTCCTCTGTCTCTGGGGGCCCGTGAGTAATTTTCATAGGCCTGAGGATGCAGTGTCTCTTTCAAACTGGGCCTTTACCCTGCTGCTCATGTCTGTCATTTCTGGCTAACTCTTGGCCTACAGGTGTCCGGTTAGACATTTAGGCCTTTCTGTGTTGGAAAGACCTGCCCTTGGGTCCTGTGTTCTCACAGCATCCTGTGTATCCCCTGCCATAGTCCTGATACCATGTCACACAGTTCTTAAAAGGTATTCTTTGGGACCCCACACTGGTAGTAGTATTCTCCACAAAACGTATGGTCAGAAAGTTCTGGAATGGATAGCAGTGATGGTTGTACATTGTGAATGTACTTAAGGCCACTGAATTGTCCACTGAAAAATGGTTAACATGGTAAATTTTATGCTAAGTATATTTTAACTACAATAAAAAAACAAAAAAGAAGTCTGGGAAATACTCCTTCCTATTCACCTCCTGGAGATCTTACATTAAAGAATCTGAGAAGTCTTCAAGACCTGTTTGACTTTCTTGACTCAGAGTTCCCCATGCTGAGGCTTTAAAAAAGGCAAAATTTCCTGTTAATGTTCAGCTAATTAATATTCTCTGGGATGTTAAATTGCGAATGCCTACTTACTTCCGCACTAAATGGTGATCTTGAAGGCATGGAAAGGACCCCTCTGTAGTCCTAGAATAGAGGTCAGAGTAAGTCTTTAGTAAATATGTGTTGAGTGAAATACTTAGATCAATATATATTATACTGATATAAGTATATAATATAATACTTAAATAAGTATAATAACATGGATAGCACAATGGAGTATTGTGAAAGGGACGTGGAGCTGTAGAGACCATGGGCTGACCTTTGATTTCTTCAGGTATGTAATGGAAATAGAAAACACCCTGTGAGAATAAAAGGGTTAATGCTTTTAAAGTATCTGTCATAGAAGGTCACAAATATATAAATGATAGTTCCTTTCTCTTCCCCTAAAAAATTCAATAATCATACAATATATGAAAAAATCATAAATTTATGATTAAAAATTTATCATAAATTATGGGTGTTTAGGATGAGATTACTTCCAGCCGTGGGGATCAGGGAAGGATTTGAAGTCACATGAATTAAAAGATTGACAGGATTTGGACATGTGGGGATAAAAGAAAGGACATTAACGAGAGAGAAGGAGATGCATAAACATCTGGAGTCGAGAGAGTATTGTATACATACTCTTAAGAAAAATATCATGTTCACTTGTACAGTTTATCCTTTCCACATACTCTTTTTCCCCTGACTTTGGAGGAGGAAATTGGCTATGTTTTTTCTCTGTAGACCTCTATCTATTAGGATCAGACAATTTTGCCTTATTTTCCCCTCCTGTTTTCTTATCTTCCTATAAATACCTCGTATTTAGCTTTCTCACTTTCAGCTTGTAGCATTTTGATATGCTGTATCTTTTGTACATGCTTATCCTCTTTTTTTTTCTTAACATTTTTATTGGACTATAATTGCTTTACAATGATGTGTTAGTTTCTGCTTTATAACAAAGTGAATCAGCTATACATATACATATATCCCCATATCTCTTCCCTCTTGCATCTCCCTCTCTCCCACCCTCCCTATCCCACCCCTTTAGCTGGTCACAAAGCACCAAGCTGATCTCCCTGTGTTATGTGACTGCTTCCCACTAGCTATCTGTTTTACATTTGGTAGTGTATATATATCCATATATATACTACCACTCTCTCACTTTGTCCCAGCTTACACTTCCCCTTCCCCATGTCCTCAAGTCCATTCTCTAGTAGGTCTGTGTCTTTATTCCCGTCTTGCCCCTAGGTTCTTCATGATCTTTTTTGTTTGTTTTAAGATTACATATATATGTGTTAGCATACGGCATTTGTTTTTCTCTTTCTGACTTACTTCACTCTGTATGACAGACTCTAGATCCATCCACCTCACTACAAATAACTCAATTTCGTTTCCTTTTATGGCTGAGTAATATTCCATTGTATATATGTGCCACATCTTCTTTATCCATTCATCTCTTGATGGACACTTAGGTTGCTTCCATGTCCTGGCTATTGTAAATAGAGCTGCAGTGAACACTTTGGTACATGACTCATTTTGAATTATGGTTTTCTCAGGGTATATGCCCAGTAGTGGGATTGCTGGGTCATATGGTAGTTCTGTTTTTAGTTTTTTTAAGGAACCTCCATACTGTTCTCCATAGTGGCTGTATCAATTTACATACCACCAACAGTGTATGAGGGTTCCCTTTCCTCCACACCCTCTCCAGCATTTATTGTTTATAAATTTTTTGATGATGGCCTTTCTGACCAGTGTGAAATGATATCTCATTGTAATTTTGATTTGCATTTCTCTAATGATTAATGATGTTGAGCATTCTTTCATGTGTTTGTTGGCAATCTGTATATCTTCTTTGGAGAAATGTCTATTTAGGTCTTCTGCCCATTTTTTGATAGGGTTGTTTGTTTTTTTGATATTGAGCTGCGTGAGTTGCTTGTATGTTTTGGAGATTAATCCTTTGTCAGTTGCTTCATTTGCAAATATTTTCTCCCATTCTGAGGGTTGTCTTTTGGTCTTGTTTATGGTTTCCTTTGCTGTGCAAAAGCTTTGAAGTTTCATTAGGTCCCATCTGTTTATTTTTGTTTTTATTTCCATTTCTCTAGGAGGTGGGTCAAAAAGGATCTTGCTGTGATTTATGTCATAGAGTGTTCTGCCTATGTTTTCCTCTCAGAGTTTTATAGTGTCTGCCTTACATTTAAGTCTTTAATCCATTCTGAGTTTATTTTTGTGTATGGTGTTAGGGAGTGTTCTAATTTCATTCTTTTACATGTATCTGTCCAGTTTTCCCAGCACCACTTATTGAAGAGGCTGTCTTTTCTCCACTGTATATTCTTGCCTCCTTTATCAAAGATAAGGTGACCATATGTGCATGGGTTTATCTCTGGGCTTTCTGTGCTGTTCCATTGATCTATCTTTCTGTTTTTGTGCCAGTACCATACTGTCTTGATTACTGTAGCTTTGTAGTATAGTTTGAAGCCAGGGCGCCTGATTCCTCCAGCTCCATTGTTCTTTCTCAAGATTGCTTTGGCTATTCGGGGTCTTTGGTGTTTCCATACAAATTGTGAAATTTTTTCTCCTAGTTCTGTGAAAAATGCCAGTGGTAGTTTGATAGGGATTATGTTAAATCTGTAGATTGCTTTGGGTAGTATAGTCATTTTCACAGTGTTGATTCTTCCAATCCAAGAACATGGTATATCTCTCCATCTAATTGTATCATCTTTAATTTCTTTCATCAGTGTCTTATAATTTTCTGCATACAGGTCTTTTGTTACCTTAGGTAGGTTTATTCCTAGGTAGTTTATCCTTTTTGTTGCAGTGGTAAATGGGAGTGTTTTCTTCACTTCACTTTCAGATTTTTCATCATTAGTGTATAGGAATGCAAAAGATTTCTGTGCATTAATTCTGTATCCTGATCCTTTACCAAATTCATTGATTAACTCTAGTAGTTTTCTCATGGCATCTTTAAGATTCTCTATGTATAGTATCATGTCATCTGCAAAAAGAGACAGCTTTACTTCTTGTTTTCTGATTTGGATTCCTTCTTTTTCTTTTTCTTCTCTGATTGCTGTGGCTAAAACTTCCAAAACTATGTTGAATAATAGTGGTGAGAGTGGGCAACCTTGTCTTGTTCCTGATCTTAGTGGAAATGCTTTCAGTTTTTCACCGTTGAGGATGATGTTGCCTGTGGGCTTGTCATATATGGCCTTTATTATATTGAGGAAAGTTCCCTCTATGCCTACTTTCTGGAGGGTTTTTATCATAAATGGGTGTTGAATTTTGTTGAAAGCTTTCTCTGCATCTATTGAGATGATCATATGGTTCTACTCCTTCAATTTGTTAATATGGTGTATCACGTTCATTGATTTGCATATATTGAAGAATCCTTGCATTCCTGGGATAAACCCCACTTGATCATGGTGTATGATCCTTTTCATGTGCTGTTGGATTCTGTTTGCTAGTATTTTGTTGAGGATTTTTGCATGTTTGTTCACCAGTGGTATTGGTCTGTAGTTTCCTTTTTTTGTGACATCTTTGTCTGATTTTGGTAACAGGGTGATGGTGGCCTCGTAGAATGAGTTTGGGAGTGTTCCTCCCTCTGCTATATTTTGGAAGAGTTTCAGAAGGATAGGTGTTAGCTCTTCTCTAAGTGTTTGATAGCATTCGCCTGTGAAGCCATCTGGTCTTGGGCTTTTGTTTTTTGGAACATTTTTAATCACAGTTTCAATTTCATTACTTGTGATTGGTCTGTTCATATTTTCTATTTCTTCCTGGTTCAGTCTCGGAAGGTTGTGCATTTCTAAGAATTCGTCCATTTCTTGCAGGTTGTCTATTTTATTGGCATATAGTTGCTTGTTGTAATCTCTCATGATCCTTTGTATTTCTGCAGTGTCAGTTGTTACTTCTCCTTTTTCATTTCTAATTCTATTGATTTGAGCCTTCTCCCTTTTTTTCTTGATGAGTCTGGCTCATGGTTTATCAATTTTGTGTATCTTCTCAAAGAACCAGCTTTTAGTTTTATTGATCATTGCTATCATTTCCTTTATTTCTTTTTCATTTATTTCTGATCTGATCTTTATGATTTCTTTTCTTCTGCTAACTTTGGAGTGTTTTTTTCTTCTTTCTCTAATTGCTTTAGGTGTAAGTTTAGGTTGTTTACTTGAGATGTTTCTTGTTTCTTGAGGTTGGATTGTATTGCTATAAACTTCCCTCTTAAAACTGCTTTTGCTGCATCCCATAGGTTTTGGGTCATTGTGTTTTCATTGTCATTTGTTTCTGGGTATTTTTTAATTTCCTCTTTGAGTTCTTCAGTGATCTCTTGGTTATTAAGTAGTGTATTGCTTTGCCTCCATGTGTTTGTATTTTTTTTACAGATTTTTTCCTGTGATTGATATGTAGTTTCATAGTGTTGTGGTCGGAAAAAATACGTGATACGATTTCAGTTTTCTTAAATTTACCAAGGCTTCATCTGTGACCCAAGGTATGATCTATCCTGGAAAATGTTCGATGAGCACTTGAGAAGAAAGTGTATTCTGTTGTTTTTGGATGGAATGTCCTATAAATATCAATTAAGTCCATCTTGTTTAACGTATCATTTAAAGCTTGTGTTTCCGTATTTATTTTCATTTTGGATGATCTGTATATTGGTGAAAGTGGGGTGGTAACATCCCCTACTATGATTGTGTTACTGTTGATTTCCCCTTTTGTGGCTGGCAGTATTTGCCTTATGTATTGAGGTACTTCTATATTGGGTGCATAAATATTTACAATTGTTATCTCTTCTTCTTGGATTGATCCCTTGATTATTATGTAGCGTCCTTCTTTGTCTCTTGTTTTAAAGTCTATTTTGTCTTCTTTGTCTCTTTGTTTTAAAGTCTATTTTGTCTGATATGAGAATTGCTACTCCAGCTTTCTTTTGATTTCCATTTGCATAGAATATCTTTTTCCATCCTCTCACTTTCAGTCTGTATGTGTCCCTAGGTCTGAAGTGGGTCTCTTGTAGACAGCATATTGTTTTGGTATCCATTCAGCCAGTCTATGTCTTTTGGTTGGAGCATTTAATCCATTTACATTTAAGGTAATTATCGATATGTATGTTCCTATTCCCATTTTCTTAGTTGTTTTGGGTGTGTTATTGTTGGTTTTTTCCTTATCTTGTGTTTCCTGCCTAGATAAGTTCCTTTAGCATTTGTTGTAAAGTTGGTTTGATTGTGCTGAATTCTCTTAACTTTTGCTTGTCTGTAAAGGTTTAAATTTCTCCATCAAATCGGAGTGAGATCCTTGCTGGGTAGAGTAATCTTGGTTGTAGGTTTTTCTCCTTCATCACTTTAAATCTGTCCTGCCACTCCCTTCTGGCTTGCAGAGTTTCTGCTGAAAGATCAGCTGTTAACCTTATGGGGATTCCCTTGTGTGTTATTTGTTGTTTTTCCCTTGCTGCTTTTAATATTTTTTCCTTGTATTTAATTTTTGATAGTTTGATTCATATGTGTCTTGGTGTGTTTCTCCTTGGATTTGTCCAAGGAGATACTTACTGTTATTTGTTTGTTTATTATATGGGACTCTTTGTGCTTCCTGAACTTGATTAACTATTTCCTTTCCCACATTATGGAACTTTTCAACTACAATCTCTTCAAATATTTTCTCAGTCCCTTTCTTTTTCTCTTATTCTCCTGGGAATCCTATAATTCTAATGTTGGTGCATTTAATATTGTCCCAGACGTCTCTGAGACTGTCCTAAGTTCTTTTCATTCTTTTTTCTTTATTCTGCTCTGCAGTATTTATTTCCACTATTTTATCTTCCAGGTCACTTATCCGTTCTTCTGCATCAGTTATTCTGCTATTGATCCCTCTGGAGGATTTTTAATTTCGTTTATTGTGTTGTTCATGATTGTTTGTTTGCTATTTCTTTCTCCTAGGTCCTTGTTAACTGTTTCTTGTGTTTTCTCCATTCTGTTTCCAAGACTTTGGATCATCTTTACTATCATTACTCTGAATTGTTTTCTAGGTAGACTGCCTATTTCCTCTTCGTTTGTTAGGTCTGGTGGGTTTTTACCTTGCTCCTTCATCTGCTGTGTGTTTCTTTTTTTTCCCATTTTGCTTAACTTACTGTGTTTGGCGTCTCCCTTTCAGAGGCTGCAGGTTTGTAGTTCCCGTTGTTTTTGGTGTCTGTCCCCAGTGGCTAAGATTGGTTCAGTGGGTTGTGTAGGCTTCCTGGTGGAGGGGACTAGTGCCTGTGTTCTGGTGGATGAGGCTGGATCTTGTCTTTCTGGTGGGTAGGTCCACGTCTGGTGGTGTGTTTTTGGGTGTCTGTGACCTTATTATGATTTTAGGCAGCCTCTGTGCTAATGGGTGGGGCTGTGTTCCTGTCTTGCTAGTTGTTTGGCATAGGGTGTACAGCACTGTAGCTTGTTGGTCGTTGAGTGGAGCTGGGTCTTGGCGTTGAGACGGAGATCTCTGGGAGATTTTCACCGTTTGACGTTACGTGGAACTGGAAGGTCTCTGGTGGACCAATGTCTTGAACTTGGCTCTCCCACCTCAGAGGCACAGCCTTGATGCCTGGCTGGAGCCACAAGAGCCTGTCATCCACACGGCTCAGAATAAAAGGGAGAAAGAAAGTAAGAAAGAAAAAGATGAACTAAACTAAGCTAAAATTAAAAAGGTATTAAAATAAAAAACAAAATAATTATTAAAAAATGTTTTAAGTAATTTAAAAAGAACAGCAAAACCAAAAAACAAATCCACCAATGATAAGAAGTGCTGAAAAGTATATTAAAACAAAAAAACAAAAAATAAACGGACAGCCAGAACCCTAGGACAAATGGTAAAAGCAAATCTATACTGTGACAAAATCACACAGAAGCGCATACACATACACACTCACAAAAAGAGGAAAAGGGGAAAAAATAATAAATCTTGCTCCCAAAGTCCAACTCCTTAATTTGGGATGATTCGTTGTCTATTCAGGTATTCCACGGATGCAGAGTACATCATGTTGATTGTGGAGATTTAATCCGCTGCTCCTGAGGCTGCTGGGAGAGATTTCCCTATCACTTCTTTGTTTGCACAGCTCCTGGGGTTTAGCTTTGGATTTGGCCCTGCCTCTGCGTGTAGGTCGCCTGAAGTCGTCTGTTCTTTGCTCAGACAGGACGGGGTTAAATGAGCAGGTGATTCGGGGGCTCTGGCTCACTCAGGCCGGGGGGAGGGAGGGGTGTGGATGTGGGGCGAGCCTGCGGCAGCAGAGACCAGCGTGACGTTGCAGCAGCCTGAGGCGCGCCGTTTGTTCTCTCGGGGAAGTTGTGCCTGGATCCCGGGACCCTAGCAGTGGCGGGCTGCACAGGCTCCCCGGAAGAGGGGTATGGAGAGTGAGCTGTGCTCGCACACAGGCTTCCTGGTGGCGACAGCAGCAGCCTTAGTGTCTCATGTCCACCTCTGGAGCTCCTTTAAGCAGAAGTCTTAATTCCCTCTCCTCGCGCACCAGGAAACAAAGAGGGAAGAAAAAGTCTCTTGCCTCATCAGCAGGTCCAGACTTTTTTCCAGACTCCCTCCCGGCTAGCTGTGGCGCACTAGTTCCTTCATGCTGTGTTCACGCCGCCAACCCCAGTCCTGTCCCTGCGCTCCGACCGAAGCCTGAGCCTCAGCTCCCAGCCCTGCCCGCCCGGGCTGGTGAGTGCCGGTCGGCACCGATCCTCTGTGCGGGAATCTCTCTGCTTTGCCCTCCGCACCTCTGTTGCTGCGCTCTTCTCCATGGCTCTGAAGCTTCCCCCCTCCACCCGCCGCAGTCTCTGCCCGCGAAGGGGCTTCTAGTGTGTGGAAACCTTTCCTCCTTCACAGTTCCCTGCCAGTGGTGCAGGTTCTGTCCCTATCTTTTGTCTGTTTTTTCATTTTTCTTTTGCCCTATCCAGGTACGTGGGGGCGTTTCTTGCGTTTTGGGAGGTCTGAGGTCTTCTGCCAGCATTCAGTAGGTGTTCTGTAGGAGTTGTTCCGCATGTAGATGTATTTCTGATGTATTTGTGGGAAGGAAGGTGATGTGCACGTCTTACTCTTCCGCCAGCTTGAAGCTCCTCTCCTTATCCTCTTTTGATGAACCCTTGCACTGAGAGGCCATGAGCCCTTGTGGGGCAAGAATCATATTCAGTTTTGTCCACTCAGTACTTAACATTGTGCTCAGCACACGGGAGTGATGGACTGAATGATTGCCAGCTGAATGAGGGAATGGATGGATGGATGAATGAATGAATAAAAAAATGGATCTAGTGCTGTGTGTCTACGATTGAGGCCAAGGAGCTCTAATGAGTTTATGTGAAGTGCCAGGTGGTGGCCAATGTTAATACACAAGTGCTTTCCCTGAGATGTGGTGTGATCTGGTGGAGAGCAGCATCCTCCCTGTATATACAGTAATCCAGGTTATCCACGGGTGGTAGAAAGGGTTGAGAAAAAGCCAGGCAGAGAAGTGGGAACTAATTTGTAGATGATCATATTTGGTCCAGGGCAAAGTGTGGTCTGAGGGCAGCGTACCTAGGGAGAAAAGTGGGAGCCAGTGGACAGGAGAGTTCTGTTAAATGTGTGAAGATAGAGGTTCCATATCATTGCTTTGTTGGGAAGAACAGTTATATTTTCATAGCAGTTGTGATTCAGTTCATTAAATACTTAATTTGATTGTGTACTAGCAAGGGCAGGGAATTAGAGGGATGCGAAGAGCTGATAGTGTCAACAGATTGATCCTTTGGGAAATTTTCAATCTTATAGAGAAATAAAACATAGAAATCCGAGCTTTTTTTTTTTTAAATCCCACATTTGTTTATTTATTTATTTATTTATTTTTGGCTGTGGTGGGTCTTCGTTTCTGCGCGAGGGCTTTCTCTAGTTGTGGCAAGCGTGGGCCACTCTTCATCGCGGTGCGCGGGCCTCTCACTATCGCGGCCTCTCTTGTTGTGGAACACAGGCTCCAGACGCGCAGGCTCAGTAGTTGTGGCTCACGGGCCTAGTTGCTCCATGGCATATGGGATCTTCCCAGACCAGGGCTCGAACCCGTGTCCCCTGCATTAGCAGGCAGATTCTCAACCACTGCACCACCAGGGAAGCCCTGAGCTATGTTTTAAGACCCATATCAGTCACTATCTCCTCCATGAAATCCTCCCCAGTGAAGACAGAATCCTATGAAATTATTTTTGTGCAGTTGGAAACTTAATTTTGTTTCATCTTATAGTATTTACTGATTGCTTGCTACGTGGGTATGAGTTTTATTTTCCCCTCCAGATTAAATATTTGAGGTCAGGGCCCATGCCTTACTAATGGAATGATGAATATGACAGGTTAATAGTATAATCTTACATGATTCCTGAAGTCTCTAACAATCAGTATGTGACAAAGAAATATAAACAGTGGAATCTTTGGATTACTTGTCCTAACACTGAAGAAGTATACCTTAATACTGCTTTAAAGCAGTCCAATTTATAAAACAAGTTTATATGTATTATTCATATTTCATGAGGATCTGGAGTGTACACATTAACAATATATTTTAGAAATAAAAAATTGTCCATTTTTAGAGAAATGTTTTTCAAAGGTGTCAGTCTATCTCAACAAGTTTTTTATGGTCTTCAGTTACATTTCTTCCTTATGTCTTTAATATTGTTTCTAAATTCTTAAGTTCTATTTGTCAGTAATACCAAGTGATTCTCTTTTCTACTAGGTTATCCAGATTTTGCCATCCTGGAAGACATTGAAATTTAATTTTTTTTCTGTTGTCTGAGTGCTTGTTTTGGACTTGGAAGAAATGTCTGTGGATTTTTTTTTTTTTTTTTTAAGCGGAAGGGATGTTTGAGAGTATAGTCCTGAGTATCTGGATGTACATTCATTCTGCTGTTAATTGAGTTGCTGTTCTGCTAATATCTACTGACAGCCTCTCATTCATCTTTATAGTTCTCGTATAGGAAGGTGAGATGTTACAAGCTTAAGGTGATGGGCTTAAACTTGGCTTTCCTTCCCTCCTTCCCTCCTTCCCCCATAGATGGTAAAGAAAGCAAAACAAGAAACTAAGAGTTGATTCTGAAAATTGATAAAAGAATTATTCTTTGTAATTTAATTCTAAACCATTATATTAAAGCATATTGTTTATACTTTATTATTAATTGTTTGTAGATGTAGAAACATGAGGTTCTGTAAGGGCTTATCACCTTCCTGGATGTTAGACCCATGATAGGATTTTGTTTAGTTAGAGTTTTATTGTCCACAGCAGTTGTTTTCTTTAAAGCAATTTAAGAAATCATATATTTTAAACTTGCTTACTAGATAACTAAGTTATACATTGAATAGAGTGCTGTATTAGGAGATTCTAATATTTATGGATTAGGAATCATTTGTTTGAACTGTAGGCTATGCATGCAAATATTGTGGATGAAAAGAATCATTTAAGCATTTGAAAAATTAGGTGTGACCAGATGAAGTTGTGGTTATAAAGTGTATTTGACTAGGACTTGACTTTTTGTTAAAAACAAGATGAATTTGAAGCACATTTTTCTCATGATAATCCCAAATGATTTCACTGCCTTTTTAGATCTTTGTACCTTTCACAATGTGTAAGACACATCTGTCTTCACTGTTAGTCAGCAAAATTTTTGAGGAAAAAAAAGAAAAAGAAACATTGTATACAGAGTTGATAATTAGTTTAAATATAACTACAGGAAGTACTTTATATCAGCTGGGAGTTTATTGATCAATGCAGTATTTTTAATTAAAAAAATCATGACCCCAATAATGTTGTCTACTTGAATTGAATTGGAAGCAAAATGTATAATTTGTTAGATATCTTTTCCATGTAAATATCCACCAGAATATTTTAAATTGAGAAACTGCAAATCTCTCTCTTTGCATACTAGAGGCGTAGTTGTTTTGGATGACAAGAATACTCTTTTCATATGTTTATCCCTTCACTCATTCACAGATACATGTAAATACCCTTGTTAAAGAGATTCTTTTTTTTGGTGGGGGGGTGGTGGGGGGGGTGTGCCAGGCAGGTTGTGGGATCTTAGTTCCCCGACCAGGGATCGAACCCAGGCAGTGAGAGCACAGAGTCCTAACCACTGGACGCCAGGGAATTCCAGAGAGAGATTTTTTTTCTAGTGTAAACATTGACACTAGGTGCTGGTGATACAGTGATACCAAGTTTCAAATGAGAATCCGTTGGTTCCAAAAGCCACATCCTTTCACTCTCACAAGGATGGCAGATAGGTTTGTTCACTTGTGGAGCATCTCTTATGTACCAAGATGTGTTTTTCTGTAGTGTCCATAGGGTAATCCCCAGTATCATGCTGAGTTTGGCTTGTATTCTGAACTGGTACAGAGCTTCGTCTGGGGAGAGGAGGTTTGGAAGCAGGTTACCAGCTTACTCTTCTTGTGGATCACGTGTGAGTCAGGCATTTGTAAGTTTATATAGTACGTTAATATAGAATAATCATGCCATCATGTAATCACATAATTCACCCATCAAATCTTTACTGGACTTTTGTGTGTCAGGTTAACCCCCTTCCCCACCGCCCCTGCTCAATCATCTTATCCTCTATCATCAGGGAGCTTAAAAAGGCTAAATAGAGATAATTAGGGATGTGATGACCAAAAGCCACTTTAAAGTTAACAAACGTAAATTATTTATTTTTATTTTTTTTGCGATACGCGGGCCTCTCACTGTTGCGGCCTCTCCCATTGCAGAGCACAGGCTCCGGACGCGCAGGCTCAGCGGCCATGGCTCACGGGCCCAGCCGCTCCGCGGCATGTGGGATCTTCCCAGACCGGGGCACAAACCCGTGTCCCCTGTATCGGCAGGCGGACTCTCAACCACTGCACCACCAGGGAAGCCCTATTTATTTATTCTTATACATCTTTATTGGAGTATAATTGCTTCACAATGTTGTTAGTTTCTGCTGTACGATAAAGTGAATCAGCTGTACACACACACATATCCCCATATCCCCTCCCTCTTTTTTTTTCTTTAAATTTATTTTGTTTTTTTGGGTTTTTTTGGGTCTTCGTTGCAGTGCAGGGACTTTCTCTAGTTGCAGCAAGTAGGGGCTACTCTTCATTGCGGTGCACAGTCTTCTCATTATGGTGGCTTCTCTTGTCACGGAGCACATGTTCTAGGCGCACAGGCTTCAGTAGTTGTGGCACACACGGGCTCAGTAATTTGGCTCGTGGGCTTTAGAGCGCAGGCTCAGTAGTTGTGGTGCACAGGCTTAGTTGCTCCATGGCATGTGGGATCTTCCCAGACCAGGGCTTGAACCTGTGTCCCCTGCATTGGCAGGCAGATTCTTAACCACTGCGTCACCAGGGAAGTCCCTCCCCTCCCTCTTGAGCCTCCTTCCCACCCCTCTAGGTGGTCACAAAGCACAGAGCTGATCTCACCATGCTGTGCAACAGCTTCCCACCAGCCATCTGTTTTACATTTTGTAGTGTATGTATGTTAATGCTACTCTCTCACTACGTCCCAGCCTCCCCTTTCCCCCTGTGTCCTCCAGTCTGTTCTCAGCATCTGCGTCTATATTCCAGCCCTACCACTAGGTTCTTCAGTACCATTTTTCTAGATTCCATGTGTATGCGTTAGCATATGGTATTTGTTTTTCTCTTTCTGACTTACTTCACTCTGTATGACAGATTCTAGGTCCATCCACCTCACTAGAAATAACTCAATTTCGTTCCTTTTTATGGCTGAGTAATATTCCATTGTATATATGTGCCACATCTTCTTTATCCATTTGTCTGTTGATGGACACTTAGGTTGTTTTCACATCCTGGTTATTGTAAATAGAGCTGCAATGAACATTGTGGTACATGACTCTTTTTGAATTATGGTTTTCTCAGGGTATATGCCCAGTAGTGAGATTGCTGGGTCATATGGTAGTTCTATTTGTAGTTTTTTAAGGAACCTCCATACTGTTCTCCATAGTGGCTGTATCAATTTACATTCCCATCAACAGTGCAGGAGGGTTCCCTTTTCTCCACACCCTGTCCCAACATTTATTGTTTCTGGAGTTTTTGATGATGGCCATTCTGAAGCCAGCAGTTTCTGATTATAAGTGGCTATTGTTTTAATGTTTGGGTTGTATGAAAAAAACAATTTTGTGGAGTGGGAGAATTTTGATAGGAAATGAAATCACAAGTTGTAGGAACATGGCAAAATAACCATTCCCATAGCCCACAGCCCTCCTCACAAATTTTGCCTGTAAAAACTCTTCCCTGAAAACCATCGGGGAGTTTGGGCGTTTTGAGCGTGAGCTGCCCATTCTCCTTGCTTGGCCCTTGCAATAAACATTTCTGTGCTGCAAACTCCTATGTTTTGGTTTGTTTGGCCTCAGTGTGTGTTGGACACATGAACTTGAGTGTGACCACAGGGGTTGGCACATTGGTCTTTCCTTTTGAAAAGTAGAGACAAAAGGCGGAAGCTGGAAGACACAACCGCTTTTTATTAGCTCCAGGGAGTGTTAGCGTGCCACAAAGATTTGACTCGCCTTTGAGAGGTCTAGAGTTTGGCATATGCTTCAGCCACTGGATGTAAAACACAGACAAAACAGAGGAGGGGAGCTAAGGGGCAGAGGGATGGTCTCAGCCAATCTCCTGCCCCCCTAGGTTGTTGATGGAGGGAGCCGGAGGTGAAGTTGGCCTCTGTTTCTGCACCACCTGAAAAGTAATTTCATTCATGTCCTGGATTGAATCAGATTCCCTGCCTTGAGTTCAGAAAGCTCACAAAACCAAGGAGTAACACCAGAGTGCTGATTTGTTAACTGATGCTGAAACACGCTGGCTCAGCTGGGCTGGAGTTTGCAGTTGCCCGGCTGTAGTCTTGGTGAGCCACGTTACTTACTCATTCATCAAACAGTATTTTTAGGCTCTTGGGGTACAGTGTGAACAGGACGAGTGTTCTAGGGTGTTCTGAGAGGGAGGCAGGGTGAGGGAGCAGAGGCAGGCAGAAATGAAGAATGGGAAGACTATCAGAGAACGATGAGCGATGATGTACGGAAGGTGACAGTGGGAAGCTGTGAGAGCGAGTGGCCGGCTTGCTGGCTTACATGGGCTGGTTCCCGAAACCTTGCCGACTGTTCAACCAAAGGGGGCTTGATGAGCTTGGAATCAAGGACCCACCCCATGACTCCCTGCCTTTTTGACAGACATGAGCTTTTTGTAGTTATGCGTGTAAATGCGATCTAGTTCAGGCCAGAGCTCTCCATGTTGATTTTGCTTATCTTTGTTTACAATTTTGTTTCTGCTACTTTCTTATTTATTTACTTTTATTATTTTATTTTTTAATTGAAGTGTTGTTGATTTACAGTATCATGTTTCAGGTGTATAACACAGCGATTCAGTTATACATATATGTATTTTATATCTCTGTATATCTGTTCTTCTTCAGATTCTTTTTCCTTATAGGTTATTATGAAACATTGAGTAGAGTTCCCTGTGCTATACAGTAGGTTCTTGTTGGTTATCTATTTTATATATAATAGTGTGTATATGTTATGCTAACTCTCAAAAGGCAGTCCCCTTCCTTTTTCCCAGAATCATTGGGACTCTCTCTAGCTCCTGTCCATACCCCATGTGCCTGCTATGATGTATTTAAAATCATGAAATAAGCTGGCCCCATGTGGGAATATATTTCAGAGAAATATTTGCAATGTTCGTGCTTTTAGGCCTCATGTTATTTATTATTCATTTTGTTTTTTACGCCTGGAAAGAGAGTGCTGATGGAGGAGGCAGGTGAGGTGGTGGATGGTTGAAAAATCAGTAACAGGAAAGAAATGAAACTGATTTTCAGGAGAAAAGCTTAAGTATTTTTGACAAATTCATGTGCAAATTTCTGCTGAACTCATAAGGGATGAAATTTCTTAAAAAGGATCATAATCTCCTTGCATTTGACTTGCTTCATCTGAAAGCACTGGAGAAACAGATGGGTGAATTACAAATTTTTGAGACTGTCAAAAATTGGGCCCTAGCTTTCGTAAGGTTGGGGTAAATTATGAACTGCCTATCCCCAGATTACATAATGTTCTTGAATTTATTTTAAATAATATTTTTTCATCTATTATTAAAACTTCAAAATAAACAGTGTGAGGGTGATCTTAGTGCTGCACCCACCACGGTGCCATGGGCATTCGGCCAAATTGAACCTGGGAATGTCGCTTTTTTTAAAAAAATAAATCTATTTTATTTATTTATTTTATTTTTGGCTGTGTTGGGTCTTCGTTGCTGCGTGCGGCCTTTCTCTAGTTCCTGTGAGCGGGGGCTACTCTTCGTTGCGGTGCGCGGGCTTCTCATTGCGGTGGCTTTTCTTGCTGCAGAGCATGGGCTCTAGGGCACGTGGGCTTCAGTAGTTGTGACGCACAGGCTTAGTTGCTCTGGAGCATGTGAGATCTTCGCGGATCAGGGCTCGAACCCGTGTCCCTTGCATTGGTAGGTGTGTTCTTAACCACTGCGCCACCAGGGAAGTCCTGGAATTTTGCTTCTTAAGGAGAGTTTCCCATCATCTGACATAGAGCACCTGGGGTTTGCCAGCTTTCCCCGCTTCTCTGATACTATTTGTGAACAGTATCCCGAACGTAATATTAGGCAACAGCAGCAATAAAACAGATGCTTTCTGCATGAATGTTTTTGGAGGCAGAAAGATGAGCCAATTAAACATTTTGTTTCCTGATGCATATGTAACATTTGTACACATGGATGATCTTTTTGAAATTTGTGATTTGCTACTGTTGACAGTGATATTTAGACTGAAGTCTCTCGGGGCTGGAGCCCAGATTTTTAAATTATTTGCAAAAAGTGTTTTAGTAAGTGAAATTTGCCCTGTATTTTAAAATGAATGAACGTAACAGATCACTGTTGGAAAGCAGGTAAAATCTACCTCATATTTTATTTATTCTTTAGACATGTTACATGATTGAGTCATGTCATGAGTATTTAAGGAAACAAAATAATTCTCTGGCACACCTAAATTTCATGTTGGCAGTTGGACACCATAGAGCATTTGCAATTCTAGTTACAAATTGTACTGCTGTCCAGAAGGTCTCATTGAGCTCAGGGCATTTGCTGCCTCCTGTACCAGTTTTGAGGAAATAAAAACATCTGGGTGTACTTGTTAGGTTCTAGGGTTTCAGGTTCAATCTCTGTACAGCACGACCTAACAAGAAAATCAGTAGTCACCGGAGAGTATGCTTGGCATTAAATTACGCGAGATAAATGTTTTTGTTTGGGTTTGAACAAAAACTAAAGCAACAAATACGCTAACCAACAGAACCCACGTCTTCACTGCAGATTGGCTGTTAACACTTTGCATTCTAAGATCGTCTCCCACATGCTATCACCAAAGCTGCTTTATTTGATTTCCAAAGCTGTACTGTGTTGAATATTTGATGAAACAGACTGCAGATGTCTGCAGTGGCGTTTTTGGTGAATCCCTGCTCACAGCTGAGAAGTCTCTCCTCTTGGAGATTTCCAGGGCTTGGTTCTCAATCTGGAGAACAGAGGAGAGAAGCATGATTATTCCTTTCAGTGGGTAGGCACGAGAATGATACGTGAACACTCAGAACTTCCTACCTTCCAATAAAAATTCCACATACAGTTAGTGATCCTCACATCACATGGTGGTGGTCCAGCTTTTCTTAGAGGAACAAAGACTGTTCAGCAGTTTGTCTCCAGGGAGGGCAATTTTGCTGAGTAATATCTGTGGCCATGATGGTGAGGACATTCTTTTGTTTGCTGTAAATTTTCAACTGGATGCGTATGATAGTGTGAGCATTCCTGTTTATAAGGCAGAGAGTAAGCAATGCAGTGTGTCATTAGTAGTTTTCTCTAAATGAGGGAATCAGTGTGGTTCTCTGATGTCTGGTTGCATGTCAGGAGCCCATAGGTGAAAGCTGTGATTCTAAGTCTAGGCTGACTTTCTTTTTCTTAAAACAAAAAACGAAACAACAATAACAACCCCTTCTTTTCCTGGATACCCACCCAGCCAAAGGGAAACGGATTTATTGGGGTACTGATGTCAGGAGACCAGTAGTCCTGGGGGTTAGGGCAGGCTGGAACCTACAGCTGTCACGGTGTGTCTTAGAAATGGCCTGGATCTCACTCCATTCGCCTATAAATGTTCTTTGTAGATCCCACGTGGGGTTGGTAGGCTTGGCCAGCTTCCAGTAAAGAGACTGTTAGCCCCATTCTGTGCCAGTAATGGCCTTCTCTTCCTGGGCATCACTTGTTAGAAGTTTTATTAGGGACGAAGCTTTAAGAACAATGCGTTTGGGCTTCCCCGGTGGCACAGTGGTTAAGAATCTGCCTGCCAATGCAGGGGACTCGGGTTTGAGCCCTGGTCTGGGAAGATCCCACATGCTGCGGAGCAACTAAGCCCGTGCGGCAGAATTACTGAGCCCATGCGCCTAGAGCCTGTGCTCCGCAGCAAAGAGAAGCCACTGCAACGAGAAGCCCGTGCACCGCAAGGAAGAAGAGTAGCCCCCTCTTGCCACAACTAGAGAAAGGCTGCGCGCAGCAACGAAGACCCAATGCAGCCAAAAATAAACAAATTTGTAAAAAAGAAGAAAAGAATAATGGGTTTGATCTGTGTGCAGAGGAGAGGCTGGCTTAGGAAATTCATAGCTGCATTTTTGACATCCTGTTTTTCCTGGAGGTCAGTTATTTGAGGGTTAGGAACTTTGGTGTCATCTGTCCTCTGAACACCCTGCCTGTTAAAGGTAGAGTCTGTTATTTCTTAAGAGACGGATGATCAAGTTGATAGATTGCCAAGGCTTCTGCTCCTCTTTGCCATGTCTTCTCCAGCCCTCTCTGAGAGGATTGTCCATGCCTTTGGAGAATGGAGGTGAAAAAACATGTAGCACATAATACTTGAATTATAGTTTGGGGGGAAATTGAAGGATGGGGGTAATTAACATGTTTGAGTTTTCAGTGATCTCTTTTTGCGAGTGTTTTTTGCCACCGCGAAGAACAGCAATACTGTCTGCCATCAGATGTGCCCTACTTTCAGATGTTAAATGCTCTATACCAGCTATAGATTTAATTTAGTGGTCAGGAGCAGTGTTGGCTTTTGATCTTTTAGGATGTTGATCTAAATGCGCTAGGAATATTTAAGTCTATACTCTTAATTTCATCCGCATGGGGTGTATGGCATTGGAAACAATTTGGTTATTGATTTTTCGGGTTTTGTTTTTTTCTTTGTAGCCAGCCAAAAAGAACAGAATTAAATGTTTCATTTGAGATACCTCATCCTATGACTTTTTTCCTTCATCTTTGGGTTTTCCATAATAATAGGAAACTTTGATATGCCATGGTGATTTCTTTTTTCTTTTCTTTTTTTTTTTTTTTCCCGCGGTACGCAGGCCTCTCACCGTTGTGGCCTCTCCCGCTGCGGAGCACAGGCTCCGGACGCGCAGGCTCAGCGGCCATGGCTCACGGGCCCAGCCGCTCCGCGGCATGTGGGATCCTCCCGGGCCGCGGCACGAACCCGTGTCCCCTGCATCGGCAGGCGGACTCTCAACCACTGCGCCACCAGGGAAGCCCTGGTGATTTCTTTTTTTCTTTTGATAGTGACCGAATGAGATGTGTGTGATTGCATCAAATATTAAATTGTTACTAAATTGTAGTTAGTGTGAACATGCATTCATCATTTCTAAATGTCATCTAATTATTTAGAAATTCCTTGCCCCCCCAAACACCAAAATCTCATTTGTTGTTGTCTCGGCTTATGGTATGAATGGGCTGCTGTGTGTAATTGCCTTTTTGCTAGGTGAAGTATGCTTCTAATATCTTGCCCTGTTTTAAAAATAAATATGACTGGAATTTTACCTTCACATTTGTAAATGTGTAACATAATTGGAATATTTCAAGCAAAACATGATAAAGCAAGCAGATCTGCTTAGAGCCCTAGAAGTAATTGTACCATTTGTACCTAAGTAGGTTTTTGTTGTATGGATAATTCATATACTGTAGGCATGATACGTCGTTTAGTGAAAATTCTAAGAATGAGAAACACTTAAACTCCTACCTTTTATGAACGGTTAGAAAGCACATAAAAGTTCATATCTAAAAATTCCCCTCAAATTAACTGTTTCATATTGATTTAGCTATAGTTGGGACATCTTCCCCCCTCTCCCCTTCATTTCATTTGTTGAGTGCTTGTTGTGTAAAGTCATTATTCTAGGTGCCGGGGATTCAGTGGTGACAAAATAAACATCCTCCTCTCGTGAAATGTACTTTGGAAGATGGAGAGATTCTGACGATAAGCAAAGTAAGCGAGGTGATGGCAGACAGGGATATTGTTCTGAAGAAGAAAACAACCACACAGCAATGGGAAAGAGAGCAATATGGGGGTTGAGAGTAAGAGGGCATTTTAGGCAGGTTCGGTCTGATTATCCTTCTGTGGATGTGCTGCTTGGGTCGAGTCATGAATGACGAAGGGGAGCCAGCTCTGGAAAGAGCTAGAGGAAGAGCCTTCCATGCAGAGAAGGAGCCAGTGCCAGGCTCTTAGGCAGGGGAAGCTGGACAGGTTGGAGGGCATCGTGGCAGGAGTACAGCCAGCACGTAGAGCCGAGGGAGGCGGGAGACGCAGGGTTCAAATGAGGACTCGAACTCTCATAACGCTTGGAGCAGTGACTCTCTTCCGTCTCAGCCCGGTGGCCCAAGGGTGCCAGTGACTCACAGAAGCTGGCGGACTAATTATAAAGTGAGACTAAAGAGAAGCAAGATGGTAGTTAATTGAAGTGAAGGTTTCATTTCATTTCACGCTCATCACAAGCCTGTGTTTTAAATGTTTACAATAAATGTTTGTTAAGGTGCTTTGTAAGGATACAAGGAGTCATTAGCAAATAAAAGAGGTTGTTATCCTACAAATATAGAAAATCTTTCAAGAAAGCATTGAGAAAGTTACCTGTGACTTACGGTCAGATGTTGAACTACTGTGTTATAGAGCTGGATGAAGATACAGCTGATGCAAAACACAGAACCTGCCTTAAAAGTCATTCTAGGAACCAGAATAGGTGTAGGTATTACGTGTATGTGTAGGTGTAGCAGTTGGTGCAGGGGCACATGTAGAAGTAGGTACAGGTATATTTGTAGATATAGGAGCAGGTGTAGGTGTAGGCATACGTGTAGGTGTAGGAGGATGGGTATAGGAGCAGGAGTGGGGTCTGGTGGGGGAGGCAGGGGTGTTTGTGTATGCAGGACCCCTGTGGTTGTAATCTGTGTTCTAGGTAGTTCTAGGATTTCTTAGAGGTTTCTGAAGGGTATTGGTTATGGTAAAGAGAGAGAGGCCAAATGGGTGGACTTTTCTTGAAAATAGGTCCTCCCGTTAAAAATGTTTTAAAATATAGTGCTTTAAAATGTCAATTACAATATGTAATTGTATATATGGAATGAATATGTGGAATGAAGCACTTTCCAAACGAGTGAAACCCATCATCAAGTCTATGGGGGTAGAGGACTTTCCGGTTTTAACCCTTCTGGCCACACAGTTACAACCCCCCGAGCCTGTCCCGTTGGTGACTACCTGCAGAGAAAATACAGCAGTGATATTAATATCTGGATCAGGGTGCCTGTGATTTATATTATCTCACTTCTATATACTCATTTTCTTACTAGGTTTTAGAAACCTTTGCAGCTCAGTGCATTAGGTAATCTGCCTGTTGATGTATTGGTTATTAACTATTGCACTATCAGGATATTATCAGTGATTCTCTAGGGACAAGCAGAAATCTCCGAGACTCCTCTGGAAGTTGTTATTCAAAAACCTGCTTTCATCAGAGTTTCTCTAATTATGCAGTGCAGTGATGTAGAAAAAGGCTGCAATAGATTCATCTGCACTTGCCTCGTTGCTTCAGATTTCTGTGTTCACAATGAGTAATGTACTTATGCTTCCCAAACAGGTGGACGATCAGAGAGCTCTGTGCAAACACAAGTAGGTTGCTAGCTGGAACATCAACGCTTTGACTCAGGAGTTTCTCTGCTTTGCACCCAAAAGGTTAAAAGCACTTTTCATTCTTGTCCCCATCGTGTTTCCTGAACCAGGCTCTCTTTGCCTTGACATCAGTGTCTGCTAAGCAGCAACCTGGCTTGGCTGTGCCCTTGAACGTGTGCAGACCTTTGAGAAGAGAGTAGCAAGTTCATCAGTCTGGCTTAAATGGTCTCCATTCTCACCACTGCTATTTGGGCATAATTAAATCGCTAATTCATTCTTCCCATCACAGAGCTGTTATTCCTCTTTAACCAAGTACTGAATGTATGGTCACAAAAGATAAATTTCATCAGTAGGTCCTCTCCCTAGACTTTGAATTTTGTTTGCTCCTGGGTGGGTGAAGCTCCTTACGCTTCCCAGGTATGGATTCAGACAGACTAACTTTTTATGCATGATTTTTCATTTCCTGTGTAGGCATTAGAAAATTGGCCAGACGCATTAAGAGTTTGACCTTCCATGGTAAAAGATTAGTGTACTGAATTTTATTTAATTTAAAAGAGGTAATTCCAAGGGTGTACTTGATTGTGGTATATTCATCATTAGGAGAATTAAAAATGTTTCATTTTTCTTCATTCACTCTAGTTTAATATTTAAACAAGGTATTAAATGAGTTTAGGGAGCAGTGCATTTATAATAAATTCTGAGTGTGGCTCAGAGTTTTCCTCAAGGATTTTGAGTTTTAATCTGTTCTCAGATTAGCGGCGATGTTAAAAAAAAAAATTGTAAACAACCAGTGTGTTCTTGTCACTGTCCAATTGGCCTCCCTTTTGTGAGCTGGTTTCTTGCCCAGCTCCAAGGCACCATCTTTACTTACTGTCTCCTAGTTTCCAGCAAGGGAACAATGTGCCAATTAGTTACCACCTGTGAGGAGCATTATTAAGAGGTTAGAGGTGAGATCCGGAAAATTAATGTCACCTAGTTCATCGACCAGTGTGCAGAGGAAAAAACAGAGATGATAATTTAAAAGATATTCTTCCATCCTCGATACCTATTTTGTTTAAAGAGGAAAGCCGGTGCTCTAATGAGTACCACATCCTCATAAAGCCAGTAACAAAATAGAATACCTTCATTAGGAGGTGTAAAAATAGATGTGAAAGGCAAGAAAATATTTTGAGCAATTTACCAAATTTTCTTTTGCCCTGGGATGCTTCTGGCAAAACCAGGTTTATTGCCTGATTTTCTTTAAGTTCACTGTGCATACAGCGTTGGGATAGGAGGAACTGCCGGCATCATCTGGGTATGGTTGTGACTGGGGAGCCCCAAGGAGGTTCCCGGGGACCCCAGACTTTCCCCTTTCGGGGACAGTGGTTTACCTATGCCGTGCCCTATCCACAGAATGATGGGTGTTAGATCCTCGGTAAGGTTGCTTGCTGTGTTTAAGTACTTGGGATATCAAATGCCAGAAGGCTGCTAGTGTGAGCTCCTGGCTGGTGTGCAGCTGGGTAATCCTATCGCCCGTTTCAGCTTCATAGTAACATGTTAAGGTTGTTATTATTACTATTAAGGTATTGTTTACCTGACTTTTCGGATGAGGAAAAAAGAGATGCAGAAAGATTGGAAACTAGGTGCCTTGCTGTACCTGCTACAGATGCAACGAATGACCCCTTCACTTAGCTTCTCAGTGCATCCAGATAGCGTTAGAGGCAGCTCTGAGAATAAAAAAAAAGGAAGCACCCACATAATTTGTGTGGGCATCTTGCTCTGTAGCTAACTGCTTCTACTGGGCTTCGGGACTGCAGACAATTCGTTTGAGGCCTGGCACTGTTGCTTATTAGCTGTGTGCCTTGGGCACATTACTTAATCTGTCCAAACCTGAATCTCCTCATTTGTAAAACAGAGACAGTCATAAAATAGAATGCATCTCACTGGGTTGTGGGAGAGTTACAAGAGATACGTGTTAGTGTCGTGCCTGTCAGTTCTCCGTGACTTACCTAGTGATACTCTGATGGTCCCTTCTTTGTAAAAAAATTTATTTTATTGAAGTACAGCTGATTTACAATGTTGTGTTTCTGCTGTACAGCACAGTGATTCAGTCATTTATGTATATATATATATACACACACATATATATATATATTCTTTTTCATATTCTTTTCCATTATGGTTTATCACAGGATACTGAATATACCTCCCTGTGCTCTACAGTAGGACCTTGTTGTTTATCCATTCTATATATAATAGTTTGCATCTGCTAATTGTGATGGTTACTTCTTGGAGAAGACACACTGACCACCAGCTCAGAAGAGCTGCAGGAGAGAGTAGTGAGGTCACGTGACAGTCTTTCACCTCAGGAGTGATTGACCTCTTTTTCTGCATCTTAAATTTTCCACATAGATGGGCTGGGAAATCCACACACTGTAAATATCTGTCTGTATCATGTGCAAAGGCAGTTTTTATGCATGGTTTTTCATTTCCTGTGTAGGCATTAGAAAATTGGCCAGATGCATTAAAAGAGTTTGACCTTCCATGGTAAATGATTAGTGTACTTAATTTTATTTAATTTAAAAGAGATAATTCCAAGGGTGCTTGATTATAGTTTTCAACATTAGGAGAATTAAAAATGTTTCATTTTTCTTCATTCACTCTAGTTTAATATTTAAGCAAGGTATTAAATGAGTTTAGAGAGTGGCACATTTATAATAAATTCTGAGTGTGGCTCAGAGTTTTCCTCAAGGATTTTGAGTTTTAATCTGTCCCCAGATTAGTGGCGATGTTAAAAAAAAAAAATTGTAAACAACCAGTGTGTTCTTGTTACTGTACACTTGGCCTCCCTTTTTTTTTTTTTTTTTTGCCTTACACGGTCCTCTCACTGTTGTGGCCTCTCCCGTTGCGGGGCACAGGCTCCGGACGCGCAGGCTCAGCGGCCATGGCTCACGGGCCCAGCTGCTCCGCGGCATGTGGGATCTTCCCGGACCGGGGCACGAACCCGTGTTCCCTGCATCGGCAGGCGGACTCTCAACCACTGCGCCACCAGGGAAGCCCGGCCTCCCTTTTGTGATCTGGTTTCTTGCCCAGCTCCAAGGCACCATCTTTAGTTACTGTCTCCTAAACTGTGCTCCCTTAGAACTGAACTTTGACTTCAGATACTCCTACTCTCTCTAGATGATCTTTCCCATCTATGAACCTTCTCTCCTCCACTGCCCACCTGCTGCCCCCTACCCTTAACCTCAGCCTTCACTGACCCCAGTGTCCCGTTGGAGGTGCACCATCCTCCCCTGCGCTATAGCACCTTCCTGTGGTAGTGCTCAAGACAGTGACTTGCAGTTGTGTGTTTAGTTCTTTATTTTCCCCTTCGACCCTATCTGAAAATTTCCCATCTTGTGTTCTTTCTAGTATACCTGTTGCCTTTTCAAATAACAGCGAAGTTGGGGGGGATACGTTTAAATCGTGCTAAGTATTTAGGAATAATTTCATAATGGGACTCTTTTGGACTCTGCTGTTACAAATACTCGAACAATGACCCAGGATCAGGAGTCAGTCATATTTGTAAAGCATTTCAATTACTAGTGAGGGCAAGGTGATCGATGTCACAGACTCCACATTTTAAAAAAACCAAGTCCCTGAGTTATGTAAGTTGATCAACGAAGGTTAAAAAACACTCTGTGAATAAGGTTTTCTATTTGCAGCATTTCTTAACATTTTTCTCCAGATTTTAAGTGTGTTATCGTGAGTCAGCCTTTATGATTGCAAAGCCTTGGTCTTGTTAATAATGTATAACTTCCAAATGAGTCATGAGCTTATGCATAGCTTTTGAGTATGCAAATTTTATAATACTCATACTCTGAAGGCTTATATTTTTCTGTTTATTTAAAAGTGTTAGGTCTCATTTGCATTGCATTTTACAGCTATATTATGTCCTATTTATTTATTTATTTATTTATGGCTGTGTTGGGTCTTTGTTGCTGCGCGTGGGCTTTTTCTAGTTGTGGTGAGCGGGGGCTACTCTTCGTTGCGCAGCACGGGCTTCTCATTGCAGTGGCTTCTTTTGTTGTGGAGCACGGGCGGTAGGTGCATGGGCTTCTGTAGTTGTGGCATGCGGGCTCAGTAGTTGTGGCTCACAGGCTCTAGAGCGCAGGCTCAGTAGTTGTGGCGCACAGGCTTTGTTGCTCCACAGCATGTGGGATCTTCCCAGACCAGGGCTCGAACCCGTGTCCCCTGCATTGGCAGGTGGATTCTTAACCACTGCGCCACCAGGGAAGTCCCTTATGTCCTATATAATCCCTACATGTCACATTCAATCTAGATAGTGTCCCCTGAGGGCTTTAATTACATGCTGTAGTTCTTGAATTCTTTTATGTACTTTTCAGAAATAATCTCTTCTCTTTATTTTTATTATGGTGGATCTTAAAAATGGTTGCTCTGTAACCTGGTGTCATAGATGTCAGTCTTCTGGAAGAGTTTTCAGATTTATTTTCTTTTATGGCCTTTAGGACATGTTGTATTACTTTAGAGTCATGCCCATAACCCCATGTGTGATTTTTTTTCTTTCAGTGTGTGTCTCTCTATACATACCTACATACTTATATACCCATGCTTTCATGTGCGTGTGAGCATTTGTAATATATTTGAAAATCGGTTGTGTTGCGCTTGTTTTAGTAGAGATCATTGAACCATTGATGTGGTTTATATATACCATTGTTTTGATATATAAAGCACCATTTCTTAATGTCTGTGGCCTATCTTGTATATAATTTTGAATGACTTTGAAACTACAAATATCTCTGACTGCAGTCAGCGTGCCCCAAGATAGTCCCCGCTAGCACAGCCTCTGTTGGGTCCCAGGTTCACCCTGCATTCCTCATTTACAGAAGAAGGACCTGGAAGAAGGTCCTTCCCTATATTGACAGCCGTAATTTGGGAAACCCATAGCAGGCCTTCTCCTTTCCTACCCAGTAGCATTGGCACTGTCAGTGTTGGGCACATTGTAGATGTGATGGGTTGGAAAGTTAATTTTAAAATTATAATAATTTCCTATTAGCTCAGACAGATGGCCAGGGTTCTATTACTCACATTGCCATTGTAAAATTTTCTCATTATAATTGACAATGATGCCTTCTTTACTGTAAAATACACTGTCAAATATAAACGTCCATGGTTATGAAATCACAAAAAATGGTCGAAAGGTGATTTTATTGGGCTCTGTCACTTAGTTGTATTGAGTATTGTTTGAAATAAGTACACCCTGGTCTTGACTTGGAAATCTTGCTGATTAAAAGAAACCCCAAACGTTAGTATCACTGGTTTTGTTAGTACTACATGAGCTTTATTATTTTTATTGGCTTTCCTGAATTTGATCAAATTGTTTCTGTACCTTGGGAACTATGTGTTCTTAAAAAAAGTAAAAAATCTTTAACACTGCAGGTGTTAACATTTTGCTTGGGATCACAATGAAAATATTGACACTTTATTTGATAGAGTTGATAGAAAATCCTTCATTTGCATTTTACTACTGTGTGTCTGGTGAAGATATTCTTTCTTTTTGTGGTACGCGGGCCTCCCACTGCTGTGGCCTCTCCCGCCACGGAGCACAGGCTCCGGACGCGCAGGCCTAGCGGCCATGGCTCATGGGCCCAGCTGCTCCGCGGCATGTGGGATCCTCCTGGACCGGGGCACGAACCCGTGCCCCCTGCATCAGCAGGCACACTCCTAACCACTGCGCCACCAGGGAAGCCCGTGGTGAAGATGTTCTTTAACTTTGTATGAAAGCTTATTAGAAAGTTCAGGAATACACAGTACTTCCAGAAAACTGTGTACCTGAAACAAGTTAATATGGGGAACAGGTACATGTGTCAGATGTTTAATTATGGGGGAGGAAATGATATCTTGATATTTACTGAGATTACCAGTGCTTTTGCGTATAGAATAACTGATCTTTTTGTAAATAAAAAGATAGTCTTTAGTGTATGTTAGGTTGTCCTTCAAAATAGTACCTCCTTATCAGTCTCACAAAGCATGGAGATTGCCTTTGGCTTTGACTGTATTTCTCTGCTCTCTTGCTGGCAGTATCTTTGCCCAGCTCCTTCTGAATTGGTTAATACATGATAAAGTCAGCTGTCTGCTTTGGAATTGCTCTGTGATTTTAGGACATGATGCAACATACATAGCAAATTTGATCTTAAAATTCTTTTCAAAGTTATTAAACTTTAGATATTTAAAATCATGTTACAGTTATGTAAATTATAAAAGCTAGGAATAAACTGAAAATGTGTGAGTACACCCCCCAGTGTAAGGAGCATTTTCAACTTCACTAGATCCCTGTGAGCATTTTCCTGATTGGAATTCCTAGTGTTAGTGAGTCCAAGGTTGTAGTGCTCGCTACATGACAGGCCAATAAATTGAGAGACAGGTTGTTGGGACAGGGAACAGTGACTTTATTTGGAAAGCTAGAAGACTGAGAAGATGGTGGACTAGTGTCCCAAAGAACCATCTTCCCTGAGTTAGAATTCAGGCTTCTTTTATATGAAAAGGGGGAGGAGATATGGTTGGTTGTTGCTCACTTCTTGGTGTCAGAATCCTTTGTTCTTGCAGCTGTCCATGTAGGTCACATCATGATGTTCCTGTAAACCTCCAACAAGACAAATGTTATTCTCTGTTTTGCAACTTTTAATCTCTGTATAAATGGAAAAGTGTTATATCTGTAAAGGTCAGAGCCTTGAGAATAGGCTATTCTGTTTATTTCAGGCTATAGGCAACATTATTAACTTGTAGCAAAAGTAATAGAATAGAAAGGTTAAAGTAAAAGAAAGATCTAATATGGAGTCAGATTTGTTCTTCTCTGTTACACTAGTTTGCAGCCAATAATCTCTGTCTTGACTTTTGTTCTTGTTCTCTTGCTTTCTTGTTTTTAAAAGCCCCATATGACTTACTTGCTTGTTTTTGAAATTTAAAAATGATTTCACATGCTATAAGTGTAATCTATTGCAACTTGCTGTTTTCACTTAACATTATGTTTCTGATTGATCCACATTGATGCTCGTAGCTACAGATCAGTTATTTTCACAAGTGTATAGTATTCCATTTCATAAATATATATATATATATGTATTGCAATTTATTTATACACACTACTTGCTGATGGTGATTGGATTGCTTCTTTTTTTTTTTTTTTTAACTATAGCTGCTACAAACCATCCTGTATATGTCTTCTGATGCACAGGTACAAGAAGTTTTTAGGATTTACACCTAGAAGGGGAATTACTGGGTTGTAGGGTATGGGCATGTTTAAGTTCACAATATAAAGCCAAATTGTTTTCCAGAGTTTTCAAAGAAATATATATAATGTTTATACGTGGGAAAAAATACGTTTTCCAGGGTAACAAATTAACATTATATTATATGACAGAGCCAGATTGTTTTCCAGAGTTTTACGACATGTAGTCGCACCAGAGAAATGTCAGAATTCTGCATGTTCAACGTCCTTGCCCTACTTGAGACTGTCAGACATTAATTTTTGCCAGTTAGGGTTGTAAAATAAAATCTCACTGTGGTTTTAATTAGTATTTCTCTGATTCCTGATGTGCTCATATATCTTTTCATATGGTTATTGGCTATTTATCTTTCTTCTTCTGGAAATACTTTGTCTATTCAGTTGTCATTTTTCTTATTTTCTTTGTATTTTCAAGATGCTGCTTCTTTGTCCATGATGTGCTGCGAACATCTTTCTTCCTTCAATTATTGGCTTGCCTTTTTCACACTCTTTATAAAGCTCTGTGGTAAACAGGCTTTCTTAGTTCTTATAGTAGGAGAATTTGTGTATTATTTTTCTTTATAGTTAGGACTTTTTTTTTTCGCGGTACGCCTGCCTCTCACTGCTGTGGCCTCTCCTGCTGTGGAGCACAGGCTCCGGACGCGCAGGCTCAGTGGCCGTGGCTCACGGGCCCCGCCGCTCCGCGGCATGTGGGATCTTCCCGGACCGGGGCACGAACCCGTGTCCCCTGCATCGGCAGGCGGACTCTTAACCACTGCACACCACGGAAGCCCTAGTTAGGACTTTTTTGTGTTTGGTTTCAGAAATCCTCTCCTCCAAGGTTATAGAAATTCCGAAAAAAATTTTCTTCTCAGAATTTCAGAGTTTTACTTTCAACCTTTAAGTCCTTAATAACCATCAGTTCTATTAGTGTGTACTCTATGGTGTGAGGTAGATATCTAATATTATTTTTCCATATTATTATGCTATTGCCCTAGTGCTATTTATTGAATTAGACCATTTTTGCTCATTGCCACCTTTGTCCCCTGTGTGTTTCTGACCTCTCTATTCTGCTAAGGTTCTCTTTTCCTGTGCTAACACTATCCTGCCTGAATTACAATAGCTACTGTGGTGTGAGATATCTTTTAGGGCAACCCTTGCTTTTCTTCAAGAGTGTCCTGATGAGCAAGTGTTATCTCTGCCATATGGCCAGTCACAGAGGAACAGAAATAGTACTGGGATTTCTGCATTGCTTTCACCCATCCTCTCAAGTATTTCAGGTAGTTTCACTAAAACAACTAACCGCTGATGAGGTTAACCACATTGTTTTTAACCCAGTCTTTCTCGTTGTATTTTTTATAGGCAAGTTTGAAGATTTAGCAGTAAATTTAGATGCTGGTGTTAGAGTCTATTTGTAATCTTCCAGGAAATTCTCTAAATTTAGGAGGCTGGGAATGCCTTCAGAAGCCCTTGCAATGGTCCTGCAGAAGAGGGGAGGAAGAAGCAGCAGAGAGGAAGAGCCACTATTTATCAGAACTTATGGATTCTAACTATTAAACTCTTTGTCGTGTCATTTCAGTTAACTTCTAACATCTCGGCGATAGGATTATTCCTCTTGTCCTGTAGCTGAGGAAACTGACTCGAGGGGAAGGTAACTCAGCGGAGGTCACACGGCTCCCAGGTGTCTGATCAGGGCTCCACGCCCATCTATGTCCAGAGCCCCCATGCTTCGCACTCACACCAGCTGCCCCAGCCACTGTGCCCTGTCAGATGGGCTCTGGGCTGGGCATAGAGGGAGGCACGCAGAGGTAGTGCAGCCCTTCCCATCAGTCTGGGCCTCGTGCTTCCCGTTATCCTCGCAGAGCTCCATCCTGGGCCTGAATTCTGCTTGACTGACCAAGAAGATGAACATGCCCTTTGTGAACAGGAGGACAGGGCAAGGTGCCAGAGTGGCCCTGGCTTTCTGACCACATTTCAGGTCTGTGACACTGTTAAGCGATAAGACTTTGATTCTAGGTGGTCTGTTGATGGGGGATCTAGCTAACTGAACGGCATCTTTGTCATCCACGATGGGCCACCGTGAGATGCTAAGGGCAGTTCAAGATCCCCAGTGGTGGAGGCTGGTTGGGAGATAGAGCCTTGGATGATGGCCTGGTAAGTGAATGCTGCATTTCAGTCCCCTGGTCTAGAAAGCAAGACTCTTAGGGGGTTGAGAGGAGGGGGAAAGGGCGTGAGAACAGGGCAGGTGATGACTGACAGTGGAGGATTCCAGGCTGCCCACCCCAAGCTCTTATAGCCCTCGTCTGTTCTCCCTCCCCGAGCTGCTCTGTGTGGCCTGCGTTTCGCATTTCTCCCTCTTTTGGACCTTGGTTTCTCTTTTGATTGCTGTCTGGTAACTGACCTTGTGGCCCCTTTGTTTCTAATACATAGTTCGACTTTATGTCTTCTGAGACTTACTTGCCCAACTTTTGATCTTTTAGTGTAAGTCCTCTTTTTCTGCTCTGTCTTTCTGGTCAGCTCAGATCATCATCATCATCTGTCATCTCAGATGATGATTACAATAAATACAACAACAACAGCAATAACAATAATAGTAATTATTATTGCTGACCCTCACCGAGTAGATTGAGCTCCTGCTCTAGGTGCTTTTTCATGAATTATCTCATCTAATGCTCACAGCAGTGGAAGAGAGAGGGTCCAATGATTATTCCCACATTAAGTCCTTTACTCCAGGTCAGGCTTGTTGGTGGGCGGTGGAGGCAAGATTTGAACTCAGGCGGGGAGCTCCAGAGGACTTTCACATCCAGGCATCCCTCACCAGGGATGTCCGAGCTGCGTAGGATGTGTCAATGATTTGGTTTAGATGCTGTGGCAGAGATGGGCCTGCTGGGACTTCTGTTTGCATAGTTGGCTCTGGTTTACCTCAACTGGAAACAATGTGGTACAGAGGGTATCAAAGCAGCTAGCCCTCCAGCCTCAGTGTCCTAGAAAAACCACCACTGCACGATGGCTGCTTAAGATAATTCAGGTCTTGTATACATGCTGAACGGTTGCAAACTAGGTTCTGTATGCAAAGGCTTAAGAAAGTAGATGATACAGTTTTCAAAAAGACAAGGATTAGTGGTGACATAATTTTATTCAAATCTGTAATTCCTGTAACAGCTGACTTGTCATATAGCGGTTGATTCAGAAGGACTAGAGTCAGGATCTTGCCAGCAAAGAGCAGTGGCTTCTTGTCACCAGACCTGGTACATGGTAAGTTGTAGTTTGGTTGCAGGCAGCTGTGGCCTGGAACTGCAAACTTGGTCTTCAGTTTCTTTTTGAATTATGAAACATCTGGCACAGACAGAAGAACGCATGCTGTATACATGCAAGTCATGTGGCTTAAACATAAAAGGAAGCTCCCTGTTCTTCCTGATCCCATTCCAGGGCTCACCTCCCTTCCCTGGAAACTGCCACTCTCTTGGTCTTATTTTTTCATTCTCTTGCTTTCCTTTATTTTTACTGGAAGAATCACAGATATACTTCTAAACAATATATTTTTAGAGTTTTTCACTTTTGAACTTTATAAAAATAATATTACCTACTATAATATGTATATATATATTATTTGGTGATTTGATTATATTATTACGTGGTGTGAACATACAGAATTATAAAAAAATCTATTTTTTTTGGTTTTCAGAGTTTGGATTCAGGGCACTATATTTGAGGGACCCACAAAGAAGGGCAGGAAGATTTTAAAAGTAGGAAGGAGCAGAACATTTAGGCATTCCAGAGCAGCATAAGGAGGGTAGATTTTATTCCAAATCCAGTAATACTTCATCAGGGGATTCTAAATAGGGACCTGATATGGTGGAATTTATAAGCAATTACCTCATCTTTATCTTTTACAATACCCTGCTTATCTGAGGAAGCAACCATGAAAGCTGATAACTCTGGTATAGCATGATAAGTGAAAAACATTAGTGGGTCAACCAGACTGCAGGTCAATTTACTGTGCGTTGATTCATGCAATGGCAAGTAGCTGTTCTTTGACGGAAAAATCCTGACTTTGGTCCTGAATCAGTCACCACATAACAAGTTGGCTATTACAGGAATTACAGATTTGAACAAGTTATAAATCACAAAAGCCTTTTTTTTTTTTGGCGGTACGCGGGCCTCTCACTGTTGTGGCCTCTCCCGCTGTGGAGCACAGGCTCCGGACGCACAGGTTCAGCGGCCATGACTCACGGGCCCAGCCGCTCCGCGGCATGTGGGATCCTCCTGGACCGGGGCACGGACCCGTGTCCCCTGCATCGGCAGGCGGACTCTCAACCACTGCGTCACCAGGGAAGCCCACAAAAACCTTCTCTTTTTCAAAAATGTATCATCCCATTTTCTTAACCCTTTGCATGCAGAATCTACTTTGCATACATCTGCTCTATTTGTTAGTGAAATCCTAGACAAGCCGTAGTTAAAAGTTCGGTGGAGGAAGAGAACCTGTGAAAAAGGTCTGGAAAAGGTGAGTTAGAAGAAAAGCACTGGAACCAGGAAAGAAGAATTTAGAGGAAGGCATATTTACACTCGGTTTATTAAAAAGGTGGCGACCGGCAGGCCCAATTGAAGCCTGCTGGGTTGAGAACCACAAATAGCCCTTTGGATTTGCCAGTGGGGAGGCCATTGATGACCTTTCGAATGGCAGTTCTAGGGAAGACCGGGGGCGGGGGCGGGGGCGGGGAGCGGTGTGTGGAAATCACCGGGTACCTAATGAAGGAACATGTATTTAAATGTTAATATGACATATTCAGATGAGGAGAAAGAATTTCCAGAGGGTGCAGGTAAGGACTGTACATAGAAACGAGCTGAGGAGACACTGTTCAGGTAACCTTAGAAAGAAAGTAAAATGTTACAGTTGAGATTAGGGCTGATGGACAGACGGGGGATGGGCTGGGTGACCTTTCAGTGCCCTTCCCGAACTCAGATCCAGTATTATGTCTCATGCTTTGTTCCCTTTGCTAAAAGACCAGTGACATGGGACAGGGGTGGGAGAGAAGGGACGGCTTTTCTCTGTAAAAGAGGGCAGCTGGTACTGTGATTCCTTTGAGTTTATCTGACAACTGAAGGCAAAGCTTCATGCGGCATGTCAGTTTTCTGGGTGAGTCAGCGACTAGAACTGCGCAACTCCAGGTACTTAAGGAGGTTCTAAAACACTGTAGGACTGTGCCGTTAAATGGATCAGGGCTTACGACGCAATCCTTTGCACATAATTTGTTGCTTTAGGAAGCTGCCTGGGTCACTTTCCCTTTCTGGGAGTGCCTGTCCTAGTGACAATGTGGAACCTTGAAGGGGGTGTGCTGGGTGGGGTGTGGTGGGCCTTCAGGGAGGCAGCAGCAACCTGGCCTGGCACAGTGCGTGGGGCCTCTGGGAGCATCCTGCCTCCCCCGGAAAGCCTGTGTTCCAAGACTCCATGGCTGTGAAGAAGGGTATTGGGTGCAAAGGGGCAGGCGGGGCTGGAGTGAGGACTGAAGGCTGATTCCTCTTGCTGCAGTCTTGGGAGGCCACGAGGCTCCTGTTCTTTCTTTCAGTTATGAGATGGAGAGATGCCGACTCAGCTTTATCTACTTGAGATGATGCAGGTTTTCTCAAATTATGGAATACAATTTACAAGAAAAGAACAACTTTCCAGGAACCATTAATTTCATCAAGGATGTATTTTTTTTTTTCCCGGAGGCTTACGTAATTTATTTTCTGTTAAGTTATAGGCGTAATTGCAGAATAGTCTTTGATGAAAATAATACTTATGTTGTCCGCTTTTATTTAAAAATTAGGTAATGATTGACTTCAGCTATTACTGAAGTGCCATTGGGGTACGATGGTTGTCTATAAGTGATCTCTGATGTTCACAGTCTTGTTTTTGTGCATTATTATTGTTTATCATATGGTACTGCTGTTTTTCCAGAATCATACATTTCTTTGTAGCTTTTTATTTTAAAAATGTTTTGCTTAAAAGTATATAGAACCTACTGTATTCCCATCTGAAAAAGTCTTTATACAAAAAAGTTCTGACCATCACTATTTTACAGGTATAGTTGGCATAACATATTTCAATTTCAGCGTGTTTCTCCAAATTTACTTTAGTTAGGTTTTGTGCCCTGTTATGGACTGAATGTGTCCTCCTCAAAATTCATGTGTTGAAACCTTATCCCTAAGGTGATGATGTTAGGAGGTGATTAGGTCATGAGGGTGGAGACCTCATGAATGGGATTAGTGCCCTTATAAAAGAGGCTCCAGAGAGCTCCCTCTACTGTCTGCCATGTGAGGGTACAGTGAGAAGTCAGCAGTCTGTGACCTGAAGAGGGTTCTCATCAGAACCCAACTATGCTGTCACCTGACCTTGGACTTGCAGCCTTTAGAACCATGAGAAATAAATGTCTGTTGTTACAAGCCACTCAGTCTGTGGTACTTTGTTATAGTGGCCTGAATGGACTAAGACATGCTCCTTCTATCTAAAGCAGAGCTTGTTATCTTTCCTGGGAGCACTCCTTTACTCCACAGATCCCCTATCACCAGCTCCTTCACCTGTGGTTCGTCTTTAGATTGGCACCCCTTGGATTCAAAAGAAGTGTCTCAGACTCTCTCTCAGTCCAGTAACAAACAAAGAGCACACCCCTGAGTACTTACTGTGTGCCCTGGGGATGCAGCCACGCAGAAGACACAGTTACCTGCCTCCATAACTCACGGTCCATTTGGGAAGGTGAATGAAGGTTAAAGTGAGTGGACATTCTCAGGCAGTGGTCACAAGATTTGCCTTTCGGGAACAGTTAGATTTCTGTACATAACACGTGACACCAAGGATTCTAAGGAAGCATCAGCATCTGGCTCTTCTTTTGCTGCTCTGTGCATCACAGTCAGTTGCTGCAGAGCTTCTGGCAGCTGTGTCATGCAGGCTTCAGTTCACCTGAAGTTTGAACAGCTTGGAAAACAATAGTGCTTGCTCCTTAGGTGCCTGGCCAAAAGGTTTCATTGCCAGGATTGTCCTGACACGAAAGCTTTCGTTGCCAGGATTGTCCTGACATGAATCTATTTCTGGGTCTCCGGTCCTTGATTTCTTAGGTTTCAGGGGGTCTGAGGGCTATTCTCCAGAACCTCACAGGTCTGTAACCTGGGAGCTGCTTCCCCCCTGGTAATCCAAAGCCCTCTTGTGGGTAAATGATGCATCCCATGTCATGAGAGATGAGCTCTTGTCTTATAGGACTTTATCGTTGTGAATTAGAAAAATATTTTTCTGTCTATTACATTTCTCTGTATGTAGTTTCCAGACATAATTACGACCTGTGGCAAAGTCTCCCTATTATAACGCTCGGGTAGTACGTTTAGAACTATTTTAATGCAAGCATTATGGTTATGTTTGCCTCTTTTATAACATACGGTTACATATGTAAAAACAAATACATGGTTCTGTGAGATCCTTAGTATATATATGAGGGGAAATCTGGATCCCACTGTCAGACTGTTGCAGTGGTGTTGATTTCAGTTTAACTGGACCACATGAAGCACATGGCTCTGAATATTGACATTGTTTTGATTTTTTGACTTGTAAGGTGACAGTGATCCCCAGTGTTTGGTTAGATAGTTTGATTTACAGTTGTCTGATTTCAACTTTGATTACCAAATTCAAGGCTAAATTCTGGATGATTATTCTGGGCGTTTCCTCCGGTGGAACAACAGAAACAGAATAAGGTCCACTTGCATAATAGGCCTGCGTCACTGCGTCCTTTCCCATATGTCCCCAGAAATCGCATCATCTTGATTTGCTGTTGAAAACAGAGAGAAAACCCTTAAAAAAAAAAAAAGTAACTATTCACTTTTCCCTGTGGTTATGAGTGTCACTGAAACCCGCAGTAAGTTTTCAGACTCTGGACATATTTGTGTCAAATGACTGCAGAGCTGATAGGCTGCAGAGGACGCAGCCAGCATCTCGAGGCCCCCGCCAGCATCTCGAGGCCCCCAGAGAGCCTGGCTCTGATAGCTGCGTCTGTGCTACTGCAGCATTTTGGGTAGCTCTGGGGCCTGCACCGACCAGTGAGGGTAACCCGGGGAAAGGAGATCAGCTTTCCACCACCTCCAAAAGCCAGAGCTAGAGCTCACTGCAGCCTTGCCAAAGCCTGGCTCTGTGCTAAGTTCACAAAGTCAATCGATGGGACCCTTCAGAGCCCCATCCCCCAGTTCAGATTAGAGTTGTAATAGAAATGCAATGATGAGAATGTTACAGACTTTCATTATGAAATTGCTCCCTTGGTGCAAGGCAGACGACAAAATTGCAGAATCTCGTATGGACTGACAGATTTGGGGGATTATTTTAAGAACCCAAGGTCCTCCCCAAACTGTATCTGTGAAGGCTTGGATTTCTTAAATTTGAGTTTTCAGTTGCAATTTGCTTTTTAGTGGTTCTGTCCATGAAAAATCTTAAAGCTCTTTTCTGTCTGTCACGTTATGCATACTTTTAAAGGATCTTTTCTTTTCATACTTGGATTTAACTTCTTCTCTTTGCCCAGATCACTAAAGCCATGTGGCTGAGCCAGCAGCACCAGCCAGGTCTCAGGGTCCCCAGTCCTTAAGCAGCTAGTTTGAGATGAGAGAGCTGAAATTGATCAGGGCCCACTGACTGCTGTTCTGGTGAAGGAATGTCATGGTATATACCTGCTGTGATGTGTCTGTGAAAGGTCGCTGAATGAGTATGCTTCTGCTGTAAATATATTTCCACAAAGGTGGTTTTCTGTCATTTACTTAGAAGTTTAGGTCAACAGTGATACAAATGAACTTATTTACAAAACAGAAACAGACTCACAGACTTAGAGAAGGAACCGCGGTGGGAGTGGGAGGAAGGGTAGGAGAGAGGAATAGGTTGGGAGTTTGGGAGTGACATGTACACACTACTGTATTTAAAATAGATAACCAATAAGGACCTACTGTATAGCACAGGGAACTCTGCTCAATATTCTGTAATAACTTAAATGGGAAAAGAATTTGAAAAAGAATAGATACATGTATATAACTGAATCACTTTGCTGTACACCTGAAACTAACACAACATTGTTAATGAGCTATACTCCAGAATAAAATAAACATTTTAAAAAAAGGAAGGATAAGAGTGAGAGACTCCTCATCTGGGGTAGGTATTGTAGGCTCTCTCTATAATAAAAATGGGGAATCCACAGGGGGCACCATGCTTCAGTTTTCTAAAGCTCAGCATTGCTTTTTTGTCTGTTCATTTCTGTTTAATTAGGAAAAGATGGCATCCTTCATGGGTTTTATTCTCTGGTCTAGGTGAGTGTTCAGGGACGGTATTAGGTCATGTGACATATAACACAGCACTCAGCAGGACAGGCTGGGAGTCATGCGATTCTTATCAGAGTGTGACCTCTCTAAGCCTCAGTATTTTGTATGAAATGGAGACAGTAATTCTCATCTAACACTGTTGGGATTATTATATCAGAAAATACATGTAAAGCTCCTAGCCCGGCACCTGGTATATATGCTCACTAAGTGTTAGCACTTACCATTATGCCATTTAAAATTTATTCTTAGGTGACTTCATCTGTGGAGTCTAGTGTTGCAATGTTATTTTGTAGTCTCAATATCAACTGCCTCAGATTTTTTAACAGAGTTTTTGTTTTGCATCTTGTTTTTTTTTATTTTTTAATTATGGCAATAAACATATAACGTTAAAATTCCATCTTCATCATTTTTAAGTATACAGTTCACTAGCATTCAGTATTATTACATTGTCGTAACACATCTCCAGGACTTTTTCATCTTGCGGAACTGAAACGCTATACCCATTAAAAATGAGTTCCTTCACCTCCTCCCTGCCTTGGCAACCACCTTTCCGTTTTCAGTTTTTATGATTTTGATGACATTAGGTATATGATGGAATCACATAGTATTTACCGTCTTGGGACTGGCTTATTTTGCTTAGCATAATGTCTTCCAGGCTTACCTATGTTGTATCATGTGACAGGATTTACTTTTTTAAGGCTGCGTAATATTCCACTGTATGTATACATCACATTTTCTTTATCTGTTCATCTTTTGGTGGACCTTTGGGTTGCTTCCACCTCTTGTAGTGTGAATAGTGCTGCAATGAACATAGGTGTGCAAGTATCTCTTCAAGATCCTGCTTTGAATTGTTTTGGATAAATGCCTAGAAGGGGGATTGCTTGATCATATAGTAATTCTATTTTTAAATTTCTGAGGAACTCACATATGGTTTTTTCCATAATGGCTGCACCATTTCACATTCCTGCCAACAGCGCACAAAGGTTCTAGCTTCTCCGCGTCCTTGCCAACATCTGTTATTTTATGTTCTTTTGTTAACGGCCATCCTAAGCAGTGTGATGTGGTATCTCATTGTGGTTTTGATTTGTATTTCTTTTGCAATTAGTGACGCTGAGCATCTTCTTATATGCCTGCTGACCATTTGTATATCTTCTTTGGAGAATTGTATATTTAAGTCCTTTGCCTATTATAAATTTTTTTTATGTTGTTGAGTTGTAGAAATTCTTTACATATTCTGGATATTACCCCCTTAACCAATATATTATTTACACATATTTTATCCCATTGTATAGGTTGCCTTTCCACTCTGTTGATTGTTTCCTTTGATGTACAGAAGTTTTTAAGTTTGATATAGTCCAATTTATTGTTATTTTTTCTTTCGTTGCCTGTGCTTTTGATGACATATCCAGGAACTCATTGCCAGATCCAGTGTGCTGAAACTTTCATCCTGTGTTTTCCTCTAGGACTTTTTTAGTTTTAGGTCTTAGGTCTTTAATCCATTTTAGTTTATGTATTTATTAAAAAATTTTTTAATTGAAGTATATTTGATTTACAGTATTGCATTAGTTTCAGGTGTATAGCATAGTGATTCAGTTTTTATTTTTGGCAAATTATATTCCATTATATGTTATTAAAAGATGTTGGATATAATTCCCTGTGGTATACAGTAAATCCTTGTTGCTTATCTTTTTTATGTAGAGTAGTTGTATCTCTTACTCCCATACTCCTGATTTGTCCCTCCCCCCTTCCTTTTCCCCTTTGGTAACCAGAAGATCGTTTTCTATGTCTGTGAGTCTGTTTCTGTCTTGTATGTAAATTCATATATATTATTTTTTAGCTATTTGTAGTTAATTTTGTATATGGTGTAAGGTAGAGGTCCAGCTTTATTCTTTTGCATGTGGATATCCAGTTTTTCCAACACGATTTGTTGAAGAGACTGTCTTTTTCCCATTGTGTACTCTTTTAACACTCTTGTTGCAAATCATTTGACCGTATACCCAAAGGTTTTTTTCTGAACTCTGTTCTGTTTAATCAGTCTGTATATCTGTCTTTATGGCAGTATCACACAGTCTTTATGACTTCTGCATTGTAGTATGTTTTGAAATCAGGAAATGTAAGGCCTCCAACTTTGTTCTTCTTTTTCAGAATTGTTTTGGCTATTCAAGGTCCCTTGAGATTCTGTATGAATTTTAGGATTTTTTTTTTCTCTTTCTGCAAAGAATACCATTGGGATTTTGACAGGGCTTGCATTGAATCTTGACTGCCTTAGATTTTATCAGACAAAACTGTTCGTCATTTTTAACAAGAAAAGTGAGCTGTTGGCTATAAAACATTTCTTTTGCTGCAGTGTGGCTTGTGTTGCCAAGTTTGTGTTCTGATCGAGGCCAGATAAAGGGCAACACAATCAAACCACGCAATGCAGTCGGTAGGCAAGTAATCTCTAGCTCTATATGATGAAAAGACGATTTTAGCCGCTTTTGATCTGATTTAATGATAGAACCAGGGAGCATTTATTATTCTTGCTGACAGATATCAGTGTTATGTGAAAAACTCTCAAATGACTATTTAAAATATCAAATGACTGATAGAAATTTTTTCCAAAGGAAGAAGTGGGTGATAGGAGTTTTCTGTTGTTGCTGCCCTTGTGATTATTACTTACTAATATCTGCTCCAGTTTTAGGTCAGGTGCCTTCAGTAAGACTAAGTGGATTTGGCGTATGCAAGTCCCTGATTACCCATGACCAGACCTTTTCGAATTTCTTCCAGGCCCTCATCCCCAAACCACAGTGACATAGTTGGGGTAGGAGTTTCTGTAGAATGCTCAGTTCCAGGAGACTAAACTCACAGGGATGGGGTGACTTGTCCAAGGCCTGGTGGCTCTGGGGGACAGAGCCAAGACTCGACGGAACAAAGTCATTTCAGATGGCATTTAACGCATTGATTAGTCGTTCCAAATTCTGTGAACTCAACTTACGTAACAGAAGCTGCACATTCAACTGCTCAGCCAGTGAATTAGCCTTTGGACGGTGCTTTGCACAGGAGTCAAAAGATCATGGGAGACAGTAAGCATCTGAAAATTCAAGAGAGGGAGGAAGGCGGAGGGCAGTTACTTTCAGCTAGAACAGAGCAATGTAAAGTACGTTAAGTATAACTTACTAAAAGCCGATTTTTTTGATTTTTTATTTTGCTCTACTTAAGTGTACTTTTTCAAGTTAAGAATAACTGTACAAAACAGAAACAGATGCACAGATTTCGAAAACAAACTTACGGTTATCAAAGGGGAGGAGGGATAAATTACGACGTTGGGATTAATATATACACACTACTGTATATAAAATAGATAATCAACAAGGACCTACTGTATAGCACAGGGACCTCTATGCAGTACTCTGCAATAACCTTTATGGGAAAAGAATCTGAAAAAGAACAGACATATGTATATATATATAACTGAATCACTTTGCTCTGCACCTGAAACTAACACAACATTGAAAATCAACTATACTCCAATATAAAATGAAGAAAAAAAAAAAGAATAACAGAACAAATGGTCATCAAATATACATTAGCTGTGATAGTAGTATGGATATTATATGTACAATACTTAAGTTATTTGGTGTTATTTAGAACCCAAACCTAATGACATAGATGAAGCAGACATTGTTCAGTATTCTCCCAAATCCAAACATCTGTGGGTAAGATGATACCTGTTTGGAGTTTCTCTGACAATTTACCTTCCTCTGCCTTTGAAAAAGATCTTGCACATTTTTGAATGACTTCTTGTAACTTGGCACAGTGATGATGTTAATCGATTAAAATGATTAATCCTGGGGGAATCCATTGCCCTCCACAGATCAACAGCCTCACTTCCTTCAGCACTAGATGCTGAATATTGCTCTTCAGGGGAGAAGCTGTTGTAAAATTGCTGATGTATTCGGTACTTATTTTTACGTAATTCAGATTTCTTATTTTCCAGAAACTCTGAAAACCTTGAGGAAATGAAATGCTTGTTTTCTACTAATGTCAAAAGTGACAAGTACTTTTAAAAAGGCACAAATACAAAACACTGTAAAACAAAATCATAGACATTAAGACTTTGACCACATTCAAGAAGAATGTATTTATTACCTGTCACTTTTTTTCCCTCACTGCATCTCTAGTAGTTTAATAAAAAAACTCTGATGAAGAGAAGACCGTCTTTCTCTTGAGCCAAACATTGTTTCATAACTGTCGTTCCATCTTTAACTTCTCTTTTTTTCTCCAAAACTTTGAGCAAGCAGAATCCTTTTAATGTCTCTGAGCACTTGCCATGGTTTGGAGCACTTGAAAAGAAATTTTGCCTGCAAAGTGTCTTTCTTCCGCATTCTTAGATGTGTCCTTTGCATAAGTGCATTTAGTTTCTTCTTCTCTTGCCCTTGATGGAGTTGCTGGCAGCATACAGATATGACTTCATGGTTCCTTGCATCTGCTGATTTCCCTTTCTTATCCTGGGCACTGACAGGGCGGGCTGAGAGGGACCTGGAATAGAAATCCAGAGAAGAAAAAAGGTTTGGTGGCAATGACGGTTGTCAGGCACAAAGTCAAGATGTTAATGAATTAATGATTCATAAGCCCTTTGAACCTCACTATGTACTCTACGTGAATGAGACATAGCCCTCAAGGTGCCCGTGGGCCAGTTCCTGAGATTACTGTGCAGGGCAGAGAAGTCTGGAAGCATCCGGAGTTGATGGCAAGTCCTGGAGAAGAAGGGATGGTTGGTTGAAACAGCAGGATACCGGCGGGGCCCATGACATTGGGCAGACAGGTGCTGAGGTTGGAGAGTTAAGGAAATGAATACTGACCATTCATGTAGACTCCGACCCTGACCCAGAGGCTGCCCACACTCATCTTGTATGCAGAATTAGAGAGAGTGAGCAGGGCCTACAGAACTAAGTTGTTGGAGAGAATGATGAGAGAGCATCTCTGCTACTCCTTGAGCCTGACTAGGAGAGCCAGGAGTTTGAAGCTGCTGGTTTCTAATCATCACGTTGTCCCCATTTGAAGCTTTCCTTGTTATAATTGGAGGCAGCCGAGGAGCACAGGGCTGGAATCCTACTTCCTCTGAGAATCCTCTGAACCCCAGTTTCTTCATAGGTACAGGTGTTTGCAAAGGTAGGTGCCTCATGCAGAGCCTGGCACCTATCACGTTATCCCGCACGTGTGAATTGAATCTGATCCGTGAATAGATATTTTAAAATTTCTCCAAACTCTTTGAACTCTTTTAAGTTATTACTCAAGCTGTTAAGTTCATGCATATAAACTATTTTCTTGTTATTTTTCCGATACATTTACTTTTACTATAAAAGTTGAACGTGCTCCATTGTATAAATTTTGGAAAATACAGAAGACTAAATTTAAAACTTCAATGATTAAAATTAACTTAAAATAAAAATTAGATCACTCGACATTCTGACACTTAGAAAGAACCAGTATTAGAATTCGATGTCTCCTTCAATCTTGACATTAATTGGGGAGTGCACTCTATTCTGCCTTTTATACATTTGTATTTATATACCGAGGCACTGTGAAATAGTGGTTAAAAATACCAGATTTGGTTCCGGACGGACCTGTGTTCTGGTTCCAAATTTACTATTAGGAATTATATAATCTTCAGTTAGCTATCTGACCTCTTTATGCCTGTTTCCTCACCTGTGAAAGGACATAATATTTCCCACTTCATTGTGTGGATGTGAGGAATAAATGAGCTAATACATGTGAAGGGCTTCGCATAATATCCCAAAAGTGGTGAACAGTCATCACGTGTTAACTCTGCTTCTTCTTATTGAATTGTGAATATTAATGAAGAAACAAAAACAATTCTTTGGGGAAAGTTCTTTATAATTTCAGTCTTCAAATAGCTAATTATCTACTAGTGCCTCTTGTCTGGCAGGTTGTTTAAAGCATTGGGTACCTAAAGGAATGTGTTCATTTCTTTTCCAATCCCAAGGCTAACTTTTCAAGGACATCAGAGCAGTGCTTTCCTTTCTCATAAGCAAAGGTCAGGATAAGGTAAGAAATCATCAATTGCAAGTGTTAAATAAATGGCAGCTTAAGAAACAACTGAATATGTTATGATCTAAGAATACTTAGTGAAACCTACTTTTGGTAGGCTTTTAATGTTCTAATAACAAATTATTTTTGCTTGCATTTTAACTGTATTAAATATATTGATTGAGACAAGGAAAAATGAAAACAAAATTTTTTTTTAGTTGGATAACCTGGGTAGAATAATAACACATGGAAACATACTTAGCATGTTTCCCTTCCATCCATCCATCCATACATAAGCAATATATATAGCATTCTTTTGTGTGTTTTAAAACATGATAAAGCGATACATTTTTGTATTCTTTAGTTCTTCAGCATTGTTTTGAGATTTCTCTAGATTGATCACTGATTCACTGATATGTGTCACTGTATAACAGTCCATTGTAAGCATATTGCATATACCACAGTTTATTAATTTGTTCCTGTCTTTAGGTATTTATACTGTTTTCAGGTGGTGTTGTTTGTTTGTTTCCTATTTGAGACACTGCTCTGGTGAGACACTGTCTCGTTGAGCACATGTACAGGATTCTCTAGGGCATAAACCTAGTGCAGGAATTGCTAAATCTGAGGGCTTGTGCTTTTTCATCTTTTCCAACTATTGACAAATTGCAATTCTGAAGGATTGTGCCATTTATTCTTCCATCTATAGTGAATGAGTTCCTGACTCTCCACAGTTGGGATTTATCAGACTTTTAATTAAAAAAAATTTGAGACTTCCCTGGTGGTCCAGTGGTTAAGACTCTGCGCTTGCTTCTGCTGCAGGGGGCGCAGGTTCCATCCCTGGTCGGGGAAGTAAGATCCTACATGCTGTGAGGACAAAAAAAATTTTTTTTTTTTGCCAATCTGAAGGATGTAACAGAGTTTTAAAACTGCATTTTCCTGATGATTAGCAAGGTTGACCATCTTTTTGTGTATTTATTGGGCATTTGGGTTTCCACTTCTGTGAATTACCTATTTAAATTCTCTGTCCATTTTATCACTGAGCTGTTTTCCTTGGTTCATTTTATACTATAGATATAAGTATTATTTTTCTGTATGGTAAATATTTTCTCCCAGTCTTGGTTTGCCTTTTACCATTATGATGCCTTTTGATACACAGAATTTTAAGGTTTTAATAAAGTCAGAATTTTCAGCCTTTTCTTTTTATGGGTGGTGTTCTTTTTCTCTTAATTAAGAATTTATTTTTTTATCTTAAAGTCATAAAATTTTTCTCCTGCATCATCTTTGAAGAATTTCTAGGTTTTGCTTTTCACAGTTACTTACTGAATTCACCTGGAATTTCGCTTGGAATTTTATATTTTCCGAATTAATACTGATTTATCATTGTTCATCTTTACCCCAATTATTTACATGTCAGCTCTGACATATTTCAAATTTCTAATATACTTGTGGTTCTCATTTGGTCCTTCCAAGTCTGTTCAAATTCTGTGTCATTATCATATTGTCTTAACTATGGCTTCATAGTAGGTTTTGATAATAAGTCCTCTACCTGGTCTTTATTTTAACATGTTCTTAGCTATTTTAGGCACTTTGGATTTTGATGTAGATTTACGAGTTAGCTCATCAAGGTATATGAAGTACACTGTTGGTACTTTAATTAGAATGACATTGAATTTATGAATCGTTTTGGGGACAGTTGATATCTTTAAAATATTGAGCCTTCCCATCTAGGAATATGGTATCTCTTTCCATTTATTTTGCTCTGCATTAATGTATATATTTGAAGTTTTATAATTCTCTTCAGAAAGATGTAGGTATCTTTTGTTACACTTATTGCTAGGTACTTCTTATTTTTTTCTTGTTGTAGTAAATGGAATCTTTTCAAAAATTACATGCTCTGTTTGTTCTTGGTGTATATGAAGTAAATTACTTTTTTTGTATACTGTTCTTATATCAGCCACTTTGCTGAACTCATTCACATAATTTGCCTGAAGATTCTATAGCCAATCATACTGTCTGTGAGTAATGTCTTTTGTAATCTTCATGTCTTTTATTTCTTTTTCTTGTCCCATTGCAGAAACTCAGATTTTTAGCATAAGGTTAAATAGAAGTGATATAACTGGGCATTAACTATGATGTTTGATATACTTTCTCAAATTAAGGAAGTAATTCATCCTGATTTTGCTAAGAGTTGTTTTTTTTTAATTGGTCTTGCATTTTATTAGTCTTCTGCTTTTATTGCTCAACCATAGTTTTCTGTCTCTAAATCTCTTTGTATATTCCTTCCTTAATTATATAACCACCTAACAGTACTGAGGCAAAGACTTTTTCAGATGAAAAGGACTTGACTATTTTTATCCCAGTGAGGAAGATGAGCAAACAAAATAAATCAAGCAAATTTCTGAAAGGTACATTTGTGTAAATGTGGAAATGTGGGCGTATTATGGAGTTGATGAGGAGATGGGAGGTAATGTCATCTTGTGGAAATGGCAATAGTTAAGGTACTACATAGCTGAGTCTTGTGACTTTTATGCAGTAATGCTCCATCACTTGAGTTCGGGGGTAGAGTACAAGAATTCAAGTAGCTAGATTGATCTAAGGATGTGAGTATGCAAGGTGGTTGTAGCATAAGGGTTAGGGAAGTGTGGAGTTACTGGGGGAGTTGGTTTTAAGATGTAGTTGACTTGATCAGTCGTGTATGAGTGCGATTGCTGCTTACAGGAGGAAAAGAAGTCAGGAACAGGTCTGATACACCTGGACAAATTTTTGGTGACGAGGCAATGGGAAAGAGAAGGAAGAAGGTTGTGATCCAACACAGAAAGTAGAGTATACGATTTCAAAAGAGAATTGTCTTGGGGTAATGACAAAATCTAGGTTATGGCCATATATTTCAGAGTTTTTGATAGAGTGGTTTCCAGAAAGTACTGTAGATGAGTCATTTCTCATCAAATTGCCTGAAAATGAAATGACCCAGTTGTTCCCATCTGTAATGAATACGATTTTATTCTAACAGGACTATCTAGTTGATGTGTTGAGTCTACAAAAATGTTAATCTTTTTTCTGTCATTATACAGATGTATTACCATCTGAAGTGCTGCATTTTCATGAAATGTGGTGTGTTTAATCCTTGCATTTTAAGGGAATTAGATTTTTTTTTAATACCTTTTTTTTTCTTTGGCTGCGCAGCGAGGCTTGCGGGATCTTAGTTCCCTGACCAGGAATTGAACCCATGCCCCCTGCAATGGAAGTGTGGAGTTCTATCCACTGGACCTCCAGGGAATTCCCGGGAATTAGATTTTTAATGATATTTATTAAATCTGTTTGAATATAGCATTGACATTTTTTTGAGGGTGGGATCTTTTTCTTAGAATTCTTTGTTCTGTACTAGTTTCTGTCTCTTTAGCATTTATAAATAAGGAGCAGATCTGTTTTCTTAAATAGGCTTCCCTCTGAGAAGTATTGAAAAATGTGGAAGGAGTAGGTTTTCAACTTGGAGGATTGTTTTGTTTGTTCCTGGTGTTTTGGAATGGACCAGTGTTCACAGTATATTTTGTAATCCACAATTTTTAGGACCTTGGAAAACTGGAAGAAGATTCAGAAAATCACTAGAAGAAATGAGTTTTGGAAATATATTTGCTTTTTTTCTTTCTTTCTGGAGAAATGGTAGTCCATGTATGACCTAAGAAAGTTTTCAACAACTTGAAGGATTATAGTATAACTAAATTGGCCAAGTTTTCTGTATTTACACTAAGAATTTAATAAACTTAATTAAATTCCAGGTCCTTGCCATAAAAATTGTCAGATTAATCCAGTTAACTTCACGAGTGCAAACCTCATGTGTACTAGTTTGCAGGGTCCTGCCGAGTATATAAAATGAAAATCTGATGTGGTCTTTGTCTTCAAGGAAATTTTACTTGCGTGATAGAGGCAAGACATTCTTGGACTGAGAAATAACAATACAGAACAGCATAGGGTTGCAACAATTCTGTGGATTCTCTCAACTCTGTAGATCATGAAAAATAATTTCATGTCTGCAGATATCTCCGATGCATGGGGAAAATGCAATATAAAATAGTTTTCTAACAAAAATTCAATGATATATCAATATCTACATTTATAATTGAATTTAAAATTATGCTAATTTGAATTTACTCCAGAAACTTTTGTAAATGAGCTGATTTTTGTTGACTGTAATAAATATTTCTATACCACTTGCTCTATATCTGTATTAAGTATTTTGCCACTGATAACTCCTTTAACTGGTCTTAGGAACCCTATGAAATAGGCCTGTTATTATCACCTCTCTTTTAAAGATAAGGAAAACAGAGAGGTTAATTAATGTGCCCAAAGTCAAACAGCGCATGAGTGGTAGAGCTAGGATTTGAATCCTAGCAGTCCAGCTCCACTCTGCCTCTTTATTTTTGGTTTATTCTGTTTTATTCATTATCACCTATTCTCAGTGTTCCTTTATGAATGAAGTAGAAATAGATTTTCATCAGAAAGTAAGTGGAAAATTTGCACATTTTTAGGGTATTACTTTTGCCTTTCCGGGGCATATTTTAAGTATTTGTCAGTATGTTGATACTTTGGGTTTATAACTGCTCCCCTCCCCTGCTCCTCTCCAAAAGAAACCAGAAATAAACTATAGAAAACAGCAAGTCCATTTTGTTATATGTTAATATGGTTTTGAGTCCTTATTTCTCTGAATTTGGTTCAAAGGAACCTCAGTTTTCCCATCAACTCCTGAAGTTCTATGACTACCTCTTTGAATTTTTACTTCCTGAACTAATTGCAGTTTGGAATGTGGTGATTGCGCTGGGATATCAATCATTCAGGAATCTGGCTCTATCAGTGTGTCAATCATAAAAGTAATCAACGTAGGGTTTCCAACTCTGATTCTTTTTGTGCCTTTTGCCACGCCTTCCAATGTGGATTTTAATGATACAGGATACCATTTATGGAAAGATGGTAATTTTAATGATAAGAAATGTCAGAGTAGCATTTTCTTGAGTTGATTTTAAAATAAGCCTCTTTTAGCCAAGAATTGCAAATGACTGGACCAAGACATGTTTGACCTCTGTCTGTCATTGCGTTGGTTGCCAGGAACCAAATGAAAGAAATCAGCCTGACTGGACGCCTGTTTACTTTTGTAGTCTATCAGTGTCTCTGTGAGGCCCTGACACTGCCCTTGCTATTATTCAAGGTCTTGTTTTACTGGCAGAACTTGGTCTGGACAGCTGTTTTTTTCCCTAATAGTTCTGGACAGATACGTTGATTTGTAGCTTCAGATGAGAGGCACACTTGTCAGTTTGGACAAAAATAGCTTTGTGATTCTTGCTGTGAAATCTCATTTGTGTTTTTCTGACTACTAGAGGGAAATTGCAAACAGACATCAGTAGGATGTCCTTTTCCTAAAAGCTGATGCACTAGAAATGAAATAATGATTAGTCCATAGGTTCAATTTTTACAATAACTTAGGCAAGTCCCTTTCCACACACAGGTATTAGCAGTATCCTCCTGGTCCCTCCCTCCCCATTATCCTCACTGAGGTTTACAGGAAGGTCCAACTTTCTTTCCACGTGAAATTCTCATTGGATGACAGGCTCTGGAGGCTCTGATGTCTAAATCCTCCCTTGGCTGCATGATGACTGGCATTGGACTGTGGGAAAGGTTTATGACAGGCCTGTTATGTGCTAACGTTATCTGTCAGGTGATGGACAGGAAGAGAGATTATATTCAGAATTAGTGTGATAAACACCATTGGATCTATCTGAGTTATTTCATCATTATCTATTGATTTGTTGCATGAACTACCAGGTGACTAAAAGATAGGTTGTCACAGTTTGGCTGGATTTTCTCAAAGAAGGCAGCTCTGGGTGAGCTTGGGTGCAAGATATATTGATAATAGAGAGATCGGAGAGGTAAGGTTGGGGCAGACAAAAAACCTTAGTGTAAGGCCTAGAAGGTACTGTTGGCAATTGTGAATTTCATCTACGTAAGAAAAGGTTTTTGTCCTAACATCATCATCATCTTATATTTACTTATAAATTTTGAGTTAAATTTTCTGTCAAGGTAGACGTGTGTGATCTGATGGATCTATTTTTTTGTGTCTGATGATAGTGTGCTCTCGTATCTTTGTCACTCATTTCTATTTGCAAAACTTTCTGCCACCTGGTTTTGCTTATAAAGTCTTCAATATTGGGAACAGATTTGAGGATCTCTTTGTATAATCTAAATTTTCCTCTAGTCCGTTTCCTTTACAAAATATACACAGAGTTTCCTTTAAAAATCTGTGTTCTTTAAAAAATAACTTGTTGACTGAAAACTTGTTCTGAACGGTACTCATTCAGAAATATTGAGGACGGCTTTCTACATCTTTTGAATGTCATTCCTACTCCAAGGTTTTCTCTCTGCTCTGATGTCTTAGCTCCTGTGATGGGGAAATGTAGAGAAGGGAGAAGGCAGGTAGGATGGCGGGTAGGCAAGGAGGGCAATATTGTGAGTGTGAAACTCTTCTAAATGAAATAGTCACTATGGGAACAACTTTATAAAACAACATAATGAATATTTTCTTAAAAGATGAAGTTTTTCGCAATCCTATCACCCTAAAAGATCAACTACATTTTGCATGTGTGTTTAATTATAGCCCATGTAGATATAAATAATAATACAGACACTTGCATATGTTGACTTTACAGTTAACATTGTGTCATGTTTCATTTGTCCCATAATTTAAATCCTAGATAACACTGTGTCAAGTAAGGTACCTTATTTTATGAAATTATGCCCCTGTTGTGAGTTATTTAGGTGATGTCCATTCTTCTTCTGTTACAAATAAGGCACATTAGTTTATTTAGAAAACCTTTGAGCACCCATCAAACCACTGTTGGATGCTTTCCTGGGTATTGTATTTTCATGCATGAAGTCAAACATTTGAAAGACCAGTGGTGACGAATTCTGTGGGAATAGCTTTTATGGGAAAAGTAGTTTTTATAAAGCGTTTTATGTTATTTTACCCAACTGCATGACTGTCTTTTCAAAATTTTTCTAGGATGAGCTATAGAAAAAAAAATCCATTTATCCACTGGTAGGATCCCAGCACTCTAAATATTCCCATCCTTTTCGGCTTTGTGCATAATTACAAACCTATTGTAGCATATTAATTTTTTTCTTATTTTTCACCTTAGGATCCTTGAAAATAGTTGAGGAGTATTAGGTTTTAGAAAAATACACGGATTCAGGTTTGCTCTAAGTGAGACCCATGTGGCCTTCGCCAACTGTACCGCCCAGGATGAACTGATGTTAGGTTGACCAGTGAATGTCATGGGCAGAAGCTCACACGTTAGGGCACATAGGCACCAGTGCATGCAGCGCTAGTGCACAAAAATCATTGCGTCTTGGCAATGATTTTTGTCTTGCTGTATTGCAGTATGTGTGAAGTAGCTAATGGTGTCAGAGCTTTCGCTGGTAACCATTGAGCCGGTGACAGAAACAGGTGCCATCGTTATGGAGTCTGCTGACTCCACTGTTTGCTTTTACAATAGTGACAATTTTGAAGGTCCAAGACTATGGTAACGTGAGGAGCTGTGTGATTTTCTTCTGTATGGGTGTCTGTGTGTTTTGTTCAATTGAAGCACACTCTCTATTCTATTACATAAAATAAGATGTGTTGAGATGCATGCGTAATGTGATTTCTTTTGAAAAATGTTTGAATAATACAGTGGTTGGACTAGAAGTGCTGAGCAGTACTTTTTGAGATGCTACACGCACACACACACAGACACACACACACACAACATTTTGTTGGACGTGATTTTGGAAATGCCATCATCTTAGATTTGTATACGACCAGTGATCAAGTCTTTACAATTACATATACTATATGTATATATGTTTACATATAGTAAAGCTTTGTTCTAATCCTCTAATTTTGCTACTTATATATTTTTTCCTTTGGGAAATATGAGTCCAAGTGAATTAAAAATGCCAGAGGGGGGAGTGTGATACACCTGAAATGTCCTTGGATTTTAGAAAGATTCTACTTCTCTTTTTCTTAATTTATAATAATTTTTATTAGAAATATAATAGTAATATATAGGAAAACTTGTAGGAAAATATAAAGAAATAAAGAAATGTAACAAAATAAAAATTACTTGTAATCCTGCTACCCAGAGCTAAGCTGCTGTTAATATTTAATATATTTTATTTTTTTCTATATATTTATGTGTATATTCTTCTTTCCTTTCATGTTTAACAATAAGTTTGGAATCATTCATATCATGCATGTCCTGTTTTTCTTTGCTTTTTATATCATTAGCATTTCTGTGCCAATCAACTCTTCGTAAAAATGATTTTATAATACCATGACTGCCCCATATTCCAGCTATATAGTATGTTTTCCTTCTGAAATGTTGGGGATTCTCTATTGCATGTCACAGAGTCTTAGGTACGATTTTTCCCTGTGTGCCCATCCTTGAAATAAAAGAGCTCATCTTTTACCAATATTCTCTTTGTTCTCAAGTGCTCCTAAAACCACCCCTCAGATCTGAAGGTGCAATTGACATGTGTAGGCCTGGCTGGTGTCTGGTGTCCAGCATGAGTGGCTGTAGCGGAGGGTGTGGGAGTTGGTGGGTGTTGACCTTGTTTGAGTCAGCATTTTCCCCTGCTCCTCTGGTGAAGGTCTTCTCCCTGTTTTTTTTCCTGTCTCCACCATACTGTGTCCTAAGGCACATCAACTCTCTCAGTCTCAGTTCCCCCTGACAGTTGGCATTCCTGGGAGCGATGGTCTTGTGAGACTCTGTGCGGAGAGGTTCTGATGCCTGCCTGGGGCTGTCGGATGGAGGAAGCTTCTCCCACCATCTCCAAAAGCAGGCTCTGGGGTCAGCAGTCCAGCCTGAGTGAGGCAGGACTAGGACCACCTGGGCCAAAGTTTGGGATAATTCCTCAGAGACTGAAAACTATGTAATTGATTTTCTGGTGCTGTTATTGTTGCAGCCTTCATGTGTTGTCATGGATATTTCTGTTGGAAAATGGTGGGAGAGCAAATGGAGTTGATTGAGTTGGTTTTCATCACACAGAGAAATCTACATGCTACTGAGGGAGTGGGTCTCATGCAGTGCCATGTTCGAGTTCAGCCTTGGCCTTGGATACTACTGAGGTTATCGAATGGCATTCCTGGATGCATTTGTGCAGTTCTTCCCTGTGGAAATAGGGCATAGAAACTTTTAAACTTTATCTGGTCCAGAGATCACTGAGTTCTAGGCTCACCGTGGCCCATTTCAAGTGCAGTGTGATCCCATGGCACGGACTCAGAGAGCTGGGGCCATGCTGGCCCTCCCTCGTATTTGACTGTATGTGTACAGCTAATTAGTTTACTCTGCAGTGATGCTAGAGAGGCTAGGAATTGGTTGTGCTCTTTGAGTCAGCCCGTTTAGCCTGATAATTTTGCATTTGTACCGTGAGTAACCCTCTGACATTTTTTCAGAGTTAATTTTCAGATGAGGAAACCTTTAGCTTAGACTTGCTAGAGTTTTCATAGCTAGTAAGTGGTACAGCTGGGATGAAAATTTGGTTTCCCCTATACCAAGTCTAGGACTTTTTCTACCATTGTATCAGTTCTCAATGCAAACTCACGAATCATTTATTTTCCAGGAGGCAATTTTATTGCAGTGGATTTATTTTTTGGTTTATTTATCCATTTGACAGGTCTCTGAACCATGATTTCCCCACTTTTAAGAAATATCAACAATGCCATGCTTGATTTGCCTGAATGCCCAAGTGCTTTCCGTGTGTACTGAATAATTGCGGTGTGTGTTTAAGGATTATTCTTAGTGACTCACCCCACTTAATTTCACTCCAACTAGCATGACTTATTACTCCTGAGGATGGTTGATAAGTAGGGTATCCATCTGAGGAAAGTGTCACCTTTTATGTGGGACATACTTAAGAGAAAATTGATGATGGAAACAAATGAAGTTAATTAGTTGAGGGAAATTAAATAGATAAATAAGATATTTGAAGTCAGATTTGCACAGAGCAACAAAGATACTTGGCAGTTTTATGACAGTGCCATCTTAAATCTGTTTGGTAGATGACTAAGCATTAAAAAAATTGCAGACATCTGTCCTGTTTTTGACTGTTTCTTGCAGTGTTTTTTTGTCTGGTTGTTTACAAAGGATGTTCTTTGGGGAAAAGTTCAGGAAATACTAAATACAATGCAGAAAAAAATTAGGTTCACTCTTAATCCTATAATCTGGAGACGAGTACCCCCATACTTCTTTTCTTATACTATAGATTTATAAAATTCTTTTTTAATACTATAGATTTATAAAAAAGCAAGCTTTCAACCTGGATGTAACAGGTTCGTCACCTTCCTAAGGGGAGTGGGTGGGAGGTGTTGGGAGATGGCCAGGCTACCAAGACTTGGGACTGGAAAGAGGAAACGAAAAGTGAGTCCTAAAATCTTTTAGTACTTTTGCTCTGGGCCAAACAGAGCTGCCTTTGGTGTTTTCAATGTCCCCTTAAGTTCCATTCTGCTGATAAATATGATCTGTCAATGAACTTAAAAAATTATTAATGAACATCTAAGAGGTCCCGATTTTTCAACATAATGAATAATACTACAGGGAAAATCCTTTTACATGCACCTTTGTGAACATAATAAATTCTTTTCTTAAGAAACATCCCTAGAAACAGCATTGCTGGATCAAAGACATGCATATTTTTTTTTTTTTTTTTTTTTTTTTGCGGTACGCGGGCCTCTCACTGCTGTGGCCTCTCCCATTGCGGAGCACAGGCTCCGGACACGCAGGCCCAGTGGCCATGGCTCACAGGCCCAGCCGCTCTGTGGCATGTGGGATCTTCCTGGACCGGGGCACGAACCCGTGTCTCCTGCATCGGCAGGCAGACTCTCAACCACTGCGCCACCAGGGAAGCCCCAGACATGCATCTTTTAAAGTCTTTTGAAACAAGTGTACCAAGGAGTTTGACATTAGAAATTTTACAAGGAATTGCAGTTCTTGAGCAGTAGGAAAAAAATGGTCCAAGAAGCATGTTCCACACATCAGATGCAGTCAGCTCAGAGAAGGTAAGGGTATATATGGTTTAAGTTCATTCTGTTCTATAAACCAGACTGGCATCTTAGTTCTGGCACTCGTTATACTTTCATTGGGCCTGGGAATTGAGCCAGCAATACCAGGGTAAAGCAACCTTGAAAAGAATTTTTTTTTTCTTCCCAGAATCATTTGAAAAACTTTCCAGGAGGAAAATCTGTAGCACTGGCAAGATTTGAGAGAAATACTTTCTCCTTGTAAAGCACAGTGCCTCTGGTTCATCAACCTTCAGTGTCTGAGATCTGATTGGTTTCCTAGGCACCTATAACTCAGTGCTTAAAAAAGAACATCACTCTTAAAGTATGACATACTGACTAACTAAAAGTAAACTAACGTCTCTAGTATGTTACCATCTTGCCAGCTCTTCCCACCGGCACTTTCTTTAACCTCATGTTAGGTCCTAGTGTCTGTAAGTCATTATTTAATACTATACTTATAAACATTTTACTATTTTTCAGTTGCCCTCTCTGAGCATTTAACATTTTCAGTTTTAAAATATCCTCCAGGTTTTTTTTCATTTATTTTGTAAAAATTTAACTAGAAGTCAAGATGAGATGAATAGATAGTGTTTCCCACTGACATTCTTTTTCCTTTAGGATTTCCATACTGTTGCCTTTTAAAATCCTTTTCATGTGAAAATCAAAGGCTGATAGAGAAAATATACTAGATTTGAAATCTAGAAAATGAAATAGCCAGGGCTCATCTCACCTCCAAACCCACAATCATTTTTGAGAATTCATAAGCCTGCAAGTCAGAAGCATATTTTGTATGGAAAACCAGTATATGTTTTAGAATATTGCAGAAGGCTGTATTTGTGAGTTCTAAGCCCCTTAAATATTGATAAATATTGATTAGCACTGGTATGACTCTCTAGGTAGTTGTCTCTGGTTTTCAGGGGCATATATTTATTATTTATCGGTCTTCTTTTCTAAAACAAATTAAGATGCTGTAAATGAAGATTCCTGTTCACTGGCACTCCTGAAATCGTATGGAGTAGTTTTTATGTATTTATGTTGCCACGTTTCCCTTCTGTATTGGCGGGTTCTGCATCTGCAGATTCAACCAACTCAGGGTGGATCCGTGGTTGTTTGGATCTGCGGATGCAGCACCTGCGGATGCAGAACCTGCGGATACGGCGTGTGGGCTGTAAGGGACTTGAGCATCTGCAGAGTTTGGTACCTGGGAGGGGGAGGGTTCTGGAACCAATCTCTCTGTGATACCAAGGGCCGACTGTATTTTAAGTGGGCGTTTTTGATCTATAGTAATCACTGTAAACATACTAAAATACTTTTTATTATATTCATACACAAATGAAGAGGGTGTTTTCCCTCTAGGTTTTGAAGACCAGAAGATACGGGTTTCCTAGTTTTGGAACCCTGGGAAATTACTATATCCTCATCTTTAAAATGGGGGTTATACAGGATATATATGAAAACTATTCAGCTCAGTTCTTGGGATACTGCAGGTGCATTCCATGATAATTAAAGAGCTTCTCTATTAATTCATAACAAATAGTTTGAGGGGTTAATACTGTTTACTTGCAGTCTCGTGTTGCCAGAGTTTCCTATTTTAATGGAGTAACATTTTATTTTATTTTTTAAAATTGAGGTATACTTTACGTCATGTTAGTTTCAAGTGTACAGCAAAGTACACATTCAGTTACACATATATATTCTTTTTCACATTCTTTTCCATTATAGGTTATTATAAGATATTGAGTATAGTTCCCTGTGCTATGCATAGGTCCTTGTTGTTTACCGATTTTATATACAGTAGTATGTATATGTTAATCCCAACCTCCTAATTTATCCCCTCCCCCCTGTGCCCCCCCCCCCACTGTCTCCTTTGGTAACCATAAGTTTGTTTTCTATGTCTGTGGGTCTATTTCTGTTTTGTAAATAAGTTCATTTGAATCATTTTTTAATATTCCACATATAAGTGATATCATATATTTGTCTTTGACTTACTTCACTTAGTATGATAATCTCTAACGGAGCTAAATAGTTTACATATACATCCTGTATAAGTCCCATTTTAAAGATGTGGTTATAGCAATTTCCCAGGGTTACAAAACTAGGAAACCCATATCTGCTGGTCTTCAAAACCTAGTCTGTTTTCCATATTGCTGCAAATGGCATTACTTCATTCTTTTTTTATGGCTGAGTAATATTCCACCGTATATATATACCACATCTTCTTTATCCATTCATCTGTCAGTGGACATTTAGGTTACTTCCATGTCTTGGCTATTGTAAATAGTGCTGCTATGAATATTGGGGTGCATGTATCTTTTTGAGTTAAAAGTTTTGTCTGGGTATATGCCCAGGAGTTGGATTGCAGGATCATATGGGAATTCTATTTTTAGTTTTTTAAGGAATCTCCAAATATGTTCCATTATATTCTAGTAATTATATTATTCAGATTGTGTTAGGTCACAACATTTAAGGAATTAAAAATATGGAACTGTCAAAGTGTTATCTCATGCCATAATAAGCCAATATTTTAGTTTAGAAAGTATAAATTAAAAATATTTAAGGAAAGAACATGTTATATCATTCTCAGTGTAAGTCCTATAACAACATATGGGATGAAAAATATTAGTCCAGTAAGATCATGTATATATGAGGACCTCTTGCTTTCAACTTAAATTCACTTGTGATTTTTGAAGACTTTTCTGGTTCATAGATGAAATTCAGGTTCCGTATAACATCTGAATCACTATGAATTTAGTCTTTTCCACCTATATTCCTGTTTCAATAGGTATTGATACATAATAATGCAACACTTAGCCTTGAATATTGGGCTTTAAAGCAAAAATTTCTTTGCTTTTTTCAAAAAGTCAATAAAATGATAAAATATGTTGGGGACCTACGATACAACCTAGAAAAATGACGATTCTAAGCCTTACGTTGGGGTTAAATTGATTGTAGGTTTTAAAAGCGGTAATATATTCAATACATTATTTAAATATTGCAATTTGAAGCATTTACTATAGGGCCTGGTGTAGCCCATGCTCATTGAATGGTAGCACAATGCCTTGTGCACAGTGGGTATTTAATTAATGTTTGTCCAAGTGGAAGACTGTGCCCCACACCTCTCCTGCCCCTCCAGGGTACCTGAAATTCTAACTACTAAACAGTGTAGTATTTAGTCTCTAATAGGAAGTATGGTTCTTACACAATGGGTGCAGGGGTGGTGGGATAAAGCCTTTTGGACCTCTGCCCAAGGAGGCTGCCCACTCTGGGGGAGGCTTCCCCAATGGGCACCGTGACTGGCGGGTCACTGAGCATCCTTGGGTGGAGAAGTGACCTTCAAAAGGGAAGTGATGTTGCCTCATCTTCAGTCACAGCTCTGACATGTCTTATTTACTTGATTTTCCTTTCAAAGTAATCTTTTGTGATCTCTTGCTCTCATTCTCTGCTCTGTGTGTTGCTAGTTCCCGGTGACATAATCTTGATAATAAAACCTTTTTGATGCAAACTATAATATATAGGATGGATAAACAACAAGGTCCTACTGTATAGTACAGGAAACTATGTTCAATATCCTGTGACAAACTATAATGGGAAAGAATATAAAAAAGAATGTGGGCTTCCCTAGTGGTGCAGTGGTTGAGAGTCCGCCTGCCGATGCAGGGGACACGGGTTCGTGCCCTGGTCCGGGAGGATCCCACATGCCGCGGAGCGGCTGGGCCCGTGAGCCATGGCCGCTGAGCCTGCGCGTCCGGAACCTGTGCTCCGCAACGGGAGAGGCCACAGCAGTGAGAGGCCCGCGTACCGCAAAAAAAAAAAAAAAAAAAAGAATGTATATGTATGTATAACTGAATCACTTTGCTCTGAAGCAGAAATTAACATAATATTGTAAATCACCTATACTTCAGTAAAAACAAAAACCCAAAAAAGACCTTTTCCTTCTTGGCGACTCAGGCTTCAGGTGACTTGTTGAGCTACTTGTCTTCTTGATGTTAGAGTCTAAAAGATATATTTTTTAAGACAGTGGATGGAAAGTGAGATGTACCTAAAGTGACCATGGGAGTATTTGGGAAGGTTTAGTTTGGGATACCAACTAGTTGTTACCAAGGGCTTCAGGCAGTGGTTAAAAGAAGAGGCTTTGGTGACAGTTGGCCTGGCTTTGAATGCTGGCTGCACACTACATACTAACCCTGGGCTTCTTACTTCTCTGTGCCTCTGTCTTCTCCTCTGTCAGATGGGGATAATAATAGCACCTAGTTGACAGGATTGCAAAGTACATAAGCAATGTCTAGTGCATAGTAAAAACTAGCTCAGGAAATGTTAGTTGTGGTGATGCAAATTCCAAGGTCCAGGCACGGGAGGATGGAATTGGGAACTGTGATTATATGGGAACAGTGACACTGCTGACTCCTGTTCCCCTGTGCCCACCAGAGGGGACCTCTCTTTTCTCCGAGGCACCTTGAGTACCCACTGAGAGAGGGCAGGGATCTGTACCTCGAGTTTGTGGTCTGCCTACAGAGGCTTTGCTCTGTTGGTTGGGCTCAGAGAGCTTATTACTGTGGCATTCAGAATGTGAAATAATAGTTAATGGGGACAAGGGAATTTATGGCAAAATTTAAAATCACTTAGTGACTAATAACTTAGTGCTGTATGAAATCTGTATCTTGATATGCAGGGTGGCTGTGCTATTAACATTTCTGAGCTATTTAGAAGCTGGTTGGATGCTTTCTGTTACACATTCATTTTTCATTTTGCTCTTCCATTGAGGAAAGATCAGTAGGATTTAATAATTGCCTGTCATCTCTGGAAAGATAAGTAAGATAATAGATTATTAAGGGTTATTTTTCATTTTGATGGTGGATAAACATTAAGAGGAATCCTTGCTGAATGAAAACTGTGATTTATTGATTATGATTACAGGATTAATATGAAACCACTCAAATGTTTCTCTGCTCATAGATTCTTTTCCAGTGCTACTGTAGATACGATTCAGAAGGACTATTAGCTATGAGTATTTATTAAGTATTGAATACCTGCTGTCTCACAGGAGCTTCTCCCAGTAGGTGATTTGTAATTGAGCAAATGCAGGCTAGGGGAGGTTGAACAGCTACCCAAGATGTTACAGGTTTCACCTCCTAAGCACATTGTCTTTCTCCCGTACTTTGCAAATCAAGGCTTTTGATACAACTGATTGCTTCTTAAGAAAAAATTATTTTTCAGCTTTAGTAAAATCCAGCCTTCTTCAGGAGGCAGTTCACTATGGTGAATTTGGCATTTGAGTCCTAGGGTCAAAGGCTGGGTTATGGGGAAGAAATTACATAATGTATATGAAGTATCTAGAAGGGACCTGTCACACAGTCAGGGCTTTCTCTTCACGTGGCCTCTGGCTTTGGGTGGGGTGCCCACCGTCCAGTGAAATACAGCAATCAAGAGAACAAGCCAGGGGACTTCCCCGGCAGTCCAGTGGTTAAGATTTTGCCTTCCAGTGCAGGGGGCATGGGTTCGATCCCTGGTTGGGTAAGTAGGGTCATGTGTGCCATGGGGTGTGGCCAAAAAAAAAAAAAAAAAGAACAAGCCAGGGCATCAGATACATCTGAGTCTGAATAGGGCACTGTCTCACTTTGGCAGGAGACCACTTGGGGTGCTTTTGGCTGCAAATAAGAGACTCTTATTTTCAAATGCCTTATACCAAAGGGAATTGCTCAGTGAAGTCTAGAGGTCGAGCCCATTGAGAGGTGGCTGATGGAGGCGATCCATCTCTCTTCTCTGTTACACTTGATGTTTGTCTGTTAACTCACAGCAAGTTGGCCACGGGACTACCGGGCATCACATCTGGACGTGACAATGACTAGAGGAAGAAAAAAGGCCATTTCTTATTATGGTCCTTGCCTACTAGAGAGGAATGTTTTCCCAGAATCCTTTTCCCCAAGAGACTTCTCTCAGGTCTCATTAACCAGAGAATGGTCAAATGCCCATTCCGGAAATAATTACTAATAAAGTGAGAATAACCTCTGCAGCTCAGAGTGGGGTGGCCCCTTGAGGCACGTGAATACCTGCACAAAACTGAGATCCTGTAGAGAGTCAGAAGGAGAGAAGGGATGTTAACTCTTCTCTCTCAGCCTTTATTTCCTCACGTATAAATGGGGGAGCACAACGCTTACCTCACATGACTGTCAAATGAGACAGGCACCAAAGGCCAGCATCAGAACAAGGGCTCACCGTGAATTTGAAGGAGCATGAGACCAGGGCCACGAGTTCCGGCTTCTACTCGTGCTTAGTTACTTCAAGCTGTGCAATTTTAAACAATCTCAGAATCTCCTTTTTCCACTTGCTCAACAGCTATCTTTTGAGACCTGCCATGTGGCAGGCGTTGTTCTGAGCAGCAGATACAGGACATACCTTCCCCATATGTATGTCTGTGCTAATAACTATGATTATAATGTTGCATAGCATGTATGATTGATTAGGTACTCACCGTTGAACACCTGTTGTGTCCCACACTGTAGTGTTCACTCTGTGCCATTATCTTGGATGCTCACAATAGCTTCTTTGAGCAGGTATTTTGTAGTTGAGGAAATACATATAGGAATGTCAGGAGAATAATATCAAGAAGTAGTGGTTGGGGAACCACCTCCGAGAACAAAACTATCCTCAGCGTTTGGAAGGAGTCCAGCAAGGCAAAGTCTGCTTGTCTCTTTCATTCACTAACATTGGAGATATGCCTCCTGGCCTTGGAAGTTGCTAGCTAAAGTATCTTACACATTTATATTCTTTAAATCCATTACTTTTCTGGAAGAATGTTCATTTATTATTATTTTGATCAGTAAAAGACTTGAATGAAAGTATTGATTTGATGAAACACCAAAACAGGAGCTCACTTCTGGTTATTTAGGACATTAAATTTAGTTGATGAAATGTGCAAGAGGAAGTGTGACTTTTCTGAATGAAACCGTCAGTAGTAGAAATAATTTGATTAACTTTATTTTGGTCACAACCATGACCTTTTTGTGGGTTTTTTTTGGTATATAGCTGTTTTTATTTAGAACTTATTTAATTTCTCTCATTATTATAATTTTTAGCATATAGATCTTATATTTATTTTATTAAAATTTCCATAATGATTTCATATGATTGATATTTTTTAAGGCATTTTATTTTAAATATAGGAGTGTGTACATGTCAATACTTTATAGGTCTTACAATGATAGGGAAAGATGTGATTTATTTTATCTTTTTTTAAATTTGTAATTTAATTTTTATTTTTGAGGTAATTTTAGATTCATATGTAATGTTAAGAAATAATAGAGCTCTTCTGTACTGGTAAGATGTTATTCAAAAAGAGAAGGGCATGGAAATCCTGGGAAATTTCAGGCCAACTCAGACATTTTGCTGATAACACCTATAGTGACTTAGACACGTATACTATCAATTGTTTTAAAAGAAAAATCTTTTAGTGTTTTAGTACTTACATATTCTCAAGTAGAATTAGTAGCTGGTTTCTTACCTATTTCTTGATTTAAATGCGTGTAGAGCAACTGTGTGATTTAACAAGGAAGGAGATGCTTTTATGTCTTTTTCAAGTGGCTCATTGAAGTGACCTTTTCCGGGTGGTGGTCAACGTCAGCACAGACATGGGTAATCTTTTCCATGTCAGCAGGTCAGTGCCAGCCCTTTCAGCCTGGACCCCGGGGGAATGATGTGTTCCATTTTGTAAATGACATCACAGTCTTTCAACTGAACAATTAGTCACCCTGCTCGTGTTTTGTCTTATTATGTTTTGTTTTTTGTTAAGACAAATATTTGAAATGTAAGCAACAGCATGTTCCAGGGCAGACGGTGTGAGAGGTTTGGGAGTGACCGTTGGCAGGGACTATGGAAAGGAGAGGCTAGTGGCTACGGGAGGACCTGTGTGCCTGTTTTATCCTGGGACTGTTGCATTAGTGTAACATTTTGTATCACCTTTCGGAATGTATCAAAATGGAAGTTTAGGGCCAGTGGATATGTTGGTTCAAAAATAAGCCAGAGAGAATCTCTGAATGTTACAGCTCTTCAAAGATACTCAAACCTCTTAATTTTGTTCACCCGGAGTCCTGTCTTTTGCTGCGTCTGTTGTCTTTTTCCTCACATTTTTGGTAGTACTGTGGAAAGAAATGTCTTTCTTCTTCCTTGAGGTTTTCAGTCTGCATTGAAGGTCTTGATGGTACCTGTGAGGTAGATAGAGATGCACTCTGCTTTTAGCCTTGGGGAGATTTTTCCTGATAGTCCAGTAGTAATAGCATTTTCCAACCTCATCCTTATGTTTCTTCCTCAAATTATTGTTTTCAGGATAAATATGAGGCAGGCTTGTCCTGCGTTACTTGGGGTCAGCATTTTACTTAAGATCTTCTTCCTTTTTTAACATATACAAGTCAGTTTAAAATGATGCAAGTTTGGTGAGAACTAAGAAATCTATAGCCTGTAGTTGAATAATAGAAAAAAAGTTAAGACAATGAAAAGATCTGCATCCAGCGTTTTGCTTAATTCCCTGTTTATAGCACCTGTTTCTCTAGGTTAGAAGATGAGAATTCTAGAACCTGTGGCACCTGCCTTGTTCCACCAAGACAGAGTAGACTTACTTTTCCAGCAGTAACTTAAGGTACTCTGTGCTTTTCTAAAAACGAGGCATCTCTGTGCTGCCGGTCTGCAAGCTTCCATCTGAGCTGTGGTCCTGCATGCTTGCTGTCAGAGCAAGTTGACCCCTTAAGAAAAGACGCATCCTCAAGAGTAGTGCTGGTGATTCATCTGAGCCCGTTAACAGGACTCTGTATGTCTCTGTGATAGGCAAAGAGGCATGTGTGTTCCTGAACAATGCTAAGTTAAGGCATAAAGTCGATTTTGGTTCCTTTAATAAGAGGAAAGCTCTCTGATAACCTAACTTTATTTCCAGAGTTGGTATTTTAGCTGTAGGCATATTTGGTCAGTTAATATGTACTCTGGTGAGTCAAATAACAGAACTTTCTTTTCTCCTATTTTTTAAGGTATGTAATACAGGGAGAGAAGTAACTCGTCCTGGGTCATAGAAACCCTGAGCAAAGGACGCATAACTTTTCTTCTGTCATCCAGAAAAATATGTGTCCACACCACAGGTTTGCCCTGATCAGTCTATCATCAGGCAGATTCACGCACATCACATATTTGGGGAGCAGCCGAAGAGCAATTATTGACATGAAAAACAAGAGCCGAAAGAAAAGAAAACAAAAACAGAAACAAAGAATTTTTGTGTGTGTGCCAAATGGTGTACCCTTATATTTCCTCTTGTGTTGTAAGACAAAACTGTCTTTTCAGGTGACATCACCCATAGTGGACCAATTTGATTCATTTTCCTACAACTTTTCCATTATAGGTCATTTTTCTTGGAGTCCTACTATAGACATGAACTTATAAAATGTAATCTAACCTATCATGGACGAGTATTTCTTTTCAAGTCTTGTGATGCAAAATAGTAATAGTAATAACGGTAATAAAAAGAAATAAGAAGAATGGTAATATTAGTAATAGCTAACATTTACTTAGCTTATTATATCTAGGCATTGTTCTATATGTTTACATATATTAATAATTGTAAGTTACTATTATTATCCCCATTTGACAGGTGAGGAAACAGAGGCCCAGAGAAATTAAGAAATTTGCCCCCAGTTTTATAGTTGGCAGAGAGGGGTTCAGATATTGCATTCCAGCTGTAGATATTTCGCCATTAACCACTATGCTGTGTTTCCAGAGGTCCTGATTATTTTAGAACATTTGTTTGTTCCCTGTTGCATCATCAGTGAGAGTTTTGCTTTTGTTTGCATCTTCTCAGGTGGTCTTGGTGTTTTGTTCTTTGAGTAGACCCAGTCAACAGCATCTCGTTTCTTGCCTAGGTTCTGAAGAATGTGGGAAATATCAATACAAGAGTAAAGCAGATGAAAGATTAGAACATCACGTTTATTACTGATGGGGGAACCTATCCTTGTGTGCAGCATGTTCCCAAGAGGAAGAAAGGGCAGAGCTGAGCCAGGCGTGCCTACTTTTCCCCAAGTTTCCCAGTCAGCTGGTTCAGGTTGGCTCCTGGGGGTGGCGAGAGTGATGGGGCAGAGGGAGGCCTGCAGTGGGTGGTCAGGGAGAATCCTTCCCAGCAGAAGCCAGGAATGGTGAGAAAGGGCTGTTCTTTAATGTTAGAGATGTGAGTTGATCAAGTCTGAAATCTAGCGAAAAGTTAACATTACTGTTAGAATTAGGAAATGGGACAGGTGGCTATGATGTTTGGGAATAGTTTTATGGTTTGGTGGGAAAATTGCATGTTGCTATAAATATAGTTGGAATCCTGAGTTTGTATTAAATTGCTGCATGTCTCACCTCTCACCGATTTCTAGGATTTAAAAGCGTATCCCTCTGGACCTAGGTCCTGTTGTTTCCTTTCTGTGTCTTTGAAGCGTTTTGTCTTTTCCCTTATGTTTTCAATGGTGTTGCTTACGTATTTTGTTTATTACTGACAGTGTGACCTATTATTGTGCTTTAGAAGGCATTGTTGTCTTAGGGAATGTTATATGATACGAGTAGTTATTCTGTTTATTTAGAAAAACACCTCAGATCTCAAAGCAATTTAGAGACCTCAGAATACAGCCTCTGTATAGGCGTTTTTGACAGAGAACTTAGTAGATTTAGAGAGAACTTGTTCCCTATTGTAATCACCATTTAAGAGTGTTTGAAACAGGGTTGCTACTTTTGGGGGATAGATCAGAAGTGATTATTGGTGAAATGCATTGTGCTTAAAAGTGACAAGACAGTGTAGGAGGCCAGGTTTTAATTTCTAGAGGTGTCATCTAGAATAGAGTGGGGAGGGCGTTTGTGTCGCGTAGTGGTTTAATAACAATTACGTGCAAACGGTAAGGACTTGTACTGTCTAAAGCTTCTGTAAAATGTTATCTAAAACATGTTGCCAAATTCTCTTCCTTTTTCATGGTTTTGGAATGCTGTTTGGTGTATAGCTTGAATGAGAAGCCTTTGGTGACAAGAAGGCAACAGAAGAAAAATAGTGATAGCTAACGTCTATTTGCACTCAACAGTGTGCCCAGAACTGTGCCAGCCACTCTAATTCTTGCTTCTTTCAGTTCTGTGAAGTATTCTGCAGGTATGGAATCACAGGCTTTCAAGGGTGAAGTTACTGCCCCAGGGTCACGCAGCTCATTGGTGATAAAAAGCTGTAAACCCAGCTCTGCTGACATGTTATAACATGTGTCCCTGAAAGGGAGAGTGATGGGTGGTGCTTTATCTACCTGATTTTAATTTGGTTGAGAAAAGAAAGCTGGAAAATCCTTAAATATCCATATGTTAACTGAAAAATAATCTAATACTAGACATGTAGTACTTTATGGACTTTTATGCGTGTTGGAGGTGGATGGTTTTTGTTTGTTTGTTTGTTTTAACCCAAAGTGTGTTTATTGGGACGGTTTCCCATCCATCTTGATTCAGGCTGCCTTTAGTGCTGCTTCCATCTGAAGGAGCATCCTCCGCAAGCCTTGCTTTTCCTCCTGTAGGCTGGCAGAGGACAGTAGAGCAGCCAACACCCAAAACTACTGTTTGTGCATGGCTGAAGACGGTGGTGATCTCAGAGCATCCTGGGCATTTGCGATAGGAATTGGGGCGCTGCACCAGGCGCTTCTTGTGTTTCCTCTTCTCTTCTGGAGAGGGATGAAGGAGATCCTTTGCGAGAGGCATGTTCTCCTGGGGAGGTCATCATTGCCGGAAAGGGACGTGGATGGTTTGATGTTAGTGCTTTTGTTCCTTCTGAATTTCACTGTGTTTGCTGTAGTAAGATTTGTCTGTTAATACTTCCTGAATGACGGACTTTGGTTGAAGGCCTGTGTTCAAGGGCTCAATGGGCAGAGGCATCCTAGATCTCTGTCAGGGAGTTGAAGTAGCTCCTATCCTGGTGGTCCAGCCCACTGGGTGGAAAGAGGCTGGGTTGGGGCACGGAGGCGGCATTTAATGTTAGTGCAGAATTCTTAGGATTCATATGCTGAGCGGTTCTTATTCTGTCTTGATCCACAAAACACAGTGAAATAAAAACCAGAGGGCTTTGGATTGAAGCTTTTTTTCCCCCTCTCTCTATATATTGGTTTGGCCAAAAAGTTCCTTTGGGGTTTTTCCATAAGATGTTACAAAAAACCCGAACGAACTTTATGGCCAAACCAATCTTTTTCCTGAAGTATTGTTGCTTTACAGTGTTGTGTTCATCTTAGATCTATAGCACAGTGATTCAGTTATATATTCTTTTTCAGATTCTTTTCCTTTTTTAGGTTCTTATAAAATACTGAGTAGAGTTCCCTGTGCTATATGTAGGTCCTTGTTGGTTATCTATTTTATATATAGTAGTGTGTATCTGTTAATCCCAAACCCCTAATTTATTCCTTCCCCTCCCCGCTTTCCCCTTTGGTAACCCTAAATTCGTTTTCTATGTCTGTGGGTCTATTTCTGTCTTGCAAATAAATTCATTTGTATCTTTTTTTTTTTTTAAAAGATTCCACATGTGAGTGATACCGTATGATATTTGTCTTTCTCCGTCTGGCTTTGTTCACTTAGTATGATAATCTCTAGGTCCACCCATGTTGCTGCAAATTGTATTATTTCATTCTTTTTTATGGCTGAAGCTTATCACATAAACTGAAGTGCCTCAGTGAACCTCCATGGGCTTCAAATCTAATCACCGTCCCTGCATCCCACACACTGGGCCAGCGATGAACTTGCTGGGTGTCACAGAGCATTTTCCCCAGCACCATCCTGTCTGCTCATGTATAAGAATTGTAGCCTGGCAAAATCCCCTTCCTTTTTTTTTAGAGCTCTGCCCTCTGCCTGTACAATGCAGTCTAGATGCTTTCTTTAGTGTCATAATATATGTTGTTAATTTTAAAGGTAAATAAAATGTTGAAATATTACATTGCTCTAAGAAAAATAACTGAAACTAATCATGAAAAGGGACCATCTTTTATTTATGCTGGTTGACAAACTGAACTGGAAAACGTCAAACTTAAATTGTGGCTAGCATAAACAGAGAGAGGGAAAATGTAACCTTAGTGATGGGTTCAAAACCTTTTAAAATAAATATTTCCAATAGTATCCCTAATACAACCTGATTTATTTAAGAGGGAGTGTTGAATTTAATCTCTCCTCTACATATCACAATTATAGTAGTTTTAGACTTGTTATCCAATCATGTAATGGCAAATAGCTTTAGAAAAAACACAGTAAACACCAAGGGGGGAAAGCGGGGGTTGGGAGGGGTGGTGGTGGGATGAATTGGGAGATTGGGATTAACATATATACATTAATATGTATAAAATAGCTAACTAATAAGAACCTGCTGTATAAAAAATAAATTAAAAATCAAATTAAAAAAAGAAAAATACAGTAAAAGCAACACCCAGCAATCACTTGAAGTGAATAAGTAAGCCTCTTAAAATTATACCTTTTTTTTCCAAATGGAGATAGTTTCAAGGACTTGTCTTTGAAAGTAGAGACATACTCAGTTTTTTAAAAAAACAAGCGTATCTCTTTACCAAATGTAGATTTAGTCCTACCCATGACAGTTGGCTTAATAGAAGTCAGTTGCATACTGGGATGTTTTTATTTTTTAAATGATACCCTAAAACTCTGACTGCTTATAATTTGGAGCATACTTGCTTTTCATTGTATAGCAGTTAAATCTGTGGTAATTTTAAGATGAACGTGATTTTAGTGTGATGATTGGGGATTATGAGATGTGTTTATGTAGCTGATTGAATTGTTTTCCCTCTAAGCCGCTTTATACAAAAAAAATCAAAGAGCTGTATATTTCGCTCATTTTAAAAATCTGCTTTTCCCTGTTTATTTTTTAAGCCAGTTAAATGCCTTTCTGAACAAGAGTGGGTAAAGCAAGTGAATAAGTGCTTTTCAAAACTTCCTGAATACATTTAATTCGTATTGATGAGACGTATGTGAATCCACGATGGAGAGCCCATCATTAGCTTTAGGGGGCGGACGTGGTTAATTAATTAATATCATACCTTTTTGTTTTACCCACATAAATTCCCCCTGAGGCCAGAAGTTTGTTAATTTCTACAGAATGCAGTATATGGCGATAAATACAGAAAGTGCATTTTCATGTTACCCAATGAAGGGGGATTTATGTGGCATTAGAGTGGCCCTGAATGTCCTGTATGAGGCTTGTGTCCATAGCATCGTAGTCATTGCCTAAGTAAGTAGTTATGTGTTGTCAAGCCTTTCTCGCTCCCCACGCCCTCCTACCAGTCTTGTTTCACTTGGCTTTTTCAAAGGAGACACCATGAATACCTATTTCCTTTGCCATGAGTCAGGGTGGTGGTGGACCAATCTCTTAGCATCTCTGGGACTCCTGTGGGCTAATGCTATGAGGCGATAGGAAGCCTGTTAACTCCAGGAGGTGTGAAACAAGGGGAGGTCTTTTCACTGCTGACCCAGTGTTCTGTAGCTTGTTTCTAACTAATTAATTTTAGGTAGCAACTTCTGTATTCCATATGATGTCTTAGTCCGTTTGGGCTGCCATAATGAAATAGCACACATTGGGTAGCTTATAAGCACAGAAATTTATTTCTCACAGTTTTGGAGGCTGGAAGTCTGAGATCAGGGTGCCAGCATAGTTGGGTGAGGGCCCTCTTCTGGGTCACAGCTTCTCATTGTGTCCTCATATGGCAGGAGGGGCTGGCTCTGAGTTCCATGGGATCTTTTTTGATAAGGGTGCTAATTCCATTCATGAGGGCTCCACCCTCATGACCTACTCACCTCCCAAAGCCCCCACCTCCTAACACCATCACATTGGGCTTTAGGGTTCTAACATGTGAATTGGAGGGGGGACACAAACATTCAGACCATAGCATATGAAAAATTGTGAACAGAGGAGAGAAAATTTTGAATGCTAGAAATTAGGCTTGAATGTATTTCAACACTGAAGGCATTTTTGTTTACTGCATCATCCGTAGGGTGTTTGGTATAAGCCGTGCATCACTGTTATTTTTATTAGCTTTCACAGTAGGATAGGATATTGAAGGAGAAAGCAGGAAATCTACAGGAGAAGAGTGTGAAGAGTGAAGAAACACCATCTTGCAGTAGGGCAGGTGTATGTGTTAAGAAGAAATAGCCTGAGATAATTCCTATATTTCCATGAATACTGTAAATTACTGTTTGATGAGTGTCTGTGTTCCAGTTCATTTTAATACCCAAAATGTATTTAACTATATTGTAAGAACACATTGGTAGATGGGAACTTAGACTTTTTTAGAGGTTCATAGATGGCTTTAATCCTTCTTGAAATTCCCCCTTGTGCGAGCATAAGTCCATTGGTTGAACATAACTTATTGTTATTTTTGGGAGAGAAGTTTATGACATAAATGATCATTTTAGGTATGTAAGTAGCTTTTACTTTTTCTCATGATCTTATTCAGTAATTTTGTATTAGTTATTGATGGGTTCTTATTAGGTGACTTTCTATACCCTCCTTCCATTGGGTGAGTTTCTGATGAATGTTTACTGGATTTTTATTCATATTACATGGCTAGAACTTAGCATGTGTGTCGTGCATGAGTGAAGTGTGATGGCTTTTAGTCTCGCCATTCTTAGCTTGGTAGTCTTATACTTCTTTTTTAAAAAATTTCTATAGTAAAGATATATGTATATATTTTTATTGAGGTATATAGTTAATTTACATTGTGTTAGTTTCAAGTGCACAGCAAAGTGATTCAGTTATATATATATTCTTTTTCAGATTCTTTTCCATTATAGGTTATTACAAGATACTGAGTATAGTTCTCTGTGTTATACAGTACGCCCTTGTTGTTTGCCTGTTTTATATACAATAGTGTGTATCTGTTAATCCCAAACTCGTCATTTATCCCCCACCCCACCCCATCCGCTTTAGTAACCATAAGTTTTCTGTGTCTGTGAATCTATTTCTGTTTTGTAAATAAGTTCATTTGTATCATTTTAAAGATTCCACAAATAACTGATATTATATGATATTTGTCTTCTTTGTCTGACTTCCCTTAGTATGATAATCTCTAGGTCTCTCCATGTTGCTGCAAATGGCATTACTTCATTCTTTTTTGTGGCAGAGTAGTATTCCATTCTCTCTCTTTATACCACATCTTCTTATTTATATATATATTTTTGGAGTGTCCCTTGGAATGATATGCCCTTTTAGATATAACTTGTATAGAAATTCTGCAAATCCAAACTCTAATTTAAATGTGACTCAACCATTAACAGTGCCAACTGTAGATACGTAGGTCGATAAGCACATGAACTGCCAATCAAACAAAGCTGGGGGCTTCCCTGGTGGCGCAGTGGTTGAGAATCTGCCTGCTAATGCAGGGGACACGGGTTCAAGCCCTGGTCTGGGAAGATCCTACATGCCGCAGAGCAACTAGGCCCGTGAGCCACAACTACTGAGCCTGCGCGTCTGGAGCCTGTGCTCTGCAACAAGAGAGGCCACGACAGTGAGAGGCCCGCGCACCACGATGAAGAGTGGCCCCCGCTTGCCACAACTAGAGAAAGCCCTCGCACAGAAACGAAGACCCAACACAGCCAAAAACATAAATAAATAAATTAATTAATTAAAAGAAGGCTCAACATTAAAACAAAAAAACAAAGTTGGATTTTCAGCTCTGTCAGAGGTTAACAGTACTACCCTAAAGGTTCAGTAGTCCTTTGCTTTAACCCCCTACCTGGAAACCTGGATCGTACATCCTACTTGACAGTTCTGTGTGATGTTTTGCCACTTAAATAATTACCAGCAAAGTACCAAAAAATGAGAAACATTTTGAAGTTCTAGGTAAGCTGTCTGAAATTTGCAGGAATAATAGCTTTCTGCTCCTACCCTCAAGATCCCCAGAGCCTTCCAGCTTCTAGGAGGAAGGCGCTCTCATATTGAGCCCGCTGAATTTTGCAGTTCCTTCTTTTAACAAGAAAATCTACCTCCCACCATTGATGGAAGCTGATTTTATAATCTCCTACATCTTTGCTTTCTTCAAGACAGTAAATAACCGAAGCCCTACCAGCTAGAGAAAAGAGAACACATAATTTAAATGGAAGAAAAAATGGTACCCAGTTTTTCTTGATTGACTGCAATGCATTCCACTTCAAGTCTGTGTCTTTGCCTCATTTTGTTTTTGTTGGTTTTTTTTTTGTATGCAAAAGATTTGGTGTGAATTCTGCATTTAAATTATTTTATAAATCATTTCATTTGCTGAGAATGACAGTGTCTTGAATTTAGTCAGTAAACGTTTATTGAGGACGCACAAAAGATGGGCCTACTGGTCAGTGCTGGGCATAGGTACATGAAGTCCTAAGTAGCTGACCTTCAGGGACTCATGGGGAACGCACTGAGTATGCATTTTCCTTGCTTATTAGAGCTGCCAACATTTAGTTTTTAGAATATTCTGAAGTAACCTTATCCTTAGAGAAAAACCTTTATTTTTCAGCAAAAGCAAGTCTCCTTTCTGCGTCTGTGACTTTCCTGACAGACACAAATTCTTAGGTAGTAACGTCATGGAATCATAAGTGCCAGATGGAACTTTCAAAATGGATCTTTGAATTTTCTTCTGTCACTCACCACACCTCCTTCATCAACCCTTTGACTCTATCTGGACAGAGTCCACAATACTTGCCAGAAAGCGGCAAGTATTTTATATCTGAAATATCTGTTCAGTGGGAATTGGCTTGTCATTGAATCTCAGGTGTCAAAATAATTTTTTATGTATTCTCTATTGGCATGATCTCAAAGTTCTTAACTGAGAAAATGAATTGAAATATGTAAATTGAAATGTTAATGTAAACATACTCATAATTGTAAATTACTTTTCTTTTTGCTGTGAATATTAAACAGGTGGTGGATTCAAGGGGAATATTCTAGAGACTGGAAAACATTTCCAGGTAGTCTGTAAATGCAGAAATTAAGAACACTTTTTATTCAGTCGCTTTTTCATTCAGTAACATGTAGTGATGGCTTCTCATCTCTAGACATTGCAGCGAATGTAGGGGAATCAAAGTTGGCGTACGTGGCCACTGTCATGAGGAAGCTTACAATTTTGTGATTTTTTTTTTTTTTTTTTTTTGCTGTGCCATGTGGCTTGCGGGATCTTAGTTCCCCAACCAGGGATCGAACACATGTTCTTGGCAGTGAAGGCACGGAGTCATAACCACTGGACCGCCAGAAAATTCCCTTGTGTTGTGTTTTTTAATGCCCAAGAGTCTAGTTAATTTTTAAAGTAGCTTATGGGTGCTGTAAAAATGTATCCTCTCTACTCTAAATGATACAGGTGGTTGAAAGCTCTAACTTACCCCTCCTTGAGATTTGGGGTCCACTTGGTATCTTCTTTGAGGGGTCTTGATTCAGAAGCCCATGCATCCTCTGCACAATTCTGACTGGTTGGTAAAGGATTAGGTTTTACTGTTAGATCTCTTTCTCTCCACCCCAGTCCATGTGCATTGACTTTTCCTCTTTGTATAGTGTTTGCAAAAAAGCAGAATAAACAATTCCAGAGAGTTGTCATTTAAATAAGAGGAGCTTTCCTGCTTTTAGTCAAAGGCCCTGCCCAGTGTACGGAGGTCACTGTCTAGGCCTTCCTGATTCACCTTCTCCTGGTCATTGATAAGCAGTTGTTTCTGATCTGACATCCAACCTCCTGAGAGCAGCCCCCAAAGAGAAATTGCGGGGTAGTCTGATAAGATCATATGTTGGGGGGGGGGGTCCATGCAATTTCTGATCTTGGCGTTAGCAGTCAGATTCTTTGTCTTGCTTGGTTTTATGGTTTCTATCCACTGTAGGGTTGCTTCTCAAAGTGGTTCCTGGATATTAACCCTGAATAATCTGAATTGGGGCACAGTTCCTTCGAAGTAGAGATTGTGGAGTGAACTACTTATTATCTGGTTTTTCAAACAGTTGGAAAAGTTTGGGTTTGGCTACCGCAGTTGGAACATTGATGCTCTCTAAGCAGATGTGAAGATAACAAACTTACGATATCATCGACGTAACAAGGGGTCTAAGAGAATGATAGAGCATTGAGCTACTTCCCCATCATCCTTTAAGGCTGAGCACCAGGTTCATAAAAATAGTCTTTAGGGCAAAAGGTAGGGTATAGATGTGCCACCACTTGAACAGGCAGGTGCTAACTTTTCGTGTGTCATGTGTATGTGTATTTGAGGTGGGAATGTGAAATAAGCCTTGATGTTCAACACATACTTACCTCTATCCCAGTGTTCTTTTGTATTCTATGACTAGGAATTGTCTCAACCCTCCATTCATTCCAGCATCTTCTGAGGGACTCAGATGAGCCCATGTGCAAAAAGTTCTTCCTTCTTCTCCACAGCATCCTATCCTACAACCATTTTCAAACACAACAACAATAAAACACCGAAAACTTCATTTACGAAATGGAGAGATTTTATTTCTAAAGACAAAGGGATGGCTATTATTACCCCTGATACAAGCAGGAAAAGAAAGGATATACCTGCTGTGTTTCAGACACTTGCTAGTTGCTGTATTAGCTCACTTCACGTTTGCCAGCGGTGGTTACTGTGACAGAGTGGATCAGTGAATAGCATTGAAGTTTCCTTGTTTTGGTCTCTTTTTGCTTTATTATTATTTTTTTTCTTGGGACGTGGCAAGAAAGGGCTAGGAGTTTAGGAAAAATGCAGATGGGGCATGTATTTAAGAGGTAGAACAGAGTCTAAGGAACAATAACCAATCTAGAGTTACAAAATGAACTTTAACTTAGGAAAAGCCTTAGGAATCCACAAATTTGTCCTTATATTTTATTTTGTAGAGGAGGAAATTTAGATGTAGGAAAATTCAGTGGTTTCATCCAAGGTTGCACGCGGAGTTACTGGTAGAGAAAGGAAGTCTGAGGTTCTTTTCAGTATAAAAGTAACAAAAAGTAATGAAGATGGCAGGCAGCAGATTCTTTATCCTTTGAGCAGTCAACAAGAGAGAAAGAACTTAGCTTGAGTTTAAGTAATTTAAGATAGTTTTGATGGTAGAAACTCTTAATAGTGGAATGGGGTGCTTTGAGATATTATTTTGAGGAGATCTGCAATCTAAGATGTTTTTGGTTTGGTCCTTTCCTGAAAAGTGGGTGGGGAATGGTTGGAGGCCCTGTGAGTATCCTTTATTTACTATGGTATTCTGTGATGGTCCCGTAGTTCAGAGAATGGTAATGTTGGTAATCAAATATTGATGATTTTAATCTCTCTCTTGACCCCCTGGTCTTGACCTTCTCCAGTATGAGGAGCCACGATGAGGACTGTGGAACCACCAGCTAGATGGACTGTACTGGAATTGTGTTCTTTTGATCTGTACGTGCCCAGGATGTGCAGGTTGATAACAGACCTGTGATTCACGTATTACTATAATTGTTAAAGACCTGATAAAGTCAGCAGTTTTGTATTTATTGATGAAAACTTCTAATGTAGAAATATTATAGGATCTGTAATAGATTTGCAATCGACCTTTGTAGTTAATGTTCGACTTTGTTTTGAGTTGGATAATGAGACATCTTCTCTAGCATATTTCCTAGCATCTGTAAGTCAATTGGGAAAAACAACAGTGAAGGAATCTAAACCAATCAGGAAGAGGGGGATCCAGGAGAATGATCATTCTACGTGGGTCAACGTCAGCCTAATACACTTTTCCCAGTCAGACTTCTTCTTGCCTCCTCTTTCAAGCAGACATATATAAATGCAAAAAAATTATGATGCAAAAGATGGGGGAACTGTTGCCGATATATGGAAATATGTATATGTTTGTTGTTATTCCTTTGAAAAATGTTTCTGAACATACCCAGTGGGGGGTGCCCAGCCTTCAGTGATCAGGCAGCAGTGCACTTGAACAAGGCTCTTAATTTTTCTTTGAGCCGTTACTCCACGATGTAGTATATATACCAAGAGAACATCTCACTTTTTCATCAGCAGTATACTCTGCATGAGTGCAAGGACTCTGAGGAATAGTTAAGATTTAAATAGTCCCAGCGGGGAAGGAGGGAGTTTGGATAAAAGAATATCTTTCTCTTTCTCTCAAGATTTTATCATTAGAGAAGATCATTTGGTTTGCTCATGAAAGCTGCCGTTAGTGCTTCAGCACAGAAGGTCGCAAGTTTTTTGCCTCATAGAGTCTGTTGTTTTCACCTGATGTTTAATTCCCTGGTATCATAAAAGGAATTTGAATCCTAGATTTTTTCAGAAGTTTAGGAGTTCTCCTGCTAGTGTGAGGTCACCATTTGTCCTGTTACTCTGAAGTAAGGGATTGAGAAGATAAATACCATGAATTCTTGCAGATGAGCAGTAACCTCATGGAAATCACTTTAGCACAAGGTCCCCATGGCAATTTCCTACAGAAAATGACTTCCTTTCATTGAAAAGGCATTAGGTTTGAGGTTCTGTGAATTTCAAGTTCTAATGTTGCCACTGCTCTGTTGATTTACTTAGGGTACCGGTAGAAATCTTTCGGATGTATGTGCAGAAATCCAACTCCAACTGGTTCAAGCCACAATAAAGGAGAGATGTGTTGTCTCATGTAATTGAAAGGTCCAGGGTAGGTTTAAATTCAATCATGGGTCTTTCCAGGGATCCAAATGATGCCATTTAGACTGATCCCATTGTTTCTTGGCTCTGTTTTCGTCTTGGTTGGCTACATATGCAGATAGGTTTTTTGCTGTGAGGTGACAAGATGGTCACCTGCAGCTCCAGGCCCACATTCTACTAGCTTTGAGACTGGCAGAAAGAGATTTCTCCTTCCTAAGAGTTCCACTGCTGGGATCGAGTCTCATTGTGCCAGCGGGGGTCATGTTGCTAGGAAGAGGGAAGGTCCTGGCCATATGTGTGACCCCTGCCCCTGAGAGGGGAGGAAGGGCGGAATCACCCCTACCCAAATCACCTGGACTGAGAGTCTGGGAGGAGAAAGTCCCTCCAAAGAGGAATATCAAGATGTCTCACCAGAAGGGGCAGTGATGACTGGGCTGTCCAAACAACAGATTGCCACTCCCTTCAGCTTAAATGTTACTATCCATTTACATTCATGCACAAGGTGGTATTTAGAAATTTAGAAAAAATTGTCTTTCCGCATTTAGTGCTTCCAGTCTGATCCCACAAGTTCCAATGGAGACTCCCTTTTTCAAAGACATTTATAGCAAAGGCTTTAAAGTATGTTTCTCTCATAAAAACCAATGGATTCATGGTTTTATTTAAAAGTTTTAAAATTTTATTTATTTTATTTAAAAATAAATGTTTTTTAATCATTTATTTTTAAAAAATTTATTGAAGTATAGTTGATTTACAGTGTGCCTATTTCTGTTGTACAGCTCAGTGATTCAGTTATACATATATATATTCTTTTCCTATTATGGTTTATCACAGGATATTGAATATAGTTCCCTGTGCTGTACAGTAGGACCTTGTTGTTTATCCATTCCATATATATAGTAGTTTGTGTCTGCTAATCCCAAACTCCCAATCCTTCCCTTGCCCGTGCCCCTCCTCCCAACCATAAGTCTGTTCTCTGTATCTGTGGATCTGTTTCTGTTGTGTAGATATGTTCATTTTTGTCGTATTTTAGATAACACAGGTAAGTGACGTCGTATGGTGTTTGTCTTTCTCTTTCTGACTTCACTTCGTACGATAATCTCTAGGTCCTTCCGTGTTGCTGCAAATGGCATTATTTCATTCTTTTTAATGGCTGAGTAATATTCCATTGTATATGTGTACCACATCTACTTTATCCATTTATCTGTCAATGGTCATTTAGGTTGTTTCCATGTCTTGGCTATTGTAAATAGTGCTGCTGTGAACATTGGGGTGCGTGTATCTTTGGAGTATATGTATTGGGGTGCAAATTATAGTTTTTCTGGGTATATGCCCAGGAGTGGGATTGCTGGATCATATAATCATTCATTGTTTCATGTTTTATCAGTTCTTGTGAAAGGTAACTTGTTTGTATTACAATTGGCCTCTTTGGAGGCCCCTTTGGTTCTGTTGGAATGCCTCTCTTTGGACTTTGGAGATTGTCAGTGCAGAGCTCACCATGCACTGAGCAGCTGCATGAGACAATCTCTACATAAGCTTCTACAGGCAAGCAGGTACCTGTTAATGTGGAAATAAAATTCAGCTCTATTTCCCTATTTGTCAGGGTCCTGGAACAGTGAGGATGTAGGGTTAGCATGTGTACGGAAAAGTTCATTTCCATTCAAACCTAAAAATAGATGGAGATCACAGAGCTGTCAAAAACAAGGCTTCTACGAATTTAGACTCAAGTTTGATGTCAGTTGAGGAGTTTTAAATAATGTATCAAAGTGGGAAGAGAAACTCAACAGAGATAATGTTGTGAAAGGGCAGCGGTGATGAGAAAATCTGTAGATGAATTTTAATTTGGGAAATCTCTGTCTCTTCATAGACTCTAAACAGGTTTATCAGTCCACAGTTGTTGAACATTTCCTTTGACTGCAGAAGTGGCTTTAGTCTGAAGTCACCCTGTGCCATGAGTGCTTTAATCTGTTTTCTTTCTTTGTCCTACTGCTTTGTCACTCTAGTTGACCCCCTCTATGCCAGCAGCATTGTAGCATTGCCAGTCCTATTCATTTTTAGGCAGGCATATTTGCTTTTTGGACAACAGCATTGTTTCTGAAATATTTGAATCCTCAAGTAACATTGATAACTTCTTACTCATTTTGAAGGTAACTGAAACTTCAATTACTTTCATATTTTTTTGACTTGGTGGTTTGCACCCTTTGTCTTACTCTGTTTGATTTGGTTTTTACTCAGAAATAGGAGTACACATGGTGATTTTTTACTTTTTAAATGCTGTTTGTTTTTAACAGTTTGATGGTGATTCAGTGACCATTAGCTTAATTTATAAATTCAGCCAAGCAATGGGTAATTTAAAACATTTGGTTGTCAGTTTTAATGGAAGGTGAATAAAAAGTTTTGTCCTTGTTATTACCCTATTTCTTGCGGGCCTATATATTATTGTGCAAGTGATTATTGGTACTAATTGAAAGATACCTTTTCAAATTTTGTCTAGTACTGGCACTCGTTTAATTGTTGCTCTTATCTCTTTTTTATTTCAATTTGGAAGAAAAGATCTTTCCAGGATTCATAATTTATTATAAACAGTTCTACAACCATTGTCTTTCCTGATTTTTTCTGAGATTGTTTCAGAAGAAGGGAGGAGAGAAAGCCCTCAAAATGATTAAATAGCCCAGGAAGAGTAAGTATTTGAGCTCCTGAAAAAAATAATTGTTTCTGTAAAATCAGCTTTTGAGGTACAGCTCCACTTTTCTTGTCATTTCCTTTGGCTGTGGCGTTTGAAATTACACAGACTTTCATGTTCAGAGCGCCACCCTCCCTCTCTGGCCCATTCATTGCGGAAGGGCTCCTGTCAGGGGTAATTTTTAATAAAAGACATACTTATGGTAACTACGGGGTGAAGGAAACGTTAGGAAAGGACCCCACTCAGATGCCATGGAACCTTGGAGGTGCTTCTGGTAGCTTGGAAGTTTCTTTATGTTCAACAGCACAAGAGACTTTCTGGGGTTGATTCGAAAAGGAGCTCCGATCACAGCTTAATAAGCTGGCTCTTGCTGGCCCTTGTAGATGAGTCTGAAGTGCTCTGCACCCTGGGGGGAACACACAAAAGAGAGACATTCTACAGAACAATGACCCCTCCACAGGGTATTGCCATAACTGGACAAAGGTGGGTGGAAGCTATGGCGGTTGTGGGGTGGGGGAATGATTGCTTTGAAAGGGAAGCTACTGCTGGTTATGCTAAAAGCAAAGATAGAAAATAGAAAGCGTCCAGGGTATCTTAGCTGAGTTTTAAAGTTGAAAGTTACACTGTAAACTAACCTATGGAAAGGCTGAGCAAAGAATTCGCAGGTTTACGTAATGTTCCCCAAATCTTGACTATAATCATGATGCTTATGGGTCTTTGCAGAATCTGATTAGAATCACACAAAGGTGATACATAGTTTGGGAAAGTCCATTTATTTCAAAAGAGAAATAACTGTTTGGGGCTGTATTTCAGTCAGTATTTCACTAAATCATCTTTTGCCAAGATATCTTCAATATGAACTGGGGTGATATTTTCATGGTTTTTACTTCCCCTCATCAGTAATCACCCAGAGAATCCCAGGCAGGAAATTCCTTCTTTCTTTATTCATAAGAAATCTAGTTTTTGCTCGTAATACAGTCTTTTTATTCTTTTTTTTAAAACATCTTTATTGGAGTATAATTGCTTTACAATGGTGTGTCAGTTTCTGCTTTATAACAAAGTGAATCAGTTACACATATACATATGTCCCCATATCTCTTCCCTCTTGTGTCTCCCTCCCTCCCTATCCCACCCCTCTAGGTGGTCACAAAGCACCTCGTTGATCTCCCTGTGCTATGCGGCTGCTTCCCACTAGCTATCTGTTTTACGTTTGGTAGTGTATATATGGCCATGCCACTCTCTCACTTTGCCCCAGCTTACCCTTCCCCCTCCCCATATCCTCAAGTCCATTCTCTAGTAGGTCTGCATCTTTATTCCTGTCTTGCCCCTAGGTTCTTCTGACCATTTTTTTTCTTTGCTTTTTTTTTTAGATTCCATATATATGTGTTAGCATATGGTATTTTTCTTTCTGACTTACTTCACTCTGTATGACACACTCTAAGTCCATCCACCTCACTACAAATAACTCAGTTTCGTTCGTTTTTATGGCTGAGTAGTATTCCATTGTGTGTGTGTGTGTGTATATATATATATATATATATATATATATATATATATGCCACATCTTCTTTATCCATTCATCTGTTGATGGACACTTAGGTTGCTTCCATGTCCTGGCTGTTGTAAATAGAGCTGCAATGAATATTTTGGTACATGACTCTTTCTGAATTATGGTTTTCTCAGGATATATGCCCAGTAGTGGGATTGCTGGGTCGTATTGTAGTTCTATTTTTAGTTTTTTAAGGAACCTCCATACTGTTCTCCATAGTGACTGTACCAATTCATATTCCCACCAACAGTGCAAGAGGGTTCCCTTTTCTCTACACCTTCTCCAGCATTTATTGTTTGTAGATTTTTTGATGATCACCATTCTGACAGGTGTGAGGTGATACCTCATTGTACTTCTGATTTGCATTTCTCTAACGATTAGAGATGTTGAGCATCCTTTCATGTGTTTGTTGGCAATCTGTATATCTTCTTTGGAGAAATGTCTATTGAGGTCTTCTGCCCAGTTTTGGATTGGGTTGTTTGTCTTTTTGATACTGAGCTGCATGAGTTGCTTGTATGTTTTGGAGATTAATCCTTTGTCAGTTGCTTCATTGCAAATATTTTCTCCCATTCTCAGGGTTGTCTTTTTGTCTTGTTTATGGTTTCCTTTGCTGTGCAAAAGCTTTGAAGTTTCATTAGGTCCCATCTGTTTATTTTTGTTTTTATTTCCATTTCTCTAGGAGGTGGGTCAAAAAGGATCTTGCTGTGATTTATGTCATAGAGTGTTCTGCCTATGTTTTCCTCTAAGAGTTTGATGGTGTCTGGCATTGTATTTAGGTCTTTAATCCATTTTGAGTTTATTTTTGTGTATGGTGTTAGGGAGTGTTCTAATTTCATACTTTTACATGTACCTGTCCAGTTTTCCCAGCACCACTTATTGAAGAGGCTGTCTTTTCTCCACTGTATATTCTTGCCTCCTTTATCAAAGATAAGGTGACCATATGTACATAGGTTTATCTCTGGGCTTTCTATCCTGTTACATTGATCTATATTTCTGTTTTTGTGCCAGTACCATACTGTCTCGATGACTGTAGCTTTGTAGTATAGTCTGAAGTCAGGGAGCCTCATTCCTCCAGCTCCGTTTTTCTTTCTCAAGATTGCTTTGGCTATTCGGGGTCTTTTGTGTTTCCATACAAATTGTGAAATTTTTTGTTCTAGTTCTGTGAAAAATGCCAGTGGTAGTTTCATAGGGATTGCATTGAATCTGTAGATTGCTTTGGGTAGTAGAGTCATTTTAACAATGTGATTCTTCCAATCCAAGAACATGGTATATCTCTCCATCTATTTGTATCATCTTTAATTTCTTTCATCAGTGTCTTATCATTTTCTGCATAGAGGTCTTTTGTCTCCTTAGGTAGGTTTATTCCTAGATACGTTATTGTTTTTGTTGCAGTGGTAAATGGGAGTGTTTTCTTCACTTCACTTTCAGATTTTTCATCATTAGTGTATAGGAATGCAAGAGATTTCTGTGCCTTAATTTTGTATCCTGCTACTTTACCAAATTCATTGGTGAGCTCTAGTAGTTTTCTGGTAGCATCTTTAGGATTCTCTATGTATAGTATCATGTCATCTGCAAACAGTGACAGCTTTACTTCTTTTCCAATTTGGTTTCATTTTATTTCTTTTTCTTCTTTGATTGCTGTGGATAAAACCTCCAAAGTATGTTGAATAATAGTGGTGAGAGTGGGCAACCTTGTCTTCTTCCTGATCTTAGTGGAAATGCTTTCAGGTTTTCACCATTGAGGACGATGTTGGCTGTGGGTTTGTCATATATGGCCTTTATTATGTTGAGGAAAGTTCCCTCTATGCTTACTTTCTGGAGGTTTTTTATCATAAATGGGTGTTGAATTTTGTCAAAAGCTGTCTCTGCATCTATTGAGATGATCATATGGTTTTCTTCCTTCAATTTGTGAATATGGTGTATCACATATATTAATTTGCATATATTGAAGAATCCTTGCATTCCTGGGGTAAACCCCACTTGATCATGGTGTATGATCCTTTTAATGTGCTGTTGGATTCTGTTTGCTAGTATTTGGTTGAGGATTTTTGTATCTGTGTTCATCAGTGATATTGGCTTGTAGTTTTCATTCTTTGTGACATCTTTGTCTGGTTTTGGTATCAGAGTGATGATGGTGGCCTCGTAGAATGAATTTGGGAGTGTTCCTCCCTCTGCTATTTTTGGAAGAGTTTGAGAAGGATAGGTGTTACCCCTCTGTAAATGTTTGATAGCATTCACCTGTGAAGCCATCTGGTCCTGGGCTTTTGTTTGTTGGAAGATTATTAATCAAAGTTTCAATTTCAGTGCTTGTGATTGGCCTGTTCATATTTTCTATTTCTTCCTGATTCAGTCTCAGAAGGTTGTGCATTTCTAAGAATTCGTCCATTTCTTCCAGGTTGTCCATTGTATTGGCATATAGTTGCTTGTAGTAATCTCTCATGATCCTTTGTATTTCTCCAGTGTCAGTTGTTACTTCTCCTTTTTCATTTCTAATTCTCTTGATTTGAGTCTTCTCCCTTTTTTTCTTGATGAGTCTGGCTAATGGTTTATCAGTTTTGTTTGTCAAAGAACCAGCTTTTAGTTTTATTGATCTTTGCTATCGTTTCCTTCATTTCTTTTTCATTTATTTCTGATCTGATCTTTATGATTTCTTTCCTTCTGCTAACTTCGGAGTTTTTTTGTTTTTCTTTCTCTGATTGCTTTAGGTGTAAGGTTAGGTTGTTTATTTGAGATGTTTCTTGTTTCTTGAGGTAGGATTGTATTGCTCTAAACTTCGCTCTTAGAACTGCTTTTGCTGCATCCCATAGGTTTTGGGTCATCGTGTCTCCATTGTCATTTGTTTCTAGGTATTTTTTGATTTCCTCTTTGATTTCTTCAGTGATCTCTTGGTTATTAAGTAGTGTGTTGTTTAGCCTCCATGTGTTTGTATTTCTTATAGATTTTTTCCTGTAATTGATATCTAGTTTCATAGCGTTGTGGTCAGAAAAAATATTTGATACGATTTCAGTTTTCTTAAATTTACCAAGGCTTCATTTGTGACCCAAGATATGATCTATCCTGGAAAATGTTCCATGAGCACTTGAGAAGAAAGTGTATTCTGTTGTTTTTGGATGGAATGTCCTATAAATATCAATTAAGTCCATTTTGTTTAATGTATCATTTAAAGCTTGTGTTTCCTTTTTTATTTTCATTTTGGATGATCTATCCATTGGTGAAAGTGGGGTGTTAAAGTCCCCTACTATGATTGTGTTACTGTCGATTTCCCCTTTTATGGCTGTTAGTATTTGCCTTATGTATTGAGGTGCTCCTATGTTGGGTGCATAAATATTTACAGTTGTTACATCTTCTTCTTGGATTGTACCCTTGATCATTATGTAGTATCCTTCTTTGTCTCTTGTAATAGTCTTTGTTTTAAAGTCTATTTTGTCTGATATGAGAATTGCTACTCCAGCTTTGTTTTGATTTCCATTTGCATGGAATATCTTTTTCCATCCCCTCACTTTCAATCTGTATGTGTTCCTAGGTCTGTAGTGGGTCTCTTGTAGATAGCATATATACAGGTCTTGTTTTTGTATCCACTCAGCCAATCTGTGTCTTTTGGTTGGAGCATTTAATCCATTTACATGTAAGGTAATTATCGATATGTATGTTCCTATTACCATTTTATTAATTGTTTTGGGTTTGTTATTGTAGGTCTTTTCCTTCTCTTGTGTTTCCTGCCTAGAGAAGTTCCTTTAGCATTTGTTGTAAAGCTGGTTTGGTGGTGCTGAATTCTGTTAGCTTTTGCTTCTCTGTAAAGCTTTTAATTTCTCCGTCAAATCAGAATGGGATCCTTGCTGGATAGAGTAATCTTGGTTATAGGTTGTTCTCCTTCATCACTTTAAATATGTCCTGCCAGTCCCTTCTGGCTTGCAGAGTTTCTGCCGCAAGATCAGCTGTTAACTGTATAGGGATTCCCTTATGTGTCATTTGTTCTTTTTCCCTTGCTGCTTTTAATATTTGTTCTTTGTATTTAATTTTTGATAGTTTGATTAATATGTGTCCTGGCGTGTTTCTCCTTGGATTTATCTTGTATAGGATCCTTGGATTTATCCTGTATGGGACTCTCTGTGCTTCCTGGACTTAACTATTTCCTTTCCCATATTAGGGAAGTTTTCAACTATAGTCTCTTCAAATATTTTCTCAGTCCCTTTCTTTTTCTCTCCTTCTTCTGGGACCCCTATAATTTGAATGTTGGTGCTTTTAATGTTGTCCCAGAGGTCTCTGAGACTGTCCTCAGTTCTTTTCATTCTTTTTTCTTTATTCTGCTCTGCAGTAGTTATTTCCACTATTTTATCTTCCAGGTCACTTATCCGTTCTTCTGCCTCAGTTATTCTGCTATTGATCCCTTCTAGAGAATTTTTAATTTCATTTATTGTTGTTCATCACTGTTTGTGTGCTCTTCGATTCTTCTAGGTCTTTGTTAAACGTTTCTTGTATTTTCTCCATTCTATTTCCAGGATTTTGGATCATCTTTACTATCATCATTCTGAATTCTTTTTCAGGTAGACTGCCTATTTCCTCTTCATTTGTTTGGTCTAGTGGGTTTTTACCTGCTCCATCATCTGCTGCATATTTCTGTCTTCTCATTTTGCTCAACATACTGTGTTTGGGGTCTCCTTTTCACAGGCTGTAGGCTCGTAGTTCCCGTTGTTTTTGGTGTCTGTCCCCAGTGGCTGAGGTTGGTTCAGTGGGTTGTGTAGGCTTCCTGGTGGAGGGGACTAGTGCCTGTGTTCTGATGGATGAGGCCTGATCGTGTCTTTCTGGTGGGCAGGTCCACGTCTGGTGGTGTTTTTTGTTGTGTCTGTGGCCTTATTATGATTTTAGGCAGCCTCTCTGCTAATGGGTGGGGTTGTGTTCCTGTCTTGCTAGTTGTTTGGCATGGAGTGTTCAGCAATGTAGCTTTCTGGTCTTTGAGTGGAGCTGGGTCTTGGCGTTGAGATGGAGATCTCTGGGGGATTTTCACAGTTTGACATTACGTAGTTCTGGGAGGTCTCTTGTGGACCAGTGTCCTGAACTTGGCTCTCCCACCTCAGTGGCACAGCCCTGATGCCTGTTTGGAGCACCAAGAGCCTGTGATCCACACGTCTCAGAATAAAATGGAGGGAAAAAAGAGAAAGTAAAATAAAATAAAGTTATTAAAATAAATAATAATTGTTAAGAAAAAAACTTTAAAAAACCCCAGAAGAACGGATAGACAGAACCCTAGGACAAATGGTAAAAGCAAAGCTATACAGACAAAATCACACACAGAAGCATACACATGCACACTCACAAAAAGAGAAAAAGGGAAAAAAAAAAATATATATATATATATTATTGCTCTGAAAGTCCACCTCTTCAATTTGGGATGATTCATTGTCTGTTCAGGTATTCCACAGATGCAGGGCACATTAAGTTGACTGTGGAGATTTAATCCGCTGCTCCTTGAGGCTGCTGGGAGGGATTTCCCTTTGTCTTCTTTGTTTGCACAGCTCCTGGGGCTCAGTTTTGGATTTGGCCCCGCCTCTGCGGGTAGGTCGCCTGAAGGCGTCTGTTCTTTGCTCAGACATGACAGGGTTAAAGGAGCAGCTGATTCGGGGGCTCTGGCTCACTCAGGCCGGGGGGAGGGAGGGGCACGGATGCGAGGAGAGCCTGTGGCAGCAGAGGCCAGCGTGACGTTGCACCAGCCTGAGGCGCACCGTGCGTTCTCCCGGGGAGGTTGTCCCTCCGTCACGGGACCCTGGCAGTGGCGGGCAGCACAGGCTCCCGGAAGGGCGGTGTGGATAGTGACCTGTGCTCGCACACTGGCTTCTTGGTGGCGGCAGCAGCAGCCTTAGCGTGTCATGCCCGTGTCTGGGGTCCGCGCTTTTAGCCGCGGCTGGTGCCCGTCTCTGGAGCTCCTTTAAGAAGCGCTCTTAATCCCTTCTCACGCACCAGGAAACAAAGAGGCAAGAAAAAGTCTCTTGCGTCTTCGGCAGCTCCCAACCTTTTCCCGGACTCCCTCCCGGCTATAGCTGTGGCACACTAGTTCCTTCAGGCTGTGTTCATGCCGCCAGTCCTCTCCTTGGGATCCGACGGAAGCCGGAGCCTCAGCTCCTAGCCCCGCCCGCCCCAGCGGGTGAGCAGACAAGCCTCTCGGGCTGGTGAGTGCCGGTCGGCATGGATCCTCTGTGCGGGAATCTCTCTGCTTTGCCCTCTGCACCCCTGTTGCTGTGCTCTCCTCCGCGGCTCCGAAGCTTCCCCCTCCGCCACCCGCAGTCTCCGCCCGCGAAGGGGCTTCCTAGTGTGTGGAAACCTTTCCTCCTTCACAGCTCCCTCCCACTGGTGCAGGTCCCGTCCCTATTCTTTTTTCTTTTGCGCTACCCAGGTACGTGGGGGAGATTCTTGCGTTTTGGGAGGTCTGAGGTCTTCTGCCAGCGTCCAGTAGGTGTTCTGTAGGAGTTGTTCCACGTGTAGATGTATTTCTGATGTATTTGTGGGGAGGAGGGTGATCTCCGTGTCTTACTCTTCCGCCATCTTGAAGCTCCTTCTGTAATATAGTCTTTTCACCTTTTGATTGCTAGGAAAGGATAGAAAAGGATGTTTTTATGTAACTGCATATTTGCCCTGAGAGGCATGTAAAGCAATAAAGGAATGAACCGAATTTTCATGATAATAAGACTTAGTAAGATTGAGTTGTGATACTATTTTAACATTGAGAGATTTCTAAAAAATCCCTTTTGGATTTTTAAAAGACATACAAAGATGGCTTGACATTGAATGTCCTCTTAGGTAATTTTTCTTTAATATGAAGATTTAAAAAGTTGTTGAATTAAACATCCTTCAAAGGGTATCAGAAACCAGTGGAATTTAAAGTGTCAGTCTGTGGACAAAATTTTTGATGGGTACTTTTGGAAGGTTAATACTTTCTTTGTCCAAATCAAATGTGTTTTATGTATTTCTCATAGTGAATACCTTTTTACAATTTGTTTTATCCTTTGTGTTGCTTAATACCAGTGTCTGTCTTTTCTGGATAATATTGACCAGTGCAAAGTTCTTACAGGTGATGAGGTCTTTAATTGGTTCTCCATGCTGCTGAAACCGGGTATGACCTTGTTCATGACCTCTGTTCCTAGTCCAAGTTACCAGTTATGTGGATGTTAGTAATAGCCAACTATTATATGGTACTTCACAGTTTGCAAAGGCCTAGATTATTTCATTTAATTAGTCTTTATAATAATAGTATGACATAGGTAAGGGTAATTTTTTAATGAATAAGATAATTGAATCTCGTTGAAGTGGATTATTCCAAGGTTAACCAGCTAAAAAGTGGGAAAACTGCTCTGTTAACTCATGTTGGCTAGAGTTTTGTTGTTGTTGTTTTTAAATTTGTACCTTCTAATTCATCCATTCATCTATCACACATTTATGGAGCATCTGTTATATTCTGGGTATGATGGCTGTCACAAGTGCAGCAAGAATGAGACATGGTCCTTGTCTTTGAAGAGTTTAGTCTAGGAAAAGAAAGGTGTAAGCAGGAAGTGTGATGAATTTGTGAATCGTGGTCCTGATGAGGAATTCCATCCATCTACTTCAAGATTTGCAGAGTAATTTATACTTTGACCCTGTGGAAGTACATTTTTTTTAGGCAACTGTAACAGCCTTTCCTAATATGCCTCAAGTTGTACTGGGATAAATTGAACTGGATAGCAGACAGGGAACAGCTCTAGAGAAGTCTGTTACATTAAAAGGTAGATTTGACAGATATACACTATAATATATAAAATAGATAAACAACAAGAACCTTCTGTATAGCACAGGGAAGTATGTTCAGTATCTTGTGATAACCTATAATGGAAAAGAAATCTGAAAAAGAACATATATCTCTCTGTATATATATAACTGAATCACTTTGCTGTACACCTGAAACATTGTAAATAACTATACTTCAATTAAAAAGTTTTTTTGAAAAAGGTAGAGAGACAAAGGCACAGCAGGAGGCCATGACAGTACTCCCAGTGTGACTCATCCAGCCTTGTCTCTGCTCCTTTGGCACCCTGAGCTTCGGTCATGGTGCTGTAGTACACGTTTACTCTAGGACAGTCAGTTATCTACTTGTTCTTTCTTCCTGGTGGACTCTTAAGTACATTGAGGGTACTTGTCCAAGCATTTTCATAATACTTGGCTTGCCATGTCCGGCCTGTGACCATACTTGTAGTGCACTTTATCCTCTCTACTCAGCCATTATCTTTCTTTTCCCATTTAAAAAAAAAAATAGTATCACATGGTTCCATAGTGTTTTAGAGTTTGTAGACATTCTCTCATTTAAATGTGTATCATCTAATGTTTAGGGCTCTAACCTCAAGTGGATCCTGGCAGCCCTCCTCTGTTTCCCTAGGCAGTGTACTGTCCTGCATTCCTCAAATCCTGTCTTCCTTTCTCACTCCCAGCTGCTACTTTACTTCTTATTCCACTGAGAAAACAGAAGCCCTTGGAAGAGAACTTCTGCATCCTCCCACCACTGAATCAGTCACCTTCCAGGAACCCCACCCTTGCTCCTACCTGAGGCCACTACCTCCACCTGTGCTCTCAACCCCGGGCGGAGATGCACTGACCCCATGTCTCCCTGAATTACAAGCCTTTTTTCTTTATTGGGTATTTTCAGGATTATTCCTATCAGTATATAAACATATGATAATATATTTCCCAAGCACATCAAGAACATCTTCTCTTAGATATCTTCATGGCTTGCCCTCTCACTTCATTCAGACAAATAGCATTTTATCAGAGAGGTCTTCCCTGTATAGCCATTTACAATATCGACTCCCATCATTTCTTCGCCCTAGCCTGCTTTCCTGAAATATTACAGAAGCCCCCAGATATTTCCTTCCTTAACTCTATGTCCCCGTCCAGCTACTGTACCATTTCTCTGCTCCTCTTTTTAGCACAATTCAAGGGTTGTCTATTCCTGCTGGTCCACATCCTCTCCTCTCATTCTCTCCTAAATCCCCTCTGTTCTGGGTCTGATCCCCACTACTCCACTGAAATGACCTTTGGCAAGACCCCCAGTGAACACCACGTTGCCAACCGTGATGGTAATTCTAAGCCTTCATCTCACTCAGCTTCTGCATAGCGCTCTGCTCAGAAAACAGTTAGGAGTCTTTTTTCCTTTGTAGCTCGTTTATCTGACTTGGCTCCCGGTTTTCCTTCTCCCTTACAGCCCGTTCACTATAATTCACTGTAATTCTTCTTTATTGAATTCTCTCGTCTGAACCTTCTGATGTCGGTGTGCACTAGGTTTAGGGTTCACTTTTAGATTCTCTGGTTGTTGTTCACCCATTCATTCCCCTCGACCAGTATCGTGGTCTTTAAATACATTTTCATACTGTGGACTCCTAAGTATGTATCTTCAGCCATGGCATCTTTCCTCAATTCCAGAGTTATATATCCAGCTGCCTACTTGAGACCTCATTTGGATGAAAGTCATCACAGACCTAATATGTCCAAACTTGCCTTCACAAGCCCCTCCCCTGCTGCAAGCTGTTTTCCCCCAGTGCCCCCCATTTCAGGACATGGTACCAGCATTTAACCAGGTGTTCAAGCCTGAAACCTTAACATATTCTTTTTCTTCTCTATCTCCATCCCATATACTGTAAGCTCTACTTTTAAATTATATTCAAATTCTGACCGCTTCCCAACACTTCCCCAGGCAACACTCTAATACAAACCACCATCTTCTTTTGCTTTGGCTACAGTGAGAACCTTTCAAATAGTATTTGTGTTCTCAACATGGCAGACAGTGTGATTCTTTTAACATGGAAATAAGCTACATCTCTCCTCTGCTCACAACCCTCTCTGGTTTTCATCTTTCTTACTTACTTACTTACTATTGAACTATAGTTGATTTGTAATATTGTATTAGTTTCATGTGTACAGCACAGTGATTCAGTTTTTGCTTATTATATTCCATATTGGTTATTACAAGATATTGGGTATAATTTCCTGTTCTATACAGTAAATCCTTGTTGCTTATCTGTTTTGTGTATAGTAGTTGGTATCTGTTAATCCCATACTCCTAATTTGTGCCTCCCCCACTCTCTCTCCCCTTTGGTAACCATAAGTTTGCTTTCTATGTCTGTGAGTCTGTTTTTGTATATAGATTTATTTGTATTATTGTTTAGATCCCACATATAAGTGATATCATACAGTATTTGTCTTTCTCTGACTTATTTCACTAAGCGTAATATTCTCTTGGTCCATCCATGTTGCTGCAAATGACAATATTTCATTCTTTTTTAAAAAATTTATTTATTTATTTTTGGCTGCATTGGGTCTTCGTTGCCGTGCGTGGGCTTTATTTGCGGCGAGCGGGGGCTACTCTTTGTTGTGGTGTGCAGGCTTCTCATTGCGGTGGCTTCTCTCGTTGTGGAGCACGGGCTCTAGGCACGTGGGCTTCAGTAGTTGTGGCACACGGGCTTAGTAGTTGGGGCTCGCAGACTCTAGAGCGCAGGCTCAGTAGTTGTGGCGCACAGGCTTAGTTGCTCTGTGGCATGTGGGATCTTCCCGGACCAGGGCTTGAACCCATGTCCCTTGCATTGTCAGGCGGATGCTTAACCATTGCGCCATCAGGGAAATCCTTCATTCTTTTTTATGGCTAATATTCCAGTGTGTGTGTGTGTCTGTGTGCACGTGTGTGTGTATACATATTGTATGTAAATATGTGTATATATGTGTATATATATATATACATACACACACACAACACCTTCTTAAGCCAGTTGTCTGTTGATGAGCGCTTGGGTTGTTTCCATGTCGTGGCTACTGTAAATACTACTGCTGTGAACATTGGGGTGCAGATATCTTTTTGAATTAGAGTTTTCATTTATTTCTTTATAGATACCCAGGAGTGGAATTGCTGGATCATATAGTAGTTCTATTTTTAGTTTTTTAAGGAACCTCCATACTGTTCTCCATAGTGCCTGTATCAAGTTACATTCTCACGAACAGTGCAAGAAGGTTCCCTTTCCTCCACACCCTCTCCAGCATTTATTTTTTGTAGACTTTTTGATGGTAGCCATTCTGACTGGTGTGTTATGATACCTCATTGTAGTTTTTATTTGCATTATTTTCTCTAATAATTAGTGATGTTGAGCACCTTTTCATATGCGTGTTAGCTATCTGTATGTCTTCTTTGGAGAAGTGTTTTTTTAGGTCTTCTGCCCATTTATGATGGGGTTGTTTGTTTCTTTGATATTGAGTTGTTTAAGCTGCTTGTATATTTTGGTTAGTAACCCCTTGTAGGTCTCATCATTTGCAAATATTTTCTCCCATTCCGTAGATTGTCTTTTCATTTTGTTGATGGTTTCCTTTACTGTGGAACATCATTTAAGTTTGATTAGGTCCCATTTTTTATTTTTGCTTTTATTTCTTGAGATAGTGATCTAAGAAAATACTGCTACGATTTATATCAAAGAATTTTTTGCTTATGTTCTCTTCTAGGAGTTTTATGATGTCTTGTCTTACATTTAGATCACTAATCCATTTTGAGTTTATTTTTGTATATGGTGTTAGAGAATCTTGTAATTTCATTCTTTTACATGTAGTTGTTCAGCTTTTCCAGCACCACTTGTTGAAGACTGTCTTTTCTCTGTTGTATATTCTTGCCTCCTTTGTCTTTGAGGTTAATTGACTATAGGTGTGTGGATTTATTTCTGGGCTCTCTATTCTGTTCCATTGACCTATTTGTCTGTTTTTGTGCCAGTACACGCTGTTTTGATTACTATAGCTTTGTAGTGTAGTCTGAAGTCTGCAAGGGTTATACCTCCAGCTTTGTTCTTTTTTTCCCAGGATTGCTTTGGTAATTCTGAGTGTTTTGTGGTTCCACATAAATTCAAGGATTATTTGTTCTAGTTCTGTGAAAAATGTCATGGGTATTTTGATAGGGATTGCATTAAAGCTGTAGATTGCTAGTATCATACTTGGACCAAACTCCAGAGCCCTTCCCATGACCTGCAAGCCCCTCTGGATCCAGCCCTGCTAAGTTTCTGCCATTGTTTCTTCTACTCATCCCCCCAGCCCCTCACTCACCAGACCCTTTCCTAGTGCAGGGTTGCTGTGTTTGCTGCCCTTCTCTGCCTGGAATATTTCATGTGCTCACTCCCAAATTTATTCTGATCTTTGTTCATTGTCTTCTCGTCAGAGAGACTGATTCTGACCAGCCTCTAATATAATCCCCTTCATTACTCTTGATATCTTTGACCTTGTCCTTTTGTATTCTTGGCTCTCATCACTATCTGATGTTAAATTTTATAAACTATTCATTTACTTATTATTTATCTCTTCCTTGAGTATAAGCTCCATGGGTGCAAGAACTTGTTCTGCTATGTTGGTGGTCATGACTTGAATAAGTGAATTTACTTCTTACAAAAATAGGAATGATGAAATAACAATTATTAATCATCTTTTATATTCTGGGCACCCTTTCCTGTGCACTTTGTAATTATTAGATTCTTGATTAATTTAATCCCTTGCATGCAACAACCGTGTAAAGTAGGTGTTTTCTCATTTCATAGATGAAAATACTGACAGTCACAGTGACTAGTAAAAGGAGAGCTGGAGAGCTGGGATTTAAACTCTGAGTGAGTCTGGTCCAAAAGTAATGTTTTCTACTTAATTCATATTATTTAGTATTACAAATGATTAAATAATAGTTATGTATAGTGGGCAAGTTACTATTAATTATTATATAACTTACTATATTAATTCTTACTCTGTAACTTATAATACTAACTCTTATAAAACTTGTTATTACATAACATTATTATATAACTTCCACCTAATAGATAAAGACACTGAGTTTCTAATTGGGCTCTAGGGGACTCTTTTTGCACAAACACAAGATTTCTGTAACAGATACTTTGTGTGTCTCACTTTATCTGGGTAACTTTTGTATTTTCCATCCATTATATTTGACCCCTTGAACTGGCACTTGTGAGTTCACCAAGCTTTTCAAAAGCCGGTCCTAATATTTGTATCATGATTTTGCTTCGAGTACAAAGTAACCTTTTGCTGATATTTATAATACTTGGCTTAAGCTGAGTGAAAACAACAGGAAGGCTGAAAATTGCTGTTTTGCTTGTGCTCACTTTCTGGAGTGCATATGTACAACCTGACTCTTATCAGAAATAGCTTAATGCTCAGGTATAGTTTGGTGGTTCGTTGATTCTTTCCCAGGTCAGAGAAAAGCCTTCAGCTGAAATATTCACAGATTGCAAGAAAAGAGAGGAAATTTATTGAAAGCCTATAAAAATATGGAGGTTTTGGTGCACTGCATGGTAACCTCCGTTTTCATTAAAGAATTACATTTATAATTAGCAAGAACAGAATTAAATATTTATAATTAGCAAGAACAGAATTTAATAAGTTTGCCAATTACAGCAGTAAATCGGAGGCCGAAATTGCAAGCTCATGTTTCCCTGTGTTTTTCAAAAGCAAGCCTCTGAATCCATAGCTAAATGTTATGTCCATACAGTTTGAGCCATGAAACCCTTGCATAAAAATGCAGGTGGGGAGGTACGTATCAAAACATATCCCAGAAACAAGAGTAAAATAGTTCCTATGAATAATATTATTTCGTGCTCTGTGTTTTTGCTAAAAACTCTTTGGTGTTTATTCTCCAGTGGGTGGTATAATATGTATATGTCCAGTTGGCTGTTATTTATTTATTTTTGTGATCAGTCTTGAAAATTTGTCCTTGTGTTGTGCGGTAACAAGAGAATTACAGTTACTGGAGGTCACAGACTTGTATATATGAGAGAGAGAGAGAGAGAGAGAGAGGGAGAGGGAGAGAGTCTGTGTATATGTGATACAAGAAAGCATAGTGTCCTCAAGAGTCAGAAATTGCCTGTCTTGAAATAAAGAGTTATTGATATATAGATTCAGATCTTGAAAATTGCCTCTAAACTTCTCCATCTTTTTTTGTCTTTTCAGCATTCTTCCTTTACATAAAATCTTTTCATTATCCTTCCTTAAAATGTTGCAATAATTCGTACACAGTTGTCTGCTCTTCAGCACTTTAATGTGGTTTATGCATTCAAGTCTGGTGTGGATCTTTGAGAAGCTCTACAGCTTTCTCCCTGGGTCTCTGCCATTCTGCAGACAGGAGGAGCAGAACTTTGAATATTCTAAAATATGCATATGCAAAATCTCAAGCAATATATTATGTATAACATACACATATTTTTATAGTTAAATATGGGTCTCATCTGTTCTGCATAGCTACTAAGTATTTCAGAGTAATATGAATAAATACACTTAATTTTTCATAGAAGCATCATATGTAAGTGATACTTTGTACAATAGGTGCACTCTCTGGTGTAATTGCAGAAGGACTCCTAAGGGGCCAGCCCATCCGGCACTGTCTTTTGTCTCTTAATACTTGCTTGAGCATCAACCAGGTGACAGGGAGACATTATTGAGTGATCAGTTAGTTACTCTGCTCGTCTCAGTGTGTGATGTCAATGCTTTATGTGCAAGTAAGAGCACTGATTTTCTTTACTAGCTCTTTCTGTGGGTGTATTCCATGTATAGGTGTGAGAAAGTCAGGGTGTAACAATCTCATACTCAGCACATATATTAAGGTGAATTTCATCTTTACATGTGAGGCAATCTTCAGTGCCAAGTAGGAAATTCAGATCATTTCAGAGCTAGGAACACAGATTTCATGCATGCTATTTTCCAAGTGGAAAAGGGGAAAAGGTACATTTCTGTTGATGTTATTGTTGGTGACTCTGTCAACTTTAATCTATCTCACGTGAAACAAATACTGAGTTAGAATGTCTGCAATATGTTCAGTCTTTCTAGATCTGATTTTTCACTTGCATGTCAATTCTCTTATGACAAAGGTCAACTTAAATGCTTAATTTTTGTAACTGCTTCTATTTTTATGATTATGACCTCATATGTTGTCCAAGCTATTTTAGGCTCTTTATTTTCCTGTATCTTTTAAAATTCTAATTTAAAAGTTATTTAAAATATTTCAGAAATGTACTTATTTTCAAGGATTTAAAACCTAAGAGCAGGGACTTCCCTGGTGGTCCAATGGTTAAGACTTCGCCTTCCAGTGCAGGGGGGTGCGGGTTCGATCCCTGATCAGGGAGCTAAGATCCCACATGTCTCGAAGCCAGAAAACCAAAACATAAAACTGAAGCAATATTGTAACAAGTTCAATAAAGACTTTAAAAATAGTCCACATCAAAAAAATCTTTAAAAGAGAAATTAAAAAATAAAACCTAAGAACAAAGAAATTTCCTTTACCTAGTGGTCTCTGGGAAACTTTTTTACTTCTTCCTTACTTTCTACTAAGAAATATAGTTTGCCATCACTGTCTTGGGTGATATTCATGAGGGCAGTTTCAACGTTTTTTCACGCATTTTGAAATAAAATTTCACAAGAGAGTAGATGGGATACAACATGTCGTAATGCTGAAATGGCTTCCTCATGTGGTCTTATGGGTGCATCAGTCCTGATCTACGTCCGTTCTTCTGTAGTTGGGATCAGATTACAGGATTGTATCTTCATCTATAAATTATTTGTGCTGTTTAATATACCAGTTGCTGTATGTGTGTGTGTGTGTGTGTGTGTGTGCATGCGTGTGCGTAGCTTTCTGCTGGTGCTTTAGCAGCTCGGATATGTGGTCTATGTGAAGAGGCGGCAGGCAGTCAGGTGGGTAGAACTGTATTTTCTGACAGAGTTTAGAATCACCTGTACATGGTGATACTGAAAATCAGGCCAGCTTTTTGTGGGCTTCATTTCAGTTTGGAAGCTCCCTGTAGAGAGTGCCACCTCCTTTGCCTGCCCTGGGGGCATCCTCTGCCATCCTGGTTCACCACCACTCCTATTTCCTAGGTTTTAGGGTAATAAGAAAAGTGGAAAAGCAGTTAATTGAAGAGGAAGATGCTCTGCTGAGTTCAGAGCCAACAACTTAATTTTATCAAGTATTTTCATGAGTTCCGAAGGATATGGCAGATGTTAATACATTCATTCTTTCTACAATAGCCCAGAAAAATAGGTATTTTTCCCTCTCTGAAATGGAAGTTAAAAAGGTCCCTTCCTCCTCTTCTGTCTGTATTGATCTCTGTCTTCTGCTTTGCCTTTCTGTCTCCTTTCCTAAAAATCCAGTAAGTAGCACTACCTTGGACAGCCGTTTCTCAGTCGAAAATTTAATCATTGACTAAATTTTAATTACCTACTAATGATAGACAACCTTTTTTGTCACCTCACCATTGCCTGCTGCTCCTCGATTCAAAGAAGTTTCCTTGTTATTTTATGTAAGTTTGTTTTTCATGTGATTTTGTTTTTCATTTGGTTTTGTTTTTAACACAGTTAAATCTGCATATAGTAACTTTATTCGCTTTACCTATAGCCACATCGCTAAAACATATTTGATGAATGGAAACCAGGGGATTATACTAGGGTTAGTTTCTGGGTAGATTTCTAGCCAGACTGTTAGTGCAGTGATTTTATATCATTGTAGGAGGTAGTACAGCACAGAGGTTAGGGGTCTAGGTTATAGAGTCAGGTGGACCCAGATTTGAATCCTGTTCAACCACTTTGCTGGATGATAGGGATTTACTCTCACAATGCCTCTTCTCATCTGTTACTACTCAAAAGCATAATAATAATACTTAACTCTTCATTTATTTATGGCATAGACTCCCTGTCCCTCAGTAAAAGCCAAAGGCTTTTGGCTTTTAGGCTGGGCTCGGGGCCTGTCTTGATCAGGCTCTGTTGTCTCTGACTTCGTCTCCCACCATCCTCTTCCCCCTGGGTTAATCCACTCCAGCTGCGCTGACATCCTCCCTGTTTCTTGAACGTGCCAGATACTCTTCTGCCTGAGAGGCTTTCACTGGCCTTGCTTCTGCCTGGACTGCCCATTCTGCAGATACTCACATAGCTAATGCCCCTTCCCTGCTTCAAGCCTTTGTCTCAATGAAACCCGTTAATTTTATTCATAATTTCAATCTTCCCCACCACAGCAGCACTATGAGCCCCTTAACCTGTTCCAATTTTTTTTTAACATAGACTTTTCACCTTTAACATAATTTACGAACTTATTGTCTTTTTGTTTATTGTCTCTATCCCCTGCTAGAATGTAAGCCTAATAAGTTCAGGGATCTTTGATTTATTTCGTAAATCATCTCAAGGGCTTAGAACATTTCCTAGAACATATTATGTCCTCAGAAAATATTTCAGTGATGAATGAATGTTTGAAAGGAGCTGTTGGTGGTGTTATTTGATAATTATTTTCCATTTTGTACTGTTACAGCAGACGTGGCAGCATTTGTTAGAGAAATCATGTCTTATTTACGCCTCACAAAATTGCCTGGAATGCAGTATTGTAGTGCTGGCTTCCCCCCATAAATAGTTGATCTCTGTGCTGAAGAGCTGTAAGGTCATAGGAAAAATACAGGAGCATTTAACAAAAGGAATTCAATCCAATGTATATTTATGGAGCAGTGGTCTAAATTGAACGGTGGTATGATTCCCTTGGGTTTTAAGTAAAACGTTTATTTTCATTGGGCACCTGGTTTCCATGGAGTTTAGTCTGACCTGCTTGACAGATAGCATTGGATACAATACAGATGGTGGACTTTATTTATTTATTTTTTTTGTGGTACGCGGGCCTCTCACTGTTGTGGTCTCTCCCGTTGCGGACAGACAGCATTGGATACAATACAGATGGTGAACATTTTTTTTGCGGTACGCGGGCCTCTCACTGTTCTGGCCTCTCCCATTGTGGAGCGCAGGCTCAGCGGCCATGGCTCACGGGCCCAGCCGCTCCACGGCATGTGGAATCCTCCCAGACCGGGGCACGAACCCGCGTCCCCCACATCGGCATGTGGACTCTCAACCACTGCGCCACCAGGGAAGCCCAAGAATTTTTAAGATGCATAGTCAGTAGGCTCTCCAACCACAGTGGTTCTGGAGAAACCATTGTGCTTTGAGATGAATGATGGGTTAATTAATAGGCGGGTGTTTGCGAATTGGTGTTTGGTCCATCAGTGCTCAGTATATTTCACTTTCAGTCAAAAAGGAACTCTTCATTTACTGGAATGTAAAACAGAAACAGCTCCCAGATAAACTGGAAAAAGCCTTATAAGTGTGTCAGGCTAGAATCCATCAAAGTTGGATCATAGTTGAAAGCTGTAGTCATGGCGCTCTTGTTAGTGGCGTGGCAGAGCTCCCTGAACTCGGTGTTGCTTCGTGGCCAGGCGCTTCATCACACAATGCCTAGGCACTAAATTGTAAGGAAACTGCACAAGTGAGTTGGTTTTATTAATTTAATAGAGTAGTTCAGTACATTGTTGGTTCCTTTCCCTTATATAGTTGGTTTGTATCACATATTAATGAGCATCTCCAGAAATGTGCTCTCATTTCTGGTTCTGTCCAAAGTCCACAGACTTATTTTAATATTCATCTGTTAGTGACTGCCTCCAAACTCTTATAAAAGACTTCTCACATCTTTTCTGGGATCCATATCCTTTCTGGGACCCATTCTGAATCCCCCTCGTACTTGAGCACTTGTTAGAAATGCAAAATCTACCCAAGACCTTGTATTTTAGCAAGACCTACAGGTGAAAGGATGCATGTTAAAGACTGAGAAGTACTTCTCTAGATAACAAGTGTCTTAAAAAATCAACTGAGCCTCCGGAAGCAGTGTGGGGTTGAGGACTTTCACATTCAAATAAGTTAGGTCTAATGACCAATTCTTAGAAATAAGTATGTTCAGCCCTCTGTGAGTAACAAGTTACTTTGAACCTTATTTTCCTCATGTGTATATCTGTGGATAATCTGTATATTACTGGGATATTGTGAGGATTAAATAAATTAATGCCAGGACTGGCATGCACTGTATTTTTGGTAAATATGGTACACCTTCTCTTCTTTCGGGCTTACTGGGTAGCACTGTTATTCTCACCTGCCTTATACCTTGCTGTATTTTCTTATTCTCATTCCTAAAACGTCTTTAATTAGTACATTACAGTAATTATTTACTAACTGTGTTTAGATAGCCTCCAGTATCCAAAGGAACCTATCTTACCCAAGAGTGTAGTTTACTCGCTAGAGTTAGTTCCATAGGGTGAGACAAGATAGCAAAAGACTGTGGCGGTTTGGGAAGGCATTGAGCACATCAGGACAGTTCAGTTCTTTGTTACTATACCACCTATTTGGAAAACATGATGTATCTTTGATCTTGCAGATTATATAAGCAACAGAGGTATTTCATTATTTTTATTATAGCCATGCTGAACATGAATTAATATTCAGATGTACTCATTATATGAAAATAGTGCTTTTTTTTTTTAGCAGTTGACTTTTAAAATGTAACAATTGAATGCTCACTGGAAATCACTGAGCACTGTGGGGAGAGTTGGGAGCTAATTATTAAGAGATTGGGCTTGGCTGTGACCGGTACTATGAGCCAGCTATTAGGTATTGCTGCTACCGCGTAGGAAATAAAGCAAATTTATAGCATGATAAGGGTTTTTATTAAATTACAGCTGCACTTTTCCAGTTGATATAGCATATTCTTTAGGTTAACCAAAAAGGCTTGTTTTCTGCTTTTGAATATTTGCCGTATCTTATCACCTCCACTCTACTATTCTACCCTGGTGAGCATCTTCTAGCATGTACTCATATTCCTTTTTCGCTTTGATTCTAATTAAAAGGGTCGATGAGTATATTTGTTTTTTTTTTTTCTCTGTTAAGTATCCTGTTTCTTTGAGGTTGAAATGTCAAAATATAAATGGCTAGACTTTTTAGGCATTTGCCACTTAGAATCTGTTAAATAATGATATCTTGCCTTTCTTGTTGATTTAGGGCCTTTTGTATGTCAGTCACTGTGTAAGTTAGTTGATCTCACTTCCCTCCTCATTTTGTAGACGGCAGAACTGGGGTAAGAACCCAGCTATTGCTAATTCTAAAGACCGTGCGTCTTGTCGTGTTCATGCTGCCTGTACTGAGTCATCGCATGGATCATCTTTCCCTTGTACAGTTTTTCCTGTAACCCTGCAATTGATTGGAAACCAAGTGTTGGATTGCAGAGGACTGAACTAGCAGATCACCTCTCTGTACATTTTTAAGCAATCCAGGATCATTTCAAAGATGAGCAAGTTGCCAATGTGTGGTTGAACTAAGATGACTTTTCACGTTGATTTGAACCCAGAAGCTCTGTTATTGACCTGTTTTCCTGTGTCAGTTTTGGAACTATGTGTGTGTGCTTGCTAGTAGAATCTGTTCCATTCTTGATAATACTTGATGTCCTAGGAATATGTCAGACCATTTTTTGATAGTTTTGATGATTTAAAGCAGTGTGTAAGAGCGCTAACATGGAAATCCTGTATTTTACTTTTCTCCATGCAGGTTGCCTTTGGGGATCAGTAATGACAGTTAAAAAAAAAAGCTGTTGATTGCCTTGAATAGCAATAACTTCTCCCGCCTCCCCCTACCCATTTATCTTTTTTTGCAAATAAAAGTACACTAGGAATTGATTCTTTGGCTTTTTTGGGGACAGTTGTTCATATATTTATTTTTCTCTGATTTTATTTTTAAAATTTGTTAAATAATTTTTTAAGATTTTATTTATTTATTTATTTTTGGCTGCATTGGGTCTTCGTTGCTGCGCGTGGGCTTTCTCTAGTTGCGGCGAGCGGGGGCTACCCTTCCTTGCGGTGTGCGGGCTTCTCATTGTGGTGGCTTCTCTTGTTGTGGAGCACGGGCTCTAGGCGTGCTGGCTTCGGTAGTTGTGGCACGTGGGCTCGGTAGTTGTGGCTCGCGGGCTCTAGAGTGAAGGCTCAGTAGTTGTGGCTCATCGGCTTAGTTGTTTCGTGGCATGAGGGATCTTCCTGGACCAGGGATTGAACCCGTGTCCTCTGCATTGGCAGGTGGATCCTTAACCACTGAGCCACCAGGGAAGTCCCTATTTTCTCTGATTTTAAAAAGCATTAAATAATAACCTTGTGGGTCTGATTTAGACTAACTAATGCCAGATCTCACTTCTTTCTCTTCTCCTCCCCTCTGCAGGATGATGAAGTGGTTCTGCAGTGTACTGCAACCATCCACAAAGAACAGCAGAAACTGTGTTTGGCCGCAGAAGGGTTTGGCAACAGACTTTGCTTCTTGGAGTCCACTTCGAATTCCAAGGTGGGATAAAGCCTTTTCAGGCTACTCAAATGTTGGGGTTTTAATAGGGGCATTGAAGTTATTTATGGGCACTGTGCTCTTTTCTATGGAACAGAAACTAAAGGAAATTGAACAGTCTTTTCCCTATTCATTAAGCAAAGTTTCAGTTGAGCCCCTACTCTTTGCAAATAACTCAGATGCGATTGTTAACAGGAATAGCCAAAGTCCTTGCCCCGTGCTGTTTATATATAGTAGGGGAAAAGTTAACAATGTAAATAAGTGATATAATTTCAGAACCGATAAGGGCTGTGAGGAAAAGCAGAGTAGTAACAGGGTGGAGAGCGATAAGGCAGGGACTCACTCTTTCACAAAGGGTGTTTAGGGAAGGCCTTTCTGAGGCAGTGATATTTGAGCAGAATGAAGTGAGGGAGGGAGAAGTACTAAGTTCTTGACCATTCTGGAAAGAACCAGGCAATGCAAGGGCCCCTGGTTAGGAATGTGCTTGCAGAGTGTTTAAGGAAAAACAGGTAAGCCACTGCAGCTCTAGTACCACGAATGGGGCCACTGGTGAGGAGAGGTGAAGGGCCTGTCAGCCCTTGGTTAGCAATTGAGGTTCCTTCCTAATATAAAGGGAGGCCATTGGATCAGGTGAGCAATGCAATTTGATTTAATATTTAAGTAAATATTTGATTTAGCTCTTCTGTGGATTAGAGGCTTTTGTGGTTTTTTTTTTTTTTTTTGGCTTAAACAACAGAAATTTATTGCTCACAGTTTTGGAAGATAGAAGTCCAAGATCAAGTTGCCAGCATGGTTGGGTTCTGGTGAGAGATTAGAAGCTTTTGGAAGAGTAAGATTAGAAGCAGTGAGAGCAGGTGGAAGGTGCCTGCGGAAGTCTGCAGGGCAGCTGCTGGGTCTTCAGATGAGAAGCAATGGTGGTGGGAAACTTGGGGGGGTTGAGAATAGACTTGTAGGATTTAGAGGATGTGCTGATAGATGACTGTGTAGAATAAAGGAAAGAGGAAATGGAGATGTTTCTGGGGGTAGAAAATCAACCAGAAAACAGTCAATTGAATAATGTTTTGTGTAGCACTTTTTAGTTTACAGAGTCCTTTGACCTGCATGATTTCATGTAATTGTCACAATAGGAGAATGTGTGCGTGGTTATTGCTGTTATAGTCACTGTACCCATGAGGACATGGGGGCTAGTAGAGGGCAGGTACTAGGCCAAAGGCTTCCTGCGACTCAAAGCAAGTGTCGTCAATAGCTTTTCACACTTAACACCTCGGTCTTTTGGCTTCGAGTCCCTGATTCTTCCCTTTATATCACAGTACCCCTTTCATTACTCTGTGGAATAACATTGAGCAATGTATACATGTGATTTATTTATTATAGTAATTTAATGCCAAGTCACATTATTAATATTGTAATGGTGAGTGACAAAACATTATGCATTTTATAGCCCTGCCTAGATTTAGTTTTAATTTGACAAGTGTTATTGAGCATTCTCTTTGTGAAAATTACCACAATAGGTATCAGTTGTGAAAAATATTCTTCTTAAAAAGAACTTATTAAGAATTTTAATATTTTCCCTGTGGTTTCTGGAATTTTGTCGTGCCTAGAACGAGGCAGCCCAATTAGTTAGCTGGGTTTTTATTTTTCACTGTACTGGCTATGGTTCTCTTGGTCCTTTAATGTAAGAGCTGGTTTCCAGTACTAAAAATGAACTCTCCTCATGCTCTAGTTAGGTATGTCATGTAGCAGTCAAGGCACTGAAATAGGCTAGGCATTCATTTAAACTGGTTAATCTTGAAATAGATCAAGATGGAGGAGTAGGAGGAGGTGGAGCTCACCTCTCCCCACAAACACATCAAAAATACATCTACATGTGCAACAGTTCTCACTGAAAACTAATTGGAGACTGGCAGAAAGACTCCTGTACAGCCAAGGCTATCGGAAAGATCCTCATGGAATCGGGTAGGAAGGGAAGAGAAGTGATCAGGTTGGGACCTTGTGCCTTTGGGAGGGGACTCAGAGGAAAAGAGAGATACACGGGTGGAGATTTGCCCTGGGGAGTCAGCTGTTCCTGTCACATATTAGATGCCCCAGCCCTGGGGTCTGACACAGGGAAAATGAGCCCCTTTGGCTGGTGGGAGGGCTGGTGGGACTCAAAAGAGGGCTATGGGAAGCCTGAATTTTGCCTGTGAGCAGTGTGCTTGTGCTGGCTTGCTCCTGAAGCAGGGTGGAGAGGGCAGATTGAAAACTGCTGAGATGGCTGCCTGTGACTGCCCCAGTGCACGCCACAGCCTGAGCCCAGCAAACACTCCAACCCCACTTACTATATATTAACAATGGACTCTCAGAAAGAGGAAACAAAAAACAATCCTGTTTAAAATTGCATCAAAAAGAATAAAATACCCAGGAATAAACTTAACTAAGGCAGTGAAAGACCTATACTATGAAAACTATAAAACACTGTTGAAGGAAATTGAAGATGGTACAAAGAAATGGAAAGATATTCCATTCATGGATTGGAAGAAATAATATTCGTAAAATGTCTGCTACCCAAAGCAATCTACAGATTTAATTCAATCCCTATCAAAATACCCATAAAATTTTCACAGAGCTAGAGCAAATAATCCTAAAATGTATATGGAACTCAAAAAGACCTGAATTGCCAAAGCAATTTTGAAGAAAAAGAACAAAGCTGGAGGTGTCATGCTCTTTGACCTCAGACTATACTACAAAGCTACAGTAATCAAAACAGCATGGTACTGACATAAAAAGAGACACATAGATCAATGGAGCAGCATAGAGAGCCCAGAAATAAATAAACCCAGGCACCTACAGTCAATTAATCTATGACAAATGAGGCAAGAATATACAGTGGTGAAAAAACAGTCTCTTTAGTGAGTGGTGCTGGGAATACTGGACAGCTACCTATAAAAGAATGAGAGTAGAACATTTCCTCACACTGTATGCAAAATAAGCTCAAAATGGATTAAAGACCTAAATGTCAGACCTTAAACCATAGAATCCTAGAAGTGAACATACGTGGAACACTCTAGTATACTCCATGTTAGTATACCTGAAACTAATATAATATTGTAAATCAACTATACTTCAGTAAAAGCTTACACAGTGATGCATGTCAATTATATCTCAAAAAAAACTGAAAAAAATTTTTGGAAAAAAAATAAACTGGTTAATTCTTCGCAGGGATACTTGGCTATCTAGCTGTGACTGTTGACATAGTGAACTGACCATTTCAACCATTTTTGTTGTTGTCGTGCTCTGTTATTCTTTTTCGGTTTATCTGAAAATTTGTATTTAAGATGAGGTACTGAAATCGTTTATCAAGCATAGAATAAAATAGTAACTAAAGTCCAGTAAACCAATCTGAACTTTTTTTAAAAGTTCTTACAACATAAATACTCTTTTCTTTCCCCTACTCAGATTACTTGATCATTCCCTACTGTGTCAGTTTTTTTCATATCTCCGTTTTACTTTGTTCTCCCTGACTTGTATATCCTTCCTTTACGTTTCCTGCTGGTGAAATACTGCTTGTCCTTCAAAGCCTATCTCAAATAGTCCCTCCTCTGGGCTGTTTTTCTCTCTGTTTTTCTTAAGTGGTTTATTTATATTTCTATTATATTGTTAGTTGGGCTTAATTCTGTGTAACATCCACAACATCTTCTCTCCCTGAATATGTAAGTATGTATACTCCCAGGTACCATACACCAGCTTCTAAATTCCCTGAGGACCTGGGTATAGCTCATTTATTTTCTTATTTTTTAGCATGAAGCACTAGTGAGTGATTCATAAGATTTAATGGATTATTAAATTTGAAAGGCAACCACTAGTCTTAGGGCAATTTATTTTATAAAATAGACTTTTAATTTTCTGTAATAGCAAAGAGTCAAAACTGTGGATTTCAGTTGATGTTTAAACTATCTAAGCCTGGGTGCAGATGTGTTTCATGCAGATATATCTGGATTTGACATTCATTGGTAGAAAGTGAGAGATGGCCTTTTTTTTTTTAACCTCTCAAATTGGTGTCTCCTGCATTTATTATAAAGGTTGGGAGAACAGAATTATTGTTGGCATTGAGTAGTCAGTCACTGTAAATTATATACATATTCCTGGAAATGATCCCAGAAAAACCTTAAGCACAGAACCTTCTAATCAAATGCAAGAGTTACTTTTTCAGAAGACTGTTTCATTTTCCTAGGATATTTATTCAGGCTGATCTGTGCCTGAAAGAGAATGTTTCATAATTCCAGCATAGATTTTCTTGCAGAAAATGTAAGCATTAAATCTGATGATATGTTTAAATAGTTATTCATAATTCATAATTATGGATATTTACTGCACACTCCTTATATGAATGACATTTTTGTTTCTATATTTTAGAATTGAAAAGTTGGGCTTTTGTTCTTTGGACCTAGTCATTTTCAGAGATACCCACCTTGTTATTATTAAAAAGTTTGTGGAGAAATGAGAAGTTATTAGGGAGGCATAGTTTTTAATCTCCTTGAATCTCCACATAAAAACAGACCTATGACGATGGCAAAACCTGAAACCCACAGACAATATAATATCTAAAGCAAACTAGGTGACAAGTTATCCCCACCTCTGGTATCAGTAAGTGTAGGGGAGGAAGTGTAGGGGAGGTGACATGGTTTCTGCTGTCTCTGAAAACTGGTAACAGGTACTCACTAGAAAACATGGTGGGCCAATGTGAAACTAGAAGCTAAAACTAGGAAGGAACAAAGGAACTATGATAAGGATGGATGTTTCTAGAGCAATCTTGGCTTATGGACTTGTGAAACTAACCAAATAAGGCTCTTTTCTTGACAAAGCCCTGCTCTGAGGGATATTGTTGGGAATCCAGTTCAGATTGAGCAGGGTGGATAGGGGCAAAGGATAGAGAAGGACCAGGTGAAAGTGGGGCAGGGAAGCAGCCAATAGATCTCATAATCAAAAAGCCTGGTTTTGAACACTAGATGAAAACAGCAGAACAAGTTGCTGCAGGACCCTGAAGCTACAAAAGCTATGCTGACCCACCCTTCTTTCCCAAGCGTTCAAGGAAGCTCATCTCAATTTTTATCTGTTTATCTGGTGTGCTTTTGTTGCCTGTAGACATAATTCTGCTCCTTATTTGTCTCTTTTATATAACTATATATATAAATATATATATATAGTTATATGTATATGTAATTATATATAATTATATATAATTGTGTATAATTTATAAATAATCACGTATAATTTATGTATACTGTATAAGTAGAGTAATTAATTTACATTTATTTATATAATTATTTACATTTTTTCATTATGTATGTAGATGTAATTTTATATGTCACAGAGAAGAAGGAGCAGAATAGTATCTATAGGTAATCCAGGCCCACCAGACTTTCAACTGCAAACCAGGAATTTAAAACAACCATGATTAATATGCTAAAGGTTCCAATGGATAAGGTAGACTGCCTGTAAGAACAGATGGGCAATGTAAGCAGAGAGGTGGAAATTCTAGGAAGGAAGGAAAAAGAAATGCTGGAGATCAAAGACACTGTAACAGAAATTAAGAGTGCCTTTGATGGGCTTATTAGTAAATGGGACGTCGCTGAGCAAACAGTTTCTGAGCTTGAGAGTATCTCAAGAGAAGCCTGCAAAAATGAAAAGCAAAGAGAAAAATGACTGAAAGAAAAACCATAACAGAATTGAGTATCTAAGAGCTGTAGGACACCTACAGAAGTTCTCTAGAATCATGATGAAAGGAATAGAAGAAATATTCGAAACAGTAAAGACTGATAATTTCTGCAAAGTAATGTCAGACACTTAACCACCGATCCAGGAAGTTCAGAGAACACCAAGCAGAATAAATGCAAAAAACCCCTACACATAGGCGTATCATTTTCAAGGTACAGAAAATTAAAAAGTCCAGAGGGAAGCCAGAGGGAAAAAACTTACCAATGGAGGAGCAAAGATAAGAAGTACATTCAACGTCTCAAAACACCACTGGAAACAAGAAGAAACTGGAGTGAAATATTTAGTGTTGAGAGAAAAAAAAAACTCGATACCAACCCAGAATTCAATATCCTGCAAAATTACCCTTCAGAAGTGAAGAATAAAGGCTTTCTCAGACAAACAAACATTCAGGATATTTTTCGCCAGTAGACCTGCTTTGCAAGAAATGTTAAAAGAAGTTTTGCAGTAATAAGGAAAATATATAGGTCAAGAACTCTAATCTTTAGCAAGGAAGGAAGAGCATCAGAGAATGAGTGGTTAAAATAAAATTTTTTTTTCTTATTCTTAATTGACCTACCAGATTGTTGAAAGTAGTAATAGCAATACTGTATTTAAATATATATATGTATTCATTTAATAATTTTCCCAACAGAAAGCACCAGGCCCAATGGATTATTCACTTATTTTTTTCTCCCTTCCTTCTTTCCTTCCTTCCTTCTTTCCTTTCTTCTTTCCTTCCTTTTTCTTTCATTTATGGCTGTGTTGGGTCTTCGTTGCTGTGTGTGGGCTTTCTCTAGTTGCCGCGAGCGGGGGGCTACTCTTTGTTGCAGCACGTGGGCTTCTCATTGCAGTGGCTTCTCGTTGCAGAGCATGGGCTCTAGGTGCGTGGGCTTCAGTAGTTGTGGCATGAGGGCTCAGTAGTTGTGGCTCACGGGTTTTAGAGTACAGGCTCAGTAGTTGTGGCACGTGGGCTTAGTTGGTCCATGGCATGTGGGATCTTCCTGGACCAGGGCTCGAACCCGTATCCCCTGCATTGGCAGGTGGATTCTTAACCACTGCGCCACCGGGGAATTCCCTCACTTATTATTCTTAAGGAAGACACTATACCAATTCTTTATAATCTTTTTCAGATGATTGATGCAGAAAGAATACTTCCTAACTCATTTATGAAACCGTTACCCTTATATCAAAATATGATAACGACATTACAAGAAAAAAAAACTACAGACAATATCTCTTTATACGTAGATATAAAAATCCTCAAGAAAATATTAGTAAATAGAATGCAATAATGTATAAGAAGAATTATACACCTTGACCACATAGGATTTATTCGAGGTATACAAGTCTAGTTCAACATTCAAAAATCAATTAATGTATCCATCACATCAACAGAAAAAGAAAAATCACATGATCATATTAATAGATACAGAAATTGTGTTGGAAAAAATAACATGCATTCATGATAAAAAAACCCACAAAACTCTTAGTTCCCATGTAGTCTTAGTTTACTTTCTCAACTTGATAAAGATTATCTACAGAAAACCTACAGCTAATATACTGAATGGTGAGAATCTTGAAGCTTTCTCGCAAAGATCAGGAAAAAGCCAAGAACATACCCTCTCATCACTTCTTTTCAACATTGTACTGGAAGTCCTAGCTAATGCATTGAGACAAGAAAAGGAAATAAAAGGCCTACAGATGGGAAAGAGAGAAATAAAACTGTCTTTGTTCATAGATGACGTTATAAATCTATGTAGAAAATCTGAAAGGATCAACCAAAAACTCCTAAAATTAATAAGCAGTTATTGCAAGATACAAATTTAGTATACAAAAGTCAATTGCTTCCCACTATACTGACAATAAACAAGTGGAATTTGAAATTAAACACACAATACCATTTATATTAACATGCCAAAATGGAATACTTAGGTATAAATCTAATAAAATATTATAATATCTCTATGAGAAAAACTACAAAACTTTGAAAGATATCTAAGAAAAATTAAATAGGTATTTTGTGTTCATGGATAGGAAGACTCAATACTGTCAAAATGTCAGTTCTTCCTGACTTGATCTACAGATTCAGTGCAATCCCTGTAAAAATCCCAGCAAGTTATTCTGTGAATATTGACAAGCTTATTCTAAAGTTTAGTTGGAGAGGGAAAAATAACCAGAATAGCCAACAGTGTTGACGGAGAAGAACAAAGTTGGGGAACTGACACTATCCAACTTAAAGTCTTGCTGTAAATCTACCGTAATCAAGACAATGTGATAATGGTAAGAGATTGGACCAGTAGATCAATGGAACAGAATCGAGAGCCCAGAAATAGACCCACAGATAAAGTCAGGTGTTCTTTGACAAAGGAGCAAAGGCAGTCCAATGGAGCCAAGATAGTCTTTTTAACAAATGGTGCTGGAACCACTGGCCCCCCCCCCCATGCAAACAAATGAATCTAGACACAGACCTTACACCCTTGACAAAAATTAATTCAAAATGCATCACAGACTTAAACGTAAAATGCAAAACTATAAAATCCCAGAAGATAACGTAGTTAGAAAAACCTAGATGATCTAGGGTGTGTTGATGAGTTTTTAATTACAACAGCAAAGGCATGATCTGTGAAAGAATGGATAAGCTGGACTTCATTAAAATTAAAAACTTCTGCTCTGAGAAAGACAGTGTGAAAAGAATGAGAAGATAAGTCTCAGACTGAGAGAAAATACTTGGAAAAGGCCCGTCCCAAAATATAGAAAGAACTCTTAAAACTCAGAAATAAGGAAACAACCTGATTTTAAAAAATGGGCCAGAGGCCTTAAGACACCTCATTTAAGGAGATAACAGGTTTCCCCTGCCATCTGAAAGTAGAGCATTCCTATGAAACTTTTCATATGGCAAAATGGCTTAAAGCAAACAAGCAGTTACCTTAGGACACATCTTGCTAACAGACGCACAAATTAAACTGAGATAAAGCACAGATGCTCACAGACACAGTCAGAGCTGTGGCGGCCTGATGCCGAGATGCTGAGTGTAGCTTCTGAGGAAGGACTGCGTGAAGACAGTTTGGAGGCTTCTTACAAGACTAAGCATACTCTGACCGTATGACCCAGCCATCATGCCCCTTGGTGCCACTCTTGTTGCTGATAGTATGGGCTAGATCTGTATCGTCTTGCTGCAAGACGAAAGCTGAACGCTGTTTCTGCTTCTTGCCTTTGTTCGTAAAAGCAAAAATCCTCTTCTGATTTCTTTTGATTAGCAAACAGGTACTAATGTAGATCTTCCCTAAAAGCAAACTGGCATAAAAATAGACTTTTGAAAAGCAGGGGATACCTGTATATAGATCACAAATAAGCACATGAAAAGTTGTTCCACGTCTTACGTCATTAGAGAAGTGCAAATTAAGACAATGAGATAGGCCCTCTGCCCCGCCGCTCGCTCTGTTCCTCATGCCGCAGCCCCCGCCGTAGCTGCTGCGGAGCCCACAGCCACTGCTTCTGAGCAGAAGATGCCTGTGCCTCCCACGTATGCTGATCTTGGCAGATCTGCCAGGGATGTCATCACCAAGGCTATGCATTTGGCTTAATAAAACCTGATTTGCAAACAAAATGGACTGGAATTTACAAGCTCAAGTTCAGCCAACACTGAGACCACCAGAGTGACGGGCAGTCTGGAAACCAAGTTACAGGTGGACCGAATATGGTCTCACGTTTACGGAGAAATGGAACACTGACAACACACTAGGCACGGAGATTACTGTGGAAGATCAGCTTGCACGTGGCCTGACGCTGACCTTCGATTCATCCTTCTCACCAAACACTGGGGGAAAAAAATGCTAAAATCAAGACAGGGTACAAGCGGGAACATTATCAACCTGGGCTGTGACATGGATTTCGACATTGCCGGGCCTTCCACCCGGGTGCTCTCGTGCTGGGTTATGAGGGCTGGCTGGCTGGCTGACTACCAGATGAATTTTGAGACCACAAAGTCTCGAGTGATCCAGAGCAACTTTGCGGTTGGCTACAAGACCGATGAATATGAATTCCAGCTTCACACTAATGTAAATGATGGGACGGAGTTTGGTGGCTCCATTTATCAGAAGGTGAACAAGAAGTTGGAGACTGCTGTTAATCTGGCCTGGACAGCGGGAAACAGTAACACTCGCTTCGGAATAGCAGCCAAGTACCAGATCGACCCTGACGCCTGCTTCTCGGCTAAAGTGAACAACTCCAGCCCGATAGGGTTAGAATATACTCAGACCCTAAAGCCAGGTATCAAACTGACACTGTCAGTTCTGCTGGATGGCAGGAATGTCAGTGCTGGTGGCCACAGGCTTGGTCTAGGGCTGGAGTTCCAAGCATCAATGAATACTGTACAGTCGTTTAATTTTAAACTACTTTGCAGCATAGCTACCTTCAGAATTTAGTGTACCTTTTAATGTTGTTTGTCTGGGATGCAGATATCGCTAAATATCATGTTAGACTTCCAGGTTAAAGGTGATTCAGCTTCAGGGTGTTACCCTTTCAGAGGTACAGAAGAAACCCAATTTCATAGCAGGTCCTTTCAGCTGTAGACTTGAGGGGGAGCTTGCTGGCCCCTCTAGAGATGTCAGGTTTCTTTTTTACCTAGAAACGGCTGCAAGTGCATGTTGGTAGTTTGCAGGCACTTTGTAATTCGTAAATTCGTATTAAGTAAATGAATGAAATTGTGATTTCCTGAGAACGGAACCTTGGTCTCCTACCCTGGTTGAGGAGAGGCTCTTTGCTGGTGTACACAAACTCATCTGAAAGGGACTTTTTAAGGCAGGGACTTTTCCCACCCCAATCCATCACCTCTTTTACACCAAAAGTAGTCTGCAGGGAGTGGTAGCTGTTTCTTCTGTGCCATTATGGGGTGGAGAAGGTGGATGTGATGAAGCCAATAATTCAGGACTTAATTGTGTTTTTTCTCATGTTGTGTGTTTTGGCCCTTGCACCAGAGTATGAAATAGCTTCTAAGAGCTCCAGCTGCAAGCTGGGAAGAGTCTCTGTGACTGTAATCGCATGGCGACAACACTCAGCATCTAAATTGAACTTCTCTTGTATTTTCGCCACTCAGTTTATTTTTTAGGAGTTTAATGGGTACATTTTAGAGTCTTTCATTTTGTGTGGAATTAGTTCCTCCCCTTCAAATGCTGTCATTAACATCACTTAAAATCAAACTTGAATAAAATATTGAAACCTTAAAAAACAACAACAACAACAAAACAATGAGATTCCACTGTGCCTGTTAGTGACCAAAATCCAGAACATGGACAATACCAGATGCTGAAAAGGTTGAGAAGCAACAGGAATTCTTACTCGTCGTTGGTGGGAATGCGTAATAGTTCAGCCACTTTGGAAGACAGTTCGGAGGCTTCTTACAAAACTAAACATACTCTGACCATATGATCCAGCCATCATGCTCCTTGGTATTTACCCAAAGGAGTTGAACGTTTAAATGTTCACACAAAAGGTTGCACGTGGATGTTTATAGCAGCTGTATTCATAATTGTCAAAACTTGGAAGCAACCAGCATGTCCTTCCGTAGGTGAATGGATAAATAAACTGTTACATATAGATAGTGGAATATTACTCAGTACTCAAAAGAAATAAGCTATCAACCCATGAAAAGACACGGAAGAAACTTAAATGCATATTATCGAGTAAAACAAACCAATCCAAAAAGGCTGCATACTGTAGGATTCCACCTATATAACATTCTGGAAAAGTCAAAACTATGAAGACAGTAAAAAGATCAGTGGTTGCCAGGCGTTAGGGAGGAGGGATGAATAAGAGGATTTTTAGGGCAGTGAAACTCTTCCGTATGATATTCTCATGATGGATACATGCCATTATACATTGGTTAAAATCCATAGAATATACAGAACCGAGAGTGAAAACTGTGGACTTTGGCTGATTAGATATGTCAGTGAAGGTTCATTTCTTATAACAAATGTACCAGCTGGTGAGGGATGTTAATAATGGCAGAGGCTTATTTAGCACGTCTGTGGGCAGAGAGTGATGGGAAAATCTTTGTGTTTTCCATTCAAATTTGCTGTGAACCTAAATATGGTATAAAATAATGCATTGAAATAAAAAGGACGACAGAAAATGTTAGGTATAAGAGAATGCACTTATAATAAATGACCCTGGGAAGAAAACCAAAGCTCGAGAACACTTGCCTGAAACCACACATTGAAAATGCATGGTGCCTACGTAGTAAACCACCTTCTTAGTTGGCCCAGACAGATGATCACAGTAAAGCTATTGGAGTTTAAAGGTAAAGAAAAAAAACCTTTTAAATCCAGGCAAAAAGACCAAGTCACTTTTAAAGGAAGGAAAGTCAGATTGTCATGATAACTTATTTTTAAGACCAACGCTTTATGCCAAATGAAAATGGAGTAACATATTAAGAAACTTAGGGAAAGAAAATGTGTGTCAAAGATTCTAGCCAACCTGACTTTGCATACAAAGGCCATAAACTATTAAGAAACTATTTCTATCTGAAATTTACAAAGCACACTATTAAGTAAATGTTAGGTCAAAGGAGAAGTGTCAAGTAAAATGGAAGAATTTCTTAAACGTCATGAAAATGAATACATGATGTTTTAGAATATGTGGGCATATCTAAGGAAGTTATCAGGAGAAAATTTTTAGCATTAAATGCATGTATTAATAAAAATTAAAAAGAAAATAAATGGACTAAACAAGCAGATAAAAAACTAGAAGAATACCAAAGTAAACAAAAGAAAGCAACAGGATAGATTTAATAAAGATAAAGAGGAAATTGATGAGCTAATTTAAAAATTGGTTCTTTGAAAAAATTCAACAAACTAAGAAAAAGGGAGAAAGTACAAATATTCTTGTGTATTAGAAGTTACATAAAGGTACAAAAGGGAAAACAGTCACAGCACAGTAAATTAAATCCTAAGGGACCATTTGCTCAATTATATGCAGGTAGATTTGGAAATCTTCATGAAATGAATCATTCTGTAGAAAAATTAAGTATACTCCAGAAAGTCTAAACAGACTAATGGTCATAAAATAAAGTAATAAAAGAATTTTCTGACAAGAATTGTACCAGGGTCAAATAAACCCCTACTTAACTATGAAGCTTAAGTTATTCCAAAGATAGGAAAAGAAGGAAAACCTCCAAATTTGTTTCATTGAGTATAACATGGATTCCAAAATCTTAAAAAATTATTTTGGAAAATTATAGAACAATTTTACTTAGGATTATTGATACACAATTCCAAAATAAAATATGTTTTAACAGAAAACAATGTTGCATTAAAATATACCTCATGACCAAGTGGGGTTTATTCCAGGAATCCAAGAGGGGCTCAATACCAAAAAATCCGTTAGTATAATTCTTCATAATAGTAGAGCTAAGGAGAAAAATTCTTTAGACATCCCTGAAGGTAGGGAAAAGTCTCTTGACAAAATTTAAAATCTATCTATGTTTCAAAAAATAATAAAATAAGAATTGATGGATAGCTCCTTAACATTTATTTTACAAACGCGCATATGCATACACACACACACTTGCACACTTCAGTTCAAAAGTCAGCACCTTATTTACCGGGGGTGGAACACTAGTGGTTTGTTTGTTTATTTTCACATATTGTACGGTTTTTATTTATATGAAATATCCAGCGTAGGCAAATCCATAGAGACATAAAGCGGATTAGCGGTTGCCAGGGGTTTAACGGAGGGTGATTGCTTAATGGGTCCATGATTTCCTTTCGGGATGATGAAAATTTTTTGTAGCTAGTTAGTGGTGATGGTCGCACAACATTGTGAATGTGCTGAATGTCACTGAATTACGCACTTTAAAATAGTTAACATGGTGAAATTTATCTGGAGTAAACATTAATTCCTTTTACGTTTTAATTGAAATATAGTTGATTTACAGTGTTTCAGGTGTACAGCAAAATGATTCTGTTATACCTCCTATATATATGCACGTATATATGTGTGTGAATATGTATATACATATTCTTTTTCAGATTCTTTTCCATTACAGGTTATTATAAGATAGTGAATGTAGTTCCCTATGCTATATAGTAGACCCTTGTTGTTTACCAATTTAAAATATAGTAGTATGTATCTGTATCTGTTTTTTTTTTTAAATAAATTCATTTTATTTATTTAATTTTGGCTGCGTTGGGTCTTCGTTGCTGCACTGGGCTTTCTCTAGTTGCTGCGAGTGGGGGCTACTCTTCGTCGCGGTGCGTGGGCTTCTCATTGCGGTGGCTTCTCGTTGTGGAGCATGGGCTCTAGGCGTGTGGGCTTCAGTAGTTGTGGCACATGGGCTGAGTCACTTAAGGCGGATTCTTAACCACTGCGCCACCAGGGAAGCCCCAGCATGTATCTGTTAATTCCAAATTCCTAATTTATCCATCCCCCACCCTTTCGCCTTTGGTAACCGTAAGTTTGTTTTCTGTGTCTGTGAGTCTGTTTCTGTTTTGAAGATAAGTTTATTTGTATAATTTTTTTATTCCACATATAAGTGACATCATATGATATTTGTCTTTCTCTGTCTGACATACTTCATTTAGTATGATCATCTCTAGGTCCATCTGTGTGTTTTATTGGAGTATAATTGCTTTACAATGTTGTATTAGTTTCTGCTGTACAACAGTGTGAATCAGCTATATGTATACCTATATCCCTATACACTAGTTGCTTGAATTGGACATAAGTTAAAGATGGACGTTCAGTATCTCTGCTGTGCATGTGTGTTGGAGGGACAAGCCAGTGTTATTAGACATAGAGACTTAAGTTTGGATGTGAAGAGGTAAAGCATCTCTAGTTGCATATGATCTGATTATATGTCTAAGACTACCAAATGAGTCAGTGGAAAAACTACCAAAAATGGACTTATGAGAGACATCTATAGAACAGTGAGTTATAAAATCAGTGTACCAACAGCCTTCATATATGCAGACCAGTTAGAACGTACACTGAAAGATACACATATATGGAATGATGCTTCTGCACACATACATACCTACACAGATACAAACTCAAGTTTACATTAAGTTCAAAAGGGGACCAATGATTGTCTTAGGCTAATCATTTATCAATAGTAATGGAGTGGTCCCTCAAAAAAGAAAATTCGTTAAAAAAAAAATAGGATTCTTGTTTAATGATCTTATTGCTACACATATAATTTTCTGGTACTACTCTTTCTGTGGACTCAGGACGGATATAGTAAGAGGATCTTTAAGATTTGTTTCAGCCCAACACTCCAATGATTCTATATTTCTAAGACTGGTCCATACTTACTGTACCTATAAAACAATACTATTGATTTTTATTAGGCCTCCAAAAAGGAAGTTGAGCCTTTTAGGTAGAACAATATCAAGAACTCTTTCTTCCAATTCCTATGGCATCACTTTAATTAAAAGTATATCTTCCCATAATGGAACATGATAGAGCAATATTTTATCTTCAGTGACTTCTCATTTCAGGATATTATTCACCATCATAAATAATGCATTAGTATATTAATGATGCATAATAGTTGTGATATTCCAGATGAACTGCTGCTCTTATTCAAGTGAGAATTTTTGAATAATAAAAATGTCAGTATAAGATAAATGCTGGATGATGTAAGAAAGATTCACTTTAAAAATCAAGTTTATAAAACATTTTAAATATCGGATGCTTTCTCAGTGTTTTTCATAAAAATTAATTGAGGTAATAAAACATAATTATAGGAAAATAAATATTATTATTGCCGTTTTGTTCTATTTATTCATTGTGACTTTCACAGAATTTTGGGCAAAAGGGAGGTAAAAGACCAATGTGTTTGGGAAAGAACATAAATTATTAATAGCATTGTTTGTTTCTCAGAATCCTTGTGTTTTAGTTATATAATTATTTTTTCCCCAATACATTAAGAGGAAAACAAAGTACGTGGTAGGTGTGGCAGAAAGGAAGTACCCTGATAATGTATGACTATCTAGTCTATAAGGAATAAATGATTGCTTACTTAAAGTTCTGATAAAACAGAAAAGTTATAAGAAAATGTCTAACAATTTTTGGCAGATCATTCTATTGGCCAGAATGGGACTGTTTGTTAAATTATAATTTATAAGTTGTGTGGAAATAATTCTTCAGTGTTTTAAACACATATTGATGCTGCTTACTAGGAAAGGGTGGTGACTTGAAAGGCTAAAGATGATGACATAATTGAAATCCCCAAAGGAGGAAGCATTTTATGGAATACTTGAATAATACAGCATCAATCAATTGTCTTAGGAGCTAAAGACTCATTCTTGGAATATTTTAAAGATTTTAAAGAAATTCTCATTGTAGTCAAAGATGAGCTTCTGGTCAGTGTGTCTCAAAATGAAATGAAAACTTAAGAAAACGCTGAAATCTTAGACTGAAAAACAATTGAATCTAAAATCTGGGAGAGATATCCACTAATTATAAGGTACATGGAACCAGTTGGAGAAAAACCTACCTGGAATTCACCTCTGATACACACAGGTTTACCTCAAACACTAAGGAAAGATTGGCAGGCACTTCAGTCCATCGAACCTCTCTGCCTCTGACCCACAGGCTGTGCTAACAAGCATAGTGTGAACAAGCAGTTCTCTGTACCCTCCACCCCTCTGTCCCATCAACTCAGATCCCCACCAAATGGCATGGGCATTGGTAGGCAGGAAGCTGGCGATGACCCAGTGCATTTTGGAAGCGTTGGTCCTCTCAAAGTAGTAAAGGCATATGTGGAGACAGGAACAGGATTGTGGAAGTATAGGCTTGGGAAGGAGAAGCTGCTAAGTCAGAAGATCAGAGCTGAATTGAGTGAGAATGCCTGTTTACAAAAAAAAAAAAAGGTCTTGCATACCATCTTTTTTTCTAGATCTGAGAGTATGATTTAACCATCACTGGAGTGAACACACTGCAGCAAATTGTTACCTAATACAGGGGTTGGCACACTTTTTTCTATAAATACTTTCTGCTTTGTGAATCAAATGTTTTTTTTTCTTTTTGTTAGAACTACTCAGTTCTTGGAACATCGTGGCATGAAAACAGCCATAGGCAGTATGTAAACAAATGAGCATGGCTGTGTCACAAAAAACACCTGTATTTATGGACACTGAAATTTGAATTTCTTATGATTTTTATGTTTATAAAATATTACTTCTTGTGATTTTTTTAACCATTAAAAAGGTTAAAGGCAGTTTTAGTACATGGGCTGTACAGAAACAGACAGTGGACCAGATTTGGCCCATGGACTATAGAGTGTCTCTCCCTCATATAACATGTGGAAAATATTATATTCCTAAAGGAGAAGCTAGAACAAATACTATAGGAGCAATAATCAAAGGTATTATAGAAGAAAAATGTTCTGCCTGCAGGTTACATGTACTCACCCTGTTCTCCAGTTGGGAAAGAATACTCTGGGTGGAGGTAATAGTGAAGTTTTAGGAATGTAGAGGCGTGGCATTTGAGTGGGACTCCTTGACAGATGGTAATTAATAAGTTAATGAATGTGTTTGACATATGAATGAATGAAAGAATAAATGAGTATAATATAAATGTAGATAAATAGAGTGTGATGTGGAAGGATGCATATCAGAAGGAGGACAAGGACAGAGGACGGAGAAGAAGAGGCATTTGTCAGTGATTGGGAATTCCCAAGTGTTCTTTTGGGCTTGGGGCAGGGCTTCAAATGCCATGCAACCAGCACAACTATATTTGAAAGATAAGATAACTATATTTGCATACCACTGAATGCTTTAGAATGGTGGATTGTGTTATTTCATCCTCTGTTACTACTAAAGATGAGCAAAGCCAGACACTAGTTAAAATGGTCAGGACAGATTGTAATCAGTAATATACTATTGCAGTAGAGAAGAGAGCCCAGCACGAACTGAACTCAACGTCAATTCGTACAGACTTTACTGGGTATTTTAAGAGGAGAATGAGGGAATAGGGAAGGGGGCACATGGGGACTCAGTAGGGTCAGGGAAGGGAAAAATTGCAAAGGGTTGGTCGACATAAATATTGATTAGGCCAACTGTGTCTGCTAGCTGGCAAGTATTGAAGTTCGGATTCTGTTCTCCCGGGGAGACTGGGAGACAGGGGTGCCATCCTTCCTGATGATGACATTTCAAAGGAGTAGCTTTCAGGTACTTGAGGAAGACACCCTTGAGTTGTAGAAGATATTAGTATATAGGAAAGGGACAGAGGAAGGATTCACAGTTGGAAGGCCTTTTAGTAAATGCTCTAAGAGAGGTTGGTGGGGCCTGTTGTCAGGTGTTGGCTGTGGCCTTGAGCTTTCTCATGGAGGCCCTTTCATCGGGGGCTAGAGTCACACTAGGGTTGTGGCCTTGAGCCATTAGAAACTATGTTCATGCTTATCTCTTAATGTGAGTTTGGCCGGGGGGCAGGGATGGACAAAATCATCTTTGTTGAGAGTCTTTGGTTTTTATAGGCCAAGGTTGAGACCTAGTTGAAAAGAGGATTTAGAGGCGCCTGGGGAGAGTTTGGTCAAAGAGCGAATCTTTGTCATTTTGTACTGATCTGTACATTTAGACACACATAAACTTCCCCGGAGGTGTAATCTGTCCAGCCTGATTGAGTTTGCTGGAAGACAGCTTGCCTTTGAATATGCTCTGTTCTCTTTCTCCCTGGAACATCCTTGAGTAATTCTTCACCTAAAGGAAGCCTGTTCATCCTTTAGGCAGCTGTCAAATTTGCCTTCCTTTGTGAAGCCCTCCTGCATTTATTTCCATCCCCTCCTCCCTGAAAAGATACTTCGTTCTTTTATCCTCCCTTCCTTTCTCTTTCCTTCCCTCCCTCCTCCTTTCTCTTCCTATCCACCTCTCCTCTCCCCTCTCCTCCCTCCCTCTCTCTCTCATTCAGGCATAGTGAATTCCTTCTACTGTACCTCTTGCTGCAAAATCACATGACCCTTTACATTTTGAAACTATTGTGAAATAATTACCAGGAAAACACCTACAGGCAGAGGCAACATCTCATTCATCTTATATCTCAAGTGCATAGTACATTTTTTTTTTTTGCGGTACGCGAGCGTCTCACTGTTGTGGCCTCTCCCGTTGCAGAGCACAGGCTTCGGATGCACAGGCTCTGCCGCCATGGCTCACGGGCCCAGCCGCTCCGCGGCATGTGGGATCTTCCCGGACCGGGGCACGAACCTGTGTCCCCTGCATCGGCAGGCGATCTCTCAACCACTGCGCCACCAGGGAAGCCCCATTTGGCTTTTTTTTTTTAATATTACTGTATCTTCCAAAGAATGCACAGACATAGTCTTCCTGCTTCAAGGAAGTTAATTTAATGTTTTTCACGTTACCAGAGTAAATATTCATATTTGTGACCGTAATGATGCTTAATCTTAACACCAATTGACAATGGAATTGGTACCATGCACTTTCATTAGTAATTTACTATTTTCTGTAAAGGATAAAGCTAATCTGAAAGGGCTGCCCACTGTAGGATTCCAACTATATGACACTCTGGAAAAGGCAAAACTATGGAGACAGTAAAAAGATCAGTGTTTGCCAGGCGTTATGGGAAGGGTGGGATGCATAGGTGGAGCACAGAGGATTTTTAGGGCAGGGAAACTGTTACAGGAAGGGGGACCCCTTCCAGGGCCCGAGAGTGGGCTCTTGTCTAACACTCAGAAATGTGTCTGAGGAGACACACATGCTGACAAAGCAAAAGACTTTGTTGGAAAGGGGCACCTGGGCAGAGAGCAGGAGGGTAAAGGGACCCAGGAGAACTGCTCTGCCACGTGGCTCACAGTCTCAGGTTTTCTGGGAATAGGGTGAGTTTCCAGGTTGTTTCTGGCCAGTCCTCTTGCTTGGTCCATATTTGGTCTGACTCAGGGTCTTTCCTGGTGATGCACGCATCTCTCAGCCAACGTGGATTCCAGAGCAAAGGATTCTAGGAGGTTGGCAGGACATATTATGGGCTGGCGTCTCCTCCCTCCTTTTGGCCCCTCCTGAATTCTTCCAGTTAGTTTTCGGTGGCAGCACCATGTTTCTCATTGGGACCTGCAGTTGTGAGACAACTCACGTAAGTGGGTATCATTGTGCTGGCCGAGGCGGGCAGTTTTGGTCAACAGTTCCCTAACAAAACTGTTCTGTGTGACACCATAATGGTGGATACAAATCATTGTACATTTGTCAAAACCCATAGAAAGTACAGCATCAAGAGTCAACTCTAATGTGCAGACTGTGGGCTTTGGGTGATAATCTAATGTTTCAGTGTAGGTTCCCTGATTGTAACAAGTGTACTACTCTGGTCAGGGACGGCTGTGTGTGTTGGGGGGTAATATGGAAACTGTGCCTTCTCCGTTTTGCTCTCTGAACCTAAAACTGTTCTAAAAAATAACTCTCAATTTTGTCAGTAGGGAAGTTGATGCTTAAAATGTATCAGTTTCAAACAAGGTAGTTATACTGCATACAGTGAAACTATAACCATACTTATCAACCAAAATAAATCCCAGGAATATAATGTTGGGCAAAAATAAAAAATTATGGATGACATATACAGTATGATACCATTTATATCATGTTACAGTATGAAAAACAATTCTGGAATTAGTATTACAATGTAGACATCGGTAGTAAAATTCTGAAAAAATGCCCTTGAATGATAAATATTAAATTCAGCAGAATGGTTATAACTCCTTCAGGGGAACAAACAATAAAATCAGGGCTGGGTACCTGGTTCACTTCACCTATGTGTGTAATAATTTACTTTTTAGCTGGCTGTTGAAACATGGGTGTTTATTATAATCCTTTCATACCATTTTGTATTTCTGAAGTTCTTCATTAGAAAATAGCTTATGGAAAATGATGCTTGATTTGTAGCCAGAACATTTTGAAAATGATCAGTAAACACTCAAGTAATGAATCTGGGACTTGATGTCGTGAATGATAATATTTTGTCTTGTTATATTTACGTTCTCAAGGTTATGCCTTAAACGCCTGCAGCAGAAATTGCTTGGCTGGAAATGATCGTAGTTTAGGGTTTAGTGTAGGGGTAAGATCGTCAACTTGGTGAACAGGAATATAGGAATGGAGAAGAGCTAAGGGTGTTTGTACTAGAGAAATATACTGCAGCTATGAGAAGTAACCAGCTGCGGTTTGGACTTACTTTTTCAAGCCACTAGTAGCTGAAGTTTACCACCAGTCTTTTAGTTCATAAGCCTCAATTTGCATAAAACATATGACCTAAGTCGGGGTGCACGATTCACCCAGTCTCCCACACTTATGGAGCTATTGACGGTGCATGGCATTCCTTTCTAATTTTCCCAAAGTTTCTCAATATTTTTTTCAATTCCAGGAAGCTACTATCAATCAATCTGCACCTGAAATGAAACTGATTTGCCATCCTGGGTTAGTCAGGAGAAGCTAAGTTATGCTTTTGTAAGAAAAAACTATGAACCCCGAAGTCTCAGTGATTTAATTTGTGTACATGTCACATGTCTACCACTGGTTAGGGGGTCCTACTCCAGGTGGTGACTCAGGAGCCCCAGGTAACTAACATTCCGTGTCTAGAATGACTTTAAGTACCATGGCAGGGGAAGAAAAGAGTATGGAGAACTAACTTCCTTTTCTGGGTGCTTTGTTCCCAAGGAGACACATCATCTCTGCTTACAGCTAATTGCTCAGAGCTAATGGTCTGATCTGACTGTAAGGGAGCTGGGAAATTTGAGGGATCGCATGTCTGTTGAGTAAGTAGCATGTGCTTTTGCCACTTGGGCTGAAACTCTAGATTAGACTTACTGCTGTTCAGAGGATTACAGTCAAAAGGAACTGGGCTGGGTACAGGGTGGGACAGAATATAACATGGTATTCTGAGTGTATATAGTGTAATATAATTTAGGAAATTTAGCATATTGAAGGTTTTTGTTTAAAGATCTCCTGACTCAATCATTTAATTTTATAAATGAACAAAGTGAATCCTAGTGACTCGCTCCAAGTTATAGAGATAGTTCATGGCAGTATTGGGGCTCGACTGAAAAAGAAACCGAACTGTCATATAGAGAGAATAATATGACTGTCTACAGGGAAAATCTAAGAGAATCTGCAGATTAATTATTAGGAGTAATAAGATCATTCCGCAAAGTTTCTGGATATAGGATTGATACAGACTAATATCACTATATTCTTGCAAAACCAAGTAGAAAATTTAATAGAAGAAAGTTATTCACAATAGTGTCAGAAATGATAAGACATGTGGACCAAATGTAAAATGGACGCATGAAACCTCTGGTGAAAACGTCAGTCTTATTGACAAGACATGAGGGAAGAACAGAGTAAAAAGACTGTATTCTTTGGCCAAACACATACGTAATAATAGAAACTGTAACAAAACTGGTTAATACATAAACATGTACAAAGATGTAGATTTGTAGAGAGTGATAGCCTCCTCACTGAATATGTATTGTCAGTGTTTGGCTAATATTTTGAAAAGGGAAACAACACTTTAGGATGTGTTAACCTGAATATAATATTTTAGAACTGTGTAATTTTTATACATACTCTCCATTTGCTAGCATTATATCTGTCAAAAAATACCAGAGGATATTAAAGTGATAAAAAGAGTAGAAAATAGATTTTATAAATAGTTACCGTAAAAAACAGATTAAAGGTTTGTGTTTGCCTTGTTTGGCAAAGAGAATCAATTTGATAGCGTCAAAAAATGCCATAATGGTATTTATACCCACGTGACATTTATACGGGATGTGCCCATGGACCATTATTAGCATAATGCCTGTTTCTCAGTATCTTTAGCTGTAGAATGTGTGAGATAATTGTACTTACCTTATGCTGTCATTATACTGATAGTATGAGATAAATAAAAAGTTCTTTGAACAGCGTCCATTGTAAATGCACAGTAAATGCAACCAGTGGTTTTTACTGTTTCCTATTATTATTTCTGTTATTACTAATTAGGATGCCATTCAGTTATTTTCCATCACTACAGAAAATTCAATGTGAATAGATTCTAACACTGAGTTTGGATAGGTTTACAGAAGAGTTTCTTTCTCCTAAAATTAATTGAGTCAGCATAACCTATAAACGGTGTTGTAGATTTTATATTTTCAGAAGTAACAGAGTTTGACTCATTTTGGATATTTACTAGTTTTCAGTTAGAAAGAAGGACCACCCCCCTCTTTCAAATTTCATGTGTTCTGTGAGTTTTTGAATTTGTTTGTTAATTAATCAATTCAACAAATATTAATTGAGCATTTGGTAAGTTTTAGGCTCTTGGGATCAAGTGATGAATAATACATGATCCCTGCTGCTGTTGAGCTTTCAACAGGTGGGTTATTTGCATTTTAATTAATTATTGAAAATGCAAGCTGGTGTGGAGATAGGAAGTCAGTCTTTATTTACATGTCATAAGCACTATTTAAGGTCCAGTACAAGATGCTGATGGAACCTACGGGAAGGTTACCTTGCTCAATCTTAGGGTTTTGGGTAAAGTGATGCCTAAGTCAGACCCTGAAGGATAAGTGTAGTTATTTTGGGGAAGAACTTAGAGATTAGTAGACCATGGCTATACAGAAAGCATATTTATTAGAGCTACATAGAGGGTAGTTCACCCGTTAGAAGGAAATATTACTTACATGTGTTTGAGTTATCTTTGGGTTTGCTCTTCGGACAAACACAGAACTGTTCTAATAGACTCATTTCTCATAAATACCCAGCTTACCTACAGCGTGAGATACGTTTTTAAGGTTTAAGTCAGTTTTCTAAGGATAATTGAACACATTTGGAATGGTTTTTTGAATGGAACCAACTTCTGAGATACGGCTTTTAAAATATTGACATCTTCTATCCATTGAATATATTACCTTTCATTACTATTTACTCAAGGAGTTCACTGCATTGACTCTCCCATTTTTATTTCTGTTGAATAAACTGAAATAGGTAATATTGGTAAGCGATAAGTTAAATAGTTTAAAATCAAGAAGTTAAGGTAGTAAACTTACTAGTACGGTATGGTGATGGGTCTCCTTATATATCTAAACATACGAAATGATCCCTGTGTGCTAAAATTTCGTTTCAATTCATGTTTAAAAATTGTTTTGTTCAGTTTTGGTTAAGAGGTACTCTCCAGTAATTTTCCATCAGTGCTAAAGAGTGTAGTGTTAGCAACTTTCAGACCCATGAGAGTAAAGTAATAGAGGCTTTTAGGAAGAACTTTAATACTTTTTTCTTACTTGCTTAATATTTGATGAGTAAACAGTGACTTGAATTAAAATAGACATGTTATTTACCTTAGTTGGTTGCAGTTGATGGCATATTAATGTTTCAGGTGTGTAGGGGCTGATCATGAGAAAAGCTTACTTTATTAAGGAGACTTATAAGGCAGTGTGTGTTGGTCTTGCTTTGGTGTAGCAGGCACACAGGTTGTCAGCAGAGTGTTTGTACTGAGTTTAATTAATGAAATAGACTAGAGTAGAACTTAAAATATGGAGCCCCCTTTAAAGTTCAAAAACCTTTCAGGACTTTAACATCATAGTAGTTGTATGTTTGGTGTCTGTTGCGAAAATGGAACATGACTAAAAATACTACTGTGAGTTCAGAAACACTATTGACTATTTAAATAAAATGTTGTCTTTGATTAATCAGATTTTAAAATAGTATATGCAATTCATATACACACACATATAAGCATTAACTTTCAAGATGTGTAATTATTCAGTATCAGACATGCTTTAGGAATGTGTGGTGGTTTCATTTTTTTTTAAATCATCCCTAATTGCCTGCCCACAGATTGGCAATCACTGAATTATGTGTTGGAGATTTCAAGAAGCGTTGATTAACCTAGGGCGTAACGTCTTTGTGAGAAGAGTTAGTGAAATAGAATTAAAGTGTATGGGTTTGGTTGTTGTTTTTTTTTTGAGGGGGACATGGAAATTACTTAAATAAAATGTTCTTTTAAAAATTGTATTTATAGTGTTTGGGATAAAGATGGAGGCAGAAAAGCCAGAAGAAGGGCAGGAGTATTGCTTCGTACAGTCATCTTAAGTGTCATGTAATGAAAAATCTAATCTGTATTGGTGCAAGAGGGATGGGGTGCGGAAAATTTGGGAAAAACCCATAGCAGATCTTGGTGGTATATTTCACACTGCCAGCAAAATTCACATAAAGTTGAGATTCAACTCCTTAAACAGAAAATGTGATGTTTTAGATAACGTGAAGAGACATTGAAGTATGGGTTATTTGCATTTTAATTAATTATTGAAAATGCAATAATTTCTCATGTATAATAACCACCATGTAGGTTTTGGAGGTACTATAATTTCTGGAGTATTCTAAACATTGTAATGTAATATTTTAACATTCTTTATTGCCTAACATTTCCATGAAAATTGTCTAAAATGAATGTTTACTTGATCTTTTAGGAAATGTGGTAACTTTCTGTAAAAAGGGAAGAAAATCAGTGCCATGAAATTCATAGAGTTGTTTTGTGTTTAAAATACATTCTTTAACTTAATTCATTTAATAAACACTTTATTGAGTGCCTACTATGTGCTAAGCAATGTCCAAAATCATGGTGATAGACAGTGATTGAGATGGAGTTCATCATCTTGTGATCTTTCATTCTAGTGAATGAAGATAGAAGATAAATAATTTGGTTAACAATTAGTGATGCATACTGTGGAGGATAAGATGGTGGTAAATGATAGGGTGACCCCATTCGATTGCTTTGGTCATAGAAGGCTCTCTGCCAAATAACCAGAAGGAACCAGATGTTGGACGTGTAGAGGAAGGAGAATTGTAGGCAGATAGAAGAGATGGTGTGAGGACTTTAAGGTGGGAATGAGCATGGATTGTTCTGAGGACAGAAAGAGGCTAGCATGGTTGGAATCTAACAGGTGAAGTGGGTAAGTGACATGAGATGAGGTCAAAGAGATAGGCAAGGGCCAAATCATCAAGGGCTTTGCAAGCTAGGGAATGAGATTTGGGTTTTAAGTTCAGTAGAAAGCTACTGGATGGTTGTAAGCAAGTGTGTTCCATGATTTATGCTTCTAATTTTTGTACCAATTGCACGTGGAGAAAGGATTAGAGAAAACAAATGACAGAAGCTTAAGCTGGGGTGGTAAAGGCAATAGGAGTAATTGGATTCAGAATCTTTATTGCATTGGGTTTGAGAGGTAAGGGAAAAAGAGGAATCACAAGATTCTGTATATTGTTGAGTATATTGTTGAGATGAGAAAGATGGGTGGAAGGCATAGAGAAAGGAAGACATTAATATTGAGTCCTATTTTGACTGTGCTGGGTTTATGACATCAAGTAGAGACATCAAATAAGCAGCTTAATATCAGCCTGGAGTCCTAAGAAGAGGTCAGGTCTAACGACATAGATTTGAGGGTCATTGGGTTATATTATGGCACAGTAAGTCCCTTACATATGAACGAGCTCTGTTCCGAGAGCACGTTTGTAAGGCCAATTTGTTCATTAAGTCCAACAAAGTTAGCCTGTATAGTACTGTACTGTAATAGGTCTATAATACTTTTCACACAGATAATACATAATAGACAAACACAAAAAATAAGGAAAACATTTTTAATCTTACAGAATAGTACCTTGAAAAGTACGGTAGTACAGTACAACAGCTGGCACACGGGTTGGCATCGAGTGAACAGGCAAGAAATAAAGATACTGTTCTACTGTACTCTATTCAGTACTGTACAGTAAAGTACACAAAAGCACAGCCACTTATAGAGTATGCGTGCGCCTGACAACGTACACCAGACGTGAACTAACTTACCTGATTGGACCTGCAAACACAGGTTTGCATCTTTGAAAGTTCACAACTTGAAGGTTCACATGCAGGGGATATACTGTTATTCAAAACCATGGGTTCAGGTGAGAATCCTCTGGGGTAAATTTTTGAATACAGAAGAGCAGGGGGCTCAGGGCAAGTACTTCCAACATTAAGAATAGATCTGAAAAGAATGGCTCAGCAAAGGAGACAGTTTTTTTGTCTTCTAAGAATACAAAAATCTTTCTTGGAATCTTTGTTGTCTAAATAAACTAGGAGAATGGTCGGTGAGTTTAATAATGCACAAAGTCATAGGAGACTAAAATGTAAATGCCGTATACAGTTGACTTTTAGTGGTAGGTCTGTTTTGTTGCTGCAAAAGTTGAGAAGTGCATGATGAACACAAAACTAAAATCACACCTTTGGAAATTAAAAAAAAAGTCATATTTGGAAAAAGTAAGGAATATAAAAGGAACAAAGCAGTTGTCAAAAAATGATAAAAGATATAATTATAGTCCTATTTCCTATGTGGGAGAAGAGAGAGAAAAGAAACTAATAGAAAACTCCATCCCAGAAGTAGAAATACTTGAGAGGGGGAAGAAGATTGATGTGTAAAGAAAAGGAGGGAAACGAATAAAAGAAGACAAAGCCATGAGGCTGGTCTGTAGATTTAAATAATTGAAGGGGGGCTGGAGTTAATCTTTGTGCTCTGCCCTAACAAACTGCAGGAACAGGTAAGGCATAAAGTCTTCGGTGTGTTTTAATGCTGAGTAATGACTTCCATAGAAGTTAAAATCACCATCCACCATTTTTGTAATAGCGTCCCCACAGAAAAGTATGATAAACATGGGTGTTAGGCTTAAAGACTTGGGTGCAATTCTAAAACCCAGGAAGAGTACGTATTTCAAACAGTTTTAAAGCATTTTTAGAAGAATCACATCAACTGGGCGTATGTAGTAATGGCTTGATTCAGAATAAGTTTGAAGCACTGTAGCCACCCTGAATACCTTCAGTTTTGAAGTTTCTTAGTTTTAATAAAGGTATTCTGGAACTCATGTTGAGAATTTCACTGTGAAAGAGTATTCATCATGTATTGGAAGCACTCAAATATAAGTTTAGTATTTGGATTCCTTTAAAAGGCCAGGCTTTTTCTTTATGTGTGTGTGTGTGCATGTGTGTATATATGTATACACACACATATATACATATATATGTACAAATACATATATGCACACATACTTATATATATATAAACAGTGATGCTTCTGATGCATTTGAATCATTTATTCCTTCAGAAGCAAGTGCTTCATTCCCTTAACCAGTCAAATTATTCCTTGTGGTCACTTGACTACGGACACACATTCTCATTCGTCAACTCTGCTGCCTGATGGACGAAGGCGCAGTGCTGCGTGCTGGTATAGAAAGATGAAAGTGAGGTCCCTGGCCTCAGGAATACATGGTTTCCAACATCCAGGGCTGACCTGTGAGGACTCACAATCCTTGGAAGTTGTAGCCACAATTATGAATATATCCATTTTTCAACAGGTTAACAATGAGGTCTATGACCAGGAAAAAAAAAAAAAAAGACTAAGAACCATTGGCCTAGGCTTTGCAGATGTAATATGTGACTGGATGACACAGTGTTATTTTTAGTTTTGTTTTCAGATTCTCCTAATCTTCTTAGGGAATCAGAATTCTTAATCTTGGCTTGATAGGCTTCATTCTGTTTTCGTTGGGGCTTCCATCAGCCCCAAGAGACCAGTGCCACTGCAGCAACATAACAGGGTGAATGAGGATAATTTCACATGTATGTGAAAGGAAAAAGTATTTTTGTAAGAGTCACTTTTATCTTGTTTTTGTGTCTTGTATGTGTGTCTCTGATAAACTATTTAGCATTTGTATGAATGTGCTGAGATGCTTCTGTTGCCCAAAACCGTGAACACTTAAAGTACAATTCTTAGAGTTTTGTTTTTTATTGCATGGATCTACATAGATTTTGCTCCAAACTCAGAGTTAGTCTTAGCTTAAATTCTTAAAATGCTATCGACTTTTCTATTTCCTCCTCTTTATTCTTCTGGTGGAATTGTTACCATTGATCAGAATGTTTTTATTCCAGTGTGGCTTTCAGAAGGTGACCTTTGACTGGAGGAAAGGAGCTGGGGATGAAACTTACCCAATTTGAGTATAGAAGAAGAAAAGTGTAAGATTTGAGTCAGGAAAGGTTAATAGTAAAGAGAAAGAATGATACGAAATAACATGATGAGGTTAGGGTGGGTCTTTGAACATGCAGCTTCTTTCGGGACTCTGCAATAGAAAATTCTCAGCGCTGTAATGACACTAGGTGTAGTGGCCTTCTGAGCCAGGAAAGGTTTTCTGAGGCACCCCAGATACTTTTCCCATCACTAATAGTTCAAAGTCATAAGATAGTACTGGCTGAACCTAAGTATAGTATTCCTGAGTGGTGAGTTACAACATCTGCTAATAAAAAGTTTTATACTTTGACATGTTCTGCTAAGTTTTTATTGACGGTTGTGAATATTTAATGTCCTCCTAGGAGCTTTTAGGTAAATATGTTTTCACAGCACACGTGGTGAACCAAACTAATTATTATACTGTGAACCAAACTAATGGGTTTTAATTATGCTAAGGGCTGTAGAGCTGCGGACAAATTCATCATGTGTTTTAAATTGCTAGGATGGAAAGCACAAACCAAAGGTCTAACCTGGAATAATGTTTGGAAAATAATTTCCTTTGCTGAGATGCCAGCTCCCGCTTTTATTTCTCAAGTTGAAGAATACAGTTGACTTGCGGCATTCACATCTGCAAGGTGGAGGAGAGGAAGTGTTGCGCTTGACTTTGGGAGACCCAGATTTTAGGGGAGGGTTTTCACTTCCTCTCTCTTTGGATTTGAACAAGTCACCTGACAAGAAGCACTTCCTCTGCCTTGGCTGTAACATAGGGAAGTGCTATCACATAGGGGAGGCTTACTGAAGATTGCTGAGAGATTGTAACAAAATGATATATAGACAGTGGATATTTAAGAGGTTTCTTCCCTGTTGTTTCGGTTAAGGGAGGTTTGAGTCATCACTAACAGAGCCATTAGAATTTCTCTGCCTGACTGGCAATCTGGTTACCTTAGTTAGTGTTTTTCCGCTTTGATTATTGTACTCCTTTAATTTTCTGCAATCTCTTAGTCTATTAAACACGGCTGTTTGGGAAAGGGGGTCAGCTGTACTTCCTTTTGTATCCCAGTTGACATGTAGGTATATTTTTCTTTTTTTTTTTAAGACGCTGGGGGTAGGAGTTTATTAATTAATTTATTTTGCTGTGTTGGGTCTTCGTTTCTGTGCGAGGGCTTTCTCTAGTTGAGGCAAGCGGGGGGCCGCTCTTCATTGTGGTGCGCGGGCCTCTCACTGTTGCGGCCTCTCTCGTTGAGGAGCACAGGCTCCAGACACGCAGGCTCGGTAGTTGTGGCTCACGGGCCTAGTTGCTCCACGGCTTGTGGGATCTTCCCAGACCAGGGCTCGAACCCGTGTCCCCTGCATTAGCAGGCAGACTCTCAACCACTGCGCCACCAGGGAAGCCCAAGGTATATGTTAATTTTAGTATTTGTCTGATCTCTTATTTCTAAAAATGGGTGAGGCTTAAATGATACCCTTGTTGATAACATATTGAGTGTAGCCCTGCTGCACTGTAAACTTCTCAGTGATCCTGTATGTTCACTGACTGTTATGAGTTATTGGCAATTCACAAAAGAAAATGAGATCTTCAGTGCTGTGTTAGACAAAGTGCTTCTCTCCTAATTTTTCAGATAATGCCCTTAACAGTTAGTCATCAGCTGGTAGTTATAGGGATGGTAGAGAATTAATTGATGACAGCAGGGATACATGTGACTTTTCCACATTTTTGATAAAATAAACACTTAACGAGCTTATTGGAGAGTTTCAGCTTTATTCTCTCAATGCCGAGGACATCATGGCACCAGTGAAATCTGTTGAGTTTTCTGCCAATCAGTCCAAGTTGTAACCAAGTCTTTATAACTGTCTTATAATAATAGAAGTAAATTTAATGGAAAACTAGAGTTCCTGGCACATAGTAATTACTCACTAAATGTTTGTGGAATTGAATTGGTAAGAACCTCTGTTCCCCCAATGGAACATGTAATGAACCTATAAATGTTACAGGGAATGAGAATGTAGCTTGTGACACATGGCTTTGATTTAAATATAAACTAACTTTGTAGTGACCACTGAATTGTCATATAGTCTTTAAACACTGATGAATTGAATAATTAATAGCGTTTTAAAATTATAATGTCATAATTAAAATTCTACTTGGAGACTGAAAAAAAATACCTATGCTATTCTCTACCTTATACTCCCCTGAGATCTTCCTTAACTAAATACACATCTCTTATCCCTGTAAAATTCAAGGTTGCAAATATTAGAATATTTAGTTTCTTGTGTTTTCATGAGAGTTAGAAATATTGTTTGTAGCATACTATTTTTTTTTTTTTTTTTTTTGGCGGTATGTGGGCCTCTCACTGTTGTGACCTCTCCCGTTGCGGAGCACAGGCTCTGGATGTGCAGGCTTAGTGGCCATGGCTCACGGGCCTAGCCGCTCCACAGCATGTGGGGTCTTCCTGGACTGGGGCACGAACCTGTGTCCCCTACATCGGCAGGGGGACTCTCAACCACTGCGCCACCAGGGAAGCCCTATGAAAATGTATTTTAACAACAAAATAAAAAGTATAGACCCTCAAAGGAAAACCTAAGTTTTATTATTTGGTTTGTTGCATACCAAAACACAAAATTTGAGACCTAGAAGTATCCAGGATACATAGATTATTCCTATCTATGTGAATGATGACCAGAGGAAAAAAGAGATACAAGTGAACAGGCATTTCACAGAAAAGGAAATACAAATGGACCATTATAATATGAAAACATTATCAACCCTCATTATTAATTGGGGAAATACAAATTAAAAGCACAATGAAGGATCATTTCGCAGATTGGGAGTATTATTGTTGGTGAAAATCTGGAGCAATAGGAATTTCCACCCACCTCTGGTAGGAATGTATACTGGAAGACTGTGGCTATTTAATAAAATTGAAGGTGTGCGCACACTAATTTAAGATATTCACTCCTAGGTACATATCCTAGTGAGATTTTTACACATGTGCACAAGGAAACTAAATATTTAGATCATGAGGTTTGAGTTTCATGACTTGCAGTGTCCCTGAAAAATATCTAGCAGCTTCTTATTGTGTCTTCTTTAAAAGTGGAAGACAAAAAGTCACATTTTGGGGGGGGGAACACTATCTTAAAACTGGCTGAAATATCAGTAATACTAGGAAACCATGTCACACACAAAGATGCATATTTGTGCTAGGAAATATTGCTGGAAGACATATAGAAAGCATTGCTGAATAAAAAGTGAAAGAAGGGCTTCCCTGGTGGCGCAGTGGTTGGGAGTCCACCTGCCAATGCAGGGGACATGGGTTCGTACCCCGGTTCGGGAAGATCCCACGTGCCGCGGAGCGGCTGTGCCCGTGAGCCGTGGCCGCTGAGCCTGCGCGTCCGGGGCCTGTTGCTCCGCAGCGGGAGAGGCCACAACAGTGAGAGGCCCGCGTACCGCAAAAAAAAAAAAAAAAAAAGTGAAAGAAGTAGGACAGTTGTTATGCAGCATGGGAGATGGGCCATAGAATTGCATTGATTTTGTTTCAATAATGAAAATCCTTAAGAGCTACTTTTAAAAAACATTTTGAAATATTACGGAGAAGATTGTGTTCTCAATAGTGAAAAAGTCTCTTGCAAAAGCAAGGATTGGGGGAGGATGAGGATGGTGTTGATGAAGGAAAATGGGCAGATATAACCACTAATGGAGTGGCTGCTTGACCAGAAATAAAATGAGAATCTTGGGTAAGTTCACAGAATTAGCTCCTTACATGGAATTCACACTTTCTTTCTTAGGCAAGCTGTTGAAACAAAGAAGTTGGAGCCAGAATATAAAATCTTAATAGTACTTTATTTATTTATTTTTGAATTTTATTTAATTTATTTTTTATATAGCACGTTCTTTAATAGTACTTTAAAATGAGATGTGCAGTGGCTGCACCATGGACAGTCTTCTTGTAATTTTGTGGCCAAGTACTTAATTTGAAGGTTTAATTTTACAAAAATTTAACTGTTCCAGACTTGTAGTGATTGATGATTGGGAGCTTTTCATAGCATATTCCCTTGAAGATATTTCCACGGTGAAGATGACATTTTTTACAATGAAAAAGCACCTGTTCTCCAAGTAATTTTACCATGGAGAGAACATTTTGAAAATGGATGTTTGAGTATGTTTTTTTAATTACATCGGTATATCGCTCAAAATGGTCTAAATGTGTCATGTATGTAATCTCTGACATAAGCAGACTTTAAAAAACGTGAATGTCAAATTTTCTAATTGTTTAAATAATGAGGTAAAGTGAAATTTGAATCCATTTGTTAAAAATAAAACATTGTGTGATTAGTTTAAGAACTGACTGACAACAGGCAAAATGGAGAGTTAGTAGTTGAATTTCAACAAAATCCTTTTATAATTGGTGGATTAGAATGAATCTTTTTCCATTTGGATCTGTGCGTTGTTTGTGACATTTCTTTTGCAGTTTCAAAAGCCATTAAAACAAATTTTTGAGAGACTGAACTTGAAACCAGCCTTCCTATTATTGTATCACAAAGTTTAAATCTTAAGGTTTTAAAAATAATGAAGCATATTTAGTCACATTATATTCATAACCCAAGCAAAAAATGATTTATTATATTACAATTATAATAAAATTTATAGAAAATATTGTTTATCATTAATTTTCATTTTAAATCTTTTGTAATATATGTTAAGTACTGGCATACAGATCTGTGATGAAAATAACATTTTAATATGCTCCTTTTTGCAGATAAATGTTCAAAATATTTGCTTATAGAGTATATGGTAGGCTGAATTGCTGCCACCAATATCCAGTTCCTAGTCCCTGAAAGCTGTGAATGCGTTATATGGGAAAAGAGACTTTTCAGATGCAAGTTAAGGATCTTGACAATAGGAGATTGTCCTGGATTATGTTGGTAAATTCTAACTGTATTCACAAGTGTCCTCATAAGAGGGAGGCTCAGAGAGATTTGACTACAAAAGAGGAGAAGGGGGTGTGAAAACTGAAGCGGATATTAGAGTCACGTGCTTTGGAAATGGAGGAAGGGGCCACAAGTCGAGGAATGTAGGTGGCCGCTAGAAGCTGGAAAAGGCAGGGTACCAGATTCTCCCTTCAGAGCCTCCAGAAAGAATCATCCTTGCTCTCATCTTGAGTTTAGCCCAGTGGTTTCAGATTTCTGACCTCTAGGGCTGTAAGAGAATAAATTTGTATTGCCTTAAATGTGTGGTAATTTGTTACAGCGGCATTAAGAAAGTAATATACAGTGTACAGGGAAAGAGGTTTGGAGACTACTGATATCTACTCCAGTTTCTAACTTAATGAAATGCTTCTGCTCGAGGTCCCTGAAATTAACCTTAGGTGTTTCACAGCATCGTGTTTTATTTCATTTTTTTTCTTTCAGTGGCTCTCTACCATCATATTGCTGATTTCCTGATGAGTTTCTGAACCAGATCCCAACATTCCACTTTGAATAAAATTTTCAAAAATTCTTTTGAAAGATTGTATAAATAAGTTAGTGGTAAAATCAAATTTAGAAGTCAAATTCAGAAAAGCAAAAAGTATTTCGTATTTCAACATGAATTTTTAAAGGCCAGAATACATTTACATATCCCAATTAGGCATCTTTGAAGATAAAGCTTTACTTAAGAAGTTGAGTTTTTATATTGTCCTTTAAAAATGTGTTTCTAGCTAAAGGTTTAAAGTTACATAGGTAAAATGTGGTAGTAGCCTTACAGGTACTCAGACTGCTAATCTGAATTTGAGCATACTATGACAACTAAATTGCTAGTTTTATTGAGCATATATCAATTCACTGTGAACTGTTTAAGCTGGTTAGTGTTACAGGTGTAACCTGTAAAAGTGTGAGCAAGTTAATGCTTAATGATGGGAATGTTTCGTTGAACAGAGATGGAGGTTTTCCTGAAGTCCCTGGTACTTTATGTTGCTTGCTTTTCACTTGCCCTTCTGGCCTGGTGCTCTGTCATAAAGGAAATGAAATTGGTTTCCGCAGGAAATGAGATCAGTCTAACAAAGATGCATTTCAGCAGACACCAAAACTTAAATAACTAGGTCATTCATTCTTCAACCACTTATGGGTATAAACATAAACTGGTTAATGTGGATGAAATTCATATAAACTTGATTAGCTTGTAGAAAATAGATGGATGGTTACTTTAATGGGTGATTTTATCATTAAATCTCTTTACTAGGATTAAACCTGGCATCAGACATTCAAGTCTATTGTGGTACTTGCCAAATAAAAGATTTAGAAGTGTGTAATTTTTTTTTTTTTTTTTTGCGGTACGCGGGCCTCTCACTGCTGTGGCCTCTCCCGTTGCGGAGCACAGGCTCCGGATGCGCAGGCTCAGCGGCCATGGCTCACTGGCCCAGCCGCTCCGCGGCATGTGGGATCTTCCCGGACCGGGGCACGAACCCATGTCCCCTGCATCGGCAGGCGGACTCTCAACCACTGCGCCACCAGGGAAGCCCTAGAAGTGTGTAATTTTTATCACCAAAGAATTTATTCCTGTAAAGATCCAATGAATCTTTCAGATTGGTAACCTACATGTGAGTGGATTGGGTGTGTATGAATCTTATTTCATTTCCTACAGTAGAGGGTCCTGAAATAATGCATTTAAATTCTGTGTATGATGATTTTGATTGCTTAATGTTCGGCCCTATGAAGATATTTTTTCCAATCAGCGTAAATTAGAAATTTTAGACCATCATCAGAATATTACAGTTAGTATTTGCATTATTTTAACATATGTTTATCTTTGACAAATCATAGCTACATTATTGAAAACTCATCAGTTAATATTTTTTAAATAACTTAAAAATATTTCTAGGGCTTATTTACAAATATTTTTTCAGTGGTCTATTTGCAATGAGACGGTACAGGTGTCATGTCACAAAAATGGTTTCTCTTTAATGGACTTTTCTATGAGGCACAGGTGGCACTATTCAACGAAGTACACAAGAAGTAAGGCATTATGGAGGTAACACTGTCTCATTAGCTTACAAAGGAGTACGAAAGATACGTTGCATACAAATTGGTGTAATATGTGGCAGTTTGGGTCATCACGAGATGCTTCATGGATGTGGTTGTATTTGAGCTTGGAGTTGAAGGATGAGTAGAAATTGGACAAAGGCCAAAGATGGGAAAATGTATTTGTGAAAAGTAGAGAATTATCTAATTTAGTCTATTGTAGTAAGCATTTAACGTAGGCTGGAAAATTAGGTTGGATCCAGAATATGAATACCAGATAGTGGAGCTTGGTCTTAATTTATTAGGCAATGGGATTTCCCCCCCAGCTTTATTGAGGTTGTAATTGACAGACCAACATTGTATATGTTTAAGGTGTAAATTGTGGTGTTTTGATATATGTATACATTGTGAAATGATTATCACAATCAAGCCAATTAACATATCCATCACTTCACATGTTACGATAGTTTTTTATGTGGTGACGGCACTTAAGATCAACTCTTATAGCAAATTTCAAGTATGCAGTACAGTATTATGAACTGTCGTTACCATGCTGTACATTAGATCTAAAGAATTACTCATTTTGCATAATTGAAACTTACTACTCCTTGATTAACATCTATTTCCCCCAACCCTCAACCCCTAGCAACAACCATTTTCTCTGCTTCGATGAGTTTGACCATTTTTGATTCCACATATAAGTGAGATCATGAAGTATTTGTCTTTCTAGGTCCAACTTACTTCCTTCCATGTTCATCAACGTTGTCGCAAATGTCAGAATTTCCTTCTTCTTTAAAGGCTAAATAGTATTCCGTTCTATATATTTATCACATTTTCTTTTTAAAATAAGAAGGAAATGGTTGGATTTACATTTGCCATTTTGTTTAGTTTTTATATTCCTCCTTTGTTGTTATTGTTCCTCTGTTTCTCTGTTATTTCCTTATTTTGTGTAAATGGTTAGTGTGCCATGTTGAAACCTTTTTTTTCCTATATATCTTTTCAGTTACGTTCTTAATAGTTACTCTAAGGATTATAATATGCATTATTTTATTTTGTTTTAACTCATCAATGTAACTTCACAGTCTACTTCGGATTAATACTAATTTAATTCCAGCAAAATATAGAAACTTTATTCCACATAGCTTCATTCTCTTTGTATTATTCTTATATATATGTATATTTATTATATATGTTTATATGATATACATATCATATATATGGTGTGTGTATATGTGTGTATATGTATATGGGTGGTGTATATACATTATATATACATATATACATATATAGTGCATTACATCACGTAATTACCATTCTTTTTTAATAGCAAAAACATTTAAGATCTACTCTCTTAGCAACTTTGAACTATATAATATAGTGTTATTAACTGTAACTGCTGTGCTGTAGACTGATCCTCAGAATTTACTCATCCTAAACTAGAAGTTTGTACTCTTTGACCAATATCTCCCCTTTTCCCCACCTCTCAGCCCCTGGTAACCACCGTTGTAGTCTCTGTTTCTGAGTGTGGCTTTTCAAAATTCCATATCATATAGCATTTGTCTTTCTCTGTCTGATGTCTCATTTAGCATAAGACCCTCAAGTGCCATGTTTGTTGTTGCAAATGGCAGTATTTCTTTCTTTGTCAGGGCTGAATAATTCTCCATGGTTTGTGTGTGTATAAATACATACGTATATATTTATATATATATATATGTTTCACATCTTCTTTTTCCACTTACCATTTATTCATTGATGGACAATTAGATTGTTCCCTTATCTTGGCTGTTTTGAAAAATGCTGCAGTGAACCTGGGAGTGCAGGTATCTCCTTGAGATCCTTTGGATCTATATCCAGAAGTGGAGTTACTGGATCATGTGTTAGATTTTAATTTTTCTTTATACTGTTTTCCATAGTGTCTGCACCAATTTAAGTTCCTACCAGCAGTGTTAAAGGGTTCCCTTTTCTCCATATCTTTGCGAGTATTTGTTATTTCTTGTCTTTTTGATAATAGCCATTGTAACACGTGTGAGGTGATATCTCATCGTGGTTTTGATTTGCATTTTCCTGATGACTAGTGATGTAGAACATTTTTTCTTGTACCTGTTGCCCATTTTTATGTTTTCTTTGGGAAAATGTCTATTCACTTCCTTTGCCCATTTTTAAATCATATTGTTTGCAGTCGAGTTATATACATTCTTTATACACTTTGGATATTAATCCCTTGTCAGAGATATGATTTGCCTTTTCATTTTGTTGATGGTCTTATTTACTGTGTAGAAGCTTTTTACTTTGATGTAATCCCACTTGTTTATTTTAACTTTTGTTGCCTTTGCTTTGGTGTCAAATTCAAAAAATTATTGCCAAGACTAATGTCAAGAAGCTTACCCCCTATGTTTTCTTCTAAGGGTATTAATGATTTCAGGTCTTACCTTCAAGTCTTAAAACCATCTCAAGTTGATTATTTTTGTGTGTGGTGTGTAAGATAGTGGTTCAGTTTCATTTTTTTTTACATGTGGCCATCCTGTTTTCCCAGCACCATTTATTGAAGAGATTATCCTTTCCCTATTAAATATTCTTGGCTTCATTGCTGTAGATGAATTGACTATGTATGCATGGATTTATTTCTGGGTTTCTATAATGTTCAATTAGTCTATGTGTCTTTTTATGCCAATACCATACTGTTTTGATTACTATAGCTTTGTAATGTACTTTGAAAGCAGGAATCGTGCTGCCTCCAGCTTTCTTCTTTCTCAAGATAGCTTTGGCTATTTGGGGTCTTTTGTAGTTCCATATGAGTTTTAGGATTGTTGGCTCTATTTGTATGAAAAATGAATTGGAATTTTGATAGTGATTGCATTGAATCTGTAGATCGCTTTAGGTAGTGTAGATATTTCTACAATATCCTTCTTCCAATCTTTGAGCACAGAATGTCTTTGCATTTATTTGTGTCTTCTTCAATTTCCTTCAATAATGTTCTATAGTTTTCACTGTACAGATCTTTCACCTTCTTGGTTAAATTTATTCCTTAGTATTTTATTTTATTTTTGCTGCAGTTGTAAACTGGGATTTTTAAAAAAAATTTCTCTCTAATAGTTTGTGTTGATATGTAGAAACACAACTGATTTTTATGTATTGAAATTGTATCCTGAAACTTTACTTATTTATTAGTTCTAATGAAATTTTGGTGGAGTCTTTAGGATTTTTGATATATAATATTAGTCATCTGCAAATAGAGAGAATTTTACTTTTCCTTTCCAATTTGGATGCCTTTTATTTCTTTTTCTGGACTAATTGCTGTGGTTAGGACTTCCAGTCCTATGATGAATAAAAGTTGTTGAGAGTGGGCATTCTTGTAAGGCAACTGTGGAGCAATAAATTCTCCATCCTTGTTTATCTTGGAATGTATTTATTTTACATGTTTGAAAAAAAGTTTAACTCGATATTGAATTTTTGGTTGACAGTTTTTTTCTTTCAGCTCTTTGATAAGTTGTCAACTGCCTTCTGTTCTCTCTTGATTCAGATGAGAAGTCAGCAATTAATCATGTTGTGATGAGTAAATTTTTGTCTTGCTGCTTTAAATATTTCCTCTTTTTTTTGTCTTTGACTCTCAATAGTTTGAGTATGATGTGTCTAGGTGTGAATCCCTTTGTGTTTATCCTACTTCGGTATTTTTATGCTTCTTGGATGTTTAAACTAATGTTTTCCTTTAAATTTTGGAAGTTTTTGGCCATTATTTCTTCAAATATATTTTCTGTCCTTTGTCTCCTGTTGTTCTGGGACTCCCATTACCTGTATATTATTCCATAGGTTTTTGAGGCTCATTTAATTTTTTTCCTGTTTTTTTTTTCTCTGTGTATTTCTGATTGAATAATTTCTATTAAATGATCTTTGAGTTCACTGATTCTTTGTCCTTTCATTTTAAATCTGCCGTTGGACCCCTCTGGCATATTTATTATTTTAGTTATTATACTCAAATCCATTTGGTTCTCTTTGTGTAATTCCTGTATCTTTATTGAGCATTTCTATTCATTGACTAATTATTATCATACTTTATTTCTCTAAACATTTTTCCTGTAGTTCTTTAAATATATTTGTATGTTTTTTTTTTACTTTATTTTAGGCTGCATTGGGTCTCCGTTGCTGTGCACGGGCTTTCTTTGGTTGCGGCAAGTGGGGTCTACTCTTCGTTGCGGTGCACGGGCTTCTCATTGTGGGGGCTTCTCTTGTTGCAGAACATGGGCTCTAGGTGCGCAGGCTCAGTAGTTGTGGCATTCGGGCTTAGTTGCTCCATGGCATGTGGGATCTTCTTGGACCAGGGATCAAACCCATGTCCCCTGCATTGGCAGGTGGATTCTTAACCACTGCACCACGAAGGAAGTCCCTATTTGTATGTCTAAAGTTTTCTTTGAAGCCTTTATCTGCTAATTTCAACATCTGGGGATACTCACTGACAGTTTCTCTTGACTGTTTTTCTCTCAGTATAGGTTACACTTTCCTGTTTTTTTGTTTCTTTGCCTGTGCCACTTTGCTTTTTGTTAAAACTGGACTCTAAATTCTGGTATTTCTCCACTGAAGGTTGTTGTTCTGGTTTTTGTTTGTTTTTTTGTTGTTTAGTAACTTGCCTGGGCTAAGAAAGTGGTTGTTCCTGTTTTTGTTGGTTTGTTTATTGTTTAGTAACTTGCCTGTGAGATGTCTCCCCTATGATGTGTTGTCATTGATGTCACTGCTCCATTTTATTTTTTCATTCTTTTATTTTAGCCTGGTTCTTAAAAGTTACCCTGTTTCTGCATAGCTTAGAGTTAAGGCAGTGATTGTACAGAGGTTGCACTCAGGTACTTCAAACAGTAAGAGTTCTGTTCTCTGCATATGGACCTGTGTATGGGTAGAGAAGCACATGAGAAGTTCGGGTTATCGAAAATCTGTTCCAGATTTGCTTTCTGCGAGTTCTTTGTGTTTTTCTTATGTACATGCTACTTCAGAGTTAGCCAGGAGTGTGTGAATAGTTTGGAACTACTCTGCATGCTTCAACTTCAGTCAGGAATATACTGAGTGAGGCTAGAAGAGCTGTTGAGTTTCTCTGGAAAGTGTCACTTTCACATACAATGCATTGTGCATGACATCTGCTCCCAGTCAAGCGAGCCCCCTTTCATAAGGTGGCACAGCTTCTGGTCCTCCCAGCCTACCCCACACCACATTCCTGCAGGAGCTGCCCATCAGCTGAGCTGTGGGGAGATGGGAGCAGGCTTCAGAAATAGCACCACAGACTCTTCCTGTTCTTACCTGAAGTTCAGCAGTTTTCAAGCATAAAAGTTTGTCATATTTTTTTATGCCTCTGGTTACGTCCCACGGCTCTAAAAGGTTATTCTTGTCAGTTTTATCCAGCTTGCTTTTTAGGGGGAGGATTTGCCAACCTCCTCACTCAGCCATAAGGGGAAGTCCCCATAATTTCTTTTAAAAATGTAGCTCATTAAAGTCTTTTTATCTTTCCTGAATTGATCCTTGAACATAAATAGTGTCACACTGTGGCTTCATACATCATGTACACAGCTGCTAGAGTTATCTTCCTTAAAATATCCTTTGTGTTACTTCTTTGTGTTACAGATAGCTCCCTTCTGAACTAAATTATGTGTTAGGTGAGATGGAATTTTTGGTCACCCAAACTGTATTTGTATTCTGTTGCCTTAAGCTATATGTTTATAGATTATATGGATTAATAGGACTCTGGAGTATGTCCAGATCACCTAACATTATTTCAGGGTTAAGTCTCACAGATACAGTTTTAGTTTCAGTTCTATATAACATACCTGAAGTATCTCTCCTGACTTAGTTTTCTAATTCTACTATATACCTCTCTCGTCAAGATTCTTCAACCAGAAAATATCATATTTTCCTTTGACATGATGACTCATATCTTCAGATAACAAGGGAAAGATCCCTGTATCCAGATTATACCCACAAGGCATCAACTAGGAAGGATCACTATGTTAATGCCTTATTACACTTTTGCTTTTGCTAATACATTGCCAGAGGGGCTCATACCAGGGTATGAACTTATGAGATGTCTCTCAAGCGACAGTCATGGAGTTTGTGGTATTCATGGCTCTGATTCTATGTGTGAGTTCTTTTAGAGCATGTACACTGTCGCATTGAGGTTTAATTTATCAATAATAAAACTATTACCACAAATGTACAGGAAAACGAAAAGAAAAAAAGAACAGCTGATAATCAGGCTAATATTACCTTGAGGGGGACAAGGTGATATATGGGTTTTAGGCTAAGCAGATATGCCTCTTAATAGTTTCTGGTTTAGATCGAGTCATTTAATTTTGTCACTCACCATTTACTCATTTCTAAAGTGAAGATCATGATAATACTTCTCTTATAGAGTTGTGGTGAGAATTAAGACCTAGCACACAGAGGATGCTTTAAAAGTCATGTAGCCATTATTATTTACATAATTGTGTCTACACAGTTACTTCTTAATTCTTGAAACTGTGTGGGAATCCCGTGTGAGCAAAATCCTAGTAAGAATTCCAAGGTGTTGACTGTCTCCATCTGAGTCTGCTTGGAGTTTCAGTTTTGAGGTTCCAAGTGATATTACTGAGTTGATTCTAGCTTAATTTGTTCAGACTGATACTGAGTAATTAATTTAGCTCTTGCCATTTTAAATTAATTTCGATGGAATTATCCAGCACACTTCCATGGAATGAGATACCCACGAAGAGCGAGATGGTTGTATGTTATGCCTGAATAAATCGGCACTGTATTACACTGTTAATTAAATTTGAAGATATCATCTTTGCCTGCGTAACTGGACGTGGACGCCATAATTCTCGTTTTCGCTTTTTTCTGCTCCTTTTGACTTTTCGTAGTGCTCTAGGTGAGGCAGAAGCTGTTGATTGCCCGTGTCCACACGTTTGTGTGAATTGTTCCCTTTCTTTAAGCAGATTATGAGACAAGGCGGTATGGATGTTGTGACAGAGGTCCTATGTCAGATGATTAGGTTGACCTGGTTACGGTAAAAAGTATTTTTTTCCCGAATACTTTTAGGCAACGAACTTATGAATTGATTCTACCTGAATCTCCTGTACACAGAACTCCCCGAAGACACCTCTATGGTTCACTGGAAATTTTCACTGGGGGATCCACCAAGTTTGATCACTGTCTGTGGTTCACTGGGATCTTGCAGGGAGGCAAGGCTGAGATGTCACAGACTCTGATATCTGACAAATACTTGGACCATACATTATTTTTGCCAAAACTATTTTTGTGTACTCAATATCCTGACACTGCCAATTGCTTACAACATATGTAATGAATATGTATATATTTTGCTAATTCTTTTTTAAAAAAATATTTATTTATTTATTTGGCTGCGCTGGGTCTTAGCTGCGGCACGCAGGATCTTTTAGTTGAGGCGTGCAGGCTCACGCCTTGCTTGAGTTGTAGCATGCGGGATCTAGTTCCCAGACCAGGGATCAAACCTGGGCCCTCTGCGTAGGGAGCGCAGAGTCTTAACCACTGGACCACCAGGGAAGTCCCTATTTTGCTAATACTTAAAAAAAAGACCCGAGCAGAGTGAAACTTTGCTCCAAAGTAATTGGTGGGTAGTTGAACTATAGCGGTGGTTCCACTATTTCCACCGATTTATTTCTTCTTGTGGTTTGCTTATTCATGCGTTTATTCAGATGTTTACTGAGCTCTGAGCTCTGAATTTAGTGGTGAAGCGCCATAGCTTTTTCCACAGCAGGTTTCTTAATTTGAGCCCAACTTCCTGGAACATCATGGTGACATATGAATAGAAATTATGAGCTTCACGTGCAAATTAGGTAAGTGGGCCATCACCTAGAGTGTGGAGGGTTGGGTTGTTAAGCTTTTATGGAGATTGTGACAGATAGATGGGTTTGACTTAGCAATGTTCAGAGGCGGGAGGCTACATCCAATGAATCATTAGTAGCACATGTGATTTTTGACATACCTGCATATCATCTTCAGGCTCAGTTCATAGCAGAAGCCTTTCCTTTGGTTGCCTTTTGAGTGTCTTGCTTTCAAAATACTAAATATGTGTGTTCTCACCAACAGTGGCTCCCAGTTAAGATACGTGTGAACAGAGTTGACCTAATACACTATTCCTGTTATGATATTAGCAGGAGAGAGGTCATGCAGGGTGAATGTCAAACTAGTATACCTCCAGATTTGCACTGGCACATTTGAGTCAGCTGAATATTAAAATAATTAGAAAAATAAGGTAGACTGGCATATCTACTTAATATGGTGTTTAAAGAAGATTGTATTAGAGAAGATGTATGCCAAGGAGAAACATGAACACTGAGCAAATCATATGAAACCCTATTAATTCACTAAGGATTTTCATAATTAATTTTCATAATTAACTGCTAATTGGCAGAGCTGTGGCTCTTTGTAGTGGTGATGTACTGCTAATTACCACTTGTTTAGTGTGCTAACAGGTCCTTTCTGACTTGGACCTGTGTTGTTAAGAAAGGCACATGGGGGGCTTCCCTGGTGGCGCAGTGGTTGGGAGTCCGCCTGCCGATGCGGGGGATGTGGGTTCGTGCCCCGGTCTGGGATGATCCCACATGCCGCGGAGCGGCTGGGCCCGTGAGCCGTGGCCACTGGGCCTGCGCGTCCGGAGCCTGTGCTCCGCGGCAGGAGGGGCCACAACGGTGAGAGGCCCGCGTACCACAGGAAAAAAAATAAAAAGAAAGGCACATGGAATGACTTTGAGCTTTTCTGAAGAGATTCAAAGGCTTGAGGCGTGGGGAAACCCAGGCATATCCGTTTCATCTGCTATGATCACATTTAACTTGTCTTTCAAAAAGCTGATCTCTGAAAGAAGAAAGAATTTATCCTGTGATTGATGCAGGATACATATTTCCTTCTCTAAGACAATGTTCTGTTAATCTTTGGTGCAAAGTGGGTTGAGGAGAACAAGAATATGGCAAGCAACACTACCTGGAACTATGAACTCTCACAGAAAAGTGTGAAAGTCTGGCAACAACCTCATTTCCAGGCTGGGGAAATGTTATGATTGGAATTTTGAAGACGTATAAAGAGAAAAAAGTGAACTAAGATTTTCCTTTTATCCAGCTTGGTATTTCTTTTCTAAAGTAGTTCATATAAGTCCGTGGGATACAGCATCATAATGACATTGGAATTGTAGGACATACAAACATTTTAAAGGATGTCGCGCCCTGTATGGTAGGTGTGATTTTGCCTGTTTCATGTCTTCACTTGGCAACTTCAACAACAACAACATCTTTATTTTTTGGAGAAGTTTGATGTCTCCATAGCTCGTGGGCACGTTGACCCTCAGTGGATATGGTGTCTTGCCCAAGGCCACTCAGCAGATGGGTGACTGAGAAAAAACAAACCTGCATCAACTTCAGACCATCTGTTCCACTCCAAAGGATCCTGTCTTCACATTTCTTGGTAGAAGACAAGCTTTTCTCTTAATTTATATCTCTGTGATTCTGGCTTTCAATGTAAGCTAGACTATTTTTTTAATTAGGCAGAGAAAATGATAGTTTGTTGGGATTTTCTAGTTTGTAATGCTTTGCTCTTCTTATTTGGACTTCAGAAATCTTCTGTGAAGTGTGACAGGTATGTTGCCACTTAATGGATGGGGAAACTCAGACCGATTTACCTGGGATCCCTTGGCTGGTTATGCACTGACTCGGAATCCCGTGTCCTTTGGTACAGTGACCTGCCCATTTGCTTATGCTGTCAAGCTATCAAGATTTAATACCTCATGAATTTTCAAAATACATTTTGAGATATCTCTGTGTTACTCTGAAGGTTATTTGGTGCACAACTGAAAGGCAGTGTAAAAAGGTAAATTACTTGTCTTCATATTAGAAACTTAGGATTGTGAAAACAAAAACCAAAGTAAAGATCCGCCATTAGGGCTGTTACTACTGTGTCCCTATAGGCGCATTTGTTTAATTTTCCAGAAATAGGTGAAATCGTAGTTTGAGGTCAACTCTTCCAACACTGAGCACTTTCTTCTGCAAATCATCGTTTCAGACTGGTCGTGGTGGGGTGGGAGAGTGAGGGTCCACGTTGAGTAACAATGTTTCATAGTATTAAACTTGAACCAGTCTTCAGGAGGCATATGGCTTGTCTAGATCCTTTAGCTGTCATGAAGAATGAAGTAGATAGAGATCTATTAACAGAAAATGATCTTCAATACATATTAATAAATTAAAATATGGAATTTATACAAAGTGAGCCCGTTAATGGGAAAAGCCAATCTATATACTTCGATGTGAGTTTACATATGTATGCAAATGCATAAAAAAAGGCCTGGAGAGATGTACATCCGAAAGCTTATCCAGCTCCCATGTGGTTATGCCTGGGAGGGAGCGTATGTGTAATTAAATTTGGAAAGAGAGAATTCAATTTTTCAGTATTGTTTGAATTTTCACCAAGGAAAATGTTTTTCTATGTGATTTTATTTATGTGTGATTTAAAAATATGAAATAGTTTTCCACTGGTGGAGACCTGGAGATGGATACGTCACGCTGAGGGAGAAAAAAGTATGAGCAAAGGCATCGAGACCTTAAAATGGAGTGGTATGTTAGTGTGCAGTTTGTACACAGTGATAACAAGAGAGGTGGTCTGCTGTAGCGTAAATAGCCCCAATTATTGTTTGCAGTTCAGTTAAGTCAACGACATGTTTCAATAGGTTTGTAAGTGAGTTAGGCATATGCATCTGTGTATGCCAAATGGTTCGATGGATCCCTCGGTTGGAAACCTAATTGATTTCACACAGACTCTCCAGTGCCAACAAAGCCAGATACTATGTTGTGGTTATTCTTGAGAATTTCTTTACCTGTAAGATGAGGGTAATGTTTGTCAGGCAGGGACTAACGGGGACCAGTTTGTATTTTAAAAGAAGAGAAGACACACAGCCATGCTGCTTGCTTAAGGTTTGTTACCTTTGCCAAAGCACACCTGTCCTTATCAAATTGGTCTTGTCTCCATATGAAAAGCATTATGAACCTCCTACCTGCCTGCTTTGGGTTCTGGGAAGCCTAGATACACATTTAGACAGACCGAAGTATATACTTTCTCTGGTTTAATTTTGTATGAAAAATAAGTGTAATGTTTAAGAGGAAGGTAGGTGTACAGGCTGAGCAGTAGTTCTTTGTTTCATGTTCTGATGTGGTCTATTTTGAAGCACCTGTAAGGTAAAACGTATATTACATAATGGTTTATTTCATGGTTTGGGAGCACACTCATTGTAAGGGCACGTAAAGTTCTTTCAAGTTGAAGTTCTAAAAATTAAAATTCTCAGTAATAGTACTTGAGTAAAGAAAAAGACTAAGGAAAAGATGGTAACATGCAAATGCTTGTGAATTGAAGTTCCCACTACAGCTGTATAGACTCTATCTCTTGTGCCTGGTGTTAGGGGCCATTTAGTTGATCTTTAATTAATGAATGAGACCCTTTTTTTTCCACTGACAACTTTATTTTGGGGAAGTGGGAACTAAGCCTTAACATAAATGCTGCAGTGTGGTTTAACTCTAAAAATGTCAGGGTTATTTGAAGAAATATACATCTAAATTAAGAAATACTTTCAGTAGTTTACTTTAAAAAGTGACAAGTAGTTACTTTTAAAAAGTAACAAGTTTTGGTAATGATTCTGTTGCCTAGAACAACCAGACGTTTCTCTTTCCAGTAAAAGAAACTAACAGGGCAAGGCTCTGATTTGTATTGTTTCAAGTTTTACTGGAAGGGGTAAAACTTTTTTCTTTTTTTAACTGCTCAGCTTTTCTATTACATTTATGTGTGTTTTGAGGGGGGAGGGGGCAAAGAGAGAGCGATAAAGGTCCAAAAAAAGATGGGTAGGGCTTCTCTGGTGGCGCAGTGGTTGAGAGTCCGCCTGCCGATGCAGGGGACGCAGGTTCGTGCCCCGGTCTGGGAGGATCCCACGTGCCGCGGAGCGGCTGGACCTGTGAGCCATGGACGCTGAGCTTGCGCGTCCGGAGCCTGTGCTCCACAACGGGAGAGGACACAACAGTGAGAGGCCCGCATACTGCAAAAAAAAAAAATGATGGGTAGAGTCTCTGAGAGAGAATTGCCTTTGCTGATTGTTCATTTATTCCTGTTAAACCCCACTATCTGTAACAAGTATGTCGCTCTGTGAAAAAATGAAATTTGTTTGGCAGGATTAATTCATTTCAGATCCATGTGGTTTTCAAGGATCTTTAAAGTAAATGTAAGATATTCCAGTGATTCATACTTTAACATTTTGATGAAAGTGAAGTAGGAAACAATTTAAATATACCCAGTATGTAAACTTTTCAGTATTACCAGAAAGTGCCTTTTTCTTGAAAATAACTAGAACATTTTAGATGTTATGAACAGCTGCATAGTTAATGCTTTGACTTTTCAAACGTGATTTCTGTAAAACAATCCATTTAAGAACCAATTTTAAGACATGAGTGGTGCTTCATAAATGCCATAGATGGAGAGAAATGACAATATGCAAAACTAACTAATGACATCCCTTATTTTGAATTCTTGTTATGGTCTTGACACTGTGATAAGCTCTTTACTTAGATAATCTCATTTATTTTTTCACAGCAACCCTATGAGGATGGTATAATTATTATCCCATTTTTCAGGGAAGGAAACTGAAGACTAGAAAAGTTAATAGCTTGTGCGTAGTGAGGCCAGGATTCTTGCTTGCTTAGGTGATCTGTTTATAGAATCCAATCTCTTAACTATTATAATACACTGATTCTAAAGCAATTCATGAAATCAGTTCAGTGGTGTGTTGGCAATGGCTCTTAGTTTCCTGAGAGCTAATTGTTGCATATTTAGCAGTTTTGTGAGCTGATTTGTCAACTTTTACACTTTGAAACCAGCCGTCATTGGAGTATTTACACTACAGAAATGGGCAAGTCATGGCTTTTTATTTTTAGAAATTGGTTCACTAGCACACCCTTTCTTAACATAGTTCTCTACTAGTGCTATTTGTCAAAGTGTAGCTTCCAAACTCTCACAGTTTAAATGGATATGAATGGAATAAACACTTACCTTAATCAATTTTTTCCCAGTAGCATTTGTCTTGGTGTGATAAATTGTTATTAATATAGTTAGAACTGAGAATATTAAATTTAAAAGAGCTCATCCTGAATTTCACAGTAGAAGAGAGTCCCTTTCCAAGCTTCCAGTCTTTTATCTGAGGATTTTGGAAAGAAAGCCCTTGTCTGGCTGACTGCTGTCAATGGAAACAATCAATCAACATTCTATAATCGGAATAGAAAAGAGTTTTATTTGAGCCAGACTGAGGACTATAGCCCAGGAGACAGATTCAAGAAACACTTGAAATGTGTTCTTCTAGACTACGGAATGGGGGGACGCTTATATAGGCAAAATCCACAAAGTTACATAAGTGGTTTGCCAATTATAATTGGAGCTGGCAAGAAGTAAGGGCGCTTGTTAAGCCAGGATTGGTTGAGGTCTGAAATGGTTGAATAGTTACAAGGGGAGACCTTGAGACTATAAGGGTGCAGCTGGCAGCTGCTAACAGATCTTGTTTTGAGAATGGCTGGTGAAGTCTCTGAGTCTGATACAGTTCAGAAAATTCAAGTTCTCAGTAGTACAGGAATGTGTCTGAAACCACATGCACAATGGCTATCTGGCTCCGTTTTGAATGCCTGAACCACAGTTTTATATCTTGTGAGAACAGAAGACAAATATTAAACAGGGGTGCATCCCTTCAAGGTTTCAAAAGAGAAAGATTAGCACACACACAGCAACTCAGCATGACCTTGCTGTCTGGGAAGGGAAACTCATCTTTGAAGGAGCACTAGCATTGGCATTGTAGGGATAAAATGCCCCCATTTCCTATCTTCGAAGTGGACATTCTGAACAACCTGGTAAATGCATTTTAAAAAAATGGTCAAAGCAGATTGCATGTTTGACAGACCAATGCATGCATTGCTAACTGTTCCATTTAGCATGAAGTTCAAGCCAAATCATGTATAAGCCAGAATGACTTCTCCATACCTCAATGTGTGAAAATTTCTTGCATTACCGCAGAGTATAAAAGTAGTAGCTGCACCCAGATTTGAGAGATTCCTTTGACAATAGCTGAGATAGTTTGAGGAGGAATGGAAAGAAATTGGGCTGGGGGCCACAGAAGCCCATGATAAGAGGATAGAGGAATTCAGAAAACGAAAGTTCATTAAAAAATAAAACAAAGCAAAGCAAAACATGGGTGCCAGGAAGGTTTGTGGGGTATGAGTAACTAGTGATTATATGCTTCTTTTATCCATAGAATAATCTTAACTTTAATTTTAGAACCCTGGTACCTAATCTTTCCTAGAAACCATAAAGCATCATTCTCTGCTGATAAGGATCTTTTTATTGGTAGTGGCTCCATTTAGTAAGTACTTTAACACTGTAAATTGTAATTCTGATGCACTGCATCGAGTTATCAATTTATCCTCCTAATGTTCTTTTTAAGAAGACATATTCTCGCTTGTGTTTTGTGTTTAATGTATTTATAATGTTCTTCTGTTGTGAAAATGCTCCTTTGAACATCTTCCCATACCCAGCTGGATTGCCTCCTGGATCCTGTTTTATCTAAAGTAAAAGCATGCATGCACGATAATGCATTTGTTCCTAATTGGGGTAGTTCTCTGTAACTTGACAGTTGGTTCTTATCCTGTTTCCTTCACCTCCTTGGTAGTTACTTGTTGGGATTTTCAGAATTTATGGGGTTATTACTTGATTGGAATGGAAGTTGATGGGAGGAAATAGAAAGGAAAAGGAATGAGTGAGAAAATAAAGCAGTACGCGGACACCGAATAGAAGCCAAATTATTGCATCTGAAGTTCGAGGCCAGATATGATACCCAACTTGAGGAAGACAAGCTAATCGTTGTCTTTGTGGATAAGGACAAGCCTGTGTAAATCAATATTTTATACCAATCAATTTTATGTTTGCTTAACTTCACTGTTAATTTGAGTAAAGTATTCTCCTGTCCTTTTCATTTTTTATCAGCGAAGTACTTGATAGACTAGAAGTGAATGCTCTAGAGTCAGAGAAGTCTGGCTTTTTAGTCCCGGCTTGAAAAATTTAGTAATTGTGACTTTGGAAAAGTAACCTAGCTTCTCTATATTCTTGTCCACACAATAATAGTAATAATCCTTACCGTAGATGACCACAGGAGTTATTGATAAAGCTCCGAGTGCAGTGCCTAATCAGAGTAGGCGCTCAGTAAATGGTAGCGTATAGTTATCCGTAAATTAAAATGCGGATTAAGTGTGAGAGGTGTAGACAATGTATTTGGATGATTTGGGAGCTCATATTAGAGAATTGACAAGTACTCTTTATTCTTTCTGTGAAAGAAACTGAAGTATAAAAAGGTAAATTGGGTCTAGATGCTTGATGGTGGTGGTGGTGGTGGTGGTGGTGGTGATGATGATGATGATGATGATGATGATGACGACGACGATGATGATGATGATGGCGGCTTTCCTTCTTTCTGCACAGAATGTCCCCCCAGACCTCTCCATCTGCACCTTTGTGCTGGAACAGTCCCTCTCTGTCCGGGCCCTGCAGGAGATGCTGGCTAACACTGTGGAGAAGTCACAAGGGGCAAGTACTTAATTTATGTTGTCTTGCAGTATTTTAATGATCTCAGCTACTATATGAATGATTTCTTTCACAGGTTTTGGAGATTTTCTTTTGACCAAAATATGTAAATGCCTTTTAGTTGTGATTTTCTTAAGTCTGCCTTTCTGCTTCATCCAGCAGATCTGTTGACGTCTTAAAGAACTTAAAAAAATCCATCCTCAGGGTGATCTGTGTCCTTGAACCTCATGCTTATGTCAATGGTTACAATAGAATCTTCTCCTCGAGCATTTGTGTTTCTAACGTGTTTGGAGCTGTTATTTTGGCTCTTTCAATTAATTGCTTTATGCATGGCTGTCATTAATCTTTATTTCATTCTCAAATGCCTCTAACCATGTGACTGTGTCCTAAGCTTCTTTATGGCAAGTAAAATTTCATGGCACTCATATATTTGAAGTAACGAAATTATGGTGTTACAGCTTTGGTCAGTTATAATTTTGCAAATAGCTAATCATTTTCTTCTGAAAATTGAAATTTTTATTCTGTCCCCTAATGCAAACATTTTTCTTTGAAAGCTTATTTGGTAATTTAAATTATGTTCCATTCTATGCTGTGAGTGATTTCTGGGCTACTGCCCATTCTTAGCCAATTCATTAAATTTTAGAATTAAGCAGGAGGATGAATGGTCAAATTTTTGTTTCCTGTTTATTTGTTTGCTTGTTGCTATAATTACTGAAGTGTATGGTTTAATAAGCTATACTATTTCCAGGAATAAAACTGAAAATTTTTATTTGCCATTATTGGTCCATGAGTTGCTGTTTTTGTTGTTAATCATTGCTCCGGTTTGGATAAGTAAAGAGATTTAAAAATGATAATATATGGTTTAACAGAAAACGAGTGATCAGTTCTGATGTAATGTATTTTCATTAGCCTTGTAGTTTTTTAAATTTTAGTGTCACACAGCTTAGGACTTTAATTGGTTTGTACATTAATTTTAAATTAATTTAAAATTTTAATACTATACGACATATATGTATGTATGGAGGAGAAAAGTACGTTTGTAAGTATGGAGGAGAAACTTTAGTGATCTTTATTTGATATTAGACTAACGGCTTATTTTTAAAAAGATCCAAATATGTTATGCGTATTTTAATTTTTCAAGTTCACTTTTGGTTGCAACAGTTTGAAATTAAGGTATTAAACTACATAAAGTTAAAAAAATGTTTTTTCTGGGTTTTAATGCAGTGCTTTTGGATTAGGCTTGAATCAAAGAGGAATAAAACATTTCTCAGTTTAACTAGTTTTCTTTCTACCTGGAATAACCTCTCCTGATTTTTAAACATCACATATCAACTTTGAAATTCAAATCTGCTTTTACAAAGGAAGATCCTTTTTCTTTTGCATGAGCATCTAGAAAAGTGTGTATTGTCATTTCACTTATCTTTGTAGATACCAACTTACGATTAAGTTCCCATAAATTTAATTTTTATACTGCTAAGCTGCTTTTTCTAAATTTAAACTTTTGAGGAGATGTTTTACCTCCCTAGAATCATGGCGTTGGATTAGGCAAGCTCTCAATTTTCTGTGTATATATGAAGTGTTGAAAATACTATTTTTGGACTTATGTTTTGAAGATACTTATTAGAATTTCTGCCTCCCCCCATATATTTATTTAGCTGAATTTTATTTTGAGTTGTACTCTATCTAGAAAGTTTCTATCAGAGGTAAAGTGGTAATTTATGTGATATGTGGAATACCATTTAAAAAGATGAGCGTAGATACCATAAGACATTAATTAGAAAAGAAAACTTGAGAAAAACCTGCTACAGGAAAGGAACATATTTCATTGAGCCAAATCTCACTTTCAAGCTAGTAACTTTTAGGAAGACACCACTGTCAAATAGCTCCAGAGGAAACTGTTTCTGGGGGAAAGAAGGATTCTTAGACTGCAGAGGGGTTTTGATTATACCCGGTAGTGATGTTCAAAATACTTCGTAACTAGTTTGACACAGGCATCGATTACTCAGAGTGGACCTCAGTCAAAATGCTTGAGTCAAGGTCCGGGGGAGATTTGGGGGGTGGTCTGACCAGTTTGGGGGTATCGTGGAGGAGTTGTGGGCTGATCAGAGTTAGGGCTGAGGTTATTTACCAGGAGGGCTAGTTTTCCACTGTAACAACCATCTTCATCATAATAGTGCAAACCGGCTGAAGAGCACGTTTGATTACATGGGATCAGTGGATGCTGTTGGCACTTGCAGGAGTCAGTCTTTGGACTCCGTAGGTATCCACATCCTCTTTACGAGCACCTCATATGTCTCCTTTGAATTCATTATGGGAATCTGTGGCAAATGTCAATACTTTTGTCAAGCAAATTGTCATCTCTAACAATAAATTATATGCAGTAGATTTGCTTAAAGAAAGATCCACTTTGACTGGGATGAAGCGTGTCAGGAAAGTGATGCTAAGTTTCTTGAAATCATTTCTTTCCCTACCAGTTAACAGCGTATCAGAAAGAACCTGTGTATTACCTGATTCTCCCACTCTCTCGTGATCAACTTTCTCTAAGAAGCCTTGTTCTTTTTTTAAAAATATAATTCTTCTTAAACTCTTTGTGTAATTCAATACACTTAATACTGATACTATTTAATGTCCAAAATGCTGTCATAGGCATGGTAGCAATACAACAAACACACTTGATGATGATAAGGAAAAAAAATTCTCATCTAGAACCATGACTTTTCTTCTTGTGGTTACGTACCATTTTGCTTGTATTCTTGGGTCCCACAGGATAAATGCATGGTTTTATTAAAGCTGCAGGAAATCCAGCAGGAAATTCCCGACATCACTTGTGCCGAAACAAATCATGAAGATTATCGATAACACAAGGAGATGCGTAAAGTGCAACAGAAAAAATATTACCTAATTTATGAAGTTTTGATTCCACAGAGTTGCTTATTGTGGCTGTTAGCAAAATAACTAACATATAAGTGGCACAAGAAGCATTCTGAAAGGTTTTATTGGGAGGGATTTTTAAAAATATCACTTTTTCATTAAGCAGATAAGACAGATCTAGATCTGATGTATATAATTCCACTAAACATCATTTAGCTTTTATTCTTAATCAAAGCATATCAGTCATAAATAGGCCAAGACCTGTTTAGCTTTATCTGAATGGCTGTTCACAGAGCCTTTAAAATGCTGAGGGTGGAGACAATGCACATAAAACAAGGAGAAAATGACTGCGGGAGCATTGCCCGTCCGTTTGGCCGGATTTTGCCTGGGCTTCTGTACGTGCACGTCCTTGCTTGTGTTAATTTTTCTCTTCTCCCTCTGGGTTTTATGTGGTTCTGGATAACTTGTCTGCTTCTGAATCCACTTCTCTCTCTTCAGATTTTTTTTTTTGGCATACCTGGTGATACAGCATAGGCCTAAGCAGGGTTTTGTAGAATTCGTGAACAGTTTTAAGAATACGAGCTGTGCCACATATTCACTCTGTGGCTTTGGAGAAGGTCAGTCTTTATCATCAGGTTTAGTAATTATTAAATGATGAGGTATGTGGAATATTCGGCATACATTTAACAGTGGCTATTTTTATTGTTTTACTTATTCTTCTTCTCATACCTGTAAGAAATGGCTGGACTGCTACAATCCCTTGCAATTTCCTTCTCTGTGACCTTGGCTGATACAGAGTCCCCCTTCTCCCTCCTCCAGTATCCCAGCCAATTGGTTCTGAGACGTAGTCGTGCCAGTTCAGTGGTGGCATAATTAGGTGAAAATATAGTCAGTGATAGTATTTGCTTATTTCTGTGTGTGTTCTAGTTAATAAAGTTTAATAATTTAGGTGATCCTTTGCTTTTGCATATTTGTTTCATTATACCTTAATTCAGAAACATTTTTGATGAACACTTTCTCCATTAATTTTTATTTTTGTGATGCCTAGTTTAATTTAAGGATTGCATTTCATAGAAGCACAGATATGAAGTGAAAAGTGAGACAGTATAGTGGAAGGAGCTTTGGTTTTACAGTCTGAAATTTATTGATAATTCTTACTTTTTCAAATACTATTTTTAGTAGTTATCATTTGTTGACAGGCATTGCTTTTGTTTAACCCCACGAGTATATTAAGTGGCTTATTATTTGTATTACTATTTAGGAGACTATATACAAAGATAACCTTGACTGTCCTTTCTGTCTTTTGGTTTAGCTGTTTCTGGGAGAATTGTAGAACCCTGTCCCTTTTGACTTTGGCTTGTAACCACTTGACTATCGGTGCCTTGTTCTTAGACAATTAGTAGCTTGAACCAAGAAACAAAAAGTAAAATTAAACCAATATTTGTCCCTTATATCCTGCTTTTTGGAGGAAATTCGTAATTTTGGTAATTCTGATTGGTATCATTTATTCACTTTACGTCATATATTTTCCTCATTATTATAGGTAATTGGTAGTTTTCTATAATTTCAATTACAACTGATGCTTTAAATATCTATAAAATTTACAATGTAATATTATAAATATTACTTATTATGAACGTCAGTCAGTTGTAATCATTCATTTATTTAATGCAAACTTTGAACATTTATAAGATATACTTTGTAAGGCTCTGTGGATAGAAAGATGAATAATAGGTGATTTTTGTCATCAATGGATTCACAGTCTAATGCAGGAATAGAAGGAAAATTATAGTGCAGTGTGATGTGTGTTATCATGGAAGTGTAGATATAGTGTTAGCACAAGGAAGGGACTGGGTTTGTGGAACTTGGCATTCCTTTGACTGTTCTTTGGACTTGCTACATCATTTCTAAGACAAGAAGAAATAATATTAAAACTATTAATATAAAAATCACTGAAAATTTTTCTCCAAGGAACAACTTGGTCTCATTAGACTATTCTTTAGAATTCTATTAGAAACTAGTACTTGCCAGGAGGACTATGCATAATATGTCCAGAGATATTCCTAATATGATTTTTATGTTTCAATTTACTGAAATGGTTTATTATTTTATAGGAAATCCTAAGAGTGTTTCATATTTCTAAATTATATACTGTCTTATAATTACAAAATACCACTGTGACTTAATTATTAATAGAGAGGTACATCAGACTCAGACATGTTCAGTTTTTATGAAAAATGAAGTTATAGAATACAGAGTATTATTATACAGTGTACCATTCTTCTAATAAAACCTCTGCTTTTTTAAAGCATGTACTCTGAGAGTATTCAAAAATGCATCAAGAAGTAACCAGCTAAATTTACTGGTAAATGAGGTGTTTTTTTTAAAAAAAATACATTTTTTAAACATTGAAGCACCACAGATGAGTTTTTAAAAAATACATTTATCAAACATTGAAGTATCAATTTCAGGCAAGTAATTGCATTTAAGATCATTTTGTATAAATGCAAGAGTAGAAGTCGTAGTTCAAGAAGTTGTGTGCTGTTTTCCATGGTGGTTAAGCATACAGATTCTAGAGCAAACTCCTTGAGTTAAATTCTTGGTAATCTTAGGAAAGCTGCTTAATGTTTCTGTACCTCAGTTTTCTCGTCTATAACGTGGGGGAAAAAATAGTGTCCCCTTCATAGTGTTGTTGTGAGGATCTAATAAGTCCATATAATTAATGTGTATAGAACATTCATGGCACACAGGAAGCACTATAGCTACGCTGTTATCTTATTATCATGTTTGCTTTGGGAATGCACATGTTTGCTCCAGACCAAATATTTGGTCCAAATATTAAAACCATATTTGGCCCAAGTATTAAAAAACATATTTGGTCCAAATATTAAAAGCAAAACAAACAAACAGCAATAAAATCCCCAGTTACCTCAAGGCTCCAGAGAGTTGACCAAAAGCAGACGTATTCTGGAGAGGAGCCAGACTTGGAAAATGGAATTGGTTCCAATGACTTTTATATTTCTTAAGGCTTTTAGCCTGGAGGCTGACAGAAGTCAGTGCTGTGTGGTAGCGAAAACTCTAAAAGAACATGCACAGTCTCTCTGAAGACAGAAAGTCAAGGAGTGATCCTGGAAAAGAGAAATCCAGAGAGAGGGAGCCCCACATTCTGTGCATACACTCTGCTCAAGTGTCTGGCTGATGCTTAGCCACGTGTATGGGGGGCAGGTGTGAATTCAGTTACCACTGCTAAGGGCAGCACTGCACTGAGGTTTGCACTGCCACCAAGCATGTTGCAGTTGGTGGTTTGAGTCCCACCAAGTTGATTGCTTGTTAAAGCAAATACAATCCACGTTCTTCAGTGGTATATAGCAGAATCCAGAATCTCAACAATATAAAAGGACAGGATACAGTTCACAATTGCTTAAAATATATAGAAACGTGCAAATGTGACCCAATCTCAAGAGAGACGACTACCAAGAACAACCTGGAGATGATCTCACCAGACAAGGATTTAAAGCAGCCATTATGGCTGTGTTCAGTGAAATCAAGGAAAATATGTCTACTGTGAACAAAAAGATTAAAAAAACTCAATGTATAAAAATTATTCAAAGAAACAAAATGGAATTTCTAAGACCTGAAAACTACAGTATCTGAAAAGTTCACATAGCTAGTAAGTGGTAGAACTAGGGTACGAATTTATCTCCATTGGGCTCTGAAGTCTATGCTTTTAAGCTCTTTACTGTGGAGTATCCATGTAATAAGAGGAGAGCAGTGGGAGGGCCTAAGGGGATGTCACTAATAAAGCAGTGGGAAGAAGAGGAGGACTCCATGGAAGGCTGTGGGAAGGTGCAATCTGGGAGATAAGAGGAAAACTAGGAGAAGATAGTTACAGAAGCCATGTGTATTAGTTTCTATGGCTGCTGTAATAAATTACTCCAAGCCTGATGGCTTAAAACACCATGAACTTATTATCTTAAAGTTCTTGAGGTAAGAATTCTAAAACTTGGGCTTCCCTGGTGGCGCAGTGGTTGAGAGTCCGCCTGCCGATGCAGGGGACGCGGGTTCGTGCCCCGGTCCAGGAAGATCCCACATGCCGCAGAGCGGCTGGGCCCATACGCCATGGCTGCTGAGCCTGCGCATCCGGAGCCTGTGCTCCGCAACAGGAGAGGCCACAGCAGTGAGAGGCCTGCGTACCGCAAAAAAAAAAAAAAAAAAAAAAAAAAAAGAATTCTAAAACTTAGTCTCAATGGGCTAAAATCAGGGTTTTGGCAGGACTGCATTAATTATGGTGGCTCTAGGGAAGAATCTATTTCCTTGCCTTTTCTGGCTTATATTTTTGGCTGGTGGCCCATGTTCCATCTTCAAAGCCAGCAACATACTATCATGTTACATATTCACAGGCTCTGTGGAATAGGATGTGGATGGTTTTGGGGTGCCACTATTTGGCCTACTACATCATGGAAGTATAGAGTTTCAGTCAGATGTTGTTGACCACATCAGATGAAAATTAGAGAAATCTAGTTGAATAAGGACTGAAAAGTGTACTTTGGTTTGACAGGAGCCTGGTTTTCCTGCAAACCAATCAATATTATTTTCAATCTATCTTATATATACATACTAATCCATAGATTCACACATATTTTACATTGAAAAGACTCTATTCTCTAAGGAGTTTTCGGTATTTATTGGTTACTCCAAAAGTGGTGCTCAGTATTTCTTTTATACTTATATTTAAATATATTTAATATTCTTTTATATTCTTATTCTTCTGGTATTTTGGTTCATGTTCACTACATCTAAAAGACTTCTTTGTTCATGCTTTTGGGCGGATAGGCCAAGGATCGAAAATGAAGAGTGAATGTTGCATCCGCCCTGGTTGAGTTTTATTTTCATACTGATATTTTTCCATTTGCTTTCCCTTCATTAAAGTGAATGGGGGTAGTGTGGAGGAAAAAGGAAGGGTTGGCAAACCTTGCTGTGAATCGTATAATATAGGTTGTATTCTGTACATTATTAAAAATAGGTTTCTCAGATGGCTGGGCTTATGATTCACTGGGGAAAACATTGAAGTTTACTTAAACACTTGATACTGTTCATCCGTTTTCCAATATGTTACTGCTCTACGCAGTCTAAGTCTCCATTGAAATACAGAATCAAACAATTAGGATATAAAATTGTGATTACACTTTTAAATACTCTCGGGGCAGTAGATATCTGCCTCTGAAGAGACCAGGGCCAAAGACTGAATGGGGCTACTTTTTAATAAAGAAAAATAATACCACACTCACAATTTTTGTTTTTGTGTCAGCAAGATTCCTGCCTAGACTATAGTAAGGAATCAGTCAATTTTATGTATTGATAATGTTAAAAGTCATTAGTGACACGTAAAGCACAAGCAACAAAATAAAAACAGGTGGGACTACAACAAACTAAACAGCTTCTGCACAGCAATAGAAACAACAAAGTGAAAAGACAACCTATGGGATGGGAAACATATTTGCAAACCATATTATGTGATAAGGGGTTAATATCCCAAATATATAAAGAGCTCATGCAACTCAATAGCAAAAACCAAATCATCAGATTAAAAATGGACTAAAGACCTGAATAGACATTTTTCCAAAGAAGATGTATGAAAGGCCAACAGGTACGTGAAAAGATGCTCAACATCACTAGTCATTAGGGAAATGCAAGTCAAAACCACAGTGAAATATCACCTCATACCAGTAATGGCCATCACCAAAAAGACAAAATATAACAAATACTGGCGAGGTTGTGGAGAAAAGGGAATCCTTGTGCACTGTTGGTGGGATTGTAAACTGGTACAGCTGCTATGGGAAACAGTATGGGGATCTTCAAAAATTAAATACAGAACTACCGCATGATCCAGCAATTTCACTTCTGGGAGTATATCCAGAGGAAATGAAAACACTAACTTGAAAAGATATCTGCACCTCCATGTTCATAGCAGAATTGTGATAGCCAAGACACGGAAACTGCCTAAGTGTCCATTGATGGATGAATGGATAAAGAAATTGTGGAATATCTGTATAGTGGAATATTATTCAGCCGTAAAAAATGAGTAAATCCTAACATTTGTGACAACATGGATGGACCTTGAGCATATAATGTTAGGTGAAGTAAGACAGAGAAAGACAAAAACCATATGATCTTACTTATTTGTGGAATCTAAAACAACAACAAAAACAAACTCATAGAAAAAGAGATCAGATTTGTGGTTACCAGAGGTGGAGAGAGGAGGAATTGGAGGAAAGCAGTCAGAAGGTACAGACTTCCAGTTGTAAGATAAATAAGTACTACGGATATAATATACAGTATGATGACTATAGTTAGCACTGCTGTATGATATACAGGAAAGTTGTAAAGAGAGTAGATCCTAAGAGTTCTCATCACAAAGAAAAAATGTTTTTTAACATTAAAAAATAATTTAAAAATTAATTTATTTGTTTTTATTTTTGACTGTGTTGGGTCTTCGTTGCTGTGCGTGAGCTTTCTCTAGTTGTGGCGAGCAGGGGCTACTCTTCGTTGCAGTGCGCGGGCTTCTCATTGACATGGCTTCTCTTGTTGCGGAGCACGGGCTCAGTAGTTGTGGCTCATGGGCTTAGTTGCTCCGCAGCATGTGGGATCCTCCCGGTCCAGGGCTCGAACCTGTGTCCCCTGTGTTGGCAAGCAGATTCTTAACCATTGCGCCACCAGGGAAGCCCTTTTTCCCTTTTTTTGCTTTCTCTTTTTATTTTATCTACATGAGAGGATGGATGCTAACTAAAATTATTGTGGTAATCATTTCACAATATACATACGTAGGTCAAATCATTATGCCGTACACCCTAAACTTACACCATGATGTATGTCAATTATATCTCAGTAAAACTGGGAAGAAGTAATTAGGGCCTATCATGCATGCAATATAAAAATACACTTAAATTTCCCTTGAAGTTTAAATTCCAGAACCATGTCAATCTTCTATTTTCATAACAGTAATAGAGTATAAAATGAAAGTACCTTCTTCATAATCCTTTTTTTCCCCTGAAGATAACGACAGCTAAGATTGGCTTATATCCATCTAGAACATCATGTATAAAAAAATATTTTTCCATAAACAGGATCATATTACAGACTATTGTATCATCTTCTACAATTTAATCGTATATGGTTAAAAAATATAAGGACACAGAAAGTCCAAAGGAAGAGAATCCAGGTTTAATTGAGCAGGGCTCTGGCTCAGATTTTCTATAATTCTCTTGACTCTGCTCTCTCTGTTTGTTTGGTTCTTAGGCTAGGTTCCCTCATGATTACAACAGGGCTGTATCATCATATCATGTGATGATATCCAAATTCAGCAGCATCTCTAGGTCCACAAAGCAGCTGACTTTCTTTGCTTTTGTTTATGAGCGTAAGGAGGTTTTCCTAGAAACCTCCTGGTAGACTTCCCCTATGCCCACTGTCACATACTCATTGCCCAGATTATTTACCAGCAAGGGAAAATGTGGCTAACACAACTGGCTCAGAGCATGGGGAGGGAGGGAAGAAAGGCTACCTCTACAAAACTGGATTTTTTGGGGGAGAAAGAGGAGGGTTATATTTGTAAATGAACGTTGGACGATTCCTAACGTTCTTTGCTACGATATATAGCAGATGTGGAGTTGGTACCCTTAAGCCTTATTTGGAAGTATTTATTTAGATTTGAGATCCTCCAGGTTCTTAAGCCAAACTAGATCTAGCAAGTTAAATCCTTACCTAGGAATAGAAATCAAAGTCTATGCTCAGTGGTCTTTGAAGCTGGGAAATGGAAAACCCATGTCTCTTCTCCACCCGACTGATTCATGCAGTATTCATTCCACAAAAGTGTATTGAGTTGCTATTGTGAATTCTGGGCTGGTGATACAGGGATAAATAAGAAGGCATCCTTCCTCTTGAGGAATTTAGTGATCTAATAGTGGAAAGAAAAGGTAGACATATCAATGAATGTGGGTGAAGTGTGCTTTTGATAGTAAACAGTCCAGTGAGAGTACAGAGGGGGGAGCTCTTAAGTACTTTCCTACCACTACCTCCCCTATATGAAGCCACACATCCTATCATAAATGGCTGAGGTCCTCTACAGATAAAAACAGTGAAAAGTTTAATGGATTAGTCTGTTTATATTGTAGGCAAGATTATGTTACTAGCTATTTATGTCAAAACTGAAATTCCCAATTATCTACTAATAACTTAACATTTTAGTTCAAGAGGCTGGGTTCTATTTGCCTTGCTGTTCACGAACATCCCTAGTAAAGCACAAATACTGCTTTTTGGGAATGGGGCTCTGAAGCTAATAAATTAACACATTTACTGACTGGGTGTGTTCGTTAGCCAGCATCTTGTCTAAAGCCTGTGTACGTAATCATGTACCTGTCTTTAATCTGTGAAACTGGTGCAGTGATTTAGAAGGTGAATGGGATTATTATCTCCTAAAGGGCATATAGCTAAAAATATTCACTGAGCAACAACTATTTATCTACCACTTAGGTGAATGTGGACGATTGTCTGTGGTTGAGATATGCATCCTCTATTTGTAGACCTTTTCTGTTTTATTGTCTTTCTCTCTAGAAAGACTACTTCCTACTCTGAAGCTAAGTATACTACATATTGCTATGTATTTGAAAGATGTGGTTTCCAGCGACACCAGCACCAAACTCAATAAGGAGGTCAATTTAATCAACTTGTAATTTAATCACCATGCCACCAGCATTATGCACTGTTTTAGATTATGACTCTTGAATGTGTAGATTATTTTATTCTATTAGTATCATTCAATTTGAACATCTTCCTCAGATTTTTTGCTATTTAAAATAAAAAATATTTTTCACTTGTAAATGTTTGATAGCAAATGAGTCAGATAGTGAATTTATGTGCTAGATTGTTCCTGAATTTACCAGTGATTTAAAGATATTCGTAACCTATTGAGCCAAACAGCCTCTAATTTTTATTCTCTTAAAGTAAACTGTATTTTTTTAAAACAGTCTAATTTGACAGAATACATCCTCTTTCACTACTTTTTATCAAATACCAGTTCCCCTTATTTCCTCGACTCCCTCACTAGCACTGTTTCTTACCTTGCTTGAGTTCTCTCCAAAGCATTTCTTTCCTTCTGACATACTATATATTTCTGTTTTTATTTTTATTTTTAAATAAGCTGTCTATCCGCATTAGAGTGTAAATCCCATGAGTGCAAAGTTTTTGATCTGTTGTGTTCACTGGCTTTACCAGTAACACCTAGGACAAAGCATGAGATGAACTAGATACTGAGGAAATATTTGCTGACTTGAGGGATTGCAAAATAGAATATATAAACCAAAAATTAAGGGGCTGAAAAGTGCCCCAAATTCTGTGTCTACTACTATGGTGACAGTTTTGAACCTAAGTAGAACATTGACTGTTCAGTGCAGCTGTTTTTCACCTTTCCCTTCTCTATTGCGAGAGAAAAGAAATATATTCAGAAGGGAAAATGAGAAAATAACCTTTTGGGGTTAGATAACCATGCATCCTTGTTTGTCTGGCACAGTTCAGGTTAACACCTGTCACAGCTTAATTCCTATTATCCCCCTTTCACTGTTCGTAGTGCCCCAGTCTGGGTGAGAAACTAAATGGCCATCCCCAGTCATGGTACCTTGGCGAATCATATAAAAGTTTCAGACGTGTTCCCCAGAAAAAATACAGGTAATTTCTACACGTACAAAATCTTTCATATACTTTGAGATTTGAGGACTTAAAAGGAATCCAAGCCACTCTTTTGACTTGTAGCCATCACTCTCAGAATCTATACTTTTTTGCAACTAATCTCAGAGCTGTGAGAGAAAGACGAAGTCCACTGGGATCTGTATAACTTCGAGACCAGATGGAACATTCTGACAGCGTGAGGTCAGTACTGGTGGTATGACCGGATGTGACTTCTCTGACTTCTGAGATAATGGTGATGCCATTAGCTCTAAGACCCCAACAGAGCTGTGGTCGAGTTCTTTACTGGAACAAGAAACCTTAGAACTGTCCTTAGACCATTGACAGAGTAGTACAGAGAGCAGCACACCCAGGGCACACAGAATGGACTCCATATTGTAGTGCACTGATTTCCATAGTTCTGGAGACAGTGAGCCTGGTGTGAGATAAAAAGAACCTATTGAAATGGTTACGTGATCTGACATGAGAGAAAAGTGTCCCAATGAGATTAGACAGTGCAGACAGATTGAGAGAGAGAGAGAGAGGAGAGAGAGAGAGAGAGAGAGAGAGAGAGAGAGAGAGAGAGAGAGAGAGAGAGGAAGTGATAAATCACAGCAGAGACAACAAAAGAAGCAACGTTAGGCCAGCAAAATTTAATACTTCATAAGCTGGAGTTACTTGCATTTGTTCAATCTACAGATGTACCATGAGTAACTTATGTTCCAACCTCTGTGTAGGAGAAATGGTGAGGGAGAGCCTGAGGGGCTAGGGATGTTTCTTCCAGGACAGGACATAAGTGGAATCTGTGCATTATAATATAAACTATAAATTTTGGGGGGAAGTGAAGGATTAAAAATAAGATTCTAGGGGCAAAGGTAAAAACTGAGATTCTCTTTATACACCCATGGCCTGGAGATTTTGTTTTGTTTTCTTTCTGATGGTATTAGTGTGTATAACAGTTATGAGTAGGAAAATGGTTTGTATCATGTATTTGATCATGAGATATAGTCTCTATACTTCCAAAATGGATCTGAGGTGAATGCTACATAGTTATTTCAATTCAGTAAATTTGTAGTCAGTTTCACCATAAGGAGTTTTTGGTTCTTTGGAAAACTATTCAGGAATTGCTTAGGAAGAAATCTGTGCACCAGGGGATTCAGCCAATAATTAGATCGCCCTTATGGTGTTTTCTCAAGGACTGTTTTGATAATGGCTTCTTTCTAGGTTGAACTGTTGAACAACTGTTCCCTGAGCAGACTGTTCCTAATTTAATTGTTGCTAAGTGAACAATCAGTTGTCATGAAGGAACTTAAGCTTTAGTTTTTCTTCATGTCTAGCTTGAGTTAGTTTTTCATTCTCTCCATTCTCTATCCAAATTGGACTCACTCCCTGAATATGCTCTATTTTCCCCAGATACATTGCTCATATTCTTAACCACACTAATTCCTCAACTTAGAATTCTGAGCCATTCAAAAGGTTACCCTTTCCTTCTATGCTTATGTCCAAGAAGGTATGCTCCTTGAATTTTTTCATAATCCTCTCTGCCAGAAATAATATTTCTACTCGTGGATCCGTATCACTGGGTTTTTAAGTTTTTCTACATTTCTCTCATTTTATAATAATTATTTGGTATGTATTATATATGATTTATTTACATTAGAATATGTTTTTTTAGAGCAGTTTGAGATTTACAGAAAACTGTCTGAAAAAGTCCCATAACCTTTCCCCTCCCCTACATCCTTTATTATTATAATACCTTGCATTAGTGTGATATATTTGTTATAATTGACATTATCACATTATATCATTATAATTGACATTATCACATTATCACATTATCACATTATCACTCAGAGCTCATAGTTTACATTAGGACAGATATTGACAAATCATTATCATTCAGATTTCATAGTTTACGTTAGGGTTCACTCTTTGTGCTCTACATTCTAAAAGTTTTGACAAATACATGATGTCATGTATCCACCATTACTGGTATTGTACAGAATAGTTTCACTGCCCTAAAAGTCCCGTGTGCTTCACCTCTTCATGCCTCCCTCCCTTCTAACCACGGATCTTTTTACTGTCTCTCCATAGTTTTGCATTTTCCATAATGGCGTATACTTAGAATCATACAGTATGCAGCCTTCTTATTCTGGCTTTTTTCGCATAGTGATGTGCATTTAAGCTTTCTCTATGCCTTTTCCTAGCTTGATAGCTTGTTTCTTTTTATTACTGAGTAATATTCCATTGCCCAGTTGTACAGCAGTTTGTTTATCCATTTACCTATTGAAGAATATCTTGGTGACTTCTAAGCTTTGGCAATTATGAATAAAGCTGTTATAAACGCACGTGCAGGTTTTCATGTAGACATAAGCTCCCAGCTCCTTTGGGTAAATACCAAGGAAAGAGATTGCTTGGTCATATGTTAAGAGTATGTTTACTTTTTTTTTTTTTTTTTTAAACATCTTTATTGGAGCATAATTGCTTTACAATGGTATGTTAGTTTCAGCTTCACAACAAAATGAATCAGTTATATATATACATATGTTCCCATATCTCTTCCTGCTTGCGTCACCCTCCCTCCCACCCTCCCTATCCCATCCCTCCAGGCGGTCACAAAGCACCGAGCTGATCTCCCTGTGCTATGCGGCTGCTTCCCACTAGCTATCTACCTTACGTTTGGTAGTGTATACATGTCCATGCCTCTTTATTGCTTTGTCACCGTTTACCCTTCCCCCTCCCCATATCCTCAAGTCCATTCTCTAGTAAGTCTGTGTCTTTATTCCTGTTTCACCCCTAGGTTTTTCATGACATTTTTTTTTTTCTTAAATTCCATATATATGTGTTAGCATACGGTATTTGTCTCTCTCTTCTACCATATGACCCAGCAATCCCACTACTGGGCATATACCCTGAGAAAACCATAATTCAAAAAGAGTCATGTACCAAAATGTTCATTGCAGCTCTATTTACAATAGCCCAGAGATGGAAACAACCTAAGTGTCCATCATCGGATGAATGGATAAAGAAGATGTGGCACATATATACAATGGAATATTACTCAGCCATAAAAAGAGACGAAATTGAGCTATTTGTAATGAGGTGGATAGACCTAGAGTCTGTCATACAGAGTGAAGTAAGTAAGAGTATGTTTACTTTTGTAAGAGACTGCCAAACCGACTTTGAAAGTGTCTGTAGCATGTGGCATTCCAAGAATGAATGAGAGTTCCAGTTGCTCCACATCCTCATCAGCATTTGGTGGTGTCAGTTTTTGGATTTTAGCCATTCTCACAGTTGTGTAAATGGTAACTTATTGTTATTTTAATTTGCAATCTCCTGATGACATATGATGTAGACCATCTTTACATATGCTTATTTGCCATAGTGTCTTTTTTTGTGAGGTGTCTATTGAGATCTTTTGCCAAATTTTAAATTGGGTTGTTTATGTTCATATTGTTAAGTTTTTAAAATTGAAGTATAGCTGATTTACAGTGTATTAATTTCTGCTGTACAGCAAAGTGATTCAGTTACATACATATATATATATGTATTCTTTATCATATTCTTTTCCATTATGGTTTATCACAGGATATTGAATATAGTTTCCTGTGCTGTACAGTGGCACATTGTTATTTATCCATTCTGTATATAATAGTTTGCATCTGCTCATCCCAAGCTCCCAGGTTATCCCTCCTCCATCCTCCCTCCCCCTTGGCAACCACAAGGCTGTTCTCTATGTCCGTGAGTCTGTTTAGTAGATAAGTTCATTAGTGTCATGTTTTAGGTTCCACACATAAGTGATATCATATGGTATCTGTCTTTCTCTTTCTGACTTGACTTTACTTAATATGATATTCTCTAGGTCCATCTATGTTGTTGCAAATGGCATTAGGTCATTCTTTTTTGTGGGTGAGTAGTAGTCCGTTGTATATCATATTGTTGAGAGTTAAGAGTTCTTTGTATATTCTGACTACCAGTATTTTATCATATATGTGTTTTACAAAGATTTTCTCCCAGTTGTGGGTTGACTTTTAATTCAGCTAACAGTGTTTTTCACAGAGCAGAAGACTTAATTTTCATGAAGTTCAACTTAACAATTTTCCTTTTATGGATCATGCTTTTGGTGTTGTACCTAAAAAGTCATTGCTAAACCCAAGATCACCCAGATTTTCTCCTATGTTATCTTCTAGGAGTTTTATAGATTTGTGTGTTATATTTAGGTCTGTGATCCATTTTGAACTCATTTTTGTGGCAGGTTTAAGATCTGTCTAGATTCTTTTTTTTTTTTTTAACATCTTTACTGAAGTATAATCGCTTTACAATGTTTTGTTAGTTTCTGCTCTGTAACAAAGTGAATCAGCTACATGTATACATATATCCCCATATCTCCTCCCTCTTGCCTCTCCCTCCCACCCTCCCTATCCGATCCCTCTAGGTGGTCACAAAGCACCGAGCTGATCTCCCTGTGCTATGCAGCTGCTTCCCACTAGCTATCTATTTTACATTTGGTAGAGTATATATGTCAGTGCTACTGTCTCACTTCGTTCCAGCTTACCCATCCCCCTCCCCGTGTCCTTAAGTGCATTCTGTACATCTGCATCTTTATTCCTGTCCCATCCCTAAGTTCATTAGAACCATTTTTAAAAAATATTTTAGACTCCATATATATGTGTTGGTGTACGATATTTATTTTTATCTTTCTGACTTCACTCTGTACGACAGACTCTAGGTCCATCCAGCTCACTACAAATAATTCAATTTCGTTACTTTTTATGGCCGAGTAATATTCCGTTGTATATATGTGCCGCATCTTCTTTATCCATTCTTCTGTCAACGGACACCTAGGTTGCTTCCATGTCCAGGCTATTGCAAATAGCGCTGCAGTGAACTTTGTGGTACATGACTCTTTTTGAATTATGGTTTTCTCAGGGTATATGCCCAGTAGTGGGATTGCTGGGTCGTATGATAGTTCTTTTTTTAGTTTTTTAAGGAACCTCCATACTGTTCTCCATAGTGGCTGTATCAATTTACATTCCCACTAACAGTGCAAGAAGGTTCCCTTTTCTCCACACCCTCTCCAGCATTTATTGTTTCTAAATTTTTTTGATGATGGCCATTCTGACCGGTAAGTGGTGATATTTCATTGTAGTTCTGATTTGCATTTCTCTAATGCTGTTGAGCATCTTTCATGTGTTTGTTGGCAATTTGTATATCTTCTTTGGAGAAATGTCTGTTTAGGTCTTCTGGCCATTTTTGGATTGGGTTGTTTGTCTTTTTGTCATTGAGCTGCATGAGCTGCTTATAAATTTCGGAGATTAATCCTTGTAAATTTCGGAGATTAAAGTAAAATTGAAGTATCATATGATCCAGCAATTCCAGTTCCAGCTATTTATCCAAAGGACATGAAAGCACTAACTTGGAAAGATATATGCCCCCCCCATATTTATCACAGCATTATTTTCAGTAGTCAAGATGTGGAAGCAACCTAAGTGTATATCAGTGGATGCATGGGTAAAAAAATGTGGTATATACATACAATGGAATATTGTACAGCCGTTAAAGGAATAAATCGGGCTTCCCTGGTGGCGCAGTGGTTGAGAGTCCGCCTGCCGATGCAGAGGACATGGGTTTGTGCCCCGGTCCAGGAGGATCCCACATGCCGCGGAGTGGCTAGGCCCGTGATCTGTGGCCACTGAGCCTGTGCATCCGGAACCTGTGCTCCGCAACGGGAGAGGCCACAACAGTAAGAGGCCCGCGTACCTCAAAAATAAATAAATAAAAATAAATAAATAAATCTTACCATTTATGACAACATGGATGGACCTTGAAGGGATTATGCTAGGTGAGACAAGTGAAAGACAAATACTGTATAATTTCACTTTTATGTGGAATCTGAAAAACAAACAAACTGAACCTATAGTTACAGAGAACAGATTGGTGGTTGCAGAGGCAGGGTGTAGGAGAGGCAAAACGGGTGAAGGTGGTCAAAAGATACAGTCTTCCAGTTATGAAATTAGAAGCCCTGGGGATATAATATACAGCATGATTACTGTAGTTAATAACACTGTATTGTATATTTGAAAGTTGCTAAGATAGTAGATCTTAAAAGTTCTCATCACAGAAAAAATTGAAAGTATGTCTGGTTATGGATGTTAACTTGACTTAATGTAATGATCATTTCATAATATATGGAAATATCAAATCATTCATCTAATATAAAGTTATATGTCAATTATATCTGTTTAAAAATATTTTAAAAAATTAAGTGCTGACTATTAAAAAAAGAAGCATTACCACAAAGAAGTACAGGCCCAGATGGCTTCTCTGGTCAATTCCAGCAAACATTTGAGAAAGCAGTAATACCAATCTTAACCTCTTACAGAATCCTTCTAAACTTATTTTATGATGTCAACATAACCATGGTCCTAAACCATTAGAAAGGCCTTGCTAGAAAAAATGTTATACACTAATATTCGTCAAGGTCATAGATGCAGAAATCCTCTACAAAATACTAGCAAACCAAATTTATGGATATATAAAATCAAGCATATTATAACTAAGCATACTATAACTATAGCATATTATAACTAAGGTGGGATTCAACAGTAGTTAATGTATTCATGAAAGTGATTAATGTCTTTCTCCATATTAAAAGACATAAAGGGAAAGATTACATATTTTAATTGATACATTTAAAACATTTAAAAAATAAATCATTTATTGTAAATTTGTAATGTAGGGAACTCTTTAATTGGATAGATGCTCTCTGTAAAATGGAAAACCAGTGAAATATTGAATTATTTTAGTGTGATGTTAAATAAAGGGTGAAGGTGGGCACTGTTAGAATTAAAAAGTGAATTTAGGGGCTTCCCTGGTGGCGCAGTGGTTGAGAGTCCGCCTGACGATGCAGGGGACACGGGTTCGTGCCCTGGTCCGGGAAGATCCCACATGCCGCGGAGCGGCTGGGCCCATGAGCCATGGCCGCTGAGCTTGCGTGTCTGGAGCCTGTGCTCCGCAACGGGAGAGGCCACAACAGTGAGAGTCCCGTGTACCGCAAAAACAAACAAACAAACAAAAAAACTAAAAAGTGAATTTAGTAAAGTTAGAACTCAGTATAAATTGTCAGTTACATTTCTATATATTAGCAAAAAGCAAACATAAAATTAAAATTTCTAAGTGAGTCTACTTATATTGGTACAATACAACATCATGTACCTAGGAATAATTGTCATGAAAGATATATAAACCTTTCCATAGAAAATCGAAAAGCATTTTGAAGGAAATTAAAGGTGACCTAAAAAAAAGAGGGATATACAGTGTTGGAAGCCTGAATATTATGAAGATGGCAGCTATCTCCAAATTGATCTGTCGATCAATGCAATCTCAATCAAGATGCCAGCAGGTTTTCTTTTTGTGTGCATGAAAATTTATGTCTATTCTGAACATTATGGGAAATAGAGAGGGTCAATATTAACAAATATAATATTGAAGAAAAGAACAAAGTTGGGGCCTTTGGCTACCAGATATCAAAACTTATTTTGATGGAACAGTGGTTAGGATAGTATGTTATTAGCACAGGCGTAGAAAAATAGGCCAAAATAGAAGAGAGTTCATAAATACCTCCACATGTTAGTAACTTGATTTATGACGGAGGTGGCAATGCAGTACAGTGGAGGCAAGAATTATCTTTTTGTAAATGGTGCAAGGTCAACTGAACAGCTGAATGAGGGGGAAAATGAATCTGAATTCCCTCCCTAGCACCATATACCCAGAAAACCAATACCAAACAGATTGAGGTCTCAGGTAAGAGTTAAGATAATACATTTTCTCAGAAATAATGTAGGAGGATCTTTTCAGGGCAAAAAGCACCAGCAATGAAGGAAAAGATGGAGAAATTGTACCAAAACTAAGAATGTCTGTCATCAGAGTTACCATTAAGAGATGGAAAAGACAGGACACAGACTGGGAGAGAATACTTGAAAAATATAAGCAATTCTGGGAAATCAGTACGAACGAAAATAGACAACCTAATAGTAAAAAATGGGTAAAAGACTTGAACAAATACTTCTTAACAGCAGATATATTCAAAATATCCAAAGCATACGGAAAAATGCTTCATCACAGTAGGCTTCAGAGAAATGCAGATGAAAACTGTGATGAGGTATTACTACACACCCACCAGAAGATCTAAAATTTAAAAGACTAGAAGTATTGTCAAGATGTGAAGCAAGTGAAACTCATACACTCCTGATGAGAGTTAAATGTGTACCACTGCTTTAGATATATTTTTCTGAATTTGTATTTATTAAAAATGTGGGCCCTCCAAATCATAGTTTTACTTTTAGGAAATTGAAACGACTTCATTATGTTTTGAATCCTGGAACACAGTGTGCAGATTTTTCAAGTTTTCCCCCCTAATCTTAATAATAAACAACATGTATGGTGGAGAATTACTTATAGGGTAGAGTAGATTTTGTTTTTCACTTTTCTCTAATTTATTATTTTAAAAACTTAGCAGGGTAATGGATTGTAGGTATGTATTAAATATTTCAATTACTTATGTTATGACTTGATATTAAAAACGTTATATTTATGTTGGATGTTTTATTGTTGTGTTGTAATTATCTAGAAATTTATCTATGTGAAAAACCAGACATGCTATTTGAATAACTGAAACTAAATAACATGTTCGATATCATAAGAATCTCTAGGTTCATTTTACATTCTCTTATCTTGATGTTAACACATTGTATTAGGTGGCACTTACCATGAGAAATAGGCTGGTGAATAATTCCAAATTAAATAGAGACTAAAAATCTGAAACAAAAGAGAAAAAAGATGACGTATCTTGTTTTTGGTATACATAGTAGAGCTTAGGAGAGTGGGGATTTCAAGTTAAAGACCCAATTTCAAGATGAAGCTCCATCCTTTTTTTCCAACAACTTTGTTGTTGTTGAGGAAAGTGTGTAACACATTTATATGTCGTTTGTTTCCTCATGTATAAAATGCAGTCAGTCAGATTACGTGTAAAGTGTTCAGCTCAAAGCCTGGCACATAGTAACTTCTTATTATATGACCTATAGATTTAATAATAATAACATTCTTTACCTTAAACAGTAAAATAAGCAACTTGGAAGAAGCAACCAAACTCATTTTTATAGGTATGGAATAGTTCATGTTTTGTGCCCTAATTTATAACTTCTATATTAATTAAATATATTTACAATTATTAAAATATACTAATTAAATGTACATATTAAAACATGAATGCAAAAATGGAGATGTCATGTCATATGATATAATTTATAATTAATTACTTTTGTGTTATGTTCTTAACTTCTGTCCTCTCTGCTTAGTCAAGTTGCTATTTAAATGACTGTTTTATTTTCCTTAATGGAAATTGTGTTTTTATTTGAAAATAAATTTGCTCATTTGTTGGTCTTAAAATATTTAATGCTGTTTCCTACAGATGGTAAAATATTTATCTTCTCTAAATTAATGGAATCACTATGTTTTTTAAAAATCCCACATACTTGGATAAAAAATTATTGGAATAAGTACTCATTTGTCTTATGCTTTATAGATTTGGTAACTGTTTAAACTGTAAAATTGGTCAAGTTCATTGTGAGCTTTATATTTCCTTTCCTTGATTAGCTTCATATAAATCATTCTCTTCTTCACTGTTTGTAGGCATTTAATTAAATAATTCTTGATAACATTCATAAGAGATGTGTCATGAAATTGCTCTGCATCGCTTATGCATAATTACAGCTTTATTGTACTTTATCAGTCTTTTAACTCTGTGGACCATTTGTCTTGTCTTCTGTGTTTAGCTGAAAATTCACTCCCAGCACATGCTGTTGCTAAGCCTTTCTTTGGGTATTTGGATACTGAGTCTGTTATATTATTGCTAATTCTTGCTGCTTAAAAAAGTTTCACTTTTGTAATACAGATGATCATTAAAGAGCTTCTGTTACTAATACTAGGAACTATGACTCTTGATTACAATTTCTCTTTCTTCTAGGAAATTCCCACAACACTTTATCTTTGCACTGATGCAAGTGTGTGTGTGTGTGTGTGTATGTGTGTGTGTGGGTATATTTAACATTTTGATGTGAAAATAATGATGGATGGTAGAATGTCTTTGTTAATCATTGATAAAGCATGGCATATCCTGGTTTCCTGATAAACATGAAAGGGAAATCATTTCACATTTCCTTAAGTTATTTTTCATGGAAGAGAATAAATATAAGAATTTGTCCTTTTGAAGGTAGAAAAGTGAATGATAATTATATTATACTGGACATGACTAAATTGTTTCCCTGTGCCCCAGGATCTAAAGAAATAGATTCATCACTTTAATAGGTTCATGCTTAAAATGAGGACTTGAGCTTTGGGTAACAGCTAAATATCTTGAAAACTTACAGTGAAAACCAGGGCTTTCCATTCATTAAAGTATTCTTTCTTAAATAACAATGTGTTTGTAAATTCAGAGGTTGGGGGTAGGCTTAGAAGAGATTTTTCTGAAGACTAAATAAATTATTGACGAAGCCAAAATGCTCTGTTGTAAGTAATCTGTTGAATCGATTAAATCTCACTGGGCCTTCAGAACAATCCCACCTGTGTATTTAGGTTGATATTTTTGTATCACTTTATAGCATTTAAAAAGTAATCACAATGTATATGCATCTTACGCACATTTCCTTCTTGAAGCTTGTTAATAAGGAGTGGAGATTCTTAGTTATGGCGAAGTAGCATGAGCTTTGGACCTGATTAATGAATTTTCTAAAGAAAAAAAAATTGTAAGTAAACGTAAATGCATGAAGAGTCTGAAGCAGACCTCAAGTTTCACTGATCCCCAATCATATGTGCTAAAGAAGGGAGGTTGATTATGGAAACTTACCTTTGAGAGAGAGTATATCCCTCAGTGTTGAGATTTTTAAATTCTGATTGATTTGCTAGGAATCTTAGGGCCTTGTAGCGGCAGTCGTTGACATATGGCTTTTTATTCTGTTTTACACTTCGGATATAATTATATTCACTTAATTTTTAAAGAGTCGTATGAGACTAACATGCATTCATTAATAACTACATTTTAAACAATACTTGGATTCTGATGCAGTTTCAGAATTATTTGACAAAGCATGCCTTTTGTTATACTGTGAACATTTATATAATGCTAGAAAGATTGGGCTAAGAGAAATTTTACTTCTATTTCATCAGAGATTTATACTTAGATGCCGTATTTCTAAACTGATCTTTTTCGTTAAATACATTTTTATAGTTAGAGGAGAATAGTGGTTCCTAAATTAAAGGCCTGTAGGTTTGAGAATTAGGTACATGTTCACGTTTGCTTTTGAATATACTAGATTATTGTTACTTCATGTACCTGGTACATATTCAGCCTAATGCCTTTTGAAGTTCTGATTACTAAATTAATTGAAATTTGTGTGTTTGAGGAGATTAAATGTTATTAATTAAAAGTTTGGATACCGTTTCGGATCCTTCAGAATTGGAAGTAGGTTTTGGTGCAGGGACCACATTTCAGTTTATTTAAATGACAGTAATTAAAACCTTGCTAGCTACTTATTTGTGTGCCTGTTACTATTTTGACTTTTTCTTTCCACAGAAAGTTGATGTGAAAAAATGGGTATGTGTTTCCACGTATTTACAAAGAGATCGTGATATAAATGGGTGCATGTTTGCTGTTGCCTCTAATCTTTTTGTTTCGCTTCCTAGTGTGGCTGGTACTATGAGTATTCAAAATAACTGCTCTGTTGTAGGCAACACGTATTTTACCAGTCTCCAGTTAGAACCTTTAGAAGTTTCTAGTTTTCTTCTTCTGAAATGGAATCTGTTAAAATATTCTCTATCCCTGGAACATTATAGTCTCTGTGTAATCGGCTTTATCGTTATGATAGGCTTCTGGTCCATGAGAAGGCTTTTATTATTAATATTGTGTATCTTTTACCGAAAAATCTCGACTGTTTAATCTTAGAATCCTACTGCTTAGCTCTCGTATTTTCCCATGTGCTATAGAAAAAGGCTTTATACATATTCATACAATCTTAAAAAGTGAAGGTGAATGAGAAAATATCACGAAGAAAGTTAACCGCTGCAGGATTCTGGAGGCTAATTTGGAGACCAACAGTGTGACAAAGTGATATGGCCAAATTATGTTACTATTCTTGGTCTCAGTTTCTTCAACTATTGAGAGAGAGGGGGGGAGGGAGGGAGGGAGGGGGACAGAGGGAAAGGCAAAGATCCTTCCAATTCTGAACTCCTTTTAATGCTGAATGGAAATTAGAGTTTCACCAACATTGATATTCCTGATCCACTTTGTGTGCAAAACAGTGAGGCCCTTCATGTTGTGTTGTTTTGTTCGTATTTGCCCTGTGACTTACTATGGTGAATCAGCTAATACTGGCTTACTTGATGACTTCATTTTACTTTCATTATATTCCCTCATTCTGGGATGCAGTTACCCTGAGGCAACATCTTGAGACTTTTGCTGTCTTTTCAGTAGCCTTTCACTTGTGTTTCCCAAACAACTGCCCTGTTTCCTAAACTTCTTTCAGCCCTTTATACTTAAAGAAAGTTTTGTTGATTAAATTTACCATTTCCATTATGATGACACCCATGTATGGATTTTTTTTTTTTTTTAAAGAAGATGTTGGGGGTAGGAGTTTATTAATTAATTAATTTATTTTTGCTGTGTTGGGTCTTCGTTTCTGTGCAAGGGCTTTCTCTAGTTGTGGCAAGCAGGGACCGCTCTTCATCGCGGCGCGCGGGCCTGTCACTGTCACGGCCTCTCTTGTTGCGGAGCACAGGCTCCGGACGCGCAGGCTCAGTAGTTGTGGCTCACGGGACCAGCCGCTCCGCGGCACGTGGGATCCTCCCGGACCGGGGCCCAAACCCGTGTCCCCTGCATCGGCAGGCGGACTCTCAACCACTGCGGCACCAGGGAAGCCCCCATGTATGGATTTTTGAGAACTACTACTTCTGTGTTATAACTCTGGAAATAATTTTAATTCATCATCTGTTTCTTCATAACTAAGCTATTAATTTTGTTCAGCTCTTTCTTTTTGAAATTTCCTCTCTTCTCTGCCTCTAGTTAAAATTCTGATCCGAATTCTTGTCTTGGGGATGGAAACCTGTTTCTAAGAACATGTGTTTCACCTTTTTGTGCTCCTTCCCCAAGATTAGCCATCCTCAAAGAAGTCCCTGTCTCATCTTTTCTTAAAATTTTTTTTATGCGGTACGCGGGCCTCTCACTGCTGTGGCCTCTCCTGTTGTGGAGCACAGGCTCAGTGGCCATGGCTCACGGGCCCAGCCACTCCGCGGCATGTGGGATCTTCCCGGACCGGGGCACGAACCCGCGTCCCCTGCATCGGCAGGCGGACTCTCAACCACTACGCCACCAGGGAAGCCCCCTGTCTCATCTTTTTATCCCTTCACTTCCGTTCCAGTGTCCCTGTGCTGTATCCAAATCAGTAGTTCTTGAGCCAGCCACTCAGGCCGCTTAAATTCCTTTGGAAATAGAATATTTCAATGAATAAACCGCCTTTCTACCACTGTCTAGAAGTATCCCCATTCTTTCCTCTGCATTTGGTTGCTTTTTTGAAGTGCCTTGCTATGTGAATTTTCTCCCTCTCATTTTCATAGGGATTTCTCATCTCAAAATTTATTCTTAGTAGGTTTATTTGCAAACCTTTACCTTAGAGATTGCTTTCTAGTTCTGAGAAAGTATTGGCGGTAACATTGAGCTGACAGTCATGCAGTTTAGCTCTGTGACTCACTTCATAACCTGTGTCAGCTATTTGTGGGCATTCATCTCGTCTCCTTGTTTATAGGATTAGAATCTGGGCTAGCCCTTTCTGGTTCTAAAATATTACTGTTATGTTAATGATAAGATGTATCAATGCTGAAATGTACCTTATTGAGATATCATATAATGAAAATATCCAGCTGGATTTGCTCTAGGTAACTGATAATCACTATATGTATAGGTCGCAGTAAATTTTAGATTTGAGCTGTTTCTTTCTTTGAAGACCCATATACGTCAAATCTTACGCGCTTGCCATAGGGAGCTTGAAAGTCTACTGTCACAGGTAGAATTTGTTACCTTTTTCTGTTACTTGAAGGGTAACAGAAAACAGTTGAATCCCCTGCCTACCTACCTGCTCTGGGGGCTCATTCTCCTGTGTGCCCTGGGTTAAGTTAGGACGGGTTCTATGTTTTCTCATAGACAATGAGACACCCCCCCAGCCATTTCAAGTCACATAAGTCTCATTTCAGTAATTAAAATGCCCAGTCCTGTGTAGTGGAACACTCTTGATGTTAATTCTAGTTACAGCTCAGGCCTCTCCCGGCAGGAGCCTGGAGGGGGTGGGGGGGAGTAGGGAGGAATCTGCATCTCACTTCCCTCTGCCAGTTCCCACACATGCCTGCGCATTGCCTGCGGCTTCTGACCCTCTCAGGGTGTCCTGGCAAGGAGAAGAGGAAAGTTGGCAGGCAGGTCTTCTTTGATGAGCCTGTCATTCATGGGGCTGGTCAGGTGTTTTCAGCTGACTTTCTCTCTGGGTAGTTGGGCGGTGACCAGTGGAGATGCTGTCACCGGAAACCTCTGAGCTGGGGTTCTCTTGCTGCACCCATGTGCCCCATCCTCTAGCTGATCAGTGGTGATGACCTCCTCATCCCTGGGCTCTTGGTGGCATTGAAGACAGTCCCAGGCTGGCTCCATCTAGTGTGGCCCCCATTTTCTCTTGGCAGTGTGGTCACTGGCCAGTTGTAACGTTACTCTGCTGGGACACAGGTGTCCCTGAAGCCACCCTCTCTAGGCTTGAGCTGAGGGCAAGCTCTGGGGAAACAGGACTCCAAGCCAACCAACACCTCTCTCTAAGAAACCATCTCTTTGCTCTCCAGCCTCTCCGGATAGACTGGAGCTGGGGGCCAGCTTAGGGCAGCAGTTGGATTTTCAGCCACCTGCTTTGGTGTCCCTCTTTGGGTGGTATCCCAGTGTGGTTTGGAATATGAGAGTATTTGCCACTACTTTGTTCTGAAACAGGTGTCCTATTTTAAGACCCCGTTATATTTGCTTGTCTACAGAACATAGGTGACAACCCCAGATTGAGACTTTTAGAAGCCTTATAAAACTTAAATATATTGAAAATTAGACTTGCTTCTTTATAAATTTTCTCATAGCATCATTCTGGAAACTTCATCACACGTCAGTCAACCTCTCTCTCTCCCCCCCCTCCTCCTCCCTTCCTTCCACCGTCTAGCTGTTTTCCCGCGTCTCTTTGAGCACCTTTGGGCATTTGTGTTTAATCAAGAGCTCATTGAGTCATCAGATGCTGCTCTTCATACTTCAAGAGGGAATAACATTTGTGAGTTCTGCATTAAAACGTGATGAATTGTTACTTCCATCTACTCCACCCTCAGCCCTCTAGCCCCCTAACCTCTAGCATTGGTTTCTAGCATGGAGGCCTGGGATCGCAGTCATGGATGGAGCTGGGGACAATAAAGGGATGGAAAACACTGTCATATTGTTGTATGTGAAGCATTGTCTGTAGACCAAATGATGTCTCATACCTATTAAAAAATATGTTGATGCTGTTGGAATTATTAAAATACAAAATCCTTTCACATGTTTCTGAGAGTAGTTTTAATAATGCATTTTTTCGTGCAGCTACTATGATGTGAGGGTCTATGAAGTGCTCTCATGTTATCAAGATTCAATCATGTTTGAAATGGTTTTGAAAAAAATATACAGAATCTTCTATATCCTGGTAGAGACAATTTTTTCTAGGTAGGTGGTGCTCTGAGTGTAGGGCAGGCTTTATGGGTCCTCAGGTCATTATGATCCACATACTCTCCGTAGAGATCAGTTTGTTGGTTTTTGATTGAGAGAAAGGTGGGAAAGGAAGAAGCCCTCGGGCTTCCCTGGTGGCGCAGTGGTTGAGAGTCCGCCTGCCGATGCAGGGGACACGGGTTCGTGCCCCGGTCCGGGAAGATCCCACATGCCGTGGAGCGGCTGGGCCCGTGAGCCATGGCCGCTGAGCCTGCGCGTCCGGAGCCTGTGCTCCGCAACGGCAGAGACCACAGCAATGAGAGGCCCACATACTGCGGAAAAAAAAAAAAAAGAAAGCCCTCAATAGCTTTTCTACTTCATATTTTAGGCATTCATGCAGCTCAGTGATTTATAAATGTGTCACAGAGATAAAAGATGAGGATTTATAGTAGCTTATCAGAATTGTTTATTTTCCTTTACTCTTCTAAAGAAGAACTGGATAATTATATATACATATATATGTCAGACCCTTACACATGAGACAAAAGACAGTCCATTTAGACACTGTCTATAAAGAGTTGTTGATAGGTTGAAACAGACAGCAGTTGCTCCCAATCTGCCCCCAAATTATACTGAATTCTTATTAAAAAATACCAGCATACACATATCGCTAGCTGCCAGTGATGGTCATTAATATGAGTAATGCAAGAGCATTGCCACGGGCTGTATCATAATATGTATAATTGCTTTTTCATGGGCTAAAAGCGGAACCCTCTTTTAGACGCTTTCTGGGCCCACCATCAACATGTCTGTCAATCAGTGCAGTCTTGAGTATTTTCAGTGGGGAAGTCTTAGAAAGTTAAGCATTTACATAGGATATCTTCATCATAAGAGAAATTGTTGAGGTTTTTCACAAAGATATACCCACATATGCTATTAGATAGTATATATTGATATATGTTTGGAACTTGGAATTGTTAATCTTAAATTTCTTTTGCCCTCTAAAATTCTGGGGGAGCATGGTTAATTATAAAAAAGCCACCAACAAACCCAAGTCTTTAGTGGTGAAATATTTTTTCCTTTTCTCAACATAATGAAATTTACCACATGTATCCTCACTCACAGAGGAGAGAAGACCGGCTGGAGGATTATGGAGAATCCTAGCATCTTGATACAAGGAGAAAAAAGATGACAGAAGAGGCTTAAGTCTGATGGATATTTGGTGTGCAGAGTAGGACATTTCACTGCCTCAGTGGAAACTTCATGTTAGGACTCCAGAGGCAAAATTTTGCCCTAGTCTCTCAGATTGTCCTATTTGATAAATTTTTTTTTTTTTTTTTTTTTTTTTTTGCGGTACACGGACCTCTCACTGTTGTGGCCTCTCCCGTTGCGGAGCACAGGCTCCGGACGCGCAGGCTCAGCGGCCATGGCCCACGGGTGCAACCGCTCCGCGGCATGTGGGATCTTCCCGGACCGGGGCACGAACCCGTGTCCCCTGCATCGGCAGGCGGACCCTCAACCACTGCGCCACCAGGGAAGCCCGATAATTCTTTTTTAGTAGCCCCAAAATGTTTATTTTGTTGCTTTGTTACTATTTCCTTATCTATATAATTTTTAAGAAGACATTTTAGCAAAGGTTCTTTTAAAACTTCTAAGAAAGGCCCATTTATAGAGGAATTAATTTTTGTAATCAGTTGTCATTTCACAAACCTGAAATAACAGTGAAAAAAAATCCAAGTTTGAACTGAAAGGCAAAATTATGGTAGAGGAAGTTTGTACATCACCTCAGTTTCTGTGTCTTTCTTTGTACCAGTAACAGATGGAATATAATTATGCAGTCTCTTGATGTCTGATGTTTGATTACAATTTTCAGACTAAAGTATTGCTATTTGATTTGTTTTTCTACTCGTAATTATTTGCATATGCTAAGAAAATCCCTTAGGGTTTTCAGATCTACTAGATCAAGTGACATATAGAGCAAAGACTTCTGCTTCTTTTTATCATCCATTAGACTCCCAGGGCCATCTTTGTTTGAGTTAGAACATAAGGATTGCTGTTTCTCTTCCTGGTTTTCATGTTAGTCTAGCATAATGGGGGGGTGCTTATGTCCCCAGCTCTTGGTCACATTTGAAGCTTCATCTGAGTTGTCCATTCTGAAGTAATTAAACTAAACTTGGGACACTGAATTACTGCCACTCGTAGTTTTGCCCTAAAGAACTAAAATTTCCCTCTTTGTGTTTCTGTGTCCATTGATTTTCATCCCCAAATTTCTTCTGAGACAGAAAGCACCATGCCTGGACTCTGTCTTTATAATTATCCATCTCTGTATCTTGTCTAATGAAATGTTAGCTCTTAAATAATTGATTTCCGGGCTTCCCTGGTGGCGCAGTGGTTAAGAGTCCGCCTGCCGATGCAGGGGACGTGGGTTCGTGCCCTGGTCCGGGAAGATCCCACATGCCGCGGAGCGGCTGGGCCCGTGAGCCATGGCCGCTGAGCCTGCACGTCCGGAGCCTGTGCTCCGCAACGCGAGAGGCCACAACAGTGAGAGGCCCGCGTACCGCAAAATAAATAAATAAATAAATAAATAAATAAAATAATTAATCTCCTTATTAAACTTATTGTAAGCATAAAAATGATAATGCTTTACACCTAAATTGAGGCTGTTTCAATATTTATCTTCATGCATGAGTTTCTTTTCTCTTTCTGTCACATCATCAACTTGTAAAGGATTTTAATTTTCATTCTTTTTCTGTTGCTCTTTATCATACTTAAGCAGTGTTTACATTGAGATTAAAATAATCTATTTTTCCTTTATATATTAATGTATTTTGACTTCTTCTTTGCCCTTGAATGATCCCTTTTGAATATCTTCTAATGTAATAAGTCAAATAGATGGACCAATAGATGATTTGTACAAAAAGTTCAAGTCAGTACTGCCACAGATAATCTTTCATGTTCCTGATTGTCCTGAAAATAATGCGTGTCTGATACATCTGCTCTTCTTTCTCGTTCTGTAGATGGCCGTCTTAGTCTTTGCTAATTTACAGCATTCATTTTATTTTATCCTGTGTCCAGATCACTCTTCTCTGTGACTTGTGCATCCTGTATTCGCACACAACTAAAAATGACGAAGAGCAGACCTCAGTAACTAGATGACTTTTTTTTCTATTTTCTACAATTCTAAAGTAGTTCCACCTAGGTAGCTGACAAAGTCAGACTGAAGACATTTCTGAACGAAAAATCTCTAAAACTTAAATGAGTTAAAAACCCAAAAATCTCATGAAGAAAGTATCTATTATAAACCATTCTGTAGCAAAATTTTGGATTTTTGTTTTTCTTTGAATTAAGGCTTAAATGATTTCCCCTAATTCCTCAGTGATATCTGCATCACTGGTGATCACAGGTAGGCATGTGATTAGTCAGTATCAACATGGAGTAAATAAAGTTCCTTGATATCATTTACCACGGATATTAGGTACAAAACTGTAACTACACAGCCTATATTTTCTAAGCTGAGAATGAAATGGTTCTTGACAATTTTTCCTTAACATTATAATATTGAAAATGAAAAAAAGCAGTCATAATAGAATTGCCATTTAGTAATATACATATATTACTATGTATGTATGTTTCAGGGAAACAAGCGTGGTATTTAACATCTATGTTAGAAAACTTTCCCTTGCTGTTTTCTTTAAGACTAATGTGGATGTGTGTATTTTTTCCTCTGTAGGACTTACATGCACCTGACAGCTAAATGTAGCCCTAAGTTTGGAAACATACTATCATTTTTCCTTCTTTGCTCTTTTTCATCTGTTTACCTCTCCCAGGAGTAAGAAGTCAAAGAAACTTTATGGGTCTAAAGAAAAAGGAAGGAATATATCGATATGTACATATTATGTTTTGTAGAAGAAAAAAAGAGCTGTTATAATGTAAATCATGAGAAGTGGCCGAGTCAAGAGAAAAAGAGAAAAGTTCTGTGGTTTTTCTTTGAAATTCACGTATCACAATATGTAGTATCTAAAGAATTGCTTTTTGTCATTTTTGCATGAAATATGGGCAGCTCATCACAGCATATTAATTGATGGTCTACCGTACCTGTTTCTAATCCACTATTTTTACTTAAGTTAGTTGGGTTGCTGTTTATATTACTGCATTTTTATGCAACAGATGAGATGAAAAATTTTTTAAAGCATTGTCAGAATATAATTTTAGGATTATACTGTTTTTTGGGTGCTTAAATATGCTGTAAATTAAATCACGCATTAAAGTCAAGTAGCATGTTTTCACAGAAAAGAAAGAACTAATGTAAAAGCATTCTAAAGAAGAGTTTGGCTTGCTACACCTTTTCTCTAGCATGTAGTTGATATTAAGTTTTGTTGTGACAACACAGTGAATGTTTTTTTGTTTATTGTTCATGTAACTCCATTTAGAACAGTGGAGTCTAAAAATAAGATATTTTAAAATGTCTTTGAAATAATGTATATTTAATATTTTCTCTTTTCCTTATGCCCCTACAGAAATTCATGATGAAGGTAAGGCATTGGATCATCTGCTGTATATGTAATACTTTGTATGTTTTGTGTTTGGTTACTCATATTTAATTTTTGAATTCATGGCACTTTTCTTCACATTTTAAAGTTTTCAAAAATTAAATCAAAACTTTTAAACTTTTAAATTTCAGTAAATACATCCCATGTTTACATTTATTGACATTTGACATCTTTGGGTCATATTGTGACATACTAAGTCTTACTTAGCCAACGTTAGGAATTTCTCCCATTGAAACAGATTTTTTTTCTGTCGTTCTCCGTCTAGAATTTTCACTGTGGGAATTATATTGGCTGTTTTGTGTTTATGCACTGTTGCATGAATACAATAGCAAATTCATACACTGGAAAATTAGAAGAGGCTAAATTAGGAGAGGCACCAAGAAGCTCCTAGTGAACTACTTACTCCAGGAGATGTGAAAATAATTTGACTTCTTTTTATTCCTCAATCAAATTAGAAAAACCAAAAGGTTTTAAGAGAGACAAACTAAAAGAGAAGAGTAAAATCCATGGTCATGTCATTGAAGGACACGTGTAGGGAAAAGAGAGGAACAGCAGAATGTCATTATTTGAGAGAAAAAGTAGAAATGTGTTTCATTTTTATATACCTGCTACATTTCTCATGTAACATTCATGAAATTTAATTTTTATCCTAAAAGCTGAGGAAAATTGTGTAGAGAAATTGATTGTGTTCAGGTAATGAAGGCTTAATATATTCAAAAATTTCAGAAGATATAAACTCTGAAAAGTGTGAAATCAAAATTCTGGATGTAGATTTAAAAGGTTGCTTAGAAGAAAAGGAAGCAAAGGATTCATTTTCTGTGGAGTTACATTCATATTTGACAAAACTCTGAACGAGGAGCGTTGTATTGACACATGGAACCTATTCGTTAACATTAAGAATTTGACAGTTTGGATAGGATGACAGAGCAGAACACTTACCTGAAGTCCCTATCAACAAGGACCCAAAACATTTTCCAAAATTTCAAATAATTCCAGCCATTATTTTTCAGTGGAAACTATTGTTATTACCTTGGGAAGCGAGGACATGAACTGCCCAATGAGGCAGATCACGAAACAAGGGATTTGGTTGGGAAAATGTTATCAACCGCAGAAAACAAGAATATGTTCTCTCTTTGCAAATATTAATAAATAATGAAGGGGACTTCCCTGGCGGTCCAGTGGTTAAGACTCTGCCGGGGGCACAGGGGGCACACGTTCGATCCCTGGTAGGGGAACTAAGATACTGCATGCCGCGCGACAAGGCTAAATAAATAAATAATGAAATTGGGTTTGATTTTTTAAAAATTAGCAGTTTTGCTTGCTAAATCTGCATTTACTGTACTCATTTTATCATCTCACTCCTATTCAAATCCTTTGTCTATGCCATTTCTGTGATTCCTTGGAGAACAGTAAATGGCTTAGTTCCTGAAGCATGTACCTCAAGCTCTTTCATGAGAGCTGATTCATATAAAAATCAATGCAAATAGAAAAATGATGTCCATTTGGTTTAAACCAGGTGGTGTACCTGATGTAATTTAATTAAGCTCTGACTTCTTTTAACCGCAAGGCCAGAAACCCAATGACTTATTTTCATACCTGCATTGGATCATCTGGAAAGGTTAGAATTTGACTAAGCGAGGGCCTATGCATTAAACTATAGTAATTTAAACCAATTACAAGGAAAAGGTTGCTAAATTTTATGCAGCTTTTTCACTTTTCAGTCGTGACTTGCTTTGGTTTTCAGACCTGGACACACATCGTTAGAACCTCCTAGAACCAGCCAGATGCTTCCTTGTTGCAGGTGCTCATTTCTGCTGGTGGCACTGAGCAGTGATCAGTTAGTCCTGTCCTAGGCCTGGTCTGTTCCCTCTGGAGACCTTTGGTTAAGACACCCTCCCTCACAAGTTAGCCATCTAATGCCAAGTGGCTGTCTCGACAGTAGTCAGCTGGTTTGTCAAACATATTTATTTTGCACTGAAACCAGATTTCTCATTAATTATTATAATCATCCTTTGAACCTGTTATATGATTCACTACTGAAGATGGCAGGGCTGTTTGCATGGCTCCTGCTGCCGGGGACCCCAGGTGGACCAGATGCCAGGCCAGCAGTTCTGTGCGCCTCCTCTGTCTAGTGCTGTTCACATTTGCGTTGGAAAGTCACGTTCAGATGATGTGAAGGCTTACGCACAGAGATATTTTTTTTGTTTTTCTCCCTGAAACAACTCATTACCCGAGTATCACTCTTTGTATTTGAAGGTAAACTTAAAAGCTTCCCTGCTTAAATATCTGAGCACTATGAAAGAAGTTCTCCAAGGCAAATTCCTTTTTGTTGTTGTCTATCGTTTTAAGTGTTGGTTGTGTAGCTTAGTATTACCTAAGCAGTAAACTCTTTTTAAGATTTCATTGTTTTTCTTCTGAAATGGTGTGTTATAATGATCAAGGGATATAGAAAAGTTCTCCTGTAGAGTCTGATTTATTTTTTATTTATTTATTTTTTTGCGGCACACGGGCCTCTCCCGTTGCGGAGCACAGGCTCCGGACGCGCAGGCTCAGCAGCCATGGCTCACGGGCCCAGCCGCTCTGCGGCATGTGGGATCTTCCGGGACCGGGCACGAACCCGTGTCCCCTGCATCGACAGACGGACTCTCAACCACTGAGCCACCCGGGAAGCTCTGATTTATTTAAAAAAAAAAAAAAAACCTCTCGAATAATAAGGGCCTGGAATTATGAGAAATATCCTACATTGATTAGCATAGCATTTTTGTACAGAAAAAATGATTAGTAAAACAGAAAACCTTATAATATTTAGGTGTTACATAGTTAATAAATTAAATGGTTTTAAATAGCAATGACACTAAAGACGCATTGAGCAAATATGTGGTACGAACATATTTTATTAAACACAGAGGAGGAAAAACACCCCAAACAACAGAAACACATAGCCAGTAATGTTTATGCATGTTTAAACCTCTCGAGTTGATCTCAGTCATTACTATTCTGGTTTTATGTACTATGCTTTTCTGCTGTTGTATTTTAAGCTTGTAACAGTGGTACCTCAAAGGTAGCTACAATGATCCAATTTTCCCCTCCCCACAGAGGAGGATAACAGATTAATAAATGATACCTTATGACTGCATCTTATTCTGAATAAATGTAAATGTAGAAGTATTTCCATCAGAGCTTCTGCTTACAATATGGGTACCCTGATTGCACATTTTGGGCCAAGATGCTGGAAAGCTCAAGGCATAGGAATACCTAATAATACCAAATTGGTATTAAAATAATCTGTGGAAAAATTGAAGTGTGGTTTGTTTAGAATACATACAGCTTTGTTGCTTAGATTTTGTTTGAACGTACTCTGAACTTTTTTTATCCACTTACAGTTCACCAGTTCAACTTTTTTACACTATCGTTTAATATTAGTCCTGTCAGTCATCTCAGGGGTCCTGGGACCAAACCTATGCACAGAACTGAAAAAACTTTTTTAACTGATATTTTCAGAAAGTTCAATTTTACCCTTTATTAAATGATTCTTGGCTCTCTGACACCAGAAATATTTAGAGGGAGGAGTTTGGAAATGGTAGTTGTTACCTTGGGTTGGTGGTGTTTTTCCCTGAAAGAACAGCAGCCCCTTAGCGTAACCCCCCTTCACCTATGGGAGACTACAGCAGTCTAGCAGAAGCCAACTTCAGGATCTGCAGAGGGGCCATAGAGGGCTGTTCACAGCTCACCAACCATACCACAGGCCCAGCCAATCACAGGGGAGAGCTGGGGTGTGAGGGACAGACTGTTGCATTTTCAGAAACAGGTAGGGCCCAAGTCACACTCGGAAATGTATGTCAAGGACATGTAAGTTCCAGGTAATACTTTTACTAAAAAGACCTGGTAATCCGACATGTAGTTGGAGGTGGTAAGAAATGCAGAGAGAATTAGTTCTTAAACTTCTGTTTTCTTTGCTGTTAGTGTGCAAGTCTTTGGTAGGGAAACGCATGGGTTCAGTTTATAGTTGTTGAATGAATGAATAATTAGAGAAAACTCTCATTTTGAAGGCAGAGGAAAACAAGCTGTGAGCCTATTATGCCTAATACCCTTGACATCAGATAGTGTACCTCTCGGATACAGTATTTGAAGATACCCGATAAATATCTTTTGAATGAATAGAAAAAAGTGTTTCTTTTGTGTAATGTTTACTGGAGAATCAGTAGGACTAAAGTATAGGTGACATGAATGTGAACACAAGGTTTGTTACATAAAATTTAACTTTCTACTTTTTCTCTTAACTGGTGCAATGGAAAGCACTGCTTACTTTGCCTGTGTTTTAGAGTCCAAGGAACAGTGAACATGTTAACTTCAGAAAGCACCAAAATATTTTTCCAAAGTGCGATTTTGAGGGGCTAGCCTCGAACTTGTTGGTCCATTAGCTTGATTGGTTCTATCTAGTTGGTCCTGGCTGGATTCCCAAAGGTTATGATGGTTATAGCACTGTGAGCTTGTAAGGTTCTGGTTTGGGTGGCCGGAGGAGAAATGGACCCCTTGTTCCAGAGTACTGAATTACTACTGCTTGTGATGTTATTAGCCAGCAGTGATGAACTTTTTCTCATGGAAATTGCCCTGGGGGATTACCCAGTCCACTTTGAGGCAGCATGCTGTAGAGTCTTGAAGGAATAACCCTGGAGGTGGCTAAGCCAGTGTAACCGGTACTTTAACAGGTGTAACCATCCTCTTAAAGTACCGGTAGTTCCCTACATCAGAGGAAGTCCATAAATATTTGTTCACTTAAATTAAAGCAAGGACCAGGCCAAATTTAACAAGAAAATCGATATGATTGATTGACCAAATCAGAAAGCACAAATAAAGAACCAAGGTACATCTTTGGATGCATCCCACAAACACAATTCTTTTTTTTTTTTTTTTTTCCTTGCCGTACGCAGGCCTCTCACTGTTGTGGCCTCTCCCGTTGAGGAGCACAGGCTCCGGACGCGCAGGCCCAGCGGCCATGGCTCACAGGCCCAGCCGCCCCGCGGCATGTGGGATCCTCCCGGACCGGGGCACAAACCCATGTCCCCTGCATCAGCAGGCAGACTCTCAACCACTGCGCCACCAGGGAAGCCCCAAACACAATTCTTTTGATAAATGTTTGTTGAATAAGTTATCCAGCCTGCCCAAGAGTGGAAATTATACATTTTATTTGTCCTGAATCAGAGCCAATCACAGTAGTAGTATTTAAAATGACAAGTTAGAGGAAAAGGACTGCAGACCATGTGACAGAAATTATATTCCCTTGTGTTAACAGTGCTCTCTTAATTAACAAAGTTAATTTAGTGTGGATTATTTGCATACTTTTACAGGAATTGTATTAAAACTAAATTTGTGACATAAATTAGCATTTGAGTAGTGAGGAAATCTGTAGTGTTAAATCTATAATAGACAACTGTGTAAAATCTCTATATATAAGATCTTTGAAAGAAAATTCAGATACTAAAATATCTCCTCTTAACCAATTTGACCATTTATGTATATATGTACATATGAACACATGAAATGCACAGGCAAAGCTTTACAGAAAAAACAGCACTCTGGTTAAATCTAAAGCTTGTGCTTCATCTAAAAACATCTTGTTTTGGTTGGTATGACTGTCTAGTGTCATTAAAGTTCAGCTGGATCTTGTAGCGTTGGAACTTATATCTGGTAGGGAAAGGTAAGCTCCTACCAAACTAGTCCAAATCAGACAAGGTAAATAAGTTGTTCTTGGCCACAGTAAATCAAATATATTAAAGAAAATAAAAGTACTCTCTAAACAGGGCCTCATTCTTAGGAGGAATATAGTTTTGCAGAGTAGACTTTTCCCTTTTTCACTCTGGAGGTGAAAAAGTAACTTTCCTTTTTTGTAAAGCAGTTTTTTTCTCATAATTTTAGTACCTTTTAATACCTATTTTTAAATGGTTTGGAAGTCTTTTAAGCATAACATGTAAAGTTATTTTAAGAAATTATGTGGAACAGTAGGAAGGGGATATATTTTTAGTAAAAAAGCTATAATAATATGAATATTAAAGTACTTTCTCCTGTACTTCTTAAGAGTATGTACAAGTCAATAACATCACAGTCATCCTTAAAGACCTCTTTTTCCTACAGAAAAAAAGGGCAGCCTCCTTGGCATAATGTTCTGTACCTCCCGTGATGTTACCCTGATCTACTTTTATGACTCCTGTTTAGTTTCTCTGCGACCCAGCACTGCAATCCCATGGTCCCTTCCTCTTTCTTAATACCCTGGAGTTGTTTCCTATGACACCTTTACTCACCTGGATCGGGGAACCCATCTGGCTTCTCAAATTTAGCTCAGGTTGTAGCTTCATAGAAGAGGGAGCCCTTAACCTGAGTTTAAAGCAGTCGACGAGGTGGAAAAGACTACAGAGGGAAGGAGTATTGTGTTCTAAGACAGAGCAGTAAGAAAGGTCGGGGCAGGGAAAGTGTGTCTGTCTGGAGCACAAGGGATTTGGGGGCGATGCTAGAAAGGGCTGAGACTAAAGTCCTCTATGTGTGTACTACTCACTGTTGTCCCCAAAACAGCAGCACCTGGGTCATCTGGAAAATTTTTGAAATGAAACATCTATGTGTTTACTCCAGACCTACTGGATCGGAATCTTGGGGGTAGGCTCAGGGTTCTGTGTTTTAACAAGCTCTCCAGGTGATTTGTAAGCCTGCTAGAATTTGAGAAGCATTCCGCTATCTCGTATAAAGGAATTTGGACGCTTTTTCTGTAAACAATTGGAAGATATGAAAGGTTTTTAAGCCTGAAGATGATTTGATGAATTTTGTGTTTTAAGAAGACTCATTCACTGAAGAAGTATTTATTTAGTCCTTACTATGTGCCAGGCATTTTGCAAGGAATCTGGTATGCCACGATGCCCAAAGTACCGTAGCCCCTGCTCGACGCGGACCACAGTGTAATGGGAAGTACAGACAACAAATAACTGGGAATCAAAAATTACAAATTATGGTATTTACTGAACTCGAGTTCATTCTTTAAGAACTAGATCAACTGCTAGCCCCCTCCCCCCCACAGGAGAAGGTTTTCTTGGTAGCTTTGTCCCAATTTAAGCATTCTTTCCACAGCACTTTGCTCATCTGCAATAGCTCTTCTTTTATTTTTTCCCATTAAACTTTTCCATGAGAACAAGAGAGCATTTTTATGGACTTAGTTAAATTTACTCTTTTTTTCCTTGTCGACCCTTTCTCTGCTCTCTGCAGACCGCTCAAGGTGGTGGCCACCGAACGCTCCTCTATGGACATGCCATATTGCTGCGCCATTCCTACAGCGGCATGGTGAGTACACGTGTAGACTGCATCTCCCCTGTGGTCACGCTGACCCATTTGTGCATATGTGGTCAGGAAATATTTGGTAATCCCATTTCATGGATGGCTTTAACAAGCTTGGTTGTATGTATTTTTGAATATCTTTATATCCTGCTTAGTTTTCTCATTTATAAGATGACAGCTTAGAGGACCTTTAAGGTCCTTCAGTTCTATCATTATGTGACTTCTATTTTTCGTATCTTACTTTTGAAAGACTAGGTTTAGGAGGAGAGAGGTGTTAAGAGTCAAGTAAGAAATAGTTCTCATTTCTGATTTTATTTCAAACCGTTTATTTATTAGAGAATTAAAGCATCCTTACTGAAAAATAGTATAGAAAACTGACTGCGAGTCCCACCTTCAACTCTCCACTAACTTCTTTTCCTTCTTAACTAGTTGTTCTCTTTGTTTTTCCGTATCAGCTCCTCTTGCACCCAGTTATCCATTTATCCACTGGGTTCCTCTCAGGCACAATTTGCTCATTCTCATTTATATATGCATGTGTGTGTGTGTGTATAAAATATGTATAAAATAAAATATATAAATATTCCATTCTTTTAAAAGCTTTATTAAGTTATAAAAACACTACATATTCATTCTGTAAGATTTGGAAATTACAGAAGAAAAAAATCTTCATGATCACACCAATGAGAGAAAACTGTTGGGGACTTTTTAAAAATTTTCAATCTTTGCTGTCGTTAAAATTTTTTTAATATAATTGAGATCTTGTTATATAACCAAATTTATAGCCAGATTTTTTTTACATATTATCACAGTATAAGTATTATCCATATTATTTGAATTTTTCATCAAATTTATTTTAGTAACTACACAATAGTCCAATACCTGGAAGTATAAAATAATCATTTCTTTTAAGAAGGAGATAATTCCCAAAATGTGTAAACTGTTCCTGAGCAAAAGCTTAAACATAGCCTCAATATCAATACCAAAAAAAACCAAAAAAAATCATCAATCTTCATCATCATGAATATTGATGTGAAAAATCTGGTTAATGGAATTGAAAATTATAGGAAGAGAAGTAGAGGAGAAGTATAGATGTGATTTTAATAATGACTTAATATCATTTATGTTAACGTGCTACATCACATTAGTAGGTCAAATGAGAAAAACTGTGATCATCTTAACAGGTGCTGAAACAGGTTTTTAATAAAAATACCAATTCCTAATAAAAACTAAGCATTGATGATTATTTTCTCAATGATAAAGAAAATATTTATGTCAAATCAATGACCTCATACTTAATTGTCAAACACTGAATCCATTCTTGACAAAACTAAAAGAAAAAAACCTCCCAAGAATATGCTAGCATCTAACATTGTTCTGGAAATCTTGGCTGACTTAGTAAGGTATGAAATAAAATAAAGGAGAACACTTTAAGTGGCTGGATAGAAGACAAATACATAAAAACAACCTTTTTGCATATAGCACTCACACATTAGAACTTCATGGAAGGAATTCCACTTTCAATAGCAATGAAAACACATAAAATAATAAATATGAGAGTCAGTTTTCAGAAAAATACCCTTGATACATACAGATGGGTAAGCGCCTGAACTTGCTTGGTAGATCTGGGTTCAGGCTCACTTTCCTGTATGCTGTACAGCCTTGGATACCTTCTTGAAGCCTGTAATTGCTTAAATTTTATCCATTCAGTCAATATATATTATTTAGCACCTCCTGTGTGCTAGATATAGTAGTAAATAAGACCAAGTCTTTACCCTTAACAGAATTTAATTAACATTTAGTGAAATAATTATAGTGTGTGCCTCACAGTTGCTGTGAACGTTAGAAGAGGAGAGAATGTACGCTAACAGTTGCAGTGCCTGGTACTGTAATATTATTGAGAAATATTGCAGAAGACTTTAATAGAGATCACTAAGTTTTTACCTGGGAAATCAGTGTTATAACACTGTTACTTTTTCTCAAATAAAGGCAGATATTTAATATGCTTAGATCTAAGGTCTGTAACCCTCAGGGGCCACCATGGGCTGCCTGTCTTGAGGTCAGACTCATACTCCTGACTAGCTAGGAAAATGTCTGGGGACCCTTGAAGCCTTGTTTCTATAACTTGGGAGGTCAGTGGTTTGCAGTCAAAAGACAGAGGCTCCAGGTCAGTTGATTTTTACATCCTCACGGCACCGAATTCCATGTAACGTGCCAGCACATCTGTCCCCCAATCCGTGTATCACCTGCCTCCTTATGCTCACAGACATCCCCTGAGCTGGGTGAACCCTATTCCGTCATAGGGGTTTTCTAGGCTTCTCATTACTTGTTCCATGATTCTGGGACGTCTGTGCTTGCTCAGTCCCCAGCATTGTCCCTGAGTCCTGTTTGCAGGGCTCCTGTTCTTTCCGGCACTGCACTTGGTTGGTGTAGATGGCAGTGTATCTTGAGCTCATACCACATTCATGTTTGTGTTCTTATTCTTGCAACACTTAATGAGGACTTTGAGGTTGGGGTGGGGATAGAGGAGTTGCCCTGAAAAATTATCCCAAATTTTATGTCCAAGAATATATAGTTAGGAAAACTTAAGAGGGAGAGAAAGAAATCAGGAGATGGTGGTGTTGGGAGAGTTCCATTCCTCCTAGGGAAACACACATTGGTATACACGTGACAAACCCTCACTGCAGTGAAGCGACAGGCTACACACACACTCTGTTTGAAATTCAATTCTGGATAAATTTCAGAGAGTTAAAATTTTAAAAATGAAAACAAAACTAGAAGCTAGAAGTGAATAGTGTTCAAATTTCTGCTTGGGAGAAAGATTTCCAACTGACAGATCAGGTTGTCCTTTTGCTTATGATTGTGAATATCAGATGAAGTGAGAGATGTACAGACATATCCCCAATTACTTGTCTTCTTTTACCGACAGGACATATTTCTGCAGTCTTTCTGTGAGGGGGAAGAAAACCACATTTCCTCTACAGCATTGTTCCTCATTTAGGCTGTGTAAGTGCTCAGAATTAGACTTGGAATGGACAATAAATGTTTAGTGACAGCTACTGATTCTGTGTCTTTTAGTATCTGTGCTGCCTGTCCACCTCTCGGTCTTCAACTGATAAACTGGCCTTTGATGTTGGCTTGCAAGAGGACACAACAGGTGAGCACCTTGGTCCGTGATGAAGCTGCGCTCAGATCGTGGCAGGGATTGGATTGGGAGACGTATTGAGACACGATGGAAGATAAACTGGTTGAATATTCTGGAAGATAAACTGGTTGAATATTCTTAGGGACGAATTCAGGAAAAAAATAAATGACTAACTAGGAAAGGTTTTAATAGAAGGAGGAAATGTACATTGTTTCTACTGGTGGGTCATCCCCATGTAATTAGCTTGATGTGCAAACTAGACTTCAAACCTTATTCTTTTGTTGGAGTTGGGTAGGAAAAACAGTACTTATGCTCTGCTGCTAGTTAACCATATTACTGTGTTCTGATTAGTTTGTAAAGTATTATTAATGCATATCTTTTCTACCTTTCAGCTTGCATCTTAAAATATTTTTAAGTGTACACATGTAACATTGTCAATGTCAACATTCAACCAAAAAAGTAGCAAATGAAAGCCTCCTTCATTCCCCTGTCCACAGGTCATCATATGCTCCATATCTATGTATTTACATATTTTTGAAACAAAAAACATATATTAACACATTTATACTTTTGGAGACTCCAGATAGGAAAGTATAGGCTTTATTTGTGTTTTTATTCTCAATGCTTTGAGAACTTTACACTTTATACACCTCTGTACAATTTGATGGCTTTATCTTTTACAATGAGCATGCCCGATTTTGGAATTAAAAATAAATAAGAGACCAACTAGAAAAAAGAATGGAAGGAAATAGAAATTAAAAATAAATAAAAGACCAACTAGAAAAAAGAATGGAAGGAAATAGACCGACTCATTAAGTTGTTGCTTTTATGGGTGGGATCAAGTTCACACATGCCCTCCTTTTTAAAATACTTTCCCATACTCTAAAATTTTCACTGATAACAAATGGATAAAAATAAATTTCTGTTTACCAACCTAATTAACTTTTTAATGGACCAACACATCACCTCGTACAAGAAATTCCAAGAATCCCAGACACCAGAAAGATAAATGTGTTCTTCTCATGTTTATTTCATTTTCTATAGGCTCCATCATTCCTCTGTATTTTGGCTAGTAGTTTTAGTTTTCTCATTGTAATTAATTTACTTCAGCACATAGTTGCATGAAAAAAAAATCTTCAGTCCTCTCTCTCAAGAGGAGTAAAAGACATGCACGATCTATAACTTGTTTTCATACATTGAGATGATTATATAATAGTGAAACCCACCAAACAAGGCAGTCTTTCACCCTACACCCATATGCTGCTCTCTTTTCCCCATTGGTCTCTACTTCTTCTGAATTACTGAACTATTTACTATATTTATCATTTGTTGTGTGCCTGCCTTGATCAGAATGAAACTCACAAGGCAGATAACTTTGTCTTCCTTATTTGTTGAGGTATCCCCAGCTACTAAAGCAATGATTGACAAATAGTGTGTGCTTTATCAATATTTGAGTGAATGAATGAAAAACTCCCTACAACTCTAAAAATGTGAGTTGAGTGGATGAAGTTAAGGAATTCTGCAACATGACGTTCAAGTAAGAATATGGTTTGTGTAAGAAAAGCAGCTCAGGGCATAGATTACATATTGCCTGTTAAATATGCTTAAGAAGTGTTATTTGCTGACTCATTTACTCATTTATGCAAAATGAATTGTTATTGAATGCCTACAGAATGCTAGTAGGAGCTGGGGAAACCCCAGTAAACAAAACATACAAATGCTCTGCTATCATGGAGTTTACATTTTGGCATTGGGCAATTAGTAAAGAAGCCAAAAAAAAAAAGTTTTATGGAGAAATAATAAAGCTGGGCACAGAGAATGATAATTGTTAGATAACAGATATCACTAAAACGATTCCCATTTTGCAGTAGAACTTAAAGGTTTCAAAAGGAACTGTGAACAGATTGAAAAGTTGTGTGCTTATGTTTATATCCTAGGTGATGAGACTGAAGTATGGTTATATGGTTCATGAGGCGTATGCTTGACTTGTTCTACAAGAAATTATTTGATTTTATGTATACGCAGATAGTTTTATAATGTATCCCAGAAAATTCTGTAGGATTCTCTACTATTTTACTCCTAGATTAATAGAAACTACCACATTTTAAAATAACACAATATTGTAAAATAAGGCACAGGATAGTAAACTTAGGGGACAATATTTTGTACCTATTTTGCATCAGCATCCCCCCCAAAAGTAGAGGTTTTTTAAATTGTTATAATGCAACTGTCATGTCACAAAAACCCAAATCCTTTTGAAAATCAAGTGGCAAACTAGATGTTAATAGGAGAGGGCAGTGTGAGCAGTGTAACAACATGTGATTGTGTAAGGAGCGAAGTTGGATCAGCGTGGCTGGTGAAATTGGCCTTGTCTTAGCATAAGTAAACATCCTTTTAAAGCAATTCTTAGTGGGGGAAAGAGACACCAAACTTTCCCTAATGTCACAGCCCGTTTCTATGAGAATAGTCTTTTCATGTCAGTATGTCTTCCTCCCTCCCTCTCTCCCTCTTTCTTTCTTCCCCTTTTTTCTAATTTTTATTGGGGTATCGTTGATTCACAATGTTCTGTTAGTTTCTGCTGTACAGCAAAGTGAATCAGTTATACATATACCCACTATTTTTTTAGATTCTAAGCTAATTTGGCCTAATGCTTTTTGATTTTCATGGTCTAAGAGATGAATTTGCGTTCTATTTCAAATTTCTGACGTCTGTGTGAATAGGACAGTTTCATTTTAAGAAGACTGATTTTGAGGACTTCATTTCCCTCTTGTATGTTGGAGTCACTGGCAAAGAATATCGAGTTTGAAACTGAGGCATTTCTTTGTGTTTCACATTTCAATCATTGTGCAGGTGAAGCTTGTTGGTGGACCATCCATCCTGCCTCCAAGCAGCGCTCAGAAGGAGAAAAAGTACGGGTTGGAGATGACCTCATCTTAGTTAGTGTGTCCTCCGAAAGGTACTTGGTAAGTGTGCAAAGGCGGATCATGTAGTTGGTGATATGATAAGTGACAGGTCAATAGCATGATCTTTTTAAAGCTGAAATTGCAAATTATCTAGGAAAATTGCTTAGAAACAAGCCTGTATCTCTATTTGATGAATTATACATAACTGCCTAAGTAGAAGAATAATGTGACAGGTGTGGAAGTGTGGCTTACCAGGATTATTTAGACAGGCTTCCCTCGTGCCCTTGATATGTAAGTTCGTGACATCGATAGTGCCTGTTCTTGGATTATTTTATTAACAGCATGTAAATGCAGTCCAATCAGGAATTTGAAATTCCATGGACTTTATTTTGCGCCCAATGAGAAGGCTATATTAATGAGGCTGTGATTACCTATTTTGATATTTATGAAAGCAGATTATTATGTGAGGAACACTTGTCATGCTAAGAAAGGAGAAATAAAATAAAAAAATGGTTTAATTCCCTCACTGACATTGCATTGTTTCAAAGAGAAAGGGCTAGAAATGGGAGATTGAAGAAAGAAGTTTATGCTTAATCATTGAAGGTATTTTTTACTTTTGTGGTGAGGCCAATATCTAACTTCTGTAGTAAATTATATTTTTGCTAAAGAATAATCATATGCAGAATTTCGCAGAATATTGAAATCAATGGAAGTGTGAAGGGTGTCAGTGAAAATATTCTTTCTATTTTAAGGTTGAGAAAGCAAAGAAATATAAAATATGGTATTATAAACTTTACATGAATATCCACATTAAAAAATCCCAGACATCATAGTGGATGATGATTGAAACAAAAATCAGAACTAGAGCATCATTGCAGTTAAGCTCATGCTAGTTTATAGAAAGTGTATTCCTACTGCCTTAAATCAACATATTGTGTGTAGTTGTTTTAGAATTAAGTAAGTAGTTGGTACCCTTGGGCTCTGTGAACGTGGAAATAAGGTGGGTCTGGGGGTGCTTCAAGTCAGTTTTTGCTTACCGACACAGTTCCAGTTTTGAAACATTTCTAGGAAGAAGGGTGTGGTTTTACTTGCTTTGAGGGAAGAGGTAATGATGAAGACAGGAAAGTGGTGAAACAGGGCCTTGTGTAACTGACAGGAACTATTAAATTAAATGGAACATCTAATGGTGCAGAGCTAAAGGGAGGCTTGGAACATCTCTCCCCTCTTGTCTCTTAAGCATTGTAGGTGGAATCAGGCACCACGCACATTTCTAGGACAATCCAAGGTGTCAGCTCGTCAAATAAGCATTTATTGAGCCCTTGCTGTGTGCCTGTGCTGTATATGTGAAGGTGATGTATTTTGATCGGGAGATAGACATTTCGAGTTGTAGTTTTACTTGGAAACCAATAGCAGTAATAAAAATAATTCATGCATGCTTCTTAGTATATAAATTCTACACATATCTTATTTTGATTTGGACAGAACTATGCATGTTTTTGCTGTATCACTTGTTCTTTCCACTACACAGCAGAGTTTGTTTGACAGGATGGTATCATTATGCACAGAAGGAGGAGAAAATTCAGAATCTCACTGAGGCCAGAGCTTATAGCATCAATTCTACCAGCAAATTCCTGAGTCACTTAATTCCCTGAATTCTGGCTTCCGCGCTTGCAAAATGGTGCTGATTCTCCCTAGCACCACAGTTACCGTGATGAAGCAATGAGATGATGGATTTTGAAGATGCTTTGAATTAAAGAACACTATACAAACATTGGCAGTAATTGTAATGCCTGAGGTGCCCCTTCTGTTACTTAGGGAAATAAGTAAACCTCATGATTAATTACATTCGCAGATAATTTTCAAGCTACATTTTTTTTTTTTTTTTTTTGCGGTACATGGGCCTCTCACTGCTGTGGCCTCTCCCGTGGCGGAGCACAGGCTCCAGACGTGCAGGCTCAGCAGCCATGGCTCACGGGCCCAGCCGCTCTGCGGCATGTGGGATCTTCCCAGACCGGAGCACGAACCCGCGTCCCCTGCATCGGCAGGCGGACTCTCAACCACTGCGCCACCAGGGAAGCCCTCAAGCTACATTTTAGCTAACTTATTTAAGTTCCTTTTCTGATACCCTTTTATATAGAGCTCCAGATAGTAAGCCAACCAGATTGTTAAAATTTCACTTTTATTTGATGATGAAGTCAGTGAGTTTAGTGATCATCTGTATAGACCTAGCATATAGTAGAAACCACAGGAATGACCAAGGACAGATTACACATGGCTTCCAGCCTCAAAAAAAAGAGTGGAAAAAACAAACCAAACCCATGGAACTGTAGGAGAGTATCGTGAGACAGTAACTAAGTGTTAGGGTTTAGGTTAGAGATGCTGCAGGATGTTTCTATGGGTGTAGGGATAGTTAATTACTACCTCACATTTCCACTGTGAGTCATTAGTAGTGAGAATACAGAGTATTATGTTCACGGATTCAAGGACCTACATGGTACTTAGTGAGAAGGATCTGGAGGAAGTGAAAGGGCAAAACGCGAGGCAGTGAAAGACATTGGACTAAACAGCGGCAGCTGGAATAATCCTCGTACTGAAGCTGAATAACTGAAAATTGGGCACATATATATATATATATATAAACTATATATATATATATAGTTTATTGGTACGGAGCCTGCTAAGCATGAGCCTGGACCAATCATATAACCTCTTCAAACCCTCAGTTTCTTCATCTGCAGTATGGGGGTAATAGCCTAGTTCACAGGGATTGAATGCTTAATCCAGACAACACTCTTAGCTCTATGAATGGCACATATAAAAATTGCTTAGTGAATTGTTATCACAATTTACCCAGGAGATTTGTGCCTATTAAGAACTGTAGATATTTAACCAGAAGAGGAGAAAGTTGGGAAGTGAGAAGTGAAGAGACAGTTACAGTTGATTTTAAGTAAAGGGCTATCATGTGAAAGCCAGATTCATATTCTGAGAAGATGCTGACATGGTTAAAAATAAATAAGAAATACGGCTGAAAACACATCCGTTAAAACTAACTACTAAAAGTAAACACGTCCTGTCATTGACTTTGTAACTTTTCATTTGTTAGTGTCTGTTGGCCTTTGATCTAATATTTCTTCAGGAACAGTGATGGTTAAGCTACGTTTGAACTATCTAATTGTGCATTTGCTGCTCTAATCAAGCTTACAACTATTGGGATGCTAAATTGATTAAAACGGATTGAAGGATTGATTTTCACTCTGTCCTCTGCGGAGGTTTCCTGTGGACTGTGCTGGGCTCCCGGAGCCCAGGCCCCACCTAGGATGCTCTGCCCTTTTCTGCTTTATGTGATGAACCTTGTACATGATTTCTCAGGAATAAAGGGTTTTATCTCCAGAAAAGGTTGTAAGCCACTCATCCAAATAATGTCTTTTCTAATCTTGCTGTTTCATATTCTAATATGAAATGATAGTCTAATCCTCTTTTCAGGAATATCTAAGAGGAAGAAAAATTCCTTTGACCCATTGGAACGACTTATTTTTTTCTTTTAAAGGAGGCTTTATCAAAGCAGCTTAAATATAAGAGATACAATTTAAAAGAGAGGAAATTTGGTCAAATAGATATTACTGTGAATCTCTTTCAGACTAAACAAAATAAGGTAAAGCACGCAAAATAATTTTTACTTGTGTTAGAAAGATATAAAAATCACCATGGTATGCACAAGAGTTTTCAACACGTGGATTGGATTTCTCTCATTTGAAACATTGATTTTTGAATAATTTTCTCTGTCACCTATAGAAACGGACAGATTTTTAAAAAAAATTTTATTGGAGTATAGTTAGTTTACAATGTTGTGTTAGTTTCAGGTGTATACCATAGTGAATCAGTTATACATATACATATATCCACTCTTTTTTAGATTCTTTTCCCATATAGGTTATTACAGAGTATTGAGTAGAGGTCCCTGTGCTATACAGTAGCAGACAGATTTTTAAAATCCATGAAAATATTACCAAACAACTGTCTAAAAGTAAATTAGGAAAAGCAAAACCCCACAATCTAAAAAGTGATGAAAAATGCTTAAAAGAAAGCTGTTCTAGGGCTCAGAAAAATTTACTTCTCTCATACCCACCTCTGAATTTCCAATAAATGCTAGGTGTTCTGATTGCATAGTAAGTTACCAAACTCCCTCAAGTTGCTTAAAAATACTGATAGCTAAAAAGACAGTGATCATAAATATTTTCAAGCTCTTCATCGTATCAACCAATTTATTTATTTATTTAAACATCTTTATTGGAGTATAATTGCTTTACAATGGTGTGTTAGTTTCTGCTTTATAACAAAGTGAATCAGCTATACATATACATATGTTCCCATATCTCTTCCCTCTTAAGTCTCCCTCCCTCCCAGCCTCCCTATCCCACCCCTCTAGGTGGTCACAAACCACCTAGCTGATCTCCCTGTGCTATGCGGCTGCTTCCCACTAGCTATCTATTTTACGTTTGGTAGTGTACATATGTCCATGCCACTCTCTCACTTTGTCACAGCTTACCCTTCCCCCTCCCCATATCCTCAAGTCCATGCTCTATAGTAGGTCTGTGTCTTTATTCCCATCTTACCCCTAGGTTCTTCATGACCTTTTTCTTTTCTTTTTTTTTTTTCTTAGATTCCATCCAATTTATTTTTTATTTATTTACCTTGAGCCTTTTTTTTTTTCTCTCTGTGGCTCAGGTGATGGAATCATAGACTGTTCCATTTGGAAAGAACATCTATTCTGTGTCCCTCGTTTTTTTCTCAGAATAAAAAAGTGAAGTCTGAGGGGTGATGTATCTTGTTTACTTGTGTTCCCTGTCACTGGAGGATCATTTTTCTCGTGTGTTGCATCACCAGGGCCAAGTGCCTGACACTTAATATAAGAGAAATAAATGAGTGAATAGATGCATCAGATAAGGGTTGAATTCGGATATTCTTAGAAATTCTTGTGCCTTGGCCCTTTCGGACAGTCGGAGAAAGCTTACTGACTCTGTTTCATTATCTTTTAAAATGTATAAAATATATACACTGGATTACAAAGGAAACTAAAAGTATCAAAGTGGAGTCCAGGTTGAGAACTCCTGGGAGGTGATTTATAATAATATCTTTTCTATTCCTGAGATTTCGTGCTTCTATCATATAAAGCCTTGTTACTCAAAATATGCTTCTTGGACCAGTGGCCTTGGTTGGCCCCCCTTCACACCTCCTGAATTCAAATTTGCCTTTTTTTGACAAGATCCTCAGATGATTTGTGTGTCCATGAGAACTTGAGAGTCACTAACATGAGAATCAAGGTGATAGGAGAGAGCAGATCACTCCCCAAAGTGCCTGCAGTGCTCCTGGTGGGTGTGTAAATTTTAGAGCAGTTACATATTTCAGCCTAAGGCCAGCTTTGCTTTCAACCTCTGACAACATCTGTTTGGGCTTTAAGGATAACCCATCTTAGTTAGTGTCAGTAACTGAAATTGTTACTGCATTCTGAATATTTACCATCACAAGCCTGTGTGGTTCTTACTCAGATTTCCCTTTGTTGCTTAAGTGGCAAAATTAAATAGAAGCGTCCAAAATAGTTATGCCTAGAGAATATTTTCTTGAGAAGAGTGGACATGATTTAGATAACTTTAAATGATGTAATATGATCTTAAGGACTTTTTTTTTTACTTTCTCCAACAGACTGAAATTTTCCTTTTTTTATGGTTATATTTATTGTGTACCTTTAGGCTTAGATATGATTTGAAGATTGCATTTTCGTCCTCCCCCCCTTCCCATTGTTTTTTCACTGCAGTAGCTCCTTATTGCTTATAAGGTCCTTGATCTGACACCTGCTTTGTCTGCAGGCCTATCTCTCACTCTCTTTCATACTCTAAGTATATGCTGTAAGCCCCAAAGATGAAACTCTCTGCTGTGCTGTATGTTCCCGTATCTCTGCCCCTTTGGGTACCATTTCCCTTATTAGAGCCTACAGCACCAAAAAAGCCCAGGTCACTTACAATTACAAGGTTTCTGGTGTATTAAGAATGAAAATCTCCAAAGTACTTTATAAAAGTTTTGGTATTTTTAAAAAAAATCTACACTTAGCGCATTAACATTATTAATACACATATGCAAATTCAGTGTATGTACAAACTTTTGGAGACAGCATCTCTAAGTATATAAATGTGACGCTCAGGCCAAATGATCCTACTGGCTCTTCAAATGCCTCGTCCCACGTGGACCCCTGTCTCTCCTGTGGAAATAGCACCTGTCCTGAAGCCCAGGACAATGAACTGTGTTCCAGTTAGGCTGGTCCAAGTGTTCTTTTCTCTCAATTCCTGTAGCAGTTTGATTACAATTCAGCTAATATTTTCAAAACACTGACTCACAGCATTTTGTGGATATATTTTACTTACCTTTCTAGCTTACGAGCACCCTCATGGTGGGGAATGTGTTCTATTAATGTTTAGCACAATGCTTTATACGTAGTATATTCAATGAACAAGGATGAATGAACAAATCTATTTATCGTAATATGGCATGAGCTTTCACTTGAATTCAAAAGTAAAAATATAAGCATTGGTATTTTGAATCGTCTTCTGATGGTTTGATAAAATCCATATGGTTTTACAGGTTTCTTTTTTTTTTTTTTTGGTGTGTTTGTGCTGTTATTTTGGCTCAGGTCATTGAAATAGGAACATTTAAGGAATAACTTAAAATATTTTTTTAAAGTTTATCCTACTTTGATTTTAAAGGTTTGGTTCACTTCTGCACATACTTCTTTATTGAGTAACCTTGCTAGATGCTAGGGATACAGTTGTGAGCCTGTGTCAGCTTACAAGAGGGAGAATAAAAAATACACTAAATGATCCCATTGTGATAAGGGCTATGAAGAAAAATATATTTTTCTTGTTTGTGGAAGCAGATGGCATATGATTTATTTGTAAATAGTTAAAGAGTTTTAATATATTAGGGAAGAAATTAATTCAATAAAGACATCTTAGCCAGATTTTTGCATAAGAATGACAAGTCCAGGTAGAAAGGAGGTCGTAAAAAAGACAGACAGCTGGTTGAGATGGGAGAGGGGTAAGCAGGTTATTGCTAAACCTGAAGCATCCACTTTTAATCTTATCGATTGGAAAGTTGCTGATAAGATAATTACATATATGTCAAATGTCACAAATGTCTTGGGTTTTGTTTGTAAGAGAAAGAAAACGAAATGCCTCCCTATGCTGGTGACATGAGATTAGTATATTTAGGCAGAAGAGACCTTTGGATGTTGAAAGGCTTGTGGCATATACCAGTGTGCTTCTGCATGCCGTGACTGCTGTTTGTCTAACTAGGAAGGTCAGATATCTGGGAAAGTTCTAGTGCAATTGAAGTCTTTAAAAGCTTAGGCTGGGGCTTCCCTGGTGGCGCAGTGGTTGAGAGTCCGCCTGCCGATGCAGGGGACGCGGATTCGTGCCCCGGTCCGGGAGGATCCCGCATGGCCTGGAGCAGCTGGGCCCGTGAGCCGTGGCCGCTGAGCATGCGCGTCCGGAGCCCGTGCTCCGCAACGGGAGAGGCCCCAGCGGTGAGAGGCCCGCGTACCGCAAAAAAAAAAAAAAAAAAGCTTAGGCCGTCATCAGCGTTGGAAAGTGTTGCAGGAACATTCTAGGAATATTGGTGATGTTTACTCAGATGACTGCAAGAAGAAAGGTGGTGGTTCTTTGCATGCAGCAGCCAGGTAATGGCAGGTAAATAAGCAAGTCATTTGTCCTCATAATTTTGTTTTTCTTTACTTATCATTTCCGAACTCATCAATGATGGCTCTCAGAGGTGTGAAATATGATGTTCTTTTAATACATTTGACTTAAGAAGGAACATCTGAGATTTGTAATGTCTGAATTTTGAAGGACATGTATTGTCTTGGTTTTTGATACCTATTAGGGAATGTTGCCATCTAATAGCTATTACATCAGATTGTAGATAAAAGTTCCTAAAGGACCCCATGAAACTAACACATTAGTCCAGTAGGTTTAACCTACTTCATTGTCAGCACACTGTCACAGTGTGATAGGTAAAAACTTAATTATAATTTTAATGATAAGGGCCTACTATCTGTACAAATTTGCCCATCAATAAGCCTTTAAAACGAAATAGTCTGTTTTCACAAATAAATCTATTTTATTTGTGTTTTCGGATTAGTGGCTTAAGTAGTAACTCTTAGAAGGAAGCTGAAAAATACCTAAAGTCAAATATAAACTCCAATTTTTTTCCTACTAGTCTCTTCATTTTTGAGTGACGGGATTGCAATGGAGGCTCTCTGTGGACAGTCCCACGTTGGCAGCATTCAGTTTGAGATGCCAGAAGCACTTCTGTGTTGAGACTTACCCAGAGCCTGTAGTGATGGCCTTCTTTTGCTTCTAATGCAGCACTTGTCTTATGGCAACGGCAGCCTGCACGTGGACGCCGCTTTCCAGCAGACCCTCTGGAGCGTGGCCCCAATCAGCTCAGGAAGTGAAGCAGCCCAAGGTGAGAACTCCACTTCCATTAGGGGGCTGGTCCCCGTTGCAGAGTTGGCAGTCATCTTTGGGATTGTGATAATGAGTAAATTCATTAGAGCTGTTGGTGTCAAAATATTCTGTAATGCAGATACATAACATTTAAGAAACTCATTTGAATTGCTATTTAAAAGTGAAGTTTGTGTGAAGGTTTATCTCCTCTTATTTTTATGCTGCCGTCAGCTTTAGTTTATTTTTGTGTGTGTTTTACATGCTAGCTTTCTAGGGGTGATTTTCTCCAGTGTTTTGGCCTCAGGGTATTGCTTAGGCAGGCTACTGTCAAGATTTCTCATCTTCCAGGGTGTGTGACTTAGAACTGGATCACAGCAGTGCTTGTACATCAGGGCTTTCCCAGGAAATATCTGTGTGTTCTGGTTGTTCTCACTTACGTAAGTTCAAATCTGAGCCTATCCAGGCTTGCATGTTTAGTGGAGGGTTTTATGAGGCTGAGGTCATGTATAATCGTGGGAACATCACTAACTGTGGGACTTGGGAACCCAGGGCTCAGAGGTGGCAGGCAGGTGGCACCATCCGTCTCTGTGATTTTGGCCAGGTACTTAAGCCTTGCTGGACTCCTGTGTCTCTGTCTAGGAACATAGGAGATTGGAGCCAATGATCTGTTCAGCTGTCAACATCTGATGATGACAGTTCAAATGTGACTGCGTTTCAATCCTTCTAGGGTATCTGATTGGTGGTGACGTCCTCAGGTTGCTTCATGGACACATGGATGAATGCCTCACGGTCCCTTCAGGAGAACACGGTGAAGAGCAGCGAAGGTTGGTACCTGAGCCCAGCGCCTTGAGCCTTGCATTTTCTTGTTTTGATATAAGTTTTGTAAATTAAGGGTTTGTCTGTTCAGGCCATTAGCATAAGAGAAAGTGGGCCACTGTCATTCATCTGTCCACTGAAGTGATCCATTGCTGGCCTCCTCTGTAGTTTTTTTCTCATGTATGGTTTTGACTACCTATGAATAGAGTTGCAGAAAATTCTTGTATAATTAAAACATGGTGAGAAGCAGTGAATACAATAAACTGAGTGGGAGGAATGAACACATTCACTTACTTAAACCTTTGTGAAATGTTCGTTCGTTTTGATGAATCCTCTTTCTGGAATATTTAGTCTCCAGTTCAGTTTCAGACTTCTCAGATTGCCCAGAGGTTTAGGACCTTTTCCTGTTACCTCCCATTTACTGAGATAGATAATAAAATGGAGCACTTTCCCTAATATTTTATGTGATTTTAATCTCTCTTATGTTAATATTATTTGGCATTGGGCCAAGATGGCAGTAGCCTGGATCATGGGGAAAAGTGCACAAATAATCCAAAACCATAAAAATATTGAGGGTGATTTGAATGTTCCATTTTGCCTCACCAATTAATGGATGAATATGGTAAGTGCAATGCATAAATAAGCGATTATTGGGACAGAAGGCATGACCCGGGTGATTTATTATGTGGCTTTAAGTCTTTTAGTGGAGGTTTCTCGTCATATTAGCGTATCACTTAGATAACTATTCTTGATAAATATTTATTTTTGTAGTTTAAAGAATGATACAGAGAACATTTAGAAAGTTAGTACTTCTTTAATTAGCTGTTTAACCTTGGGAAGAGTCACTCTGAGACCTGGGTACTAGTCTTACCTCTCCCCAGGTAGACCTAGCTTATGGTGAAGCATGAAATGCAGAGCCTCAAAAAATGCCCTAAACGAAAAGTGCTGCTTTTAGTAGGTTAGGAAGAAGATGTTAACGGTGTGTTGATAGGGTTTATAGAAAAGATGAGACGGAATTCAAAAGACGGTTTGTCTGAGGAATTAATTCCAAACAGAAGACTCAGAGGGATGCAGTGCATACTGGGAATTGCAGTTATTCCCGACTGATGAGGGGCAGGGTGGAGGAAGCATGGAAACTAGACATGGAAACTTGGTCAGCTTTTTTTTTTTTTTTTTTCATCTTTATTGGAGTATAATTGCTTTACAATGGTATGTTAGTTTCTGCTTTATAACAAAGTGAATGAGTTATACATATACATATATCTCCATATCTCTTCCCTCTTGCGTCTCCCTCCCTACCTATCCCACCCCTCTAGGTGGTCACAAAGCACCGAGCTGGTCTCCCTCTGCTATGCGGCTGCTTCCCACTAGCTATCTATTTTACGTTTGGTAGTGTATATATGTCCATGCCACTCTCTCACTTTGTCACAGCTTACCCTTCCCCCTCCCCGTATCCTCAAGTCCATTCTCTAGTAGGTCTGAGTCTTTATTCCTGTCTTACCCCTAGGTTCTTCATGACATTTTTTTCCCTTAAATTCCATATATATGTGTTAGCATATGGTATTTGTCTTTCTTTTTCTGACTTACTTCACTCTGTATGACAGACTCTAGGTCCATCCACCTCACTACAAATAACTCAATTTTGTTTCTTTTAATGGCTGAGTAATATTCCATTGTATATATGTGCCACATCTTCTTTATCCATTCATCTGTCGATGGACACTTAGGTTGCTTCCATGTCTTGGCTATTGTAAACAGAGCTGCAATGAACATTTTGGTACATGACTCTTTTTGAATTATGGTTTTCTCAGGGCGTATGCCCAGTAGTGGGATTGCTGGGTCATATGGTAGTTCTGTTTGTAGTTTCTGAAGGCTCATTAGTGCCATTCCCACGGGTTGCTTTTACCCTGAGATGGTTGGGAAGGAGTGTGTGGGGAGGGGTGACGTGGTCAGGTCTCTTTGAAAAGAGTGTCTCTGACGAACAAGAAGAACTTAGATCGGAGGTGGAGAGATTCTGGAGCAGGGAAGCCAACTCGGAGAAGGCCGATGAAGTCATTCATGTGAGAGAAAAGGAGAAGCTTATCCTGGAGAGTGGCCGTTAGAATAGGACAGCCTGGCCCAGAAACATTTCAGGTCAGATTGACTCGTTTAAGGATGAACTCTATGTGGTCGGTGAGAGAATGTATCAGATTTAAGGGCAAGAAACTCCCTAGAGTTTCTGACTCTAGGGAAGAGAGATGGTGTTAAAGATTGTAGGAGATGGACAGATTTGATATAAAGGACTGAGTGAGATTTTGGACACTGGTGAGTACAGAGGGTCTATGGGAAGTAAAATAAAGGGTCTATGGGAAATTGGAATTTTTGAGTCTTTAACTTACACAAAGCTTGGGTTGGATATAAATCACAAGTGCACAGGGGGTAGTTGAAAGAATGGGAGCCCTAGGTAGAGAGGGAGGAACAGTGACTAGAGTGTTATGTTTAGCAAGTTGGGCATTGCTTTAAAAGGCTGCAAAGCCTTGGAATAGACTAACTAGAGAGGAAGCTGAGGATGGAATCCTAGGTAAGGCTGATATTTAGGACACTGACAGGTGAAGAAAAGGCACAAGAGAGGCAGAATGGTAGTTAAGTGGAGAGCCAGGGAAGTTCGTTATGGAACCCAAAGGAGGCTTGGGGTGTAGATGCGTTCAGTGATATAATATCATCATAGAGACTTAGGAGCAGAACGAGGTTGTGCCCTAGTCTTTTGGATCTTTAGTCTCTGACTTGTTAAACGAAACACTTGAAACGAAGTGATTCTTTGAGCCCACGTGCTCTTTCTACAGACACTGTAGAGATTTGTAATTAAGAGAATGGGCTGGGTTTGGGCCTCGCCTCTGCCACTAACAGTTGTGTGACTTGTGTGACTTAATTTCTTTAAACATGATTTTTCTCCTCTGTGAAATGCGGCTTAAATGTTAGCTGTTACTTCATGGGATTGTTGTGAAGGTTCAGTAGGAAAATGCATGTAAAACCTTGATGCATATGAAGAGATCAACAAATGTATTACTGTTGTTGTTATCTTATCACTATTGTTTAGACAGAAGAGCAGCATTTAGTCAGATATGGGAACGTTTGAGGGACCCTGGGCATGCGGGTGAAAGTATGGTAGAGCGTCGATTTTAGGGGAAGAGACGCTAAACTATATCAAAGAAAACCCTCTTCTGTTTTGAAATGAATGTGGTAGGTGAGAGGTGGGGAAGGGCTCCTCCTTCTTGCTAAGCTTTAGAAGCCAGGAATGGATGAGCATAGTTTTTAACAGTTGGGTTTTTTCACTTCCAAATGAGAATATTCAGCGTCGGATAGATCCCAGATTTCTTAGACTAAGCTTGCGGGCAATGACTGCAGTTTTCCACCTCTCCTGCACCTCTCCTGCACATTAGAGAGTCTGTATGTTAAAGACATACAGGGTTTTATTAAAAATGATACTTACAGAGCAGATTTCCTGCTAATTGGTTGTTTTGGGGGGATGCCTTTTATTTGTTTTTTTAATTTTAAATTAATTTTAAATTGATTTACAATGTTGTGTTAGTTTCAGGTGTACAGCAAAGTGAATCAGTTATACATATATCTATTCTTTTTCAGATTCTTTTCCCATATAGGTTATTACAGGATGTTGAGTGGAGTTCCCTGTGCTATACAGTAGGCCCTTGTTGGTTATCTATGTTATATACAGTAGTGTGTATATGTTAAGCTTAACCTCCTAATTTATCCTTCCCTGCCATCTTTCCCCTTTGGTAACCATAAGTGTGTTTCCTAAGTCTGTGAGTCTCTTTCTGTTTTGTAAATAAGTTCCTTTGTGTCATTTTTGTAGATTCCACATGTAAGTGATAGCGTACAGTATTTGCCTTTCTCTGTCTGACTTACTTCGCTTAATATGATCATCTCTCCTGCTGGTTGTTATTACATTGCTGTAATTCTTTACATTGCTGGTTATTACAGAGAAAACTAGGGGAAATGTCAAAGACATTTTGGTATTGGTCTGGGTCCGCTTTCCCATTGCATGCATACTGAAGGCTGCTCCTGTCCCCCGTCCTGTATTATTCTTGATTTAATGTTACTCATTTCTGTGTCAAATTAATCTCAATATGTATTCAGATCAACACATTGCAGCTCTTTCTAGGTAGTGATGTCAGTAAGAACACATCCTTAGTGCCCCTTGTACGGCGTGTTTACACGGGTGAAATTAGATTGAAATGGATGTCAGACTTGACATGCCTCATGACATCCCTTTCTCCCTCATGACTTGAGGGAGAAAATGAGTCAGAAATAGGCAACAGGAGCCTGAGGGATGTTGCTTAAGACTGAAAGTTATCTATGTCTTGATTACACAGTGAGATTGAACAATTTTTTGCATGTAATGATAAAAGTAATTCCTTAAATTTTACATTTATAGAGCCCTTTATTCCTTCAAATCTTCTTAATATCAGTGTGTAGAAATTTCTTTATCTTCCCCTGTCCTCACGCTAAGTCCCTTCAGTGTCTTACAGAATGAGGGGAAGGCAAAGGACGGTACAGCCAGGAGGCAGCCTTTCTTTAATTGATGTGAATCTGTATTGGGGGAAAAACGCATAGTGATAACCTTAAAAATGTATTTTGATTCATTTTTTAAAAAGAAGTAAAAATAATTTGACTTTCTGAGAGCTGGAGAAGTTCCAGGGAAATATATAAAGATTTCTTTTAACTCATAATTCTTCACCCTAATTATGATCTGGCTACACTCAATTATATTCTGTTATTAAAGTTAAATAACTAAAGTCAAATCAGGTTTGTTACAAGAAGTAGTGGAATTGATTAAGGAGATGGCCAGAAGTGACAGTTGCTTCTGAGTAATTTAGGACCATTTTGGTCGTAAATGCTGGGTTAGTAAGTGAATTTGTCAATCTGCTCATGCCTCCTTCCCATGACAAGTTTTGAATATACATAATAGAACTATAATTGTAGCAGTTGAAAATGCAGTTCAGTGATGGGTACTGTAGTTCTAGATACCGATGCAGTGATCTTTTATTATTATTATTTTATAATCTATTTTACGGAAGTATAGTTGATTTACAATGTTGTGTTCGTTTCTGCTGTACAGCACAGTGATTCCGTTATACATATATACACATTCCTTTTCATATTCTTTTCCATTATGGTTTATCGCAGGATATTGAATATAGTTCCCTGTGCTCTACAGTAGGACCTTGTTGTTTATCCATTGTATATGTAATAGTTTGCATCTGCTAACCCTAAACTCCCACTCCATCCCTCCCCACCATCCCCACCCACCCTTGGCAACCACAAGTCTGTTCTCTCTCTGATGAAGTGATCTTTAACTACCTCTTCACACTTAGATCTGTATATGTATGTGGTCTCCTGTGCATTGTCATGGGAGTGTTAACCAGACCCCCAGAATGAAGAGCATATATTGTCCCATTCAGTTAAGTGGAATTGAATTGGAGAATGAAGCCTACCAAAGTTAAATTAAACATATATTTTCCCCACACTTCCTGCTCATGTTGCTTTTACGGATTGAACTCTGACATGTTCGTGACGTAAAGCATCACTATGGTTTGATTTTAAATTTCTTGAGATTTTTCCAGAAAGATGTGTGACTCTAAAATTACCAGTATACAACTGGTCTAAACAACAATAAAAGTCGTAAAATTATCATCTATAGACGTTGTGAGCAGGCGGGGGAAAGGGAGAAATGCACGGAACGTTAACTGTAGAATTGTAATTTCTTTGTTCTTTTTCAAACTTTTCAAATAGTGAGATGGGATAAATTAAGGAGAAACAAGTTCTGCTACTTGGCAAGAGATCTGTCGGATGCCACACAGCTTTTAAATTATTGCTTTAAAAAAAGATTTCATTCTGGAGCCTTGAAATTTGATTATCAGTTTTCATTTCAAGCATGAAGTCTTTTCTATGGGGAGTGTTTTCTGTTCTAGATTCTGTCTCTGGATTACACGTTATTACTTCCATCCATTTTTACGGAATACAATAAAATGTCAACAAAGGCATTTACGTTATGTGCACACACGTTTACTAATGGATTAAATATGCACTACCTGAATGAAGTATGTCATACTTTTAAATTAATAAGTTTTAAGAAAGATGAGTTAGGGGAGTGTTATTCAGAATTATTATGTGAGATCTCTGATGTGGAAACCGGTATTAGGGGAACGTTTTTTGAAAAACATTATTTGTATGTTAAAACCGTTTTTACCACATAGCTCATAGGTAATTTTATTCATTTAATGAAAATCTGTGGAATGACCACCATGTTCTGAGTGCTGGCGTTGTTAGTATCTAAAAAGATACAAAGTCTCTTTTCTCAAGGAGTTTACATTCTAGTGGGGATATGTAACAATAAAAACTTAAATATGCTTGTTTATAAATGCACACACATACCCATGCATGCATAGATAAAATACACCTGATGGGGTGTGTGTGTGCATGTGCGTGTGTGTATGAGAGAGAGAGAGAGAGAGAGAGAGAGAGAGCGCACAGGCAGGCTTGAGTGTGGATAGAGAAGTTGTCCTGTTTCCATCTTACCAGGCATTACTCTTGGCATGTACTTGCTCTGTCTTGTTCCTTTCAAACTCAGGACCATTAAGTCATTGTTTCTGACAGTGTCTGGAAATAAATGCTACATTTGCTTTCCAGAATGTGACTCAGCAGGCGAAAGCCATGCCGTATGTATGCATGACGATAGTTTTGCCTTCACGCCCCTTTTAATATTATGATTCAATGCGCTTTACTTGTGAATAATTGATAAGGCATGAGATGGGTTTGATCTAATGAATTAAGTGTCTCTCTGTCTGGCTTAGAAGGACAGGCGTGGTTTATGTCTACGTACACAATCGGATGACTAATACCCCGCAGGGTTTGTATGCCCTCAGTCACCTACCTCGGCGCAAGCTTCTGAGCCTGCGCTGTTTTACTCCAAAACGGTCAAGTTATCATATAAGAACTTTCCTTCCTTCTCTTCGTGTCCTGTGTATACCTCTTTAGCCTGCATCTGGGGCTAGGACAGGTTTCCCAAATAGTTTTGCTACAAGAGTAGGCACATGAAGGAGCGCTATTTTTTTCTTCTTTGCCTCTTCTCCCTGGAGAGAGATGCAGTCTTTCCCCTAAACTTAACGTCCCTGCTGATGGCAGAGAGCACCCTGGCCTTGCTTCAGCCTGTCATCATTTAGCAGCCTGACTTGGTCTAGAGCCGCTCTCTCAAGGAACGACTGGGCTAGAAGGCACTGTTTTCCAAAATACAAGCTTTGAAGGCAAAGGATTAAACATATTCACAGAAATTGGAGCCACCGGATAAGAGTAAAAATGAAAAAATAACCAATTGAGGTGTTGGATGCACTGAAAATGAGTGACTGGGAAGAGACAATAGATTAAAAATCAACACTGAGAAAGAGAAATCTCCCAGTTATTTTCTCAGTGAAAATTTAAGACCATTTTTACTGGTCCACGTTTAGTTTCTTAACTTAATCTAGGTGTAAGCAATATCTTTCAGGAAGAAAAGAAAAGCTTCCTCTTTTTTAAATTTCCAAATTCCTTTGTGGCTGTGTTATATTCCCTATGGAGTGAAAAGTAAAAGTAGCAAATGTTTGTTGTTGTTTTTCTGCTCCAGTCCTAGTTATACGACTCTTTAATATGGATTCGGAGTGTAAGGATGTTACTGTTTTTAATCCACGATCATTCATTTATATTTTATGCAGATGTGACATCTCAAAACATACTGATCTTGGGTGGCCTCGGCCTGCAGCGGCTTGAAGCAGGATTTCAGTTCCCGGCCAGAGGTTGAGGTTGGGCAGCGGCAGTGAGAGCACTGAATCCTAATCTCTAGACCACCAGGGACCAGTGACAAGGCCCTGGCCCATCAGCTGCGTAGAAATGAATTTCCACATAGAGGTGGAAAGCAGTGAAGCAAGTAAAGTGTTTATTAGGAGGAAAAAGAGTACAGTACGTGTGGATAGCCACACGGGTGGCTCAGAGAGAGAGAGTCGCACCCTTGTGGTAGTTTGAATCACTGTTATGGGGCATTTCTTCCGGATTCCCTTTGACCAGTCATCTTGCTTTGCCTGGTTCTGAGTCCGTATTTGGTCTACCTCAGGGTCCTCCTCTGTGTGCGTGCACATCTCTTAGCCAAGATGGATTCTAGCAAAGAGGCCTGTGGGTAGTTGGCATCACTTATTGTGGGGTGGCGCCGCCTCCCTTTTCGACCTCCAAGGAGCCTTTCTGTGCGTGTGTAGTCAGGAAGGTCTCCTTGACTTCGAGGATGAGGAATATGTGGTCTTTTATCTGGGCAGGGCCCAGCCTCCTCTATCATCCTGCTTTTATGGAGTTTCTGCTGTTATGGAGTTTCTGTCCACAGGGGAGACACTGCTCAGCCTGAGGCCCATCCGTGTCCTGTCTCAATACCTGTTTCCCCTTGTGCAGCAACTTGAATAGAAATATCACAGACTCAGTCCTGAGTAAATATGTGATGCTCCTCTAAGTGTTGCATAGGCATATACTTTTGATTTCTCTGATACTATGAAGAGGTTCCTGGGAGCTTGCCTGGGGCTTAGCTGCTCAGCCACTCTCTTAGGCCCTTACGTAGTAGACTGGTGTGCAAGCAGAAATCCTACTGAGAAAATGTGTAAACTGAAACACTTACAATTTCTCTTTGCAATAATCTTTTAATCCTGGGTCTATTTTTCAATTCCTTTAATGCTTATTGAGGGCTTGTATGTTCTAGGCATTTCGATGTGTGCTGGCTATAAAAACATGAGATCGTAGAAAACGTATCTTACTATTCTACCCGTTGAGGAGGATTAGACAAGGAGGAATCTGTGCTGACCTTTGATTTTGAGGTGATACTTTCGCCAGCCTCTAAGTTAGTAGAACAAGCTTCTCTTCCCCAGAATTGTTTGGAACCTGCCATTCAGTATCAACTCTCAATGGAAATGGTGTGTGAGAAATTTTTCTGTTTTTCAAAGGATTCATAGGTGAATCCTCAACATCCAGGGTCTGGTAACACATTACCACACGGAACTTAATTTGGTTGAGGACGTGTTGGTAGTAGAATTGTCTGTGTCTTTAACTGCCCCAGGTAAATGGCGTATATCACATACTGCCATTTATTACCTTTACTGGTGTGTGTGTTCATCTCTTCTGTTTAGTTTTCAGCCAGGATTGTATCATTCATTTCTGTACCCCTTTCATAGAGTGACAAATATATGGGAATCTGCGCACAAATGCTGATTGTTTTGTGTTTGTGAAAGAAATTAATGGAGAAAAAAAGTCATGCACTTCCTTGTAGGTTGTTTAAGGAGAGCAGTGGGATGCATGCATTGAGAACCGCTCTGGTTAATTCAGAGGGGTTTGAGGTCCCCGTTTGTAGGATTTCAGTGACTCCTAAAAGATTATTGTCTGCTTGCGATTCCAGGAGGGGCAGAAACCAGCCGACCAACCTGAATGAACAGAACACTATTTTGAGGCCTATGAGTCCCACATCCTTGGCTAAGAGCCTTCTCTATTGGAAGCATCTTGACTTCACGTCACTCCACAGGGAAGAATCCCTATTCCTACAGCAGGAGTCTGAGCCTTGAAGACAGTGATTTAAACAAACTGGTGGGGTGGTTTGTGGATATTTTGACAGTATGATGTATGTTATGGATTTTTTCAGAGAAAACTCACATACTTGCCAACATGCCAAACTTTTGCCTGCGAGGGAATTTTTGTGATGTTAACGTATGTTTTCTCCCAGTATTTTTCCTATTATTTTTCTCCACTTAAGCAGCTAGCAGTCCCAGTGCACTTTTCTCCTCAGGGGAGGTTTGAGAGTTGGCAGAAAGCTGAACTTTTCTAGAAGGCACTTCCCTTCCTGACTTTTATTCCCTAAAGACTAAATCCAAGGAGGTTGTTATGCTTAGTGTCTTGCACACAGGGAGAGAGAGGTTCCCTCTGACAGAAAAAGAAGAGAAGAAAGGATTTTGCCACAGACTCAGAACACACTCACATGGAGCAAATGGACGCCCATAGCCAAAAATATATGAACCACAGCCCAAACCTCACACTTTATATGAAATCTAATTCAGATGGATCATGGGCTTAAATGTAAAACATAAAACTATAAAACATTTAGGAAAAAATCTTTGAGATCATAGCGTTTATAACTTGACATCAGAAACATGTCCATGAAAGGAAAACATTAATAAATTGATCTCATCAAAATGAGAAAATTTTATTCTGTGAAAGTCCCTGTGAAGAGGATGAAAAGATAAGTTATAGACTGGCCAAAGATATTTGCAAATCATATGTCCAACAAAGGACAAATAATCTGAAAATACAGAAAGAACTCTCAAAGCTCAACAGTAACAAACAACCTAATTAGAAAATGGGTGCAAAACATGGACGGTGGTTTCACTGAAAGGGCATACAGATTGCAAGTAAGCACAGGGAAAGATGTTCAGCGTCATTAGTGATGGTGGAAATACAAGGCCACCAGGTGCTATCACTACACACTTATCAGAATGGCTAAAACAAAACAAAATACTGATAACCAAATGTTGGCGAGGATGCAGGGAAACTGGATCGCTCATAAATTGCTTGTAAATGGTATAGCCGCTCTGGGAAACATTTTGACAGTTGCTTAAAAAACTAAACATGCACTGCCATACGACCTAGCATTTCTGGGTGTTTATCTCAAAGAAACAAAAACTGTGTTCACAAAAATACTTCTTCACAAATACTTAGTGTAAAGCAGCTTTATTTGTAATAGCCGAAAACTGGAATCAGCCCAGATGTCCTTCATCAAGGGAATGGTTTTCCAATCTGCAGTACAACCATAGCATGGGATGCTGCTTGGCAATAGAAAGGAATGGCCTGTTGATACATAACAATTGCGATGGATCTCCCGGCGGTTATGCTGAGTGAAAATTGTCAATCCCAGAAGATCACATACTGTGTGAGTCCATGTTTATAACATTTTTGCAATGAATCTTAGAACTGGAGGACGGATTAGTGGTTATCCAGGGTGAGGGAAGCAAGAGAGGGGAGCGAGAGGGAGGTAGGTTTAGTTAGAAAAGGGCAATGTGAGGCATCCTTGGGGTGTAGGACCTTTACAATGATGGGGTTCGAGGAAGTTACCCAGTTAATAAAATGGTATAGAATTTAATACGCACACACAGACACATACTCAAATGAATATAAGCAAAACTGGAGAAATTTAATAAGATCAGGGGATTGTATCAAAGTCAATATCTTCCTTGAAAAACTGTTATATATATATATTCAATTACATATGTATGTAACTTGAATATATGTGTAGTTACATATATGTGTAACTATTATACTATAGTTTTAAAATATAGTTACATATATAATAGTACATATATAGGTAACAGTTACATATATATGTAATACATAGTTACATGTATAAGTAATAGTTACATTACATATATAACTATTAGTTACATATATATTACATATATAATAGTTACACATGTAACTGTTAAGGTTATGTATATATGTAACTATTATATTAGAGTTGAAAAATATTACTATTAAGGGAAACCAGACAGATGTTCAAGGGATTTTTCTATATTCTCACAACAGCATGTGAATCTATGGTTATCTTAAAAAAATTTTTTTTAAAGCATTCATAGAGACTGGGGAGGGAACAGAGTTTTCTGAGTTCCACTTTCAGGCTGACCAGTACTCTGCTCCCTGAGAGCTTGCTACTCCCCATTTCATCCTGGCTTATCAGGAGGTGGCAAGACTCAGAGGGCAGTGGCTGTGGGGTTTTTCACTTGAGCAAAATGTCCTGAGCCTCTCAAGTAAATGGAAAGCATCAGCCCTCAGACTGGACAGGAGCATGTGAGTAGAGCCCTGCGCTTAGAAGATCTAACAAATGAAGTGGGCTTACTCCCCAAGGTCCGAGATTACTGTACTACGCCAGCAACAATAATAAGTGCTTGAGGGCTTCCCTGGTGGCACAGTGGTTGAGAGTCCGCCTGCCGATGCAGGGGACATGGGTTCGTGCCCCGGTCCGGGAAGATCCCACATGCCGCGGAGCGGCTGGGCCCGTGAGCCATGGCCACTGAGCCTGCGCATCCGGAGCCTGTGCTCCGCAACGGGAGAGGCCACAACAGTGAGAGGCCTGCGTACCGCAAAAAACAAAACAAAAACAAAACAAAACAAAATAAGTGCTTGAATTCCACACTAGCTTGATGGACTCAAAGTTGAAAATAATTGTATTTTAAAGAGAATTTTTTTAAGTGATGGTGATAACAATAGTAGATGAGTTATTCCAAGCCATGTTTCCCTCTGAGAAAAACCAAAAATCTGTTCAAAGATAATTGAGAGCTAAAAAAGTAGTGAAAATGTGTGGAGCCAGGTTCCCAAAATAGGAGACGGAGGAGTGAGTTCGGCATCTGAGGAAGCTTCTTCTCTCCAGGGGATTGCAGTGGCTGAGTGGCTCAGAAGTGGGGCAGAGCTGTTGGAAGCATCAGAGTGCAAGTGGATCAAAAGTGGTAGTACAAGACCCACCAAAGAAGAGGCACTTTAGGAGGGAACTCAAAGAACTATACCCTTGAAGCAGTGAGGAACTGGAAATAGAGCAGCCCTTGCAAGTATTGAAACTCAGCCTCAAATAATATTAATTACCATTTGGATTAAGATGATGTGGGATTGCTGGTGCCCCTAGATTACTTTACCTGCAAGAAGCAAAAGTACATCTTTGGGGGCTGGGGGACTAACACAAAGAACTCAAGTGATTTCTGTGTTTTACACATACCGTATCTAATAATCAAAATTAAACACGCTATTTTGTTTCAACCCTGACTGATGTACTGTAGTACAGTTCTGGCACCAACTCCCCAGAATTAATAGATAATACAAATTACGGGCTTTGTTCCCTACAAAACTGCCCTTATCTCAGACAACAGCCACAAGGAGAGGGGTGGTCCTCAGACCATCTGTACTGCTGTACAACTGGCTACAAATTTGGGGGTTCCCATAACGCCTTTAGATTTAAGAACTCAGGAAAGTGCTGTACTTACGATTACAATTTTATTATAAAGGATTACAAATCGGGCCAGATGTAGCTATGTATAGGGCGAGGTCTGGGAGGGTTTCAAATGTAGAGTTTCTTTTCCCTGTACCTGTGGATCAAGACATCTTACCCTCCTGGCACATCATTGTGTCCATCATCCAGGAAGTTCAGTCAAGCTTTTGTCCTAGAGTGTTTTTCTTGGGGTTTTGTTATGTAGGAGTGTTTGAGTTCAATCATGTACTCAATTATTTAATTAATCTCTACCACACTTTCACTCCTCAGGGGTCAGGCTGGATCAAACTTCCAACCCTCTGGTCATCTGATTTGTCTTTCCAGCATGGCCAACCCTCTTACTGAAGCTATCTGGGGGCCCACGACGAGTGCCCCCATTACCATAAATGAAGGTGTGATCTAAGAGGCTCATGAAAAACATAGTCTCTTACATCACTTGGGAAATTCAAGGGTTTAGAATCTCCCTTCTAGGAACCAGGGGCATGGGTCAGCCAAATTCTTTGTTATACAGCACAGGCATATAAGATAGGACCCACCTGAAAAGCAAAGGCAAACACACTATAGAAAAAGGCATACAGGTCATAGATACACAGATAATAGTGTTATCACAAGTAGAATTTAAAATATTTATGATTATTACCTAAGAATTAAAAGACCAGGTGAATAAATTTGGTGGAGAACTGGTAACTATAAGAAGGGGTCATATAGACATTCTAAAACTGAAAATTAAAATAACTGATATTAGAACAGATAGATTTAATATCAGCTTCGACATAGCTGAAAAGAGAATTATTGGACTGGAAATAATGTCAGAAGAAATATTCTGACCTAATACTGAAACACTGATAGTCAAAAGATTGGGAAATATGAAAAAGAGCATACGAAATACATGGTAAATAATGAATGGTCTATCATACATGTATTGGAGTTCCAAAATAAAAGGATAGAGAAGAGAAGGAGGCAGCAGGAGAAGGAAAGCAGGAGGGAGACAGAGAACAAGAAAAAGCGTGCTTGCAAGTACACAAGGCACAGGCAATGTTTAATACAGTTGCTTAAGAATTCTCCACAACTGACTAAGTATATTAAGCCACAGATTCAAGAACTATGAACCCTAAGTAAGACAAATGAAAAGAAACCACACTTACATCAGACTAAAAGTACTGAAAAGTAAACACAAAATTAAACACTTAAAAACGGATAGAAAAAAGACGTGATATCTTTAAGGGGATAACAGTAAGATTTACAGCTCACTTCAAGTAAGAGACAATTGGAGACATTGGATATAAGCTTAAAAGTGCTTAAAGAAAGTAACTGCCAACCTGCCGATCTAGTAAAATGTGATATTTTTCAAAACAAAAGAAAAGCATAAAAGTGGCTAAATTTTATAATCATCCTCTTCATTTTCTTCCTAGTATAGTCCTAGTATATTTTCTCCTAATATATAAATATTAAAAAAACATTAAATAAGTGATTTTTAAAAATTAAGACTTTTGAAATTGAAGCATAGTTGATTTATAATATTGTGTTAGTTTCAGGTGTACAACATAGTGATTCAGTTATTTTTTTATTATGTTCCATTATAGGTTATTACAAGATATTGAATATAATTCCTTGTACTATACAGTAAATCCTTGTTGCTTATCTATTTTATGTATAATAGTTTGTATCTGTTAAATGCCATATCCCTAATGTGTCCCTCCCCACCTTTCCCTTTTGGTAACCATAAGTTTGTTTTCTGTGTCTGTGAGTCTGTTTCTGTTTTGTATATAGATTCATTTGCATTATATTTTAGATTCCCTATAAAAGTGATAACATGTAGTATTTGTCTTTCTCTGTCTGACCTATTTCACTAAGCATAATATTCTTTGGCCCATCCATGTTGCTGCAGATGGCAATATTTCATTCTTTTTATGGCTGAGTGGTATTCCATTGTATACATATACCACACCTTCTTAAGCCAGTCGTCTGTTGATGGGCACTTGGTTGTTTCCATGTTTTGGCTCTTGTAAATAGTGTTGCTGTGAACATTGAGGTGCATGTATCTTTTCGAATTAGAGTTTTTATTTTCTCAGTATATATACGCAGGAGTTGGATTGCTGCATCACATGTTAGCTTTATTTTTAGTTTTTTTAAGGAACCTTTATACTGTTTTCCATGGTGGCTGCATCAATTTACATTCCCACCAACAGTGTACAAGGGTTCCCTTTTCTCCACACCCTCTCCAGCATTTGTTATTTTTAGACTTTTTGATGATATCCATTCTGACACGTGTGAGTTGATATCTCATTGTGGTTTTGATTTGCATTTTTCTAATAATTACTGATGTTGAACATATTTTTATGTGCCTTTTGACCATCTATAACTCTTCTTTGGAAAAATGTCTCTTTAGGTCTTCTGCCCATTTTTTGATTGGGTTTGTTTTTTCCATTTTGAGTTGTATGAGCCCTTTGCGTGTTTTGGATATTAACCCCTAATGTTGGTCACATTGTTTACAAGTATTTTCTCCCATTCCGTGTGTTGTATTTTTGTTTTGTTGATGGTTTCCTTTGCTGTGCAAAAGCTTTTAAGTTTGATTAGGTCCCATTTGTTTATTTTTATTTCTTTTGACTTGGGAAACTGCTGTAAGAAGACATTGGTACGATTTATGTCAGAGAATGTTGTTCCTATGTTCTCTTCTAGGAGTTTTTTGGTGTTATGTCATATATTTAGATCTTTAAACCATTTGGAGCTTATTTTTGTACATGGTGTGAGGGAGTGTTCTAATTTCTTTGATTTACATGTAGCTGTCCAGCTTTCCCAGTACCACTTGTTGAAGAGATTGTCTTTTCTCCATTGTATATTCCTGCCTCCTTTGTCATAGATTAATTGACCATAGATGCATTGGTTTATTTCTGGGCTCCCTATTCTCTTCCATTGATGTATATATCTGTTTTTGTGCTAATAACATGCTGTTTTGATTACTGTGGCTTTAATAAGCATTATTTTTTAGAGGAGTTTCAGATTTACAAAGAAATTGAGCAGAAAGTACAGATACGTCCCACATATCCCTTCCAGACCTTCCTCTGCAGTTTTCCTATTATTAAAATGTTGCTTTAGTGTGGTACTTCCTTTACAACTAATGAGTCAATATGGGCACATTAGTATTAATTAAAGTCCGTTATTTACATTAGGATTCACTTTTAGTTTTGTATATTTTCTGGGTTTTGAGAAATGTATAATGACATATATCCACCCTTGTAATGCACACAGAATAGTTGCAGTGCCTTAAAAATCTCCTGTACTCTACCTATTTAAGACTATCCTTTTTTCATTGGAAGGAGTGGAGCACCTTTGTGCCTTTGTCAAAGGTCAGTTGACTATATTCGTATGAGCCTATTTTAGGGATCTCTATTTTGTTCCGTTTATGTATTTGTCTGCTCTTTCACCAGGACCACACCATCTTGATTACTGTAGCTTTATAGTAAGTCTTGAAGTTTGGTAGTGTCATTCTTCCAACTTTGTTCTCCTTTAATATTGTGTTGGGTATTCTGGGTCTTTGGCCTTTCTGTATAAACTTTAGAATTGCTTTGAAGATAACTGATTAGTTTCCTAGGGTTATCGATTGGGTTTGAGTTGAATCTATGGATCAGGTTGAGAAGAACTGATATCTTGACCGTATTGAGTCTTCCTGTTTGTATATGTGGAATGTTTCTCCAGTTATTTACTCTTTGATTTCTTTCATCAGACTTTTGTAGTTTTTCTCATATAGATCTTGTACATATTTTGTAAGAAATATACCTTTCTTTTCCTTTTGGTGGTAATATAAATAGTATTGTGTTTTAATTTCAAAGTTTTGTTGTTCATCACTGGTATATAAGAAAGTTGAGCTTGTCCATTAATCTTTCCATTAATCTTCTATCCTGTAACCTTCCTATAATTGCTTCTTAGTTTCAGGAGTTTTATTTTTGTTGTTGATTCTTTGGGATTTTCTACATAGACCGTCATGTCATCTGCAAAAGAAAACAGTTGTTTTTTTTTTTTCTCTCCTCAATTCACATACCTTTTTTCCCTTGTTTTATTGCATTAGCTAATACTTCTAGTACAATGTTGAAAAGGATTGGTGAGAGGGGAAATTCTTGCCTTTTTCTGTATCTTGGGGGAAATTATTTAGTTTCTCACTATTAAGAATGATGTTGATTGTAGATGATCTTCATGAAGTTGAGGACGTTCCCTCCTATTCCTAGTTTTCTAAGAGTTTTCACTGTGAATGGATGTGGGATTCTGTCAAATGCTTTTTGCATTTATTGATATGATAACATGGTTTTTATTCTTTAGCCTGTGCATGTGATGGATTTTATGAATGTTCAGTGATACTTTAAATTAATAAACTTATGTGTACAAAAGGAGAAAAGTAATCATTTTTGCTACATGGATTAAAGCAGCACATTTCTTTTGAGGTAAAAAGTAGTGATAGTTCCTATGGATACCAGTTATGACTTTTAAAGTCTATCTCGTTAGGATTTAAAGAAACATTTTTCAAAAGAGAATTTAGTTCTCTGGTCAGTCATTCATTTATTGAACATCAAGTTTGGAAAAATGAAGAATTCTGATATTATTTTACTGCTCTTCATTGCAGTAACTAAAATACAGTGATATGACTTTTTTGTCCCTACTGAATTCTACATAAGCATGTCAATCTTTAGAAGCCAGTAAACTACTCTTCTTTATTTTTAACTTGTGTAATTGATTCATCACCAAAATTGGATGCGACTGATTACATTTCCTTGTATTATTTTTGTTCCCTCTTTTGTTGTTCAGCGTTTGTTACACGCTCTAGCCTCTCTCTGGACAAGAAAGAAACCAGTATGTGTTCAAAAAGTAGAACAGTAATGACAACATCCCTTATCCCCATTGCTTTAAGGTCATATGGTAAATGTTAAAAGAAATAGTTCACTTGAAGGAAAAAAAAAGGTGGTGTCTGTGGTACTGCAGTAATAATTGACTATGAGCTGTCCAGTGTTAAAATAATATACTAAATTTAAGGCTTCCTTATGTTGAAGAAACAAAAGTAAATTGAAAATGACCTAATTGTTATTTTTGTAATTCATGTATAAGACAATTCTTTTGCTCATGCTTCACTGATCAAACTAATGTTTTTGGGATGATCCAAGTGTTCGGAAACACTCTGAATTTATCTGTAGTTATCGTGGGGAGAAAAGAAAAGGAATCACTCACAATGTAGATATTAATTCCAGATTTAGAAATATAAATAGATAAGTTGGACTTTCTCTCAGTTATTATGGTGTTTAATTTTATGTGTCAACTTGACTGGGCCACACAGTATCCAGATATTTTATCAGATTATTTGATCAAATTATTCTAGGTGTTTCTGTGAGGGTGTTTTTAGATGGGTTTACCATTTAAATCTATAGACTGAGTAAAGCAGATTGCTCTCCCTCCTGTGGGTGGGCCTCATATAATCAGTTAAAGGCCTGAATAGAACAGAAAGGCTGACTCTTCGTGAATCAGAGGGACCTCTTTCTGCCTAACTGCCTTTGAGCTGAGACATCAATTATTTCTTACCTTTGAACTGAAACCGAAACATCAGTTCTTCTTGGATATGGAACCTGTCAGTCTTTGGAATGGGACTATACCATTGGCTCTCCTGGTTTTCAGGTATTTGGGCTTGGACCGGAACTTGTATCATCAGCTCTCCTGGGTCTCCAGCAGATTTTGGGACTTGTCAGCCTCCATGATTGCATGAGCAGACTCCTTATAGTAAATTCTTTCTATAAAATTATATATATATATATATATATATACACACACACACACACACACACACACACACACACATATTCACACATATATATGAATGTATTTTTATATAACATATATTCTATATATTAAGATTTATACATATATATATCTCTCCACAACTTGGATCACAGCTTAGATGGCTACTGTTGGTATGTAGTGGGTAGAGGCCAGGGATGTGAAAAATATCCTACAGTGCACAGGACAGCCCCCCACAGCAAAGAACTACCTGGACCAAAGTGTCAGTAGTGCTACTGTTTAGAGACAGGTAGGCCATAGTTTCCTAACTTTGGCTCCCCCTTACGACCAGCTGGGGAGCTTTTAAAACACCTGACTCCAAATTTGGCTTAATCGGCCAGTGGTGAGGGCAAGGTTTCAGGATTCTAAAAGCTATCCACATGATTATATTCACAACCACCATTAAAAGCCCCTACTGAGGACCCTGGTCATTGATGTACCTAAAATTCTTAGGTTATAATGGATGGATCAGGGTGATCCTGAATCAAGTTTAATGTCAAAAGATAAACAAGTAGTCATTATTACCTCCTGATGTGATGTCATAGGAAGGCAAACACCAATTTCTGAAATGTTCTTGCCAAAGAATCACAAACTTGAACCTGAGTAAGTTTCTAGATTTCTAGATCTATCACGTAGAGGCAGATGTTAAAAAACACTGTGAGGATGTTATCAGCAAAATTCAGAATGTAGAAAATACTCCAGGACAAATGATACAGTTTTTTTGTGAACAAATGGCAAGAAGGAAAAAAGAAGAGGAAGGCAGAACTGTTCTAGAATAAAATAAAGACACCAAACCAATTTATGCATCTCATTTGGATCTTGATTTGGAAAAGCAACAGAAAGAAAAAGACATTTTTTTCCTTGAAGAACAATTTATTCAGATTTTTCCCATCCTGTGACATGATGGATAAAAGTAGATTCATTATTAAAAAAGAATAAAATTTGAAAGCAAGTTAACCTGAGAATGATTACCTCATGCTTCTCGGTAGGATGCCTGATCATTCTGTTTTCTATGGCTTTTGCTACATTTAAAAAGTTTTTATTTTATATTGGAGTATAGTTGATTAACAATGTTGTGTTAGTTTCAGGTGTACAGCAAAGTGATTCAGTTATACATATACATGTATCTATTCTTTTTCGAATTCTTTTCCCATTTAGGTTATTACAAATTATTGAGCAGAGTTCCCTGTGCTATACAGTAGGTCCTTGTTGGTTATCTATTTTATTTTATTTATTTATTTTTTGTGGTACGTGGGCCTCTTACTGTCGTGGCCCCTCCCGTTGCGGAGCACAGGCTCCGGACGTGCAGGCTCAGCGGCCATGGCTCACGGGCCCAGCTGCTCCGCGGCATGTGGGATCTTCCCGGACCAGGGCACGAACCCGTGTCCCCTGCATCGGCAGGCAGACTCCCAACCACTGCGCCACCAGGGAAGCCTCTGGTTATCTATTTTAAATATAGTAGTGTGTATATATCAATCCCAAACTCCCTAACTATCCCTACCCCCAACCCTTCCCTCCTGGTAACCATGAGTTCCTTCTCCAAGTCTCTGAGTCTGTTTGTGTTGTGTAAATAAGTTCATTTGTATCTTTTTTTTTAGATTCTGCATATAAGCGATATAATGATTTTTGTCTTTCTCTGTCTGACTTACTTCACATAGTATGATAATCTCCTGGTCCATCCTTGTTGCTGCAAATGACATTAGTTCAATCTGAAAAAGACATTTTTGAGACAATTGGGAAAATTTGAACAGTGAATGGGTATTTCATAAAAACAAATTTTTTTTTTTTTTTGTGGTACGCGGGCCTCTCACTGTTTTGGCCTCTCCCGTTGCGGAGCACAGGCTCCGGACGCGCAGGCTCAGTGGCCATGGCTCACGGGCCCAGCCGCTCCGCGGCATGTGGGATCCTCCCGGACCGGGGCACGAACCCGTGTCCCCTGCATCGGCAGGCGGACCCTCAACCACTGCGCCACCGGGGAAGCCCAGTAAAAACAAATTTTATATATATGTATATCAAGTGTAGAAAAATACTTTTGTATTATTTTATGTGGAGGTTGTATGTCGAAGGATAACTTGTGGTTATAGGTAAAACAAGGTTGGCCCTATATTGATCACTGTTGAAACTATGTGCTGGGTGTATTGGGGTTTATTATAATATTCTCTCTCCTTTTGTGTGTCTTTGAAAAGTTCCACAATAAAAATAGAATGAGAAGGAATATCTGAGTAGGTAAGAGGAATGCAGGCGAGAATGGTGTTAGGAAAACTGTCAAAGCAGTAGGGTTTTCCAAAGTGTTTAAAATAAATAAGTCCACTGGATTTGGTAACATGAAGGTCATTTGATGGCCTCAGCTAAATCTGTCTCGGTGGAGAAGTGGGTCTGCAGACAAGATTGAGTGCACTGAGGATTAAGAGGAGGTGGTAATGAGGCAGAAAAGCAAGGGAAGCAGGGGAGGAAAATATGGTCACACGTTATTATGTTTGTGACTGGACAGGGTTATGTGTGTTTGGATGATTAAGAGACCCAGTGGAGAGGGAGATGGTGAGCACTCGGGAAAGAAACAGGAAACAAGTTTTGTTTTCCTTAAACCAATCTCAAAAAAAAAAAAAAAAACAAAAAAACCAATCTCAAGGGGATGGTATAGAGACCAATTTGGATAATGTATACACATTACTTCGCATCACGTCTGACATATTAACAAATTGTTATTACGAGAGCTTTGGAATTTTGGTATGTGTGATGTACATCCAAAGAAATTTCTGTGTGTGTGTGTGACTTTTTTGTTGATATTTACATTTTATTGATGTTTACATTTTCCCATCTCTTATCATTTAACAGATTGTCATGGAAACATTAAAATTAATGTGTTTTCACATTTCTTTAAAATGTTTTAAATGTCTAGAAAGAATTTAGAATTGCAGATAATTATATGCATGTGTTGAAATATATTAAACTACACCTAAACTCAAACTCGTAGTGGAGTACGTTTATGGACTTAAGTTTAATGGTGAGAGTATTCACTGGGATAAAGAGAGAAAAATGGCCAGGGTGAGGGAGAGGGGATGAATGGGATGAGAGGGAGTAAAAGACGAAGGAATGTGTTTAAATCAAATGTTTATTCAGGTCACTGTTGTTATTTTTATTTCCAGTTATATTGTCTCCTACCAAAAAGTAGCTTTTACTGTTTCTCCAAAGCCTTCCCATTTACTTTTCTCTTTGAATTGGCTCGAAAAATTGAGTCCAAGAATGCAATGTTAAAATTGGGCTTTTTATTTCTTTTAACAGAACTGTTCATTACGAAGGTGGTGCTGTATCTGTTCACGCACGTTCCCTGTGGAGACTAGAGACGCTAAGAGTTGCGTAAGTAGAACTTCTAAATACAGCCTGACGCTCCGGGTACAAAGTACCTCGAGTGCTCTTGTGCTAACAACCAGCAAGCAAATGAAACCCTGAGAAAGTGGAGAGTCTCTCCTCTTTTACCTTCCGCCTTTATTTATCTTTCACTAGCCTACATTCACCAGGTAGTAAGCACCAATTTTATACCATCTGCTTTTGCGTTTAGCCTCATTTGTTTTTATAATATTGTCTTGTCCCAGTCTGTGCATCTCCTGGCAGGAAGAGCTCCCAGAGCAGAGTGATGTAAGGTTTGGAGACAGGACAAGTTGTTTGCAACCCTGTCGCACATTTCAGGTCTGGGTTTAACCTTGTAAAGTCACATGTAAAACAGTGGAAACTTGAACCTGAGTGAGATGTGACAGCCATAACTGGCAGTCACTATCTTTACTTACAAATAGCTTGATAGCTGAGTGAGAAATGTGGATTGCAAACAAGTCACTGTGTATTCATTATAGAAACAATGACCTTTTTTTTTTTCTGGTGACTTCAAAAAGCTGTCCAGAGATTGACTTTTAGTTCCTTTATGTAAATGCAATACTGATGGTAAAGGTGTCATTTTGAACTATTTTAAATAGAATTTAAATATCAGTTAAATTAAAAATAAAATGTTGGATGTTTTAGTCCTTTACCTAAAAATCAGTAAGTTTTCAATGTCTGTTCCCTGTTATATGACACTTTAAAAAATTATTGATTTAGGGTAACAGACTTCATGGATGGCTGTAGGGAACTATCTTATTATGGAATAAGCTGTCTTTGTCAACCTGATATTTTGAGATTAATGCTTATCTAATGATGATTAAAATGGTTCAGTGGTCTTCAGTTTTTTGTCTTTTTGTTTTGCTTGCATATCCCATACAATGATTTTGAAAAACTTTGTATTTCTTTGATCATTTTTAGGCTTGACACAGAAATTTTTTCATTATCAGTTTAAATAGATGCATAGAATATAACTTACAGTGTATTATAAGTAGTGACATTTTAAGATAAAATGGTTACACCACTCTTATAAAAGTATCCCATTGTCTCTAAGTTCTGCTGTGATTTAATACCCATCTTTGTTTATTTAAAAATACTTGAACATGGTCTCTTTAACAGTGAAAAAATTATATGTTACTCATCTTTCTCACTGAAATCATATTTCCTTTACTTTCCCATGACAGAATAGTACCCCAATTGGAATTTTTTTATGATTGAAAGACTTTTCTGCTCACTGTGTCATACTCCTATTCAACAAAAAAAAATGCATGTAAATTAAATTTATCTTTTATATTTTCTGTGGTTATAAGTCTGTGACTTTAAAAAAGTGCTTCTATATTAACCCCATTAATTCTTAATTAATTGATGATATTAAATTTCTTCTGTATAAAGTCATAGTTGATCGAATGCACTGAAATATTAAAACTTTTGATAAACATTGAACTTAAAAGTAAAATTTTATGGGAAGTGCACCTCTTAATGTGATGGACAAAGAAGAGATGACAAAGGAAAGGGAAGAAAAGTCATAGCTTTTGTGCTTCATAAGTTATTCAGAGAATTTAGGGAAAAGAATTTCAAATATATACATGTATTTTTATAATTTGCCTTGTGTATTATAAAAATGACAGCTTAATCAGAGAAATGAAATAGTCCAAAAAAGTGAAATTTAGAGAAGTTTTGTTGCCTTTAAAAAACAGACTCCAGATGTGTTTTCACATTTATAGATCTACCTACCCTTCACAATTGTATGCTTAAAGAAATGATTTTTTGTTTTTTTTTTTTTTTTGAGGAAACCAGGACCTAAATCTGTCTCAATTTATAGGTTTAAGAAAAAAAAGGATGAGAGCTCCTGAAAGCCCAACAGGAGTTCCTTTTTATTGTCAACAATGTTGTTGATGAACTGCAATTACATAAATCCCATTATTCAGCACGTGTTTCTATCCCGTGGTCTTAATTCTGTTCCCCTGCTGTTGACTAATGTTTGAAGTTTGAAAGGGGGAAGTTTGGAGTTTGTTTTAACTTTGAATTTGGTTGACTGATATATAGAAAGGGCCTGGGCCTTCTTCAGATACTGGAGATGAAAGGGGGTACTTTATCACCGTGTGTTTGTAGCTGTGCCTCTCAGAATCCAGATGACAGCAAGGGGGCTTGACAGCCAAGGCAGATCAGGGACTTTTTCAGCCATTTAAAAAATTAAAGAGAGGTGTTTTGATTCTACTCTATGACCCTTGATGTATATCTACAGTAGGAAAGCAGGAGGTTCATATGTAAGAGATGTAATTATTTAAAAAAAAAATTTTTTTTAGATTTTGTTGCATCTTTGACCTACTTTGGCCTCACTGTAAATTTACAAATTAGATTGCATTTAATTTGCATGTTATTATATGCAATGGCCACATAATTAATTTTTCTTTTTACTTGGGAAGTAATAGTCAAAGATCCTGCTTATGTTTATGACAGAACTTTATTTCCAAAGGTCAATGTTTGTATTATAATCTTTGAGATACCATATGTTTTTTTTCCCTCCAGTGAGGCCCCAAACTATGTATTTGTTATAATTTATATAGTCCAGTAATTATATATTTTATATTGCTTACTTATATAACATTAGTGTTGTCAAAAGTTTTTCAGTATTATGAACATTTTAACAAGGTAAGTTTTAATTTGGGGAGTCAAATGTAATAGAAAACACATTCCTGTATTGTAGCCCAGTACAAAGTTGTCAGAACACTGTAAGTAGGATATATGTTTGTTTCTGTAATGGGCATGATCACTGCAATTATAAATATGCATTTTGTATTTTAAGTAAAATTCCACTTTCTTATGTGTTACGAATTTTAAAAAAATTAACATACCATGACAGGTGACCAAATGCTCCTCATTTCTTTGAGATAATTACAAGTAAATATAGATAATACATATGGAACAGTTTTCTAATAACATAGGAAGCTGCTTTATATAACTTCTTTACTATAACTATTTTCAGTTTTTACTGAAATATTATTTTCTTGCCCTTGATTCTCCTGGGCTTTTCCTCTTTTCTTCTGGACCTGTGAGCTAAAGAAAATGTGTTTAGACTTCACAAAGTTTGGCTGACGATTGGCCAGATTCATTCCATTTCTAACAGTGGCTTGAGAGGAGTGCTTATGTATATGAGCCCTATTAAATAGATTTGAACATGGTATCCAGAATACCATATAGAAATTCTGGTAAAAAGTAGACACTATTACCAGACTAGAAATGCTTTAACATGCTGTTGTCGGTAAATGAACTTTAATTTCATTTTTAAGACAATACCGTGTTATTATCAGGGTTTATTGGTACATGATTGTTAATTTAGTAGGAGGACTTTTCCAAAGTAATTGTCTTTATAAACATATCCATGTAAAAATGAACTTATTACAATATCATTCTACTGTTAATTTTCCAGGCTAATAGTTCAGGTCAAAAATCCAGGTTGGGAAAACAGCATAAAATTGACTTATAGTTCACTAAGATTGGTGAATTCTTTTTAAAGTGTTCTTGATTTGTAGAATATAAAAGTTTAGAATGATTCTTTTATTAAATTATAAAAGTTATAATTAAATTATTAAAAATATAAAAGTTTAGAATGATTCTTTTATTAAATTCTTTTAATAAAAGAATAAAATTCTTTTATTAATAAGAATGATTCTTCTTATTAAAACTGGTTTATTAATTAATAAAGTCATATTGAAATCCTCCATACCTTTACTTTTTATTTATTTGATTCCTTACATAGTGGTAAAGCTTCCACTATAATTGTCTTTTAAAAAATTATCCTTGTGTTTCTTTTGTTTCATTTTCTGTTTGCCATTGACATGTGAAGCTTCATAACATAGTACATTCTTTTTAGAGTATATCTTTCTCATTATAAAACACCCGACAGTGTCCCCTTTATACTTTTTTGCCTTGAATTCTAATTTCTCTACTATCAACTTTACCATCACTATTTTCTTTTGATTTTGTATGCATGGTCAATCCTTTTTATTTGTATTTTTTAAATTTGATTTTACATCATTGATAAGAGGCTGTCCTCGTTTTGCACACTAGCATGATAACTGAAAGTCACCATTATCAGAACCTTGTTTCCACTCTGTACTGTAGTAAAGGGCAAGGCTCTGATAATGACGGCTTTCAGTTAACACAGTACTGTGCAAAGCAAGGATGCTCTGTATCTTAATTTTTCTTTTCTACCCTATCTGAAAGTCATTATTTTTAAAAGCAGACTTTAATGATCACAGCTTTGCTTTTTATCTTTTTTCTGCAATCTTAGTTTATATTTTCTCTGTGTTGCATTCAATTTTGCTTTCCCGTTTTTCCTCTTGACTCTATTAGAATTTATATTCTTGGTTTGTCTTTCTTGTTCATTGGTTTCTAATGACATAATTGTTCCACATTATTAAAATTTAAAGCATAGGAAGAGGTTTCTTTTTTCAGATAAATACGTACTTCAGTTTATATATATGAGTTCCAGTTTATCATAATTAGGCATTGACTCTGATATCACTAGTTTTCAAGTCTGTGCAAATCTAAAAATAACTAGTAAATGCTAAGGTATCATTTAAACTCATAGTGTCTGTATCTGTGACTAGCGATTAGAGGTTAACCTGGAACACAAGTTCTTGGTCATCTTTGCATGGGGTAGTGTTTGGTGTGGATGGTATTACATTTAATGTCGGAAGATCTTGAGTTAAACTTTGCTTCTACTTACTGTTAGCTCTATGACATGGAATATTACCTAATCATTCTGAATAACCATTTTGTTATTTGTGATACGAAATTAATAACACCAACATCATAAGGTTTGGGGGATCATTAAAGAAGACAGTGTATGCAGAGCACCTTTGTTCATTGTCTGACACATACATTTTAATTGCTGTTTCTCCTGTCATTGTGTTTGCTATTGGATCAAGTCTTAACTGTTTTTGCTAGGTGGAGTGGAAGCCACATAAGATGGGGCCAGCCTTTCCGACTACGCCATGTCACAACAGGAAAATACTTGAGCCTCATGGAAGACAAAAGCCTTCTACTCATGGACAAAGAAAAAGCTGATGTCAAATCAACAGCATTTACCTTCCGATCTTCCAAGGTAAGACAGAAATGTATAATTTTCGATTTCCTTTAAGTACATCCCTACTGCATTTCCTTTGATGTTAGAAATGCAAAAAGAAATGATGTATGTTTTACATGTATTTCCAAATCCCCATTTTCTCTTCGATGCCTTCCTCTTCAGTAAAGCCTATTTCCTAAACCACTAACACCTTCCCAGGTGTTGCACCTGGCTTATAGTTCTTTGGTTATTTACGTGTAGCACATCCATCCAGCCCCTTTTAGTTTTCTTAGGTGTTGACAGTGCAGTAAGCACAGACCTTGTGCTGCTGTTGTATAGCAATGTGATGGGCACACCAGAGCGTTCACACAGATGCTCTTATATACAGACCTTTCTTCTTACGTTCTTGAATCATTTGTAAGAACAGAACCTCTAAGAGAATACTTAATATCTTTCATGAGAATCCCTCTGAACTAGATGATGAGTAGAATATAAAAAAAAAAATGCACATCAAAGTCAAGTTGGAATGCTGGTGCTGTAGCACAGCTAGGCCCACGCAGTACCTCATGAAAGATTCGTCACTCACCAACCCCGCAGTGCGATGGATTGCTAACCATGCCTCAGGAAAACAGTAGATGTCCTGAATAGTGAAGTATCTCAGGGACAGTTGAAAATCACTTGTTCATTTGCCACATTCCAAGCATCGATTATATGCATTTTTGTGATAATTGTATATTTCTGTCCTTCATTAAATGAAGAATGTGAAACTTGGGCATCATGATAGGAATGGTATTAACTTACTGGTTAGCTTTTTTTGTCTCAGAGATGCAAAACTTTACACCCCTGTTACAGATAAAGGTAAGTTTGAGCAAGACCAGAAGTAACTAAAAAGACGGCAGCCTCTGTTTACATCCCTAGTGCCTCGCTCTCAGTTTTCTTGCTTTGGAGGACATGGAATGGTAGAAGATGCTTCTGATTTGATGTATTCTCCCGAGATCTCCTGGAAAGACAGCCAGTGTAGGTCCCCATCCTTTATGGTGAAAACAGACGAAGCTGGTCAACTCCAGTGGATAATCTGAGACAGGATTGGCATCTATAATTTGTTGTAGGGACCTATAGTGGGGCTCTGGAGAGGGTACCTGGGTGGACCTCAGGTGGACGGTTAGTTGCTCCTTGTGTCTGTAGCTGGAAAGCACAGTTGATCACACTGTGAACAAACTTGACGCTGATGGGCTTCTTCCTCAAGACTTTAACCAGGGTGGTGGGAATTTGCTAGTTTGTCCACTGATAACACCTCAGTCCAGAAAGAAGAAAAAATTCAACCCACCAAAGACGCATCAGTTATCTGATGGTGGAAGCCCTTTTCAAGTAAAAAAAGGTAGCGTAAAATGACATACAGCTTAATGGTAGGAAATCAGAAAAGTGAAAAGAAATGCACGACATCCCAGCAAAATATAATCTACCAAAATAAAATCCCAAAGAAGTAGAAAAAGCTGAACAGCCATATCACAATGAAAGATGTTAGAAAAAATTTCAATATATGGCATTTAAAAAGGAAAAATACATCTAACAAAAACTGGAGGAGAAAGAGGAAAAATGAAAGGTGCTCTGATTGCTTCCAGTGAAGCAGTGAAAAGTCAAATAATATTTTCTTAAAACTCCAAAATCAAGTAACAAATAAGATATCAGTAAAAAGCCAAACACTAAACAATATTTTTATTGTAGTAAAATTTACTAAAGTAAGGTGGTGGAAGAGAAGGGAGGTTTGTGAAAGAAGGGAAGTGGACATTTATTCACCCAGGAATATTTAAGGGCTGACCTGACCTTGACTCGGAGCTGGGAACATGCTGACAGTGCGTGCTCTCCTAAAGCTTGTTGACAGCACTGGGAAGCAGGGCCCTTTCTTCCCTAATTTCTTGGCCTTTTAAAGATGATAATTGCTACCATTCTCTGTTTCTTGTAAGTCTGCCAATGAGCTGAATATTCTCCGTAACTGATCTCTCTGAGAATCAGCATCCCCATTTTACAGATGGAAAAACTAAAGGCAGGAGAGATGAGCCACTTGTCCATGTCACTTGGCTGAGCACGTAAGAAGATCCAGTGAACATGAGGTTACCTCTGCTCCAAACCACTAGCCAGGGTGGGTTTCAGTAACCAGGCCTGACTTCCAGGCCTGGAACCCTGGACTGGCTAGGCATTTATTCACCCCCAGGCTGTCAGGGCTGCCCCAGGGGCCTGGAGGTACACCAGGGCCTCCCGGGCAGGTGCCTGACAATATTGTCTAACTGTGGTCTCCCTAGTTCCTGCTGTTGCTGGAGAAATCTGAATACTGAGTTCATCTTTCTCTTTTCATTATTTCTGTAACAATCATATTCCCATGGTCTCCAAAAATCCTATTTTGCTATAGAAAGATGAATACATGATCTTTCTCTTTTCACTCTTTGACAATCCTAATTCTCCAGGAGGTAAATGGATGCCTCTAGCAAAATGGGCTAGATTATTCCAATGGAAATGTAAGTGCAAAAGAGACAAGTATGAACATATTTCAAAAATTTCTTTCTTGCATACATGCAGCCACTGATCTAGCAGTCTTCTATATAAATGTATTTTTAATAAGAGGAGTTTTCTTACAGAAATAAAATTAAACTGTGCACATTATCATTCTTTGTCATGGCAAAAAAATTGGTAGACTCAAATGTTTAACGAATAGACTTGATAGCTAAGTGGTATTAGCTATCAGAATATATTGATCTGGAAAGATACCCATCATAGTATTGTTGAGTGAAGAAAAAAAATTGTAATGCAATTTAAAAATCTTATTATTTTTTTACTTAAGAAAAAGATCCATGTGTGTGTGTTTATATATGATTATATATTAGATGTGGAAGAATCTACACCAATCTTTTAACTTTGGCTGCTTTAGAAAGATGAAAATGGGGGTGGGGGGTGGGAGTTTGGGATTAGCAGATGCAAACTATTATATAGAGAATGGATAAACAACAAGGTCCTACTGTATAGCACAGGGAACTATATTCAATATCCTGTGATAAACCGTAATGGAAAAGAACATGAAAAAGAATGTGTGTGTGTGTGTGTGTGTGTATGTATAACTGAATCATTTTGCTATACAGCAGAAATTAACAACATTGTAAATCAACTATACTTCAATAAAATATAAAAAAATAAAATAAAACTAATAAAAAGAAAGATCAAAATGGAAGGTGTATGAGAGTATGAGTGCAAGGGGAAAGCATTTTCTTTAACTTTAAAAAAAAATCTGGATTATTTTGCCTATTATTATAACCATTTTTCCTTTGTAACAAAAAAATCAGTTAAAAAATTCATCCATTGTACTGATATACTTGGACATAAGTTTTGTGCACAGTTTATATTTATTTCTTTAGGGCTAGACCTAGAAACAGAAATACTGACTCAAAAGCTATGAACATTTTCAAAATCTCTTGATAACGGTTCTCACCCAAAGCAATAGTTTTTGAAACATTTCCCCCCAAATATCTCTGCTTATGTTCTGTCAGTATTAGAGTATAGTTTGCATTTGAAGAATTTTTACTGACCAGCTCCTTCTGTGGCCTCTGCTCAGAGGTTCTGTTTCTGGCTTTTGGTGATTGTGTAATGTCATAGGTTACACTGAAAGTACAGAGACCTAGGATTCCAACATTGCCTTTTTTTAAAAAATAAATGTATTTATTTTTGGCTTCGTTGGGTCTTCGTTGCTGTGTGAAGTCTTTCTCTAGTTGCATTGAGCGGGGGCTACTCTTCGTTGTGGTGCGCGGCCTTCTCACTGCAGTGGCTTCTCTTGTTGCGGAGCATGGGCTCTAGGCACGAGGGCTTCAGTAGCTGTGGAGCACAGGCTCAGTAGTTGTGGTGCACGGGCTTAGTTGCTCCGTGGCATGTGGGATCTTCCCGGACCAGGGCTCGAACCCGTGTCCCCTGCATTGGCAGGAGGTTTCTTAACCACTGCGCCACCAGGGAAGCTCTCCAACATTGCCTTTTAATGAACTGTTTGGTTTCTCTAAAACTAGTCTACATGGACCTCACGTTTATGGAACCACTGTAATACACAGCTTGTTAATAACCCACTGTCAGTTACCCCTATGATAATTGTATATAACATGGTTGAGAGTCGTGAAGGTGGAAGTGAAATCCAGGAAAACATTTTATTTTTATTTTTTATTTTCTTTAATTTATTTTATTGAAGTATAGTTGATCCCTTCCCCACCCGCTCCCCCTTGGCAACCACAAGTCTGTTCTCTATGTCTGCAAGTCTGTTTCTGTTTCGTAAATAAGTTAATTTGTGTCAGATTTTAGATTCCATATATAAGTGATATCATATAGTATTTGTCTTTCTCCTTCTGACTTACTTCACTTAGTATGATAATCTCTATGTCCATCCATGTTGCTGCAAATAGCATGTATTCTTTTTTATGGCTGAGTAGTATTCCATTGTATATATGTACCACATCCTCTTTATCCATTCATCTGTTGATGGACATTTAGGTTGCTTCCATGTCTTGACTATTGTGAATATTACTACTGTGAACATAGGGGTGCATGTATTTTTCTGAATTACAGTTTTTTCTGGATATATGCCCAGGAGTGGGAGTGCTGGATCATGACAACTATATGTTTAGTTTTTGGAGGGCATCTTAATTTTAAAATCAAAGAATTTTCATTTTAAAATCACTGACAGAGTAGGTAATAAAGTGTTTCCTATGAAGTCAAGATAGTAACTCTATACTTTCTTTCTAAAATTACTTTTTCATTATATGTAATGTATAGTCGTTTTAGAGGATTTTAAAAGGGAATACTGCAAAAATGAGGTAAGGGGAAAATTAAAATCATGTACCATCCATCACTCAGAAACAACTGTATTGTGTGTGTATTTCAGTTTTTAACAAATATATACATATTTTGATACTAATAGGGCTAATTATTAAAATTAAAAATTATGAAAAGTACAATTACATAATAAAAAAGCATAGAACTAACTAAACAAGAATAAAAGTGCAGTCCTTAATTATAGATGAAATTGTATGTTTTAAAAATAAAATAGTTTTTATACTGTCAACATTTTGGAGAAGATAGTATAGCTAAACAGTTTCTTTCATCCTTTTGTTAATCATCACATTTGGTCATGGCCCCTGGTCTTTGAAATAAATAATCAGATTTACATAAAGGTGTATTTGATTCTTTTTTTTTTCCCTTAGTGCCACTGACAAGTTGAAAATGCTTGCCATATCTTTATGTATCTTTGCTATACTGTTTCCAGTGAAAATAATGAGTACTTATATTTCTGGAAGGCAAAGACTTGTGTGTGTAAGATATTTCTTCAATTTTGGTATATTTTGAGTATACAATTAATAAATGACTATTGATTGACATAATTACCGTGTTGCAAATCAAGTTCTCATTACTGATGAAAAATTTAACTTTTAAAATTGGGATTGACATATTAGTGTATAATATGTATAAAATGGATAACTAATAAGAACCTGCTGTATACAAAAATAAATAAAATAAAATTCAAAAATTCAACCTAAAAAAAGTCAAACTCAAAAAAAAAAAGAACCCTTACATTTACAGTAGCATTCCCTTACCTATGATTGTGTGAGACTGTTTTGAAAATATATTCTTGAAACATACCTTTTTTTTTTTTTTACAAATCATTAAGATCATTCTTACTTAAAATTATGAGAATGGCTTTAAAAACCTGTTCTACTAGGTAATATAAGGAGCAATTGTTTTGATTGTCATTGGGATATCTTTGCACTAACGTGAACACTCACTAGCCAATCTCATCTCAAATTCAGGATTTGCAGAATAATCAACAGTTGTTGATGACTGTATATATTCAGAATAAACAGAATAAAGTGGAAGACAGTTTATAAGATCACTGATGTTGGTCCTCTTTTTTCCCCTAGCTTTATTGTGATATAATTGACATTTAAAAATGTATGAAATTAAGGTGTACTATGTGATGATTTGATGCACATATATATTGCAAAATGCTTATGCTGGTCTTTTCTTGAAGAAAACATTTTATATCATGAAGAATTCGATTCATGCAGATTTTCTTAGACCTATTCTTCACTTTCTCTACTCCTAGAATTTTTAACCATTACGTTAGTGTGTTGAAATGTCAGTTTTCATCATAAGGTAGGTCTTGCCAATCACCCACGTATTATACTACCCCCAAAATGTCATTTTTTTAAACTTAAAATGCCCTAAAAATATTCCTCTGTGGGTGACTTCCTCCAGTTTTTTTCCCTCTCACGCCCCATGAATAGAAACTTTTTGCTGCTGAAATGATGGAATACCAACCTCAAATAAGACTGCCAATGAGATTACAAGGATTATGGAGCACATGACAAAAATAGAAAGAACAAAATATTTTTAGGACATAGTTTTAGTATGTTGTTTTACTTGAGATTTTTATTCTTGGCTCAAAAAATGTTTAAGATACAAGTTAGGGAGACTAAGAGGTAAAAACTTACAGTTACAAATAAATAAGTCACGGGGATGATATGTGCAGCATGGGGAATATAGCTAATAATATTGTAGTATCTTTGGTGACAGATGGTAGCTAGACATCATGGTGACGATTTTGTAATGTATAGCAATATTGAATCACTGTGTTGTATACCTGGAGCTAACATAGTGTTGTAGGCCAATTATACTTCAATTTTTTAGAAAATGGAGATACTGGGAGGAAATGCATCAAGATGCTAATGATGGGTATCTCTGGGAGGGATGGGCTATGGGTGATCATTAATTTTTACTTTATACTTTTAGGTATCTTTCGTTGTCTGCAGTGAACATGTATTGCTTGTAAAATTAGAAAGCCATGAGTGTCCTTAAAAATGAAAAAAAAAAACCAACAAAAAACAAAAATGAAAAAAAGATGAGGTGTATGGGTCAGAGTTTAACGAGAGGTAGAGCCAGCATGGGATACATGCACATGAAGGGATGTGTTACATGGACCCGCTTTCTGAGCTTATGAAGCTGGCCGAGTAAGCCTGGAGTCCATAGTGCAAGTGGCCTGGAAAGGAAGATTGTAAGCAGAATGGAACCCATGGGATGCACTGTTTGTAGTCGCTGAGCTCAGGGAAAGCCTAAACCCTCCTTAAAGACCTCACCTGATTAAGTATGACTCACCCAGGAGAACCTCCCATTTTATTTGCTCAAAGTCAATTGAATAGGGACCTTAATTACATCTCCAAGATCTTTTCACCTTTGCCATATAACATAACCTCATTGCAGGAGTGATGTCCCAACATATTCGTTGGCTCTGCCCACACTCCAGAGGAGGGAAGTTTAGTACAAGATATGAGAGGGCTTCACCTAAGGCTCTGTGACCTTGTTTCACTGCCCCATGGAAGCCCCTCAAAGACCCTCCATTACTGAATCAGGTCCAGCTGCTCGCTGCTTACAAAATCGATACTCACAAATGCTGATAGAAAGGAAACTTGCCTTTAATCAGAATGCTGACAGTCTGGGGAGATGGTGGACTCAGTGTCCCCCAAAAACTACCTCTGAAGATTCTGCTCAACCATGGAAGCCTTTAAAGGGAAACAGGGAAGTCATCTCAGTGAATCATTGAGATAGGGGGTCAGAGTCGTCGCCATGCCCCACTGCGTGCAGGCGTGTGTGCAGGCTTGTTGATTCCTCGTGGTCTTTCTTGGGATACTGTCTTGTTCACACAGTTTGTTGGCGAGATTACTGACGTGGAAGCTAGGGAAGAGATCTGGTCATCTGTTAATTACTTATTCTTCATTTCTACTTCTTTGATCTATGGAAAGAACCAACGGATTAGGCAAGGTATTGTGTGGTCAAACGATGTGAAAGGGGTGCTAGGGCCGGAGATGAGTAGAGCATGGGGGGTACCTGGTGTAAGGTTAGTGACAAGACAGAGGGGCCCCCTGTAGAGAGCTCTTTCCTGCAAAGAGCTTTTCCCTGGCAAAAGCTGCTGGCACCTTCCAATACAAGAAAAGTTTTAAAGCCCTTCTGGCCACAAACTCACCCACCTGAGTGTCTCCTCATGAGGTTTCTGAACACCAGGGCTAAAGCAAGCTGTCTATTTTTTTTTGCAGCTCTGCCCTGGATGGGCTAAGCTTGGCCTGGTCTGTCAATCCCAGCAATTTCTCTGACCCTGTAGCATTTTTAGACTCATATTTCACAGTGACCAACTATTCTGTGCCAAAATGTGGCCCCATAAAGAAGCAAATAAATAAAAATGTTTTGACCTTTTAACTCTCCTGACTTCAGCCATTATTTGTCTTAAGGAGAACTGGCTATTACCCAAAGAAACACTCCATCATCTAAGGATAAAGGCCTTTGTTTTCTTCCTATCAGCCACTTGACAGAACAACTTGGAGACATTGAAGGAAGATTTCAATGAATGCTAGAAGACTCTTTGAACCACCTTGTCCATATAATAAAAACATAATCCTATGGGACTAGTTTAAATTTCTTCATGAGTCTACTTTATCCAACGCGTGTGTATCATTTAACGAAGACAGTTGTTCAGAAGTAGTTTTGACTTAGTCATGAGCCAGTTTGGTGTACCCAGTGCCAAAATATCACTTATTATTTTTCAGGCTGATCTTTTTTACTTCTGGAAGCATTTTGATGCTCAGTTGAAAATTAGATTTGCCAAGCATTCGTGAGTAGGATTGTTTGAAGGCTAGGATTGGGAGTAGTTTTGTGTTTTGTTTTGTTTTTTTCTCTGAAGAGTGACTGTGGTTTTGGCAGGCAGTAAACCTTGCTCGAGTGAAACTCTGGTTTCTTTCTCTCTTTGGCAGTAGGCTGTTGCTTGTACTACTTATTTGTGCTCAGTTATTTCGGTTCCTAGCTGCTGCCATTAACTGGGCCTCCCCTGAGCATGCATAGTATAGTGGTCAGCAATTTTTTTTTAATTTTATTTATTTTTGGCTGCATTGGATCTTCGTTGCTGCACGCAGGCTTTCTCTAGTTGCGGCGATCGGGGGCTACTCTTCCTTGTAGTGCACAGGCTTCTCGTTGCGGTGGCTTCTCGTTGCAGAGGCTTCTTGTTGCGGAGCACGAGCTCTAGGCGCTCAGGCTTCAGTAGTTGCAGCACGCGGGCTCTAGAGTGCACGCTCGGTAGCTGCGGCGCACGGGCTTAGTTACTCCTCAGCATGTGGAATCTTCCCGGACCAGGGCTCGAACCCGTGTCCCGTGCATTGGCAGACGGATACTTAACCACTGCACCACCAGGGAAGTCCCTGGGGCAAATTTTATAAACAGATTTTGTGGCTAATTTTCTTATCCAGGATTTAGCTTATCTAATTTTCTGTCTGCCTGTGAGCCCCAAACTGTGTCCTCTGATGCCTCAAGTATCAATAGGGCAGCAGCTTTTTTCTGCCTGAGTTCCAGGCAGATTGGGCGGGCCATGCCCCAAGGCAAAGGCTGCTTTTTACAAATCACTTGGGTACCCTGTCTTTGGAGAGAAGTCTGCTGTTCACTTTCTCTCTGCTTTTGGTCCCTCTTAAGTGCCTTCCAGTAGATTCTGAAAAATATTTTTTCCAAATTTTCTGTTATCTGTGGGAGGATTAGCCCAACTAAACCACGCCGTCATTTCCCAAAGCCAGAATAACTCAAAAGAAAAATAAATCTAGATGATTTATAAAATAAATCAAAGAGATGCTGAAACTAAAGGCCACTAATTTAGATGTAGGGTAGCTAATATAGGGTTTTAGGAAGATTACTATTCGCCTAAGCTGGACACTTTATTTCTAGTAATACAGACTAATTATCTGTTAGAAGCTTCTACCTGCTGTCATGTTTTCTTGACTTGGTGGTTGGTCACAGCATCTAGATGATTTTCACCTGAATTTCTCCTAAGCCTGAGCTACAGAAAATGATAGGAAATAAAAGAGGGAAAGAGCATGACTGGCCTTTATTCGTGTTTCTTCAGCAAATAATCACACTTCTTTTGTTCTTCTCTAATGTCATTTTAGCAGCTCTTCCCTGAGTTGAGGATCAGAGTAGTTATGAAAACCTGGTCATCATGAAGTTTCACAATTAAAATTTCTAATCCAGAGAGAGATGTGAACTACTTCAGTAAAAAGCAAACACAGCATACCTTTGCACTTAGTAACTGAGGCTTCTCAGAGCACAGTCCACAAGCCTATAAATAGACTACATACTCATTTCCTGGGATAAAAGACAAACAGTAAGAATGTTTCAGGCCCCTTGTTTTATTTTGAGGAGATAATTGCATTGTTCTATATTTTCCCTAGAATTTAATTTTCCTATTTATAGGGTTGGTATAAGTAGATTAGTAGTTTGTCTGGTTTGATAGAATGAAATTGGCATGGTTTGGTATCTGTTTTATTGCAGATTCTTAGAATAGTGTTTCAAGTTATTTGCTTCATGGTCAAATCAGCTTAACTCATAATTGCATTTACTTTCTTATATGACCTTGACCCTTTTTGCATTAAGAATTGCAACTCATTTCAATTTTAATTTTCAATTGTTGGCAGAGTGTCCGTAATTATTTTGGAGTTGCTAACTATTAGTATGGTGCAGTAATACCATGAGAAATAAAAAATCTGTTTTACTTGAATTGTTCCTTTTTGTGTAACAGACATAAAATTTATTCCAACCTAATCTTCAAAAACATTTGTGTAACTGGTACACGACAGTCAAATAGCCAAAGAAATAGACAAAACTTAGTAAATTTAACAAGGAGAAGAATAAGAAACCACAGAAGGAGGTATTGTAACCAAAAGAACATTAGGTTTTTTTTTTTTTTTGCTGTTATTTTAAGAACTCTACAGAAATTCAAGACATAATGAGTTCTTAAAGATCAGAATGAAGCATGGAGGGAAAACTGAAGGAAGAAGCATTAAAATAAATGGGGATTTAGGGGCTTCCCTGGCGGCGCAATGGTTAAGAATCCGCCTGCCAATGCAGGGGACACGGGTTCGAGCCCTGGTCTGCGAAGACCCCACAAGCCGCAGAGCAGCTAAGCCCGTGCACCACAACTACTGAGCCTGCACTCTAGAGCCTGTGAGCCACAACTACTGAGCCCACGTGCCACAACTGCCGAGGCTCGTGCGCCTAGAGCCCGTGCTCTGCAACAAGAGAAGCCACCGCAATGAGAAGCCTGTGCACCGCAAGGAAGAGTAGCCCTTGCTCTCCACAACTAGAGAAAGCGCACACACAGCAACGAAGACCCAACACAGCCAAAAATAAATAAATAATTTTATAAAAAATAAATAGGGATTTAAAAGAAACATTTAGTTGGTATCAGAGGACTGATTGCTTCTTCATAGCATAGGGAGCTTAGCATGGCAGCCCTTTAGGAGTGAATACCTCTGTGGTCCGAGTTAGAAACTGCGAGTAGTTGAAACTGAATTATAGCCTTGATTAGTTTGCAAGAAATCATCATTATGTCTAACATCCTTATTAAGAAGGAAATCGTCATCACCATTATCAATACCATTTTCATGGTCAAAATCATTAGAATTTACTGAAGTGTTTATTTTATCTCAGGCACTGTGCTGAGGACTTTGCATTCATTATCTCATGTTTTCCGATACTCTGGGGGAGAGTCTCTTGTTAGCTGTATTTACAGATGAGAAAACGGAGGCTTAAAACGTTTAATTAACTTATCCTAAGGTCACAGACGGAATAAGTGGCAGAGATTGGACTCAAAATTGACTTTTCTGTCCCTCAATCCTATGCTCTAGTCATCAATCACAAAAATAATAATCTGGAAAGAATATGAAGCCTAAATTACTGATTTTAAGATCTCTGGTTTGGAGTTTGCCATGAAGCAATATAAAATTTTGTGTTATGGCCAAAATAATTTTCTGCCAGTATGAATAATTCAGGAATATGTTATTTATCTCTGCAATCTCCTACTTCAGTTTCCAGTAGAGGTTGAACTGCTAGCATGGAACATTGGACCATTATTATTTCAGAGGATGGCAGAGAGTTGCATTTTTCAAAGAACATTATTTACAACAAGGCAAAGTTTTTTCGATATAAACTGTATTTTTAAAATCTTATCTTTTTTTTTCTCTCTCTCTTAGGAAAAATTGGATGTAGGGGTGAGAAAAGAAGTTGATGGCATGGGAACCTCTGAAATAAAATATGGAGACTCAGTATGCTATATACAGCATATCAACACGGGCTTGTGGCTAACTTACCAGTCTGTGGATGTGAAATCTGTGAGAATGGGATCCATACAACGTAAGGTAAGAGTATTTCAAAACAGTATTTATGGCAGTCGTTATTAATGAACGAAAAACACAAATGCACGACAAAAAGAAGCAGCTAACCCTGTCTGCCACCTGCTAATGTTTGTAATTTACATGCTAGAGGTCCAGTCCCACCCTAATAAACTCTGGTTTTTGTAAGTGAACAGCGCTGGCTGTTATATCACTGATTTAAATACTAGGTGAAGAAATACGCTACTCTCTTCTGGATCCTAGCTTGGTCTGCCTAATTCACTGTGTCCTCTGTGATGCTGCTGGGATTGTGTGTACAGTATCTTTTTTACAATGCTCAATAATGCTCATGCGTAGGAATGTTTAGTGTTTGTGAGTTTCGTTTTATTCCCCAAACTCATTTGCAGACGTGCTCATACACTCATCTCTGAGTCCTTCACTGACATCCCATCGCTTACAAGACGACAGTTACGCCTTTTGATAGTATGTGACGCCCTCTCTGACCTGCCTCCCATCTGTCTCTGCCCCATTCTCCTATTCTTTGTCCAGTCTCTGGGTGTCTTCAGGTTCCCCAGCACACCAGCCACTTACAGCACATTCCTTCCAATGCCTCAAAGAAACGTAGCTTTTCCACATCTGCGCCTTTGCACATACCATCTCCTCTGTTTGGAATGCCCTTTTAAATTTCTTTTTTTCCTCCACCCAGTTCCTATCTATCCCCTAGGGGTTAAGTTTAAAGATGATCTTAGATGTTCTTCCTATCTAAGTTCATCTAGTACACCCTCCTTTGCGTTCTCATAATATTTGTATATTATTAAATTTTATATACACTCTCTGTGCTATTTTATTTACTAGGCTACATCTCTCTCTCCCTCTCTAATTTGTGAGCTTCTTTATGGCAAGTACATAGCATTGATACTAGATTGTTCACATTTCATGTTTTTACACCGCCATGTAACAGTACACAGAATCAGATAATGGGATAACTGTTATTTCTATAATAGACCTTGGAAGGGAAGTAGTGGGGAAGAAATGTTTATTTTCAGTAGATTTCCTAATCGTAACATATACACATTCCAGTATGGATTGTTCAAGGTTATTGCTATCTTTGTAGAGTGACCAGTGCTGACATTAGTGGAGTGGGAAGCTAATCCTGCTTTGATGGAGTTGGGCTTAAGTGCATCCCTGTACCACCTTCCTCAGAGCTTCGGATGGAGAGCCTGGGACAGCTCTCCTGCAGACCTGTATAATCGTTATAATATGATTGCTTGTCTTTGGGGTCTTTGATCTAGGCTTATAAATTTAAATGTGTTTGTATTCAGTATTTGTATAGCATTCATTCTGTCCCACGACTGAGCCTCGCTGTTTTTAACTTTTTATCATGGAAATTCAAATATATGCAAAAAGGGTACAATGGACCCTGTGTATCCATGCATCGGTCACCTTCAACATTTTCAGTGCTCTCCACTCATTTCATTTATCCCTCACCCTGTTGTCATTATTATTACTCCACTCTCTTATTCCTTAACCATGGATTAAAGTCAGAGTGGGACTTACATTCTACATCATAGGCTAACAAAGAGCTTGCTTTATAGAAGAATTTGACAGGGGTGTTGAGAAGCTAACCAGTCTTATTTCCATTAGTAAAGTAACATGTGAAACAGACTTTATAGGCCAGAGAAGAGATAATCTAACACAATCTCTACTGTAAATGTATTACTACTTCTAGAACCATCTGTTATATTAAATCTTTATCGAGAGACCTCAGTGTGGTCATGACAGTTGAGGACTTCTCAGTCTAGATCTCCTAATTTTTATACACTTCCCAGTTAGCTAGTATCTTCAAATCATTTTATTTTTCGAGAAAAGCACGTTGGTGGTATATTCGCCAAATCGTTACATATTTGAAACTGACTTTCTGTTGTTGTTTCATATGAATGAAACCTTGGTTAGCCAAAAAAATGTCTGAATCACTTTTCATAGGTTTTATGTATCCCGCTTAGTGTGGGTATTCATGTTTTGCTGCAGAAATATAAATGCATTGATTATGCAGTGATGTACGTACCATACTGGGTGTTCCACATGTACAGTTTATACATTGTATTACATTAAAAAAAAAACCTGAAAACTCTGAATTATGAAATGCATCTGTCACCTAGGATTTTCTAAAATTTATTTTATTGAGGTATAGTTGATTTACAATTTTGTGTTTGTTTCTGGTGTACAGCAAAGTGATTCAGTTATACATATACATACATTTTTCTTTAAGGTTATTGAATATAGTTCCCTGTGCTCTACAGTAGGACCTTGTTGTTTATCCATTCTCTGTATAGTAGTTTGCATCTGCTAACCCCAAACTCCCAATCAATCCCTTCCCCACCCCCTCTCCCCCTTGGCAACCACAAGTCTGTTCTCTATGTCTGTGTCACCAAGGATTTTTAATCAGCACACGTAGGTCTTTTAAAACTGACAGGAGAATTGTGCAGCGTATCTTTGGCCTCCTTTTCTTACAGTTGTAATTTCTTTCTCAGGAGCACAGCTAGTTTCTCTCCTCCAGGTCAGCTGTCTTCCCCTTTGGCATTCCTGTCGTTCTTACCCAGTCTCTGCATTTTGCTTCTCAAATGTGTCCCCCAAATCACTCACTTTGTTTTCTTTGATGCGGTTCTGTTCCTTAATGTCTTTCCATGTCTTTGAAATTTTAGGTTTCTTGTCTTTTTCGTTATCTCACCCAGGTCACTTTTTATCTCAGCTTGCTGTCTTTTCATCTATTCTGGTTGTTCATCCCAGTATGACTTCTTATTGCGAATTTTCACAGAAGTTATGCCTTCTTGCATCCTGTGGACAATTGAAATAGTTTATATATTTAAATAATATCCTGCTATTTCTATTTTATCTGACTTATTAAAAAATTAGCAATGATTGCTAAATTTTATCCGTTGAAGAGAGAAAAAATTCATGTTTTAGTGTCTTTTACTTTGTTGATAAATAGGTTAATAGACATCATGATATTGAAGAATCCTTACATTCATAGACTAAACCCAGTTTGACCTAGTTTATTATTCTTTTGAAATCTTATTAGGTTCTATTTATGTTTCATTTAGAATTTATCTAGAATTATCATATATATTCACTTTATATATGAAATTTATATATTAATTTTTCTTTGTTTATGGGTACTGAAATTTGAATTTCATACAGTTTGCAGGTTTCATGAAATATTCTTTTCTTGGTCTTTTTTCAGCCATTAAAATTGTAGACCATTCATAGCTCACAGGCTATATAAAAATAGGCAGTGGTCGTAGTTCACTGACTAGTCTACCATGAAGAGTATCATTTCTTTGAAGGTTCATTAGAGCTCACTTGTAAAACTGTCTAGTCCTATAATCTTTTAAAAATTGGATCTTAAATTTCCTTTCCAATCTCTGTTTAATAAATTGGTATCCTCAAATTTTCTACTTCGTTGGGCGGATTCCTTTTGATGATTTTTAACTTGCTGGGAAGCCATCCTTGTCCTCTGGAGTAGTCAGTTTTGTTCTTAAATTTAAAAAATTTTTGGCCATTAAGTTCCATATAGCATTGTCTTATTATCATTTTATAATTGTAATGTCTTCTTTTGTATCTTACATTCTTTTCTCTGTGTTTTTTCTTTCTTTCCATTTTATCCTTAGCCTGCTTTGTGAGAGGTTTAACTATTTTATTTATCTTCTCAAAAAATAAACATTTCGTGTTTATTCATCCTTTTCTCGTATTTTATTTGATTTCTGGTTCATTAAATTCTCTTTTTATCTTCATTAATTCCCCTTTTCTATTCAATTTCTTTTTCTTTTTTAAAGTCTTAAAATGAGTAATACGTTCCTTCACTTTAGTCATTTTTTTCTTTGTCAATGAAGGCATTTAAGGCTACAAAATTGACTTTGAATACAGACGTATCTGTCTCATTGATTTTGGTATTAGGAGTTCCTCTTTACATTGCTTTCTAGGTAGTTTATGATTTTAGTTCTAGTTGCTAATTTTAGTTCAGTATACCTGATTAAATGTCCTAGAAACATCTTGCTGTTAGTGTTGAGTGAAGGAAGTTAGGCACAAATGGTTCCATTTACATACAGTACACAAGTGACCTTTGCTGTTGAAAGTCATGAAGGTGGGGAACATTGTGGTGGATGGGGCAGGAAGGGAGCTCCAGGGCAGGTTTTAAGGTGCCATATTATTCTCTTTCTTGATCTGGGTGTTAGTTACGTGGTTTGTTCACTTTGTGAAATTGATTCCGCTGTTCACTTAATATTTTGCACTTATCTCTTCATGTTGTTCTTTCTTAGAATGTTCAAAAAGATAAAGCTAACAAAAGAACTCATAAAATAAAAACACATTTTTTTTAAAGAACTGAGGTGCCTTAGAAGCATTGCTCAGTACTTATTAATGAACCCAGCTATGTTCAGAACTACCGAATAACTGGTATCCCATGTAATGTTTTCCTTTGCTTTGTTCAGAGTTTGCTTAGACTGTGGATGAATCATTGAACATAGATATGTGAAAACATTCTAGTGATTGTTTTTCAAATCAATGTATTTATTGATTGGTTCTTTAAAACAACAACTGATTCATCTTTCAAACAATAGCTGAATAAATATATTGAATGACTAATTTGTACAGGGACCCGTGCATATTATTTTACCTGAACCTGACAGCTTACAGTTCCCTTCACCTGTCTTTTGACTCTATTTACTGTCATGGCTCACCTTTTTGAGTTGCCTACTTCTTAACACCCATTTGGAAAGGAGATATTGGCAGTAATGGTGTTATTTCTGCTTTCGTGCAGGCTATTATGCATCATGAAGGTCACATGGATGACGGCCTAAACTTGTCCAGATCTCAGCATGAAGAATCACGGACAGCGCGTGTCATCCGGAGCACAGTCTTCCTTTTCAATAGATTTATTAGGTACATTGTCCTTTGTTGTGGTGGTGGTTTAATATTTTATTTTAATTTTCTTATCAGATCTACAAGTAAACAATTCTAAAATATACTGTGGTGGTAAATCTCATACAATTTGGCAGTTCTGCAGAGCCCGTTAGAAAATGCTAGTTAGATGATTTTATGTCTTTCTTTGAAATGAATTTTTTAAAAAAGACTGTGGTTTTAAAAATTAGATGTGTAACTTATAATTGATAGCTGTACGTCAGAATTATTCTATGACATATCCCTATGCTAGCCGTTTCACACTGGAGGTAGTACAGCCTACATACTTTGTGAGTTTTGAACTCAAAAAAATGATTCTTGCAATAAGTAACCTTTCCCACCCTAATAATGGAAACAATTGCATATCTACAAAACTAAATCAAACTTGTGTCCAATGTGTTCTCTGGGAACATATACCAATATATACTCTGGTTGGTGATGGGTATTTTGTATCTCTTTAAGCTTACCAATATGATGGGAAAAAGTGATGTATATGTGTATATGTATTTATTTATAGTAGGTACATATTTACTTATAATTATTTTAAAAATTTGCACTTATGTGAGTGTTGTGAAAAATGGGTGTTGACCAATTTTCTTCATTTATTTTTTTCTTTGTGATTTACCCTATTATTTGATAATATTTCTATTAGGCTGTTATGAGCTTTTGTTATGTTAGCGATACTAATTTCCTATAATCATATATAAATTGCAAATATTTTCTCAACTTACTGGTTTGGAAAGATTTTAAAGTGTTTTTTCATCATGGTTTACTCTATAAATCAGCATATGAAAGACCTTTGCCACCCAAGATTATATAAATATTCACTTAATTATTCTCTGCTTCTTTTATAAACCATCCCACTGTGTGTGTGTGCATTTGTGTGCATGCTTTCATGAAATCAAAGAATGTGCACAGCATTCGGCTTCATCATATCCTTAGTATTCATCTCACCTCTCTGCCTCATCTAAACCCTAACCCTTTTTAGAGGGAGTAAGGCTTAGAGATGGGGTAAGCATCAGATTCTTATCATTTTTTATGGTACTTCTTGTAATAAATAAATTTTTGACTTTGAAATTATAACTTATTTTAGGATCAGTTCAACTTAGATTTTTTTCCATCTTGTTCTTTCCATGGTTCTTTCTGACTACAGCCTGATCAGTTCTATAAGGATTGAGGAAAATAATCATAAATCCTTAAAATAGTCTGTTTTCTATGTAATTATATACATCAGTACTGACTTCTTCAACTACAAAAAGACAAATTTTTATTACATTGTGACTTGTGTGGTATTTTCAGAGGCACTATGGAGATTCCATTTGGCAAGCAAGAGCTAAATTAATACTAGAGAAAAAATGGATTATTTGTTTTAAAATATATTTTGTCAGAAAGATACTATATCCGTGTTTAGACTTAATGTAGTGACGGTATGTCTTAAATGGCATTTTGTATGTTGATCGAGATAACGATAATTCATCATGGATGTGATTTGCTTTTGCACATTTGTTCTTTGCTCGAGACCAATCATATTTTTTTTTAAAAAAAGTAATGTCTGTGATTTGGAAGCTTAATTTTAGAATCTAACACTTGCTTAATTGATTAGATAGAGAACCAAACATGGGAAATTTGGATTCTGTGGTAAAAGTACTTCCTGAATTATATATTTGCTGCTTCATATTGAAATTCAGTTTTTGTTTGGGTTATTTGAATGCAATTCATTTATTATACTTATCTTGATAAAACAGGTTAGTTATATAACCTATATTTAGCTATAGTTAGCTCTCTGTATCCAAGGAGTTTGCATCTGTGGCTTCAACCAACCATGGATCAAAAATATTAGGAAAGAAATTCCAGAATGTTTCAAAAAGCAAAACTTGAATTTGAACCATGATGACAACTATTTACATAGCATTTACATTGTATTATGTAGGTTAGCGAGAGATGATATAAAGTATACAGGAGAGTATGTGTAGGTTATATGTAAATACTACATCATTTTATATAAGGGACTTGAGCATCCACAGATTTTGATATCTGAGAGAGGTCCTGGAACCAACCCCCAGTAGATACTGAGGGAGGGATGATCATTTAAAAAGATTATCTGATTCCCATTCTGATCTTTAATCTTTTTTTCTGTTTGCCTCGGGTCTAAATTTACTCTTCTTTTTTTGGTTTCAGAGGATGAAGGCTGACATCATTGATTTGAGACCTTTCCTTATGTCACTTAGTGCTAAAATATCTGTCCTTAGTGGCATCTCTCACTCTTTGTTGTGCTGTGTTTCAGTTTCCCTTTTAATTGCTTCTTTGACCAATAGGTTGTTCAGTTTCCAAATATTTGGGGTTCTCCAAAGATCTTTCTGTTACTGATTTCTAATTTAATATCACTGTGGTCAGAGAATATACTTTGTAAAACTGAATGCTTTTAAATTTATTGAGACATGTTTTATGGCCCAGGAAGATCCAAAAAGCAAAACCTGAATTTGCTGCATTCTGGGAACTGTTTATATACATAGCATTTCCATTGTATTTACCACTATTTACATAGTATTTACATTGTATTGTGTCCTATAAGTAATCTAGAGATGGTTTAAGGTGCACAGGAGGAGGTATGTAGGTTGCATGGAGAGACAGGCATGGCTACTCAGAGGCAGCCTGAACAAATTATAGCCCTTACTCTGTCGCTGAACCAGGAACAGTGTTACAACTCAGTCTAAGCACCGGTCCCTTTTCTGTTACCTTCATAGCCAAGGTCATACTAATCAACTCAATTACAAGTCCTCTCAGACATTTTCATAATGTTTTCTGTTAGTTGCTCTACCAGAATATGTTCTATCTTGGTAAATGTTCTGTGTGCACTGGAAAATAAATGTTCCATGTGCCCATTCTCCTTTCATTGGGTGGAGTGCTAAAGAATGTCAATTTGATCTAGACGGGTGATAGTGTTGTTTAGATCTTCTGCTTCCTTACTGATTTTCAGTCCGTATGTTTTATTCATTATTGAGAGAAGGGTATTGAAATCTGGCTATAATTGGATTTTTCTGTTGCTCCTTGGCAGTTCTGTCATTTTTTTCTTCATGTATTTTGAAGCTCTGTTATTAGATTCATCAAAAAATTTAGGATATAATAAATTGACCCCTTTATTATGAAATCGCCTGTTTAAAATCCCTAGTGATATTCGCTATGACATCAACTTTGTATGATGTTAATACAGCATTTCTGCTCTCTTGTTTTCCTTGGTGTTAGCATTGTATATTAAAAAAAAACTTTTACTTTTGACTTACTATTGTCTTTAGAGTCAAAGTGCATTTCTTTTAGGCAGTATGTACTTGGGTTTTGATTTTTTTATCCAATTTGGCAATCACCACCTTTTAATTGTGAAGTTTAGTCCATTTATATTCATATGATTATTGATATATAATAAGCCTGCCATCTTATTATTTGTTCAGTATTTGTCCCTTCTCATCTTTGTCCCTTTTCCTTCTTTTTCTACCTTCTTTTGGGTTGAGAATTTTCTGCAATTCCATCTTCTTTTTTTGTTGGCTTGTTAGTTATAATTCCTTTTTTGGTTATTTTAGTTGTTGCTTAAGATGTTTAGCATACAACTTTAACTTACCACAGCCTACTTTCAGGTCAGTCTTTGTGATTTTTTGTCATACGTTTTGCTTTTATAGATGTTATAAACCCCACAGTACATTTTTATCATTTTTATTTAAGGTCAATTAGATTTCAAAGTGATTTAAATAATAACAAATGCACCTAATATTTTGTGCATATATTTACCATTTCAGGTGTTTTAATCTTTATTATTTTTTTGAGGATTTGCATTTCCTGTGGGTAGTTTATCTTTATTCCCAAAGTGCTTCTTTTAACATTTCTTATGGTGTAGGTCTCCTGGAGATGGAAACTTTGGCGACTGTATATCTGAAAATGTCCTATTTTACCTTCATTTTAAGTGATTTTTTTTCTAGGTTTAACATTCTAAGCTGACTTTTTTTTTTCTTTTGGTTCATTGATTTTTCTTCTTATTGATGATTATATTTTATTCTTCTTTACCTATCTGGTCATTTTTGTTTAGTTGTCAGACATTGTAAATTTGTTGGGTACTGGATATTTTTGTCTTCCTGTCAATATTTTTGAGTTTTTCTGGGAGGCGGTTAAGTTACTTGGTTAAGTTTGATTCTTCTGGAATTTGCTTTTAGGATTTTTGGGGTGGGTGCAGATCCGTGTTAAATCTAGGGGTAATTATTCCCCACTCTTGAGGCAAGACCATCTGGTTACTCAACGTGATGCCCCATGAATTACAAGGGTTCCCAATCTGACTGATGGGAAGAGGCACCATTTCACATCCCGTGTGAGTATTGGTTACTATTTTCTCTAATTATTTCAGAAGGCTTTGTTCCCTGCCCTGGGTAGTTTTCTCACGTGTATGTGTTGATCAACCTTCTGCTGAATATTTGAGGGGGACCCTCTGTATTTCTCTAGAGTCCACTCCTGTGTAGCGGTCTCCTCTCTGGTACTGTGTCCTGCAAACTCTAGCAACCTTGGTCTCCCAGACTCTCAGCAATGTCTTCTCAACTCAGGGAGTCTTCTTTGCCTCGCCTGGGTTCCCATACCTGTGTCATAGCCTAGAAATTCTCCTAAAGCAAAGTGGAGCCATTGTAGGACTCACCTTGGTTGTTACCATATCTGTCCTTTATCTCTTGATGTCCAGTGTCTTGAAATGTGTTCTTCTCCAAATATTTTGTCTTGTGTTTTTTTTGGAGGGGGAGGAGGGTTGTTTCACTTTATCTTGGCTGAAAGCAACTCAGATGTAGTTGACACATGAAATTCGTATTTTGAGATGCGATTCCATGTTTCCCCTGGCAAATGTAGTCTAATCTTTGCTAGTTCTATATTGGTATTTTTTTTCTCCTTCAGATTTCTAATCACAAGCCCATCATCAAACTACCACCTTTTCCTGGTTATCCAGCATCTCCTTTTAAAAGTGTGTCTCTTTCCTGTGATCATGTAACAGATGCTATGGATGAAGATAATGAGTCTGTTTCTCTTTTTTACATTTAACTGACCTTAATTATGTATTAGTTTTTCAAAAATTAAATTTTAATTTAGCTTTATTTTTTTCTCTTTTCTTTCTAGAATACTCACCCGCTGGTTATATTATTGAATTCATCATTTTTATATATATTTCTATATATATGGATTTTACTTATGTGCTTGTTAATATTACTGAATTATTTGAATTCCTGAATTTATATAGCTTTAATATAGCTTAATGTAATTTAATATAGCTTCTTTAATATAGCTTAGAAACTTTGAAAAGTTTTACATAATTACAGAACATTGTAAAGGGTATGTTATTTTAAGTAACATAGTTTGATCCTTCTATCACATTCATAAAAGCACTAAAAGTATTTAAAACCTCAATATCTTTATAATATTTTAAAATATCCATATATTTTTCAAAGTAAATTTTTTTAGGTATTCATTTTATTAATGTAGATTTATATACTATTAAGAGACTCATTTAAAAAATGTAAACTCAGACCTTTCTTTTCTACTTCTTAGAGTGGAAGTTGAGATCGGTTTTGTTTTTGTTCATTTGTATTTTTCTTATGCAGTTTATTTTCTGTGACCCTTCTGGTCTCTCTCCCCAAGGTTAGGGTAGTGGTGGTGGTGGGGTGTGTGTGAGGGTGTGTGTGTGTTTGCATTTGTTTTCATGTATAGGGGAAAGGGTTCTATTTTTCTGCACTGTTAAAAAAAAAAAAAAAGGTCTAGCTTTTTTTCCTCCAGGTATATTAATAAATGTATTCTTTAAAAAAATTTTTTTTAGTTTTTGAATTTATTTTTTATACAGCAGGTTCTTATTAGTTATCCATTTTATACACATTAGTGAGTAAATGTATTCTTGAAGTAAATGGGATAAGGGAGGAATGTACGTTTGTAATGTGATTTAATCTTCAGATTATAAAATGTAGAGCTGGAATTCATGGCTTTAAGTTTTGTTGTGACATAGCACGCTTCTACCACCTTTGATTTCCCCTAATTATTTTTTGTCATTTTTTTGTCCTTGATAAATTAAGATGAAAAATGTCTCTTTATTGGAGAGTCCTAAAACTTAGAATCATTAACATTTTTTTAAACTTTTTATTTTATATTGGAATATAGCCAATTAACAATGTTGTGATAGTTTCAGGTGCACAGCAAAGTGACCCAACCACACATATACATGTATCCATTCTCCCTCAATCTCCCCTCCCATCCAGGCTGCCACATAACATTGAGCAGAGTTCCCTGTGCTGTACAGTAGGTCCTTGCTGGTTTTCCGTTTTAAATATAGCAGTGTGTACATGTCAATCCCAAACTCCCTAACTATCCCTTCCCCTCTGGTAACCATAAGTTCGTTCTCTAAGTCTGTGAATCTGTTTCTGTTTTGTAAATAAGTTCATCTGTATCGTTTCTTTTTTAGATTCCACATGTAAGGGATATCATTTATTTCTCTTTCTCTGTCTTATTTCACTCAGTATGACAATCTCTAGGTCCATCCATGTTGCTGGAAATGGCATTATTTCATTCTTTTTAATGGCTGAGTAATATTCCATTGCATATATGTACCACATCTTCTTTATCCATTCCTCTGTCGATGGACATTTAGGTTGCCTCCATGTCTTGGCTATTGTAAACTGTGCTGCAATGAACACTGGGGTGCATGTATCCTTTTGGACCATGTTTTTCTCTAGATATATGCCCAGGAGTGGGATTGCAGGGTCATATGGTAGTTCTACTTTTAGATTTTTAAGGAACCTCCATACTGTTCTCCATAGTGGCTGTACCAATTTACATTCCCACCAACAGTGTAGGAGGGTGCCCTTCTCTCCACACCCTTTCCAGCATTCATTGTGTGTGGATTTTTTCATGATAGCCATTTTGGCTGGTGTGAGGTGATATCTCATTGTAGTTTTGACTTGCATTTCTCTAATAATTAGCAATATTGAACATCTTTTCAGTATGCCTCTTGGCCATCTGTATGTCTTCTTTGGAGAAATATCTATTTCGGTCTTCTGCCCATTTTTTGATTGGGTTGTTTGTTTTGACGATATTAAGTCTCATGAGCTGTTGGTAAATTTTGGAGACTAATCCCGTGTCGGTCATATCATTTACAAATATTTTCTCCCAATCTGTGGGTTGTCTTTTCATTTTGTTTATGATTTCCTTAGCTGTGCAAAAGGTTTTGAGTTTAATTAGGTCCCATTTGTTTATTTTTTAAAATTTCCATTATGCTGGGAGACGGATTGAAAAAGATATGGCTGCAATATCATTAACATTTTTAAGAGTCTTGGATAGCATTTTTCTGACAAGAGGCTTCTCCTGGAAAGCAATTGAATGGTTACATTTCTGATAGCAGATATATTCAACCTAATAACCTAAAAACTGACATTTGCTATTATTTCTCTTTAGGTTTGAAAATGTAGATATTATATTTGAATTACTTTTGAATTTTATTTACTTTTGCATGATGGGATTTGAATTTGACTTTGTTATATTTATTATTCAACTAGAATTAATGGGTTAAAATGTTTAGAACAGCAATGTTACATTGCATATGAGTATTCATTTTAGAAAGGGAGAAATAATTTTCTTCTGACAAGTCCTTTCTGTTGCTTTTTGGGCATAGAAGGCCTTGTAGAGATGGCAAGACAAGGTAATCGATGAATTTCATTGATGTACTTGATTTGGAATTACAGGTAGAAACTTTAAGATAGTCATGCAGTTTTACTATTTGAACAGTTTATAAAGCTGAAGTATAATATTCCTAAATTATTAGTAATATTTATGTAAATGATATATTTTAATAGCATCATAAAGTTCAAAGATAAGCTAATTTTTCATTTATAAGGTTTTTATTGTTTTTTAAAATAAAAATTGTAATGCAGTCAGATAACTAGAAAGAAATATTTCCTTGGAATAAAATATTGCCATATAATTTTGCCAATGCAGAGGGCAGAAAAGGAAGTATAATATTTATGCATCAAATTTTGTCATGACTAATAGGAATGTTACTATATCAACTATAGTATAGGCATTTTCCCATTCTTTTATGGTATCTGTTGGGTAGTTTTTTACTGAGCTTTTTATTTTGGAATAATTTTGATTTACAAACATTATGCTTTAAAGTGTTTTTTTCCAGATACATACAAAGCTATGAGTTTTAAAATTCAGAGTCTCAGAAGACCAACAAATTAACACATTTACATGCCAGTCATATGCTTTTCTTTAAAGGTTAGAAAATGCAACTCGATGCTGTTTCTTAATCTACTTCTTAAATACATCTCTTTCAGACAATGGAAAAACATGTTAATATATTGTTTTCTGATTAATAAGTGAATTTTCTAAATTATTATCATTGGGATATATCTTTAAATTGGCAGGAATTAGGCAGGATGGCAGTGAGTGTCAGTGATAGCATAGCAGTTAACGGTGTTTATGCCAAAAACAAAACAAAACAGAACAAGTAAATGTCAGAATTATGAGCCTAGGAAATTGCATCTCAAATGGTGAAGTATATACTGTTTTATAGTAAAATGAAAATCAGTTGGTTTCTAAGTATTTAGACCATTGGTTTTGTAGGCATTGGTTCTCCAGATCCTTTAGATTTTCTTCTAGATGAGTTTCTCTTGATACTGATGTTTTAAATGTAGCATTATATATACTTGACGGAATAGAGCATTTCTCATTTGAATATATTCATTATTTTTGTTTGAGGAAAATTAGGGCCTTTCTTGTATGTTCCTTTTACAGGCATATAGGGAGAGAGAGTAAAGCTTTCAATCATCTATAGACTAAAAAAGAATAAAACAAAATTGTGAATCACTGATGTGGAGAAACATTTGTTATTTATTTTAGGGGCCTTGATGCTCTCAGCAAAAAAGCGAAGGCTTCCACTGTAGACTTACCTATAGAGTCTGTAAGTCTAAGTCTGCAGGACCTGATTGGCTACTTCCACCCACCAGATGAGCACTTAGAGCATGAAGATAAGCAGAACAGATTACGAGCTCTAAAAAATCGGCAGAATCTCTTCCAGGAAGAGGTGAGTTTCTACCAATGATCGTTTCTTTTCTGTCGTTGTCTTGGGGAAACAACTTCTTGGTGGGGAAGATTCTCTATCTATTTGACATCTGCATTTTGAGATATACATGAGCAGGTGTACTACTGTACAAGGGAACGAGGGAACCAGGCCTTGGGGGAATCCTGCAACGGTTTTTATTTCTCTCTCAGTAAGTATTAATTTTAAAAGATGACACTCTTTGCTTCTCTGGCAAAAGACGTTTTATTTTACTCTCTGCTCAGCTTCCACTCTGATCATTGTTGCACAGTAGTTTGCTTCATGCTCGTTATATAAAAACAGACTCTCAAAAGCGTCTAAATGGATACAGGCTTTGGAAAGTACAAGGGTTTTCGAAGTGTTCAGCAGGTTCCTTGGGGCTCCTTGGAAATGCTTCAGGATCCACTGGAGCTTTGGATTGGGGATGGAAGTTGCCTGGGAGAGGGCCACCTGGGAGGCAGGCTGCAGACTCCCTGCTTGGACAGAGCACCCCCATTTTTTCTTTTTGCATATATTAAGATTCTGTGTATGATTTTATTTTCCGGAAGTTCCCCTGCTAAAAAGAGCCCAAGTGCATATTTTATAGGCAGAATAACAGAAGGACCAAGTGACACATCTAATGGTCCTGATGCTAGTGTCCAAACTAGTACCATGTATTCAAGAATTTCCGTGGGAGGATGTCAGAGTTGAGCTGGCACATCAGGCCAGATCAGCAAGTCTTCCCATTCTTCTCAGTGCCCCCTGTATGTGGATTAATGCATTTTTCTGAGTGAAAGTATCTTTGTAAAAAGTACTTAAGAAAAAAGGTTAGTGGACATGGTTGAGTTCCCATAGTTCCTAAATCTATGTTCTTCTAGTTTTAAAACTGTTTCCTAATATTCCATCAAAAGCTGTTGAAACGTACATTAATTTTTGAGGATTTTTTTTCACTGTGTAGAAAAGAAATGACCTATCTAGAGCTCACAATGGCATGAAAGCACAGGAAATGTCAACATAAACCTATAATAGCAACATGGAATCGTTTATTGGGATCATTTCTTTTTGTACATGCCAAACTGTTAGGTATACTACACTTATTTAATATCTAGAAAAATAAAATGAAATATTGGGCTGTGAAATTTTGAAATATTGACTTGGATTAATGTTTTTCTCAATTTCTCATATAAGACAATCTGAATGGGAACCTAGAAATGTTCTTAGGGTCATAATGCCTCTTACATTCTTTGTGTGAAGTAAGTTAATTTAATTTGTCAACTCTTTATAGCTCTTCCTTTCATGGACTTTGCCTCATTTTGACAACCTTGATCTAGAAAGCATAATTTGAAAAGTAAAAGCATAATTAAAAGCATAATTTGAAAAGTAGACAGCTTCTTACAAAGTTCTGTAATGAATTTTTGATTTGCTTGAAAGATACGTTTTCATGAGCTTTTCTTTATTAATTTAGTATATCTTCAGTTTACTGTTAAAAAGGAATGATTGATGATGATGATGATGGTGTCCTCCCTAAAAGAAAGGATCTGCTCTTACGCTTTTGCAGGGTAGGGGAAAAAATCATTTTCCTCTACTCAGGTTCGTTGGTTGGGGCCCTGCAGTTCAGACCGACCAAAGACAGATGTACAAGAGAACAACAAATAGATTATTAATGTGTGCACCGTGTGTATACATGGGAGTACTCAGTGATGGGTAGCTCCAAGAAGTGGTTAGAACTCAGGTTTACATAGCATCTTAACACAAAGAATAATCAATTTGTAGGGAAGTGATAAGACGAAAGGAATTTTGAGCTTGGAGGGGCAACACATTGTGGGAAGGAAATATATGGGAGAAACTAGTGGACAGTAAGGGCTAGTTTGATGTGTAGATCAAACATCATCTCAAGCATCCTCCTGCCCTTCCTGGTGGAACAGAGAAGGGTAGGGAATTTTTCGTGTCCGCTTTTTCTCTACTGCCTTCAGCCCAAAATAATCCTTATGCCAAAGTGGCATATTTTGGGGTGGCACACTCTGAACCCTTTCACTTACGGCAGAATACTGTTACGATGGATTCATCATTCTACTATTAAGCCTGGCAAATGTAAGTATGAAGTACATATTTTTATATTGTTCTGCTTCTATTTGAGGATAGCACTCAGATGTAAAAACCACTCGAATCATTTCAAGAACATTTTATTTCACATGCAAGTGTGTTTCTTCCTGTCCTTTGAGTAAATGAGCTCAATGTTCTTTATGATTAACAGACTTACTTTGCGCCAGGCTTTTTTAAAAAAAAAAAACAACTTAGCATTTTTTTTTCCCTGTGAGCAGAATCGCAGTTTCTGATGGGGACTTTTCTACCCTTCCAGGGAATGATCAACCTTGTGCTCGAGTGTATAGACAGGCTGCACGTGTACAGCAGCGCTGCACACTTTGCGGATGTCGCTGGGAGAGAAGCAGGGGAATCTTGGAAATCGATTCTGAATTCTCTGTATGAGTTGCTGGGTAAGAAGTATGATGGGGCTTTCAAGGCACCCGACTTATGTCTATTTAACATGATCGTGTAACAGTTACAGCAGCTTTATAACATGCTTCTTAATTGAGGCTTTCAAGTTTTACTTTAGTTGCACTGAAGTCAGTGATGTTTAGTATTTAAACCCATCTCTGAGCGTGACAGGTGGCCAGAGCAGTAGTTTTGCCTTTGGTTAAAGGGGGCGAGTCATCTAGGGTGGAGATCTGTATCTGCAACTTCTAGGTAACTTGGCATATGCTCAGCAAAAATCGCAGTGGTATGATGCATTCCTGTTCACGCTTTGCAGACATTCATAAGGTTGTTGGATGGCTTCAGTGTGATGATGTACGTCAGAGGCTTAACATTAGCATATTATTCTTCTTCTTATCATATATGCCCACTTCTTTTGGATACTTACGTTGTCATCTTCTCCCTCGTTGATATAGTCATGCTTTCTTCTTCCACTTCTGTTTCTGTTCTTGTTGTTTCTGCCTTTTAAATATGTCTTAGAAAAGGAACTTTAGTTGGAACTGTTGGATATAGAAAGGAAAGTTCTGGATTAGCTGATAGAAGGCTGTAGCATCAAGATTATTGCAGATACACCCTCCTCTTGGTTTCCTCATCAGGAAGTGGAGGAACAAAGTTTCTTTCGTAGTTGCCTCCGGGCTGAAATGCTACATTCTGTTACTTCACCCATTCTTTGGACCCAGCATCACTCATACATTGGTAGCCTCCATCTCTGGTGCATAGACGGTGCTCAGCAGATGTTTGAGATGTAAACACCTGAGACCGTGTTGCTAGCTGGCTATTGTGAGGTTTCTGGTTAATCTCTGTGCTTCCACTTCTTTTCTCCACCAATCTTTATTTTAGACTCTGGGAAGCCCTCACACACTTCCTCATGCACTTTCATTGACTCTCTGATACTTGGTGTATAACTTGTTCTAGTCTTCGGAGTACTCAAGCCCCACGGCTGGTCTGTCCCTTCTTTTTCACCTGTGACTTCAGCCAATTTATCTCTAGTCATTCGGCATTATGTCCTGCCTGTCCTTACCTCCAATCCAGTACTATCCCTCCAGACTGTCTAGAATTATTTTATATCAGAGACTTGATGTACAGAAAATATATATTTCTATTGAAAATATATATTCTATATTAAGTATGTATGTATGTATACAGCATATATTTCTTAAGTATATGCATTTATTTCCTTAATTCTTTACATCCCATTTGATTAAGGAAGGATTTAAGGGAGCTATTACTTAAAATTGACATAATTAGGACCCCCTAGAACTCACATCATAATGGAAGATAGCATAATAACCATATATGTCACTAAGAGAGCACACAGTGATTTCAGGCAATGAATGCTTTGTGGCTTTTAAACTAATTTTTTCATGCAACGAAAGACATAAATTCTGAATGTACTTTCCACATGTATACACACACACACACACACACACACACACACACGCTTAACTTTAACACTTATAGTTTCACACTGCTATTCCTCAGAGGGTTTTTGTTAATCCCCTATCCCCGTGTATGTGTGTGTGCATGCGAGTATGTATGTGTGTGTTTATATATGTATTTTATATATATATATATATATATATGAGGCAAAACACTTGAGATATATATATACATACATATATATATATATCTCTTCAGAAAAGCTTCCTTTTCTCTTTTATCTGTTTTCTCAAATATCTTTCCTCTTAATTGCTTGTATAGTCTCCTGAAGGGGCATCCTTGGTAACAGAGACTGCTTGGAGTCCAATGGACCTGGGTTTTGATAGAAACTTTATCCATTCATCAAAGATTAATTGAGTGTCTGCTAGGGGATATGCCGTAATCTGGGCAATGAGGTGCAGTTGTTAGCAGGATGTAGTCCCTGCTCTCATGAAGCTTATGGTTGAGTAAGAAAGACAGGTGGTATAAATAGCAAAGCTAGCCACAGTGCTATACAGTTATTGCCTCAACCATCTCAGTACATGTTACTGTTAAATCATGTTAGTAAGTGATTAGTAAAAGACTGATAAATTTGACTACATGAAAATTAAAACTTTTAGGATAAATAATATCATTATAAAATAAAAAACAGATGGGAATTTTGTAAAATATTCAATCTATATGAAAGACAAAGGCCTAGTTTGTGTAATATACAGAGTTTTCATAAATGTATAAGAAAAGGGAATATCGCCTAATAGAAAAACAGACAACAGATGGCAATGGGTAGTTCACAGAACAATTAATAAAATAATAAAAGATTCTCAACATGGCAAATAAAGAAATGGAAATTAAACTAATAAGTAGAGATCATATTTCACTTATTAGATTGGCACAGACAAAAAAATGGTAATACCCATCATTGGTGAAAATGTTGCGAAGCATCTTCTTGGTGGGAGTATAAACTGATGAAATTCAAAAAAACCAAACAAACCTTGGTCAACAATACACGTAAAACTTTAAATGAATATATCCTTTTACTCTCAGAATTTCTACTTTAAGAAGTGTATTCTAGGGATATATTTGTGCAACTGTGGAAAGGATGTCCACTGAAAAATTGTTTATAAGTAGCATAAAATTGAAAACAATTTTTCTATCAACAGGGGATTGGTTACATAAGTAATAGTATACCTATAGAGTGTAAAACTGTGTTTTTGAAAATTGAGATAAGTATACCATTGGAAAAACTGTATGAAACAGGCTCGGTTTCTGGTCTTTTTAGTATGACAATCTAGGATATGGGGTTAAGGGGAAAAAAAAAGCAAGATGCTTACTGTATGCATAGATAGATTCCAGCTGCATAAAATTAAAAGTATTCAGAGACATATACATTCTTGTATATATACTGGACATTTCTGAAAGGATGCACAGAAAGCTGTTAGGTGGCTGCTTCTTGGGGGAGAGATCTTTTATTTTTCTGTGTGTTCTAATGAACATTTACTCTTAACCTATTTACATGTATTACTTTTAGAATTAAAAAAATAGGTAACAGAAATGTGTAATGCTAGATAATTGATAACGAAAGGAAAAGTTAATATATTCATTGCAGTTGAGTTAAAAAATAGAATGTGTCAGCACATAGAAAGAGAATCTTTTTCAATATATACATGGTAGTTTTAATAATGGTTGTTTCAGGTGAATAGAATTATGAGAGATTTTGTGGCTTGAATGTTCCTTTGACCACTCTTGGTAATCTGTTTTTATTGTAGTGAGCACTGATTTCATGCTCAGGAAAAAAATAGTGAATAAAATCTTATGTTGACTGAAGGACCATCTGACACCAGTAGTTTTTATTGAAGTGGGTGTAATCATAAGATAGGTAGACATGTATACGTAAGTGTATATTTCACCTTGGCTGGAGAAGTCTCAGATCGGCAGTACTTGGAGTTCAATGTGATATTTATATCTCATTGTCCCTCTTTACTCACCTATCAGAAAGTTTGCTCCAAGTATCATTAACTTCAAATTTATTAAGCCTCCTCCCGATTCTTGCAAAAAGGTAGACAGTAGGTTCTTTCATGAGGTTATGTGTGAAATAAACCTTCTTCTTTTACTTCAGCAGGTTTATTTAGCATGGAGAGAAAAGGGAGAAGGTGGGAATGATAATCTGTAACAATTTAAAAATTTGACGTGGATATAGTTAATATGTGTTTAAGTGGAGAAGGACAAAGGCAGACTTATGAGCCTGCCATCTGGAAGACCTAAGGATCTCATAGACACCGATGTTCATAGTTTGAAACGCATCGCTGAGGCATGCTTTCATACATCTTTTCTGACATCCACACAATTAATCTACAGGAGGCTTGCGAGCCAGGATGATTTTCTAAAGATGTCCCGAGAAATGCTCTTTGGCAAATTCTCCCTATGATTACTCATGTTATGAAAATTCGAAGTATGAAACAAACAGGATAGACCGCTACTCTTTTAGGATGGGAGAAGTTACCAGTTTCTGAGTCCTTAATAGAATTGGCACGAGACAGATTAACAGGAGAAAAAGAAATAGATTTTAATTCATGCCCGTGGAGGTCATAGAAATGAGACCTAAGAAGTGGCCAGAGCAGGCAGCTTCTATACCTTTTAGACAAAGAAACAATAAATTTGTGAGGAATTGACAGGACAAAGAAACTTGGGTTTTGAGTGCCCAACTAATGAAGAATCTAAGCAGAGTTTGGGCTTTGGGTTGTCAATTAGAGAAGTAACAGGGTTTGTTTACAAAGGCTTCTTGACCCAGACTCCCTGTTTGTGGTGGTAAACTTGTCCTTATACCTCCAGATGCAGGAAGTGTAAATGAATCTTTCATGTGAGAGATTTATTTCCTGCTTTCAGGGAGACAGAAAGGAGGGTCAGAGTGTCCCTCTTGCTTTGGCCATTTCTTAAGTAGCTTTAATTCAAAATACTCAATATGCTATAGAGGCACATTTTGGGGCAGCCTACTCTGGGAACCCACAGACTACACTCTTAAATTCTTCAACAACATTCTGAGGGTTTTTTTTTTTGTTTTTGTTTTTTATGGTTTTCAAGATTTAGAAGTGTTCACTTGTCCATCTGAATATTATAAATACCTTTCTGGATTATAGTTCTGTTGCCTCCTCATTTGTCTGTGCTGTTTAAGGCCTATTCACTTAGTATCTCTAGGCTTTGAAAGTAAACTCCAACAAGAAACATAGTTTTATTTCCTGTGTGTCTCCAGCACCTAGAACAGTGCCTGATACAAAGCAGGTAATCAGTATTTGTTGAATAAATTTTAAAAGTGAGTGTTATCTTGGAAGTCCTTCTATCTCAGTCCATCTGCAATTTTCTGATTCTGTTAGTATTTTGAGAAATTTTGAGTCAGAGTTTAAAAGACAAAAGCATGAAGACATGGGGATGTTATGATACTAGTAAGAAATACAGAATAGACAATTTTTAACAGTAATGATTTTTCAATTAAGTGCCTATATTACTTGCATTTCGTATTCTGATAGATAAAAGTTTAAGGATTTAATGAGTTACTCAACACCAAAAGAAGTTTGGTTCACTGAACTAGCACTTCCATCATATATGCGCTTAGTTCAAAATTTGTTTATAGTATTTAAATTGGGACTTGCCTGTGATGCAGTGGTTAAGAATCCGCCTGCCAACGCAGGAGACACGGGTTCGAGTCCTGGTCCGGGAAGATCCCACATGCTGTAGAGCAGCTAAGCCTGTGCGCGACAACCACGGAGCCTGTGCTCTAGAGCCTGCGAGCCACAACTACTGAGCCCACGCACCACAACTACTGAAGCCCATGCGCCTAGAACCTGTGCTCCACAACAAGAGAAGCCACCGCAATGAGAAGCCCGTGCACCACATCGAAGAGTAACCCCTGCTCACCACAACTAAAGAAAGCCCTGCATGCAGCAGTGAAGACCCAATGCGGCCATAAATAAGTTTATTTAAAAAGTATATAAATAAATTTTGCACTTAAGACCGATGTTATTCCGTAAGAGACTGGATACTATTTATTAAGAAATAACATACCTTCGAAGTTTCAGGCAATGTGCAAAAGTGTAATAAGACAGAGCGTCAGTTCTAAAGGAGCTTAGAATATGCTAGAAAAAGACCTGCAAACCATTGTGTTATATTCACACTTTATTCAAGCTTATATTTGCAGGGCCAACCATAGTGCCTGATGCATTAACGTTAATATTTCTTAAATAAATGAGGAAAAATAGTATGGCGGGTGAAAGGTCTTAACTTTCTTCCAGGCCAATTAGGCAGCAATAACAGAGTATTTTAAGGTATAGCATGCATGAAACGACATTTGTCTTAAGTTTGTTTCTGTACATTGAGGTACAATGTAAAGTTGCCATTGTTCTTTGGCCATGAGAGTGGCGCTCCGAGCCATCTGATAGCTACTACCACTGTCAGTATTAATGGCATTGTTTTCCTTTCTCTTTTTAAAAAGAGAGTAACTTTATTGTGTCCTTTAACTTAAAAATGAATACATCTTCATGATAAAAAAACTTAGATAATTGACCAAAAAAAGAAGGTAGAAACGACTTTTAAATGTAACCACCCATTTTGGTGTATAACCTTTAAAAAATATTTCTTTGACTCTAAATATAACATTAAGTACATGTAAAACATTTCACACACCCACGTACATACATAAACAATAGCAAATCCCTGCTAGTGGACATTAGCTGTGGCCTGATCCCCTGAAGGTTTAGTTGACTTTGGTCCACGTTCCAGTTTCATGGACTGGGGCGGACTTAAGATTTCCCTTTGATGTCTGTACACTTAGGGGCATTATTTGGTTACACTGTCTCCCACTTGCATGCTTCTTCCTTATTATCTGATGTTTCTCTGAGGTTACATAATATCTTGCTGCAGACCGTCACCTCCTCACTGGTTCGTACAAACTTCCATTCTTATCTAGCCTTTGTGAGTTATTTGTTTGCTTGTTTATTTATTTTACAGAATTTATTGTGGCTTCAGAGGGTCCCTGTGCAGAATCGTATCACAGAGGGTGACCCTTTTTCCTCCCAGCTCCATTCATTCCTTCCCCCCACCCCCCATTTTCGAATAAGAAAATTTCCCCTTTTGACCCGGGGAGAGCTCTCCCACCCTTATCAATGTTCCTCAAGGTCTGTTTCTATCCCAGCAACTTATCATGATCTATTTCTCAAAAAGCTCTCATTCTCTAAGAAATATTCTAAAAAACTCAATTTCTCCATTCTGTGCACGTGCATATCGAGTATATACATTTACTTCACCAAAATGGGATCGCAGTCTCAGTATTCTTTTATAGCATTTGTTTCCACTGACTTCTGTACTGTGGACATCTTTCCTCGGCAGTGACTGTAAAGCTTCATCAGGCTTTAGTGGATGTACTCCACCCTACTGAAGGGATGTGTCATCATTTATTTAGCCCACACTCAAGCTGTTTCCAGTGCTTTGCTATTATAAATAGTGTTAGAATGAGCTTTCTTGTGTTTCTCTGTATATTTTTCCATTACTTTAGAAACTCAGCTGATTTTTTCATGGGTAACTTACTGAATTATAATAAGTCACACACTCTGTTTATTTGGGAAACATACTCTGCACGTGCACACACATGCACACACACATTCATAATGCTCAGGAGGCATTCTGTTTGACTGAGTTCAATTTTCTTTTGATTAGAAGTACATACAGAGTCTATTGAGATCATCTGTTTCATGTGACTTATTACAGATTTCCTAATACATTTCTGTCTCACTGGAGTATTGAAGCCCCACTTGAGTTAATGCTAATGCACTGCTGAATATGGTTTGTAAATACCATCCTTGTTTAAGACTTTGGGATCTGCTTTCATAGGTAAGAGTTCCCTCTAGTTTTCCTTTAGTTAAAAATTTTTTATTGGAGTCTCGTTGATTTAAAATGTTGTGTTAGTTTCTGCTGTACAGCAAAGCGAATCAGTTATACATATACATATATCCCCTCTTTTTAAGATTCTTTTCCCATTCCCTCTAGTTTTCTTATATGCATACTGTCTTTGGTAGGCACTGATATCAAAGTTATACTGTCTTTGTAAAAAAGTAGGGAGGTTTTCTTTCTTTACTTTGGAACAGTTTATTATAGAAATGACTTAATTCTTGAATGTAAAAAAAAAGGTTTTGGACTTTGACATACTTCTCAATATTACTCGTGGTTTGTTACTCTATTTAGATTTTCTTCTTTGGTCAATTCTGGTGAAAAAAGATATATTTGGAGGCCATCCTCTTTCCTAAATGTTCAAAAATTCCAGTACAGAGATATATAAAGTGGCTGTGTTTATAATTCCTTTTTCTTCTTAACTTTGTTCTTTTTCTCTTTTCTTCTTGATTAATGTCGTTGGTATTTAGCTTATATTTAAAAAAAACTCAATTTCTAAAAAACTCAATTTCTCCATTGACCATATTGATCATATTTCAATTTATTACATAGATCACTTCTACTATTTCTAACATATTAATTTCTGCTTTTATTGCTCTCTGTTTTTCCTATTCTACTAATATTTTTGACATTCTTTTTGTATGTTTTGAAAGGAGTGTTTAGTTAACATTTTTCACCCTGTTACTTAGCGATTAAAGTGTTTAGTTTATTTTTCCTTAAGTACAGTTTTGACCATCGACCATTGATTGTATAAGGTAGCATTGCTATTTTTGATGTTTACTAGATATTCTAAAATTGTGGTATTGATTTCCTCATTGACTAAAAAATTATTTAGGAGAGAGTTTAAATTCTTATGTAGGTTTTATTTTTGTTTCTGCTTTTCTTACTAATTTCATATTTCGTTACATTGTTGTCAGAGAACATAGTCTGTACACCATTTCTGTTTGTAGTAAGTTTAATGAAGTTTTCTTTGTGGCTTACTGTATGATTTTCTTAAACGTTCCATGGTTTATTAAAAGGGTTTATTTGTGTGTTATTAGTTTCTTCAAGAATTACCTTATCTCTAACATTTGACCTCTAGAAAATAGTTAATATCTTTTATTTTAAAAACCAGAAGTCAAAATTAAAGGAGTGGGTTAAATTTTAAACAAATGAAACTACAAAGGTTCAAAAACTTCACCGTATACTTCCCCCAGTTGCTGCTGTTCTACAGATGTTCCTACAGGTTAAAATTAGAAGTCCCACTGAGCATATAGGACTCCTCATTCCTTTACTACACCTCATCCTTGACACACTTGTCCCTCTGTGTGTGTGTGTGTGTGTGTGTGTGTGTGTGTGTGTGCGTGTGTGTGTGTGTGTGTGTAGCTGGTTCTTCTTGGTCCCAGAGCTGGAAGAGAGCCTAAGTAATTGAATACATCACGTTGTAATATTTGTACAAATGTTATGGGGGCTCCATTCACAAAAGAGCTTTTCTTATGCAGTTGCAAGAACTGAAGCCTTCCTGTCTTTTCTGTCATTATTTCTTTTCTTACTTTCAGGCCAGATAACAACTTTTTGGGGGAGGAAAGAGGAAATGTGAAGGAAGTCTTTAAGTTTAATTGAACTCTGTTGCTACAGGGTCTCCTTTGTTTTGCTCTTAACAAGGAGATGAACAGGTGGTATTCTCAAACTTCGGTTCTTCAGACTGTTTCCTAGCACTACCAGATTTTAAATAGTGATTTTTCTTATAGCAACATCTTTTTCACATTAAACATATTTTTTATATAAAAATCTCATCAGCCCTTTATAAAGTTATACAGTTTCTGAACAATCTTATGGGTATAAGAGTAGCATTTACATAAAATATTTACCACATTTGCTTTGAAAGAAGTGAATGATTTAGAAACAATAAAAGTTTTAAATTGAGTATATCAGTTGGGTTGAAAGAGATCCTAAGGGTCACATAGGAATTTCATGTAAGATGGGTTATTTGGTCAAAGAAGTGTAGAAAAACACTAGGTTAAGCAAAGTTAGAATAGATGACTTTATTGCAGGGATTAGTTCTTAGAGTCTTTAATGTGCATGGTGAATCTCTAAATGGAAAGAAGAGATACAGGGGGAAAAATGGTTTTCAAACTTACTAGCCCTCTGCCCTCCCACCCTCTTTTTCCTGTAACATTTAATGATATCTCTTTGCATGTCTGTTATAGTTACCAGTTCTACCTCCTAGTATTTTGTGCCACATTTTCTGGTAAACTGATGTTATCGTAACTTCTTCATTATATAGGTGAGAAAATTGAGCTCTAGGGAAATTAAATAATTTAGTCTTACAGCTAATTAAAAGAAAGGAGTATTAGACTCCAAGTGAGGAAACTCCCAGGACACTGGTTTTTCCATTACCCTTCATTATGACTTTCCAATATGAAATGTTACTTTCTCAAAATATAGTCCTTCTAATAAGCAGTGTTTTTTTCAGTCTCCATTAATAAATATCAATTCTTTTTTTAATGTCTCAATTTTTGTGTATGTATATATGTGTATATTTGTATGCGTTTTAGGTATAAAATAAAGGTATTTTGTTTTCGCTCCAACATTTTATGACTACTGTTAGCTTACTTTGGTTTTGAACTAGAAAATCACGTAACTGTGAAATCTGCTTTCTGTTTTGCAGCGGCTCTAATTAGAGGAAATCGTAAAAACTGTGCTCAATTTTCTGGCTCCCTCGACTGGTTAATCAGCCGATTGGAAAGACTGGAAGCTTCTTCTGGTATGTTTTCCACTATCTCCTTTTTATGATATATTGTTCCTGTTTTTTTTTTTTTTCTATTTTATGTCCCTTAAGACAATAAAAACTGAGATTCAGTGCAATGTAAACGTTTTCCTTTTACTAGGTTAGAAAGTTTTCTGATTGCTAAAATCATTGGTATTTTCATTAGTTATTTCTGAAAAGCAGTCTAACCGTATCTTCATTTACATTTAAAAAAGAATGAAGTTCGGAAAGCCACGGAAGAGCCAGAATTCCCATTACTTTTCAAATCAATTATTCCTGATGTACTAATACATTAGAACATTACAGTACCATACAGGTAAAAGGGTTGGTTTGGGTGAATTGTTTTTGTTCTTTAAGTGAATTGAATTTGAAAAGAAAGGATTGGTTTGGAATTCACATTTTTAACTTGTCTTCAAATGATTATGTGGACAGGTTTGGAAAACAAATTAGTTTTCCAAATCATGTAGCACAATAGTTTATTTTAAAGGGGTTTAATAAATACCAATAAACAGTCTGCATCATTGTAGAATAGTTAAAGGCAATAAATCTGATACGTCTGTCTCTAACAAGTATGTTACTTTTACGTTGTTGTGGAGATGTACCTGTGCTTACCAGGCCTGCCTGAACGCCAGCACCGCAGATTGCCTCAGGGACACCCCAAACTGAATCTATTGCTCCTCCATCTGTTTGCCTAGTGTTCCGTTAGCTGCCCTTCTATAGCACTACTGCCCATTTCTGTTATTTATTTTTCCTCTCCATCTCCTACATTAGTAGTGAACTCCTTGAAGGTAGGGCCTCGGTTTTATTGATCTTTGTATTCTCTGGACCTGCCATACCATCTGGCACTTAGTAGGGGCTTAATAGTATTTGTTGATTGAGTGAATGACAGTTTGAATTCACTTAATAATATACCTGTCAGGACAGAAATAATGCCATGACATTTCATGATGAAGACCCATTCAGGGACAGGTTTGTTGGAATTAAATGGATAGAGAGGTAGAAGAACAGATAGCTATGGTCAAAGGAGGTTACTTTTAAGTCACAGAGTGAAATTTCAAAGTTTAAGATTCAGGAACTTAAATCTAAGTTAAGAGAAATTTCAGTAACAGTGAGTTCTGAGGCATTCCTGGATTGTTGGGTGGCAAAAATAGAAAAGGAGATGGTTGAGGTAAAAAAAAGGTGCAAGAATTATGAGCCAAGGGTTTTCAGGGTATCACAGCACGAATGAGGTGATTATGAATCAATATGGAATATATTCAGTAAGGAAAAACTGAATGGCTACTAGGAGGAAGTGATCAAACAGTAGTAAGATGATGGCGGGGATTGCAAAATGGATAAATTCTTGGTTCAAAGCATCTAGAATTGTTGGAAAGCTCCAGTAGATACAAAAAGTATGCTGGTCTCTTTCCCTGGCCCAGGGAGTATCTGGAAAGAGAAAGGAACAGAGCAACCTTCAGGATGCTGTATGAATTCTGGACAAATCAGCTGCTTCACTTTTTAAAAAGTGCACAGCAAGAAAAGCTCAAAGGAAAAGAGGAGAGAGAGAGAAGGAAAGAACAGAGCAGAGCATCCTTTAAGCTTGTTACAGGACCAAACTTGGGTTCGTTCACTGGGGTGCAGTAAAGCCAGTCTACCGACACTGGGCTGTGGTGAAGGAAAGTGCAGCGTTGATTGCAGGACACCAAGCCAGGAGAACGGGCAGCTCACTCTCAAAAGACCCAAGCTTCCCAGTGGCTTTCAGGGAAGGCATTGTGAGGGAGAGGGCTGCAGGGTGTGTGATCAGCTCATGCACGGGTCTCGGATTGGTTGGCATCAAGGTGAAGTTTCAAGCATCATCAATCAACCTTCTGGTTTCAAACACTGTTGAGTGTATGCACTTGCGGTCAGCAATGTTCATCTGGTTGGGGTCCGCTTCCTATAAAAACAATCTAGGAATGTGTGTTGGGCCTTTGTCTGTATCTTTTAGGGAACTGGGAGTTCTGTGATTCTGTGTGGCAGATTTATAGTCTACATTGTTACTAGTTTCTGGGCCCAAGGCTGTTCTTTGTTTCTGCATCTTCACATTTCCTAATCTTGAACTCTTGAGCCAGCCTTTTGAGACTTAAGGGAGGCCTGGGAGACTAAAGCAAAAGGCTTTCACTTCAGAGGACAGGGACACAGAGGCTTGCATACGGTTTCAGGCTCAGCCACACGGAGTCCAATGTTCACAGTCTTCAGTTCAGTCAGTTATACGCACAGTTCCAGTGGCTACACATCGCTACTTGCTATGATCATTTCCCAATCCAGGTGTTGGTCGCAGGCATTTCTACTTAAAATAGAGGACTTGTGCTCTGAGAGAGCAGGGTGAAAGTCAAGAGTAGGAAGGACCCTTAGAGAATGCTTCACCTAACATTCTCACTTTGGAGGAAGAAAATTGAGGCATAGAACCTTGAAACGACTGCTTTGAGATGCTAGAATGAATTTTTACAGCCAAGATGAAAACCAGCTCTCTCACAGTCAGGCTTGAAATATGTTCACTATACCTTGTAGCCTCCTAGTTTTTAAGTATCTAAAATTTTTTTCACTGAACAGGTTTCTCTGCTGTAGCTACATTCTTTTAGTGACCTGCGTTTTTTCCCTAGAGGAAATAGAATGTTGCTTAGTTTTTAAAAGAGACAGTAACAATGAGGACATGCATATATATGTATATGCACACACAGAAATAATATAAATGTATTTCAATCATGCTGTATTGTTTACTGAGTGCTTCCATATGCAGCATCTTCGTTTCTCTCTATCTGGGATTGCTGAATACACACTCTCCTCTGCTTGTCAATCTCCCAGCTGTACGAGTAGCTTCTGTGTCTGTATACGGAGCAGCAGAGCAGAGCTGGGGGTCTACGAGCTCTCAGTTGCCTTCAGAAAAGGGCAATGGACAAAACTCAAAATAAACTGGTGCAAACTTAAGTAGAAATCTGGTGAAGACATGAAAAAAGTCAGCAAAAGGATGTGTTAGGGAAAAAGCTTACCTTAGTTTGGGTTCCACCAGAAGTAGAGCTTGAGACAAGGGTCAAAGGGCAAGTTTATCTGGGGCGTGAGTGGACATGAGCCAAGGTAGAGAAGGGGCCAGAGAGGGTGCGTCGATAAGCAGGTTACCGCCGTGGGAATCTGGCGCTACTTGGGGGCGGGGTGATTCTGCGGACCCGTGCCTTAGAGCTATCCCACCTGAGCGGCGAGGGGGGTGGAGTGTTAATAACCAGCTTCTCATTGGTTGGTGCTGCCCTCTGGAGGCGTTAGTTCTGGGGCTCCTCCGGCTACCACTGTGGTCACAACAAATCTCGAAGCAAAGAAATGCAGATGCTGGCAGCTGGAAATCAGGCAGTGTTCACTGAATGGAGAGGATGAGAATCTGACCAGGGCCCCGGCAGCATCTGCTACCCAGCCAACTGCTCTTTCACTATATGATATAAAGAGGCAGCTGAGTTTTTGGTTCACATTTTGCATTATCTAAAGTTGACCAGTATCGCTGCTGCATAAAGCCTTCTTAGAATATCTGATCAGTTTTTAAGAACAGCCACTATGAATTTCTTGCGGGGCAGGGGAGATAAATCGGACATTGGCCCAGACTTCATGTGTGACTGTGTCTCTGGGCCAAATTTAATTGAAAAGACAAAAGACTTGTATGAGCAGGTACACTGATTGAGTTGATGTATTTCCGAAGGCTGGGTGTTTCTTTAGGATGTTCTTAACCCTTGAAATACTTTTTGAGCATTTCAAGAGATGGCTAAGAACAGTCCGCTGGTCAGGAGGCTGCATATTTTTTCTAAGTCTTATTTTTTACACAGTCTATTCCCCCAGATAGTTTTGCAGGGATCAAAATGGCCTTCTTAGGGATTCCTGCCAATTCCTCCCACTCTTAGCCAGTGCCATGAATGAAGTCCCTCTGGGGCTAAGCAGGATGAGGGGCTTTGAGTGGTCGTGAGTTGCCAGAGCTTTGCGCTCATGTCCAATCCAGCTTTTGCTACCTGGAAACATGATAGTTTAAAGCTTCCAAAGATGGCACAGCTATTTCTTGCAAAGCATCAGGTCATCATTTTTCAAAGGGAAAAATTTGTAACCAGTGGAATAATTGGTCCCAGAATCTTGTGTGTAGGAAACTCTTCCACCTTAGTATCTACTTAGGTGTGAGCAGTTGAGTTAGAAAGAATATGAGTTCACAGGATATCATATGAGATCCACTGTTAGGGATGCAGAAATCACAGCTAACCTTTTTAAGTGATACCAGCAATTCGTACAACACTAATGCTAACGGAGAAAGGGACAGTGTTCTAGGAGATAGCCATGGAGAAGGCAACTTTAGCTCTTGATTGAAAGCTTTTGATTTTGCAGAAAGTCAGCTATGTTAAACCCAGGAGTTTATGTACCTGAACCTTATAAGAAGCACTAAATCAGAATCGTGATGATACTGGAGACCTTTTAAAGAAGATCTTTTATGATAGCTGTGGGGATCAGTGTGTGTTTGACTCTGTAACCCCACACCATAACCATCCCTTTGCATCCAGAGATTCACCTAGAGCACATTACAGTGATGGGTGTTTTTAATAATGATCTTGGGTCATCAGGATATATAAATTATGTTTAGTGCTGCTGGGTCACTTAAGACAGGGAAGCAGAGAATACATTTTTCAAAGATATCCCCTCTAAATGTTTGAAATCATGTATTAGAAATTAAAGGTTACTAATTTAATAGTTAGCTAAGGGGCTTCCCTGGTGGCACAGTGGTTAAGAATCCACCTGCCAATGTAGGGATCATGGGTCCAGCGCTGGTCCGGGAAGATCCCACATGCCGCAGAGCAACTAAGCCCGTGCACCACAACTACTGAGCCTGCTCTCTAGAGCCCGCGAGCCACAACTATTGAGCCCACGTGCCACAACTACGGAAGCCCACGCGCCTAGAGCCCGTGCTCCGCAACAAGAGAAGCCACTGCAACGAGGAGCCCGCACAGAGCAACAAAGAGTAGCCCCCGCTCGCGGCAACTGGAGAAAGCCCGCGCACTGCGATGAAGACCCAATGCAGCCAAAAAAAAAAAAAGAATAAAATAAATAAATTAAAAAAAATAATAGTTAGCTAAGACCCTTGTCAAAATTACTCACTTTTGAATGATGCTAGAAAACTTAGTATACAGCCATACTTCTTCCTTTCTCAGTAAAGTTTTCAGTTGTAGCTGGAAAGAAAAAAGAGGGGACAGAGGTCCGGATTTGGAGGGCTTCCTGTATTTTGAAATATCTCACCAGCAATGTGAAAAATGAAGAAAGAATTCCCCCAAAGTAAAGTCCAAATAAATGAGAACATTCTTTGCTGAATGCAAACATGATCCAAGTCGCTAGGTTATCCAAAATCTGTGTCCTTTTCAGAATGCTTTTCTAAAAATCCGTGTGTGGGATTGATGGCAAATTACATTTCTAGAAAATGGTTCTTGAAAAAAATCTTCGACTGTCTCATATTTGAGAAAAAAAATTTAGTGCTTTGCAACATAGAATTGATTTTATAATCATTTTCCATAGTTACCATTTAACCACGTTACTAATTTCTAGCAGTAGACATTAAAGTGTGAAGGCTACCGGAAGTGACCAGGCTGAGAGCATCCCTGGCTTTTATAGAGAGATGGCTTTGAAGGCCAGGGCTTTAAACCCCAGAAAGAGCATGATATACAGAGGCGGTCTCCCTAGGCTTTAATTAACCAGCCACCTGAATATTTAGATGAGAAACATGCGAAAGGTTGATTGCCCAAGGGCAGGGCTCAGTTGGCACCTGTTTTGGTCACTTCCCTGACCTTGGAGGGCTGTAGTGTTCTCCTGACATTACTCCACACTGGCCCCAGCGACCTGGGCTGCTGCTGCCGGTTTTGCAGCCAAGGGCAAGCACTTGTTTTATGGCAGCCTTACGCTTGTCTCGCCTGTCCTGGGTGCCTGGTCTCCATCCATGCTGCAGTTGCCACCTCCCACCAATTGGAGAGAGCCTTTGTCTCCCAGGGGTTTTCTTGGGCGGTTCCTGGAATTCATGTTTCCATCCTGCTTCCTTAGACTCTCCACGGTTGGTTTGGAGATGGGAGTGTTCCCCACTTTTACTTATTGTATTTTTCTCAGCGCACGGCCCTTTAGGGTGGCATTCTACAAAATCCTGGTTAGCGAGAGGAATAAAAGAGGAAGTCTTGTCTCAGAGAAACTATATTATCCGGGGAGGGCTCACTTGAGAAAAACTGCTTATTAAAAACAAAACCACAACCACAGTGATCTCTGCATTTCACCTGGTCGATTTCTAGTCCTCTTCAGATACTGAACTTGTGTCTCATTGTCATGGACAGAGCTGACGTTTCAGCGCTTTTTCGTTTTTTTCAAAAATTTTATCGGAGTATAATTAATTTACATCAGCTCTTCTACTTTGCTGCTGATAGATGACTGTTTAATGCCAGTGTCTCGTCTGTTTGAGTTTTGCTCATGCCATTCTGGTTATTAAATATTCTTTAGCGTCATCTTTGGTGAAATAATTACACTGTGTCACTTGCAGTATGGCTCTATTTCATGCTCTTTCCCTTCATGATAGAGGCTCCTCTGGTGGGGGGAAGCAAATGATTCTGTGCAATTGTATTCTTCTAATACCATGAGGGGGAATAATAACCCTTTCATATAAATAGACCAGCTCAGTTGACAGAGATTCGTAGAACTTCTGAGGTGGAAGTGATTTTGGGGGGTATCTTAACCCGGCTAGCCTTCTTGGGCATCACTGCACTGTGTCCCCTCTTTCTTTGGCTCTCTTGAATCACATTACACAATGCAGTTTAGAAGTGAATGATCTAAAATACTACTCTCCATCATGTGACTAAGTATTTTGAAGGTCTCTGCCAGTACTTTCTGCTATTCTCTGGTCGGAAGCAGTTGCTCACCCTCCTAAAACTGTATCCACTTTTAAATGCATTTTTAAGCTGTTCTTTGCTCTGTGCATATTGATATATCTCAGGACTGCATACCATTCTGCACTTAACACCCTATCTGAATTTGTGGTTTTTCGTTAAATAATGTATCGTGTAACTTTTCTCCTTCCCCTTTTTTCACACTTGCCAAGTATCAGAATTAGTTTATTCTGTCCCTTTGTATTTGTTTCTTTTGTGCTTATCGGAGAGAATGCCCCTGACTTGTCCTCATGCTGCAAGAGAACTTTCAAAATTGACATAAAGCTCAGGCAGATGCTATGATCATTTTACATTTCTGCCCAAAATAATTTTCTCAATAAATATTTGCTGCTTTGAGGCAAGCATCTTTTTGAAGAGTTGATTAATCTGTATTTCTCTTGTCCTGGAGAAATCCATCTTGAAGATGCCGAAATGTGTAGATCTTCTAAATATTTATTTAAAAGGCATTAGAGCACTTAATTACATCTGCCAGAATTTCTATAGATACTAATATTTCACAGAGAGACACAGTTGTTGGATTTGTATACATTTTAATGACTGTATCGTGTGGCCAAGGAAATCTTAATTTAGGGCACTGTGCTGAGAACGTTGTATGTATTATTTCACTGGATTCCCCCAGTAACCCTATAAGGTATGTTCCATTATAATTTCCATTTTATAACTGAAGAATCTGAGGATAGGAAGCTCAGAGGTAATTTTTTTAAGATCAAAGAAAGTAATGGAGTTAGAATTGAACTTGCATGGTCTGTAAACTTGACAAGAGCAGCGCTTGTATCAATTTTTGCTCTGTACTTTACTCATACCCAGGACCTAACACTGAGAATGGCCCATTTTATGTACTCAGTGATACATGAACAAATAAATGAAAAAAAATAAATAGCAAGGTAAGATTGCCTTAAAGTATTGATGGTGTCTTTTCTGGCACTCAGCACTTCATAGGCCTTGAGACATGACAATTTATACAAACATATATTTATATAGCATAAAATTTCTAACATTATTTAACTCTGTTGTATCATAAACTGCCTTTAATTGACATTTTCTTTTCTTCTTTTGGCTGTCCTTTAACTTCTCTAGTTTGTCTATCTTTTATAAATCATGGCTCCCTAAACGGAAGGCAGCAAACCGTCAGAGGCCTAACTAAGGCAGGATGGTACATTATAATTACATCACTCATTTTATGTGTTTTATTTCAGCTTATTTACCATGGGAAACTTTGGATTCATGTTCCTCTTATCTTCCAAGAGAATGCCCTAGGTCCAACTTTTTTGTTTTTCGTGCTAAGGCATTCCTAATATTCTACCTTTCTGTATATGAATAACAGTGCAACAATACCTTTACCTTGACTAACTTCCAGTTTTATTAATTTTCCTCTCATTTTCCTATTTTTGTCAAGTTCTGTTATATTTTAATCTCATTCCTGTCACTTTTCTCTCCCTCTCAGCTTTATGTTAGCTCAGGATTTAATGAGACCATTTTCTTCTCTAGCCTCAAAACCATTATTATAAGTTATAAGTATATGCCATTATGTGTTTTCCCAATTTGGCTTGTGACCATAACTCTTAAGATCATTATTTTTAAGCCTTTATATATTTTAATATTGATATCAATTTAAATCATTTTTCTTTCTCTATTTGAGTGAGATACAGAAACCCTATTTAGGGTGACTTCTTTTTATTTCACAAGTTAGCCCTCTGTTACGGAAAGAAAGCAAAATTTGTATTACTTTTTTTTTTCTTTTCTCCCTCTCTATTTGTTTTAAAAAGTGAAAAAAATAAATTTAGCAGTTCATCTCACACTGAAACTGAAATGGTTCCTTGAATTCAAATTTATACCCATAAAACGGTAAAATAACAAGTTATTCCTTTCTCAGCGCTTCAATCTGTAACCTGCAAAATTCACTGTAAATGTTAAAAAAGATGTGTTGTAATTATGCTAAATACTGGTTCATTATTCAACTCCTGCTGTTTGTTCTGGGTGAGGGCCAACTGAGCTCCCAACCAGTTCAAACTAGAATCTTCTGCCATTTCTAGTTCCATGTTCGTGCCCACCTATGAAAGAAGGATGGCTTGGATGGGATATGTGAGTTGTGACTCATTGGCAGTTTAGTTTAAATTAGTGGAACAAAGCAACAGATGTGTGTCTCTACAGAACCCTCTCAAATGCACAGGCCCAGGTACAAATGCATCCCTTTACACCTGTCATATTCTTTCTTTCATGGCTTCACATTTGGTGTGTACCCCAAAAACCTCCCAGACTCCTCAGACGTTTAGTCAACATGGCGCTAGCTGGACTTGTCTTCTGCTCTCTCCAACCAGTGATTATTTGCATATTTTTCTTTTCTCATAATGGTAATAATATCATGAGAAGGGATTCCTGTCCACCAGGAGTGCTTTATGTCTTATTTTAGCATTCGTAAGGTTGTAAGGCTACTTGGTTAATCTTTCACTGTATTTTTTTAGGGCCAAACGGCCCTGCTGTCTCAAGAAAGAAAAATTTTCTGCTGTTGAGTCTACTTGCCCTTCTTGCTCTCTTACCGCAGTCCCAGATATACTACCTTAACTAATTTTATTTTAATAACTAACCTTTATTTCATTTCTTCCTGCTGATCAATAAATATTTTCCCTGAATTTTTCTTCTAATCAGTGTTGTCCATTCGGCATTTCCCTACCTTTTCCTATTTTTTAATTTTTAGCCTCTGTTTGAAAAGAAGCATATTTATGATGTTTCCCTGTTGATCCTTTTTATTTCACTTTATTTGTCTTTTGTGTTATTTTGTTACAGCCATAAAATAATAGCAGGTGATCATATAGCACTGCTCGGATCCGGCCCCTGTTCTAAATGCTTTCCACATATTCTCACAACAGACCCCCAGGGTGGGCACCATTATCGTGCCCGTGTTAGAGACGAGGACACCGGAGCATAGAGAGGTTAAGTAATGAGCCTAAAATCTGCCAGGACTAAAATCTGGGCACGTTGGCTTTAGACTGTGTTTGTAACCAGTACATAAAACAGCAGAATACTAACGGTATCTCATTATTATATTTCCTCATGAAGCCTTGAAAATACTGAGTAGACCAGTCCCTGTGTTAAAAGCATGCCAGTCTTGCTGCATCCGGAAACAATCTCCCATAACCTCTATAGATAGCTTTGGTCTGCTTGTTTCCATTTGTGCGTTTTCATGTTTCTTTTTCCTGTCATTTCCCAGTGTCTTTCCCCCAGTCTTTTTACTTGTTGTGTCACTTTGTTTAAATTTCATTACCCAGGGCGAAAATAGAAATTTCCTTATTTCCTTTTGCCTTCAGTGAGCCCTGGGGACACTAATAATAAGGTCTGACCAAAATGTTGCAAAAAATCTTAACTCCTAGAAAGAGAGAAAAGAAAAAAGCAGGCTGTGGTTGGAATAATGTGGAATTCATGGTTTCTCTCATTATAACTGTCACCGATCCTGCAGTGGATACCACCCTTCTGTGTGTTTTGCATGTGCCCTGTCCCCAGTGTTTCCTTAACTAGGGAGCAGTGTGATTCACACCAGTTAGTGCCCAGGTTGAAGCCTCCCTGTTTGCTCACCACTAGCTTAGCCCAAGGGGTTTCCATGCTGAAATCTTCAGCTGAGGCCATGGACTCCCTCTGGAGTTGCTTGCAGTAGAGATGTGAGTGATAATTCCTTTCTCTCAAATCTGAATCACACCCATGTTACCCGTAATGCGTTGAGAACTAGGTTCCATCTAAACCTACATCTACCTCGGTGTTCTGGGATTATTTTAATTTTGTTTTATTTTGCAAAACTCTTCTGACCATAGGTGAGAAAATAATGTCCTGGGGGGATTGACGTTGTGCTTTCCAGGTCAATTGGTTCTCCTTGTTGTCCTGTGACGACACTGGGAGCACAAGTACCATGGCTTTGCTCTAGCTTCTCATTGGCCTTCTATGCTGGAGTGGCTCCAAGTCTGATTCTATTCACTCCTTCTCTCAAGTGGACAAGGTTCACCAGGGAGCTTGTGCCTACTTGGTCTGAGGTGAAATCCCCAGACTAGATTCCTCCTGGTAGGTAAAGTCAGACTAAATACAGCACTTCTGCTCTGTGGCTTGTTTCCAGTTTTTCCATACAGACCCTCGACAAATTTTGTCCAACCATGGACAGCCCTGGGCATGACCCGTGAATAGAAAATAGCACAGTCAACTTTGACCCCAGATGGAGAGCTTCCCCAGTTCAGGAAGCCAGGTAACAAACGTGTAAGTCTATCGATAAAAAGCAAACTGGGCCATTGTACTTTGATTACAGAAAACAAGGTGAGGAACATTCTCTACCATGCCAGCACTTGGGTGCTCCCATTACCTACCATTAAGTTCTTTCCAGCCATTTTGTTATATCCTCAGAGATTTTTCTTGCTCATGAGAATATAAATGATTCAGAAAGTTACAGCCATAAAAGTTTTAAGGCAAATAGCTGAATGTTGCTTGTATTATACGTATAATGCCTTGCCCCTCAGTTCTGCATTAGGCACAGTTAAATCAGTCCCTGCCCTTAAGGGCTCATTGTCTCATGGGAGATTGAAATGAAAGTAAATAATTTTAATAAAATGTGGTCAATACTGCAAAGAAGGAATAATTCATCCCCGGACGTTAGTAACGACTCACCAAGTGAGGTGACTTTTTGCCTTTGCGAGATGGTTCAGATTTTGCAGTCTCAGAAGAGGAAAGTGTGTTGAAATCTGAGATTAATATGCACGAAGGGGGGCTTCCCCGGTGGCGCGGTGGTTGAGAGTCCGCCTGACGATGCAGGGGACACGGGTTCGTGCTCCGGTCCGGGAAGATCCCACATGCCGCGGAGCGGCTGGGCCCGTGAGCCATGGCCGCTGAGCCTGCGCGTCCAGAGCCTGTGCTGCACAATGGGAGAGGCCACGACAGCGAGAGGCCTGCGTACCACAAAAAATATATATATATATGTGTGAAGGGTTGAAGGTGAGAAAGATCCTACAAGCTCCACCAGGGCTTTGCAGGCCTTGTTTACTGCTCATCCCTGTTGCTTGAAACAGTGCCTGGTAGGTACTTAATAAATATTTATGATTAATATTTAAGTAAAAGTATGTATTAATCCTTCTTTGTAGGAGGAAGTGGTGGGAATTGAGGCAATAAAGGAAGGTTAAACCATCTAGAAGAGGGACTGACATGCTTTTAATGTATTGTTGAATTTGTTTCGGTTATATTTTGTTGAGGATTTTTACATCTGTGTTCATCAGGGATATTGACCTGCAATTTTCTTTTCATGTGGTGTCCTTGTCTGTTTTTGGTATCATAGTAATGCTGTCCTTCTAAAATGAGTTCGGAAGTGTTCCCTTCTCTTCTGTTTTTTGGAAGAGATTGAGAAGGATTATATTAATTCTTCTTTAAATGTTAAGTAGAATTCATCAATGAAACCAACTGGTCCTGGACTTGTGTTTGTTGGGAGGTGTTTGGTTACTAATTCAATCTTCTTACTATTAATCAGTCTACTCACAATTTCTGTTTCTTCATAATTCAGTTTTGGTGTACTTTATGTTTCTAAGAATTCATTTTTTTAACATATTTCCCAATTTGTTTCTGTGGTATCAGTTGTACATCTCCTCTTTCATTTATTTATTTGAGTCCCTTCTCTTTTGTCTTGGTGAGTCTAGCTAAAGGTTTGTCTGTTTTGTTCATCTTTTCCAAAAGCCAGCTTTTAGTTAAATTGACCTTCTCTGTTGTCTTTTAGTCTCTATTTCATGGATTTCCACTTTGATCTTTGTTATTTTCTTCCTTGTACTGACTTGGGCTTTGTTTCTTCTTTTTCTAGTTTGTTGAAGTGTAAAGTTAAGTGGTTTATTTGAGAATTTTCTCATTATAGGCATTTATCACTGTGAAATTCTCTCTTAGAACTGCCTTTGCTGTGCCCCATAAGTTTTGGTATGTTGCATTTCCATTTTCATTTGCTGCTCTGTTTCTTGCTTTTTCTTCTGATTTCCTCTTTGACCCACTGGTTGTTGAGTAACCTGTTGTTTGATCTCCACATATTTGTGACTATCCCAGTTTTCTTCTTGTAACTAATTTCTAGTTTCATACCATTGTGGTCAGAAATGATGCTTGATGTGATTTTAATCTTCTTAAATTTATTAAGACTTGTTTTGTGGCCCAGCATATTATCTATCCTGGAGAATGCTCCACGTGTGCTTGAGAAGAATGTGTTTTCTGTTTCTTTTTGTTGGAATGTTCTGTATATGTTAGTTCAGTTCATCTGGTCTAGTGCGTCATTTAAGGGCAATTTTCCTTACTGCTTTTCTGTCTGGATGATCTATCCCTTGATGAAATTGGGCCATTGAAGTCTCCTACTATTATTATACTACTATCTGTTTCTCCCTTTAGGTCTTTTTATATTTGCTTTATATATTCAGTTGCTTCTATGTTGGGTGCATAAATATGTACAAACATTATATCCTCTTGTTGGATTGACCCCTTTATCATTATATAATAACCTTCTTTGTCTCTTATTACAGTCTTTGTCTTAAAGTGTATTTTGTCTGATACAGGTATAGCTATCCCAGCTTTCTTTGGTTTCCATTTGTCTGAAATTTCTTTTTCCATCTGTTCTCTTTCAGTCTGTGTGTGTCCTTACATCTGAAGTGAGTCTCTTGTAGGCAGCATATAGATGGGTTGGTTTCTTTATTTTTAGAGAGTATGCCAAGACCTGTCAGCATCTAAAAGAGGAGGATCTCAGAACCTAGATTCAGGCTGATTGAAAGCCAGACCCTCAGGCAGCAGCCTTTAAAATACGCAAAAATACCTCATTCAGGGGAAGACTGGGAGATGGGCATTTCTGTCTGCTCTCTGTGCCAAATCCTGGGGTGATAGCTAGGTAAGAACTGTTTTTTTCTTTGCTACTGTCCCATTGAAGCCTTGAACATAAGCCCCACTGGCACCAGAGCCAAGCTGTCAAGGGATGTGTCCTTTGGTTCACAGCCATAAGAGCCGGTGCGTCAGACATGTACACAAGCTCCTTTCTCAGAGACACCGATGATCCGGGGTCTCGAGATGTGTGGGCCAGACCAGAAACCTTCCCCTCCAGCCAAAGCTCCAAGACAGCAAATGAGCCTTTTTACAGAAAATTGGGGGTGGGTTTCAGTTGGCTCTGTGTGTTCTGTGCCCTGGGCAGGGTGTTATGCTTTCGTGGAACACACGAGCACAGGCCCTGCTGGCCATCACAGCCAGGTGATGAAGGGGCGTCCCTGTGCATCAGGGCACTAGGTGTAAAAAACTGGGGCACCAGTCATGCACAGAAGCTCCCTCCAGGACATACCCACGAGCTGGAGCGAGTCAGTTGGGGAGCACAAAGGTGGTGCCCGCCAACCTCCATCTCTGGAGAGAATTTCAGTTGGTCCCCAGATTTGTGTTAAATTAGATGCCTGCCCCTCAGGCCAAAGCTTTAAGGTAAGCAAATAAGCCTTTTACAGAAAGACTGGGTACTTTTGGCTGCCTCTGTGCTGGGCCCTGGGATAGGTGAGTTCCTGCTGCCCCTTTAGGGACTTTTTCTCAATTTGCTATAGCTTCATGGGTCTTGTGGACGCAAGCCCCATTGGCTTTCAAAGCTAGATGTTTTGGGCGCTTGCTCTCAGGTGCAGATCTTAAAGTAGGGGTGCCAGATATGGGGTTCCAAGCCCTTTGCTACTCAGGGAGAAGCTCGGGGTTGTGAGTTACTTGCCGATTGTGGGTTGCTGCTTGGGAGTGGGGTTGATAGCGAGATTGTGTCTCAGCCTCTCCTACCTGATTCAATGTGGGGTTTTTTGTTGTGTTTGCCCGATGTATAGGATTCACTCAGTAAAGTTTTGAGTTTCTTTCAGAGGAAATTGTTCCATATATAAATGTAGATGTGATGTATTCTTGGGAGGAGTTGAGTTTAGAATCCTCCGATGTCACTACCTTGAACCAGGACCTAGAAATGTTTCTTACTTTAAGAGTTAGGTGTGCTCTTATCATAGAGTGTGTGTAGTAGTGTAATAGAAGTACAGTTGACCCTTGAACAACACGGGGTTTGGGGGTGCCGACTCTCTGGGCTGTTGAAAATCCATGTATATCTTTACAGTTGGCTCTGTATCCACAGTTGCACATCCACGGATTGAACAACTGTGGATCACGTAGCACTCTGGTGTGTATTTAGTGAAAAGAAAAATCCGTGCGTACGTGGACTTGTGCAGTTCAAACCCATGTTGTTCAAGGGTCTCCCTCATAGTCGAGCAATAACTAGCACTGACATTCTGAGATAATAACTTCTGGTGTTTTTATTAGTACTGCAACTATGTAAATAAGTATACTTTACATAGTTGCAGTCCTAATATATATCCAATTTTGTATTTACTCTTAAAAGTTTACATTATACGTTATGCATTTCTGTGTTATTAAAATTTCATGAATCATTTCTATAAGTTTATTAAACTTATCAAAATGTTTTGTCTTACTAGTTTGGGTGGGTTTTTATTTTACACTTTGTAGCATGTTCATAGTTCTTTCATTCCGGTAATTCTGTTATGATCTACCAAGTTATACAATTTTTCTTTGAGACTCTGACCATAAGTGTTCTGTACTGTTGCCATTCCTGGGTCTCACTCAGTGAATTTAAATTTTAAATGTCAAATCATCTTTAGTCAACTATTGCCACTTAATATCAAGCACTGTTTCTCTGTCTCACTTTTTTTACCTAAGTGTTTGAGGCATATATCAGTATGATTTAAATATATACATAAAGCAGTCTAGCTAGTTTTTATTTTTGAAAATGTCTCTTTTGGTGTTTCCAATTGTTTTCCTTTAGGAATTTCTTGCTATAAAAAGTAAAAGCAGTTTATTTGCAGTTTATTCCAACCGTTAAAATTAAAAATAGTTTTCTCTGACTTTTTATTGTCGGCATTAGAGGCAGTAGTTCTTTTCATCTAGGTGTTTATTTGTTGGCTCTGACCTGGTCCCACTGAAAAAAAAATTTAATGTCAAACCCAAAACTCTGAAACCCTTCCATTAGAATAGGCTGAATATGAGAAAAATCAGAGATTTATTTTCACATTGCCATTCTTGCATTTTGTGATACGTGCTGTTATTTCCAAAAATCTAGTCTTTAATCTTTTCTGATATATTTAGGTTTATGAATGCTGTGGGCTTTCGTGAATGTTTATTTACATGAAAGATTTATTTTTCTTGATCTTCTGCTTGTTTTTTTCTTAATGATTATGTTTTATAGCAGAGATTGGCGCACTCTTTCTGTATAAGGCCAGATAGTAAATATTTTAGGTTGTGGGACTATAGGACTTTGTTGTTGCAGCCATTCAGCTCTGCCTTTTTAATGCAAGAGCACCATTTGTATTATTTTGTATATTTCTCTTGTTTTGGAGACTAAGAAACATTTTCTACTATAAATCTCCAGGAAAGTGAAATGAGCTCTATTAGTTAGAATGCACTGCTGCAGGGTCATACTTTTAGTTCCAAGAAGATACGTGAACAAACGTGCGTGTAAACACAGTACAACTTTATTTATAAACATAGGCAGCCACGTGCTCTATAGTAATAAGTAATAGGGAGAAAACAAAAAACCAAAAACATCAGGATAACATGTGACTAATCTATTAAAAATGCTTTTCCCAGGGCTTCCCTGGCGGTCCAGTGGTTAAGACTGCTCTTCCACTGCAGGGAGCGTGGGTTCCACCCCTGGTCAGGGAACTAAGATCCCACATGCTGCGCGGTACAGCTGTTCCCTTTCTGTTATTTTAATTTCTTATAGCTTGGAATGATGGGGTTTATTTTATTGCTTACCTTTTTAATAATAGCAGAAATAGTTTCCATACCCTTATATAAAAATCTTCTTTAACTTATCCATCAGCCTGTTGTATTATTATTTTCTGCTCTCGTTGATTTTTAACAGGCACGAATTGTTGGAATACAGCAACAGATTTTGAACCACACCAAAAATTAACTTACCTTTTGGGGTATTTTTTCATTGAATGTGCATTTATATTTCAAAACATTAAGTCATTGGTGAAGAAATTAGTATTAACAGCCCTTGTCTTGGTTTGAATCAAGTGTCAATTGTGACAGTAATAGTGAATTACTTCTATACCTTACCATTTGTAAACCTGAGCACTTTACATTTCTTTTCCAAGAAAGTGATCTCCATTTGAAATGAATAAACCTTTCTACAAGGTTCCTCTGGGACCCTTCTCAATACTCTAAGAGATGTCAGACAGTAGCTCTCAGACAGAGATCACACTTTCTAAGTGTTATGTCTAATTGCTACTAATGAACTACATTCTCATTGTTGACAAGGCAGGCTTGCTCTGAAAAAATAAATATACGTGTACCCATTTAGCTTTCCAAGTTCACACTAAAAATTCTGATAATGAGACTTATTTTCTAATTTCTGTTTTAGACTTTAAGAAAAGATGTATTCCATTTTATCTTCTCTGATAGCTAATACCTAAAAATATTACCCTTCTTTTTCAGGTTTTGTATATTGTACATTTCTGTTTATTTTTGTGTTAACTTGTATATTTCTCTTGTTGTGCAAACCAAGAAACATTTTCTGCTATAAACCTCTAGGAGAATGTAATGATCTCCATGGGTTAGGATGCATTATTGCAGGGTTATGCTTCCAGTGTCTAGAAGCTTCGTAAGCTGGCCCTAACCTACCTGTCCCATCCCCTATTGGCTTTGTACCCCAGGTGCATGAGGTATGCCCCCCATTCAAGACTTCATTCAGCACTTTACCGCCATCTTTTCCTGTCTGGAAAATGGCCATGAATGAGTTCTCTGTGGCCCCACTTAAATGTTGCTTTCTTTCATTTCTCTGCAGGCAGAATTACCTGCTTACTCAGCTGAACACTGTATCTTTGCCTTGTCCTCACTCGACATCATCTTTGGTTATCAGCCCTGTGTTCCAGACACCACCTGTCCCCTATCACAGGTGCCCTGTGATATTATGCATGATGCCCAAATGCATTGAGCACATAATAATTATATTGTGTTCAGTCAACACCTGAATAAACACATAGAGAAGAGGAAAGCCACTGATCATTGTAGATTGGTTAATCATATTTCCCCCCTTTCTTTGTTTTCTCTTTAGGTATTCTTGAAGTTTTACACTGTGTGTTAGTAGAAAGTCCAGAAGCTCTAAATATTATTAAAGAAGGCCATATTAAATCCATTATCTCACTTTTAGACAAGCATGGAAGAAATCACAAGGTAAGTGAACCATTTTATTGCCAGAAATAAATTCTGGAATAACTTTAAAACTATTTTTTTAAAAGATTTTTAAAAGGTGTGTCAGATTTTTCGTGAGTGTTTTTCACCTTTTCATTCCAATCAGGTAATATTGCTTAGTGCTTATGCATAGCCTCAGTGGGAGGATGGAGCAGTTCTCAATTTGTGTATGAAGGAAAGTTGGAAAATAAGTGGACACATGGCTGTAATGTTTAAAGTGACTGGGTCAGAGGTAACTGGAGGAAGTGTGTTTGTGGAAATTGCTGCTGACACTTGAACCTGAGAAGGGAATGAGAGTCTGAAGGTGGCTTCTCTTTTCAGGTTCTGGACGTCTTATGCTCCCTCTGTGTTTGCCATGGGGTAGCAGTCCGTTCTAACCAGCATCTCATCTGTGACAATCTTCTGCCAGGAAGAGACCTGTTACTGCAGACACGCCTTGTGAACCACGTCAGCAGGTAGGTTCCGCGAGCCCGCGTCGCCAGATTGGTAGCATAACAAAAAATGCACGTTCTAGCTTTGTTGCTAAAACATCGTATAGTCTGTCTGTTTGATTAGAATCTTTTACATATTTCCCCAGGGAAGAGTGTAGGAATTTTTTCTACCCATCAGATGAGATAACAACAATAGATGACCCAAGCAAAATACACATTTATTACAAAAAAATGTATAAGAGCTCTCATTCACGTTCATATGTAGCCGAATTGTCATTGTCATCCTCAGGAGCAGGCTGACAATGATACAGGGATATAATTGTATATAATTATGTTTTACATCTTCTTAGAACATAACTAAAAACACTATATCCTTCACTACCAATGGTGAAGTGCCTGCTATGTATAATAAAGACATTGAATTCAAATGTCCAAAGTATAATAAATTCTACAAATAAGCAATAAAACTACATTTTCAGTTAGGTGTACCTTCCAAGGTATCAGACATTCATTGGGTACTTTGTCCCAGCCACAATGCCAGGTGCTTTACAAGTATTCTACGCTGCTTGTGTTTGCACAAAGTGTTATTGTTATCTACATTTTATAGATTAAAACGTTGGAACTGGAAATGGAACTCAGGTCTAACTCCAGAGTCTGAGCTCTTCACCACCATGTCATAGTGCCTTCCATATACAAAATAATAATAATAATTACAACAACAGTAATAAATACAGCTTATAATTAAGGAAATGTTATATGTGATAGTGATAACTTCAGTACACTGTGTTTAGCAGCTGTCCAGGAAATACTTGCTACTTCACTCTGGTTCAAACAAAAATGTAGGGTTTAGTGTACATTTCTACGTTGTGATTTTTTAAAAAAGATTGATTTAAGACTTCCTTTGTGGTTCTTTATATAATAGACCTGTCGTTAATGAGCAGTGTTTTCTGAGACTTTCACTAATCCCTAGTATTAACTTAGGGTAAAAGTTCTTCCGTAAAATGCAATTAAATACAACTAACTAGAAATTATTCTTTTCACAGTAAAGCATAGAGAACAACAAAGATGATTAATCACCTGGTTCCTTCACTAACACTATGACTTGCTTCATCCTCAAACTCTGTATGACACAAAGCTTAGCTTAGGAAAATGTCTCTGTGTCCTGGATTAATAGTAACTCCATTAGGTCCGAGGGGCTGCTGTGCTATCCTGAGTGCCTCCCCTTCAATATGATTAATGATATAAAATATGCTGAAGAGCAATTAAGAAAAAACAATAGACCCTTAAGTGACCTTGCCAAGTTATCCCAGAAGCAAACATCAGTGTCTGAATGTTAACTGTAAGGTTGGCGGTCACTGCAGACTTCAGTGATTGCTTCAATAATTTGTTGTACTTAAGGAAACATATTTAATATCTAATATATGTCTTTGAGAAGCAGGACTAATTCAAAATAGCACGATGTAAGTTAAGACAACGAAAGGTTTATTCAGATTTTCTCACATGCTATTCCTATCTCTTTAAAGCATGAGACCCAATATTTTTCTGGGTGTCAGCGAAGGGTCTGCGCAATATAGGAAATGGTACTATGAGTTGATGGTGGACCACACCGAGCCATTTGTGACCGCCGAAGCCACTCACCTGCGAGTGGGCTGGGCTTCAACGGAGGGGTACTCTCCCTACCCTGGAGGGGGCGAGGAGTGGGGTGGAAATGGTGTTGGAGATGACCTCTTCTCCTATGGATTTGATGGCCTTCACCTCTGGTCAGGTACGTAGTAGCCATTTTCTTTCACAGTGTTTTTGAAGGAAATCTTTTGCCCTCACTGGACATTTCTAAAAGCTATTGGTATTGGTGCTGTTCATATCAGGTACATTTATTTCAGAAATGTAACACTGAAATGATAAGAGTGTTAAGTAAAAAGCAGAATTTCACTCGTGGAAAAAGAAAACTCTTACAGTTATAGTACCTCTCCAAAAAACTTCTTTGCCTTTGAACGGTATACCTCAGAAGTGGCTTTCTGATTCATGAATCAGGTGCAAAAACGTAAACGTTTCCTACTTGTTTTAATTGGTATGTGTGAAGCTTTAGCTTCCAATATAAAAAAGAACCAAAACCAAATCCTGGAAAATAATTGGAATAAGTAGACTAAGTTCCATCTTCTGGTGGGTAATGTAATGTCAGGAATTGGTAATTTGTCAAGTGTATTGTGAGGAGTCAGCTCATAATAAAATGATGCTTTGTTTCAGAAGTGTGGAATGGTTTAAAAATGAATGAATAGTTCATTTCACTAGCTACCACCGCTAAGCTTTGATGGTTGAACGTATATTAAACATGAGTAATATATAAAAATAGTACTCTTTTTTCAGATTTATTAAAACATGTATTTTGATTGGCTCTATTTAAAAGTTTACTTTTTGATTATGTAGATATTGGAATTCATTTGGATTCTGCAGACATACGCTTGTATTCATAAAGCGGCATTTAGAATGAACCTGATATATTTTATAGCACATTTAACATACAGAAAATAGAGAGAGGCTCCTTACATTACAGAAAGCCGCACTTTGCCTCTCATGGGCAAATCAAGTGGTATTCATTTATTAATGCTTTATAGGCTTCATAAATTATGAAAAGAACATTTTAAATGAAATTTAATTAAACCTAAGAGTTTATGGTAAGGAATTTATAAAGAAAAGCACTCCATGTGGTTGTATCGAACAATAATACTAAATTTTTCCTTTATTTGGTGCCAATAGCTCAGTAGCCTGGAGGAGATGAAGCTGTATGTTGGGTATTTCATCTAACCTGTGGGGCACTGGTTGGGACCCAGGCTGTAGTGTGGTGTGTCTTATACACAGGTGTACGGTGCTGGTCAGAAGAGAGTCACAATGTTTGTTCCAGAATTTTTCTACCCACCAAACAAAGGCAAAGAGCCCTGCCTTCAGAAGACCTGACAAAGATGAAATAGGGTTAATGTCTGTTTGATAAAACATAATATATAATATAACTATTATCTTCAGATATTATCCCCTCTCTCTACCTTTGAGTATCACTCCACACAACATGGGTCCTCAGGTGAATGAATGAAGCATGTTCACTTGTTTTCCCATTACACAGAGATTAGGGGAAAAACGAAACAAAACATTACACTGGTAAAAAAAAAAAATGCTGAATTGCATCTCATTATTTTAGCCATATAACGCCACTTCACCATTTTCATGTTTGCATTTAGTTTGAAGCTTTTTCTGTCAACACAGAGGAAGAACCCAGAGCTTCTGGAGTTGAAAGTGTATGCAATATGCCTTTCATGGCAAAGTATCTTTTAAACAGAGTGATAAGAGCAACAAAAATATTGAGTGAATCTATGCAGGTATTACAGAGAAGAGGATACATTGTGGAATTTCAAGAGAAATTCATCTTGACACTTTGTATCAGGAGAAAATATTTGACTGTTTTTTCAAATGGCAAGAAAATACGCACTCTACCATGCCTGTAGTTGAAAGCTGTGTTCTCTCAAGCCCTGGGATCTATTGCTAATTTTAGATTCAGGATCAACAAAGATAAATCTAAACTAATTGGCTTCTGACTGAGTTATGTGGTTAAATCCACTGTAATTCACATAATCTTCTTGGGTTCACTCTCCTATTCCTTTTCTTTTTAATAGTTGAAGTAGAATTTCAAGTATCAACTATCTGTGATTTCTGAGAGAGAACACTTAACTTTTTGTGATTGGAGGGTGGAGATATTCCTTGTAACCAGAATTTGCCTTATCAGCAAAAGTTTTGAGCTCTGTCTTCATTTCTTCTTCCCAACTTAAACTTTGCATAGCATTGCTATGTTCCTCTTGTGTGAATGAGAATTGGATTGGGGCAGCAGTCCCCAGCCTTTTTGGCACCAGGGACCAGTTTCGTGGAATACAGTTTTTCCGCAGACGGGGCTGGGGGGTGGGAGATGGTTCAGGCGGTAATGGGAGCGATGGGAAGCTATGGGGAGCGGCAGAGGAAGCTTCGCTCGCTGGCGCACTGCTTACCTCCTGCTGTGCGGCCCGATGCCGGCCCGGGGGTTGGGGACCCCTCGATTGGGGCATCCACATCCTGTGTTTGTAAGGACCCAAAGTGTGAAAAACCTTGGTGCTTTTGGAGAATTTAAGTATAAAAGTATGGAGGAATGTCATAGAACAGTATGTGAAAGATGGGTAAGGATTCTTTTACAGGACCTATGAATCAGACCACTGCTATCTTCTTTTCTGGCTAATGCAGTGAACAGGAGTATAGTTCTCATATGGATTTGATCTGAGTTTATGTAAATGCAACCTTAAAATGCTTCCTGGTGGATTCAGCAGTGTGAGGGCCATTGAAACTGTGGACTTAGGCTGGTCACTAGTGACCTTATCTCTCTTACGTGTTTCTTTCAGGCATTGCAAAACAGTTAACCATGGTCATTAGTATTAGCGTTATAGTATCCCTCAGATTGAGCAATATATTTGGATTATAGTAAATATGTTTAATAACATTATCAGCTACAGATCTTGAATACAAACAGGGATATAGACCTTTATCTGTGAGTTCTGTTGCTTTTGTATGACTTTTATTTAACAAGCTGCCTTTATTATATCCAGGGAATTCTAGAGGGACCACCTGATAACGAATGTATTGCTTGCAGATTTGAATATTGGTAAAATTTTTAAAAAGTACACAGTTTAAAATGTAGATACGCTCTACTACTGGCATTTCAGATATGCTGTTGGTAGAAATCTTGGCATGCTAGAAATTTTTAAAAGGTGTTCTAAAAAATGCAAATGTTGCATCATCAAATCTATTTTTGTCTTTGCTCAAATGGAGAAATTTTGTATGTTTGCATTTGTGAGCATGTGTGTTTGGGAGGACCTTACCTTCCTGTTTTCCATTGTGCCCATGGGACTAATCGGCCAAGGAGTTATGACACAGTCAAGAATGGGCATAGGTTATAGGCTGGCTACAGCAAGAAATGACATTTATCAAATATCATGTTCATGCCTCAACTTGTATCCTGTATCCTACTTAAGAAGTGAACCAAGACCTTGTGTGAAATAAGTTATAGAACAACAAACCAGTTGACACGTATTGTCTCTCAATAAACAACGCACAAATGAGCACATTTTCTGCTTTCATTATCCCTTTATATTTTTATGTTATAAAACAAAATGGGTTTAATCTTTGAGAAGGGGACTGCAATAAATACCTGCTGTGTCTGAGACTGTTCTTATAAACCATTAATTTAATCATCATAACAACTCTACAAGGTGATGGAATTTGGTTTACAAGAAATCAAGGTTTATAGAGCTTAAGTCATGTGCTGATGGTCATACAAGTAGTAGGTGATAAAGGAGCAATTTGACTTCAAGCCTTTCCCTAGAGATTTTCCCCTGACATCATTATATTATCAGCTGTAAGATGATACCAGCATCAAATACCATCCATCTGCATGCAAAAATTTCTGCATGTCAGAAGAACCATTTTACAATAAAGATAGCAGCATGGCTCCTGAAAAAAGCAACAAATTTTTTTGGTAAAGGATTTGACATATAACATTAATGTGCATTCAAGATTTAGTCTAGTCCAGTACCTTTTGGTGATTGTCACTGCCTATTCAGATCTTTGACTCAGGTTCTGAAGATGATTCTCTGAGATAAAGATGCATTACCCTCCTTAATGTGTTTCCCCATAGGTTGTATTGCCCGTACTGTCAGCTCACCAAACCAGCATCTGTTGAGAACTGATGATGTCATCAGTTGCTGTTTAGATCTAAGTGCCCCAAGCATCTCCTTCCGAATTAATGGACAACCTGTTCAAGGCATGTTTGAGAATTTCAACATTGATGGCCTCTTCTTTCCAGTTGTCAGTTTCTCTGCAGGAATCAAGTTAGTATTTCTATGTTTTTTGGTCTGTTTGCCTTCTCACTTCTCATTCTTTCATGGAAGACTCTGCACTGCCATCACACTTGCTTTGCTAACCTTCTCTCTCTCACTCCTGGGCGTCTAGACGTCCACAGGGCATTTTGCCCCTTCCTTGAAGGGTGAAGATAAGATTCACCTAAGAGGAGAATCTCAGGAGGCTGAATCCTTTGTTCATATATCCAACCATTTAGATATGCAGTCTGCTGACTATCCTTCTGTCCAGTGTCCCTGAAATATTTCAAGTCCATTTAAGTTCACTCTTTCATTTAATAAGGGTAAATAAACAATGTTGCATTAAAAATACCATTTATTTTCTCATATTTATTTTCATTAATTTTTCTTTTCATTACATTCTTACACCCTACTCCAAACCCCCTCATTTCTACAGAAACCACATGTTTTTTGGTTGATCAGGTCAAGATGACTCCTTTCCATGTCACCTTCTACCTGCTATACTTGTAAATTATCTGCGTATGGTCAGCTGGGTCAAGGTAGTTTCCTCTAACCCTTTGCTTTTTTGCTGCTACCAGATGGAAGAGAAATTAAAGTGATAATTTAGTATGTAGAAGCATCATCTGAGTCCCCTTTAAGGAATTTCACAGGGAAATCGGACTGTGACTATTTTTTCTTTTTATCAGATCTCATCCAGCCCTACAATTTTAAGTATACAGATATTTAGAAAGTCTGTTCTTTCTCTGTTGATTATTTGGGCACCTTGAGACATGAAGTGACCAAATACTATGAACAGGTATTTCATTCACATAGGAATATAGTGCTTATGCTTTTATTATTTCTCCAGAGAGTGATAAGTTTTTGCTGAGCCATTAACATAATTTAATCAGGTTTTACTTTTATGATTAGAGGCTCTTAATCTCTAATGTACTGACATTATGGTGGTACTTAGAAAAGAAATGTGGCTTCTGACAAAGCTAAGTTTGTACTCATAATTTATTCCTCTATCCTGTTGATTAGGAAACTTTTCTGTATGCCAGAGATATAACTGACCCCGACATGCATCCTTTTCAGGGTACGCTTTCTGCTTGGGGGGAGACATGGAGAATTTAAGTTCCTTCCTCCGCCCGGGTATGCTCCTTGTTATGAAGCTGTTCTGCCTAAAGAAAAGTTGAAAGTGGAACACAGCCGAGAGTACAAGCAAGAAAGGACATATACACGGGACCTCCTGGGTCCCACAGTTTCCCTGACACAAGCCGCCTTCACACCGATCCCCGTGGATACCAGCCAGGTACCCAGATCCTCAGCGGTGATGGCAACGTTTGAATTGCAGTCATTCCCATATGTAGTGGCTTTCAAACTTTTGCCTGCAACCCATACAAATGCATTTTACAGTAATACAATTTATATGTATAATTGGTTTCATAAACTAATGCTTACCCTTACCATGTCCCCTTAGCCATTTGCCTAGTCTATTCTATTTTGTTTTTTAAGGGCGGTTTCAAGCCAGTAAATTGACTATAATGTACTATTATAGTATTATAGTATATAATAGTATAATATAGTATTATACTATATACTATATATAGTATAATATAGTATAGTATTATAGTATTATAGTATAATGTACTAAGGGGCCACAACCTGAGGTAATGCATACTAATTTTAGAGTGTTGTTTACTTACCTAGGGTAGTGGTGGAGTTTTCAATTTCTTCCCCCATCTAGATACACTTGGTATTTTGAAGTGATTTAACTGACTTTTATCTTGGGTAGAGATTGAGATCATGAGCTCTAGGATTATGATCAAAATGCCTGGGATCGAATGTATGCTCTGGGACTTGAGAAAATTACTCATCACATTCATTGGGATGTTCAGAGTATGTTTGATATAGTTAATAAATAACACATTGGCACAGTACTTTGCAAATAGCACCCAAGCAATGTTAGCACCCAAGCAATGTTAGCAGTTACTCTTGCTTTTCTCTTTCGTAGACTTGAAAGTATCCTGACATTGACAATGAATTAAGTATTGCTCTATTTTAATGGTGAAGTAACTTCATTCTGGTTGGTTAGATATTCATAGTTTGTTCATTAGCTTTTGAAGATGAGAGAAATGTCTGAAGTCTGAAATAGAATTAATAGCAGGCCTCAGAAGCTTCCATTGTTTGGTTCCTTGAACCATATTTCTTGTCTCTCCCTGCTGGCTTTGTATATGGTGCAGTAACATAAACAGACAAGCTTTGTTCATGGCTAAAATTCAGTTTGTGTTGCCGTCGCTGGAACGTGCCAGGGTGTGTATGGCGCTACCAGAGTTGAGCGGTAAGCACGATTGGAGGATGGAAATGGACTGGAATGGACAGTGGGATTCTGTGCTGTCACTAGCACATTTAGGATTTCCTGAGCCCTGGATAACCTCTACTGTTTGGAGGGAAGGAGACAGGGATGGCCTGCCCCCTGTGGAAACTCTGCCGCATCCACGGGCATGGTGGGCAGTTGCCTGCTCTCTGTGTTGAGGGACTGCTTGTGGGGCACATACCAGTGCATCGCCAGGTGTGCACAGCCAACCCGTCACCTGGAAAACCATTTTGTGTTATGAAGAGGCCGTTAAACTTCCCCTTTATAATGGGAACAGGTTCACATTTTTTCACCTGAGGCTTACATTTGGAAACCACTAAAAGGAACAGAGTTAGGGAAAACATAAATCACTGCCAACAGATATTTCTAGACGCAGAGAGTGAGCGGATTATCTTTTGGACACTGAATTGCCTTCATTCTAGCCGGTGGGTGCTGGCCAGGTTGGTTTAAGAACTCTGGGATGATTTCTCTTTTTAAATAATGCATATTCTGGTGGTTATACCAAATCCATTAGGACTTTTTTCTTAATGATGGCTGTCCTCAGCAATACTCTGTTTTCTTTCTTTCTAACTTTCATTCATAATTTCCCCAAATTTACCTATTAATTGCTTAGATACCTAGTTATACAAATTTAGATTAGATGGTTTGGAACCTTGTTATATGATTATATTTTAATGGTTGATGAGACTGTTTTATTTGGTTCAACTCACAGTGAGGACGATTAACACTGCATTTTCTTGCATTTCTTTCTGATGTGTTTTCTTTTTCTTTTTTTCAATTTTAGATTGTGTTGCCTCCCCACCTGGAGAGGATAAGAGAAAAGCTGGCAGAGAATATCCATGAACTCTGGGTTATGAATAAAATTGAACTTGGCTGGCAGTATGGTCCGGTACATAATTTTGTAAATTATTTTTAGATTCTGTTAATACATCTTTCTGAAAACATAACTTCTTTTCACTCATCCTGCTACGTGGTGACATGAGTCGATCCGATTGATTTTTTTTCCCCTACACTTTAGTTTTTGGGCATTTTTTCTTTATGAGAGTGAACGACATTAGTGGTGCGTTCATTGAAGGATGGCTTACTTGCCTAGACAGTTGAAAAGTTATCAGTCTTCAGGCTGAAAGTTACATTTTTAAATCAAGGTTAACATATACAGACAATAAGCATTGATTTCTAAGGAACTCAGGAAAAAAACTGAAATTGAAAGTGAAAACTGAAAATGGAAAGAAGTCAGTTTACTCTCCTCCTCCGATGTTTCACTTCTTTTAGTCCCCATTGTACGTAGCAGTGTAAGTGCTCTTGGCAAAGATTCAAGTTGGTTTCATAAGTGGAAGAGAGGCTGAGAAATAATGACTGCATGCGTTTCCAAATGATTTTTTTTCAGAGAACTTAGTTTACAGTTTATCAATAAAATTTAGATGAAATAAAACCAAAACAACTTCCCGTGTAATCCCAGTGTAGCATATATCGTTTTTTAACAGGACTGTGGCAACACTTTCATTTTTATGATATTAATAGCCTAAGTATCCCAAAGGTTGTAACACTTTCTTATATTTGACTGAATATAGAAATGAGTGTATTCAGCCAGTCATACTTATTACATTGAGCTTTGAATAATGACATTTAGTATTAGTATTAGTGATAATACCATATGATACTTTATACTAATTAGTATGTTTGTTTATTTAGAGCTTTGCCTTTTTACATATACTCCCGATTACAAGTAATAGGTTAATTTTTCTAACAGCACACTGGGCTGTGTGTTATTATTTCAGTTTGACCAGTGATGTCACAGCTGGGGATTCTCATAGAGCTGTCAAATGCCCTGACAGCTAGTTAGTAGCTGTGCTAAGACTAGGATGTATGTTCTCTAGCTTCTAGTCCAGAATTGTTTTTCACTATTAAGACTTACTGATGCATGATCAGAAAATGGGATCCTTTCATTAACTGAGTAATGGTTAGACAGTTGTCAAATCAGCAAGCACTTACCAAGTTACCTTGTTAAGTGTATAGTTTTGTGCTATAGTCATGGACTTTTAAAAATAGAGGAAATGAGTAAATGCTAGATAAGATATTTACCGTCAGTTAAAGTCAGTAAAAGGAGAGATATCATGAAGGTGTACCTAGCCAATTGCCGGAAGAGTTACTGACAGAATTTACCACAAGGTTCAAGATGAGGCAGAGATTTGAGTTATGGACAAAATTTGGAGAAAGATAATTACAGGCTAGGATTTAAAAACATCTCATAACAACTCCCCTCCAAAAAAAAAAAAAACCCGTACAGTAACAGGCTTATGCTCAAGAAAGATGATTTCTATCGCAAGCTTCTAAAGATTGCCTAAATGATTACGTTCTACAGTGAACTTACTTATGTTTCTTCTTTTAAAAAAAGAGGAAATATAAGGTCTCGTTATTATCTATTTTTGCAGTTGAATCCAGTTCATTTCAATACCGTACCTTCTAATGCTGCCAGTCTGTAGATGAGACTGAAAGAGAATACGGTGCCTCTGAGCCATCCTGGTTGCGGCCAGTTATCCTTCACCTGGTCCTGGCTGGTTAAAGCAACCTTGGGCTTATGTTTATTGGGCCTCCAGGGTGGAGATTAAGCACTTAGTCTGTTGCTGTAGTGCTGGCACCTTTCCTGGGACAAGGAACACACTCAAATACTTGCTGGTAGCACGAAACGGTTGTTTTCTTAGGGCTCCTTCTGGGCAGGCACAGCTCCAGGTATCATGTCAGAGGGTCAGCAATTTGGGAGAGTCTCAAACTGACACGTGAGGGGATTTCACATTGTTCTACCGTGTAATAATTGACCTTGTGTCCTGCTTCTTTGACAAGGGCTTTCCTAAAACTCCTTTCAGATAAGTGGCCACCATCCCTGACTTTATGATGTCTGTTAGTCTAGACTTAGGTACATCCCTGTTATTGAGACTAATTCCATAAATTCTTTGACATTTTAAATGAAGTGTTCAACTGTGTTTTACTTTAGAGCAGTTTGAACTGTTGAATAAGTTGGGGTTTTTTGTTTGTTTTTACTTTTTGGAAAGAACTTAGTTTCTTTAAATGTCTTTGCGATGTGTTTCACAGGAGCATCATGTAAGAGCTCTATTTTATGGAATAACATCAGGCCCGTCCATTCAGGCATTCGTGTGTCCCTTTTGCCTGGTATTCGCCTGATGTGCTTGGTACTGGGGTCACCAAATTGAAAAGACCTTGTTTTAGTCAGTTTGCCTTTTTTAAGAGCTTCTGGTTTAGCTGAGTGATAGATACACAAACAATTACAAGCTAAGTACTGTAATGGAGATGCTAACTGTGAGGGAGGAATATTTACAGCTTTTCTGGTGAAATCAGGGAGGGCTTCCAGGAGGTGCTAAATATTTGCTCTGCTGTTTTTGTGGAAGAGCAGTGAGCCTGAAGGCAGGAAAAGGGGTCAGGGAGAGGACTCAGGTGGCCCAGGTGAGAGGTTGTGAGTTTCCCAACTGTGTGCCGGCAGTGGGGCCGGAGAGACATGACTGCAGATGTTTTGAAGTTCCACTATGGGATGTGGATAAGAGAGGGAAGGAAATCTAGGTAGATTTCTGGTTTTAGCTTGGACACCCGAGAGGATGATGGGGTCATTTACTCTCTGGCGTAGAGAATAGAGGGGAGGTGGAAATTACACGAACACAGATTAAATTATCTCCGGAATTGGGCATGTTCATTTTTACCTTTATGTTTAGAATTTAGTGTTACATTTTGTAACTCTAGATTTCATTTCCAAAGTTACACACTCGAATAAGTAAATAAACTATATGCTTTTGTGTAAGTCCTGTTCATTTGCAATGATCACTGGAAAGAAAGGAATAACTATCTTGTTTTTAACTTGGCGACTCCTGAAAACTTAAAAAAAAATTCTTACTCGTGTTTACCTACATTTTATGTGGCATTTATAAAGCCTGGTAATTATTACCATGGAGTAATTTGTTCCCTGGCAGCATATGGCTGTGATCGTGGTGTCACCATGGCAGTAATGCCTGTGTAATTTAGGTCTCTAAGAAGATAAAAACCTAATTACTAATGCAAGGGTACAGAACATCTTTCTCATTAATTTATCCCTAAAATCTTGAATTTAGTTTATTCTGATTGCTAATCCACGTTTTCAAGGATTAATATGAAAAATGGCTGTGGGATGTTAACTGACTTCGGTAAAGCACTGGAGTGACTTGTGAGAGCAGAAGTAGCTTACATGGGGTGAAATGAACAGCTGGAACCACCTCCAAGAGTTTGTATCAATCAGTCATGATGTTAATTGATGTCTCTAATCTGTTTGGCTCTAAACACGTAAAACTTCCTGCACATCAAAACTAAGTGATTACTACACCTTCTTACCTAGAATTCATTTCAGTTTACAAAATATTTGTTCCGTGCCTGCCATGTACCTGGCATGTTCTAGGTGTTGGGAACACATTGTCAAAAAGCAAAAGAGATCAAATTCCTGTTCCTTTGGTCATACATTCTAGTTGCAGGGAGACTAGTTGCAGGGAGATAGACAGTAATGCAATAAATAAAGACCTAGTCTGTTCACAGGTGGTAACTGTTACGGGAAAAAAAAAGTAGGGTGGGTGGGCAGATTGGCATATTAGGAAGGCGGACAGAAGGAGCCTCATTGAGGAAGTAAGATTGAAGCAAATGCTGGAAGTTGCTGGGAGAGTGGGCATGGGGGATTCAGGGTAGAGCAGGCATGGACACTGGGGCCAGGAACGGTGCCAAATGGAAGACATCAGGAAGCCCAGACAATGCCAGGCTTGACCACTGACCTCGAATATTAGCCGTGCCTGGGAGATGACAGAGGCAGCTTAGCTGGGGTGATGGTCTGGGTTTCCCTTCTTGCTTCCCCCTTCGCTTTCCTCCATGCAATTAGATTACCATTGCTAGTATCTGACCTTAGAAACTATTATATGTCGACATCCTGTTCTGTTTCAGGTTAGAGATGACAATAAGAGACAGCACCCGTGTCTGGTGGAGTTCTGCAAGCTGCCTGAACAGGAACGCAATTACAACTTACAGATGTCACTTGAGACCCTGAAGTGAGTGTCTTAAATTTCCTATCTTCCTATCTGTATTACACGAAAGAAACCGAGTGTTGATATTATGCTTTCATTCATTTTAATTCCAGTTAGAAATTTCCATAATGCATTGGTAGATTGGATCAATATTGTTTGGAACAGACTTTGAGCATATTAACTTTGTCTTTGTGCTCTATGTAAGTATCTCCCAAAGAGTATTCTACGGATGTTTATGGGTATTTCGGAATACAAGGATTTTGGCATTGGATGCAGTGCTCCTCAGAATGTCAGTCATAAGTTGTTAGTGGTGTGTGACTAGGTAAATGAAGGTTTGAACACGTGTTTAGAAATTTTTATACCAATTTAAGGTATTGCATTGAGCTTTGAATAATGGCATTTATTATTAGTGTTAGTGGTAATACCATATGATACTTTATGCTAATTAGTATGTTTATTTATTTAGAGCTTTGCCTTTTCACATACACTCTCACTTACAGGTATTGGGTTAATCTTCCTAGCAGCACACTGGGCTGTGAGTGTTATTATTTCAGGTTTACCAGTGATGTCACAGCCGGGGATTCTCATAGAGCTGTCAAGTGCCCTGACAGCTAGTTAGTAGCTGTGCTGGGACTGGATCCAGCTTCTCTAGCTTCTAGTCTAGAACAGTTTTTCACTGTAAGACTTGGTGATGCATGATCAGAAAATAGGGTCCTTTCATTAACTCAGTAATGGTTAGACAACTGTCAAATCAGCAAGTACTTAGGAAGTACCTTATTAAGTATATAGTTTTGCACTTTTCCATCCTTGATGGCCTCGAAGAACTGGATTTGTTCCAGTAGGTCACTTATCTCAAAACCTGCTTATATTAGGAATAAACCAATACTTTTGTCCTTTTTCTGTTCTGTTTCAGTTTTGTTACGTGCAAAGAGCTAGTTCTATTGAAGTTATTTTACCAAAGACCCAGAACATAAAACTTAGACACTGTTTCAAATTCTAGGATTTGGGTCCAGGTATATATCTTCAAAGATCTGGTAGTGATTTTCCTTATGAAAATTAACAAATTGGGCCTAGAATGAGTTTAGGTTCTACTGGTAACTTAAAAGGAAAAGCAGTATATACAAATCGAGTGAATTGAGAAACCACTACAGGTAAAAAATGACCAAGCTTGCCTGTAATGAGGAATGCAGAGCATATCACTGTGACCGCCTCTTCAGGGTCTCCTGTCTTCCTTTGTGGTCTTGATGTGAAGCTTGTATATTTAGCTTGCTAATTCACGGCAGCCCATTATTTGCCCATCTTTTACAACAAAATGTTTTTATTGAAAGTTCATGGCCTAAGATATTTTAGTTAAATTTGCAGTACATTCCCTATCATTTTAGCAATTGACAGCTAAGCTAGCTAGGCAAATCCTGGGAAGCCTGGAGTGTAGAGATCTCCATACCAGTCTCCTTGGTATGTCGAGCCTTTGACTGCTACGCATAACCTAATCTCATTCCTAACAGCTACTGGTGGCTGGTTTGATTAATCATCAGACCGCACGTATCATGGTGCTGTTGCCTATGGCGAATGCTAATAACCCTTTTCATATTTGTTAATATTTATATGGTTTTATGATGAACTAATTTCACTTGTTCCTTTAAAATTTAAATTAGGGGGAAAAGAGCTCCTGTTTCTCCAAAATTCACACTATGCCCAATTCCAGTAGTTAAAGAAAGTACAGTACTTTATGTATTTCCTTTATTCACTTGGTTAGTTGATAGGCACTAGAGCAGAGTGGGTAAGAACACAGAGCCTAGATGGTTGGATGGTCTAGATTTAAGGACTTGCTCCTACAAAGGGAATCTTAGGTTCTCTGAACCTTAGATTTTTTAGCATCAGTTTAAAATGGGGATCATAGTGTATCTACTTTATGGAATTGTAGTGGGGACTAAATGATACAATACTGATAAAGCCTCTAGCACCGTAATGCCTAACAGAAGAAGCACTCTATAAAGTTCAGTTTTTTAAAAAAATATATATATACTGTGGGTGGGATTAGCAACTTTACTCATTTAAATTCTCAGGAGTGCCAAGTGACGAATAAGCAGACGATTATTTCAGAATATTCCTTATTTGGATGTTGGGTGATTTCGCGTGAATATGAATTTTTGTTGCTCTTTCTGTGATTTTTTTTATCACCTAAATTGTTGAAAAAGACAGCTTACTTCCGATTTGAATGATCATCTGTGTGCTGTACAGCACTGCAGAAATTCTGACACCCTCTTCCAGAGCAGCACTGTACCACCCTAGCCTAAGCTACCATTTTTTTAAGTTGAAGTATAGTTGATTTACAATGTTGTGTTAGTTTCAGGTGTACAGCACAGTGATTCAGTTATGCATATATATATGTATGTGTATGTATATTCTTCTTCAGATTCTTTCCCATTATAGTTTATTACAGGATACTGAGTATAGTTCCCTGGGCTGTACAGTAGGTCCTTGTTGGTTATCTATTTTATATATAGTAACATGTATAAATCCCAACCTCCTAATTTATCCCTCCCCTCCCTTTCCCCTTTGGTAACCATAAGTTTGTTTTGTATGACTGTGGGTCTGTTTCTGTTCTGTAAATAAGTTCATTTGTGTCTTTCTTTCTTTTTTTTTTAGACTTCACATATAAGTCAAACGCTATGATATGTGTCTTCCTCTGTCTGGCTTACTTCACTTAGTATGATCATCTCTAGGTCCATCCATGTTGCTGCAAATGGCATTATTTCATTCTTTTTTATGGCTGAGTAATATTACATTGTGTATATGTACCACATCTTCTTTATCCATTCATCTATTGAGGGACATTTAGGTTGCTTCCATGTCTTTAGCCTGAGCTACCATTATTCCCCACCTGAAACTATTAAACTGTCCCGACAGATCCAGTTGAAATATTAAGCTAACTCTTCTCTTACCCATTCTGTACTCTGATCTTTTTCAAATATTTAGTGTCATTTCTCCCTATTTGAATTCTTTTAATGGCTTCCCATTGCTCTTAAGATAAAGGCAGTACCTTAATTTGCCCAGTGGTCCTGCAAGGTCTTGCTTCCCTTCTCACCACCATCATCATGTAGGAGGCTGCTCTTCTTTTTCCTTGCTTGCCATCACACTAGACTTTGTTTTGCACACCTGTTTGCACGTTCCTTTCCCCTTCTTTACGTCCACTTCCTGGAATGCTCCCCTCCATGCCCTGTTCTCATCCTTTACATCTCGGGTCACTTCTTCGGGAAACATTTGCTGAGCTCCTTGATTCAATAAAGCCCCCTTTCATAGGCACTCAGCCTGTTTGTATCTCTCAGCATAGAAACTGTCCAGCTATGTATAATCACAGGATGGCCTCTCTACTCCACCAGACCTAAGTTTCTTGAGGGCAGGCATCTGATTTTGATTTTATTCACCATCTTTTGAACTTTACACAGAGCTCAGTAAATATTTCTCGAATGAATGAACCCACGAATAAGCAATAAAGCTCAGTCTCTAGCCAGGCTTTTGTATACCAGATGGTTATCACGGACAGGGTGCCTCCTGTTCTCTCTGTGGCTTTGTGCCAGTCTGTTTCCTCTTCTTGTCGGTGGTCATATACTTGAAGTGCTAAATTGCAGCACGAACCAATTATTGCCACTTAATCTTGTAGCAAATATGTGCTGAAGGCATATGCAGGTTACTGTCGGAAGCACAGGAATCAGATGGAGAGCCCACCTCCAGCTCGTCCTTTTCCACTTCCCATACTCTGTTCCTCTCTGCTAACCTCTGCACAAGCTCCACAGCTCACGCTGCTCTCTCCCCACCCTCTGCAGACTTTAAAACCATTTTAAATGGGTGAGTTGAACGGTGTTAAGTCAAATAAAATGGTTTTAATAAAGATAATATAAAGACCAAAGAGTTCTTACTCAGAGAACTTGGTGTGGTTGATAGCATTGAATAGATTTTTTAAATGGTCTGTTGTTCTCAGTTAAAAGTCTCTTTGGGTTAGACATAGAGTTCTTAGATATGATGCCCAAAATGCGATCCATAAAAGAAAACAAAATCAATACCCTGGATCTCATTGAAAGTAAAACCTTTTGTAATACAAAAGAAACCACATAGGAGACGGAGACTCAGGCCACAGATTGGGAGAAAATATTTATAAATCATATAAGTTTACATTTATAGGGTTTGTAGTAAATCATACAAGTCCTGATAAAGAACTTGTACACAGAATATATAGGTAACTCTTACAACTCTGTAATAAGAATACACATGGCCCAATTAAGAACCAGGGAAAACGCTTGAGTATATATTTTAATAAAGAAGATATGTGAATGGCTAATAAGCACACGAAAAGATGCTCAACATCACTAGTCAAACTAATGCAGACTAAATCACAATGAGATACTACCGCACACACGCTGGAATAGCCACAATCAAAATGACAGATACACTCAGTGTTGGTGCAGATATAGAAAACAACTGAAATCTACATGTATTACTGATGGGAATGTAAAATGGCCCTGCCACTTGGTGGTTTCTTAAAACGTTAAACATAAATTTATGATACAACCTAGCAATTCTACTCCTATGTACCTACCCAAGAGAAATGAAAGCCTATGTTGACACAAAGACATGCTCATAGAAGCATTATACATAACATTCCCCAAACTGGAAAAACTGCAGACATCCATCAGCTGATGAATGGATACACAAAATGTAATAGAGCCAATGCAATACTATTTAGCAATAAAAGGAAATAAACTACTAATGTGCATTACAGCACGGATCAACCTAAAGAATGTGGTAAGTCAAAGAAGCCTGACATGAAAGATTCAATACTGTATGATTCTATTTAGGTGAAATGTCCAGAAAAGGCAATTCTTTTTTTTTTTTTTTTTTGCGGTACGCGGGCCTCTCACTGTTGTGGCCTCTCCCGTTGTGGAGCACAGGCTCCAGACGCACAGGCTCAGCGGCCATGGCTCACGGGCCCAGCCGCTCCACGGCATGTGGGATATTACCGGGCTGGGGCACGAACCCGTGTCCCCTGCATCGGCAGGCAGACTCTCAACCACTGTACCACCAGGGAAGCCCAGAAAAGGCAATTCTTTAGAGACAGAAAGCACATTTATGATTGCTTGAGGGTGGGGATGATCAGTGACTGCAGACAGGCATGGAGAATCTGATGGGGTGATGGAAATATTCTAAAACTGGATTGTAGCGATGGTCATACAGTGCTAGCCATTATCGTCACTTAATGTATTAGGCAGGGTTCTCCATATGTTATAATCAGATTGCTTGGTAGGCACGCACTCAGAAGTTTAACTACCTGGATTTAAGATAAATCCCAATGTTATTGTCACCCTTGAGTTCCCTTAGAGCTGGGTTTGGGATCCTACTTGACCCTTTCATAGCCCTGTACGTATGTCACTGCATGCAATACTCTATGTTATAGTTAATTTTTGTCTTAGTCCTCACCGGCCTGTAAGCTTATCCCCAGAACTTAGCACAGGACCTGGCTTTCAAAAGATACTTACTGAATAGATAAATGAATGGAGGATGATGGCAGGAAACTTCCTGTTCCTTGGACAGTGTTTGAATAAGCATAGCCTGTGTTTGTTCTGTGAGTCAATTTTTGATTCTTCTGTTGCCAGTCAATCTCATCTGAAGTGGCACATTCTTTAGATAATTTCATAGCTTCAGTTAGCTCTTGCTCTATCCATATTTCTGCAGTTTCACACTCCAAAGGTAATTTCACGGGCTCATCTCAATTTTGCCATATATAACCTAAAATTTAACTTGATAGCAGTGTGTGTGTGTGTGTGTGTGTGTGTGTGTGTGTGTGTGTGTATGTATCTATATCTGTCTCCATATTGTCATTTTTTAAATGTGATGGAGGGTAAGTATAGATGGATTTTAGATACTTGCTACCTTCCTTTTGCAACTGACCACACCTTAGAAATTCTGTCATCCACAAAGTTTATGCTGTTGCACCTTATTCTATTGAGATAGGTGGAACCACTCATTGTCATGAATAGTAAAGCGTGTTGTTCTACCTAAGTCTGGGGACTTATAAGGTTGAGTTCTAAATGTGAATGGTGAGGATCTTTCTTGGGAAAATCAGCAAAAACTTATTCATTAAAGGGAGTAAAAAAAAATACAATGTATCTAAACACTGGATAAACTGTTTCTGGCCAATTGGAACCCCCATGTGTCATGTGAAAGGGAGATTTTTCTAGAGTAGGAAGTCCAGAAAAGGATTTAAAAACATATGGGGACTTCAGTGTATCATAAAAGTAGCATTTCAAGTAAGTGGTAAAAATGGATTATTCAGTAAATATTTTGTGGAGAACTGGGTATCCATCTGGGAAATAAAGTTAAACCTCTACCATAAGACATATAGCTTCCCCTGCCCCACCCCTTCCCCGTCAAAAAAGCAAGGACGGTTCCTTCAAGTGATTTAACAGTTGGGAAATCTCTTTCTAAGTATCACATAAAACTCAGAAGCCATTTTTGAAAGATAGAAAAATTCAGTTATATAAAAACAAGTTTAAAGCTCTACATAGAAAGAACAGCATAAAGAAAGTAAAAAGACAACCAACTGGAGAAAATATTTGTAACTCGTATCTCATATATTTGAAGGGCTTCTGAACTGCCACAACAAAACCCAAATCGAACAGAAAAGTGAACAAGGAATGTTTTCACAGAAAAAAGTACAGATATCGCCAAAGCATACGAAAAAGGTGCTCAAGTGCACTTATATGAAGAAAAATGCCAATTAAAACTGTAAATGAGACATCTCATTAGCATATTAATTGATAACTCTGTGTTGGGCCAGGTATGGGAAATAGGCAGGCAGTGTCATACCTTGCTGGTGGAAATATAAATGATGACCAGCTCTATAGACATTTGGCAATATTTGTCAAACTCTGAAACATACCACCCCTGTGACCCAGTAATTGCATGTCTAGGAATTTATCCTACAGATGAAGGATATAGTACATGTATTAAATGTATAAGGTTATTCATTGCAGCATTGTTTGTAATAACAAAAGATAGTGAACAGAGAATTGGGTAAGACATGATGACACACTCAGTGAATGGAACACTTCAGACCTATTGAAAAATAAACCAGCTTTATATGAAGGACAGTAAGTCAAAGTCATATATCAAAGTTATATTGTAAAGTCAAGATAGCAAATTGTGGAGAACTCTTACACATAACCAATGCGTAAAAGGAAAGCAGAAACAATGACACACACACACACACACACACACACACAGCTGCTTTAGAATATGCATAGATTGTAGCAGGACATTCAGGAATTAGTAGCAATCAGTGCCTTTAGGGAAAGAAACAGGAATAGAAGGAAGGGATTGTAGAGAGACTTACTTTTCAATATGTTCCTTTTTGTGTTTGAATTGAAACATTTAATTTTCAAATGTCCTACTCATTACTCAACAGTAAATAATTTACAACTAAGTAAGCTTTCCTTTTGCTTTAAAACAAAATACTTCTCTCTGCATTCGAGGTGGACTGTTATACCTCATGCCCAGCTGCTGTTATGTTGGGTCGTTCTGGACATAGGGAAGGAATTGTTGCAGCTTATGTCTGGTTTTCTTTTCCAGGACTTTGTTGGCATTAGGATGTCATGTGGGTATATCAGATGAACACACCGAAGAAAAGGTGAAAAAAATGAAGCTGCCGAAGAAGTAAGTTGAATGTCTAAGCAATATTAAATAGTCTGTGCCTTACTTTATTTAGTGTTACTGCTCCCAAAAAACTCTTGATGGAATCCTAGATGCCTTGCTTACACGTAAGCTATAAAAGTCAGATTCAAAATTTAAGCTTGCTGTATTACACTAGAGGCTGCAGCAAGGCCATGGTGGGGTGAGAGTCCATCCCAGTGCCCAGAGGGGAAACAAGCTCACAAAATATTTGGTAGTGTGTTACGAGTGTGTTATTTTTGTTTTGTGTATGTGTGTGTGAACACGCATGCCCACATCCTAACTGATTGGATATGGTTTCCCACTTTCCACCAGAAGATGTATAATTTTATATATTTTTACAAAGAAAATGTATTTTAGGAGTAGTTATGCAGTCAGTGTTATCATTTCCACTTTAAGATGAGATAACTGAGGCACTAGATGCTCTCGGAGTTATTTTGCCTGCTATGCTACAATCTCTGTGACCTTGTTTAACTTCTTAAAACTTCAGCTTTCTCATCTGCTAACAGGTATTAATACGGGAAGTTGTAGGGATTAAATGAGTATAAGTGCTTAATAAATGATAACTGTTACATATTATTACTTTTTCTTTATTTAGTTTAGTTTAAGTGTTCAAGCCACTCTTCTGAGGCCTGCATGTTGTAAATAGCAGTCCTGGACATGTGCTAAGTAATATCATGGAGATAAAAACAAAGTAGCCACTCCGTAATTTCTATCCGTCACCCCAGATAAACATAAAATTAAAGTAGAAACCATGTGCTTGCTATGCGAGCGCAAATTCTAGCAGGTCCTTTAGGCCACCGAACCTTTTTACTCAGGCCTTCCATTAAAAAATATGTATAATAGCATTTTTGCTACAAGGTTATATATATAACCTACAAGGTTATATATATAAAGTATAGGGCTAAAACCCTATATGCATATATGCTAAAAACCATATATGCATAAAACATATGTACATATTTTTAGGGATATATGCTTATTTGATAAGACTATTTTTCTAAAGCAGTGGCGTCATAATTCTGGATAGGAACTACCTTCGTTGGAGTATAGGCAGGGGTGTTGAAAGGGGAGGAGCACACAGATAAATACAAGGTGTCGGTAATGTTCTAATTTTACCATGGTGGTGGGTTAATGGAGTTCATTTCATTAGAATGCTTTAAAGTATATTCTCTTGTGTGTATCCAAAAATAGTTACTTTTAAAAATAAAAATATGACAGGTATACATCCAAATATATCATTAATCTCAATAAATGGAAATCAGTGAAATTCTCCAGGTAAGATATAGTGATTGTCAGATTAGATTCAGAAAGATAACTCATGTTGTATACACCTCACAAAAATAAAACCCAGCTAAAGGAGACACATCAAGAAATTCAGAATGTGAAAAGTTGAAAAAACATGAGAACATGATGTTCCAAGTAATATTGTTCAGAAGGAAACTGCAGTTTCCTTTTTGTCAGTTGCCTCATATAAGACAAAATAGCTCTGAAAGCAAAATTAAGGAAAGAAGGATATGTATAAGGATCCAAAAAATAGGCATTATGCTAATACTCCTCATGTATGCACCAGGTCAAATGGCTTCGAAAAATCAAGAAAGCAAAATCTTAATAGATTTTCCAAAATAAATAGACAAATGTAAAATCATAGTGATAATTCCTAACACAACTCCCAGAAACTAATATGTGTAACAGATAAATATTAATGAAGAATAATAACAATTTAACCCCCTAGAAATTAAAAGCTTGACATATATAGAACACTGAACACATGGAACATTTATAAAACTCAACATCCTTTACAACATGAGGACATTGATATTGTAAATATCATATTTATTGAATCACAGGACGTAACAATCAAAAAATCATGTAAAGTCATGACATATTTAAAACTTTTAAAACATAGTTCTAAATAGCTTATAGATCAAACATATCATTGTGAAAATTTAAAATACAAGAATGGCAAAGGCAAAGACTTCATATCAAAACGTAAGAGTTGCTTATTTAAAGCAATACTTGGAGAAAGCATGTTTTAGAAACCTAATAAGCAGGAAGAAAAATCTCTGAAAAGATTGATAAAAGAAAAAAGAAATATTTCTTAGAGCAATTATAGGGATATTTTCAAGAGGGACCGCAAACTGTAACAAATTTATATAATTAACAAATTAGTTTCTAAGTTAAATGGTATTGACAGTTGTAGATAATATTATCAAAACTGACCCATGAAGAAAGAAAATGTTAATAGAGCTACAGCTATTAAAGGAATTGAATTAGTAGTTTAAAATACACACACACATCCCAAACCACTTTTCTATTGATTTCCAGCAAATATTTAAGAATGGGTAATCTCAAATGAAAAAGAAGCAGCACTTTACAGCTTATTATCTGAGAATAAAATAAATAATAAAATAAAGCCCAGATGAGGGTAGTGTGAGGAAGGGAAATTGTAATCCAGCTTCACTTATGGGCATAGATACAAAAAAATGCTAAGTAAAATATTAGCAAACTTAGCAGTATATTATGGCCCAGCTAAATTTATTCCAGTAATAAAAAGATGGATTAATGTTAGAAAATATATTTATTCACACTAGAGTGAGGGAGAAAATTCATATGATCCTACCAATATATTTAGTAATATTTCATAAAATGTTTTACTTATAAGCATATGAACTCTTAGCAAGCAATGATCTGAGAGAACCTTCTTAACCTGACAAAAGGCCAATAGCAACCAATGATCTATAAGGTAAAACCCCAAAGTTTTTCCCTTAGGATTCAAGAATAAGACATATAAACTACTATTACCTGATGTATTCAATATAGCCAATGCAATGAGACAAGAAAAAAATTATGAGTTTTGGAAAGGAAGAAAACATACTGTTGTCAATAGCAGGTAATGTTATTGCATTGAAAACTCAGGAGGATCTACAGTATTATTTGTTGACAATAAGTACAGCAGTATTGCTAGATCAATACCTTTAAAATCTCATTTAGAAGTGCAAGAAAAAAAAACAAAAGAAAGAAAAATAAAGAAATCCCTAAGGTAGATGAGAAATCTAACCAAAGAGGTGCGAGACCTCTGTAGACTAAATGTTAAAATTGGATTTAAAGTCTTTAAAGACTATCTAAATAAATAGAGATAGATCATGATCACGGATGGTACAACAAATATATCAGTTCTCCCCCAATTAATCTTAGAATCAATACTATTCCAGTCATTCCGCCAACAGAGGTTTTTAAGCAGCTTGCTAAGCTATTCTAAAATATATGTGGAATTTCAAAGGTTCAAGAATATCTAGAAGTCTTTTACAAAAGAAGATAAACTTGCTCTGCTAGATATCAAGACTTATGATAAAACTATGGTAATGAAGGAAGTGTTACAATGGTATTGGGATAGACAAATTGAGACAGAGTTCCCAAATATATACATGCATATATACAAATTTGACCTATGCCAAAGGTCTTGTTATAGATAAGTGGGGAAATGAAAACTGTTCCATCAGTGGTATTCGTATAATTGACTTGCAAAACAGAAAAAAGTTAGGTCTCTACCTTATGCTATACACAAACATTTGCAGGTTAATTCAAGACCCAATTGCACAAAACAAAAATACTTTTTGAAGACAAGTGGAATATCTTCATGACCATGAGGTGGAGAAGGACTTTTTAAATCAGAAAAAAACACAAAAGAAATCTCACTTCATTTAAGTCTTTGCTTAAATATAAACTCCTCTGAGAGGTCTTCCTTAAGCATTCTATCTATAATGCTCTGATCATTAACCTGCTTTATTTTTTCACTTGCACTTCTACAGCTGACGTTATTTATTCGTTTAGCTTTTGGGGCGCCTAAACTGAAATATGCACTCAATAAGAGGCCGGGGCTTTGTTAACTGCAAGGCCCCCGGTTTCTAAAATACCTAGTATAGGAGTGCTGTCTGTAACATGACAGCGTAAGATGTTCCTCCTTTTCATCCGCCTTTTATAAATGAGTGAATTAGATACCCGTACATGAATAAGAGTCCCTTTGTGGGGTTTCTGCAATTTGCAGCTGTAGCTCTCAGGGACCCAGGAGGAATCTTGCGCACCAGTGCATCTGGTAGGAGATAGAGAAACCTCCCTATAAGCTGCAGAACTAATGAAGCCAGTAAGGCTGCCTGGGCCCCTTTCCTGGCTGTGGGACCAGAATCCGGTGAGTGTGAATCAGGCAAGTATGCGCCCATGACAGACAGCTTGCAGAAGTCCAGCCCTCCCAAAGAGAGATGCCAACACACCATTGGAGAAAAAAAGAACAAAGAAAACAAACGAAAAAAGAAACAGGAGTTTGGTCACAGCGGAAGCAGTAGGAGAAACTTTTCCCAGCACCACCCCACCTCCAAGAAGGTGGTTATCAGGCTGATTTATGTGGCAGAGATATCTCTTCCTTGGAGAAAGAGCAGCATGAGAGTGCCCTACTGCCTTCGCTGGGTGGGACTTGGCTGGAGAAACCCATTTCTCTCCACTGGCACCTGGAGTACTAAGGTGGGAGCTTGCAGCTAGGGGCTGGGAGGGCTTTGAAATAGAAGTAGATAAGAATTTCAAATGGCCTTAAAGGGACTGCACTCAGCAGAAAGTCTACCCACATGCCTTTGGGAGTGCCACTCCCGGGATCTCCCTACCAGGACTGTGGGCACCCCTAACTCACCAAGTGCCAAACCCACACCTCCCTCCCACTCTGCTGCCAGCTCCCTGTGCACACTTCTGGTCAAGGAGAGTGAGCTCCAGTAGACAGACCATGTGGATGGGCAAGGGAGAAACCACAAGCTTGAGCTATAGCGCCGCCTTCTGGAAAACAAAAGAGAGGCTTCTGATAGCCAGCCTGGTGAGTTATAAGAACCAGAAAAGACATGAAAGCTCAGTTAAGGTGCTTTCCGCTACTTCAAATGCAAAAAGCAGAAACACATGACTACAACCAATATGGAAAAGTCAAGGGAATATGGCATCACAAAAAGACGATGGTAATTCTCCAGCAGCTGAGCTCAATGGCGTGGAATAGTGCGATCTAACTGATAAAGAATTCAAAATAGTATTAAGAAATTCAGCAAGCCACAGGAAAACTCAGAAAGGCAATTTAGTGAAATCATAAATAAAATTAATGAATGGAAGGAGTACTCTAACAAACAGAATGAAATTATAAAAAGAGCCAAACAGAAATACTGGCACTAAAGTATTCAACGAATGAGATGAGGAGTGTAACACAGAACATGTGTAGCAGAGCAGACCATGTAGAAGAAAGAGTAAAGGACTTGGAGGATAGGAATATAGAAATAATACAATTAGAAGAGGACGTGAAACTAAGATTTAAAAGAGTGATGAAAGCCTATAAGAGCTATCAGATTCTATCAGAAAAACAAATATCTGAATAATTGGGCTCCAGAAGGAGAGGAGAGGGAGAAGGGGGCAGGGACTTTGTTTAAAGAAATAATAGTTGAGAACTTCCCAGGCCTGGGGGCAGACTTAGACGTACAACTCCATAAAGCTAAAAGAACACCCTATTATCTCAATGTAAAAAAACTTCCTCCAAGACACATTGTAATGAAACTGTCAAAAATCAGTGATAGGGCTTCTCTGGTGGCACAGTGGTTGGGAACCCGCCTGCCAATGCAGGGGACACGGGTTCGAGCCCTGGTCCGGGAAGATCCCACATGCCGCGGAGCAACTAAGCCTGGGCGCCACAACTACTGAGCCTTCGCGCCACAACTACTGGGCCTGCGTGCCTAGAGCCCGTGCTCTGCAACAGGAGAGGCCAGCGCAGTGAGAAGCCCACACACTGCAACGAAGAGCAGCCCCCGCTCGACGCAACTAAAGAAAGCCCGTGTGCAGCAACGAAGACCCAGTGCAGCCCTAAATAAATAAATACATAAATAAATTAATTTAAAAAAATCAGTGATAAAGAAATTATCTTAAAGCACATCAGGGGAAAAAAGAAAGTAAGGCACAGAGGAACCCCATTAGGCTGTCAGCTGATTTCTCAGCAGAAACTCTACAGGCCAGGAGAGGGTAGAATGACATATTCAAAGTGTTGAAAGATTAAAATTGCCAGCCAAGAATAGTGTATGCAACAAAGTTACCTTTCAGATAAGAAGGAGAAATAAAGGCTTTCCCAGACAAAAGCTGAGGGAGTTCACCGCCGGTAGACCTGCCTTGCAAGAAATGCTGAAAGGAGTTCTTCCAGCTGGAATGAAAAGATGCTGCTCAGCAACAGGACGACATACGAAAGTATACAATACACTGGAGATGGAGAAACACAGGCAGTTTGACCCGGAGAGTTGTAACTCCATGTTAGAGGGGTGTGTTACCCACTCAACTATAGTGTAAAAGTTAAAGGCAAAGAGTAGTAAAAAGAACTATAGCTACTATAAATCATTAATGAATATACAACATAAAAAGAGGTAAGTTGTAACATCAGTAATACCAGTTGTAATATCAGTAATATGAGTAATATAAGACAGAGCCTTCACAGGCTTTCACAGATGAGTTGCGACAGCTGATAAGCCTAAAATGGATTGTTTCATCTATACGATTTTTAATGTAATTTACAAAGTTACCACGAGACAAAAGTCTGTATAGAATGGATTCACAAAGACAGAGAAAGGGAAAACAACACACCAACATGGAAAATAATCAATTTACGGAAGTAGACGTAGAAGGAGAAAGAAACAATGGAAATACAAAGCAACCAGAGAGCCATTAATAAGATGGCATTAGTGTGCCCTTACATATCAATAATTACTCTAAATGTGAATGGATTGAATTCGCCATTCGAAAGGTATGGAGTGGTTAGGTGGATTAAAACACAAGACCCAACTGTATGCTGCCTACAAGAGACCCATTTCAGATTTAAGGATACGTGTAGACTCCAACTGTAATTAGAATGATGTGCTACATTCTCTATTTGAAAATAGGCAATCTGAGTTAGGTGTTTTTTGTTTTTTTTTTCCTGATAATACAGATCATTTCACTTAAAATCCTTAAAGACTTTTTAAAAAATATGTGATTGATTGTAGCTCAGTTCTCCCTTTCTCCCTCTTCCTCCTCTAAACACACCAGCAGGCAGCTGAATGGTACAGCACATAACTGTCTGTTCTTAAATTCATAAACCTTCCCACACTTGTAAAATTAAGCTCTTGACCCACTGCAGAGTTTGATGAGCAGAGTCCAGTTGCTACGGGAATAAAGAAAAATGCAACTGAAAAAGAATCCAGTCCCAGAGCTTGTGGTTCCTAGTATCTCATATCCCTGAGTAGCTGAGATTTTTTTTAAATGTAAAGGTTTAAATGAAAATAAAATTCTTGTCTGAATGCCAGTGCCTTTTATTCAGACTTTCTGTTAGCACTTCTCTGCTGTTAAACCAAAACATAGGTCAGGAACTGGTTGCTTGTGTGTATCGCTGGGAAGTAAGAGGTAGTGTTGAATTGTGGAAGAGCATGTTCGAATCCTTTGAGAGGTATTTAAGACTAGTGCTAAATTCCCTCGCTCCTGCACCACTTCCTTCCCCCTCATGCTGTGTAGCCACTGTAGTGACGGGAAGTGGTATCTCTCAAGCATATTGGGGCAGATAGAAGGTTAAGAATGATATTCTCAATGCTTATATGTATATGTAAATTTTAAATGGCTTTCGGAAATGAATGCTTAGAGGGATACCAAATGTGCAGACCCGTGTTTATACTGTGCATATAGACACAAACACATGCACAAAATTCAGTGTATGTAAATATTTACCTAAATGAAAAATAGTGTTACAAATGCAGCTGGACTTTTTCCTGTGAGGATGAACACTGTGATTGTGAAGAAAAAAATATTTATGTACGCTTTTTATGTGTAGCAAGTAAATTCCACAGACCACAAATTTTAAAATGTGCTCATATGTAATGTTCTTCATTTGCTCTTGTCGGCCTTAATTTCATATTTAAACCCAATGGGCCTTGCAGCCAGAATACGGCTTGATAGTGGAAACCTAATCCCTGTCTGTTCAGTACAAACTCCATTAAAATCACTGTTTTCTGTGTTTATTCTCACCTTTAAGTTTTGATTCAAAGGTCATCTTCTCCAAGCTGTCTTTCTCTACCTCTTTAAAATTGCACCCTATTTTAAATTGTACTTCCTCTCATGCTTCCTTTTCTACTTAATTTTTCCTCACGACACTTATATCCTCTGACATACTATTATTTTATGTTTATTTTCTTTATTGCCTGATTCCTCATCTAAACGTAATTTCTATAAAGATACAGATTGTTTGTCCATGTTATTCAGTGCTATTAGTTCCTAGAACAGGGCCTGAAATATTCAACTACAGAATGAATATTTGTTAAGTTTGAATTCAAGGTGTACCCCCCCATCTTACTCCCAGGGCTATACGTCTGTTTTGGACACTCACCTGATGGGGAGGGGACGTTGGATCGTTGGGCATTCTGTTTTGAGTTTGCTGTCAGGGGCTGAATTATATCAAAGAAAACTAGAGCCAGACAGAAGTTAAAGCCATAAACGCAAATTTTATTCCAGAACTGTTGCAATAGTGGAAGAGAGACCTCAGTATTCACATACAGCAAGAACAAGCGGGGATTTGTAGCTCAGGACCAGAGTGGGGGACAGTGGATGGAAAATTACTAAGAGGAAGCCTTAAGGAAAAGGGGGATTCTGGTAAAACCAACTTGATAGGGTTCTTGCTGAAGGCAGACCAGAGTGATAGGATATCAAAGGCGGGGGATGAAGAGTGGGGTCAGAGGTCACAGGTGGGGGATTTCCATTAACTTGACCTAGCAGGATTCTTGCTGAAACTGGACGAAGCAGAACAAGGACAGAGCCCAAGGTCAGAGGCCAGAAAGAGGGCTCAGAGGAGCCTGACTCAAGTTTGGCCAAATGAAGTCTTTGTTAGTTGTCTTCATTCGTCTCTGCTGGCATCTTGCGGATCTCGGGTGGCCTCAGCCTGCAGCAGCTCGAAGCAGGATTTCGATTCCTGGCCAGAGACTGAAGTCGGGCTGTGGCAGTGAGCGCTGAATCCTAACCACTAGACCAGCGGTCAGTGACAAGGCCCCTGGCCCATCAGCTTTGTAGAAATGAATTCCCTCAAAGAGATGGAAAGTAGTGAAACAGGTAAAATGTTTATTAGGAGGAAAAAGGGTACGTGTGAATAGACTCCCACGGGCAGACGCAGAGAAAGAGTCGTGCCCCCGTGGTAGTTTGAATCACTTATATGGGACATTTCTTCCGGGTTTGCTGTGGCCAATCATCTTGCTTTGTCTGGTTCTGAGTCTGTATTTGGTTCAACTCAGGGTCCTCCCCTGTGTGTGCGCGTGCGTCTCTTAGCCAACATGGATTCTAGCGAAGAGGCCTATGGGTATGTTGACATCACCTACCATGGGGTGGCGCGCCCTCCCTTTTTGATCTCTGAGGAGCCTTGCCGTGCATGTGTAGTTGAGAAGGCCTCCTTGGCTTCGAGAATGAGGAAAATGTGGTCTCTCTACGTTTTTATCTGGGCAGGGCTCAGCTCCTCTGACTATCCTCCTTCTCTTGTCTTCATCTTGGAGTACCTGTCCACAGGGGACAGATTCCAGCTGCTCGGCCTGGGGCCCATCTACCTCCTGCCTCATTATGGGATGCGTGTTTTCCTGACTGATCTTTGGACCACACGCTGGGACCCTCCGCATCTCTTTTTGAGTCCTCCAGGTCCTTGCTCTGCTTTTAGCGTCACTCATGCCTCTTTAAGAGGAGGCTGGAAACCTGGGAATGCTCTCTCTGGCAACTTGGGGACTGCGGTGTCTTGGTGGAGGGAGGAGGGAAGGTTGCCTGACAGCCTACACTTGGTTTGTTGCCAAATCTGTTTTCCTGAAACTGTGCTGCACAAGGGTTGAGGTGTGGGAGATTCTGGAACCTGGCCATTCTCCTGGGTCCAATCTGGTAAGCAAGACAGAAGTTCCCCTCAGCTCTGGATCTGTCTGGTCTCCATCTGGGCAGGGGGATGGAGAGCCCTGGCTTCCCTCCAGCTCTCCTCTCCTCCAGGCTCTGGAACATTCAGCCTGTCTGGGGCTGGACAGACTGGACTCTTTATCTGGTCTCCTTTTATGTTCCGACACATCAGGGCCTTGCGCTTTTGGTATCCATGAGTAGAGCTTTTAATATCAGAAGGCCTTTCTCTAAAGACTGTTGTCTCTGCAGTGAATTTTCAAAGCCTATTTTAAAAATCCAAAAGCCAAGAATGGCTTTTTTTTTTGTCTCTCTTGAAATGATCCTCTCTTGGTTTTGTTTCAAACAGGCTGTGAGGTACAGGAAGGCCTTGGGTTAAACAAGGAATTAGTGGTGGGGGACACACAGGGCATGTCATCATATTACACATTTATTTAAAAACAAAACGAAGAAATGTAGTAGAAGAAATAGATCCCTGCCCTTTTCCCTTCTGATTTCCACACTGAAATTATTCTCCTGTATTTGTTTTCTGGAGAAGGGTTTTTGAATATTCTCTATCTCCTTTCTGTGAGAATGTCAGCGCAGTATTCATTTTTGATAGATGTGCTTCCAGCAAAACTTGTTCTTAATATCTCTGGTGTGCAGTCATCTGAGATTTTCCCCATTTGTTCCAAGGTACTTGAAGCGCTGATTTGGTTTTGAAATTTACAGCTAACATCCACTGAACTTGGACATGATCTTTTCATGTTTACCGTGCATCTTTCACAACGTAATGACTTCCAAGCTTCATTTAACCTGATTCATACTCAACAAGTAAGCTCGAGAGGTGGGAGAGGCTGGAAAACAAGAAAAGCCTTGTTCCTTAGTGTTTTGGGTATTCTGCCACATTTTCGTTGCACCACTTAAATTGGCCCTTAAGTGATATTCTACCGAACACCTTTTTCAAAGGCTCATTTAGAATTCCTGCTTAGAAAAAAATGTGGGTCAGGTGGGAATGAAGCACAAAACTGAATTGCTGCTTCACGTGGCAGTTCCTCGGTAGGGCCAAGTACTATCAATTTTTTGTTTACATCTTTGGTAATTGGATGCAAATGAAACTGGCAGTGTGCCGGGAGGGCTTTCTTTTTTTCAGGCAAAGACGTATTTAAAAAGAAATTTTACTGTAAGAAAACTGACGCCCAGAGAGTTTATGTAATTTGTTAATCTCGCTTTTAAAATATTATTGCATTATTGGGCTTCCCTGGTGTCGCAGTGGTTGAGAGTCCGCCTGCCGATGCAGGGGACACGGGTTCGTGCCCCGGTCCGGGAGGATCCCACATGCCGCGGAGCGGCTGGGCCCGTGAGCTATGGCCGCTGAGCCTGCGCGTCCCGAGCCTGTGCTCCGCAACGGGAGAGGCCACAACAGTGAGAGGCCCGTGTACCGCAAAAAAAAAAAAAAAAAAAAAAATTATTGCATTATATACCACATCAAAATAAAACTAAGAGCTAATAACTACAGAAGAACTTTGATGTTTTGGAAATGAACGTATTGAATGTGTTTGTTTAATACCATATATATTCCTCATAACCTAAATTTACAAAATGATTGTTAGCACTGCAACTTTGCATATTAAAGTAAGGGAAGTAAAAAACTACACCTACTAGGGAAATAGATGACAGAAGAAAGAGATCTATTAACTGATTCTGGCAGAATTTTCCCAGAAAGCTTGAGAAGGTAGACTGTAATACATAGATGTCTTTAATATGAGCTGTATATATTTTGTTTTAATATAATTACTAATGACATACCTTTTCTCTATTATTTGGCCTACAGAATTCTACTTCCCAAGAATTGTTGTAGCAGTCTTTATTACTTTTAAATCTCTGGAAATCAATCTGAAGCTTTACTTGGAACCATTTAGCTTCCAAGATTCACATCAGTCACATTTTATTCAAAAGCTTTGTTCTTTGTTCGTTTTCAATCACAAAAAGAAAATAGTTTATATTAGTAGTTAGTTGATCTTTATGTACCTAATTGACTTGTATTAATGAGATGAAATGGACATTATTTGCTGAAGTACATTTATGCGCTTTTTAAAAATCTCATTTTGGTATAATGATTTGATACTTTGTCATGTCTCACATAAAGAAAAATGGTCTTGTAAATCCTCATTGATGCCACTGGTTAAAGCATTCATGATGTCATCATTTTTATCAACCTACTGAGGTTGAAGTCTATTAATTTCAAAGATATTTGTGTTTTTACTATAGAATATGAAGTGAAACAGTGTGGAAATAAGGTTCAGGTGAAATGGGAATTAGTAACTTTAATTTGGATGGGACTATTGACCATTTAAAAGAACCACTTTAAATTCTTTCTTGCACAGGACTATGAAGAAAAGCAAGTAAACTGAATCGTAGTCTACATCTGAAAATGAGTGTGAACTAATTATTGTGTTATTTCAAATCAACAGATGCAAATGTGTCTCCGTAGGTTTTCCTTGTGATCACAAATTGAAGCAACATTAGTAGATATTCTGTATAGGAAGAGGAAAATTTAGAAAATAAAGAGAAATGCTTATGCCAATATTATCATATATACATATATATATATACTATAGACATATAGTAGACTGTGTAGTTCTACTATAGATTAGTAAAACTTATCTATAATTTTTTATAGAAAATAACCCTCAAAAATTCCTCCCCATGCCATGTAAGACCTGGCTGGCAAGTCTACCATTAGAATGGGTTGCAGGGGAAGGATCTTTCCTCTTTTAGAGGGCATATATCCCTCACTGAGGTAGCATAGGCTCTAGTCAACTATTCATAGATTAGCTTCCAAACTTGACCGTATGTGTATCCTCTGCGACAGGTAGGAGGAATTAGGACCACTGGAAAATGAGAGAAAAAAGAGAATTGTGTACTGTTATGCTACCGTGTGCTGGGTTATTGTGGGGAAAGTCAAGAGGAAGGTGAGAAATAGAGGTGGGAAGATGGGAGAGTACAAAAGACCAAGTTGTTTTTTTTTTTCCCCCAATTGAAGTGTAGTTGATTTACAGTGTCCTGCCAATCTCTGCTGTACAGCAAAGTGACTCAGTTATACACATATATACATTCTTTTTTTGTATTTTTTTCCATTATGGTTTATCACAGGATATTGCATGTAGTTCTCTGTGCTGTACAGTAGGGCCTTGTTTATCTATTCTGTATATAATCGTTTACATCTATTAACCAAAAACTCCCAACCCTCCCTCTCCCTACCCCCCTCCCCCTTGGCAACCACAGTCTGTTCTCTGTGTCCACGATTCTGTTTCTATTTTCGTAGATAGGTTCATTTGTGCCATATTTTAGATTCCACATATAAGTGATATCATATGGTATTGGTCTTTCTCTTTCTGACTTACTTCACTTAGTATGATCATCTCTAGTTGCATCCATGTTGCTACAGATGGCATTATTTCATTTTTTTATGGCTGAGTAGTATTCCATTGTATATATGTACCACATCTTCTTTATCCATTCATCTGTCGATGGACACTTAGGTTGTCTCCATGTTTTGGCTATTGTGAACAGTGCTGCTATGAACAAAGGGTTGCATGTATCTTTTTGCATTACAGTTTTGTCCAGGTATATGCCTGGAGTGGGATTGCTGGATCATATAGTAATTCTGTTTTTAGTTTTCTGAGGAACCTCCATACTGTTTTCCATAGTGAGTGTACCAATTTATATTCCCACCAACAATATATAGGAGGGTTCCCTTTTCTCCACATTCTCTCCAACATTTGTTATTTGTAGACTTTTTAATGATGGCCATTCTGACCGGTATGAGGTGTAGTTTTGATTTGCATTTCTCTAATACTTAATGATGTTGAGCATCTTTTCATTTGCTTACTGGCCAGCTGTATGCAGAAGACCAAATTCTTTATCATTACCCCCAACCCTGCTTCTAGCAAATAATGTTAAACTTGGAAATTAGACGATGATGGCTTGATCACCTCTTGGTGCATTTGAAATGCATTGAGAGCTCTTTCTTGAAGAAATTATTTTCTGAGTGAGAACTTGTATATAGGCTGTGCTTACAGTTGACAGATTTGTCCATTTAAACATCAGAATCCTATAAAATACAGTGATTTGTGTGAGTGATTACAGAAATCCCATGTGGCTTCTTTATAGAAAAACAAAGAAAAAATATTGTTAATTACCCAAACACACAGAGTTCGGATTTAAAACAGAACAAAATTTCATGTCAGTAAATTTAGCTCGTGGATGTAAATGAAGTGACATAAGGTGGTAAGTAGCCATAATTTTTGCACTTGCCGGGCCAATCTGATCTATTTAAACCAAACAAAATGTTCTCTAAAACTTTTGCCTGTAGATAAATCATTTATAAAATAGAAGATGCCTTATAATGAAGTAGGAGTATTTAAGGTAAAGTCAACTTTACTCAACCTTAAATTATTTATTGCTGTCATACATGGATTCCTTTAACAAATTTTTATTGAATATCTACCACGTATCAGGCACTATTCTAGGAGCAAAGCAGTTCAGCTCCCTGCTGTTAAGGAGCTTACCTTGTAATCAGTTTAGCCATAGCCCAGAATAATTAGAAGAAGAAAGATTATGTATAGTTTCTTAAAGACCATTTTCTCGTGCTCTGATAATTTCTTAAACTTAGCTTATCTGGTGAATTTTCTTTACTTTGTTTGCACCAAAGGAGAATCTTTGAGATGAAGATGGATATCTCTTTATATTCATTCTGTAAATAAAGTTAACTCTTTCAAAAACTGTAGACTGAAAGGCTGCTCTCTGCCAGGTACTCTTTTAAGTATAATGACAATTAGAAAAATGGATCAGAAGCAGATCCTGACCTCAAAGCATAGTTGATTGTAGGGGACACAACAATGACAGAGAATGAAAGAGAAGCAACTGTACAACAGACTTTGTGCCAGTTTCTCTAGTTAAATAGATGAGATAGCTCTGTGTGTGTGTGTGTGTGTGTGTGTGTGTGTTTGTAACAGAGCAGTCCTATTGCCCTAATATATGTCTGTTGAAAACCTTTTATTTTCAATTTTATATTTCTCCCAAAAGGTTAAAACTTACACTTATTTTAATACTTTTCCTCTCCGGCTCAGAGTGTGGAAATAGTCTCTGGTATGAGTTCCCTAAAATCCAGGCCTTAATCACATTTTAGATGATTATATGCCTGGTATTTCCTAGTGTCTGTCTTATCTTGAGGCTTCCTAAATTATGTAACTAGGAATAGCAGTAGGGAAATAATGTATAAATGCATTAAAGTTCCCCTGTAGAATAATGAATAGCTAGTATCTGAAAGCATATGCAGATTGATGAAATAAATATTACTTTAATATGACATGTAAATGTTGAAGAAAAATGAGGACTTAACAGGGAGAGAAATTTATCAGATGTTTTAATTACCGATACTTTGATTTATCCGGTAAAAAAAGCATCAGCTGTTTGGAACACAAACAAAGATAAGTCCTTCTCAACTTTGAGAGACAGGTGTTGCCTCATTTCTGTTTTATTGGTGTGAAAATGAAAACATAAAGTTCGTGTGGCCTTTGCACCAGATGAGTTTTTAGCTTAAGTGAAAGGGGCTCAGGCTTGCTGGACACATTACCACTGGTCACCCCTGTGGTTTATGGAACAATAAGAATTAGGAACAATTGGACTTAACAGGCTATTATAGGGATTTTTCAACCTTGACTTTTCTGTACAGGCCCATTATATATTTCTTTGGCTTTGCTTTGTAGTTACCAGCTGACAAGTGGATACAAGCCTGCCCCGATGGACCTGAGCTTTATCAAGCTCACCCCATCTCAGGAAGCGATGGTGGACAAGTTGGCGGAAAATGCTCATAACGTGTGGGCCCGGGATCGAATCCGGCAGGGCTGGACCTATGGCATCCAACAGGTACGTGGGAATTTAGCTCTACAGCACGTACTCTGAGATTGACTTAAGTAGGAATTAGTGTAATTTGTAACAGGAGAGATTAAGTAATGACCATTGTAAAACTCGCATCATATAGGTATCTTTAATGTACATATGCACAGAAACGCCTGATTCAAGAAGTCAGGCCACCCCAAGTCTTGTTGTTATCATGAGGGGCACAGTGAATATTACCAGACCAGTGATTTATAACGTGGTTTTGTGGCATTTCTCTCTCTGAGATTGTATTTTAGGAGAAGCTTTTGAAATACGAAAAGTTCGAGATAAACTAATAATAGAAGAGGTCCACAATTCCTTATTTGTTTGTGTATTTATTTATTTATTTATTTATTTATTTATTTATTTATTTATGGCTGCGTTGGGTCTTCGTTGTTGCGCGTGGGCTTTCTCTAGTTGCAGCGAGCGGGGTCTACTCTTTGTTGCGGTGCACGGGCTTCTCATTGCAGTGGCTTCTCTTGTTGCGGAGCATGGGCTCTAGGCCCATGGGCTTCAGTAGTTGTTACACGCGGGCTCAGTAGTTGTGGCTCGCAGGCTCGGTAGTTGTGGCGCACGGGCTTAGTTGCTCCGCAGCATGTGGGATCTTCCCGGACCAGGGCTCGAACCCGTGTCCTCTGCATTGGCAGGCGGATTCTTAACCACTGCGCCACCAGGGAAGTCCCACAATTCCTTATTTAACACCCTTGGGACCAGATGAATTTCAGAATCCAGCTATTTCTTGGTTTTCAGAATGGTGATACATTGATCATGTTACACAGTGCCCTCAGCAGGGCAGCAGACTATATATAAATTATTCTTTGTTCAGCAATGTAGGCTGATGATACCAAGAGGGGTAAGTAAAGATTATCCACAGCCTTGCATCAATTCAGATCATTTTTGTCACCAACAGAGGTTTTGTTAAACTTAGTATAAAACCGACTTTTCTGAGTTTTCTGGATTTCAGAATCATGGATTTCTATTAATGGTTGCACTCACAGGAAGAACTAGCAGTCATTGGGTCTGTATTGAGATGGCAAAGCAGGGCAAATTTAGCCTTCCCTCTTAGTGACTGTGTGACCTTGGGAAAGCTACTTAAATTAATGTTCTCTGTGCCACTGTTTTCCTCCTCACTGAATTTTTAAACTTCATTATATAACTTATGTATAAGAAAGGCTACAGCAGTGCATTTCACCTAACAAATCATATAGAATAGTTTGCTGTTATTGTAAGATGCCAGAGTCACTGTGCATCGAGTTTTACATCTATTTTCTTCTTTAACTCTTGCGACAGTTCCATGAAGGATGAACAGTTTTTATTGCCAATTCACATATGATGTACAGGGAGCTTGAGAACAATTTGTCCAGCGCTCCCAGATGGCAGAACCAGGTTGGAATCAAGCCTTTTGACTCCAGAGCCCAAATTCTTCTCTTGCTTATCACAGTGATCCTTGCCAGCTCATGGTGGGCAGTGCCTTTACTTAAACATTTTTAGGAATAAACTGGATTATTACTTATAAGCTTAGGCCATGGTTCAGGATAAAGGCTACCTGTTGGTTTGAAAAATATGTTTCCAAAATTCTTCTTAACCGGTGAATTGTGTCATTTGCAAGGCTAAAGAAAACTCAGATAGCCTTGATTTACTTCATAAAATAAGCTATTTTTATATTGAATTAAACTGGTTGTAACTGATGAGATTGTCAGTACTCAGTCCACTTGAGCATAGTGTGCGTGTGTGTGTGTGTGCGCGTGTGTGTGTGCGCGTGTGTGTGTGCGTGTATGTGTGTATGAACCTGAACCATATACCACAGGGGGATAAGGGGTCACATTTGCTCTCTGCCAAAGGAGCGCTCACTTGCCTTGCAGCCCGCACGACTCTGTGGGACAAACCAGAACCCCCCGCTGTCTGCCTCTTCCTTGTGCATGAGGGTCCTCCTCATAAAAACACAGGGCTCTGTCTGGTCTGGCCAAAGCTGTCCTTGGAACCGTTTCTCCGTCCCCTCCCCCAGTTCCCACTCCATCCCTCCACCCCATTCCCCACTGACAGAGCACACATTTGCTGGGTTGTCTGAAGGAGCGGTGTCTTTAATTTTTCATCACCCTCTCCTTAACATAGTCTGGTTCACAACTAGGTCGTAAACTCCTTGCGAGCAGGCATTTGCTTGAGGTCCCTCTTCTCTGCCTCTCCAGCACACCTGATTTCAAGCACTTGTGTACGTGGAAACCCCAGGGCAGCTCCTTTTCACAATCACATTCCCAGGACACCATTTCCAGAGAGTGTGATTCATCGGAGGCCTCTTAATTTCTCTACATGAAAAGTTGCGGGGCAGCAACCAGTGTTGAAAGGGAGGGGTGCTGGGTAATGTGTCTTGAAGCTGCACTGGCAGTGCAGGCACTCTGTTTACGCTGCTTGTGTATTTGGGGGTGGCTTCGGTGTGGGGTTCCCCATCAAGCAACCCAGATGATTTGGACACCAGGTGTCAGTAGATGGTCGTGTAGTCAAGATGAGGTATTTACTACAGATTTGCTAGAGAGGGGGAAGAAGAAATTAGGAAACAGTTTTCTTTGCTCTTCCCCAGCGAGAACAAACCCTGTCCACCACATACCTTTTTTTTTTTTTTTTTTTGGGAGAAGGTTTGGGAATATCCACAGCCTCTTAGTTCTTCTTCATGCTAAGGTAAATTGAGAATCGAGTATGCCTCCTAAAATACGGAAAGTTTGAGAAAACCTGCAGCAGTGAGTGAGTGGAAAGAAGTAACTTCTTAAATGTTAGAGCCCTAAAGACTCGCAGCCCATGGGAGGCATCTCCACCTCCCATGAGATTAAGTTTTGTACTTACTCGCAAATTAGGTATCCTTTTCCAAGGTCGTAAGGTAGCCTGTCTTCTTGCTTGGTCAACACCATTTTAATCACGTTTTAAACTTGGGGCCTCTTTTGTAAAATACGAATTGTGAGGTTTGTAGCTATTTCATTATTCCTGGCATTACCTGGTTTCCCCAGTTGATGGAATCAACTTAATGTATATTTTCCAAGCTATTTGAGGTCATGGGATGGCCGCCCATGCACTGAGTTTTCTCTGAAGAAGGCACAGCAGCCTGGTGTTGTCCTTTGGCTCAAAAATCAGATGTCCGGTAATAATTAGGCTCTTCTTGTAACAAAGACCTGTCAGTCAACTTGGCAAGGAGATGGTAGGTTCTCTTAAGTTAGCCCATTGCCTTGTGACCAGGGCAGATGGAAGATGATTACTGAGATCCTTCAAGTTGGCTTTTGTTACTGCTGTTATTTTTACGTTTTCTTCTCATGGAGAGGGCCTATTTAAATTGATGCAGTTACTCACTTGATTAAATCTTTCATACTGATAGTATTTCAGTAACTCCTGCAGCCTGGGAAGACAAAGGGAAGGTAGAAGGCACGGTATCTACCTTCATATGCTTTATATTTTGATGTATTTGGTGGCTGTCTCATTGCCAAATGCTCTTGGTCACTCTTTGATGATCATGCACCTTTTTTGCCTTCCTGTAGGATGTAAAGAACAGAAGAAACCCTCGCCTGGTTCCCTATGCCCTTCTAGATGACCGGACTAAGAAATCCAACAAGGACAGCCTCCGTGAGGCCGTGCGCACGCTGCTGGGGTATGGCTACACCCTGGAGGCGCCCGATCAAGATCATGGTATTTTCATTTCGCTTTCTTCTCCTCTTGTTGCAAAATCACATAGTATGTTCTTTAAAGCCAAATGCATGAATAAAAAGGGGGAGTGCAAGATAGACTCCTTCAGTCGAAGTATGTAATTTAGGCCAGGAGTTGAGAGCATTTTTTGTCCTGAAGGACACTTGGAGGATTAGCTCCTCTTTCAGCAGAGTGGCTCCGCACCGCACTGATTCCGCAGGGGGAAGAAGTGGGTTTACCTTCCCGAAGAGTCTGAGGGAGCAGTTAACTCCGTGATTCCGATACTGCCCCTCACTCCCACCTACGCCACCAGCTCTGCTTCAGAAGAGCTGGTTTTAGTTGTTTATGGGAGTAAACCTATAGTGGGAGCTAGTGTTTTCTAAACCTTCATTGTTTAGACTCTTACATATAGGCCATAGTAATTAATTAGTGCAATATTTTGCTTTAAGGAAAACACTCTAGAATAGGCACTCAATAAATATGTGTTGAATAAATGGATTTTTAAAGGGTCTATGAAGAACGTATTTCCTTTGAATAATACCTTTTAAGAATATGGTTTAAGATGGTTAACTCCTTAATCCTTTGCTCCTGTACTTTGAGTTGGTGTTAATAATATCCATATTTTAAAGTTGCCAAAAATGACATGAGCGCTGCGTGTTTCATTGTAGTGCCTGTATTTTTTGATAGAAAGTTTTAAAAATCTATGTCAGATACTCTCTAATGACTAATATTTTCAGTGTAGTATCTGTGTATAGGAATTCAATCTTAAATAGTAATGATAGGTAATATTTATATAGTGCTTATCATGTGTAACAAGTGTTTAGAAGACCTTTGCAATTATTGTTTAATCCTCACAGTAACTCTATGAGGATGGTCTGTGTACTATGCTCATTTTACAGATAAGGAAACAAATTCAGATACTTCCGTGTCTTCCCATTTACTAAATGGTAGAGGCAGGATCCCAGCCCCAGATGTCAGTCCTTTGAGTTGAGTCAGTATGTAGTTAACATCTGGACAGTTCACTGTAGTTACTGAATCCTTATATTTGCTACAAATAAAATTAGATACCCATTTAATAACAATAAGGTTCATAATCATAATGTAACTTCTTACAATGTAACGTATCTTGAAGTCCGCTTTACAGCAACAAATACTTGGTAGATCTTATTAGGAAGCAGATACTGCTAGATATGCAAGGTACAGAAAATATCCCTGCCTTAAAGGGTGTGCAGTCCACATGGCCCCTGGGATGGGTAAACAATAAAACCCTGCCAAGTCAAGACACAACAATTGGGAAGAGTTCTACAGCTGTCTGGTACAGAATAAGCCCTCAACGCGAATGGTTCTTTTTAAAATATTTTTAAAATGGGGTATAATATTTATATAATAGAATGCACAGATCTTCAGTTCAATTTGGTAAATTTTGACAGTTGTATACACGAGAGAAACCACCACCCAAACGAACATGGGGACCATTTTCTTCATCACAGAAAGTTCCCTCTGCCCCCGAAAAGTAACCACTTTCTAAATTCTATCATCACAGATTAATTTTGCCTCTTATACTCTGCATAAATGTAATCACTATATATTTTTAAAAAATCTTTATTGGAGTATAATTGCTTTACAATGTTGTGTTAGTTTCTCCTGTACAACAAAGTGAATCAGCCATATGTATACACATATCCACTCCTTCTAGAGCCTCCCTCCCACCCTCCCTATCCCACCCCTCTAGGTGGTCACAGAGCACCGAGCTGATCTCCCTGTGCTATGCAGCTGCTTCCCACTAGCTATCTATTTTACATTTGGTAGTGTATATATGTCAATGCTACTCTCTCACTTCGTCTCAGCTTCCCCTTCCCCTCCCCCACCCACCGTGTCCACAAGTATGTTCTCTTCGTCTGAGTCTTTATTCCTGCCCTGTCACTTGGTTCATCAGTACCATTTTTCTAGATTCCGTATATATGCATTAATATACGATATTTGTTTTTCTCTTTCTGGCTGACTTCACTCTGTATGACAGACTCTAGGTTCACCCACATCACTACAAATGACTCAATTTCATTCCTTTTTATAGCTGAGTAATATTCCATTGTATGTATATGTACCACATCTTCTTTAGCCATTCATCTGTCGATGGACATTTAGGTTGCTTCTGTGTCCTGGCTATTGTAAATAGTGCTGCAGTGAACATTGGGGTACATGTATCTTTTTGAATTATGGTTTTCTCAGGCTATATGCCCAGTAGTGGGATTGCTGGGTCATATGGTAGTTCTGTTGTTAGTTTTCTAAGGAACCTCCATAGTGGCTGTATCAGTTTACATTCCCACCAACAGTAATGACTATATTTTTTATCTAACTTCTTTTGCTCAACATACTGTTTTTGTTTGTTATTTTATTTTATGTATTTATTTATTTATTTTGGCTGTGTCGGGTCTTAGTTGCGGAACGTGTGATCTTTCATTGCAGCGTGGGCTCTTCATTGCGGCGTGCAGGCTTCTCCCTGGTTGCGGTGCGCAGGCATCTCTCTCGTTGTGGCATGTGGGTTTTTCTCTCTCTAGTTGTGGTGGGCGGGCTCCAGAGCACATGGGCTCTGTAGTTTGCAGCATGCAGGCTCTCTAGTTGAGGCGCATGGGCTCAGTAGTTGTGGCACGTGGGCTTAGTTGCCCCGAGGCATGTGGGATCTTAGTTCCCCAACCAGGGATCAAACCTGCGTCCCCTGCATTGGAAGGTGGAACACCAGGAAAGTTCCCCAGTGTGCTGTTTTTGTGATCACCCGTGTTTTTACAAGTATCACAAAATTAATTGCTGAGTAGCATTCCATTTGAATAATAAACCACATTTTTTTTAATCCATTCTCCTGTTGATATAGATTTGGGTTGTTTCCAGTTTTTGACTGTTATGAATAAGACTGCTATGAACATTTGTAGACAAGTCTTTGTGCAGATTCATACTTTCACTTCTTTTAGGGTAAATAGAAGTGAAATTGCTGGGTCATAGGACAAACGTACATTTCACTTTACAAGAAACTTCCAAGCAGTTCTGCAAATATGCTCCCATCACCAATATGTGAAGGTATAGTTTTGCTCCCACATCGTGGCCAAGAATTGGTAATCTTTCCGATTTTAGCCCTTACAGTAGGTGTGAAATGGTATCTTATTGTAGTTTTAATTTGCATTTTCCTTAAGAATAATAATGTTGGCATCTTTTCTTATACTCGTTAGCCATCGATATATCTTTTTTTATGAAGTGTTTGTTCACATCTTTTATCCATTAAAAAACCTGGGTTGTTTTGTCTTCTTTTTATTAAACTGTGAAAATGTATATATTTACATATATAAACATATGTATGTTTTTCTGGGTATAAGAACTATGTCAGATATTGGAAATATTTCCTCCCAGTTTGTGGATTGCTTTTTCATTATTTAAATGAGATCTTCCATGGAGTAGACGTTGTTAATTTTGAAGACCTGTAAATCTTTTAAAGAGTTAATTGATCTTTTTCTTTTTTGGTTAAACTTTCAGACATTTGTTTGTCTCCCCACATCATCAATTGTGGATTATTATTAGTAAACTATCATAATTATGAGTGGCTGTGTCTAATATCTCCTTCGTGATTGTGGCATTCTATGGAGAACTTCAGTCGTTAGTCATCGTGACTCCTAGTTTCACAAAGCCACAACCTCTTTTTGTAATTACCTATTAAATGTACTCCTTAATGAACAATTGGATATATCAGGCATACAAATGTTTATTAATAATACCTTAGGATAGTGTAGCATTTTCCAGTGTTTTTGCGTACTTTTATTTTTTTTAATTATTTTTTATTAATTTATTTATTTGTTTTTATTTTTGGCTGTGTTGGGTCTTCGTTGCTGCGTGAGGGCTTTCTCTGGTTGCGGCGAGTGGGGGCTACTCTTCGTTGTGGTGCGTGGGCTTCTCATTGTCGTGGCTTCTCGTTGCGGAGCACAGGCTCTAGGTGTGCAGGCTTCAGTAGTTGCGGCACGTGGGCTCAGTAGTTGTGGCTCACGAGCTCTAGAGTGCAGCCTCAGTAGTTGTGGCACACTGGCTTAGTGGCTCCGTGGCATGTGGGATCTTCCCCGGCCAGGGATTGAACCAGTGTCCCCTGCATTGGCAGGCAGATTCTTAACCACTGTGCCACCAGGGAAGCCCTGCATACTTTTAAAATATTTGATTCAACTACTCTATTAGGTATATACCTAATATAAGTACAATAAATACCTAACAAGGGTACAGTCCTCATAGAAGTTTTTGAGCTTCTTTCTAATGTGTCTCCCTAGAGAGTATTAGATAAGAGAGATGACAGTCTATATCTTTTCTGTTGGAAGATGTTATAATGATAATAATAAAAGGGTTGGGGAAAAATCAACCATGCTTTTAAAGTCTGACATATCAACCATTTGATATCCCCAATTTTATTTTCATTTCTTCCCACATGAATATTTATATTTTGGGTGTCTAGAGTCTTACCTACATTTATAGGTCTTTCCTCCACCATTGCTTTTCTGATACTCGTTGAAAATTACATAGAAAGAGTGCTGCCCAAGTCAGGCTGACTCAGTTCTAAAGCTATAGATGACAGCCAGTGAATTAAGGAGAAAACAGGAAAGAAACAAGCCCACTGTATAGCTCAGAGAAATGATTAATCATGGCTCTAACAATAACCTTAAGTCTTCAAGGAAATAGTTAATTGTGGTCAATATTCAAGGAGGAGAATACATTTTGCCCTGTACAAAGAAATGAGCAGTGTATGCCAGAGAAAAATAATGATGATTATATTTTAAAACATTATCAATTATGGGCATAAACTGTGTCAGATCTGATATATTCACTTTTAGTGAGAACTGCATTCAGGAGGATACTGGATAAGATGTTATTCTGATGACATACAGTGTTTTATATTATGTACAACCATAATAAAATTTCATCTTCTTAACACCTCTGTGAGGCAATGTATTACTAGCTTATGGTTACCTACTTTCTTGTGACTTATATGAATTTCAAGAAGGAAGAAAAGGAGCTTATATTTACTAAATCCATCTTTGGGTTTCATTTTACTTCCATATTTCAAATCATCCTCATTTTCATTTGATTTTAATATAGTTATTGAACATCTCCCGTGCTTAGTTCTGGGGATTCAACAATGAATAAGACAGTTTTGCCCACAGGTAGCTTTCAGGATAGGCAGGGAAAGTAGACTAAATTGTCAATGCTTTCATACAGTGTAAACATTAATGCCCAAGTGTCACAGCAGAGAGGATTTCACTGATCTTGGCGGTGTCAGAGAAATCTTCATAAAGGAGGTGTATTAGTTATCTACTGCTGTGTAACAAATACCTCCCTCCCTAAATTTTAATGGCTTAAACCAACAAATGTTTGTTATCTGAAAATTTCCGTGGTTAGGGATTTGAGTGGATTAGTTAGGTCGTTCTGAATCATGGCCTCTCTTGAGGTTGCTATCAAGTCGGCCAGGGCTGCAGTCATCTGAAGACTTCAGTGGGGCTGGAGGATTTGCTTCTAAGACAGTTCACTTGCATAGTTGTTGGTTAAAGGGCTCAGTTTGTCTCTGGATATTGGCAAGAGACCTAAGTTCCTTGTCATGTAGACCTCCTCAGAGAGATGCTTCAGTGCCTTCATATGGCAGCTGGCTTCCCCCAGAGTTAGTAATCTAAGAGATAGTGCGAGGAGGAAGCCTCAATGCCTGTTACAATTACTTCTGCCATATTCTGTTTGTTGGAAGTGAGTCACTAAATGCATTGCACCCTTAAGCCCACACTTTGTGAAGGGAAGTGTGACAAAATATTTGGAGACATGTTTTAAAACCATCAAAGCTAGGGTGAAATTTAGAGGAATGAGTAGGAATCAGTGAGGTTCATGTGTTCCAGACAGAGAGGACAGTTTGTGTCAGGGCTTGGAGTGACAAGGGAGGGTTGCACGTGGGAATCAGATAGCTTTACGTGGCCGAATATGGAGTGAAGTTTGAGAAGCAGGGGAAGATGAAGGAGAGAAGACAGAGACTGAAACGAGGGTTTTCTGTTTAAAAGAATTACTCCAGTGGCTCTTTGGAGAATGGGTTGAAGGTGAACAAAATTAGAGGTGAGGACAGCAGTTTGGTGGCTCTAAAAGAAGCATAGATGAGGAGTGTTGAAGGCCTGATCTTAGCCAATACTGTGAATAGAGAGAATTCACAGAATTCACAGGACAGAATTGTTTGGCATTTAGAAAATCAGTGGAAGGACGAAGGAGTGTCTGGGATGGCTTCTGGGTTAGTCGCTGGTGAGTACCTTCACATGCACTGGGAGCACAGGAATTCGAGCAGATAGAGATGGGAAATGGGAGATTCTGAGTTTGATTTTAAATATGTTGAGTTTGAGATGCATGTGAGACAACTAGACAGAGCAACCAAGCCTCAATACATATGTATATATGTGTACACACACACACACACACACACACACACACACACATATGAAGCTGAGACTATTGCTAGAGAGAAAAAGAGGGTTAAAATTTTCATTTTTTTAAATAGGAGAATTTTGGACATTTTTAAATGCTAAGGAAAAGAATCAGAGGAAAGGAGAGTTGAGAGGAAAGGAGAGTTGAAAGGAAAGGAGAGGAACTTGATGAAGTATGATCTGAGGATGGTTGGGGGTGGGGGAATGAAATTCACAACATGGGTAAAGGGTTTGGCCTTGTACAAAAGGGAGACCTAACATTTTTGTCTAATAAGTCCAGTATCTGGGCTTCCTCAGTGACAATTTCTATTGACTTTTTTCCCCTGTATATAAGATGTACTTTCTTGTCTCTTTGCTTGTCTCACTATTTTTGTTGAAAACTGGACATTTTAAGTAGTATGATATGTCAACTCTGGAATCTCCCTTCAGGGTTTGTTATTGTGCTTGTTGTAATGGTCGTTACTTATTTGTTTAATGAATTTTCTTAGCTGGTTCTGTAGAGTATGTTCTGTTTGTCACGTGTGGCTGCTGAAATCTCTATTTCATCAGCTTGGTGGTCAGCTTGTGATTAGACAGAGACTTCCATAAATGGGACCTGTAAATCTCCCAGCTTTTGTCAAGGAAGGGACTCTGTGTGCATGTTGGGAGATGCCTTGGACACACAGCCAGCCAGTCCCCACCTTAGCCTTCACTTATGGCTTTTGCAGAACCTCAGGGTCTTCCAGACGTGAGAACTTAGGGCCTTCTCAGGTCTTTTCCTGAACCCAGAACCCTGGGCGTGAGCATGGCTTACTAGATCACCAGGATTATGTTGAAACTTTTCACAGCCTATTGTAGATATCTCATTCCCCAGCTTTTCTTTTCAAATATTTCGGACAGCTTGTTGTTTGCCTCAGCTGTTATTGCCACCTCAAGCAGCTGCAGTGTTAAACAATGGCCTCTGGGGGCTTCCCTGGTGGCACAGTGGTTGAGAGTCCGCCTGCTGATGCAGGGGACACGGGTTCGTGCCCCGGTCCGGGAGGATCCCACATGCCATGGAGCGGCTGGGCCCGTGAGCCGTGGCCGCTGAGCCTGCGCGTCCGGAGCCTGTGCTCTGCAACGGGAGAGGCCACAGCAGTGAGAGGCCCGCATACCGCAAAAAAAAAAAAGGCCTCTGATTTTCAACAAATGACCCTGGGGAAAAGATATGCAAACTCTAAATCAGGTCAAATAAAGGTAAGTATTGCCAGTGGAACTTTCCAAGGAACTACCAGAAAGGTGAAATAATGACAGTTATCCGTGAATGGGCCTTTGAGGAGCTCCACTCTGCTCTGTCCCCTCCAGAGGCTTCTAGCTTGCTGATTTTCACTTTAATTGAAGGCCTATTGGTTTTCATTGTACTGTGCATCTAGGAAGAAAGGAATAGCCCTAAGTCAAGTTAAAGCACCACTAAGCTTGCTGTCCTTACAACTATTGAGCCATTTTTTATTGAATAAACACTCCCCAGATTGCTGCCAGCCTTTAATTAATTTTTAGAGCTCTGAAAAATTTGATTTTGACCATTTTTTCCATTCTCATTGCTTTTACAGAGAAGAGTAGTTTTGGAGGTCCATACTCTGCTATTCCTTCTGATATCACTCAGCAGTAAAGTTTAGAGAGATGTTTGTGGGATGGGACAGAGAGCAGGTTTCAGAGAGATAAAAAGCAGAGAAACATTAATGGTCCAATTGAGGTTAGAGACTTTGAGTTAGTAACGGTGCCAGTCTGTTGTGTGCACGTGTTTCCCAGCAAGCTCAGCAGAGCGAGTATAGATGGTGAGAATGAGACAGTAAAATTAGACAAAGATGGGGGTTAACAGAGCAAGTGAGGAGAAGAGTAATAGGGCAGGAAGGTACTGAAAGCTGTATAGATAAGGAAGGGAAGCCACAGAGGAAATTAATGAGTTTGAAGAGTGAATGTGTTTGAATAAGGAAATGAGAAAACTGGGAGGAAAAATGGTGATCAGAGGATGGCATGGTTTCTGCATTTTAAGAATTTAAAGATAGAACCATTGATAGCTGATTTACAAGGTTCAGTCTTACTGAAGTTATGTGATTAACGAACAGAGAGGCTCATGTAAAGTATTTCACAATGGAGGCTGAGATCCTGTATTTTTTCTTTCTTTTTTTGGGCTGTGCTGCGTGACTTGTGGGACCTTAGTTCCCAGACCAGGGATTGAACCTGGGGCCATGGCAATGAAAGCACCAAGTGCTAACCACTGGACTGCCAGGGAATTCCCTGAGATCCTGTTTTTCATTCACCAGTGTGTCCTGGAATCCAAGAGCCCGCCTACCTCTTAGTAGGGATTAAATTGATGTATCTGGAAAATACGTAAGAAAGATTCATTTTCCAATTGGAGGAATCAGTAAGGGGAAAAAATGGCATCTGAGTTAGCTGTTGAAGAGATGAAAATAGCAACAAGAAGAGGTTGGTGGGAGAAAGGACATTCCTGACAGAGGGAAAGTATATCTGATGTCATTAAATTTAGAAAGAGTTGAGGGGAAAATTGATTGTCTAGTTAGGCTAAATTATAGGGTATAAGTGAGGAAAGAACAGTACTAAATGGAGGTAGAATGATTAGGCTAAGACATGGAATATTTTGAAAACCCAGTTGAGAAATACGGTAAAGTAGTACAAGGAGTTCTAGCGCCAGGAAGTTTTAAAGCAAAAGCTTGATTTGTGATCAGAGTTTAGAACAACAAAATAACTGTGACGACAGTGGGAAGGAACAGATTGGAGGGGAGAGCGCTTGGACAGAGAGACCAGTTGGGAGGCTTTGGGAATATTGTGACCTTCAGGACAAGGATGGTGAAAAATGGAAATTAATAGATGTGAGATTTTATGGAATAAAGCAAAATGGTGATCACTAAGATAAGACTTAAAACATTAATTTGCAATTGACGCTACTGCTTTTGCTGACATTACAAAAGTTAAGGGGGCTTCCCTGGTGGTGCAGTGGTTGAGAGTCCGCCTGCCGATGCGGGGGACACGGGTTCGTGCCCTGGTCCGGGAAGATCCCACATGCCGCGGAGCGGCTGGGCCCGTGAGCCATGGCCGCTGAGCCTGCGCGTCCGGAGCCTGTGCTCCGCAACGGGAGAGGCCACAACAGTGAGAGGCCCACGAGAGGCCCACGTACTGCAAAAAAAAAAGTAAAGGACGTAAAATTTTTGATAAAACTGAATCTAACCTTATGTAATTGGTCAGGGCTATCATTTATTTTCTGTTAGTCAGCAGAATGATGATTTGTGTATTCCAGAATGAATATGAACTCAATGTTTGAATTATACTATTTTTGGAGAATTGTTCTAAATAATATTTTAAAACATTTGAAAAAGTCATTTATTTTTATTCATTACAAAGTTTTATTGAGATTTGAATTGCTTACTTAGAAATTATACCAGGTTAAAAAGATAACTGGTTAATATCAATGATTTTTTAAGATTATTATACAGATACACCTAAAGGAATCAAGATACGTATACAATTTTCAAGAGACTAGCCTGCCTTCCTTCATAGCTTATTATAAAAAACTTGTAATTTTAATACATGCTTAGATCTTGACTGCCCTCTAGTGGTAATTGTCTTTTAAATGTATGGTTTGGAATGCAGCGTGTATAGATATTTTACATCCTATTTGAATGGTCATTGGTGTTTGCCCTCTCCGTGCTAGGATCTGTGAGGTACTAGGAACACAGTATATTATCAGATCTTGCCCTTAAAGTGGTTTGTTAAAGGCATAAATCCCGAATTTCTTCTTTGAGTAGCTTTGATAAGTGTGATAGAAATATATCTGCTAACTGTTCGTTTTTTTAAAATGTCAATTAGTGTTATATTCATTATAACAATTTAAAAACCGTTTATGTAACATACTTACATGAGCTAGAATTGTATGAGTGTAGAGTGTTTAAAATCAAGCAAAGGGGGACTTCCCTGGTGGTGCAGTGGTTAAGAATCCACCTGCCAAGGCAGCGGACACAGGTTTGATCCCTGGTCCGGGAAGATCCCCCATGCCACAGAACAACTAAGCCTGTGAGCCACAACTACTGAGCCCAAGTGCCACAACTACTGAAGCCCATGTGCCTAGAGCCCGTGCTCTGCAACATGAGAAGCCCGCAACGAACAGTAGGCCCCTCTCGATGCAGCTAGAGAAAGCCTGTGCACAGAGACCCAACGCAACCAGAAATCAGTAAATAAATAAAAATAAAAAATTAAATAAACTTTTAAAAAAAGTCAAGCAAAGGATGAGAATTGCATGTTTGCGGGCGAGAGTTCTGTACCTTTGACGGTGGTGCTGCTGATTAGCTGTTTACCTGGGCTTCTGTGTCCAGGGATCAGGAGACTCTTTGTTCCTAGACTCAGTCCAGCAGGTGTTTACAGGGCACCTACTTTGTGTTCAACCACTTGATGCTACAGGGTATGCAACAAAAATTTGTTTCAGGTTGCCTGCGTAATCTGTTTTTAAACGTCTGTGGATCCAGATTTCCATTTAGTTATTAGTATTTTATCCAAAAACAGAAATGCTGAACTGTTGCTTCTTTAAACTGTGGTTGCAAGCTACCCTAAACTAATGTAAGAAATATAGAATATAAACTATGAGCCACATGGACATTTGGAGGAAGATCCATGGAGCTTACAAGTCCTTGGCATGATGATATCTATGAATAGCATGTTAATTTCAAGTTCAGTTGCATGCCATCAGTGAGGGTAAGAATAGTGTAGCAGTTATGACCCAGCAATTCCACCCCTGGGTGTATATCTGAAAGAAACAAAAACACTAATTTGAAAAGATACAAGTACCCCAATGTTCATAATGGCATTATTTACAATAGCCAAGATATGGAAGCCACCTAAGTGTCCATCAACAAATGAATGGATATCGAAGATGTGTATATATACACAATGGAGAACTACTCAGCCGTAATAAAGAAGGAAATTTTGTTATTTGCACAAACATGGATGGACTTGGAGGGCATCATGCTAAGTGAAATAAGTCAGACAGAGAGAGACAAATAGTGCAGGAGCTCACCAATAGGTGGGATCTGAAAACACAGCAAAGTAGTGAATATAACAAATACAAAAGAAACAGACTCACAGAGAACAAATCAGAGGTTAACAGTGTGGGGAGAGGGAAAGGGGAGAGGGAATATACGGAGAGGGAATTAAGAGGTATAAACGATTATGTGTAAAATAAGCTACAAGGATATATTGTACAACACAAGGAATATAGCCAATATTCTACAATGACTAAAAACGAAGTATAACCTTTAAAAATTGTGAATCACTATATTGTACACATATAACATATAATATTTTACATCAACTACACTTCAATTAAAACTGTAGAATAGTGCAACAGCTTAAGGTCAGGGAAAAAATGCCAGGACTAAGAAATTCTTCATCATTACCTCTTATTGACCCAAATTTTCTATATACTACCCCTGTTTTTATTACCTCTATTAGCAGAAAAGATTAGTGGTAAATATTAATACCAAGAAAAATTTGTAGTGAGCTTTTTCTTTAACATCTTTATTGGAGTATAATTTCTTTACACTGTTGCATTAGTTGCTGCTGTATAACAAAGTGAATCAGCTATATGTATACGTATATCCCCATATCTCCTCCCTCTTGCGCCTCCCTCCCACCCTCCCTACCCCACCCCTCTAGGTGGTCACAAAGCACCGAGCTGATCTCCCTGTGCTATGTGGCTGCTTCCCACTAGCTATCTATTTTACTTTTGGTAGTGTATACATGTCAGTGCCACTCTCTCACTTTGTCCCAGCTTACCCTTCCCCCTCCCCACGTCCTCACGTCCATTCTCAACATATGCGTCTTTATTCCTGTCCTGCCCCTAGCTTCTTCAGAACCATATATATATATTTAGAGTCCATATATATGTGTTAGCATATGGTATTTGTTTTTCTCTTTCTGACTGACTTCACTCTGTATGACAGTCTCTCGGTCCATCCACCTCACTACAAACAACTCAATTTTGTTTCTTTTTATGGATGAGTAATATTCCATTGTATATATGTGCCACATCTTCTATATCCATTCATCTGTTGATGGACACTTAGGTTGCTTGCATGTCTGGGCTATTGTAAATAGAGCTGCAGTGAACATTTTGGTACATGACTCTTTTTGAGTTATGGTTTTCTCAGGATATATGCCCAGTAGTGGGATTGCTGGGTCGTATGGTAGTTCTAATTTCAGTTCTTTAAGGAACCTCCATACTGTTCTCCATAGTGGCTGTATCAATTTACATTTCCACCAACTCTGCAAGAGGGTTCCGTTTTCTCCACACCCTCTCCAGCATTTATTGTTTGTAGATATTTTGATGCTGGCCATTCTGACTGGTGTGTGGTGATACCTCATTGTCGTTTTGATTTACATTGCTCTAATGATTAGTGATGCTGAGGATCTTTTCATGTGTTTGTTGGCTATATGTATATCTTCTTTGGAGAAATATCTATTTAGGTCTTCTGCCCAGTTTTGAATTGGGTTGTTTGTTTTCTTGATATTGAGCTGCATGAGCTGCTTGTGTTTTTGGAGATTAATCCTTTGCTGATACGTTTGCAAATATTTTCTCCCATTCTGAGGATTGTCTTTTCATCTTGTTTATGGTTTCCTTTGCTGTGAAAAAGTTTTAAAGTTTCATTAGGTCCCATTTGTTTATTTTTATTTCCATTTCTCTAGGAGGTGGGTCAAAAAGGATCTTGCTGTGATTTATGTCATAGTGTTCTGCCTATGTTTTCCTCTAAGAGTTTTTATAGTTTCTGGCCTTACGTTTAGGTCTTTAATCCATTTTGAGTTTGTGTATGGTGTTAGGGAGTGTTCTAATTTCATTCTTTTTTTTTTTTTTTTTTTTGCCATACACGGGCCTCTCACTGTGTGGCCTCTCCCGTTGTGGAGCACAGGCTCCGGACGCGCAGGCTCAGCGGCCATGGCTCACGGGCCCAGCTGCTCCGCGGCATGTGGGATATTCCCGGACCAGGGCACGAACCTGTGTCCCCTGCATTGGCAGGCGGACTCTCAACCACTGCGCCACCAGGGAAGCCCTGTATTTAATTTTTGATAGTTTGATTAATTTGTGTCTTGGCATGGTTCTCCTTGGATTTATCCCACATGGGACTCTCTGTGCTTCCTGGACTTGATTGACTATTTCCTTTCCCATATTAGGGAATTTTTCAGCTATAATCTATTCAAATATTTTCTCAGTCCCTTTCTTTTTCTCTTCTTCTTCTGGGACCCGTATGATTTGAATGTTCGTGCGTTTAATGTTGTTCCAGAGGTCTCTAGACTGTCCTCAATTCTTTTCATTCTTTGTTCTTTATTGTGCTTTGCAGTAGTTATTTCCAGTATTTTGTCTTCCAGGTCACTTATATGTTCTTCTGGCTCAGTTATTCTGCTGCTGATTTCTTCTAGAGAATTTTTTTTTAACATCTTTTTTGGAGTATAATTGCTTTACAATGGTGTGTTAGTTAAAGCTTTATAACAGTTCATATAACAGAATCAGTTATACATATACGTATGTTCCCATATCTCTTCCCTCTTGCATCTCCCTCCCTCCCACCCTCCCTATCCCACCCCTCTAGGTGGTCACAAAGCACCGAGCTGATCTCCCTGTGCTATGCGGCTGCTTCCCACTAGCTATCTATTTTACGTTTGGTAGTCCATGCCACTCTCTCGCTTTGTCACAGCTTACCCTTCCCCCTCCCCATATCCTCAAGTCCATTCTCTAGTAGGTCTGTGTCTTTATTCCCGTCTTACCCTGGAGAATTTTTAATTTCATTTTTATGTTGTTCATCATTGTTTTTGTGCTCCTTAGTTCTTCTTTGTCCTTGTTAAATGTTTCTTATATTTTCTCCATTCTGTTTCCAAGATTTTGGATCATCTTTACTATCATTACTCTGAATTCTTTTTCAGGTAGACTGCCTATTTCCTCTTCATTTGTTAGGTCTGGTGGCTTTTTACCTTGCTCCTTCATCTGCTGTGTGTTTCTCTGCCTTCTCATTTTGCTTAACTTACTGTGTTTGGGGTCTCCTTTTCGCAGGCTGCAGGTTCGTAGTTCCCGTTGTTTTTGGTGTCTGCCCCCAGTGAGTGAAGTTGGTTCAGTGTCTCATGTAGGCTTTCTGGTTGAGGGGACTGGTGCCTGAGTTCTGATGGGTCGGGCTGGACCTTGTCTTTCTATTGGGCAGGGTGGTATCCAGTGGTGTGTTTTGGGGTGTCTCTGAACTTAGTATGATTTTAGGCAGCCTCTCTGCTAATGGGTGGGGTTGTGTTCCTGTCTTGCTGTTGTTTGGCATGGGGCATCCCACAGGGGTGCTTCCTGACCATTGGGTGGATCTGGATCAGCGCGTTGAGACGGAGATCTCTGGGGGATCTCTTGCTGATTGATATTACATGAAGCCAGGAGGTCTCTGGTGGTGCAGTGTCCTGAACTCGGCTCTCCCACCTCAGAGGCTCAGGCCTGACACCCAGCCATAGCACCAAGACCCTGTCAGCCACACGGCTCAGAAGTAACGGGAGAAAAATAAGAAAGAAAGAAAAAATAAAGTTATTAAAATAAAATTTAAAAAATATTATTAAAATAAAACAAGTAATAAAAAAATAAGAGAACAACTAAACCAATACCAATTTATGTTTGAAACACTCAGTATCTGAGTCACATTTATGCAAACAATTGCTTGTAGGAATGCTCAAAGAAAATGTAATTTTGGAGATAACTTATACTTCACTCCAACTCGCAAGAGTTTCATGTTATCTCTCCAGCGGCAACATTTTCTCTTGGGAAAATGACTCTCTTGGTAACTTTGTGTCTTTTCTCGTTTATGGCATTTTTCCACTGTGGAAAATCAGAACTCTTACTATTTTTATACCTTTAGATTGTTCTTTTCTAAAAACGTGCTGCTTAGAAGTTAACCCTTTGGCTTTAGGTAGAACTTCCAAATCTGGACAGGTGGCTGGGGGAGTTGCTCTCTCCTCTGTCATCACTTTATCTTCCTGCTCCAATTTGGAGATCAGACTGATCAGATTATCAATTTGATTTCCTGGTCACATAGAAAACCACAGATCACCGAGGACAGGTAGAACTTGAGGCTGTTTTCAAAACAAACTTGAGCTCCAGTGATGCTTTCCTTGTCGAGTTCTGCCTGCCATGCGGGCTTTCGCCAGGACACCCCGATGAGAGTGGACCAGCTGCCCTGGGCGAGACTCCAGGCTCTGTAGTGAGCTTTTAAAGAAATTAAATAAATAGTGGTTATATTTTTATACCACATTTTCCAATGTATTTGATTTAAGCTAATATTAACATTTATTTGCATTTCTTGAGCACACTGTGCATTTCGTCGAGTCCAAAGTCCTGGAAACATAAAACAGGAAAAAGGACATGTGAGTTTTTCAGCAGTTTAGTTTTCTAAAAAACTGAGTGTTTCATACTCAGGAAATTGGGATTGAATTTGTTAGTACATACTAGAATGTAAGTATGACTGTATTTGCACATGTCGACATCACTAAAAATAAGGATAATATGTGAGAGCGTTTTAGTTTCCTGAAAAGGAATCTCCCAATGTTTGTGTAGTTCAAAGCTCGTTTTCTGTACCTCTTAGATTAGTTTAGGGACGATTGCAACCATGATTTAAAGAAGCGGTGGATCAGTGTGCTGTTTCTTGAGAAAATACTGACTCTGGAAATGTGGCTTTTCCTATTTTTTTTAATATTATGGCATTTAGAACTATCTCCTTAATAGTTAATTTTCTTGTCCTCAAAAAAGTAGTTTACTATTCTACCTTTCAAAAATCATTCGGTTATTAAGTAACAGATGTGAGAATATTGTACCCTTCATCACGGAGATGTTTCTCTCATTTAAGCCCCTTTCCACTCCCACCTTGGATGTATCGAAAGCAAACTTTCTCTCTTCAGAGAATTTTGTACGTGCTGTCTGCTGCATAGAGTAGTATAAATGTCTCATTTTTAAACTGTATTACTGCATTCATGTTTTCAGTAAGGTGTTTGAATGTATTGTATGATATGAGTGTGTGACATTTGAGGCTGTCACTGCTGGACACAGGAGATTTGCTTGGATCAGACTAAGTCGTTAGGTGTGAGCATGTGTGTATATGTGGGGAAAGGTGAAAAAACAAAATGTTGCTTATTCAGAAATTTAACCCAGGTTTTGAAAGGTTTATCAGCAGATGCAGTTCATCTACATGCCCTAAAATCACCATAAAGTCATCAAAAAGTAATAATTGATCATTTCATTAAATCAGCTCCTATTATGTGCTGGGACCTCTTAGTCCATTTTTCTTTTCTTCAATCTAACCTTAAATTGTTAAAGATGATCTGTGTGTTTATCGTCAACCTTTAGAGCATATCGTGACTATTTTTATTTATTTGGTCACATCAGTAGTTTAGCTTTTAATAAACTTTTATTATTTATCAGGTCTTCCCTAACTCCTGAGAACAGATGAGCACTAATATTTAACTGGTACCTGCTAATTCTGTGTGAGCTCCTGACGGTAGAGTGGAGAGAACACAGGTTGTAGCGTTTGGCAGCTCCCGAATTCTGCCATTAGTCGTGTGACTTCATTAAGTCACTTAAATTTGCTTCTCTGTATCTAACCCCAAACTTCATGGAGCTGACCATATCCTTTGATATCAGTTCAGTGGACCCTTGTCCCCATGCGCTGTGATTTCCCAGGAGGTGACGTTCTCCAAGTCATTCTAGCTCCAGGTCCCCTGGTCTGAGGTTTTGTACCACTGGCACACTCCATCTCTGGTGCACCTCACGTCCTACAGATATTTTTTCCCCATCTCACCACACGGATCCTGAGGTTGGACTTGACCCTTTTATTTTTTCCTCAAGTCACTTAAACACAGCATTTGTGTGTATATACAGTGAAGAGGTGGGGTAGCAGAAGACTTATGCCCCTAGTCATTCTGTCTGGGAAACTTACCAATGGTTCCCATTCTCTGCTAATATATAGCTCTCTCTTGTTGTTTTCTTTCTCTCCTCCTCACTTCCTGGGTGCTTCTTCTCTCTTCTCTCCTATCCATAAATGTCTATTTATTTCCTATGCAGAACAGTTTAAACCTCTTTTATTGTCTTCTTCCCATTCTTGCCCTCAAGTTCATCTCATCTTCCACTACCAAACCGCCAAGTGGCTGTTAGGCTTTTCTCTACAGGAAAAAAAAAAAATTTTTTTTTTACATCATCTGCCCTACAGCATTAGTGAAAGTTAACAACCAGCATCTCCCAAGGAAGGCCACGTACTTTCCACTTCACCCAGCTGCTTCCATCTGATATGAAAACACTTTGTAACAACATATGAACCAAGATAAGAATAGAAGGTATCTTTAGCATCATCCCTGTAGGTTAAGTGGTATCTGCCCTCCGCTTTCAATTCCCCATGCAACGATCACCAGAATCCCTTTCCATTCACAGCTGCCAGAGCTGAAGTGTGCAGCGGCACAGGAGAAAGGTTCCGAATCTTCCGCGCTGAGAAAACTTATGCTGTGAAGGCAGGAAGGTGGTATTTTGAATTTGAGGCTGTCACTGCTGGAGACATGAGAGTTGGCTGGAGCAGACCAGGCTGTCAACCCGATCAGGAGCTTGGCTCGGATGAACGTGCCTTTGCTTTCGACGGCTTCAAGGTGAGTGTGCTTTGCTGGGCCCCGGGCACTGGAGTTTGTAGGCTCCTGGTTTTGTAGGCTGCTGTGCACCAGGCATCCACACGCTGTGGGCTCCCACGCTGCCTGGCTTGATTTCCTCTGGTATTCCTTTTGGTGGTACAGTAATATTAGTACTTTCCTGAGCTCAACCTTGAGAAAATAGTTCCTAGGAAAACTTTTGTTCTTGTAGCCTCAAAACGTTTTCCCTCACCCTGTGAATAGTCAAGATTATTCAAAATTCAAGAAGGAAAATATTGATTCTCTATCATATCAAAAAGATGAATCATCCTTGTCTATCAAAAATGTTTAAAATCCATATGCTAATTTAAAATGTATTCATTTTGACAGAGGAATTCCATAGAAGGAATTTATCCTCAAGCAATAATTAATGATAGGTATAAACATTTAATAGACATAAGAATGCTATTTGTTGTTTGCAATCACCAAGAGTTTTCATTTTCAACATTATTGGTAATTTTTATGTTTTAAGTTTGGTGGAAGCTGGTCGGTTGCTTTTTTTTTTTTTTTTTTTAATTTCCCCAGGCCTCGTGGCTTGTGGGATCCTAGTTCCCCGACCAGGGATTGAACTGGGCCCACGGCAGTGAAAGTGCAGAGTCCAAACCACTGGACCGCCAGGGAATTCCCCTCAGTTGCTTCTTTTATTGTTTATTTATACATTATATAAGTGTTTAATGATAATTTTAGCTGCATAATATATTTTAAAATTAAAAATACAAAATATGGAGAGATTGGTTCAAGATGGCAAAGTAGAAGGATGTGCGCTCACTCACTCTTACGAGAACACCGGAATCACAACTAACTGCTGAACGGTCATCGACAGGAAGACAGTGGAACTCACCAAAAATGATACCCCACATCCAAAGACAAAGGAGAAGGCACAATGAGATGGTAGGAGGGGCACAATCACAATAAAATCAAATCCCATAACTACAGGGTGGGTGACTCACAAACTGGAGAACACTTATACCACAGAAGTCCACCCACTGGAGTGAAGGTTCTGAGCCCCACATCAGGCTTCCCAACCTGGGATCTGGAAATGGGAGGAAGAATTCCTAGAGAATCAGACTTTGAAGGCCAGCAGCATTGGATTGCAGGACATTGGCAGGACTGGGGGAAACAGAGACTCCACTCTTGGCGGGCACACACAAAGTAGTGTTGGGACCCAGGGGAAGGAGCAGTGACCCCCACAGGAGACTGAACCAGACCTACCTGCTAGTGTTGGAGGGTCTGCTGCAGAGGCGGGGGGTGGCTGTGGCTCACCATGAGGACAAGGACACTGGCGGCAGAAGTTCTGGGAAGTACTCCTTGGCATGAGCCCTCCCAGAGTCCGCCATTAGCCCCACCAAAGAGCCGGATAGGCTCCAGTGTTGGGTTGTCTCAGGCCAAACAACCAACAGGGAGGGAACCCAGCCACACCCATCAGCAGACAAGCAGGATAAAGTTTTACCTGAGCTCTGCCCACCAGAGCAACACTCAGCTCTACCCACCATCAGTCCCTCCCATCAGAAAACTTGCGCAAACATCTTAGATAGCCTCATCCACCAGAGGGCAGACAGCAGAAGCAAGAAGAACTACAGTCCTGCAGCCTGTGGAACAAAAACCACATTCACAGAAAGATAGACAAGATGAAAACGCAGTGGGCTATGTAGTAGATGAAGGAACAAGATAAAACCCCAGAAAAACAACTAAATGAAGTGGAGATAGGCAACCTTCCAGAAAAATAATTCAGAATAATGATAGTGAAGATGATCCAGGACCTAGGAAAAAGAATGGAGGCAAAGATCGAGAAGATGCAAGAAATGTTTAACAAAGACCTAGAAGAATTAAAGAACAAACACCTAGAAGAATTAAAGAACAAACAAACAGAGATGAACAATACAGTAACTGAAATGAAAAATACCCTAGAAGGAATCAATAGCAGAATAACTGAGACCGAAGAACGGATAAGCAACCTGGAAGACAGAATGGTGGAATTCACTGCCATGGAACAGAATAAAGAAAAAAGAATGAAAAGAAATGAAGACGGCCTAAGAGACCTTTGGGACAAGATTAAACGCAACAACATTTGCATTATAGGGGTCCCAGAAAGAGAAGAGACAGAGAAAAAGACAAATATTTGAAGAGATTATAGTCAAAAACTTCCCTAACATGGAAAAGGAAATAGCCACCCAAGTCCAGGAAGCACAGAGAGTCCCATACAGGATAAACCCAAGGAGAAACGTGCCAAGACACATAGTAATCAAATTGACAAAGATTAAAGACGAAGAAAAATTATTGAAAGAAACAAGGGAAAAACGACAAATAACATACAAGGGAACTCCCATAAGGTTAACAGCTGATTCCTCAGCAGAAACTCTACAAGCCAGAAGGGAGTGGCATGATATATTTAAAGTGATGGAATGGAAAAGCCTACAACCAAGATTACTCTACCCAGTAAGGATCTCATTCAGATTCGATGGAGAAATCAAAAGCTTTACAGACAAGCAAAAGCTAAGAGAATTCAGCACCACCAAACCAGCTCTACAACAAATGCTAAAGGAACTTCTCTAAGTGGGAAACACAAGAGAAGAAAAGGACCTACAAAAACAAACCCATAACAATTAAGAAGATGGTAATAGGAACATACATATTGATAATTACCTTAAACATGAATGGATTAAGTTCTTTAACCAAAAGACACAGGCTCAGTGAATTGATACAAAAACAGGACCCATATATATGCTGTCTACAAGAGACCGACTTCAGACCTAGGGACACATACAAACTGAAAGGGAGGGTATGGAAAAAGATATTCCATGCAAATGGAAATCAAAAGAAAGCTGGCGTAGCAATACTCATATCGGATAAAATAGACTTTAAGATAAAGAATGTTAAAGAGACAAAGAAGGACACTACATAATAATCAAGGGATCAATCCAAGACTATATAACAATTTAAAATATATATGCACCCAACATAGGAGCACCTCAATACATAAGGCAACTGCTAACAGCTATAAAAGAGGAAATCAACAGTCACACAATAATAGTGGGGGACTTTAACACCTCACTTACACCAATGGACAGATCTTCCAAACAGAAAATTAATAAGGAAACACAAGCTTTAAATGACACAATAGACCAGATAGACTTAATTGATATTTATAGGACATTCCATTCAAAAACAGCAGATTACACATTCCTCTCTAGTGCACACAGAACATTCTCTAGGTTAGATCACATCTTGGGTCACAAATCAAGCCACAGTAAATTTAAGAAAATTGAAATCATATTAAGCATCTTTTCTGACCACAACGATATGAGATTAGAAATGAATTACAGGGGAAGAAACGTAAAAAACACAAAGTACATGGAGGCTAAATAATATGTTACTAAATATCCAAGAGATCACTGAAGAAATTAAAGAGGAAATCAGAAAATACCTAGAGACAAATTACAGTGAAAAAACAGTGATCCAAAACCTATGGGATGCAGCAAAAGCAGTTCTAAGAAGGAAGTTTATAGCAATATAAGCCTACTTCAAGAAACAAGAAAAATTTCAAATAAACAATCTAACCTTAACCTAAAGGAACTAGAGAAAGAAGGACAAACAAAATGCCAAGTTAGTAGAAGGAAAGAAATCATAAAGATCACAGCAAAAATAAATGAAATAGAAACAAAGAAAACAATAGCAAAGATCAATAAAACTAAAAGCTGGTTCTTTGAGAAGGTAAACAATATTGATAAACCATTATCCAGACTCATCAAGAAAAAGAGGGAGAGGACTCAAATCAATAAAATTAGAAATGAAAAAGAAGTTACAACATACACCGCAGAAATTCAAAGCATCCTAAGAGACTACTACAAGCAAACTCTATGCCAATAAAATAGACAACCTGGAAGAAATGGAGAGATTCTTAGAAATGTATAACCTTCCAAGACTGAACCAGGAAGAAATAGAAAATATGAAGAGACCAGTCACAAGTACTGAAGTTGAAACTGTTATTTAAAATCTTCCAAGAAACAAACAAGCTCAGAACCAGATGGCTTCACAGGCGAATTCTATCAGACATTTAGGAAAGAGCTAACACCTGTCCTTCTCAAACTCTTCCAAAAAATTGCAGAGGAAGGAATACTCCCAAACTCATTTTGTGAGGCCACCACCCTGATACCAAAACCAGACAAAGATACTACAAAGAAATTACAGACCAATAGCTCTGATGAACACAGATGTAAAAATCCTCAACAAAATACTAGCGAACAGAATCCAACAGCACACTAAAAGGATCATACACCTTGACCAAGTGGGATTTATCCCAGGGATGCAAGGATTCTTCAATATATGCAAATCAATTAATGTGATACACCATATTAACAAACTGAAGAATAAAACCCATATGATCATCTCAAGAGATGCAGAAAAAGCTTTTGACAAAATTCAACACCAATTCATGATAAAAACTCTCCAGAAAGTGGGCATAGAGGGAACCTACCTCAACATAGTAAAGGCCATATATGACAAACCCACAGCAAACATCATTCTCAATGGTGAAAAACTGAAAGCATTTCCACTAAGATCAGGAACAAGATGAGGATGTCCAGTCTGGCCACTATTAGTCAAGATAGTTTTGCAAGTCCTAGCCACGGCAATCAGAGAAGAAAAAGAAATAAAAGGAATACAAATTGGAAAAGAAGAAGTAAAGCTGTCACTGTTTGCAGATGACATGATATTATACATAGAGAATCCTAAAGATTCCACCAGAAATCTACTAAAGCTAATCAATGAATTTGGGAAAGTTGCAGGATACAAAATTAATGCACAGAAATCTCTTGCATTCCTATACACTAATGATGAAAAATCTGAAAGAGAAATTAAGGAAACATTACCATTTACCACTGCAGCAAAAAGAATAAAATACCTAGGAATAAACCTACCTAGGGAAACAAAAACCTGTATGCAGAAAACTATAAGACACTGATGAAAGAAATTAAAGATGATACCAACAGATGGAGAGATATACCATGTTTTTGAATTGGAAGAATCAATATTGTGTAAATGACTATACTACCCAAAGCAATCTACAGATTTAATGCAATCCCTATCAAATTACCAATGGTATTTCTTACAGAACTAGAACAAAAAGTCTAAAAATTTGTGTGGAGACACAAAAGACCCCAAATAGCCAAAGCAGTCTTGAGGGGAAAAAATGGAGCTGGAGGAATCAGACTCTCTGACTTCAGACTATACTATAAAGCTACAGTAATCAAGACAATATGGTACTGGCACAAAAACAGAAATATAGATCAATGGAACAGGATAGAAAGCCCAGAGGTAAACCCTTGCACCTATGGTCCACTAATCTATGACAAAGGAGGCAAGGATATACAATGGAGAAAAGACAGTCTCTTCAATAAGTTGTGCTGGGAAAACCAGACAGCTACATATAAAAGAATGAAATTAGAACACTTCCTAACACCATACACAAAAATAAACTCAGAATGGATTAGAGACCTAAATGTAAGACCGGACACTATAAAACTCTTAGAGGAAAGCGTAGAAGAAAAGTCTTTGATATAAATCATAGCAAGATCTTTTTTGATCCACCTCCTACAGTAATGGAAATAAAAACAAAAATAAACAAATGGGACCTAATGAAACGTCAAAGCTTTTGCACAGCAAAGGAAACCGTAAACAAGACGAAAAGGCAACCCTCAGAATGGGAGAAAATATTTGCAAACGAATCAGTGAACAAAGGATTAATTTCCAAAATATATAAATAGCTCATGCAGCTCAATATTAAAAAAACAACCCAATCAAAAACTAGACAGAAGACCTAAATAGACATTTCTCCAAAGAAGACATACAGATGGTCAAGAAGCACATGAAAAGCTGCTCAACGTCACTCATTATTAGAGAAATGCAAATCAAAACTACAATGCGGTATCACCTCACACCAGTTAGAATGGGCATCATCAGAAAATGTACAAACAACAAATGCTGGAGAGGGTGTGGAGAAAAGAGAACCCTCTTGCAGTGTTGGTGGGAACGTGAATTGATACAGCCACTATGAAGAACAGTATGGAGGTTCCTTAAAAAACTAATTATTACCATATGATCCAGCAATCCCACTACTGGGCATATACCCAGAGAAAACCATCATTCCAAACGACACATGCACCCCAGTGTTCATTGCATCACTATTTACAATAGCCAGGTCATGGAAGCAAACTAAATGCCCATCAACAGATGAATGGATAAAGAAGATGTGGCACATATATACAATGGAATATTACTCAGCCATAGAAAGGAAGGAAATTGGGTCATTTGTAGAGACGTGGGTGGATCTAGAGACTGTCATACAGAGTGAAGTAAGCCAGAAAGAGAAAAACAAATATCGTATATTAACGCATATATGTGGACCTAGAAAAAAGGTACAGATGAACCCGTTTTCAGGGCAGAAACAGAGACACAGATGTAGGGAACAAATGTATGGACACCAAGGCGGGTACGTGGCGGGAGGTGGTGGTGGTGTGTTGAATTGGGAGATTGGGATTGACATATATACACTAATATGTATAAAATGGATGACTAATGAGAATCTGTATATAAAAAGAAATAAAATAAAATTCAAAAATTATAAAAAAGAAACACATTAGTAGGAATATCAAGACAAAGACTTTAAAAATAATAAAAAAATAAAATATATGTATATATGACACAGCCATAATAGAATAATAATAGTCTTTTTGGGGGGATGAAATTATTGACATTTTATTTTTTTATCCTATTTTTATTTCCTAATTTTCTTCAGTGAATTTGTATTCCTTTTGAAGGAAAAAAGTATTTTCTAATTAAAAAAAGAAAATTAGAATCAATAAGCAATCATGAAGAGATTTGATGCCTGGGAACCCAGGTGTGTGTGTGGGAAAGCATTTCTAGGCTATAAGTTAGTGTTGTGGCTTCTAGGCCAACTGACCCACTGTGTTCTGAAATATTGCAATTCTTGAATCCTGTTTTTTATTTCAGATGGAAAAATTTAACACCTTTTGATACCTAATTTAGTTAAAATTTTAAAAAAGTACAATGTGTTATGCTTTAGAAGAATCAAATCATTGCTTTGCATTGGTGACTACATCCCGTTATACGTCAGTTCACAGTGAAGGTGATACTTTAGGGAAAAATTTAAAGATTTTTCTGACAAAATATTTAATATAACTAATTTTGTATCTGTAAATCAGTGGAACATAGTTATAGATTAAAAAGTGACATTTATCCTATGTTTCACAGGCATTTATGAGATTTTATGTGTATTATATAAGGCAGTGTTGACATATATATTCAATTTTTGGCTTACTATTTCAGTAAATATCTTGAGAATATATTTGAGTTTGATTTGAACCTTTTTTGATTTTAGTATGTACTGAAATGCTTCTAGATTTCTATTCTGCTGAAGTGCGAGTGCCTTTGCTTCCAAGGAATGGGATTTTATTTTGAAATAGATGAAAACTAGAATGTCATTTTCTCTGATCAGTTCCCAGTTGAGTCTCTGGTCATACTTCTCTGTATTTGGGGGAGTAGAGAAAAGCAACCCATATCCTGGGAAGCATTCATTGTAGTGAGAAAAATAAATTTCTAAAGAGACAGTTTTTCTTTTAATAGAAAAGATGTGGGGTTTGATTTTTTAAATATTAGACTCTGAAAATCATGAAATAGCATTTGGGTTTTTCTCAAGGTTCAATAACCTACAATGTTAGTATCGGGTTCAGCATCCCCGGGCACCTCCACATTGCTTTGTGCATTTCTGTAGACAGATGTGCTGACTATACTCCTTCCTCCCGCTGCGTTAATACAGAGGCTACTGTGTGAGCCGATTAGGGGTGGGTGCGTGCTGTTCTGCTGGCTTTCTCTGTGACAATGACTCTTCTGTCCCTAGGCCCAGCGGTGGCACCAGGGCAGTGAGCACTATGGGCGCTCTTGGCAAGCAGGCGATGTTGTGGGGTGTATGGTTGACATGACAGAACATACCATGATGTTCACACTGAACGGCGAAATCCTTCTGGATGATTCGGGTTCAGAATTGGCTTTCAAGGACTTTGATGTTGGTGATGGTAAGTGTACTGCATCTCGTGTCGTTTTCAGGTTTGGGGCACAGTAAAGCTCTTTGTTCTGATGCCTCTTGACCAGCCTTCTTGGTTTGAGGGTGAGCCAGCAGATGAGTTGCAGCTGTAGATCACAGGGTTGCCATGTGGCTTATTTGGTTCAATACCCTTGAAATTACTTTAGCAGAAACTGTCTCTCTGCTACTTAGCTAGGATTCCCATAAGGCAGAAATGGCTTTTATGAGTGTGAATAAGAAAAGAAATGGCAGGCAAAAGGACGGTTTTCCACAAATACTAAATATTCGTTTAGAACTTCCCTGTTTAATCAACTGCTTATGGCTTCTATCTGTTCATTCATTTCAAAAAAAAAAAAAAAAATGTAATGAGAACCTACCAAGTATCAGGCCCTCTGCTGGATGCTGAGATGACAAAGCTGTCCTATCTTTATGCAGGTGATAGAATACCAGGGGAAGTTCTCACTTGTATAATTTCTATTCAGTGAATAAGGTCTAAAATAAAGAAATGCAGAAAGTTCTATGGAAGCACAATGCAGGGAAAAAATACCTCTGCCTGTGGGGCTCTGAGATGACCTTGAACAGGGTTGTAAGAAAAGGACAAAAGCCCTTTATGAAGCAAATGAGAAGGTAGGTGTTCTTTAGAGCTGTACTTCCAGTAGACTGGCCACATGGGGTTATTTGAATTTACATTAATTTAAGTGAAATAGATTAAAAAATTGAGTTTCTCAGTGGCACTTGCTACATTTCAAGTGCTCAGTAGGGTCCTATGGCTAATGGTGCCCTATTTGACAGCAGAGATGGAGAACATTTACATCATCACTGAAAGTGGTAATCTAGAGCATATAAATAAGATAATATCTAACAAAATATTTTATATATATCTCATTTCAAAATGAGCTAACAGTTTTTTTCAAAATGGCTTTGAATATATCCTATTACTTGAATATATATGTATATATAGTCTTGGATTTTAAGATATACCCCAATAAATACTTTTAATACTCTGTAAACTTGTTGCCAATCCTCAAAAAGTTAGCCAGCTCATTATTTGCATTAAGTTCTATAGTTATTCATTCAACAGGCTTTTGAGCAGGTATGACCATCATTTCTCAAACACAGCTTTGTGAAAATAATAGGAATTTTGCATTTTTATAACTTAATTTCTATTTTGCATACCTGTATCGCTGGGTGGCGGGTGAAACTGATGCTGAGAACGCAGCCTCTGTGTACCGGTGCCAAATCAAATCTCAGAGCAGAGTTTTGGGTTGAAGTAGAAAAGAATAGCTTTAGTGCTTTGCCAGGCAAAGGGGGACACAGTGGGCTCCTGCCCTCAAAAACTGTGTGCCCCAACCTGGGAGGATTTGGTGAGGAGTTTTATAGCATTGGTTCAAGGACGGGGTTGCTGATAAGATTAGGGTGTGTGCAGGGCCTGCAGTCCTTTAATCTGGTCTCAGGTAATCTGATGAGTTTCTGTGGTTCCTTTAATCTGACCTGAGGTGGTCTTCTTGAAGAGCTTCTCTGGCTCCTTTAATCTGGAATGAAGAATGCTGACATCTTCCATTTGTTGAGGGTTTAGTTCTATAAAGGGCTTAAAGATATTGTTATATGTATCCCTTGAGGCAGAGCCAGGACCCTGCCTCAGGGCTGCACTATTGTTTCTGGGCTGTTCCTCCCTTGTTTCTGCATCCCCTCCCTTCCCTGATTAGCAACTGTTCAAATCTGCTCTTTGGAACTCAAGGAAGGTTGTGGAGGCTGGAGTCTGTTCCCTACAAACAAGAAACGGAAGACACAGAAAGGCTTTCGGCCCCAGGAGCCCCAAGGGTCCTGCTCAGTTTCAAAACTGGCCCTCTAACCTTCCATCACCTATCTCCCCTCCTGTAGTATTGCTTTTAGCAGTGTCAGCATATCACAGGGAAGGTGGGAGAAGGACTTCTTTCTATGTTATCTGTCTATACTGTCCAATACTATGGATATGACCTGAGATTTTTTTTTAATTGGTTGTTATTTTAAAATGCTTGCATGTGATGTGTTTCTTCTCATGAAGTTAAATTCTTGAAATGCCTGTGTGAGTTTTACTTGTTTGATTTATATGACGTAGATTCACAGAATGATGTTAGAATTATAAACAATGCAGAACGCCCGTTCATACTATTTAAGCACATAATGTTCATGCTACAGCCCTGTCACAGAAACCAATCACCATTGTAGTGATGAGCTAGCTAGGCTCTGAGGTGAGTCTGAGTGGCGCAGTCATACAAACAACTTTGTTTTTTGACTTCACACTTCACGTAATTTTGAAAATTTTAAAAATGACTTGAAACTTAGCCTGATAACTCAGTTATCGAGTTAGTACAGCATTCTGATGAACTGTCTGAAAATTTTATGGTCCATCAGTTGGATTATTGTTGGATGTGTTGGGATGTATCCTTTTGGTCTCTAAGGCAGATGATAAATTTTATTTAGCCATGACCATTAACTATTAATTTTTTAGGGGTTAATCATAATTCCACATTTTCTGCCATAAGAAGGACTACAGAGTTTATCCATGCCTGTGACTTCCAAATGCTTTTTGGGAGTGGAATTTTTCCTATTCCTCCCTATTAACTTTACATAGCTTCTTAAAAAATACAGTGGAACTGCTCTGGGTAAAACTACAGTGTGAGGCCCTGAGTTGAGCTCCCTAACTCACCCACCACCACTGAAAGTGAGCCCTGGGGATATCTATGACTCAAAGGAGCATGTTCGAGAAACCATTAATTTAGGAATATACTGTTGTTGCTGAAGTACCAAAGAGGTTTCATAAGTGCTCTATTTTCAAATTGTTCTTATACCTAGCTTGTCTTTATGTCTGTGCCATGCTTGATTTGGTATTTTTTTAACATCTTCATAATTTCCTTTTGTTGCTGCAGAGGTAGCTCAGTCATAAGTAAAGCAATCGAAAGAACTGTGTGGTAAGACGGATAGAAAATTTTCTCTATATAAAATATATACATATACATGCACGCACACGCTGCAGATCCTATCTGATCAGCTTGGTAGACAACATGGCTAAACATATTTTGATGTCTCTGCCTTTTGTACAGCTCACACAACTGAAATGATGTCTTGACTAGTATAAGTTGTTTCTAGATAACATCAAAAGGAAAAGCACAAAAATCTTTGAAAGACTGATGGGGTCATCCAGTTAAATCCAGGTCGAGATACAGCCGTACAGTTAGTTCCGGCGAGGATCTGGTTATTCCATAAAGATGCAGGCAGGGCTGTTCTAAAAAGCTACAGATCTCTTTCCCGTATAGGGACTGCACTTTCCCTCAGTGACCACAGACTTGACCTTAAAGCTCATATGTGAACTGGACAAAGAGAAAATTGCTGAGATACACTGGTCTCTGGTAGGAGAACAAGCTCTTCTAGCCTCTCATCTCCCCTCAAAGGACCAGAACTTACATGGTCGAGATCAAGAGCATTGTGTAGTGCTGGAGTGGAGTTCTCAGACTTTAAAAGCTATTTCGTCTATGTGGCAGGTCCTCTTTTAGGATTCTCCCTTCTATTTGATTTTTTTAAAAAAACCTCTTCAGAATATCTCTAAGTAAAACAAACAGATTAATTGAATCTTCATTTTTCAAAGAGTCCTCTGGCTGTAATGTCAGCAAAGGAATAGTGCTGACAAGTGCAGATGCCGTCCCTGGTAAGGTTTTCTGTGAATTTTTCCTCATCTCTTCCTACCATTGTACTGACAAACATTCAGGATCGAGAACGGGGAGAGCCCAAGGAAAGAGCTGGCAGCACCCTCTGTTGTAGGCAGAATTTTAAGACTGCAACCTCTAGGAGTCCTGATCCCTGGTGGACATGCCATGTATAACCCTCTCTTCTTGAGTGTGGGCAGAATCTGAGTATGATGGGGTATAGCTCTCATGATTAGGTTACTAACCAGTTGACTTTGAGTTAATCAAGTGGAGATTAGCCATATGGGCCTGACCTAATCAGGTGAAGCTCTTAAAAGAGATTGGTTCCTTCTTGAAGTCACAGAGATCCAAAGTGTGAGATAAAATCTTCTCCTGGACTGGAAGGAACAAACTGTTGTGGTGTGAGAGGGCCACATGGTGGAAATCTGAGAACAGCCCCTGGTTGATAGCTGGCAAGAAAAAGGAGACCTCGGTCCTACAACCACAAAGAACTGAATTCATTTAACAACCAAGGAACTGGAAAGAGGATTCCGAGCCTCAGATGAGAACACAGTCCAGCCAGTACCTTGATTTCATCCTCATGACGCTAAGCAGAGAACCCCAGTCATGCCATACCTGGACTTCTGACCTATAGAACTAGGAGATAATAAATGGGCATTATTTTAAACTGATAAGTTTGTGGTAGTTTGTTCAACAGCAATGGAAAACAAATACATTGACCAATACATTTTTAGTTTCAACTGAATCTTCAGACTCGCAAAACTATCAAAGGGCATCCTTAGTGCCTGTCTACTCAGAAAGGTAGAGAAGAGGAATTAATGCTTGCAGACTGGTCTACCTCAAGCATTTCTCTTCGTCAAGAATCTTTAGATGTATTCCCCCAGTCCATACACAGTTAACTAATCAGGAGTTAATTTTATCACAAATCAAGTTGCCCGTGACATAGAAGATACTCTAACTTTTACCCACAGAGACCTGTTAGCCAATTGAGATATGATGCCCTATAGCAAGAACCTGAAAGGGGTTCTTCTGATTCATCCAGAGTCTAGTTCATCTTATCAAAGCCAGAGATTATTCCATATCAAATTAGAGACTGAAGCTTTTTTTAAATGATAATTTTTATATGGAGCATGCCTTGATATACTTCCTTGGGAGCCCAGTGGAGATGATTCTTACCATGTTAGGTGGGGAACAAGAACAGGGCTAGTAGAGAATAAATATATTTTTGTATATTTTACCACATTGTTCTTTTGATTGCTTTACTAGCCAATATATTTATGTCTGAGCTGACGTTCTCTGTAGCAATAAGAAGAAATGATGAAGGTGGTAAAAATCCCAAATCAAGCATGGCACAGATATAAAGACAGGTAGTTGTGAGAGGAATTTAAATATAGAGCATTTATAAACTCTTTTAGTACTTTAGTTTATTCTTGTGCTACAAAGGCTCTAGTCCTAAATTGGTTTTCAAACTTGTAATAGACAAGAAAAAGAAACTGGAAATGTTAAGAATTGGAATAAGAGGAAAAGCAATCTATAATTATTTGCAGATAATTTAATCATTTGCAGAGAAAACCCTATAGAACCTACAGACATTACTAGGAATAACTGGAGCATTTAGCAAGGTAGCATTTCTATACTAACAGAAAACTAAATTAAATAGAAGATACCATTTACAGTCACGTCAGGTGTTTTCAGTAATCACTAGTTATCACTTTAACAGAAGATGTACAATACTTTTACAGAGACAATCACTGAACTTTATTGAGAGGTAAACTTCACTATGAAATTTATCATATTTGGTCAACTGATCTTTGACAAGCATAACAAAAATGCATAGTGAGGATAGTGTCATCTCTTTCATAACTGGCGTTGGGATAATAGGATATTCATATGCAAAGAATGAAATTGGACCCTTATCTAATTTTGAACCACACAGAAAATGTTTTTGTGACTGTGCACAACATGATTTTGGACTATACACAAAAATCAACTCAAAATGGATTAAAAACTTAAACATTAGACTTGAAACTGTAAAACCCGAAGAAGAAAATATAGGGGAGAAGCTATTTGACGATGGCCTTGGCAGTGATTTTTTCAACCACAAGAAAAGTCAACAGAAGGAAAAATGGACAAGTGGAATTAAACTAAAACCTTTCTGCACAACAAAGGAAACCATGAACACAACGAAAAGGCAACCTATGGAATGGGAGAAAATATTTGCAAATCATATATCTCATAAAGGGTAATCCAAAATATATAAGGAACTCCTGCAACTCTGTAGCACAAACCAAAACCAAACAAACAAAAACCAAATAACCCATTTTAAAAATGGTCAAAGAAACTGAACAGATATGTAAAGTGCTCTCTCCATCACTAATCACCGGGGAAGGGCAAGTCAGAAACACGAGATATCATCTCACACCTGTAAGAACGTTTCTAGTCAAAAAAACCTGAAGGTAACAAATGTTGGTGAGGGTGTGGAGAAAAGGGAACCCTGGTGCACTGTTGGTGGGAATGTAACTTGGTGCAGCCACTGTGGAAAACAGTATGGAGGTTCCTCAAAAAATTAAAACTATAACTACCATATGCTCCAGCAAAACCACTTCTGGCTATAGATCTGAAGGAATAGAAATTAGGATCTCAGGGAGATCTCTGCACTCCCATGTTCATTGCAGGATTACTCACAATAGCCAAGATATGGAAACAACCTAAGTGTCTGTGGATAGATGAATGAATAAAGAAAATGTCTGTGGTATTTTGCTATGGCAACCCGAGGAAACTAATACACGACCCCTCTGCGCTTATACCCCATACTCACCTAGAACCATTTTCAATTTACTCTTATGTAAGAGCTTAGTGTTACCAGTAAGTTGAAGAACTAATCATATCCTTAATTTAAAGCAAGGCAGAGAGTCATTTAACATCTTGCCAGATGGTGAGAGAATAGTTATTTTGTCTGGAGGTTACCTGTGTTTTACAGAGTAGGCTCTGGGATGTATCTTGCGTTGTGTAAATGTCTCATTACACTGGAGCTTTTTCAAGCTTGTCAGCTCTTCTGTAAGTAAAGATGATCTCAGGGCCCTCGGGTTCTACACCCGTAATGATTATAATCAAATCCAGAAAGGATGCTTTTGATTCTGTATCTGCCACTTGAAAGGACAGTGAGCAAAACTGAATTCCTGGTGCCGAGACTGCATGGACTTCCTTTCCTTGGCAGAAAGCCAGAAGAATATTTTTGTAATTAAAATAGCTGCATAGCTTTAGGCAGAAAAGACCTCTAAGGAAAAAGAGAAGGATAACTTTCCATTATTGATTTTATTTTGCTGCCTTTAAAAAAAGAAAGAAAAAACCAGAATATAGAACCGTCAGTCTCTACTTACAATACAATATTCTTTTTACCCTCAGTTGAAATATGCACTATTTGGCAGACGTGTATGGCTCATCCAGAAGAGTAGCTGTCAACACGGTGTGAAATCAGGTGGGGTCTGTACTGTCCCAAATACCTACCTTCCTGGCTCCATCATATAACGTCTGTCCATTCTGTCACTAGTGACATTCTGTACAGCTTGCTGTTGGTACAGACCTGGGACCCAGGTTTGTATCAGACCCGGGAAAGTAACGTTATTGGGAATCGCCCTAATTAAAAATAAACTATTGTTGAAGGAAGGAAGAAGTTGGGATTATGACTCACTGCAGTGGAGCAATTCAAACAGTCAGGGAATTGGGTTGGGACCCTACATATTTTGAGTGAAGATAAAGACAGTTACAAAGCGGTAGACAAATTCTGAAGAGTAGGAAGATGATGGAAACCAGCATAATCAGTCTCATAGTTTTCTCTGGAATCAGAAAGGGAAGCTGTCCTAGAAACACTCTGGGTATTTGCAGGAATGAAACTCTTAAATATGTACTACATTCATGGAATACTTCAAGCAGTGAGGAGATTTTTCATATTTAGTGTTAAATTTCAGATTATTATTTAATATATAGCTTTTGAGCTTATGTGTATGTAATCTAAACAACATGTTGTTTGGGGAAATTCATTGTGAAATGATTGGGGAATTCAGTGAAATTCAAACTGCTTAGCCTAAACTGATCCGTTAATTGACAGTTAAATTTTATACATTGATGAACAGAGGAAATTTGTACCTTACAGACCATTTTGAGAATGAATACAGTTTGTAGGTGGCTAATGAGGTAATTTGTGTATATACTAGCCTATCCGCAAATTGTCAGTTTTGCATATAGTGAATGAATGTTTCAGGTACTAGGGGTAATACAGATGTACAACACCAATGGCTTATTTGCAACACCAATGGCTTATTACTTATGAATGCTATAGAGCCAAACAGCAAGATTGAATGTTTAAATTGTACTGAAAAGATTAAGGAATCAGAATAAAGGATGTCAGAACCCTGTGTATATTAAGCGTTCTTTTTTTCTGGATTTGGACTGATGGAGAGAATGTGATGGCTTTAAAATGATATTCAAGGTCAAACATAAAAGTTCTACTGCTTTGTTTATCTGAAATAAACCAAGAGCCAGGAAGAAAGTTTGGGAATGTCCCTATTGTGCCAGCATTGATGTTACAGAGTCCATGCACTAAACGTGCATTTCCATCATGGAAAATTCCCTAAGACCTCACTTAGCATAATTCCTTAATTCATTTTCGAAGCCAACATGAAACAGAAGCAACAAATATCATGTCTGAAGCCCTGGGTTCTAGACCGTATTCTGAAAATCATTCTTCCCATATGATCTTGGGCAGATGGCCAGCCCCTCTGTTTTCATATCCTTAAAATAAAAAACACTAATTGGAAATGGTCTTTTCATGCCCCTTGCAAGTCTAAAGAGCCCAGAAATCTAAGGCAAGTGTGTTTTGTTTTTGTTTTTCCCTCCTTCTCTGCATTCTTGATTCAACTTTTAGCATCCCATTCAACTAGCTGTAGGACCTTCGACAAGATGATTTAACATCTTAGTTGTTTCCTCATCTTGAAAAGTGGGGTTAATATTTAATAATAAGTGGGAGGTCTTCTCTGGCAGTCCAGTGGTCAAGACTCCGTGCTTCCACCACAAGGGGCATGGGTTCAATCCCTGGTGGGGGAACTAAGATCCTGCATGCCGCACAACGTGGCCAAATTTTAAAAAAAAAGCATAATAATAATAATGAATGGGAAAGTGCTTATATTTTATCTGGCACCTAGTACGCCACCAGTAAATGTTACCCTTCCTTCTGATCGAATTACTCAAATTTACATGTTAGTATAATATCGGCCATTTTTGTCTGCTCTGGGCCGTTTGGTTTGGCTTATAAATGTTGATTCCTATCTGTATTTTAGAAAATTTGAAATCTGAAATCGTATATTCTTAGGAAAAGCTGGTATGCTTGTGATCTGCGTTATCTTCTTTTCACGCCGGCCTCTCAGCGCCACATCCTGTGACCGCCAGTTCTTTTTGCTGGACTTGCATGCTCCCAACACACCCCTCTGCCCAGGAGCGAAGAGTCTTCTCAACAGAGAAAGTTAAAATTTGCTGTAGCCATCTGTCTTTTGTTGGAGGAAGCCGTTTAACCATAAGCTGTAGCTACTGTTTTAACAGATTTACAAATAGCTAGGGCGGGTCTGGCACAGGCCCAAGTAACCAATTGGACTCCTGTGTCCTAATTTAAGACCCACTGCCAGGAAGAAAACTTCCCTTAGATACATCAGACTTTGTTATGTGCAGGGTGTCAGTTAAGGCATTTGGAATAGAAGATCGAGAACACAAAGGACAGGAAGGTAGGACCAACATTTCACCTGTGCCGGGGTGTGTGTGTGAATTTGTGGAAGTCTGTTTCATTGGGTTGGAATATTTTTGCGTTCAGCATACCTCAAGCTAATAAAGAATTGAACCTCAGTTATCATGTTTTGCTATAGGAAATGATTAAGAGTGAGGTCATTTATCAACTTGTCTTATGTATTCATGGCAAAACATTCCGTCAGTCCTGATAGCATTTATGATTTCCTGACATTGTGTTATGTATATTGGTAACTATTTATTTATTCTTTATCTGCCTTCTGTACATAAAGATAAGCTCCGGAAAGGTAGGGACTCCTTTTTGTTCTGTTCACAGCTGTATTTCCAGTGCCTAGAGTAGCGGTTGGTACCTGGTCGGTGTTCTTTAGATATTTGCCAAATGGAGGGACCTGATACACAATGTTTGAATATTGAAAACTTAGAGCAGGAGTTGGCAAACTAAGGTCTGAGGGCCACATCCAGCCTGCCACCAGTTTTTGTGAGTAAAGTTTTATTGGGACACAGCCATGCTCCTTTGTTTACGTACTATCTGTGGCTGCTTTTGCGCTGTAACACAGGCTTGAGTAGTTTTCACCGAGACCATATGGTCCAGGAAACCTAAAATCTCTACTCTTTGGTGATTGCAGGCCTGAATTAAAGCACGGAGCTTGAGATCTGGCAGACCTGGGTTTATTTTCTGGCCACTTAGCTGTGATTTAAGCCGAGATTGGACTTAACTCACTGGAAAAAGATAATAATGATTCCTGTCTCAATGAATGGTCGTTAAGGGTCACTGCGATGAACACTCAGGGAATTAGCTGCTGTTAGGGAGCCTTGTGTGTTAAGCATTTCATCTGTTGTCAGCACATTTATTTGCAGGGCATTGGCCGAATGGAAGTGACTGAGGCCTGGCCCTTTCCCATGTGGCCACTGAAAAGTACCTGGAGTTTTTCCTCCACTCTCTATCTGCTTTGATACCATTGCCATGTAGTTGTTCCTGCTGTGATATGCTAATTTTAAAAATGTAGTTTTTAGAAATATCTGTTGTTTTATTATCATAACAGCTATTAAAACTGCATCTTCTGAAGTCAGAATACAATTTAATTTTTATTAAGTTCTACTTCATTTAAATTACAAAGAGAAAAAAGCATAATTTTTACTTATGGATGTACTTTCACAGATACATTCCTTTAAAGGAGACCAAAACGCTAAAGCAGTGAAAAAACCATCTACTGCTATAAGCTAATGAAAAAGTGTATCTATTTGTCTTTCATAAAATTAATATATTCTTTTTGAGCATTTGGAAAATACAAAGGAGTATAAGAAAATGGTTAAAAATTATATTCCCACTACCCAGAGAGAATTTTGACTTTTAATGTGTTTTTCTGCCATTTAAAGGTTTGAGATGTAAAAATAATTTTTTGCCACCTTTTTTAAACTTAATATTATATATAATATGTTGTCCTAAGGCATAAAAGTATTTTAAGCATAACTTGTGGTAGTTTTACCAATATCATATTTTGAGAAATGTCAGCGTTTTAGAAAAGTGCAAGAATAGTGCAGTGTACACCTGTGTACGCTTCACCTGGAATCGCCAGTTTTAAAATGTTGCCATGTTAGTTTTACCTCCCTGTATAGTTTTATTTTGGTGAGCCCTGAACATGATTTTTAATGACTACACCTATTTAATCTTGTGTATGTATCATAATTAACCATTCTCTTATTACACCTATTAGTTTCCTTTACCTTTTTTTTTCCCATTTAAAATTGAGTTTAGTGGGCGTATATATTAAGCACTATACATACAGGATCTTGTTTTTAAAACCATAACCCTCGTGGGTAGATATTACAGAAGAAAGGATTAAAGCTTAGGGAATTTAAGTAACTTGCCAAGAAGTGGTGGAGCTGAAACTTGAATCCAGGTCTCTTGGATTCCAAAGTCCCTGTTCTTAGTCATTTCCCAGGACTGCCTGTCTGCCCTCTACTTAGATGGTGACTCTTCTGCAAAATCTTCCCAACTTCATCTCTCTACTCTTCCTCGGCTCTTAGCACTCCCTCTTTTTAGATGGGTCAGTAGGTTATTTTATTACTTCTTCACTTGTCTCCCCACCGTATTAGACTATGAGAACATTTAGCTGGGTCTGTGTTAGTGACCTAGTATTCCTTGTTTCTGGCACACAGTAGCTGCTCAATAAACACCTGTTGGATAAAGAAATGAATAGGTGAAAGTGTCTTAATGCATATTGCTAAATCACTTTTCAGCACTCCTGTACTAGTGTAATTTTATTAGCAAGATTTCTGCTACCAAGCTCACTGCACACTCGAGACTAGCAATGAGAACTTGAACTTCAGCAACTTGAAGAACATGTTGTTTGGACCATTTTATATCCACATCATTCTTTCACCTTTCTATACGAGAAAGATGTAGGTATATCCCATTTCCTTAAATGAATATTTTATTTTTACAAAGGCTGTCGTTTGTTGTCATCATAAAATACATATTCATTGAAAAAAATTATTAAATTGAGAGACATAAAAAGAGGGAAAAAGCATTAAAAATCCCACCATTCTGAAACTTTTTTGATTTTAAAAAACCCCTTCTGGTGTTTTTGCATCTTTAAAAATAAGCCATATGTTCCATCTTCCTTTCTCGAAATAATACATACTGTGAATATTTTCCTATATATTAATGATCTTTTGAAAACCAGATTTTCAAAAGCTAGGTAGTATACCATCTCCAGGAAAAGAAAAACACATATTTATTGTCCAAACAGTATTCTATGATTGTATACATAGCCATAGTGAACAGTTTAGGACACAAATCTTTGTGCACAACACTAAATACTTGATTTTTTAGATGAAAATATATCAGACATACAGAAAAGTTCAGATATTAATATAACAAACACCCAAAGATCTACTCTACAGATATTTTAAGGTATCCAGTAACTTCACTTTTAGAGTAGGAACTCCAACTACATATAAAGTGGTTAGAAAGAAAAACGTGTAGCATCAGCAGAGATGTTTCTGCCTCGGTATCCCCTAGTTTATGTCAAATGAATGTTAGGTTTTCCCGTTTGTGCAAATGTAGTTCAAGCTGTCTCAGATCTATTGCATTTATCCAATCCTTTTCTTTGATTCCTTTGGGGGCACTTATTTAAGACAACTTTCCTTGACTACTGCATCAAGAGCTGGCACAGCTGCAGACACAGCTGTGGCTTTTTTAGTTTTAGCTAGAAACTCATCATTCACACTTCCTTGAACCCAGCTGGATGTGTTCTTGCTTCCCGGTTGGTAATGCTATGATTCAACCGTTTATTTAAATATATATTGATGATACAAACTGGATGAAATCATTATGAATTATCAGATGTAATTTCTATTGTCTTGTGCTGTCTTGAGAGTTATACATTGCTTTCACTGCCACTAATTTCAACAAGGAAAGAAATGGACATCATAATGGTAGAAATCTGTCAGCTTATTCTGAGGATCCCCTGCTTTTTTGATCTGCAAGTTAGATCCTCTAATTTGTAGTCTGCATCCCAATACTGACCTTGTTTATTGTGCTGACTACTTGAACTTTCACGTAAAATATTACAAAAAGATATGAAGAGTACATAAATGCCCCCTCCACTGAAAAGTATCATCTCATCCCCTTGCCAGACAGTTGATTCCAAAGAACTCAGACAATTAACAAAATTAATGTAGTTTCCCCTTTTTATTTAATAGTGGAAAGATTAACCATCCCTGCCATACATTGAAATATTTTGTTTTTTTCTTCATTCCTGTTGCTTTTGATTTAGTTTCTTGTTAACTTTTAACTTTTTGATTTCTTATCTTAGCTATTTATGTTAATTTTGCATTACCCTGCTTAATCTATACCAACAGTGACATTGAAGGGAAAGGGACAGATGGAGGAGTTTCAGTAGGATTTTAGCAGCTACTTCCGAATTCTTATTTATATGTATATTTTCTACGCTTAGATCTAGGGTACCCTAGGGGGAAAAAAAGAGGCAAAATTCTCTTCAAAGATCAAAAGCAGCTATAAGTGAATGAACACCTTTAAAAATGTGGCCTCCGATCCTTTTTTTTTTTTCTTCTTCGAGTTACATGTAAAGCTCAGCTGTGTTTGATGTTTGCACATTTCAGGCTCTTTGGCGATGCGCTTTGGCACTTAACTTTCTTTCTCATTTTCCCTCTGCAAGAGAGTCACCTGCACTTCGGGGCTGGGAGGCTGTGGGGAGGGGGTTGTGGTTCCCAGGATTTCCAGAGGACTCGGGGCCGCTTAGTAGTCACCTCATTTTACAGAAGTCCAGGGTGGAAGAAGGGACTTAGCTCGGGCCCACATTTAAGGAATTACGATGCCAAGAGCAAATACTGGTCTTCTGATACTCACATTTAATAGTTAGTGTCCGTGGTCTCTTTACTCCACTATTGTTTTCACCTCAGAGCAACGGTTCTCACAAAGCTAAGAGTTTTAGAGCAATACTTTTGGTGATTCCATGCTAAAAGGATCTTATACGAATGATACTGAAGATTTTGATGTATTTTTTTTCTTCCCAGGATTCATACCTGTATGTAGCCTTGGAGTGGCTCAAGTGGGCAGGATGAACTTTGGAAAGGATGTCAGCACCTTGAAATATTTCACCATCTGTGGCTTACAAGAGGGCTATGAACCATTTGCCGTTAACACGAACAGGGATATTACCATGTGGCTAAGCAAGAGGCTTCCTCAGTTTCTCCAAGTTCCATCAAACCATGAACATATTGAGGTTTGCTTTTCCTTTGAAAATCAGACCATTGCCAAAAACCAGGAGCGGGTGTTCCTACTTGGACAGTTACTGTCATTTACTTAAAATGATGGCTCTGATGTGTTCCACTGTAGGGGAATCTAAGGACAGGATTACCCTCTGATTTTAGGTACTTATGAGAGGCTGATTAGACTGATTACCTACAGTTAATCCTCGAACAACTTCGGGGTTAATCTGCATATAATTTATAGTCGGCCCTCTGTATCCACGGATGCAGCCAGCCGCAGATTATGTGGTGCTATAGTACTTACTATTGAAACATACCCACATATAAGTGGATCCAAGCAGTTCACACCTGCGGTGTCCAAGGGTCAACTGTATATAATTCTTTTCTTATGGAGGCAATGTCAGGCTCCATCTGAATATATACAGTTTTAACATGAATTCCCAAATCATCTTCTGAGTTAGAAACAGAACTGTGAGTATGTCTGTAACACAGCAGTCCCTCTATTTAATGATCTCATTTATAAAATTATGCCATGGGCGGGCCATGTTTTGGGTTGTAAAGGTGTGATGCACGTTAGGGTTTTAGAATCAGGAAACGGACGGTGATGAGCATTTGAACAATCACGTCTTCATTTGTTAGGTGACCAGAATTGACGGCACCATCGACAGTTCCCCGTGTTTAAAGGTCACTCAGAAGTCCTTTGGCTCTCAGAACAGCAGCACGGATCTCATGTTTTATCGTCTGAGCATGCCCATCGAGTGCGCGGAGGTCTTCTCCAAGACTGCGGCTGGAGGGATCCCTGGTGCCGGTCTCTTTGGGCCCAAGAATGATTTGGAGGATTATGATGTGGATTCGGACTTTGAGGTTCTCATGAAGACAGCTCATGGCCATCTGGTGCCAGATCGAGTGGACAAAGACAAAGAAGTTACAAAACCAGAGTTTAACAACCACAAAGATTATGCTCAGGAAAAGCCCTCTCGTCTGAAACAAAGGTCATTGATACATGCAAAATGATTTAAAAATTTTTTTTTAATTTAAATTTTTAAATGATTTTAAATATGTAGTTATTATGTTAGGGGATCACTGGAGAGGGTAATAGTGGGTAAGGGATTTCCAAAGTCAATTTTTTCTTCCTCTTCCTCCTTCTTTATGTACCAAGGATTCTACAGAAGAAAAAGCAGCCTGTTGGCCAGCTAATTTGTTACCACTAACAATCTATCTCAAGAGTTACTTTTTCTATGAATTTTTTTTTTTTTTTTTTTTTTTTTTTTGCGGTACGCGGGCCTCTCACTGCTCTGGCCTCTCCCGTTGCGGAGCACAGGCTCCAGACGCGCAGGCTCAGCGGCCATGGCTCACGGGCCCAGCCGCTCCGCGGCATGTGGGATCTTCCCGGACCGGGGCATGAACCCATGTCCCTTGCATCGGCAGGTGGACTCTCAACCACTGCGCCACCAGGGAAGCCCCTATGAATTTTTTTTTTGTGGTAAAAATAAAAGTTAGCATCTTAAACATTTTTAAGTATACAGTTCAGTAGTGCTAAGTATATTCACATTGTTGTGAAACAGATCTCGGAACTTTTTTAGTTTGCAAAACTCTGAAACTCCACACCCATGAAATAACGTGCCTTTTCCAACCTCCCCCAGCCCCTGGTCATCACCGTTTTACTCTTTGTTTCTATGAATTTGACTGCTTTAGATACCTCATATAAACGAAATCGTACAGTATTTGTCTTTTTGTGACTGACTTATCTCATGTAGCTTAATGTCCTCAGAGTTCATATGTGTTGTGACATATGTCAGAATTCCCTTCCTTTTTAAGGCTGAATGATATTCCAGTGTGTGTGTATATACACCACATTTTGTTTATCCATTCATCCAATGATGGACATTTAGGGTGATTCCACCTCTTGGCTATTGTGAATCATGCTGTTAAGAACTCGGGTGTGCAAATATCTTTTCACAACCCTACTTTCAATTCTTTTGGATATATACCCAGAACTGGGATGCCTGGTACTTCAGTATTTAAATTTTTTTTTTAATAAATTTATTTATTTATTTTTTTGGCTGCATCGGGTCTTCGTTGCTGCGTGTGAGCTTTTCTCTAGTTGTGGTGAGCGGGGGCCACTCTTTGGTTCGGTGCGCAGACTTCTCATTGCGGTGGCTTCTCTTGTTGCGGAGCACGGGCTCTAGGCACATGGGCTTCAGTAGTTGTGACTCGGGGGCTCTAGGGCGCAGACTCAGTAGTTGTGGTGCACGGACTTAGTTGCTCCACGGCATGTGGGATCTTCCTGGACCAGGGCTCAAACCCATGTCCCCTGCATTGGCAGGTGGGTTCTTAACCACTGTGCCACCAGGGAAGCCCTATATTTAAATTTTTGAGGAAAAAAATTTATATTGTATTCCATAGCAGTTGTACCATTTTACAATCCCATCAGCACTGCACGAGGGTTCCAATTTCTCCAAGTCCTTGTCAACCCTTGTTACTTTCTGGTTATTTGATAGTAGCCATCCTAATGGGTGTGAAGTGATATCACATTGTAGTTTTGATTTCCATTTCCCTGATGATTCGTGATGTTGAGCATCTTTTCATATGCTTATTGGTCATTTGTATAACATGTTTGGAGAAATGTCTATTCAAGTTCTTGGCCCATTTGTTGATTGGGTCATTTGCATTTTTGTTGCTGAGTTGTAGGAATTCTTTGTATATTCTAGATATTAACCTTATCAGATATATGATTTGTATTTTCTCCCAAGAGTTAGTTTTTAAGATGTTTATATTTATATTACTGGTTGAACCTTAGAGTATTCTCTCTGAATAGTACTTTTTAATGGATAAGGAGGTAGATTGTTTTAGCACCCTTTCTTACACTGAATATGAAATTCTCAACCTCAACACTATTGCCATAATTAAATAGATAATTATTTATTGTAAGAGTCTGTCCCTCCCCCACCAAGTTGTGACAACCAAAAATATCTCCAGATTTTGCCAGATGTCCTCTTGGGAGCTAATCATCCTGGCTGACAACCACTCTACTAAGTTAATTATATGTTTGTGTTTGAGATAGGCAGAACATTTTAATGTTGCTTATTCCTAGTCCTCTACTACATTCCAGATTTTTGCTTAGAAGGACAAAGCCAGATTACAGCACCAGCCACTCTGCAAGACTCACAGAAGACGTCCTGGCAGATGAGAGGGACGACTATGATTACTTGATGCAAACGTCCACGGTATGAGGTTGCAGCTTTTGTCATTTATCTCGATTTGTCAGTGAGCATGCTTTGCATTTCAAATAGTTAACATTGATTCGTACTATTTAGCAAGCTTCCTTTTAAAATAATTATTCACTTCTATCTTGGGGACTGAAAAGTTGAAAGATGTATGTGTATTCTAATGGATATTATGCAATAAGAGAGCTATTTTAGGAAAAATAATCCTTAATGGCACCCTCAGTCCTGGTTTTGTTATCCTCTTTCTTGACAGCATTTTATTTGCCACTTAAGTTTTCCAAGTACGTTTTGCAGTTTCTTTTGTCTCAGTGATATGTCTGCAAGATCATTTATCATACTTTGTTAGAGGTCAAGGTGTGCCGTCTGCCATTTTGAATTTTTAAAGCACTTCTCATAAAACGCCAAATGGAAAAAATATATATAGCTGCGCCCCTTTTAGAATGTCCCCATATTTGAACTTGACTTTCACATATCAGATCTGAACTATTTCAGAGTGATTTTAAGGGTTCCAAATATTATGTTAGTGATAGCATATTCAAGGTATAAAACAGGTATAAAAGCTGTAGTGTAGATTATTGTTCTCGTGTCAGCTTGAAGAATTCAAAGCTTACCTGTGTAATGGATTGATGATTTTATCACATAAACATACTATATATGTACTCCCCCATCCATTCATACTTGGAAGTATAAAAGGCTTCAGATCATCTTTTGCTCAGATAGTCTTTTCTCTTTTTCCCATTATTTCTGAAATAATTCAGGATCTCTGTTTTAAGACTTTTCCTTCGCCACATCAGTCCTTTGTGCCTATGGCATTTTGCTTAGGCCAAAGGATTTTTTTTTTTTTTTTTTTGCTGCTTTAAGCTTTGGGTTTTGTTGTTGTTGTTGTTATAGCCTAATTGAATATACTATTATTAGTATTGAATATACTATTATTTTCTTTTTTATTGAAGTATAGTTGATTAACAGTGTTGTGTTAGTTTCAGGTATACAGCAAAGTGATTCAGTTATACATTTGTGTATATTGGGTTGGCCAGAAAGTTTGTTCGGGTTTTTCCATAAGATGTTACGGAAAAACCCAAATGAACTTTTTGGCCAAGCCAATATTGTTTTCAGATTCTTTTCCATTATATCCATTACAAGATATTGAATATAGTTCCCTATACTGTGCTATACAGTAGGACCTTCTTGTTTATCCTTTCTACATATACCAGTTTGTATCTGCTAATTCCAAACTCTCAGTCCTTCCCTCTCCCACCCCCCTCCCCTTGGCAATCCCCAGTCTGTTCTCTATGTCCATGATTCTGTTTCCGTTCCATAGATAGGTTCATTTGTGTCATATTTCAGATTCCACACATAAGTGATATCATATGGTGTTTGTCTTTCTCTTTCTGACTTACTGCATTTAGTATGATAATCTCTAGTTGCATCCATGTTGCTGCAAATATGCCAAACGATTTGAAACAAAGACATATCTTCTTAGACATTGCAAGTCAAAGTTTTGTTTCTTTTTACTTCACCAATACTTGGTGTTGCTGTCTCGACAGTACTATTACTCAGTGAGAATCTTTCCTGGACAAGAACCTGCCAACGTCTGGGTGGGCTGGATCACATCCGATTTCCAACAGTATGATACAGGCTTTGACCTGGACAGAGTTCGTACAGTGACCGTGACTCTAGGAGATGAAAAAGGAAAGGTGCACGAAAGGTTGGTTTTCCTCGATTTCTTACATGAATGACATTTGATAAAAATGTTGATAAACCTAGGCATTTTTTTTCTCTTGGATTTTATGTCCAAGATAGTATTCTGTTTCTAGGAACAGTGTAATCAGACCGTTAATGTCCATGTCCTTTTTGTTACTCATACAAGCCGGTAAGGAATCTGAATATATTAAAAGTGCAAAATCTTATAAAGTAAGAGCAGTGCATCTTTTGGGGGTAATAATCATATATTCCTTCAGGTGACATCGCACACGACTGATGACTTGGGTTACCATGACTTAGCCATTGTTTGAGGATGAGAGACAGGTGACTGTGAGGCATTTAGCCTGTGGTCTGATCTGTACCTTGGGAGCTGGTTAGGAGGTGGGGAGAAAAAGGTGAAGACAGTGTGGGCTAGTGGTTTAGACCAGGTGGACGCATTTGAACTCAGACTGAGGAGCCATGGGTTCTTTCCTCAGCTTTGCCATTGACTCGCTGTGTGGCTTTGGGTAAGTCGGTTACAGTTTCTGTGCCATCCTTTTTCATTTATAAAACAAACCAAACTCAAACCAAACCTTCAAAAAAGTGAAGAAGGCTATCTTCCTTGCAGATAAGACAAGAGAAGATCTGGTCATTTGCATCTACTTTGTGTGCCCGTGCATCCTCTCTGATCTGCTGTGATGGGTCTCATAGAAAGAGCCCCCCCATAACATTGCTTTTCTTTTATACCCGCACCATCATTTTTGGTGACCGGAAGCTCCCTCCCCTGCCTTCAGGTTGTAACACTTGAACCGCAGTGAACTTAGCACTTGAGACAGTGAGCCTAGCAAAAATTCTCCAATGAACAGTGCTTTACGTCAGTATGGGGGGGCCCCAAACCACCTGTTTCCAGGAATATTCTGAGGGATATATTTGATTTTCAGAGATGGGGACCATGAAAGGAGATAATATAGGGATATGATATCTGATTGATGGTTTTGCTGTAGGAAATACAGGCTAGGGAAGGTTGTTGAATCTTACATAAATAGAGCATAGAAACACAGCCAACTTTTGACTCTTCAGAAACTGACTTTATCTCCGCCTTCTTGCTGTTTTCCTCCTACTTGCCTGTGTTTGCCCTTTTTGCCAGCCTCATTCATACATGCACTGCACAGTAGTAGAGAAAGGAAAGGAGGTGAAACTCAAATCACTTAAGTTTGCTACTATGTCTGGTAAAGGTTTTGTTGAGGGTGAAACTCAGATGGGGTTTGTTGTTAATATCACAGATCTTGTGCACTTCCCAGCTAAGTCTGTCTCTCATAGCAGATCACCAGGAATTGTCCAGAAAGGGGCTTAATTTTAGCCAAATTTTATATCTATCGAATCACTGACAGCTCATGTAGAATTGGCCTAAAGACTTCGATAGTGTTCAGAAACAGGTGCTTCTCATCTCAGGACAAGTGGTTTAAAAAAAAAAACAAAACCCATGAGATTTGTGACCACCTACAGGGGTGGAATAGGGAGGGTGGGAGGGAGACGTAAGAGGGAGGAGATATAGGGTTGTATGTATATGTATAGCTGATTCACTTTGTTATAAAGCAGAAACTAACACCATTGTAAAGCAATTATACTCCAATAAAGATGTTTAAAAAAAAAAACCCATGAGAATGAAAATTACCAATTTGGATGATTATTACATAGTTAAACTTTTTGTGTGTGTATGTGTGTTAGTTTCTGCTTTATCATAGTTAAACTTTTTTGAACCTCAGAAAAAGGTCCAGTTTGGTTTGAGTTTTTGGAGGGAAGGTGCAGGTCAGTTCTCATCCTTGGTTCCAACTGGTTGACCCGTCTTCATTAGGTGTGAAATTGAGAGATTGGAAGACCTGACTCAGAATGTCCACTGAAGTCAATGGAGTTTTGCTCAGAATCACAGAATCGGGCCCACTGTACACCTGTCCCATTTCAGCATGAGCTTGTTGCTTGCACAGCATAACTTAGGTTTAGTTTGCCAGACGTCCATGCTTTCCACGCTACCTGTGCTTGTTCAAAGATAAACATGTTTTTTTGCAATTCAGCATCAAACGCAGCAACTGCTATATGGTGTGTGCGGGTGAGAGCCTGAGCCCCGGGCAAGGACGCAACAACAACGGCCTGGAGATTGGCTGCGTGGTGGACACCGCCAGTGGTCTGCTCACCTTCACGGCCAACGGCAAGGAGCTGAGCACATACTATCAGGTATGTGGTCAGGGATGGCCTTGTGCTTCCAGGGAGGAAACCTTTATCCCCGTTAGAGTGGAGAACACATTTTGTAAATCACAGTAAATTATAAGCTAGAAGGAAATGAAACACAAATGAGTCAATTCTGTAATTTTACTTCTGTTTGAGTAGTAACAGTGCCATAAGCCCTTCAGAGTAAACAGTACATTCCTCCAAAAATGTTCATAGTCCTGAAATGAAATATTCCAAATAATTATTGAAAGAGACTATCTGCATGAGAGGAAGAAAAAGTCTTTTTCTGTAAAGTGTTTCTTAGGTGTTAGGAAGAAAATGTATTTTTTTGTGTGTTCCTTCCTTTACTAATATTATTCAATTCATTTGATTATTTAAGGTGGAACCAAGTACAAAATTATTTCCTGCAGTTTTTGCGCAAGCTACAAGTCCCAACGTTTTTCAGTTTGAGTTGGGAAGAATAAAGGTAAGAAAGACTCATTCCTGGTATTACATTTGGGTTGTTTTTTGTTAGGAAATAGCATTTACTTCTTCTTCAATTAATTCCATACTTTATTAGTACTGATATTAATCACATAAATCATTCTTTAAAAGTTTCCGTATTTGAAAATTCTGTAATCTCGTTAAGGTCACTAGGGTAACATAAGTAATTGGAAAGGGTTTTCTTTGGTTATCATGAGTATTTTATTCAATAAAACTAGGCTTGTACAGAACACAAATGCCAAATTACATACAGCTCAGTAATCACTGAACTCACAGGTAAGCTAGTGAACGGGCTTGAAGAGCTGAAAGTATGCTACATTGTGGTAAATGCAAGAGTGACAGGTATTGAGTACTCTGGGAACATAAATGAAAGGACAACTAAGTAGGATGGGGTGGATCAGGTAAAGCTGAAAGAGGAGATGACATTTAGGTTGATTCTTAACTGTTGAATGACAGATCTCAGGGTACATTTGCTAGGAGAGGGCATTCTAGACAGAGGGTGAGAGAAAGTGAAAATACATAGGCATGAAAGTGCTGAAGGTTAAGGAATTCAGTGTGACTGTAACAAAGGATGCTTCTGGGATGTGGCTAGAGATGAATATGGATGGAAGGTAGTCCAAGTTGAAAAGGCCTTAAATGCCATAGTGAGAAGTGTACACCTATTCCCTGGGCAGTGGTGCCTTACTGGAAATTTGAAGCAGGGGATTGAGTATAATCAAACCTGTTTTGGGAAAATATGTTGGTAGTAATGTGGTGAAATATCTGCCCTCAAAAGAATGAGAGCAGGTAGTAATAATTATCTATCAACAGTCCCTTACTGTCCACACGGGAGAAGGTGATGAGATTCATGGAAGTCATCGTAGAGAGAGAGTGAAATGTAAGAAGGTGTTTTAGGGGAGAGATTAACAGAATTTGTCAATGAATTGGATTAATAGGATTTGTTGAAATTGGATTTGGTGCTGAAGGAGAATGAAGAATCAAAGATTAATTTCTTTTTTCTTACTTTTTTTGGGGGTGGACAGTATAGTTGATTTACAATGTCGTGTTGGTTTCAGGTGTACAGCATGGTGATTCAGTTATGTGTGTGTGTGTGTGTGTGTGTGTGTGTACTCCTTCAGATTCTCTTCCCTTATAGGATATTACAGAATATTGGGTATAGTTCCCTGTGCTATACAGTAGGTCATTATTGGTTATCTATTTTATGTATAGTAGTGTGTATATGTTAATCCGAAAAGGATTAATTTGAATAATTTTCGTTTGGCTAGCCAAGGGATACTAATACAACAACAAGCAGAGGAGCCTGTTGAAATTCAGGAAAAGGAATTGAAATTCGCAATTGTAAACAATGAGATGCTGGGCACCCCTCAGGGTGAATTTGGTAGACAGTTTTACCATGCTGGCTCAGCGACCTTGGACATATTTCTTAAACCATGTGAGCTCAGTTTCTGCCTTTGTAAAACGAGATTCCAGCTGCCACAGAAGAGCCAATACAATATGGACTAAAGGAATCTGTGATTTTTGTTAAGTAGGAGGGCTTTAGTGACCTTTCCAGAAAAATTTCAGTAAAATGATGGAAGAAGCCGTAGTATTTTGTTCAAGATCATTCAATTCATATTATTATTTGAGATTGAACGTGAGGGAAGGGAGGCAGCAGGTTTGGATGACTGAACAGGGAGATCAGCTCGGTGGTTTCTGACCACCAGAGGGGTGGGATAGGGAAGGTGGGAGGGAGGGAGACGTAAGACGGAAGAGATATGGGGACATATGTATATGTATAACTGATTCACTTTGTTATAAAGCAGAAACTAACACACCATTGTAAAGCAATTATACTCCAATAAAGATGTTAAAAAAAAAAAAGTTAAAATTTGACAGAAAAGTGGTAGTTTCTCAGAACCCAGACTCTGCTATTGGTCTATTTGACATTTATGTTTCGTGTTTCATAGATATTGCAGATTGGATTATGTCCGAAACTGGACTGCTGACCATCACTCCCCCCTCCTCCTGACTTGTCTGATCGAGTCTTCCTGATCTGTCAGTTAATAACTCAGACCCCAAACCTTGGAGTCATCCTTGGCTTCCCTCCTTTACATTCCGCATCCCAGTTCCACCCCCCAGCAAATCCTCCACCTTCTGTCCTCTCCCACCACCCCTCCTGCTGATCTGCCCTCCATCACCATCATTTCCCATCTGTATTTTTCGCCACTAGCCTCTAATTCATCCTCACCCCTCTGTTTATCATAGAACAATCCGAGTGACTGTCGTTATTTTAAAATAAAAATCAGACCATGTCACTCACTTCACTGCTCGAAACCCTAGAAACCCTGTTTCCCTGAGAGTAAAAATCAGAGGTCTGATGATGGTTCTCAAGTTCTAAACCTCCTCTAACCCCTCTGACTTCACCTCCTCCTGATGTCCCCTCCGTCACTCCACTGCAGCCACCCTGGCCGCCAGCTCTTCCTCAGACTTGCCAGGCAAACTCCCTCCTTGGGTTCTTTGCATTCACAGTACCCTCTGCATGGAAATTTCTTCCCCTGCATATCCACATGGTTCTTCTCTTTGGATCGTTCTGTAAATGTCATCTTCTCAGTGACACCGTTCTGACCACCCTGTTTATTATTACTGTCCTGCATTCTGATTCCCCCATCCTGTTTTTTTTTTTTCCTCTCCATGACCCCTTTTCTAATAACTATTTAATTACTGATTTTGTTTATGTCTAATGAAAAAGAAATGGAAGCTGTATGAGGGTAGGGATTTTGTCTGTTTTGTTTCACTGATACATTCTCAGTGCCTGATACAAGTGCCTGGGTTTTTTGTCCCCATTAGCAAAAGAGAATAGGAAAGTAGCTTGAGGATGAGCAAGTCTAAATAATGCAGTAGAGAAGGTTCTAGAGGAGAGGAAGAAACCGAAGGTAATGCGGAAAGATGAGATAATTGTTTTATTGGCCCAGAAGAGGAGGCAGGGGTGGTATCACGATCATAAATGAATGAATAAGCTTTGGTAAAGTAGAGACTTTTCTTTCCCTGAGGCCAGACTGCAGGAATTGGAATGGTTGAAGATACATATTAGAGGTGGAGGAAGGTGGAGGAGAAAGAAATTGTGTTTCTTGTTTAATAGTCAGGTTTATCTGTTGAGCTGTCTCTGGTCTATTGCTGGTTACTCAAACCTGAGAAACCTGATGATGAGTGAGGGTGTGAGTAGTTTAAGGATGGATGAAGTGGGTGACAAAGGACAGACAATAAGAGAGGGAGAAAGCCAAGTGGATGTGACCAGTCTTTCGGGATGTTTGGATGAAGGCAGCTAAAGACATGCCCAGCGTCCCTGAGGACCCAGCTTGGTAAAGGAATAGGAAAGATACATGGTTATACTCTCTTGCTCTTGCATTCTCAGTGTGCCATTGAGTATATGGGAAGGAAACATCCCCAAATTTTCTCCACTTGTCCTTTCAGAAACAGCTCAACCCAATTTCTATTAGTTTTTGTATTGACTCTGCTCAACACGTATCGTATCTGTCATTATCTCTTTCCTGTACAGAACTCTAGTCGTCACTTTATTGATCCCCCAGGAGTGTCATCCATTCATTCTTTTTCTGCTTCCCCATCTCCTAGAATGTGATGCCTCTCTCAGCGGGATTGTTCAAGAGCGAGCACAAAAACCCCGTGCCGCAGTGTCCCCCTCGTCTCCATGTGCAGTTCCTCTCACATGTCCTCTGGAGCAGAATGCCCAACCAGTTCTTGAAGGTAGACGTGTCTCGAATAAGTGAACGCCAAGGCTGGCTGGTGCAGTGTGTGGAACCTCTGCAGTTCATGTCTCTCCATATCCCAGAGGAGAACAGGTCAGGCCTGAGCATCCTTCACTGTCTGATGGGGACCCAGCAAATTAGATGCCTACCCCAGGGTTCAGGGGTGGTGCTGGGGAAACAAAATGGGGTTTAAAAAATACTGATTTCTTGGGGCCATGCAGACGTTATTTTGTACATCCCAAGTTTAAGTCTATGTCTCAACTCCTTGGTTACGGAAACAGAATTATTATAAGTGAAGAGGTGATTTGATAGTGTATGATTTCTTTCCTCATTCTTGTTTTGCTTATGAGAATAACAGTAAGTAAAAGTTCAGGCAAGTACAGCTGCCATCTGACTTAAGGCAGCCGAGTAAGAGAGTATCACAGAACTGTAAGACAGTAAAGAGGGAGTCAGAAAAATCTCTTAGTTCAGTCCTTTGTTTGACAGATGGGAAAAACTGAGACCAAGAGATGTCAGTGAAAGAGCATTGTGAAGATACCTTGAGGGCTTTGGAAACAAGTTCACACGCATTCTAGACAGTCATAGTAATAATATAAAGTACACTTAGTGTTCAGAGGTGGCTTTGTTTATGATTTTCAGTTTTTCCATGTGACAGCCAATTAAATTGCAGAGATTTCATTTTAGCAGCCTCATTCTCAGTAAGTTTGGGACCAAGATTTCCCTCCCAAAATATCATTAAAAAGTTAAGTCACAAACTGAGTGAAAACATTTCATGAAAACAATGCAAAGACACACATATTTGTTATTTTTCTTATATTTTAAAACTCTACTCTTAAAAAGCTGTAGGAGCTATGTTCATTTTTATATATTTAGACATGCTTGGCACTTTTATTTCTTTTTAATACTTTTAAAATTTAACCTGTGTTTCGGAAAACAATTGGTCAGTTCCTCAACAAGTTAAATACAGGGTTACCGTAAGAGCCTTCAATTCCACTCCTAGGTATATACCCAAGGGAAATGAAAACATGTCCACACAAAAACCTGTACACGAATTTCAGAGCAGCATTATTCACAGTAGCCAAAAAGTGGGAACAACCCAAATGCCCACCAACTAATTTGTGGATAAATAAAGTGTGGTGAATCCGTACTGTAAATCTATTTGGCAATACAAAGGAATGAAGTACTTATATGTGCTACAAAATGGATGAAGCTTTAAAACATTATACTGAGTTTTTAACTAGTTATACTACTACCACATGTTATAGGATTCCATTTACAGGAAAAGTCCGTAATAGGCAAATCTTTAGGGAGAGAAAGTAGAATAATGTTTACTTAGGGGAGGCAAGGGCAGTGGACCTGAGGAATGACTGCCACTGGGTACTACTGGGTTTCTTTTGGGGTGAGGAAAATGTTCTAAGCTTAGGTCAAGGTTATGGTTGCCCAGTTCCATTAATATACTAAAGCTATTGAATTATTTATTTTAAGTAGGTAAATTGTATAGTATGTAAATGATATCTCAATAAAGCTGTTTTCAAACAGAAGAAATCCAAAGAAAAATTAATCTGGCCAGGTGAATTTTTTTTAATCCATTAAGTATTTGTATATTTTTAGGTGGAATAATTAGAGAGATACAGCATTCATAATGTACTCTTTAGAGGATTCAATTTAATTTCATACTTTTTATTTTATGTGAGAAACGTTTTATTGGAATTTTGCAGCTAATGTTTTACAAAAATTACTCTGCAACCAAAAGAAACATCACATTTGGGAACGAATTTTTCTTTATAAGGGAAAATATTCTCTCTCTATTAAGCAGAGAGTTTTAAGGTTGTGATTTAATATGTTGGCACGTTATAGAAACCCAACATACACTCCTGCCATAGTAATGTATCATTTATGTTAATTACCTGTGATAAATTATATGCAAATGAATGGATAATTTAAATTCTTACTATAGGCTGTAAAGAATTTGAGTCAATTTCCCAAAATATATGAAATGCAAATTTGTAAAAAAAAGTGTCATTGGAATCAGGTTGCAGAGAAGGTATGGATAGGAAAATAACAAAGCCAGGACTGGTCCACAGTCATTCACATCACACCATGATGTGGCTGCACATTGGTTTCACACTTCATAGAAGCCAAAGAAAAATCTGATGAGTTTCAAAGTTCAGATTCCAAAATGGAAATGCCGACTAGTATTCAAGTAGAATCTGTTCCTCATGCCCCAATAATATGACAATTAACTAATATTTTAAAAATTGAGGGCTTCCCTGGTGGCGCAGTGGTTGAGAGTCCGCCTGCCGATGCAGGGGACACAGGTTCATGCCCCGGTCTGGGAAGATCCCACATGCCGCGGAGCGGCTGGGCCGGTGAGCCATGGCCAATGAGCCTGCGCGTCCGGAGCCCGTGCTCCGCAACGGGAGAGGCTACAACAGTGAGAGGCCCGCGTATCGCAAAAAAAAAAAAAAAAAAAAAATTGAATGGTAGTAGATGTATGTCAGTCCTCTGTTTCTTTCATGAGATATCTCACTCATGGTTCATAATTTAATTCACTTATTTTTGGGGTTGTTTCCCTCTTTAACTAGGCAGTAAGCTGCCTTAGGGCAGGAATCTTGTCTGTATTGTTCACCATCATTTCACCAGTGCACAGTGATCAGTACATAATAGGTACTCTGTAATATTTGATGAATTAAAGAATGATACTGAGTCATGAAGGAAATTTCTCCCCTGGAGACTTTTAAAGGCTATAATGAGTTGTATTAGTCAGATTTTACTGTAATGGCAGCCCCCAAGTTTCGGTGGCTTGCAAAGAAACCTGTATTTCTTGCTCATGTTACAGGAGGTCGTGGGTCCCCTGCAGCCCTGCCCCAGGCTGGGGGGATGGTCTGCAGATGTGGTTCATGTACCTTCTTGCCCCCCTGATGGGGCAGCCCTGATCTGGGACGTATAGCTTCCACGGTCAAGGGTAGATATGAAGGAGGGCTAACAGACCTCTAAGAGTTTTCTTTTCCCTTGTCGCAGATGTTCTATCCAGTTACATTTTACTGACCAAGTCAGGTATAGGCAAGCCCAAAGTAACTAGGGTCGATAAGATGACTCCATCTACAGGGAAGAAGGGGGAAGGAGAATATTTACTGACAACAGTGCAATTTACAGCACGTGCTAAAGATGTGCTAGATGATATATTTGGCGTTGTGCTTATAACAGATGAAACAGTGAGTTATTTCTTTTGCTCTCCTCCAGTTAAAGCCATTGTTCATTAATGTATGAATATTGCTACAATGGGTTGGTGTGGAAAGACAGACTAAATTAGTTGTGGTATATCTTTTGGTTTGTCTTGACCTAAGTCAGGTTATGAGAAGTAGACTACAACGCCTTCCGATTTCTCCCATTCATTCATTCATTCCTTCCACAAACATGTATTAGTGCCCACTGTGTTCCTGGCACTGGATAGAAAATAGTGAGCAAAACAGACATGACCCTTACCTTAAAAGACTGGTCTGGTAGGGAGGAGGGGTGCTTTATAGGAAAGAACATGGCATCATAAAATGAATCATGGGGGGTGAATTGGGAGTGGCAGCAGCAACGTAGATTGTAGAGTTCTTATATATTGTTTCTAGAAACTGACATTTTGAGATTGATCAGACGGTAGACTGAATTGCGTTCTTCAGTAAGGACCTAGAGTACAGATATTTTGTGTTGCTACGATAAACGGGTTTATATATTTTGCCCATTAGGCAGGCTGAGGGATGGGTAACAGTCTTCTTGGGAGATTGAAGAGCCCAGTTAAGATATGGGAATCCTCCACTACACCTTGAGGTGGCGGGGGCTTACTCAATTATACCTTTCCAAGAACTAGGTGCTAGCAACTGGGCCCAGCAGATGTGTGGTTTCCTGGAAGTCTAGGTGATACACAGGGTGGGTAATTATTTGCTAGGCATTTTATAATGCATGAATCTTCCGACTCTGAGAGTCAGAAGGTGGAATCTGGCATAAGTCTGCACCATCAAGCCACAGTGGGTTTTAGCAGAATGCCTGTGACCTGAAAAGCACAGGTGCAATGGCTAGGTGGTGTGGACAGGATGGCAGGGTATCTAAGGATAGTGACAAAGCTTAACAATAAATAATCACAGATAATTATTCAGTACCCATTGTGTGCTAGGCTAGGTGCTGGATGAATGCTAAGAACCACAGTATATAATAGCCCCTGTCCTGATGAGCTTATATTGCTCGATACATTGCAACGATACATTGCAAGATGAATGAGTGGTTCCCTTGATTATCAATATATCAAGTTTCTACCTTTAATACTATAGTGTTGCCCATGAACAATCTATGTAATTTAAAGAGTTTAGAAAAATTAGCGCATCGAAAGGAATTATGTGCTCTTAAAATAGATGTTCTTTTAAAAGGAATGACTTGACTTTAGGTATATTCTGGACAGACGCTTAAGGTTTAATTGCGTTGAAAGGTCATGATGTGTGGTAGAAACAAAATGATCTGATATAAACTCAGATTCCCAACAGACACTTTGCTGAGTGAAAATGTCCCTAATAGTGTTTGTTTCATGAGTGGCACATACCTGGTGGAAACAGGGTGGCATTGGCATATGTTTGGGTCCGTGAGGGACGTGTAAGTAGGTAAATTATGTCAAAGGAATTATCCCTCTGTTTACCTACTGACTGGTTATACTCAGAGCTGATCCTAAAGTCGGAGACAAAGCAACATAGCCTAAGGCTAAGTCTTCTACCTTCTTGAAGCAGGTTAGCCAAATTGGAAAAGGAGATTCAGGATTTTTCGAAGAGTGCTCAAATTCTGAAGGGAGGGGAGTCCCCAGGGTCAGCTTGAGACCCAAATATCTAAAAGAGATGTTCAGAATCCTGAGGTGATGAAGAATGAAGACAGCTCCAAGCACTAGTGACTGGAAGTTTTCAACATCAAATTCTATCTGGAAGAAAACTTAAAAACATCTAGAACTGATGTTTTTAAATCTATGCTATCATCAAACATGTCGCAGAAAACTGATTTTAAAAATAGTGTCTGTTTCCATCACTTGTGACATCAACGACGTATGTAGATTTCTCCTCTGATGGAGAATCGTTTTCAGTGTCCATGTTTAACTTCTCTTGTCCCCAGATCTGTGGACATCCTGGAACTGACCGAGCATGAAGAACTGCTGAAGTTCCACTACCATACTCTCCGGCTCTACTCGGCCGTCTGCGCGCTTGGGAATCACCGGGTGGCCCATGCCTTGTGCAGCCACGTGGACGAACCGCAGCTGCTCTACGCCATCGAGAACAAGTACATGCCCGGCTTGCTGCGCGCCGGCTACTACGACCTGCTGATTGACATCCACCTCAGCTCCTACGCCACCGCCAGGCTCATGATGAACAATGAGTTCATCGTCCCCATGACGGAGGAGACAAAGAGCATCACCCTCTTCCCCGATGAGAACAAAAAGCACGGCCTCCCGGGCATTGGCCTCAGCACCTCCCTCAGGCCGCGGATGCAGTTTTCCTCCCCGAGTTTTGTCAGCATTAACAACGAGGGTTACCAGTACAGCCCTGAGTTCCCGCTGGACATCCTGAAGGCCAAGACCATACAGATGCTGACGGAGGCCGTGAAAGAGGGCAGCCTTCACGCCCGGGACCCCGTCGGGGGGACCACGGAGTTCCTCTTCGTCCCTCTCATCAAGTTGTTCTATACCCTGCTCATCATGGGCATCTTCCACAACGAGGACTTGAAACACATCTTGCAGTTGATTGAGCCCAGCGTGTTCAAGGAAGCTGCCGGTCCCGAGGAAGAGGGAGAGTCGCCAGAGAAGGAGCCCTGCGCGGAAGACTCCAAGCTGGAAGGAGCCGCTGAGGAAGAAAGCAAAGGCGGTAAGAGGTCCAAGGAAGGCCTGCTCCAAATGAAACTGCCCGAGCCAGTTAAATTGCAGGTAATCAGAGAAAAAGATTGCAGTGAATTTCACAACCTATTAACACTGATCTTTGTTTCTTTTTCTGTTTGTGTGTGTGTGTGTGTGTGTGTGTGTATTTGTATTCCTGGGTAAAGATAGTTCTTCATAAAATTAACCAACTTTCTGTTAGGCCTGGGGACATGCCCATCTAGTTTTCTTGCATTTGGAATGAAGTTCATGTATTTTCCAATTGAGTCAGTTGGCATATTTTTTTGTATTTTTGTCAAGGTGGTTTCCTTGGTCAAGTACGTGTCCGCCCGTCATACACGTCTGTGTGTGGCATGTCGCTGTTTCTCTGTGTGTATGGGTGGCTGTGCATAATTGTGCATGTGCGTGTGTGTATGTCTGTCTGAAAGGAGCATAGGAGATGGGTTTTTGTCCTGCCAGTGTTACTGAGTCCAAGCTCATATCGCTCGCCGCACTGTCCAGTAAATCGAGAGACGAGGTATTGGGGCAAGGAATAGTGACTTTATTCAGAAAGCCAGCAGACCGAGAAGATGGGGGACTGGTGTCCCAAAGAACCATCTTGCCTGGGCTGGGATGCTGGTTTCTTTGATAGAGCAAAGAGGGAGAGGTGTGGAAGTAAAGTTAAAACAAACAAACAAACAAAAAATGGGCAAGAAGTTATTGCAGATATTTCTTGGTTCTGGCCAGATTCAGGAGGGGATGTGTTAATTTCTTCTTCCTGCAGCCATTCACAGGGGGCCTGGTCGATGTTTCCTGTGAGCTTAAACAAAGGTATTTTAGCTTAATATTCAGGCATGGGAGGAGGGTCCCTGGAGACGGACCATTATGTATACTTTAAGCAACATCCCTTTAGTGATCAACTTGTAGCAAAAGCAATAGAATATAAAGGTTAAAGTAAAGGAATCCAATACGGAGTCAAATTTGTTCTTCCCTGTTACGCTTCTTCTCCCTCTTATTCGTTCGCAGTTTCCTTGCGTCTCCTTGTTTCCGTGGATGCATTTCACCGACATTTTGTTGGAATGCCTGAAATGCAAGGCTTTCACTGCCTGTTCCCAACCCCACCTCTACCCTTCCAACCGTAGGACGCTTGCTCACCAGTAGGTGCGTCCATTCTCACACGTAAGAGTTTACTTCCTGCCTGTGTTTCTAGAGAATCAAAGACCTTGCCTGTCTTTGTGCTCATCCAGGTGTCCCGAGGACCCTTTCCTAACACCTCTTTGGTTCATGAGCATCAGTTTGTTGCTTGCATCCTTGACACCCTTTTTTTGCTCTTCCTTCCTTAGTCAGCCCTGATCGAGGTCTTCCTCTGAGCCAGGCACTGGGTGCTGGCTGAAGGAAGCTCACTGTCTCTGGGGGAAATATACACTTCTTTATGTGTATTTCTGTTAGAATATCTTATTGTTCATCGCATTAAATGCTCAGAAGGAAAAGAATGGATTTCTAGAAGAAAGAAAATTTCAACTGGAATACTGTGAGTAGGGTGAGGGAAGGCCTTTCTGAAAGGGTGACTTTTTAGCTGGGGTCAGGTATGGAGTAGCAGGAGCTCAGTACTTGTGAAGAGGGAGGGGAAGAGTGTTCTAGAAGCTTTTCACATGGAGCACGGAACATGACAAAGGCTCTGACTCGGGAAGAGACCAGACCAGCGTCTGCGGGGAAGGAGGGTGAGATAGTAGGCAGAAGGCAGTTCATACGGAGTCTTGCTGTTTGCTAAAACCAGCCGTACGGTGGATTTGAATTTTATTCTAATTTCAATTAAAACCTCTGAAGAACTTTAGCAGGATAATTTTATTCTGAACATCTCAGTAGAGCTCTCTGTGAGGGGAGTAAGAGAGGGTGGTCATCCAGAGGCCACTTAGTAGCACGCTGTCATGCTGGTTCAGACCCGAGGGGGACAGTGCTTACACTGGGGTGGGACAAAGCCAAAGTGGATGGAGAGAGGGACATAGACACTAGGGCTGTCTCAGACAGAAATGGCCATGTTGTGGATGGTGATAGACAGGGTTTTAAAGTCCTCTTTAACACTGCTGTGTATTTATATCACAATTGGTATAAAGTGTATTTAAATGTTTCCCTAAACTTGGGCAGAACATTCTCTGGAAGGCATGTTTCTACTGATGCGCCATATCAGTTAAAAATCCTTTGGGCTTCTGGTAAAAGAATACCCAGCTGACCATTTAATGAATAAGCAATAAAACCACTTAGTTAACTTAAAGTCTGGAGGTAGACAGTTCTAGAATGAATGTAGGAGCTCAGTGGTGTCATCAGGAACCCAGACCTTACTATCCTCCTGCAATCCTCAGTTTATGGTTTTATCCTAAAGTGTGTCACCTCCCTCTTCCTCCAGTGATCGTGTCATTAGCCAGTTTTTGAAAAGAGGATATTCTAGCCTGTTATGAATGGTGAAAAATCTTTCCCAGACGACCCCTTGCAAACTTCTCTGCATTACCTCATTTGCCTCTAGCTGCAGACGAGGCTGGGACAGTAAGTGTTCATCAGAGGGACATCAGAGGGTATTTGCCATTTGGGCTTAGACGAATTATGTTTCATCCCCTGGGACCGAGCACATTGCTGTCTACATAAAATCAGGATTCTGTTAATAAAGGAGAAGAGTTGACAACTAAGCGTGTCTGCCACAAATTTTGATTTGCTATACATTAACTAAGTTGCAGAAATTAAATTTGGTGTCTTTTTAATCGTCTCTTTAGATGTGCCTGCTACTTCAGTACCTCTGTGACTGCCAGGTCAGGCACCGGATAGAAGCCATTGTGGCCTTTTCAGATGACTTTGTAGCCAAGCTCCAAGACAATCAACGATTCCGCTATAACGAAGTTATGCAAGCCTTAAACATGTCGGCTGCACTCACAGCCAGGAAAACCAAGGAATTCAGATCACCGCCTCAAGAGCAGGTATAAGAATGAACTGAAAGGTCTTCCTTTTACTTTGGGTTTTAGTTCATTCAGGTTCCACACATTGCAAAATGATACCGGAAGTTGCGAGTGTATTTTTCTCCTGTTCTCTTTAAACTGGCTACGTTCGTTTAGTCAGTATTCATAGGTCTCACCAAAATTGCCTCCTTATTTGGTCTCACCAAAATTATCTAATTATCTGTTAGTTCAAACAGATGAGAGACTTACTAAAAGGTATCAGGTGTATTACGGACTCTGTGGAAACCACTGTGCCGGATTCTGAGGTTCTTCAAATGGGAATAATATGCAAGCACAGGTGGGTCTTCGTTGGCTGGCACAGCACCGCCCCAGCTAATAGGCACCCTTGACTCCTAGGACTTAATACTTTGCATTTTGTGTCTCCTAGAAGAACCCAGTGTCACTGCCGCCAGTCTTGCAGGAATAGTGATCACCTCTTTTGTGGTACTTCCTCCGGTTGCTCACCTCCAAACCCAGGTCTCCCTTGGGTGCAGCAAGACCAAAAGCCTATGCCTAAACCCAAGAGTGAGCTAGTGTAGGATTGTGCATTTTCTGGCCTCCACCTCAGGATGGGTCTCATAGTGTGAGATATTACCAAAACGTAGCTATGGTGGTCACAGGGTATAACTGACAGATCGCGTCTTCAGTATCTTACCTTGCCATTTCCCTCTATGTCCAAGATACCTCTGAATGAAAGTGTTTAGGGACTAATTGTAGAATTTATCTTTTTCTCACCAGAATGTAATTTCTTTGAGGGAAGGGACATGGAATCTTGTTTATTGCTGTAAACAACACTTACTGAGGCAGAGAACAAGTCCAACCTCTCCCAGAGTAATTCCATTTGTTAAACTACTGTTGGGAGAATTGTGCTTCTGGAAAGATGGAGTACATGTGCCTTTCCCTATTCTTCCTTCTAAGTACAACTGTAACCCTGGACATTACATAAAAGACAACATAAGAAGACTCTGAAAGATAGAAGAAAGAGTGGCTACGGAAGTTGGGAGCTGAGGAATGACGTGGTGGTGAGTTCCCTGGGTTTTCTTTTTGCCTCACCTATCCCAGACTTGGAGCTAAAGAAGCCGCCAACGCAGAAACGCCAGCGGGCATAGACAAGAAAAGCCCCAACAAGTGCCTTCTCTGTCTAGCCAAAGGACCAGAAAAACTTTTTTCTAGCAAGACAGAAAACTTTTAGGTAATGACCATGCTACTCCAGCCAAACACCACAGTAAACCCTGTGCCCCACCCCCTACCCAAACCAGCAGACACTGAGTGGAGAGCTTAGACTTCCACTCTCACCAGGCTGTACACAGGTGCTCCAACTGGGACGGTGGGGAGCTGGGACTTAATCCCCGCTGAGTGGTGATGACACCTACCCCTTCCTGAATGTCAGTAGAGGCCAGGGAGGGAGCTATACCAAGGCACTCTTTCCAGCCAGGGTTGTGTGAGTTCAGGTCCATTGGGGACCTGGATCTCCCAGCCTCACACAGCAGAAACAAGGTCTCCTCTCTCCTTCATGGAGGTCAAGTGGAGAAATGAACTTTCCACTCCACCTGGCAGTTATGAGGCGCCCCAGCCTCTCCTGCTGGATAGTGTCAGAAGAAGCCAGAAGTTTAAATAAGAACCAAAGTCTCATAACATAATACCAGGAGTATCCAGGTTTCAATTACAAATCACTCATCACACCAAGAACCAGCAAAAACTTGAATGAAAAATGACAATCAATAGATACAAACTCCGAGATGACAAAACTAAAAAAAGAAAGTTGCAGCAAAAAAAAAAAAATAGAAGATACAAAGAAGTATCTGGAAATTTCAGAGCTCAAAAATACAGTATCTGAATTTTTAAAAACCTTCAGTGGATGGACTTAACATCAGAATGGAGGAAAAAGAGAAAAGAATCATTGAACTGAAGGGAGAACAATAGAAATTACCTAGCCTGAAAAACCAGAAAATAGAGTTAAAAAAAAAAAAATAGAGCTTCAGGGACGAGTGCAAATATAGCAAAAGGTATCATATTTGTGGCATTAGATTTCCAGAGGGATAAGAGAAAGAGAGTGAACAGAAAAAATACTTGAAAAAATAATGGTTGAAAACTTTTCAAATTTGGCAAAAGGTACAAAGATAAGAGATTCAAGAAACTGAGTAAATCCCAAATGAGATACCCCCCAAATCTAAACCAAGACATATCATTGTCTTTAGTTTTCAGAAGTTTGACTAAGAAAAATCTTGAAAGCCCTGAGAAACAAATGACACTCATAGGGGAAAGACAATTCAAATGACAACGGATTTCTCATCAGAAAATATGGAGGACAGAAGGAAGTGGCACAGCATTTTTCAAGTGCTGAAAGCAAAGATCTGTCAACCAGAATTCTATATGCAATGAAAATATCCTTCAGGAATGAAGGGGAAATCAAGACTTTCTCAAATGAAGGAAAACTACCAGAATTTGATTATTCTGCAAGAATGCCTTCTTTAAACAGAAGGGAAATGATGAAAGAAGAAAATGTGAAAAATCAGGAAGGAAGACAAAACAGCACAAGGTGTTAAGGGTAAATACAATTTCCTTCTCCTCCTGAGTCTTCTAAATTATGTTTGATGGACAAAGCAAAAATGGTAACTGTCTGATGTGTTCTAAATGTATGCATAAGAAATATCTAAGGCAATTTTATTTTCAGTGGAGAGAATAAGGGGCATAAAGGAAGATAAACTGGTAAAATATGGATACCAGTAGACTGAGATAAATTATGTATATATTAATATAATATCCAGTGCAACCACTAAAAATGCTATGCAAAGAGATACATTAAAAAATACCATGGATAATTCAAAATGGGATCCTAAAATAGTTCAAGGAACTCAAAGCATGTTGGGAAAAATAAATAAATCAGAGAGAACAAACAGAAACATACCAGTAAATTCATGAATATAAATAATCTAAATACACCAAGTAAAAGACAGAGATTGACAGAGTGAATTTGAAAAACTTGGCCTAACTACATGCTGTCTATAAGAAACTCACTTAAAATATAATAATATAGATATGTTTAAGGTAAAAGGATGAAAAAAGGTATGTCATGAAAAATTCATGAAAAATTAAATTAAAAAATTAATCAAAAGAAGGTAAGAGCAAAGAAAATTATCGTAGACTGACAGGAACATTATTACAAAAGGATAAAAGATCAATCCACCAGGAAGACAAATGTGTATGCACTAAACAAAAGAACTGCAAAATATGTGAAGTGAACACATATAGAACTGAAAGGAGAAATACACAATTGTAGTTGGAGACTTCAACACCCCTCACTCAATATTTGAAGGAAAAGCTCGATGGAAAATCAGCAAGAATGTAGGAGAATACAACACTGTCATCAACTAGCAGGATTTTTGGAGATTTGTGGAACACTCCACCCAATAACAGAACACACATTTTGTTTTCAAGTGCCCATGAAACATTTGCAAAGATGGACTGTATCCTGAGCCATGAAACAACCTCAACAAATGTAAAAGAATTGAATTTTTTTATACAGAATGTTTTTTTGACCACAATGGAGTCAAATTAGAAATCAGTAACAGAAAGGTAACAGGTAAATCTCTAAACACTTGGAAACTAAACAACACACTTCTCAGTAATCCATAGTTTGAGAATCAAGTCTCAAGAGAAGTTAAAAGCTACGTTGAACTGAAAGAAAATGAAAATATCACATATCAAAATTTGTGGAAACAGCCAAAACTGTGTGAGAGGGAAATGTATTGCATTAAATACTTAACATTTAAAAAGAGGAAAGCACTCAAAGCAATAATCTAAACTGCCATCACAAGAATTGAGAAAAAGAGCAACATAAACCCAAAACAAGTAATACAGAACAGATGAGAAATGAATGCAAACTGAAAACAGGACAGTTACAAAATTCAGTGAATCCGAAAGCTGGTTATTTAAAAATATTTGTAAAGTCAAGAAAACTCTAGAGAGACTGACAGAGGAAGAAAGAGAAGATACAAATTATCAAATCAGGAATGAAATAAGATATTACTACAGACCCTACAGTTGTCAAAAGGATCATATGGGAATACATATATCATACTGTATGATTCTACTTATATAACGTTCTTAAAATGCCAATAGTATAGAAATGGAGAACAGATTAGTGGTTGACAGGAATTAGGGATGAAGAGCAAGCAAGATGGAAGTGGGTGTGGTTATAAAAGGGTAACAGGAGGGATCCTGAAATGATGGAATTGTTCTCTCTTTTGACTCTATCAGTGTCGGTATCCTGGTTGTGATTCTGTACTATGTTTTGAAAGATGTCACCATAGGGGGTAACAGGGTAAAGGGTACACAGGATCTCTTTGTATTACTTCTTACAATAGCATGTGAATCTACAATTTTCTCAAAATAATAGTTTAACAAAAAATTCAAATACAAAGCTCTAAAAAGAAAACTTACAATTGTTTCCTAAAGGAAAATTATGGAACAGACTTTCCTTCATTTATGAATTTAATACTATTCTTCATTTATGAATTTGATACTATTGTATCTAAAACTAAAACAAATGGAAGAAAGTTTCTTGCAGTTTGTTTAATTGAACGATTAATGTTAGAAAGAAGCATAGTTATCCATTATATTACTCTTCACTTATGTTTGGTTTTTCTTCTTCTTTACTGTATCCTTCTAAAAATAGTTCTTGAAAATATTCAATAAAGCATGGAAATTAACTAGGAAAAAAAGAAAATTTAGGAGAAGCATAATAAAAAAATTTAAAAACCAACACTTAGATCTTAATTGATTGAAGAACGCCAAGTATACAAAGGTCTAATATTGTGGAATTGAGAAAGAGAAAGCAAGACATGACCGTTTTTCAGCATGCTAAGATTTGAATGATTTATTTGTGGTGTTTGTTGGATTGAGTGATAGATAATGATTTTTCATCTGTTGGGCAACCAGCTGTGAATACTGAAAAACAGATTTTGAACATCTTTGCTTTTTATGATCTTCTTTGCTGTGCCATTCCTGAATTCACTTTTCTTTTACTCTAGTTCTTCCTCTTTTGTTTTTCCAAACTTTCAGATCAATATGCTTCTCAATTTTAAGGATGACAAAAGCGAATGTCCATGTCCCGAAGAAATCCAAGACCAACTCTTGGATTTTCATGAAGATTTGATGACACATTGTGGTAAGGTCTTCTTGACCTGTAGGCATTAAATTATATGTCAGTAGCCCAAATCTATTAAGGGGATTCTCCCTTATTTTTATTCTAAGAACTTTAAAAATGGAATTGATTGGATGTTCTGAATGTGTGGTTCTTTCTCCCTTTATGCGGTGGTGTGGATAAGTCTGCGTCTGTGTCTCAGTGAAAGAAAAGGAATTAGCCATTTCTTAAGTGGTATATATATAGTGCCGGTAATATTATTTTTATTTTATTTTAATGAAGAGAGTAAAAGTATATTAATTCAGCTTATGAATGAAGAACGACTGAATGACTGCCGGAAGGTTATACTACACACACACACACACACACACACACACACACACACATTTATATATATACTATAAATAAAGGAGTGCTCTAAAATGGTAGAATTATTGCTTCAGACATAAAGTATTCCTTAGTTTAGGATATCTAATATCTGCTCTCTCTGTCCCTCGACTTATTAAAATATCACTGATATTTTTGGAAGCAAGTAAGGAGGATAAAAGACTTAGGGAGGTTTTTAGGCAGGGCAGAACCGTAGGTCTAAACAGTGCCCAAGGTCAAGAGATGCCTGAGGGTTAGCCCAAGTAGCACAATTGATTTTGACTCCTAAGAGAGTGTTTTCCCTCTCTGCTTGGTTTTATATTTTGTACTGGCTGCCGATAGCTCTGATATCACAAGAGCAGGGGAAAAAGAGAAAGAAGGAAGAGAGAGCAATGAGTGACTCTTACCTATGAGTGCTAGTGGGCAAGATTGCTTAACTCAGTGTCATCAGCTGTTTCAGACATGGCAGCATTGCTTTAAGCTATGAATGGAAAAACCTGCAAAACCTGAGAATTATTTATCCTAAATGTTTTCTTTTAATATTATTTTTTCCTTTCTTCTTTCTCTTTGTTTTCTTCCTACTAGGAATTGAACTGGATGAAGATGGGTCTCTGGATGGAAACAGTGATTTAACAATTAGAGGACGCCTGCTGTCCTTGGTAGAAAAGGTGACATACCTAAAGAAGAAGCAAGCTGAAAAGCCCGTTGAGAGTGACTCCAAGAAGTCGTGTAAGTTATGAAAGGGCACTGCCACAATGACTCAACTACGGCATTTACTCATCCCTTAAATATTATACTAGACGAACCAGTGAGAAAGTTGAGTTTGCGGCTTCCAAGAATCAGATTCTTAAGTAGATGCCTGTAGCTGCCAGAAGTAGACAGCAGCCTCAGGCCATATTTGTAGGAACAGATTGAGAGATGGCAGCTTTGAAAGGGTGGATGGGCTCCCTAGAGAACTAAACATTTAGGGATTGGATCAGTCTTATCAAGAGAAGGTATAAAGCATGTAATTTAGCCTTCGTATCTAAATATTATGCTATTGACTTTCAAATATTCTTGCATCAAGTTAAACCTTTTCTTAAAGTTTAAATAGATATTGTCTGTAACTATATTTTGGTTCTGAAATATTTTCTAAAGTCTTATGCATTTCTGATTCATCCATATAATATTTAACTGAAAAGTCACAACTGATACTCTGAAACCAAATAAGCACACTGAGGCAATTGGTCCTTGAGACACTGCACGCTCATCCAAAAGGGTTTCATGAAGTAGGTCTGTGAGATCCGCTGACTTCCTGTCTCACTGCTGAGACTCCATTCATTTAAGATGCAGTGTTGGTTTATTAATGGCTTTTATGGAAAGAAAAAAAAAACTCATGAAAATTTTGTGTTTTTTTCACACTAACTTGCAAGGGAAATCTTTTATCCATACAATTACTTCTAAATTTATTCTTCAGTATCACAACCAAATTTGAGCCAGGTCTTCTTCAAAATCAGAGTTCAAAGTTTCTCATGAATCACTTTTTATTATTATCAATTTTGACCTATTAAAACAACATGGTTGTTTGACCTAAAAAGACAACATGGTTTTGAGATACGTGGAAGTATACTGGCATTTTATCTAACTTTTGTATTTGGTTAAAATTGGTAGTTTGTTTTTTTTTGTTGTTGTTGTTGTTGTTTTAGTATGGTATAGATTAAAACAGGTTAAACAGCTTCTTTTGGAAATCAAACAGTATACTGATGATAGGAACTAAGTACCTATGTATGAATTAGTCACATCAACCCTACTTAGCTTTGATAATTTTATTATATATTTTAAGAGGTTTGGAAGTTCTGTCGCTTTTAAGTGTGCTATATTGCTTGTCACATTGCAAGTAATCTATGTATGGGGTAACTTTTCAACTTAATACAGTTTCACAATCAAATCTTTTTGAAGACATTTTAAGTGACAATTAGGGATACAAATTGAAGTAGAAATATAATTTCATGAGGTTGCTACTACAAAGGACTCAAATGAGGAGACAGTTGGATAAAAAGAAAGCTCCTTGAACGCCCATGGTTGACCTTTATAAGGATATATGATGTCAGATCTTCTGGGAGGAAAAGAATGGAACAAAGAACATAAAAGTAACAGGACCACTCATTTATTGCCCTATGGATTGCCAATAGTAGTTGTGAAAAAGTGACTACAATTTTGAAACAGCTTAAATACCTTAGTTTTACGAATAGTTTTTAAAGAAAATATTGTGTATTTTTATCCTTGCATGTCTGTAACTCATCGGTATTGACATGTTGACATTGAAGAATATTTAAATGAAGTTTATTATTTTCAAAAAATATATTTTTGAAATTCTGGCACAAATATTGATACCAGTTTGGCTTATCTGAGATGTGCATTTGAAATGCCCATCTAATGTGTCTTCTTATTCTCCTTTCTAAAGAAGTATCCATAATTACTTTGCAGCCACTCTTCAGCAGTTGATTTCTGAGACCATGGTCCGATGGGCCCAAGAGTCTGTTATTGAAGACCCTGAGCTGGTGAGGGCCATGTTCGTGTTGCTCCATCGACAGTACGATGGCATTGGGGGTCTGGTCCGGGCTCTGCCAAAGACCTACACTATCAATGGTATTTCCGTGGAGGATACCATCAACCTGCTGGCATCTCTTGGTCAGATTCGTTCTCTGCTGAGTGTGAGAATGGGCAAAGAAGAAGAGAAACTTATGATTCGTGGATTAGGGTAGGTTATTTACTATTACAACCTTTGTCTTATAAATGTCTTCTTTCTAGTTGTTTATCCCAATAGTAGTACAGTAGGTGCATTAGTATAAATACACTGTCTAGATTTTATGACCATTAAATTAGATTGTCATTTTTCTAGAGATTATGTTTTAAAGCTAAATAGGAAAATTGCTCAATTACAAAACATGACTAATTTTACAACTAGATGCTAAGGTGGCTATGATATACAACAAATATCTTAGATTTTATTAATTTCTCAGTAATGTACAATCACATATAAAAAATACAGATTAATAAAAACACAATAAAATCCACAGGGGGACAAACAGTCACGAGCAGGAAATAACAAGGAAGTTTGCCTATGCCTATTGGGCCTTGAGCAAAGAATGGGGGATAAAGCAACTGTTCTTAGAATCCAACATCATAGGTTGTACTTTATGTGGGTTTCAGGGTTAACATTTTTTTATTGAGTTATAGTTGATTTGCAATGTTGTGTTAGTTTTTGGTGTATAGCAAAAGTATACACTAGTCATATATATATATATATATATATATATATATATATATATATTCTTTTTCATATTCTTTTCCATTGTGGTTTATTACAGGATATTGAATATAGTTCCCCGTGGCATACAATAGAACCTTGTTGTTTATCCATTCTGTATATAATAGTTTGTATACACTAGTCTTAAATAGGGTTAACATTTATACCTCATATGTAGTCTAAGGATCCCCAAGCTGAGAACTTAACATATAATTTGGCCCAGAGGTGTGCTTTCTCAACTCAGTTCACTGTGAATTCTTGCAGGAAAATCCTACATACTACTAAAGATTAGCCCACAATCAAAACTTGCAAAACACCCAAGGAAACAATCCACCATAGGCAAGGGTCTGCAGATACAATAAAGAGTGGAGTTACAACACCTCCCACAAGAATTTCAGATCGTAGACTGCCAGGAAGAGAATGTAAAGTTACTGTATTTAAAATGTTTAAAAGTAAGAAAGAATAGGGGCTTCCCTGGTGGCGCAGTGGTTGAGAGTCCGCCTGCCGATGCAGGGGACACGGGTTCGTGCCCCGGTCCGGGAAGATCCCACATGCCGCGGAGCAGCTGGGCCCGTGAGCCATGGCCGCTGAGCCTGCGTGTCCGGAGCCTGTGCTCCGCAATGGGAGAGGCCACAACGGTGAGAGGCCCGCGTACTGCAAAAAAAAAAAAAAAAAGAAAGAATAAATAAAATCTCCAAAAATAAGACACACACAAAAAAAGGGTCCATGAAAATTTGAAAAATATCCAAATAGACGTTCTAGAAATGAAAAATATAATAATTGAAATTAAGAGTAGTGATTAATAAAAGTATAGATAAATAAAGCTGAAGAGAATTAATAAATTGAATCATAGATCTGAGGAAATTAGTAATGCAACACTGAAAGAGAAGTTTAGAGACATAAGGGATAGTATAAGGAGGTCCAGCGTATGCTGAATAGGAATTATAGAAAAGACAGAATAGGTGAGCTATATGTAGAATGGGAACTTTGATGAGCTATTGGCTTGATGAAAAATATGAATTCACAGATTCCTAGAGTACAAATCATTCCACATCTACAGCTGGACAGACTATAGTGAAACAGCATAAAACCAGTGATAAATAGAATATTTTGAAAGCAAATAGAAAAAGCCAGGACACTTGAAAAGAAACAATATTTAGAATTCTCAGTTGTAAAACTAGAGATCATAACTCAACGAAATATCACAAAGTTCCAACAGAAGATAGCCATCAATTTACAATGTGTTACTCAACTAAGATTTCACCATCATGAGTTTGTGCTTCATGTGGATTTGGATACTGGAGTTTATATTCCATATTCAAGAGTGAGGGCAAAACAAAGATATTTCAGAATGTTTACTTAAAGTCCCTCATTGAAAGGCCTTCTAAAGGCTGTGTATTCTGGAAAAGAAAATGGAATTCAGAAGAATGGGAGGTAATCAATTTCAGAGAGTATATTACTGGTGCATATATGCATATATCTAAGCAATCATTAACAAGCTTGCATGATTTGGGGATAAGAAAATATGAGAGAATTAAAATACCAGAGAAAAATAAAAGCTTAAATTAAGCTGTATGATATTCATAAGAGAAAATACCTAAATGTTAGGCTGTAAAAATCTGGAATGTAGAATGTTGAAAAGTGATGTAAAAGACAAATATTTAGCACCCCCAACCAAAAAAAGCTAATCTGGTTCTCTAAATAACAGATAACAGAGGAGATAATGGTGACTAGTGACAGAGGTAAAATAAAACACAAATAATAAAAAGGATTAAAAAAACTCAGCGTTGGCTCTTTGAAAAACAACTAAGGAAATAGAATAACCGATGTTTTCTTTGGCTAGAAAAATAATTCTGAGGGGAAACGAAAGTATGGAAAGACTCAGATTATGTGATATTTATGTACATTTTAAATTCAGAACACGATACTATATATTTCCTGTGGGACTGTTAAGTATTTGAAATCATAAAACTGGGAGGTTATATTCCGAAAATCATTATAATGATTGCACACTAAAAAAGTCAGTGTACTAATGAGACAAAGAGGGAAAACAGAAAAACCTGAACAACACAAGCTAATGTTCTTTATTTATAATTGTCTGTGCATAAGCCTTTTTTTTTTTTGGAATATTAGTACTTAAATCTAACCTGAGGGGACCTCTCCTGAGAAGTGATCTTAATTAAATGAGAAAGAAAGCCTTCCAGGAAATGTAGAGCACTTTCTTTCTTAAATGACCATGCAACAAGTAAGATGTACTATTAACGTATAAATCACTCAATAGGGATAAAACTCAAAATGATTATGAAACAAGATAAATGTTACTTTTTTGTGGTATTAGATCCTAAAATGACACATTTAATAAGTGACAACCTGCCTACTGGTGGTAGAATTAAAAATCCATTTAATTTACGTGGAACTAAAGGCAAATGAGATTTTTCAATTAGATACCTTCCAAAGTTAGGTCATGCAAAAGGATTTGAATTAACAGGAGAACAGATCTCATGATTACACTGTGGTTTGAGAGTTGAAGGTTCTCTTGATAATTATGCTGCTATCTGATGTGAAGGAAAGGATGCCTTTGTTTACCTTATTCGTCCTTGCATTAAATAGATCAGACCTGTATTAGCCCTGGACCCCCAAGTCATTTTTCTGAGTTGTGCTACCTAAAAACTGTCTTCATTAGCACAGACCTAAACAAAGCTAAATTAAAAGTGAAAAACTAAAAAAAAATAAAGAAAAGAATCACACTATTCCACTTTCTTGATGTAGCCAGAATAACTAAAAGTTAGCATATGACTAAATGAATAGATGAGTGACTCAATTAAGGTAACGTGATTCAAAGGGAAAGTTTCAGGTTTCTCGTTGATTGTACATTATTTTCTTGCTCTGGCTCCGACAAGAAAGTGTTTTATAGAAAAGACTCTTGCGTGATTTGCTATATGTTAAAACAAAAATCAACAGAGCTGTTTATTTGCAAGGACTGCTAAACATTAAGATCTTTAAAAGTACCTTTGCATAAGTATTGTAATAATGTGTAATGCAATAATAATAGTACAAAACATTCTAGGTATCGTCTGCTGCTATTTCTTTAAATTAAATGTCCCTTTTAATGAGTTGGATTACTCGTACCCGGACTTCATGTGTATTCAGTGTCTCTGGGAGAATATGTATCCTTTAAAAGCATTTCGCCAGAATGGTAACATAAATGTGGCAGGAAATAACACTACTGTTATTAAACATACAAATAATGAATATAGTACTAAAAAAGCATATATGAAAAGCAGAGATGCTTATACAACAATTATTTATATAGAAATTTTCATAAGAACATGGTATAACACTGCTTCATATTTCTATACAAAATAAGGTTAAACAAAATAAGATTGAATTTAGATATTCATAAAACTAGGAATAAGTGTCGCAAAGTCTGTTTCATGTAAATGAATGTTTACCTATTTAGTACATTGCTTATAATTGAGAGGAGTAGAAGACTTGCATGCTGTTTTTGGTAGGCTGTCAGTATTTTTGAGGAAGACCCAATTGCGCTTATGAACTTCTATGACTTGATGATTGCTCTTACTTTTTCATACATGCCAGTAATTATTTCCAGAAGATTTATCATGATCTCAGATACGTTTTTATTTACATTTTGCTCTGACTTCTGTGTTTCCCTTGTACCTATGTTGTCCTTTCTAGGGATATCATGAATAACAAAGTGTTTTACCAGCACCCTAATCTCATGAGGGCACTTGGGATGCACGAGACAGTGATGGAGGTCATGGTGAATGTCCTTGGAGGTGGGGAGTCCAAGGTAAAGGAAACCCTTTGATTCTTGGGATGCCATTTATTGTAACCTCCTAGAATATGTACATGGCATATTCTTAATGAGAACTTCTATAAATTCTATTAGGACTGTTTTTTAAAGAACACTTTTTGAAAAAAATTGAACAAAACTGTACAGACTGAGAGCTGGATATGCTTCTACAGTCATCCCCCAGTATCCACAAGGGATTGGTTGCAGGACCTTCCTGCAGATACCAAAATCCACAGATGCTCGAGTCTCTTAGGTAAAATGGTGTAGTATTCGTGTATAACTGAATGCACATCCTCTCATATACTTTAAATCACGTCTAGATCATTTATAATACCTCATACAGTGTAAATGCTATGTATATAGATGCTGTCATGTAGCAAATCCAAGTTTTGCTTTTTAGAACTTTCGGCATTTTTTGCGTTTTGGTTGAATCTGCAGATGTAGAACCTACAAATATAGAGGTCTGACTAGTTTTTTCTTTGATATTGATAACAATTTTTTTATGCCATGTAATTTGCTATCTCCTAGATTATCCTCACTTAGGGGTTATTTAGAAACCTTAAAAGTTAATACTATGCTAATTTTGTAAGATTTTGAATTATAAGTCCATTTCCATCACATTAGAAGTCCATAACACAAGCATGTTCTTCAGACCCACCCGTTCCCTTGATTCAGACAACAGTTGGTTCCACTAAATTCCTGATCCAGACCAAGATTTGAAGATGATGCTCTATAGCATTTGTTGTAAGACACTAAGGTGCATTTGTAAATGATTAAAATTTAAAACCAAACAAATAGAATAATATAATATATAACTCCATATAAAGCAGTACAATTTCATGACCTCTGATTTGCAAAATGTTTCAGGTTTTTTTTGAAATTTTAAAATGTATTTTTCAAAATATAGACGTGAGTCCGTATTTCTCATGTTCCGACTACCAATTAGACAGACCTATAAAGATATTTATAAAATACTCTGTTTAAGAAGGACTTGGAGTCTTTAGGGATTATCTGTGGCATACTAGAATAAGAGCTAGGTCTCAGGGGAGATGTGTTTGCTGGGGCCCAGCAGGCAGACCTTCCAGGAAGGGTGTTCATCATAGGAGATGAGTCATGTGCCAGTCAGGGAAGATGTGAGTTCCCGGAATTTTAATAATAATACAACAGCGACACTGATGATAAGAATATCCTATTATGTGGTTCCAAATATTAAACTGGGTATTTTTCACAATACGTCTCATTGAACTCTCCCTCCTTTGCCTCAAGTAAATATTATCACCCATCTTATTACAATCTTACAGAAGAGAACCAGTGAGATTGCATAATTCCCCGAGGAAGCACAGCTAATAATGTGAATCAGGAATCACAGCTGAGTCTGCCTGGTTCCTAAACCAGGCCCATGCCACCTTTAGGTTTAGGGCTGTAGATTAATTCCAGATCAACCCATTGATGGCAGTGAGGCTTCAAATTAGTGCCAGGCTTGATTTTTGGTGGCTCTAGGACTAGATGAGTCCAAGTCTGGACATAAGAAGGTCTTCTGTACCTGAGGCTTGGCAGACATGGGCACACACGGATGGGCAATCTGATTGAGACCTCAGCTTCAGAACTCAGTTTTATAAAGATCCTTTGCTTTCCCAGCTAACTAAATGCTCTTTATGTAGGAAATCACTTTTCCCAAGATGGTGGCCAACTGTTGCCGTTTTCTCTGTTACTTCTGTCGTATAAGTAGGCAGAATCAGAAAGCAATGTTCGATCATCTCAGTTATTTACTGGAAAACAGCAGTGTTGGTCTTGGTAAGTAAATTATGACTTTCATTTAATCTCTAAGGTGAAAGGGATTTACATATTGGATTTTAAAATTAAACTTTAATGTAAATTAAGTTGGATTAGCGTGATACGTATTGCATTTAGAAATTCAATTCTAAGTGAAAGTTGTTTTTTTACATGGAATTCATAGTTGCAGCGCAGTTCAGGTTTTGTTTCATCTTTGTTTCAATTAACAGCCTCACCAGCTATGAGAGGTTCAACGCCACTGGACGTGGCAGCAGCCTCGGTGATGGATAATAATGAACTAGCCTTAGCTTTGCGGGAGCCAGATCTGGAAAAGGTAAACAGCATCCCTGCCCCGTGTGTCTGTGTGAATTACACTTGTTCATAGTGGTTTCTCAAGATATTTAAATGTAATTATACTATAGTTATAATTATTATAATTATAATATACTATGTATTATAAATATGTTACACTTACATTTAATATTATAAATTATAAAGAACAAGAAATTTGAGATAAGGTATTTTCTCTGATCACGTGCATTTTTCTTTGGAAAGAGAATCAACTTACTCTATATTCTTTTCTGTTTTTGTCCTTTCCCGGTAATCTGCTGTCACTTTTGCTTGAATCATACAGTTTAGATTTCTTAAAAGAAATTGCTTTAACATCTTATATATATAATTTATATCACAGAAGTTTGCATATTACAGTGCAAGGTATCATTGATATACTGAAGGCCGTGCACTCTAAGCATATTAGGCCACATATATGTTTACCAAAATATGGATAAATTTCCCACATGTTTTAATTGCAGTTGCATTCTAAGTGGTCTTCCTGATCCCTCCCTCGCAGCCAGAGTGAGTCTCTTGAAAGGATCATATTAATCCTCTGCCCAGAACTCTCGAAAGACTTCCTATCTCACTTTGAGCATACACTTAGAGGCATTGCAATAGCTCCATCCAATCAGTCTTAGTTCATTTCCTGCAATTCTCCGGGTCTCTCTTTTTGCTCCAGCCACGCTGGACCCCTTGCTGTCACTGGAACTTGCTAGGTGTGCTCCTGCCCTAGGGCCTTTGCCCTTGCTGTTCCCTCCGTCTGCAATATTCTTCTGCCAGCCGTCCTCATGGCTCTTTTCCAGACATCCTTTCAGTCATTGCTCCAAAGTCACCTTCTTTTCAGTTCTTCCATGTCCGTGCTATAGTCTAAATATTTATGGTTTAAAATTACATTTTACTATACATATATTTTACTAAAATCTGTATATTTATGTATTTATCAAAATCTACTCCTTACCATCATGTAAGGCCAGTGAGTACAGGGCATTTATTTCTCGGCTGCTCATTGCTTTTTCCCAGTCTTAGCATTGGCACTGGGTAGATGCTCAACGCATAGCTGTTGAAAGCGTGAAAAAGTGAACTCTTCCCCAAACCCTCTGACGTTGACAGTCAACTGTCATGAAGCTTTGCATCTCTAAATAACCTCTGAAGAATTTTCTCCCATATATAATTTGAAATGTTTTTATCTACACACTGATAAAATAGCTAGTATTTTTAAAAAGTAGACAATGCTGAACACTGAGTAGGCTTTGGAGCAACTGGAACGCTCATCTACTGCTGTTGGGATGAAAAATGGTTAAGTCAGTTGGAAAGCAGTTTGGCATTATTTTTAATAAGTTAAATATACCTAACATAAATATGCCCCTAGCCTTTCCACTTCTAGGTAGTTACTCAATAGTAATACAAATATATGTCCACATAGAGATGTGTACATGGATGTTGATAATGGCTTTATTCATCTGAGCCCCAAATTGGAGACAGCTCACCAGACAACTGGTGAATGGATAAACAACACTGGGATATTTCCATAAGTAGTGAGATGCCATGATTAGGCTGTAAAAAGCAATGAGGGACTGACATGTACTCCAGCATGAATGAATCTCAGAATCGTTATTCTGAGTGAAATAAGCCAGGCTCAGAAAAGCCATAATGGATGACTGCATGTATCAGTGTCCTAGAACATGTAAGCTAGTTTGTAGTGGCAGAAAGCAGGTTGTCAGGACCAAGGTTTGTAGGGACGGATGGTCTGCAAAAGACACGGGGACCTGAGGAGCAATGGAAAATGCTCTACATCTTGGTTGTGGGTTCTTATGGATGGATAAATCTCTCAAAGATCATTGAATTTATACTTTAAATAGATGAATTTATTGTACATAAATTATACCTCAATAAGGATGATGTAAAATATTTTTAGCTTTATTATTTATTTATTTTTAAACCTGGCTTAGCTTGTGACTGAGCTGGGTGTAGCTTATTTTGTTTGATAAGTTGCTCCTCCAACCATCTGCTACCATTGATAGTGACTTCTTTTGGGATTCCTTTTTTTTGTTTTTTTTTTAGGGATTTCTTTTAAAACTGGTTCTGTTATGAAATCTTATATAGAGAACCAACATTCCCAATAAGACAATATTTTAAAAGGCCAAGCTAAGCAGAAATTTTAATGTGTTAAGTTTAACAAAGCAGAAAGGTTGGTAGTATTATCCCGAACTTAATAGACAGTGAAACCGTGGTTCAAGATGATACACTAAGTTCTAATGCAGGTCAGATTTGAACCCAACGATATTTGACTCTGAGCTTAGTTTTCTCCACCTTTCTCTAGGTGTCCTCTCACACACACCCCTTCCCCCATTACACTGATATTTTATTTTGGAAATAAATTCACTTCTTTAAAATATCTTCGTATCTCAGATGGATCTTTCACTATCTCAGATGGATTCAGGTTTTACACCGGGCCAGAGGCCATTAGGCATTTTTGAAGTTTATCAAATATTGTGACTCTTGTAGGTAAAAGTCTCAAATGATACGAAATTTAGGAATATTTTTCTTTCATAGAGTTCATTCATAAACATTTTTACTATGATAGCACTTTGTTACAGTTTGTCAGTGTTTCTTAATTCTAAGGTTTTACTAAAGGGGGTTCATATAGACGGTCATGAGATTAAAAAGAACTTGCAAAAATGCATTCATTTTAAACCGTCCCTTGATAATAACATTTACCATGTCTAGTGCAAGTTTCTAATGAGTATCTCACCCAAGGGATAACGTTTTTGTTTATCATCTTGTTTTTGCAGGTAGTGCGATATTTGGCTGGTTGTGGACTGCAGAGTTGTCAGATGCTGGTGTCGAAAGGTTATCCAGACATTGGGTGGAATCCAGTTGAAGGAGAGAGATATCTTGACTTTCTCAGATTCGCTGTCTTCTGTAATGGTAGGATGAATCGCTTAGGGTCTTTTATGGTCATTATTAAAACTGCCAAAAAAACTAGATGTATAAAATAATGAGGCATCGCAGCATTTTCATGAAGGAAGTAGATAGTAGTAAAGAAATTGAATATTTTATAATCAGTAGGCTTTTTCACAGTAATAAGTTATTTTGTAATATTTATTTTGATCGTGATGCTGGGCTTTCATTATTAAATAAAAATTTGTAGGCACTTACATTCTTGCTGTTTTTATAATTAGACTCTAATAATAGCTAGGATCAAGACTTCACTTCCTATAACAAATGAACAAAAATGAATAGTTTATACCTCCATCATGCTTTTCTTTACTTGGAAAATTTTAAGGGCAAGAAAAGAAGTTTACTGAGTCTTATGGACAGAACACTAGTAATTTGGATTCAACTTTGGCTCTACTACTTTATTAGGTTTTAGTTATTTTTCTTTAAATATAAGCAGATTAGTATAACATTGTTTGCTCAGAACTTCCATGTAGTCAACGTTTGCTTACTCCTGTTCCCCGTTTGATCTTAGGGGAAAGCGTCGAGGAGAATGCAAATGTCGTGGTGAGATTGCTCATCCGGAGGCCTGAGTGTTTCGGTCCTGCCTTGAGGGGGGAAGGTGGGAATGGTCTGCTCGCAGCCATGGAAGAAGCCATAAAAATAGCTGAGGATCCTTGTCGAGATGGTCCCTCACCAACTAGTGGATCCAGCAAAACCCCGTAGGTCGAATATACACACTCTTAAGATTAAATGATACCACTTGACTTTTAATTTTACAAAATATAGTTTGCGTTCTCTTAATTGCAGTATAATTCTCTGGTACTCTGGATTTCTTCCCTTGAAAATGAAATGTGTTTTGAGAGAAGGGATGGAATTTGCTGCTGGAATGAACAAAGAGGGACCTCAGGAAGATTGTATGGATTTAGTCGGAAAAAACTTAGGTTGTAGGAGGAGATGTATTTTGTGAATTTTCTCAGGGCTCTAGGGAGCAGTGAGTTCTTACAAATGATGGCAGGTGAGCCTTTGAAATTAGAATAGAGTTTACTGGGAGGCTAGCTGGAATGAGTTTTCATGATAATAGTAAGAGAAAGAGACCTTTAGCAAGAGGATGGGGACTTAACTAAACTGGTGTGTTGGCAGAGAAAAGGGGATGTTGTCACCTTGGGGAGTAAAATGCTTTATTAAGGTCTTGGTGACCGGGGAGGCAGCGACTACCTTACATTTCTCCATAGTCTTTGTTGTTAATACTTGATTCCAGCAATAAATTCATCCAGGCGTGTTGCTTCCTTTTTTTTCTTTTTTGGCCACATCACGTGGCATGCAGGATCTAGTTCCATGACCAGGGATCGAACCCATGTTCTCTGCAGTGGAAGCATGGAGTCTTAACCACCGGACCTCCAGGGAAGTCCCAGCTTCCTATTTTTGTAATCTATGGAGCTGAGTGTCCTGCTAGGGGCCCATGCAACCACACTGCTAGCACCACTGGTAAAGATATAACATAGGGCTTATTGGAGGCAATTTTCCAAGCAAAGAGGTAGTCCTGCAAACCCTGGTTCTCCCACTTAGAGACCTGGCGTAAATGTTCCATCGACAGCAAGGCCAGGGTTCCAGGCTGGGAGTGCTCCAAGAGCAAGTTACATATTTATCAGTTAGCTGTTGAGGAACTAGGAATCCCTTAGTTTTTCTAACAAATAGAAAATATACCAAGAGATTGCTGGTCGAGTACCACCTGAGTGGGTGTGCAGCTGAGGACCTTGGGAACAGCATTGCTTGCAAGGAACGATATTGTCAACAGGCCTTGCTGTTACTCTGCAGACTGCTGAGTCCAGCTGAGGCAGCTGTCGGCCAGGCCACTAAACAAGGAATGACACGATCTTCCAGGGCCATCCGCATTTGTCTCTCATCAACGAGATAATGAAATATTTATATTTTTCATGTTGTATTACTTGGGAGTGAGTGGGTGGGGCAGAGTAAAGAGAGGTGAGTAAATGAAATCACGTTTATGAAGTACTCTGGGCAAATCACCTTACTGGGTGCCTTGTATATGTCATCTTATAGGACAGACCTTTGTCACCCTTTCTCTAAATGTATGCTGTTGACAAAAGTAAACTTACCAAGTTCTTCAGTCAGTTATTTTCTGTTAATATCTTGTCTGCCAGTAGAAATGAGCAGAATCCATCAAATTCATAATTCCTCTTTTTTTTCCGTTTTGAAGGAATCTTAATATTAAAGTTCCCACAGATGCCTTCTTGGTGATAGAATCTCAATCTTGTCTTTAGCCCATTTTTATTTTCCTTTTTGAAATGTCAAGCTGTATATTAAACACATATGTGAAAAGTGTCAGAAGAAGTAGAATTAATTACCGTACTGGTCCCTTTCCTCTGAAAAGTATGTAATAAATCTGAAACGTCATTTTATTATCTCTTTTGCTTTTCTTTCTGTTTCTTTTGAAAAATCCACGAAAGTGATACAGAAGAGGAGGAAGATGATACCATCCACATGGGGAATGCCATCATGACATTTTATGCAGCTTTGATTGACCTGTTAGGACGCTGTGCTCCCGAAATGCATGTAAGTGCTGTGGGGTCCAAGAACAAAAATCCTGGCTTATTCCTCTTTGTTAAGACATCCGTCACTTGGAAAAACCACAAAAGTATCCCAAACCATCAATCTTCATGCTCCATTAAAAATAATTGCTGCAGCCTCATTGCTGAACAAGTGTTTGTTTCGTTGGAAATATCTTCTTGGTTACAAAAACTAGTGACGAGATTTCGTTATGAGTCATTAATAGACTAGTCAGTTACTAATATATCTCTAAAACTCATATAAGCCTCCCCACACTTTAAGAAGGAAAGAACTTATTTTTCCTATACAGTGTCCTTTCCTGTTTTAGTGCATGCAGAAAGCACCACTCCTACCAAGGGTTGTTTCCTTGCTATATAATATTTAGTCCTTTTGAAGGAGCTGCTACATGCTGGCCACTGGTTTAAGGGAAAGTGGGGCTGGGAGCAGGTCATGGGAAAGGAAAGAGCTATGTAGACCCTATTGATTAGAGTTTTCATAAACTTTTTGACCAAAAGGTAATTGAAGTTCATGGAACGATATTTACTTTTACTCTGTAATACATTCTGCTATTTTCTACTTTATTCTAATCTATTCTGCTTTCTTCCATTATATTAATTTAAAAAATGCTAGCCAGGGTCCATAAAATTAGCTTCATGATCTGTTGATGGGAAACAGCCAGAGTCTGAAGCACATTGACCAGTCCTGGGGAAGAAAGCAAATACACTTCTAACTGCTCTGAGCATGAAGCCAAAGTGACTGTTAGTTACAACACATCACCTTTCTCCCTACCCTTCGAATCTATGTCTTTTTTTGTGGGGGGGGGGGGGGTAGGAGGAGCGGGGTTTGCTTGTTTGTTTTTGTCTCTTTCTCTCACACCCATAGGTTAAAACTTTCTTGCTTTCTGGATGTAATCTTTTGTTGTGAACAGAGAGGAATCGCAGGATGGAGAAATATTAGAATGTTAGAAAACCTGGAGTTTGAGTTTTTGTAACGACTTAACTTGCTATCAGTGAGATTTTCATTATAGTAAATGGGAATAGACTATCAAAAATTTGTGTGCTGGAAGGTCATTGCAGAGAAAAAACTTTATGCCCACAATATTCATTCTTTTCCTGTTAAAGTGGAAAATCAAAGGAACCGTGAGAGAAATTATGCTAATAAATAGAAGATTTCTGTTCTATTATATTAAAGGGAAAAACAACCAAGTGACTTAATAAGGGACTAACCTTGGCACTTCAGAAATGTATTCACCTTCAACAACTATTAATTGAGGACTTCCTAGGTGTCAGAAATTGTGCTTCTGTTTCACACTCTGTGGTGAAGGAACAGATGCGTTCCCTGGCATTGGAAGCTTCCAGTCTGTTGCAGAGATGGGCTGAGATCCTTGACTATGTCAGGTCCACGATCTTCATAGATACTTCATTAGCCAGTGAAGGTCTAAAACACCTGTTAGGATCCATGTTCACCATTTTCCCCAACATTATAAACCCATCCCTGGGAGAAATCAGGGTAGAATATAGGTGGATATACAATGACATTTTTATCACAAAACAAAAAAGGCTAAACCAGCCTAAATATTAGTGTATGTTCAGAACCTAAAGATAATAATTTTTCCATTAGTATTATTGCTCATGTTATGGATAGATATTTATATGTAATTTGGGGGGTTAAGCATTCACAGACTTATCAGTCTTAAAATACTTTAATACCCCAGAGAGGATAAAAACTATTATTCTGATGAATATACCTGTTGGCCTAGACTGCAGCATGTGACTCAGTGTGTGCTGAAGTCAATGAAAATTGTGTGGCAAGTAAATATCTGTCTGTAAGCCTGAAACAGCACTTTCTGAGAGAGTTTCAACTTTATTATTTATTTTTAATTAAAAAAATTTTTAATTAAAGTATAATTGATTTACAATATTATATTAGTTTCAGGTGTACAACATAGTAATTCAGTATTGTCATAGGTTATACTCTATTTAAAGTTATTATAAAATATTGGCTGTGTTCCCTGTGCTGTACAATATAACCTTGTATCTTATTTATTTATACATAATAGCTTATATCTCTTCATTCCCTACCCCTGTCTTGCCCCTCCCCCCTTCCCTCTCCCCACTGGTATCCACTAGTTTGTTTTCTGTAACTGTGGGTCTGTTTCTGTTTTGTTATATTTGTTCATTTGTTTTATCTTTTAGATTCCACATACAGTGATCATGTACAGTATTTGTATTTCTCTGTCGGACTTATTTCACTAAGGATAATGCCCTCCAGTTCTACCCATTCTGTTGCAAATGGCAACATTTCATTCTTTTTTATGGCTGAGTAGTATTCTGTTGTGTGTGTGTCTGTCTATCTATATATCTATATAGATATAGATAGATATAGAAAGATAGACGCATACACCACATCTTTATCCATTCTTCTGTTGATGGACACTTAGGGTGCTATATCTAGGCAATTCTGCTATGAACATTTGGGTACCTATATGTTTTTGAATTTGTGTTTCTGTTTTCTTTGGATATATACCCAGGATTGGAATTGCTGCATCATAGAGTGGTTCTATTATTAAAGAGGTCTAACTTTATATAATGAACAGAAAATTATTTTAGACTTGGATTCCCATTCTTCCAATTTTCTAGATAGAATTAGAACATTGATTTCACACAGTTATTCTTTGTTCCTTTATTTTTCTGCCTGTAGTTGATTCATGCTGCTAAGGGAGAAGCCATCAGAATCAGGTCTATTTTGAGATCCCTGATTCCACTGGGAGATTTGGTGGGAGTAATCAGCATTGCTTTTCAGATGCCAACGATAGCCAAAGGTAAGGTGAATTTCCATTCTTTGTAATTCAGTAGGTCGTGGATGGTGTGATGTTTTCAATAAGATCATCAGTACCCACGGTTTCTTTCCCTGCAGCATAGTTACACTACATAAGTTTCTTTTAAAAAATGAACTACATCTGTATCATTCTTCTAGATTCCACACATATGTGTTAATATACAATATTTGTTTTTCTCTTTCCGACCTCACTCTGTACGACAGACTCTAGATCCATCCACATCTCTACAAATGACCCAATTTCATTCCTTTTTATGGCTGAGTAATATTCCACTGTATGTATGTTAACACATATATGTGAAATCTAGAAAAATGATACAGATGAACCAATTGGCAGGGCAGGAATAGAGAGGCAGATGTAGAAAACGGATGTGTGAACATAGAGGGATGAATTGGGAGATTAGGATTGACATATATACCCTACCATGTGTAAAAAAGATAGCTAGTGGCAACCTGCTGTATAGCACCGGGAGCTCAGCTTGGTGCTCTGTGGTGACCTAGAGCGGTGGGGTGGAGGGTGGTGTGAGGGAGGTCCAAGAGGGAGGGAATATATGTATACATATAGGTGATTCACTTCATCATACAGCAGAAACTAACACAACATTGTAAAGCAACTATACCCCAATTTAAAAAATATATTTTTTATAAAATATTTTCTACATGCATTGTTTTTAACCAAGCTCTGTTTCCAAAGAGATTTTAAGTCTTCTTCAGGTGACATTTCAGTTTCCAGAAAAGGGAAATAAGCATCTCAGCTGTTTTATCTAATGTCTCTCCTAGAGTTCTTTGGTCCCCTGTTCTTCTCTTTCTTGACAGCAACACCTTAATTCACTCTTTTTGATAGTTTTCTTGGTCACTTTCTTATAATGCTTTTTTTCTAAAACAATGGTCATAGGTTTTGACTTAGTGACTTAAAAATTGCCAGTGTGTTGAAAGAAGTGCCCTTTTCAAGACTGAGGAGAACATTTTGGAAAGATTTGTTTCTCCCCATTTTAACTCACCGTTTATCGTTCTTGTACAACATGCCATTTTTGGTTTAGAGCTGCTTGTGATTAATTTTCCAATGTTAACTCTAAAGCATGTAAAATAAAGTCAACAGACTCTCCATATAAACGCCCAGAAGCTGTGATTCCTTACAGCCCTGCTTGCGTTAGGTTGGGAGGAGATGGGAGGGCCCAGCTCAGGAAGGATGGAGCGAGGAGCTGATGCTTTACTGTGGAGGTGGTGATAGGGCCCCGATTCTCCCCCATGCTGAGCCCCTGCACTAGCCCAGACTACAACAGAAATGGCACATGGCCTGGGCCCAAGGCCTAATTCCCTGTTGGTAATTCACTCTCTGCCTCCCATAAAAAAATTTAAGCAGTTACTGAAGGCACCTAAAAGATATGTTAAGTCCCAAATTATACTTTATTCTCCCTTTTTCCAATGGCAGTTTTGCTCTGTTTTCCAGAATTGATTGGATATTGTTACATATATCATTTTTATACAAACTTCTGATTTTAGAACGAAAACACATTTAGATAGGAAGTACACGTGATGACCCTTTTCTTTCATGAATTATGCCCAGAGAAGATTAGCTGTCAGTACCTCAAGTCTAGAATGAGGGGACCACTGTGTAATGGCAAGCGGTCTACCCTACTTGCCGGCCGTATTGTTAGGAAGTAAAGTTTCGTGTTGGCTAACCTTACGCACCCACATCTTCAGGTGACACAAACAGCTATGATAACTGAATACCCATTCTAAATTTAGGGAAAGCTGGACCTTAAAAATTGTCCCCTAGCTTTTTGTCTTCCCCATTTTAGGCAGTTTCTTTTGCTTGTGTTTAAACAGACTCTCCTCATTTACCTTCTTTTCACCTTACTTCTAACTCGCATTCATTTACTTAACTAAAATATCTTGTCGGGCTTCCCTGGTGGCACAGTGGTTGAGAATCTGCCTGCTAATGCAGGGGACACAGGTTCGAGCCCTGGTCTGGGAGGATCCCACATGCCGCGGAGCAACTAGGCCTGTGAGCCACAACTACTGAGCCTGCGCGTCTGGAGCCTGTGCTCCTCAACAAGAGAGGCCACGACAGTGAGAGGCCCGTGCACTGCGATGAAGAGTGGCCCCCGCTTGCTGCAACTGGAGAAAGCCCTCGCACAGAAACAAACACCCAACACAGCCAAAAATAAATAAATAAATAAAATATCTTGTCTTTCCCCTACGTTCTGAGCCACAAAATTGACAGTCTCAGGAAAAAAGATAAGAATGATAACAGTGACACAAGGATTAGGGAATAAGAAAATGCTAGCCTTTACGGTTAAAATCAGTAATAACAAAGAACCAAAAACAAGGACTGTAAGAGTGTCCAGATGTCCCTTTCAGAATTGCCCCAAAAGTCTCAATATACCTCCTTTTCCTTCAGTTATCTGTCTTTACTAGTCTTTAAGATTTTCCAAGTTAGTTTCTTTCCTGTCCTATTTAGTTGAGTTATAGTAACGTTATGACTTTTTTGTCATAAATATGCAGTATAATGTCTACCTGAGGATTTAAAGGATTTTTTGTGAACTATCACAGTCACACTGAAAGCTAATTTTTAAAACACCATCTACTGGTCATTGTTAAATTGATGCTTTTTTTTTTTAATCTTCTTTCTTTTTATGGAGAATGTAGACAGAAACTTGTATGTTTTTATTTTGCTGTGGTATGCATTAAATCAACTTTTAAAACTTAAACCATCAATATTTCTTCTTAGGTTTCAATGACAAGTCAGTTGTTTCTTTAAGCATCACCAGCTATTGCTGATAATTCCTATTATATGTTCTGTATTTAGTATGTGAAGTTTGCCTCTAAACATTAGTACCCTGCCCCTCAGTATTAGCTAAGGACTTTCTCATACATTTTTTTCCTAGGCCGTGAGTTTTATTTTTAATTTTTATTTTATATTGGAATATAGTTGATTTATAATGTTGTGTTAGTTTCAGGTGTACAGCAAAGTGAATCAGTTATACATATACATATATCTATGCTTTTTGAGATTCTTTTCCCATATAGGCCATTACAGAGTATTGAGTAGAGTTCCCTGTGCTATACAGTAGGTCCTTGTTGATTATCTATTTTATATATAGTAGTGTGTATATGTCAATCCCAACCTCCTAATTTATCCCTCCCCCCACCCACCTTTCCCCTTTGGTAACCATAAGTTTGTTTTCTAAGTCTGTGAGTCTGTTTTCTGTTTTGTAGATAAGTTCATTTGTATCACTTTTTAGAATCCACATATAAGTGATATCATATGATATTTGTCTTTGACCTACTTCACTTAGTATGATCATCTCTGGGTGCATCCATGCTGCTGCAAATGACATTATTTCATTCTTTTTTATGGCTGACTAATATTTCATTGTATATATGTACCACATCCTTATCCATTCCTCTGTTGATGGACATTTAGTTTGCTTCCATGTCTTGGCTATTGTAAATAGTGCTGCAGTGAACACAGGGGTGCATGTATCTTTTCGAATTATGGTTTTCTCTGGATATATGCCCAGGAGGGGGATTGCTGGATCATATGATAGCTCTATTTTTAGTTTTTTAAGGAACCTCTATACTGTTCTCCATAGTGGCTACACCAATTTACATTCCCACCAACAGTGTAGCAGGGTTCCCTTTTCTCCACACCTCTCCAGCATTTGTTGTTTCTAGACTTTTTGCTGAGGGCCATTCTGATGGGTCTCATGCATTTTTATTATAATTATCCTAGAACTAGAGGGTAGCCCAAAATGATAATGAAAGAAGGAGGAGTTTAGAAAAAATAAGAGGCAAGTGTCTAATCTCAAAAGTAGATATTCTTTTCCTGCAGCTCTTAGTCCAGACAGGTTTGGGCAGATTGTGTGAGGTAGTCATTTTAGGTGGATGAATAATGCAGGCAGCACAGGGTAAAGCCAGTGCAGCTGGCCCTCCTTGTGCCAGTTCATTTTCCAGGAGTCTGAGAGGAGGCAGTTCATCAGCTGTATTGTCCCCAGTGTGTCTGAGGAGGTGGAGAGCATAAAGCAGCAGCCCATCCCTGAGTCTTCATTCCCAGGCAGCTGGAGTTGCAGCATTCCTTAAAATGAATGTCCACCTGAATGAGTGTTTAAAAAACAAATCTTATTTCAAGATCAATGAGTTGCTTATCATTTCCTTAGGCACAGCTTTCTGTTAGAAGAATAGAATCCTATAAATTACCTATAATGTGATTTTTTTAGGGGAATGGAACTGGAGTTTCATGTAGATTTTTAATCAAAAATTAGAGCATGCTGATTTAACATAAGGATTAAATTACCTCGGGTTGGATTTTAAATCCAATTTTACTTAGTTTAAATCTAACTTTGCCAATGACCAGATGTGCCATTTTGGACAAGTTATTTAACTTCCCTAAAAGTCGCTTTTTATCTTGTGTTAAAGGAAGATAATAATACCACCTTCATAGTGCACGTGTGAAAATTGTATGGAAGTGTGTCTGGAACATTCCTAACATAATACCTGACAACAGCACAAATGACAAGCATTGTTATTCTTATTATTGTAATTATAGGAAGGAAGGTATTAGGTGTATTAGTTATTATTAATTATAAGGAATGGAAGTGATTTCGTATTAGTCTTCAGTCTAATTTCCTTTAAAACATTGTTATTTGTTCAATTTTCATGATTCAAATATCAAATTCATTCATCGACTGTGAATGAAAACAAAAGCGTTGTGACTGTATTCTTTCAGGATGGGTATGGTCATGTATCATCTTTCCCTGGGTCCTTCTTTCTCCAACATTGCATCAGTAATAAAGATTCTGTGATAGTATTTGCAGAGTCTTAGAGTGTGTGGTCAGCAGCAATGTGGCATAATTATCACATGGTCAAACAGAAAACAAGTTTGTTCTCCAGTATTTTCAATGGGCACATAATTCCCTAATTCTTCATATCAGTGATCCCTTCTATGAATCTACAGAGTTATACTAAGGAATTCACTCCTCTGTATAGGCATCAAGCTTGACTGTTGATAGAGAAAATAACATGTCTCTCAAATATGTTTTAAATGTTATTAAGTGCTATTATGATGAATGAAACATCTTTCATTTGAAAGTCAGACTGGTTCCTGGAGTTTTGTTCATTATCCTGTAATTGTCTAAGCCATAAATATGTAAATGATGTAAATGTACCATGATTATCACATAGGGTACATGAACTTTATTAATGTTTTATTAAGTTTTCAAGAGGTTCTTGTATTGAAAAGAATGCAAACCTTGCTTTACGTTTTAGCTTTATGATATTTACTCTTAGTTTTACAGTTTGGATTTTGGGTGCCGTTTTGTTTCCTTCTCGGTATCTGGCATAATGCTGTGTCCTAATCTTATACACAGTTAACAAATGGATGCCCAAATAACATTTAAATGACCATGGATTTACATTGCACTGCCCTATTGCCTCAGCTAAGTCCCAGCCTTTGCTTGAGGGTAGTAGAGGGACAGAAAACCATTCACCGGATAACTTTATTTAAAACACGAGAAGGCTGGAAAGTAGCCATTTGTAATCTATTTCATTAACAACGATGTGTCACCTTCTCTTTTTTAGATGGGAATGTGGTGGAGCCTGACATGTCTGCGGGGTTTTGCCCAGATCACAAGGCAGCCATGGTTTTGTTCCTTGACAGGGTCTATGGAATTGAGGTTCAAGATTTCCTCCTCCATCTTCTCGAGGTTGGCTTTCTGCCAGATCTGCGGGCTGCTGCTTCTTTAGATACGGTAATGATCTGAACAAATGACTTCTGCAACTTTTAACTCTTCAACCTCTGCCATATGATATTCTTTCATAGATATATTCATTCATTCATTGTCACCAAATGGCTATTGAGTGCCTATTATATTTTTAGGCAAGCATACGGTAAACAGAAAGCAAAATAGACTATGTCCTCAAGGAACTCACTGAATAGTGGAGAAAATGGACAACCTGAAAAGTAAGATAAGAATTCTGATCAGGTGCAATGGAAGACAATAGAAAGTTGATATAACCCTAATTTGGGAGGTCACAGTGGCTCCTGTTCACTTCGAAGTCAACATAAATAATTATGCATCTCAACAAAAGCAGTTAAAGTATTGAGCAGGTTTAGTGGACATTGTTGAGTCATGCCAATCACAGTATCCTCCCGGTGCCTTCATTTATTAACATACATATAGCCTCAAATCTGTCCTGTGAATCCAGTGGCCAGTATTGAGAATCTGCCATTATCAGTGTAAGTGTTCTACTATTTGAAACATTGTAAAATAAGCTGAAACTCTAAATGTTATTCTAGTAGCTATAATAATACCTCTTTTTATTCTCAATTAAATGAGTCTTTTTGATATCAGAGGAAATCAGATCTTGAGTTGTCAGTAGTGAAAGCTGTGAGAGGAGAATCACAAAAATGAAACTGAATTTTTTTGTTTTTTTGGTTGTGTTCATGTGAAATTCTGAACCTAAGTAGTATAGTTGATAACATGGTAGGACAATCAGCCTTTGGTTATTGATGCTGGTGGACATGAACAAATATAATTAATACTCATACATAGAATTCAGAAAGAATTTATGTATTTGAGATCTACTGTGAGAATAAACTCCTTTCTCTTACCTCTCCTAGTAAAGGGAAGCACTTACATTCTTTGATATCATTAGTGTCTTTATCTTTCATCTATCCTACCCTTAATATTTTATTTTATTAAATTTTTTAAAAATTTATTTAATTAATTTATTTTTGGCTGCATTGGGTCTTCGTTGCTGTGCGCGGGCTTTTTCTAGTTGTGGCTAGCAGGGGCGACTCTTCGTTGTGGTGCGCGGGCTTCTCGTTGTGGTGTCTTCTCTTGTTGCAGAGCACGGGCTACAGGCTCAAGGGCTTCACTAGTTGTGGTGCACAGGCTTAGTTGCTCTGCAGAATGTGGGATCTTCCCGGACCAGGGCTCGAACCCGTTTTCCCCTGCATTGGCAGGCGTATTCTTAACCACTGCGCCACCAGGGAAACCCCCAATATTTTATTTTAGACCATGAACCTCTGGGGCTCTTTGAAGAGATAGATATTACTTCATTAATTTTTATCTATTTATGAGCAATTGAAAATTGATTGTCTTTAGTGATAAAAAAGCATATGAACCACAGGTAAATCTGTAACAGAGGAATCTGTTTCCGTATTACGTACTTTTGTCGTTTTCTAGGTAATGAAAGTACATGTCAACTTGTGGATCCCTTTGAAAATTGTCTCCTGCCCAACACAAATGACTGTCTCCTCTCCAATTCCTTTCTAGGCTGCTTTGAGCGCTACAGACATGGCCCTGGCCCTCAATCGGTACCTTTGCACGGCCGTGTTGCCTTTGTTAACAAGATGTGCTCCTCTTTTTGCCGGCACTGAGCACCATGCTTCCCTCATTGACTCATTACTTCACACCGTGTACAGACTTTCTAAGGGCTGCTCACTTACCAAAGCTCAACGAGATTCCATAGAAGTGTGTTTACTCTCCATTTGTGGGTAAGTGGGCAGTGGAAGTCTATATCAAGTTTCTTCTTCTTTAAGAAAGGGAATTTAGTCTCTGGCCCTTGACAAATTGTTTTGAATGTTGTCAACAATTTCTGGACCATAAAATTAATTCATTTTATGTGCTGGGGTATGAGTCTTACCAGAGTGCTCTTGCTCTTGATCAAGTTCAGGAGTGTTCCTCCAAGACTCTCTCGGTATCTAGCCATTGGATACAGTGTTGGACCAATGATGCTATTCTGGATGTTGGCGTGTGAGCTGTCGCCAGCCACGTTAGTGTAATATTAATAGATTCTCCCCTTTGCACTGTGTGATGGTTTTAACTCCTCTTCCAGAAGAGAAGAGAAAACAGAGACTTATTAAAGATAAAAAATATATGTAGTATAATATTAAAGTATGACCTATTGTGACAGTGATGAAGACAGACTATTTCCTCCAGCCTGGAAAGCCGCTTCCTATAGATAGAAGTGTTTGAAAGTCTTACTCTGAAAACCAGAAGCATATCTTCTCCTTTTAAGGTTCTGACAGTCAAAGTGACAATTTCTCAGGCCTCTAGCTAGGGTAATGGTTTCTTTCTGATGGACAGGAGCTCTTGGAGGTGAAAGCTTGCAGCCTGCCCAGCACATTGGTAAAGGAAAGGTTTTCACTCATAGTGGAACGAGTGTATGGGTGTAGGAGCCAGATGGGACTGAGGGAGGTTAAAAAAAAGAAAAAAAAAAAAAGGTTAGTTCATAATCTAATTTTAGTTCCCTGACCCCAAAATTCTGTGAAATGGAATCAAAATATCTATCTCACTGACTTTTTCTAAATATTAAATGAGATGAAGCAGTCAGGATTGCCGACACAGTAAATGGACACTGTGTGTTAGTTTTCTTTCCCTTTCTCCTCTGGCAAAGTTTCGGTCTCAGTCTTTTTCTCTTCCTCTTGTTCCTACACTCCCTCCTCTTTCTGCTTCTGATCTAGTCATTGAAGACCCTTCCCACTCACTGGAGTGAGGGAAGAAGCATTTACTAAATTAGTAGCAACAGTGGGGTCTGCAGTTGTGAGTGGTAGCAAGGGAAAGAGCAGAAGAGGAACATCTCCTGTAGCAAATAAGGGTTGGTCCTCAGATCAGGGAGCTAGAGATGAGTTGGAAATGTAGCTTTTTACAAAAGTATGTAACTATTGGTTAATCTTTGGATTAGGAACACCTAAAATTAACATCATCTGAAGAGAGGTGTAGGTACAGTTTCTTGGCATGTGTAATCTAGTCTAGTGAATTATTCTACTTAGTTTAGACATTATTAAATGTTCATTATTAAAATTAGCTTTGTTCCACCAGCCAATTGAGACCTTCTATGATGCAGCACTTACTCAGAAGATTAGTATTTGATGTCCCATTATTAAATGAACATGCAAAGATGCCTCTTAAGGTAAGTACCGGAAGTGTTTGTAGTTATTTGATTACTGGGTCCTCTGGCTTTGTTTCCTGTTACAATATGTATATCTCTCAGATACATCATGTTTGATCTTTGCTGCTGGAAAATTTCTTCCAGTTATTGAAATGGGCATGTAAGTTATAGCTATGTGTACCTCAACCTAAAATAAACAAGTAATAAAAGACCAGAGAAATCCTAAGATTGGTTTACTGTAAATCAGTGGAAATAGAAATCAATGGAAAGAAAATGGGCCACAAGAAAAAGATGAACCAAGATACTCTTAGGCTGGAAAACACAGTAATAGGCCTGCCCTAAAGTATTAGCAACCTCAAGGCATAAAGAATAGGTTTGAAAAACAACATTTTCGAAGATGGCGGAAGAGTAAGACGCGGAGATCACCTTCCTCCCCACAGATATACCAGAAATACATCTACGCGTGGAACAACTCCTACGGAGCACCTACTGAACGCTGGCAGAAGACCTCAGACCTCCCAAAAGGCAAGGAACCCCCCACGTACCTGGTTAGGGCAAAAGAAAAAACTAAACAGAGACAAAAGGATAGGGACGGGTCCTGCACCAGCGGGAGAGAGCTGTGAAGGAGGAAAAGTGTCCACACACTAGGAAGCCCCTTCGCGGGTGGAGACTTCGGGAGGCGGAGTGGGGGAGCTTGGGAGCCGCGGAGGAGAGCACAGCAACAGGGGTGCGGAGGGCAAAGCGGACAGATTCCAGCGCAGAGGATCGGGCCGACCGGAACTCACCAGCCGAGAGGCTTTTCTGCTCGCCCGCCGGGGCGGGCGGGACTGGGAGCTGAGGCTCCGGCTTTTGTCGGAGCGCCGGGAGAGGACTGAGGTTGGCGGCGTGAACACAGCCTGCAGGGCGTTAGTGCACCGCGGCTAGCCGGGAGAGAGTCCGGGGAAAGGTCTGGACCTGCCGAGGAGGCAGGAGACTTTTGCGTCCCTCTTTGTTTCCTGGTGCACGAGGAGAGGGGATTGGGAACGCTGCTTGGGAGAGCTCCGGGGACGGGCGCGGGCCGCGGCTGGGGGTGCGGAGCCCAGAGACAGACATGGGACGCTAGGGCCGCTGCTGCCGCCACCAGGAGGCCTGTGTGCGAACACAGGTCACTGGCCGCGCGCCCTTCCGGGGAGCCTGTGCAGCCCGCCGCTGCCGGGATCCAGGGACAACTCGCCCGGGAGGTCGCACGGCGCGCCTCGGGCTGCAACGTCACGCCGGCCTCTGCCGCCGCAGGCCCGCCCCACACTCCGTGACCCTCCCTACCCCCCCGGCCTGAGTGAGCCAGAGCCTCCGAATCAGCGGCTCCTTTAACCCCGTCCTGTCTGAGCAAAGAACAGACGCCCTCCGGCGACCTACACGCACAGGCGGGGCCAAATCCAAAGCTGAGCCCCTGGCAGCTGTGAGAACAAAGAAGAGAAAGGGAAATCTCTCCCAGCAGCCTCAGAAGCAGCGGATTAAAGCTCCACAATCAACTTGATATACCCTGCATCTGTGGAATACCTGAATAGTCAACGAATCATCCCAAATTAAGGAGCCCTGTGGATGAAAGGCTCTTGGTGCTGCAGCCAGGAGTCAGTGCTGTGCCTCTGAGGTGGGAGAGCCAACTTCAGGACACTGGTCCACAAGAGGCCTCCCAGCTGCACATAATATCAAACAGCAAAAATCTCCGAGAGATCTCCATCTCAACGCCAGCACCCAGCTTCACTCAACGACCAGCAAGCTACAGTGCTGGACATCCTATGCCAAACAACTAGCAAGACAGGAACACAACCCCACCCATTAGCAGAGAGGCTGCCCAAAATCATAATAAGTCTACAGACACCCCAAAACACACCACCAGACGTGGACCTGCCCACCAGAAAGACAAGATCCAGCCTCATCCACCAGAACACAGGCACTAGTACCCTCCACCAGGAAGCCGACACAACCCACTGAACCAACCTTAGCCACTGGGGACAGACACAAAAAACAACAGGAACTACGAACCTTCAGCCTGCAAAAAAGGAGACCACAAACACAGTAAGATAAGCAAAATGAAAAGACAGAAAAACACACAGCAGATGAAGGAGCAAGATAAAAACCCACCAGACCTAACAAATGAAGAGGAAATAGGCAGTCTACCTGAAAAAGAATTCAGAATAATGATAGTAAGGTTGATCCGAAATCTTGGAGATAGAATGGACAATAGAATGGACAAAATGCAAGAATCAGTTAACAAGGACCTAGAAGAACTAAAGATGAAACAGGCAACGATGAACAACACAATAAATGAAATTAAAAGTACTCTAGATGGGATCAATAGCAGAATAACTGAGGCAGAAGAACGGATAAGTGACCTGGAAGATAAAATAGTGGAAATAACTACTGCAGAGCAGAATAAAGAAAAAAGAATGAAAAGAACTGAGGACAGTCTCAGAGACCTCTGGGACAACATTAAACGCACCAACATTCGAATTATAGGGGTTCCAGAAGAAGAAGAGAAAAAGAAAGGGACTGAGAAAATATTTGAAGAGATTATAGTTGAAAACTTCCCTAATATGGGAAAGGAAATAGTTAATCAAGTCCAGGAAGCACAGAGAGTCCCATACAGGAAAAATCCAAGGAGAAATACGCCAAGACACATATTAATCAAACTGTCAAAAATTAAATACAAAGACAACATATTAAAAGCAGCAAGGGAAAAACAACAAATAACACACAAGGGAATCCCCATAAGGTTAACAGCTGATCTTTCAGCAGAAACTCTGCAAGCCAGAAGGGAGTGGCAGGACATATTGAAAGTGTTGAAGGAGAAAAACCTGCAACCAAGATTACTCTACCCAGCAAGGATCTCATTCAGATTTGATGGAGAAATTAAAACCTTTACAGACAAGCAAAAGCTGAGAGAGTTCAGCACCACCAAACCAGCTCTACAACAACTGCTAAAGGAACTTCTCTAGGCAAGAAACACAAAAGAAGGAAAAGACCTACAATAACAAACCCCAAACAATTAAGAAAATGGGAATGGGAACACACATATCGATAATTACCTTAAATGTAAATGGACTAAATGCTCCCACCAAAAGACACAGATTGGCTGAATGGATACAAAAACAAGACCCATATATTTGCTGTCTACAAGAGACCCACTTCAGACCTAGAGACACATACAGACTGAAAGTAAGGGGATGGAAAAAGGTATTTCATGCAAATGGAAACCAAAAGAAAGCTGGAGCAGCAATTCTCATATAAGTTATATATATATATATGTAGTTTGCTTGAGTGCAGTGTTTTTTGTTTTCTGTACTGAATTCATTAGCATGGGTCGGTATAAAATTTAGCATAGGTCAATATGTAATTTGTAAACTAATAAGGTCTTAAAAGTGAGGAATTCTTTTAAATTTAATTATTTATTGTAAAGAGCAGAATAGCATACATAAACAGGTGCCTAAGGAAAACTTGTATTCTAATATGGAACTCTCATGAACACCTTTTTTTTTTTCTTCTAACGGTATGATAGTAGGCCATTTGATTATTTTTATGGCTTTAACTTTACAACAATGAAATATTCGTAAATTTTAAAAAGTATTTTTCTTTATTTGATGCGGGTGGGATACTGGAGAAATGAAAGGTCAAACATCTATTGAGGAATCCATACTTGTCTATATATTGTGTACTTTTATTTCAAGAACTGATTTAAAATTCCTAAAAGGATGCTATAATAAGTTATTATGCCATTTTACAGACTGAATTAAGTGAATTTCAGGGAGGTATGAAACTTGCCTAAGGCTATCCAGCTACCAAGCGGTAGAAGTGAGAATTAAATCCAGGTATACCTATAAAAAAAAATTAAAAAAAAAAAAAAAAAAAAAAGAAGGCGAAGGCAGCACCAGGGTATGGGGTTGTTAGTTTTATAGGGGTGAGTAATTTCATACGCTGATGAGTGGGAGGAGTATTCCAGCTATTTTGGGGAAGGGGTGGGGATTTCTAGGAATTGAGCCACCGCCCACTTTTTGACCTTTATGGTCATCCTTGGAACTGTCGTGGCACCTGTGGGTGTGTCGCTTAGCTTGCTGATGTGTTACAATGAGTGTATACTGAGGCTCAAGGTCTAGTGGAAGTAGACTCGTCCGCCATCTTGGACCTATTTTGTTCTAATCAGTTTATGTTGTGTCCTCGGGCTATGTAATTCTTTTAAAGGTTGTGCCCTGCCCCCTTTCCTCCTGTTTCATATTGAATATATAATATTTACCAGAGTATGTTTTAATAATTAATACATGATATATTGTATAATTAATTTATATATCATATATATAATGATATCTATAGGTATTTGTTCTAATAAGTCATTAAAAATAAATGAATATTCAAAAAAAAAAAAAAAAGAAAAACAACATTTTCTAAGTTGGTAATCAAATGACAGTTTCCAAATATCATTTCATAAGGATCAAATATGATCTTTATGTATACGCAGTTATATTTTGTCACAGAGTAAAGTCCCTGACATTTTTGCTTCCCAGCTTTACTATTCTGTTCGTGAATGATCAAGTCTCATTCTGTCTTACTGACTTGGGAATATTTTCCTGTCATGTAATATACCAATCCTGGCTCACGATTTTAAGGTATTAGGTGTGTACCAATGTGTCATCTAGTGGCATGGTCTGTGCATGGAGGTCATTGTCCTGTAGTGGACTTTTTATAGGTGACCACTCTGCTCTGCCACCTGGTAAGCATCATTTCTTCCTCATGGCCACCCAGTAATTGTGCCATGAAAAGAGGTTTAAGATAAAAATAAGCTGCTATTTTTTTTCAGCTGCTCTTACACTAAGCACACCTAGATACTTAACATAAACAATCTTTCTCTACAAAAAGTGATTTTGGTTTAATAAATCTAGAGAAATTGATGAATTATGTAAAGTAAGTTATATCCTTGCTGAAAATCCTGTTTTTCTTACAGTTTTTATCATTTGCTTGTCATGCAAAATTTTCTTAATACAAATGAGCTGGAAAATACCTGAAAAAAGATACAGTACCACTTTATGTGGTAAAACTCTTTTGCATTATAGATATTTGCCTGTTACTCTAAGCAAATTAGATCTCAATATTTCATCATTTGAGATTCCTAAATTGTGTGTGTGTGTGTGTGTGTGTGTGTGTGTGTGATTCGTAAGTGTGAGGGAGACCAAACGAGAAGAAATATTTATACAGTAAGAGACCTAGTTAGCTTTAATAAGAGTAACACTCAATTTATTTTCCTCCTTAGCTATAGGAAAGAGGGTCCAAAAATTTACAGTTTATTCAAAAAATAATTTTATTTTAATTATTATTAATAATAATTTTATTAATTTGGCAAATAGTTGTGAATATTTTTCAGTTTATATACCCAGAATAAATGATCCAAAGAGCTACCGAATAATTGAAAAATTCCATCCATGTCTTTGAACTTCTAGTTTAGTCCCACAAAATATTTGTAGGTTAAAAACTTAAGGAGCAACATAGACCCTCAGTAAGAAAATAAATTACATCCAAAACCACCAAAGAGCTACAGATAAAGAAATTATGGAAGTAGGGCAGTTTAGGGAGTTTGTTTAGAGATGTCTGTTCTGAAGCAAATCATAAAGTGTAATGATTCAGGGTAGGTAGAGAAGAAGCACAAATACTCAGAGGTATTGTCCCTTGAGAATGCACATTATAGGTGCTGTATCCTCTGGGTCAGTGTGACATCAATCCCTCTGTTACATGCATGGATTCCACGGGATAACAAGTCATAAAATTGTAAGTAAATGGTAGCAACTAAAGTAGAACTCAGGGGTACACAGATAACCAAACAACCTCCTAAAGAATTCCGTTCAAGATAATTTGTGAAATTGGTCATTTGGTCTTCATCTTGTGCTCAGCATTCAATTTAAGGAGACATCCTATATAAGATCTTAGTATTCTCCAAAAGAATTCATATGGGGTTGAGCAGTTCCATATCAGTTGGCCTTATCACGTGGCATTGGCATTAGAATGCCATGTGGGAGGAAATGGAAAATCTATACCATGTGTCTTTAGCTCAGTGCTCTTAGAATTGTTTTCCCACCTAGCTGCTGACAAATCATTATGAAAGATGCTGGAAATACTACTGCCTGCCTGGAGGGTGGGGAAACTTCGGAGCTGCCTCAGAAGAAGAACTTCATTTATCAAGAAAGTTGTTCTGGGGCATTTTTGATGCCCTGTCTCAAAAGGTAATTGTGGTTTTCTTTGATAAAACAACTGAAAAGCCATAGGATCTTGGTAAGATAGTATTCCTAGTGGAATAGTGGAATGCTGTCTTTGCTCATCGAGACTTGACATAGTTTTATTTTTTCTCTTCATTTATAACAAATGTTGAGAATGCAATTTATATTAACTTTTCATAGTCATGATGGTAACATGTTCCTTGTGATCGTAACATTTTCTGACTTTAAAATGGCTAAGCATTTTAGGAAATTATGCACATGGGTTGATCAGTTTCTGGTGCGTTTGGACTTCCTTGGACTCAAACCCTCCCTAGTCAGTCACCTCCCCAATCTTAGAAAGCCTGAAGAAATCCTGTCAAATATAAAAATATAAAATATTAAATCTCATAAAATTATAATATTCCAGTGGCCTTACTGACTTTTCCCACTTTGCTGCTATGGAGATTTAAGTACTCAGTGCTTTATGTATGTGACATTCCCTTATAGTTGCCATATTTATAATGAATAGTTCATATACTTTCAGAAGACTGGAGTGTATTATTTCAGAGAAAATCAGAACAACATGCTTCGTATGCTTATGCTTAAATTATTCATCAAAATCAGGTTGAATTCCCAAAGAGGCGTTATCAGATGACTGGAATAGTATAACCAAGAGTTTACTGCATAATAAGGGAAGTTTATCTGTGATTACATTTGGTAGCTACAACTCAATGCTTTTTCTTGCTGAATTGCCTTGGGTAAACCCGGAGCCTTTTTGAAATAATATGTAGAAGGTATTTTGAGAAGAATTTACAGCTTTAATTTAAAATTGAACATTTAAAGTGAGATAACTTTTAAAATGGATAAACAACAATGTCCTACTGTATAGCCCAGGGAACTGTATTCAATCTCCTGGGCTAAAGCAAAATGGAAAAGAATATTTTTTAAAAAAAGAACGTCTAGATGTATATAACTTAGTCACTTTGCTGTACAGCAGAGATTAATACAACATTATAAATCAACTACACTTGAATTAAAAACTTTTTAATAATAAAGGAATTATTATTTTTGATTTTTAAAAAATCTACAAATACAAATTTAACTAATTATGTAGTTAATATACAAATACCTCTCCCCAGAAATTTTGATTATGCGTATCTCCTATAGAATTTCTTTCTCAGTTCAGAATTTTATTTTTCATACCTTTGTAATGCAATACAGACCAGTTAAAATTCCTTACTCTCTGGAATGTTATACTTTGGGTATTTTTCATGTCTAGTCTTATAATGTGGTGCAGCAATAGTCCTCATTGACTGAAATTATATTTATGTTGTAAAGACACGTTATACATGTAGAATATTTAGGTTCACTTCATTTCCCGTTATTGGAGAATAAACGTTTAGAGAAGCAAAGATTTTATTCCTTTTATGCTGCAACTGCAGTACAAAGCTTCAGTCATCTCATCTTATGGGATGTCAGGCTATAGTTTCCATTTTCTAGAGGAAGAATCCTTCGGGGAGTTGAGCCAGCCCAAGGTAATTCAGATTTTCTCTTACAGCAGCGTGTCAGCTGCAGTGATCATGTTGACAGCTTTTGCTCAATAGTAATGGAGTGTTTATTCTTTGGTCCTCCATCTCTTCCCAGAAATATGAACAAGAACTTTTCAAACTGGCACTGCCTTGCCTGAGTGCAGTTGCGGGAGCTTTGCCTCCAGACTACATGGAGTCAAATTATGTCAGTATGATGGAAAAACAGTCATCAATGGATTCTGAAGGGAACTTTAACCCACAACCTGTTGATACCTCAAAGTATGGACTCTTTCTATTGCAGCAGATTTTTATTGTAAATGATGTGTGAAGTCTGAAATTGAATAAGGTACTAAAGTGAACTTTCTCTCATCCATGCCCCCCTTGAATTGGTATCCTTTTACTAGGGGTCCCTCTACTTGATGAAATGATAGTAGTAATAATAATGGTTCTACAAATATCAGAAGTAGATAAGATGTACCTTCTAAGAGATATACTCTTAATATCGTCAGGATTCTCTGTAAATAACCACATGGCAATACCTATAATAATGAGAATCAAGAAAGTATATCAGTTATATTTTTTAGTGGAAATTCTACCCTCAATGTTTATTAATAATTGAAGCCAACTTCTGTGCAGAGTCTTTGATTCAGGGTGCTCCCAGCATGCAGTGCAAAGCTCTTTCTGTGAGCTACGGGGCATCACTTCATCATCACTACATCTCAGCCAGGCCTAGGGTTAGCAGCTTATGTTCAGCCTCAGAAAGCACAGCGTGAGAGTGAAGGGAATATCAAATGAGAATACTTCTGGAAAATTTAGCATGGATTGAGAATGCGGTGTGACAACCTTAACCACAGATAATATATTACTTATCATTATGAAAGCTCTTCCATGTACCTACTTGCGTAAATTGCTCTACAGATAGGATGTTTGGGTACGTCAGGTGTCTCAGCATTTTTGTTGTTGTTACTGTCTTTAAGTAGGACCATGGTTTTCCATTTGCAAGAAGGCTGCTCTCCATGCCACATTATCTTACCCATTCCGTGGTGACTCAGCAAGATCAGTATTAGCAAGGTAGTCACTTGGTAGTTACCATCCACAGCATCTGAATTTGCTTGGGAGTTCAACTTTCAGGTCTCTGGGTGGCCCCTCAGCTGGTTTAGCTTCCATAACCAGATCCCAGTTTCAAGCCAGGTGGTATGCCATTAGTTTGATAATGCCTTAAATTTGCATGTTTGGTATTTGATAACAGTCCTGTGAGAAAAGACTCTACCCCCCCAGTATTTGGCTTATGTGATTGGTCCTTTGTATCTCTTCTAAAGTAAGTAAACCAAAATACCACATGTTCACATTCCTACTTGGGTAAGTTTGTGGTTTGTTAACATACAATGTAATCTAGGATTTTAAAATAACATTAGAACAATGTTATGGCTTTGATTAATTAAATCCAATTAATGAATAAGTGTTGGGCATGTATATTAATTTACCTCGGCTAGCCCCTTTGGGGACCTCTTAACAGACTAGGTTTGCAGAGTGATATCAATAATTTCTACATCTTTGTGATTTTTTAACATACTGTTTTTTAAGTATGTGAATATCATAAAGTTCAATTACTAACTGATAACATTGCTAGAAAGGAACAGTAAACCATCTCATTATACTAGGTTTTACTTATAATTCTATTCTCAAAGTTAATTGCATTAGTAAGTTATTTTTTCCATTCATAGGTATATTTGATAGTCCCAAGTCTTACATTTACCATCAGACTTGGTTTTCAATTGCACGGACTCCATGTCTGTTCGAGGGATTAAATATTTATTTAAGCATGAAAGACATCAAGAAGAAATGTTATCAAAACCATAAAGCATGAATTGGTTAATTACTTTTCCCTATAGTTCATATTAGTAACATCTAGAATTTATATATAGACCATTAACATTTAAAATTATTAACATATCACTAGTTGTATGCAATTAACTTAAAATTAATTTTAGTACATTTGAAATGGAACAGGTCAGATTTCAGCAGTCTTTTACCCATTTATAGTTGTTGCCTAAGAGACTTAAGTCAAAAGGAGGAATAACTTCAAAGAACGTATGTGGGAGAAAAGTATGTCTTTAAGCTTGTTGAATCTAACTATATCTTCATTCAGGTTTAAAGAAAAAATTGGTGTTATCTGTTGTCCTCTTCTTTGAATACATTTTAATTATTTTTATTTATACTCTGTATAATTTTTATTGTATATAACTTACATTAAGACATAAAGTGTGACTCATTATAAGATGAGTGGGTAGAACCTTATCTGCTTGACTTTTCTTATATTGTTCCTACCATATGGAAAAGTAGTACCTTGTTAAACCAATTTTTTAACAGTTATGCATCGAATGGGGTATAAGCAGTCATAAGCTGTGAGTAAATTATTAATATGATTCCCTGTAAGTGCTGAAAATCAAACCTTTTTTCTTTATTTTTCTCATAGTATTACAATTCCTGAGAAGTTGGAATACTTCATTAACAAATATGCAGAACATTCCCATGACAAGTGGTCAATGGACAAGGTAAAAGTCAGAATATCACATTCTAATTCAGTACTGAACGTACCTAATGAATGATCATGGCTCAGATATTTCTGACCATGACAATTTTCTACTTTCAAGTGAGAGCTTTAGATTAGGAAAGAACATTTAATTATGATTTGCTGGCATAATATTTAGTCTAATAAAATACTTAGTTCTGCCACTGATGTACATATAATGCACATAAGAATATTTGTGTTCATAAAAAGCACAGTGTTAAAAATTCAAAAAATCTATTGATTAAATCAAATACAGTTTCTAAACATACATTTTTGTGAGAGTAAAAAGTAGTAATAAGATGCAAAATATTATATGTAGGATGGATAAACAACAAAGTCCTATTGTATAGCACAGGGAACTATATTCAATATCCTGTGATAAACCATAATGGAAAAGAATGTGAAAAAGAATATATATATATATATATATATATATATATATATATATATGTATAACTGAATCACTCTGCTGTACAGCAGAAATGAACACAACTGTACTTCAAAAAAATTTTTTTTTAAACTATCATTAGGATCTTCAGTAAGAAATAGTGGCTCTAGGTCCAGACATCTTTTAAGGGAACTTTAGCTTTATGTATAATTTTATATTAGATAAAATCTTGAAAATGATTCATCAGAATTTAGTGATTATTTACACCTCCTACTCTTCTGTTGTATTTCTTATCTCTAAGTAGATCTGCAGTTCACTTACGAGGCAAGATGGCATGTTTTATTTGCATTGTCGAGAAAAGATAACTTGAATGAGATAACTAAAGCAGTTGCAATCCGTGATATAAGTCCTACATATATATTATGAGATTCTTCTGGAGGAAAAATGTGGTCACATTTAAGTTAAGCCTACTTAAACTTAGAGAAGGTGGTTAAAATAGGGTTGTCAGAGAAATTAAGTTGAGATGAAGCAGGAATCTAAAATAAGCATGTACTGATTTGGCGCAGTGAAAATCAAAGAGCGAAGGTTCCAAGGGTTGCTTTGTTATGTGGCAACTCAGTATCACCCTATTAAACTTTTTTTCTTTTTTTAAAATTTATTTATTTTTTTTATTTATTTTTGGCTGTGTTGGGTCTTCCTTGCTGCATGCGGGCTTCTCATTGCGGTGGCTTCTCTTGTTGCGGAGCACAGGTTCTAGGCGCACAGGCTTCAGTAGTTGTGGCTCGCGGGCTCTAGAGCGCAGGTTCAGTGGTTGTGGCGCACGGGCTTTGTTGCTCTGTAGCATATGGGATCTTCCCGGACCAGGGCTCGAACCCGTGTCTCCTGCATTGGCAGGCGGGTTCTTCACCACTGCGCCACCAGGAAAGCCCCACCCTATTAAACTTGATATTAGGTTTCAGTCTTTGCCTTGGCCAACCGGTCCCTCCTTCCAAGAAACCCCCTTTTTGTTTTGTTAAGCGTATGGCTCTTTCTTTGTTCAGTAACTTAATCGATTTACTAGGTAAGTCAGTAAGAGTGAAGTATCTGTCCTCTATAAAGACTGAGCTGGTGGGGTGGTGATGGAGAGGAGATTTACAGGAAGGCAGTCCTGAGCTATTTCAGCCTAGTTACCCAGATCCCATAGACATACATGAAATGATATAGGGAAACAGTGAATGCACCAAATTATATGGGCAAAATCACGTGGAACAAGTGTGTTGAGAGGTCATTGGACAAAGGAGTGGGCAAAACAAGTAGCATTATTCCGGGAGGCTTCCAAATAAGCCAGCTGCTCCAGTTTTCCTGTTTAAAATGAGTGTTTCCCACTTATTTGTCACACAGGTTGGGGTCCCAAGATGGGCCAAAATGAATATCATAGGGGTCGTGCAGCCTTTAGCCTCCTCCTAGGGGAGGGCTATTGACATAATCACAGACCTGTCTAAGGAAGACTGGATGCATTTAATCTCTGGATAAAAAGATTTGTTCCAAGTGGTTACTCAAAATAATATTGACTATGATGAAATTCTTTATACTGACTTATGCTGGATAAAGTTCAAACCTTAATCCTTATCTTGGTTCATTTTAGATTTACTTTATCAAGTACACACTTAAACACATGTACACCTACACTCTAAAATTAAAGCATGTAAAACAATTTTGATTTTTTTTTTAGTTGGCAAACGGATGGATTTATGGAGAAATATATTCAGACTCGTCTAAAGTTCAACCATTAATGAAGCCATATAAACTATTATCTGAAAAGGTGACGTGTTTATTTTTTAAGTTTATATGGTTTTAATTTGGGGGGGACGTTTTTCTTTGTTATGTAAATTCCTTATTAACACGTCTATTTTACATATACTATTTTTACCTTTTCTCAAAGGTCCCATTTTTTATGTATTGTTTTTTTCTCTGTAGTACCATTTTCTGTCAGTATTTAATTGGTTATTCTCTTCTCTACTTAATACTTTTCTGTTTCTTTTTTATTTTTATTCCTCTCCTGTATTTTCAAGAACTTTAGAAAATATTCTTTTCATTCTTAAGAGTTTTTTGATAAGGGATAATGAAGTAATATATTGTAATATGCTTATTATTTATGTTTTCATATATTTTACTTCTTTGAGGGGAAAGCAGTATCTTGAAAAGTGAAGTGAAAAGGATTTTCTAGGTTGGTGCTTACAGAGGAAGTTACTTCTCTGCTTCAAGAGAAGCAGATAAACGGCTTCAAGCACATGGCATATAATCTGGGACTTCTTCCTAACTGTGTTTCTCCTTTCTAGTTTCTGTCTGAAGTATCAGAATCTGGGAAACTAAAGGAAATTAGCCTCATGCTGTATAATAAGATAGGATCCCTCTTAGCAGCATTGGTCAAACGAGGTCTCAGCTCGCACTCTGCTCTTCAGATTTTTTACTCTCCTTTTTTATTTTTAAATAAACAATGCTAATCAAAAAATTTTAGGTGAAGACAGAGTATTTCAGAACAAAGCATTAAATATTTAAAATTTTTGTTTAGGTTCATAATACCCCACCCTTTTCTGATTTTTTTCTAGGAAAAAGAAATTTATCGCTGGCCAATCAAAGAATCTTTAAAAACTATGCTGGCCTGGGGGTGGAGAATTGAAAGGACACGGGAGGGAGACAGCATGGCCCTTTATAACCGGACTCGTCGTATTTCCCAGACAAGCCAGGTAAGAATCACAGTGATGAATCCACAGTTTATGTTATTTTAAAATAATTTGAATATTTCATTTAATTACTGTGTTTTCCAAAACAACTAACTTGAAAATTCTGAAGACTAACATAAAGTTCAGAAGGGGGAAAACTCTGTTCCTTTTAATTTAAGTGAGTTTAGGTCTTGGTTAAAGTACTGGAGTTTATGTACCAGGTTGTGCTTCTGACAGTATATAAAGGAGTACTCGATGATAAAGTCTTAAAGTTATGCTAATGAAGGATGTAAAATATGTTCCTTTATCCACGAAAAGGTTGTCTACAGAGCTTTTGTCTCCTTACCAGTAAGAACTGAAGGTTGGTTCTTAGGAGCTAGAGAGGTGGTCAGATAGTAGTGATCCAGATCTAAAACCCCACGTATGCTCCATACAAGTGGGCTTGAGCACCTGTCCACGTGCGAAGGGAAGATATGAACCAGACAGGCAGCGCAGGAATCGAAGAGCACGCCGCTAGTGGATCAGGTCAAGGGTCAACTTAACAAGGCTTGGCTCTGGGGCTTCTGTGTTCAAGATGGCAGAATAAGGACAGCCTTGACCTTGAGAACCTAGGGTTCAAGGAGGGGACCAGATACCACCTGGCCCTTTCATTTCTCCTGGGAGCTAAACCTGTCGTCATCCTTTTCCAGACTGCTTGGGCCACTGCCTTTGGTTTAACCGAACTATTGTGTTTATTATTGCCATTTATGCAGATGACATTTTGGAAAAAAAGAAAATGAAGGTACTCAAAGCGTGTGCTTCCCATGCTTCCTACTTGACATATAGTACTGTTAAATAGATTAAGTTCTGATTTGGGCGTGTTTTACATCATATTCTCTTAAGTACCCTGGAGATAGAAGCTGTAAAAGCATATTGTACAGTGTTACCATGCATGTGCACAGTTCTAACTAAATCACATTTTGTTTTAATCTGTTTGAACAAATATTGAGCACAAACTGAGGACTAGGTGATAGGAATACAAAGATAATAAGATCCAATTCTGCTCCTAAAGACTCACAATTTGGTGTTAGAGACAGTCTTGTTAAACCTACCACAACAATAAGATTTAGGCTAGTGGTATGTACAAAATGCTCAGAGTGCAGAGAATGGAATGATGTCTTTTTTTTTTTTTTCCCTGTAAGTTGTATAGGAGATAAGGAAATTATTACATAATGGAAGTGACTTTAAGCTCTGCCAGGAAAAATAAAATAGATTCTCCCACTGCCCTTCATAGCAAAAATTATGTGCTCTAATCTAAAATTGTATATGTTGAATGAGGACATGCCCTTTGAAACAATAACGGTGCCGATTCTGTGGGCCAGCAATAAAGGGTAGAAATGGTAGGAGGCAGACAAGAAAAAAAGACCTGTCTATTAGCCAGAAAACCTGGGCCTATATAACATGCTGGAGCACAGCCCAGAGAGGGCAAGGGAAGGGCTGCAACAGAAAGGGGTACTCCGTTCTCTTGTTGCTGTCTTTGCCATGCCTTTTCCTGCCACTGCTGTCAGAGCAAGTAGGGAAGACTGCTGAGTATGCCTCTGCCTGTCTTATCCATAGAATTTTTCAAAAATACCAGAAAAGGGAGAGAAGCAAAGGTTCATCCCACAGTTTTAGCCACGCTCACCAGAAGACTAAAATAACTTATAGATTTCATACTTTTGCGAGCATCTCTGAAAAAAAAAAAACCAGTAACCGATGATGAAACATAACAAACTCCAAAATGGTACTGGATCATGTCAGATATAAAATGTTAACGTGAAATTTAAGAAACTGTTTCTAAAACATCGGAAGTGATTACAGACTCTGTAAATTATAATTCACAAGCTATAACCAATCCATCTTCAGAAAAGGATTACCTTGTTTTAACCCCAGGAAAATCATAATTATGTTTTTCTGAATTTCAATAAACTTTTCTCAAGATGGCTAAAAAATAATTGTGTAGGTTGTGTATATTTCTGCTCTTCCTTACACCCTGCTTAGCTCCTAGTGCAGTTTTCAGTTCCCATTAAGCCCTCAATAGAACTATTAATTGATACCCATATAATCATCTCTTAAGTCTTAATGATTTTCAGAGTGACATGTGTGACATATGACATATATTGTTAAATCTCCTACGTCATTTCAAAATATTAGGAGGTGCGTATGCCAGATGTACAGATTAAGAGGGACAGCTCTGGAGGTAGACCACTGGGGCTTCAATCCTGGGACCACCACTTTCTAGATATAAACTGCTGGGCACGTTACTCAATCTGTTTACCTCAGTAAATGGTAACTCTTATTATTACCATTATTATTTATATATTTTTAATGCCAGAGAGCATTTCTTCAAAGGTAAATAAAAGAGGGTGTTTGAGTTTGTAGTACTTTGACCTTTCAGTAGTTTAAAAGAAAAGAAAGCATATTTCTATATTTCTATCAGCATCAGAAACAGAGAGCAACAAATGCCACAAATATATTTTTAATCCTTGCCATTATTTTCACACAAACATTCTTTAAGCATGATCCAACATTATTTGAAATGTTAAAATAGCTTGCCATTTCTTAATTACTAACCTAACAGTATTATCATCTTTTTCAGTTATCGTCTTGCCAAACTTCTTAATGTCTCTTCTTCTCTCCATTACTGATTCCCCATGTGACTATAAAGATGTTTTCTATTATGTAATAGATACACTCTTGAATAAATTAAGGAACACTTTTGGTGGCATCACTTTATAGTAAGGACTGCAGTTGGGTGAATTGAGATCGCTTGTTGACATGACTCTGGAGCTGATATTCTTAGCTTCCTTCCACTGGGGCTCAGCACTCCATCTGCGAGGCAAAAGTGGCCTGTGTTTAACTCAGCCGGATCTGGCCCAGCCTGTCTGGGTTGAAATCCTGGCCTCACCATGGAATCGATAGCTTTTTTGTGAGCTCGGGCAAACTGCTTAACCTCTCTGTGCTGCAGTTTTCTCCTTTTTAAAATGAAACAGAAGAGAGCATCTAATTTAAAAGATTATTGTGAGAATTACATGTTGTGATGCTTACAAATCACTTAAAGGAGTGACAGGCATATATTTCAATGTTAGACCTAATTATGATCATTATTATTTTTACGTGGATCAATAACATTGTTAATGTCTTTTGTTTACCATGAACACTACATGAATCATGATTTCAGGAAATTTGCCACTCAATTAGGGTTTTGTAATGTGCATATTAAGATAATATATGGACAATGACAAAGCCAATAACTTGATAGGATATAGAATAGAGTATATACTTCTATGTAGAATCTGATATATGACACAAATAAACTTATCTACGAAACAGAAACAGATGCACAGACATAGAGAACAGACTTGTTGCCGTCGGGGAGGGATTGATTGGGAGTTTGGGATTAGCAGATGCAAACTGTTACATATAGGATGGATTGGTGACAGGGTCCTACTGTAGAGCTCAGGGAACCATATTCAATATCCTGTGATAAACCATAATGGAAAAGAGTATGAAAAATAATATATATATATATATTAGTATATAACTGAATCACTTTGCTGTACAGCAGAAATTAACACAACATTGTAAATCAACTGTACTTCAATAAAATAAAAAAAAAGAATAGAGTGTATAGATGCTGATATAATTATCAGTGAGGAGATACTGAGTAGAGCAGTAAATTGGTGGATTTTGACTTCTTGGTCGTCACTCAATTCAGCAGAAAAGGAGGACATTTCTGACAATTTCAGTCCTATTCCACAGGTTCTCAGTAATTCCTTATTTACCTCCCAATTTTAATTTCTTACATCTGGTTTTTATTACACATGTAGGGTATAAATTATTTAAACAAATTTAAAAAATAAGCTTATAACCTGAGAAGGAGAGGAAGATGGGAATGAAATTTGGCAAGTGTTACCTATCTCGAACTAAAACACAGGCTAGGGTAGAGGGACGATTCGTTCATTCTTTTAACAGTTATTTACTGAGCACCGGCTATGTTCCATGTACTAGCCTAAGCTTTTCAAATAGGTCTATGAACAAAATAGACAAAAACCTCTGCTCTCATGGAGCTTACACGTTAACGGAGAAAGTAAATAACAGATGTAAGTAAACTACATACTGCATCAAAATGTGATAAATATTATGGAAAGAGAAGACGTAGCATGGAAAGGCAGATTCCGAGTGCAGAGCAGGGGAGTTGGTTAGCCTTTGGGGATGAGTTGCAGTATGATATAGGGTTATCAGAGCAGATTGCATGGAGAAGATAAATTGAAATGAAGGGAGGGAGTTGGACCTGTTTGGGGGAAGGCTGTTGCAAGTCGTGCACATGCTCTGAGATGAGAGTGTGGCCTGGCGTGTGTGAGGGAAAGCGAGGAATCCAGTGAGATTGGAGCTCATGAGTACCAAGGAGATGGGAAGAGAGGTCTCAGGGGCCAAATCAGGCCAGAACATTGGGGGCCGTCTTAAGAAAGTTGACAAGTGCTTTGGAGTCAGACAGAATTACTTTAAAAACTTGATTCTGCTGTTTACGATTTACATGATATAATGACTTAAAAGTCACAAAATTCTGTCTCTTCTACTACAGAACATCTCTGGGATACATCCGCTTCCCTCCATGTCCACTGTCTTTGCTCTAATTCAGATATTTAATGTTTTGTTTTGTTTCATGCAACGCATTCCATATCCTCCTATGGAGTTTGTCTTTCTGCCTTCAATCTCCCCCTAATCAGAGGGGGTTGCCATGGGTCTGTACTGGCCTACCAGGTGGGTAGCGTATGTGAGGTGAGGTTAGTGCTGGGGGGGTGGGTGGCAAGGAGAGAATATGCTTTTGATTTTCGATGTCCTGTTAGGCAGAATTCTGGCTCCAAAGATGATCGCCAATCACTGTTGTCTGTAGAAAGGTTGATTTCCTGGGGCTTTGCCAAGGCGATTACGTTTGCCCATGTGATCAAGGTTAATGATCTTGAGATGGGGGAGAGTCTACTGAATTACTGGTGGGTCCAGCGTAATCACAAGGATCCTTAAAAGTGGATACCCTTTCCTGGCTTTGGACAGAGGAGACGTGACTACGGAAGGAAGGTCAGAGAGATGTAGTATAGCTGACTTGAAGATGGAGGAACGGGCCATGAGTCAAAAATGCGGGTGGCCTTTAGAAGCTGGGAAAGACAGGGAAAAGGTGCTTTGATAAAACCTGTAGAAAGGAACACAGCCCTGTGGGCACCTTGAATTTAGCTAAATGAGACCTGTTTCCGATTTCTCATAACTTTGTGATGTTTCAAGGCACTACATTTCTGGCAGTCGCTTATCATGGCAGCAGTAGAAAATGAATACACGTATAGAATCCCAAATGGAGATGGTAATGAATAGTTGAAAATGTAAGTCTAGAGCAGAGGAGCGATGCTAGGCTGGATCAACTCATTTTTGGTTTAATAAAACATGGTTGATAAATGAAATATTTAAAGTAGATGTGGATAGGGACACCTAAAGAAAGCATTTAGAATAAAGAAAGAAACAATTGAAGAGGGAACCCGGAAAGCCACAAATATTTCGAGGTCATTTATGGAAAAGGAGCCAGAGAAGGAGGCAAAGAGATCGGAGAGGGAAGTGGAGAGCCAGGTGGGTGGTTTCGTGAAACGAGGGGGCTGGTTGAGTGGTGGTTAGTCATGTCCAGCGTAGAAGGACCAGTTTGATGGTAGCTGCAAAGAGGACTTTGAATTTGGCAACTTGGAAACTGATTACATTAGAGAGGGCAGGGGTAGTATTGTGCTGGGGAAAGAAATATACTGCGATATGTTGAAGGAAAGAGGTGACAGTGAGAGAGAAGTGGGCCTGGAGTCAGAGGGCCTGAGTTGGAATCCTGCCTGCTCAGAATTTTAGCTCTGTGACCTTGGGCGAGTCACTTAAGTTCTCTAAGTCTCAATTTCCTTTCATGGGTATTTAAGGGAGAAAAAACTGTGATTTTTATTCCACATTCTCTTATGGATGGTACCCAGCAGAGGCTCAGTACTGACACAGAAGCCAAGATTCAGTTAAAACTGACCAGTGGGCTTCCCTGGTGGCGCAGTGGTTGAGAGTCTGCCTGCCGATGCAGGGGACACGGGTTCGTGCCCCGGTCCGGGAGGATCCCACATGCCGCGGAGCGGCTGGGCCCGTGAGCCATGGCCGCTGGGCCTGCGCGTCCGGAGCCTGTGCTCCGCAACGGGAGAGGCCACAGCAGTGAGAGGCCTGCGTACCGCAAAAAAAATTTAAAAAGTAAAATAAAAAAAAAAAAAAAAAAAAAAAAAAACTGACCAGTGAGTTGAGTGTAGCCCATGAGAACATGATTAATGGTAGCATATGATAGCCTCCCTTTGGTTCACGGGCACAGATCTGAGGTGTATTGTACCTTTTATTTAGCTTTTTGTTTATCCATGTCTGACAAGATAATATACACAGTTATGAAATATATCAAACATAATTTCAGATTTATAAGCATGAACCAGAGTTCGTTTCTGTGGAATACTATCCCATAATATGCCGTTGGGTGGAATGAGGTAAGAGCTCCTGACAGTAAGTGAAACCCTCTTGCAGTTGATGGGAAGATAGGTTTCATTCTTGTCTTTTTAAATGAAGTATAGTTGATTTATGTTGTGTTAATTTCTGCTGTACAGCAAAGTGATTCAGTTATACGTATATATACATTCTTTTTATATGCTTTTCCATTATGGTTTATCACAGGATACAGTTCCCTGTGCTATACAGTAGGACCTTGTTGTTTATCCATTCTGTATATGATAGTTTGCATCTGCTAATCCCAAACTCCCACTCCATCCAACCCCCTCCCGCTTGGCAACCACAAGTCTGTTCTCTATGTCTGTGAGTGTGTTTCTGTTTCCTAGATAGGTTCATTTGTGTCATATTTTAGATTCCACATATGAGTGATATCATATGGTATTTGTTTTTCTCTTTCTGAATTACTTTACTTAGTATGATCATCTCTAAGTCCATCCATGTTGCTGCAAATGGCATTCATTCTTTTTCGTGGCTGAGTAGTGTTCCATTGTATATATGTACCACATCTTCTTTATCCGTTCATCCGTCGATGGACACTTAGGTTGTTTCCATGTCTTGGCTAATGTGAATAGTGCTGCAGTGAACATAAGGGTGCATGTGTCTTTTTGAATCATAGTTTTGTTTGGGTATATGTCCAGGAGTGGGATTGCTGGATCATATGGCAACTCTATTTTTAGTTTTTTGAGGAATCTCCATCCTGTTTTCCATAGGGGCTGCACCAACTTACATTCCCACCAACAGTGTCAGAGGGTTGGTTCCCTTTTCTCCAGACTCTCTCCAGTATTTGTTATTTGTAGACTTTTTAATGATGGCCATTCTGACCAGTGAGAGGTGGTACCTCATTGTAGTTTTGATTTGCATTCCTCTAATAATTAGCGATGTTGAGCATCTTTTCATGTGCCAGTTGGCCATCTGTATGTCTTCTTTGGAGAAATGTCTATTTACGTCTTCTGCCCATTATTTGATTGGGGTGTTTGTTGGTTTTTTTTTGATACTGAGCTGTATGAGCCGTTTTTATATTTTGGAAATTAATCCCTTGTCAGTCACATCATTTGCAAATATTTTCTCCCATTCTGTAGGCTGTCTTTTTGTTTTGTAGATTTCATCCTTAAAATGTCAAAATTTAGATATTAAGGAAACCCTCTGGTGATTGAGGATGTCGTTACAAATCACTGAGTACTATATGATGCGCTTTTAAAATTAAAAAGTTGCCTTTATTTTATCTATTTGGCCCATAAAGACATTTATAAATACTGACCTCTTTGATTAACTACCGTTTGTGTGAGGAAAAGAAAATTTCATTGCAGCCAATTAGAATTTGTAAGAAACTCAAGAATTCAATTATCCTTTGATTCCGGTAATATTTCAGAATCTTGCACTCACTACATAATTTGTTGAATCCTGATCGTTAGCTTTACAGATTGGCAATCCCTAAGATATTGGGATGTATTATTCAATCATAAATACTTGTCAGACACCCAAATATAATTTAATCTGCTAGATATGTTTGCAAAATCAATTTGTGTAGCTACTTGCCAGTTTTATCTGAGGAAACGTTACATTTGGAATTTTGTTTGCCTTATATTTCCAAAGTGTCTCTTAAATCTCTCTCTACTGGGTTTTTTAATGAGAGGCTATTTTTTTGCAAATTATCTAGGTTTCTGTAGATGCCGCCCATGGTTATAGCCCCCGAGCCATTGACATGAGCAATGTTACACTATCCAGAGATCTGCATGTAAGTACTTTTAAAAATTTTCTGCAAATTTCATTTTTAAAAAGCATACTGTAACACTTCCTGCATATATTTTACAACATGAATTATTTGAATGTAGTGATCATATAGAAGGTCCATGGAATTTATAGATTATGTACCCTAAGCTTTTAATGCTGTAGAAGTTGATAGAACTTTTTCTAGGATAATATATTTTCTTTAAAGATCACATCTATGTAAAAGCCCTAATATAATTAAATAGCTGCATGTGAGAAGAGACTAAATCAGTAGTTTATAATGCTCTGCTCAAGGATCACTTTAATTACTCATGAAAGAATATATATTATAAGTTGTTTATCCAGGGAAACTGATGGCATTTTGCTTTCTCCACCATAGTTCTATCTGTCTCCTTTGTCACTAAGGAACCTACTTTGAATTGCCTGATTTGTTTCCATGGAACATAAGTTAACAGGTCAATATAATGATCAGACAATGATATTGGCATTGTTAGTATTATTCCAAGAGATATAAGTATATAAAGATAAAAAAATCTATGGATTGTTAAATTGTTTGGCTTGCCCTTTGTCATTGCTCTGGCACGAATGTATTAACATGACATAGTAAACTTGCAAATCAAAAATGAAAGGAATCTTGGAGGTAATCTTGTCAAAACCCAAAGGCCACAGAGGCCAAGGCTCGTCCAAGACCTCAGACTGACCTAGATTGGGACAGACATGGATCTAGACTGCTTGTCTGATGCTCTTGGCATTCAATGTTCACTCAGTAAGGTTTACATCATCTTTTAAAACTTTAGAAATTAAAATAAGAACTTGTAAATAAACATATTTTTAAAGTCCATAGCTAGTTTGAAGTTTCATTATTAAATTAACAAAACATGTATCTCTAAACATTATAAAGAACAATGACCATTCCCATCACATCACCTCTGCTGGTTTGTAAATTCACAGATCATTAGAATCCTCTGAAATTCAGATTCTAAATAACAAAGCTGTGCTCAATTATCTTTTACATGTGTTTTAGCACTAACACACTACGATTTGTTAATTTAAAGTATGTTTTGATATTACATATTGGAAGGCAAAGTTATCTTTTTCTACTATCCTTTTAGAGTATAACTTAGTTGCTAAATATTTTGTTTGTTTAAGGCTATGGCAGAAATGATGGCTGAAAACTACCATAATATATGGGCAAAGAAAAAGAAACTGGAACTGGAGTCCAAAGGTAATATTTTCTAAAAATCCTTATAAAAAAACAGAGTTTGAGTACATGAATGTATGATAAGGATAAAATAGTCTTTTCAGCATAAGAGCTCATTACAGCTTTATTTTATTAGAATGGTTCAAATATGGCTGTACTAGTTTCAAGGTGGAAATGTTATTTCCTAATTTCCCGATTGCTAGTGTATATTTCCTCATGTCTCAGAATTTTGATGGCTCTCTCTTGCCCATTTTAGGATGTAGATAACTATATTTCTTATCCTAATACCCGAGGTGTTCTTTTAGTTACATAGACCTCCCTCACTGACTTCTATCCCCAACTTAAATATTTCTCTTATTTCATTCTATCTCCCATCCTCAGCCTTTTTGGTTTGTTCAGTCCAGTTATGTTATTGTCTCTTACATTCTTTTTTTCTAACATCTTTATTGGAGTATAATTGCTTTACATTGTTGTGTTAGTTTCTGCTGTATAACAAAGTGAATCAGCTGTATGTATACATACATCCCCATATCCTCTCCCTCTTGCATCTCCCTCCCACCCTCGTTATCCCACCCCTCTAGGTGGTCGCAAAGCACCGAGCTGATCTCCCTGTGCCATGCAGCTGCTTCCCACTAGCTATCTATTTTACATTTGGTAGTGTGTATATGTCAGTGCTACTCTCTCAACTCGTCCCAGCTTACCCTTCCCCCTCACCATGTCCTCAAGTCCATTCTCTACATCTGTGTCTTTATTCCTGTCCTTCCCCTAGCTTCTTTAGAACCTTTTTTTTTAGATTCCATATATATGTGTTAGCATATGGCATTTGTTTTTCTCTTTCTGTCTTTTCATCTTGTTTATCATTTCCTTTGCTGTGCAAAAGCTTTGAAGTTTCATTAGGTCCCATTTGTTTATTTTTGTTTTTATTTCCATTTCTGTAGGAGGCGGGTCAAAAAGGACCTTGCTGTGATTTATGTCATAGAGTGTTCTGCTCTGTTTTCCTCTAAGAGTTTTATACTGCCTGGCCTTACATTTAGGTCTTTAACCCATTTTGAGTTTATTTTTGTGTATGGTATTAGGGAGTGTTCTAATTTCATTCTTTTACATGTAGCTGTCCAGTTTTCCCAGCACCATTTATTGAAGAGGCTGTCTTTTCTCCATTTATGCTCTTGCCTCTGTTATCAAAGATAAGGTGACCATATGTGTGGGGGTTTATTTCTGGGTTTTCTATCCTGTTCCATTGATCTATATTTCTGTTTTTGTGCCAGTACCATACTGTCTTGATGACTGTAGCTTTGTAATATAGTCTGAAATCAGGGAGCCTGATTCCTCCAGCTCCATTTTTCTTTCTCAAGATTGCTTTGGCTGTTCAGGGTCTTTTGTGTTTCCATACAAATTGTGAAAATTTTTGTTCTAGTTGTGTGGAAGATGCCAGTGGTAGTTTGATAGGGATTGCATTGAATCTGTAGATTGCTTTGGGTAGTATAGTCATTTTCACATTGTTGATTCTTCGAATCCAGGAACATGGTATATCTCTCCATCTATTCGTATCATCTTTAATTTCTTTCATCAGTGTCTTATAGTTTTCTGCGTACAGGTCTTTTGTCTCTTAAGGTAGGATTATTCCTAGGTATTTTATTCTTTTTGTTGCAGTGGTAAATGGGAGTGTTTCCTTAATTTCTCTTTCAAATTTTACATCATTAGCATATAGGAATGCAAGAGATTTCTGTGCATTAATTTTGTATCCTGCTACTCTGCATATTCATTGATTAGCTCTAGTAGTTTTCTGGTAGCATCTTTAGAATTCTCTATGTATAGTATCATGTCATCTGCAAACAGTGACAGTTTTACTACTTATTTTCCAATTTGGACTCCTTTTTATTTCTTTTTCTACCCTGATTGCTGTGGCTAAAACTTCCAAAACTATGTTGAATGAGAGTGGTGAGAGTGGGCAACCTTGTCTTGTTCTGATCTTAGAGGAAATGGTTTCAGTTTTTCACCATTGAGAATGATATTGGCTGTGGGTTTGTCATATATGGCCTTTATTATATTGAGGTAGGTTCCCTCTATGCCTACTTCCTGGAGAGTTTTTATCATAAATGGGTGTTGAATTTTGTCAAAAGCTTTTTGTGCATCTATTGAGATTATTATATGGTTTTTATCCTTCAGTTTGTTAATACGGTGTATCACATTGATTGGTTTGTGTACAGTGAAGAATCCTTGCATTCCTGGGATAAACCCCACTTGATGATGGTGTATGATCCTTTTAATGTGATGTTGAATTCTCTTTGCTAGTATTTTGTTGAGGATTTTTACATCTGTGTTCATCAGAGCTATTGGCCTGTCGTTCTCTTATTTTGTGACATCTTTGTCTGGTTTTGGTGTCAGGGTGATGGTGGCCTTGTAGAATGAATTTGGGAGTGTTTCTCCCTCTGCTATATTTTGGAAGAGTTTGAGAAGGATAGGTGTTAGCTCTTCTCTAAATGTTTGATAGAATTCGCCTGTGAAGCCATCTTGCCCTGGGCTTTCGTTTTTTGGAAGATTTTTAATCACAGTTTCAATTTCAGTGCTTGTGATCGGTCTGTTTATATTTTCTATTTCTTCCCGGTTCAGTCTCGGAAGGTTGTGCTTTCCTAAGAATTTGTCCATTTCTTCCAGGTTGTCCATTTTACTGGCATAGAGTTGCTTGTAGTAGTCTCTTAGGATGCTTTGTATTTCTGTGGTGTCTGTTGTAACTTCTCCTTTTTCATTTCTAATTCTCTTAATTTGAGTCTTCTCCCTTTTTTTCTTGGTGGGTCTGACTAATGGTTTATCAATTTTGTTTATCTTCTCATAGAACCAGCTTTCAGTTTTATTGATCTTTGCTATTGTTTCCTTCATTTCTTTTTCATTTATTTCTGATCTGATCTTTATGACTTCTTTCCTTCTGCTAACTTTGGGGTTTTTTTGTTTTTCTTTCTCTAACTGCTTTAGGGGTAAGGTTAGGTTGTTTATTAGAGACTTTTCTGGTATCTTGAGGTAGGATTGTATTGCTGTAAACTTCCCTCTTAGAACTGCTCTTGCTGCATCCCATAGGTTTTGGGTCGTCGTGTTTTCATTGTCATTTGTTTCTAGGTATTTTTTGATTTCCTCTTTGATTTCTTCAGTGATCTCTTGATTTTTTAGTAGTATATTGTTTAGCCTCCATGTGTTTGTATTTTTACAGTTTTTTTCCTGTAATTGATATCTAGTCTCATAGCGTTGTAGTCAGAAAAGATACCTGATATGATTTCAATTTTCTTAAATTTACCAAGGCTTGATTTGTGACCCAAGATGTGATATATCCCGTAGAAAGTTCCATGAGCCCTTGAAAAGAAAGTGTATTCTATTGTTTTTGGATGGAATGTCCTATAAATATCAGTTAAGTCCATCTTGTTTCATGTATCATTTAAAGCTTGTGTTTCCGTATTTATTTTCATTTTGGATGATCTGTCCATTGGTGAAGGTGGGGTGTTAAAGTCCCCGTCTATGATTGTGTTACTGTCGATATCCCCTTTTATGGCTGTTAGCATTTGCCTTATGTATTGAAGTGCTCCTATGTTGGGTGCATAAACATTTAAAATTGTTATATCTTCTTCTTGGATCGATCCCTTGATCATTACATAGTGTCCTTCTTTGTCTCTTGTAATAGTCTTTGTTTTAAAGTCTATTTTGTCTGATATGAGAACTGCTACTCCAGCTTTCTTTTGATTTCCATTTGCATGGAATATCTTTTTCCATTCCCTCCCTTTCAGCTGTATGTGTCCCTAGGTCTGAAATGGGTCTCTTTTAAACAGCATATGTACAGGTCTTTTTTTTTTAATCCATTCAGCCAGTCTTTGTCTTTTGGCTGGAGCATTTACATTTAAGGTAATTATTGATATGTATGTTTGTATTACCATATTCTTAATTGTTTGGGGTTTGTTATTGTAGGTCTTTTCCTTCTCTTCTGTTTCCTGTCTAGAGAAGTTCCTTTAGCATTTGTTGTAAAGCTGGTTTGGTGGTGCTGAATTCTCTTAACTTTTGCTTATCTGTAAAGGTTTTAATTTCTCTGTCGAGTCTGAATGAGATCCTTGCTGGGTAGAATAATCTTGGTTGTAGGTTTTTCCCTTTCCTCACTTTAAAAGTGTCCTCCCACTCCCTTCTGACTTGCAGGGTGTCTGTTGAAAGATCAGCCGTTAACCTTATGGGGATTCCCTTGTATGTTATTTGTTGCTTTTCCCTTGCTGCCTTTAGTATGTTTTCTTTGTATTTAATTTTTGATAGTTCGATTAATATGTGTCTCAGCATGTTTCTCTTTGGGTTTATCCTGTATGGGACTCTCTGTGCTTCCTGGACTTGATTGACTATTTCCTTTCCCATGTTAGGGAAGTTTTTGACTATAATCTCTTCAAATATTTTCTCAGACCGTTTCTTTTTCTCTTCTTCTCCTGGGACCCCTATAATTTGAATGTTGGTGCATTTAATGTTGTTCCAGAGGTCTTTGAGACTGTCCTCAATTCTTTTCATTCTTTTTCTTTATTCTGCTCCCCGGCAGTTATTTCCACCATTTTATCTTCCAGCTCACTTATCCGTTCTTCTGCCTCGGCTATTCTGTTATTGATTCCTTCTAGAGTATTTTTAATTTCAGTAATTTGTTGTTCATCACCGTTCGTTTGCTCTTTAGTTCTTCTAGATCCTGTTAAATGTTTCTTGTATTTTCTCCATTCTACTTCCGAGTTTTGGGATCATCTTTCCTATCATTACTCTGAATTCTTTTCTAGGTAGGTTGCCTATTTTGTCTTCATTTATTTGGTCTTGTAGGTTTTTACTTTGCTCCTTCGTCTGTAACATATTTTTCTTTTCATTTCCTTTTTTTTTTTTTTTTTTTTTTGATGGGTGAAGCTGTATTCCTGTCTTACTGGTTGTTTGGCCTGAGACATCCAGCACTGGAATTTGCAGGCATTTAGATAGAGCCAGGTCTTGGTGCTGAGATGAGGACCTCCAGGAGGCCTCACTCTGATTGATATTCCCTGGAGTCTGAGGTTCTCTGTTAGTCCAGTGGTTTGGACTCGGAGTTCCCACCACAGGAGTTTGGACCCGACCTCCGGCCTGGGAACCAAAATCCTGCAAGCTTCATGGTGCAGTTAAAAAAAAAAAAAAACAGAAAGGGAAGAAAGGAAGAAGAAAAGGAGCAGTAAAATATCAAAGAATAAAAAACAAAATAAAATTAAGAAGATAAAAAGTATATTAGGAAAAATAAAACTATAATCGAAACAACTGCAGCCAGGTAAAATAAAACCAGAACAGAAAAAAAACAGGTGGGGGGGGTGGCAACACACCAAAAGGAGAAATCACTAACAAAGTATAAAGAATAAAATAAAATTAGAAAAATAAAAGATTTATTGGGAAAAATAAAAATATAAAAGAATCAACAACAGTGGATCAACCAGGTAAAGCAGAACCCCAATCTGAAAGAGGAAAAAAACAAAAAAGCCTTGGCTATAGGGATAGGGTTTAGGCAGTGGGTGGAACTTAGGCAGGGGCGGGGTTTTGGGTGGGCCGGGGCCTCTGCTTAGGACCTGCGCAGAAGTGGAGAGGCAGCATGTGGAAAGGAGGGTCTCCGGAGTGTGCAGTTCTGGAGTTTGGAGGTAGGGCCCTGAGTGAGGGTGTGTGGGTGGAGTTTACGGCCAGCACGTTGGAGGGGGTCTCCGAGTACAGAGGTGGGGCCCTGGGTGGCAGTGTAGGGGCGGGGCTTGGGCTCTGAGCAGCAGGAGGGAGGCTCCGAGGGCAGAGGATTAGGTCCCAGCAGCCTCCCGGGTGCCTAGGTGGACAGGGAAAGCACTGGCCCCATTCCCCTCCGTTCCTTCGTGCCCCTCCCCCGCTGTCTCCCCCAGGGTCTCCCCTGTAGCCACTGGGGTGCCAGCCACCCTTCAGGGATGCCGGTCCCGGAGGTCTGGGCTTTACTTTTGCTCCCCCTTCCCCACCTCCCACTCCCTCAGGACCCACGCGGCTGCAGGGGGCCTCGGTGGGCAGAGGATCAGGCCTGGGGATCTCAGCAGGTTCCTGAGGGGTCCAAGTGGGCAGGGGAAACCTGGCCACGCTCCCTTTTGATCCTCTGCCCTCCCAGTGGTTCCCCAATTTCCCCCTTCGGGCCTGGGATCCCTTCCCCTCAGGGACGCTAGTCCCGTCCCGCCGCCACTTCTCCTCCCCCTTCACTCCCCCTGCACCCCGCGTCCTACCCGGTCGCTGGGGGTTCCTCCCGTCCCCTCAGGTGACCGTGGTCCCCCACTGGGGCCTGGTAGATGCCCTAGTTGTGTGGAGACGCGAATTCTGCGTCCTCCTAGGATGCCGTCTTGACTCCGCCCCTCTTATATTCTTTTGCTTGCTCTTTTCTGCTGTTTTTATTAAATACTAAAACAACCTAGTATTCTCTTAGTCATTTCTCGAATCTTTTCTTAGTTTATTGAGAAAATTATATTTCTTAATATAAATATATGATATTTACATAAATATTTTCTTCAGTTTAATGCATCTGATGATCTCTTTCATTGTTATTTATTCAGTATTAGCTGAATAAATCAGCAGCATTAGCTTTAGATTATACACATATTGTTTATAATGTGTGTGTGTGTGTTTTCTTTAGTTACTTCCTATGTGGGTCTCTTTCCCCCAATGAGAATATAGTTCAGGTTCAGGGCCACAATTTTGATTACTTTTGTCATCCTTATTGTACAGCTCTGGACACCAGGAAACTCTCTATTTCTTATTTATTGATACAGGTAAGAATAGAGAAGGAGATCATTTTGGGAGGTGGAGATATTTCATAATGAAAGGAATAGCTGTGATATTGGAGGGTGGTACCAGGCAACCAAGCACTAGGAAACTGAGTAAAACAAATTAGAATTGGGCATAGAAATGAACAAAAAGGATTCCATATACCAAAATTGCCTATTCAAGAACTTGGCTCAGGGCTAGACCTGTTTTTCTAGAAACACTCCATCAGTGTTTGTAAAATGAATGATCAGTTGTTTGATTGGCTGATGGATGGATGGAAGGATGGATGGGTAACTGAGTTACAGAGTTATAGAATTTTCACTTAGGTTATTGAAGGAGCATTGTCCACATAACTAGTTAACAAAATTACTATTTGTTCCATGAGCAGATTACATGAAAAAAATTCAGTTTTGTTTTCTAAGTGTGTTTCAATCACTATGGTTTGGTTACAACTAAAAGTAATAAGCGGCTATCTTAGTACTCACTTCTAGTAAGTATGCTAGAAAATCATCATCCTTTAATTTCTGGGCCAGCCATTGGGTGTCCTACAGTCAGTGTTTTCTTTGAAGCACATCACTCATAAATGAGGCATCTGTACCTCTGCATCCAGCTTGTACTGGTCCAAATTCATACTGTGTAGGGGGGAGACAAGCATAGTTGGAGCAAAGGCTGAAAGGTGAGGTGGTGAAATTAGTATTCTTACCCCATGAAGGCTACCCTTTCAAAGGAGAAAGGGAATTGTTTGGCACTAAAACAGCAGGCCAATAGGAAAGGTTTTGAAATATATAGCACTGGATCTTGGTTTTTAAGTTATTGGGGCTAAAGGAAGGAGAAATGATTCTTGAAACCAGAAAGGCTTGAGACTGTGGACAGTTTTAGGACAGAAGCTGCAGGTGTCTTTTCTCCAACGTGCTCCCTCTCCTGGAGACTTTGACAGCCAACTTGTGTCCTGACAACTCTGCGGGTGGGAGTGTGGGAGAGGCCTGTCACCTACTGCATGTCTTAGTACCTATGGGGTGTGTGTGTGTGTGTGTGTGTGTGTGTGTGTGTGTGTGTGTGTGTGTGTGTGTGTGTGTGTGTGTGTGTGTGTGTGTGTGTGTGTGTGTGTGTTTGAGAGAGAGAGAGACATTGAAAAATAATAGGAAAGAGACAGAAACAGCAGGAGAGAAGAGAGAAGCCAGGAAGTCAGGAATAAGGAAATGACTTGAAATAGCCATTTAGTCATTTAGACACTTGGACAACTAAGAGAGTCAGTGCCAAACCTGCCCACTTTTGTTTCAGCCCCATCCAGGGCTCAGGGCTCTGGGCTCTTTTATCATCCCTACATCTATGTGCAGAAGATGAATCTGCTTTAGAAAAACCGGGAGAAAATTTCCTCTTTTGCTCACCCAGGTTGTCTGTTCCTCAGTGCCTTCCCAATCTGCTTTAAGACGCTAGCAGAGTTTGGGGGAAATCAGGCAGTTTAAGGAGTATGTCATGAATAGAAAAAAGGAGTGAGAGTCCAAGAAATATTATCCATGCTCCCCAATTAGTGAAAAATGTAAAGAACTAGCATTTCTTTTTATTCTTCTTTCCCCACTACCACGTATTTTGGGCTGCAATGATCTGTCACTAAGGACAGTGCTGGTGTCAAAACAATTTTGACCCTTTAGCATGCCTGAGTACACAAGCCAGGCAGTATGTCTGAGGCAGAGTCCTAGGAATTCCTGCGTATTTATTCACCTCTCAGGTTTAGCTCATTTCTTTACCTCCCTTCCACATAATATCTATACTCATGTTGTAAATAGGCAAGATCAAGGTAGTCACACTGCCATTAGCTGAGTGGCACAGCAAAGGACATCATTTCCAGTCTGTTGGCTGACTTCAAAGAACCCACCCTGTCTAGTTCTGAAGGGTTTTAGAGTCAGAGCGTACTTTGTGTTCTTAGGATTTTTAAAGTTTAGGCTTTATTCATTCTCTCTCTCTCTCTCTCTCTCTCTTTCCCTCTTCCCCACCCCCCCTTGCCCCTCACCCTTCCCAAAGTAACCTATTAGTGTCTGACCTCCCCCCCGCAGATCATTGTGGATTACAAATTAAGTTGCCAGTTTCTCTAGGAATAATGAACTACATGCAATAGTGGAATTTCTAAATAGGTTATGACCGCAGCATGATTAAATTAACTGTTTGCTTCATAAATTTTTTCATAAAATATGCTTTTAAATTCTATCTGTGATTATGATAGAAGTCAAATTTGTTCTCAGTGGGCTTAGTAGTTGATTCTATATCCTTCTTGCTGTCCACAAAATGTTTCTTAGTATCACATAAGAATTGTATTCTACTGACAAGTGTATTATATTACATTAATAACTGTATCATACTGTAAAATTACTGATGGCTTCTTAATATGCTTCGTGTTAACGTGGTAGTTCCCGACTCTCCCTTTGCATTTGTGGTGTATAGTGTCACCTAATGGTCAGAAGGTTCAGTGCGTGATTGCATTTCTGTAGATGGCGCTCTCAGTCAAAGCAAGCTCTAGGAGAGCATGGCATTTTCTCCTTTGTCTTTTTGTCTGCTTATTTCTTGTGTGGGACCGATTCAATATTTATGATTGTTTGGGGAGCTCCTGGCTTAACCCCATCGGACAGGGATTTAATAGTCTCTATGTTGTCATCATAATTCAAACAAAATAGTTGTTTTTTTCTGGTGTTCCCTTAGCAGTTGTATTTCAAGGAATTTCAGCATCCCGCATAAAATATATTCCTATATGTGTTTTGTAAACTTTAAATTTGGGACATACTATGCTATGCATGTTGCTGCTGCTTTAATAGCATTCCCTGTATCAAATCTTAACATCTGGAATTACCAGTGCATTTTTTGAAATTTTTATAATTTTTACAAAAAATTTTATAAAATTTATAATTTTATAAATTGTTTTCTTTTTATCAGTTTTTTTAAGTTTAAATGCTTCCCAGAATTTTCAAATCTCAAAGAATGCTTTTAGTATTTCTTACCAGAAGAGGTATAGTAGAAACCTAGGTTCTTGCCAAAATTCTGAATCAAGTACATATGTTACTTTTATTAGATATTTAAGAGCAATCAACTTGTACCTGCAGTCTAAGTATGGGTTTTGTATATTTAGAAAGATGTGACCATAAAGTACTCTCTGATCTGGGAGGCATAGTAAAAATTCCATATTTAAGACATTTTTTTCTCTTCTCTCTGTGTGGTGGCAGATGAAGCATATTGCCTGAAACATGCCTTGTAATTTTCCTGGATCCAGCTGTGCATGTTTTGGTGCATAAATACACTCTGCATTTGGAGTTCCAGTGGAGAGGAGAACACAGCTTCTTTTCCTTCCTTGTGTGACTGCAGATGTCATTGGCATTTGAAATTACAAATGCCTGTATGTTCATGTTTTAATTGCCTCTTAGAAGGCATAAGCACAGTCTTTTTTGAACAGGTTTCCTAAATTAATTGGAGCATTAAAGGCACGAGAGAGGGAAGTGTTATATGAGTCCTATATATCCTGTGTATAAGTGAAGGACACCAGAAGTTCTGTAGTGCAGTCCTATTATACATGCAGCCGTATCTCATTTCACATTATTTTCTAATTACTATGCTGTGTTCCTGTCTTGACATCCTCTTAGGAGGTGGAAACCATCCCCTGCTGGTACCCTATGATACACTGACGGCCAAAGAGAAAGCCAAGGATAGGGAAAAAGCACAGGACATCCTCAAGTTCCTGCAGATCAATGGCTATGCTGTATCCAGGTAAAAGTACACCTACTCCAGTTACACATTCTCGTTATAAGACTGAATATTTAAATATCCCTGTCAGATTTAAGGCTGAAAATGAACTCAGTGATCTCTTTAAATTTTAGAGCTACTGTTTAGTATGTTCAGAATATACGTGTCAGAAACATTAATGCCCTTAGCTGTTGTGCCACATAATTGAGTTCCTTACACTTCTTATGTTAAGTCCCCATCCATCATTTAGGCAAAATCCCTAGGCAAACATGACACTCTATTTTTCTAAATGCAACATTTTATTACATAGCAATAGTTATTTAGTACAGTTTTATATCAGGTGCAAAGTATTTTTTATAAATTAAATCTTTTTTGTTTTTACCTACAAGAATATTAGCTAACCTTGCAAATTTATCTGTATCTCTGTGTGTGTATCTATACCCATCTATATATTGCTATATGTAAAATGTTAAATATACTTCTCTCTATATAGGTATTTAACAAAATATATTTCGTTTTTACCTTACCTTCTAACAGTCTTTGTAGATGTTGGTTTCCATTTTTCCTTTTTGCTTTTCTAGAGGATTCAAGGACCTGGAATTGGACACTCCTTCTATTGAGAAACGATTTGCCTATAGTTTCCTTCAGCAACTCATTCGCTATGTGGACGAAGCCCACCAGTATATCCTGGAGTTTGGTAGGTACCATAGTCCTATTACTAACTGCCCAGTTTTTGTTATTCTTAATGTTTACAACATCAGGAGATAGAACAGCATAGACTACTGGGATGCTTGTGGTCTGCTCCCGGATGGTATAAACACTTTCTATCCATCATAATACTAATTTGAGTCTAAAAGTCAGTAGGCAAACTCATTTTTAAGGATGGGTAAATTTTGAGAACTTAAAAAAAATCTAACATGTAATACTTTTCTCCTTAAAATGTTTATTGGCATTGATTTTTCATTTTGAAAGATACATGGGATGGACATCAGATTTTAAGGTACCCTCAAATCTTTCCTTATGAAATTAATTTCTCTGCTCTTAAAAAAAAACTAAACTAAAACTCTATGGATTCTCCAAATTTCTAGACAATGTAAAGGCCTTGAGTTTAGCCTGTGCAGCGTTACACATTTATATTAGAGTATCTGCAATACAGAATACTTGATTATTCTCTTAGAGTAAAAGGAAAGACCTCTTCCCCATCTGGCTCAGTGCCATCTAAGTACAAAAAGAACTCCTTATTTTAAATCTAAGATTCAGAACAGATCATCAAGACAGCCTCCTCTCACTTCTCTTATTTTGTGTTTATCCTCAGCATTGTTGAATTAAAATTCAAGTTGTCAGTTACTCACCTTTGTGTCAGATCCCCTTCCAGCCACTGGTTGGTATTAGGATATAAAGGAGTAGAGTTTGGTCCTTTTTGAAAGGCCGTGTGCTCTGCTGGTGGTGCATCTTCTTGTTTTCTTTTCCAGTTTTAAGGTTCTCTTTCTGTTTTTGTTTTGGTTTTTTAACCCTCATTCTTTCTGTTTTCAGCCCCTTTCCTTGGGGCCCATAGTCCTAGATCCCTTAGTGATACATCAGCAACAGACCCCTCCTAACCAAGGGCTTTTTTTGCTGCTGTTTTCTTAGGATTTATATTAGTTTTCAGCACAGCATCAGATTAAAGTTTATAGAAATTCGAGCTCTGGTATTTTCTTGTTCCTGGCCCCTGGATCCCCAATATGATTAGAGATTTTCTACTTGAGCATCGTTCTCTTAAAGAACCTCCCTCTTTTTCCACCTGCCTCTTTAGCTACAGTACAAATGCTATATTTTTCCTCTCTTAACCATCTTTATCATAAAGGCCAGTTATACAAACTAATCTATAATATGCAGCCTCTTTGTAACTCATCCAACAATATATATTGTTAAATATGATAGTCACCTTGACTAGTAGCCAAATTAGTCTGAATGAAATTTGACCAAAGAACAAGCATGAGGCCATGGTGAACTTTTGAAGCTTTTATGCACAAAGTTAAGTGTTGACATTTCTAATCCACATTTAAAAGTATCTGTATGAGTAGCAGCTCTGGGATCCAGCGTTTTTTTTTTTTTGATGAGAGAGGAGAAGAGGGAATAAAGAGTGATCGTTTGGAAAGGGAATAAGCAAAGTTTTTGCTTAGGTATGGGTAGCAGAAACAGAACTTTGAAGGGTAAAATGTGTTTAGGCTTTGCTTTATTGACATTATATTCAAGTTTCTGAATAAACCTCCTAGGACAGCGTTTGTGTGTAAGGAGTGGTGAGTAGCTAACTACAGGGCAGATTCACCCACTTCACACATTTCTTTCTTTCTATAGGATAGAGAAGGTATTATGAACAGAATTCTGTGGAGAAATAAGGTTAGATTAATATAGAGCCCAACAAAATTAGTTTTTTGTTTTTTTTTTACAATTGCTGATGTTACCTGTTCCATTTTCAGGTGGCTTTGGCAGGGCAAATTATGTACAAGAATTCTGTCAAGAGGAGAAGCAGAGTTGAGATTGTCTACACGATCATTTGTTTTCATTTTCATTTTTCATTATTACTAAAAACCAAAATTTCTGTAATACCGTCTTCTTTTATCTTATACTTTATTGCCTTTGCAACACATCTTTAATATATTCATTCTTAAACATAGACTCATGGTGATGGTAAGAATATGCCTGTGCCTTTTTTGAAGTTTTGTATTACATCACAGATCATACTCTCTCCAAATCTTTTCACATTTTCTACAGAGGCATTTTTGTTAAAATATGTAATGAAAGGAAAGATATTTCCTATTTAGTTCTTTGAAATATTAGCAGATTTAGATAGGTACAAATTTCTGTCTCAGTAACGTTTATATGAGAAGGTCCCTTAGGTGGATCCAGCCATTCTGCATAATATGCTTGAGAGAGTTTTAGCGCAAAAGTGATTTAAAAGAAATTGAAATTCGCAAGCATTGAAAAGCCATTATTTTCTTTTACTTATTCATGGGAAGAGCACGGTCTGATTTTACAAAGTATTACCTAAGTTCTCTAAAAGTTATCCTGAATTTATGCTTAAGATTTAATAAAGTGTATTTCAAATTGTTTATATTTCTATGTGCAAAAGAACTTTTTCAAGCAAAAGTCAGTTTGATTCTTATAAAATATGGAAGCTCTGTGTACAGATTTTACTGAAACCTTATATCCAGTTCTGAAATTCTTAGCTCTCCAATCTGTTCTGCATAGCATCGTGGTTATTATAGTTTATTGCTACCTCTTCTATATGTATGAAACCTCCTTTATATGCATGAGGGAGGTAGGAAAGGCCACCTTCTAAGCTAAACGCATTCAGTCAATCAGTTCTTAACCTTGAACTCATTTTCTACACCACGGGGAAAATCCAGGGCTTTTTGCTTTGCTTATGGAAATTATCTTTTGACACCGGTGAACTTTTTTATTCTTTAGCAGAATGTTAATTTTCCAACCTAGTATTACAGCTGTGGTCCTCCCCGTCATCACAGGCACTGGCTTCCTGAAATTTTTCCACTGGTATATTAATATTAAAGGCTGTAACTTGCAGTCACACCAAGAAGTCACTATCTTTATTTAGAGGTCCGTGTTAAAATCTAACAAATTACGTTTACTTATTTTCCACTCACTTTTCTCACCCCAGGGAGCTTCTTTCTTACTGAAAGAGAATGTGGGATTTTCCTGCTAAAAATGTGGGATTTTTACTTTATTCCAGTTTCCTCCCTACTTGTCAATCAGATCTCAAAGCTACACCAGTATGTTTGTGCTTGTAACCACATGTATGGGCTGTCTCAAGAGCTTTTTAATTTTGATTTGGGTATGTTTTTAATCTTTTTTTAAATTACACAACTGAAGTTAGCCTTTATATTTTTGTATTCAGTTTAGTGGGGTAACGCATTTAGCAATGTGTTCTAAACTTAGCATTTGGGGTGAATATCTTGCAATGTTTGAAGTGCAACATGTACCTAAAAACTCTTCATGTCTACAGATGGTGGCAGCAGAAGCAAAGGAGAACATTTCCCTTATGAACAAGAAATCAAGTTCTTTGCTAAAGTACAGTATACAATCCATCCTGTATTTCCTTCAATATGTTTGTTTACCAGATATACTCTTTAGATCGTTGCCTCTTTATGGAATGCACTTGTCTCCAAATGTGAATTCTACTCTAACTAAATATTCTGTGGCATGAAAATAACTGCATGGATCACGTGGGATAAAAGTGCTCCCAGCACCTTTGGTCGTGCTTTAACTCGCTCTGCTCTCCGTACCGTATTTCTCAAATGACTTTATCCTCTGTGAAGTCTGACTCAGAGTTCTCTTTTTTGGCTTTATCCTATGACATAAAGGAGAAACATCTATTTCCTAACATTTGAATATTGTTCTGATTTAAAATTTTTAGATGAATATTTCTTTGTTATAGAGGAAAAGCATGAGTTAATTTATCAGTGGGTATAAGAACCTATACTATAGAATCCTTGTGGGACCTGAATCCTACTCAGAAGAGGAAAACTGAGGCTCAGAGAGGATCAATTGTTCATATTTAGAGTATATCCCATGATTTTTATTTATTCCGTTTAATACGAATTTATCAAGAATTTGCTGTGTGCACACTCCAGCCAGTACGGGAAGGAGATGAAGAGTTGCAGAGTGTCCACATTGGGTCCATTCACGTACTCAGTGTTTACTCTGAGCCTAGTCTGTGCCATGCATGGAATTATGTCCTGGAGATTCACTAGCACAAAGACAGAATGCCCTTGGGAAGCTTTCCTATTTACAATATGTTTTAGTTAACCCGAAGACCTAATGATTTCCGCCCATTTCCTCTCAAAGTACTTGCATTTGGTGGTTATAGGTCATTTACAAAATGACATATTATTTTGACTGATTAATATTTGGTTTCTATTATATGTTTTCAGAGTTGTACCCTTTACTGTAAGGGAGATTTCTCTTGTCTTTTCTTTCCACTCAGTCTTGCACCCCAAATCTGTATCCGTCCTCTGAAGTCTGTCTTGGGCTGCACATTGCTGGTTATCTGTTCTGCTAGGATGTAATCGCCCTTGAGAACCCGTGATCAGAAGTGCTGTATTCATGGCCTCTAATCACACGTTTAAAATACATTCTTGTATTTCATTGCCTGTGCACTCAGCGCCCCTAGTGATTTTGTTTGCAGATGCATGCCTAATGTGGCTTACTTTCTACTAAGGCTGTGATTCATTCATTCACATATTTATTGAGTACCTATTATATGTCAAACACTAAGTTCAGGCAGTGTCACCACTTCCTAGGAAGATCACTAAAAGCTTTTGTATTCCTATTATTAAAAAATATACCTACCTTGTAGGGGAAAAATGTATTTAGACAGGCTTGAGTCTAAATACTGGTAATGCCAGTTATTATTACTTTTTTCATTTATTTATTCAACAAATATTTATCTAGCGCTTGCTACAGGCTTGCAACAAGGTCCTAAGCGCTGGTGCATCAGTGGTAAATGAAACAGAACAAGCAGTAGTCATAGAGGCCAGGAGAGGGCTTTAATGGGAAACAAACCCAGAAATGTTTCTTTCTCTTGTGTGCCTTAGAGACCCTTAGGGAGAGAGACTAACCCCAAAAATCATACATATAAAATATAAAATTGCAAATGATGTTCAAAGACCAGAGGATACAGGGAGTTTATCTAGTTGACAGGCCAGCAAAGGCTTATCTGATGAAGTGCCACTGCACTGAGGCCTGCAGGAGGAGTGAAGTGAGTGGGTTATGGGGTGTGGGGAGAGCATCTCAGACAGAGTGAGTGGCAGGCACAAAGCCTGTGGACGGAGGAGGGGGAGGAATTGGCCAACAGCCATCAGGATTAGAGGGCAGAATCGGGAGGTGGGCTTTGACAGAGGCCAGGTAAGAGCTTTGTGCGGGTAGGTAAGCGGCAATGTGACTCTGAGTAAATCATTCACTTTCTACATCTCAATTTAATACCTAGAAATCAGGGATGATGGCCGCTACCGTACAGAGTGGTTACTGGGATACATGAAATGATAGCATGTCAGTTACAATCCTCAGACATGGTAGAGACTCAGTAGAAGGTCATCACTGATTATTTCTGAACCTTTCAGGCACGGAACTGCATGATGTGAAAATATTAAGACTGTTTCATTTTGAGAAAATATTGAGGCTAATTTCAAACCATTGAAAATCTGATGTGTTTTTTTTATAATTACACACATGCGCGCACACACACACACACACACACATAGGGACTGGAGACAGCAGAGTGAGACTTAGGAGAGGCGTGCTTTGAAACGGTGCTGACTGGCATGGCTGTGGCTATTGGGGACTTATTGCATGTGGACAGAACTCTGGCTGCTCTAAAAACTCAGCACTCATTCATCCCCCGGAAGAGTCCACTGTGTAGATCTGTTTTCTTTTCCTTTCTTTCAGGTTGTTCTTCCTTTAATTGATCAGTATTTCAAAAACCATCGTTTATACTTCTTATCTGCAGCCAGCAGACCTCTGTGTTCTGGAGGACATGCATCAAACAAAGAGAAAGAAATGGTGACTAGGTAAATAGCTATAAAAAATAAAGACCGTTGTTTAAGTGCATTTCCTTTTGAGAACGAGCATCTCAGGTTCTTGAAGCAGGATCATGCGAAGAGTTCCCACCCATGTTCCCCGGCCCCTGGCCCCTTGGAATCAAACACTATGAGAAGGATGGTTTTGGCAAGTTAATACATGTGTTCTAGGTGTTGAGTTTTCTTATATTTTACTGCTAAATGTAACGCTGAGTAGAAGGAACGAAATACCCAATACAGAATCCACAAGTAGAGGCTGGAGAGGCATCAGTGTATTTGTATTTTTTGTTAAATGATACTTTTTAACATTGGATTCCTGAAAATGTATTCAAATCGAATGTTTTTGCCAGCCTGTATTTTTCAGCAGAATCTCATTTTCAGAAATTATAACTTTAAATTTTAAAAAATTATGAGCCATCTTGGGATAAAATGAAGTAAACATATACACTTTTTAAAGTTTTCTGCTCACACCAGTCAAGCCAGCATCCTAGCAGTGCTTTCTTATTTCTCTTTAAACCCAAGTATTCTTTGGGGATTTATTTGTGATTCTGCTGAGGATTTCAAGTTTGAGTCCTCAAAATTCTGCCAGCACTTAGTATACATGAGAATCAATTACTGAGAAAGCCTTCTTCTGTATTACATTGCACAGGAGTCCAAACCAACTTTTAGATTGTATTTGAGAAAACTTTCTATAAAAATGAGTACCCTGTATAAAGTAGAATACAGGCTTTCCTTGGTCTTGACATTTTTTAGTTATCTATTGCTGTTTAGCCGTATTATCACAAGTTTAACATCTTAAAAGAATATGCATTTATCCTTTCACAGTATCTGTGGATCTGTCATCAGAGGCTTGCCTGGGAAACAAACCTCTTTTATTTTCTTAAGACTTTTTTTAGAGCAATTTTAGATTCGTAGCATAGACTTGACTTTAATGATATGTTGAATGGCAGTGCAGTATCAGCCTATTGGACAGGGTGAGATGACATTGAATATAGACTGTTCCCAGAGGGTTAAGAGGAAGTAAGATTCCTGCGGGGCATAGCACTGGGGGTGGGATCTTAAGCTCATCTCTGTACTCAAATTTATTGTCTAGTTGGTTGTCTACCAACAGGTAGGTAGCCAATCAGGTGATGTAAGATTGCAGCAGCGTTAAAAATGTTTCCAAACTTCTTCAAATAATAAGCTTCCTGTGAAGTTGATAAAATGGATGATAGTTAAAATAACAGAGAATCCATTCCAGTAACTTACTTTGTTTCCACCAACTGTGTTACCCGAAGGAGAGGGAAGGAAGAGCTACTTTCCAAGATGCAGATAACCCCCTCCCCTTCCCCACTATGGCATGGCCTTCCTTCCGCCTTCCCTAGGGGAGAGAGAGACCCATCTCTCCTCATTTCACACGCGCACTCATCCACACCACTGGCCCCATTGTTCCCCTGTGGATGGTGAGTGTGCACAGTAGCTGGAAAATGCCGCAACACCAAGTTATCATTAAACACTGTGGAACCAAGGCTACTGCAAAGTCTCCTAGTCTTTCCTGGCCAGTTAACCTTTGTAACAGAAACTTTGTTCCTAGAGGGTGTTGTTAATTTAATCGCATTCATTAACATAAATCAAAATACAGTTGGAGAATATAGGGAAAAAAATGAAAAAAAATTATGCAAGTTCTGCTCTTTCCCTTCCCCTTTTATTGTGTCTTGTTTTCGCCATTCATTTTTCAGTTTTACTCTAAGAACTGTTCACTAACTACAGAAGTAACTAACTCTCCTTTACCAACTATATCCCTCATAGAAGAAATCAGAAGAACATCACGATTCTGTGCTAGCCTCCGTTGATGTAGTTTTGGGGCCTTTAATAACACTGCCCCAGTTTTTAATGATTTCATCTTCAATTTTTTTCTTCACTTCTTGGAAAGAGGGTTGGTAAGTTTTACTTCTCCCACTAGCACTTCCGCAAAAGGGAATGTATGCCATTAAAATTTAATGTATGCCATTAAAATTCCAACACACAGGAATGAGAGACATAACAACAGAAGTATCTGATTTCTTCACAGTACTTTAATGCCAAACATAGCTAGAATTTATCCTCAGAGAGAAAAAAATCAGAGTTGAAAAATGAATAAGGTGATGGTAAATAAATTATGGTACATGTTGTCCAGTCATTAAAATGATGATGGGTACAAATACATGATAACTTAGGAAAATTATCACTTAAAAAATAAAACATTTGTTCAAATAGTATTGATTTGGATTTTTTAAAAGAACGTAAATTTTTATGTATAGAAAAGTATTGGTAAGGAATAAATTTAATGTTAATGGTGGTTTTCTTTAGGTAGTGCATTGTAGATTTTATATTACTATTTTATGTTTTCCAAGTTTTTAAAATGAAAAAATCTTACTTTAATAATCATAAAGATATGTTTTAAAACAACCAACATCACTATCACATTAACAAAGACAAATTAAATAATTTGTTTGGCATGTTGAAACGGAATCACTGAAATTTGTAAATCTCTGATTTCTTACTACTTCAGTTAAATATTACTTCAATGAGTAAAATACGTAAAAAATACAATAAAACAGGTTTAAAAAAAGAACTGGCCCTGCTACTGTGAAACAAACATACCTGTATACACAGGATGAGCATTGCCATGATCGTTTTAATTTGTATTTAACAGTTGGGTGTAGCAGTAGTTATGTGGATCTAAATTAATTTCTCCACAGTTAAAACCAGGTTGTTCCCATTAGTTGTTTAGAGACCTCCTGGTACTAGAAATTAGGTATCGAGCATTTCCTGTCTACACTCAGTATTCTCCTGTCCACAGAGGTGAGTGAGATGGGGCATCTGCACTCCAGGAGTATACATGACAGTGGCTAAGTATATGGGAATAAATATTGTTCCAGCAGCAGAAAGCTGAGCGGTGCTGTAGGAGTCAAAGTAAAGTAAGAACCCCTTAGATGGGTATGGATGGGCTAGAGATTTATGGAAGTCATGACATTTAAAGTTGATCTTAAAAAATACGTAGGTCAGAGATTAAGAAAAAGGTATATTTTTTAGATATCAACGTACAGCGTAGAAGCTGGTCATTTAGGAGAAATACAGGTTATGTAGATTCATGATGGAACACTGTAATTGAGAGTAACTGTCAAAATATCTTTATTCTTTTTACTTAATTCATTAGCACTAAGAAGCCATTGACGCTTTTTAAATAGAAGAATGAGGACAGTCTGGGAGCATAAGTAGGATTGATAAGAGTAGCATGGCTGGGAAGCCATGGCAGGCGTTAGGAGCTATGGCAGGGATGCAAGCTGTTGTAACAGAAGTGCTGCTTCCAGTAGGTGGTGCTACCCGTGGGTTTGTTCAGCAAGTATTCTGAATGCCCCGCGGGTACAAGGTGCTGTCCTAGGTCTGAGGATAAACACACAGATACAACAGCACAGTTCCCAACTTTAATGGACTTAAAAGGATAGCTGAGGAGACACATACGTATAGAGCTAACCATGAACTACGTTGTGATGAGTGTAAATGGGCCATATATAAAGTGCTGGGAGTGCACAGGAGATGTAAATGCAGAGAGGGGCTGCGTCTGAGAAACACGGAAGAGGGAAGATAAGCATGCCTCGGGAATGAGTCCTATCTCAAGTAGAAAGGAGGAGGCCAACCTGGGGCTGAAGTTTCAGTGCTCAGTGGTTGGAACAATATTGGTCTCACTAGCGAAAACAAGAAACTTCAGAAGAACTAGTTTTGAGAAGAAGAGTTTAAATTTGGTTAAAGAGGTACCATATGGAAGGATAAAGTACTAACAGGTCATTCAGCTGGAGATATCCAGCAGAAAGTGGGAAGTAGGTGTTTGGTGTTGGAGAGATCAGGGCAAGAAATGACATATTTGGGGATAATCTAGACCCATCTCCTGCTCGAAGCTCTGAAAGCAGATGAAACTAAGGGAGAATCGGGGAGAAGCTGAAAGGTCTGAGCCAAAACTTGGAGAATTATTACATTTCCAGGGTTTTCAGAAGTGGATCTTTGAAGAATAGAGTGAACAATTAATTAGAGAGGAAGTGGGAAGTAATACTGTAAAACAGAAACCAGAGTTTCACAGATTTAAGTAGTTAATGATGCCAAGTACTGTGGAGAGCTAGCTCTCCGGGATGGAGACGGAAAAGGAGGTTATTAGATTTGCTACTTAGAGGGTACTGAGAACTTCAAAAGAGTGTTTTTCAGGAGAGCGATGAGGTGGAAAGCAAACTCACAAGGCAATGAGTCAGGGAGGAAACTGCAGAATGAATTCTGAAGAATGTTAATAATGAAGGGATATAGAGAAAGGGGATAACGGGATTATGGAAATTGTCTTTAGAAAAACTACAGGCCAAAGTTTATAATAATCAAACCTTAGAGTCTGCACAGAAGCTACACCCTGAAAGAGGGTGGCACTGGAAGGGAGAGAGATACGATTTGTCTTTTCTTAGGACCTAGCTTTCTATATATCTGTATGTCTCTCTGGTGGCACATCTGTTACTAATTAGGAACACCTAGAGTTAGGAAGCAGCTGATATCATAAGAAGTCATTTTTTTCGGAGAGATTCTCCAACATAAATGTGCTCAGGATACAGAGCAATTCTGTTTCCTATCACCGCAAAACACCCCGGGTCTAGATTAAAACATAATTCTAGTATTATAAATTCATAATTCAAATTCATAGGTTAAAAACGTAATCCTAGTATTATAAATTCAACATCGCAGAATGTTTCACTCTGGATACTAGAGAGTGTCAGCGAGTAAGAGGTAAAAGATGTCGCTTAAAGTAGACTAGATTCCAAGAATCCGAAGTGTGTACAATTCTAAGATGTAATCACTCTTTACATGAAGACAGATCCCTGTTAACACACAGAAAGCTCAGTGAATGAGGGCACCTGGAGAAAGTTGCTTTTGTTTTATTGTCTTTGTTCATTTCAATTATAGCCTAAAGATAAATAATGCTGCTCTGGGGTGGGGGGGGGGCTAATGTCTAATCTTACGTCTAACATTTACTTGAATAAATCATTGTTTGAAAAATATTTAGCACTGATAAGAGATTTCCCAAGACCTCAAAGTCACTTAAGCACTTGCAGATGAATGTCTTCTTGGAAAAGCTACCCCATGCCCTATATAATTAATTTTCACCAATACGTTATTTCACATTGTTACTGAAGTGAGAGATGATGGCCAAAGCCTACTGTAATAAAAGTGGTCCACAAAAGTGGTCCACGGTAATAAAAGTGATCCTGACTCCTTTCTCCCATTCTGCCGTGAGCAGTTGCCACCATTGATTCCATGGCACAGAGCCTGTCTCCCCAGTCCTGACGAGTGTACATCTGCACACTGCTGGTGATGGGAAAGCTTTGCAAGAGAGGATGGGGCAGTGAGGACATAGCTGTCATCATGATGGGGAAAATCAAGCTGAGTGGGGGGGGGGGTGCTGTACAAATGGATTTTCAAGGTTAGAGCTTTGGTAAGTTCTGGCTGTGGACCACCGGTGCTCTCTGAGGGTTCAGAAGAGTGTTGGATAGAAGTGAAAAGAGTGTCCGTTGTAATATGGGAGGTTAAGTGTCCTGGTAGATATTTGCAGATGGCCCCTGGCTGGGAGGGGACTTCTTTGAGCTTGGATTGGGAGTGGTGAAGGAACACGTGGTGTTAGAAAAGGCTTCTTGGAGTAAACATGTCTGAGCTGAATCCTGAGGGATGTTCAGAAGAGATTATAGCATGAAACTGAGTGTTCCTAAACATAGGGCCCAGCAAGAAAGCCGCCAGACTGCCTGGTGACAGACGTGACAGGACAAGAACGGGTGTTGTCCAGGCTCTGGGTTGTGATCCAAGCATTAGTGCATACCAATGCCATCATGTTGAGTGCTGGACCCCCTTATGTGGAATCTCCCATTGGTGACCACCAGGAAGGACATGAAGACCCGGGAACTTAGTCTAGAGGAAATAAATGTTCAACTCATGAATTAGCATTAGAAGCCCTTTAAGTTATCACATCTGTAACGTTTTTCTCTGAGGGATTATCAGTTGTTTAAATTCTCTCTCTAGTTCATTGTGTTCAGATTCACTGGATGCTTTGGTATATGTGTAAGGGGTGTGGTCAAGGTCAGGGAGAAGGAAAGGCCAAATAATAAAACATACTAAAAGTAAACATTTTATGCCCAAAGCACCATACTTCCATTGTTAAATAATATCCATAACAACAAAATTCTAGAACTTCAGTAGTACTTCGGGGCAGATAAAATTAAAGTTTTCTCCTTGTGGTTTTCTAGTAGTTATATTCTTACGGGGTTCATATAGATTGCTTTTATATTAATTAGCTTTGCTTTCAGTTTTTTTTTGGTTCCTTATAATATGTGCTTTTTTAACCATGTTTGTTAAAGATATGCACTCAAAGACTCTTTCTTTAATATCTTTACTCCACATTCTGCTCAGATAATTGATTCTTTCTGCGTGACATCATGTTGCTTTTTTCCGGCTCATATATCAGCTGTTTATTTTTCTTTTTTTCTTCTTCTTCTTTTTTTGTTTTATTTTAATTTAATTTCTCCCTGTCTTTTCTACCTTCCCTTCCCCTTTTCCCTTTTCTCTTTTGTTTTTCTTTTGTCTTCAGCCTATTCTGCAAACTTGGAGTTCTTGTCAGGCATAGGATTTCACTATTTGGTAAGGAGACCCTTGAACAAATACTAGCATGGCCATCACTTGGTTTTCTTTGCCATTTTTGCACTGTGTTGTGTGCTGCTATGTTGCATGAATGCATGTTTGCATGGCTGGATGCATGGTCGTCATAGGCCAAGGTAAGGTCCTCAAGGTTGTTTATAAGTAGCGTTACCTATGGTGAAACTGAAGACTGTAACTTTATGTACTAGTCCAAAGCACACTTGAAAATCAAAAGGTTATATTATTAAAGGCCAAATGAATGAAAATGGCAGCTTCTGCCAAATTTTATTTCAGAGGGGTGAAGCCAAACTGGGCCTCTGAATTTGTGTTTGGTTGTCTCTCATAGATAAAGTAATGAGCTGTTATACACCAACAATTTTTAACTGCACTCTTTTAATGCTCTTGACTACAGATTTGCATGTCGACTGTATTCCAGACACTGGAGCTTCATAGTAGAGACAGTGAGGCCTGGATTTGGCAAAAGCGACTTTTCTAGCACCCCTCACCCCATGGTAGTCAGTTTTTGTTCATTTCTGAGAATTCACGTAGCTGAAAGTCATGTTCCCAAACACTTGCTTTCAAAGAGCCTTGCAGGGCGGTCACTCACTTTCCACAGACTCTCCTTGCCGTGGGGCTTTAAGACTTCATAGCAGTCGGCAGAGTTTATGTCTTACGCTTTCCTGCATCCGGCTTCGTAACTGCCAAGGCAAATTTTAGCTCAATGCTCTATAGGTTTTGAGACAGCATCGGGGTGACTTCAGTAAGAAAACATTGAGTGTACTGATAGAGATGTTATAAGTCCCATTCCATTCACAGGAAAACCTAAGGATTAAGTCATTTCTATAAAAGCCACAGTGGATAAGCTGAGAACTAGGTACATGTACGTGTGTGTATGTGTATATATATGCAAATAACTTTTACATTCTTTACATTTTTTGAGAAATGATAGTTTCTGGATGTGACTACTTAATGCTGTATTTGCTTTCTAATATTGTTCTATCCAGTATTTGGGTGTTTTTAAGATATATTTCTCATAAATTGCCTGAGTTCTTGTATTATTGTTTCAGTTATCCAAAATTAACGGGGAAATTGTCTTCAGAAAGCTCTCCTAAGTTGGCTGGCTTTTGTTTGACTTCTCTTCATCGTAGAAAAACTTCTATGAAAATTGTTCAGACAGAGCTTTTGTATACTCCTTAACCTTCTCATGATAGAGGAAGGCTCTGATGGGGACCCCATAAAAATACTTGCTGTTGTGCTCTCTCTAGCTTCTTACCTATTTTAACTTCTTGGTTTCCCATGTTATGTTTTGCTATAATTTTATTTTTAAAATTTTTGAGGCATTCCATATATGCGACAGAGTACACAGATCTTGAGAACAGCTTGATGACATAGCTTGATGAGATTTTACATGTATCTGCCCGTTTTCTCAGGTCGAGACACAGAACATTTTCAGCATCCCAGAAGCCTGCCTTGTGCCATTTTGCGATTTATAACCCTCTGCAAAGGAACTATATGTAAACTAATCTACTGGTCTACTGATGTAGACTTCCATTACCATGTATTAATTGTACCTGTTGTTTAATCTCTCTTTTCCCTTTGAATATATTAAGGGTTCAGTAGTTGAAGATAAATGCATAATATAACTTGTCATACCAGTCAGAGGAGAAGAACTGGATTTTAACATTCATTCCGTCTCTCTGTGATTCTTGTATTTCATTTAGGAATCATTGCATGTTAAATCCCTTTGCCTTTAAATACTATTATTTTTAACAGGAATTTATTGGAGAGCTACTATGTATCTTTATCTCAAAAGCATATTTTAATGCAGTCTTTATATTATTCTAGTGTCTTATTATTGTTTCAAATTTGCTTAGGCATTTGCCTGTAAAACAATACAGACTTCAAGAAGCTTTTATTAATCAAACATACTCTAATACAGACTTGTCAAAGGGTTAGCATGTTAAGTCTTAGACACGTAAACTTTACATGTTATAGTTACAGCGTGGTTTTAGATGTTAACATGATGTCCTGGAGAGAATAATGGGCTTTGAATCAGAAAACCTGTATGTAAGTCCTCTATTTGCAACTAAACCAGCTGAATGATTTGGACAAGGGACTTAACTTCTCTGAACCTTTGTTTTTTGGTTTGTTTGGTTTTTTTTCATTTTTAAACTAGATTAAAATAACTACTAACTTTAGAGATCTATTGCATGTATAAAATCTCATATGACATGATGAATGTTGAAGTGCTATGTAAACTGTAACAGTACAGCTTTCAAATCTAAGGTATTCTTAGTCTTATTTCTACAGCTTTTATTTAGATAAATCAAATTACATACGCACTAAACTAGGGAACTTGGTTATTTAAAATACATGCGCCATGAAGCCTTTATAATCTAGCCATTTCCAGATCAAAGCAGAAGTTGTATAATCCAAGTATTTACTTTTTGATATATCAATTATACCGTTGTGGATTTTCCTGAAGAGAGGGAGACCTAACAGCATATGTACAGTGGTCTTTTGTAAATACATAGACATATTAATCTCTTTTATTTTTTCTTTCGCCCTGCCTTTACATTATTTTTTTTTTCTGTATTCTGGCAGACATTAACTGATGATCAAAATGTTTTTCCTGTGCTTAGTTCAAAAAATTGTTTCATGACCTAGCCTAAGAATAAAGTAAGACAGAAGTGTAAGTTGAGGTTAACAAAGAAATACTTGGGCTTCGTGTCAAGGAGCAAAAATACAGAAAGAGATACATTAACCAGAAACATGTCAGCAAGGTGGGATTGGAGACAAGAGGGAAGCATTAAAATAAACTAGATGAGCTTCTCTGGTGGCGCAGTGGTTGAGAGTCCGCCTGCCGATGCAGGGGACACGGGTTCGTGCCCTGGTCCGGGAAGATCCCACATGCCGTGGAGCGGCTGGGCCCGTGAGCCATGGCTGCTGAGCCTGCCCGTCCGGAGCCTGTGCTCCACAACGGGAGAGGCCACAACAGTGAGAGGCCCACGTACCGCAAAAAACACACAAAAAACAAAAGTCAAAATTCTTGTCCTGGTGGTGGTCGTTGTGGGGAGCTGAGTATGATCAGTAATGGAATATTTATTCCAAGGTGTCTGCCAGATTGTAGCTGTTCAGAAATTTTTCTGATATGTAAAGTGAGGATTCCCCAAACTTGAACTTCTATATTTATGTATATCTTTTATCTACTTTAAAATATTTTCTCTATGTTGAAGCACACGAAGAATTAAAGAGAGATGAGTCATGTTTTTATTCCTCATATATTCTTTTGAAGGTGTGTAAACCATTTCCTTTTATCTTAGAAAAAGGTAGGGTTTTAAAAAAGGGGAACAAGCCATATTCCCTACAGAACAGTAGTTCTGGGGTATCTATTAAAATACTTTATAGAAAAAATTAGTAAGGGAGATAGCATCTATTTTATATTAGGCTTCCCTTTTGACTTCTGAAATGCTTGTGATTGCAAGTTGGTGCACGCTTGTATTTTGGAGAATCAGGATGGGGTAAGACGCAGGCAGGTTGACAAGGAATAAGGATCCCATTTGCCGTTTTCAAGGACACATTATTGACTAACGAAATATTGCTTTTAATCCTACCATTTTCGCCCACTTATGCTAAGTGAAAATTCTGTCTTTCTAACTGCCTAATTTTAAAGCATTTAGAGGATACTTAAGTCCTACTATTATAGCCTATTTTTAGACTTTCAGTCATTTGCAGCGGAAAGAGAATCTGCTAACCAGAGCTGCAGCAGGGATAGTGATGGTGGCACAGGTGTGTGTGTATCAAGACTTCTTAACGGCTTTCTTGTTACATGTGAAAATGAATCGAATGCCTTAATGACATTCATTTTGTGCATTCTTTCAGTAACCAGTTTTGTGTCTGCTGTGTGTGAACATTCTCTTAGCCTGTGAGGATAGAAAAGTGCAGATTTCTTTCCCTCTCTGCTGCTACCACCCCATGCCAATCTACAGGTGTCTCTTACCTGTATGCCTCCATGAACATACTCACCCTTCTCTTAGAATTCCCTCTTGCCCTTCTAAACTGTGCCCCAAAGCAATCATATCTCTCCCCCTCCCCAACCAAAAACCAAAACAGAACAACAAAATGGTCTCATCACTGAATACACTCCTGTGGAGCCAGTGGCTTCCCATTTCTCTGTAGTAAAGATCAGAATTCTTCATCTGGCCACATAGTGTTTGATAGTCTGTCCCCTGTGTACCCCTGCATCCTCATTTCCCAGCATGCTCTGACTTCCTCATGATGCCTCAGCTTAAGCAGCCTTCTCTCTGCTTCATGAAAATGTATTCCTTTCTGCCCAGGGCCTTTGCACATGCTGTAATTACTGACGGAGATGGGATCCCATACACCACATGCCCCTCTCCAGTCCCTCACACCCACAATGGGGTTAACTACTAATCCTTCACATTTCAACCCAAATAGTATTCTCTCAGGAAAACCATCCCCAACCTCCCTGATTATACTCTCTCCTTCTACTATTATAACTTTCTCATAGCTCTGCTTACTTTTCCTTCATCTCACTGATGATGTTACAAGATTAACTTCTTTCTCTGGCCCAAAACTCAGCCCTTCGAGGGCTTATTTTTGTATCCTCAGAGCCCAGCAGGAAGTCTGGTGCATAGTGGCTCTTCTATAAATATCTGATGACTGAATTAATCAACCAACCAGGTCCTACCTTTAAGAAGTCTACAGGCTAACAGAGAAGATAGATAAGTCAGCAGATGCTTACTACAATGAGATGAGTGCTATCAATTTGAATTTTCTTACATTCATGAATAACCCAGACTTTACATTTTTTTCCTTGAGAATATTAGGAAAAATATAATATCCACTTATGTCATAGTTTATGAGAATCACATTTTTAAAAAATTCCTTAAGTGGTCCATGAAAACACTTAGGGCACTTACATTGAAAAGGAAGTAACACATGATTAATGACTTTTCAAACAATCATTAAAGTCTACCAGCTATGATACTTTCAGTTCGAGGAACTATTTGAGAAGGCTGGCACAAAATAGTTATCATTTAGAGGCTTTTTCTACTTATCTGTTTTCTGGTGAGTTTTTGTTTTTCAATTTTTAAATTTTTAAAAAAATTTATATTTTTTTAACATCTTTATTGGAGTATAATTGCTTTACAATGGTGTGTTAGTTTCTGCTTTATAAGTGAATCAGTTATACATATACATATGTCCCCATATCTCTTCCCTCTTGCATCTCCCTGCCTCCCACCCTCCCGATCCCACCCCTCTAGGTAGTCACAAAGCACCGAGCTGATCTCCCTATGCTATGCAGCTGCTTCCCACTAGCTATCTATTTTACGTTTGGTAGTGTATATATGTCCTTGCCACTCTCTCACTTTGTCCCAGCTTGCCCTTCCCCCTCCCCGTATCCTCAAGTCCATTCTCTAGTAGGTCTGCATCTTTATTCCCATCTTGCCCCTAGGTTCTTCATGACCTTTTATTTTTTTTTTTACATTCCATATATGTGTGTGAGCATACGGTATTTGTTTTTCTCTTTTTGACTTACTTCACTCTGTATGACAGTCTCTAGGTCCATCCACCTCACTACAAATAACTCAGTTTCGTTCCTTTTATGGCTGCGTAATAGTCCATTGTATGTATGTGCCACATCTTCTTCATCTATTCATCTGTTGATAGACACTTAGGTTGCTTCCATGTCCTGGTTATTGTAAATAGAGCTGCAATGAACATTTTGGTAGAGGCCTTTTCTACTTTCCTGTTTTCTGGTGAGTTTTTAACATAGCAAGACAGTTAATTGTCTAGAGACACCCAGATTTACTGGAGACTTTCCAAATTTGGTGACAGACAGATTCCTAGGAATGCCTGGAATAAAGCAAGCATTTTGCAACATTACGAGCCTCAAACTCCAACATTCCTTCTGGTTGACCTCAGTGACCTTAGAACATCATTAATACAGCTCCCACATTAGCTTCAGGAATACTGGACAAGTATTATCATGTGCTTAAATGAAACAATAGGCCTTGTTAAAGTATTCGTTTTTTCCTCTAGACGAGTATGAATGATTAAACTGGTACCTAAATCTTAATGTTAATTTTAAAAGAGTTTTAATAGTAAATAAAGTAATATAGTGAATTCTATCAATTGGTATCTCTCCGTGATGAAAAAATTAGTGGAATAAGTTTATGTTGACTCTTCTGTTATCCCCAACCCCAAACCCTCTTCATGTGTTTAAATGAGGGGCTATCTTGTATCAGGAGACATTAGAAAATTAGTACAGTCATCCCTCCTTATCCACAGGCCCTGCATCCATGGATTCAACCAATCGGGGATCAAAAATATTTTTTAAAAAATTCCAGAAAGTTCCAGAAAACAACACTTGAAATCGCCATCCTTCAAAAATACGTGCATAGCATTTACTTTGTATTATGTATTTTAAGTAATCTAGAGATAATTTAAAGTATAAAGGAGGATGTGTGTAGGTTATATGCAAATACTATGCCATTTTATACAAGGGACTTGAGTATCCTTGGATTCTTGGTGTTGGGGGAGAGTCTTGGAATCAATCCCCTGCGGATACTGAGGAATGACTGTATGTGTTTGTATTATCCCTAAAAAGGTTCACATTGTGCTTGTGTTGTTTAATAGGACACGTATAATGAAAGGAAAGTCATTTAAAGCACTAAGAATCTCTGAGGATAGTGCGTATGTGAGAACTGAACGTGTCACTATTTTGAGAATGTCATGGTTTAAATTTAAAAAGCACAATCTGTTAGAAAATTATATATAACCTTATGTCAGTAAGCCTGAAGGTTAAATAAAATGGATGATAGTCAAGGAAAATAGGAGAAATAAGTAGCACAATCTGCTACTTTAAAAAAATTTTTATTTTATATTGGAGTATAGTTGATTAACAATGTTGTGTTAGTTTCAGGTGCACAGCAAAGTGATTCAGTTATATATATACATGTATCTATTCTTTTTCAAATTCTTTTCTCATTTAGGTTATTACAGAATGTTGAGCAGAGTTCCCTGTGCTATACAGTACGTCCTTGTTGGTTATCTATTTTGAGTATGGTATTCATCACTAGAGGATCCTTAAGGTCTTATCTAACTTAAAGATTCTGTAGTTTTATGACAGTGTGTATGATAAAGGCAAGAGTTTCCTGGATTAGAGTTGCTATAAATAACCTAATTCTTATCAGACTCAGAATGAAAATAATATATAATATTATTTGAAAATAATAATGAAAATAATATCAGAAGATTGTATTAGAGAGATAGATACTTCTTTCATTTCAACGTATTACTCTGAGAGAATTTCCTGACTTTGAGACAAATGAATAGAATATGTAATATATATTCTAAGTTTAACGGAAACTTCTCACCAAGTTAGGGACTCAGTAATTTTATTCTTTTCAATATCACTGACTTCAGAAGTAATAAAATCTTTGACAGGCTTCAATTTCTGTCTCTTCATAATTTTGAGAGAAATTTGCATCTTCTAGCATAATTTTATTTCATGTTATTAATAAGGATTTTTCCAAGATTAATCATTTCTTCAGAGAAGAAAATATAATGAGATATTGTGTCAAGAGCCATGCCAGAAAAAGTAAAGAAGAAGAATAAAAATTAGAATGACTGTTACTGTTTTCCCAGAAGAGAGAAAGTCAACATTCTGAGAATTCTCAATAAATCAGATTATAAAACAAGTGGCACGTGATATATCAAATTTTGGATGACATTGAAAACTCCTGAATTATAGAAATCTTATATTAACCACAAAACGGTTTGGGATTAAGATACAAGAAGGATATTTTGGCTCTTAACAGCGTTAGCTTTGTTATTTTTATTATTTAGAGAGTTGTATTATTTTGTGAGAATTGGTAACAATGTTTTTAAAAACCCAGTGCTTGCTGTATGTTGTTATTAGATTCAGGTATGAGCTGTGATTTTAATTTTGTACCTTTTATGCTTACACACACACACACACACACACACACACACACAGATGCAAACATACAATCTTAAAGATAAATAGGCAATCCGTAAGTGGTTCCCTAAGTGTTTAGAGGTGATGAGAGTTATATTTGAAGACAAAGAAAGTAGCTTGAACCTTGGAAAAAAACGTGAGTTGAAGGTATCAAACTTTTGGTTTTTATGCTGCTCAGAGCAGTTAAGAAATTATATATAGTTAAGAACGTGAAAAAATACAGTCATCACCTTAAAATGTTACCATCTTACTAGGCTTTGTCTAGCCCTTCCTGTGCGTGACTGACATTCCTGATTATGGCGATCTGGAGAGCCTTTAGAAGGACCATATCCAGGTTGCTATTTTATTTAAAAGCCTTACTACCTACTTTCTCTCTTCAAGACTAACCATTAGTTTAGGCATTTATACATGCCCATAAAATTGATACTTTTGCTGGTCCATACATTCAAATGCTGAAGGTTCAGTTAATACTGTTACTGCATTCCTTAGGGTCCTTTCTCCACCATTTTTTACAATGAGATGTTTCCATTTAAAGTTGTACTATATCTGCTCTGGAGTGTACCAAAGTGTGTCAACTGATACAGCTTACAGTGTTGTGACTGACAATCACAGGAATCTCATATTCACCACACACATTTTCATTTGACCCACAGAACTTGTCTGGCCACTGGTGCCCTTTCCTACTCCTTTTACTCATACTCCAGTCACTCCACAAGTATTTAATTGAGCTCCTGCTCTAAATCAGGCACTATTCTAGGTGCGGAGCTGCATCAGGGAACAAAGGAAACAAAAATCACACCTCACTGATTCACTTTGTTATACAGCAGAAACTAACACACCATTGGAAAGCAATTATACTCCAATAAAGATGTAAAAAAAAAAAAAAATCACACCTCATGAGCTTATACAAAAGGAAGTTTAAAGAACCCCAGACCTCTTTTTGGAAAAAGGCATGGATAAGCTCAGTACAAAGTACAAACACTGGTAATCTGTATGAAGAGACAGTATGACTGTGAGTTTTAGGAAGAGAGTGAGGGACCAGCCTCTCTGATTTGGTGCTGAATTTGGTTGCATGAGACTCATAGGCAACACTTTGTATCCCCTCTCCCTCCTGGGCCTTCCCTCTGTCATTTTCTGTGCTGCACCCTTCTTATCTTTTTTTTAACTCCAAACATTGGAGGCTCTGGGACCTTTATGCTTCTGTATTTATGTTCATGCTGGCTAATTTCATTCAGGCGCATGATTTTAAAAATTCTCCATATGCTTATGAGGCCCAAGTTGACAGCTCTAACTCAGATCTCATCTCTGCACTCCAGGTTTTTGTATCAGTTGCCTACATCTCTACCGGAGATGAATTGGCCCATCACACTTGACCTGTCGGAAGCAGAACGCCCAACCCTCCCCTCTCCCCTCCCCCCACATTTTGCTCCTGCCTTGGGCTCTCCCCACGTGATTGAATCCTACCACTATTCACCCAACTGCTCACACAGTTGCTCACCCAAATGATCATGGAGTCATCCTTGTCTCCTTTCCCCGTCACCAACATGCAACCCATAAGCAAAACCTTAACATACATTATTATTTTTTTAATAAATTATTTATTTATTTAATTTATTTTGGGCCACGTTGGGTCTTCGTTGCTGCACGTGGGCTTTCTCTAGTTGCGGCGAGCGGGGGCCACTCTTCGTTGCGGTACACGGGCTTCTCATTGCAGTGGCTTCTCGTTGGGGAGCACGGTCTCTAGCCGCCCGGGCTTCAGTAGTTGTGGCACGTGGGCTCGGTAGTTGTGGCATGTGGGCTCTAGAGCGCCGGCTCAGTAGTTGTGGCTCACAGGCTTAGTTGCTCCATGGCAAGTGAGATCCTCCCGGACCAGGGCTCGAACCCACGTCCCCTGCCTTGGCAGGTGGATTCTTAACCACTGAAGCACAATCCAAAGTGCTTGCTCTTGTTGCAAGGCTCTAGAACCTGTTTCCCTCCTCTCCACCTTACATTCTCCTTCTTTCCCCTGAATTTACCCACATCAGTCATCTTGACTTCCTTGCCTGGACCACCAGGTTCATTTTCTGCCCCGGAAACATGCTGTTTCCACCGCCTGGGCCCTTCTCCCAGCTATATGCATGGTTTGTTCCTTCGCTTCATTCAAATCTCTGCTCAGGTGCCACCTTCTTGGGGAGGCTCTGGTGACCACTCACCCTATTAATTCTATCCTGTTGCTCTAATCCCTATTCCCTGCTTTATATATTTTTACTGCGGCCTGACATTATGTTACATACTGATTTATTTTTTGCTTAATAGTTCATTGTCTGTGTCCCCCATTAAAATGCAAGTACCATGAGAACTCTATTTTGCTTAGTATTGGAAGTTTCAGAGTACCTGGTATTTAACATGTATTTATTGAGTGAATGAATAATTAAATGAGTAATACTTCTAAGGGCTGTAGTATTGTAGAAGCCCTAGCACTGCCACCATTCAGTAGACAGGAGCATGACAAATTCTGCCCTTCTGCTGATTTTGTCTTCATTATCACCTGGAAGTTCTGAGATTCAAAGCACGAGATGAATGGAACATTTTCTGAAGCGTCTCAGCAATGAATACCTTATTATTTTTTTCTTATTTGCATCATATCACTAACCTGGTATGCCCACATTCTGAGACAGTTATTTCCATGTATACTTCATTTGTTCCTTTTAGGGTCCTTTTGTGTATAAAGAATATAACATGCTCAAATGTTTTAAAAACTCACATTCAATTAGGAGTTTTTAACCTAAGGACCAGGGAATGACTGTATATATTACAAATAGGAAAGTATGGAATGAGGAAGTGATGCGTGTCAGACTGTATTGTGAACAGTCAAATCAATTTGTTACTTTGGATTCATATTTTCTTTTTTGTATCCTTATCACGAAGTAAAATACGTGTACTCATTATGTGATTCATATTTCTGTACTTTGTGATGAAATATGCCAATCAGAATGGCTGAGTTTCATCTTATTTTCAAGAAGGGTCACCCCCGTTTCAAATATCTCATGAGTAATGTTTAACTTATTCAGCCTCTGATGCTTTTTTGCATGATAGTTTGGTACCACTTTTTCACCGAAGACGAACAACATTCAGGCAGATTAGTTCATGTCAATGCAGTTGAATTCAGGCAAATTAATTCATCTCAATGCAGTTGAATGCAATAAGAAAGCAGATATACTTGGGGTAATTAAAAGGGAATTAAATTTATTAGACTTTTAGCCCAACTCATTTCACAAAGGATATCAGCTGACTTAAAAAGTTGGCATACAATATGATTTAAAAATAAGGTGAGCTAGTATGGGGAGGAGGATATATTTGAAGAATCTAGTTAAAATTCTTTAGCCTGAGGCAGTGCTTTGAATGCTTCTTGAGTATGTCAGCTGTTTGATGAGACGTGCTTTATTGCTTTTCTACTTACATTCACATAACCACTTTTAAGCAGAAAAACTGCATGATTTTAAACTTGATTATCAAAAACTCTTTTGAATTGAGTTATCCTTACTGAACTGTGCCCTTGACTAATTTTTGGAACACGAACATTAACAGAAAAGAAGAGCATTGAGAAATTCTCTGGGCAATTTATGCAGCTTTTTGTTTCCTCTTTAGGGAATGATGCAACATCAATTGTCAACTGTCTTCATATTTTGGGTCAGACTTTGGATGCAAGGTAAATGGATACATTTTGATTTAAATCAATGAGTGTAATAATGATATACAGGAATAAGAAGAAGAACCTAGTGTCTTTATTCTTTGGAATTGCAATAAAGACTTTAATGTAGGTGAAAAGAATATCTTTTGTAAATTAGTAAAACAACGGCCTTTTATTATTTTTACGATCATATATATTGTTATTTAAATTTTAAGTAATTTCTGTAGCAGCTAGGTATGTAATTGAGGGTTGAATTGGGACTGTATTATGTGAGGTAAAAATGATGAGCTACAACTCTAGAGGTTTTATTAGCCTCAAGGCAGGATAGTTGTTCTCCATATTTCTAATAACATTTACCTTTATAGGAAATATGAAGGTTTTATTCTCATTTTATAGATGAGTAAAGTGAAGCTTAAGATTGCATAGTAAGCGTGGAAATATACCAGTTTCCAAGTCTATGCACTTTCTACTCTGCACTACTATTAAAATGACCAGAAATCCAAATACAAAACCAGTTTGGTTAGCATGATTGATTCAGCCTTTAAGCCGTACAATTAATTTACGTATTATCCAGGATACATCTAAATAAAAGTTCCTAGAAGTCTTCTACAGAGAATATGCGGTGATACTCTTGAATTATCCATTTTTGTGTTTAAAAGTTTATTTGAGGTGTTTTGTATAATAAATGAAGAAAGGAGATGCTACCATTCACCTTCATTTTCTACAAGAAATGGCGGCTTTAGAACGTCAGTTCTCTACAAAGTTCAGCCTTCAGAGCTTATTTAGAAAAGATTGATTATTACCCTTAAGGTAAAAAAAAAAAAAAATCCGTATCATTCTGTAACGTGGTTTAGGTGGCATTAACTGTTTCTTTCACACCCATAGCTTCAGAAAACATTCTAGTTTTGTTGGATTTGGGATGAACTAAACTGACTCAGGAGCTGGGTTTCTTAGTTATCAAGTAAATATTCTCAATATTTGAGACCACGGGTGGAAAACGTAAAGCATTAGAACTGCCGTTTGCTCCGAGGTCCTAATTAAGTTGACTACAAAGGCATTTAGGAAACGTTATGCATTTATGGAGTGCTATTGCTGTAACTTCAAGTATGTAGGAAAGAATTATTTCAAAGTGGTTTTAAAAAATTGAGTTGACTGAGTGAATGTCGTCATGGACAAAAATAAACACGATGTAGAAGCATGTTTTATTTGTATTTCACGTGTTCCTCTCACAAGATATAAGCTGTCTCTTCTTTACTCCCTAGGACTGTGATGAAGACTGGCCTGGAAAGTGTTAAAAGTGCACTCAGAGCTTTCCTGGACAATGCCGCAGAGGATCTGGAGAAGACGATGGAAAATCTTAAGCAGGGCCAGTTCACCCACACCCGAAACCAACCCAAAGGTGTTACTCAGATTATCAATTATACCACGGTGGCACTGTTGCCAATGCTGTCATCATTATTTGAGCATATTGGCCAGCATCAGTTCGGAGAAGATCTAATATGTATGTAAATCTATTACTTAGAGTTTCATTATCTACATAGTACAATCAGAAATTAACAGCCACATCATCGAGGTTATTCAAACACTGCTTATACATTAAAATGTTTTTGTTTTGTTTTTTTAAGAACACTTTAGGTTGACATTTGAATTACAAAACCAAAACCATTCTTAATAGAGATAGATCTCTGAATCACATGGATTTGCAGAAGGGACCAGTAAGGTACTGGTTATGGACAGTCACGCCCACATTGTTGACATCCAAGTTCCAAATTTTACACTTTCTGTGGTGTCTCTTTCCATGGAAATTTTCTAATGCAGTTTCACCGAAGGACATGCAGCATTAAATGTTTTCAGATTATTTCTGAGTCGATGCAGACTGTTTCTGCAAGCTGTCCTACCAATAAATTTGAAGACTGCTGAGACAAATTCTGTGTCTAAATAACTGACCTACTAGGGTAGCTCAAATATCTTTTGTTTATAGGTTTCATTCTCTTTTCATAGGGGATTTCATCAGCCGTTCCTGGCTGGAATTCTGTGGTTATTAAAAATATCCACAGAATGCCCAAGGTTGCATGAAAAAGGAACTACGTGACCTAAGTTCCTGCTCTCCTGCCTGTATGAACATGACAGATGATATGAGCCCTTGTCTACCAGTCGAGTGGGTCTTGCTTGCAGACCCACCCACTCAGACTCTCAGTGTTGTAGGTCTCCCCGGTGAAGTACAGCTCTGTGTAAAAACCACCTTTGTTCATCAGTGAATGACATAACCACTAGTTTCAAAACATTGACATTGACACTGCTTGAACCAATGGGAGGATTACTTACAGCCCCATGTGGACACAGAAACAAATATGGGGGATGAGGAGGGTTTCTCCATTCGTGTCATGGTGTGTCCTCCGGGAAATGGTAGCAGAGTTGGCATTAGAAATCCAAGATTCTTAGTTTTCTTTGCCTGTTGAACATGTTTATTGGATCAGAGATCATCTAAGAGGTTTTATTTGATTTTCTAGCTTTAAAAGCTCCAAGAGTGACTTACTTATGCCTTGAATTTCAGGTCATTTCAGAAATAAATGATACACCCCGTTCTCTAGCATTCTTATTCTTGTTCATTTGAGAGTTAAAATAAAAGGTACAGTCTTTATATCCCTCTGGAACAGGAGTCAAAATGGACCTGTCCTCCCAGATATCCTTGTGCTTAGTTTTATTCTTGAAGAAATCCTTTATTATACCTAAAGCAATTGTTCCTGATAATATTCTGTCTGTATAATCAGAGCATAATTCTTTAGAAAGCTTTCAGCTCCTTCAAGAAAAGAATTTTGTTTGAGAAAAAGGTCTTAAATTTCATTTTATGTGTGTGTGTTCTTGTATTGCTTGTTTTCAAATATTAAAGTGTTAGTATGCCTTTAATATGGAATTTTGTTGTTAGCCTAAACTTTCTCAGGACAATGTATTGATAACAAGTGTTTTTTTTTAAAGTGAGATTCTCTTTTTCCTCAGTGGAAGATGTACAGGTATCATGTTATAGAATTCTGACTAGCTTGTATGCATTGGGGACCAGCAAGAGTATTTATGTGGAAAGGTAAGATTTTAAAAGTTTAACTTTGTATTAATAGTTTTTTCAAGTGTTATGATTATTTATTTCAAGGGTCTTCACTTTATAACTTTTTTCCTTAGTTATAAACTAAACAATCAGATTGACATATTGAATTCCTTGGGAGTAATTAGACAAGCTTTAAGCTAAATTTGAATTGATATAATAAAAGACAATTGCGAATTATGAACAAAAAATGTAAAGCCATAGTGGTAAAGCCTATATTTAATATAAAGTTTAAACTTAGAGCGTTAATGAGTCTTACGAAGGAATCTGCTAGTACAGTTTCTAATTCTATATTGGAAATACAAAATAAGAATGAATATAGGCAGTTAATTTTTTCATGTTCTCAAGTTCAAGAGGAGAAGATTAGCAGAGTCAGATGTTCTGGACAGGTCAAGTAAGATAAGGTGTCCCCACTGAACTGAACAAGAGAGATCACATGGGCAACTTCTGTAAGATTTCTGTGGAAGAGAGAAGAGAAAGAGGGCTTTTTTAAACGTTAGAAGAAATAAAAAGACATTCTAATAGAAGACCAATAAATGAAATAAATAAGTCAAAGGATATTCTGAGAGAAGAATATTGAATAGATGTAAATTCTCCCCAAATTAATCTTAATTATAAAGAATTTCAAGTAGAAATTTGTGTTTTGTTGAACTTGAAAAATTTAAAAGTTTATTTGAAAGAATCAATGCATGAGACTAGCCAATAAAATTTTGAGAGAGAAAATTAGAGTAATAAGGGCATTCACATGGCCTACCAAACATTAAAACTTAAAAAGCAACAATAATTAAAATAAGGTGACAATTACAAAGAGAAAGGAAAGTAGATCAATGGAAAAAGATAATTGAGTTTACTCTGAATATTTTTAAAGTTTTATCTGCATTTTAAGTTAAACTATCAATAGTTTCATATGATTTTTATGGCTATAAAATATTTTATCCTAAGGAAGTATTATAATTTATTGAAATGTTCCTTTATTTTTGACATGTAGGCTCTTTTCTCTTTTTCACTTACATAAATAATACTAGATCTATGTTCATAGTTTTCTGTGTATATTTATTTTATTTCCTTTATCAGAATTTGGAGATCTAGGTTAAAGAGTATGCATGTATTAAGGGTTTGTGATACACATTTTACTATCTTTAAAAAAAATTGATTCAATTCATACTTTAAAGTTTTACAAGAGAATTCTCATTTCCTCACATTTCTCATTTCCGATTATTACCCTTTTTTACTATTTATAAATTTATTAGTTGAAAATGAGATCCTATTTTTATTTTCAAATGCATTTTCCTCATTACCAGTTACTAGCTATTTGTGTGTGTGTGTTTACCTTACCATTTGTACTTATTTTATAAGTTGCCTTTTCTTATTTTTTGTCCGTTTTTCTATTAATGTATTCTCTTACTGATCAGTAATAACCATTGTATTTGTTAACTGTATAACTTCTTGCCTGTTATTTCTCCTGCTTTTATGACTTTTAGCATTTTTTTACCTTTATAGTGCTTATATACAAATCATTATGTGCAGATAGTTTTTTATGACATGAGAATTTTGGATTTTTATATAATTAGATCTAGCAATTATACCGTACATGTTTCATCTCCTTAGTTTCATGATTTTAAGAAGTTTATACTATACCCTTAATAGCTAGAAATTCAAATATTTATTCTCCTAGGTTTTTTCATGCTTTCAGTTGTTTAGATTTACTTTTTAATCCTTTTGTTCATTCAGTAAATACTGATCAAATGTCAGGTTCTGGGATACAACAGTGAACAAATAGATCCCTGCTCTCAGAGAGCTTATATCAAGGGAGAGAAACAAAACAAGGAAACTGATGAACGTAACAGGGGCAAGTTATTGTGTGTGAGTTGGCACACAGTACAGAGGATGACACGGGGCGATCAGGAACGCATCTTGGAGAACACGGCCTTTTAGACTCAGAACTTTCTCTACGCAACAGGAAACAGTAGAAGATAAGTCAGGTGTAAATGGTCTGTGTGTAATAGCCTTCATTGTCTCAGTGAAGTCTGAGTTGAGTCTTCAGCCAGATGACAGTTGAAGAAACAAGTGTGAGAAGCTTGAGGGAGGCATAGAATGTCTGAAATGATTGTCTCTGGAGTATGAAGGGATTTACTGGAAATGAGCCTGTTTCCTGTTTCTCTTTGGTGTTATGTAGAATTCAATTTTTTAAATTGTCCACCACGTCTCTAATATAATGATTTATTAAATGTTTCTCTTAATTACTGATTTAAAACAAACTCTTCATCATATACTAAGTATATTTGCTAGGTTATATTTCTAGAATTTCTATTCTGTTCTAAATTATTTGATTTTTAAATGATCAGAGCAATACCATCTAGGCTGAATGGTTACTATTTTCTAATACATTTTAATATCTGGTAGTCCAAATTCTCTCATACCTCAGCAGTTACTGTTATTGTTGTTACTACTCTTGCCTGGGTATTTTTCTTGATAGAATTTGGGATCTTTCTGTTAGATTCTTTAAAAAGATATATATTTTTTTCAGTTAACTTTGCAATTATAAAGTGAATTTGGGAGAATATAAAAATAAAAATTTGAAGGTGAGTAAAAGGTATTTTGAAAAAAATGACACTATACTAAAAAGAAAAGTAGTTATTTTAATACAACTCACCTAAAAGAAAAATTGCTATTTCCAGAATAGCAAGAGAAATGATCAGAGTTGATCTGAGAGTTACTAATTGAATTTATATCTTAAAGTGAATTATTAAATAATTCAGATGAATTATTAATGAAATAAAAGGACTAGCCTAGTCAGATGTCTGGAATTAGATGATCTACTTTGGGGTCATATATGAAACATTTTAGGCTATTAAATTCTTAAATAAAGTATTTCTCATTCTTTTAAAACATCTATTGAACCCATATTGTGTGCCAGAAATTTTGCAATTCTGTATCCCTGTTTTTAGGTAAGGAAAGAAAAACTTGAAAAGGGTAAGTAATTTTCCTATGGTGAGTGACACAGTGTTAGGAGTAAGATCAGGACTTGGGTCTGTCTGAATCAAAGCCCATGCTCTTTGTAATTTCTTGATGTCCTAAATTATCTTTAGTAATGAAATGTTATGAAATGTTTGAATTGAACTTTATCTTATTCAGTGTCATTCTATGAAGGGATACTTTCTCCTAGCTGAATATATATCTAGTCATTTTTAATTAAAATATTAGATAATCAGACTGTTAATTTTAAGTATTTTTTTTTAGTGAGAAATTTAAAACTGTCTAAGAGAATTATGTAACCTTTTCTTAATTTGATCCATTTTATTGACTTTTAAATAAAATACATATTCAAAGTCATTTAAGGAGTTCATAATTTGCTGAAATAACTCTCACATTATTCTATATTTAATAAACACTTAACATGCCAGTAAAGCCTTGGATTCAGTAGGTAACTGAGGGAGAGAGAATTTATATCACTGGCAAGGGAAGCCTTGACTAAATTGATCACAGTCTGATTCCCTTCCTTCCCTTGAAAATGATAAATTAATTTTAAGTGTTATCAATAGTTTTTAGCATCTACTATGTCCTTATATTTCATAGCTACCCTGAAATTACTTATACATGGTAAATTTTCAGAAAGTTTTATTTGTGTGTTGTATTAGTACTTGATTTTTACAATTTTTATCAAAATCCATTTATTCACGTGGCAAGAATTGTTCCTTAGGTCATCGTGTTAAAAGAAGGAAAGAAAAAAAGTAAAATGTCCGAACTTATGAGGGAATTTACAGGGCTTGGGTTTTTTTTTCTTGTTGTTATTTTTGTCTGTACTGTTTTTAACTTCTTTTTAGCTGACAGATGATTTAGGTGTGTTTTTTTTTTTAATGGCAGGGAGTTTGCTATTGAAAGCACATGATGTTTTGCAGTATAGAAATTGGATTTGAGGGTTAGTTTTTATCAGTAGCAGTAGCACTATGATTGTCCTTTTAGGTTTACCTTTCCAATTTTAATATAACTTCTTCAGTTTTTCACTTAGAAGACTTAAAAAATATAAGCGTTTTCCACTTACAGGCAACGTTCTGCATTAGGAGAGTGTCTGGCTGCCTTTGCTGGTGCCTTTCCTGTAGCATTTTTGGAAACTCATCTCGACAAACACAACATTTACTCCATCTACAATACTAAGTCTTCTCGAGAGAGAGCAGGTAACACAGAAGCATGTGCACTACTTGATATTTGAAGCTAAAACTTAATGACATTTGTTGTGTTTTCTGACCATGATTTTTTAATGGGCTATTTTAATTTATTATCTCCATGTCATTTGTTCTTAGGTGTTATTATTTGGAATTTTTTGGAATGTGTATACTATTTCCGTAGTGTTTCTGAAAGAAAATTAGTTTAATTTCTTCTAAGTCAATGAGCCACAGACAAATTAACCCTCTTAATAATAAAACAGAATAATCAGCAGATATGGAAAAATAGGTCATTCAATTACCTCTTATAGGTAGTCAGTAAGTGTATGGTATTCTTATTTGTTACAGTTATAGATTTGTACCTTTCATTTCTCTTGGTTCACCGGGTATGTCTATCTTATTGGAACAGTTTTATTTCATGTGATGTTTTTCTGATAGTTTGGTCCTCTAAGTCCGATAAAGTATATTTTATTTTAATCATTTTCCAAAAGCCCTCAAGAGTTTCCCCAACTTGAACAAGAATTATTAGCTGTTCACAAATGCACACCTCTCTGTTGATGAGATCATTTCTCTGTGTAATTCATGTCTATATGGGAGCTACTGGTTACACTGATTTTATAGTGAATTTTTCAAGTAAAGAACCTTTTAAAAACTTGAATAATCGTTATTTAATTTGCCTAATTTATGATTCGAATTTCATATCACAGAGGAAGTTAAAGAAAAATATGTTGAATATAACTTAGCAATATTTTTCTACATAAAGTGCACAATATATTTGTAAACAATAAAACACAGTTGAGTTTGGGTTGTTAATTATGTGTATAAGCATGTCTTATAAAGTTGTCTTATTAAAGGTTTTTGATTCATTAATATTTTTGTAATGAATCAAGAATGAAGCAGATTGTTATTTTGTTACAGATAAGGAAATACACAGAGCAGATAATTTCCCCACTTATTTTCTATAATATGCCGTTTGCATAACAAAGGAAAGGAATTGCATTTAATGATTCTCCTTCATTCATTTTTTTAGTCAAGTCGTTCAACAAATGATTATTGGTAGATGGAGAAGATGGTGTATACAAAGATAAATAAGATTTGACTTTTTTCTTCAGGGAGTTTTTAGTTGCAGTAGAGGTAGAGAGACTGGTGAATATTTGTGATAGAATTCAGAATAAAGAACACTGGGGACACAAAAAAGCAGTTTGAGCTGAGAGCGCCTGGGAAGACTTAGCAGAGTTTGTACAGATGAGCCTTGAAATTAGGAACACTGAAAGTCTGGTACATTAGGGGAAACTTCAAGTACTTTGAGGTGGCCGTAGTTTTCAGGGAAGAAAGAGAAAAGATGAGGCAAGAATGGAAAGCCAAAAAGAGGCAAGGTAGGCTTCCTGTGTCAGGTAAGGAGTGGGGACTGTACCAGGGCAAAAAGGATCCTTTTATTGGCTTTAAAAAGGGGAGTAACATCAGTAGCTTTGCATTTTAGAACTCCATCATGGCAGAAGTAAGGAAGACAAATGAGTGTGCATCACCAGTTAGAAAATGATTGTGGTAATGCAGAAGAAATCTAATTGGGCAAGACCCCTTGGATGGAGTCTATAGTGAAGAGGTTATGAGAAATCCTAGAGGTGGAATCATCTCCTGTAGGAGATGAAGGAGCATCACAGCCTAGAATTTCTCCCAGGTTTCTAGCCTGGGTGACTCATTGGATAATGTTGTTCTCACCAGATAGTAGTGCAGGCTCAAGGCGTAGATTGGAGAGGAAAGGTCAAGTTTAAATTTAGACCCGTTATATTTTAGTTGCTTTTGACACATTCCTTATGAGACACACAAAAAAACTTTAGGAAATATGGCTATGAGAGTTATTCTCTTACAGCAGAAGCCCGTAGGAATGGCAAGAATTGCCTAGGCAAACATATAATCTGAAAAAGAGAAGTGAGTTCAAGATAAATCCCTAAAGAAAACCCATATTTAAAAGTTCAGCAAGGAGAAAAGAGTTAGCAAAAGGAGACTGACAAAATTCAGAAGAGAGTCAAGAAACACTGAATGCATCGAAGTTAAGGAAAAGGGGGATTTTAGGAAAAGGAACTTTGGTCAGTGATGTGAAATGCCCTTGAAACACTTAGTAAGATAAGGATTGTAAAAGAGTAAATTCGTTCAGTGGTGAAAAGCAGAAGCCTTCAATTCTGTGGCTAGGAGAGCACCTGGAAAGGTGTAAACAGTCTAGGAGAGAGCTGAGCACGTGTATAGATAGGTTTGCTGCGGAAGAGGCAGTAGAGAAGGAGGAGCTGAAAATACAGTCCTGAGCAAGGTGGCTGCTGGAGGGTAGACAGCATCAGAACACAGGTGAACCATGAATGCGGACCTCAGAACTCCTGCTGAAAAGGGGAACAGACGTGAATGTGAGACCAGACACAGAAATGATGAGAGCAGGCAGCTGGAAGAAGAGACATCTGATATTCCTGTTTGTTCTGAAGTAGAAGGATCGGTCATTTGGTGATCTTCAGGTGGTTGGGTAGGGACTCGGGGAAAAAGAAAGTTTGAAATACCTGCCATGGGAAAAGGGAGAGGCACAGGGAACTTTATTCAATATCCTGTGATAAACCATAATGGAAAAGAATATAAAAAATGAATGTCTATATGTGTATAACTGAGTCACTTTGCTGTACAGCAGAGAGTGGCACAACATTGTAAATCAACTACATTTCAGTTTAAAAAAAAAAAAAAAGGAGAGGAATCCAGCTGAAGGCATGCCAGGTCTGGCCGAGTTTTGAAGCCCAGTGTGAAATGGTTGCTTGTGTCTGTTTCGGGTCACTTCCTTCACTGAATCCATGTCATTTGTACGTGTGCTTCTCTAGCTCTTAATTTGCCAACTAATGTCGAAGATGTCTGTCCAAATATACCATCTTTGGAGAAACTCATGGAAGAAATTGTGGACTTAGCTGAGTCCGGTATTCGCTACACACAAATGCCACATGTGATGGAAGTTATCCTGCCCATGCTGTGTAGCTACATGTCTCATTGGTGGGAGCACGGACCTGAGAATAATCCAGGAAGGGCTGAGATGTGCTGCACGGCTCTGAACTCAGAGCACATGAACACGCTGCTGGGAAATATCCTGAAAATCATATATAATAACTTGGGAATTGATGAGGGAGCCTGGATGAAAAGGTTAGCAGGTAAGACTGGGAAGGAATGTGCCACTTCCATTTGTTTATTTCCAAAAAGATTTGAAATACAGAAGACTAAAATTTTTCTATCTCAATCTTTGTGAATATTTGCTCTGTGCTCAAAAAATATTCTGGATTACTTCTGTCATGCTGTTCTAAAAAAAAAAAAAGTAGATTTAATCAGACATTGGGTAACTTTCCATATAGTTACTACTTTTAAGTGAGTAAACATTTTCTAGATTTGACTAATCTCGCTAAGATTAATCAGTGAACACAGCAGTAAAAATTAATGATTCTGCAGACAGAGACAAAAATAAAACTGGATATTGAAGCCACCCAGGTTTAGTCATCTCTCTTAGCGGGAATGGGGGAGGATCATCAAAAGATACAAATATTTACATTTAAGCTTCTCTGTCATTGCACTATTTATATTGAGTAATTGGAAGCAATTTGAATGCCCAGCCACAAGAGTATGGTTAAATAGGTTGTGCACATCCATATTACCAGAATATTATGCTTTTTTTCAAACATTAAGATTTCAACAATATTTTATGATGTGGAAAATATTCAGAATATCATGGAGGGTTAAAAGAAGAACTTTAAAAATTTGAATTCAGAAGTTTACGTATGATATTACTTATTGGGAAAATTTCCAAAAAAAAAATACACCAATGTCTTACTAATTTGGATAGGGTAATTATGGTTGATTTTTAACATTTCTCTTTTATACACTTCCCCAGTATGTGTATGTTACTCTTAGGGAGAAAAAAATTCCTTTTAAAATGGCCTAAAAAACAAACTTATGGTTACCAAAGGGGACAGGTGAGGGGGAGGGACGAATATATACACACTACTATATATAAAATAGGTAATGAACAAGGATGTACTCTATAGCACAGGAAACTCTGCTCAATATTTTGTAATAACCTATATGGGAAAAGAACCTGAGAAAGAATGGATATATGTTTATGTATAACTGAATCACTTTGCCGTCTACCTGAAACGAACACAGCATTGTAAATCCGATATAAAGTAAAAATTGAATTGAAAAAAATGGCCTAATCAAGTTTAGACCTGTTGCTAACAACTACAACTATTATTAAATAAAAGAGCAGTATTATATGTAATCTAACTCTTCCACTGGGACAAGGATGGGGACAGTTATAATGAGATGGCGTAGTAGTTAAGTAGGTAGTGGTCTCATAGAAGTATTCAGTGGTGTGTATCTCTTCTAAAAAATGGGCCGGGGGAACTTTTCCATTTGGGGACTTTTCTTCTTTGTGTGAAAATAATTGATTTCCAAAGTGAATGAATGTCTTTTTTAAACTTCTAAATTAGCTGCCAATTTCTTTCTTTCCTTCTTTTTTGAAAACAAGGAAGCACATCAGTTTCAATTCAGTAATCATTTTTGAACAGCAGCTATGTAATTAGGTTTGGGACTAGAAAAAGGACTGAGGCATGGGCTGAATTCTAAAGGAAGGCATGTGCTAGAGGAGAGGGAGGCTTAATCGTGCTGTACAGTTGTGATGACCATCTAATCCTCATTTTAATGAATGTTTATGCAGAGCGGAATATTAATGTCTGTCTTCAAACAGTATTTTCCCAGCCTATTATAAATAAAGTGAAACCTCAGCTCTTGAAAACTCATTTCTTGCCATTAATGGAGAAACTCAAGAAAAAGGCAGCTATGGTGGTATCAGAGGAAGACCATCTGAAATCCGAGGTCAGGGGGGATATGTCCGAGGCTGAACTTCTCATTCTAGACGAGTTCACCACGCTGGCCAGAGATCTCTATGCCTTCTACCCGCTCTTGATTAGATTTGTGGACTATAACAGGTAGAATGTTCAAAAGTGATTTAATTTCTCTAATTCAGTCGTAACCTTACTGTGTTCATACGTCCCAGTGGAATTGCTTCATTCACTACTTAGCAATGAGTTTGTTCACAATGATGACAGTATCAGATGTGACTTTCACCAAACATCTTAAAATTACAATTGGAAATCCCATTGTGGAACAGTCTGCCTTGTGGGTGTAAAAACTAGCACTTTGACAGTTACATGTTTAAATTATTTAAAATGTTACAGCTGTACACTGAAGTCATTTATGAGCTCTGTGGACAAGCATGCTCACCCTCAGTTTACTTGGTTTCACATTTAACTTTAGGAGTGTGATTTTTTTTTTTAATTAACTTTAGGGAGTAACTGAGACACTACTTTATTTATTATGTGATCTAGGGCAAAGTGGCTAAAAGAGCCTAACCCAGAAGCAGAAGACCTTTTCCGCATGGTTGCAGAGGTGTTTATCTACTGGTCAAAATCCCACGTAAGTAGGAAAATACTGACAGTGCTTACTCTCTGGAATATGTCCAGGACTTGCAAAATTTAATGAATTTTCCGATTCCCTTAGTAAATACCTATCAGAGTGTTTCTCAAGGTCATCTCCTTAGTATCACTTAACTGGCCAGGAGAGAGACTAGGCTTCCCTGGGGAGTTTGATGCACTATAAGCCTTCTTTTGAGTTTTGTAATTTATCTTCAAACAATCACAGAGATTTTTAATTGTGCTGAGTATTTATCATAATCAGTAGGTTTTTAGATGAATGCCTAGTGTTAGTTTTAAGAATAAGAAAAAGAATCTGAATACGTGCTTTTGAATCTCATGGACATATTTTAAACACAAATCTGTTAATATATGTTATGTACGTTCTAACCCAAATTTTTAAAGGTGAAACTATGTGAATAGTTATAATATTATTAACAGTAAAATTAGAATGTTAATATGAGCTGAATGAAAATTGAGGCTTAGTCTATTCACTGTCCTTCATACAAAATCTTTTATTACTCATCAATTATTAACATAGTTAGATGCTTACTACGGAATTATTTTGCTTGGGTTATGCTCCTTTAAAAAAGAAACACGTGTAATTAGATTGTTAACCTCTCTTTTAAAGCTCTGTGATTATTTCTGCTTTTATTCTGTATTTGCTTTCACTACTACCACTGCTTCAACACTTGACTTTGCCAGTGTTTTTATGTTCCTAAATTAAAAATGAATAAAATAATTTTAGGGTATATGAAAAAGTAGATAAAATATCTGACAGAATGGAAAGTTGCGTTATAGTTGTGCATGCCCTTAGGAAATCTGTGTTTATCCCAAAAGGCAGTATATGCTTTCCACCAGGTAGCTGGTGTTTGAGTATTCATTCTACCCCTTGGTAGGTGTGTGACTTGGTTACCTAAATTTTCTGAACCTTAGTATTCCCATCTTTGAAACAGACATATTTCTATCTAGTTCCCAGAATTGTTGCCCCCAGCCAAGCACCCTCATTTGATATTCAACTATTTGTTTCCTTTCTTTATAAGTCTTATATATCAAATTACTACTTACCTTTGTAGAAAGTTTGGGTTCCTTTGTAACCTCTATTACATGAACTACTTATCTGTGGTTTTAATTGAAACTTCCTTTGGGACTTCTCAGAATTTCAAAAGAGAAGAGCAGAACTTCGTGGTACAAAATGAAATCAACAATATGTCTTTCCTTATTACGGACACCAAGTCAAAGATGTCCAAGGTATTACTATAATCTGTTTTACTTTCTAGAAAATATGTGAATATAACTTATGTTCATTAGTTGAATTGGTTGATATTTTTTAGATCTTTTGAAGGTTTGTAACTGGAATTTGATGGATTTGATAATATGTTTACTGATTAAACACACATACACACATAGTTTTAAGGGTACCTGGGACTTATTGTAATCAGGTGTGGCAAGACATGTAGACATGGAAATGACTGTCATGGAGGAAGAAGATTTTACTCATAGTTCCCTGGAAACAGAAGGCACAGCGTAGAGTGAGGACACATGGGGAAGCACCAGGGTCAGCCACGAGGCGGAGGGAGCAAGGGGAAGATGTGGGCAAGAGCCTTTATTATGGTTTCTGTGGAAAGGAGCAGACGAGGTAGGGTAAGCAGGTTTAGCACTGGCTAGCTTGAGTCATTTCAGTGGGCTCTGGGGTGTAGGGACTGTCCCTAGTTGTCTGGTACCTGGCCCTGGGTGATGAGGGCAGGTGGATTGAGATTCAGGTAAAGGAGGTGATTGGAGGACAAGGACTCTGAATTGATTGGTTTGTATATGAAAGGCGTGCTTGCAGGCAAGTAATTTTCTACCTCTAGGAATTGACTAACTCTGGGAGGGGCACTCAGAGATCAGCAGGGCCCAGGATGTCAAGGCATCACAATAAAAAGACATGCTTAGGGCTTCCCTGGTGGCGCAGTGGTTGAGAGTCTGCCTGCCGATGCAGGGGACACAGGTTCGTGCCCCGGTCTGGGAGGATCCCACATGCCGGGGAGCGGCTGGGCCCGTGAGCCATGGCCGCTGGGCCTGCGCGTCTGCACATCCGGAGCCTGTGCTCCGCAATGGGAGAGGCCACAACAGTGAGAGGCCCACATAACGCAAAAAAAAAAAAAAAAAAAAGATATGCTTAATATACACACACACTCACAAAATTGCCAATCAGTATAATATAGATATAATTAGTCAATAATATGTATTCATCAGAGGAAATGTATGTACATTTATGTGTGTCAAATAAATACACCACCAAATAATTAGCTGCATTGTTTAAGAACCACATGGATGAATTCTAAGTTCTCACATATGAAATAGAAATTTTTGTTTTCTCCATCACTCATGTTGGGGACTGGAGGACCTTTCAAAACACTGAAAAATATGTGCCTTTATCTTTTGAATTACCACTAAATAGGAAAATGAATATATTAGATGGGGTAACACACAAAATATGCTCCCAAATGGCCAAAGATGCAAAATAGTGTGGCACTGTGGCCACGGAAATCAGTCTCGACCAACTCAATAAATTATGGGAAGAGAGATGAACCCCAAGAGCCCATCTGACTTGTTTCATTGGCAACCACCAGGACAAAAAAAGTAGCATCACTCAGTACTCTAGTCTTATTCAGAGATGTGGATGCCATGCATTTGATACTATTACACATGAACTCAAAGCTAATGTGCTGGCTGAAGCTTTGCATACTAGAACAGTTGTCCGACTGCTACAGGCTATTACTCTGTGCATCTGTGCTCTTGAAACACTCATAAAAGATGATAAATTTTCTTTCCTCTGGGCAGACAGTAAGCCTAAAGAGTGAGGAACTGCTCCTTCAGAAGATGCTATATACTAAGAGTATATATGTCACAGGGATGTTCTGAACTGAAAACTGTTAGTGAATTACCCTGCTTTGTCAGTATATTGTCAACGTAGGCCAGTGTTAACAAAGGCATAGAGAGAGGACATAAGAGGTCAGTGTTTTCTTTTGGAGGATGACAATGACTCCAGTGTATTATCAAACTCAAGATAAATTAAAGGTCTTCAGAGCAGAGGTCTGCATACCTCTCTACAGACATCCTCTTCCCTCTTTTCCATCATTCTAGTCCAGTGATTCTCCAAGCATACACTCAAAGCATTGTACATCCTGTAACCTAAACTGAGGCATCTACAACCATTGACATTTACTCCTATTTTCAGGAAAAAAATCAAAAGTAATGGATAGGAGCATCTCAAACTTAATGTCGTCCCCCCCCAAATTTTGTTAACCTTTTTAGTCTTTTTACCTATGACTGCTAACACTCTGAGACGAGATAGCTCGCAAATAACAGTAACATTGATGAAAAATTTAGAAATCAGCGACTATGCTTTGCTTAAAAAAAATTTTTTTTGCCTGCATATGTGCTTGACATTTTATATTGTGTAAGTACAATAAACTTTTTTCCTAGAAAAAATGTTTCTAGTTCAAACAATGGAGTCAAATATACTCACATGTTACCTATATTGTTTTACTAAAGTAATCATGATATGCATGTGTCAACATTTGGACAGATTTGAGAGTCACTGGTTGGTCATAGCAGTGTCATAACTGCAGTTGTTATCAGTATCATTGAGGTTCTCAGCTGACCACGGATGGCAAGAAGGATTCAGAAGTGGAAGGTAGTCAGGGGCTGAGTAAGTTCTCTCCCAAAAAGCTGTATCATTTGGGTCTGGTGTCAAGAGTGGATACCAGTAGTGTGGCCAGAGGTCTTACATCTGAAACTGAAATGAACAGAGAGGTGTTCCCTCCTGAAATGCTGAGAGCAGAGAGATGCAGAAAGCTTCAGGGATTTCTGCGACAAGACCTTAAACCGTCTGTCTAAGGTGTCACAGCAGCCGATAGAGCCACCCTCCCAGAGTCCTGCAGGAAAAACGAACTCCTTTTGGCCAGAGATTGAGACCAAATGCAAACACCAGCCAAAGGACATATTGTCACACATCAGTCTTCAGCCAGTCGCTTGAGCAGGGATAATAATCACTATTTGTATGGAGTGCCATTTCTCAAATTAGAAGAGTATATAAGTTGGCCAGCAGACCAGTTTGGAATAGGAAATCTGGGATAGGGAAGCTCATTTTGACTTAAAGCAAAATATATGTAGCTCAGAGAGAGGCCAGTGCATGTATAATTGGCCATAATACTCTGGGAGTTCTATTTTTCTTATTTTTTGAGGAACCTCCATGCAGTTCCACAGTGGCCGAACCAGTTTGCACTCCCACCAGCAGTGCACAAGGGTTCCCTTTCCTCCACATTCTCACCAAAACTTGTAATCTCTTGTCTTTTTGATGAATAGGCTCTTTTATCCTTCATATGTCTAAATTTTCATAAATCATTTATGATTTTATGTCTATTTGGGGGGTTGTAGGGCATTTTCTTGTAGGAATATTAGAAAATTCTTCCCTTTTTCTTGGTCCTCTATTAAATTTTAGGTTATTTTAGGTGAAATTGTTGGAGCTATATTTGTGGTGCGTGCATGTGTCTGTGTGTATGTGAGAGAGAGACAGACAGACACACACACACACATACAGATGGATTTAAGAGAGGTCATTTATCCGACTCTCCTCCTTAAATATGCTGTTGACAGAAATAATAAACAATCTGTAATAGGAATAGAAAAGAGTTTTATTTGAGCCAAACTGAGGGCTATAACCCGGGAGACACAGATACAAGAAGCAGTTGAATTATGTTCCACCGTACTAAAAAATGGGGGAGACTTACAGAGGCAAACACCGCAAAATTACATAAGTTATTTGTCAAAAATTATGACTGGACCTGGCAAGAAGTAAGTGTGCTTGTTAAGTAAGGATTGGTCGGGGTCCGAAAGAGTTGCAATGCTGCAGCTGGCAGCTGCTAGCAGATGTTTTGAGAATGGCTGGTGGTGTCCTTGAGACTGATACAGTTCAGAAAATTCAAGTTCTCTGTGATGCAGGATCGTGTCTCAGACCACATTCACAGTGGCCACTGAGCTCCATTTTGGATGTCTGAGCCACACTCTATTTTCATTTTTTAAATGCATTTGTTTCTTCAGTGGTTAAAGCAGATGCACAATGCATGTTTGATGGGTCACAAAACAGGCTGTTCTAATTAGCGTAAAGTTTAAGTTAAATCATGTGTAAGCCAGAATGACTTTCCCAGATCTCCATATGTGAACATTTCTTCCCTCAGTGCCTACATATTGACCATGTTATTGTGTCTTCATATCTGATTCAAATGTTAGGATTGAAAATGAACTGTGCAAATTCAGTAGTTTCAGCAGTTCTGTTCAAATTATTGAACAGGTCCTATGAGTAAGGCACAGTGCTTGGTTCTGCATATAAGAAAGGAACAAAATAGGTTTGGCCACTTCCCTAATGGAGCTCCATAGTCTGGGGAGGAAATTGACACTGAACAAGGAAAAAACAGCCCTTATAGACGTGCATGAGGATATTTGACTGCTCGTATATTTAATTTCTTCCTACCAACAGTGAACTTTATCACTCATAAAAGTTCAAAGATTTATTGACTGTTCTTTTCAGTTTACAGATTTCCTATGGTATAGAAAGCAAGATGATATTTTGAGCATAAGTAGGAATTAATTTATCTAGTACTTCTCAAAACTGAGCAGTGTAGAGTTGCCTTCAGTGTTGATTTAAATTATTTTTATTATAAGGTTGCTTAAATATTTATAAATATCAAGCCAGGTATAAGCTCCTTCTACTTTTACAACAGTAAAACCAAAAGACCTTTACAAGTTAAAATCAAAGAAAACTTCAGCACCAGTAAAATTTAGACTTTAATGTATTGAGTAATATTGTTTTGCAAACACTAAATTACCAGTATTGGGTAGAAATATGTTTGCATAACTTATATCAATTTCCTTAATTTTTAGGATGGTGGTTCCTCATTTGGGTAATTATTTTTATCAGTGTGGTTAGGTTTCCTTTTAGCAGAGAGCTCATGTAAAACCACTGATTCATTATTTTTATGGGTTAATCAATTTAATAGTACAAATAATTATTCACTGTGCTTTTTCTACTAAACTTACCGACAGTACTCTCTTACAAATTGGTACAGATAAAAGCGGGATCCACACGATAAGTACATCTCTTTGGAAAGTGAATATGATTCTTATTACTGTGGTTCAGATATTGTAGGTTTGATATATCAATATATACTATATATGTAATAATATAATACATTATATAATATATAGTATTAACATATCAGCTACCATTACCATCTGATTTCAGATGTTTCAGTACTTTCACTTTGCAAAAAACTTCTTTCATTATCACGTTGTGATGTATTTTGCCTTCTTTTGGGGAAAGCAAATCATTTGTATATTAAATGATCTTCTGAATTTCTCAGCCCCAAACTATTACAGTATATCATTATCATAAAACTATCTTCAATGTTTGATTTATTATTACAAAGAAATTTAACATGCACGAAGAAGTGGATATGGGACAGCTATTTTCATTTTAACATTAGAACATGTCCTCTTAATAGAAAGAAGAATACTCACTACCCAGTGAAAATTAGACTCCGTCATTGGAGGTGACCCTGGCACAAGCATAGTTTTCAACAAAATCACTAGAGAACCCTGAAGTATCATGGCTGTTCTCAATTGTAAACAGGTTATCCAGAGATAATCCTGAATATTTATGTAACACTGATTAGTATATTACGTCTAGATTAAGGCCCTGGGGAGACGAGTGTTCAGCCTGTATAAAAGGCAAATATATGAGAGTTTTACATATGCTGTGTGTGTGTGTGTGTGTGTGTGTGTGTGTGTGTGTGTGTGTGTGTTGCAAAGCAAGCATTTGTCAAAGCAAAAACCATTTATTCTTAATCTTTTCTTTCCTGTTAGCCACCAAAAATCATAAATCATGCAGTATATGGAATTACCATGGATTTTTCATGCATCCACATGCCCCTCTACAATTACAATGTGCATTTTCCTTCTAAAATTATATAGAGAGAATTCCCTGGCAGTCCAGTGGTTAGGATTCAGCGCTTCCCCTGCCGGGGACCTGGGTTCAATCCATGGTTAGGAAACATGATGTGGCCAGATAAACAACAACAAAAAAAAGAAACAAAAAAATAAATAAACCTTTTTTCTTAAAAAAAAAAAAAGATTATCTAGAAATGCCTACCAGTAAATTCTAGTGATTTGGGAATCTGAGAGCAGGACTTAAAATCAGCAAGAGATGCTGAGAAGGAAAGAGAAAGGGTGTCCTCAGTGGGATTCCTAAGCCATAGGGACCAGCAGAAAACGAGGAAAAGGAAACTACAGGCAAGTTAGAAAAGGCTCATAGTCCTATGAGGCAAGAAGTCATTGCAGATTCCAACACTTACCTTTGTTCTGTAGGCAGCTGTTTCTGATCAGGAAAGGAAGAAAATGAAGCGCAAAGGAGACCGGTATTCCATGCAGACCTCTCTTATCGTGGCAGCCCTGAAGCGATTACTGCCCATTGGCTTGAACATCTGTGCCCCTGGGGACCAGGAGCTCATTGCTCTGGCCAAAAATCGATTTAGTCTGGTAAGGCTCCTGTTCCTACCAGTGGGAATGATCATTCAACCTCCAGATGCTCATGTGTTTGGATTCCTTCGTCTCACTGCTCTATGTCAGTATTTCATTTGCATTGAATGCTTTATTAAGCAATTTTTCTGCACAGGCCCTAGGACTCAGACACAAAGACTGCCTAATATTTTTTTTGGAGGCTGTTTTTATTTCTAAATTACGTTAATCACCCCCAGGGCATATTCAGAAACCAAAGAGAAAAGATGGCAACAAGTCACTGGTAGTGGAAAAAAATGGATTTCATATGAACTATATCAAATTTGTGATGAGAGGTATCTGCAGACTTACGAAGAGTGATTTTGAATGTTAGATGCATAATGTATTGTGCTGATTGTTGTTAGCTACGAATTTGACTTTTGAATCAGCAGCTTTTCTCCTTTGTGAACATCAAGATTTCAAGTTCTCAAGATTTCTTGATGGTCTCTGGTTTTCCTCTTCGTGGTTACACAGAGAGGATGCAAGTTTTCAAAAATATACATTGGGGTTGCTGTCTTTTATTCATGTAAGTTGGAGGACATGTTCTCCCTCCCGTGTTCCCACACTGAAGCAACTCTCTTCATATCCAGAGTTTGAGACCCTACCATGAGCAAATTGAAGGGAGATTGTAGGAAAGGGAGCTGCAGAGATTCAGGCCCATTGGCTTTTGTCTCATATTTGCTTCTCAGGATATGCTCCTCAGTATTACTGGATCCTTGGGGATGTTATTGGGTGCTAACATGACTTCGTGGAGATTTCAGAGAATGCTGGAGACATGCTTCTGTTTGAACCCAAGGGAACATGCTTCTGCCCTACTTCTTGTGAACTGGAAATTCAGTTGTCTTGAATCTAGGGCACTTTCACTGGAGTTAAATTAGGTGGTTGTCTTGTTTCAAGTCACAGCAATATCAAAAAATTATCTGAGCGATAAGCCCCAGATATTAATTATCTGAGCGATTTAATACATTTGTTGCATGTATTAAATCCTATAAAGATGTTTATTCAAATATATACTATTTCAAGAGGTTTATTTCTAATGACTTGTGACAGTCGCTGCATTATAAGACTTCATTTAGGTAACATTTATTTCTTGACAGAAAGACACTGAGGATGAAGTTCGAGATATAATCCGCAGTAATATTCACTTACAAGGCAAGGTAAGCCCAATATTATTAGAAAGCACACTTAGCACCTATAAACTAGTTAATCTCTCTTTAGAAGAGTACTACAAATAATGTTACTTTAACAAGTAAGGTAGTGAAAATATATCATCTTAATCAGTCATTATCCTGCTTGCAGATCCTTTTGTATTAATGATTCTCAAGATAACAAATGATGTATTTTTAAAGTAGATCATCGGAGATTGTCAAACTTTGAAAAAAGATGTCGCCAGTTGAAATAGAGGTTGGGAATTTCCTTCATATAGCTGAGTTTGAGGACCTTTGGGACATGGAGACAGGTGTCTATGAAAATTTGATATTTTACACCTAGTGCTCAGAAATTAAATAAGTGTATTTGAGTCAGTACATACGAGATAGCAAGAATTAATGTAATAGCAAAGCCAGTGTACATTTAGAAGAGAAACATGAATGGAAACCAAGATAACACATACTTTCTAATGGTGGGTAAAAAATTTGCTCAAAGTAGTTTTTGTAGTCCAAGCATTTACCATTATTTGGAAATGCTTTCATAGTAGTGGATAAACTCTTCATTTGTTTACAGGACCTGTTATGTAATATGAGAGGTCTAGCAATTTATTATTTTGACTCAACTCTTTGCTTCTATTCAGATGTCCCTTCTGAGGATTTTTTTTTTAATTGTGAAAATGTCCAAATGTCAAAAACTAGTGGCTATAGTATAATATATCCCTTACTGGGTATTAAAATGTTTCTTTCCAAAGATCCAAACCATATTCATTTTCTTTTAACACTTTGGAATACAATATGATAAAGGTGTGACATGCTTTTACAGTACTCACAATGCACAAGTATTATTTAGAGCAAATTTCATGTGTACTTTGTTGTGTACTCAATTATCCATTTAATTTTAACTTGAACAGAGTAGGAGATTAATTCCTATAAGAGCACGATCTCTTTGCAGATAGCAAAAAGATTTTTAACATTATTCAAAATGTTCATAAAGGCTTCAGTTGAACCTCAATTTTATACTACATGCATGGGCACTTGAGCCAATCACGTGCCCCTGAAAAGATCTCGGAAGCCCCAGGGAATTCGAGACCACACTTTGAGAACCATGGTCCCACATAGAGACAGAAAGTATTCACTACCTCTTAAGAAGGGGTTTATACCACTCCCAGGAAACAGTCAAATAAAAGTTATATCTTGGGGCTTCCCTGGTGGTGCAGTGGTTGAGAGTCCGCCTGCTGATGCAGGGGACCTAGGTTCGTGCCCCGGTCCGGGAAGATCCCACATGCCGCGGAGTGGCTGGGCCCGTGAGCCATGGCCGCTGAGCCTGCGCGTCCGGAGCCTGAACGGGAGAGGCCGCAACGGTGACAGGCCCGCGTATTGCAAAAAAAAAAAAAAAAAAGAAGTTATGTGTTGGATAAGCAGGAGGAAATTCTTCCATTATATTCTAGAGGTTACTTGTAGGGATACTTTGGACAATGTATGCTGTGTATTGAGGAGTCAGGAGGAACAAAAAAGCTGAAAAGGATGCATATTTATAACCAATATTTCACCTCCAAACGAATGAAACCTGAAAATAAAGACATAATGAATACTTATTCTTTGTGACATTTCATTCTATATTTTTTAAGCTAGGCGTAAAACTAGGCCCCAAGGCCCCCATGTATATAAAAATAGGCCCCATGGCCCTCATGTATATACAGACTTGCAAGCAATGAGTTCTTTTGTTCCCAGCTCTTTCTTGACTACATTGTCTTGAAATTGTAAGACTGGTAATCCTGAGGACAAGAGGGAGTGATTGTGTATTGGAAGGAATAATATCTAGAGGTACCAGAGTCCTCAGATGAAAAAAGTATATGGAGGAAAACATTTTGTCTTATCAAAAGACAAATGGTGTTGACAAGTCGTTCAGTGCACAGAGCTCTCTCTCTGTTTGCCTGTAAGATGAAAGTTAGTTTTAACATTTCAGACTACACTTTCTCAGGCTAGGAGTTGTGAAGTTTTAGATGTTGTTCGTTTACTTCTGCTTCATTGCCCTCCGTCTCCCATTTTTAAAGGAAATATTTAATGGGTGGAGAAACATACGAGTATTGCCGTGCCCGTTTTTAATGACATAGTTAATCTAGATTATTTCTTTGAAGTGCTGTATCCCTGGAAAGATGCTTGTCTTCGTCAGAAATATTATTATTATATTAAGAAATATATTAAGAAATATATTAAGAAATATTATTAAAATAATATTTCTTAAAAACATTCAGAATTCCGTTGCATCTTTCACTCGGGAAAATAGAGTATGAAAAAATAGAGTCTGTGGATTGGTTTATTGCAAGAATGTGGTCTTGTAGGCCTTCGTTGCTTTATATTAATTGATATCTTTGTTTCAGTGAGCCTGAGCTGTGTTGTAGCATCCTTGTATTTATAGATACATGTGATCCTATATCATGGCCTCTAAAGTAAATATGTGAATCTCTCAGTGTTTGACTGTGAAAGGAAAAGAGAAAGAGAAAAGATTGCTTTCCCTGACCATCTCCAGCTCATCCTTAAATCCTAGCCGAAACTTCACTTGTTTAGGGAAATCTTCCCAACCACCGACAGGTTAGGTTAAACCTCCAGGTACCTTATATTTCTTTCTAGTAGCCCTTGTCGCAACTGTAAATGTTTGTTTGATGTCTTCCTTCCTCACCAGACGATAAATTTCATGAGTACAAGGTACTTACTTCTCTGTCTTGATCTCTGCGTCATGTTTTCACCCCGTGCTATGCTCAGTAAATAGCTATAGATTGACTCTTCAGAAGTGTGTCTTCCCCTCTTTACACTGCATTTTTTGAACGTTTTTCTTTTTTTCTGCAGGTGGAGGATCCTGCTATTAGATGGCAGATGGCTCTTTACAAAGATCTACCCAACAGGACAGAAGACACTTCAGATCCTGAGAAGACAGTGGAAAGGGTCTTGGATATAGCAAATGTGCTTTTTCATCTTGAACAGGTTAGATTTTGTGTTGATTCAATCACATTTGCCTTAACCATAAAAAATATTTTTTTAAAGGATGTGTGTTGACTTGTTAACTGTGGGCCAGAAAACATATATATCCAGCATGTTCATTACAAAGAATCTATGACTTGGGAGTCCTTAGTATCTAATCAGCAGCATTTCCAAACTTGTAATTTTTGTAACCATGGATAAATAATGTATTTGGGGAGATCAAGGCCTCTGTTTTATAGTCTTTTTCAAAATATTTCTAAAATTAAACAGATAACTAAAATTATATAATTATTTTTAAGCCATTCTAACAAAAATTTGAGGAGTTATGCCTGATTTCAAATGTTTTATAACTGTATTATTTTTCTATTGATGCTCATCAAAACATGTTTGAGATACTATCTTTCCCTGGTCTAATATTTGAATTTTGAATTTAAGGTCACGTATTTCACCTTTCCTTTGAATATTTTTGAGCTAATTTTTCTCAAGTTCAGCAATATGTTACATTTAGAGAAGAGCAGTGCAGTGGTATTAGAGCCATGTGAAAATAATGTTTTTATATCATTTTTCAGTTGTATTCTATTTTAAGCTACAAAGCTTACTGTGTATTTGATTTTCTTATTTATTACCTTTGCTCAAGAATTCCCAAACCAGTAATATCTGAAACGTCATCCATTGGTGGATGGTATTTTTGTATAAGGGATCTTCTGGCTTAGGTAAAAATATCTGCAACACAGAGACAGTCTCTGTTTCTCACGAGGTCCACTCAGCAAAATAACACCAGACTGAGGGTGCTCAGTGTAAACCCAAGAGTGTGCTCTGTCACTGGGTCTCCATGACGATACCTACCTGACACGGAGGGGCAGTTATTTTACACTGAACATAAAATAATGAAATGCCCCATGTCACCTCAGGATGTTGTCATCTGAATGTTTTGCAGAACTTACTAGCATAGCAATAATAAATGTGTTTCTTTGATTCCTATTTTATATTATCTGATGACCTCCTATCACCGCCCTGGCCAGTTAAATAACCGAAGGGTACATCTAATATAGCATCCTCTTACTCAGATGCCCCCCAAGTGCTAATAACTTCTCCAGTGCCATGCAGTTTATCACTATACCTGATGAGATTAAGCTAGGATACTCTTACACCATATGGCTAGCGATATGTGTTTACGTTATGTAACACCATAATATTAATAATATAATAAAATATTATTTAGGCAACTTAATGGTTCCCTAAATATTTTCATGAAATATTAAATAAATATAAATGATCATCCATCAGCAGATGACAAGATTTGAGGTAATGAAATGTTAAGTGATATATAAAGTCATGGAGTTGTGTTTCCAGAAGTATATACGTATTTAGGAAGATTACTCAGTGATAATTAAATGGCTCCTAGAGGACCATTTCTGACAGCATTACTCTACCATGAGTTTTTAATTCTTCCTGGGTTTCATGCACATATCTGGATTTGCTTGAATGACTTTTAGATACATTAAATGAAGTTTATTGAACCCTGTTTTATTATAGTCATATGTTATGTACTCATAAATACATGTGATCATAATGAATGATGTTATTTGTAAAGTGGTGAGATTCATTTTACTGAGCAGCTGTTTATCCCGTGAACATTTATTGCATGCACTACCGTATGGCAGCATTGTACTCTGCTGGGGACTGAATTCTGTCCCTCTACTCAAGTGGCTTGTGCTCTAGAGGCGTATATGGCCACATAGATAAATATGTAGTGATTCAGATGTGCCAGGATACAAAATGTGCTGAAGAGAGATTAAGAGGAACCCAAACTTACTCTAGCCATGATGAGGGTGATCCCTGTGTAAACCTTAAAGAAGTAGGAATTATCTAGGAAAAGGTAAGAGGGTCAGATTTTCATGGCCAACTATTCTTCAAAATGTTAAGAATATGAGTAAAAAGAACTCATCAGTTATCAAAAGATAGAAAAGAGTGCAAGATATCTGTGTGCAGAATTCATGCCTTTAATACCTCTATTCTAATGTTAATTTGTGAGTCATAGAATAGTTTGCAAAGAATATTTTCATTTGCCACACTCGGTGCAAAAACAGTGGGTGCAGAGGAAAGACTTCATCTGGCTCAAGGGTCAGCGACCTTTGCAGTGGAACATTTTGTACTGTACATCTGGTCATTTTTCTTAGGACAGTAAGCTGTCTCCTTGGAATTTTCTAATACTCAAACTCCAGACAGGCTAACACAGCAGCAAACCCAGGTGTTCAGTTACAAGACACATCTTGATGTTCACCCTTGGATCACAGATCTTAACAACATCTATTTACTTGATTTATAGGAAAATTCACTATTTAAGGTCTTTCCTTGTTAATTACGTTTGTTGACTATCACCCATGTTGATCAGAATGCCATATTCTAGGTGAATAATACTACCCTTGATTGTTTTCACCTGCAGTGTCTCAACAATGTTTTGTTTTGCTTAATATAACCAAGAAGAAAATTGAACTGGATAATTATCAAAAAGTGTTTATTGATCCTACAGAAGGAAGAAGATCACAGAAATAAGTGCTTTCAAATTATACAAATTGTTTTGTTAAAATTTCCAAACCACTGTAATCCAAACATTCTCAATGTTTTCTTCAGGCATTATTACATTCATATGTTGACCCTTTACTGCAAAGGATAATAAATTTAGTTTTGCTTTTTTAGCTAATGTAACGTTTTTATTTCTTCCAGAAATCTACATGTATGCGCCGGAGATATTACAGTCCGGGAAGTACAGTGTTCAATTGCCTAGAAATTACTAATTAATTTAGAATTCTATGCTGGGATTTTTTTCTCTCTAATACTTACAATTAATCTCTTTTTCTTCTTGAAATTCCAAACACCATTAGCTAAACACATAGCTTGCTTGCCTCATTTACTGCAACTTTTGAATTCTCATTTGTCCCTATCTAACAAAGTAATTATATATTTTAACATTTTTGCAAAACGAAATTCTTTTACTCATTCCTACTAATGTGTTCAAATAGACTTGTCATCTCTCCATCCTGTTATATTAAGGAACAGTGGACTTTTCATTAGAATTTTCTTTAACTGCCTCTGTTTATGTTTACTGTTGTAGCTCTTATGATAAAATTAGTGGAAATGGATAAATAAATAAGAATAGGTTCATTGTTTTGCACAGGCAAAAACTATGTTTTGGCACTATAACCGAATTCTGAAAAGGATACAAAATTGTTTTATATAGAATAGTTTTATAGTTCTTTGATTTTTAAAGATGACATAGTTTCTAAAGTACACAGTGTTGGGAAAATATTATATTTTTACTAAGGAAAATATGTAACATTTGAAACTATTTCAAATTTAGCATTGGGTAACTTTGAGGACATGGGTTTTCCCATAATAATTGTGAGGTACTGTTGGGATCGAAATTCTAAAAGTTTTTAGCTAAAAGATGCAGCTGTATTTTTGAGGGCCTTTGGGGGTTTAAATACATATGTCTTTGTGTCATTCTACCTCAGGTCGAGCATCCTCAGAGATCGAAAAAGGCCGTGTGGCACAAACTGCTCTCTAAGCAGAGGAAACGGGCAGTGGTTGCCTGCTTTCGGATGGCTCCTTTGTATAATCTGCCAAGGTCAGAATTTCTTTAACGTTTATAATGGATTCAAGTTATTCTTCCCCTAACAAGTGATAGGAGGCATCTACCTTAACACGAGAACAATAGTCCAAAGAGAAGGATGGACAAGATTTATTGGCTTTTCTGTGTAATTCTTGACTTTGTTTTCCTTTGTCGGGTATTCTCATTGGTCTGTAATGTCGTTATTAAATGACTTTTATTTTTTATTGAAGTATAGTTGTGTTAGTTTCAGGTGTTTCAAGTGATTCAGTTATACATTTATAAAAATCTATTCTTTTTCAGATTCTTTTATAGGTTATTACAAAATATTGAATATAGTTAGTTCCCTGTGCTATACAGTAAGTCTTTGTTGTTTATTTTATGTATAGTAGTGTGTGTATGTTAATCCCACACTCCTAATTTATCCCTCCCCACCCTTTACCCTTTGGTAACCATAAGTTTGTTTTCTATTACTTTTAAATACTCAGGAGGATCTGCTCACACATGTGAGGCAGGATAGAGTAATTAGGAACTCAGTCTTGGGGGTCAGACTGCCTTGATTTGAATCCTGACCTCTCAGCTTATGGATGCATGACCTTGGTCAAGGTTCTTACCTGACTTTGTACCGTAAAATTTGCCTCATAGACTTGTTCAGGTTATTTAATGGGTCGAAGTATACACAGTGCTTAGAACTGAACATAACACAAGCAGTGTTAATTGTTGTTTATTATTTTTGTGATGATTTAGCCTTTGGGGAAAAGAACTGATATGGAACTAACTTATGGGAATAACGTAAACATGTTTGACAGACCCATCAACCTTCTCCTAGAGATACAGGAGATATACTTGTTAAAAGAAAAGTAACCCGTGGCATTGAAGTCTAGCCCAGGGTACCATTTCCACCTTCTTGTGATTCTCCTAAGAAACTGTGCTGTTTCCCACTCTGAGCTTTATACAAGTGGCATCTTCCCCATGTCTGTTAAACAAGGCTCAGCTCAACTGCATCCCTTTTTTGGACCATCTCTGACCAAGCCACGCCCTCTACCTCTTCCAAGTTGAAAATGCTTCCTCCTGTTTGTTTCTAGGAAACTTTTAAATACCTCTAGTTGTGGACACTTTCCTATAGTATTGGGGCTGTTTGTCTCTCTGATTCAGACTTTGAGATCCTTTAGAGCTATGTTCAATTGCATATCTTCAGCACCTAGAGCACTGACTTTCAGTAAGTGTTTGAATGAATGAGTAACGTAAGTTGGGGAGTAAAAAAAAAAAAAAAAACAAGACAAAAACATAACTCCTCCCTGCCCCCTGCCACTAACAAAGCAAAACAAACAAAACTTTTCGATTTCACTAAGGCCCGTAAATTCCTTGCCATCTCGTCACTCACTAAGTATAAAATGTATTTGAGTTCCTTCTCAAACCACGTGCTGCTTCTGAATTCGCTGGCTCAATTATGGTGTCACAGTTTAGTCAAATAGAACATTGACCTTGAATTCATATTCTTATTTCTTTTCTGGTTCCTCCTATACAGACATTTTCCAAGTTTCATCAAGTTTTTCTTTTCTTTTCTTTTCTTTTTTTTTTTTACAACTCTTTTGGATTATAATTGCTTTACAATGTTGTATTAGTTTCTGCTGTGCAACAAAGTGAATCAGCTATGTGTATACATATATCCCCATATCCTCTCCCTCTTGCATCTCCCTCCCACCTTCCCTATCCCACCCCTCTAGGTGGACACAAAGCACCGAGCTGATCTCCATGTGCTACGTGGCTGCTTCCCACTAGCTATCTGTTTTACATTTGGTAGTGTGTATATGTCAGTGCCACTCTCTCACTTCTTCCCAGCTTACCCTTCCCCCTCCCCGTGTCCTCAAGTCCATTCTCTACGTCTGCGTCTTTATTCCTGCCCTGACACTAGGTTCATCAGTACCGTTTTTTTAGATTCTATGTATATGTGTTAGCATACGGTGTTCAACTTTTCCTTTGAACCGTTTCACATCACCATCCTTCCCTTCAAGGTCACCTCTTCAACTCCCTTTATTGACTCACATCATGTTGATGACAGCAGATTCCGAGCTAGTTTCTACGATGTCACGGAGTCTGCCGTTCCACTGTCTCGGATATAACGTATTCAAAATTGTACCCCTTATTCCAGTGGGAATATTCTCAGACCTGGTGCTTTTAGGAAATACACTCAGATTTGCTTGAGAAATAGCCAAGGCTCAACCTGTTGAATCAGAATATCCGAGGGCTTCGCATGTGTACTGTTTAAAGGCTCCACAGGGGATTCTGATGTACCAGTAAGGTTGAGCCGCTCTCGTGCAAGGATTTACGGCGAGTTCTGGCCGTTCCATCTGTGTTGACGGTTCTTCTCCCTGGATTTCAAGGCCCTTCATAAACCTGTCTACCTTTATGTCTCATGATTCCTTAGCCTGCCTTTGATACTGTTAAGCTCAGCATTCCATCCTTCAATGGCGCCGGCTCATTTTAACACGTCTGGTATTCTCTTACGATGTTCCCTCATTGACATGATTTTCTTAGAGTGGAACCTTAGCCATAAATCTCATCAATTTCACGATGAGTTTTACTTATGGTTTTAGTCTTCACTGGTCTTCTTTAATTCGTAGGCAACCACTTATCATCAGTATTCTAGGATTTAATCTTTGGATATACATACCCATAAGGTTCCCTTAATACATTTAGTTTTGTGATCCTCAGGGTCTGTATCTAATGCTAACAGGAGCCTTGGATAATTCCATAACATCGTTTATCCAGAGCCACTTTATGTCGTAAGAGCTACCATGTAATGAGCATCTATCCAATGTGCTTTACATTCTTTATCTCAGTTTGAGTCTCACAAAACTGACACGTAGATGGGGTTATCCTAGTTTTATAAATGAGAGAAGTGAAAGTCGACAAAGTCGGATAACTTGACCAATGTTACAAAACCTAGAAATAACTAAATCCATGTCAGTCTGTGATCTGAGAAACCTTTCTCTGTCCTCTGTGATATCTTCCTCTCCAGCTGAGAGTAGGAAGTTTATTTTTATTTTATTCTTTGAGTGCACAGATAATCCAGCGATAAAGTGCTACTGAATACCTTTTCACTTTAATTAAAAATAACTGTTTGAAATTGTGCTTACCTTTTAGGCATCGGGCTGTCAATCTCTTTCTTCAGGGATATGAAAAATCTTGGATTGAGACAGAAGAACATTACTTTGAAGATAAACTGATAGAAGATTTAGCGGTACATTTTTAATGGGGTTAGAAGATGAAAGAAAGTCTGGGCTTGGTGGGATAACATTGGTGTGAGCCATTTATCTCATAACATTGAAGAGAAAACATCATTGCAGTGTGTGGGCCTTAGGAAACTTTCTTCTCGATTGTTATTGCATGCAGTGTTTAGGGAAAAATTCACTCTTCTTATTTCAAAGAGATCTCATCAGCATCCAGCAATTCAGAATTTAACTAAACTTTGACTCTATTATTCTTTTAAATTCTTCCTCAAAGCACCTTCAGACACCTCAGAACCAGGATATTACTATAAAAGCTGAACCATAAAGAATTATTCACCAAAACTAGATCGAAGGTTGACAAAAGCCAATGAAAAGTAGCTGGTTGTTAAACATAGACAGGACAGAGAATGACAGATTGGGTACAGGATGAGCAGGAAGTCATGGTAAATATAGTATAAACGGCAAGTAGAATTTTTCAGTCCAACCATGCTGATAAGGAGGCTTGTGTTACTGAGAGTGCTTCACTCGGGGGAGCCATTGTCTTAATTTTTTATGAGCTGTGGACCTATTTAAAAATCTGACCAAGGGCCATCTCAGGAAAATTTATAAGCATATAGTCCTGCAGAATTCTGCAGACTAGTCAGAGGCATTATGATTCCCAAGTTAAAGACCTCTTGTCTAAAAGTTTTGTTTTGTTTTGTCTAACTCACAGATTATCAGGGAACATAAAGGATAAACTAATCCAGTTCATAAAACCTTAACCCTGATTACCCCCTTATATTTTAATTGAATTTCATTTCTTTTTAAAATCACAACCTGTAGAATATTAGAATATTCAACCTTGTAGAAATTTACACAGTACCTGCAACATTAAGCCTTAAATCCAAGAAAGAACATATTTAGGTAGAGAGAATCTCAGTCTGAATGGGTAATTCTTATAGAAATATAAAATTCATTAAATCATTCAACAAATGGGATTAATTAATTCTACAGTCAGTAAAAATGCTTCATAATTTTCCTCATGGTACATGTTCTATCCAATAGAATGAAATTACTTTTTTAAGTTTTAAAAGTAACTGAAAATGAGAAAAAATAATGTGTAAGTGATTCAGACATTAACTCATTCAGCATTCTTTGCCTTTCTCTGTCTGTGTAGGCAACAAAAATGTTTCATTTGATAATCAGTTTGCTTTGCTACATGAACATTTTTATACTTGGAGTGATGTAGCATTTTATTGCAATTCTTTGTAAATTGAGCCCTCCCTAAAGCTGAAATCCATGTAGCAGATACACTTTTCAGTTAGTTATGAATCTGCTTATAAGAATGGCATTCAGAATTTTTAAATGATGTAAGTCATCTTTGCCCATAGTGTTTTTTGGTCCCATTATTAAATAGCTTTTTTTTTTTTTAAAGCTGCATACTTTTGTGTTGGTAATATAACACACACACGTGCATACACGTGCAGGTACAATGCATATAACACAGACACACTCACGCACCACAATAGGAAGAGAAAGGCTTTCTTTTTATTTGTTGTTCCTGGGTCCGGGTGAACATTTCACCTAAATGTGAAATTTTATAAATTTGACTTTTGTATAGAAACCTGGAGCAGAACCTCCGGAAGAAGATGAAGGAACTAAGCGGGTTGATCCTCTCCATCAGCTGATACTTCTGTTCAGTCGAACGGCTTTAACGGAGAAATGGTATGGTTGGGAGGATTCACACGAGACGTAGGAAGAACAGATAGAAACCCGTGTCTGAGTGTTCTGTCCGTCACATGTTCCTGTTTCAGTTTCATCTTGTTCTTGGGAGGAGAGAGAAGTGTTCAAAGATAGGACCAGTCTGGCATACACTACGAACCAACGCTCACACAACTTCAGGCTTTAATAGTTACCTACCAAATATTTACCTAGCTCTCATTTTTCTTAACAACGTTGTAATTAGCTGGTTGACTTGATTCTGAATCTTCCTGTTGATCACAAACAAGCTTTAGAAAATAAAAGAGCCCAAAGCAAATTTCAGTACCAAAAATGTTTGGAGACCACTGGTGACCCCAAATTTCCTGGGTGGATTCTGTCTCCATTCAGCAGTAAGTCTTAGGAAACTTGAGGAGGTGGGTGCGCCATCCTTTCAGTGGAAGGTTTCTTTGAGATCTATTTTATGGGCATTCTCCATTTTACTTGGTTCCTACAGTCTTGGTCATATGAATTCACTGAAACCACAAAGGGCAAACCTCTATGGAATTAAATAAGAAAGGCACTCATAAGCCCAGTAATCAAAATGTGCTCAGTATCTGCTCATTACAGGGGCACCGCACAGGCTGATTCTGTAGATGAGCCATGGCGGAGGTTTTAAAACCTTTACCTGCTTCCCTGCCATGGGGGAGAAAGCCTACTTTGCCCCAGGCATCCCTCATCCTCTGCAGAGAATTTAATGATCAGTCCATATCCACCTGAGTCTTAAAGAGTTCATCTGACCTCTATGCATGTCGTAATAATGTACATTTCTCCCTCTTAGCTAATGTGATCCATCCTTCTCTCACGATTTCTCTCTCTTTCTCTTATTATTTCCTAACTAACAAAATCATCTCATCCCTAAGCATAGAGCAGCTCCCTGTCTGGCATTGTCAGGTAATGAGGTATTTCTCATAAGTGGATTTTTCTGATGGCTATAAGTTTAAAACTGCTAAAATAACTTTGCAAAACGTCAGGTATTTTTTGATGGAAGCCTTTCTTCAATGAATTAGTGGTTTCCATAATCTTTCAAAAGAGGATAGTAAACAGATTTTAACCTATCTTAATTTTTAAGAATCATTATGACCATCATATTTTTAAACTACGTAGTAGCATAATAATTGGGGAAGTCTTTCCAACAAATGTCAGATATCACGTCTGCTGTCAAAAGCCCTGACATCATGTAAATTTGCTTGGTTCAACTTTTGTAGTTTTAAGAGAATACTAATGTTATTACATTTGTGTGTAAATCAATAGATCATTTATTTTGTGAGACTTGAAGGTCTCTTCCGTAAGGTAGGATGGGGCCACTGTTTAGGAAGTCTAAGATCTTTGCTCTCTGATTCTACAATATTTCTGAATAATCGCTTTGCCTGAGTTTTGTGTTTGTTTCTTTTTAAAAAGACATACTTGTTGAAAGATAAAAGTTATTTCATACAGTGATGGTGATTTTGCATGTAACTAACCTTCTACTTAAAAACTGATTTTTTTCTTGTTTTTCATAGCAAACTGGAGGAAGATTTTTTATATATGGCTTATGCAGATATTATGGCAAAGGTAAATAAATGTCTTGATTTTAATGGCAAAATATAAGAATCTGTGTGTTTCTAGATTAAAATAAAATATCGTTAAATTTTAGAACCCTACAGGGCATTAATCTGAACTTTCCACTTGTTGCCTGAATATCTCGTCTAACGTTTTTGACAGGTAATCACTGTTTCTTCCTTTAACATTTTATTGATGGAGAGCTCACTGATTTTCCAAAAATTCATTCATTCAACAAATATTCACTCGACATGAAGGCATTGGAGATAATGTGGTGAACCAGAAAGTAACACACACACCCTGCCTTCTTGGAGTTTATCATCTGATGGAGGAGACAAAATTTGAACAAATGATTCCAAAAATCTCTGACAAGTTTAATGGTAGAGAAACAATTAAGAGTAGTGGGAGGGCTTCCCTGGTGGCGCAGTGGTTGAGAGTCCGCCTGCTGATGCAGGGGACAGGGGTTCGTGCCCCGGTCCGGGTAGATCCCACGTGCCACGGAGCGGCTGGGCCCGTGAGCCATGGCCGCTGAGCCTGCGCGTCCAGAGCCTGTGCTCCGCAACGGGAGAGACCACAACAGTGAGAGGCCCGTGTACTGCAAAAAATAAAAAAAAAATAAGAGTAGTGGGAGTAGTTTATGTAGCATTAGTCTGAGCTTCAAGGAAGTCCCTAACTGTTGAATGATGAATTGACCATGAAAAAATAGTAATAGCTAGTATTTACTGGGTGCTTATTTTGTTTAATCTCATAACCTGAGAATGAATGAGGGGAAGAGGAGTCAGGTTTTGCTGAGGCTTCTGACTTGGGCAGCTGAGTAGATGGCAGAACCATATTCTAAGGTGGGGATCACCAGAATCATTGCAGGCCTAGAGTGAAGAGGAAAGATGGCAAATTAAATTTTGGACATGTTAGTTAAAAATACCTGTGAGACAGCTAAGTGGAGATGTCTAACATGCAATAAGATAGTCATGTCTGACATTCCACATCTCACAGAAGGCTTAAAATTACAGATTTGGGGGGATTTCCCTGGTGGCACAGTGGCTAAGAATCTGCCTGCCAGTGCAGGGGACATGGGTTTGATCCCTGGTCCAGGAAGATCCCACATGCCACAGAGCATCTAAGCCCATGTGCCACAACTACTGAGCCTGTGCTCTAGCCCTGCGAGCCACAACTGCTGAGCCCACGTGCCACAACTACTGAAGCCCGCCTGCCTAGAGCCCGAGCTCCACAGAAAGAGAAGCCACCACAATGAGAAGCCCGCGCACCGCAACGAAGAGTAGCCCCTGCTCGCCGCAACTAGAGAAAGCCTGCGCGCAGCAGCAAAGACCCAACGCAGCCAAAAATAAAATAAATAAATTTATTTTAAAAATTTAAAAAATAAAATAAAATTACAGTTTTGGGAATTGTCAGCATTAGAAGGTAATTGAAGCCATAGTAGTAGATGATCTTTCCCAGGCAGAGAAGGAAGCATGAGAAGAACAGGTGGCTAGGACCAAGCCTCTAAAGACATGGATGCTTAAGAGATGGTTAGAAAAAAAGGAGCTTCCCTGCCCCCCCCCCAAAAAAAATAGGAGAGAATCTTACGTGTGAGATATATAGTAACTGTTGGAGTGTGTGGTCAACAAAATCTTACTCTGCTGAGGGACTGAACCTTATTCAAGGTAAGGATTGAAAATTCTCCAGGATTTATTACATGGACATCATGTGACCATGGTGAGAACAGTTGCAGAGATGTGAGATGGCGCACTGTGGTCCAAGTGTGTATTGTGGGGAAGTAAGTAGAGTCTCATGTGTGAGTAGATGTGGCATAGACATCTCTCTACTGAGAAGGCTGAGAAGGAGGAGAAAGGTAGAGGGTGATAAATATCTATATAGAATTGTGAGGTTGAAGGGGGATTATTTTTGCCTATTTGCCTTTTTTTTAACTTTTTAAAAATAGATTTGAACATGCTTCTGTTCTGGTGGGAAGGACCCAAAAGAGTAGTCAAGGGAATAATTTGTGGAGTGAGGCTTTGAGTAGGTGGGAGCAGAGCAGCAGGACAGCTTACAGAGCATAAGAGAAAAGTCGTGGCTTTCCAGCTTTCTTTTAAACCGTAACCCACGGTCAGAAATGCATTTACCAAGTCTATTTATAGAAACATAAAAACAGATACCTTGAAAGAAAATCATCATGAAATTATACTTGTACTGTGAGCAGTGCAGTCTGATATTTTCTATTCTATTTAAATAAAAGTTGTTTGAGATCATGATTCACTAAATAGATTTCACGTCCAGTTAATGGGTTGAAATCCACAGTTTAAAAAACATGAAAACAACCTAAATATCAGTCGACAGATAAATGGTTAAAGAATATGAATTCTATATATATGCAATGGAAAACTACTCGGCCATGAAAAAGAATGAAATCAGGCCATTTGTAGCAACATGGATGGACCTAGAAATTATCGTACTAAGTGAAGTAAGTCAGAAAGAGAGAAATACCATATGGTATTGCTTACATGTGGAATCTAAAATATGACACAGAGAACTTATCTACAAAACAAACATAGACAACAGACTCGTGGTTGCCAAGGGGGTGGGAGGGGATGGATTTGGAGGTTGGGATTAGAAGATGCAAACTATTATGTGTATGTATACCTGAATCACTTTGCTGTGTACCAGAAACTAACACAACATTGTAAATCAGCTATACTTCAATAAAATAGATATTAAAAAAAACACTAGGTTAAAAGATTAAAGAGGAAGGATATTTCCTTCTGTGGAAATTAGGACTGAGTATTGACTGGAAACTAAAATAGAATTCCCAGGCAGTGTGGAAAGCCTGATCGATGTCGTTTTTCATGAATTTGGACAGTACCAGTCTTCTGGTTGTGTGGCTTTTCTCTAGCAGTTCCCAGAACCAAGTGCAGATTCAGAGAAGGTAGGAAGTTAGATTTGTCAAGGATAAGGATTTTTGCCAGACTGTTGTTGAAGGACAGGGGATCACAGGGGTTTTGTGTATCGCTCTGAGAGTGGCTGAGGCATTGGATCTTGGATTCTAACTAGGATAAATAAGGAAATGAGGAAAGAAGGAGCTGATAAGTAAGGAGATTGTAAAGGAGTCCATGGACTGTTGTCCTCGCAGTTGAAGAAGCAGTGAGCAAGTGGGCTAAAAAGGGAGAAGCTCCTGTTTTGAGAGTAGGAGATTCCTGATGGTTCAGGTTCTTCCTTGTGACTGGAGCAGAAGCAGCCTCTGCATGTGTCCTGGTTGAACCCTGAAGTTTCATCTCTTGATAAGTGATCAAATATTTGATGATGCTTTTTCTCAAGATTCTCCCTTCATAATTAAATAATCTTGTTCCTTTTATTGTTTAATGTGCCCCAGGAATGCTAAGCTTCCATTACTCAGTTCATTCTTCTCTCAATCATCTAGCAATATGTGCCCCCCAGAAATTACTTGAACACAGTGTGCTGGCTGTGAGTTCACCTGTGTAGTGCACACTGGGACTTTATCCTCGCTTATTCTGCCTTGGAATTCTATATATTTACAATAAATTGTAAGAATTCACTGGGTTTTTGGCAGCCAGATTACGTTTTTGTCAAGAGCTTGCATGTTCACCTAAATTCCATGTCATTTATGAATTCCTTCTGAGGTTTACCTCACATACCTGTATTTTGGCAGTTGATATACTCTTTAGTTAAGTATAAGTCATCGTTTCTCTAATTAGAGTTATACCATTATCCAAGGCCAAAAAAATTTTTCTTTAATAAATTTATTTATTTTTGGCTTTGTTGGGTCTTCGTTGCCGCGCACAGGCTTCCTCTCTAGTTGTGGTGAGCGGGGGCTACTCTTCGTTGCGGTGCATGGGCTTCTCACTGCGGTGGCTTCTCTTGTGGAGCTCGGGCTCTAGGCATGTGGGCTTCGGTAGTTGTGGCACGCGGGCTTGGTTGTTGTGGCTCGCGGACTCTAGTGCGCAGGCTCAGTAGTTGTGGCACACGGGCTTAGCTGCTCCACGGAATGTGAGATCTTCCTGGACCAGGGATCAAACCCATGTCCCCTGAACTAGCAGGCAGATTCTTAACCACTGCGCTACCAGGGAAGTCCCAAGGCCAAAATACTTTTAAAGTTCATTTCTCTCATCCAGTGTTAAATATTTCTTTCCATTTATGTTAACCACAAACCCGTAAGTGTGCTTTCCCTGTGTTTATCTAAGTTGCTAGTTTTGATGATTGATACCAAACTTTTTAGTAAGTAGTTTTTGGAGGCTGCCTTTCTTCACTTTGACAGTCTGCATCCCAGGAGTCTGAAACTTTCTCTTGGTCTTCATGGTTTCTCAGAGTTTACCAGTGGTCATTTTACATTCACATATGATTATTTTTGCCCTGAATCTTGACACTTGAACTCTGTTCAAGAGACTTATGTCTTCCTTTTCCATTTGCAGGACTTTATGAAGGCAACATTTACATATTAGTTGGTTTTTGTTTTCAGTTTTCATTTTCCATAGGAGCCCAGAATTGGGTTAATCAGAGCTCTGGATTCATGATACACTCTCATCATTGGTCCGTTACATTATGGGCTACCTTTATTCAAAGTAGTTACTTAGTAGTTTCTAATAATATAGAAACTGCTCATAAACTCACCACTCACAAGAAAAGCTAAGACCTTGATAATAACCCTACCTGTAATCATACGGTCCTCTCCATTAACCCATACGCTGCCTCCCCACACAAGGAAATCATCCTCCTGTAGCCCATGTTCAGGATAACCTTGCTTTCCTTTTATATAGTATACATTAGTTATATGAATTTATTAATACATATATTACATATATACATGTGTGTTACGTATATAATTACATATTTTTGAGATTTTACTTGTTTTAACTTTTAAAAGGGCAGTATGCTATATGTAATCTTTTGGTACTTACTTGTTTTACTTACTATTGTTTTCTAAGATTTATTTCTACTCTTGTGTGTGCTGGAGATCATTTGATTTGACTATTACATTCCATTGTGCAACTACACCATAGCTTATCCATTTACTTTTTTGTTGGTAGCCTTTTGCGTTGAATCTATGTTTTTGCTGACGTGAAAAAAGGGTTTGAAATGCCTATTCTTATTCATGTCCAAAAGTCAAGGGTCATAGGGTATATGAATATTCAACTTAAGGAGAAGATGCCAAACTGTTTTCCAAAGTCATTGCATTAAATCACATTCCTCCCTGCAATGTTTAAGAGAGATTCTGATGATCTACATCTTCTCCAATATTTGATATTTTATGTTTTATTAATTTTTGTCAACCAGGTGGGTGTAATATAGCATTTCATTGGGGTCTTAATGTTCATTTCTCTTGGCAAGGTAACTTTCATATTTAAAAATCACTTCTCTTTGGTGGTTAAGTCTGAAGCAAACGGCTGATGAGTAGTTCTGCCTTTTCTCTCTATTATTATTATTAAAGTTTCTGCTGTAAATCATGTACTTTCTGTTCCTTGTTCTTCAGCCGCTCCGCAGCATGTGGGATCTTCCTGGACCGGGGGCACGAACCCGTGTCCCCTGCATCGGCAGGCGGACTCTCAACCACTGCGCCGCCAGGGAAGCCCACATCTTTGTATTTTTTGAGCCCCACTTTATTTTAACCCTTAGGTTAATTGTTTTCCTGCTTATCTTTCCAACCCCTTCCTTACATCATATATATCTCCTCTTTTGAGCATCTTAGAGAATTTGCAGTGCATCCACATTGGTTTGCTGTTGCCCCTTCCTTTTGTCCTCATTGTGGTCACTCATGCTTGATTCTCAGAATATCTCTGTACTCATCATCCCTTCTGGGCTGTCTGAAGCTGTTCTGTTCTAAGGGAATGGTTTTACCAATTTAAATAAGATAACCATGTGGAAGTATCTAGAATGATACTGTCATAAATTAAACACTCAATAATGTTTTCAGTCTTTTGAGTTTCTGGCTAAGGAAGGAAAATGTTTCCTCTTCTTTCTCTTATAACTTACTGAAAGGTACACATTAAGTTATACCTAGTGTTTCGTTCTTTGCTGGTTAAAATGATAAAATGCCAGGATCACTTTCTTATGAGATTTCTCTTTTCTATCTCACCAAAAACTTAGTTTTAAATCCATCCTGAAAGTTTCTTTTTGCTTCCTCTGTCTTCTGAGGAGTGACTGCAATCAGAAAGGCAACTGAAGAACGTATGACATACACTTGTTTTGCAGAATGAAATTTCCAGCGGATAGTGGCAAGGTGAAGTGCCCCAGTTACTGCTTCATGAATTCTCCTTGCCAGTTTTGAGTTTTGATCCAGATATCTGAATGTCTGAAGTATCGTCTGTTTCGGTCTTCTCTAATTTTTTGCTTCTAAATTCTCTATTTCATGCTTCTGCCCCTTTATGTATGGGTTTTATTCACTTTTTTCCTTCCTGGAGTACGATATCACTCTTCCTTGCCTAGAATTGATCCTTTTGATCCAGAAAGTTAAGTCCTGTGTTGCAGGACCATCTAATAGATCCTACTGTTTACTTAGCATTATCACACAAATTGCGTGGATGCAGTTTGCTATTGAAAAACGTTGTGTCCTATGCCTGTAAATCCCTCTGTTTCTGGTCAGTACATTAAAAAGTGCTAGACATCCTCTATAGTTTTCTTGTGGTCCCAGCATGCCCCATGGCAATCAGGACAAGTTTAAAGTGGTTTATGGGTTTATTGAATTTTGTCAGATAGGTCTCCAAATAGATTCAGGTTTAATAGGTTTTTTTAAAAATCAAAATTTTAACTTCATTAGAAGAGAATCTCACTAAATTTTCTTAGGAAAGTTTTAGAAAACAGTTTAAGGTATTTTGTTTCGAAATAATTCTTTGTAAAAAATATCTTGTCAGAGGCTTCCTAGGTGGTCCAGTGGTTAAGACTGTACTTCCACTGCAGGGGGCACGGGTTTGATCTGTGGTCACGGAACTAAGATTCCACATGCCACGCGGCCAAAAAAAATGTGTGTGTGTATATTTATATATATATATATGTGTGTGTGTGTGTGTGTGTGTGTCAGCGTGTCAGCTAGAGCTCTAAATTCCTTTACATAAAAGCAAACATATCATATGAATTTTATAGCTTAAAAGCATATCATTATAACTCAAAATGCCAACTTTTCTAAATGTATTCTTCAACTCAAACCTTGTTCCCAGTATTTCTGAAGGTAATGAAATTTGTATAGGAGATGATGTGTTTCAGAAAATGTGTAACTTTATATTCTTAAGAGACATTTTGTATTGGTATTCTAATTTGATTAGATAGTTATCATGCTTGTTACTTGATAAAATCCCTAGTTTCACTCCTAATTTATAATGCATGTGAAGGAAGCATTATGTAGGTAATCTAAAAGGAGCAGCTCAGCCAGAATTCCTCTGCACTCAACATTATACATACAATATTTATGGAGGGTTACAGATTTGCCTTCCAGACATGTTTTGCTAAACTTCTCATGTGTATTTATTTTCAAAATCCTGGTTAACTGTTAACACGGGAGTCAAGGTGACATTAACATATAGTCAAAAAGTTCCTGCACTCTGAATGAATAATTAACATCTTGGATTTTGTGGTGAAACATACTATTTAGCAACTTTTCCATGTAGTGAAATTGTCACAGGTCTGTGTCCCCTTATTTTCTCCTTTGCAAACCATGTCCACATTCTCCTGAAACGGAGAGGGCAATGCTCAGTACATGTTTGTTGAATGAATGAAAGAATGTAACAAACCTTTTAGCATTTATCACTGAGTCTGATAGAAGGATCACATTTTGTACCCTGGCTCCCATTTCTACTTCACGTATGTACTCAAAGTACTGTGAATCATTGAGTTAAAAGTATTTTTCTGATTTGTAAGTTATATTTAACCACTTCTTCCATGAGCTTCATGGATACGCTGAGTGTTTACCAACCATAAAAAAAATCCTTAGAAGGGTTGCAGTAATCTAACTTAGAAGAGCGTTAGGTTCTTCCTAGCACAGGTATTGGCTGATGACCTGCTTCCTTTGGTCAACACGATACTCCTAGTACCAAACCATGATAATAATAGCAATTGAGATTTATTCAAAGCTTATTGTTTTTCAGGTACTTGTTCCTAAGTGGCAAACAATTTCCATATATTAATTCATGTGATTCTCTCAGGAACACGGTTACTTTTTTTATTATTTCCACTTTAAATATGAGGAAGCGGAGACCCAGAGAGGGAAAGGAACTTGCCCGAGACTAAACAGCTCATACATGCAGCATCAGGATTTGAACCAGGCACTCTGTATCCTCAGGCCATGTTCCTAACCACCAAACAGCTCTGCTTCCTTAGCAAGCAAAATTTTCAGCTGTGGGAATTAGATAAGAATACATGCACAGCTCCTTTACCATTTCTGGGAAAATAACTCAAAATAATGAAATTGTCTGTTTTATCATTTTTCTGTGAAAGAATAATCTTGGTAGCACTTGGAATTTTACTTTCCTCCTTTGGACCAAATACAATAAAAAATGAACTTAACAACAACAAGAAAAAGATGACAAGATTCACTTTAAGTAATGGACACTGCTTTCTTTTAATTTTAGTTCATAGTTATTAAATGTATCTGTATTAACACATTGTAATGGAAGCACAAAAAAGGAGAAAACAGTGATCCTTGTTTTTAAGGCTTGTAACTTGATTTGCACAAGGAAAATGCATGAATAAGTAGTATGTGTAATGTGATACAGACCTCATAAATATCTCCATGGTATATATAAAATTGGTAATTTAGCATTTTAATTTTGTATATGCACAGTATAATTTTCTTTTAGGCCACAGATTCATTGATCATGTCATCTAAGCTTATTATATAAATGTACATATTTAAACAATATTGATGATAAACTAACACAAATGATTCAGTATTCTGTGCTAAATTCTTTTATATTTTCTGCCTCAACATATTCTTATCCTGTTGACCTTTTCAAAATTTTTTTTACATGTATCAGAGTTGTCATGACGAGGAAGACGATGATGGGGAAGAGGAAGTGAAGAGTTTTGAAGTAAGATGAATCTTTCTGTATTTGTTTTTTGTCTACGTTGAAACATTGTTTCATAGCTTATAACTGACATTTATGTTTCTTGCTTCATGGCTTATTGCAGCTTATTGTGTCAAGGAACTGCATGTCAGAAGCTGGATGGACAAATTTGAGTCCTAACATTTGCTGAAGTTAAGACCAAGGAACATAGACTAGTTAAAGAATCTAAAACCCATATGTTCAGAATGAGTGTTCCTGAGAGCCCTCAGAGATAAGGTTGCTTTAAATTGTTCTCATCTCAGTGAATGATGTGATCTGAAATTTCCGACAGACGTGGCAGAAAAATGTTTATGGAAGAGCAACATGACATCAAGTTTCTCATTAAACCCTTGGTTTGATTTTTTTTTTTTCTAAATCGAAGAAGCCTTAAAGATTTAGCCTCTTTTGACTTCTGCCCAATTAGGTCACTCATTCCCTGTACATATGTAGGTGGTGGCACACAGTGCAGTTTGCTTGCATGAGGCAGGATTGCATATATTCCTAGGGCTATGTTCTATTTTATGATTATTTCCTCAAACCTTCTCAGATCTTACATTTCCGTATAATTCGAAATACTGCTCAATATTCATTAGCCAAAGGGAAAGTCAATATTATTTTCCCCCTTTGCTTAGGCTGCACTTTTGCTTTTTATAAGAAAGACCAGCTGTTGCCAACTACCCTCTCCTTATTTATTGGTTCTTTTTTTTTTGGAATTTTCAAAAAGAAATTAAATGGAAGGAAATGGATTAGACTTTTTTTTTTTTTTTTTTTTGCTGCTATTAATTTACATGTCTGCTTTGAGCTAGAAGTCTGGAAATATATTAGTAGCCAGCTGTTAAGTCTTTAATTAAAGTGGACCCACAAAAAAGTGGTAGGTGAGGAGTAGATATTGAGTAGTGCCCCTTTCAGGAATAATTGGATGTGAGCATCTCTGCAGCATTGCATTGAAGTCATTGTGTAAAAAAATACCAAATCAAACTAATTTGGGAATGACCCATGACTATTGCTGGCTGAGAAAAATGCCTTAAGGTTAATTTCCTGGATGACACTATAATCTTTTCTAATGTATGTGTATTTCTAGTCTCAAATCCATCTTCATTGATAAGAAACTGAGCTAAATTAGAATGAGCTGTGCGCAGCAGATAATACTATTTTTCTGACGTGCACACCATTTATGGTCTGTCGGTTGTCTTCCGAGCAATTGTTTATTGCTATTTTGCTTCTTGTCTTCATCCTTCCTTAAGGTCACAGGATCCCAACGCAGCAAGGTAAAACTATATATATATGTGTATTTGTCTGGGTCTGAGTTTCAGTTTCTTGTGACATTTACCTTTGTTAGACCCAACATCTTGGATTCTTTTTTGTAAAAAAGAAAAAAAAAAAAGTCTTGTGATCTTTCTACCAAGTTTGTAGCTCCAATGCAGTTTGTCTCTTCAGTATCCCTTCCTTGACCTAGGTTTATTCTTCTTGCAATTTAAATGACTCATAATTTGAAATTTTATCCTCTGTGTTGACTTTGAGCTGTGTACTATGCTGAGATGAAAGAGTCCACCCTTTCGGTGATTAAATTTTAGCTGGTGACTTTTCAGTGCAACGTTTCATGCCTCATCTCTCTTGAGGGTTTTTATACCAGTCTTATTACTAGAAAAGAGATACAATACATGGCATTGCTGGTGGGATTGGAAATAATCTTCTTTTCTGTTGTGCTAGTAATTGGAGAGGATATTCCATGATTTCAGTGTTAATTTAGCATTTCCATATAGTGAAGAACTAGATGACTCTTTCTGTCTCTGAGTATTCTGAAGAGCTAAGTACCTGGAAAATTTGCTAAGAGAAAACATTTTGGTCTAGAATCACAAAAATTTTCCTTTCATATGAACCCTGTTAAGCTTACGTTTTATTTTCATGCGACTATTTAGTTGGAAAATCGATCATAAACATCCCAGGAAAAAAATACCTATAACGACTTTATTTAAAGAAAAGAGAAAGCTTTTCTGTTTTTAAGTGTAAAGTGTTCTTTTTTGCCTTCTGCTTTAAAAAGTGAAATATTTTCTGTTAAGATGAATTTAGAATGTCATAAAGAATCTACGTAGAAGGAACAAATTATAATGTTTTTAACTCACTATTATATTTGGAGGACTATATTGTTCTCATTTTAAAATTTGAGTTCATGCAGATGTGATCAGGTTTAGCTCTAACCAGATGGATATAATTTAATGGCATATAATGGGCATAACAGTTAATTATAGATTATGGGTTTAAGTCAGTCGTTATAATGGGCGTGATCCTAATTTGCTGGATTTAGAATTCCTGTGACTTGTTGAGGGTTGAAAGCATAAAGGGACTTCCTAACATCCACCAAGATTTGATTTCACGGATAGCCCTGAAATTCATTCCCAAGAATATTGATTTAGACGGAGACATTAGAAAGGTTCCCTATTCAGAAAAGAAGTCTGGGAGTACCTAGTAGTGGAATCGTAGCCTGTACAGTGTAGGATTCAGGTCATACTGAGAACAAGAAATCGGGAGACGTACGGCGCCCCGCCTGGGAGAATGGGCTACATGCCTTGGATTTAGGATGGTGGGAGAGAAGTTCACCTAATGGTGAAACCTGGTAATTAATCCCCCCAAAAAGGAGGTAGAGACCAGCCGGTGTGACTGTCCCAGAAAGAGACAGGATTTTAGAGTTGCCAGTGGTGCCACATACTCGTACGCATAACACAACAGAAGAGATTTGGGACTTTTCACTTCTTAGCCAGTGTTTGACTGACTCGCCGTGTGATTTCTATACTATAACTCATCACTTATGCCTAATCTGTGGAATAGTCCATTTGCAAAATACACACTCTGTGAGTAAACAATATGAACTCTGCCCAAGCCGAAGAATGAGGCTGTGTTTTTAGAGCTGACAGAGAACCAATCACCTGCAGAGAGGGTTTTGTCTGAGGTTGGCCCTGTGATGACAGCAACACCACTGAAAAATTGGACTAGACAACTGGATTATTGCTTTCTCTTTATAAATTTAGTAATGGACCAGACTTTTTACATTGAGATGTCTGGTTGTTTAACGTTATTTAGTATAGTCTAAATAGTGGAATTTTTCATCTAAGTTATAATGAATTTGAAAGGTCGCTTGGCAGTTTCAATAATTCTTAAAACAAATTATGTTAAATAAAGTTTGGAATAACATAGTGCGCTAATTGAATTTTATCCCTATAACTGGCTGATTATTAATATTTGCTGTACTTTCCACTTAAATTATCTATAAGAATATTGAGAAGAAGAAAGAAGTAGATATAAAAAGGTAGCATTATAAAGAAAATCTCCATGAGGAGTAACATAAATAAAGCTCAAAAAACATGGAAAACAGGGAGTGGAGGCTAAAATGCCTAGTATTTACCAGCTCTTCTTCCATCACATGTATGTTTTACTGACATGATCCTGTTAAAACTTGCCTGATTTAAGTTGATAATTTAATTCCCAGCTTCATCTATTTATATGTATATTTACCTACAACTACTTATTTGAAAATTTAATTGCATATTTAGTTAGTAATTATATATAACTCTTTTTAGACTTGAGACTACTTCAATATTAAAACTATGAAAACGGACAGTTAAATATTATAAAGAGGCCAATATTAATTGAAAGGGAAGAAACATTTTAGCAATTACCCAAAATGTTAATTACTACAGTGGATTACTTTATTCGGCTTTGAGCTTTTCAGAAGCCAAAACAAATAATAACAAAGTAATATTTCAAGTTGAATGACTTTTCTGAGCACGATCTCACGTAGAACAAGAAAGAGCTTTGGTACCACAGTAGACCACATTTTAAAATGATGATTTTGCAAGACATATAGCAACATTCTTCTGATGGTTGCTTCTCCTACTGCCATTCTTCCAAATCTGAGGGTGCAACGTTCAATGATAATATTCCACACAAAAGCTTTCATTGAATTAAGTACTTTAATATAGATTTACTACTTATGGAAAAACCTAAATTAATGACGGTGAAGCTTAAGTAAATCTAGAGGAATGGACTGTTAACTCGCCTTCTAGACCATCTTTCTCAACTATTAAGCAAGTTGCATCATCCTTTGGCAAATGCCCAGTTTCTACTTCACAGATGAATTCTCTGGTGAGTCCCTGAGGTGCTATCATTCTGTCCTACTGATTAAAGAGAACTTCTTGTGTCTTAAATGCCAAATATGCCTGTGAAAGAGTTGATATTTTGTTATAAAAATTTAGGAGACTAACCTATGACATCATACCCACTAAGTACTCAGGCCAATACCCAGCTCATATTCCAAAGTATGTACCATGAGGTGTGAAAGAATTCATTTAGGTCTAAAATGTCTTAAAAGACTGATGTTACATAGCTCTACACACTGATAAAAGCACTTTTGTCTGGCCCCTCCAATGATCTAAATTTTTTTTTTTTTTTGCGGTACGCGGGCCTCTCACTGCTGTGGCCTCTCCCGTTGCGGAGCACAGGCTCCGGACGCCCAGGCTCAGCGGCCGTGGCTCACGGGCCCAGCCGCTCCGCGGCCTGTGGGATCTTCCCGGACCGGGGCACGAACCTGTGTCCCCTGCATCGGCAGGCGGACTCTCAACCACTGCACCACCAGGGAAGCCCCCAATGATCTAAATTTGAATATATTCAATTTTTTGTAATTCTACAAGAATGAATTGGCTATAAGATGTTCCCTCTCCAATAGCTACATAATTTGATCTTTGAATGGGCTTATTTACTTGTGTTCATAGGAACACACCAATTTAGATTAGCAGGGCTTCCTGAATCTTACCAAAGAGAACGATTAAATATGAAAAAATTGAAGATAAAGCTACGGATATAAAACATTGAAACAATTATCTCTTTTATCAAGAAAATTTACACTTCTTTAGTTTCTACTGTGGAAGCTCTATGGTGTCAAAATATGGACCCTAGAGTGTTGAGTTGCTTGTCATACTGTTGAATCATAGAGGGGAGAGGGGGAAGGAATTTTCATGGCCAGTGTTCTCCAATACTCATGCTTATTGCTGCAATCTGCCAACTGCATTTTTATATACTGAAATTGTTGATCTACAGTAATACCCTCCTGTCTTAGCCCACGTTCCCTAGAAAACAGAGCAAAGAGGTTATTTGCTAACACTCTACTGGGGTTGGAGGTGTTAAAATCTCAGGGGAGTAAGAGTGAGGGAGAACGAGAACTGATACAGGGAAGCAGAGAGAATGCAGTAATGCATTCTTGAGCTGACCAGCTAACCACAACTAACCAGCCATACAGCTAGTTGCTAGATTGTGTTGGATGCCCCTGGAGAGGCTATATGCATACTGGAACAGCACCTCCTGGGGAGCAACGAGGAACACTTTATCTGCTGGTTTCCTCCCACCTCCTATCTCTTATTGGTTACAGGGTGTTAATTTCTTCATACTTCCTGCTGATATTAACCAGCTCTTCCAGGTGACCCCTGGGGAAGCCAGAGCCAGCTTGGGTCCAGCCTGCCAAGTGTCCAGGCACTGCAGTCTCTCCATTTGCATCAGCATGTGGTTTCCTTAGACAGTGGTAGTGGTGATAAGAGCCAGCTTTCGTAAGCACAGTAATGGTGCAAAAGCCATTTCTGGGGCCACTGTACTTAAGAAGCAAGGCAAGTCGCTAAGACTTGGAGAGAAGGGGGTTCAGTGTGGGCTGGAGTACTGGTCCTGATACAAGGAAAATTCCCCAAAGCACAGACCTCTGTATTGTGTATGGTAATTTATGCATATGAATGTGTAGACCTAAATAGCATGTGAGTATGTAGACAACACATATTTAAACATATAATGGTACATTTTTGACATGCACAGTAATTTGACTGCATGTGCTATTGTTTGTAAAAATAATCCCAGTGGAGATTGACATATACACACTGCTATATTTAAAATAGATAACCAACAAGGACATACTGTATACACAGGGAGCTCTGCTCAATAATCTGTAATAACCTAAATGGGAAAAGAATTTGTAAAAGAATAGATACATGTATGTGTATAACTGAATCTCTTAGCTGTACACCTAAAACCAACACAACATTGTTAATCAACTATACTCCAACATAAAATAAAAATTAAAAAAAATAATCCCAGTTGAAGCTTATGCTTGGCCACATTATTTACAGAAAATGGGATCCAGCAGAGTCAGTAAGAGCACAGACACTCAAATAGACCAGCTGTGTTTGCATCCCAGCTCCACCATATGGCTGTATGATCTTAAGCCTCAATTCTCCTATCTATAAAATGGGACTAATTAAGGTCTCTATTGCATAGGATTGTGATGAGGATTAAATTAGTTAATGTATATAATCCACTCAGAACATTGCCTATCACATAACAAACTCTGTAAGTATTTGCTATTATCATTACATTTCATCAATTTCACTTCCTTACTGAAATCAAGTCAGAGAAGCCCAATGAGAGGAAATCTTTTATCATAATGAGCACAGAACCTCCCAAGGCAGGACACCTGAGTTCTCATCTGGGTGCTAACCAGGTGACCTTCAGCAGGTCACATTTAATTACCCTGTACCTCAGCCTTTTCATCTTTGAACTGAAAGCTTTGAACTGGATGTTCTCAGGGGGTAATATCCACCTTTAAACCTGTCTGATTTGCTGTTTTTGAGTAAGTTCATTTTTCAGGGCAATTTCATAACTCTTCTAAGTGCATAAGTACCGATCAGAAGCTTGCAAATGTTCATTACTTCTGATCTTTTGTGAAGGGGTGAAAAAGAAAATAAACTCCATGCTTTTTTAGTATAGGAATGTCACAATGAAAATGATTTGTAGAAAATAATGTCTAGCTTCTGCCCATGTATCTCTACCTTTTCCTCATTTGGTATTTAAAATATCACACAATCATACATAATACAGTTAGATGAAGAAAAAAAAGTGTTGAGGGATGAAAAGCATTTAGGGACACAAAGTAGAGCCTTCCAAGAATGTGATTAATCCAGAAACCCATGCCACAGAGTCTTGCTAATTTGCTGCAGGTTGTCAGTACTAGTGATTCCGAGGTTTCTAGGAGTCTACATAAAATCGTATAAATGTAAAAGTTTCCTATATCAATAGAATACTGAGACAGTCTTCCTGTTTGGGAGAAACAACAATTCCTGAAGGATTTTTCCCTTTGTAACCTTGGAATAATTTAAAGACTAAACTACAGGTTGAAGGTATAGTGTTATATTTAAGAACCTTCAGCAATTCAAGCGGAATTTGGAGTGCGGCAGGGCGAGGAACGCTACTTTTAAAAAGGTCCTTTAAAAAGTACTTTCAAGGTGCTGTTTCCCTGAATAAGATACTTTTAAAAAGATCTGTCTCCAATTTGCTTAGAAAAGCTAATCTGCAGTATATTTGAAATGAAAGAATTTTTTTCTTTCCACATAATCCGTCATTTTATTGCCTGAAAACTTTCTAGTTTCACTTTTAAAGTTTTACTTTTTTATGTCGTGATAAACTTTCCAAGGAAAGATTAAATTATATACCCAGAAGCAGTTTTCAAAGGGGACAAGAAAGTACAAAAAGAAATAACATTAAAGATGTTCTGAAGAGAGGGCTTCCAACAAAGAAATTCAAAAGAGTGGTCAACCTGATCCCTCTTTATGAAATACGATTTTCCTGCCTCTAGATCAGAGTGTGTTTTTTTGCTCACTATTTTTTCTTCAAATGTTTCATATCATCTCCCCCAAAATATTATTATTGAAATTTAGATGTTACATAAGGAAAATTAGCGTGATCTTTGCTCAGGGAGTTTACTTTGTAAAGAAGGCAATTTGATATCCTGTGTTTCTTGGTCCTCCTGAGGTCTGTCCATCATGAGTGATTTCAGTTACTGAAGAGGATACTGGGACCTTGGAATCTATTGTGCAGGTTGTTCTGCCAGATCTTTGAGCTGGTCTCCCTACTTTTGGAGCACAAATGGCGAAGGGTTTCTGTATTTGTTTTTCCTCAAGAATATATGGCATGCTGCCATGTTCCATCTTCTTTGGATTTCCTGATGACTATCTTTCTATGTTGTATTGTGTCAATAGAAGAATCATTCTTTCTAACTCCTTTGCCTCTTTAGTTGATGAAAATAATAGCACAGTTCCTTAAGACAGTAATTTCTTATCAGTTTTACCGGACAGCTCTTTCACGAAGGGAGTTGGTTAAGCTAGGAAGTAAAAGTTCCAGAAATAGCTCTGGCAACGGGAGGAAAGTCAAAGATTGTTGGGTCTAAAAGGAAGAATCAAATGTTGCTCCCTAATTTTAAACAGCACCTGAAGAGCAGACGAAAGGGTCTTCTTTCAGTTTTCCTGAAACTCTGTTGTAATGACAATATAGTTTTGTGTGTCTGTGTGGTTTTGTTTTCGTTTTGTTTTTGACTTCACAGGAAGAGGTTTAAACATGAAGGCAAACCTTTTAGATGTTAGCATGGCTACGTATAAAGCAAAGCTGCCTTTTTTTTTTTCTTTCTTTTTTCTGCTTCCATTTAGGCCTATCACATAATTTAAGAAAAAATAAAAATTTAACCACAGGAGCTCTAACTATAGTGTGAAAAAAAACCCTGATCAATTTTGTTTTCGCAGCACGATATTATCAAAGATTTAAGAGACAAATTTGCCAGCCTCGGCGAGAACTCTCTGGTAACAGCATAAATGTCTGTGTTGGTTGCTTTTGATTTAAAGGTTTCTTTTTTCATTTGTTTGAGCCCATTTCTTTTACCCCCTCCTTTTAGTTTATGTTCTTTTTCATATTCTGTAACTAGCAAGCCTTCATTTTTTAAACCTCTTCCATCTTCCAGTGTCTATTTTCCGTACTTTGGATGGAAAGTTTATGGCAGCAAAGCTGTCACTCTGGCTACCTCTGCTGCAGCTCTTCCTGCTCTTAGGTCATATATGTTTTGGCCGTTGTGTTTATGGACATGATACTAATTGACTGTTTCATGTCCCATTGACTAAGCTTCTCTACCACGCCATTTGATGGACGCGCTGTCATAGTGCTCTATGCAACTTTCATTCTGCAACTTATACTGCTTGGTTCCGTCTCAATTCTCCAGCGAACTGGATAGCTCAAGTGAATGATCCTACCAGTCTTGAACTTGCTGTGCCTTTATATTTTATTTTGATTTCCTTCTGTATGTGTTCAGTGGTAGTTTAAGTGGAAAAGAACAAACTCTAGCCATTGCTCTAGCAGTACCATGCAGTATCGTTTATTACCACCAGAGAATACAAAATATAAAGGCACATTGCTTCTTTTATTCTTTGGGAGGGGACTGGGGAGATCTGTTATCATATGTCCACTACTTAGTTGAAGCCTACCTTTTTATCCATATCAGCTTTCAATTTTGCTTAAACTCCAACACGTCCTCAGTTAATGTTTTTCTGTCATTCAGTGATGACTTACAACTCGAGCCATTTGCTGAGCAGTATCAAGTTATGACCATGACTTGGGAGATGATTAAACACGTGACAAACTGATGCACGAATGTATCATTCAGAAAGTGCCAGTTTCAGTGATGAAGTACAGTACTTCAAAAGTATGATACAGGCTTTGGACTAATCCAGTCATGATAATTGAGAAAATTCATCCTGATAAATCAGTACCAAAAGTCTATCACAAGAAATATAAAGGGAAAACCAAGAGTTGACTATGTTAACATCTGTTGGATAGCATTGTTGGTGTTGAAATGGTCCATAATGTTGGCATAGAGCCCATACATGAAGAGATGACTGAAAATGTGGTTTATAGAAAGCTGCTCTGCTTAGTGATAGCTGCAACATAAATGGTTGGGATTTGTGTTCAGGAAAAAGAAATGGAAAAGCAAAAGCTTCTGTACCAACAAGCCAGGCTCCACGACCGCGGTGCAGCTGAGATGGTGCTGCAGACCATCAGTGCCAGCAAAGGTGAGGCTCCTGGCTCTACCTCGGAAGGGCCGATTCTGTAGATTTCCCCTTTACTCCTAGGAGCGCTCTTACGTAAAGTCTACCGATTTATTTAGTCCCTGAATTTCTTGTTCATGACTAGGTCAGGTGACTTGACAAATGCCGCCTCTCTTACAAAGTTCGATGTTGATTTTTCTTTTTAAATCAGAATCTTACTAAAAGATTTTTTATTTCTGTTCGTTAAGTTTTGGAAATTATATTGGGACACAACTCTACCAAACTGATTATGTGAATCAGAGGTGGGCAAATGTTTTCTGATAGAGGCCAGATAGTAAATATGTTCGGCTTTGTGAGCCATTGGGGCCTCTGTGGCATCTCTTCAACTCCGCCAGAGTGGCATGAAAGTAGCTAGAGACAATACGTGAATAAATGGTGTGGTCATGTTCCAATAAAACTTTATTTACGAAAACAGGTGCCAAGCTGGACTCGGCCCTCGGGGCCCTTGATATAAATGTTTAGATTTTTTAAGTGAGTCATTTTTAGTAATTCAAGTACTGTTGCATTTTTCAGTAGCCAGCCAGTGCAAGCTGATTTTTCTTACATTGGTAATACCTTCTTTGTGAAAACTAGTTACTGTAATTTTAATGGAATGAAAAAGTAATGGTGGTTATTAAGCACCCCTCTCCAAATATAGGGATTATTTCATTTCTAAGATAAGTGGAGGCGACTAATGTAAAAATAAAACATAATATGCTAAATTATAGACAACTGGTTGGATTTGAAATTTTGTTATTATTATTCAAATAACTTAAAATTGTGACTAGTCACCCTAATAAAGCAAGGCTATAAACGTATTAAGATAAAAGTGATGAAATGGAGATTTTAAAAGTTGTTCAAACATACTGTTCTTGAGGGAGGAGGGAGAATATTTTAAGTAGCTCATATTCATTTCAGTATTATTTTAATACACATGATTTGTTTTGAATTTTAATAATTTTAGGTGTCAGTATTTCAAAATCAATTGTTTCTTCCTGTTCGTTTTCTCTGTGTTCTCATATAGTTTCAATCATAGACATATTACACAGAACTTAGTAAAAACATTGATGGCAAAATATGCATTATGACTCTTAATTTTTTTGTTGTTGTTGTTATTTGAGTCAGTCTGTCCCTCTCCACCATGACATAGGTTTGTAGGAGGTGAATAATGACTTTAAAAATGCACATTTTGAGATAGAATTGGTTAATGTAGCAGGTGAAGTGATAGAAGGATCACAATAGTTTGTATTTTTAAGGTGAAACTGGACCCATGGTGGCTGCTACTTTGAAACTCGGAATTGCTATCTTAAATGGCGGGAACTCTACAGTACAGCAGGTATGTCATTGAGCCTTTCACATAATGTGCTTTTCGAAGAGATGGACCGTATAGTCATCCTGTTGAACTATTTTAGTCATCCTAAAAGAACTATTAGTTGTACATTAGTTGTACTTTTTTGTTTTCATTTTCTATGTAAAGTATGCCTTTATTTTATGGTCATCTTGTCCCAGTATCCAAATATCTCCCAGGTAGCACAATAAACACCCCTTCTAGGTAGCACAACAAATAACAACGCTGGTTAGAAGTCTGAAGTCATGTCATACGGTGTCATCATTTGCAATGCTGCATTTCATGTGAATAAGTTGGCGTAAAGCAGCTCGTTTGTTTTAATAGTGAAAAATAAATACCCTTACCTAGGGAGCCTAGTTTGGTAACATGTTTTATAGTGTTATATCTCCTAAAAATTGACTCTTAAGATTTTGTTGTATATTTGGTACAAAGCTGGCTTCTAGGTTAATGTGTAAACAGAATGCATTGTTAAGAATTTTTCTAGTTGTAATTCTTTCTATTCTCCTAAGATATGAGAAAATCACTTCCCAACCAAGTTCTGTAATGATGTTCTGTTTAAAAGTTAGACATTATCTGGACGGGGATTTTGCTAACTTCAACCAGTTATGACAAAGGATGCAATCTCCATATCCAACTGAAGGCCAAGGTCTGTTGAGCTTGTTAGAATAAGAGTATTTGAGTGACTTTCTGCAGATCACAAATGCTGGAGAGGGTGTGGAGAAAAGGGAACCCTCCTATACTGGTGGTGGGAATGTAAGTTGGCATAACCACTATGGAGAACAGAATGGAGGTTCCTCAGAAAACTAAAAATAGAACTACCATATGACCCAGCAATCCCACTCCAGGGGCATATACCCAGACAAAACTATAATTCAAAAAGATACATGCATCCCTGTGTTCATAGCACCACTATTCACAATAGCCAAGACATGGAAGCAACCTAAATGTCCGTCAACAGATGAATGGATAACGAAGATGTGGCACATATATAAAATGGAATATTACTCAGCCATAAAAAAGAATGAAATAATGCCATTTGCAGCAACATGGATGGACTTAGAGATTATCATACTGAGTGAAGTAAGTCAGAAAGAGAAAGACAAATACCATATGGTATCACTTATATTTGGAATCTAAAATAGGACACAAATAAACCTATCTATCAAACAGAAACAGACTCATAGACATGGAGAATAGACTTGTGGTTGCCAAGGGGGAAGAGGTGGGTGGGGAAGGGAAGGACTGGGAGCTGGGGGTTAGCAGATGCAAACTATTATCTATAGACGGATAAGCAACAAGGTCCTACTGTACAGCACAGGGAACTATATTCAGTATCCTGTGATAATGGAAAAGAATATGAAAAAAGAATATATATATATATATATATACACACACACACACACACACACACATATACTGAGTCCCTTTGCTGTATAGCAGAAATTAACACAACATTGTAAAGCAACTATACTTCACTAAAGAAAAAAAGAGTATTTGAGTGACTTAAAAAAGGACTGTCACAGGTGTGTACTGCATACCTCTGGGGATAACATTCACATGGCCAACAGTGTGGCTCTGAGCTCAGAAAAAATCCTTATGCTCATTGGAGAACAACAAACCACAACATAATATAAGCATCAGGTTGTGTTATTCTAAAACTATAATGTCTCTTATTTTTGTATCTTGGCTTCTGTATGAGAAAGCACGGTTGAACAGGGAACTAGTAACTGTTTATTTCTTGGGTAAGTTTTAGTCAAGCAGGTAAAGGGCTACCCTCATTGAAGGAAAGGAAGGCAAATGAGAACTTTAGAATGTTTGACTTCAAGTTGCTGTGAACCTCAGAACCACTACAGTGGCACAAAGCTAGGAATAGGCTCCTAGAAACCTTTGAGTCTAAGAAAAGAAAAGCAGAGAAAATTTGAAGGTTTCTTTTGGGTTAGTAAAGGTTGTTGCGGAGCACAGGCTCTGGACGCGCAGCCTCAGCAGCCATGGCTCACGGGCCCAGCCACTCCGCGGCACGTGGGATCTTCCCAGACCGGGGCACGAACCCGTGTCCCCTGCATCGGCAGGCGGACTTTCAACCACTGCGCCACCAGGGAAGCCCCATCAAATTGTATATTTTTTTCTGTAAATATAATCACTACATGTTAGTACTGGAAGAGAACGTAGACATAACCTAAGCAAGGGTTGTTAGCTTTTTATTGCCTCTGACAGTTCGTTGAAATCTCTGGCCTCCTCTCGGTGTAATGTTTATAAGTGCACAAATTAAAATTCCATAGATTGAAAAGGAAACCAAGTATATTGAAATGTGTTTATCAAAATATTATAAAATAGGTTTTCGATAAAGTAATATGTTTCTTTATGAACTCATTAAATAAAAGATCTAGTAGTTGGTCTAATAATTTTTGAGAAGAAAAGACGTGTCTAAATATTTTTAAATATCTACAACAGCTGTAATGTGATATGAAAATATCTGAAATCTTTATTGGTGACAAAATCGTAGCTACTACTAATCCTCCTAGTGTTTGTTGCTTAGATTACTGGTTGAAAGGAATGCTAAATTTCAGTTAGAAGTTAGTAAAAATAAAGGTGAATTTTCTCCCATCCAATTTACAGATTTTCTTTTTTGATTTCCATAGTAAATGACTACATGACTTTTTTAAAAAAAGGAAAAATAAAGAAAACCAACCTAATCTCGCCACAATACTTATAAATAAATAATTTCCCTTGACTTATGTATTGCTTCAAAAGACCTTAATCGTATAGTATATATATTCAGAAATCCATGGAGACAAAAGGAACCTTGAGAGACCATGTAATAAATGTACTCATCGTCTGTACAGATCTTTTCTTTTTTCTTTAAACCTTCAGATATATATTCCACCACTCCCCTTTGATCCTGTAACCCACATTCATTTTGTTTTAAAAGGCCAATGATTAATAAGCGCTTCATGTTTTATTAGACCAATAAGTTATCACACACCCACCCCAAAATGGCTGTGCGTGTTTGTGTGTCTGTGTGTGTCTGTGCATGTGTAGGTGTATGCATATATGTGTGTATATATATATACACACACAAATATATATACACTGTGTATGTGTATACAGCCTTCACATATTTAGTTTTATATTACCTTTAACTCTCTGATTTCTGGAAAAAGAGTACTACCAATATTTTGACTGCTTAGCTGAGCCCTATCTAGATAGCTCTGATAGTAGGAATTAATCCCTTCTATTTAAGATTCAGAGAAGAACAGTATCTTTATTTTCTTAAAACCTTTGGTGTGCCTGTCATCTTATCATCTTGTATGTACTTTTTTTTTTTAATTGGGGTATCGTTGCTTTACAATGTTGTGTTAGTTTCTGCTGTACCATGAAATGAATCAGCTATATGTATACATAGATCCCCTCCCTCTTGGACCTCCCCACCCCCCATCCCACCCCCTAGGTCACACCGAGCTGAGCTCCCGGTGCTATATAGCAGGTTTCCACCAGCTGTCCATTTTACACATGGCAGTGCTCGTACGTCAATCCCAATCTCCCGGTTCTCCCTCCCGCCCTGCCTCGTGTCCACATGTCCATTCTCTACGTCTTCCTCTCTATTCCTGCCCTGCACATAGTACTTCTTATTTGAAACCTCCAGCACACTGTATCTACCTTCAAAGTAGCAAGTGGGAGCCATGCATTGCTTTAGCATTTTTTACATTTGTGTTTAACCAAAATGTTGACCACAGAATCTGGACATCATTCTGAGAAAAGAGGAGAAAAATTAATAGTCACATGATTCCCACCAGTCCTTGGGTTTAGAGACCATGGTAATGGAAACTGAATTTCTGTCTGTAACATTAGCATATGGTAATCAGAGCTCTCGGATTGGAATGCTGTTTAAGGAAGTCACTTTTGTAATGAAACCTGTGAATAGCAGACAGGTGGGCCTTCTTCCCGGTAAACTTGAACTAAGTTTCTGAATCTCCAGATACTTACAGAGTGACATGAAGAGAATTAAGAGTATGATTTCCCCCTGATATTCATGCTGCCTATGGTGTTTTATAAAGCAGCTCCCTTGTTCCAAGCCATGTGTATGTCCTGCTGCACTTAGAAATGTGCAAGTCTCTTGCTGTGACATGCTTATCACTATTTCATGGTCAAGGTGACGTTCGTCATGTTTGTATGCACTGGATATTTTTTATCTTTATTTCAGAATCAAAGGATGTTTTTATTTCTTATTTAACAAAACACGAGATTTGTGTTCAGTGACCCTGTGGTTTCTCTATCTACCGTAGAAAATGCTTGACTATCTCAAGGAGAAAAAGGATGTGGGGTTCTTTCAGAGCCTTGCTGGCCTGATGCAGTCATGCAGGTAAGCACATGCTTCATGCAGGTAAGCACGTGCTTTTCTTGCTTTGGTTCCACTCAGTGGTTGTACCTTTTAAAGTACTTGTTACTTTGTAAGTACATTACTGACAGCACATACACAGAAGAATTTTTAATGATCAAACACACTTTTAAGTGGGACAAAAGTGTGGAAGTGTCTTATGTTCTATCTTGCTGTTAGGTGTTAGTAATGTTTTAATTACTAATTGTTCCACATTAATAATGTCTTAATATAGTCTACCCTGCGCTTAAATAGGAACCTTGGAGAATTAATGTGTATTCTGCTTACTTGGAAATGAGTAGTGTATGATTTTTAAAAGACAAAAAACAAAATTCTTTTTCATTTTATCTGGGGGCCGTTAGACCAGTTCTCATCTGCCCTAAATGAATGAGCCTTAACCATGATCATCATGACCATGTTCATCATTTTCTGTTTTTTACAGTCTTTGAAATCATTCAGACAGCATTTGACTGAGGAACCTGCCACATACTTAATGTTATTATTCCAACTGGAGAAACATGATCATTCTAATTATATTTCAGTATGTCTGCTAACTTTGTAATGTTCTCCCAAAGTTGAAACCCATCAATGCCATATGCTTGACTTTCACATGGATCATTTCAGTGTGGACCCTGGAGAGAAACTAGTCTGGTACTAGGAAAATATGGTTGGTAGGCATTGAGTCAGTGTATGTTTTCAGTAAGTGATAACATTTGGTTCACGTTTCACGATACACAGTTTTTAGACATTTGCTCTCCTGAAGAAAGAAAACGTTCTGTTAGGCCTCTAAATGTTTTCTTCCCTGTTATTGCAGTGTCCTTGACCTAAACGCATTTGAGCGACAAAACAAAGCTGAAGGACTTGGGATGGTGACCGAGGAAGGATCAGGTATTGATCACTTAAATTAAAAGCATCACGTGTCCTCACTTCTTCCCTGAAATTACAGAGAGATACAAGGTTATCTTTAAATAGACACAATGCTTATGTGACTCATTTAAAAGTTCATAGTTAGACACCCATGCAGGTCACACCCAAAACCCAATCTTCCATGTTGGTCATTGATTCCTTTTTATTCCAGATCTACTGTCAGTGGTCTTTCCCCTAGTTGGGTAGTAAATAAATATCCCTTATTAGAGAATTATCTATAAAATTCTAAACCACATGGATGAGCCACATTAGAAAATGTTTGACTTTCTTTGGCCACTTTAGCAAACTGTCAGGCTTTCAAATTCTTCTATCTCCTTAGGACAGTGATGCTTTCAGATCCTTCAGTCCACCACTAGTCTTACTATCTCCTCCCTTTTAGCCCAGTAATCCTTCTATCTCATATATCCATGTCTTTGCAAGTCCAAATTGTTGAATGAAATAAAGAGTAATTTTTGTGTTTAAATAACTGATCACTTAATTTACATGTGCATGAAAATAATGACTCACCGATTCTTAGAGCTTTTCTCTCTATAAATAGATGTATGAACTAGAAAATTTAGCACACAGTGCATTTAAAGCAGAAATAACTATTGTTGCACATCCGTTTTGGTATTTATTAAGAAGAAAGTATCTTCACTATTTTTGGTTTTGATTTGTTTTTATTCTTTTGCGTTTGATTTTTAAATTAATTTAGTTTGAGTAAGGCCCTGTGTGTTTATCTGTTTCTGTTTGTTTGGTCTGGTTTGGAGTTGTCATCTTATCAATGTATTAGTTTTGGAACATTGGGTCTTCTATAAAACTAATCTTATTGCAAAAAATAAATTTTCTCCCCTCTGCCATTTGTAGTCTGCTTGCCTTTCTGAAATATTTTAGAATTAACTAATCTCTCTAATTATCTCTGTATATTTTTCTTCTCACAATAGGAAAAAAATTAGCTGCATTTTTCTTCCGGTATTTTAAAGATTATCATTTATACATATGCTAACACTGCTGCTTCTGTCTATATCACCTGTGTGATTTTATTTTCTGCTTGGCATTTGAACGTATAGGTTCAGTAATCAAGTATTCGTCACACGGTTATTTAATTGGGTTAGCTACCTTCAAGAAAAATCACCAGCAGAATTCTGAACTTACTTAGGTTTTTTGAAAATGGACATCAAGCCACATGTCTTCATTACTAACCTTTGTGTCGACAGTTAACAACACCTGGCCTTGAGGGGCCCATCTGGAGAACTCAGAGCCATGACAAATCCCAGCTCCCATTAACTGCATGCCTCTAATGTCTCACAGAAGTCCTGGGCATTTTCCAGCTGGAAAGTGCCTAAAAATGAGTCAGTTCTCTATCCAAAGTCTGACTTCCCTGTCATGGAATTAGAAATCAATTTCATTTTCCCCTGCAGTTTTTAGCTAATGTACCAGAGGCTCTAAACACAATTCCATTCATCATTCTGAATCACTCGTTACATCAGCTCCCCACGAAGAAATAGTGACCACCCAGGTTTATTTTACTGGGCCTCCTAGCCACTGTCAACCAGATACAGATGAGAATAACATTTGTGAGTCCCAAATCGGAAATAACTGATGAGAGTGACCATCCTAATGTGAGAATTAGTTCTGTCTCTCAATGTGAGGTTGGCTTGATTAGTTTACTCTTTTTAAAGACACACACAAAAATAATTGCCCAAATTGATTAACACATTTTCTATTTTATTTCCTTACAAACAGCAAAGCAAAAACAAACTCTCAACTTCTTTCTTTTTCCCCATTTCCTTTTCTTTCGACTACCGTCAATGTACTATTCTCCCTTCCTCAGTCATCACTCATGAGCGTGGTAATTATTAAAAATGAACTGCCTTTTCTTCATTTGCTCCTTTATTTGTTGTTAGCTTTGTGTACAGTCTTGATAGTGACAGTTTTTGTGCATTTTTTCCTTTTATAGACCCTTTTAACAAGTAGATTGTTTACTTCCCATCATTATGCCTCCTTTTCCTTTTAAAACTTATATATCAAGCTTTCCTTTTTTTTTTTTCTCATCCTATGAGGATGTGCAGCTATTAACATATTAGACCTGAAGGGGCAACAAGCATTTAAATGATGGTTTTAGATTTGTTTGGTTCTGTTCTTTCATTTAAAAAAAGTTCTGGTGGACCCAGTGTTTGCAGCTGTTGTGTAAATGAATGAATGTGTGCAAGAGTCTCCCTGTGGCATTTCTGTCTTGGACATACTGTGGCTTTATGGCTGTACCAAGTGGTGCACGGGAAAATCAGTGCCGATCCAGTGTGTGCTATGAATGGCTGAGTCTCATCTTAGCCATTGGGCTCTGCTACTTCCCTTCCAAGTATTGAGAGATCTGTAGAGTTTTTCTCTATTCTTTGAAAATATCACACATTAAAAACCTTCTACCATAAAAACAAATTTTCATTCTTGAGACCGAATTTAAAGAACTGTAGAAACAGTAGCCAATGTTCACTCTTCAAGCTAGGATAATAACAAAGATGGCACTGGTGTTGCAAAGTAGTCTCCAAAAGACATGACATACGATGGTAATAAAGAAGGGATGAGATTTTTTGAATGGTACCTAGTATGTCAACAGGGCTTCAGAGATTAAGTTGTGCTTTCTGAATACACACCGTTGCCTTCACCAAAATATCTTTCAGGAGAATATGCAGTGACCACTCATTCGCTGTAATGAATGGTACACTATTTCCCAGATTGAGAACACCTATACTGACTCTATCTTTTGCCATACTTTTAAAATTTCTGTTACACGACCATTCTTTTAAGCTTCTGCAACTATTAAGAGTTTGTACTCTCAAAGGAGAAAGGACATTGGGCATCCCTGTTGAAAAACAGAAAAGGCTGAAAAATCTAAATCTGTTAGTGATATCCTTGCTTCAGAGCTTAAGGCTTGTGCAGTATAGGCTCAGGACTGAGAAAATAATCTGATAGATCTAAATCTGCATCCTAACCAATTATCTTTATTAAGCTCAATCTCTTCCCGATGATGATAAAAGGACCATAAATTATATTGCCATGGAAAATGTATAACTTGAATACATGAACTTTTTCATACCCGCAACTTTCCCATGAGGTATTTTTCCTATTTTATAAATAAGGAGAGTGAGGGAGAGAAAGATAACATGGCTTGTCCAGGGTCACACAGCGAAGTGGCAGGGTCAAGGCTGAAATGCAGGCATTCTTCCTGTCTTTAATTTGCCCATTCCACATGCCTTCTCCCTTCCCCCCATCCTTCAGTAGTCTTTGGGGGGCTTATTTTGTGTCCAGCATGTTGGCTTAGGTAGAATTGTTGGTCCCTTAATGTAATGTCTCCTTTCAAAGACACCCATCTATTGCCGATTTTTGCATCCACCGTTGAAGTTTTAATATCACTTTTAAGCTTTTTATGGTTACACATGACATTCTTCATCTGGTGTTGAGATACCATTAGGGAATATGTGCTTCTTTAAGCTTTGTATACAGCTGTCCCTCTGTATCCATGAGGGCTTGGTTCCAGGACCCTCCCCTTCCTCCCCCCTCCCCCAGCAGATATCATAATCCACAGATGCTCAAGTCCCTGATATAAAGTGGCATAGCACGGCCATACCTCTGTATCTGCAGATACAGAAGGACCACTGTATCTGGATCTCAGACTAATTGTTTATATTCTTTTCTCTACACTGGTACTGTCCTGTAGCCCTATCCCACCTTACTAAATTTCCCGCATTTCTACAAAAGCCTGGACCCTCCCCCTTGTTTGTTTGGTTTTTTTAGAAAAAAGGTTCTTAAGCAAATGTGTTTAGATTTGTCACGTGCTCAGTGTTGTCCTCTCTGTATATTTTTTAGTCCTATGTGTTTTCTTTTAACATAGAGTGAAGTTCAAAACCAAAAACCTATATAAATCTTTGAAATTTCATTCCATCCTTGGATTTCTAATTTGTTTTTCCTCAGTACCGTTTAACCTCATTAGTAATTCAGGATGAGCTTGAAAGTGCAATTTTCCTTCTTTCAAACGTCTTCTTGGAATATAGTCGAAGATACTGCATTTGATTTTTGATCATTTTGCAGGGATCCTTGACTTCGTAAGCAAGATGAAATTGCGAAGCTGATCTGATTCCTCAGAAATTGTTTGATTTTCTAAACTGTTATATAAAACATTAATACAAGTTAAGCTTCTCAAATTTCCACCTGTAACTGATAAAGTGTTGCATTGAGGTTCTTGCCGATATATATCTAGTGACCTCATGAAGTTTATGTGAAGTTGAAGATAAAAGGATTCCGTTTAATTAATTAATGAAAGGGATAATTAAAGCAATCTTTAAATATTGGCTACCCTAATTTTTCGTTAGTGTTTTTAGTGCTTAATTATTTTTTGGCTTTCTCCTGCCCCAGATTTTCAAAGTACTTTCCCAGGTATAATCCAGTGCTAACATCTGGGTTCTGACTATATTTCTCTGCAGTTCCTATGGGTAAACTTTCTCTTCAAGAAAAAGCCTGTAGTTCATGGCACTAAATAGATTGTTTTTTAACATCCTTGCAGTTTTTAAACTTTGAAGCAGTCATTTAAATTTGAGTGGCTATTACGTGCTAGACACTGTCCTAGGCACTGGCGTTCTATAGGAGTCCAGTATCGTGTAGACAGACTTGTAAACAAGCAACTTCAGAACAATGCCCTCTGTGTAAGAGAGAACTGAGTTGATACTTTGCCAGGGATGGGGAAGTGTCACCATAGACATAACACGTAGCCTGAAGTAGAAGTTTATCTGGTAGATAAGGAAGGCAAAGAAAGGCATTCCAGTGGAAGGAATTAGCATCAGCGTATGCAAAGTTTAAGGTACAAAACATATCAGAGGACAGTAACCAACCTGGTGCGGTTGAAGAGAAATGAACCCCCTAGAAGATGGCAAGATCGTTTGTGAGAGGTGCTGAAGGACCTTCCTTGCTCTTTCCAGGCATTTGTACTTTCTTTCTGAGACCCTGGAGAGCCATTAAAGAAATAACACTTAAGGGATACATTATGTTTTGTGTGATGATCCGCCTGGCATTAAATTCCTACATTCACTGTTCAAAATGCTTCCAGTAGAACCTAATCACCCTAAAAGGCACAGATCTCTCCTTTCTCAGTAATGCTAATGTATTAAATAGGCATGGAGTTCTCCAAAGGTAGTGGTCACCACCATTTCCTTCACGGCAGCGGGGGAACTCTGCTTAACGGTAGATTGCAGAGAATTCTTCAGAGTGTGCTTTCCATAATTACTGTTACAGGAGTCAGTCTGTTTGTCAGGAAGAGTGTTATAATTGGATTGCCTATAGCTGTTGTTGTCAGCACCAGGCTGTAAGATGGGTGTCCCATGTGAAGACACGGAGATCAGTTAGGATGCTGGTGGATGGAATGGGTGAAGGACATAAAGGATTTCAGTTAGAGTAATGACAACTGAAAGGCACTAAGAGAAGGCTACAAGAAGATGCACACTATTGAATATTAGATATAGGATGGATAAACAACAAGGTCCTACTGTATAGCACAGGGAACTATATTCAATACCCTGTGATAAACCATAATAGAGAAGAATGTGTGTGTATATATATATCTATCTGAGTCTCTTTGCTGTACAACAGAAATTAATACAACATTGTAAATCAACTATACTTCAGTAAAAAAAAGAAAGAAAAAAAAAGAGACGGCTATAAGAGAAACAATCTGCAAATCATGTTTGAAAGCAAAAGATTTCCTCCCCCACAGCTAACCTACAACTTTAATTCTGTTTTCCATCGGTCACACCTAACTTTTTCCACACACAGTGGTCGTTGGTATTATCTAGGAATGCATTTTATACACTGGTGTCAGGTTGTTACCTTAGATTAAATACATGCACTTAATGGAATTATGAATGATTTATCATATTCACAACCCACCAGTATTCTATGTTTTAGAAATCTAAAGGTGGTTTTTTAATGACTGCATGCCATTAAAACTTCACATTTATTCCTACTGTGTTTTGCATATTTCAAAGCAACTGTGCTTGTTTGGACCAATGTGATTCTCCCAGCAGCCCTGTGAATTCAGGAAGTCAGGAGACTGTTAATTTCCATATTAAAATGATGAAACAGAGACTCAGAAAGGTGAATTGACTTTTCTAAAGCCACGTGTCTAGAATATGGTTTTCCTTGGGTTCTAAAATTCACAAAAACAAGTTAGGAGTTCACAATTTAAATAATGTACAATAAGTGTAATGATTGTTAGTCAGAGATTGATTGCTGATGTGAGCTCTGTGAAGTGTAGAAACTATTGCACACTGGATTCAGAAGGACCATACAATATCGAAATTACCTGTTTATTGCCTGACTGTGACCTTCTTAAGGTTAGGGATTGTGTCCAGTGGTCTTTTTTGTCCCTAGCACCTCACAAGGTGCCTAGCATATAGGAGACTGTGAATGTTTGCTGAAGTTTACTGAATTCAAGTCCTTTACTTGTTAACAGCTGTAGGACAGTAGTCAAGTTACTTAATTTCTCGGTTGCTTACCCAACCACAAAATGGGATCGTATCACCTCATTTGTAGGATTTTTGTAAACCTGAAATGAAATGTGAGAAAATATATCTAGCACAATGCCTAGCACACCGTAGTCACTAACTAAATGTGAATCGTAAATCCATTTCAGATTTTTTATTCTTCGTTAGTTGAGCTGTAATATTATTCAAGCAGCCATATTTAGACCATTTAAGCAATGATATTAAAACTACCTACATGGAATCAAATACCTGACTTTTCACTATTTAAAAATATTTTTAACCTTTATCCTTCAGTGTTTTCATATACAAAATAAATATTTAAGTCCTCTAAAGATTAGTAAGTAATCAGAATTATTTCCTCCATGGCAATGGGGGGCCCTTGAGAGCTGTTTAACGATAGATTACAGGGAATTATTTGATGCAGCCAGTGTCATGTTTCATGCTACTCACCCTTTTATCTCTGCATCATTAGAGATGCTGACCCTACAACGATGGCAATCTCTTAGTCTTCTGGAGTCAATTGTTCATATATATATTAGTCTTTTTATTTATTTCATTAATTTTAGAACAGTTATTGATAATTATTAACAGTTAAATCAAACTTTGCCTGGAGATAAGTGTGCAGACTTTGAGCTATATCCATGGATATTCTAAGTAAAAATTCTAAGTAAGAACAACTGTTTTTATTGAACTTATAAACACTTGGGTACTTTTCTATTAGTTGGATAAACCGATTGTGAGTAGAAAAGCCTTTAAAAGTGTGTTGACTTTATTAGATCTCTAAATGAGGAATTACTTTTTACTGGTAGCTTGAACAAATAAGGTCTACCTAATATTATTTCCAGGTGAAAACTTACATTTTTGAAAATATTTGGTCCATTAAAATTAAGGTGGCTTTTTGAAAATATAAACACATTTAATACCTATGTTCACATAACTATATTTATCGTGTAGGCATGTTGTTCCCATCTTTATTTAGTGTCATTACCACTGCTACTAATAATATTAACCTCTCCACAATTGATAAAAAATGGTCATATAGATTGTGCAGAGCCAGTGAGGTAGACAGTGTACGCTTTACATTCATTTTATAGGTGAGAAAACTGAGGCACAAAGAACAAACTCATCATCACAACGGTATTGAAATAACTCTCCCTTTATTACAGTGTTAGAAATTATAAGCCCCTTATAATTAAAAATAAAACCAAAGGAATGCCCTTCACACTATCTACATTTGGCCATCATGCAGCTATTGCAAATAATATTTTTAAAATGTAAGAGCACTTTCAACTACATTTTACTCCATTTTGTTATTTATTATCAACCTTAGTTTCCATCTTACAATGGAATTTCTTTTGCATACATCACAAAATAGACTGTTGCTCGTGTACCTTCTGCAGACATAAAGCCATCATCCATCTCTGTTCCTGCACTGCCTACATGCAGCATGGGCGATGGCAGCATTTTAATCAGATAGTAATGTGTTCATTAAGCAATAGCACCTTAGTGGATACGATAACCTGGTGTCAGCTGATGGTAAATGAAGTCTTGACCTGCCCCTCCCCCCCACCCCGACTTTCCCTCTTGTTCTGCTGTGTGCAGCGTGTCCTATGTAAGAAGTTACTCGTATGTGTTTCGGTGTACAGTCCGGAAAATACTGTGCATGCCAACAGAAAAAAAACCTTATGTTATAAGTCAATGTGCATCGTACAGAGCATTTTCAGGCACACTGGTAGACTACATGTTAATTTATTTGTGTTAACTTTTCTGAATACTTTCTACCAAGGGTTACTTACTCCACATTGAATATGTGAACATTGGAAGTATGTCCGTGGTTTTATTGATTCAATTTTCTGAAAAACGGCAAAACCAAAACAAAACATTTTAGCTGGGTTCACAAGGAGTCAATAAGTCTGTGTAACTAGCTCATAACAGTTTGATTTCAATTTTTAAATTGAATTGATTTTAAAGTATCTTCATGAAATGATACTAAGTGTAATCAATGAAGAGTGTAGCGTATTAGCCTAGGCTGTTTCCTTTTTTCCTATCCTGTCATGAACGTGAACATGGAGGAATGGGCTTATCAGCCATGTATTGAGATTCAAACCAATGTGCATTTAACACATTAAACTTGCCACATCGCATTTGTAGACGTGGTGATCTTAATTTGGTCACCAAATATAATATCTTGCAGGCCAACAGGGAAACCAGTACAGTGATTTTATGTACTTTTTTTAATGTTTATATTAGTTTTCAAAATGGTTTTGCTTCCTAACCCTCCCATTATATGAAGCCTCTCACTTTGAAAGTCACAGACTGCAGACTGGTAAGTCCATCAACTCTCTGTCATTATGATCACTCATAATTTTAGTTCCAGTAAACACATGATCATTGCATAGTTTTCTTTCTTAGCCCAAAGTATTTCCAGTCTGAAAAGTTATTATTATTTTTTTAAATACATGAGTATATTCATTCACTTGCCAAACAACATTTCTCTTTTTTTTTTTTGGTCATTTTGCTTTCTAAACAAATTGAGATTCCAGAGCATACACTCATAATGTTGACAGTGTTTTTTTCACGGACACACTATGCTTTTAAAATCAGCTTTCATTTGTGTGGTGCCTGTTTTCTGTTTGTTTCCTTCTTTGTGTTTTTGCTTTCAAAGTAACTTGTGATCAAGATACATTTAAATGGAAATGTAGATGAAAGATCGGAACCCTTTTCTGAGGCTTCATCCTTGCCCCACACGTAGAGTTAGTGTTGAAATGATGCAGAGCACCTCCTATGGCACTGAGATGCCCTCCGTTTCACATTTCTTTGTTAGATTTAGCTCTCCTAGCAGGAGCCAGCGAAGTTTATCCTTTGGTTTGGTATTTAGAATTAGGTCTGCTTGTCAGTTCTTCCTCCTCTGGAAGGAATGCTCCAACCAATGAGCTCTCTACTTAGACAAGCTCATGAGAGAGTGAAGTGAAATGAGTTAAAAAACATTTTCCAGTCATCCAGAGTTTTCACAAAAGTCCTTTAATTAATATTTGAATAAAAGAAACTCTTGGTCCTGTTTTATGTATGTACTGAATACTTCTGCATTGAATCATTTGGTCAGACTCTGGGAACAAAGCAGACTTAACTTCCACATTTGTAAGAGACGCAGAGATCATTCCTACACAGATCTTACCAAAAAGGAAAAAAAGAAAGATAGAAAGAAAGAAAAAAAAAGTTTAAGTCTCTGATCTCTTCAGGTTGTTTCTAAAATGTTGCCAAACCCATGCTGCTACTTTTAACAGAGAGATATCTGAGTTTTTAAGATCCAAGTGTTCTTTTCTTAGCAAGAAAAAGTGCATCTATCTGTCAAGCGCATGATCTTATGAGCTTCAGATAGAAAAGTGGCTATGATTTGTGACTGTTTTGGGTTCAGAACGATGCTACATCAACATGCAAGTTTGATGGAGGTGGGGATAGAAAGGGAGGGCGAGGCTAAGGTGGTTGATAACATTGGGTTCCTCTGGACTTCCTGCAGGAGAAAAGGTTCTGCAGGATGACGAATTCACCTGTGACCTCTTCCGCTTCTTGCAACTGCTTTGTGAGGGACACAACTCAGGTTTGTGAGACCCCAGACCATCGGTGGTACCCAGAAATAAGCATTTTGAAGCAATAATAGGAGTCTGTTAGTTCCAATTATGCTTCTTCCCTTGGGTCAAGAAACAGTTCTTGAACATTACCTGCTGCGTAGGCGCTGGGAAATTTTCTGTATCGCGTTGCCTCTTTCAAAGTCCTTTGCTAGCCCTTTCATTTAATTCTTTTTTTTTCCTTTAATTAATTAATTTATTTATTTATTTATTTTTGGCTGCACTGGGTCTTCGTTGCCACGCACGGGCTTTCTCTGGTTGCGGCGAGCGGGGGCTACTCTTTGTTGTGGTACACAGGCGTCTCATTGTGGTGGCTTCTCTTGTTGCAGGACACAGGCTCTGGGGTGCGTGGGCTTCAGTAGTTGTGGCTCGTGGGCTCTAGTGCACAGGCTCAGTAGTTGTGGCACGCGAGCTCAGTAGTTCTGGCGCACAGGCTAAGTTGCTCTGCAGCATGTGGGATCTTCCCAGACCGGGGCTCGAACCCATGTCCCCTGCATTGGCAGGCGGATTCCTAGCCACTGCGCCACCAGGGAAGTCCCTCACTTAATTCTTATTAGTTGTTCTCATGCTAGAGAAGACAGCTGATAGGTGAAGAAAGTTGTAGATCAGATAGATAGCTATAGAGACATACGTAGCTCTGTTTCTTTTTTTACCACGTATCTTACTGGGGGAATCTACTTCATTGTGTAACTTTGCATGATGTATTTACATTCATTTTTTATATATCTGGTTCTCCACCAAGCTTGTGTGTCCGTGAAGGCAGGAACTCGATCTTGATTTTTGCTTCCCCAGCACTTAACACAGTACTAAGGAGTAAGGGATTATGGAATAAATCATTTAATTACTCTGTCCTACAGGATGGAAGTTGTTTTCAGTCATTCACATGCCCAGAACCCTAGAGCTAGGAATCAAGAAACAGGTGTTAGCAACCTCTTAGATGAAATTTGAATATTGATATTCTGTGGAGCACCTAGATTTGTTTTTGAGGTACTCACTTTGTATGGAAAATATAAATTATTCAATATTAAAACTATCAGATTAACAGTGTACGTAGCCATGGTGATTTTGCTGGAGACATCATTTGCTTTTGGAGTTATTCAAAGAACTCATTTTACATTTTTGAATGCGCTTTAATAACATCTTTTCATCTTATGTAGATTTTCAAAATTATCTGAGAACTCAGACTGGCAATAATACAACTGTCAACATAATCATCTCTACCGTAGACTACCTACTGAGAGTTCAGGTACGTTGCTTTATGTTAGTAACAAATTAAGGGGTTGGTTGGTTGGCAAGATATGGTGGGGTTGTGAAACTGCCATGTTGAAATGTGTTTTGATTTATGAGGTCAGAATTTGTAGAGATATTTTGTCTTTGATCACAGTCTTTCCCCAAGTCTTAGGTTGAAACTGCCACTATTGTCTTGGCCTCTGATCCTGGCTCTCACTTGGCTTATTTTCTTTCTATAAGTGGGAATATTTTTTTCCTACAGTTTTTAGCTTGATGGCATTTTAAATTCCTTTTCAATTTGTAAAGCGTGAACATGCTCTGTTCCTTCCTCTACAGTTGATAGATAAATAGGAGAAGGATATTTGAAACATTACTAAAAATGGGAAAGAAAGGCTTTCAAACTACTTACCATACACTTAAATTTAATAGCATAAGGTTAGTTCTTTTCAGCTCTTGAAATATTTGCATTAATTTAAAAATTCAGCTTAACACGTCATCACTTAAAAGTATCTTTGATAGTGTAATAATGGTTTACACATTACTAGAACCGAATCTGAAGGTGTAGGCCTCTTAAGTAATAAGATTTTATATAACTTTTATTTCCCTTCCTTTATTTATAAGGAAATCAGGTATAGTACTTTTAAAAACTGCAAATTCAAACTCTCTTTCCCCCTTAATCTTTGCATATGTAAAAGCACAACACTCTTACTTAAAGCTTAATGAGAAAAAAGTCCATTTTTGAAGCAAATATATCAAGAAGCATTGCTGAAAATATATTTGTGATTTTCAAAATCATGTCTCAAAACCTAAATGGTAGCCCAAATTGTATTACTCATTTAGGCAACTAAAGTTCCTTCACAAAATAAGTTGTTGTTGAATATATCCTGTTGGGAAAGATTGATCTTATTTAGATGTTTGTTTACAGTTGTTGTCAGTATTTATAAGGAGTCCAACTAGTTTCTTCAGGGGCAGTTACACAAGCCAGGAACATCCTGGAATTCTCATCAAAGAAATGTTATTGGCTTTGTTGGAGAAAAAGGAGACCAAATGTCTGGAACCCAGAAATATTGTTCTATGATTTGTCTAATTTCTGTGCTCACATAGTAAACACCTAACTGCTCTATGGATAAATATGCATTAATGTTATGAATCCTTATGTTTGTGAAGTTCAAGGTCATCAGAGACAGAAAGTCATTTTAAAAGCTAAGTTTTCTACTTCTAATCTTCTCTCCAGTTGTTATTTACATCTAGGGAGGATGTCACCATATTTTATGTTTAGGAAAATCATTGACAATAGTACTTACCTTGCAGATATTTTTGTTTGCTTCCAATCTGTTATTTAAAATGATTCCCTATTACTGAGTCCAGAACTGGACAGGTCTTTGGTAGCTTCAGATGGTGCCTTAATCCTCTCATGTCTCTTTTCCAGGAATCAATCAGTGACTTCTATTGGTATTACTCTGGGAAAGATGTCATTGATGAACAGGGACAAAGGAATTTCTCCAAAGCGATTCAAGTAGCAAAACAAGTCTTTAACACGCTTACAGAGTATATTCAGGTAAACCTTTAAACGTTTCTGTTATTTGAAGAAGGAAAGAAAGAGAGAAAAGAGAGTCAACTGGTTAGCATTGAATTCCTTGGAAAAATGCAATATGCCTAAAGTATTTTCCTGCTCTCATCCACATTCTTACTGACCCCTTCCATAGATTCTTAGCCAGTTGGCCATTTAAAATACTCACTTGAGATGTGAATTTATATGGAATGAACCTGCTTTACCACTTGGTAGGTTGGGATGTCATGAACTCCTTCAAGACATGAACCATGATGTTGACTATGTCATACTTCCAGGGTCTGGTATATACATATTAAGCACTCAATAAATATTAAGGAAGGAGGGGAGAGAAGAAGTGAAGGAGAGAGGGCAGAGTTGTAAACCACTTTTTATAGTATTCCAGTGAAAATAAGGAAGAAGTTTCATAGAACCTTTATGAAAAAGAAAAGAGCATTTAAAAACTTCATTTTAATACATGTATGTGTGTATTGTTGACTGAAAAAAAATGGGCAACCTAGGAATTGAGAATTATGTTTTATCTAGAGGACTTACTGAGGACTTAAGCCTGGGATGCAGCCTCTCAGATAGCTTTGAGGCACTGCTCCGAAAAGGTAAGGGAGGCTATATAGGATATATAGGGTTTTTTGGCGAAAACAAACAAACAACAACAAAAAAAAAAACAGGGAGTCCGAATGTCAAAAGATTACTGTTAATTAAAGAAAATCAAACATCTTAAGTTAATGAATTTAGTGCTTTTCTGTGTATGGGAAGATGCAAGAATCTGGGCTCACTGAAATCATTCCTTTGATGGGAACCTTAAATACCTAGGGCCAGTATCCTGCATTTCTCCATCCTGAATCCCCTCAGGGTGCACAGTCAGGGGGCAGCTGCAGTAGCTGATGTCTTGGTGGCGGCAACATCCTTTGTTTACTGAAACGGCAGGCAACATTCTTTGTCCAGAGTATATTTACACACATATCTGTGTGTGTGTATATATAAAATTATATAACATGATAATGTATATAATATAGGTAGAATTCCAAATTCCATGAATAATATACCTTTTTTTTTTTTTTTTACCTTGATTTGCTTTCTATTCTCCTTGGGGTAGCCTTCTAGTCTTTTTTTTTTTTTTTACATCTTTATGGGAATATAATTGCTTTACAATGATGTGCTAGTTTCTGGTTTATAACAAAGTGAATCAGTTATACATATACATATGTTCCCATATATCTTCCCTCTTGCATCCCCCTCCCTCCCACCCTCCCTATCCCCCTATCGGTCACAAAGCACCGAGCTGATCTCCCTGTGCTATGTGGCTGATTTCCACTAGCTGTCTATTTTACGTTTGGTAGTGTGTATATGTCCATGCCACTCTCTCACTTTGTCACAGCTTACCCTTCCCTCTCCCCATATCCTCAAGTCCATTCTCTAGTAGGTCTGTGTCTTTATTCCTGTCTTACCCCTAGGCTCTTCATGACATTTTTTTTTCTTAAATTCCATGTATATGTGTTAGCATACGGTATTTGTCTTTCTCTATCTGACTTACTTCACTCTCTATGACAGACTCTAGGTCCATCCACCTCATTACAAATAGCTCAATTTCGTTTCTTTTTATGGCTGAGTAATATTCCATTGTATATATGTGCCACATCTTCTTTATCCATTCATCCAATGATGGACACTTAGGTTGTTTCCATCTCCTGGCTATTGTAAATAGAGCTGCAATGAACATTTTGGTACATGACTCTTTTTGAATTATGGTTTTCTCAGGGTATATGCCCAGTAGTGGGATTGCTGGGTCGTATGGTAAGTTTTTTAAGGAACCTCCATACTGTTCTCCATAGTGGCTGTACCAATTTACATTCCCACCAGCAGTGCAAGAGTGTTCCCTTTTCTCCACACCCTCTCCAGCATTTATTGTTTCTAGATTTTTTGATGATGGCCATTCTGACCAGTGTGAGATGATATTTCATTGTCGTTTTGATTTGCATTTCTCTAACGATTAATGATGTTGAGCATCTTTCATGTGTGTGTTGGCAGTCTGTATATCTTCTTTGGAGAAATGTCTGTTTAGGTCTTCTGCCCATTTTGGGATTGGGTTGTTTGTTTTTTTGTTATTGAACTGCATGAGCTGCTTGTAAATTGTGGAGATTAATCCTTTGTCAGTTGCTTCATTTGCAAATATTTTCTCCCATTCTGAGGGTTGTCTTTTGGTCTTGTTTATGGTTTCCTTTGCTGTGCAAAAGCTCTGAAGTTTCATTAGGTCCCATTTGTTAATTTTCGTTTTTATTTCCATTTCTCTGGGAGGTGGGTCATAAAGGATCTTGCTGTGATTTATGTCATAGAGTGTTCTGCCTGTGTTTTCCTCTAAGAGTTTGATAGTGTCTGGCCTTACATTTAGGTCTTTAATCCATTTTGAGCTTATTTTTGTGTATGGTGTTAGGGAGTGATCTAATCTCATATTTTACATGTAGGAGCCGAGTGCTTCTGATGGCTCTCTTGACCCCTCTTCTCTCCATGGTGTAAAGGGAAGAGGGCAGCCATCTCCTCTCCTGCGGCAGCAGGGGTGGAGGCTGGGAGGCCCGGCACCTGCAGAGCTCTTTCCAAAGTCTTTCCCTTTTCGGCTTCAGCGCCTTTATATCTTTGAGGTAGAAAGATCTACTTAGTTTCCTTCCGCAGGTACTGAATCTAGCACCTTGCTTTTGGAATACTGAGATACTTGACACTTACTGTCTTTGTTACTGAGCTAAACTTAGGTCTGCCCACCCTCGCGCAGTAAAGTCAATCTACTGACACCCGGTGGTGGTGAAGAGAAGTGCAGTGTTTATTGCAGGCGCCAAGCAAGGAGTCCAGGGAGCCTAGTGCTTAAAAGGCCCGAACTCCCTGAAGGCTTTCAGGGGAAGGTTTATAAAGACGGGGAGGGACAGGGCTTGTGGGGAGTGTGATCAGCTCGTGGACATTCTTCTGACTGGTTGGTGGTGAGGTAATTGGAAGTCAGCATCATCGACCTTCTGACTCCAGCCAGTCTGGGGTCTCCGTGCTTGCGGGCAGCCTGCAGTTCACTTCTTCCACCTGGTGGGCGTTTCCATATCTGCCATACAGCTCAAAGGACATGGCTCAGAATATTATCTGTAGACCTTGAGAAGAAACTAAAGGTCCTTGACTTGGTTTAATGGCTAAAGTATTATTTTGTCTTGCTTGACTGTTTTCCTTTCTTTCTGCATTTGTTCACTTCTTTCATTAAATGTATTCTTTGACTAAAGGTTTTCTACAGTCAAAAGGAAGGCAGAGGACATGGGTGGGAGTCTATTCTGGGAAGGAAGGCCTCATAGGGTCCCACTCGGTTACATCTTTTATCCTCAGCTGTAGGGCCTCAAGTGTAGCTTGATAAAGGACAGAGTTTCATGTCAACATCTTTTCAGGATCTTCAGTGCAGTCCTCTCTTCCAGTCACTTGTCTCCAGTCTAAAACCTGAAACATTTTAATGTGCTCTCCAACTTAAACTTATACTGAGCCATTTGTCTAATGAGTGAATGAGTTTTTTTCTTTTGAAATATAATCCCTAGTATTTCTTTTCCTGGTTGATGTGGGTGTGTTTTCAAAACTTAGCGATTGTAGAATTTCTCCTTGGGAAGTAAGACTAGAAGTTGACTCCACCCAAACAGTCTCTGTTACAACTCTCACTCTAGTGTCACATAAAGATCACTTCTGGAGTGAAAGCTAAGAGAGCAAAGCTAGGTTCTAATTGTCTTGGATTCTGGGTTCCTAAAGTTAATGACTAAGTATTAATCTTTAAAAATCTCAATGGTTGTATGATTGGTAACCAGGATACAGTTGTACAATGAAGCGCTGAAGAGAATATTTTGTCCTCTCTATGAATGCTTTATCCAGGTTACTATTTAACAATAAGAAGTAAGTACCTCTCATATAAAGCATAATCTCAAATTCTTTTCACACAGGCAGTCACTTCTGATGATCTGACTTAGCTAAAATAACTTAGCTAAGATTTCCTCTAAAGAGAAGAAACCAAAGTCAGACAAAAATGAAATAATTCACTATATTTTCCCCAGTGTTTTAGTATTCATACAGAAACAGAACATGAAAATCCTTGAGAAACTGTTTTGGGGATTTAAACATTTCAAGGAAGAATATGTTTGTCTCCTAAGAGTGCTATACCATTACAATCACTGTATATCTTTTGTTTCGGGTTCCTGTCTTTTCAGATAACATGCTGGTGATAAGATATGTCAGCACTAAGTCAACTTTGTCCCTATTATTGTAAAGTTTATTTTGGCAATTAAATTATCAAGAATGATTGTTGTTTGTCTGTTTCTGCCCCAGGGTCCTTGCACTGGCAACCAGCAGAGTTTGGCTCATAGCAGGCTCTGGGATGCGGTGGTGGGTTTTCTTCATGTGTTTGCCCACATGCAGATGAAGCTGTCTCAGGTAAAGTCACTGACATCCAACCATCCTAAATGACACACTGGACACTGTGATCACTGGCAAATTAAGCATGCTTTCCTTTGTCTGAATATTCTCTTTCTTAGATGACTTCTTTATACAACTTTTACTCTACATTTAAAAAAAACCTTTTTTTTAATAAAATAATTTTATGCAAAGCTGAGAAGAGGTAGAAGCCATTATTCAATTTTGAAAACAAAAGGTATTGAGGAGTTGACTCTAATGGAGAAATAAAACATAGTCTCCAAACACTGTACATTTTACAGTCCTTTGTAGACCTACTTCTCCATGATTACTCACTGGAATTTTCCTCCTCCCTACAGATAATTGGAAGAGGATTTGTCATCTGTTCCAAATCCCTCGTTAAGGGGAGACAGTTTTCTTATAGGGTCATAAACAAGCAGCTGTTCTCTAAAGATGACACTCGCCCATTAACAGGACATTTTACTTTGTGAAAGTCAAAGAGAAAAAAAAATAGCCATGCAGACAGGCAAACAAAGAAGAAACAGATTTTCCACCATGCTTTAATGTTAATTCGGGAGCATATCTTGAAAACATCAGAATGCCGTTTTCTCACTCGTGTATTGCATTTGGAGCTCAGAGTTACACAAACAGAAAAACTCTTAATATAAATCTTGAGTAAATATGTCCCTGTGATGCAGTGAATTTTGATGGGCTCTCCTGAGGCTGACATGTCTGTTGGGGTGTGGGTTTGTATCTTCCAGGTGTCAGGTAGAGGAGAGAATGCTAGATTCAAAGTCAAACGACTCCAGTCCAACTCCCACGATTTCATTCACGTGTCCCATCTCTCTTCCTTGAGTCTCCTTTCCTCCAGCAAAGTGAGGATACTCAATCTGCCCTCTGGCCTACAAGCAGGAAGATATCTTGGTCAAAGATAAAGCCAGGCACTGGTTAAAGTGGCAAGGACCGATTTAGTCAGTGATAACTGTTACTGTAGGGAAAACAACCTAGTGTGAGCTGAAGTCAACTTGTACAGAGGTGATAAGTGTTTTAAAGAGAGAAGGAGGGGGATTAGCAGGGTTCAGTAGAGTCAGGGAAGAGGAAAATTACAAAGCGTTGTTCAGTGTAAATGTGATTGGGCCAGCTGAATATTAAAGTCAGGATTCTGCCCTCCCACAGGCCTGGGAGACAGGTTCTACTATCGTCGCGTGTTGGCTGGAACACACAGAAGATGTTTCTGGCAGTCTTGAGTTTTCTCAGGCAGGCACTCTAAGGGGGGCTGGGGTCATCCTAGGGATGCAGCCTTGAGCTGTTAGGAACTATGGTGATGTTTTGTTCAAGTCTTTATAGACCAAGATTAAAGCCTAGTTGGGAAGAGGGCCCAGAGGAGCTGGCTAGTTTGGTCAAGGAGAGAATCTCTGTCTGTATCTAGTTATTGGTAATCAACCAAGTAAGGAAATATCATGATGCTTTCAACTAATCGCTAATGACATTTTAGTAAGTAAAGGAAATCAACATGAACCAAATTTATACATTCACAGGAGAGTTCCGATTCAGAGGTACTGCCATCATTTTATGAACATCTGGTGGTGCTACCTAGCAGTTGTTCAGTTTGTAGACCTAGGTAAGGTAACAACTATTTAGGAAGAAAAAGCCTCATCCTTCCAGCAGTGTTGAAATTTGGCTTCCTATGTAGGAAAATTCATATGAATAATATGATACCTTGTATTTTTTTTAAAAAAAGAAAGAGGGGTATAGTTTAAAATAAGAAAATCTGATGATTCATGGTCATAATGTAAATATAAGTACATTCCATATTTCCAGGCCCTGAATCTAAGTATAGTGATGTTTGGACACAACATATCTTTGTAAAATAATTTTTTTCACGGTGAAAAATGAAAAACAAAACAGAAAATTTTAACGAGAGAAATATCTGAGAGCTTGATAAAATTGGTAAATAAGATATTTCGTGCATTATTAATACAGGTAATACTTGTGTACATTTTTGCCTAGATTTATGTCGGATAAGTTTATCTCTTATCACTGTTATGCCTGTGTTTTCCAGAATATGTTAATTTTTACAAAATATATAGCATCTTGGTGTAGTAAGTTAGAAAGAAGAAAAGACAAGTCCAGTCTTTACTCGAGTAGAAGAAAGATACCCAATGTGCAGAAGCACCTGAGTCTTGCCTACCTGGCCCCAGGGGTTCCACCACTGCTTTAGTTCTTCTGTCCTCTTGTTAGATTTATTCATTGTCCTTACAAATACTTCAATAAACATGAGTTGGAATCAACAGTAAATACTCTTTAATTCTTAAGCGTGTATTTTTAATAAGCTGCAGACTTACATTTGGCCTCCCTTTAGCTCTATATTGCTGTAAAGTGTCTGCTCTCGGGAGATCCATACTCTTTTTGTGAGAATAAGGATGACGTTCTTGCTGCATAGGTCTCCCATATTATCTCAGACGCAGTATGTTAACTCTTTCAGGATTCCAGTCAAATTGAGCTGCTGAAAGAATTGATGGATCTTCAGAAGGACATGGTGGTCATGTTGCTGTCCATGTTGGAAGGTAGTTTTGATTTATGTCTTCAAGTCCCCTTTAATCTTTTATTTTAAGGATTCCATACACGCTTGCTTTGGGTGTCAGCATGCTGCAAAGGATAAAATATCAATGCTGAGATGGGACAGATACCTCAGATTTATTGCTGGCTTGATTACTCTTTTTCCAAGTTTGCTTTTTAAAAAAGAGAAATCCTGCCTATCTCAGTTTACAAAACTATGGAATGAAATCACTAGTACTTCATTCGTAGTGATATTTTTCATTTCATAGTGATACCCCAGAGAGTATGCTCTTCAGACAGAATACCTAAAGAAGGTTTTATTTGTTTATCATTTTGTTTGTTTGTAACCAGTGGGGATTACAGACGTTTGGATACAGTCCCACTGTGTAAATTGCTGCTTTGAGCTGACTGCCTTGTGACTCCTATGGGTTCTTAAAATTCTGCAGGAGGGGGCTTCCCTGGTGGCGCAGTGGTTGAGAGTCCGCCTGCCGATGCAGGGGACACGGGTTCGTGCCCCTGTCCGGGAAGATCCCACATGCTGCGGAGCGGCTGGGCCCGTGAGCCATGGCCGCTGAGCCTGCGCGTCCGGAGCCTGTGCTCCGCAACGGGAGAGGCCACAACAGTGGGAGGCCCGCGTACCACAAAAAAAAAAAAAAAAAAAAAGAAAGAAAAAATTCTGCAGGAGGAGAAGGCTCGGGAGAGCACCCTAGCCCACCAAGTCTGGTGGCGGCCTAGTCTTCCCACCACATGCCTCTCTCTCGGGTTTTCATTATCTCGCTTTTCTCTTTTCAACCTACTTTCCTTTGGTACCGCATTTCTTTTGTGTCTCAGACAGTAAACGTAGTAGGTGAGAGCTTGGGTTCTGAGATCTGCCACCAATGCCCCATCCCACTTTGCCACGCAGGCAGCGTGACCCTGACACAAGTTACGTCTCCATTTTTCGCTTTCCTCCTCTGTGAAAGGGGCTTATGATAGGCTGATGCAAGCATTTAGTGAAATCATGTGAATACGACCAAAGCAAATAAAAAATGTTTGCTATTATTAGTTCCCTGTCCTTTTTTTCCTTAAATCCTTCCTAATCCCTCTCTCTGTTTCTCAGTCCACCCTGCACTGCACAGCTATACTCTAATTAAGGCAGTCGGCACACCTTGCGCGAGGACGTCAACGATGCAGCATTTGCTTGAAGCCCTTAGTTGGCAGCCACTTTATACCCTTTGAGCACAGGATCCTTTACCCATGACCTCAATTCAAGTTTTAGTCTAAATAATAATAACACCACAACCGTAATAACTGCGACAGGAACTGCAGGAATGACAACTTAAAATTAACCTCGTTTAATATGCCAGCTGCTGGTTGAAGTACTTTTTCATCCTAATATCAGGTTTATGAATTGCATAGTAATATTACCACTGTTTTGCAAATGAGGAAACTGAGTGCAGAGAGGCTAAGAAGTCTGCCCAGGGAGCTCAGCTAACAGATGGTGGGATCTGGATTCAAATCCCAATAGCATGGCTCCTGAGCCTATGCTCTTTTTTTTTTTTTTTTTTGCGGTACGCGGGCCTCTCACTGTTGTGGCCTCTCCCATTGCGGAGCAGAAGCTCCGGACGCGTAGGCTCAGCGGCCATGCCTCACAGGCCTAGCCGCTCCGCGGCATGTGGGATCTTCCCGGACCGGGGCACGAACCCGTGTCCCCTGCATCGGCAGGCGGACTCTCAACCACTGCGCCACCAGGGAAGCCCCTGAGCCTATGCTCTTAACGCTGGTGTTTAATGCTTCACAAATGCACTCAGCAGACCCCTCACCATGCATCTTTTTCCTGATGCGTGTCTTCGTGTTACATATCAAGCTCTGTTCATGGAATAAAAGCATTCAATGACTATACCTTAGGATAACATCTCATTTCCTCAAGCTTATCCATAATCTGCCATTTTCTAATTATAAACATTCTGGACCATGAAGAAATGCAGGGAGATCTTTTACATTTTAAATCAGAAAGAGCATCTACTTTGCTCTCAGAAGATCTGTTTCAAATCCAGGCCTTAGCCCTCAATAATCATGTCACGGCCAGCACATTAATTTAACCTTGCCAAACCTCAGTTTTCTCAATAGTAAAATCAGAATGAATAAAAAGTACCTGCCTCACAGACATATGAATGTGAAATCAGGTAATGTTTATGAGCAGTGACATTTCAACCCAAAAGGTCTGTGCAAACACTCATTTTTATTATTAATATGAGACTGTATTTCAGTTTCTGGCTTTAGGATAATATAAATGTTTGCCCCATTTTTTTTTAATCCTAAAACACGTTGCTTTTTTTTTTTAATCCTAAAACACAATTAGAGGGAAAAAATGTCAGCTTTTCTTCACATATTGTTTTATGTGCGTTAATTACTTTGTAAATATGCTTTTGCTTGTGTTCATGTAATCACTCTTTGAAACTAGAGTTTACAAGTAATTACTCATCTTTTCCTTCATACGTTGGAAGATAAACAAGGAGCTATCTTTGATTCAGATGTCCTATAAGATTTATATTATATATTATATATATTATATATTATAATTATATATTATTATATATCTGTAGACACTGGGGTTTTTTTAGACATTTTAAGATATTTAATATTTACCTGCACAAATTAGCGACAACTTATACAACTGGACCAGTTTCCAATTAATTCACAGTAACGTACACTAGCTTCTACCCGGCTTAGACACTGGTTTTATCAGGAGTGTTCATTTTGAGCCAATGCAGTTCTTTACCCCTAGGCAATGTCGTTAATGGCACGATCGGCAAACAGATGGTTGATATGCTCGTGGAATCTTCCAACAACGTGGAGATGATTCTCAAATTTTTTGACATGTTCTTAAAACTCAAGGACTTGACATCTTCTGATACCTTTAAAGAGTATGACCCAGACGGTAAGGGAGTCATTTCCAAGAGGGACTTCCACAAAGCGATGGAGAGCCATAAGCACTACACCCAGTCCGAGACTGAATTTCTGCTGTCCTGCACAGAGACGGATGAAAACGAAACTCTGGACTACGAGGGATTTGTCAAGCGGTTCCACGAGCCTGCCAAGGACATCGGCTTCAACGTGGCAGTGCTTCTGACAAACCTTTCTGAACACATGCCCAACGACACCCGGCTGCAGACCTTCCTGGAATTGGCCGAGAGCGTCCTGAATTACTTCCAGCCCTTTCTGGGCCGCATCGAGATCATGGGCAGTGCCAAGCGCATCGAGAGGGTGTACTTTGAAATCAGTGAGTCCAGCCGAACCCAGTGGGAGAAGCCCCAGGTCAAGGAGTCCAAAAGGCAATTTATATTTGATGTGGTCAACGAAGGGGGAGAAAAAGAGAAGATGGAGCTCTTCGTGAACTTCTGTGAGGACACCATATTTGAGATGCAGCTCGCAGCTCAGATCTCAGAGTCGGACTTGAACGAGAGGTCAGCGAATAAAGAGGAGAGCGGGAAGGAGAAGCCAGAGGAGCAGGGGCCGAGGACGGGTTTCTTTTCCATCGTGACAGTCACGTCGGCCCTGTTTGCCCTCAGGTATAATATCTTGACCCTTATGCGGATGCTCACCTTAAAGAGCCTGAAGAAGCAGATGAAGAAGGTGAAGAAGATGACGGTGAAGGACATGGTCACGGCCTTCTTTACGTCCTACTGGGGGTTTTTTATGAGCCTCCTGCACTTTGTAGCGAGCGTTTTCAGAGGCTTCTCCCGCATCGTCGGCAGCCTCCTGCTGGGAGGAAGCCTGGTGGAAGGTGCAAAGAAGATCAAGGTGGCGGAGCTCTTGGCCAACATGCCGGACCCCACGCAGGATGAGGTTCGAGAAGACGGGGAGGACGCAGAGAGGAAAGCCATGGAAGGCGCCCTGCCCAGCGAAGATCTGACGGACTTAAAGGAACTGACAGAGGAGAGTGACCTGCTTTCCGACATCTTCGGCCTGGACCTGAAGCGAGAAGGCGGGCAGTACAAACTGATTCCTCATAATCCCAATGCTGGCCTGAGCGACCTCATGAGCAACCCCGTCCCTATCCCCGAGGTGCAAGAAAAGTTCCAGGTAACTTACCTCCAGTCACAGCGGCTCTCTGGACTTCAGGTGGGCACGCTAAGTGAACTTGACATCAGCCGTCTTGCTAGTGCCAGGGTGGTTTTCGGTACGTGACTTGCCTTGCCAAAGAGGAATGGCTTTTTAGTCAGGTGGAGCTAGCCTTTTGTGAAGGTTCCTTATAAATTGTTAAGTTAAACTATGAAAGTACGAGCTGACGTATTCACCCTCCTGACATTAGGCAATTGAACGATAATCATTCCATCCACAAATTTGTTATGAGGATTGGCCGGGTGTCTGACACCACTGGGTATCATAGCAAATTAAAAGAAATGTAAGATGTGCTCACTGCTTTCAAGTTGCCTTAAAGAGTTTATTAGAAAGATAAAAGACTCACGAAAAAGTTAGAAAATTATTAAGTGGTACGTAGCATAGGCAGCAGACAGTAGAGGTTACCTGCGTTGAGAAAATGGAAACCTCAGTATAGCTTGGAGTAGTTAGATGAGACTTAAGCAGTGGGACTTAAGTTGGTGTTGGAAGATGAGGAGGATTTGAGTAGGTGACTGAGGGAAAGAAGGTAGTTGTGAAATAAGAAAAGTGGGAAGGAGCTCAGAAAGTTGGTACCTACTGCTGGCCTGGTAGGTAAGTGCGGAGAGGGGGGAAATGCGTGGACCAGTAGAAGAAAGGACACACATGGAAGTTTTATCTCAATGGAGACAGGAGGGTATCATTTATAGGTTACAGTTTGACACAGGGTCACGGGGCTCCCTAAACTCATTCAAAAGTGATGTGTAATCCTGCTTCTCTTTTCCCCATTGACTCATCCAAGGAACAGAAGGCAAAAGAAGAAAAGGAAGAAAAAGAAGAAAGCAAATCCGAACCTGAGAAAGCCGAGTAGGTGTAGTTGCTGTATCCCTTCCTTTGTTTTAGTGTCTTTCCCTCATCCTCTCTCTTCAGGGGATGCAGTGGAGACTCTCAGGCTGCAGGATGACATCTGTCATCGTAGTGGAGAGCCTCAGCCCATGGGCAGGGACAAGCGTAGACCACACACCCGCCCTGGGGGCCACTCCCACCTCTTTCTTGTGCCATGAGGATTCTGTTTGTGTGTTTCTCTCTCAGCAGAAAAGACTTCAGTGATTCCATGTGATGCTGTCTGCAAGATGACTGAGTGCTGTAGTTCTCTGTTTAAAATCGAGCATCTATTCTGTTCTTGTAAAGAAGGGAGAGGACAAACGTTCTGAATGCCGTGGCACAGAATTCTTGGGGCATGGTGGTCCTCAACGCACAGTCCTGGGGCCACCTGCGTAAAAACCACCTGGAGAGTCTGTTAAAGACACAGATTCCTAGGTCCCAGCACAGATTTTGAATCAGCAGGTCTGGGACCCAGGAAACTTCATTTTCAGTAATATTCCTGGTGCTGTGGAGCACAGTTATAAATGCAACAATGAGAAATAAAGAGCTGCCTATGAAGCAATGAAAATGTATAATTTCCTCGTAACACTGGCTTTCTGTTAATAATTGACACCTACATCTTTCCCCAAGTTTACATAGTTTTATATGCACATTTTTAACAACTGGGGAAATCAAATTAAGTGCCTGTAGCATTCTCATGTAGCATTTTATTTTTCCCCTCTATTCTGTTACTTCCTTTGGCCTGTTTTCATTGTCTGTTCTGTTTCTTCTTTTTTTTTTTTAGAATAGCACATGTTTATTTAGAAGTGTGTTAATTTAGTTATAGCTATAAAATTAAAACATTAAATGATATAACTCAAAAATAGTTCTTATTTCTAATATTATATTTCATGGAAAACAGTTTTATTCAACTTTTTCACATGCCTACTTGACATCACTTGAGTCACCTTTTGAATAACTTAATACTTTTTTTCAGGGAAAATCATTTTTATTTCCAAATTATTTGAGATAGAAAATTTTAAAGAGTTTTGTTATTAGAAATTATCAAACACACACAAAAGAGAGAATGTTATAATGCACCCCATATACCCATCACCAAGTTTTACTGATTTTTAACATTTTGCTAATTTTGTTTCATCTAGGTTTTCTCCTGCCTACCCTCCCTACCATAGACACACACACATATTTTGGGGCCTCCTGTACGACAAGTTGTTTTAAAGAAAATACTAGACACCATGTCATTTCACCCATAAATATCTTGTGTATATTTCTTATTGCTAAGGACTTTAAAAAAAACATAATTATCATGCCATTATTTATACCGAACAAAATTTGCAATTATTCTTTAGTACCGTCTAATACCCACTAAATATTTAAGCTTCTTTAGTTGTCTGAAAAGTGTATTTTACAGTTGGTTTGTTTGAATTAGGCTTCAAACAAGGGCCACTGTTGTCTCTTTTGTGCAGTCAGCACTATTCATTGTCATAGACCTTGAACTGTTGAATCAGTTGTAAAAATGGCCACATAAGTGACTATCATAGTGAAATGCAGACAAATGTACCAGGGCATGACAGTCATTTCAATGGCAACTCTTTAACGTTAAAATAATGTTTGACCTCATATGAGTTAAGTATGGGTTATGTTATATGGGTTACATATATGTGACTACACATATACATAAATATACTTCCATGAAGCCTTGGTATTTTGCACCTAGAGGGGTTTAGGTGTCAAATTTCAGTGCTTCTAATTTCATTATTGTCTGCAAAATTAATGTATTGACATCATTTATACACGTGAACAACCAAATGTGTACGCCTCTGATTTTAAATCCTAGTAGCCTGAACATTGAAATAAGAATTTAAAAATAAGGTATGTTAGGGCTTCCCTGGTGGCGCAGTGGTTGAGAGTCCGCCTGCCAATGTGGGTTTGTGCCCCGGTCCGGGAAGATCCCACATGCCGCAGAGCGGCTGGGCCCATGAGCCGTGGCCGCTGGGCCTGCACGTCCGGAGCCTGTGCTCCGCGGCGGGAGAGGCCACAACAGTGAGAGGCCCGCGGACTGCAAAAATAATAATAATAATAATAATAATAAGGTATGTTAAAAAGTAGCAGCCAAAAAAAGTCTCCATTGTTATTCTTTCATTTAAATATTTTACTCTACACTTGGAAAGGAATATGCTAGGTATAATACAAAGATACTTGAAGCCTGTAAAATGTCCTATAGATTTGAACTTCACAGAAATTATCCATCTGTAGGGGGCTATGATAAGCAAGAAGTCCTACCCCTAATTCTAAAGTTCTGAATATCATAATTCATTGGAAGAGATATCCGTTATTAAAACAGATACTATGATTTAAATATTTGTCCGTTTGTATACTTTGGCACAAAACCTGTTTAGTTCTTTAGTTTATGGGTGGCTTATTTTTCATTCATCTGTGTTCGTAGGGGAGAAGATGGAGAAAAAGAAGAAAAAGCCAAAGAAGATAAGGGTAAACAAAAATTGAGGCAGCTCCACACACACAGATATGGAGAGCCAGAAGTTCCTGAGTCAGCATTCTGGAAGAAAATCATAGCCTATCAACAGAAGCTTCTAGTAAGATGTTTTAAAATGAACGTTCCTGATATACTGTGAGATCATAGTCATTCGGGTGCGGTAAATACGCATTGACCTTCACTTGGGTCAGCCCTGCACGTATGTTGTATTTGCCCATCTTAGTGTTTATGTGTTAAAATGAATGCCTTGGTCCACGGCTCCCTGTCGTCAAACACATAACCTCTGCACACATTCCCATGAGGGTCCACTTGATTTAGTGACTGCCAGTGTCTTCCTACAAGGACTTTAGGGCAAGTCAATAAACATAACCCCGGGGCCCCCTCTTTGCAGAACACTATGGTCTGCCATGCATTATAACAAAGAATACCTTCTAGGGGACAAGTAATTCATATTGATGTTCCAGAGTGGGGTTAGTCAGTCGTTCTAGAACATCGCCCTTTTATTAAAATTCCAGTTATAAAAATATTAATGCAGTGAGCCAGCTCTCCATTGATAATAAGAAGGTCTATTCCAAATTATTCTTTAAGTGGAAATAAGTAAATCAATGAAAGAACAAAGAGGGAGAAGACAGTTCTTTATGGAGGGTCTTAAACATTCTGTGGAAATGCTCTCCCAATTAATAAAATATATACTTGTATGTAGAAAACAAAGAAAGGAGATGTAGTTCTCTCTTCCTATTCATACAGAATGGAATTGTTAAAAATTTTGTTTGAAAGGCCTCTTACATGTGTATGTATGTATATGTGCATAAATATTATATATAATTTTTTCAAGCAGGAAAAGACCGGGAGATGAATGTCTAGAATAAACCTGTAAGAGGTACTGACCAATAATGTCAGACCTAGAAATTATGAGCAATACTCCATAACACGGCCAGTTTGAAAGGCAAAATCATACTTAGCCTTTGAGAAAAAAATAGACAAGAAACTCATGTAGTAAGAACTTCACCTGTAAGGGAAATGAATTGTTCTCAGTGGTGATATGTTCTAACTGCTTATGCATAAATGTATATATGACACATTTTTTAAAATGTATACCAATATATATTTTAATTAATAGTTTGACCTATATTTTCTTAAACTACCTTGTATGTTACTATATTATTTAATGCAGAGTACACAGAACACAGATGTTTCTGAGGCAACTCTGGATAACCACTGGTTTGATGTGTTGTCACAGTGGACGTGGCTGCAGGTGTGGTCTGGGCGTGGTGTAGGGTGTGAGGCTGCACAGGCACTGTAATAAGCTGCAGCAGTCCCCATGGGTTCCTGAAGAGTATGTGTAACTGCAGTTGAGTAAAGCACATAATTGAGATTTCCTTCCATCCTTCTGTCTCAGAGGTCACAGTTCCTACTTTCCTGCTTCTCTTGCAATATGACTTTCTCTGTTCACCTGTTTGCATGCACCAGCCTAATCATGACCACACCAGGTGCCACAGGCCCCTCGTGACCCGAGTCGTTGTGACCTCCCAGCTCAGATAACCAGAGTACCTAACTGTGACCTATGACCCAGTCCCACCTTGCACGGAAAACCAATGTGACTGACCCGGTTTGGATATGGTGGCCAACTTTGGTCCTATAAACGGTGGCAGAAAAGTCAGGGTCGTGTGTGGGGAGATGACACCATCAAAATGGGCTGTGTCCACAGAGAGGGATAACTAAGGAGATGCCATTCTACTATGGCCTTATGATGCTAAAACCCCTGGCATATCCGGGTAGATAACTTTATAATCATCTCCCACTTAATATTAAAACAGATTCTTGGTATGTCCCATAACCTTTTTCCTTAAACCCACTTCTCCTCTAAGTGTTTTGTATGTTTTTCCCTCATAGCTCAAAAAATAGAACCAACCATTTACTTGGTTGCTCAGAGCCCCAAATCCAGAATTATCATCTCTGAGTCCTCTCTTTCTTTCCTACCTCAGATACAACCCAACAATAATTCTTCTCGGCTCTCTCCTCCAGATGTACCCAGAGTCTGCCCAGTACTTACCACCTCCACAGCCACCACCTGGTCCAAGCCACCACCAGCAACATCATCTCTTCCTGCATCCTGCAGTCACTTTCTAACTCGTCTCCTGCCTTCCATGCTTGCCTCCAATCTATTTTATACTCAGTAGCTGGAATCGTCTTTCAAATCATCTGATTGCATCAGCCCTCTTCAGCTCCTCCAAGAGCTTGCCATCCCATTTAGAATAAAATACTAATTCCAATGATATTAACAAGATTAATGACTAACTTCCCCTATAGTAACTTACCTAATCCTCATAGCAAACTTATGAGACAGGTTTTGTTGTTATCTCCACTTTACAGGTGAGAAAAGTGATGCTACAAGAGTGATTAAGTCTCTTGTCCACATCGCACAGTGAGTCAGTGGTGAGGTCAGGCTTTATGCCCAGGCAGTGTGGTCCTAGCGATCAGACACTGAACCACTGCACTATAAGGGGCAACAGACTTTTTATCAGAGGGCTACAGAACCCTGTCCCCCGCTCACCTCTCTGACCTCATTCCCTCCCACTCTCCCCTCCTCTCACTGCGCTACCTCCTCACTATCTGTCAAACACACCAGCATCACCTGGAGCTCAGGACCTTTGCCCTCCAAGCTCTTTCTCTGACATTCCTGTCCCCAACTGTTCACTTGATTGCCGTCCAATGGCACCCAGGCCTCAGCTCAAATGTCACCTCCTTAGACAGATCTTCTCTGACCACCTGTCTGAATAGCGCCCCTGTTCCCTAAGTCCTTAACCTGATGGATTTTTCTTCATAACATTTAACATTCCCTGAAATTACGCTTTTTATCTGTGAATGTGCTTCTTTATTATGTCTCCTCCGTGGTGGTTTACGTCATAAAGCTTGGTGCTTTACGTCGATAGCACCAAGCATGGGACTTGAAACCCAGTGGGCCCTCAACAAATGGTTTTGGGTAAATGCATGAATGCTTTATTTCAATTGTCTGCAAATTTCAAGTCTCTCGATGCAATGACCTTTTAATAATTTTTTTTCACCTTCAGAACTATTTTGCTCGCAACTTTTACAACATGAGAATGTTAGCCTTATTTGTCGCGTTTGCAATCAATTTCATCTTGCTCTTTTATAAGGTATGTACATCTTAGTCTTTTAATAACCAATATGAAAGACTGAATTGAATGTAAAGATTTCAGAGATCCACTAGTGAGCACATCAAAACCGATGCTGAAATGTATTTGATGAAAATGAAAACCTGAATCTCAGGCACATTGCTGACTGACTGTCTAGCACAGCAGGGATAGATTTGCTCCTTCACACTAGGTGAGAAATGCCCCCACTGAAGAATGTTGGATTTGCAGAGGATTTACCCACAGTGCTCAGAGTCTAATTTGGCTGAATATCTCACTTGTTACTGTATCTGGGTGTGGCATATCTGTACTGTATTAAATTCTTTTGATCACTGAGAAGGCAGCTTAGCCATCTAATTATTTCCTGCATGTACTGGAATCCTCATATCTGGGTTTAGTTTCAGTCATATAACAAAATGACTCAGTTATATATATATTTCAGTTATATATATATTTTCTCTATGTGTATATATATATATGTATCATATGTTCTTTTTCAGATTCTTTTCCATTATAGGTTATTACAAGATACTGAAAAAGCTATCTTTTTTAGCCTTTGCCTTTAGTCTTTTCATCGTGCAGTGGTTTCACATCCAGCTATTGGCTAAGACTGGGTTTCCATTGTTTCTTGTTTACCCTGATGTCAGAGGAAATGAACTGACTGTCCTTTAAATGATTTGAATCAGGTCTCCACTTCTTCTGTGGTTGAAGGAAAGGAGCTCCCCACTCGCAGTTCAAGTGAAAATGCCAAAGTTAGCAGCCTGGACAGCTCGCCTAGAATCATTGCAGTTCACTACGTGCTGGAGGAGAGCAGCGGCTACATGGAGCCCACGCTGCGTATCTTAGCCATTTTGCACACGGTTATCTCTTTCTTCTGCATCATTGGCTACTACTGCTTGAAAGTAAGATAGTGAGGCACCAAGGAACCTGTGTGTGTCCGCGTGTGTGTGTGTGTCTGTTGCACGCTGGACTTCTGGGGAAGCAGATTCTGAGATGGAAATGACATACCCATAGTTTATTAGGGAATGTTCCATAAACACCTGCGGGGCAAGGGGAGGAAGCAGCATGGAGAAGAGGGAAAAGTGGGGCTGCAGTACAGACCCAACAGGGCACATCACAGGTCTCTGTTCTGAAGTTGAGACGCCCCCTTCAGGGTAGCCCTGGGCTGGGGCGTTGGAGCTGGGCCTTTAGAGCTCCCTGGTGACGAGTCACTGCATGCAGGCTGCCCTGGGAAGGGGATGTGGCTGTCACATTGTAGTTTTCTCGCACGTCAGTAATTATTCACATATAGCCAATTTCACCTATAATTTGACCCCACAGAAGTCCACCCACTATGTCTCCTAGCAGTGCTCAGTGTAGTAGAAATTCTAGAAATACATCATATTGGACCTCTGAGAGTCATTTTGATTGTTTTGTTATTAGGTATGTATCTCTCGCTATCCCTGGCAGAAGTGCTCACTGTTTGTCACGTCACCCATCCCTAGAGCCTTACCAAGGGAACACTATAGTTTGGTGAATAGAACTCAAGATAGTCTCTCTGAGTGCTCAGGGCTGCCCATCACCTTTGCAAACCTCTTTATCTTTTCCTAGCATGACACCTTTTTATTGCAGGGCTTTTATTTCACTGTGCCCTGCTTCTGATTGGGAAACTTCTAGAAGACTTTTGAAAAACCAGGGTCCAGGGTAAAAGACTAGAATGTAAAGTTTTTTTCAGAAACTCCTCTACCTCCCTCTGCTTCCCTTGTTTTATTGGGGGGGAGAGGGGATATTCTTGGATACTTCCAGAATGTCTGCATCTTTTTTGCATCTGTGCCTTGTGTGAAATCTGTCCATATGAAAAGGGAATCAGTAAATTCTGGAGACATTCTGGCAAACTGACAAAGATTTTTGCTGATGTTGAAATTAAAATTTATTTCAAAATAGCATATGGGCATGCTGAGCATGGAATTATTAAAGAGATTTCTAAAATAAAACTCTAAAATTTTTTTAGAAGTATGCATTTTGGAACATTAGTGCTATGTTTTATTGCATCCATATATATTATATATATGTATATATGTAATATGCAAAAAAAGCAATTTTGTATAATATTTTTAATATTTAAAATTGATTTCATTAGTGCAATTATCAATGAACCTCTATGTGTTTAAAAACATATGCATATATATAATATCTATACTGTCTTTTGTTTTTCGAAAACCTCTAGATGCCTCCTTCTGCCTAAATATAGCTGATTGATTTTCACTCAAATTTTACCTTCCTGGAAGTAACATGGGAAATATTTCTTTCCAAAAGCTGTTTTGTAAAGATAGTGACCACAGGAGATGCTAGTAAATCTAAACTAATTTTAACATGTTTTTCAAATGTAGGTCCCACTGGTTATTTTTAAGCGAGAAAAAGAAGTAGCTCGAAAATTGGAATTTGATGGGCTTTATATTACAGAACAGCCTTCAGAAGATGATATTAAAGGCCAGTGGGATAGACTCGTAATCAACACACAGTGAGTAAAGAATGAGATGAGACATTTCTGTGCTCAAAAATTTCAAGACATAAAATACTTTGCCAGAGTTCTTGCAGATTTATCAAAAGTTTAGCAGAGGTGAATAACAGTTATATATTCAGCCAAGAAAATCAAAAGACTAATAAGCTCCATCAGTCTCTTAATGGATGCCATCAATTTTTGCCCTCTGTGTTCTGAATTCCTCCATCAAAAATGGCTTTGAGTCCATTTCCACAGCACTGATGGCACATAACATCCATTACTCAGTGTTCAGGGAAGTGTGTAGCTGGAGGTACATAACCTGCAGTGTGGGGTTATCTCATCTAAAAGCATAGAGGAAGCCAAAATTATTCATTAAGGAAGGAGTTGTAGCATTAAAGGCAAAAATATTGAATGTCACACTTTTAATCTAAGTTGGAAATTTTCAGTTGGTATCATCCAGAGGCGAAGCATATAACTAGCTAAACATTATGGCATGTAAAATATAAGACAGAAAAGCAAATACTTTTCTTTATACTAATTATTTCGCCTGTGAGGTCTAGATCCAAACTACTAGCTGCTGCTGCAGATAAAAATCCATCACAAAAGTCTAATTTTACACTATTCGAGGTATTGGTGATACAATATTTTTCTGTAGTTTGTAATACTCAAGCGTGAAATAGCTTCTTTTTATTGTGATTAGTTTTGCTAATTCTTAAAGAGTTACGATTTCTAACAAGTTCTGGGTTTCCAAATGGGGATGATTTGTGTGTGTGTTACAAATGTTTACTCTAAATGCTCAGTATTTTGTTTAGCAACTCTAAATCGAATCAAGTCTGTCCCCTTAGGTGAACTCTATATTAGTTAAGATGCTGGAGTCATGTGATGGTGTTCTGCTCAGTTTCCTTAAGGATAACTAGTGGGAATGAGATTTTTTTTTACTTCCTAGGAAAATCAATGACAGTTTTAGATACTTTAATTTTTATGGACAATTGACAAAGCAATGTATACATTAACGCATTATACATAAAGAAAAAATATAACCAGACTGCTTATTAAATATGCTCATATTCATCTCCATTAAAATATTAGCCCGTAGTCTCTTCTGTGATTTACATGTATATATTAACACTTAAAATAATATTTAATATACTTCTGATAGAAAAATTATGGGATAAGATGGGGAAAATTCATTGTAATTTTTGTGAATGGAAGAATATATGTTCACATATTATTTTAAGTATTTTATTTATTCCAAAAAATATATTGTTATTTATCATTTTTTTAAAAATGATACTATTTTATTTCTATGCTTTTATATCTTTTAGGTCATTTCCCAACAACTACTGGGACAAATTTGTTAAAAGAAAGGTGGGCTTAAATTTTCTATGTTTTTCCTAAAGTGCAATTCAGATTTGAATTTGCTGTGGCTCATATGTAGGCTGAGATACTGAGGCGTGCTTTGTCGGTTAATGTCATTTCAAAATGGAAATGGGATTCAATATGAATTTCAACAATTTCATAAGAAGTCCATACTCTGCAGCTAAAAAATAAATAAGCATTGCTCACCCACCTGTCATCTGACTCAGGTGACTAAACAGTGCTCAGTCTGTACGTTAACAAGAATTGGTAAGAATTTTCTCTGAGATTGTTCGGGTAACTGAAGTTGACGGAAGGCTCTTTTTCTGATAAGACAGCTTAAGTCACCAGGGCTGGGATCCTCCCTTACAATAAAAAAGTAAAGTTGTTGTATACCAACAAAGGACTGAATTTTATTTACTTTTATATAAACTTCAAAGACCTTTGTATTTTGATAAAGTTTTATTCTTCTGATGTGCACTGCATCAGAGCATGATAGAACACAAGTAGGAGTTCAGCTACGGACTCTGGCCCCTATGTCAGCTCTGGTTTCGAGAGACAAGGATTATCTCTGCTCTTCCTACCACACGGGATTTAATGTAGGTCACTTTTTAAAAAAAATAATGCATGTACCAGTACTTGTACACTGTAAAATACAGTAATCATTATTTTGTAGCTCCTTCTTATTCCTTGAACCCTCCAACTGCCAAACTGAATCACTTCATGCCACGTACCATAATGAGCTGTGGCTCCAGTGTATACGGTCTGGGGCGAATGGCCACAAATGTCTGCCGAACGAAGTGGTCTTTTTCCCTTTGATTCCACCAGTTGAGAACTACTCGTAGGGTGGCTGGTGATTGGCAACTGCACGTTTTTTGTTACCAGTCTGAGGGGAGATAGAGAGTTTGCCAAGCATTTAAATCAAGTACATTATTTAAAATGAAGCACATTTTAAAAAACAGAAACAAAACAAAACAAACCCCCCCCCCCCAAGACTTCCTAGTTGGAAGAAGCAGTGTGTTTGTTGATTTTCATTTTGGTGCAAGTTTTTGTCCCCTTGTGACCACGGAGTAGTAGCACTGCACGAATGCAGATGAGTGCATCCTAATTAGACCAGAGCTCTGAAAGAATAATTTTTAAGTAAAGTAAAATAGATAATTTGAACATTTTATTCTTATTAATTATTTAACAGTATGAAGAAGCAGTTTCTAAGTTATTAAAGCAAGAGTTTCTCTGAAGGACACGCTATATCTAGAGTCAAATAAATAGACAGATTGTAATTGCAGCTGAGACAGTCCATAGCGTTCCTGCTCTGAGGTCCAGTTTGTTCTCCTGGGTGAGAATACAACCCCTAAAGAACTCCCACTCAGATCAGCCCAGCCCATTTTCAGTGCTGTGAGAATAATGGAAAACAAATTGTTTTAATGAACCTAAATAGTGTACGTTCATAGACTTTTTCACTACCGTTGCTTTTTTATGTTTTCTTTTAATTTACCTGATTGTATACATTCAGAAAAAGCTCATTTTTATTTCTGCTAATCCTTTCTTTCTTTCTATCTATCCACTTTCTTTCTATTCATCCACTCTAATATTTTACTTTAACGTTCCCCCTCCTCTTTCGCTGGTTCTCAGTTCCTTTGTTTCTCCTATATTCCTGTTCCTTGCTTTCCTTTTCCTCTCTTGCTGCCCGTTCTCTCTCCTCCTGCGTTTCTTTCATTACTTTTCCTGTTGCCTCCATTTTCAATGATGTGCGGGATCCTCATGGTATATAAACTGTAGGCCAAGAGTCGCTATATCAGAGACAGAGGTACTGAGCTCACAGGTGATCTGTTAGCCCACATCTAAGCCCTGATCTAAAAACCCAACATCTGGGCAAAGCCCAGACAGATGTGACAGAAGAGAGAGGGGCAAGGAAGCCAAGGGGGGGTTGCAAAGAAGTGATTCTAACGATGGACAAGGAATCCATTCTAGGTAAGAATTAAACTGAGGACCTGTGGATGGTGACAAGGCTCCAGGTTCAGGTGTTGAAGAATGGCTGGAGTCAGGATACTATGGGGGGAGTTGAATGTTTGCTCTGGAGACCACAGAGGGGATACCAGCATGTCATGGGCAAACCCAGTGGCATGCCGTGCTCTACGCAGAAGATCTTTGCTGGGAGTCAGCCTTGCCTGGATGTGTCCTCACCCCATCTCTTGCCAAGCTGAGACTGGGCATGTTACATTCTCCAAGATCAATTTCTTTATCTGCAGAGTAGGATGCTAACAACAGGAAACTTAACATATTATGACAGTCCCATGAGGGAAAAGCAAGTTGGACCTCTTAGCATAATTCCTGACACAGGGGATGAATTTGGTAGCAGTTACTTTATTCCATTTTCTCCCACCTCTTTACCCATTTGCTTGAGCCTATCCTCTTTTGTGCCTGCCTTTCTCTCTTGCATAAGAAATCTTGTTCCTCAGCTAGGCATTATTTAAAACGCTATAAGTTCACTAAGACCTTAAGCAGTGTGATCACAGAACATGAGCCGTTAAGTTAGATGTTTAAGTGAACCTGAAAGTAAGACCGATATATACTATGTATAAAAATAATTAGATGTTTGTATGTGCACATACAGATGAGATTACTTACTGGTGGAGGCCAGTAAAATGCTTCTTTTCTTGCCCCAGGTTATGGATAAATATGGAGAGTTCTATGGCCGAGACAGAATCAGCGAGTTACTTGGCATGGACAAAGCTGCCCTGGACTTCAGCGATGCCCGGGAAAAGAAGAAGCCGAAGAAAGACAGCTCCCTGTCGGCCGTGTGAGTGTCCATTCTGCTCTATCCGAGGTCTAGGTGGAAAGGAGGAAAAAGTAATACACTTCTGAACTTGCTAGTGCACTGATTTCCTTTCCTTCAGTGTCAGAGGAATAGAGACGAGAGAAACAGAGAATATATAAAGTCTGCTTTTGTACTTCCGGGTATTTTTGCACTATGGAATCAGCAGATGTAATCTATTAATTTTTGAAGGTGACTTTTTCATTATTTACGTAAAGCAAGAAAAAAAAGATTTGTTTTATCAATGTGCCTTTTTATCCCTAAATGCCACTTAAGTTGAAGTCAAAGATGCAAAAGCATAATATTTGACTCGTTAAGGCTTCCTGTTTGCCAAGAAGTTAGTTTTCTTAATTTTGGAAAAGGGAGCTATGTAGACCTTTTATTAGAAATAAGTTCATATTCTTTTAATTGTTGTGTTTTATTTAAATAGCAAAGACTTGGTATACTTAGTATACTATTACTTGGAAAGTTTATTTTAAAATGAGGCACTCTTATACAGTGCTTGCATGGAATAATATGATATAATTAGAAGGATGTAAACCAGTTGAACTGAATTCACCTGAGATTGAATTTCACATGCATGTGTAGTGTCAGTATACATATATATATATATACATCTGTCTCTGTCTTGCAAATTTAATCAACTATAATTCTAGAATTACAGTTATAAAGCCTACATGCTTTTTAAAATGTAACTTCTTATTGTAGCCACTTAACGATTTTAGAAAAAAACGTAATCGTTACCTTCCCTTATCTGTGTATTTAAGGTATCAGTCAATTAGGTATGTGACGATTTCTCTGAAAACGTAAATATTTAAGGTTCTGTAGAGCAATGTTAGTTTGTCTTAGATAACTATTTTAGCTAGCATTAAAAAACAACATTTTGGCTGATCTCTTTTATACTTTTTATCTCTCTGAAACCTTGTCAGAGCTAGTTGGGTCTTTAAAAATAATGTGAACCCAGTTCAAAAGTAGTTAGATAAGCAAATATATAGCAAGTTATGAATTTAAATTTAAAATATTACCTGAGTACTTTAAGAAAACAAATGTGGTTCTTAAAGGAATGTGGTCACTCTACGTAAGATGAAACACAGTTGGCAGCCCTTAGGCATTAAGGCCCTTATGTTAGAATATCACGTAAGGACTATGGTGAGAGGGGGGCTGCTGAGTTTCTTACTAGCATTTTCAGATCCCTGATAACCAATGTAGAATTAAATAGTTTTACTGAATTATGCATTTTCCATGGTCATATTTGTGACTCTAGAAAATGTCTGATAAAATAGAAGGAAAGTTTAGACTGTTTTTTTTACTATGAACAGTTTTAAATTAGTGGAATTTTCCACTGTTTTACATAGTAAATGTTTGCAGGTTTGACCCCTAGCAAAGTACCAAGAAATTAATATGGCTTTTATTAATACCTTTAAATATGGATAATAAAATTAGAAGAATAAAGATCTAGTAAATAACACACATTATTAGGAAAAGATTTACATGTAGTGTTCCTTTATTAAAGTGTTTAGAAGGATTGAGTTTTCAAAGATTATCTGTTTTCTATATGAATAGTATCTTAATGTGAACATTTGCATGTAAGGATGATTCATGGATCTATGTGTGCATGTATTTATTTATCAATCAGATACATAGGGCTTGGTATGTGCATATTTAAACAAGTGGCCAGTTCACCTCCTGGGGATAGAATGGCTGCCAGCAGCCAGAAAGCCTGCATGCTTCTTCATGTGTGTCTTTATGGAGTGAGAGGAGAGCTTATAATCTCAAAACCATCTAGCAGAACTCCTCAGCTTCTGGCTTCTAGTTTACCCCTGAACCAAGCCCTGTGGCCAGGTTAATGCCATGCCCTGATTGGCCTAGATCAGCTGTGCTCCATCCCTGGGGGTGGAGCCAGCTCTGCCCAAACAGCATCACTGCCACTACTGGTGAGAAAAGAGTATTGTATACTACAAAATACTCTTAATGCTGTTGGTAGGAAACTTGCTACCCTAATGCATGACAGGGATGGAAAACAACTAATCATAAGAACAAACTTCTAAATAAGTTAGAAACGACCATGGGAAGTTCAGACATCCTGATAAAAACCCTTATTTTGTTTTGGATTGCTTTCATGGGAAATAATCATGCTCTCATGCAAATTACCCAATGGGTTTATTTTTTTTTATCTCTCTCTTTTTTTTAAGAAAAAGTATTCTTATGTTGAAACCCACTGTAAATATTCATGAAATTTTAAAAAATATTATTTAATAATAAAATTAATTATAACTCAAAGACAGCTTTATTTCCTTAAAAAAATTAAACCTTAACTCTAAGGGGAAAAGTCTCCTAAGAAGTCAGCTTAGATTATCAACTATTTATCATTGCACTTGTAATTTAAGATTGACCTAATTAAAAGAAATGATTAAAGAAGTAAAGACTAAAACAGTAAGTCTAGAGAAGCCTTTTTGAAAATAACACTAAAATTATATTATCATCATATCAATTCACTGGAATGTTGCAAAGGCTAACAAAATTATAATTTCTAGCCCCATAAACCGGTGACAAGTTCTGGAAAAAAGCGAAAATTAAAAATGAGTATATTTTAATACATGTATATTTTAATCTGCAAAGATCATGACTATTTATGTTGATTCACTCATTCAACATTATTGAGAGACGTTCAATGTATGATATAACATGCTTGGTGCTGGGGATTTCACAGACTGGTGAGGAAGGCATCAATACACATACATACATACACACCTATGCCTGCAAAACAACATGGGAAACGATTATAAAGGGAGGTGTCTACAAAGCACTATGCGAACCAAGGGGAAGGGTTAAATTCCTTCTTGGATAGAGAAGGAAGTAGAGAAGGGGCATTTCTGAAAACGATAGGAAAAAACAAAATGAATAAGCCCTTTTATTGGCAAAATCAGTACAGTTGTAAAACAAGTGTGGACATTTATGCAAGTTTTTATTAGTTGAACTAAAAATTATTCTGTTGGGATGCAATTATGAATATATAATGAAAGTTAGGGAGGAAACTTTCGATATACCTATGTTAATTTAGTAGTTTCTAGGAATAATTGTCACATAGAAAGTGTTTATTTTATATTTAATATAGGAAAAGAAAAGGTCAAAAAGAAAAGACTATTTTTAAGTAATAGAGACATAGTGATGCTTTGTTTTGTTTTCCAAGATTCCTCTTTAAAAAAAAAAAAAAAAAATCACAAAACTCTGGTGTACATTTTCCAACAGAGCTCTCAGCTGGGCTCCTGAACTAGAACTCATCTCCTGAGATGGTTGCCAGCTCTGCCCCATGGAGAGTGAATGACAGCAGGCTTTTGAAAGCCTGTGAGTCTCTGCTTCATGTACATATCTACAAATTCTTCTTTTTTGTCTTTCCAGGCTGAACTCTATTGATGTGAAGTATCAGATGTGGAAACTAGGAGTCGTTTTCACTGACAATGTAAGCCAACTTCATTACCACAAAGTAAAACGCACTCTGATTAGATGAGTTTGTTGGGCTTCAGTGGCTGGAAAGATGGCTATTTAAGAAAGCTACTTGGGCTTCCCTGGTGGCGCAGTGGTTGGGAGTCCGCCTGCCGATGCAGGGGATGTGGGTTCGTGCCCCGGTCCGGGAAGATCCCACATGCCGCAAAGCGGCTGGGCCCGTGAGCCATGGCCGCTGAGCCTGCGCGACCAGAGCCTGTGCTCCGCAACGGGAGAGGCCACAGCAGTGAGAGGCCCGCGTACTGCAAAAAAAAAAAAAAAAAAAAAAAAAAAAAAAGAAAGCTACTTAAATATCAGTTCGTTTAATACTGACCACATCTGAGAAAGACCCAGAGAAATATATGATTAATCAGCCCATATCTCATTCCATTTCTTTCAGTAGCTGAAAAATTAAAATATATTTACACGAGAAAATGAAATGGAGATGCAAATTCGTGTGTATTTTCATTCAGATTTTAGTTGAGCAGTCGCATTCTTCAAAATTTTTAAAGATGTCAGAAAGTTCTAAATAAATTTTTTCAAGTTCTTTTTTAAGATTAATTGCAATCCATTTGTTTCTGCCACATAAAGTACATTAAATTACTGTGCTCTTTTTCTTGATGGATCCCTCTTTTATCAAAGAGCATAAGAGCTTCTGAGTTAGGCATAGGACCCACGTATATATCCAAATATTATGGAAAAAATCGCCCATGACTAAAAGCCACCAGCTGTCAAGGCAGAGAATCACATACTACCTCATTGGCTCAATAGCATGACATTTTTGATTCTTAGAAATTCCAGTTTAAATAACTGTTACTGTCAGTTGTTTTTGTGCTACCATTTGCTGGCTATGGGAAGTTGCTAGAGAGAATCATGAAACATGGCTGAATCGATGGACTACAATTTTTGCTGTTAGACCTCAGCCCATCCCCTCATTACTGCTTCTTAATTCTTCTACCGTCTTCTCACTCCTCCTACAGAAAGGCTCGTAAAAACCTCCCCTAAGGCCTTCTGCTGTTCTTGCTGCCGTGCCTTCTTCCTTGGATATCTCATTGAGTCTCAAAATCTCGCTCTTATCTTAGCACTTTTATAGTGAACCTTAGTTCCATTCTCCTAAAGACCTGTGACCCCCATCCCCCCAGTACTCCTGCCTCTGTCCCCACCCTGCCTCACCCAGCCGTGGGCCCAGAACTCTGGGTACCTTAGAGAACCCTCTGATATTCAAAATCAAGTCTTATCTTTTAGGACTGTCAACTGTTAGTAAGGTGTCTTGCAGCTCACTTCTCATCTAACAATAGAAGCAACTCCCCTGAATAAAAAGGAGGCCACCCCAACTCAGCCACATGTGGCAACATCTGGAGACATTCTTGGTTGTCATGACTGGAGAGGGGGAGTTCTACTACCGGCAGCTAGTGAGTAGAGACCAGGGATGCTGCTAGCTAACCATCCTACTATGCACAGGATGGCATCCACAACCAAGGATTATCCGGCCCAAACTATCAATAGTGGACATTAGTAAGTTGCTGTTGAGTAGTAAGTCAATACATTTTTCTCTGTGGGAGGATAAATAAAAAGAGACACTCTGATATAAAGGAGAGAATGGCATTGAACCTTGCAGAACAGCTACATCAAAATAAAATACACAAACAAACTGATATAACTGATTGGAATTATATAAATCTTTAGTCTAAGAAGATAAAGTTAGTGGAGTGGTTATCATAGAATGAGAGCAGAGTAGTTTTTGACAATAGTATGTATTCTATTTTCTGAGATGATTTTCTCTCATTTTGTCTTAATAGTCCTTCCTCTACCTTGCCTGGTATATGGCCATGTCCGTTCTCGGACACTATAACAACTTTTTTTTTGCCGCTCATCTTCTTGACATTGCTATGGGATTCAAGACGTTAAGAACCATCTTATCATCAGTAACACACAATGGCAAACAGGTAAAAGTTTTATGTTTTCCTCCCCCTGCAAAAGCTGAAAAAGCAACAGATATTCTAACAGAAGTAATACCAAACCTCAAATGACAGTGTACAGTTTTAAAGACTTTTGCGAATAGAGGATCCGTACTTTTTCTTCTATAAACCGTGCAGATTCGTAATTTGAGAGCCCCCGAGACCTACATTCACGTCTTGGCTTGATGGGTGAGCTGTGTGACCTTGGATAGATTACTTAGCATTCTTTTAAATCTCAACTCCCTCATTTTGTAAAATGAGTACAATAGAAGTACCTACCTTATAGGGGTTTTGTGAAAATTAAATAAAAACAGAAATGTGGAGGTCTTAGCACAGGCTCAAGCACATTAAACACTCAGGAAGGTAGTTATTATTTTGTTCCTAACATGATATTTGCTGTATCTGATACTGTGGCTAAACCAAAATATGTTGCAACATCCTAACACACTAGTTATATTAGTAATAAGACCTGAGATGCTACATTCTTAATTTAATATAGTATTTTAAAGCTGGATATTCATGGGCTCTTTTCTCCACTTTTAAATTGGGCAAAAGGAATAATAATGTTTCACACGTGACAAGGTCATGCTTACTTGGAGAAAAGCTGGCTTAATTCCAGATAGTCAGCTTATGTTCTAATACAACCCATTTGTAATGTTAAAACTTTCATTAATAAACTTCTCAATTCATTCTCTATTTATCAAGTGTCCAGTGGGAGGTAACACATTCTGTTAGTTATTTAGAATGAGAGTCCTTATTTTCCAGAATTTTATAATCCAGCGTATTTTAAAATCAGTGCCCTTCCCAAAACCTTGAACTGTGTCCACGGTTAAGTTCGCATTATCATGACCTTCACTTTTCTAAACTTCAGCACAATGTTCTTATATATGTCACTCTAGTTTCTGAATATGAGTATGATATGCATGGCACGTCATGAGTCCAGTGACAAAAAGTGTACTATGCATATTCATCGGTCAATTAGTAAATTGGTTTTGAGCTCCCAATATGTTCGAAGAACTGGAGATGCTAAATCTGTGGAGTATTTTCACACAAAACATCTGGCACTACTCTCAATTTCTAAACTTTTATTTCTAAACTTTATTCCTTCTCTTTTTGAGGTATCAAATTTTCATTTGCAAAGATATATAGAGCTTAAATAGCCCTTATAGGTAAAACACACAGAAATTTACAGTGGCCTTATACTTAATTTATAGAAGTGAATTAAGCCCTCTATTAAGAAAACATGTTTTTTCCAGATAATTATGAAGTGATTTTTGAAAGACTTAATATATGCTGCCACGGTTAAGAACACCAGGGGTATGTTGTAATCAGAGGAAGTAGACATAAAAAATAATGCATTTTAGTGTGTTTAGAACTTCTGGGATAGAACCAGAAATATATTTTTACCACCTTGGTGAACGTCATATTTTAAAAATATACATATTCATATACAAATTCTATGTATATTCACATATATATTCTATAAAATGTTTATATATACATACATATATATGCATATATATACATTATGTAAAGTATAGTTTGGAATTTAAAAAAGATTACATAGAGCTGAAAAAAGACCTTTCAAACTGTGACTTTTATTTATACGTTGAGAAAATTTGCCTTCAAAATAGTGTTATTTATTAGTTATTAAAGTGTCTTTCCCTTTGATCATTGGTTTATGTTAACAAAGCCAGACTTCTTAGTTTTATAAATATTTATGATACATATTATTAACAGTCGTGCATTTCCAGATGTTAGAAACAATTCCTATTTCATTTTAGGATATGATTGAAAGAAAACGTGATTTACAACCCCTCTTACTATCATAACAAAAATGAGAGAGTTTTTGTTAGGAATGTAAATTATTTAAAGGGAATAGAACTTATAAAAAGAGAGAATGTGTTTAATGTAGTATCTACTACCAAATACTTAGATGATAGAAACATGAACATATTAAGCTGCTTATTAATATTATTAATATCAATTTGGATATGAAACTAAATCAGAGTTTTATTCATGTTATTGTATGCATTTATTAGCCAATTAAGTAGTCAAGTTTTACATAAAATAAACTGGCAACTTTATAAAATATAGCAACTATGAAAATAGATTTCCCCACTGGGGGTATAAGAAAGGTATGAGGTGTGGATTCCATTAGCTTTTAGTCAGTAAATCCACTGACTTATATTTCTAATACATGTTCAATGTCACATTGCTTTCCAGCTTGTATTAACCGTTGGCTTATTAGCTGTTGTCGTATACCTATATACTGTCGTGGCATTCAATTTTTTCCGAAAATTCTACAATAAAAGTGAAGATGGTGATACACCAGATATGAAATGTGATGACATGCTAACGGTAAGTTCATACACTTTGATCTCCTATGAATGAAAAAATTTCTCCTGCTTCTTCAACCCAAGGGATTGTGTAGTCATTCTTTAACAGTGAAAAATAGAAAATAGTGTACACAGCAGAAAGTTGTGTGGCTTTTTAAAGAATTGACGATTTTCATTTTTTGTGGAACATGAAGGACTGTTTCTGCCAGTTTTGCACATCTACTGCATCAGCCTGATAATTAGTAGAATCCTGAGTTAAAGTCCTTAGAACTGGAAGGATTAATGTAAACACTTTAGCCTGTTGTTCATATATTCTAGGAGAGCAGGTAAAATTATTTCCTTGTAGAAGGTTTAGGTATTTGTTCGCCTTAGTGACTTGAACTGAAATTACTGAAGTGCAAAAATATCTCTTTTATATTGAGTATCCTGGGTTAAATTACCCTTTCAGTCTTGGTTTTAAAATCAACAGATGTTAAAGATTTCATATTGCTTTATCACTCTTCTATAACCTGCATCTCTAATATGACAAATCAGAAATTACCATATATGAGATGCTAGACTGTGAAGGGGAAAATTAGACAAAATATTTAACCTCTAGCTGGAAAGAGATGAATCGTTCAGTGAGCTCCAAATTGAGATACCTATACAGTTGGGGCTGGTGTAAAAAGAGATGGACATAATGATGCTAAAATTGCTCTAGAAAAAATAAACATCTCAAAGGAGTAGTGACAAAGACCTAATACTACAAAGACTAGTAATTAAGACAGTTTTTGTACTAGAGAATGACAGATCAATGGAATACAGTCTAGAAAGAGGTTCAGATACACATGGAAATTAAAAGTATGATAAAAGTGGCCTTAGAAATTATGAAATGAAAAATAATTCAATAAATGGTATTGGTACCATGAACATGCTGTTAGGAGGAAACTGCTCAAAGTGGATGCCAACCAAGTTCTTTACATCAAAATAAATTCCAAATGAAATAAATCTTTCAGTGAAAAAAGAAAGAGAAAAATGAAAGTTAGGATTTGACTTGTGAAATAATAACATTATTTATTTATTTATTTATTGCTTGCTTGCTGTGTCGGGTCTTCGTTGCTGCCCGCGGGCTTTCTTTAGTTGCAGCGAGTGGGGGCTGCTCTTCGTTGCGGTGCGTGGGCATCTCATTGCTGCGGCCTCTCGTTGCGGAGCATGGGCTCTAGGAGCGCGGGCTTCAATAGTTGTGGCGCGTGGGTTCTAGAGCACAGGCTAAGTAGTTGTGGCACATGGGCTTAGGTGCTCCGCGGCATGTGGGATCTTCCCGGACCAGGGCTCAAACCCGTGTCCCCTCCATTGGCAGGCAGATTCTTAACCACTGCACCAACCAGGGAAGCCCCATAACAACAATTTTTTAATGGGGAGAGGTCTTTCTGAATATGACATAAAACCTAGGATCCATGTAAGCATAAAAAATTACTTTAAAAAGGAATAACTATAAGGAAAATCTTAAATGCAGATGACAAGCTAGCAAAAATATACTGAACACTATAACAAAGGGCCAGTTTCTTTAATCTACAAAGTCTTTGTCACAACTGAGAGAAGAAATAACAAGCCAATAGAAAAATAAGCAAATTATATGACTAGACAATTCACTGTAAAATAAGTTGAATCAGCTTATAAATATGGAAAGATGCTCAGCCTCTATCATACTGATACTTTAAAAAGGGCAAACCAAAGCAGTCGGTTGCCACCTTTACCTATCAGGTTTGCAAAATGTTAGTTTGTTAATACCCAGAGTTACTGAATTGATTGAAAAGCTGGCACCTTCATGAACACTGTTGGGAATTTAAAATAACACAACAATTTGAGAGAAATTTTATAATAGTTATTGAATTTGTAAGTGTACTTACCCTTTGACTTGTCAGTTCCATTGCTAGTAACTGACCTGTCTATTCACAAATATGCCTCGCTATATTCAAGGACATTAGCTGCTATAACAAATTGAAAATAATATAAATTATCATCTATAGAGTCTTGATTAAATAAATTATGGTAAATCCATATAATGGAAAATATGTAACTTTTTAAAATAGTAGAGAAATCTGTATATGCTGATATGGAAAGACATACAAATTATACTTAAGTGGGAAAAAAAAAGATCAAAAGGATCCTAACTGTACAAGAAGATACACACACATATGCTAGGATGTATATGATAGATATGCTAGAATACACATACTATTTTTCTGGAAGAATACATAAGAAACTTTTAACAAGAGTTCATACAGGAAGTAGGACCACAAGTCAAGGAGAGAGAAAACTTGTGCACCGGGAGACTGACCGGTCACTAGTAGTAACCTCCACCAGAGTCACTAACAGGGGACACTTTGCCACCCCCTCGCTGCTTCCCCACATCCATACCCTACCATTCTAGGCCCAGTGAGGAAGGTACTTTAGAGATCCTTCATCTCCTCTTCTGTGTGCTGCCTTTAATACCACCTTGTCTCTCTGTCCCATGACCCTGAAGACTTGGGGGAGTGGCTGGCCAGATGCAGAGAGGGGAGCAGAGGGCTGGAGGAGGCAACAAGGCGCAAAGGAGGGTCAGTAAGGGCTAACGGTAGGCACTTGTGCCTACACTGACTCCGGGGAGATTCATTTATATTCCAGGAGAATCACCCCAATGGGTCTAAATCTCAAAATTCACCAGCCTCAGGTCAGAAAGTTGTCCTGTTCATTCCCAGAGGGTGTGATGCTCAGTGAACCGCTCAAGATTGCTGGAAAGTAGGGAGGGTTTCAGATGGGGATACGCAGTGGCCTGGGTTACATGCTGGGAACAATGTGTGACTTGGATTCGCCTCTCCTACCACAGTATGACCCCCAAAATATCCTGGTCTCTCACTCTCACATCATGAGTCGTATCTGACCCTGTTCAATTTGCCCTAATAGTGTTCTTATATGACTACATGTTGCATCTTGCTCTCAGGATGTTTCCACTGCTCTTGTTAATTTTGTCAGTGGATTTATTAGGAGAAGAATCCATGCATTATTTGAACACGAGGTGGGTTAGGAAGACCACTGCCTTTACCTGGTTGATTTTACCCAATGACAGGGAGATGTATAAAGAAGGTAGAGAAGCTTGCCTCACTTTAGGATGACGAAATTGGCTTCTTGATGTTTTCATCTGTGGGCTTGGGACTGAGCTACAGCCAGGATTTTGTTCAGTTTCAGGAATTTCTGTCTATATGGGTGAGACTGCCTCTGACCAGCTCTGTTGTAGGTATTTCTGTCTCTACAAATAACAATGAACAGATCTTGCCTTTGGCTGAGGTGAGGTTGGAGGCATCATAAGTTTGCATCTTAGGTGTTTCTTTCTTGAAAAAGAAAAGTCAGTTCCAGGATGCAGACTACACCTCAGCTCCTACCTCTTTCATAATTATGTACTGCGGTCAATCAGTCGAACCAGACAGGAGTCTGTGTACTTTGCACAGTCCATTTCCAGCTGATTGTTGTTAACAACTGTTGTGTCAGAGGCCACATTACCTAGGTTAACCTTTCAATTTTAGATGTAAAAACCCCTTTTAATTGCCTCTTACTAATGCTTGTGCAGGGAGGTTTTGAAGAAGCCACAGCCACTTAAAATGTAAGTAATCACTGACAGTAATGCTCATTAAAAGCGGAGGCTTAGTAAAACCAAACAGCTAGCAAGACAGAATTATGGAGTAGCAGGTGGTCAGATTTCATTGTTTTAATTCCCCAAAGACAATCCTTTTTTTTTTTTTTGCGGTACGCAGGCCTCTCACTGTTGTGGCCTCTCCCATTACGGAGCACAGGCTCCGGACGCACAGGCTCAGCGGCCATGGCTTACGGGCCCAGCCGCTCCGTGGCATGTGGGATCTTCCCGGACTGGGGCATGAACCCGTGTCCCCTGCATCGGCAGGCGGACTCTCAACCACTGCGCCACCAGGGAAGCCCGAGAATCCTTTCTTTATGCCAGTCTCCTTAGCATTTCTTTTTCAAAGAGTGAAGTCTAGTATTCTCATCTGAGATAGGTTTTCCTCACTCACGTCGTATTTTATTGCTGTCATCCTGAGTTCCCATCGCATTTACTGTTTCAGGTTGTTTCTTCAGGTCTCAGAGAACATTGTAGGTTTTCTGGGGGACGTAATTCACTGCCAGTGTTTCATAACTTACAGCAGGTGGCACTGTAGCTGCAGTTTTGCAGAGTCAGTGATGATTCATACTTAAATTTCTTTTCTTCTTTCTTTACTTACTTATTTGGAATCACGGTGTTTTGAGCCAGAGAATCTAATTAATCCAGCCATAACCTGATAGAATTTGAACCTCTTCACCAAGAATGTAGGAGAAGAAATTGAAAAGTAATCTAAAGTTTTCAAGTCCAGGGCAAAAAGCTGATTGCAGCTAGAGAGCCAGGGAGACTGACGTGGCATATATAAGAGCATCCATCTCAAAAGGAGTGGTTTTCAGCCTCAAATGCCCAGAGGAATCACCAGGAAAACTCTCTGTAAATCCACAGCTCTTCAAGACCAACCCCAGATGCCTTGAGTCAGAAACTGTAGGAAAGGTATCAAGACCTGTGTATTCTGGAAAAAGCTTTCCAGGTGGTTGAGCTAAACAGTATGCTCCTAGGGAAGTAACCTGCTTAAGTAGTTGTTCTAAAGTACTTACTTTACCCCATCTTCTCAATGAATAATCTGTTTCTCTCTAGTTCAACCTCTATCTCTTTTTCTCTCCCTGTGTCTGTTTCTCTCCCCACACCCGCCTTTTTTTTTTTTTTGGCCAAGGTAAAGATCTTCTAAGGATCTTCACCAGTCCCTAGAAACTGTTACTCTTCAGTGTCCCCTAAAGGCAGCATAAACAATGATTAACCCCGGAATGTATGCTTAGGAGGTGGATGGGGGGAATGTCACAGAACGTGAAATCTTGAGAATTAGCAAGTGCCCTGTCCCCGTTTCTGTAGCACCAGGCACCTTCCTCCCTCATTACTCAGGTTCTCTGAAGAAAGCGGTGTCACTTTTTGCTGCCCAGCATCGCTCCTCCAGCTCTTATGATCAGGTTGAGTCTGATTCTCTGAAAAGGAAGGTAGATGAAAGGACTTCCCTTTTCAGGCGCAGAATGGTAATCTGACAGGCTGCCGCCTCCTGTGAGTGGCTGGTCACCCCATTTCCTCCGACTCCACCACAGCAGCCATGGCCCTGCTATCTCTGGTGAGAACTTCTGATAATGAAGGAGAAGGTTGGGAAAATCAACATCAGAATCCCACTGGTGAACTGTGCATTTTATTCTTTTTCACTTTGGTATCTTATTAAGCCTAACTAAGCACATCCACAAAACTCTACCTCTCTTTTCACAGCATGACCATGTTTCATTTTAATGAAATATGGTGGAATCCCCTCCTCAAAATTCTTAGTGCTATCATAGAATGAAGGCGAGCAGTGAGATGCACATATTGCCAGGAGAGGCCAAGTGGCTGACGAGAGATCTAAAAAGAAGGAGACATTTACTTTGGTAATTTAGCCTCATTCCATGGCCTTGTTTTCAACTTTATAGTCTAGAAAGTAAAAGTGAATCATTTGCCTGAGGACAGACTCACATTAACCAGACTCCTAAGAGTCAGATGTATCGGTCAGAGTACCAACATTGCACTCATTAAAAGTTCAAGCAACAAGTCGATAGTCTCTTCTCTATAGAAAAACTCTATGTGGGGAGCCAAAAGTCTTGGTCAGCAGGAATTAGCAAGAGGAATTAGCTAGACCATCTTAGTCACATACATGTCAAATAAGCGGGCTTGGAGAGCTAGGGCATTCCAGGACCTGAACAGGGAACTGCAGTGATCCACTGTTGGCCCACTATGGCTATTAGTGTGGGGAGTCAAAGGGCCAGAATTTGACATGGAGAAATGCCAGACCACAGCCAGGTAGATTGTCCAAATTAAGTCGCCAGCCAAAGGGGGCAGGGGGAGTTTTACAAACAAAGCTAAGAATGGGAAAGCTAGGAAAGGATGGCCTATGTTAGTTCACTAAGTAAAGAGTAGGCAGCTGCAATAATAATTCTATTTCCTGTAGCCACAGTTAATCACATGTGTGGACAGATTTGGAGAAAAACATATATAACTCCCAATTTTTCTTAATAAAAATAAGAAATGCATGTGGTAAAAACTAATTCCAACAGTATGCAAGAATATACAGGGAAAATAAAACTTTCTCTACCCACAGATCCACCATTTACAGTTTCAAGCACTGTTTTAGACAAACAGTTCTAAGAAAGTAATGCCATGTCCTGAGGGCTTTTTTAAAATGTCTTCAAATTTTTATTTCTAAAGATTGATTCAGTACGTGGCACCAGGAATCCAGAATGTTTAAGCCTCCAGGAGATGTGGGTGCAGGATTAAGTTTAGGCACCATTGGTCTCATCAGGCTGTCTGTAAAATAGGACTATCCTGGCCTCTCTGTAAGAGAGACCCCTTCCCTGGGCTGCAGAACAGTTCTGGGGTGATGCTCTTTGCTTATTGCATCCCAGACTGACCAACCTCTTTTCTGAGTGACCCAATCTTTTTTTTTTTAATTTTATTGAAGTATAGTTGATTCACAATGTTGCATTAATTTTTGCTGTACAGCACAGTGATTCCGTTATACATACGTATATATTCTTTTTGTATTTTTTTCCATTACGGTTTATCACAGGATATTGAATATAGTTCCCTGTGCTATACAGTAGGACCTTGTTGTTTATCCATCCTATATATAATAGTTTGCATCTGCTAATCCCAAACTCCCAATCCATCTCTCCTCCAACTCCCCCAGCCTTGGCAACCACAAGTCTGTTCTCTATGTCTGTGAGTCTGTTTTTGTTTTGTAAATATGTTCATTTGTGTCATATTTTAGATTCCACATATAAGTGATATCATGTGGTATTTGTCTTTCTTTTTCTGACTTATTTAGCTTAGTATGACAATCTCTAGTTGCATCCATATTGCTGCAGATGGCATTATTTCATTCTTTTTATGGCTGAGTAATATACCATTGTGTGTGTGTGTGTGTGTGTGTGTGTGTGTACCACATCTTCTTTATCCATCCGTCAATGGACTTTTAGGTTATTTCCATGTCTTGGCTATTGTAAATAGTGCTGCAGTGAACATGGGGGTGCATGTATCTGTATGAATTACAGTTTTGTCTGGGTATATGCTCAGGAGTGGAATTGCTGGATCATATGGCAACTCTATTTTTATTTTTTAAGGAACCTTCATACTGTTCTCCATAATGGTTGTACAAATTTACATTCCCATCAACAGTGTAGGAGGGTTCCCTTTTCTCCACACCCTCTCCAGCATTTGTTATTTGTATTGGTAAGATTTTTTTAATGATGGCTATTCTGACCAGTGTGACGCGGTACCCCACTGTAGTCTTGATATGCATTTTTCTAATAATTAGTGATAATGAGCATCTTTTCATGTGCCTTTTGGCCAGCTGTATGTTGTCTTTGGAGTAATGTCTATTTAGGTCTTCTGCCCATTATTCGATTGGGTGGTTTGTTTTTTTCTTATTGAATTGTATGAGCTGTTTGTATATTTTGGAACTTAAGCCCTTATCAGTCACATGATTTGCACATATTTTCTGCCAGTCCATGTTTTGCTTATGGTTTCCTTTTTGTTTTGCTTCTGGTTTCCTTTGTTGCGCAAAAGCTTATAAGTTTGATTAGATGCCATTCGTTTATTTTTGCTTTCACTGCTATTGCCTAAGTGACCCAACCTTTATTTAATTCTGTTCATTAAATTCCAGGCGTCTGACTTAGATGCAGAATACAAGACGTTTCCTATCAGCAATTGGCTGTTGAACTATGAGCATTTTGGTATCATCTTGCTGCCTATTCTTTGCCTAAACTTTATGTTCTTTAAAATGACCTGAGAATCTGAGGTCTATTTGAGCCGTTCTCCATGAGAACAGCTGACCAGTCATAACTTTTCACTCCTCAGTCATCCCATCCCACAAGTGATTTTTGAGTACCTATCATGTGCTGGACATTATTTAGGCACTGATGATAGAGTAGTAACCCAAGTAATTCTTCTTATAATGGGACTAATTCTAGTGGAGTGAGATAGATCATAAAACATCAAATGAAAAAATAAGTTGGAGACACAAGTCTGGAATTCAGGAAAGAGACCCAAGATGTAAATAGAAATTTTTTGAAGTAATTAGCACAGATGATATTTAAGCATGAAACTGGAAAAGTTCCCCAAGGGAGTGTCCTAAAAGAAACAAAAAGTCAGAGAACCCAATCCTGGGCATTAGTTCATGAAGAGATAGGGAGATGAGGAAGAACCAGCCAAGGGGGCTGAGAAGGAATGACCAGAAATGTAGGAGAAAACCAGAGGAGTGCGGTATCTCACTGAGTGAAGATGCTGTTTCAAGGTCTTTGCCCCGTTCGTTAGGGTTACGGCAGACAGTGAGTTCTTTGTTTTGCATTGATGGGTGACATCAGTTGGGTAAATGAGAGTTTCTCGAACAGTCTGAGGAGGGCTCATGGAAGAAAGATTATTCATTGAGGTTCTGAAGGATGAGTAGGTTCTAATGGGATACAAATGGGAAAGAATATTGCGAGATGAGGAGAATATGCGGGCAAAGATCTAGAATCAGGAATACTGTATTTGGAGGAGGCATGGGTAGAGGAGAGGGCGGTGCTTAGGAGAGGGGAATTTAGAGAGGGGAAGTAGGGCTAAATCAGAGGGCCTGGAATGGAGAGTGTGGACTTATCCTAAATAAAGATAAAACCCTAGATGCTTAATCCAGTGGTCCTGATGTTGCTCCCCCCAGAGGACACTTGGCAATGTCTGCAGACATTTTTGATTGTCTGTGGAGTGGGGCGCTACTGGCATCTAGTGAGTAGAGGCCAGAGATCCTTCTAACATATACTACAGTGCATAAGACAGACCTCATAAGACAGACAACAAAGAATTATCTGGCCTAAAATGTTAATGATTTTGAGGCTGAGAAACCCTGCCCCAAAGCGCTTTACTGCACCCCTCTTTTTTGGCAACGGACACTTGCAGCTGTACATGTTGTCGGTTGCTTTAAAGTTTAAACAATGAGCTGCTAGTTCTTCCCTGCCTCTCTCATTTTTCTTTATTCTAGACATTAAAGTTAAAAATTTTTCGCATTATATTCCAATGTGATAGATGAGAGGATGGTAAGTGTTACGTCTGGTTTTTTCCTCACTTAATTTCTAACATTCCATCCAGTTATACAATGGACTTTTACTTCCCCATTCCTTTGTCTGTTATGCTCACAAAAAAACTGAACAGTGCAATTAAATATAGTTTTGTGGCCCTTACTGTGATCCTAATGGGATAACCTTATGCCTGATGCTAGTGAGGTATTTTTCATTTCCCGCAAAGTATGACAGCTGGCGCTAAGCAGAGTATGCAGCACAGAGTTTTGTTTAAAAGACAGCAGAGGGCTTCCCTGGTGGCGCAGTGGTTGAGAGTCCGCCTGCCGATGCAGGGGACACGGGTTCGTGCCCCGGTCCGGGAAGATCCCGCATGCCACGGAGTGGCTGGGCCCGTGAGCCATGGCCGCTGAGCCTGCGCGTCGGGAGCCTGTGCTCCACAGCGGGAGAGGCCACAACAGTGAGAGGCCCGTGCACCGCAAAAAAACCCAAAAAACAAAAAACAAAAAAATAACTATAAAAGACAGCAGAATGTAAGAGCCAAGTGTTTGCATCACAATTACAAATACTGAAACAAAGAGAGGTGATGTAGAAGGCAAAGATGCTCATCATTTCCACAGTGAAGATTAGGAACAAGAGAGACAATCTTAGGTGTGTTGAGTATAAAAATGGGCAGTGGTCCTCCAGGAAGTGAAGCCATTCCTCTCTTTTCCAGTGCTATATGTTCCACATGTATGTCGGGGTACGTGCCGGAGGGGGTATCGGTGATGAAATCGAAGACCCAGCCGGCGATGAGTATGAGATCTATCGAATCATCTTTGATATCACCTTCTTCTTCTTTGTAATTGTCATTCTCTTGGCCATAATACAAGGTAAGCATCATCCTCAAGAAGATCTGGAATTTGACCTACATATTGTTGAAGCTAACATTAAAGACGGGGTAAGAATGTCAGGTGTTTCTTAGAAAAGCCAAATAGAACTCTTCCGTTCAGTGTTTCTTCATTGGAAATCTGTAGAGGGAAAAACAAAGAAGCAAGGGACCCTGCTCTGGCCGGGAGATGGCTACAGGTTTCTCTGGCCTCCTTTCAAATAACAGAATGGAAAGAGCACTTTCCTGGGTCTGATTTCCTGCCCTGCCGCTGATGACCTTTACAACTGGTGGTGGGTGAGCCATTTAGCCTCTTTGGGTCTATCACATGGAAATTATATAAAGCTCTAAGCCATGGGTTATTGAAAAGATTTCTTTAAAAATGATGCCTGTTCCGTGTGCCCTGGGAGCAGAATGCTGTTCTTCACATTTGACGAAACTGAGCCATCGTAAGTCTAAGAAACTTGGCTGAAGTGTACAGCTGAAAAGTGTCAGGGCTGGAATCCAAAGGCACAGGGTCTGGACCCAGAGCCGTCACGTGCAACCACCGTGCCACGTTGACCCATTCGATCTTCCTTTTACTCCAAGGGAACTTGGAGCGGGTAGTTTTTTCCTCTCCTTTTATTCCAAGGTAACTTTTCTTCCCTCAGAAAAATCACTCATGTTGTCTTCTTCTGCTTACACATTTATCCTAGCTTGAATTAAAGTCTATAAATGGGACATTATCCTCTAAATTCCACAGGCAAGAAAATGATACCCTTTTATCAGTAAAGTACAGGAACACGTTTAAAGGATTCATAACCCTTCCTTTATGTCTTTATTGAGTGTAACAATAATGTGTTTACAAGAGGGCAAAGTCATGTAAAGCACTTGGAAGAAAACATACAGCCCGGCAAGTCACAGGAGAAATGGGAACAGAGCAGCAGGAAGCCGTTAGTTGCTAACTGTTGCAGTCAATAATGCTAGGGAAAGTTTATTGATGATGGACTTGCGAAAAAAATGATTTGAGAAAAACTCCTCACAGTTAATATGGGCATGTTTGATTTGCAAATTAGCACTTGACAATCTTATTAGTGGCATTTTTCTGTACTTTATGACCATCAATCGCCATTGCTCCTTCTTGGCGTGAAGCAGGTAGTAACATACCATTTCTTGATGCCAAGGTAACCCAAGGTTTTTCCTGCTGTCACATCATTTTTAAACCCCTTTTCAGACAGTATGTATGTGCCCTGGGAACTGCATGTATGTCTGCCCCCCAAAGACAGAACGCTGCTGCCCTCGTAGGAGTATCTGGTGTGCGCTCACATCTTCTGCCAAGCTCTGAGCATCTCTCAGTCTCATGGTCCCTTTCCTTGGGAGGCTTAGCCAAGGGGCTGTGAATTTCATTATCCTTCTCTGGTTGATAGATTAAATCCCGTCTTTACTGAACACTAGGTTTAATTATCGATGCTTTTGGGGAACTAAGAGACCAACAGGAACAGGTCAAAGAAGACATGGAGGTGAGTCTCTCCGTTTCTGACTCTGCGTTTTTGTTGTTGTGGACACTGCCTGTCCCCACTGTCTTTTATCAAAGAATGACGACTGTGGGAGAAGGGGGAGGGACATGAACAATGCATGGCTTCATTGGCCTGTTTTTGATTCAGGCAATACACGTAGTTGGGCACGGCTGCTAGGCTGTGTGGTGGGCTCCAGGGACATACAAACAGTAGTGTGGCGTCATCTGCCCCTCCAGGAGGGGGAGACCATTCATTCAAAATGGTGGATCCGCCGACAAATAAGTAAACAGGACATCTTGAGCAGTGTGATGAGCCCTTTATAGGAGGAAAGGCTGCGTGCCGGGGTCTCTGGGGCTGGTGTCTAGTTGCCTCTTGTATGATCAGGGGCGTACTTAAAAGAAGGGATGCCCAAGCTGAGGCCTGAGGATCGCAGAGGTGTGGATTTGAGAGAGAGAGAGAGCTCAGGCCAGTTTTAGGCCACCTCCCCACTCCGACGTGCCCCACCATGCCCATCACCAGGGGTACCATTCACATTGGATTCTGTGAAAACGTCACCGCCTGACATTCTATATCCCAAGACTCTGATCTCAGGGAATTTGATATGCAGATTTTTTTCTTGGAAGCATAACTGGTTCGGGATGAAGCATTACTTTCTAGTAAAGGGGCTGGAGAAGAAGGCCAGCTAATTAAGAGCCTAATCATGCATTTGAGAGAGTTACAGTGTGACTGACAGGCTGGGAAGCAAGAAAAGCGTTTTAAGCGGGGCAGTGAGGTGATCAGATTTCACATTTTAAAAAGATAACTATGGATTAAAATAGGGGGAGTGAGCTCGACACTGGCACACCCAGGGACAGGGAAGCAGCTGTCAGCATTTTCTAGGCAGGAGATGATGAGGCTTTTGCTAGAGACGTGCCACTGAGGATACAGGAGGCAGTACTTTGGCATGAAAAGAACTTGGTGATTGGCCAGATGCAGAGGATGAAGCGTTTGGAGCAAGCGGGGATGTTGCTGAGGTTCCGTCCAGCATGAGCCTCTAGAGAGAAGCCTTGTGGCTCAGTTACACACAGAGTGACCGAGAGCGGTAACAAAGAGGAAGGGCGGTTTCCTGGGGAAAGCTGTTACGTGGGAACCTGTTTAGTTAAGAGACACTGAATGGTGTACAAGACTGGACTGCTGAATGGAGGCTTTCTGCTGTCAGCAGCTGTTGATCAGTAAGGCAGGGAGAATTATAAATTACCTTAATCATCTTGATTCTAGGCTCTCGCATCTAGGGCATCATAAACATGCCTCTAACGGTATGAAACAGCTTCTAATTTGCAGGGAAGATGGGCATCTGGAGCCACATGAGGACAATAACTATTGAATTCATTTGAGTTGATACACAGGAGATGCTAATGATAAAACGGAAGGCCTGCTTCTCCCTGGGTTTTGGGTACCAGGCCTGCAGATGGCAGACCTAGCGGGTGAAGAGAGATGGCTGGGATGGGAGGGAAGCGGAGAGAGCAGCGGTCCTGTTTCTAGAGTGGACTGCCATCCCAGTACATGTATATTGGCTGTGTGCCTAGCATGATGCCTGGCATGTGGCGGACCTTCTCTGAATCGTTGATTCAACACCTCACGGCTTGGTATTTGGTTTGGTCCTCCCCAGATGGAAGGAATTTGTGCCTACCCCGCTCCACCAGCTTGGTCATCAGACTTGGCTAGGATAGATACCAAGTTTGTGGTTTCAGCTGAGGATACATTCAGTCCTACCTAGATAACTTGAGCCAGTGTAATGAACAAGAGTGATCACCGAGCCTGGGCGTGTTCACTTAGGCTGGAGAAAAGAAGAAGACATTGCTTTGCTTTTCGGCCATCATCATCTTGTTCTCTTCTTTCTGCCTCTGTTACTTCCTGCTGTTGGTTCCTATGTCATTTAAACCCCACGGCAAGATGTAGTGGTGGCAACAGTTAAATTGATGCTCAGGTGCTTGGCACAGTCTTCTGGGATGATCTTTTACGTAGACCGAATAAGCCAAGTAGCTGCCCCTGAGTGGTGAGCTGTGTTTTCCTTTTGTTTTGCTTTCTGAACTCTGACCTTTGCATACTGCCTTTGTCTTCTAGACCAAGTGCTTCATCTGTGGGATAGGCAATGATTACTTCGACACCGTGCCCCATGGCTTTGAAACCCACACGTTACAGGAACACAACTTGGCCAATTACCTGTGAGTGTGCCTCACGCAGACTCCCCTACCTCTCCTGATACCCAGGCATCCCCCACCTCAGGAAGCTGGAGAAACAGGACAGAGAGCACCTCTCGGAGGGAAAGACCCACAGCTAGTGGTTCTTTGGACTTAGGAAATGAAGTTGCAGCCCTCCACGTGAACAGTACCTTCTAGAACATGAAATGAAAAGGTGGCCAGGATGAGAATATGTACCAAGCCTCTGAGAGAGCTTGGGCCGTGTTTTCCATTTCGAACAGGAATGCTCCAGCTGCTCCCTAGAGATATGTGAATCTTCACGTTTCTTTACTGAAGAACCACAGACCTCGTTAGGCACCTTGAGACTAGCCAAAACAGTACTTCAGTCCAATATTATTTCTTAATCCGTTTCTAACCTGATTTTAATATCTAACAGAAAAGATATAGAAAAAAAAGATATAGAGTAGCATTGTAGCAATTTAAAAAAAGTGGGTTTTGGAATTCACAAGTGTGCAATATTAGACAAGTTATTGAACCTTTTTAATTATTGGTTTATCCAAATGAGGATTTCAATTCCTGCTCCATGAGTGAATGTGGAAACAGTTGCAGGCAGGGTCTGGCACTGAGCCTGATATAAAGCAGCTCCCAAGAGGTATAACTTAATCTGTGAACACATTATAGCTCCTTTGAAAAAAATATTTTAAAAGCTGATTAAGCTTTTGGTCCCCATGGCATTTTTTTTTTTTTTTTTTTTTTTTTTGGCCCTGCAGGTTTGACCCAGTTATTTTCTCTGCCATGAAGAGTTATTAGTCCATGGCAGGATCAGAAGTATCTGTTTATGCTGATATTTCCATACAATCCATTTCTGATTACTCTCTCTGTATCTGTAGGTTTTTTCTGATGTATCTCATAAACAAAGATGAAACAGAGCACACAGGACAGGTAGGTAAAGAGTGACCATACGTCATCTAAAAGAAATGATGATAAAAGAATCTCTGCATTTTGGAATGTGTACATTAAACATTAACTAACTTTGGAATTACTTTCAGATATTAGTCATGGTATCTTAGTATAACATTCCTGTTATCCTGGATGTGTATGCAAAGATTGCTGTAGTAGAAAAAGTAAAATTAGAATTGCACATTTATTAGCTGAAAATGCTGAGTTTGGGTTTTGATAATTATAATATACTTGATTGCTTAATCAGATAGCAGATGATTTCAAATGAACTTCATTCAATAGTATTACAGTCATTTAAAAATAATTGCATATCCTGGGACAAGATGGCAGAGTAGAAGGACCCTGAGCTCACCTCCTCTCAGGAGCACACCAAAATCACAACTGAATGCTAAACAACCATTGGTAAAAAAAAAGACTAGAACCTACCAAAAAAGATATTCTACATCCAAAGACAAAGAAGAAACCACAACGAGACAGTATAAGGGGTGCACTTGCAATATAATTAAATCCTATACCCACCCCAGATGGGTGACCCACACACTGGAGAATAATTATATTGCAGAACTTCTCCCACAGCAGTGAGAATTCTGAGCCCTATATCATGCTCCCCAGCCTTGGGGTCTGGCATCAGGAGGAGGACCCCCACCCCCACCCCCACCCCAGAGCACTTGACTTTGAAGCCAGCAGGACTTGAGTGCAGGAGCTCCAAAGAACTGTGCAAAACAGAGATGCCACTCTTGGAGGGCACACACAAGGTCTTTGTGCCCCAGGACCCAGGGCAAGAGCAGTGACTTCATAGGAGCCTGGGCCAGACTTACCTGCTGGTCTTGGAGAGTCTCCTGGGGAAGCAGGTGTGGCTCACTATGGGGACAAGGACACCGGTGGATTCACTGGTCTGAGCTCTCCCAGAGGCCGCCATTTTGGCACCAAGACCTGGCTCCACCCAACACCCAAACCACCAACAGGGTGAGAACGCAGACCCACCCATCAGCAGACAGGCTGTCTAAAGGCTTCCTGAGTCCACAGCCACCTCTAGACATGCCCCTTACCTGGCCAGCCCACCAGAGGGCCAAGACCCAGCTCCATCCACCAGTGGGGAGGCACCAGTTCCTCCCACCAGGAAGCCTGCACAAGCCTCACCCACTAGGGGGCAGACACCAGAAGGAAGAAAACTACAATCGCCTCCACACTGTGGAACTGAGTCTGCAAACACAGGTCAGAAACTACCCTGATGAGAGGGTGATGAGAGGGGAGTGTACTGCTGGGACACATAGGACATCCCCTACAGAGGGCCACTTCTCCAAGGTCAAGAGACATAACTGACCTTCCACATACATAGAAATACAAATAGAAATTCAGACAAATGAGATGGCAGAGGAATACGTTCCAGACAAAGGAACAAGCTAAAACCCCAGAAGAACAACTAAGGGAGATGGGCAACCTACCTGAGAAAGAGTTAAGAGCAATGATCATAAAGATGCAAGAACTCAGGAAAAGAATGGATGCACAGAGTGAGAAGGAACAGGAGGTTTTTAACAAAGAGTTAGAAAATATAAATAACAACCAAACAACTGAACAATACAATAAGTGAAATGAAAAATACAGTAGAAGGAACTGATAGCATAATAAATGAGGCAGAAGAATGGATAAGTGAGCTGGAAGATAGAGTGGTGGAAATCACTGTTTCAAAACTGAATAAAGAATGAAAAAAAAAATGAGGACAGTTTAAGCAGCCTCTGGGACAACGGCAAAGGGACCAACATTCACATTATAGGGGGTCCCAGAAGGGAGAGAGAGAGAAAGGGCCTGAGAAGATATTTGAAGAGATAATAGCTGAAAAATTCCCTACCATGGGAAAGGAAACAGTCACCTAAGTCCAAGAAATATAGAGTCTCAGGCAGGATTAACCCAAGGGGGAACACACCAAGACACACAATAATAAAACTGACAAAAATTAAAGAAAAATATTAAAAGCCACAATGGGAAAGCAACAAATAATATACAAAGGATTCCCCATAATACTATCAGTTAATTTCTCAGCAGAAACTCTGCAGGCCAGAAGGGAGTGGCATAATATATTTAAAGTGATGAAAGGGAAAAACCTACAACCATGAATGCTCTACACAGCAAGGCTCTCATGCAGAGTTGATGGAGAAATCAAAAGCTTTACAGACAAGCAAAAGTTAAGAGAATTCAGCACCACCAAATCAGCTTTATAGCAAGTGCTAAAGGAACTTCTCTAGGCAGAAAGGAAAAGGCAACAAGTAGAAAAAAAATTACAAAATGGGAAAGCTCACCTGTAAGGCAAACATACAGTAAAGGTAGGAAATCCTTCATACACAAATAGGATAACTAAACCAGTAATCGTGAGAGGAGAGTACAAATGTAGGATATTTGAAATGCATTTGAAATTAGGAGAGCAGCAACTTAAAACAATCAAGTATATATATAGACTGCTATATCAAAACCTCATGGTAACCACAAATCAAAAATCTATAATTGATATACACACATAAAAAAAGGAATTCAAACACAACACTAAAGATGGTCATCAAATCACAAGACAGGAGAACACAATAGGAAAGGGAGAAAAGACCAACAAAAGCAAATCCAAAACAATTAACAAAATGGCACTAAAAATATACATATTGATAATTTCCATAAATGTAAATGGATTAAATGCTCCAACCAAAGGACACAGACTGGGTGAATGGATACAAAAACAGGACCCGTATAAATTCTGTGTACAAGAGACCCACTTCAGATCTAGGGACACATACAGACTGAAAGTGAGGGGATGGAAAAAGGTATTCCATGTAAATGGAAATCAAGAGTAGCAATATTCAGATTAGACAAAATAGAGTTTAAAATAAAGACTGCTATGAAAGACAAAGAGTGACACAAAATAGTAATCAAGGGAATAAATCCAAGAAGATACAACCATTGTAAATACATATGCACCCAACATAGGAGCACCTCAATGTAGAAGGAAATGTTAACAGACATAAAAGGAGTAACTGACAGTAGCACAATATTAATGGGTGATTTTAACACCCCACTTACATCAATGGACAGATCATCCAGACAGAAAATCAATAAGGAAACACAGGCCTTAAATGACACGTAAGACCAGATGGACTTCATTGATATTTATAGAGCATTCCATCCGAAAGCAGCAGAATACACATTCTTTACAAGTGCACATGTAACATTCTCTAGGATAGATCTCATGCTGGGCTAAAAAGCAAGCCTCAGTAAATGTAAGAAAACTGAAATCATATCAAGCATCCTTTGTGACCACAATGCTATGAGATTAGAAATCAATTATAGGAATAAAACTGTAAAACACACACAAACACATGGAGGCTAAGCAATATGTTACTAAACAACCAATGGATCACTGAAGAAATCAGAGGAAATTTTAAAAAAATACCTAGAAACAAATGGCAACGAAAACTTGACAACCCAAAAACTATGGGATGCAGCAAAAGCAGTTCCAAGAAGGAAGTTTATAGCAATACAGTCTAACCTCAGGAAACAAGAAAACTCTCAAACATCCTAACCTTACACCTAAAGCAACCAGAGAAAGAAGAACAAACAAAACCCAAATTTAGTAGGACAGAAATCAAGATCAGAGCAGAAATAAATGAAATAGACACAAAGGAAACAATAGCAAAGATCAATGAAACTAAAAGCTGGTTCTCTGAGAAGATAAAATTGATAAACCTTTACCCAGATTCATCAAGAAAAAAAGGGAGAGACCTCAAATCAGAGGTCAGAATGGACACCACAGAAATACAAAGGATCATAAGAGACTAGTACAAGCAACTATATGCCAATAAAAGGGAGAACCGGGAAGAAATGGACAAATTCTTAGAAAGGTACCACATTGCACCAGCAAGAAACAGAACATATGAACAGATCAGTCACAAGTAGTGATATTGAAACTATGCTACCACCAACCGATGGATCACTGAAGAAATCAAAGGGGAAATTAAAAAATACCTAGAGACAAATGACAATGAAAACTCGAGGTTCCAAAACCTATGGGATGCAGCAAAAACAGTTCTAAGAGAGACGTGTATAGCCATGTAAACTTTATAGTTACAGCCATATAGGCTCAAGAACCAAAAAAAAACTCAAACAACCCAACCTTACACCTAACTCAACTCGAGAAAGAACAAACAAACCTCAAAGTTAGTAGAAGGAAAACAATCATAAAGATCAGAGCAGAAATAAATGAAATAGAGATGAAGGAAACAATAGAAAAGATCAATGAAACTAAAAGCTGGTTCCTTGAAAAGATAAACAAAACTGAATAAATCTTTAGCCAGATTCATCAAGAAAAAAAGGGAGGGCACCCAAATCAATAAAACTAGAAATGAAAAGGGAGATGTTACGTAGGAAACCACAGGAACACAAGGGACCATAAGAGACTAATACAAGAACTATATGCTAATAAATGGACAACCTAGAAGAAATGGACAACTTCTTAGAAAGGTACAAGGAATAAACAGAAATAGGAACAGACCAATTACAAGTACTAGAATTGAACCTGTGATTTAAAAACTCCCAAAAAACAAAAGTCCAGGACCAGATGGCTTCACAGCAGAATTCTACCAAACATTTAGAGAAGAGTTAACACCTATACTGAAACTAATCCAAAAAACTGCAGAGGAAGAAACAGTTTCAAACTCATTCTATGAGGCCACCATCACCCTGATACCAAAACCAGACAAAGATACCACAAAAAAAATTACAGGCCAATGTTACTGATGAACATAGACACGGAAATCCTCAACAAAACACTAGCAAACCAAATCCAACAATACATTAAAAGGATCATACACCATGATTGAGTGCGATTTATCCCAGGGATGCAAGGGTTTTTCAATATTCCCAAATCAATCAGTGTAATACACCATATTAACAAATTAAAGGATAGAGACCATATGATCATCTCAATAGATGCAGAAAAAGCTTTTGATAAAAGTCAACATCCACTTATGACAAAAACCCTGCAGAAAGTAGGCACAGAGGGAACCTACCTCAACATAATAAAGCCCACATATGACACATCCACAGCTAACATCACACTCAATGGTGAAAACCTAAAAGCATTTACTCTAAGATCAGGAACAAGACAAGGATGTCCACTGTCACCCCTTTTACTCCATGTTGTTTTGGAAGTCCTAACCCCAGCAATCAGAGAAGAAAAAGCAATAAAAGGAATTCAAATTGGAAAAAAAGTAAAACTGTCACTGTTTGTAAATGATGTGATATACTACACATAAAAAATCCTAACGATGCTACCAAAAAACTACTAGAGTTCATCAAGGAATTCAGTAAAGTTGCAGGATACAAAATTAACACACAGAAATCTGTTGCATTTCTACACACTAACAACAAATAATCAGAAAGAGAAATTAGGAAACAATCCCATTACCTAAATGTCCATTGACAAAGGAATGGGTAAAGAAGATGTGGTACATACATACAGTGGAATACTACTCAGCCATAAAAAAGAATGGAATAGTGCTATTTGCAGCAACATGCATGGACCTAGAGATTGTCATACTGAGTGAAGTAAGGCAGCGAAAGACAAATATCATATGATATCGCATATATATGTGGAATCTAAGAAAATGGGTCAAATGAACTTATTTACAAAACAGAAATAGAGTCAGAGATGTAAAAAACAAATTTATGGTTACCAGGGGGGAAGGGGAGAGGGATAAATTGGGAGATTGGGATTGACATATACACACTACTATATGTAAAATAGATAATCAACAAGGACTTACTGTATAGCACAGGGAACTTTACTCAATACTCTGTAGTGACCTATATGGGAAAAGAATCTAAAAAAGAATGGATATATGTATATGTATAATTGATTCACTTGAGGAAACACAATATTGTAAATCAACTACACTCTAAAAAAAAGTTAAAAATAAAAGAATTTCATAAGGACAAAAACAAACAAAGGAAACAATCCCATTTACCATCGCATCAAAAAGAATAAATTACCTAGGAATAAACCTACCTAAGGAGACAAAGACCTGTACTTCGAAAACTATAAGATGCTGATGAAAGAAACCAAGATAACACAAAATGATGGAAAAATATACCATGTTCTTGGGTTGGAAGAATCAATATTGTCAGAATTAATAAACCAAGCGTCCCTAGTGGTGCAGTGGTTAGGAGTCCACCTGCCAGCACCGGGGACATGGGTTTGAGCCCTGGTCCAGGAAGATCCCACATACCGCAATGTAACTAGGCCCGTGCACCACAACTACTGAGCCTGTGCTCTGGAGCCTGCGAGCCACAACTACTTAAGCCAATGCGCCTAGAGCCTGTGCTCTGCAACAGGAGAGACCACCGCAATAAGAGGCCCATGCACCACAATGAAGAGCAGCCCCTGCTTACCGCAACTAGAGAAAGCCTGCGTGAATCAATGAAGACCCAGCGCAGCCAAAAATAAATAAAATAAATTTTTTGAAAAATGAATAAACTACCCAAGGCAATCTAGAGATTCAGTGTAATCCCTATCAAATTACCAATGGCATTTTCAAAGAACTAGAACAAAATTTTTTTTAATTTGTATGCAGACACAAAAGACCCCAAATAGTCAAAGCACTCTTGAGAAAGAAAGATGGAACTGGAGGAATCAGGCTCCCTGACTTCAGTCTACACTACAAAGCTACAGTAATCAAGACAGTATGGTACTGGCACAAAAACAGAAATATAGATCAATGGAACAGGACAGAAAGCCCAGAGATAAACCCACACACCTATGGTCAACTGATCGATGATTAAGGAGGCAAGAATATGCAATGGAGAAAAGACAGTCTCTTCAACAAGTGGTGCTGGGAAAACTGGACAGCTACATGTAAAAGAATGAAATTAGAACACTACCTAACACCATACACAAAAATAAACTGAAAATAGATTAAAGACCTAATTGTAAGGCCAGATACTATGCAATTCCTAGAGGAAAACAGAGGCAGAACACTCTTTGACATAAATCACAGCAAGATCTTTTTAGATAACACCTCCTAGAGTAATGAAAATAAAAACAAAAATAAACAAATGGGACCTAATTAAATTTAAAAGCTTTTTCACAGCAAAGGAAACCATAAACAAAATGAAAAGACAACCCTCAGAATGGGAGAAAATATTTGTAACCGACAAGGGATTAATTTCCAAAATATACAAACAGCTCATGCAGCTCAATATCAAAAAAACAAACAACCCAATCAAAAAATGGGTGGAAGACCTAAACAGACATTTCTCCAAAGAAGACATACAGATGGCCTACAGGCACATGAAAAGATGCTCAACATCACTAATTATTAGAGAAATGCAAATCAAAACTACAGTGAGGTATCATCTCACAACAGTCAGAATGGCCATAATCAAAAAACTTTATAAACAATAAATGCTGGAAAGGATGTAGAGAAAAGGGGACCCTCCTACACTGTTGGTGCGAATGTTAATTGGTACAGCCACTATGGAGAATGGTATGGAGTTCCATCAAAAAACTAAAACTTGAACTACCATATGACCCAGCAATCCCACTACTGGGCATATACCCTGAGAAAACCATAATTCAAAAAGATACATGCACCCCAATATTCATTGCAGCACTATTTACAATAGCCAGGACATGGAAGCAACCTAAATGTCCATCAGCAGAGGAATGGATAAAGATGTGGAACATATATACAATGGAATATTACTCAGCCATAAAAAGGAACGAAATAGTGCCATTTGCAGAGACGTGGACAAACCTAGAGACTGTCATACAGAGTGAAGTAAATCAGAGAAAGAAAAAATATTATGGAATATCACTTATACATGGAATCTAGAAAAATGGTACAGATGAACTTATTTGCAAAGCAGAAATAGAGACACAGATGTAGGGAACAAACTTATGGATATCAAGGGGGAAGGGGGGTGGGATGAACTGAGAGATTAGGATTGAAACATATACACTACTACGTATATAATAGATAACTAATGAGAACCTACTGTGTAACACAGGGAACTCTACTCCATGCTCCATGGTGACCTAAATGGGAAGGAAATCTATAAAAGAGGGGAGATATGTGTGTGTGTATATATATATTCATGATAATTATATTCATAGTAACTATTTCATTTATATATATATAAATTCACTTTGCTGTACAGCAGAAACTAACACAACATTGTAAACCAATTATATACTCCAATAACAATTAAAAAAAAAAGAAATCCCAGAAATAAACCAACACACCTTTGGTCAATTAGTTTACAACAAAGGAGGTACAAAATACAATGGAGAAAAGACGGTCTCTTCAATAAGTGCTGCTGGGAAAACTGGACAGCTACATGTAAAAGAATGAAATTAGAACACTCCCTAACACCACACACAAAAATAAACTCAAAATGGATTAAAGACCTAAATGTAAGCCTGGATACTGTGTAACTCCTAGAAGAAAACATAGGCAGAACACTCTTTGACATAAATTACAGCAGTATCTTTTTGGATCTGTCTCCTAGTGTAATGGAAATAAAAACCAAAATAAACAAGTGGGACCTAACTAAACTTAACATCTTTTGAATAGCAAAGGAAGCCATAAACAAAATGGAAAGAAAACCTACGGACTGGGAGTAAATATTTGCAAATGATGCAACTGACAAAGGATATACAAAATATATCCAAAATATACAAACAGCTCCTACACCTTAATATCAAAAAAAACACCAACCCAATCAAAAATGGGCAGAAGACCTAAATAGGCGTTTCTCTAAAGAAGACATACAGATAGCCAAAAAGCACATGAAAAGATGCTCAGCATTGCTAATTATTAGAGAACTGTAAATCAAAACTACAATGAGGTACCACTTCACACCGGTCAGAATGGCTGTCATCAAGAAGTCTACAAATAATAAATACTGAGAGGGTGTGGAGAAAAAGAAACCCTTCTACACTGTTGGTGGGATTGTAAATGGGTACAGCCACTATGGAGAACAGTATGGAGGTTCCTTAAAATACTAACAGTAGAGCTACCATATGATCCTGCAGTTCCACTCCTGGGTATATATCTGGAGAAAACCATTAATTTGAAAAGATATGTACCACAATGTTTACTACAGCACTATTTACAATAGCCAAGACATTGAAACAACCTAAATGTCCACTGACAAATGAGTGGATACAGAAGATGTGATACACACACACACTCACACACACACACACACACACACACACACACACACACACGCACAATGGAATATTACTTGGGCATAAAAAATTATGAAATAATGCTTTTTGCAGCAACATGAATGGACCTAGAGATTATGATACTAGGTTAAGTAAGTCAGACAAAGACAAAAGTCATGATATTTCTTATATGTGGAACCAAAAATAAAATGATACAAATAAATTTATATACAAAACAGAAATAGAGCCACAGACATAGAAAACATATCTATGGTTACCAAAGAGGAAAGGAGTGGAAGGGATAAATTAGGAGTTTGTGATTAACATATACACACTACTATCTATAAAATAGATAGCAACAAATACCTACTGTATAGCACAGGGGACTATTCTCAATATTTTGTAATAACCTATAAGGGAAAATAATCTGAGAAAAAAATATATGTATGTGTATAACTGAATCACTTAGCTGTACACCTGAAACTAACAACACTGTAAATCAACTATACTTCAATTTTTAAAATTAAAATAAATAAATAATTGCATATTAAATGTTTAAGGTTCTGCCCGAGCTATTTGAAATTCTCCCTCCACAAATATTCACCTGCCATTGTTAATAGTTTGAATTTGAATGGTACAATTAAACAAAAATAATAGTTTTAAGGAACCCTCAAAATCATATATCACAAATAGGTTTTTATCATTATTATATTACAGTCAGGATGAAGATTGATTATTTATTAGTAGAAATAAATAAGACCTGGTATAATTAGGAACTATCTAAATGAATTTGGGATTATAACTATGTGTAATACACCATTATACGTATGTGACATATATATATATGTATGTAAAATAACAAATTTGAGTCTCTTTCTATCTTATATTTTGTGGTAACACAGAGATCCTAGGGAAAGACATGTTCTTAACACATTGCCTTTACTTTTACAGGAATCTTATGTTTGGAAGATGTATCAAGAAAGGTGCTGGGAATTTTTCCCCGCTGGGGATTGTTTCCGGAAACAGTACGAAGACCAGCTAAATTAATCTCAGTCCCAGATCACCTCCGAAAACACACACACACACACACACACACACACACACACACACACACACACAGACACAGACACGTTCTCTCTGTCTTTGTCTCTGTTCTTCTGTTTCTAGACTCTCTCTCTCTGTTCCCTTGGAAACATCTGCTGATTTTCTGAATTGCCAGCATTATATGCTTTCTCGGAGCAGTGAAGCTGTGTTTCTGAAGACTTGACTGTGCTTTTTCCCCCACCTAGTGTATTTTCTTTGAGAATAATGACTGAAGAATAATCTAAATTCATACATGGACAAAATGGGAACTTTGGAAAGAAAACCATTCTGGAGACTCTCAATTGTTACACACACAGATTTCCTTCTGAGACTCCTGGAAATCAGCTTGCACTATGGGGCTTTCACAGAGAAGCGTGGCAGCCACACTCATCCGGCCTCTTTATTTCACCATCCAGAAAGGAACTCTCTAATGGTCACAGAGCACTGTAGCACTTACCAGATTGCCGTGGACACCAGTTACGAAGGGAAATAGTGCCTTACTATATGTGGGTTGAGCTATGCAGAAGATATGTGCATGAAAAAACATCTTTATTTTCCTTATGTCGACTTTTTTTCTTAGTTAGATTGATTTTTGTGAGGGTTTTTTTCTTTCATGCTTTTCTTTGGTGGGGGAGGGTAAGAAAAGCAGTTTGCGTGCACCTTTTAAAAAAGACGGGTGGCCTGTCTCAGGATGAGAGGAGGTTCTTCTCATTCATCCAGATTCCCATTTCCCCTCCCCCTGTGCTCTTATTCTGGTAATGCTCTGATGCAATATTGCAACTTTATGAAATCTTTGTATGAAAACAAAAAGACTGCAAAAAATATACTTTCAAAAGAAATAATTCATTGCATGTTTATTATGCAAGTTTAAACGAACCAAGAAAACCTTCAGAAGCAAGTTGATCCACGTGAAAGAACTTTCATGATAATTATATTCATAGTAATAAAGTGTCGTGGGCTTAATTGTATATTTGGAGCCAGTGTCATCCACCAACAATGTGATACATTATGAACTTGACAGTAGTTTTGGGTTTTTCTCTTTCTTTCGGCCACCTGTGATCAGTTGTGGATTAAGGACTTCTTGTCGGGCCATTTTTTTAATATCAAAGCTGAAGCAATATCCATTCAGGGATTTCATCAGTTGCATCAAAAAACACGGATAATAATATATCAGTCACTCCATTTTGAGTCCTTTTAAATGTAATGCGAATCTTTACAAATAAAAAAGAGATTCAGAATGGAAGCAAGGTCATTTTGCAAATATTGGAGCTCTTTTATTACAAGGTCTGCTTGTTAATTTTAGAATTGTAAAACTGCTCTGATTAAACTATTTAACTTTCTCACCCTCTTTCTCCATTTCACTTATAACTGGGATGCATCAGAAAGCCTTGAGCTTTTAAGTTGTGTGTGTCTAGCGCAATCCAAACACTACCTTAAGGCCTGTCATACGTCCCTGCAGCTAGCAAGTTTTCTGCTTTTATGATTACGGAACCTCAGAGCTGTGGAGCATTTTGAATCACCTAGCTCCACCCCTGTCATTTCCTTGTCTTGGGGTCATCCAGATTTCTTGGAAACCACCAATAACAGAAAAATCAGTCTCCCGAATCATTTTAATTTTTAATCAGCTTTCATTTTAAGAACTCTTCCTTATTCAGGGCAAATTCATTTCCATGCAACAATAGGGATTCATTTTCTGTCTTAATCTGGAAGAGGACTGGCACACCAGTAAGTGATATACGAAACGTTCCAATGCTAATTGAACAGGTACTGTGTACCAAGGGCAGTGCTGGGTATCTACTGTCATTTTTCAGCCCATTGGCACATCACAGCTGTGGTACTTAGATTTTGCATTTGTCTTGAAAAACTTTGCCCTTCTTCCTTTCTAGGTTCTTTGGCAGGTTAAATGGACATAAGACAGGTTCACAGGAGAAAAACAATTTTTTTATGTACGTGAGCCCCACAAAGACATGAGAGGCTCCCAACAGTGAGGCAACTGAGGCTTATGTGCCATCCTGAGCTCCGGAGAAGAGAGTGGGGTCTGGGCCTTCAAAGGGAAGGAAGACAATTCACAGGACGGTGGCAAGAGCAAATATTTGGTAAACAAGTTTTTGCCGTGCCAGGTAGAACAAACAGGCCCTGCTGGGCTCCCCCCAGCCTCCCACACCAGCCCACACTCTCTATAGTTATCCCTGGTGATGGTTCTCTTCCTGGACCAGGTCTTCTATCTGAATTCTTTTAGACACTTAAGGAGGAGGTAAAAAGCTCTTCCTGAGTCTTCTGAGGCTTGATTGACTTCAGCTCGAAGTAATCCACATGCCAGAGTGGCACATTCTGGGGAGGCTCATACGAAACCTCTCAGTAACATTTTTATTTGGGTGAAGGAGTCATTTTGTCCGTGCTGTGGGAATCCTCAGTCCTGCTCAAGGAGGTGACCTCATGTTCTGAGGAGTCTGGATAAAATAAATGAGGTCAGCGCCACAAAACATCCAAGACCCCGTTCCCCTTTGCCACAAAACACTTCAGAGGAAGCACGCAGCAGAGAGGAATAAATGTTATTCTGGGACATAAAGTCTGACAGATTCAGGTCTTCTGTTCATAATGCCAAAGTCAGAGTTGACATGAAACAACAGTACAAGTGAGAGGTGAGCGAACAAATGCCTAGTTGTCCCCTGGATTCTACAGATTCTTGTAGACTCTCCTGATTGATGGCTCCTGGCTTTAGAGCCCTGGTCGGTGACAGACAAGTGCTCAGGGAGAAGCAGAGAAAGGCTGAATTCAGGAAAGGAAGCTTCCTTCCACTCGTGGCCTTTGGCCATCAGTGTTGGAGGAAGACTAAAGGCGCAGAGCTGGTCACTTTAGAAACTGTCACTGGTGCTGTCAGTGGCCGACAGAGGAGGAGGGTTCCTCTTTGTTTCCGTCTCAAGGCCTCAAAGGGGAAGGGGCAGATTTTCTGCATTGGCGTTATTATTAAATCTCCCAGGAAATGTTGCACGAATTACAAACACACTGGGACTCTCTACTTCTGTGATTAAGCTCAGGGCTGCCTAACTCACACTGAAGAAATGTAATCCCCTCAGAAATTTTCAAGTATTCAAACAATCACAAAGAGTATCATAATATCCTATCTTCATGTCTCTGCTTCCACTCTCTCAGCCATTTTTCTCCCTTTCTTATTTCATCTATTCCTACCCCACTTCTTTTCTATGGAAACATCTCTTGATCCTACTCTGTAAGATAAACAGCTAAAGCAGGCAGTTAGCTAGATAGGAGCAGAGCAAGGTGGGCAATGGCCTAATGGCAGGAACCACACACCTAACAGCCGGGGTCCTTGGGTAGACAAAGAAAAGTAGGAACTTCCAGACCGACAGGAAACCACACATTTTGGGGTGACAAGTGTCCTGAAGTCAGACAAAGAAAGGTGGGAAAAGGCAGGAATCTCTGGTGTCCATTGTAACCTTTTGGTCACTATGCCCTCATTACAATAAAATTAGCCTTGCATATAAGAAGTTCTTATCGTGCACCGATGCCACGATACTTCCAATCAAGGCTAAATAAGGACAAAAATCCTTCCTCCCCTCAGGAAGGTGGGGCTGATGAAAATCAGGGAAAAGAACCCCCAAACCTCTCCCTCCCAAATGAATATTCCACCTCTTCTTTTCTACATCCACATAAGAAGTTTCCCAAAGAAACTCAGGGCAGCTACTCACCGGAGCCTGGCTGCTCTCCCCTAGGGAGCATACAATCGCTAAAATAAACCCTTGCTTTACTTTCCTGACCTCCCGCCTTGTCCCTGAATTCCTTCTGCGACGAGACAAGAAATTAGCTGCCAGTATCATCTTTGGCGAGGCAGCCAGGGGAGTTCGGTAAGCCTCAGCCTCTCGCCTCCCTTACGCTTGAGAGGCGCTGCCTTGCTTCCTGCCATTCATTTCTCCCCCCTCCATACCCTCCCTCTCTCTCTCTCTCTCCCTCTCTTATTGTCTGTCCCATTTTCGGACCTGTTGTTGCAAAGATGTGAGCAGGAGTCGAGCATCTAAAAGCCGCTAGGGCACTCGCCACTGGAAGACTCTCCTCCGGATGACAATAGGTCTGTCCGCCCACCTCAAGGCAATTTCCGGGCAACGTTTTTAGGCACACAGTTAAAAGCATACCACCACCCACTCCCTGCAGCTACCCTTATAGGCTTATTATTGGTCCACCTATGCCTGACTATCCTTGTCTCTCTCTGTATCCCTATCTTTTACTTTCCATTCTTTTTTCATGCCTTACTCTGCTGGAAATGGGGAAAGTGAATCTGCCAGGCATTTTCCAACCTTGCCGTTAGGTCTTATACCTCTCATTACTCGCAAGGCACGTCAGGAGAAGTTTCCAAGCATTCTCACAGGCGGCTAGGGACCCAAACCATAGGAGCTTTGCCCTCTGGGTTTGCCTTATCCACCATTTAATTAGCTGTCCTCGGGTTCAATTGTGTGGAAGTATAAAATGCAGCCTTACTCAGACTGTAAGAGAGTTCACACCGTGCCCATGGCTGTTACGGTCCCTTCGGGAGCTCCCTTGTGCCGTGGGTGGTCTGTGTACATAACCCCTGGTGCTGGGAAGGGGGACAGTCCTGCCCCGTGCGGTTGGAACCAGCGGCGGTGGCGCTGCATCTGGGCTGCCATCCTTCTCCACTCGCCTCTGCACGGCGCCCTGCATTCGGCCAGCCCCCTCCACGGTCCGCCACACAAGCGGGATCCATCCCCACCCCCAACTCAAACTGTGGGCACGGGGCAGTTCATGCTGGGGGCGGTACGCACACATGGCCACGCCCCAGGGACACATGACCCCCGTTTGCCATGCTTGCCTCCCCTGGGTTGCGTGATTGGGAGTGTTCTCACAGGGCTGTCGGGCCCTCCATCCCACCAAGTGCAGACAGAGTGCCTCCACCTTGGGCCACCATATCCCCCCCCACCCCCGGCTGGTGGCGCTGCCCGCTGCATGGAGCATTCTGGGGGCGGGGGCAGGGTAGCACCCAGGCCAGGGGGTGCTGCCCACAAAAGGGAAGGGAAAAGAGAAGATTTTTCACAAACCACCTCCCTTAATGGCCAGTGCCTGTTTCCAGAAATATACCATCCTCTTAGGGAAAAAAAGCTGTAACCTAAATAGGTCCTGGAACTATGAGGATGTCTGTTCTAGAAGTACATACCCCAGAACACAGAGATTAATCGTTGGCCACAGAATCTATAGAGAAACCTTCAGGATGGCCACTCATCCTGGGTACTGCAGACACCACGATAGGACACAGGCCCCAGGATGCTGGGGCCAGCAGGATCGCCGTATGGGGGAGTAGCTAACCCCCATTGTGACTAGTATGGAAGGGACTAGGTGGACAGGGACACCTGGAACAAGTCCTGTCCTAGGGAACTGCCACGGGACCTCCTAACGCCAGTGCACCTCTCTGTTACGGGAGCACCATCTCCCTGAAGGAATGATAGGAAACACCTCTTCCATCCCCAAGGACTGACCCCTCAGGTGCATTCTGATTCCCTAGGACAAGTTTCCTCTAGATTGTTTAAAGTGAAAAAAAAGTGCTTTCTTTTGTAACACAGCCTGGCCCCAATATAAACTTGAGGACGATGAGGCCTGACCAGAAAATAGAAGCCTCAACTATAATGCCTAACATCCTACAGTTAGACACCTAAATGAACAGAAGTTCCTTATGTTCAGGCTTTTGAGGCCCTAAGAGAGAACCTGGAACTACGCAAGTCCTATGTTAGGGAACCTTGCTGGCTGGGACCCATTCAGGCTACACCAAAGCCCGCTGTAGTGGCATCTGTGGAGGAACACAAGCCCCAGACAGAAGACCCAAGCCCCACACTCTTTCACCATCTTCAGCTCCTCCCCTGCCCTATAAGCCTCTTTACCCTTCCATACCAGCAGTGCAGCCAGAGCTTCCCAGCCCCCTTCAGCAAGTAGTAAGTGGGCCTCAGGGAGTTACTGGAGTCCACACCCCTTTTTCTTTTTTTTTTTTTTTTGGTACGCGGGCCTCTCACTGTTGTGGCCTCTCCCACTGCGGAGCACAGGCTCCGGACGCGCAGGCTCAGCGGCCATGGCTCATGGGGCCAGCTGCTCCACGGACCGGGGCACGAACCCGTGTCCCCTGCATCGGCAGGCAGACTCTCAACCACTGCACCACCAGGGAAGCCCCACACCCCTTTGTCTTTGTCCAGCCCAGTGCTGCACTCCCTTAGGCTGATTCTCCGAGGACCCCTGCTGGCTCACTGAAGAATTCCCGGGACTAACTCTATCCTTTGACCTTACCTGGAAGGACCTAAATATTGTTCTTTCCCACTGCTGCACCACTGAGGAAAGACCCATATTTGGGCACAGGCTCAAACATATGCCGATGGATTACATGTCACCCAACCTCACCAATGCCCTGTGGACATGACAGCAGCGCCTCTAATGGATCCCAGTTGGGACTATTGGCCAGGCCAGCCTGGTATCACTAGAAGGGATCACATGATCCTCTGCCTTACTGAAGGGATGAAACAGTGCATAACGAACCCTGTTAACTATGATATGGTTAAAGAGATCACCCAAGGCCAAGATGAAAATCCAATCCTACTTCAAGCCCGATTGGTATCAACAGGTACTCTCAGAAAGTATATGAATGTAGCTGCAGACACTTTTGAGGGACACATAGTATTTGCAACCCACTGCATTAGCCAATCAGCCCCTGACACTCATAGAAAGCTTCAAAAGTTTGCCATGGGGCCCCAAAGGCCTCTCAACCTTTGTATTGATACGGCCTTCAGAGTCTTTAGCAATAGAGACCAGGCTGAGGAGGAAAGGAAGGAACAGCGTGACTTAAGAAAGGAACGACTGCAGGCTAGGCTTTTGGCAGCCATCACGACAAGACCTAACCCACCACCTGGTCACCCCAAAAGTACTCCCAGAAGACCCCTGCCAGGAAAGGGAAATTCTTTTAGCTGTGGGAGCCCCAAACACTAGAGGAAGGAATGCCCAGGAAACAGGTCCCAGCTACACCCAGGATGCCATGCCCACACTGTAAGAAGGTACACCACTGGAGGAGGGCATGCCCCCAGCTCCGAAGCAAGTGAGGTAATTCCCCCACGCCAGTCACAGCAGTATTTGACTGACAGGACCCAGGACCTCCCAGGGCTCCTGAGGAGACCGTCATCATCACACAGGAAGAACTGCAGGAGACATGACAGGTAAACTTCTCCAGTTTCTAGTGGACACGGGAGCCACTTACTTTGTCCTGACTTCTCACACTGGGCCCCTTGCCCCCGAAACCTGCTCTATTATTGGAGTAGAAGGAAGACCAAAGCTAAAACATTTCACCACCCCTCTACCTTGCACCTGGGGAAAGATACTTATAACTCACAGGTTTCTTGTCATGCCTGAATGCCCTAGACCATTACTTGGAAGGGACTTTCTCTCAGCCTTGGGGGTGACTCTTACTCTCCCTGAAAACCAAAAGCAAGGAGTATTTTTGGCTGGACTGTGTATTATACGAGACATGGACAGTCCAGCCCAAAATATTCCCCCAGAAAAACTTATAGATCTACAGGTCTGGGATCAGGTAATCCCAGGGAAGGCAAAGTTTGTCACTCCTATAAAAATCACCCTAAAAGAAACACAACTTCCTTTCCAGGCAGCAACACCCCATAAAACCAGAGACTCCAACCCCTAATCTCAAAATTTATCAAATATAGGCTTTTGGGCTTCCCTGCTGGCGCAGTGGTTGAGAGTCCACCTGCCGATGCAGGGGACACGGGTTCGTGCCCCGGTCCGGGAAGATCCCACATGCCGCGGAGCGGCTGGGCCCGTGAGCCATGGCCGCTGAGCCTGCGCTCCGCAACGGGGGAGGCCACAACAGTGAGAGACCCGCATACCGTAAAAAAAAAAAAAAATATATATATATATATAGGCTTTTGGTGCCATGTCGATCTCCCTGTAATACTCTAATCCTACCTGTCCTCACACCTAGTAGGGAATATAGAATGGTCCAAGATCTCTGAATCTTAAGTGAAGCTGTAATTCCTCTTCATCCAATTGTTCCCAACCCATACACAATCCTTACTTGGTCCCAAAGGATACACCTGGTTTACAGTCCTTGATCTTAAAATGCCTTCTTCTGTATACCTGTTCGCCCTGATTCTCAATACATTTTTGCTCTTGAATGGACTGACCCAGACACTAATGAGACCCAGTAATATACCTGGACTGTCCTTCCTCAGGGATTCCAGGACAGCCCAAACCTGTTTGGCAAGGCCTTGGAACTAAGGAAACTAAAGTTAGATATGAGGGCATTATTACAATATGCAGATGACTCCTTATCTGCAGCCCTTCAAAGGAAGCTTCAGACCAAAACACTGTACAGCTCTTCAGTTTCCTGGCCTCCAGGGGTATAAAGTATCCCCCCAGAAAGCCCAAATTTCCTCCCAGAGGGTCACCTACCTGGGACATGTTCTGAGCCAAGAGAAGCGCACCCTTACGACCCAGCATAAGGAAGCAATCCTCCACTTACAATGACCACACACAAAGAAACAGCGCAGAACCTTCTCAGGAAGGGCTGGGCTTTACAGGATTTGGATCCCCAGGGTTGGTCTCATGGCAAAACCATTGTATAAGGCCTTGAAGGGAATGGACACAGAACCTCTGTATTGGACAGGGAATTTACAAAAAGCATTTGATTAGATAAAGACAGCCCTGACCAGTGCCCGAGCCCTACAGGGATCCCAGACCTTAACAAGCTCTTTACTCTATTCACCTCAGAGAAACGGAATAGCACTGGGAGTTCTCACCCAAGAAGTAGGGCCAGTTCCATGGCTAGTGGTATATCTCTCCGAGCAATTGGACCCAGTGGCCTCAGGATGGCCACGCTGTCTGAGAGCCACAGCAGCCAGCCCTGCTAGTCGAAGAGGCCACAAAACTCACCACGGATCAACCCCTGGAAGTATTAACCCCACACCAGGTACAGGGAGTATCAGAAATTAAAGGACAACAATGGCTGACGGGAGGCTGCCTCACAAAATATCAGGCCATCCTTCTTGACACTCCTGAAGTGACCCTTAAAGTATGTCAGGCCTTAAATCCAGCTACCTGTATGCCAAGAGAAAGCCCAGGGGAGTTGTCTCATTCTTGTACTGAGACCATCAAACAGGTGTATTCCAGCAGACCTGACCTTAGGGACCAGCTCCTCGAGGACCCTGCTGCTGACTGGTTTACTGATGGAAGTAGTTACATACATGATGGCGTCCAGAAAGCAGGGTACGCCATCGTAGATCTACATGAGCTCGCAGAGGCTGATGCCCTGCCACCCCAAACCTTGGCACCAGAAGCCAAGCTTCTAGCCTTAGCTCGAGCTCTAGGGCTAGGAAAAGACAAGAGGATCAATATCTATACGGATTCTAAGTATGCATTTTTGGTGTTACATGCATATGCTGCCTTCTTGAAACACAGGGGACTCCTGACTGCATGGGGCTCCCCAATCCAGCACTGCCAGGAGATCTTGGAACTCCTACAGGCAGTACAAGACCCTAAGGAAATGGCAGTTATCCACTCTAAGAGATACCAGAAGGGAAATTCACACTAGTAAAAGCAAATAACCTGGCTGACAAGACAGCAAAGAGTGCAGCTCTTAAAACCCCTTCAACTCAGGTTACCTTACTCCCTCCATGTACCAACCCCCAGCCTGCTTTTGCCACCCAGTATATAAATAAGGAAATAAAGTAGGCTAGAACTAGGGGATATCAAAAGGGCCCCAAGGGATGGTGGATTAAGGAATATACAATAATGCTGCCCAGAGCATTACAATGGAAAATTTTAAAGGCACTCCATGATTCCTCTCATGTGGGGAGGGATGCTTTGACTAGCCTGGCGGAAAAAGCTTTTTCTGGCATAGGCCTTTCTCAGACTATCTTAGAAATCACAAAGGCCTGTAACACATGCTACCGTAACAGCCCAGAGGGAAAACAGGCCCCCACCCCTCCTCCAGCCCATCCAAAGAAGAGGAACTTATCTGGGAGAAGACTTTACCCAGATGCCATCCTCCCAGGGAGATAAATACCTCCTAATTTTTATTGGCACTTTCACTGGGTGGAAGGATGCCTTTCCAACAAGGACCAGAGAGTTTAGGAAGGTAACGAAGGCATTATGAAAGAAAATAATTCCTTGGTTCACACTTCAACGGTCTTTACAGAGTGATAATGGCCCCTCTTTTGTGGCTAAGATTACATAACAAATCTCTACTGCCCTAGGCATTTGCTACCACCTCCATGCTGGCTGGAGGCCTCAATCATCAGGGAAAATAGAAAGGGCAATCAACTTTAAAAAAGAATCCTGCCTGTGTTTTCCTCTAGGAGTTTTATAATATCTGGTCTTAAATTAGGTCTTTAATCCATTTTGAGTTTATTTTTGTGTGTGGTATTAGAGAATGTTCTAATTTCATTCTTTTCATGTAGCTTTCAAGTTTTCCCGGCACGATTTATTGAAGATACTTCTTTTCTCCATCGTATATTCTTGCCTCCTTTGTCATAGATTAATTGACCATAGGTGTGTGGGTTTATTTCTGGACTTTCTATCCTGTTCCATTGATCTATATGTCTGTTTTTTTGTGCCAGTACCATACTGTTTTGATTACTGTAGTTCGGTAGTATAGTCTGAAATCAGGGAGCCTGATTCCTCCAGGTCTGTTTCTCTTTCTCAAGATTGCTTTGGCTATACAGGGTCTTTTGTGTTTCCATACAAATTTAAAAATATTTTGTTCTAGTTCTGTGAAAAAAGCCATTGGTAATTTGATAGGAATTGTACTGAACCTGTAGATTGCCTTGGGTAGTTTAGTCATTTTGACAATATTGATTCTTCCAATTCAAGAACAGGGTATATCTTTCCATCTTTTTCTGTCATCTTCAATTTCTTTCGAAAAATAAACAAGTGGGACCTAATTAAACTTAAAAGCTTTTGCACAGTGAAAGAAACCATAAACAAAACTAAAAGACAACCTACACAATGGAAGAAAATATTTGAAAATGATGTGACCTACAAGGGCTTAATTTCCAAAATACACAAACAGCTCATTCAGCTCAATATCAAAATAAAGCAAACAATTTAAAGACCCAAATAGACATTTCCAAAGAAGATATACAAATGGCCAAAGGACACATGAAAAGATGCTCAACATCACTAATTATTAGAGAAATTAAAATCAAAACTACAATGAGGTATCACCTCACACTGGTCAGAATGGCCATCATTAAAAACGCTACAAATAAATTCTGGAGAGGATGTAGAGAAAAAGGAAACCTCCTATACTCTTGGTGGGAATGCAAGTTGGTACAGTCACTATGGAGAAAAGTATGAAGGTTCTGTAAAAAACCAAAATATAGCTACCAGATGATCCTGCAATCCCACTCCTGGTCATATATCTGGAGAAAACCCTAATTCCAAAAGATACCTGCATCCCAATGTTCACTGAACCATGATTGACAATAGCCAAGACATGGAAGTAACCTAAATGTCTATCAACAGATGAATGGATAAGGAAGACGTGGTACAGATATACAATGGAATACTATTCAGCCATCAAAAGAATGAAATAATACCATTTGCAGCAACATGGATGGACCTAGATTACCATAATAACTGAAGTAAGCCAGATAGAGAAAGACAAATATGATATGATATCGCTTACATGTGGAATCTTAGAAAAAGTATACAAATGAACTTTTATACAAAACAGAAATAGACCCACAGACATAGAAAACACACTTATGGTTATCAAAGGGGAAAGCTGGGGTGGCGGGGGAGGAGGGATAAATAGTAGTTTGGGACTAATGAACAAACGCTACTATATATAAAATAGATAACAACAAATACCTACTATATAGTACAGGGAACTATACTCAATATTTTGTAATAACCTATAAGGGAAAATAATCTGAAAAAAATACATATATATGTATACATAACTGAATCACTTTGCTGTACACCTGAAACTAACACAACATTGTAAATCAACTACATTTCAATGAAAAAGAAAAAGAATAAAGAATGCTGGCTAAGCTTTGTCAAGAGACATGAGAACCTTGGACAAAGCTTTTACCCATAGCCCTCCTGAGAACCAGGGTCACACCTAAAACAGGGCTAAGGCTCAGCCCCTTTGAAATGACTTAAGCCCCTTTTATCCTCTGATATTTTGGTAGACACCAAAACCAGTGAATTCATTATGTAACTAATCTCCAGCAAGTCCAAATGACGATTTCAGAATATGGAAATCAGGTTTTGCCAGCCCCCAGCCAGGAAACAGGCTCCATGCAGGTTCAGCCAGGAGATTCTGTCTTCCTAAAAACATGGAGAGAAGGGTCCCCCTCTCATCAATTACTGCCCGACTGGAAAGGGCCTTACTATGTCCTTCTCAGCACTCCTACTGTAGTAAAACTACAGGGGTCACTAGTTGGGCACACCCTCCTAGAATTAAACCTACCCCTCCCCCGAGTCTTCACAGGACATGGAGGACCTTGGATGGCCAGAAGAGTCCAGGTGGATGCGAGAGCCTCTTCAGGACCTGAAGCTCTTACTCAGGAAGGACACAGAAACATCACAGATCCAAGGCTGATTACCCAGAGCCACTATTTTCTTTTTTGCCCTCTGATACCCCAGTCCACCCATAAAATAACCAAAATACTGTGGAGGATTTGCATACTTGTTGTCCTCCTCGATCTTGGAATCTTTTATGAGTATTGCTTTAGCTCTGCACCTATACCCAAGAGGGAAGTCCTCTGTCCAGGCTGGGTTTGATAAGACCTGCCAAAAGCCCAAAGGTGGCCCGCAGCCTTTTTTTCTCCTTCTGAAAGATGCTAGGGACCCTACCTCCGCTCTTACTTGTTCTCTTCTTACCTGTCCAATCTCTTTGGTCCCAAGACTTAACATGGAAAGATAACAGAATAGTCAATAACTCCTGGGTTATTGCTAAAAGGTAAAATCTCAATCTCTCTTGGGTTTGCCATCCCCAACCCACCACCCCAGGAGACGTTAGTTCCAGCCTCAAGGCCTACGCAGTCAACAGCCATACTGTATTCTCAGCTTTTAACCAATCTTCTTTTAATTACCCCAGGCAAGATTTTTCCTTAATCGTTACACGGGAAAGGCCACCTCCGCTCTGTTACCGCATGACACCTCCCTATTCGAGGGCTATAAATATCCCCAAAACCTCCCTAATCTGCAGTCAAACCTTAGGATGAACACCTTGTCACAGCAATACTCAGCAGAGACACACAGACCCCTCTTCAGCCCTTAAGCCTCTAACACAAGCCTAAGCCTGTCGTTGCATAACTTTAAGCCTATAAATTGGAGTGACATAGTGCGCCAGCCTCTTTACATTTCATCTGCACCCCTAACAAAACCCATGTATGCATGACAGCTCACTAACTAATGCCAACGGAACTGCTTGTGCTAGCTATTATATCAGACACTCCCTTACCATGACTATCCCTGAATACAGACCTCACCCTGGACACTCCAAACCAGGGACCAAATCCAAAAGATGCAGATGGGACCTCTCCACAACTGTCTCCAGCCTCCCAGAACTTTTCTCCAGCTGTATAAGCAAACCAATGACGCTGCTTTACCAGCACCGCCTGGATTATTATGCCTATGTGGGACCTCACAATAACCAAGGCCACTGCTCTCTCACACCTAGACGCCACACTTCATTATGGGGACTACACCTTGGGAACGATGGCTCCAGCCCAAATAACCATCCTCAGTGTGACCCATGTGAGCCAAAAAAGGGCCTTTGGTTTGGTGCTTGCAGGAAATATGGGGACCCGAGGTGAAGCTGCCCTTTGGGGAAAATTTACCTACAATGAGGCAACCCTGAGGTATCTAACCTCCTCCCTGGACAGCACACTAAAGAGAACTGGAGACTCTCTCACACTCTTACAAAAATCCCTAGATTCCCTGGCAGAGGTGGCCTTCAACAACCATCGAGCCCTAGACTATCTCCTAGCAAGCCAAGGAGGGGTTTGTGCTATCATAAATAAAACATGCTACATATATATTAATGTCACAGGAGAAGTAAAAGTAAATGTTCAAGAAATCTGTGATCAGGGAAAGCAGGTATAATCAAGGGAAGTATAATCAAAGGAAGCAGGAATGGACTGAGACCCTAAAGGGATGGTTTCCAGGATATACTTGGCTTCTTCCATTTCTAGGCCCATCTATATTTCTCATCTTTCTCCTTGGTCCTTGTATTTTTAACCACCTAGCTAAACGTCTATCCTCTAGGATACAACAACTCCAACTTCAAATGATGCTATGCCAGGGATTTCAACCCATCCCACCTGAAGATAGGGACCATCAACACCCACTGGGTAAGGCTGCTGCCTCCTTCTACTCCCCACTCTCCATCTCTACCACTCTAAACAACCCAAGACCCCTATCTCTGATAGATAAGCAAGGAGATCTAGACCCACAGGTAGGGAAAACACCCAGGCTCAGCTTGAAGCAGTTACAAAAGACAGACCATCGACCCGTGCCCCTTAAAAGATTTTAACGGTCCAGACTCCTTGAGGGGGCAATGTTAGGGCAGGCAGTTAGCTAGATATGAGCAGAGAAAGGGGGACACAGGCCAGATGGCAGGAAACCACACATCTTGTAAACAACAGGGGTCCTTGAGCAGACAAAGAAAAGCAGTGACTTCCAGACTGACAGGAAAGCACACATTTTGGGGTGATAAGTGTGAGGTGAGGATCTCTGACACCCAAATGTAACCTTTTGCTCATATGGCCTCATTACAATAAAATTAGTCTTGCAGATAGGAAGTTCCTTTTCTTAAGTGCCTGGCGGAAAAGCACATGTGGCCATAGCTCCTTGCTCGGGATGAGAAAATTATGGCTCAGAAAGGCACAACTTGTCTGAATTAACACAGCTAGGTAGACAGATGGGCTTGGACTTGGTTTTTGTCATCAAAGTCAGTTTTCTTTAAGTGTATATAGAATTTTAAGTCATATGATAATAATTGATTCTAAAAGCTGACATGATATCCTCAAGATGGCAGAGGAGGAGGACGTGAAATTCATCTCTCCCCACAAATGCATCAAGAATACAGCTACGAGTGGAACTATTCTCACAGAGCACCGATGAACACTAGCAGAGGACCTTGGACACCTCAAAGGACAAGAAAGATCCTCACGCAACTGGGTAGGACAGAAGAAAGAAGGGGAAAGGAAGAGGAGAGGAAGCAGGATGCAACCTGTGCCCCTGGAAGACAGCTGAAGGTGAGGAGAGGGCCCCACATCTGGGGAAGCCCCCTCACCTGTGGGGAGATCAACGGGGACAGAAAGGGAGATCCAGGGGCTTGGAGGAGAGAGCAGCAACTGGTCTGTGGCAGGCAGGACAGAGTGAGACCCATAAAGGTGGTCCGTGCCACAGCCCTGTGTGGCCCAGCCTGAGAAAGGCGTCTGCTAGTGCACATGGGGGCTGGGGGCTGAAACACAGGGTTTAGAGAGCAGACCCGGGGAGGGGACTGCTGTTGGCCGTGAGGAGACAGACTGAGAGGATGCGAGTGAGAAGCTCTGCAACCCGAAATGCTCGTGGAGGAAGCCTGGACTGACAAAGAAGCGAAGCGCCACTGTTGAGTGATGTGCAAAGGGTGGGGCCGCCACTGCAGCCTCTCTCTTCGGGCACCAGCCCCTGTCTCCATTGGCACTAGGGAGGGCTCCTGCTGGAGCCGGCTCACACGCCCCCATCACTGCCTCCTCGGCCCCTCGCTCCCACCTGGGTGACCTGCTCCCCCAGTCGCTGCCTCAGCTCCCTCCCAGCTGGGAGGCCCGCTTGCCCTGATCACTGCTTTAGCCCCCTCCCACCTGACAGCAACATACAGAGCAGACTCTGGTGGGAGGAACACACACAGAGGTGGGGCTGAAACCACAGCTGAGCCCCAGGGGCCATGTGACTAAGGAAGAAGAGCTGAAATCTCTCCTCGTGGCTGCACGAACCACAGAGTTACACCTCTGCTGACAGCCTCCTAAATTCAGCACCTATGGAACATCTGAACGGACAACAAGTGCTCCTGCAGCTGAGGTGAGTCTGGCTTTAGCAGATGTGGGCTTTTTGGGCACCTACACAGGGAGGTTGGGCCAGGCCAGAGTCTGAGCTGCCCCCATAGCTCCCACGATGGATCCAGGTGCACGACTACTGCAGTCCTGGGAACTGACCTTGGTGAATCTATGCTGGTGGCCTGGGAAAAAAAAATGCCTGAGAGTTACCAGGGCCAACTGCCAGCATACCCAGAGTTAAGGTGGGACTGAGAGCAGTGCCAACAACAGTGTACTTTGTGAGCCTGCACAATGGACTAAAGGGGACACAACAAAGCACATTCACAGGTGAACAGCTCCAGAGGAGGAACACTCAGTGGCTTCTCTCCTTCAGTGGGAGTGATCCAATCCTGCCTATCTAGCACCAGAGATCAGAAATACAGCTAAGAAACAGAACTGGGGGCCTTTACTCCAACAACTAGGAAGCAGACCCTGCCCCTGACACGTCAGTAACAACGACAGCACAAAGGGGAGGCCCCACTCTATATCCAGGGCAAGCTCTGGTCATCACAACACCAGTCAACTGTCCCCACCCCCAACAAGGGGATAATGGCACAAGCCCCTGGACCAACCTCACCCACCAGGGAGCAGACACCAGAAGCAAGAGGAACTACGATCCTGCAGCCTGTGGAAAAAGAGGCCACAAACACAGTAAGTTAGACAAAATGAGAAGAAAGAGAAATATGTTGTGATGAAGGCGCAAGACAAAAACCTACAAGAACAACAAAATGAGACAACAGAGAAATATACTGCAGAAGAAGGAGCAAGATAAAACCTACAAGAACAAGTAAATGAAGAGGAAATAGGCAATCTACCTGCAAAAGAATCCAGAGTAATGATAGTAAGATGATCCAAGATCTCGAAAAAAGAATGGAGGCCCTGATCGAGAAGATAAAAGAAATGTTTAACAAAGACCTAGAAGAACTAAAGAACAAACAAACAGAGATCAACAATAAAATGACTGAAATGAAAAATACACCAGAAGGAATCAATAGCAGAATAACTGAGGAGGAAGAACGGATAAGTGAGCTGGAAGACAAAACAGTGGAAATCACTGCTGCAGAACAGAATAAAGAAAAAAGAATGTAAAGAAATGAGGACAGTCTCAGAGACCTCTGGGGCAACATTAAACATACCAACATTCGAATTATAGGGGGCCCAGAAGAAGAAGAGAAAGAGAAAGGGCCTGAGAAAATATTTAAAGAGATTATAGTTGAAAACTTCCCTAACATGGTAAAGTAAATAGTCACCCAAGTACAGGAACCACAGAGAGTCCCATACAGGATAAATCCAATAAGGAACACACTGAGACACACATTAATCAAACTAACAAAAATTAAATACAAAGAAAAATATTGAAAGCAACAAGGGAAAAGCAACATATAACATACAAGGGAATTTCCCCTCAGGTTATCAGCTGATTTTTCAGCAGAAACTCTGCAGGCAGAAGGGAGTGGCATGATACATTTAAAGTGATGAAAGGGAAAAGTCTACAACCAAGAATACTCTACCCAGCAAAGATCTCATTCAGATTCAATGGAGAAATCAGACGCTTTACAGAAAAGGAAAAGCTAAGAGAATTCAGCACCACCAAACCAGCTTTACAAGAAATGCTAAAGGAAATTCTCTAGGCAGGGGAAAAAAAAAAAAAAAAAGAGGCCACAACTAGAAATAAGACAATAACAAATGGGAAAGCTCATTGGCAAAGGCAAACATACAGTAAAATCAGGAAATCATCTATACACAAATATGATATCGAAATTAGCAACTGTAAGAAGAGGCGAGTACAAATGCAGGAAATAGGAATTGCATTTGAAATTAAGAGACCAGCAACTTAAAACAAGACCAGCAACTTAAAACCAGCAACTTAAAGACTTTAAGACCAGCAACTTAAAACTTTAAGACCAGCAAATTAAAACAACCATGTATATATATATAGGTTTCCCAAAACCTCATGGGAAACGCAAACCAAAAAACTACAAGAGATACACATACAAAAGAAAAAGCAACCCAAACACAACACTAAAGATGATCATCAAACTACAAGAAAAGAAAGGGAAGAAAAAAGAACTACAAAAACAAACCCAAAACAATGAAGAAAATGGCAATAGGAACATATATATCGATAATTACCTTAAATGTAAATGGATTAAATGCTCCAACCAAAAGAAACAGACTGGCTGGATGGATACAAAAACAAGACAGGCATACATGTTGTCTACAAGAGACATACTTCAGACCTAGGGACACATACAGACTGAAAGTGAGGGGGTGGAAAAACAGATTCCACGCAAATGGAAATCAAAAGAAAGCTGGAGTAGCAATTCTCCTATAAGACAAAATAGACTTTAAAATATAGACTGTTACAAGTGACAAGGAAGGACACAACATAACGATCATGTGATCAATCCAAGAAGAAGATATAACAAAATTGTAAATATATACGCACCCAACATAGGAGCACCTCAATATATAATGCAAAGGCTAATAACAGCCATAGAAAGGGAGACAGACAGTAACACAATAATAGTGGGTGATTTTAACACCCCACTTACACCAATGGACAGATCATCCAGACAGAAAATCAATAAGGAAACAAAAGCCATAAATGACACATTAGATCAGTTAGACTTAAGTGATACTTATAGGATACTCCATCCGAAAGAAGCAGAATAAACATTCTTTTCAAGTGCACACGAAATATCCTCAAGGACAGATCACACCTTGGGTCACAAATAAAGCCTCAGTAAATTTAAGAAAACTGAAATCATATCAAGCATCTTTTCCAACCACAACTCTATGATATTAGAAATCAATTACAGGAAAAAAGGCAAAAAACACAAACCCATGATGCCTAAACAATATGTCACTAAACAACCAATGGATCACTGAAGAAATAAAAGAGGAAATCAAAAAATACCTAGATAAATATGACAACGAAAACATGACAATCCAAAACCTATGCGATGCAGCAAACACAGTTCTAAGCGGGAAGTTTATAGCAATAAAATCTTACCTCAAGAAACAAGAAGACTCTCAAATAAACAACCTAACGGTTCACCTAAAGCAACTAGAGAAAGAACAAATAAATCCCAAAGTTAGTAGAAGGAAAGAAATCATAAAGATGCAAGCAGAAATAAATGAAACAGAGACCAAGAAAACAATAGCGAAGATCAATGAAACTAAAAGCCGGTTCTTTGAGAAGATAAACAACATTGATAAACCTTTAGCCAGGCTCAACAAGAAAAAAAGGGAGAGAACTCAAATCAATAAAATTAGAAATGAAAAAGGAGAAGTTACAAAGAACACCACAGAAATACAGAGGATCATGAGAGACTACTACAAGCAATTATATGCCAATAAAATGGATGACCTAGAACAAATTCTTAGAAAGGTACAACCTTCCAAGACTAAACCAGGAAGAAACAGAAAATATGAACAGACCAATCACAAGGACTGAATTTGATTAAAAAATCACTGAACTGTGATTAAAAATCTTCTAACAAACAAAAGTCCAGGAGTAGACTAGTCACAGGTGAATTCTATCAAACCCTTAGAGAGGAGTTAATGCCTACCCTTCTCAAACTATTCCAAAATATGTCAGAGGAAGGAACACTCCCAAGCTCGTTCTATGAGGCCACCAACAACCTGATACCAAAACCAGACAAAGATATCACATAAAAAGAAAATTACAGGGCAATATCACTGATGAACACAGATGCAAAAATACGAAACAAAATACCAGCAAACTGAATCCAACAATATATTAAAAGGATCATACACCCTGATCAAGTGGGATTTATCCCAGGGAGGCAAGGATTCTTCAATATATGCAAATCAGTCAATGTGATACACCATAATAACAAATTGAAGAATAAAAACCATATGATCATCTCCATAGATGCAGAAAAAGCTTTCGACAGAATTCAACACCCATTTATGATAAAAATTCTCCATAAAGTGAGCATAGAGGGAACCTACCATAACATAATAAAGGTCATATATGACAAACTCACAGCCAACATCATTCTCAGTGGTGGAAAACTGAAAGCATCTACTCAAAGATTAGGAACACTTCAAGGATGTCAACTTTCGCCACTTTTATTCAACATACTTTTCAAAGTCTTAACCACAGAAATCAGAGAAGAAAAGGAAATAAAAGGAATCCAAATTGGAAAAGAAGTAGTAAAACTGTCAGTGTTTGCAGATGACATGATACTATACTTACAAAATTCTAAAGATGCTACCAGAAAACTACTAGAGCTCATCAATGAATCTGGTAAAGGTGCAGGATACAAAATTAATACACAGAAATCTCTTGCATTCCTATACACTAACAACAAAAGATTAGAAAAAGAAAGTGAGGAAATAATTGCTTTTACCATCACATCGAAAAGAATAAAAAACCTAGGAATAAACCTACTTAAGGCAGAAAAAGACCAGTACTCAGAAAACAGTAAGATACTGATGAAAGAAATCAAAGATGACACAAACAGATGGAAAGATATACCATCTTCATGGATTGGAAGAATCAATATTGTAAAAATGACATTACTACCCAAAGCAATCTACAGATTCAGTGTAATCCCTATCAAATTACTAATGACATTTCTCACAGAATTAGAACAAAGCATTTTTACAATTTGTATAGAAACACAAAATACCCTGAATAGCCAAAGCAATCTTGAGAAAGAAAAACAGAGCTGGAGAAATCAGGCTCTATGACTTCAGACTATACTACAAAGCTACACTTATCACAACACTATGTTACTGGCACAAAAAGAGAAATATAGATGAATGGAACAGGATAGAAAGCCCAGAGATAAAACCATGCACTTATGATCACCTAACCTATGACAAAAGAGGCAAGCATATACAATGGAGAAAAGACAGTCTCTTCAATAAGTGGTGCTGGGAAAATTGGACAGCTATATGTAAATGAATGAAGTTATTAGAACATTCCCAAACACCATACACACACCAAAAAAAAGAACTCAAAATGGATTAAAGACAAACATAAGACTGGATATTATACAACTCTTAGAGGAAAACATAGAAGACTCCGACATAAATTGCAGCAATAGCTTTTTTGGATCCATCTCCTAGAGTAATGAAAATAAAAACCAAAATAAAGAAATGGGACCTAATTAAACTTAAAAGCTTTTGCACAGCAAAGTAAACCATAAAATGCAAATCAAGCCTACAATGAGTACAAGCAATGGAGGCTGAGCAGCAGGTGAGGCAAGGCCCCCACTGGCCTTCAGAGCAGGTGCAATCTGTGCTCTCCAGTTGGGAACCAGAAGGAAGTTAATGCAAGTGGAAGTTAGAGGAGACACAAGGGGAGGAGGCGGGCCAGGGTGGACAAGTCTTGGTGATCCAGCCAGGTGTGAGGACTGAGCCTCTGACGTGCCAGAGACAAGTTCAGGACACTGGACCACCAGAGACCTCCCGGCGCCACGTAATATCAATTGGCGAGAGCTCTCCAAGAGATCTCAATCTCAACGCTAATACCCAGCTCCACCCAAAGACCAGCAAGCTACAGTGCAGGACACCCCATGCCAAACAATTAGCAAGACAGGAAAATGACCCCACCCATTAGCAGACAGGCTGCCTAAAATCATAATAAGTTCACAGACACCCAAAAACACACCACTGGACGCGGTCCTGCCACAAGAAAGACAAGATCCAGCCTCATCCACCAGAACACAGGCACCAGTCCCCTCCACCAGGAAGCCTACACAACCCACTGAACCAAGCTTACCCACTGGGGGCAGACACCAAAAACAATGGGAACTACGAACCTGCAGCCTGCGAAAAGGAGATCCCAAACACAATAAGTTAAGCAAAATGAGAAGACAGAGAAATACGCAGCAGATGGAGGAGGAAAGTAAAAACCTACCATACCAAACAAATGAAGAGGAAACAGGCAGTCTGCCTGAAAAAGAATTCAGAGTAATGATAGTAAAGGTGATCCAACATCTTGGAAACAGAATGGAGAAAATACAAGAAAAGTTTAACACGGACCTAAAGAACTAAAGAGCAAACAAACACTGATGAACAACACAATAAATGAAATTAAAAATTCTCTAGAAGGAATCAATAGCAGAATAACTGAGGCAAAAGAACAGATAAGTGACCTGGAAGATAAAATAGTGGAAATAACTACCACAGAGAAGAATAAAGAATGAAAAGAATTGAGGACAGTCTCAGAGACCTCTGGGACAACATTAAACACAACAACATTCGAATTATAGGGGTCCTAGAGGAAGAGAAAAAGAAAGGGACTGGGAAAATATGTGAAGAGATTATAGATGAAAACTTCCCTAATATGGAAAAATAGATAGTCAATCAAGTCCAGGAAGCACAGAAAGTCCCATACAGGATAAATCCAAGGAGAAACATGCCAATACACATATTAACCAAATAATAAAAATTAAATACAATGAAAAATATTAAAAGCAGCAAGGAAAAGCAACAAATAACACACAAGGGAATCACCATAAGGTTAACAGCTGATCTTTCAGCAGAAATTCTACAAGTCAGAAGGGAGTGGCAGGACACATTTAAAGTGATGAAAGGGAAAAACCTACAACCAAGATTACTCTACCCAGCAAGGATCTCATTAAGATTTGACAGAGAAATTAAAACCTTTACAGACAAGCAAAAGCTAAGAGAATTCAGCACCACCAAACCAGCTCTACAACAAATGGTAAAGGAAGTTTTCTAAGTGGGAAACACAAGAGAAGAAAAGGACCTACAAAAACAAACCCAAAACAATTAAGAAAATGGTAATAGGAACATACATATCGATAATTACCTTAAACGTGAATGGATTAAATGCTCCAACCAAAAGACAAAGGCTCCGTGAAAGGATACAAAAACAAGACCCATATATATGCTGTCTACAAGAGACCTACTTCAGACCTAGGGACACATACATACTTAAAGTGAGGGGAGGAAAAAAGATATTCTATGCAAATGGAAATCAAAAGAAAGCTGTAGTAGCAATACTCCGATAAATACTCAGATAAATACTCAAATAAATACTCAGATAAATACTCAGATAAAATAGACTTTAAAATTAAAAATGTTATAAGAGACAAGGAAGGACACTACATAATGATCAAGGGATCAATCCAAGAAGAAGATATAACAATTATGAATACATATATGCACCCAACATAGGAGCACCTCAATACATAAGGCAACTGCTAACAGCTATAAAAGAGGAAATCGACAGTAACACAACAACAGTGGGGGGCTTTAACACCTCACTTAAACCAATGGACAGATCATCCAAACAGAAAATTAATAAGGAAACACAAGCTTTAAATGACACAATAGACCAGACAGATTTAATTGATACTTATAGGAAATCCCATCTAAAAGCAGGAGATTACACTTTCTTCACAAGTGCTCACAGAACAGTCTCCAGAATAGATCACATCTTGGGTCACAAAACATAACTTGGTAAATTTTAGAAAACTTAAATCGTATCAAGTATCTTTTCCGACCACAACACTATGAGACTACATATTAATTACAGGAAAAAAAAACTGTAAAAAAAACAAACAAACACATGGAGGCTAAACAATACACTATTAAATAACCAAGAGATCACTGAAAAAATCAAAGAGAAATCAAAAAATACCTAGAAACAAATGAGAATGAAAACATGACAACCCAAAACCTATGGGATGAACCAAAAGCAGTTCTAAGATGGAAGTTTATAGCAATACAATCCTACCTCAAGAAACAGGAAACATCTCAAATAAACAACCTAACTTTACACCTAAAGCAATTAGAGAAAGAAGAACAAAAAAACCCCAACGTTAGCAGAAGGAAAGAAATCATAAAGATCAGATCAGAAATAAATGAAAAAGAAATAAAGGAAATGATAGCAAAGGTCAATAAAATTAAAAGCTGGTTCTTTGAGAAGATAAACAAAATTGATAAACCATTAGCCAGACTCATCAAGAAAAAAAGGGAGAAGACTCAAATCAACAGAATTACAAGTGAAAAACGAGAAGAAACAACTGACACTGCAGAAATACAAAGGATTATGAGAGATTACTACAAGCAACCCTATGCCAATAAAAAGAAAAGCACAATCTTCCGAGACTGAACCAGGAAGAAACAGAAAATATAAACAGACCAATCACAAGCACTGAAATTGAAACTATGATTAAAAATCTTCCAACAAACAAAAGTCCAGGACAGATGGCTTCACAGGCGAATTCTATCAAACATTTAGAGAAGAGCTAACATCTATCCTCTCAAACTCCTCCAAAATATAGCAAAGGGAGGAACACTCCCAAACTCATTCTATAAGGCTACCATCACTCTGATACCAAAACCAGACAAAGATGTCACAAAGAAAGAAAACTACAGGACAATATCACTGATGAACATAGATGCAAAAATCCTCAACAAAATACTAGCAAACAGACTCCAACAGCACCTTAAAAGGATCATACACCATGATCAACTGGGGCTTATCCCAGGAATGCAAAGATTCTTCAATATAAGCAAATCAATCAATGTGATACACCATATTAACAAATTGAAGGATAAAAACCATATGATCCTCTCAATAGATGCAGAAAGGGCTTTCGACAAAATTCAACACCAATTTATGATAAAAAACCCTCTAGAAAGTAGGCATAGAGGGAACTTGCCTCAACATAATAAAGGCCATATATGACAAACCCACAGCCAACATCGTCCTCAATGGTGAAAAACTGAAACCATTTCCACTAAGATCAGGAACAAGACAAGGTTGCCCACTCTCACCACTCTTATTCAACATAGTTTTGGAAGTTTTAGCCACAGCAATCAGAGAAGAAAAAGAAATAAAAGGAATTCATACATAGAGAATCCTAAAGATGCTACCAGAAAACTACTAGAGCTAATCAATGAATTTGGTAAAGTAGCAGGATACAAAATTAATGCACAGAAATCTCTTGCATTCCTATATACTAATGATGAAAAATCTCAAAAAGCAATTAAGGAAACACTCCCATTTACCATTGTAACAAAAAGAATAAAATACCTAGGATTAAACCTACCTAAGGAGATGAAAGACCTGTACGCAGAAAACTATAAGACACTGATGAAAGAAATTAAAGATAATACAAACAGAAGGAGAGATATACCATGTTCTTGGATTGGAAGAATCAACATTGTGAAAATGACTATACTACCCAAAGCAATCTACAGATTCAGTGCAATCCCTATCAAACTAACAATGGCATTCTTCACAGAACTAGAACAAAAAGTTTCACAATTTGTATGGAAACACAAAAGACCCCAAATAGCCAAATCAATCTTGAGAACGAAAAACAGAGCTGGAGGAATCAGGCTCCCTGACTTCAGACTATACTACAAAGCTAGAGTAATCAAGACAATATGGTACTGGCACAAAAACAGAAACATAGATGAATGGAACAGGATAGAAAGCCCAGAGATAAACCCACGCATATATGGTCACCTTATCTTTGATAAAGGAGGCAAGAATATAGAGTGGAGAAAAGACAGCCTCTTCAATAAATGGTGCTGGGAAAACTGGACAGCTACAGGTAAAAGAATGAAATTAGAACACTCCCTAACACCATACACAAAAATAAACTCAAATTGGATTAAAGACCTAAATGTAAGGCCAGACACTATAAAACTCTTAGAGGAAAACATAGGCAGAACACTCTATGATATAAATCACAGCAAGATCCTTTTTGACACACCTCCTAGAGAAAGGGAAATAAAAACAAAAATAAACAAATGGGACCTAATGAAACTTCAAAGCTTTTGCACAGCAAAGGTAACCATAAACAAAATGAAAAGACAACCATCAGAATGTGAGAAAATATGTGCAAACAAAGCAATTGACAGACGATTTATCTCCAAAATATACAAGCAGTTCATGCAGCTCAATATCAAAAAAACAAACAATCCGGGCTTCCCTGGTGGTGCAGTGGTTGGGAGTCCACCTGCCGATACAGGGGACGTGGGTTCGTGCCCTGGTCCGGGAAGATTCCACATGCAGCGGAGCGGCTGGGCCCGTGAGCCATGGCCGCTGAGCCCGCGCGTCCAGAACCTGTGCTCCGCAACAGGAGAGGCCACAACAGCGAGAGGCCCACGTACCGCAGAAAAAGGAAAACAAACAAAAAAACATACAAACAATCCAATCCAAAAATGGGCAGTAGAACTAAATAGACATTTCTCCAAAGAAGATGTACAGATTGCCAACAAACACATGAAAGGATGCTCAACATCACTAATCATTAGAGAAATACAAATCAAAACTACAATGAGGTATCACTTCACACCAGTCAGAATGGCCATCATCCAAAAATCTACAAAGAAGAAATGCTGCAGAGGGTGTGGAGAAAAGGGAACCCTCTTGCACTGCTGGTGGGAATGTGAATTGGTACAGCCACTATGGAGAACAGTATGGAGGTTGCTTAAAAAACTAAAAATAGAAGTACCGTATGACCCAGCAATCCCACTATTGGGCATATACCCTGAGAAAACCATAATGCAAAAAGAGACATGTAGCACAATGCTCACTGCAGCACTATTTACAATAGCCAGGACATGGAAGCAACCTAGGTGTCCATCAACAGATGAATGAATAAAGAAGATGCAGCATATATATACAATGGAATATTACTCAGCCATAAAAAGAAACGAAATTGAGTTATTTGTAGTGAGGTGGATGGACCTAGAGACTGTCATACAGAGTGAAGTAAGTCAGAAAGAGAAAAACAAATACTGTACGCTAACACATATATATGGAATCTAAAAAAAAAAAACTGGTTCTGAAGAACCTAGGGGCAGGAGAGGAATAAAGACGCAGACGTAGAGAATGGCCTTGAGGACACGGGGAGGGGGAAGGGTAAGCTGGGATGAAGTGAGAGAGTGGCACGGACATATATACACTACCAAATGTAAAATTGATAGCTAGTGGGAAGCAGCTGCATCGCACGGGGAGATCAGCTCAGTGCTTTGAGACCACCTAGAGGGGTGGGATAGGGAGGGTGGGAGGGAGGGAGACGCAAGAGGGAGGGGATATGGGGATATCTATATACGTATAGCTGATTCACTTTGTTATAAAGCAGAAACTAACACACCATTGTAAAGCAATTATACTCCAATAAAGATGTTAAAAAAGAAATTGATTAAAATTAAAAAACTACAATGAGGTATCACCTCACACCAGTCTAAATGGCCATGATCAAAGTCTACAAATGATGAACACTGAAGAGGGTGTAAAGAAAAGGGAACCCTCCTGCACTGTTGGTGGGAATGTAAATTGATACAGCCATTATGGAGAACAGTATGGAGGTTCCTTAAAAACCTAAAAATAGAGCTACCATATTATCCTGCAATCCCACTCCTATGCATATATCTGGAGAAAACCATACTTCAAAAAAATACATGCACCCCAATGTTCATTGCTACAGTATTTACAATAGGCGGACATGGAAGCTACCTAAATGTCCATCAAGAGAGGAATTGATAAAGAAGATGTAGTACATATATACAATGGAATATCAGCCATAAAAGAGAACAAAATAATGCCATTTGCAGTAACATGGATGGACCTAGAGATTGTCATACTGAGTGAGGTAAGTCAGACAGAGAAAGACAAGTATAATATGGTATTGCTTATATGTGGAATCTAAAGAAAGGGTACAAATGAACTCATCTATGAAACAGAAACAGAGTTACAGATGTAGAAAACAAACTTAGGGTTACCAGGGGTCGGGGGGAGGGATAAATTGGGAGATGGGATTGACATATACACACTAGTGCATATAAAACAGATAACTAATAATGACCTACTGTATAGCACAGGGATCTCTACTCAATACTCTGAAATGGCCTATATGGGAAAAGACTCTAAAAAAAAGAGTGGGTATATGTATATGTATAACTGATTCACTTTCCTGTAGAGCAGAAACTAATAAAACACTGTAAATCAACTCTACTCTAATAAAAATCTTTTTAGAAAACTGACATGAGAAGTTATAAAAAAGAAAAGAAAAACCAAAAAAAAGGAAAGAAAAATCAAAGAATTTCCCATCATGCACCAATGCCATGACACTTCCAATCAAGATTAAATAAGGACAAAAACCCCTGCTCCCCTCAGGAAGGTGTAGCTGGGAGGGAATACAATCCCCAAACCCCTCCCTTATCAATGAATATCCATCCCTTCATTTCTATGCCTCCACATAACCAGCTTGCCGAAGGAACTCAGGGCAGCTACTCATCTGAGTCTGTCTGCTGTCACCTTGAGAGCATACTATCACTTAATTAAATCCTTGCTTTACTTTCATGACCTGCCTGTCTCGCCTCTGAATTTTTTCTGTGACAAGAAAACAACCTAGCCACCGGCATCAGTAGCTGAATTTGAATTTTTCCAAATGCACTAAAGGGTACTTAGACTGATGGTCATTATTTTTTATACACAGGAGACATTTCTTAGCCACACAGAAACTCAGTTAAAAGTCATATTGTAATGAAAATACTTGTTTTCTGATGGGAAAAGCATACCTATGAAAATTGTACATTTTTTTCACTATCTTGCTTTTCTAGGGAAGTGTTCCTATTTCTTAAGCTCCAGTTTTCTGGGTGACTATATCAATATGCACCTCCTTTCCCTCATTGCTGGAAAGGTCTTTGGGTGGCCAGCCATTAGTGTGGTCACTGCCTCATTTTCTCTGGACACAGTAAAAGAGAACTTTTCAGTATGTGTTATATTTATTAGATTTACTGAAGCATGGAATTCATGTAAAACTGACATGGAAATGGCGTGGGCAGTTAGACATTTCCCAAATTATTTCATAAATATCTATTGTGTTGTGAAGAGGATGACCTCCCTGTCACCTTACTGATAACACCTTGGCCCATCACTCTGAAATTCCTGACAGAAGCTGGGGAAGAAGCATCTTGATCTTGATACAAGTTCATGGATGGCCTAGGTTTTTTAATAGCCATAAATATTAATAGCACACATTTATTAATAGGACAAGGTCAGAACCTATCACATTATCTAGAATTATGTCATAATATATAATTGTGTGGCTAATGTATTAAACAAGCAGCTTAATAAATCCTTACTGTTTCATGTTCCCCAAATCAGAGTATATATAATATCTCAATTCAGTACAGAAACAATCAGCAGTGGTAACAGTTTCCTCTTAGAGATAACATTTCAGGCCTTCTAGAACATTAGAGCTGGAAGGGATTTAAACAACTGTGTTTCAGATGATGCAATCTAGGCAAGTTAAATGGCTTGGCAGAAATCAAAATGCTGTTTAATGGGGGAGCTGGAGCTTATTCTAAGAAGTCACGTTTCTTTTTAATCTTTTTCCTACTATGGCCAGACTGGGTTGAAAAATAATAATTCCTTATGACATAGCAAAAATGAAACAGGAAAGCAGATAGCTACAAACATTTTGATGAAATATCTGTGATGACCAATATTCTACTTCTGTAGTAAGGGGAGCTCTGGAAATGATTATCAAATGAATAACTGGCTTCAAAACTGCACCACTGAACACTGCTATTTCAGAGTAAAGGAACCAACTGGCAACTTTAGTCCAAGACAGTAGGAAAAGTTTCATCTTGCTATTTTGTTTCAGTGTCTACCTTATTTCTTTATGGAGTTCTATAGACTGTTTCATTGGTTTTAATAACTGTCCATAAGTTACTTTATTGTGGCTAAGAGATCCAGTTCCAGTTGTAACATTCATCATGATTAAAATAATCTGAGTTCACAAAATGACTTAAAGACTTAAATATACAACATGACACCATAAAACTCCTAGAAGAGAGCACAGGCAAAACATTCTCTACCATAAATCATACCAATGTTTTTTCTTAGGTCAGTCTACCAAGGCAACAGAAATAAAAACAAAAATAAACAAATGGGACCTAATCCAACTTAAAAGCTTTTGCACAGCAAAGGAAACTATAAAAAAAACGAAAAGACAACCTACAGACTGGGAGAAAATATTTGCAAATGATTCAATCGACAGGGGCTTAATTTCCAAAATATACAAACAGCGCATTAAACTCAATAACATAAAAACAACTCAATCAAAACATGGGCAGAAGACCTAAACAGACATTTCTCCAGAGAAACATACACATGGCCAGTAGGCACATGAAAAGATGCTCAACACCACTAATTATTAGAGAAATGCAAATCAATACTACAATGAGGTATCACCTCACACCAGTCAGAATGGCTATCATTAAAAAAAATCTATAAGTAACAAATGCTGGAGAGGGTATGGAGAAAAGGGAACCCTCCTTCACTGTTGGTGGGAATGTAAATTGGTGCAGCCATTATGGACAACAGAATGGAGGTTCCTCAAAAGACTAAAAATAGAGTTGCATATGATCCTACAATCCCACTCCTGGGTATATATCCAGATAAACTATAATTTGAAAAAATACACGCACCCCTATGTTCATAGAAGAATTATTTAAAATAGCCAAGACATGGAAACAATCTAAATGTGCACTGACATGTAAATGGGTAAAGAAGCTTTGGTATATATATATGATGGAATATTAGCCATAAAAAAGAATGAAATGATGCCATTTGCAGCAACATGGATGAACCTAGAGATCATCATAATAAGCAAAGTAAGTTAGAAAGAGAAAGATAAATACCATATCTCCTATATGTGGAATCTAAAATATGACACAAATGAACTTATCTACAAAACAGAAACAGACTCACAGACATAAAGAACAGACTTGTGGTTGCTGGGGGGTGGGGTGGAGGGGAGGGAGGGATAGATTGGGAGTTTGGGGTTAGAAGATACAAATTATTATATATAGAACAGATAAACAACAAGGTCCAATTGTACAGCACAGGGAACTCTATTCAATATCCTGTAATAAGCCATAATGGAAAAGAATATGAAAAAGAAAAATATAATAATTTGAGTTTATATTTTCTTCTTACAGATTTCACGTACCATCAGTTGAGGAAAAGTTCTAGGGGATCAAAGAATACTACACATCATTGTGCCAGAGGTGTTTCAATGGCAAAGAAGTATCGAATTTGCCTTTTTTGCTCACCAACCCTCACACACCCAGGACGGGTTCTAACTCCTTCCATACGGCACATAATTTATGTTTCTTCTAAGAAATCTATGACCTTGATATACACATACTCCATTTGCATTAAGCATTGCTCTATGGGCCTTAGGATTTTTGTTTTTTAAAAAAGAATTTACTTTTTATAGACCTGGTAATACAACTAAGTATTACAAAGTGTAATGCTTCTAACAGGAACAATAGTATATTAACATAAGCAGGAACTGTAGAGTGAATTTTTTTTTAAAAGACCACCAATTCTGAAAGTTACTGCACACTGTAATTTGAATTACCTGCAGTTTTGTACCTAATATTCAAAAATGTATTAGAATTAGGAAGACCTAGTGTTTCATATGTAAATTCAGAAATACATAGACAGATGTAATGTTAAGAATAAAAGTAACAGGTGGGCATAAGATGATTACACTCTTTATTGGCAGAAAGTGAAACTGGAGATGTGTATTGATATTTAAGCTTTTAACAATAGGACAAAGCTAAGGGTCTTCCTCCTACATAAAATAAAGATGAATGGAGAGGCTCGAATCAAGATGGCAGAATAGAAGGACGTGGAGCTCACCTCCTCCCACAGATAAATCAAAACACATTTACACGTGGAACAGTCCTCACAGAATACCTACTGAATGCTGGCAGCAGATCTCAGACACTAAAAATGCAAGAAATATCTCCATGTAACTGGGTAGGATGAAACCAAAAAAAGGAAGTGGGACAGGACCTGTGACACTGGGAGGAAGCTGTGAAAAAGGAAAGGTTCTCTCACTCTGGGAAGCCCCTTCTCCGGTGGGGTGATCAGCTGGGAAAGGAGCTTCAGAAGCTTGGAGGAAAGCACAGCAGATGGTCTGTGACAGGCAGAACAGAGAGAAACCTGCACAGATGGTCCATGTCACTGCCCTGGACTCCCAGCCTAAGATGAGCATCTGCTGGTATGGGCAGAGGTCTGGTGCTGAAACTCGGGCATTAGAGGACAGACCTGGGGAGAGGACTGGGGTTGGCTGTGCAGACAGCCTGAAAGGGCTGGAGTGTGGGAGAGCAGCAGCTGGGGGGTGTATGCAGAAGAAGCCCAAGCCCACACAGAAGGGAAGCACTGTTGTTAAGAGGAATGGAAAGGGAGCCTCTTTCTCTGTGCTCTCTGCTGCCTCACACCACGTCTATGAGCTCTGGGAGTGCGCCAGTGCCAGTGGGTTACCCACAAGAGGAGGTGGGGCTAAAATCAAAGCTGATCCCCAGGGGCCATGTGACTTAGGAAGCAGGGCAGAAACCTGAGCTCTCTTCCCACAGCTGTGTGATTTGTGGATTTACGCCACTGCAGGCTTTGTAAACTCAGCGCCTGGAGGACATGACAGTGGACAATGGGTGTTCCTGTGGCTGGGATGGTCCGCACTTAGCAGCTCTAGGTCTGTGGGTGCATGTACACAGAGGCTGGGCCATGTCTGGGCTGCTTCCATAGCTCCCACAGTGGGTCCTGGTACCTGACTTCAGCGGATCTGTGCTGGTGGCTTGGTTAACAGCACCTGAGGGACACCAGCGCCTATTGCCTCCACTCCCACAGCTGAGGCAAGGCCAAGGGCAGTGCCAACAACATTGGACTTCGTGAGCACGCACAAGAGGTTTCAGGTGACACCACAGAGCACACTCCCCGGTGGATAGCTCCAGCAAAGGGATATTCAATGGCTCCTCTCCCAGAAGGAGCACTTCTATCCCTCCTACCTCACACCACAGCTCAGAAACAGAACTGGAAGCTTCTGCACCAACAACAGGGAGCAGACTCTGCCCCTGACAGCACTGTGACAACCACAGAGCCAAGTGGAAGCCCTGCTCAACATCCGGGGCTCTGTTCACCACATGAATCACACCTCCTATCAAGGGGATAACAGCCAGCACACACTGAGGAAAGAGGCGGCAGGCAACCATACAAAACACAGCCCTAATAGCAAAAATATTAAACCCACAGAGGCTACACAGGAAAGCTCCCACATAAAAAGATCCTTCTAAGACCACAGTAGATCGCTGTTTCTCCTAAACACATACAGTAAGAGAAATATAAGTAAAATGAAGAAGCTGAGGAACCACCCCCAATTAAAAGATCAAGAAAATTCCCTGAAAGAACAAACAACGAAACAGACCTCTTCAGTCTAATAGATACAGATTTCAAAAAGGAGATAATAAAAATACTGAAGGAATTAAGAAAGGCTATCAATAGAAATGCAGATTACTGTAAAAATGAACTAGAAACTATAAAGAGGAGCCAAGAAAAATTAGAAAACTCATTTGTCAAGATGAAAGTTGAGCTTAAGGCGATAAATACCAGATTGAGTAATGCAGAAGAATGAATAAGTGATCTGGAAGATAGAATAATGGAAATCACCAAATCAGAACAGTAGATGGAAAGCCAAATGGAAAAAAAATGAAATCAACATAACAGATCTATGGGATAATATAAGGCATGCCAATCTATGCATTAATAGGGATCCCAGAAGGAGAAAAAAGACAAAGGGGTCGAAAATGTATTTGAAGGAATTATGGCTGAAAACTTCCCTAACCTAAAGAAGGAAACAGATATCCAGGTACAGGAAGCACAATGGGTCCCAAACAAGATGAACCCAAGAAAACCTACACCAAGACATATTAAAATTAAGATGGCAAAGATTAAGAGAGTATTCAAAAGGCAGCAAGAAAAAAACAAAGAGTTAATTACAAGGGAACCACCACAAGGCTATCAGCTGATTTCTCTACAGAAATGTTGCAGGCCAGAAGGGAGTGGCAAGGTATATTCAAAATCCTGAAAGGGAAAAATTTGCAACCTAGAATACTCCACCCAACAAGTTTATTTGTTAAAATAGAAGGAGAGATACAGAATTTCTCTGACATGCAAAAACTAAAAGAATACAGCAATACTAAACCTACCCTTAAAGAAATATTGAAAGGTCTTCTTCAAATAGAAAATAAGCAAGAACGTATAGGAAATAGAAAATCATAATGGGAAAGTAAATCACTTAAATAAGCTCTATACAAAGTAAAAAATTAAAATTAAAAAAAATTGTGAAAGTGATGATAACCAGAATGAACAGCAAAAGGATAAGCATGAAGATGTAAAGGAAGACATGAAAAGCATAAAATGTGGGGGAGGAGAGTAAGAAAATGTAGATTTTTTTTAGAATTTGTTTGAGCCTATATGACTATCAGCCTAAAGCAAGTAGATATAGTAATGGGTTAACATACTTGAAAAACAGGGTAACCACAAATCAACAACATACAACAGATTCACAAAAACCAAAAAGAAGAGAACAGAAGCATAATATAAAAGAAAATCATCAAACCACAAAAGGAAAAACAAAAAGAAAGGAACAAAGAAGAAATACAAAATTAACAGGAAAACAAGTTTTCAAGATGGCAATAAATACATATCTATCAATAATTACCTTAAATGTCAATGGACTAAATGCTCCAATTAAAAGACACAAAGTGGCAGACTGGATTAAAAAAAAACAAGAGCCTACAATATGCTACCCACAAGAGACCCACTTAGGGCAAAGGACACATATAAACTGAAGGTGAGCAGATGAAAAAAGATATTTCATATAAACGGAAATGACAGGAAAGTGGGGGTCACAATACTCATATCAGACAAAATAAACTTTAAAACACAGGCCATAAGAAAAACATAATAGAGGACACTATATAATGTTAAAAGGCTCAATACAAGAAGAGGATATTACACTTGTCAACATATATGCACCCAAATACATAAAACAAATACTAACAGATATAAAGGGAGAAACTGATGGAATACAATAACAGTAGGAGATTTTAACACCCCACTCACATCAATGAACAGATCTTCTAGAGAGCAAATCAATAAGGCAACAGAGATCCTAAATGATACAACAGAACAGTTAGACTTAATTGGTATTTTCAGGGCATTACATCCAAAACAAAACAAAACAAAAGAAACAAAACCTAGAATACACATTCTTTTCAATTGCACCATGGAACGTTCTCTAGGACTGACCGCATATTAGGGCACAAAACAAGCCTTAACAAATTTAAGACTATAGAAATTACTTCAAGCATCTTTTCTGACCACAATGGCATGAAACTAGATATCAACCACAGAAAAAGAAATGAGGAAAAAATGACTACATGGAGACTAAACAACATGCTACAAAAAAAACCAATGGGTCAACAATAAAATCAAAGAGGAAATTTAAAAATACCTTGAGAGAAGTGACAATGAAAACACAACCATACAAAATCTATGGGATGCAGCAAAAGCAGTTCTTAGAGGGAAGTACATAGCAATACAGGCCTTCTTCAAGAAACAAAAAAAAATCTCAAACAACCTAACATACCACCTAAAAGAATTAGAAAAAGAAGAACAAAAGTCAGAAGGAAGGAAATAATAAAGATCAGAGAGGAAATAAATAAAATACAGATTAAAAAACAATAGAAAAAAATTGATAAAACTAAGAGCTAGTTCTATGAAAGGGTAAACAAAATTGACAAACCTCTGGCCAGACTCACCGAGAAGAGAGAGGACCCAAATAAACAAAATAAGAAATGAAGACGGAAACAATGACCAATATTGCAGAAATACAAAAAACCATAAAAGAATACTATAAACAATTATATACCAACAAATTGGACAAGCTAGAAGAAGTGGACAAGTTTCTAGAAACATACAGCCCACCAAAACTGAATCAAGAAGAAAGAGATGATTTGAACAGACCAATCACTAGCAGTGAAATAAAATCTGTAATTTAAAAAAAACACAAAAAAACTCCCTACAAACAAAAGTCCAGGACCAGATGGCTTCACAGGCTACATACATACAGTAAGAAATTATACCCATCCTTCTCAAACTCTACCAAGACTGAAGAGGAAGGAACACCCAAAGACATTCTATAAAGCTACCATCACCCTGATACAAAAACCAGACAAAGACACTACCAAAAAAGAAAATTACAGGCAAATATCTTTGGTGAATATAGACGCAAAAATTCTCAACAAAATATTAGCAAATTGAATCCAACGACACATAAAAACGGTCATACACCACAACCAAGTTGGATCCATTCCAGAGTCACAAAGATGGTTCAACATACGCAAATCAATCAACGTGATACACCACATCAATGAAAGGACAAAAACCACATCATCATCTCCATAGATGCAGAAAAAGCATTTGATAAAATTCAACATCCATTCATGACAAAAACCCTTACAAAAATGGGTATAGAGGGAAAATACCTCAACATAATAAAAGATTTATGACAAACTCACAGCCAATAATATACTCAATGGTGAAAAACTGAAAGCCTTCCCACTAAAATCTGGAACAAGACAGGAATGCCCACTCTCACCACTTCTCTTCAACATAATATTGGAAATCCTAGCCACAACAATCAGACAAGAAAAAGAAAATGTATTCAAATGGGTAGGGAAGAGGTAAAATTGTCATTATATGCAGATGACATAATAATATATATAGAAAACCCTAAAGACTCCACAAAACAATTACTAGAACTGATAAACTAATTCAGCAAGGCAGCAGGATACAAGACTAACATACAGAAATCGGATGCATTTCTTTACACTGAAAATAAAATATCAGACAGGGAATATAAACAATACCTTTTAAAATCGCATCAAAAAAATACTTAGGATAAAACCTCACCAAGGCAGTGAAAGATTTATATGCTGAGAACTATAAAACATTAATAAAGGAAATTAAAGATGATTCAAAGAAATTGAAAGATATCTCATGCTCTTAGATTGGAAGAATTAATATTGTTAAAATGGCAATACTATCCAAAGCAATCTACAGATTTATGCAATCCCTATCAAATTACCCATGACATTTTTCAAAGAACTAGAACAAATAATCCTAAAATGTATACAGAACCATTAAAGACCCAGAATTGACAAAGCAATCCTGAGGGGGGAAAAAAAAAAAAAAACAAAGCAGGAGGCATAACCCTCCCAGACTTCAGATAATACTACAAAGCTACAGTAATCAAAACAGTGGTACTGGCACAAAAACAGAAATATAGATCTATGTAACAGAATAGAGAGCCAAGAAAAAAACCCATACACCTACGGTCAATTAATCTTTGACAAAGGTGGCAAGAATATAAAATGAGAAAAAGTCTCTTCAGCAAGTGGTGCTGGGAAAGTTGGACAGCTGCATGTAAATCAATGAAGTTAGAACACACCCTCACACCATGCACAAAAATAAACTCAAACTGGCTTGAAGATTTAAACATAAGATATGATACCATAAAACTCCTAGAAGAGATCATAGGCAAAACATTCTCTGACATAAATCATACTAATGTTTTCTGAGGTCAGTCTACAAAGGCAACAGAAATAAAAGCAAAAATAAACAAATGGGACCCAATCAAACTTACAAGCTTTTGCACAGCAAAGGAAACCATAAACAAAACAAAAAGGCAACCTACAAAATGGGAGAAAATATTGGCAAACGATGCAACCAAAAAGGACTTAATTTCCAAAGCAAACAAACAGCTCATACAACTCAACAACAGAAAAACAAACAACCCAACTGAAAAATGGGCAGAAGACCGAAATAGACATTTCTCCAAAGAAGACATATAGATGGCCAACAGGCAAATGAAAACATGCTTAACATTGCTAATTATTAGAGAAATGAAAATCAAAACTAAAATGAGGTACTTCCTCACACTGGTCCAAATGGCCGTCATAGAAAAGTCTACAAATAACAAATGCTGGAGCTGGTGTGGAGAAAAGAGAACCCTCACACACTGTTGGTGGGAATGTAAATTGGAGAACAGTATGGAGGTTCCTTAAAAAACTAAATATAGCATTGCCATATGATCTAGCAATCCCACTCCTAGGCATATATCCAGAGAACACCATAATTCACGAAGATACATGCACCTCAATGTTCACTGCAGGACGATTTACAATAGCCAAGACATGGAAGCGACCTAAATGTCCACTGACAGATGAATGGATAAAAAAGATGTGGTACATATACAATGGAATACTACTCAGCCATAAAAAAGAATAAAATAGTGCCATTTGCAGCAACATGGATTGACCTAGAGATTATTATGTTAACTGAAGTAAGTCAGAAAGAGAAAGACAAATGTCATATATCACTTATATGTGGAATCTAAAATATGGCACAACTGAACTTATCTATGAAACAGAAACAGACCCACAGACATCGAGAACAGACTTGTGGTTGGGGGAGGATGGGTGGGAGAGGGATGGATTGGGAGTTGGGGATTAGCAGGTGAAAACTATTATATATTGAATTGATAAACAAAATCGTACTGTATAGCACTGGGGACTATATTCCATATCCTGTGATAAACCATAATGGATAAGAATATGAAAAAGAACATATATATAACTGAATCATTTGCTGTACAGTAGAAATTAATACACTGTAAATCAACTATATTTCAATAAAATTTAAAAAATGAATGGAGCAGAAGGCTTGGCAAGATATTATATTATAAAGTAACAAAAATTTATAGCCAGCTGACTGTCAGTTTATTCATCTTTTATTACATACAGAAGAAGTACAATTATCAAGCAGTTTTCTCACCAGTGAGATAAATGATAGAAGCTCTTATCATTTTGTTTAAAAAGTATAAATAATGAAATGACTGCCTACATGTGAAAATATCATGAAAGCTCAGTTTAGAATGAGCAGAGGCAAAATGCTATAAACACAAAAATAAATAATTTATCATTAACACAAAGCATAATAGCAAGAAAGGAACTATTCCCTGTTTATCTTGGCTAGTGCCTCCATGGTATTATCTTAGCCTTGGTGCTCCAGAATGTAGCCTGAGACAAGGATAGAAGGGTGGATAGGATAGAAGGCAGCCAAGCAGTAAGGGTGAGTCAAGGAAGGCTGTGCAGCAATGCAAACTAATCCACACATGCACTGACTCCACTCCGCCAGGAATCAGGAAGAGCAAGAGAGCTGCTGGGCAGGTGTGTGCAGTTGGCCCACCAGGACTTCACAAGACATTCTGTAAAGGACACTGTGCCTTGGAATAGCCCACGAGAGAAGATAGGACAGGCAGTGAATCTGTCACTTCTCTTCCATCTCTGGTCCCCCTTGAGCAGAGTTCACCCTGAGGCATAACAAGTCCCCCCTCCATCTCCTCCATTGAATCACTTGGGTTCCTCTAGGATCCCACTCTGGATACCAGATCCATATCCTGAGTGGGTGGGTGGATCCAAGTCTGGAAGTAGGAAAAGGAGCCAACATTCCCTGGCGGTTGCCAGTCAGATTGGCTGCACAAGGCGGGGCGCCACAGGAAGGGCCCAACATGCCAATGGTAAGAGACTGGTCAGCCCCAGGCAGCAGAAGCATGAGGGTATGAACAAAGTTGTCTGGTGCGGGAGGCTGAGGAAGAGCCAGGAAGTAGGTGGCATGGAGGAAATCTAAGGAAGCAAATGAGGTTTTGGTCTGATACAAGCATCCATCCTATAATTTCTTTGAATTTTATACATTTGAAATACATAATCATCAAAAATGAATTATGAGGAAAAAAATAGCTTCAAATCTTAGGGAAATGTGGCATAATGCTAAGAGGTCACAGAAAGAGAACAAAATTTTTCTTAACATTTAATTTACTTCCATTTTCTTCAAAAGGAGAATGGTATGATCGATTACTTGAATGAAAACATAGAGGGTCTGCTTACTGAATTTGAAAAATACAAGTTCTGGGGAAAAAAAAAGAAAAATATATCCTGTTTTGTTTCAAGTTAGAACCAATTGTTAAAAGTAATAAAAAGAAGGACTTTGTTCAACTTTCCAATGGCCTTTTAATGCTTCTGCCTAACAGTGGGCTAGTCTAGTTTGAGAAATAGTGTTTCCTGTGAGAAGTATTTAAGTAGAGACTAATTTTTCAGTATTTCTAGAAAAGATATGCTCAATATAGCTGCATAACAATCATTTGAGAATTTATAAGTTATTCAGATTCCTCAGCCATACCCCCAAATATTCTGATTTGGAAGGTCTGATAAGGCCAGGGAATCTGCATTTTAAACCAGCGCCCATTCTCTGCCAATGCACAGTGTTTTGATACAAGTGGTTCACAGACTACAGTTTAAGGAAATATTACGTGAATGATCTTGAAACCCCTAAGAGCCTATGACTACGTGATGATGGCGGGATGCATTGGTCTTCAAGTAGGATTTGAAGAACACTAGCTTTAAGTGTCAGGTGACTTGGATTCCAGCCCCAGCTCTAGTACTTGCCAGAGATACACATTCCGTAAATTTATTTAACCTGCATTGATGAACTCATTTAAACTGGCTAAGACTCGATTACTTTATCTGATACTTAATGACAGAATTCTGAGACTCAAAGTTAATGCAAATGTTAAGAACTCAAAAACACAATTCAAAACAAGGGACTTTATAGTATAAACTTTCCCGAAGTAACAAAATGAGATTTTGCAGGAGATAATCAGCACTCCTAAAACTAGAGATTTTCTGCGAGCAAGGAGAAATTTTTAATCAGTTCAGTGCATTCATAAAAGTAAACTTCAGTGCCTTAACTTCTGAATAATTAAGTAAATCTAAAATGGTGTATTTTTTCTGTAATTCTGATAGGTTAGTTTGTTTCTAGTTTATTCTCTGTGGTTGTAAAGAGAACATTTAGATTTTATGTTTACTATTTCATGTAAATGTCATGCTTGGTTTTTTTTTTATAGAGCGCTTATTGCTCCTCTGAGAGAGAACCAGAAAGAGTAAGGGGTATTAGCTTCCAAGGTCAACTGAGGCCATCTAGGTTCAAGGTTCAGAGGAAATCAATCAGTGACCATTTGCTTTGAATGTCAGCTTTGGCTGTAATACTGAATAAAGGGAACATTGTGGAAAAAGGAATCAGCAAGATCTTGGTCTAAGTTCGGAGGAAGGTAAGGAGACGGGATTGATGACCTCCTTTCTTTCCAACCCTAAAATAAAAATCAAAGGCCAAAAGCCAGTTAGGAACTAGCGACCCGGGACCACAATTATAAGGACTTTGCCATTTTCTCTTATTTGTTTTTAGCCCTGCCCCCATTTTTAGTCCTGCCCCCTTTGTTTTTTTTTTGCGGTACGCCGGCCTCTCACTGTTGTGGCCTCTCCCATGGTGGAGCAAGGCTCCGGATGCGCAGGCTCAGCGGCCATGGCTCACGGACCCAGCCGCTCCGCGGCATGTGGGATCTTCCCGGACCGGGGCATGAACCCGTGTCCCCTGCATCGGCAGGTGGACTCTCAACCACTGAGCCACCAGGGAAGCCCACTGCCCCCTTTTTTAACAGCTGAAATTAAAACTTTTAAAAGAAGGGCTTCCCTGGTGGTGCAGTGGTTAAGAATCTGCCTGCCAATGCAAGGGACATGGGTTCGAGCGCTGGTTCGGGAAGATCCCACATGCCACGGAGCAACTAAGCCCGTGCGCTGCAACTACTGAGCCTGTTCTCTAGAGCCTGCAAGCCACAACTTTTGAGCCCGTGCGCTACAACTACTGAAGCCCGCGTGCCTAGAGCTCGTGCTCTGCAACAAGCGAAACCACCGCGATGAGAAGCCCGCGCAACGCAATGAAGAGTAACCCCCACTCGCTGCAACTGGAGAAAGCCTGTGTGCAGCAACAAAGACCCAATGCAGCCAAAAATAAATAAATAAAATTATTTTAAAAGTCTTAAAAGGAAAAAAAAATAGAAAATATTTCAAAAAGGATGATAATTAAAGTTGAACATAACAAAATTTATAGGATGTAGGGAAATGTATAGCTTAAAATGCTTTTATTAGTAAAAAGGTTTAAAATCAATTGTGTAGGTTTCTATATTTGGAAGAGAGAATTTAAAAAGAGAATTAAGCCCAAAGTAAGTAAAATGAAATAAGATAGATGTGAGCTAAAATCAATAAAATGAAAACAAACAAAAAACATAAAAGACTAATGAAGCCAAAATTGGTTCTTGGAAGGAATAAAAAAGTTGATAAATCCATAGCAGTACTATTTGAGCATGAAAAGAAGAAAGCACAACTTACTAATTTCAGGAATAAAAGAGAAGATATCATTACAGATACTACAGATATTAAAAGTATAATAAATATTATGAACTATATGGCAATAAATTTGAAAATTTAGACTTCTTCTAAAATGAAATGGACAGATTCCTGAAAAACACCATACCACATTGACAAGATGAATTTAAAATGTAAGTCCTTAATCTACTGAAGTAATTGAATTTGTTATCAAAAACATTCCTTCAAAGGTGATTTCACTAGTGAATTCTAACAAACTTTGTTTCTTCCCTACTATTTCAAGTGTCCTTTTGTTCTGATTCCAATTATCCTTGCAGAGAAAGAGCTTTTTTATATAGTTCAAAGAGAGTCATCAATGAAGTAATCATATCATTGGCCTTGTGACTGTTACAGGGGTAGGTAGTTGACTTAAGACGGTTCATCAGAAGTAAGCTTGGGACTTTTTGTTTTGATGGTTATGGTACATGATGTGATATATCCCCTTGGATATGAATCTATCTATCCTATTGGATCTGCATGACAAGCATTAAGTTTTAGCAAGTCAGACATTCATTTTGCTATTGCAGAGAGATAGTCTGAGGATAATGCTGACAGACAGAGAAAGGCAGAAGGGAGGACCATAGGGAAACAGAGCTGTAATCCTGATGTCATCATGAGCTACTAAATTAAACCATCACAGGAAGCCTGCCATACATCTTTTCATTTATATAAAACAATGACATTTTCATTACTGTTTAAGCTAATTTGAACTAGTTTTCTGTTATTGGCAATAAGAAGCATTTGAACAAATCCTACATTAGGACCATATTTTAATTACTAAAACTTTAAAATGTGTTTTAATATATAACAAAGTAAGCCCTCCAACATCATTTATTATGCCTCCCCAAACTCTCTACATTTCTAATGCTTTAAATCATTTTCTCAAGTTCCAAAAAATTCCCATTGGGGTTTTGGTTATAATTTTGTTAAATTATTACTTTATAGAAAATGGACATCTGTATAGTTTGTTGATTTAGAAACACGTTGAATGCCTAGTTTATTCATATTATTTTCTCTTACAAAGTACCACAAACTGAGGGCTTAAACAGAAATTTATTGTCTCAGTTCCAGAGGACAGAAGTATGAAATCTCACCTCTCCTTGAAGCTGTAAAGGACGATCTGTCCCATGCCTTTCCCCTAGCATCTGGTGGTTTGCCAGCAACCTTTGGAGATCCTTCACTGTGGCAGTGTAACTCTAACCTTTATGTGGCATTCTCCTTGGGTGTGTGTCTTTGGCCGTATTTTCCCTTTTTATAAGGGGATCAGTCATATTGGCTTAGGGCCCACCCTGATGGCCTTGGTTTAACTTGATTATCACTGTAAAGACCCTCTCCAGCTAAGACCACATTCTGAGGTACTGGGGGCTAGGGCACCAACATATCTTTTGTGGGAAAGATACAACTCAATCCACAACAGTCCTGAAGTAATGATTTTGAATTTCTCCCTAGAGATCAGCATTTCTCAAACTGGTGTTCAAGGATATAATCTTTGGTGTCAGTGAATTATCTATAAGAATTTAAGTTTTTAGATAAGAGACAAGATGGCAGAGGAGAAGGACTTGAGCACACCTCCTCTCATGAAAACACCAAATTCACAACTAACTGATGAACAACCATTGACAAAAAGAATTGAACCTACCAAAAAAGATATTCTACACCCAAAGACAAAGAAGAAGCCACACAAGACAGTAGGAGGGGTGCTTTTGTGATATAATCAAATCCCATACTTAACGGGTGGGTGACCCACAAACTGGAAAATACTTATATCGCATAGGTTCTCCCACAGGAGTGAGAGCTCTGAGCCCCACGTCAGCCTCCCCAACCTGGAGGTCTGGCATCAGGAGGAGGAGCCCCCAGAGCATTTGACTTTGAAGGCCAGGGGGCTTGAGTGCAGGAGCTCCACAAAACTGAGGCAAACAGAGACTCCACACTTGGAGGGCGCACACAAGGTTTCACGTGCACTGGGACCCAGGGCAAAGCAGTGACTCCATAAGAACCTGGATCAGACCTACCTGATGGTCTTGGAGGGTCTTCTGGGGAGGCGGGGGGAGGCTGTGGCTTGATATCAAAAAGAATAAATGACCCAATCAAAAAATGGGCATAAGGGACTTACCTGGTGGTCCAGTGGTAAAGAATCCGCCTTCCAATGCAGGGGATGTGGGTTCGATCCCTGGCCGGGGAACTAAGATCCCACATGCCGCAGGGCAACTAAGCCCACGTGCTGCAACTACTAAGCCCGCGCATCTCAACTAGAGAGCCCCTGTGCTACAAACTACAGAACCTGTGTGCTCTGGAGTCTGCATGCCATAACTAGAGAGCCCACACACTGCAACTAGAGAGAAGCCCATGCGCCGCAATGAAAGATCCCGCATGCCACAACAAAGATCCCGTGAGCCACACCTAAGGCCCAACACAGCCAAAAAATAAACAAGTAAATAAATTAATTAAATTAAATTATTTTTAAAAATGGGCATAAAACCTAAATAAACATTTCTCCAAAGAAGACATACAGATGGCCAAAAGGTACATGAACAGACGCTCAACATCACTTATTAATAGAGAAATGCAAATCAAAACTACAATGAGGTATCACCTCACACCAGTCTGAATGCCCATTATCAAAAAGTCTATAAATAATGAATGCTGGAGAGGGTGTAGAGATAAAGGAACCCTCCTACACTACTGGTGAGAACGTAAATAGGTACAGCCACTATGGAGAACAGTATGGATGTTCTTTAAAAAACTAAAATTATAGCTACCATATGATCCTGCAATCCCACTCCTGGGCATATATCCAGAGAACATCATAAGTCAAAAAGATACGTGCACTCCAATGTTCATTGCACCACGATTTACAATAGCCAAGACATGGAAGCAACCTAAATGTCCATCGACAGATGAATGGATAAAGATGATGTGGTACATATATACAGTGGAATATTATTCAGCCATAAAAAGAATGAAATAATGCCATTTGCAGCAACATGGATGGACCTAGAGATTACCGTAATAACTGAAGTAAGCCAGATAGAGAAAGACAAATATCATATGATATTGCTTATATGTGGAATCTTCAACAAATTATACAAATGAACTTTCATACAAAACAGAAATAGACCCACAGACATAGAAGACAAATTTATGGTTACCAAAGGGGAAAGTGGCAGGGGGAAGGGATAAATAGTAGTTTGGGGTTAACATAAATACACTACTATATAATAGATAACAACAAATATCTACTGAATAGTACAGGGAACTATACTCAATATTTTGTAATAACCTATAAGGGAAAATAATCTGAAAAAGAATAGATATATATGTATGTATAACTGAATCACTTTGCTGTACACCTGAAACTAACATAGCATTGTAAATCAAATATACTTCAAGTAAAAAATAAAGCGAAACAAGACACCCACCGCCCCTGAAAAAAAATCACATCTACAGGGCTTCCCTGGGGGAAGAGTCCGCCTGCCAATGCAGGGGACACAGGTTCATGCCCCAGTCCGGGAGGATCCCACATGCCACGGAGCGGCTGGGCCCGTGAGCCATGGCCGCTGAGCCTGCGCGTCTGGAGCCTGTGCTCCGCAACGGGAGAGGCCACAGCAATGAGAGGCCCGCGTACCCCCCCCCAAAAAAAAAAATCACATCTACAATGTCTACCTAGTTTTACCTTGGATGTCTGAACCACAGCTACTCCATTTTGACTTTCAAATGCATTCCCTCCCTCAGTGGACAAAGCACATGTACGGTGCATGTCTAAGAGTACACCAAACATGTTGCTCTGGTCAGTGAAATTTAAGGTAAAGAATGTATAAGACTTCTGACTTCCCCATACCTCAACATGTGCAGATTTTCCCATCACTTCCCCCTTTTGATTCCAAACATTTAATAGAAAGCACTGATGATCAAAATATTTGTCCCTAGAAGCTGGGGTAGTTCAGTTGCCTGCCCTGGGTGTAGATCATGTCTCTTGGTACTAGGCCTCCTTTATATTGACCTAGTTATCCACAATGGGGGAAAACTAATCAGATATGGTGAGCAGGCTCAGAGGTATGTAAATGGGGAAACACTTTACAGGCCATACATTTTATCACTTATAGCCAACTGTCACACAAGCATTGCACATGTGCTTTTAGCAGCAGACTAAAAGCTAGCTGTGTCACAGATCGTGAGTAGTTACACTCTGTGACAACTATACTAGATAATTTTTTCCCTCCTGATCATCAGGGCAAAAGTATGGCCAATGCAGTAACTTCCATAAATACAGACCTCAATCAGCAGAACTAGAGTTTAATATCCACTGAAACATAATATTTTTCTAAAACTACGCTCTTCTCCACCAAACACAGCCAAATTAAGGCTAATTTGTTTGTAAAACAAGCCTGATCAATTGACCACATAGGCTCCTCCAAACTGGCTGTGGAGGAACTCCTCAGAGGTCTCAGACTGAATTCCCAAAAGGCCTCTCAAGGCCAGGAAAGGCATGCCAAAGGCCTGGCTCCACCTTGGTGGATTTTTCCCCAGAATATTGAGATTCCTGCACATGTCAGGAGACAGTCTTTCCCATTCACCTGCTAAGGCACTCAGAACTCAAGAGTCTCCAATTTCTGGAGCGACCAGGCAGAGAGAAAAGAAAAATGTTTCAATTCTACCCACAGGTGTAGTTTACCAAATTGCTGTTAAGTCATAACTAACTTGAGGGGAAGGGCTTTCTTATACAGGAAAACACAGACCAAAACCAGTAACATTCCAGACTAAAACCATAAAAATTATAACCATATTCACCAGTTCACTCAGTCACCAATCTTTTTGTTAACATTTTATGAAGCCATCAAATTTTCCATTAGGATTTTTAAATGTTTTACCCAGTGCAGAGGTATAATCTGAAATTTATCAGAGGCCTGTACTTGTGAAAGGTCCTTCCTATGAATCTTCTTGAAGATGAAGCACTTTTGCAAAAGCATCAGAGTTAAATACCTGATTACAATGTAATCGATGAAGAAACTTGGTTACAATAGAATTATGACTGATAATAATCGTAACCCTTGAAAACCTTAATCTCTGGCAAAAACCAAGAAGCAAATAATTGTGGACTGTTTGTCATACCAGCATTTCCTGATTGGAAAACTTACGCTTTAGTCTTCCTCTCCTAAAAAGGTAAGGTAGGTAAACTAAGACCCGCACAGCAATTAATGTTCCAATATTTTATCCTATTTGAAACGACCCAGAGAGTCAATGAATTCTCTTCACTTCACTTAGTTTCATTTCAAGATACCAAAATCTGGAGAGATTATTTTTGATAGACATTCCCCCAAATATAATCATCCCTATAGAGTTTACATAAAAGCTCTTTTTTTCCCTTCAGTCTTAGAGATCACACCTGATTAAAGTTTCTGAGAGCCCAGGTTGATCATTTATGTCTCAAAGGCACAAGAATAGAAATACCAATTCCTTCTCAAAAGCTAAGCTCACCAACGACAAAAGGCTCACTTTGACACAACAGCAGAGCCATCAGGGGACCACTGTTCTTTAATCTCTTGGTAGCCCCCCCCTTATCGAGGACAGCCACCACAGGGCCCCCCATACTAGTGGACAGCTACCCCAGGATTACCCCTGCACCTTTGGGGATCACCCCTGGAACTTTCAGGCCCCACGTTAGTGGACAGCCACCCTGGGATTACGCCTGCAACTTTGGCGCCCCAGACGTTAGTGGACAGACACCCCGGGATCACCCCTGCAACTTTTCATTCCCTGTCCTCATTTCCCGACATCTTGGCGGCGTTCACAGGAGCTTCCTCAATCTCCTGGCTGCTCTACCAATTGTTGGGCTGTACCCCGCAGGCCCACAAGGCCGGTGCCTGCCCAACTTCAAGACCAAAGAGCGAGCCCCGAGTCAGCGACAGAGACATCAGTGGTTTAATGGTTGGGGGAAACTTACCCGTCTGAAGCAAGGTCCTGGAGAAACACCTCACTGCGTGGCAGACGGTAGGCAGGATGCGGCAGCAGTCTTCACTCTCGGAGGGAAAGGGAGACTCCCACTTATTTGGGGAATTGATGTCAGGTTGGCTCTTCAGTTACCAGGGAAACTAACAGAGTAGCACGCCCTTCAAGGCCCCTCCGCCCCTTTGATAAGAACAATCACCAGCTGGGGCAAGTACGTAGGCATTTACTAATTAGGAAGGTCAGTCATGTGAGTAGGTGTAGGTGAAGTGGGCCCTGGTCAGGCAGGGGATGTACAGAGGGCAAGAGGACAGCCACCCTGAGTGGCTTGACCATACAGTAGGAAAGTGTCCTTCAACAATTCAGTAAACAAATAAATTCTATACTGATGTGCTATATTTATGTGATGAAATACTATACACCAATGAAAACGAATAAGCTATTACACGTGCAACAATATGGATGAATCTCACAGTTGAGTGAAAGAAGTCAGATCCCAAACCAATGAACATGGCGTGACAACAAACTGGCAAAAGCAAACCATGGCTTTAAAGTCAACTTGAGGGAAGAGGAGGGGGTTTGTGGCTGAGAAAGGACATAAGCTGGCTTTTGAAATGCACCTAGGGTTACATTTGGAGATCTGGGCGGTTGCTATGTTTCTTTGTGCTAATTCAGCTATGCAGTCACTGGCACATTTTTCTCTATGCATGTAGTACTTTAATAAAAATGTTTATTTAAACCAAAGTTGGTTTTTCTATCTCATTTAGTATTTTTATTTGCTTTCCAGTGGGGAAGATGATCAGGACAGCCAGTCTCCAAGAATCAAAGTCCGTCCTCACTGTACTTTGTATGGATTTTTAAATATCGTTTGACTGAAACATTTTTTAAAAAGCAAATCTCTTTTGTTTTATTAGATGGTGAACTCTTGAAGGGCAGCGTTGCTGCCTTATTCTGCTCTCATTCAGCAGTGCCTAGAATAATTTTCCAAGTTAGAGTTGTTCGGTAAATGTTACATGAATGAACACATGACTTTTGGCACTTGATTTGGTGCTGTGAGTGGAATTTTAGGCTCCACCTTTATAAAAATACTTTTTGATTGACTTTGGTCTTCTGACTTTCTTGCATTAGCACTCAAATGAATCGGCCTAGGTTTAATCTCACTGAGGCTTTGGATTTGGGACAATCCAAATCCAAAAGACAACTTTTCATACTGAATCAGGGTTCTGGTGGAACTCTTCATCATATGGAAATAGTTTCAGCCGTGGCAGTGCAACTTTGCAAACTAATTAACACCACCAGAGAAGGAAAGGCTTAATCAGAGCCAGGAAAAGGCAATTGAACCAAGCTAAAGATGCAGTTTCTATATTAGCACCGAGTTTTGGGCTGGAGGTCTCCAGGGGATTATGACAGAGGAAATAAGGGAGGAGCAGTGGTAAAGCACTCTCGCAAGGCGTGTTTGATGCCGCCGCTAGTTTGCATCAGCACAGTGTGTTCTGCTCCTAATATAATTATTGTACAACCATGTTGCATCAAGTTGAGACAACTTGACTACTTAATTGAAGGAGATTCATAAACGAATGTGGGACAGGGTTTCTCCTTGCTGTGGTGAATATGGCACAGATCACCTATGTTGCACAATTTTGATTTTATTCTTTCTCTGTTCATATTTTGAAACTTCTCTGAAGGGGCGCCACTTTTGTCTCCTGTAAGCATGATTTCTTTCTTCCTTTCCTTCTTTCTTCCTGTCCTTTCTCTCTCTCTTTCTTGGCTCTTAAAAGAACACTGTGGGGGCTTCCCTGGTGGCGCAGTGCTTTAGAGTCCGCCTGCAGATGCAGGGGACACAGGTTCGTGCCCCGGTCCGGGAAGATCCCACATGCCGCGGAGCGGCTGGGCCCGTGAGCCATGGTCGCTGAGCCTGCGCGTCCGGAGCCTGTGCTCCGCAACGGGAGAAGCCACAACAGTGAGAGGCCCACGTACCGCAAAGAAAAAAAAATAACCCTCTCATTTCAAACTGCATTTCACAGTCCTATCAGTAATAAGCGACAGAGCAGAGCCCTTAAAGATTTGGTATTAGGCAGTCCAGGATGTGAGTCTATGTATCACCACTTCATTTTTTCATTCATTTACTCATCATTCATTGAGTAGATAATTACTAAAGGCCTTTCTTTGCCAGCCACTAGGCTAGGAGGAACTATGAATTCAGGGGTGAAAAAAACCAGTATGGCACTTTTTCTAACCCTTTTAAATCTGTTTTTTCCTTTGTAGAATGAAGATAACAGTATCATACCTCATAGCATTGTCAGGAGAATTAAATGAGGTAAAGCACCCAGCATTCCCGTGTGTCTGAACAATGCCCGATAAATACTAGTCTTCACCACATTTGTTAACATTCTGTATCCATGCTTCAAGGGTGTGGTAAAACAAAGGCCCTGAATTCCCCTTAGGGTTTTTAGTTATTTCAGTAGTTAAAACACTGCAGAATTTAATTGTGGCAAGGATTTCTGATTGCATTATAGCAATCTTCACAATGGGATTGTAATAAATTGGGTAAGCCTCAAGATGACACTTTCCTTTGGCATTTAAGAGAAAGTTTATGGTCTTTCCTGTTCATTTATCATTTTATTTGCTTACTGGAAGCTTATCACCTCTAAAAGTTTCTCTTGTGTTCTTTAACTGGAATTTGTCTTTTAACGGATTTGCATTTGCCTTCTGCTTAATTTTCCCAAGTCAATTATAAAGCATTTTATGTACAGAAAAAATTTTTAATCCCCTTGATGAGAATTTAGAGAGGGAAGTTGATCACATTTATAAACATGTTGGCAGGCTCCTTTCATGTGGATGCCTTCCAAAGCATTGCTCTCTCTCTCTCCCCCTCTCTCTTTCCCCAATCTCTCTGTGTTATTGTCAAGCTCAGCCTGAACTTTTGCTGTGTCTTCAATTCCAGAACTGCAAAGGTTAAACTTTTCAGACATTATTGGAGCAGAAGAGTCAAATCATGGCTTTCTTTTCTTATGCTTAATCATTTTTATTGAGTTGCAGCCAAATATACCCATAGCTTGCAGTTAAATCCCTCACTCCTACCAACGTGCCTTTAGCATAACCTTCTCAATATATTGCTTGCAGACTCTAAAATCAACTTCATAAACTGCCTTTGTTTCTTAATGCCTCGACCTTGTCTGTCCCTCTCGCAATATGCTGTCTTCTGCCTTTGCTTCCCACACAGTCTAAAAATGACTGGTCTCACAAACGGTCCTTTCTAGCTTCTGTCCTGGCTCCAACATTGTCTTTAACCTACACCCACCTTCTTCACTGGAACATCCTCTTGGTGATACCCCTTCTGCCTTTCTTTCTCATGCCTCTACTGAAACTCCAGAGTCGTATCTGGGGTATCGACTTTGCCCAAATTCCCATTGTTTTGGATAAGAAATAGCATAGACAAATACCACAAGGTCTATTCTCCAGAAATTATAACACACTTGAATTTTTTTTTTAAGGCTTTAGACCCACTCTTCAGGCAAATATCCTGCCATGTTTTCCTAATGTCATGCTTTCTTCCTGAAAACATCCTCAGAAGGAGAAATCACAGTTGAAAACTACAGCCATGTGTCTATGGTTTATACAGCAAATAGCTCACCTTTCTACAGGCTAGGGGACTGGTGTTTGTTTCTCCTCAGGTCACTGCACAGTGTTCTTTCATTAACTTAGATGCTGAAGGTCATGGTTTCTGTACAGATCTGAATAGAAACCTCCTCCTGTCAGTTACCATGGGTGTGATTTGGAACCAGAGTCAAGTAATTGATTTCTGAAGACTCCCTGGCCTTTACATCCTTGTCTGTCTTAACATAATGCCTCCTGCCCTTCAAATATACAATTAGTCACAATGTGATATGTATGTAAATCAACTCCCTGCCCTCCAGGACTTTGCACATTTAAATTTAGACTCTAAATTACTTTTGTTACACTGAAAAGATATAAAAATGCTCCATTTGAATCACATTCGAGCCACTTCCAGGTCAGACAATGGTTTCCTCTATTATCGGAGGAAGTTATTTCCCCAAATACACCCTGTACTGTAAGGTGGCATTTATTCCCTCTGCCGCCTCCACTGTTGAGGACTTGAAGTCACCCAGCTCCATGGTTCAGTGTCAAGATGGGTGTTGTGCTTTCAGCTCTCTTAACGCTTTATGAGCAGGGACATCTCATCACTGCTCGACTTAACGATATGCATCCCTCACCACCTCAGTACTCCTCTGAAATATGTTCTACGGTGTTTTAATACACAGATTCAAATTATTTTGGAGAATTTTACAGTGTGCTTTGGAATAACTGACAGCACCCAGAGTGTCATTAAACAGTGCTGGGAATCACTTTTAATTTGCCTTCTAACCTTCGGTTGGAAATCAGCAGCATCGCATAGAAGGCTTGAGAATGGGTTGTGCCATTTATGAAATGAGATTGGAAGTAGAAAATTAAAAGCAACTGATGGTATGAAGACCAATTTTACCTCTAGTGCACTATTCTGATCCTTGTCCTTCCACACAGCTGTTTGGCTGGCTCTGGACCGCTGCCCCCGAAAGTGCTGTGCACCCCTTGCCTCCTGCCTGGGCTTCTCTGGTGCTGCAGCGCGACATGCCCCAGGTTTCCCATAACCTATGAGGTCACTCATGCACCTGCTGCCCAAAAGTGCAACTCGAGGGGTTTCGCCCTATGAGGCACCCCCCCTTGACTGATAGGGGATCAGAGCCAATGTATAAATGCTGTCCCCTACTTCCCCCTGGGAGGACAACTCGGAGTCACATGTCAGAAAGCTCCCCAGAAAATGCCAGGGGATGGAGCCCCTGTCTGTCGGAAAAGTCACTACCATGGCAACAGCCTCCTGCATCGCCTCTTGCTCCTTCCCTGTTTCTCTACTCTTGGTCCCTTACTCCTCTTCCTGATCTACATGCCCTGCCAACAAGCAAACTACGTGCCCAGAAGATGTTGTCTCAGTCTTTGCTTTCAGGAGAACCCAGGCCACGACACCAATTGCTTATCCAGTTCAAAAACTGCTCATTTAGACCAACTATAGTTGCACCCCCTCTCACTACTTGCTTGCTCAAGGGCGCTCTCTCCAAACATCCACTCTCATGGGGGCTGCTGATCCCTGAGAACCAGCATGACGGTGGAGAGTAGTTGAGGGGGCAAGCCTCGAGCGCGCCCAGGTGCTTCCTAAGAAGGAACAGGCATGCTCTGAGCCACAGATGGGCAAACCCTGGTGCTTCCCTTCACCTCCCATGAACTCATGGGTTTTTCAGGTATAGACAACATTACTGCATCGTGCAGACCTCAAATTTCTGATAAGACTGGTTGACACTGGGTCCAACCCATGAAGGCCGGGAAGAGGCGGCAGGCATTTGCAATTCTCTCCTTTGGAGGGAAAGAGGAAGAGGCACACAACCAGTGTGCAGGCACGGAATTCCCAGGGTCCCCCAGCTACACAGACACATTAGCAAAACAAAAGATTTGCAAAGGAATCATACTCTAATGAAGGAAAGCAAATCAGTAATTAGGATAAAATCTCTAGGGAGGGTCAGGGGAGAAGGGAAATGACTTTAGCAAATGCATATTTAATGACTTAACAAGATCAGATAATTAGGCATCCTCTACGGAACTGTGGGTGGGAGGGAGGGTGGAGAGACTGTCACAACTGAGGGATCAAAGCTCATTTATAAAGTAATTAAATTTCAAGTGATATTATGGCTCAAAGGAATTTTTTAAATTTTCATCTTTGACTCAACTTTTGAGAATTGGTTATGTCTAAGCCTTAAGGCAAGTCTGCTGTGAATGAGGCAGAGGTGTACTTGGAAATACAGTTGGACTGGGGAGTGGGTTCTTAGCAGCAAGAGCTGTGTTTGCATCCTCAGGACCTTCCTGCCCTGGCAAATCAGGTGGACAAGAAAAATAAAGGGAACTTGCGGTGGGCTCTCTGCTCGATGCTTCTCCTTTAACTCCACAACAACCCTTAGAAGTAGGTATCCCTTAAAAAACTAAAAATAGAGCTACCATATGATCCTGCAGTCCCACTCCTGGGCATATATCCAGAGAAAACTCTAATTCGAAAAGATACATGCACCCCAGTGTTCATAGCAGCACTATTTACAATAGCCAAGATATGGAAACAACCTAAATGTTCATTGACAGAGGAATGGATAAAGAATATATGGTACATATATACAACGGAATATTACTCAGCCATAAAAAAGAATGAACTAATGCCATTTGCAGCAACATGGATGGATCTAGAGATTGTCATACTGAGTGAAGTAAGACAGAGAAACAAATATGATATTGCTTATATGGGGACTTAAAAAAAAAGATACAAATGAACTTATTGACAAAACAGAATAGACACACAGACATAGAAAACAAATTTAAAGTTACCAAAGGGAAAAGCAGGGGGAGGGATAAACTAGGAGGTTGGGATTAACATATACACACAACTATATATAAAATATAACTGACAAGGACCTATAGCATAGGGAACTGTACTCAATATAATAACTTACAAGGGAAAAGAATCTGAAAATATATATATATATATATAACTGAATCACTGTGCTGAACACCTAAAACTAACATGACATTGTAAATTAACTATACTTCAATTTAAAAAATCAAAATTAAAAAATTTAAAAAGAAAAAGTAGGTATCCTTAACCCCATTTCACAAACAAAAGATGAGGGGCAGTTGGATTTTTTGAACTCAGATATGTTGCACTTTGAGACTTGGTCTCCCAGGTTGCCCAGAACACACTGACTACAGCTCAACTTTAGTTGCTCTTTGCTGAAAGAGGAGGACATAAAGGGAATGCTGACATTGTCTACATCCCTTATACAAATGGCACAGGTTATATATAAATTTGGAGAAATGTCTTTAAACTCACAGACCAAGGTATGATAATGATATCGAGTTTTCCTACAGGGAGAAAATAAATGCACTTGTTGGGGTTCTCCAACCATCCTCTTTTCATTGGCAACTGCAGATTTCATGAAAAATGAAAGTTACCATTCTAGTTTACTCACCAGAGCCTTTTAAGTTTGTTGCGTTTGAGTTTGTCAATTCCTGAAAGATGAATCGAGTCAGTAGAACTAGAAATGAAGTTTCTGGATCTACAAAGTTTGTGGACCTGGAAGAGGCAAATGCCTCCCATTCTCTCAACTCTTCCAGGCCTCATCAGCTGGCCCTCCCCTATCATGCCCTCATCACAGAACCAGCTTAACAGAGGCTCAAGTCTCACTAAAATAGCTGGGCAATAGTATGAAAAAGAAAACAAAACAAATAATAGATGTTGAGTCTGACACAGTTATTATTATTTTAAATTATAAGCCATATTCAGTCATATATCAACCAATGGGATGAGGAAATTATTTACTAAGTGGCATTTACTAAGTGGCTCATTGCTGTGGATATAGTTATGAGTGTTAATAATAAAAAAGAATAATAGCTAAAATTTATATAGTGTATACTGTGTGCCAGGTACTATTCTAAACATATATTCTAAAAAATATATATGATATATATTATATATATATAATGTATTTAATTCGCACAATTTTTATTTTACAGACAAGGAAACTGAGGTAAAGAAAGATTAAGTAATTCAGTAGAGAGTAAGACATCCTGAAAGAGTTCACTTGGTAAGGAACAGAGAGACAAAGAAACTACTCAATAATGTGATAATAGAAGGTATTATAGAAGCACTTAAGAAATGTGGTAGATGGAGAGAATGCTGTGATTTGTACTGTCCTGGGGAGTTGGGAAATCTTCAGCAGGCAGGTGACATCTGAGTGGCTCCTGAAATGAAAAGCAGCTTTCCAAATAGGACAGGCAGCCATAACAGAAAATGGTCTTTATCATCTATAGCAACTTTATTCATAACTGGAAGCAACTAAGATGTCCTTCAGTAGGTGAATGAATAGACAAACTGTGGTTCATCCAGACAATAGAATATTATTCAGTGATTTAAAAAAGAGCTGTCAAGCCATGAGAAGACACAGGGGAAACTTTAAGGCATCTTACTAAGTGAAAGAAGCCAATGTGAAAACTCTGTATATTGCATGATTTCAACTATATGACACTCTGGAAAAGGCAAAACTATGGAGACAGTAAAAAGATCGGTGGTTACTAGGGGCTGGGGGAAGAGAGGAATGACTAACTGGAGCACAGGGGATTTTTAGGGCAGGAAACTATTTTGTGTAATACTATAATGGTGTATACACAGCATTATGCATTTGTCAAAATCCAGAACATTAAGAGTGAACCACAGTGTCAACTATGGACTTTGGTTAATAATAATGTAACAGTATTAGCTCACCAATTGTAATAAATGTCCCACACTAATGCAAGGTGTTTAATAACAGGGGGGAATAGTCGGGGAGGGAGGAAGGGGGTATAAGGGTACTCTCTAGACTTGCTGCTCAATTTTTCTATAAACCTAAAACTGCTCTAAAAAATTAACTCTGTTAATAAAAAAGAGTATGAGGAAAAGAAAAAAAAAGCAGATAATACAGAGTTCTACGGAAAGAGGGAATCAACTCTTCAGTGTCCTTTCAAATTGACCTTTTTAGTGAGTAGATGAGACACTGAGCCATGAGTAACTTACAATTTAGGATAAATTACATTACCAGCTAATTTTCTTCCCTGTCCTTACAGTGTTTGGCTTCAGGATGTGGAGAAAATGAAGATTCTTTTGGCTGCAAGTGAACTAACCTAACTTAGACTCCTTCCAGCAAACGGAAGTTTATTCACTGTTTCCAAGGCTGGCACTCCCTGCGCAAGTGAATCCAGAAGTACAAACAAAGTCACTTGAAAGCTTCGCTCTTCTCACTTCCTCCTTCTCTCCTGCCCCGCCTCTTCTGCCTCCTTCCTCCTGTGGCCCTTCCTCTCTCCCCCTCTCTCCCCCTTTCTCTCCTAGCCTGGGATTTGATGCAGTTCTCTGTCAGGTTCTCTCCACTTGGCTGTAGTGATGGCCTCTAGCGGGTCTAGGCTAGTAAGATTCTCTGTGCTTCAGCTCTCTGAAGGCAAAATCTCTCTTCTCTGTGTGTACCTACGTCAGTCACGGAAGAATGACCCTTCTGGATGGAGTCAGATGACGACCCCAAACCGATCCATGTTCAGGAGACTGAGATCATTTCTCTTAGCTTAGGCTGCACGCCCAGCCTAATGGTGGGGGGGAGGCGGGCTTTGTGCATCAGAAATGTGGCTATTGTAAATGAGGAACTGGATTTTACATTTTATTTCAATTAATTTGAATTTAAATTCTCCATGTATCTGGTGGCTTACACAACAGCCCAGGCTTACACGATCTCATGCTAACCCATGCTAAAGGAATCTGCCTACCTACAGTTAAGTGGCCTTGGTTTGTATCACATGACCTTACTTATGCAACAGCTGATTGGACCAGGCATGGTTACGTGCCCCAAGGACGACCAATCATAGGCTGCTAGTGACCCATGATTTGTGAAGCCTGACTTCAAAGAAGAGCTGCTTCAATTATACTTTCTCCCTGGAGTCTGGAACTGGGATATAGAAAGGGGATCGGATATGGGAACACAGCATAAAATTCGGGAAGGCGACTCAGGGTCCAGGTGGCCATTATAAGCCATGAGGAAACTGGAATCCTGGTGTGGGTTAGCAAGGAGAGCAGGCTGTGGGAAAGACGGGAAAATGGGTCAGACAGGCTCAGAAGAGCATAGCCATGAGGAGTAGTCATGGCCCATGAAAGAGAGAGAGACAGAGATGGGGAACAGCGTTACCTCCTGCCTTCCAGGGGAAACTGCAGACAGCTGTGGAACAGAAATAAGCCATCTCTGCCATTCTGCCATGCTCTTGTCTGAACTCCTGACCTACAGTGGTATACAGAGTGGGAAGTGAAATTCCTCATCATGTCTGCAATGATTAGAAATGCTGCCTTTTTTGTATATTAAATTCATTGATATAAATGATTTTGTTTCAACTCTCTGCCTTGTTCTGTTGATGTGTTTATCCATTCCAGACAATTTTTGCAGTGTTTACAGACTGACAGCTTTACCATATTCTTTGGCATCTGCTGGACACATCAGGCTGTTTGTCATCTCTCTGGCTTTGTTCACACTTTTTCTTCTGCTTGGAATGTTCTCCTTTCTCTCTCTCCAAGCCCTGAAACTCTCTCTGCCGTTCCCATCCCAACCATTCATCAGTCTAATCCCCAACTTCCTAAGCCCTCACTTCACACTCAGGTCCCTGTATGTGGCCATAGACAATACCCTTTCTTGTCTCTATCTTTGTATCACAATTACCTTAATAAGTTTTTATTCTCTAGACTGAGTTCTGATCCTAGTACCTCCCTCACACAGTGCCCCGCATAGAAGGAATGTTTAAGAAAACATTGTTGAGCAAAGAATTTTACTTTTGGTTTCACAAGTGAGTGTGTCCCTCATTCTTGCCAAGGGAAGCACCAGATGGATGGGAAACCAAAACAATCTTTGTCAACCTCCCATGATAAATTCAAAAGAGACCTTTGGGTAGATAAGAGTTTTTCTCTTCTGTAGAATGTAGCATACTATAAACAGTAATTTTTGCTATTTTTGTCCCTGTGTCTATATATTTAACAACTGTGGTATCACAAATGACATCAATATGTAGAAGAGAGTTATGAGAATTAAATACGGTATATTTAATGAGCTTAGCACAGTGCACATAAAATGCACACAAAAATGGTAGAGATTCTCAACATTAACATTATCACTATTATTACCACAGTCATCACCATTTATTAAACATGTACTTATTTGGCATCATGAGCATTAAGTAAAATAATCCATGGAAATTGCTTACATAGCGTCTGGCATGTTATATATGCTAAAAAATGGTAATTATTAGTTTATGCTCCCTAAACACCTATTTCAGAGGTTAAAATGCACAAATTAATCTTTTCCTCTCAACACCATTTAGATAAGTTCAACAGGGTAGACTCATGATTAATTCTGCATCTCATTTTGTTTTTAATTTTACCCAGTGCATCATTAACATGAAATATTTATTACAATCCTAATATTTAAATACCACTGCTTTTGTGCTCTGTATACTTTTCCATTAATACATGCTGCTAAACTTTTTCATCAGACCTCAGCTGGGGAAGTACTTTCATCGTGCTGCCCTATTTCAATGGTTAAAGTTTCCACATTTTATCCAAAAGAAGATGGTTCTTGAGATACCAGAGTTAAAAAAGGCTAAAATAACTGTAGGGAATCTTATAATGTAGACAGTGGGGTAAAATGAGGGCAAGTTCATTCCCAGGAAATACAGAATATTAAGTTAACTGATCCCAAACCAAGGGCATCGAGTCATCTCGGAGGTGTCTAAGGGTTTCTGTGTCATCTTACGGAGGCCACTCCAATAGACTATTAAGCTTTTCTGCGTGCTAACTGCAAAAAGGGTTGACTCATTGAATTTAAATGTGACTTTGACAGAAGGTTTCCTCCCCGGCCGTCATTATGAATGGACTTATTTATGAATGCTCTCCCATCACCTGTCCCTGTAGCTTCCTGGGCAACAGCAAATGCCAGAAACAGCACGCTTGCAGGTAGAATCCCTTTGAAGGAGACAAGGAAGACAGCATGCAAAGCATTATCAAGAGCGTGGAGCTTGATCTAATGGCTTATTGCAGAGTACGATGCAAGCACATAAAAGCGCCGTTGACCCTGGGATCAGCCTTCCCTACCCCCCGGGCTTTACTTTGGGAAGCTCAGCAAAAAAAGCCAACACACACACTAGGGTCTTCTTCCTGTCCCGGTCAAATAAAAAGCCATCTTGTAAAACTGGTTTTTCCTGTATACAGAATACTTTGCTAAGCCCACGGGAAGACACAAAGGCAAAAGTGCCCTCCAGGACTCCTGATGGGTATCTGGTCATCCTGAGCCGATGCATCCTTATTCTTTGGAAGCTACTGGCCTTCTGGACAAGAGACAGATGACATACACATAGAGAAAAATAAGTGATACCATATACAGGTATATACCTGTATGCCAAATTGATACCAAACAACAGGTATACCATATACACGAGGCTTGCTTCTGGCCTGACATACTCTTGAGGAGAGTTACTTTCAGGAAGAGTGACTGGGAGTGGGGAATGGTAGTTCTTTATATTTGTGCTTTTCTATATGATTTGCATTTTTTTCTAATTTGGTCACACACGAGTATTTTTGTTGGTAGGATTATGGGTCTTCTTATTGTCTTTATGCCTTTTCATGTTTAAAAATCATTTACAGGTTCATCCACATCACTACAAATGACCCAATTTCGTTCCTTTTTATGGCTGAGTAATATTCCATTGTATATATGTATCACATCTTCTTTATCCATTCATCCATCAATATATATTTAGGTTGCTCAACAGATGAATGGATAAAGAAGATGTGGTACATATATACAATGGAATATTACTCAGCCATAAAAAGGAACGAAATTGGGTCATTTGTAGTGATGTGGATGAACCTAGAGTCTGTCACAGGGTGAAGTAAGTCAGAAAGAGAAAAACAAATATTGTATATCACATATATGGAATCTAGAAAAATGGTACTGATGAACCTATTTTCAGGGCAGGAAGAGAGACGCAGATGTAGAGAACGGACTTGTGGACACAGGTGGGGAAGGGGCGGGTGGGACGAACTGAGAGAATAACATTGACATAGAGAGAATAACACTGACATATATACACTACCATGTGTAAAATAGCTAGCTAGTGGGAAGCTGCTGTATAGCACAGAGAGCTCAGCTCAGTGTTCTGTGGTGACCTAGGGGGTGGGATCTGGGTGGGGGGGTGGGGAGGGAGGGGATATACGTATAAACTAACACAACGCTGTAAATCAATTATACTCCAATAAAAAAAGAATCATTTATAAATGTTACTTTGCAGTATGAAATAATAAATGTTGGTGAGGATGTGGAGAAATTGGGACCCTCATACATTGTTGGTGGGAATGTAAAATGGTGGAACCACTTTGGAAAACAGTTAAGTTTCTCAAAACGTTAAACATGGAGTTACCAGATGACCCAGAAATTCTATTCCTAGGTATATAACCTAGAGAAAAATATATGTCCATACAAGAACTTGTACACAAATTCATGGCAGCATTATTCTTAATAGCCAAAGGTGGAAACAACCCAAATGCCCATCAACTGATAAATGGATACACAAAATGTAACAATGGAATATTATCCAGTCCTAAAAAGGACTGAAGTCACAAAAGGCCACATGTTATATGATTTCATTTATGTGAGCTGCTGCAGATCAGACAAATCTATAGAGACAGACAGTAGATTAGTGAATGTCGGGGGTGGGGGAGTGGTGGGAATCAGGAGTGGCTGCTAATGGGGTTTCTCTGAGGATGATGAAAACGTTCTAAAATTTAGTGATGGTTGCACACCTCTGAATATACTAAACCACCGCTGAATTGTACAAATTAAATGGATAACTGTATGGAATGTGAGTTATATGTCAGTAAGGATGTTAAACTATGAGAACCAAAGGCTAGGCTTCTGAAGAGAAAAGCACACTATAGTTGCTACTGGATTTGTGATTTTTCTTTGTGGCGGTTTTATTCCTTGCTTAAGTACTTTTCCTCAGGGGAGAAACAAGTTGTAGGTGTTTTAATGGGAAATTTGAAATCTGTGGCTTTCCTAACTGTCAAAAGATAAAGATGTAAGTTTGCACAAAGACACAGTCCATATTTATCATGAAGTTTTTGTCATTCCTGTGAACCACGAGGGGCTGCCAACAGAGGCAGACAGTCTGCATGCCCTAAAAGCCCTGCCTGGTCAGGAGTTCCTATACTAGGGGATGAGTGTGTTCTGGTTAAAATCCGGCCATCCATTCTCTGGGAATTTTCTAGGCTCCTTTAAATCTGGTTAAATTATGTCATAGTTTGGTGTGATTCACTCAGCAAATGTTCCCTGAGCTCCTGGTCTGTGCCAGGCTCTTTGTCCTGGACAAGGACGAGGGAATTTTTAGGATGAAAGTCTGACTTCGATGAGATCTGGGTAGCACAAGCAGCCATGAAGGCCACTGGGAACAGGAACCTGACCTCCAAACAAGCACCTCCTCAGCCTCAGGGCTGCCTCTCTGGTATGCCTCTGCCATGGTGAGGAATCACTCTGTCTGGTGGACATGTGGGTCTCTCTCCCGAGGCTGGCCCTTTTCCCCTCTCCCTGATCTCCACCTGCTCCCCAGCCCCCAGTCCCTAACATTTACCCCACAGAGAACAAGAAGACTAACTCTCGGGGTAAGAAAGCAGATGCCTTATCTAAAAACTGACCTCATAGGTATTTTTGACACATGTAAACCAAATTCAACCTTTTGAGACAGCAGTGCTTCTACGCCGATGAGGGGACAATTAACTGACCAGGCACATAATAAGAACACCTGGTAAACTTGAAGTAGCTATTACGATCCAACCCCTTTATTCCCATATTGAGATAAGACAAAATTCTGTTGGTGTAACAAATTTTATCCAATATCACTGAAACCTATTCTTTATTTTACAACCATAAGTCTTCGTGTAGTCAGCCCTTTCTTCTCTGCTCCCTCCATTCCCAGCCACTTTGCTTGAAATGAGAGCCTTCATTTGATTTGGCCATTTCTCATCACCTGACTGGGCTACTTAGTGTTGGGAAGGTGATTTATTTCTCTGTGGCGATGTCCTCAGTCTCATATCAAAGCAATACTTCTTGGAAAAAGTGAGAAGTTGGTAAGTGGCAGAACTACCTAATTTCTGCTACCTCTGGCCTATGGCTATTGCCGTAAGGCTTGCTCAGACTTTTATTAAATAAAAGCTAGGCCTTAGCTTTCAGACGGCAGAAGTATGCTGTGGTGTAAGACACAAAAGCACATCACCAGCTCACAGCATGAAAATTCTGAGCAAGGAATCAGGGAAGTACAATTTCCAAGGGAGAGCTAGGAAGCAGGACAAATGGAAAATAACTGAAGGAGATTACATTTTTCGTTCTTAGATTATTCTTAAAGACAGAAAGAAATAATTTAGTCCTTACTTCAGGAGTGAGAAGGTTGAGTCTGTAGAGATTAAATGTCTGGCCAACAGTCATGCCATATCCTGGTCTGAATATTCTGGGTAGCAGGAGGTTGATATTCTCTATTAAAAATCACAGGATTCCACCTGAATGGCTACTGTGATATCAGGTTCAACTTCTGGTTTCCTATTGTTTCTCCTGTTCCCAGACCACTAAAGTTAAGTTTCTTGTTGGTTGCTGAAATAGAGTCGTCTACTGTCCATCCCTAGTATGAAAGAGAGTTATTTCATTGAACATGAAGATCCAATAAAATAATGTTTCAATATATGGGGCTGATGTCAAGATGCTGTTTGCAGTCTTCTGCCAGCTGCTTTGGGTTTTCTTAGATTTGCCCTAAGATAAAATTGTTTCCCTGGAAAAATGAAGGAAACTTAATACTTCTTAGGTCCCTACATGGTTGGTGACCAAGCACATCTTTATTCTCATTGACTCTGAAGATGTGAATTTTGTCTCAGCCTTACAATTTTTGTGAATTCTAGTATATTTCATTGGCTTAAAGTTCCCTTGCTTGTCGGCTGAGTAGACACAGACAGCAACCACGCCCCAGCTTGCTAACACTGAGGAGGAAACAGTCCTAACAAAATTTGCAGTTACGAACTTGCAGTGTCAGAAACTAGAGCAATGATACAGATGGTTACAAAGCACATGAAAGGATGCTCAACATCACTAATTATTAGAGAAATGCAAATCAAAACTACAACGAGGTATCACCTCACACTGGTCAGAATGGCCCTCATCAAAAAATCTACAAACAATAAATGCTGGAGAGAGTGTGGAGAAAAGGGAACCCTGCTACGCTGATGGTGGGAATGTAAACTGGTAGAGCCACTACGGAGAACAGTATAGAGGTTCCTTAAAAAACTAAAAATATAGCTACCACATAATCCTGCAATTCCACTCCTGGGCATACATCTGGAGAAAACTATAAATCTAAAAGATACATGCACCCCAATGTTCATTGTAGCACTATTTACAATAGCCAGGACCTGGAAGCAACCTAAATGTCCATCAACAGATGAATGGATAAAGATGTGCTACATATATACAAGGGAACATTACTCAGCCACGAAAAAGGACAAAATAATGCCATTTGCAGCAACACAGATGAAACTAAAGATTATCATACTAAATGAAGTCAGACAAAGACAAATATATGATATCACTTACGGGGAATCTACAAAAGGCTACAAATGAACTTATCTACAACGTAGAAGTAGACTTACAGATATAGAAAATAAGGGACTTCCCTGGCAGTCCAGTGGTTATTAGGACTTCACCTTCAATATAGGGGTTGCGGGTTCAATCCCTGGTTGGGGAGCTAAGATCCCACATGCCTCGCGGCCAAAACACCAAAATATAAAACAGAAGCAATATTGTAACAAATTCAATAAAGACTTTAAAAATGGTCCATCAAAAAAATCTTAAACAAAAAGGGAACTTATGATTATGGGGTGGTTAACAGTGGGAGAGAGATAAATTGGAAGATCAGGATTGACACACATATACACTACTATATATAAAATAGGTACCTAATAAGGGCCTACTGTATAGCACAGGGAACTCTACTCAATACTCTAATGGCTTATATGGGAAAAGAATCTAAAAAAGTGGATATATGTATAACAGATTCATTTTGCTGTACAATACAACATTGTAAATCAACTATACCAATAAAAATTACATAAAAAAGAGTGATGACAGAGGGGACAGGAGACAGCTGTGGGCCCCCATAGGCTGGACTAGGCATAAGCTAAGGAGGAGGAGCCAACACCGGACTATAACACAAACTATCTGTTTACCTCCCCAAAACAGACGCCTATCCTTACGGGATTTAGAGCAACTTAAACTCTTTACAAAGCTAGTATGAGTGTTATTAGAAATACTTTGGAAGATGTTTTAACTTCATAAGCAACGGCCAAACCATACACTTTGTGCAGTTCTACTCCTCGATATCCAAGATAAGGCATCTTCACAAAGAAGTTTAAGGACTGTTTGGCTTAGTTATCTATTGTGCCTAAAAAAAAATAGTCACCCCAAACTGCGGTAGCTTATATTCATCATTTCTCAGAGTTGTGGTGGAGCAGGTATTTGCAAGTGGCTCAGCTGGGTGGCTCTGGTGCAGTCTTTCAGGAGGTTTTGGTTAGATGTGGACTAGGGCTAGAGGATCAGCTTCCAAGGAGGCGCATTCACACAGCTCTCCGCTGGGGGGCCTCAGTCCTTCTCCACAGGGCTGCTTCAGCATCCTCATTGCGGCATAACAGCCAGCTTCTCCAGAGCAAATGATCCAAGGCAGAAGCCGTGCTGTCTTTTATAACCTAGTGCCAGTAACACCAGCATGTTCGCCATGTTCTATTGTCACACAGCCATTTTGATTCCAAGTAGGAGACTGCACCAAGGTTGCTGTATACGGGAAGGAGCTTTTTTACTAATCACGCCAAGCTAGAAACAACTTTACACCTCAAAGTGACCTGGGAGTTGCTCCGTGAAGATGAATGGTCTTAATCTTATTTAACCAGGCATACTTTCATAGCTCCCCCACTGGGGACAGAGGAGATCCACAGAGATTGGCTAACAGTGTTAGTTCCCAGAGTTCTTTGAGTAGGACATTCACCTTGAGAAGTCAGGATAATTCATTCTTCTGTTTTTTCTACTAATCTTAAGAGCTACTAAACTGTGAAATTACTTGCTGGTTCTGGGGCAAAACACAGCCTCTTCTGATGAAGCTACTCCCAGTTGATCAATTCGTGATCAGATACTTTTTTAGGCACTAGTTTTCCACGTGTAATGCTTGGAATAGAAAGATCAGGATCACCTGAGGAATGGTGATAACTACAAGTTCATGAGCCTCAACCCAGACCTACTGAATCAAAGTCTGGGGGTGGGGGCAGCAACTGTTTCCATCAGCCCTCCTTTGATCCTGATGCACTCGAAAGTTGGAAAACCAATGGTCTAGAACAGCGGTCCCCAACCTTTTTTGGCACCAGGGACCGGTTTCATGGAAGACAATTTTTCCACAGACGGGGGTGGTGGAGGGGTGGTTCAGATGGTAACGCCAGCAGTGGGGAGCGATGGGGGAGCGATGGGGGAGCGATGGGGGCGCGATGGGGGAGCGACGGGGGAGCGGCAGATGAAGCTTCACTCGCTCGCCCACTGCTCATCTCTTGCCGTGAGGCCCAGCTCCTAACAGGCCGAGGACCAGTACAGGTCCATGGCCCAGGGGTTGGGGGCCCCTGAGCTAGAAGATTCTTGACTAGCTCTAGACTAGTTCTACCTAAGTTTGATCAACTTTGTGGAAGAGTTTTGTTCCACACCCTCATAAACCTGTAAAAGATCTGCTAAGCCTGAGATACTAAGTTCTTGTAGATTCTGCTTGAGTTGTCAACCAACTATGAAATTCTACTGAAATGTTCTCTTCAGAAGATAGGAGGGCTGCAGAAGAAAAAATTACCCCAAGCTGGAAAGAGGTGATGCTAACAGTAGATGAGCTAGTGTAAAGAAATTACTTTTTACCTTTCAAATGAGAAGCTGAGCACAGGCTAGCGGTGCAATCTGGTTTTATTAACACATTTGGTCTGAGTAGCTCATCTCCGTTTCCTGATGGCCAGGTAGGACACTAACAAGGCTCCAATGATTAAGGTTCCAGAAAGGCCAGCCACCCACAGAGCTTGGGAGTCTACAGGAGACCCTGGAGGATGGAAAGGTAGATTAATGCATGAGGAAAATCAAGTGATTCTACATCCCAATAAAGACTGCCAGTCTTGAGCTACAGGAAAAACAGCTAGACAATTCCTTTTGAGGTTCACATTGACCAAATCAGTAAGGGAAGCAGGGGTGAGCAAGTAGCTTTGGTTTGACCAATGGACCAGATACGGGACCTCCTGGGGGTCTCCCTCCACTCACTTGAGTATTTACGGAGCTTTTCTGAAGAGTCCTGAGTGGCTTGGAGTAAAATCATGGGACCCTGGCTAGAAATGCTAGCAGTGCTGTTCTGAAAATGCATGTCAGAGCTTCTTCTTCCTGTTGGAGAGATGAGTTAGGGATTTGTTAGTACATGTGGTGTGAGTGGTTAAGGAGTCTAAAATAGTGCCAGGTCGCTTGGTATGGATAGCTCTGCTCCGTGGGCCTCAAGAAAAACCTCAATGTGTTCAATACAAAGTCTCAGACTTGCTCATTTGTATTAACACTTCCAGAGAAATGATGACCTTGGACTATCCCCAAACTGTCATTCTTCTTACGTACAGATGCTTAAACAGTTGTACCTTAGTACTGAGACCCTATGATATAAAGGTACCTGGTAAGACACTAATAGCAGAGTTCTGTTTGAATCCTATTTCTACTGCCAGTTGTAGATCTTTGAACTTTCAAAGGTTTAGTTTTTATAGACATATATGTATACAAGTGTATGTATCATTGCAGTTGGATGTTGAATATTTCATCTATTAGATGATAGTTATGAAAAACACTATGAGGTGTTTTTTCTTGCCATAAGGAACTTAAAGCTTCAGGGGTCATGAATCCCAATTGATTCAGGAGCCAGGTAAGATCTGTGGGATCAGGTGGAGTATACAACTGTATGAGCATTGGGCCTGATCATTAGAGCACATAACTCTAAGTCTGCAATCCTACTCCACCTGTAAGCCTTCAGGCCTTGTTGCCAGACCTGCCTTCAAGCAAGTATAGAGGTCTACATTTATATCTGGATAGACCAGAAATGTTTTATTAGATTATAGGCTGTGAACCCATTTGACTCCTGGCTAAGTCAAGATTTATATGGAGAAAAGCTAAGGCTGAGAGTTTTCAGGATTTATAGCTTCTATTTAGAAGGCCTGGAATTCTAGGAAACTAGCTGTATTTCTGTTCTACTGCATCGTGCAAGTACTTAAGGAAGCTGCGTTAATAAGATGAATCTTTGGTTTGACTCATTTGCCACAGGCTAAAGAAGGTTTGATCTGAAATACAAATGAAATACAAATACACTGAAATCTGTCCTCTGGTGTAGACAGCTTGGAAACTTACGTCTGGCAGGACAGGTTGTCACACAGGATGGTGTCCCAGCAGGCTGGCAGACCGATGCACTGCAGTGCAGATACACCTGGGAGCCAAAAGAATTGGGATCGTGGTATAACACATCATGATAAGTCTTCAAACCTGCTTTGTCTCCCCCAGGAAGAAATCAAGAAGTTTGAGAAAATCCTGAAAAACCAAGCTGACATCACAGAATCACTAAAATATTCGATTCTAGTTGACATGTCACACATGCCATTGGCATCCCTTGACTGCTCCAAAGCAGTACCAACAACCAATGTTTAAGGGCCACTTCGGCTGAAGAGTGAGACAGTGAGCTGGGGGGTTTACAGCCCTGCTGAAGAACACAGAAGGTGGCATCATACCGGTCCCTTGAGTGCCTGCTTTGCCACTGAGTCCACGAAACTGAAGGTGGAAATGCTGAAGCGCTGGTAGTGAGAAGGAAATGGCAGGTCCAAGGCTCTCTGGACAGGGATCAGTTTGGTCTGATAGTTGTCTCCAGTGTAGGGGCATCTAAGCAAGGATATCTGGCAGTCAAGATGGGCTCCGTGGAGGGTGTTTAACGCAGGTGCAGGAAAAAGCCACTTACCCATTTACCAGCATGGGCCACTGGGGCTGGAGCAGGGCGTTTGTGCTGGGCGTGGCCCAACACTGGTGTAGGCGCAGCTCTAGACTGGGGTCTGTTCTGTGTTGGATGGAGACTTCCACGTAGATGGGATCCCGAAGCAACTTCACCACTGGGTAGTCACTAGCAGTGTAGTAGGAGCTATAGTGTTTGTCTGCAAGAGGCCAAACCAAATTGAAGTGGTAAAAAGCTTGGAACCTCTGGTGGCTTGAGATAGACCATCACCCACATAAACACCTCTGGCACATATCTTGTTACCAAGGTAGGGTCTTGATGCCCAGAGAAGTGACAAGACTTGGACTAGAGGCCAGATTCTCCACGAAAGAGGGTCTTACCTTTGGCAATCTGGAGTTCCAGAGTGAGGTGTCCAGGCTGGGTCTCAGGAAGGGGTGGCGGGACAGTAAACACCTGGACATTCACTGGAAGAGCATTGCTGCTTACAGAGTAGCTACAGCTGATTCGAAGCCTGCAGAAAAATAAGATTTTAGCTACTATCTTGGGTGGGTGGGCCATGTCACCTCTTTAAGGTTTGAGGAACCGTTAAGTGATAGGTGTTAGAACAAGTTTATAAACGTGTTGTGTGATTCTGGCCTTGTGAGAGTTATCATTGGGGAGACTGATATGTCAACAAGATCAGTGTGTGAGAGTTTGATATAAAAACCATACAAGAAACAGATATGGTCAACAGATGAATGCATAAAGATGTGGTAGATACAATGGAACCCTACTCAGCCATAAAAAAGAATGAAATGATGCCAGTTGCAGCAACATGGATGGACCCACAGATGGTCATACTAAGTGAAATCAGACACAAAGACAAATATCATATGATATCACTTACATGTGGAATCTAAAATAGGACACAAATGAACTTATCTATGAAACACAGACAGACTCACAGACAGAACAGACTTGTGGTTGCCAAGGCGGAGAGGGCATGGGGGAGGGATGGATTGGGAGTTTGGGATTAGCAGATGCTAACTATTACATAGAGACTGGATAAATAAGGTCCTACTGTACAGCACAGGGAACTATATTCCATATCCTGTAGCAAACCATAATGGAAAATATGAAAAAAATATATAACCGAATCACTTTGCTGTACAGCAGAAATTAAAACATTGTAAATCAACTATACTTCAATTAAGAAATAGATATGGTACTATGAGAAAAACGTACCTTCTGAGGAGGGGGTAGTCAGGGAAGATGTTGCAGGGGATTTGATAAAAGTAACAGAGATAGATGAGAGTAAAGTATGGAGGCAAGAAGCCTGAGGGCCACTGAATACTCTAGAAGCACAGTCTGGGGTAGGGAATAGTGAGGGAAGGACTGAGAAAGGTTAGGCTGGAGAAGTAGGGCCCTGCAAGCTATGCTCATGACGTTAAGCTTCAGCTCTAGGAAGACCAAGAGAAAGCTTTAAGTATGCTAAGGTTTTAAAGGTATTCATTTTGCTACAGCTTAAACAGTGGGGGGTAGAAGGAAGAGACCAGAGTGAGAAACAAAAGACCCGGTGAAATGAATTAGAAGTCAGGTAAGTTTGAGGCTTAGATCAAGTTGGTGGCAGTAATGCAGGGCTACTGGATCTAATAACGGTCAGTGAGATTGGACAAGCAAGGCAGCTGAGATTCGCCTGTCATGAGGAGATGGTCATTTCTGGATTCATGTTTACTCTAGAACTCCTGCTTTATGCGAGAAGGGAAGTCAGGCATTCTGGTCAAGCAAGGTCAGGTTAACTAAGACCCTTACCTGAAGATACTGTCTCGGGTGATAGAACCATGGCTCCAAGTTCTCACATCCCGAGTTGCAACCAGCTCGTTTTCATATACTGCCTGGGTTCCAGTGATCTACAAGGGCAGGTAAAGAAGTCTTGTCACTCCTGCAAGCCAGATGCTGCTTCACTCATAACTTGCTTTGGTTCAGTGCTCAGCAAGGCTGCCCTATCATAGGTTGCATTTTTCACAACATGAGTGGAGGCAAGAGCAGGTGGCATTGACTAACTGGCAACTTATCATTTCACCTTACTTTCAGGACAAAGGGACAGGAAGAGGCTTATGAGTACTCAGATGAGGCAGCCAGAAATACTACCGATCTCAGCTGACCTCCCTGCTCGTTTCCCAGGGCAGTGCAGTGGGAAGAACCTGTTATTGGTTCTTCTACAGTGTGGTAAGGGGTGCTAGCCCCTCGTTGGAGTGCAGGTGGGATGACTTAGCCGAGTGCCCTGGGGAGGTTTCAGCTTTCTCTGTGATGAAGCCCTCTGTGTCCTAGAGACCATCCTACACACCAAGCAGTAGTCATGGCTAAGCTATTCCAGTTCTCCCCCCATCACTAGGGCATTCCTACCCAACTTGAAGTCAGGAACAGAGCCCAAGGTCAGCTCTTCTCACCCATTTTGTAGTACCACAGGCAGTAAACGGAAACTGGAACAGGACAAAGGTGTGTGTTGCCATCACAGGTTTACATTCACTGTCATTCCTGAAGGCCAAGTGCACAGAATTCAGCAGCAGTGGGGGTGAGGTCACATTCCGAGACACAGCGATGGAGAAGTGGCCGTCCTGGGTACAGCGTGCGGTCACTGAAACACCAGAGCAACTGTGCTGAAGGCAGGTCATCTCGCTTGTTACTGAGCCAGCCAGACAAGAGTCTAATTTAGTTTAGTTCTTTTAAATTCCCCGCCCTCCTCTCCCCCGCCTCCTAGAAAAGCTGCATTCCCAGCTAGTGACCTTGATGCAGGTTCAGCCATCCAGAGCTTCATCAAGGCTCTGGATGGCCACTTGGGTTTGAATATTGCCTCCACCACTTACTGTGTGGCCTCAAGCAGAGTATTTAACCTCCTTGCATCAACTTTATCTGTAGAATGGGGAGAGCCGTACCTGCTTTGTTTTACTGATCAGCTAGAATTCAGAGCATAGAATTGAGTGTGGCATCTAGGTGTTTAATGAGAGTCTCTTTTGTTATAATGGGAAAAACTTGGAGCATGGTTTGGGACAAATAATCATCTTTTGAAATAAAGCTCTCTAGACAATCAGCCACCAGTGGCTATTTCTTGGGAATTGGTTAAGTTTCTGTCAATTAGCGTCTTGCACACAGACTTAGCTTCTTGAGTTCATTGAGAGTTACTTGCTTTACACTGGATTCTAGGAGAACAGACGATGGAAGGCTGTAGAAAGCTCTGTCACTTACAGTCAAGCGTTCTAGGAGGTGTTGCTTATACATCAACCTCTGGTCATCTTTAGTATTTGCCTTCTGGATGGGGGTGGGGGAGAAAACCCTCCTCTGGGTTTAGTTAGTGGTAATTGGAGGCACTTTTCTTCAGCTGATTTCAAAGATATAGTGACTCACCTGTGTTTCCGTAGTAACAGGAATTGGCCTCTTCAGAATCGTAGCAGCAGCCTAGCTGCTTGCAGTCTCCTTGAGTGATGGGTGAAGGAGCACATGGCAGTCTGTCCCACACTGCGACAGAGTCGCAAAGGCCAGCATTTGGGATGTCTAGGGCTAGATTTTGCAGAGAAGAGCAACGCTAAGTAACAAAGTTTGGTCTTTAAGAAGAGGCCATTTCATTACAAAGCATTAACTTTCAATTTCCATAGACATCTACGTGATTGAAAGAGATATGTACATAACAGAGATTATATCTGAGTTAGAAAATTAACTATTAGATCACCTTATAGGAGTCCCCTAAAAGGAGTCCTCTTTGGAAGAAGAAATACCAATAAGATTGGAAGAAGCAGTGAGACTCAACTTTTTTATTCAAGTAAAGAATTCTTATGGCTCTGATGAACCTAGGGGCAGGACAGGAATAAAGATGCAGACGTAGGGAATGGACTATGAGGACACGGCGAGGGGGAAGGGTAAGCTGGGATGAAGTGAGAGGGTAACACTGACATATATACACTACCAAATGTAAAACAGACAGCTAGTGGGAAGCAGCCGCATCACACAGGGAGATCAGCTCCGTGCTTTGTGACCACCTAGAGGGGTGGGGTAGGGAAGGTGGGAGGGAGATGCAAGAGGGATGAGATATGGGGATATGTATAGCTGATTCACTTTGTTATAAAGCAGAAACTAACACACCATTGTAAAGCAATTATATTCCAATAAAGATGTTAAAAATAAAGAATTCTTAATTCTGTTTTTTTTTGTTTTTTTTTTTTTGCGGTACGCGGGCCTCTCACTGTTGTGGCCTCTCCCATTGCGGAGCACAGGCTCCGGATGCGCAGGCTCAGTGGCCATGGCTCATAGGCCCAGCCGCTCCGCGGCACGTGGGATCCTCCCGGACCGGGTCACGAACCCATGTCCCCTGCATCGGCAGGCGGACTCTCAACCTCTGCGCCACCAGGGGAGCCCCTTAATTCTGTTCTTTAAAAGGCACTTCTCAATCTCAGTGTACTTTAAATTACCATCATTTTGAAATGCAGTTCTGATTTAGTAGGTAGGGAGTGGGGCCTATAATCCTGTATTTTATCAGTATTACCCCAGTGGCTATAGCCTAACAAGGCAGGTGTGAAGAATTACAAGTTCGGCTCTTATGACTGAGGTAGGGCTCTCAGGCGGCAAGGCAAGATTTGCTGGAGTTGAGTTGGTGTCATACTCCCTATTAATTACCCAGTTAAGTAATCGAGCAGCGCCCCTAGCTGAAGACGCTGAGCCCTATTCTCAGCGCAGTCTGCTTCTAGAAGGCATTTGCCGAGTCTCCTTGATAACTTCAGCTTCCTTCCCTACCCTTCAAGGCGCGGGGAGCTCTGGTCCTGGGATAACTCTTGGTTGAATCCCAGCTCTGCCACCTACCAGTGACGGGCACTTGGTAAGCTCCCTGCTGGGGGCCATCAGTAGGGCTCACAGCACTGGGCTGGGATTATAGGTGACACGTGCAGCACCACCCACAGTGCCTGGGCCCCAAGTCATAGCTCAGGTGGTGGTTAGCCTAAGGTCTCCTGTGGAGAGGAGAGTTAGAAGACAGTCCTCCACGGGTGCCTGGGGGCACTGCACACAGCAGGTAGAAGATGCCTGAGGGCATCTTCCAGGCAGCTCCATACCACCCAGAACCTGGAAGTTTCCAGCCCTTACCTGGGAGATCCACAGGACACCTGAACAGCTTTGTCTCTGTAACCGTCCTGCGTCCACCCGCATCTGCTCCTTCAACTCCAACGGGCATGATGTAGTGGGAGTCCTGGAGAGACAGGCCCCGGGAGTCAGCCTGGATGCTGGCACAGGTGTCTCAGCGTTCCTGAGGGCCGGGTCGTACTCACCCACTCAGTGACATAGCAGCCGCTGTAGGACACGTCCACCACCAGGGAGCTGCCAGGGCCCTCGCTGACCCGGGTGCCACACTCAGAGTCATTCTGCAGCCTGTGCGGCAGACCGCGATTATCTGGGGGCGGGGAAGGGGGGAAAGCACAGATGGTTGGTCACCACTGTCACCAGTGCTGGGAAAGGACTGCCAGCTTTGCCTTAGACCCCAGGGATAGCTGCCAAGAAAAGAGGAACAAAAGGGGAATCGGATTCAGAAGCAAAGCTACATTTTAAAAGATTCGTTCTATAGAGAGAAGCGGCAGAGTTTTAGCAAAGGGGGGAAGCATTAGGACAGGAAGCAGAGGGCAGTTCTAGGCAGTAGAGGAGACACGCCATTGCCTGGCTCAGCCTTCAAACCTACCCCAAGCTATTAGTGCAGGAGGGGTTGCTGTCTCCTGGCTGAGGTTTATGGTGAACTGAAAGCTCCTTAGCCCACAGCGGAGTCCACCGGGATAACCTGGTGCCTTGGGCTCATGCTGGCCACTCAGAGCAACAGACAGCAGAAACCAGAGCCAGAGGGATTGCAGCAGCCACATAGCAGCGTCACCGGGAGCCCGACTGACCACGCTTCCTGTCCTGCACTTCCTCTCCCAAGAGCCCGCGCGCCCCATGCCCTTTATATACAGAGGGAAAGCTCGTTTCAGGTGCACATCTATGTAGCATGCAGGTGGGACTCCTTTGGAAAGGGTGATTCCTCCAGCTTCATTCACTTTAGGCCACAGTCTGCAGCTGCAGTGCTTTAAACATCGAAATCAGGTGGTCTTCAGAGCCCAGGAACAATGTGGTGCCTTTTAGCTGAGAGAGGCTTTCTCCCGGTTGCTCAGTGTAGCACTTAATTTACTAGCTTATTGACCTTCCTTTAGAAGCTTGCATATTTGGGTGTAAATCCTAGCTCTGCCACTTATGAGCTGTATGAACTGGGTAAGTTACTACCTCTCAGAATCTCAGTATTCTCATCTGTAAACTGGGAATATCTCCCGGCAGCTGTGTTCTTTTGATCGTATTTAGCCTAATATTTATGATAGGAACAATTTTCCCAAGTTGACTAAGAATCTTTGTCAGAGCACTGAGAACGTGTAACCAGGTATCTATAATTCTCTTCAACTAATAAAAGCGAATAAGCATGTGCCTTCCCCGGGGAAATTGTACAACTCATTTAACCATGTGGTGACAAACAACACTGAGGAAATGCTGGACTCTGCCCTTGGGGATGGGATGTGGCTTTCCAACACCTCTGTCTGGTTTGGGTTTGGCCACTAGCCCATCACATCCCATTTACTTACTCACAGGACTTACCACATTGGATTTTAATGGCCTCTTATTTACTCAGTGTCCCTACTAGAAGCACTTGAGGGCAGGGACCGATGTTTTTGCATTGCATCCTGAAAGACTTAGAAAGTGTGTCCTCAGTGTTTACCGGGGAAAGAATGAATCAATGAATGTGCTTTCATTAGTGGCCATGTCCTAAGGCTAACCCCCTTGAAAATGTGGTTTCCCAACCTCACTGGTACAGATTCATTTCCTTTGTGATGAGCTCAAACTCATAATATTTAGGTGTTTTTTCTTCAAGTCATTATACATGTGAATAAGTATAAGAATGAAGAGGAATATAACAAACTAGTGAATAAAACAAAAAAGAAACAGACTCACAGATATAGAGAACAAACAAGTGGTTACCAGTGGGGAGGGGGAAGGAGGGAGGGGCAAGATAGGGGTGGGGGAAAAAGGTTATTATGAGATTATATGAAATCATCTGTGTGAAACTTTTGAAAACTGTAAAGCACTACAGAATTTCAAGAATCTTTCATTCAATAAAAAAAAAGGATGAGGGTTGGACTTGTGTGTGATGTCTCAGGAGCTGAGCGGCCAGTCTCCCCACTGGACTTATGAATGTTGCTCCCTAAAGTATTGAAAAATCAAGGAAAGTTTACCTATTTTGCTAAAACTTGGAGGCAGTATAGAATATGGTTATATGGATTTTGGCAATGGGTGAATCTGGGTATAAATTCTGAGTCATTACTTACTAGCTCAGTGACCTCTGTCAATGAGTTACAATTTTTACATCTGGAAAATGGGGATAATAACACCTACCTCACAGGGGAGGTATTATTATAACGAACAGGTTTTTGTTCGATTAAATTATGTATGGGTAGTGCTTATCATACAAACCTTGCTGCATAATCGTGACTTGTTAAATTGTCGCTACCATTAACAAGACAAGTCTATGTGCTTGGGACACAAAGGAGGTGAAAAGAAAGCAAGTGCCAAGCGATGGCCTCCTTTGCTCAGTGCCGAGTCTGAAGAGCAGCCTGTACTTCTGGGGTTGCATTCCCTTGTGAGGGTATGTGTTTATACAGCTGAGAAACAAACATGAAAGTCTGCAACTATGTTGTGATATGTGGAAGTCCACCCAGGCTCACACCAGTCACGCTGATGTAGAGGGTCAAGGGTGAATCCCAAGATACACCAGCAGGGCTGAGATGAGGTGAGTTCACACTCACTTCTGCACTAAATCCTCTGAGGACATCTTTATTCAACGACACGACTCGGTTTCGGGAGAGAAAATGCACTGATAATATGTGGTCCACCTCAAGGAGCCCTGATTATCTCAAAAGTAACCCTCTGCCCTTTGAATCTGGAAGGGCAAAGGCTGCTCTTAGTATTCTCTTATATTAAAACCATCTGCTCGTTTAAAAACAATTCTAATGGGGGACTTCCCTGGTGGTCCAGTGGTTAAGAATCGGTCTTGCAATGCAGGGGAAGCCGGTTCAATTCCTTGTCAGGGGAATAAGATGCCACATGCCGCAGGGCAACTAAGCCCGTGTGCCACAACTACTGAGCCCTCATGCCACAACTACAGAGCTCACGTGCTCTGGAGCATGCATGCCACAACTAGAGAGAAGCCCATGCACCACAACGAAGAGCCTGTGTGCCACAATGAAAGATCCCGGGTGCCGCAACTAAGATCCGATGCAGCCAAAAATAAATAAATATTAAGGAAAAAATTAAAAAGTAAAAAATAATAATTTTAGTGGGATTACAGGTAGAATACAAATCACATAAATTGTAGACTTATCAAAAGCCCTGTCATCACTGCAGTGTTCATTTGACTCACGTTTTATAGGCATATAAAACGTCACCTACCAAAGGACTATATTATAACCCTGGCTTTCCAGGGTCCCCAGCTTGTAGACAGCAGATCGTGGACTTCTCAGCCTCCATAAACATGTGAGCAAATTCCTCATAATAAATATATATCTATACACTGTAAGGCCAACTGGCCCGAGGCAGGGGAACACAATCAGATTCACAGGTTGCATCAGACCGAAATTCTCCAGACCACCCAATTCCAGAAACTGCCCTGGAGACATTCCGGACCACCCAGTTCCAGGAACTGACCTGGGGACTTTGAACCCAGCCCAGCCTTCCCGTCTTTCGAAGGGCGGGACTAATGGTCCCCCACGATACCCGAAAAGACCACCAAATAAGGAATACCCTGCGCCCTCCCAGATTCACCACACCCCTTTCCCTTCTTCCCCTATAAAGTCTTGCCCAACCCTCGCCCGGGCGCGACTTCTCTGGCCCCTTTCTCTCGGACCAGTGAACCTCGCCCGGGAGCGCTCCCTAATAAAGCTCACTTGAAGCTTTCCTCTGTTTCGCGGTGCCGTTTGTTAAGATCCGACCTTACATACACCTCTATCCCCTACTTGTTCTGTTTCTCTGGAGAACCCTGACTCACACACTGCTCATTCCTTATTCACTGGACTGTCCCCCCCCCCGAGGGTCCCCGAGACATGGGAGGGCAAGGAGAGCCTGTGCTACTGGGGAAAGGCAAAGTCTGATTTCTGAAAACCTTGCTCACTCTGGGCATACCTTCTTTGAGTTACATTTGAATGTTTCGATTTAAACTAAAGAACAAGGGTATAGCTATGCCAGGTTTACTAACGCTCCCTTTATTGGAAATGGGCTCACGTGGCGATTTCTTTAGAGACTGGCTGCGTTTTGATAGATACCAGGGTTATTACTGCTTTCTGGCCGTTGGACACATGTTCCTTGAGACCTAGTGTGGACAGCGGTTCCCTTGCTGTGACTGGAGTGTGCCCTCCTGACTGGAAGGTGGGGTATCACATAAACAAAGCCCCAGGAAACTCTCATCATGTGTGAAAAAGCAATAATCAAAATTACCCCTCAAATATGGAGGACCGATTAGACCATTGTGTGTGCTAATCAGTAATTAGGGGGCGCCCAGCTGTTCTCGGCAAGTGGTGGAAATAGGACACTTCTCTTCTGAAGGAAGACATCCAACACTGCACTGCAATACTTACATGGCTTTCCTTCTCAGCAAGCAAGAACCAAGTGCCAGCCTGAGTCAGCTGTGAGGTGATGAGCCCTAGCCCCAGGTCTTCTCTCGACGTCCTCCTTCCTGCCTGGGCCAGGCAACCCTCTGCCCTGGCTGCCCAGCCCCGACTTGCTCTCATTTTGTCTTGCCTCTCCTGCTGTCACCACGACCACTGCCAGTAGGGGGAACGATCCTTCCTTCTTCCTCAGGCAGGAGGGGCCCCAGCTGAATGGGCTTTTGGACTTGGAGAGGAATGGCAAGGTACTGGCTACCTCTCTCTTGAAGTGGAAGAGTAGTTAGGTGATTAAGAAAGAGGTAGTAAACTGCTAAAGAAAGAAAAAGAACTAAAATTAAGGACTTCGGGGTGGGGATTGTACAGCTGGTGTGAGATTTCTGGCCTGTACAGTGTCTACTGAAATGCACGCCCCCCTCCTGAATTAGGCTCAAAGGGACGCCAGTCATGTTGGATGTGAGTCCACACCAACTACCCTATTTAACTTGATTACCTCCATAAACACCCCATTTCCAAATAAGGTCACATCTGGTTAGGGGGTTCCCAGAGAAAGAGAACCAGGAACGGCTTTCTTGAAAGGAGAAGCCCTTTTGGCCTAAGCCCTTTTGTGTTCTGAGCCTGGCCGCAATGCCTGCCCTGGAACAGGTCTCAGTAATCAAAGATCTTAAGGAACAAAGGAATGCAGGAACAGAGAAAAGGCAGTCAAACCAGAGTGCGATGATTGAAGCAGAGGCCTAGCTCCTCCTCAAGGGATATACATAACAATCTGACACTTGTCTTTGAGTTCTGCAGAAACTAAGGCCCCCAACCAGGTGGAGGACGGAATGGTGATGTCGACCCTCCTGACTTCAATCAACTGAAGTTTGGACTCTGTCAACCTCTGCCTCAATTTTATGCTGAGTTCTCCTCTGCTCAATCCCCTTCATGAATATGCATGCGCCCTTAGCTTAACTTCCCCAGTTTGGCGGTTCAGGGAGACACTGCTTTGGGAAGGATGCCTGGTGTTCTCTATTGCTGCAAGTAATAATAAATCCTTCCTTCTCTCCATCTCTGGCTTGGCTGTGTCTTTTGGTTCAACACCCACCAAGAGGCGAACCCAGTCACACTCACTGGGCTGGGACTTCAATGTACCTTTAGGCACAATTCAACTCAAAACACCTTGCAAACCATGTAAAACTGCATCAGCCAAATTAATCTTTGTTTGGGGCTTTTTTTCTTCAAATGACATGAGAACTCAATGTACGCGAATGCCTCTGTTTCTTTACTTTTATAATTTTTCTTTCCTTGTTAAAAGTCCTTTTAAACATTCCAATCTTGCTTTGGCTAAACTAAAGGGATTTTTAAATTCCTTTTTGTTTAGATGAAAAGGATTGGTAATGCATACAATGGCTGAGTTGACTGGTACTAACGGCTGTTTCAGTTCAGAGCAGGGCAAACCAGGTGAGCCAGGACAGTTGAAGGATAGACTTGGCCATTGCCTTATGCTTGGTAACTGTTCCAGCACGATTGCTCTCAGCTGACTGGAGCTGACTGGGCAATTAACTTACCAAGTTGATGTGCATGATGGTATCTTGTATACTCATAGGTCTTATATTCTACCCCAACTTGACTGTAATCAGGACACGGCCTTGCTTTTCTAGCCGCATGCCTTTACATACACGGTTTCCTCTTCATGGGATGCCCACAGCCTCATCTCTATTTGAGCAGTCCGTAACTGTCACGTAGGGCGAAGAGTCTCCAAAGCCTTGTCCCTGGACCAGCCGCATCCGCATCGCCTGGGGACTTATGAGAGCTGTCTGTCAATTGGGTGGCCTCACTCCTGATCTAGTGAATCAGAAACTCTGGGTGGGGGACCCATCATGGTTAAGCCTTCCGGGTGATTCTGACACACACTCAGGCTTGAGAACCACCACCTTAAGGTAGAACCTCCAAGTCCTCTTCTCCATGAAGTATTTCCTGATCGTCCAGCCGGAGGGAATTCCTTCTTAGTTCGGAAAACCAACACTCTTTATTTGTATTCCTCTTGTGACAACAGCAATTCAGGACTCTACTTTCCCCTCCTGGATTGAATGTCCTTGAAGCATGTGTCTTACTCATCCATAGTACTTTCCCAAGTGCTCAGACCATATTTCTGAGATGAATGAACTCTGATCTTGTAAGTGGTCTGCATCCATGCTTTAGAAGGAGCCAGTTTTGCAAGACCTGCTTCCTATTTGCCACCAGCCTGTGTTTTTGTGCTAACTCAGCATGTGAGGGAAACTTCCTGTTATCTCCAGGAGAAGACCCAGTCTCCTTAGCACGGCCCCCCCAAGCCCTCCCTAATCTTGTCTCTGCCCATGTGTCCCAGTGGCCCCCTTCTTCCCAGTGGCTGGTCATATAAAGCTCCTCTGAAGTTTCCCAAACCTGCTCTGACTCCACCAGCCCCCCTCCCTGGGCTGTGGTCTGTGCTCTTTTCTATTCTGGGATGCCCTGTGGATCCTGCCATATCAGTCAACAAAGGATGTTGTGGCCATCAAGCCGTCAGCCACTGCAGTTGCCCCTGACTGTGCACCCTGAGGGGATTCAGGGTGGAGAAAACAGGACACTGGCCCCAGATAGTTAAGGTGCACATGGAAAGAATGATTTCAGTGAGCCCAGACTTGCATCTTCCCCATACATAGGAAAGCACTTAATTCATTAACTTGAGATGTCTGGTTTTCTTTAATTAACAGTAATCTTTTGATATTCTACCTGCTTTCTGGTTTGTCTGCAAAAGCTCCCATACATCCTGGTTCCTCCCTTACCTCTTCCGAGCAGTCCTTCAGAACTATGACAGACTGCCTCCCAGGCTTAAATCCTAAGCAAGGCTGCTGAATAAAACATGATGCTTAACTTTTCGGCTGTGCTTTTTTTTCCCCCCAGTCGACAACCATCTCCTGCTTTGTGTGCTTTTTTCCGGCTTGGCTTACTTTTACTTATTTCACTGCATCTTACTCTTTAAAAAATCTGGCTGAGGGATCACCTCCTCTGGAAATCCTCCTCTGGCCACCGGCCACCTGGCCGGGTTGGGGGCTGTGCCCGGAGCACTTTAGTGCCTTCTGCTCTCACAGCCCTTCCCAGTGCATCTCATCCTCTGTCTGGGTCCTTTTCAGCCACAGGATATTTGAGCGCAGGGTCCGTCCCTTAGCTTAATGCCTTCAACGCAGCAAAGCCTCAATGAATATTTATGCAATGGACGGATTGTGTTCTGGGAATTCAGCTTAGACAAAATTTTAAAATCCCATTGAAGGTCCCACCTTCCCCCTTGCATCTTTCTACCCTGCACTTCACACAGGACTAGCAGTTCTCCTTTGTATTCGGTTAGAGTTTTATCTTCTTTACAACCTTCCTTAGAAGAGGTCTAGTTAAATGATTTTGCCAAAGCATATTCGTGCATATACAAAAACATATCATGAAGCAGAGTAGTTGCCTACTGCCTCTAAGCAAATATCAACAGAAGCATAGACTGTTTGTGTTAAGATCTTTTTATCCAGCCTGAACATGAATAACTCGAGTCATACAGTGTAGTCAATGCTTCGGGAGTAAATCATGTTAATCCCACTATATTTATAAATAATAGCCAACTTCACTAAGCCTCTACTCTGGACCAGATATTTTCCTAGATCCTGAGGATGAAACTCACCTTTCTCCCGCTCTCATTTTCTGGTTCTCCTTCACTTTGCAACACAATCTCTCTCTCAGGGGACATACTTTCTGTCAGATACTATGCCAGTCTCAGAGATCTATCAGTAAAAAAAAAAAAAAAAAAAGAGACTTGGTCTCATGGAACTTACAGATGAGATACTTATTGTTTACTGAACAATATTAGTCACACTTGTATCCCCTAGGCCTAGCCCAATGTCCGGCCGTGAATGCTCGTTAATGAGTGAATGAATGGACGAAAGTATAAAACCATGAGTCAACTAATTTCAAACATTTCTATACATTTCACTTCAGAGCAACCAGCAGCTCTGAAGTGTTTTATCGGTGCATGTGATTTAGGGGCTGTCCTTTCTGACTGGGTGCTGAGTGTTCCAGAGAATCCCCCTAATATTCTCATTTATTTTCCACTATCCTCCTTTTCCTTTTTTCCTTAGTGTGGCAGATAAGTGATAGGTTAGACTCAGAACTAAAGAACCTAATCAAGGTTGCTTTTGTTTTGTTTCTTCTCAAACTTCAGAGCCATCTGATATACTTGGTGCTGATAAAATTTGGTGTAAGTTTCCCCAAAATTCAGCAGGACCCCGCCAACAGCTAGCTTTGAGGCTTCGTGCCTATGACCGGGGTAGTCACGGATTCAAAAGGCCAAGCGGGGCTGCCCCAGGAGTGACCACTGCAAGCTGACTGCAGACTCATCTGATTTCCTCTGACGGAGAACACAAAACCCTCCTCATTCCCTTACCTCCACTCCCAGTGATACCTGCAAAGTTTTACTACATAAAATTCTCCAGAACTGACGGAAATGGTTGCAAGGACAAATTGAGGTAACAGCTGGAGAAAGACTGCTTATGAACTGGAGATGCAAACTGGCCACGGCACTGGGTAATGAACGACTCCAATCTGGGTAAGAGACTGGGGTCATGCTTATTACAGCCCCACACGCAGACACTGGGGAGAGTGAGACTTTGGCAGGGATTCATCACACAGTATATTAAAACTGTCATTAGTGAAAAATTAATATTACAAAACATTTTAGAGGGGCAGAAACAATCATCTCAGTTTAACAACAGAGGACAGTTCTCATAAATACCCTTTATTTTTTCCTCAAGCAGAAAATGAGGAACAGGCCAGGATTATCAGATCTCACCCTCCTCCTTCCAAACTGCAAACTGCAACTGTTGATCGTTTCATTTCTTTCTTCTTAAATTGGGTCGCGTTGTCAGCTTGTGTGACAGGTCGTGCCTTTCCCTTTATTTAAAAAGACAGAAGAATCCTGGCCTTTGGAGGTAAAGGAATTGCTTCTCATTCGTTGAAAATTATAAGCTTTGAAGATAGATTTTTAGGAAGGCTTTTGCTTCCAATAAACACTGAGTTGTGTTTCCACATCCTTTCCCATGCTTTGAAGGAGAAAAAAGACTTCTGATGCTCACAGCATAATAGGAAAGGCCTTAGGAGTTGAGGAACACTTCCAAAGACACCTCAATTTAGCCCTTGGAATTCTTGCACTTCCACAGAGTAGCCAGGGAAATGATCTCACTGACTCTGTTTAAACTTCCTCCTTGATTAAGCATCTAGGATTGTGCTAGGAAGTGAAAGGAGTAATAATGATGATAACATGAAAGAACAAATCTGAAATATTAAATGGTAAATAAAGTCTTAGACTTGCAGACTATTAGAGCTGAAATCAATTTTAAGGATCTCTTACTTTTTTTTTTTTTTTTTTCCGGTACGCGGGCCTCTCACTGTTGTGGCCTCTCCCACTGCGGAGCACAAGATCCGGACGCGCAGGCTCAGCAGCCATGGCTCACAGGTCCAGCCTCTCCGCAGCACGCGGGATCTTCCCAAACCGGGGCACGAACCCGTGTCCCCTGCGTCGGCAGGCAGACTCTCAACCACTGCGCCACCAGGGAAGCCCTGGATCTCTTACTTTTTATATAAGAAAATGGAAGATCACTCGTTTTGCTCAGAGTCATTGGGAGTAGAGACTTGGGACAAGAAACTAGGACTTTTGATTATTTAGAGAAGGGGTTGGAGACTCAGATGGGAGTCAAGGCAAACAGAGGGAAGCCGTTAATAAATAACACAAAGAAATCTAAAACAATAATATGAGACATTATATAACCAAGTGGAAGAATATGTGATACAAGTAAAAGAGCTGGGACTTCAGAGCAGGGTGAGTACTGATGACATTGAAACTGAAGCTCCGCAGAAGTGGAATTTGAGTTTCGGTTGAGGATGGTTAGGGTGGGATAAGACAGACGGTAAGGAAGGAGGCTAGTCTAGATTTGATGAATGAAGGATTAGTCAAAATCAAATGACCATAGACACAGAAAAACACTTAGAATAGGAATCAACAGAATATAGGTGGGAGATAGTAAAGGGTCATGCCCAGTGGAGAAGGGGATCTCTGTTGGGAGACAAATTTGATAGATGATGTAGCTTTCACTCCTCTCTTGTGCCAGGCCCTGGGAGCGAAAGTACAGGGATGAGTATTTGAGTTCCTGAAGCATTAACATTCAAATGTCAGACGTGCAACCAGAACCCAGCTCTCCTAAATCCTCGCTTAAGAACTTTCCAAAGAAGCAAATAGCTTCTTGCAACTGTCCCCTCTGGTGGTGAGTGTATGTGGATTTTCCACTGCATAGTTTAAACATAGATTCATGCTCACTAACATAGATAAAGCATGTCTCAGTATGAGAAACCATCAATCAATTGTAAAAATATATTAAAAAAAGGAAACACCAAGATGACAGTGATGGTGGTGGTGGTCTGGATAGCCCAAGGGGAGAGATTAGAAGTAAATACAATTGAAACAAAAACTGAGAACATTTGGGAGGTGGAGGCGGTTCCTCAGGCCTCATGTTTTATCTGCATGCTAATACCGTTCCCTAAAATCACAAGGAATTCACTTTGGTCAGAAATTCCAAGTTTTTTTCCCAAGTGAGCAGGCTCATTGCTCCTGCCTCCCCTCTCCTATCTATAGCTTTCTTCTCTGCTGCTAAAGGATGTGGCAAATGGACATCTCTGCAACAGCACAGGAAAGGAAAAAACTTACTCGCTTCTGATTTATGCATTGCATCTTCATGCTCCGAGGCACAGATAATTTGGGAGTGGCTTGAAATGAAAAGAAAGAATTTAAAGTCACGCAGGGATTTGATAAACCATTGGATTCAAAGTTGTATGTGTGACTTTGGAAATAATTAATTTCCCAAATCCTTATTTTCAAACAGAGGTCATTAGTCTAGTGGTGTGTAAGTGACCCCTTGATGGTCAGTGAAGCTCTCAGGGTGTGGGACGTTGGGTGGGCAACCAGGCATTACATGACCTTTCGCTTCAATGTCCAAAGGGAGCAGAGGCCATTCTGAGAGCCTTCCTTCCAGGGAAGGTAAGAACTTTGTCCTGGGAGTGAGAAGCCCTGGGCCCTAATTCCAGTGCAGTCTTCCATGTACAACGATTCATCCTTGGACTTCCCACCCCAGGGCTGGCGTGTAAGATGTGTCAACTAATGTGTGACTGACGGGATAACAAGTGGAACTTTGTGCATGTGCCTCTCTGGGTCTCAGTTTTCTCTGCTGGAAAATGAAATCATCCTTGTTGGTTATCTTTACTGCACTAAAATCCTATGACTTAAGCTTTGTGAAATTTGAGCTTATTTTATTTATCATTTTGACTCACTCTGATAAAAATGTTACTTGTGGCCTGTGATGTATAAATTGAAAAAGCTGTCTACTGGTTTGTTCATGATGAAAATTCTGATTAGAGCAACCTCTATTTTTAAAAAATCATATATATGAGATTATCATATTAACTGAAGTCAGAGAGAGAAAGACAAGTATCATATGGTGTCACTTACTTGTGGAATCTAAAAAAATTATACAAATGAACCTTTTTACAAAAACAGAAATAGACTCACAGACATAGAAAAAAAACTTATGGTTACCAAAGGGGACAGTTTGGGGGCGCAGGCGTGGAGAGATAAATTAGGAGTTTTGGATTAACATATACACACTACTATATGCAAAACAGGTAAACAACAAGGACCTACTATATAGCACAGGGAACTATACTCAATATCTTGTAATAACCTATAATGGAAAAGAATCTGAAAAAGGATATATATATATGTATGTGTATATATGTATATTCAGGTCCCCATGAATGGACTTTCCCAGGATTCTTTCTTTGACCTACTTCCCTTCCCAGTCTAGCAGAACTCATCCACTCCCATGGTTTTAACTGATTAATCACAAATCTGACATCTCCAACTCAGACATTCATCCAATAAATGTGTGAGGAACACCTAAGATGTGTAAGCAAACTGCTTGGGGATAAATTATTGAGCAAAATATACATGATTTGGGCCCTGATTTTGAAAAGAGTCTTTTGGAGAAGACAGGTAATCAAGTACTCAAGAAACAGATAAAAATTACAGTAAGAGCAATGAAGAAAAAATAGAGAAGAAACGTTAGTTTTTCTGAATTAAGTAAAGCAGGAATTATATCAGAATGTTTTTTTCCTCCTCATTTAACAATTTGCCATTCATGCAGAATATATATATATATATATATATATGTGTGTGTCTATATATATATATATATATATATATATATATGTAAAGTTTAAAGGTACTATTTCCTATTTGTCTTAATGCAAATGCTCTGAAGTTAAACTGGTGACTTAAAAAATCTTTTGTTAACCTTGTCCAAACTCATGTCAATACAGAATTACTGTTTGGCCAATGAAACAATTCTATAAAGACTTTTTCAGCTAGTTTGCTGAGATCTGAGAGCCAATTTTTTCCTTCAGCCTTCTGATGTCTCTCTCTCTCTCCCTCTTTTTTTTTTTTTGAGGCTTCTATTAGGGGTTGTTGGTCATATGTGTAAGTGAACTTGTGTTAATCATGCCACTGGAGGCTCTTTTTACTGAGGAGGAACAAGTATGCCTCTTTGCAATTTGGACCACATCAAACAAGATGATGGTGTTAGAAAGATGCTGAAAATGAGTAACACTGTCATATATACTGAACCATGCAGGACCCCACTAGAATGCAGGAGTTTTAGCTGCATGTGGTCACTAAGATTCATCAAGTATTTATTGAGGACGTACTAAATTCTGGTACTATACTGGGGGCTAGGGAGAAAAAGATGAACACATATTTTGTCCTTACAAAGCTAGAATAAACAATAGATGGCTTGTACGAACAGACAGATCATCAAATCCTGATCATTTGTGAAGACACAGGGGAAAGTGATGTTAGCCCAATGGTCAGTTAACATCCAGTGTGAGAAACTTGGGAAATTCAGTCCTCTGTCCCTTCACAGGAAGACATGGAAACTTTCTTCTGTTTATTGTCAAAAGTTGCTCAATCCTCTTCCTCATCTTTGGGGTCTCCCTTCATTCTTTTCTCTTCATGAGGTCTTCCCTGACTGGCTGGATGAGGTACCAGCTCCACATAGATCTTTCACACCAGCCCACATGCAACTTTCACCCTTCCTTCCTCCCTTCCTTCCTTCCTCAGTCACATTTCTTCTTCAGATTGATTAGCTTGTCCAATCCTTTGTTTAATTCATATCTTTCATCAGTGGTTAGTTAGCTTCACTTTGTTTTTTTTGAACTTTAGAGCTGCACTGAAAGTTTCATGCCTGTCCGTGTTTGGTTTGTATTGCATCCAGCATGTTATTATATGAGACAAACAAATCATAGTTGATACTTAATATTGATACTATTATGCTCACATTCAGAATAAGGCTCAGAATAGTAATCATGATCTACCACTTGCAACCATGTACTATTTTTTAGACCATGTGCTAAGTGGTTTTTATATTTGATCTCATTTAAATATTCTGACAACCCTATGAGGGAATTATCTCCATTTTACAGATGATAACAAAGTATCTACTACAAAATACCTCACAGGGTTATTTCAATTTGCAGAGCAAAATGATTACATATATATATATATATATATATATATATATATATGGACACACGCACACACATATACGGTTTTGAAAAAACAGATGTTAATTATTAATTCGTAGGGGAAAATTTGATGTCTCACGTTGTTAACTTTTTTGGGTTAAGAGTTAAAAACTAACTTCCAAATGTAAATGTTAACTCGTGAAAACCTTAGGCCCTATACACTTGCTCAGTTAGCCTCTGCAGCGTTCTGTCAGAAGGCACCAGGCCCGCTGAGCGTCAGTGGAGGTAGGTGTGGGGGAAAGAGGTTTTGGACCTTGAATGTAGGGATTGAGAGGGCACTGAGCAACCATTTGTGGACTTCAGAGAAGTGGACCCAAGCACCCGCTTCACCACCCTGTCTTAGCTTAGCGCTGGAGGCAGACAGCCCTTACCCAAGTTCATAGTTTAAAAATCAATGGAGTAGCAGCTTTTTCTGCTTACCATGCTTCTGTTTCATTCCACACTTTCCTGTTTATTTAATTTCATTGGCTTTTGGTCAGAAATTGACTGTGTAAAATATTTGGAATAGAAAGTAAAGCGGAACACTGAAAATGCAAGGGGACGGGATATAAACAGTGAACATAATATCCTTGGCCAGTGACTTCTTGTCTCCTCTGTTTCCTTAGCAGTGACGCAGATTCTCAGCACACTCTCAGAGGCCTGAGCAAGCCCTGCTTACAGAAGTCATATAGTCCTCCATTTGCAGGATCCTCGTTTCCAGGGAAATGGAAATTGGGCCAAAAATAGAAATGATGCCCATTTGCAGAATCCTAAAGGAAACAGAGAAACTGGCAACAATGGACAAGCCACTCTCATGGGCTCTTTTGTTCCAGATAAACATGCCTTAATTTAAGAATCATCCTTATTATAATATTAATTGCTTCAATACAATTTTCAAACTTACATATTACTTTAAAGTGATTAGGCAAGGCTTAGAAGAAACAATTTTTTTCCATTTAATTAAATAACAAAAATGCCAGACCAATTATTAAACAAATTAATGGAAAGGTCAGAGGATTTATATTGCAAATTTAACACATTTGAATATCTCCCCTCTAAAAGCTCGTTGTTGGGATGATTTTGTACAAACATCCATAAAATGTTTTCCTTTACAGAAATGCTTTCCCTTCCTATCCGTGGAATGTGTTGTTCCAAGTCTGGTGGGAAGGTCCCAGGAAGCAAGAGTTACCGAGAGACTGCCCAGTTCCTTACTTTCCAGCTTGTTGGGGAATGTTGGCAAGTGATCTTCTTAACATAGGATAAGTCTAAGCCTTTGGTAGGCAAACAAAGAAGAAAAGTGGGATTAGAAAGAGAAAAAATGAAAAAAGAAATGAGGCACTTCAGGTGCCCAGGTGAAGTGTTGTGTTTTTACTGTCAACACCTTACAACTCTCCCTCAGTGTTGGAAAGGAAATTTCCAATGACTACTTTGAAATGACCCAAAAAACATTTTTCACCACCAGGAAGTCTAATTTTTGTTATGTCAATATGACAAGATGACTTAGCACAACACAGCAACACACAATTAACTACTTCTTCGATTGTAGAGCACATACTTCAGCCTAAAATGCACACTGAATCCATGAAGCCACTTGAGAACAGCAGGGAGACTGCATGCCCGGCTAAACCATACCCCCTAAAACAATGGTGAGTCAGTTCTTCAAAATGGAATTGATCTGATCATTATGCTGCTAGCAATTCTGTGGTGATGTCAAGGCTAGCAACAGAAAAGGAAACACACACACACACACACACACACACACACACTAAGAAAACAAAACAGTATTTTGTGTTAAATAAGTAATGGCTATTTACATAAAAAGTAGTTGGCTGGAGCAGTGGAGTGTCGTGGGACTTCTTTTCAGACCTGGAGGACGTTTCAGGGAGCAGAGAAAGGGCATTTACTGGGAACTGTTCACTATCCATCCTGATACAGGCACCAAATCCTGTTCCAATGGCAGAATTGGTGGGCGATATGGTGAGATGCGCATGTGCCCGAGTCCTGTGGTGAGACAACTGGGATTGGGTCCTCTGGCCAACTCTGTGGCCTTGGACTGATTACTTAACCTGTCTGAATCTCAGTTTTCTCATCTTTAAAATGGAGATAACAGTACACACTTAATAGGTTGTATGTATGAAACAATGTGTGCTTAAAACATTCAGAACACTGATATTTATAGTGATAATGATACTAGTTGTTACAATAATTATTTTATCTTTTCATCTGATGATTGGCTAGAGACTCTTTCCATGTGAGTGCCAAGGAATAAGAGTGGATAATATTAATATGGCAGCTCATTCCAGATAATAAGTGTGTGAGTATCAAATCATTGCAGTCTAGTATTTTTTGCCCCAAGTTTCTGGACAAATATCATGAAGCATTATCCTAAAGCTGGTTGTAATTTCCCATAGGAATATTATTATAATTTAATTCCACAAATGTGAATTGAATACCATTATGTCACAGGCATTGCACCAGGGGCTGGCAAGGTACAAGGAGGAATAAGATGATGCTTTTCTACCCCAATTCCCACCCACAGCCACTAGATTCACAATCAAATGAGAAGAGCAGGGCCAGAAACTAGTAACCTTAATACAAGTAGGATTCTTGCCAGTGGGATCAAGAGCCCATGGCTGGTTCTAGAGTCAGTCTGCCTGGGTTTGAATCCCAGCTTTATTTCTTAAGACATGCATCTTCTGCATTTCTGCATCTTGTTTTCCTCTGTAAAACTGCGATTAATAAAACCTTCATTATGAGGAATATTGGGAGGATTAAATGAGGGGATCAATCGTAGTGTTTAGCATTAGGGCTCGTCACATAGTAAACCCCCAACACATTAGATTTACCATTTCAATTCAGTTGGAGCACAGAGAAAATACCAATACATTATGATGGAGGGAATAGGGAAGGTTCTTTAGATGTTGTTACTGTTGTTGTTTTTTAAGTTAGATATAGTAGGATTTTGATTAATGGAAGAAGAGAGACCAAAGGAGTGAGAGAAAGTGAGAGACAGACAGAGACAGAGAGAGAGACAGAAAAGAGAAGATAATGAAAGGGACTCCCAGGCAGAGGGACTGTCCCAGAATGGAGAGCGTACTGCCTAGTGAGGGAATAGAAAATATTTGGGAAGCTAGACTGGCCAGGAGGGGCAGCAGGTAGTTTGGGTCAGAACACAGAAACCTCCTTCAGTGTACACACTAAGGTTGCTTTCCTGTCCAAAGATTCAGCTTTAATAAACGAGAGCTTTGTGCTAGACAAAGGAAAGATAATACAACTATAAACCTATAATTATTTAAAATACCAAAACATACTGCCAAGTATATATTTACACCCATGTTATCTAAAACTATACCAATGATTAAATAAGAAGACATAGGGGACTTTCCTGGTGGCGCAGTGGTTAAGAATCCGCCTGCCAATGCAAGGGACACAGGTTCGAGCCCTGGTCCGGGAAGATCCCACATGCCACGGAGCAACAAAGCCCGTGCGCCACAACTACTGAGCCTGTGCTCTAGAGCCCACGAGCCACAACCACTGAGTCAGCGTGCCTAGAGTCCGTGCTTCACAACAAGAGAAGCCACCGCAATGAGAAACCCGTGCACCACAACAAAGAAGAGCCCCCGCTCGCCGCAACTAGGGAAACCCACGCGCAGCAATGAAGACCCAACGCAGCCAAAAATAAATTAATTAATTAAAAAAAAAAAAAAAAGAAGGGCTTCCCTGGTGGTGCAGTGGTTGAGAGTCCTTCTGCTAATGCAGGGGACACGGGTTCGTGCCCCGGTCTGGGAAGATCCCACATGCTGCGGAGCGGCCGGGCCCGTGAGTCATGGCCGCTGAGCCTGCGCGTCTGGAGCCTGTGCTCCGCAACGGGAGAGACCACAACAGTGAGAGGCCCGCGTACCACATAAAAAAAAAAAAAAAAAAAAAAGAAGACATAGAATATTATGATATACTGAATAGGTAAAACAATACCAACAATGAATAGAACTAATCCTAGTGCTAATATTAAGAAGGATTTAATGAGAGTTTGCCTCTGTAGAATTTAAAAGGACTTTGCCAGGTATGATTTGCACATTGTGTAAAAGTGGCCTGTGACATTTTAATGGCAGAATTCGTAATCATTCATTTGATTTGAGACATATCCTCAAAGATGGGATCTCAAATCACTTGCTTCAAAGTAGCCAGTAAAGAGTGAAATTGCTGGGTCATAGCAGCATTCTATGTTTCAAGTAATTGTCTATTTCCTAAAGCGGCTGCACCATTTGACAACCCCACTAGCAATGTATGAGGGTTCCACTTTCCCTACATCCTCACCCACATTAGTAGTTGTCCATCTTTTTTTATTATAGCTATCCTTTAAAATAGTATCTCATTATGGTTCTAATTTGTATATCCCTAATAGCCAATGATGTTGAGCATCTTTTCACGTGCTTATTGGTCATTTCTATATCTTCTTTAGAGGAATGTCTATACAAATTTGCCCATTTAAAAACTGGGCTATCTGTCTTTTTACGGTTGAGTTGTAAGGCTTTTAAAAGAATGCATTGTGGATATAAATCCCTTATCTGGTATACGATTTGAAAACATTTTCTCCAATTCTGTGCATTCTTTTCACTTTCTTTTTTTTTTTTTTTTGGCAGTATGCGGGCCTCTTACTGTTGTGGCCCCTCCCATTGCGGAGCACAGGCTCCAGACGCGCAGGCTCAGCAGCCATGGCTCACGGGCCCAGCCACTGCGCGGCATGTGGGATCTTCCCGGACCGGGGCACGAACCCGTGTCCCCTGCATCGGCAGGCAGACTCTCAACCACTGCCACCAGGGAAGCCCTCTTTTCACTTTCTTAATAATTTAAAACAAAATTTTGATGATGTCAATTTATCTATTTTGTTTGGTCACTTGTGCTTCTGATGTCATATCTAGAAAAATCACTGCCTAATACACAGTCATGGAGATTTATGCTTATGCTTCTTTTCTAAGGGTTTTATAGTTCTAGATCTTACAGTTAGGTCTACACATTTTGAGTTAATTTTTGTACAGGATACAAAGCAGGAGTCCAACTTCTTTTGCAGGTGAATATTCAGCTGTCCCAGCATCACTTGTTGAAAAATCTTTTCTTGGTACCCTTGTCAAAAGTCAACTGACGATATATGAATGGGAGGTTTTATTTCCGGTTTCTTTATTCTTTTTCATACACACACACACACACACACACACACCCTACTATGCCAGTACCATGTGGTCTTTTTTTTTTGGCTGCTTCGGGTCTTTGTTGCTGTGCACAGGCTTTTTCTAGTTGTGGCAAGCGGGGGCTACTCTTCCTTGCGGTGCGCGGGTCTCTCACTGCAGTGGCTTCTCTTGTTGCGGAGCACGGGCTCCAGGCACGCGGGCCTCAGCAGTTGTAGCATGTGGACTCAGTAGTTGTAGCTCACAGAATCTAGAGCACAGGCTCAGATGTTGTGGCACACGGTCTTAGTTGCTCCACGGCATGTGGGATCCTCCCGGACTAGGACTTGAATCCGTGTCCCCTGCATTGGCAGATAGATTCTTAACCACGGTGCCGCCAGGGAAGCCCAAAGCAGCTAGCTTAATGCTAAATCGTTGTTCTTTAAAGGAGCAAAAAGGATTTTCTTAGAGAAACAGAGTAACCACACTTGGTATTCTTTAAATGTAAAAATTCAGTGTTAATTCTACTTTGGAAATTAAGTTTATTCTTCATATTAATATCACCTAAATTTGTACTTTGTCATTATACATTTGTAATTCCATGTGCTTTCATATTGACTTGGGTATCTTCACAAACATCTAAAGAAGCATCATTTTTAAAAAATTATGAACATTTTATTTTTAAAAAATTTCCCTTTAGGTCTGCAAAGAAATAATACTGCCTCAGAAGGTCACTTTTTTTAAAATTTATTATTTTTTTATACAGCAGGTTCTTATTAGTCATCCATTTTATACATATTAGTGTATACATGTCAATCCCAATCTCCCAATTCATCACACCACCACCGCTCCCCACTACTGCTTTCCCCTCTTGGTGTCCATAAGTTTGTTCTCTACATCTGTGTCTCAATTTCTGCCCTGCAAACCGGTTCATCTGTACCAATTTTCTAGATTCCACATGTGTGCATTAATCTATGATATTTGTTTCTCTTTCTCACTTACTTCACTCTGTATGACAGTCTCTAGATGCATCCACATCTCTACAAATGACCCAATTTCGTTCCTTTTTATGGCTGAGTAATATTCGACTGTATATCTGTACCACATCTTCTTTATCCATTCATCTGCCTATGGGCATTTTGGTTGCTTCCATGACCTGGCTAATGTAAATAGTGCTGCAATGCACATCGGGGTGCATGTGTCTTTCTGAATTATGGTTTTCACTGGGTATATGCCCAGTAGTGGGATTGCTGGGTCATATGGTAATTCTATTTTTAGTTTTTTAAGGAACCTCCATACTGTTCTCCATAGTGGCTGTATCAATTTACATTCCCACCAACAGTGCAAGAGGGTTCCCTTTTCTCCACACCCTCTCCAGCATTTGTTGTTTCTAGATTTTCTGATGATGCCCATTCTAACTGGTGTGAGGTGATACCTCATTGTAGTTTTGATTTGCATTTCTCTAATAATTAGTGATGTTGAGCAGCTTTTCATGTGCTTCTTGCCCATCTGTATGTCTTCTTTAGAGAAATGTCTATTTAGGTCTTCTGTCCATTTTTGGATTGGGTTGTTTGGTTTTTTAATATTGAGCTGCATGAGCTGCTTATAAATTTTGGAGATTAATCCTTTGTCTGTTGCTTTGTTTGCAAATATTTTCTCCCATTCTGAGGGTTGTCTTTTGGTCTTGTTTATGGTTTCCTTTGCTTTGCAAAAGCTTTTAAGTTTCATTAGGTCCCATTTGTTTATTTTTGTTTTTATTTCCATTACTCTAGGAGGTGGGTCAAAAAGGATCTTGCTGTGATTTATGTCAAAGAGTGTTCTTCCTATGTTTTCCTCTAAGAGTTTTACAGTGTCTGGCCTTACATTTAGGTCTTTAATCCATTTTCACTTTATTTTTGTGTATGGTGTTAGGAAGTGTTCTAATTTCATTCTTTTACATGTAGCTGTCCAGTTTTCCCAGCACCACTTACTGAAGGGCTGTCTTTTCTCCACTGTATATTTTTGCCATCTTTATCAAAGACAAGGTGACCATATGTGTGTGGGTTTATCTCTGGGCTTTCTATCCTGTTCCATTGATCTATTTTTCTGTTTTTGTGCCAGTACCATACTGTCTTGATTACTGTAGCTCTGCAATATAATCTGAAGTCAGGGAGCCTGATTCCTCCAGCTCCATTTTCCTTTCTCAAGATTGCTTTGGTTATTTGGGGTCTTTTATGTTTCCATACAAATTGTGAAACTTTTTGTTCTAGTTCTCTGAAAAATACCATTGGTAGTTTGATAGAGATTGCATTGAATCTGTAGATTGCTTTGGGTAGTATAGTCATTTTCACAATATTGATTCTTCCAATCCAAGAACATGGTATATCTCTCCATCTGTTGGTATCATCTTTAATTTCTTTCATCAGTATCTTATAGTTTCCTGCATACAGGTCTTTTGTTTCCCTAGGTAGGTTTATTCCTATGTATTTTATTCTTTTTGTTGCAGTGGTAAATGGGAGTGTTTCCTTAATTTCTCTTTCAGATTTTTCATCATTAGTGTATAGGAATGCAAGAGATTTCTGGGCATTAATTTTGTAACCTGCAACTTTACCAAATTCATTGATTAGCTCTAGTAGTTTTCTGGTGGCATCTTTAGGATTCTCTATGTATAGTATCATGTCATCTGCAAACAGTGACAGTTTCACTTCTTCTTTTCCAATTTGAATTCCTTTTATTTCTTTTTCTTCTCTGATTGCCATGGCTAGGACTTCCAAAACTATGTTGAATAATAGTGGTGAGAGTGGACATCCTTGTCTTGTCCCAGATCTTAGAGGAAATGCTTTCAGTTTTTCACCATTGAGAATGATGTTTGCTGTGGGTTTGTTGTATATGGCCTTTATTATGTTGAGGTAGTTTCCCTCTATGCCCACTTTCTGGAGAGTTTTTATCATAAATGCGTGTTGAATTTTGTCAAAAGGTATTTCTGCATCTATTGAGATGATCATATGGTTTTCTTTCTTCAATTTGTTAATATGGTGTATCACATTGATTGATTTGTGTATATTGAAGAATCCTTGCATCCCTCAGATAAATCCCACTTGATCATGGTGTATGATCCTTTCAATGTGTTGTTGGATTGTGTTTGCTAGTATTTTGTTGAGGATTTTTGCATCTATATTCATCAGTGATATTGGTCTATAATTTTCTTTTTTTGTAGTATCTGTGTCTGGTTTTGGTGTCAGGGTGATGGTGGCCTCATAGAATGAGTGTTGGGAGTGTTCCTTCCTGCAATTTTTTGGAAGAGTCTGAGAAGGATGGGTGTTACCTCTTCTCTAAATGTTTGATAGAATTCACCTGTGAAGCCATTTGGTCCTGGACTTTTGTTTGTTGGAAGGATTTTAATCACAGTTTCAATTTCATTACTTGTGATTGGTCTGTTCATATTTTCTATTTCTTCCCGGTTCAGTCTTGGAAGGTTATACCTCTCTACGAATTTGTCCATTTCTTCCAGGTTGCCCATTTTATTGGCATAGAGTTGCTTGTAGTAGTCTGTTAGGATGCTTTGTATTTCTGCGGTGTCTGTTGGACCTTCTCCTTTTTCGTTTCTAATTTTATTGATTTGAGTCCTCTCCCTCTTTTTCTTGATGAGTTTGGCTAATGGTTTATCAATTTTGTTTATCTTCTCAAACAACCAGCTTTTAGTTTTATTGATCTTTGCTATTGTTTTCTTTGTTTCTATTTCATTTATTTCTGCTCTGATCTTTATGATTTCTTTCCTTCCGCTAACTTTAGGTTTTGTTTGTTCTTCTTTCTCTAGTTCCTTTAGGTGTAAGGTTAGATTGTTTGAGATTTTTCTTGTTTCTTGAGGTAGGCTTGTATTGCTATAAAGTTCCCTCTTAGAACTGCTTTTGCTGCATCCCATAGGTTTTGGCTTGTCATATTTTCACTGTCATTTGTCTCTAGGTATTTTTTGATTTCCTCTTTGATTTCTTCAGTGATCTCTTGGTTATTTAATAACCACTTGTTTATGGCATCTGTTGTTGTACTTTATGAGATGAATATATAAATAAATGGTACTTTATTCACAAATTATCAGCCTTGTTAAAGAATACCCAGTGAAACATAGGTAACAAGTTTCTGAAAACCCTCACTAACCCCAACAGACCACAGGTTGACTAACTTATATGTATGTTGGTGCCAATTCCTAGACCTCATGTTATACTGGTGGGACCAGAAGTATTGGTTTCTAGAGATTTACACTTTATAAAGTGTTATATGGCAAGTTGTTATACTGTTTACATGTGGTTGTGAATACTGGGAAAGTGTAATTACTTGTCTTCCAAATTCCTACTACGTTTTCCCTACAGTTTCCTTTCTTTATTTACTTTCCTGTAGGTGAAACCAGATACCAAGACAGGTGTGTTTCTGAGAGTTCCATTGAAGGTTGATACCTGACACCTGATGGTGAACTATGTTGTTGCCATCTGGACAATCACTTCCTTACCTCATTACAGAACAGCGGCATGGCTCTGAGCACAGAGTCTGATGACAGACAGCCAGGTCCAGTCCCAGCTGTGCTCCCTACTGGTCGTGTAATTGCAAGCAAGTCATTTAACCTTTCTGCTCCTTGGTTTCCTCACCTGTAAATGGAGATGACAGTATTACCTACATCTGACACCTAGGAAATATTCAATAAAGAGTAATATTCAAGTAACATCAGTACTTATTCTCAACATGTCAGTAGGACTTACTTTATGTTCCTGCTCCAGCTGATAGAAAATTTTGTTTCTCTAGGAGCACACAGTAAGGTGGGATCATGGCTGTGACTTACTCTATAAATATTTGTAAAGCCAATTCACTGAAATGCTTTTGCATTTACGTATTTAAAGGAAGTCATGAAAAGTCTGGTATTTAGAAAATTAGTTTCATGTTGTACTTGATTCAGGAAAATAAAATATTTTCAGAACCAATGGTAAATTTAAAAAGACACTCAATATTGGGCTTTTTGAAAACCAAAACCATACCTTTGAAACACTTGGCAATTTTTTCTCCATTCACTCAGGAAGAAATGTGCCAAGCTCAATTATTTCCAGGCAGGTAATTTAAGCTAAGGGAGTGTGATTCCTCCAAAGGAACTGTGGTCAGAACAAATAATCTGTACTTGTACAAAAAGTGCCAGAGGATCCATTTTGGATATTAATTCTCAGAAGCTGAGTGAAGTGAGTTTAGGAGAGTATGAAGTGTGGTTCTGAACTTCATGGTCTAATACCAAATCTGCTAAGTGGCTGCATAAGCACAAACTAGGAAAGCATCATTATCCATTCAAGTGAATGTTTAACCATAGATGCATCTAAAGTAAACTTCTCTCTAGTTCCCCTTGCTCTGATTTATCTAGTTGGTGTTTCCAAAAGCATCAGCTTAAAATCTCTCTTCCACAAAAGTAGCTTATAGAGCTGCTGGCTTCAAGCGTAATGTCTGCTCTTCTTGCTTCAAGAGTCATTTCTGGATAAAGCATTACAGTCGAGATTTACATGCATCAGAAGGTTTAGGAAAGCACTTTGATGATTTTCCTAGCTATAAAAAATTCTGTGCTTCATGTGAGACTTCATTTTCTGCTTTGGCATGAGAAATAGTGAAATAGTATGGGAATAAACATTAAAAATATGGGGATAGACTAAAAATTTGGCTACCCCATATCACCCAGAAAAGGGTAACAACAGCTTTTTGTGCCTCGTAACATTTTGGGGAGAATAGAATAACATCTTAAATAAAGGTTAAGGTCATACAAAGTAAGACTCAGTAAACAGGCAAAGAACACTTCTGGCCTGCGTTTATGTGAGTCTACAGTTCTTTAGAGCTGCTGGAGGGATTTCTGGAAAGTCCTCAGTTTCAGGAAGTGTTTCTCAGCCCTTCACATCTGCTATGACTTTACAGACTATTCAACATGGGTAGGTTTTGATGTAATGAACTGATATTTTTGTTGTGACAAATTACCAAATTGGAAATGGGAGAGCACATTCCATGAGTGGGGTAACCAGGCAACAGCTAAGTGATGGAGGATTCCCTAAGGGGAACACAGGGGCGCCTTCCAATGCTCGCTAATTGAGCGGCAATCGAATCCCTGGCATTTCGTGTTACAACCAAACATGTACAGCTGGCTTCTTACACACATTGAAAATGCTGCTTCTGGATATGGAAGTCTTTCCTTTGGCAAATTTGGGAATATCAGCATACAAACAGGGAAGCAAACTATTTCTGTTCCCAGAATGACTTCAACTTGGTTCTCTGCTTTCTATAAACCAATCAATGAAAACAATTTTTTTAACTTTGAAACAGATAAAATTTTAAATGTTTTATGATTCGTGCTGTGCTTAAAAAGTAAGCTGGCTGCCAAAAAGCTACAGTTTTTAAATCCTCGCCCCACTCACCTCACCTCCTTAGGGATAAGAGATGGGGAGGAGATTGTGCAAATGTTTCAAGCCTCTGCAGCCAGGAGTCTGGCAGTGAAATATATTGAAATGAGAATTGGAATTAAGATGTTTCCTTGGTCACACATTGTAAAAAATTCATGGTTATTCTGTCAGAAGCAGACATTTAAAATTCTTTTATGTATAATAAATGCTTGTCACGAAGTGTGAAGAACTACAGGGAGTGTAAACAAGTCAGTATTTCACAGAGATGATTATTAATGCTGGATACAATCCTTGTTTACATGTGTCATCCAAATATGAGATTCTTGACTTGCTATTAGCTTAGCTTATGTGGAAAGTGATTAGTGGTTCTTTCTCTCTATTTAAATAAATGGTCTTTGGCTTCATTTGGCTGTTGATGGAGGCATCCAAGGGCCACAGTGATAAAAGAGCATTATTTGGGGCTGATTTAGACTTTGTTGCATGCTGCTCCCTTTCTGTGTGGTAGCACATTCTTCTGCCTTAGAAAGATTTTGCAAATTTCCTATACATCAGGAGTCAAAGCAAATTTCTAATTTTCTTCTTTTCTTGGCATGTTTGGCTGGAGCCAGGGAAAAGGGTATGGGGAGGGGCAGCCACCTCACAGACCTTGGACATATAGGATGGAGTGGGCTTTAGATATCTAGACACTCACTTCACAGAACTAGTGCAAGTCTAGGTTACAAAGTGGGCTGGCAGATTTATTTTCAAACTTGTTTTTCTCCTCTCTTAGTTTTTGGTATATTTGAGAAGAATGTTCCATTTGGTACCTGATTAAACATAAAATTGCTATCTTCTTAGATTGCCTATTATCAAGGGTAGGTATTAAGCTAGCTGTTAAGTGCTATTCAAGTTGTATAAGCACTGTAGTTTCGTGAATATTCATGGTTCTTAGAATTAGAAGACATAAAGGGGCTCATTCTTGTGGAGACTGGAACAGAACTAAGATAAGGGAACTATTGGTTATTCACAGACAAAATTTTTTAATGACTGTGTATATATATATATATCTGAAAAAATAACCTTTTAAATTAAAAATTAAATTTTTATAGTTAAATTATACATTCAAAATCATATTGAATATACAGGCGTATCTCCTTTTACTGCACTTTGTTTTATTGCGCTTTGCAGATATTGCCTTTTACAAGTTGAAAGTTTGTTGACCTTGAAACCTGAAACTTTGTCAACCCTGCGCTGAGCAAGTCTATTGGTGCCATTTTTCCAACAGCATTTGCTCACTACATGTCTCTGTGTCACATTTTGGTAATTCTCACAATACTTCAAACTTTTTCATTATTATTATATTTGTTATGGTGATCTGTGGTCAGTGATCTTTGATGTTAGTACTACAACTCACTGAAGGTTCAGGTGATTAGCATTTTTCAGCAATAAAATATTTTTAAATTAAGGTATGTAATTTTTTTGACATAATGCTATTGCATATTTAACAGACTACAGTACAGTGTAAACATAACTTTTATACGTACTGAGAAACAAAAAATTCATGAGCCTCACTTTATTGCGATATTTGCTTTGCTGCTGTGGTCTGGAACTGAACCCTCAGTATCTGAGGGATGTGCGTATTAATTTTACTCTCAGCAGTTAGCTCCTGTTTCCTCATTTGGAGACTTTTGGTCATAACATACACATTATATGATTTTCTGCCAAACAGTATAAAACACATTTGTGAAAACTGTTCCAAAGTACACGAGACGCACTGAGAAGGAAGGGTTTCTACAGCTTGTGAAGTTTGGGAAAGGCTGTGTTTTGTGCTCTCCCTTTGAAATTTACAAAGTAACTTCTCAGAGAGGTCTTTTAGTAAACAAAGATATTTAACTGGGATTTCCCAAGCATGAACCCTTTTCTAAATAGTATTTATTAACATCTCACAGAACTCTTTGGGAAGTGATGGTGGAAAATGTGGTAATCTGATCCATTGTGTTGGGGCATCATGTAAAGGTTAAACTGCCAGCCAAGCCATCTTGGTGGTGAGTCCATTCTGATGTTGGAATTCTAATGTTCCAGTAGCTAAACTGTTTTCTGTTGTTGTTTTCCAGTTTTTTACATTCTACAGACTAGGTCACTATTTGCTGCTCTGTAATAAAAGCCCTGACCAATACTGTAAGTCCTCTTAGGAATGTGATTATTTCTCTGCAACTATTGTGCTCTTGGGACCAGGTCTCCAAGGGGGGCCACTTGGCATGCTAACAGATTGCTTGCCCATACACGCCTACTCATAAGTTGCTACTTAGACCAGTAGTAACAGCCTGGATTCTTTCTCTTTGCATCAAATCCTGGATATTGATGTTATTCATTTAACAAATGTTTGCTGGCTCCCTACTCTATGCCAGACATTCTTCTAGATGCTGGCTACAACAGTGAACATATCAGATAACTTCTTTGCTCTAATGGAGCTGATATGGGGGTCAATAGGCAACAAACAAGCACATAAACAAACAAACAATGATGTCTGCTGTGAACAGAAATAAAGCAGGGCAAGAGGGTTGAAAGTCTAAAGTGACAGAACCCATGGCTATTTTAGATGGTGTGGGTTAACCAAATCTCCTGCTTCATGAGAACCTGGGCTTTAGTCCAACTGTCTAGCGCTGCTTCTCTGGTGATCTGATTTGGGTAAAAATTCCAACTATGTTATTAAGCAACGTTGCTTATGATATAAATGATGCCATATTGGTAAACTGCATCTGAAATAGGAAGTACTGCAAACAACCTCTAAGTGTCTGATGGAGTTCAAGCTTTCTGGGCTTCTCTGAGTCCATGAGTCTTATAACTGGCATGTTGGTTTGGGGGATGCTGTAAGATATGCCCATAAATGGATTGCAAGAGTTACTGGCTCTTGTGGAGCAGGAGCCTTTTGAGCCTGGCATTTCCTGATAAGGGTCTTTCCTCCTTGCCCTAGTGTGGATGTTGGCACCTGAGTTACTGCAAGTTCACCCACTGCTGAAAAGGAACACCTGAGGCTATGGTTTAGGAGGCTCAATTTTGTCCTCGAGAGCCATCTCAGGACACTGGTGTCACGTGTGGCCTGAGGTAGTCTTCTGAGACTACATGTTTCGTTCAACCTCAGAAGGTCTCTTGGTGGGCATAGCAGAAGGGATGGTGCTGATGAGCAGAAGAGAAATGAGGCAGTGAACCAGGGGAAAAGTGTTTCAGGCAAGGGGAAAAACAAGTGCAGAGGCTCTGAAGCAGGAACCAGTGTAACATGACTGATGAAAAACAAGAAGGCTAGTGTCACCTTGGCAAAGGTTCTGGAGATTTTTTATATCCACACTTTCATTTGTGTGACTACATTTCTGGAGAAGCTGGTTGTGGTCATGAGTGTGCCTTCTAAAGGCAGTGTTCTCAGAGTCACTTTCTCTTTCCATTTCAAAAATATTCATTCATGATAAAAAAAATTGCATTTTTATATTATTTTGAAGTAGATTGTGATTTATATTTTACAATATACACAGGTGCTTTCATGTGCTTTTCTGGTCAAGATCACATTCCCTATAGCTACACATTTTCCCCCAGTCTGAGATTTGGGGGAGAGACTGTTGCCCCTCTGTTACCCTCTCCTCCTGCAACGTTCCCCCTCCCCCATATGTTTTATATAATTGACACAATGCCCAGGTAAGAGAAGTGTTATTGTCTATAGTTTTCACATGCAAAAGTTAAATGATACAACTGGAAGTGTAATTAGATGGTAGGGCTGAGACATCAACTCAGATCTTTTAACAATTTTTTCTACTGCCCCCTGGTGGTTGGATCTTTGCTTCACGAGATTTGCTCTTTTTCTACACAGGTGAATTTCTTGGCTTTGAACCTTCCTGTCATTCCCCTCTGCCTTACATAGAAACAGTTCCTGCTCCGAATCTCATGTTTGGACCCCTAATAGACATCTGACTTGCTCTGGAAGTTCCCAGTTGTGAGCTCACTACCACTACTGGAAACAGTACTACCACTGCCCATTCTGTGAAGACCACTGATAAGCTATTATCGGCGTGGATCACCTACTCCTCATGCTTTATCAATCAGCCACTGGTGGACTACTTTGAGCTGGTTGAATGCCCTGCAAAAGAAGGTGTACTCCAAGTCAAAGGGGAAGAGCTTGACTGTCTTCTCACTTCCCTGTTTCAAATCTGATCTCTTCCTATGTATCTCTGAAAGAATTTACAAGAAACTAAGGGTGCTGGAGTTTGATGGGGTTTGGCTAGAAGAACTGAAATCCAGCTCAAAGAGTTCACAGGTTTCCTGACAACAACAGTGGACAGCAGAGAGCTGTTGCAGAGGGAGGCTACCATGGACTGAGGGAAGATGGAATAGCTGTCCCATCACATGGAAGCCAGACACAAGGCTGAAGCCAAGAGCCAACAACTTAGGAAGATGGAGGACCATGCAGCCTTGAAAATGGAACAGGAGGCCACACAGAAGCAAGGAAAACGGAAGAATCAAAGATGGAAGACGAAAGCCTTTAGGACAGTGCTATCCAACAGAAATATAAATGCAAGCCACAAATATGAGCCACGTTTGTTTGCATTTTCTAGTAGCCACAATACAAGAAAATAAAAGGAAACAGATGAAACTAATTTTAACTATATTTTCCCTAACTCGATTATATTCAAATATTATTATAATGTCAACATGTGATCAACATAAAAATTACTGAGATACTTTACCTTCTCTTTTTCACACCAGTCTTCAAAATCTAGAGTATTTCATTCTGATGGCACACTTCAGTTGGAACTATCTACAATTTCGTGTGCTCAAAACCCACATATAGATAGAACTACAGTGTTAGACAGGGACGATCTAAGATAATGCCAGAACAGAGACAGGGAAGCAGAGATGGTTGGGGAAAGGTAAGTCAGAGAGGGAGGCATAGGGAGTCCAGAGTGGCAGTTGGTGTCTTGATAAGGTGACAGCTTTAAGCTTCATTTTTCAACTAAGATTTCACCTTTTCTAATTTACTACAATAAAATTTATAATAAAAACTCTATTTTATTTATTTAAAATTTTTATTCTAAAAATTTATCATTATAATAAAACTCTTTAAAGGATGTAGGTAGGAAGTATAGGATATCAGAGTTGGAAAGTTTCTTGGAGACTATATACTGAATTTCAAATTTGCAATTTATTTTCAAGTCCTGAATGAACTGCAATCAATTGATTGAAGCTGCCCAGAACACCGTGTTGAGCAGGATTCTGAGGTTATATATTGGTTCAGTAGGAAAGAACACTATGATTCCTTGCCAGGGATGCGGCACATATTTGCCATCCCTGATGTAGTAGAAGATCTCCAGGTTCTGGAGACCTAGGGGGATGCTTTGTGAATTGTTAAACATTACTGAGCTCAGTTTCTTCAAATGTAAAACAGAAATAACTGTCCATGCTATTCAGGATACCTTGGGACTCAAATGACGTAATGCACATCAAGGGCCTGGCACACAGTTATTCAATAAATGGTGGTTTCCTTCTTGTTTTCTGTTTTACTGTATAATCAATATTTGTTGAGGGACCAATTTGTGCTCAGTATTCTCCTATATAATCTGAGGATTATGATATGCAAAATACTCCTTACCCATAAGAAGCCAGGTTTAAAAAGCCACATATTAAACAGTGAATAGTCCAGTGTAATATACATTTATTTGCATACTGGCTGATGGCTCAGAATATGTGTTATTACTGCTAAAGGAAAGACAAGGGAGTCAGGGAAGGATTTGCAAAGGTTGTAGATCTCAAGTTAAACAGATACATAAAATTATTCATGCTATTCACAAGAAATAGACCATTTTAAAGGATACAGACTTAGAACTCTCAAATTTGCCCTCAAAGTGAACTCTTCAGCCTATCAATTCAATCCCAATCGATGTCCACATCTTTTGAGCTGTGGTTTATGTTAATGAGTTAGTGGGATTAATATATCTTACCATCAGCTATGGATATCACTGCGTCTGGTTTCAAAAAGTCTTTAACTGTCAAAAGTCAAAACTGAAACTTCTTACCATGTCCTAAATTTACACATGCAGTGCAAGGGATGAGTAATGGTTTCAATAAAAATTGTCTTCTCTGATAATCGCCTCCTGTTGAGATTCCTTCAAAGGTGGGAGTTGAGCACGAGAGCAGTAGTTTAAGCCGTTTCAACATTTCACCCACTTCAGTTCCTTCATCTTTAATTTTGAATCATTTTATTTCTTTCCAGAAGCCAAAACGAGTCTTTGAACCTGGCAGTCTTTAATCAGAAGATTCATTAATCTAGAAACATGCCTAGTTTTATGATTAAAATAAGTCAGGCTGCACACATTTTATTTTTTCCCGTAAGGCTTAGAAGCAGGAGTAAGAAACTGTTAAAAGTTTGCTTCTTTTAACAAATATGGAGGCCAGCTACTGTGAGCCCTGAAGCTGTCAGAAGAATTCCAGAATTAATGGATTTATTCATTAAACTTTCTTTTCTTTTTCTTTTTTTTTTCCCCCTTTGGTGCAGAAGAATTCTAGGGGAATTTTGGAATTCTACTGTTCTAAAGGCTTCTCTCTCTAGATTCACTGTTATTTCCAAGTTTTAAAATTTGTGCCCATATAGCAGAGGGAGGAACACTCCCAAATTCATTCTATGAGGCCACCATCACCCTGATACCAAAACCAGACAAAGATGTCAAAAAGAAAGGAAACTACAGGCCAATATAACTGATGAACATAGATTCAAAAATCCTCAACAAAATACTAGCAAACAGAATCCAACAGCACATTAAAAGGATCACACACCATGATCAAGTGGGGTTTATCCCAGGAATGCAAGGATTCTTCAATATAGGCAAATCAATCAATGTGATACACCATATTAACAAACTGAAGGAGAAAAACCATATGATCATCTCAATAGATGCAGAAATACCTTTTGACAAAATTCAACACCCATTTATGATAAAAACCCTCCAGAAAGGAGGCATAGAGGGAACTTTCCTGAACATAATAAAGGCCATATATGACAAATCCACAGCCAATATCGTCCTCAATGGTGAAAAACTGAAACTGTTTCCACTAAGATCAGGAACAAGACAAGGTTGCCCACTCTCACCACTATTATTCAACATAGTTTTGAAAGTTTTAGCCACAGTAATCAGAGAAGAAAAAGAAATAAAAGGAATCCAAATCAGAAAAGAAGAAGTAAAGCTGTCACTGTTTGCAGATGACGTGATACTATAGAGAATCCTAAAGATGCTACCAGAAAACTACTAGAGGTAATCAATGAATTTGGTAAAGTAACAGGATACAAAATTAACACACAGAAATCTCTGGCATTCCTATACACTAATGATGAACAATCTCAAAAAGAAATTAAGGAAACACTCCCATTTACCACTGCAACAAAAAGAATAAACTATCTAGGAATAAACCTACCTAAGGAGACAAAAGACCTGTATGCAGAAAATTGTAAGACACTGAGGAAAGAAATTAAAGATGATACAAATAGATGGAGAGATATACCATGTTCTTGGATTGGAAGAATCAACATTGTGAAAATGACTATAATACCCAAAGCAATCTACAGATTCAATACAATCCCTATCAAACTACCAATGGCATTTTTCACAGAACTAGAACAAAAAGTTTCACAATTTGTATGGAAACACAAAAGACCCCAAATAACCAAAGCAACCTTGAGAAAGGAAAACGGAGCTGGAGGAATCAGGCTCCCTGACTTCAGACTATACTACAAAGCTACAGTAATCAAGACAGTATGGTACTGGCACAAAAACAGAAATATAGATGAATGGAACAGGATAGAAAGCCCAGAGATAAACCCACGCACATATGGTCACCTTATCTTTGATAAAGGAGGCAAGAATATACAATGGAGAAAAGACAGCCTCTTCAATAAGTGGTGCTGGGAAAACTGGACAGCTACATGTTAAAGAATGAAATTAGAACACTTCCTAACACCACACACAAAAATAAACTCCAAGTGGATTAAAGACCTAAATGTAAGGCCAGAAATTATCAAACTCTTAGAGGAAAAATACACAGAACGCTCTATGACATAAATCACAGCAAGATCCTTTTTGACCCACCTCCTAGAGTAAGGGAAATAAAAACAAAAATAAACAAATGGGACCTAATGAAACTTCAAAGCTTTTGCACAGCAAAGGAAACCATAAACAAGACAAAAAGACAATCCTTAGGAAAGGGAGAAAATATTTGCAAATGAAGCAACTGACAAAGGATTAATCTCCAAAATTTACAAGCAGCTCATGCAGCTCAATATCAAAAAAACAAACAACCCAATCCAAAAATGGGCAGAAGACCTAAATAGATATTTCCACAAAGAAGATATACAGATTGCCAACAAACACATGAAAGAATGCTCAACATCATTCATCATTAGAGAAATGCAAATCAAAACTACAATGAGGTATCATCTCACACCGGTCAAAATGGCCATCATCAAAAAATCTAGAAACAATAAATGCTGGTGAGGGTGTGGAGAAAAGGGAACCCTCTTGCACTGTTGGTGGGAATGTAAATTGATACAGCTACTATGGAGAACAGTATGGAGGTTCCTTAAAAAACTAAAAATCAAACTACAATACAACCCAGCAATCCCACTACTGGGCATATACCCTGAGAAAACCATAATTCAAAAAGAGTCATGTACCAAAATGTTCATTGCAGCTCTATTTACAATAGCCAGGACATGGAAGCAACCTAAGTGTCCATCAACAGATGAATAGATAAAGAAAATGTGGCACATATATACAATGGAATATTACTCAGCCATAAAAAGAAATGAAAATGAGTTATTTGTAGTGAGGTGGATGGACCTAGAGTCTGTCATACAGAGTGAAGTAAGTCAGAAAGACAAAAACAAATACCGTATGCTAACATGTATATATGGAATCTAAAAAAAAAAAAAAAAAGTCATGAAGAATCTAGGGGCAAGATGGGAATAAAGATACAGACCTACTAGAGAATGGACTTGAGGATATGGGGAGGGGAAAGGGTAAGCTGGGACAAAGTGAGAGAGTGGCATGGACACATATACACTACCAAATGTAAAATGGGTAGCTAGTGGGAAGCAGCCGCATAGCACAGGGAGATCAGCTCGGTGCTTTCTGTCCACCTAGAGGGGTGGGATAGGGAGCGTGGGAGGGAGAGAGATGCAAGAGGGAAGAGATATGCGGACATATGTATATGTATAACTGATTCACTTTGTTATAAAGCAGAAACTAATACACCATTGTAAAGCAATTATACTCCAATAAAGATGTTAAAAAAAAATTCGTGTCCATTTTACCTTGTGACCTAAGCAAACACACAACCATATAACTAGAGTCTCATTATCGAACATCTGCATTTCCTTCATGTAATATACGTACTCATTATTTTTCTGTTCCTTTCTCTTCTAATAGGCTCATTTAAAGAACGAAATTGAGTTCACAGTACACTAAATGGTGGTGGCCTAGAATCTGAAGATGCTGCCTTAGACAAGTCCTCAGGTTCCCATCTCAATGTAATGTTTTTTGAAGTATATGTAGTCACTGTACTTAGAGAGCAGAAACCTAGGCCAAAAGTTGAAACTGACACTATTTGGCAGTGAAGGAGCATCATGGCTTCCCACCATTAGAGGAAGGGGTTTGGACATGCTATAGGAGGGAGAGTCAAAATAGGGATGTTGCTTGATCCAAATCCTCAAACCTTTGGCAGTGCTACAGATTTTACGTTTCCAAAGGTGAAGAGGAATTTCCACTGAAGATATCTGTTTCAGATCATTTTGTGCAACATATTACTAAGCATATTTAGAAAATTCTATTTCTTAAATTAGCTGATTTTTCTGACATATCACTAAGGGAAAAAAAGTCACATAACAAAATAGTATATGTAGTGTGATCCTGTTTTGTAGGATCTTGTTTTGTAGGGAAGCCCTAATCTTCATTCTTGCTTATTCAGTGTTAGAATCTGGGAAGGTTGTACAGGGGGATAATTTCAATTAAAAATACCAAGGGGTGGGCTTCCCTGGTGGCGCGGTGGTTGAGGGTCCGCCTGCCGATGCAGCGGACGCGGATTCGTGTCCCGGTCCGGGAGGATCCCGCGTGCCGCGGAGCGGCTGGGCCCATGAGCCGTGGCCGCTGGGCCTGCGCGTCCGGAGCCTGTGCTCCACAGTGGGAGAGGCTGCAGCAGTGAAAGGCCCGCGTACCGCAAAAAAAAAAAAAAAAAGAAAAAGTACCAAGGGTTTTGACAAGGTTATTATAATCCACAAACTAGGCGTAGTTGAATTTTAACAAACCTGATCTATTTTCCCTCTAGTTTTTCTATGCAACATCTTGTAACATTAGCTTTGGATGATTGACAGGGCAAGCAGCTGTTAATATTTCTCATCATGTCCCTATCTATTTAGGGAGTCTTTAACATACAGCTGTTTGACACAATACTAGTTAATGTCTCTGCTAAAACTATTAGACTGTGACTTAACAGAATGTCTCCAGGGAATCTTCTACGCTGTGCTCTTGATGTAATGCGCCATATTGGCTCCCTGGGTGTACTTAGAGTTTGTTATGTCAATTTGTATATAGGAATCACAAAACATACTGGTTCATGTGAGCACAGTAGTAAGAGGTACTAATGATTCCCAGGGACTCTGCTGAGTGTGAGTGCTTGAATAGGATGCACTTTAGGAAAGTGGCAGTGTGTGAAACTGAAATGACCTTTATCTCTTCCCCAGCTGCCTTATGACAACAGGGTGTCTGCATCTCTCAGCTCTGTGTTACTGAGGTGCTATATACCTCCATATAGTGCTATTGCATGTCATTGCTCTCCTCAAGTTTATACTAAGATGGTAAGTGCTTCCTCAACAGCAATGACACTGGTGTCTTTAAGGCAGTGCCTGGTAGCATGCCTTGCACAAACCTGAACTTCCATTAAGAAGCTGTTGGCATTTCTCCTTGTCCTCTGTGTGAGGCCCTTCTCTGGAGAGAAAGTATGAGCTCTGAGTTGACTCCTCTTGCCAGCACCCACTGGCAGGCTCCCCTTCAGCCACTGGCAGTGTCATTACTGCTTTGACTTAAACACATATTGATTTATTTGTTTAAGTTCTCATGTTTGGGGTTTATAGCAAAAATCATAAAATACAAATTAGAATACAAATTATCATCAGAGAAATGAGATAAGATAAAGTAGAAATTTAAAACCATGAAGAGTATTTTCATGGTTTTATCCAATCATAAAATATAAATGAGAATACAAATTAGGAGCAGAGAAATAAGAAAAAGCAGAAATTTAAAACTATAAGGAGTATTTTCTCTCCCCAAAATCTTTAACCTTTTTGGTTTTGAACCACTTTTAGAATCTAATAATAGCTAGAAAACTTCTTGCCAAAAAAAAATGCACACACACAGCAACTGTTCTCTCCAATTTTAGGTCATCTTGGATTCTCTGAAATCCAAGCTCAAAACAATAAAAGTGTACTGGACTCACATTAATACCCTTGCTTAATCAAAACTACAACAAGGTATTTACCTGACATCAGTCAGAATGGTCGTGATTTTTTTAAAATAAATATTTTATTTTATTTTTTGGCTGCTTTGGGTCATCGTTGCTGCATGCAAGCTTTCCTCTGGTTGCGGAGAGCGGGGCTACTCTTCGTTGTGGTGCATGGGCTTCTCATTGCATTGGCTTCTCTTGTTGTGGACCATGGGCTTTAGGCATGTGGGCTTCAGTAGTTGTGGCACACAGGCTCAGTAGTTGTGGCTCACGGGCTCTAGAGGACAGGCTCCATAGCTGTGGTACACGGGCTTAGTTGCTCCACGACATGTGGGATCTTCCCAGACCAGGGCTCGAACCCGTGTCCCCTGCATTGGCAGGCAGATTCTTACCACTGCACTACCAGGGGAGCCCCAGAGTGGCCGTGATTAAAAAGTCACAAATAATAAATGCTGGAGAGGGTGTGGAGAAAAGGGAACCCTCCTACACTGTTGGTGGAAATGTAAGTTGGTGTATCCACTATGGAAAACAGTACAGAGGTTCCTCAAAAAACTAAAAATAAAGTTGCCATATGATCCAGCAATCCCACTCCTGGGCATATATTTGGACAAAATTCAAGGAGATACATGCACCCCTATGTTCCTAGCAGCACGATTCACAATAGCCAATGCATGGAAACAACCTAAATGTCCATCAACAGAGGAATGGAAAAAGAAGATGTGGTACATATATACAATGGAATACTAATCAGCCATAAAAAAGAATGTAATAATGCCATTTGCAGCAACATGGATGAACCTAGAGATTGTCATACTAAGTGAAATAAGTCGGAAAGAGAAAGACAAATGCCATATGATAACACACGTGAAATCTAAAATATGACACAAAAGAACTAATCTACCAAACAGAAACAGACTCAGACATTGAGAACAGACTTGTGGTTGCCAAGGGGGAGGAGAGGCTGGGGGAGGGAAGGATGGGGAGTTTGGGGTTAGCAGATGCAAACTATTATATATAAGATGCATAGACAACAAGGTCCTACTGTATAGCACAGGGAACTACATTCAGTATCCTGTGATAAACTATAATGGAAAAGAATATGAAAAAGAATGTGTGTGTGTGTGTGTATGTATGTGTGTGTATATATATATATATATATACACACACATATATATATATATGCATAACTGAATCACTGTGCTGTACAGCAGAAATTAACACAACATTGTAAATCAACTATACTTCAATAAAAAAAAAAGACCCTTGCTTAAGACTTGCTTTTGTTTGCAGGATATTAGCTGAGATAAGCAGGAGATGTCATACAAAGTACATGTCCTGCAGGAACATTCCTCAGGATGTGGGCTTACCGATGCTAAAGAGGACTGAACTTTCATACTAAGAAATACTTGCAGTGACCCGGACCCTGATTCAAGGTGAATATATGTTATTTCCTGATTTGGGGCAAACAGCTATTGGCCTTGGTGATTTATTTGCTGAATTGCAGCAGTGGTGCTTCACAATACGGGTGATGAATGGCTGTAAAGACTGAAAACTTACAGAATATTGTAACTTTTCTCCCCTTGGTCCCTTAACACACAGCAGATCCAGTCTTTTCTTCCTCCATGATTGCTGGTTTCCCTAAATTAGACTTAAAGATGTTTTCATGTCCTCCAAGATGCAACCTCCCAAATTTAGGATGAGAGAAAAGCCTTCGTTAGGTGGAGAAAAGAGAAACTTTCACTTCCTATTCTCTCCTAACCCCCACATATTATAGAGCAGGAAGGAGAATAAGAGATATTGGGATGGTAAGAAGATCATAGGCTATTAACGCCAGACAGAGTTAGTTTTAAATCCCAACCTCACCATGTACTGGCTGTGTGAGTACATGGAACATCTCTGAACCTTATGACATAATACATGTGAATAAGCATATAGAGTCCAATATATGATACTTCCCAGCTTTCCTATTCTTTCTTATCCCATCCCCTTTCACTGATGTCAAGGGAAAAGAATTGATTGACTGATTCATTCATTCATTCATTCATCTGTTTATTCATCTGTTTATTCAATTCTGTAAACAGGCTTTGCATGCTTACATGCATTAGGTGCTAAACAGAAGTGAATAAGTCATGGTCCCTGTTCTCAAAGGAATTACTTATAGCTTGGGGACAGGTAACTAACTCTAGTTACGATGTGATACTTCCCTCAGTTCCCAGAGTTGGATCTGCTAACTAAGCTTTTTCCCTTCTGTGAGGTCCTTCCCACATTTTTATAGCTAGGGTTTAAGGAAGAAAGGAACAAGGGAACTTTCAAATTGTATCTCAGTCCTATCATGTGGAACAGGAAAAGGCATTGACAAATCCATAGCGACCAGATTGGAAGGCTTGAGGTGAGACGATGGCTGCATCATGCCAAATCATCTGTTCAATAATAAAACAACCAGCTAATAAATAAAAAGTCAAATGACTGGTTTAGCTTAATCACTTATGGATCTAAATAATGCCTAAGTTGACTGTGTTATTTAGTGTTAAAGACAACTTAATATCATAAAAATGCAAACCTGTGGTGAGAAATATGAAATACGAATATAGTAACTGTTAGCGACTTTGGTTCTCAAGAATTCTTTCAGTTTAAAAAGACACGCCAGGGGGCTTCCCTGGTGGTGCAGTGGTTGAGAATCTGCCTGCTAATGCAGGGGACACGGGTTCGAGCCCTGGTCTGGGAAGATCCCACATGCCACGAAGCAAGTAGGCCCGTGAACCACAACTACTAAGCCTGCACGTCTAGGGCCTGTGCTCCACAACAGGAGAGGCCACGATAGTGAGAGGCCCGCGCACTGCGATGAAGAGTGGCCCCCGCTCACCGCAACTAGAGAAAGCCCTCGCACAGAAACGAAGACCCAACACAGCCAAAAATAAATAAATAAACTAAAAAAAAAAAAAAAAAAAAGACATGCTGGAACTTCCCTGGTGGTCCAGTGGTTAAGACTTCATGCTCCCAATGCAGGGGGCCTGAGTTCGATCCCTGGTCGGGAAACTAGATCCTGCATGCCGCAACTAAGAGCCCACATGATGAAACTAAGACTTGGTGCAGCCAAATAAATAAATACTTTAAAAAATAAAATAAAAAGACATGCCTGTTATTCAAACGGCTCCCTGGTAAGCATTTATATACAAGTGGAAGAACATTAATTTAGACCTTAGGGTTTCCCTTTAGTATATGTTAATTTCTTTAGGCACCTAACTTCAAAGAAATTATATATGTTCCAGGGAGAATACATTATTTCCAAGACTTTAGTTGCCACTATGTATACATTTTTTTCTTAAAAAGGACTCATGAGTAACATTTTTCTATTTTTAAATGTTAATAAACTTCATTCATAGAGCTTGCATTTGAAATGAGAAAATTATTAAAACCCTCAAGAGTTGCTCCAGAGAACACAGGGTTTAAAATGCCAATGAAATCAATCGAGATGGTTTGATTTTTAATTGTGGTAAAGCAAAAACATCTGGTATCTCCACACACACACACACACACACACACACACACACAAAAACCTTAAAGAGAAAAAGCCCTCTAGATTTTGGAGTTCACAAATTGTGAATGTTAAAAATAGTTTTGCTGAGCTTCCCTTGTGGCACAGTGGTTGAGAATCTGCCTGCCAATGAAGGGGACACGGGTTCGAGACCTGGTCTGGGAAGATCCCACATGCCACGGGGCAACTGGGCCCATGAGCCACAACTACTGAGCCTGCGCATCTGGAGCCTGTGCTCCGCAACAAGAGAGGCCGCGACAGTGAGAGGCCCGCGCACCGCAACTAGAGAAAGCCTTCGCACAGAAACGAAGACCCAACACAGCCAAAAATAAATAAATAAAAAAAATTAAAAATAAAAGTTTTTCTAATTCTACTGAAACTTTCTGAAATAGAGTACAAGAATCAAATTTTTTCTAAAACGTTCTACCCATGAAGAGGAAGCTTCTAACGTCAACACAATCTGTTCCTGTTGAGCATAACATGGCTGTAACCCATCACCAGATTTTTGTCATTAAATGCAGTAGGAAGGCAATAAGAGAGAAAATTACATGTCTAAGCATTTGTGACCATTTTTGAGCTCTAGAAAAAAAATGTTTACCAGTTTCTAGCTTCTAGTTTAGTACTTTTTGCCACCAGAATATACTGTTTCTTCAATAGCTTTTTTTAGGGCAAAGTCTCAAATCTCATTTATGGGAACTCTTTTCTCACTAATGCCTGACGGAGTTCTTGCTCTGCTCCTCTCCAGGACATCCTTTCCCCTTCAGATAATAGAATGCTTTGCAATCTAGGAAAACACATCAATTTTGTTGAGAAAAGGACAGAACTCCTATACTTGGCAAGAGAAGGCAACTTAAAATTCCAAGATGATTTTTCCTGATGAGGCCCATTTGAAGGGAGGGCATTTATACTAAAAGCAAACAGTTATCATTGCTAGTAAACATGACATCTCTTTGATTGTCATGCTCTGATTGCTGCTGCTGCTGTTTGAATAAGAGCTATTCTGGTCACTATCCATCTTCCTGTTTAGCAAGAAAGATCCAATACCAACATAGTAAAATTTGAAGTGTCCCACTAGAGAAAGTAATTTTGTGCTAAGGAACTTTGGCCCCATGGGGAGGCTGATTCATAGTAACTCCAACCAAAAGTGCTCCTACGAGGTTAAAAGATTTTCATAAATATATTTAATATTGAAACACAAATACCTAATGCAGCAAAGTATATGGCTCCTTCCAGTCAACTTCCTACAGCCAATTAAAATTGTCCTCTATTTACCCCCAGAAGCTGTCACAACTACTTTCTACCTTTCCAGTTTTAGCGCATTCCATTACTCGTTCACCATTCCCTGTTTTCCATCCAAACGGGAGAACTACAAAAAAAATGATGCAAGGTTTTCCTGTTTTTCTATTTCTCTTCATATCGTCTCATGCCAACATTTTGTCAGTTCTTTAAGATCTAGAATTCATATGGTACCTTGTAATAGAAACAATTAGGGTGACCCGAGATTTAACACACTTTCTCTTTTCTAGAAAGAGAAGGAGGTCACTGGCTATGCTGGTGCTATGGGACTCTTCCGTTTGGACATGGCCAAGTGCTCTAAGGTGGACACTGGTCCCCAAAGGGGCCAATCAGATCCTTTGAATGAGGTACTGAAACTGGAACAGAAAGACCCAGGATTCTCTGATCTAGAGCTGTTGGCATGTTCTTTACTATGTATACACATGTTCCTTCCTGAGTTTAGTACCTGAATCAATGAAATGATGGTCCCTGGATGATCTCTACTGAATGTTTTTAGACACCATGAGAAATTTCTCACTTTTGATTTCTCCCACCAGCTCACCTTCTGTATCATCCATGGTCCCTTTCCTAGGCTCTCTTCCCTCGGCTGACATTTTCTCTTTGCAAATTAAAGCCCACTGTCCCTGTTTCCTCTGGAAGAGTCAGATCTTAAAACTCACATCTGTTAATAAAGTCATCAAGCCATTTACAGAACGTTCTTACTGATGCAGCATGATTTCATCAAGAGGAAAGATTCTGAGCTTAAGAACCAAAAGTTCTCCATTCCATCCTGTCCAGGTTGAACACGAACCAACCCCGGGACCTTGGGCAAGTCACACAGCCTGACTGAACCTCAGTACTCCTCTATAACTTGAAGCCAATAATTACACCTCCCTGACTCCTCCCTCACAGAATCTTGTGAAGAGCAAATAAGACAAAGGTTGTAAAAGGTGTTTGGAACCTATAAAGTACTTTGTAAACCAAAAAGTTCATAAAAATGTTAATTGATTTACTTCTCTTTTAAGGCTGAATCATATTTTATTGAATATATATATATATATATATATATATATATATATATATATCTCACATTTTCTTCACCTATGGATGAACATATAGGTTGTTTCAATATCTTGGCTATTACGAATAATGCTGCAATAAACATGGGAGTACGTATAACTCTTCGTAGATCCTAATTTCAATTCTGTTGGGTATATGCCCAGAAATGGGATTGCTGGATCATATGATAGTTCTATTTCTAATTTTTTTAGGAAACTTTATACTGTTTTCCATAGTGGCTGCATCAATTTACATTCTCCCCAACAGTGTACAATGGTTTTAGTTTCTCCACATCCTTTCCAATACTTATCTTTTAAAAAAAATCAGAGTCATGCTAACAGGTCTGAGGTGATATCTCATTGTAGTTCTGATTTGCATTTCCCTGATAATTCTGCCATTTGTAACAACAAGGATGATCCTGGAGGACCTTATGCTAAGTGAAATCAGCCAGCCACAGAAGGATAAACACTGCGTGATCCCACTTATGTGAGTATGTGAAATGGTCAAACCGTTAGGAATAGAGAATACAATAGTGTTGCCAGGGGTTGGGGGAAAATGGGGAGTCATTATTCAATAGGTCTAAAGTTTCAGTTATGCTAGATGAATAGTTCTAGAGATTTGCTCTACAACACAGTGCCTGTAGTTAACAACATAGTAGTGTGCACTTAAAATTTTGTTAAGAGGGTGGATCTCATGTTAAGTTCTTATCACAAAACAAACAAACAAACAGAAACAAAGGAACACAAGGAAACTTTGGGAGGTGATGGATACATCTATTACCTTGATTGTGGTAATGATCACTTTTTTGTTTTGCATATGTCCAAACTCATCAAATTGTACACATTAAATATGTACAGTTATTTATATATCAATTATACCTCAATAAAACTATTAACAATGTTCATTGAGGAGAAATACTAGTATTACTACTAATAGCAGCAGCAGCAGTAGTAAAAAGGAGAAAATCTAGAATATAAATGGAATTTCAACACTCTCCAAAGATGAAAGAAATATAGATATATATAGATATATATACATATATATAAAAGTCAATAGGATAAAGAAAAAAATTTCACCAGTATACATTTTAGGGAAGGAAGTATATGTGTATAAAATCTCCCTGCTGAGTACCTGGGGTAAAAGAGGAGACAACTAGGTGTGTGTACAGTTGACCAGCACATAGTAATGGGAGTCTGCTCTTCAGCTGTTTCAGGAAGGAAGGATGGGTAATGAGAGAGAAAGAGAAAGTTGGTGGATATGGAGCCAGAATGATGGCTGATTTCAAGCCGTCCTGTGAAACCCACATCATCAGTATTTTTTATGGAGCTGGTGAAGGCAAGCACAAACACCCAACTCTGTGGCACAGGATGGGCAGGGAAGACAGAAGCATGTGTAACTGAGCCAGAGAAACTGGTGGAAATGGTGGGGGGCTGTGGACAGTCACTCGCCATGGACTTGAATTCAGGTCAGCTCTTAGCAATTTTCTTAAGGGCAACTAACTTCTGGCTTATACTACAAACCAAACTCGCCATCTTCCCACCAATACTGGCTCCCATTTCCACAGTATTTAATTTTTTTTTTTTCCTTCTCTTGCCTCATATCCAGCTAGTGCCCAAGCCCTGGCAAATTTTTTATTCAATTGTCAGCTGAAGTTATACGTGATATGCACAAATTAGTCATTTCTAACCCTGACATTATTTTCCTTGCCAATTTAAGTTGGTTTCAGGGGAGCCTGGATTACATCTAACATTTAGAGTTATTAAATACGGCCCCATAATGATCATACTCTTACCCCAGCTGTTTCTGAAATATCACTGTTATTTCCTGCAGAATTATAGATACCCTGGGTCCACTGTTTGTTTATGACAAACAGTCTCACGTTAACGGGGAGCCATTAGTTTTGCCTTCAGGGAAGGTTTTGTTTTATTTACACAGGCTACTAGGAGAAAAATGAGGTTGTGCACGGTGAGGGTGATTGATGGTGGAGTTTCCAGGGCACAGGGATCCGCAGAAGAACAGTCCAAGTTCTGCACAGGGGTTCAATGTCCCTTCAAGGTTGCTGGTAGGCTAAGCAACAACGCCAGTTTTCATCAGTTGTTGGATCTTTTTATTGTTGTTGTTTGCTTGCCCCAGTAGGAGATATTCAGCTTGTTGCCTGGGCTTTGTTTCCTGCCTTTGTTTTAATCAGGCTGCCCAGAGGAAGGGAAGAATTAGACCTGAGATTCTGAGGCAGTGAGTTAACAACTCCTCATTCCAAAGTTTCACCACTAAGGCAAAAGGTAGCAGGAACACGGAACCAGATTCCAGGCTCTTCCCACTTACTAGTTATCCTTTAAAATATTTCCAAAGGAATGAGCCATTGAGATGTTGATGACTCTCCCACATCAACCTTCTTGCTATTAAGAATCTTTTAAAATGTTCTCTTATTAATTAAAATTATTTGTTCTCTTATAAGCAACAGTCTAAGGAGTGATTTTGATCAATATAGGCTGAATAAGTTATTCTGTCCTGATTCACACTGGGTTTACATTTTCTAGTTTGGGCATTTACAATAATCAAATTAGTTATGAGATAGGTAGGGGTGTTTAAAGCAGGGGAAAGCAGTGGAATGGAGTGGAGAACATAGTAAGAAGAGGATAAACTGTCGAGAGCACTGAATAGTTTGGTGATGGAAAGTCCAAAACCCATGTTGACACGTAGCACTAAGAGGAGATCTGGTGGCACAGGACCGAGTTACCAGTGAACAATGTCATCAGATACCCAGATAGACATATGGGACTGGGGTCATACCACAGAGCAGGGACAGGGATGGGATCAGGGGGTGGTTGATGGGGATGTGAATCCAGAGGTAGGTCTGAGATAAACAGATACACCTTGAGGAGGGGAGTGGATGTGCTAATTACCTTAGCCAAAGGACTACAACAAACTCAGACCTCAGGCCTCTATATAAGCAGGGACAAAGGGGAGGTTTGTGACTCTAAAGATTCAAAGAGCAAGCAGCTGGTGGAGGCTCAGGCAGGCAGATCAGCAGCTTGAATAAGTCAAACTGCAGTCCCGCCAAAAGTATAGCCTGGTTTGCTGAGATGCCGGGCAGTCTCAGGCAGCCAGGCAAACACGTGTTAGTGAAGAACTGAGGTTCCAATTAAATACTGCCTTCTACTAGGCGATACTTTCTCGGTTTACTTGTCTCCACTGCACACTGTACCTTCTCAAGAGCAAGGCTATGTCCTAATCCCCTCTGTGTCTCCACCCCTTGGGCACAGCTCTTGGCACAGGTAGGTATTTAGGAAATTAAATTAAATAGATTCAATTGTGGAGCAATTCCAGGGCACAAACCAGGAGCTTGAAGCAGCAGAGGCCCTGAATGAGGGAAGACCAGTGTTAAGTCTGACTCAATGCTGGCCGTGTGTATAATTGTTCTAGGGCTTATGCTATCCTTTAGGGTCAGAATTGGGCCTAGAGTCTTGGGTAGGCTCTACTTAACAAATGTGTGGGGAAGAAACTCTTAATATGGAGTTTGAAGAGTGGGAGTAAAGCAGTGGGAATCTCATGATTCATTATACTGATTTTTTTTGAGTGACTATATCAGAGGGGATAAAAAGCAGAAAAGATGTTTGTATCAGTTAACTTTCGTTGCATTACAACCCATCCCAAAACTTAGTGGCTTAAAAGAACACTTATCATTTCCCATGATCTGTGGATTTGCCTACTCTAGGCTGGTGCAGCTGAGGCTGGACGGTCCACAATGGCCTCACCCACATGTGTGGTGTGTGGCAGACTGGTTCATCTGGGAGAGGGGAGTCTCAGCTGCAACAGCTTGTCTTTGCCCTGCCTGGTGTCTCAGCTCTCAGCGGGCTAGTTGGGACTTTTCACATGGCAATCTCAAAGTTCCAAGGCTCTGCTTGCATTTGCTACTGTCCCATTGGCCAAGGCAGATAATGGCCAAGTCTAGACTCAAGGGAAAGAGGAACGGGGTCTAACCCTTGATGGGGGAAACTGCAAAAGCCACACTGCAAAGAAATGAGCATACAGGAATGCGAAGCATATGGGGCCATCTTCTGCAGTGGAGCATAATAACGTTCTGGAGTCTGTTTATGTTTCAGTTCTACACGTTTTGGGGAGCAGAAGAAAAAGGAGAGCAAATAAATGGAGACATTAAAGCACAGAAAATAATTGTTTTGTAGGAGACAAATTAATAATCTGGAAAAAAAATGTTTCCTTTAGAGACAGGTGTGGTTTTTGAATCTCTGCTTTGCTAAGTATCAGATCTGTGTTAATCTGTTAGTTATTTTTGTAACTTTGGACTAATTACCTATTGGCTGCCAGGCTTCTAAACTACATGGTAGAATTACTTTTTCCCTTTCCATACTCTATTCTTTGGAATTGAGTCACTAAGTCCTGCTCACACTTAAGAGGATGGGAATTAAGCTCTGCCTTTTTTTCCTGATACTGGGGTCAGTATCTGCATATGTCATATGGAATTCCTCTGTAAGAAGAGTTGTCTCCTTTTCTTATTTTTAAAATGTCTCTGGGGTGTTAGTAATGTCCCCTTTTTATTCCAGGTGTTGGTTATTTGTGCTTTTTCTTGCTCTTAGTTAGTCCTGTTTGGGTTTATAAATTTTATAAATATTTTCTAAGAAACTACTTTTAGTTTTAAGGAAACTACATTTAGATTTTACTCTGTTGTCTGTTTCTTTTCTATTTCTATTTATTTTCCTTTTGTTTTCTAAATTCTACATTCTTTGATTTTAACTTGTTATTTTGTAGCTTTTTGAGTTGGATTATTAATGTATTGCTTTTTTCAGTCTTTCTTTTTGGCTAATATATTTATGCAAGGTTACAGCTTTTCCATAAGCATGGATTTAGGGGCAACTCACAGTTTTGGTGTGTCATATTTATGTTAGCATTTAGTTCAAAATATTTTCTAATTTTCACTGTGATTTTTCCTTGAACCATGAGTTAATATTGTTAGTTTTTTTCCCTATTTCTTTATTTATATTACTATGCCTAAGTTACATGGAAAATACAACCAAGCAGTTGTATCTTCATAAATTAATCCCTTCATAAAGAAATTTTATACTGATTCCAGCCAAGTTCTAAGAGGAGTTAAAAGAGGAGGAAAACACAAGTAATTAATTTCAACATTAACAATGCAAAGATAGCACACTGTTTTAAACACCAAGAAAATAAAAAAACAATCCTCATTGAACTTGGTTCACCACTGAAATCTTCATCACATTGGAACAATAAACATAAAATCTCTTAATGACAGTACAGAGTAAGAAAAAAAACTGTAAGTTGTTCTTTCTAATTTGCACTGAATACAGAAGAATAGTGTGACAAGAAACAATAACGCTGGCAAAAATAACCTATTAGCCAACCTTTTTTTCAATTTTCAAACTTAAGATGCTGTTAAATTTAATTCATAAATAATTGTAACTATTAAATGTGTCTAAAGGCAAGGAAGTTACCTTAAACTTGGCCAAAACTACTAAGGAGAAAGGAAAGAAACTAATGTTCATTTTGTTTCTTTTGTATGCCAGGCTTTTGAACCTTAGCTGTTCCACTTAGTTTTTGCAATAATTCTGTGAAGGACACATTCTGATCACTATCACACATATGAGGAAACTAAACCTCAATTAGAGAAATGTACCAAATTCACATAGATGGTAAGCAGAGGGGGTTGGTATTAGAACTACGGTTTCTCAGGCTCTGTAGCCCTGTGTGGTGTCTGGGTGTTTCCCATCCTGAAGGGAATATTGATGGGTAATTCAAATAAATTTACAAGGTGACCTTGCTGGTTTGCAAACTGGCATCTGTACACAGAGGGCAAAGAGAGATGGAAGAGAGATGCAGACCACTCCAGATTGGCAGGTGTAGGTGGCAGATGTAATAAGCAAGGGAACTTACACATATGATGCTTGTCTTGGCCAGCCACAAGATGAGGAGATCTCTGCACTTGCCTGCCAGAATCTTAAAAGTTTACAGTGGCCTTAACTGGGTTCAGTCACAGTCCAGATGGTGTCAACATACCTTACTCTATCAAGGCTACATCCTTGAAACAGCTCCAGCTAGGAGTATCAGAACGTACTGATACTCCTATCAGTAGAATGTACATTCCAAGCACAGGGGAGGGGGTGAGGAGCCTCTGGTGGCTGGGGTCCAGGTTGTGGGTCAACTGGTGGTGACGTCCTCTCAAGGACCTCCTCCAATAGATGTGAATTCTGTTAGGCTAATGCAAATGCATAATCCAAGAAATCAGAGGCAAACCAGAGCATTTTGGAGGTTTTCCTTCCCTAAGGTAATTAAGCGGTTGATTCTAGGTGCAGTCCCAGATTCCAGAACATGAATAAGGCACAGTGATCACTCTCTCATTGGCTAGAGACAGCAAGCTAGCAATTCCTCACAAGTTACACAAGTAGGGAAGGTCACAGACAATGGGTTACAACCTCCAAAAGGGCAGCTCTATCTGTCAAACTGGTGAAAACTTCCAAACTGAGTTCCCATCTGTATTAGGGTTCTCCAGGGAAAAAGAACCCATAGGATATGTATATGATTTATCATAAGGAATTGGCTCATGTGATTATGAAGGCTGAAAAGTCCCAAGAGCTACAGGGCGAGATGGCAAGCGGGAGACCCAGGAGAGCCAATGGTATATGATCTAGTCGAAGGCTAGAAGCTTGAGAACTAGGAGTCAATAGTGTAGTTCAAAGCCAAAGGCCAGCAAAGAGACACAGGAAGAGGTGAAGTTTCAGTTGAGTTAAAAGAAAGGAAAAAACCCAATGACCCAGCTCAAAAACAGTCAGGTAGGAGGAATTTCCCCAAAGTCAGCCTTTATGGTCTATTCAGGTCTTCGCCTATCTGAATGGGGTCCACCCACATTAGGGTGAGCAATTTGCTTTACTCTAGTCCATTTAAATGTTAAATTCATCCAAAAACACCCACACAGACACACCCAGGAAAATGTCTGACCAACATAATAAAAGTCATATATATCAAACCCATAGCAAACATCTTTCTCAATGGTGAAAAACTGAAAGTATTTCCTCTAAGATTGGGAATAAGACAAGGATGTCCACTCTCACCACTTTTATTCAACATAGTTTTGGAAGTCATAGCCACAGCAATCAGAGAATAAAAAGAAATAAAAGGAATCCAAATTGGAAAAGAAGAAGTAAAACTGTCACTGTTTGCAGAAGATATACTATACATAGAAAATCCTAAAGATGCTACCAGAAACCTACTAGAGCTCATCAGTGAAGTTCGTAAAGTTGCAGGATACAAAATTAATACACAGAAATCTCTTGCATTCCTATATACTAACAACAAAAGATCAGAAAGAGAAATTAAAGAAACAATCCCATTTACCATCACATCAAAGAGAATAAAATACCTAGGAATAAACCTACCTAAGGAGGCAAAAGACCTGCACTCAGAAAACTATAAGAAAATGATGAAAGAAATCGAATATGACACAAACAGATGGAGAGATATACCATGTTGTTGGACCAGAAGAATCAATATTGTCCAAATTGACTGTACTACCCAAAACAATCTGCAGATTCAATGCAATCCCTACCAAATTACCAATGGCACTTTTCATAGAATTAGAACAAAAAATTTTAAAATTTGTATGGAAACATAAAAGACCCAGAATAGCCAAAGCAATCTTGAGAAAGAAAAACAGAGCTGGAGGAATCAGGCTCCCTGACTTCAGATTCTACTATAAAGCTACAGTAATCAAAAGAGTATGGTACTGGCACGAAAACAGAAATACAGATCAATGGAACAGGATAGAAAAGTTCAGAGATACACCCATGTACCTATGGTCACCTAATCTATGACAAAGGAGGCAAGAATACAGAATAAAGACAGACTTTTCAATAAGTGGTGCTGGGAAAACTGGACAGCTACATGTAAAAGAATTAAATTAGAATACTCCCTAACACCATACACAAAAATAAACTCAAAATGGATTAAAGTCTTAAATGTAAAGCTGGATACTATAAAACTTTTAGAGGAAAACATAGGCAGAACACTCTATGACATAAATCGCAGCAATATCTTTTTGGATCCACATCCTGGAGTAATGAAAATAAAAACAAAAATAAACAAATGGGACCTAATTAAACTCAAAAGCTTTTGCACAGCAAAGGAAACCATAAACAAAACGAAAAGACAACACTCAGAATGGGAGAAAATATTTGCAAATGAAGCGACTGACAAGGTGTTAATCTCCAAAATATACAAACAGCTATTGCAGCTCAATTAAAAAAAAAAAAACCCAATCAAAAAATGAGTGGAGGGGCTTCCCTGGTGGCGCAGCAGTTGAGAGTCCACCTGCCGATGCAGGGGACATGGGTTCGTGCCCTGGTCTGGGAAGATACCACATGCTGCGGAGCAGCTGGGCCCGTGAGCCACGGCTGCTGAGCCTGCGCGTCGGGAGCCTGTGCTCCGCAACGGGAGAGGCCACAACAGTGAGAGGCCCGCGTACCGGAAAAAAAAAAAAAGAGTGGAAGATTTAAATAGACATTTTTCCAAAGAGACATACAGATGGCCAAAAAGCACATGAAAAGATGATCAACATCACTAATTATTAGAGAAATGTAAATCAAAACTACAACGAGGCATCACCTCACACCAGTCGGAATGGCTATCATCAAAAAATCTACAAACAGTAAATGCTGGAGAGGGTGTGGAGAAAAGGGAACCCTCCTACACTGTTGGTGGGAATGTAAACTGGTTTAGCCACGCTGCAGAACAGTATGGAGGTTTCTTAAAAAACTAAAAATAGAGCTACCATATGATCCAGCAATCCCACTCCTGGACATATATCCAGAGAAAACCATAATATGAAAAGACACATGCACCCCAATGTTCATTGTGGCACTATTTACAATAGCCAGGACATGTAAGCAACCTAAATGTCCATCAACAGAGAAAGAAGATGTGGTAAATAATACAATGGAATACTACCCAGCCGTAAAAAAGAATGAAATTGGGTCATTTGTAGAGACATGGATGGACATAGAGACTGTCATACAGAGTGACGTAAGTCAGAAAGAGAAAAATGAGTATCGTATATTAACACATAGAATCTGAAAAAATTGGTATAAACGATCTTATTTACAAAGCAGAAATAGAGACACAGACATAGAGAACAAATGTATGGATACCAAGGCGGGGGGGTAGGATGAGTTTGGGAGTTTGGGATTGATGTATATACACTATTGATACTATGTACTATGTATAAAATAGATAACTAATAAGAACCTACTGTATAGCACAGGGAACTCTACTCAGTACTCTGTGGTGACCTAAATGAGAAGGAAATCCAAAAAAGAGGGGATATATGTATATGAACGTATAGCTGATTCACTGCTGTACAGTGTTAACTAACACAATATTGTAAAGCAACTTCCCTAGTGGTGCAGTGATTAGGAATCCATCTGCCAAAGCAGAGGACATGGGTTCCAGGCCTGGTCCGGGAAGATCCCACATGCAGAGGAACAAGTAAGCCCGTGCGCCACAACTATTGAGCCTGCGTGCTAGAGCCCGTGAGCCTCAACTACTGAAGCCCGTGCACCTAGAGCCCATGCTCTGCAACGAGAGGCCACTGCAATAAGAAGCCCGTGCACCTCAATGAAGAGTAGCCCCTGCTCGCCGCAACTAGAGAAAGCCCCCGTGCAGTAACGAAGACCCAATGCAGCCAAACGTAAAATAAATAAATAAATATTTTTAATAAAGAAAATGTTTAAAAAAAAAAGAAAGCAAACTTATGGTTACCGGGGGGAAAGGGAGGGAGGAGGGATAAATTAGGAGATTGTGATTTACATATATACACTACTATATAAAAAACATATAATCAACAAGGACCTACTGTATAGCACAGGGAACTCTATTCAATACTCTCTAATGACTTATATGGGGAAAGAATCTAAAAAAGAATGGATTTATGTACATGTATCACTGATTCACTTTGCTGTATACCTGAAACTAACACAACATTGTAAATCAACTATACTTCAATAAAAATTTAAATATATTTGTGAATATATATATTATATATATAAATTTAGGTTGAGGAGAATTAATACTAGACAGGGCACAAGAAGGTCAAGCTTTGAGTTTATCTCCACTGTTTAACAGCCATGGGTTTTGGCCAATTTATTTTCTAATGAGGACATTAAAGCATGAGTTTAAAATGAGACTATGTATAGAAGTGATTTACTAAGCTATAAAACACTAAACCAAAAGAAAAAAAAGATTCTGGTATTATAATCAGGATGGTAGTATAGTCTGGAAGCACCAACTTCTATTAAGATTGGATGATTAGTAATTTGTAACCCTAGTTGTGATAGCAGCCTCATTGGGGCTGCTGAAGAAGCCCTTGTCTCACAGATAACATTATATCACTTTCAGAGTGTCCCCTCAGGGCATCCCATGAACATCACTGAAGGGAGAATAGCAGAGAAAAATAACTGCTTTGCATCTGTCAAGTCTTCCATTTCTTGACTGATGAGCAGAGGAGGCAACGAAGCTGGGAATAAGAAGGCATCATTACCACGAGATCCAGGCAGAGCGCTTGTTTTACGCTGTCTTGTAGGAAATTTCTTGGCTTCCAGATCATTTTAAGAGGCAGATAAAATAGAAATTCTGTTCACAGGAGGCAGCATGTGGAACGATTAGGTTTTGGAAATGAGAGGTCCAGCCAATAGTGCTTTGCTGGCCATGGAATTTTTCTTGTAGTTCTTGCATGCATCAAATAAGCTGAAGTTAAATGTGAACTTAATCACTTTTTGGTTGTTGTCAGGAGGGATTTTTTTGATAGGTACTGATTTTTTTTAGGTCTAATCTGAAATCAGACTTAATTTCAGCAGACATATTCTCCCTTTGAAGGGAGAAGTTAAGGCTCCTTTTATCTAGGTAAAACAAAAAAAACACTCAGGCTATTAAAATATATGTTTGCAGAGTCAAGGTGACAGGTGGATGCTATTTGTTAAGTGCAAATAATACATTCTACTAAGGCTAAAAACGCAGGAATTCTTTTAGACACATTCAACATTCAACTTGGGTTTTATTTTGAGGCCCCCATTTGGCCAAGATGGCTGACTGTAATCTCAGTAGCTTTGGGTTCTAAGTTGAGTTTTAAGTTTCAGGGGGCTTGTGTTTTACCAGGTAAGGGCTAGGTTTTGGAGCTGGTGGTGAGGTGGGGTGAGGGGAGGAGGTGGATTTGGTCCTTGATACATCTGGCCAATTAGGTATCAGCTGGGATGATCATCTTCTTGTCTAAGACCTAAGTCCATTTCAGTTGAACATCTTCCTCTTCTCAGCCACTCCCGGGCACTCAGAATCTGGGCTGAGTCTGTTTTCAAGAGAGACCACAGATATCTCCCAAATTAGCTACCTATCCTTGCCTAGATAGTCCGTACGGCCATTTAATTTTATAACCGTGCCTGATCCTGGGTTCTAGTAGGGAAATGGACATAATTTGCTTCTGTTCTTCGATCTGACAAGTCTATTTCAAAGATATTTTTTAAAAGTTTTTATCTGGAAATAATTTTAAACTTCCAGAAAAAAACCAAGAATGGTACAAAGTATCCTGTATATTCTTTATCCAATTTCACTAATTTTTAATATGTTGTTTGCTTTAATATGTTGCACTCGCTTTATCATTCTCCCTCTCTAGATACATATTTTAATTTTTTCAACAATTTGAGGTAAGTTGCATGAATCATCCCGCTTTACCCCGTAATATTTCAGTGTGTATTTCCTCATAACAAAAAAAATGTTCTCATATAGTCAGAGTTCAGTTAGTAAACTCAGGACATTTAACCCTGGTACAATACTTTCATGTCATCTACAGTTCATATTCCAACTTGTCAGTGTTTTAGTTTCATCAGTTGTCCCAATTATGTCGTTTCTGCACCTTTTTCTAGTCTAGAGTCAAGTGTTGCATTTAGGTGTCATTTCTGTTTAACACCATTTAATGTAGAACAAGTCATCCGTTTTTCTTTGTCTCTCATGTTATGGATATTTGTGAAGAATTCCATAAAATAACTTATCTCCATTTCGGATTCTCCAAAGTTTCCTCAAGATCTGTGTTTGATTAGAACACTGCGTGAGTGACATTATGCCCTCCTCAAGTGTCCCATCTAGAGGTTCATGGTTTCTGTGTGGCCCTTATTGGAGATGGTACCTTTGAGCATTCGGTTAAGATTTTGTCCCATTTCTCTACTACATAATTTTTTTTTCCTGTCAGTAATAAGTATATTGGAAGGAAATATTTTGCGATTATATAATATTCTGTTTCTTATCAAAATTGCCCCCCCAACTATTGATGACGCTTGCTTAAATCAGTTTTTACCATGACAGAATGGTGATTTGCTGATCCATCATTCTTTTATAAGTTGATACACTAGAGTAAAAAAGAGCTTTCTTTTTCATCTATCCATTATCTTCATATCTATCTAATCATCTATTTATGTATTGTCTATCTATATATCTGTTCTATCAGTTCTATCATCAGTATAGACTCATGGGTCCTTACAATGATCCTATACAATGACTTATAAGCTCTTAGCGTCCTCACTTATTTTGATGATCAAATTGCCCTGCGTTTGGCCAGTGAGAGCCCCAGTCTTACTCTTGTGTCTCTCTGACATGCTCCTTTCCATTGGGAAGCACCTTCTTAAGTTGTGGCACAAGATGTTCTATTCTTATGTAATCCTCTTCTTGCGCCAGCCCCACAATCAGTCATCTTTCCAAGGATACTTACTCTTTTTCATTAGGAATGATATTTAGAAACCAATTTCTGGGCCCTAGGTGTACTCTTTGCTTCTAGGTTCTTTCGTGTGAGTTAGAAACACACACGAAATTGTGAATCCCATAGTGTTCTTGCTTGTCTAACTCATTGCATAATTGTAGCTGCTTTTCTTCCACAGTGAGACCTTGACTGCCAACAACATCCATGTATCTATTTACTCAATCCTACAATACACACAAAATAGTTTCAGAATTTGTCATTCCTGTATTACTCCACAATATAAACAAACAGATCAAGATTGATTTGCAGCTCTTTATCCCTCTTCAGATGAGGGCAGATACAGCCAAACTACAATATGCAATTTTACTTGGATTAGATTTATTGTTTTTCCCTCAGTGTACTTACTTATTCACTTGAAATAATGCATCAGTTCTAGGGTTCCATCCATTCTTGTTGATTCAATGTTTTTTTTTTAATACAGTGAACATTAATATGAATCAAAAAAGCAAAACTATACAAAAAATATACTCAGACAAGGGTCCCTCCCTTTTCCATACTTCATAATTCTTTCACTATATCCTCAATCCCTTAGAATTAACCAGTTTACTTACTTTCTGGTTTATTCTACCTGTATTTATTTTTGAAAAATTAAAAAGATCATGTATGCTTTCTTGATTCCCCTTTGATTTTAATATATATATTAAAATCTTCAGGCTGTGAATCATACTTAGTAAGAGCCCCCAGCAAAGAGCACTTTGCTCTTGTCACTTCAGTTATATCCTGTTTATCCTGGAAATCACTCATCATTTCATAGAGATATTTTTTATTCTTTTTTACAGATGCAGTTTTCTAACACTTCTCTTATGTTTGCCCATTTAGATAGTTTCCAGTATTTTATAATTACAAATAATGCTGCAACAAAATGACCTTCTGCAGAGGTATTTTTGTATTGTTGGAGGTATAATCTCAGTGCAAATTCTTAGAGGAAGAACCAGGTCTCCTTGGGGAAATGCCTGACTCTGGGCTTGGAGCAGGGCTGGTCTGAAATAATTTGAATATCTTGTGACAGAAAGTAAGACAGTGCTCTGAAAGTGACAGAGGCATGTCAAAAAGACCCAGGGGCAAGCTTGAATGTGTTCTCACAGGCCAAATCTGGAACAATTTGAGCATCAAGATAAATGAGGGTCCTATGGTGAATGTGAATGTAGGTTTTTGGACAAATCTGTTGACAAATTCCCCTCCACAGAAGTCGTGTTTTTTGGTAGTCCCCTTCAGCAGTGCGTGGAGTGCCTTGTTCTCCACTCTGACAACAGAATTCAAGACTGTGAATTCTTGCCAATCTGCTGATGAGAAACGATATATCAGTATGGTTTTAATTTGCATTTCTCTAACTATGAATGAGTTGGAACACCTTTTCATATGTTCAAGTGTCATTTTTGCATAGTTTTTGTTAATTCTCAGTTCCAGTCTGTTTCCCAGTTTTCTCTAGAATTTGTGGTCTTTGTTTTCTTAATTTTTAAATGTCCTTATCTGTACAGTAGGGATATTAGTCTGTCATATATGTTGCAAATATTTGCTTCTGATTTGTCATTTGTCTTTGCTTATTTTTTTTTCAATTCAGAATAAAGTACTTAAAAACTTTTTATATAGTCAATTTCTCAACCTGTGTGTGTGTGTGTGTGTGTGTGTGTGTGTGTGTGTGTCTGAATTTTCTGTTATAATTAGAAAACCTTCCCTTACTCTCAGGTTACAGAGAAATTCACCCGTTTTCTTCTAACACTTAAGTAATTGCATTTATTACATTTAGATTGCTGAGTCACTGGGGACTTAGAATGAGATTTCTTTTTTCTCTATTGCATTTCACTGTTTTGGTCTAACATTCCTCTCCCATTTTGCTTTCTAACATCTTGCATTCTTGGTAACATTCTTCATTTCCCTTTTACCCTAGCATGCTTTTAGTTTCCATTTTGTGCTGAGGATGGGGCCTGGTTTATAGAAAGAGCTTCAAGTGTTCACCTTACCATTTTGCTGTTTAGGATCTAGAGCACTGTGGTTGGTAGAAACCAACAGAAATATATGTGAGTCATGTATGTATTTTTACATTTTTTTACTAGTCACATTAAAAAAGTCAAAATAAACAGGAGAAATTAATTTTAATAATATTTTAAATTTAATCCACACATCCAATAACCATTTCAACATGTAATTAGCGTAAAATATTTTATGAAATTTTTTTTCCTTATTAAATCTTCAAAATCTGTTGTGTATTTTATACTTAACAACCACCTCAATTTGAACTCGCCACATTCAAGTGCCCAAAAGCCACATGTAGCCAATTGCTACCATACTGCAAGGCACAGATCTAGATAATTCTGCTTATTCTCATGGACAATACTGTGGCTCAGAGCAGTATATCTAGCATCAAGAATTTGGGAGACTTGATCCAGAAAGAAGATTTTAAATGGTTCTGTGAATTTTTAGAAAACGCTGGATGAAAACCCTGAGGGTACAATTCTCCAAACAGCGGGCAAGGATCATATGTAGGTTCCCTTTTCTGTCTTTCTTATGTGTTCTTAAGAGTCTGACCATGCTGTGGGCAGCACGCACAACAAGACAATTGTGATGGCTGTTTGCATGTGAGCAGAGGTTGCATTACAAGCATGATGGTGGAAAGCTTTCTTTTTTTGTCTTGACCTGCTGGCACCTTCATTAGTAAAGTATCAACATCCCACAAACCTGATTGGTTTTTGTTACCCTGATGACTTCAGGGAGGTCATGGCCACTAGAGAGGCATCCTAACGTTGGGGAAGGGCGGAGTTAAGTTTAAAGCAATCCCTAAGATTTTAGAGAGATGACTGGGTACCATTTTCCACATGGGTCAATATTATATCATCTATTTCTTTAAAAATGGTGACCAGTCATTCTTAAATGAAATAACAAGGTACTAGAATGAAGTTTATTTTGCTGGCACTGAGTAACATCTATTGTATGACCACTCTATCATCCAAGACACATTTGGAAAATGGACCATGGGTTATAAAACTGCTGCAGTACAGTATATCACAAATCAGAGGGGAGAAGAAACACTGTAAAGACTTGTTGATAAAAATCTCTAAAAGATGTTCTAAGCCTGGCAGAGTATTCTTAATTCTCTATCCAAAATCTTTTGAGAATTGAAAAAAGCTAAGGACCTTGAAAAACCTGCACATAAGCAAATACACATAGTATCTGCTTGCAATTTCAGGGCTCATTAAAGACTAAGTGTTCACAAACCTCATAATGGGAGTTGGCAGGGAGCTGATCCAACAGGTCATTCTTATCTAGAGGAAAATGTAGTCACTTTGTAGCCTACTGGGATAAGAGTTAGAGACAGAGGCAACACATTTCTATGGTCAGAAAGAAACAACAGTCTTCATTTGTGGCTTTAAGGAACTAAAGATCAGAATCTTCAGGCTATGAGTCATTTTTACTTATTTAGAGTCCCTAGTGCCCAACGCTATGAGGAGAAGGCTGTAAAAGAAGAGTCATAAATACTCTCTTATGCTCAAGAAAGGAAACAGAGAATATGATTACACACTCAGATGTGAAGTCCTATAATGTAGATTTACCAAACACAGACCAGATTGCAAAATCATTTATAAATACTAAGGAAATATATATTACACAGAATATATTGACAGGACTTACATGATCTTACTTCTGATTTTCCATAAATAAATTCATGATCAGGGATCAGAAATTCACTATGACATTTTGCTAAAGGAACCATCGTTTAAGCTTACTGGCCTAGTTCCTTCTTGCTTTTGCAGAAAAGTTGCTTTATAGTCAGGAAGGAGCAGCTGTTGGCAAGCAGTCAAGCAGACAAGTTTCTGAGCCTGTCTCAGAAAGGATGCTATGTCTCTGGGCTAAGATATTCTGGGAATAAAAAGCCTACTGACTTTGGCTGAACCCTGTGAAACAATATCACTGCTGACTATAGCATCTACTCCTCAGAACATCTAAAGTAAGTACTTGTGCTGCATAGAAAGGCATTTTGGTTAGTTTTCTGACAGCTATGGATCCCAGAGAGGTGGTCTCCTGGGTCATTCTTGCTGAGTACATACAGAGTGAAAGCATTTTCTATTTCCTGCTGGAGCTTTAAACAAAAATAAAAACAGGATCTGTATAATATTTGGGACCCTGACACAGAGTTACAAACTAGAATCTCAGATAACCCAAACCGCCAGCTGAGTAACCTGGCTTTGTGTTTTCTAACAATGGCCACGTCCCAGTCGGGACCTGGAACACACACGCTTTTTATCAGGGTACATATTCCAAAAAACTCTTTGTGAAGAGAAGGTGTTGTTTGGTAACATGAGGAACCAGCCAGAACAAATAGACAGAATTGAATCCAACTCCACCAGTGACTGGCTATGAGGCTGTGGACCAGTCTTTCATTCTTGAATGCACAGGTTAAGGGTGAAGGTGAATGGGCAAATGGACATAAAGGAGGTTTGAAAACTGACTAACTCAAAGTTAATATTAGCTGAATTAGGATATTTCCGGGAATTCCTCTTTTTTATTCTATTGAATGATTAGAATAGAAAAGTCTCAATATAGAAATAAAAGACAGTGCAATAGGACCATAGTTGTTTAGAGCCTGGGAATGATATGGTGGAGGCAAACCACTGAGGGTTTTTCTAGGCTCTTTACTTTCCAGCCTTGTGCTTCTCCTCCCAGAGGGGTTGCATTTGCCAGGGTAGCAGCACCCATCGGCAGCTCAGAAACAAGCCACGGTGACACTCAGGCTGGAAGTGCTAGGGTTCCATGGCAGAGCTGCATGGGGGCTGATGTTGAGGGTCTGCCTAGGAAAGAGACGAAGGGAACAGGCTGAGGCTCAGGCAGGAATAAGGAGAGGGTTTAAGAAGAGTGAAATGAGATAGAAGGCAGAAGCCAAGTAGCCTATTCTTTGAGTTCCTGTCTCAAATGGACAACTGATTTGAGACCTAAGTGGCTGGGGTGGGACTCTGGGTAAGATTCTCCTGCAGTGACGCTAGAAGTTTTGCAAGTCTGGAGTGACATTTGTGATTCTTTTTAATGAAAGTGAACATGTTTGCTTCTTCAGGCTGCAGTGGAAGAAGACAGGTGTGGTTGGAGAGGCTTAGTATCCCTACTACACTGTATCACCGCACCACTGTATTACTGCACTAGTTTACTCTGGGAGGACACGATGACCTACTGCTTGGTAGGTGCTTGGCTGCTTCTGCAATGAAGCCTGGGTTAGAGAGATTTTAGTGATGTTGGGAGGAACAGATACTGTCGTATTAATCACAGCCTTTTTTCTTTTCTGCTTTACTTTCTATCCCCTTTTCTTCTTGCTCTTAAAAATTCATATTTTTAGGTAAACTATTACCAGGTAAAACCATAACCCCTGTCAATGGCCTACTCATTAAAAAGAAACTCTAAATATGTTTGTATCTTTTAAGAGTTTTTCTTGAGCACTTACCCAATATCAGGCGCTACAGTAAGTCCATTATTTACATTAAGTATGTCATTTACTGCATGCAGAACCCTACTGTTAATACGCTATTATCCTGGAGATGTCTATAAATGAGGAAAATGATGGATTAAGTGTGACACAGTCCATGAGAAACAGAGCTGGGATGTGAAACTCAGGCTGCCTGTACAGCTCCACATTCAACCTATTACATTGCATCCAGTGGCTTCCTATGGTCTCCCACATCAGCAAACCAAATGAAGCAAAACCATTTTCAAGCTCATTAGCTAAGGCCCAGGCTAGTAGCAGGTAGCAGATTTCAGGAACCACCTTGCTTCCCCATCACTTTTTTTTTTTTTAAACATCTTTATTGGAGTATAATTGCTTTACAATGGTGTGTTAGTTTCTGCTTTATAAAAAAGTGAATCAGCTATACATATACATATATCCCCATATCTCTTCCCTCTTGCATCTCCCTCCCTCCCATCCTCCCTATCCCACCCCTCTAGATGTTCACAAAGCACGGAGCTGATCTCCCTGTGCTATGCGGCTGCTTCCCACTAGCTATCTACCTTACGTTTGGTAGTGTATATATGTCCATGCCACTCTCTCACTTTGTCCCAGCTTACCTTTCCCCCTCCCCGTGCCCTCAAGTCCATTCTCTAGTAGGTCTGCGTCTTTATTCCCCCCCATCACTTTTAATCTCACTCCCTGAATGCGTCACGCATCCTTGCCTCTCACCTGTTTGCTGTTCCATTTCTTGCACCTTCAGTGTATAAATCCTGGCAGTGCTCTCTTCCCCATGCAGGCTTCGGGCTCTCTTTTAGATTCTTTTTCCAGGACTCTGGAAGGAGGCAGAAAAAACTTCTACCAGACAGGGATCCTGTGAAGATAAAATTATGTATGTAAGGTATAAGTCATCAACAAACAGTAACTGCTGTCACCATTAATATTATATTACAGAACTCTGGCTTTACCCAACTTTTTTTTATAAGCAGCAATTTCCCAGTCTCAACCACCCCAATCCATTACAAACACATAATAAAGACCCGACTTGCACATGACCCTTTTCAGGAAATGGTGACTGTTAAGCTGAATTTCAATTTTCTGCATAAAATGTACAAGTCATTTGGACCCTAACACTGAGGAAGGTTTAAAAAAAGTGTGTAAACTTTCCACCTTATGTCAGAATCTTTCCATGGAAGTTATAAAATTTCATTTTCTTCTATTGTGTGGGTTTATATGAGTGGGAGATGAATGTTTTCAAAAGTCTGTCACCTCAATCAGTTTATGAAGAATATTTTCAAAAAAATAAATCTTCAAAGATTCTAGGCTAGCATATAGCTTGAGTTAAAATTTTAAGAAAGGGGACAGAAAGACATGGAAAATGGACCGTGCTGATTTTAAGTAACATTTATTCTGCTCTTTCTTTGAATGTTTTTTTGAACAATGCTTACTTTTTAGATGAAAGAAATAAACTCAAGAACACTTAGATGTGATTCTTAGGATAGATACTTTATAAATGGAGATACATACATAGATAGATAGATACCCTGTAAGATAGAACCCTATAGTAACATCCTGAGTATATTAGATGCTATTCTATTTGATTCATTATTATTACATTTGACTCTGTGATGCTTATTTAATCATCTTCCTGACTTTGAAGGTTCTTCCTTATCCTTTGTACTGCAGGGAATACATAATGTAATGAAAATAAAAGAGGCTAAAATACTCTATTTTTACTGGTAGCACAACACTAATTTAACGCACACCTGTGTACATGTTATTTAAACTCTTCAGTTCATTGTTTTGAATGGGAATACTAATGCCTACATATTTCTGCTTTGCAGAGTTAGCTACTAACTGATCAACTGTGAAAAAACTTGATAAATTGAATCACTTTGACAACTATATGTCTTACCTTCTGGAACCAGTCTTTTTTATCCTTTCTCTCCTTTGCTATCCCAGCCATGTTACACTTTTCCTGCCCCCATGGCTTCAGTTTTTTCCCTTTTTCTGGAATGCCTTTCAATCTCCTGTGCATTTATCCAAATCTCTTTCTTCTTTCAAGACTCAGTTCAAATCCTGGCTCTACAGTAATGCCATTATCTCCGCAACTCAAAAATCCTCTAGCATTTGATACCTGAACCATACAATTGACTTCAATTTTTTTTCACGAGCCCATGCTCATCACTTGCTCTAAAATTCTTGCTTGATTAACCCTATATTAGGCATTATGCCTCCCACTGGTGAGTATGTGGTGAACTTCCAATGATTATTTTGCATGTATAAGAACAATGTTTAATCTGTCCAACTAGATTATCATCTACTCAAGAGTAGCAATGCTGGGGCTTCCCTGGGGGCGCAGTGGTTGAGAGTCCGCCTGCCAATGCAGGGGACATGGGTTCAAGCCCTGGTCCGGGAAGATCCCACATGCCGCAGAGCAACTAAACCCGCATGCCACAACTACTGAGTCTGCGCTCTTAAGCCCGTGAGCCACAACTACTGAAGCCCATGTGCCACAACTACTGAAGCCTGTGTGCCTAGAGCCTGTGCTCCACAACAAGAGAAGCCACCGCAATGACAAGCCCTCGCACCGCAACGAAGAGTAGCCCCCACTCGCTGCAACTAGAGAAAGCCGGCGCGCAGCAACAAAAGACCCAACGCAGCCAATGAATAAATAAATAAATAAATAAAATAAAAAAGAATAGCTCAACCCCTAGGGTTGCTTTAAAAAAAAAATTGATATTGAAGGAGGACAAAGGATCTTTCTTTGTTCATTTTATTTTAAAAAATTTTTATTTATTAAATTATTTACTTTTTAACATCTTTATTGGAGTATAACTGCTTTACAACGGAGTGTTACTTTCTGCTTTATAACAAAGTGAATCAGCTATACATACACATACATCCCCAAATCTCTTCCCTCTTGCACCTCCCTCCAACCCTCCATATCCCACCCCTCTAGGTGGTCACAAAGCACCAAGTTGATCTCCCTGTGCTATGCGGCTGCTTCTCACTAGCTATCATTTTACACTTGGTAGTGTATATGTGTCCATGCCACTCTCTCACTTCTTCCCAGCTTACCCTTCCCCCTCTCCATGTCCTCAAGTCCATTCTCTATGTCTACATCTCTATTCCTCTCCTGCCCCTAAGTTCTTCAGAAACACATTTTTTTTTTTAGATTCCATATTTATGTGTTAGAATACGATATTTGTTTTTCTCTTTCTGACTTACTTCACTCTGTATGACAGACTCTAGGTCCATCCACCTCACTACAAATAACTCAATTTTGTTTCTTTTTACGGCTGAGTAATATTCCATTGTATATATGTGCCACATCTTCTTTATCCACCCATCTCTCAATGGACACTTAGGTTGCTTCCATGTCCTGGCTATTGTAAATAGAGCTGCAATGAACACTGTGGTACATGACTATTTTTGAATTATGGTTTTCTCAGGGTATATGCCCAGTAGTGGGATTGCTGGGTCATATGGTAATTCTATTTTTAGTTTTTTAAGGAACCTCCATACTGTTCTCCATAGTGGCTGTATCAATTTACATTCCCACCAACAGTGCAAGAGGGTTCCCTTTTACCCACAGCCTCTCCAGCATTTATTGTTTGTAGATTTTTTGATGATGGCCATTCTGACTGTTGTGAGGTGATAGCTCATTGTAGTTTTGATTCACATTTCTCTAATGATTAGTGATGTTGAGCATCCTTTCATGTATTTGTTGGCAATCTGTATATCTTCTTTGGAGAAATATGTATTCAGGTCTTCTGCCCATTTTTGGATTGGGTTGTTTGTTTTCTTTGATAATGAGCTACTTGTAAATTTTGGAGATTAATCCTTTGTTGGTTGCTTCGTTTGCAAATATTTTCTCCCATTCTGAGGGTTGTCATTCCGTCTTGTTTATGGTTTCCTTTGCTGTACAAAAGCTTTGAAGTTTCATTAGGTCCCATTTGTTTATTTTTGTTTTTATTTCCATTTCTCTACAAGGTGGGTCAAAAAGGATATTGCTGTGATTTATGTCAAACAGTGTTCTACCTATGTTTTCCTCTAAGAGTTTTATAGTGTCTGGCCTTATACTTATGTCTTTAATCCATTTTGAGTTTAATTTTGGGTATGGTGTTAGGGAGTGTTCTAATTTCATTCTTTTACATGAGCTGTCCAGTTTTCCCAGCACCACTTACTGAAGTGGCTGTCTTTTCTCCATTAAATATTCTTGCCTCCTCTATCAAAAATAAGGTGACCATATGAGAGTGGGTTAATCTTTGGGCTTTCTATCCTGTTCTTTTGATCTATATTTCTGTTTTTGTGCCAGTACCATACTGTCTTGATTACTGTAGCTTTGTAGTATAGCCTGATGTCCGGGAGTCTGATTCCTGCAGCTTCGTTTTTCTGTCTCAAGATTGCTTTTGCTATTCAGGGTGTTTTGTGTTTCCATACAAATTGTATAACATTTTGTTCTAGTTCTGTGAAAAATTCCATTGGTAGTCTGATAGGGATTACATTGAATCTGTAGATTGCTTTGGGTAGTACAGTCATTTTCACAATGTTGATTTTTCCAATCCAAGAACATGGTATATCTCTGCATCTGTTTGTATCATCTTTAATTTCCTTCATCACTGTGTTATAGTTTTCTGCATACAAGTCTTTTGTCTCCTTAGGTAGGTTTATTCCTAGGTATTTTGTTCTTTTTGTTGCAGTGGTAAATGGGAGTGTTTCCTTAATTTCTCTTTCAGATTTTTTATCATTGGTGTATAGGAATGCAAGAGATTTCTATGCATTAATTTTGTACCCTGCAACTTTACCAGATTCATTGATTAGCTCTAGTAGTTTTCTGGTAGCATCTTTAGGATTCTGTTTATAGTATCATGTCATCTGCAAACAGTGACAGCTTTACTTCTTCTTTTTCAATTCAGATTCCTTTTATTTCTTTTTCTTCTCTGATTCCTGTAGCTAAAACTTCCAAAACTATGTTGAATGATATTGGTGAGTGTGGGCAACCTTGTCTTGCTCCTGATCTTAGAGGTAATGGTTTCAGTTTTTCACCATTGAGAACAGTGCTGGCTGTGGGTTTGCTGTATATGGCCTTTATTATGTTGAGGAAAGTTCCCTCTATGCCTACTTTCTGGAGGGTTTTTATCATAAATGGGTGTTGAATTTTGTTGAAAGCTTTTTTGCATCTATTGCATCTATTTTCTCCTTCCATTTGTTAACACGGTGTATCATTTTGATTGATTTGACTATACTGCAGAATCTTTGCATTCCTGGAATAAACCCCACTTGATCATGGTGTATGATCCTTTTAAGGTGCTGTTGGATTCTGTTTGCTAGTATTTTGTTGAGGATTTTTGCATCTATGTTCATCAGTGATATTGGCCTGTAGTTTTCTTTTTTTTGACATCTTTGTCTGGTTTTGGTATCATGGTAATGGTGGCCTCGTAGAATGAATTTGGGAGTGTTCCTCCCTCTGTTACATTTTGGAAGAGTTTGAGAAGGATATGTGTTAGATCTTCTCTAAATGTTTAATAGAATTTGCCTGTGAAGCCATCTGGTCCTGGGCCTTTGTTTGTTGGAAGATTTTTAATCATAGTTTCAATTTCAGTGCTTGTGATTGGTCTGTTTATATTTTCCAGTTTTTCCTGGTTCAGTCTCGAAAGGTTGTGCTTTTCTAAGAATTTGTCCATTTCTTCTAGGTTGTTCATTTTATTGGCATAAATTTGCTTGCAGTAATCTCTCATGATGTTTTGTATTTCTGCAGGGTCAGTTGTTACTTCTCCTTTTTCATCTAATTCTATTGATTTGAGTCTTCTCCCTTTTTTTCTTAATGAGTCTGGCTAATGGCTTATCAATTGTTTATCTTCTCAAAGAACCAGCTTTTAGTTTTACTGATCTTTGCTATCATTTCCTTCATTACTTTTTCTTTTATTTCTGATCTGATCTTTATGATTTCTTTCCTTCTGCTAATTTTGGGGTTTTTTTGTTCTTCTTTCTCTAGTTGCTTTATGTGTAAGGTTAGGTTGTTTATTTGAGATGTCTGTTTCTTGAGGTAGGACTGTATTGCTGTAAACGTCACTATTAGAACAGCTTTTGCTGTATCTCATAGGTTTTGCATCATCCTCTTTTCATTGTCATTTGTTTCTAGGTATTTTTTTTATTTCCTCTTTGATTTCTTCAGTGATCTCTTGGTTACTTATTAGTGTATTGTTTAGCCTCCACGTGTTTGTATTTTTTACAGATTTTTTTCCTGTAATTGATAGCGTCTTACAGCGTTGTGGTCGGAAAAGATACCTGATATGATTTAAATTTCCTTAAATTTACCTGGGCTTGATTTGTGACCCAAGATATAATCTATCCTGGAGAATGTTCCATGAGCACTTGAGAAGAAAGTTGATTCTGTTGTTGTTGGATGGAATGTCCTATAAATATCAATTAAGTCCATTTTGTTTAATGTATCATTTAAAGCTTGTGTTTCCTTATTTATTTTCATTTTGGATGATCTGTCCATTGGTGAAAGTGGGGTGTTAAAATCCCCTACTATAACTGATTTCCCCTTTTATGGCTGTCAGCATTTGCCTTATGTATTGAGGTGCTCCTATGTTGGGTGCATAAATATTTACAACTGTTATATCTTCTTCTTGGATCGATCCCTTGATCATTATGTAGTGTCCTTCTTTGTCTCTTGTAATAGTCTTTATTTTAAAGTCTATTTTGTCTGATATGAGAATTGCTACTCCAGCTTTGTTTTGATTTCCATTTGCATGGAATATCTTTTTCCATCCCCTCACTTTCACTCTGAATGTGTCCCTAGGTCTGAAGTGGGTCTCTTGTAGACAGCATATATACAGTTCATGTTTTATATCCACTCAGCCAGTCTGTGTGTTTTGGTTGGAGCATTTAATCCATTTACATTTAAGTTTGTTATCGACACATATGTTCCTATTACCATTTTCTTAATTGTTTTTGGTTTGTTATTGTAGGTCTTTTCTTTCTCTTGTGTTTCCTGCCTAGAGAAGTTCCTTTAGCATTTGTTGTAAAGCTGGTTTGGTGGTGCTGAATTCTCTTAACTTTTGCTTGTCTAAAGTTTTTAATTTCTCCATGAAATCTGAATGAGATCCTTGCTGGGTAGAGTAATCTTGGTTGTAGGTTCTTCCCTTTCATCAGTTTAAATATGTCCTGCCACTCCCTTCTGGCTTGCAGAGTTTCTGCTGAAAGATCAGCTGTTAACCTATGGGAATTCCCTTGTATGCTATTTGTTGCTTTTCCCTTGCTGCTTTTAATATTTTTTCTTTGTATTTAATTTTTGATAGTTTGATTAATTTGTGTCTTGGCGTGTTTCTCCTTGGCTTTATCCTGTATGGGACTCTCTGCGCTTCCTGGACTTGACTATTTCCTTTCCCATATTAGGGAAGTTTTCAACTATAATCTCCTCAAATATTTTCTCAGTCCCTTTTGTTTTCTCTTCTTTTCTGGGACCCCTATAATTCGAATTTTGGTGTGTTTAATGTTGTCCCAGATGTCTCTGAGACTGTCCTCAATTCTTTTCGTTCTTTTTTCTTTATTCTGCTCTGTGGTAGTTATTCCCACTATTTTATCTTCCAGGTCACTTATCCATTCTTCTGCCTCAGTTATTCTGCAATTGATTCCTTCTAGAGAATTTTCAGTTTCATTTATTGTGTTGTTCATCATTGTTTTTTTGCTCTTTCACTCTTTAGGTCCTTGTTAAACTTTTCTTGTATTTTCTCCATTCTATTTCTAAGATGTTGGATCATCTTTACTATCATTACTCTGAATTCTTTTTCAGGCAGATTGCCTATTTCCTCTTCATTTGCTTGGTATGGTGGGTTTTTACTTTCTTCCTTCATCTGCTACGTATTTCTCTGTCTTCTCATTTTGCTTAACTTACTGTGTTTGGGATCTCCTTTTCGCAGGCTGCAGGTCCATAGTTCCCGTTGTTTTTGGTGTCTGCCCCCAGTGGGTAAGCTTGGTTTAGTGGGTTCCAACAGAGTCACAATATGGAGGGTATGGGGACCGCTTTAGGTAAGATGGTCAGGGAAGGCCTATCGAAGAAGGTAGCATTTGGGACGAGCCCAGAAGGAAGGGAAGGAGTGACTACATGAAGTTCTGAGGAAATACTTTCAGGTGGCATTACCAAGTGCAGAGGTGCTGTCCAGAGAGGATTCCCAAGGTCAATGTGGCTGGAATATAATGAATGAAGGAGAACTGGCAAGAAATGATGCCATATAGGGAGCCAGGTAATACAGGGCTTATAAGCTTCAGTAGGAGTTTAATGGAAATACACTAGAGGACTTTAAGCAGGAGAGCAAAATGATTTGACTTATGTTGTGCAAAAATCCCTTTGGCTGCTTTGGTGAGGCGCCGACTGCAGGAAGGTCAGAGGGGGAGCTGGGAGGCTGTTTAAGGGGTTATTGTAGAGATGAGTGTGGTTTGGGCCAGGCGCTGGGAAGTGTAACATTTAGAATATATTTTGAAAAGGGAGCTGACAGAACTGCTTGGTGAATTGGACATTGGGGAGATGGGAACAGCAAGAGGAAAGGAGCTGAGCGAAATCAAGGTTTGGCTCTTAGATTTTTGACCCAAGCAACTGTGTGAATGGTAGTTCCATTCACTGAGTCAAGAAAATAGTTTGGGGGGAGAAAATCAAGAATTCTCTTTTGCCTGTTAGACATCTTAAGGGCAGCAGATTACACCACCCCAAAATATACCATGTTGGCAACAAGAGTTACTTGTCTCCCCCACCCCCACCCCGTGTATCTCCCATATTTACATGAAGTATACAGTTTGTTTTTCTCTTGTTAATCTGTCTTTTATCACAAGGGTTTCAGCCAAGAACTCAGAAGGGTGGAGAGAAAGCTATTTCCTCCCCTACACATATAAGCACTAATCAGTTGGATATACTGTCTGGTGCTTATGAGAGAGGTGTAGGCTGGGGAAATATTTATGTAAGTCATCGGAATATAGTTAAAATTTCAAGTCCAGGAGGTGGATAAGTCCTGAATTTAGATACAAAGAGCACGGCCTATATTGACCCATGGACTCCAGCATTTAGATAGTCAAGAAAAGGAGGGAGGGCCTGCATGGAGCATAAAAAGAAAGTAGCCAGAGAGGTAGTTTCTGAGAGCTGAATAAGAGGAAATAAGGAGATTCAGCTAAGAGAATAATGGTTAAATCTCACACTAGTGTTACCAAACAAAAGTTCATATGCCCAATGTACAACGAGGCCAAACAAACTGAAACATCGGAGTTTGGAGCAGAGAAAGGTTTATTGTAGGGCCAAGCAAGGGGAACACGTGGTTTGTGCTCAAAAACCCCAAACTCCCCCACGGTTTTGAGGGAGAAGTTTTCATAGGTAAAATTTGGGGTGAGGGCTGCAGGGTGTGTGACTTTCTTCTGATTGGTTGGTGGTGAGGTAACAGGGCAGTGCTCCAGGCATCTTGTGCTCAGCCTGAAGCTGCCATCCTGCACCTTACTGGAGGCCTTACTTTCCTGCAGAAGAACTCAAAGATATTGTTATGTGTATCCCTGAGGAGGAACCAGGACCTGCCCCAAGGCTGCACTGTTGTTTCTTGACTGCTCCTCCCTTGTTTCTGCATCCCTTCCCTTCCCTGACTAGCAACTGTTTGAATCTGCCCTTTGGAACTCAGGGAAGGTCAAAGAAGCTGAATGAAGCCTATTTCCTACAAATGATAGGGACAGAGTAGAATAATTAAATAGTTAGTTTAGAACTCCCACTAGGGGATTAAAGACGGGGAATTTTAAGGGAGTTTGGGAGACTACTGTAAGCTAACAACCACTTGGGAAAATAATCCAGTAACCTAGCAACAATCTACACTACATTGAAGGAAGACCAGGTGCATCCAAGCACCATGTACACTCAAGCTACAAACCCTGATAGTTAAAACACAAGACAATAGATACAGGGTCTGAATCTTTAAACATGAAGTCAGGGAGTTAATGGTCCTTGAAGAGGACCCTTAAGAGCATTTAAGGTCCTTGAAGAGCACTTCTGCATGTAGACAAGACAGAAATATAGGTGAAAGGGGAAAGAACTAGGTGAAAGGGGACATTATACTGGAACCTGAGATTAATTACCATATTTTAGTATATGTCACCACCCTTTTGCTGATACATGTATGATTTAAATAGTGCCATGACAGTACCAGTTAGACCATATAGGGTCAAAGGAGGAACTACTGATGTAAGTTTTTTTTTTTTTTTTTTTTTTGCTGTACGCGGGCCTCTCACTGTTGTGGCCTCTCCCGTTGCGGAGCACAGACTCCGGACGCGCAGGCCCAGCGGCCATGGCTCACAGGCCCAGCCGCTCCGCGGCATGTGGGATCCTCCCGGACCGGGGCACGAACCCGCGTCCCCTGCATCAGCAGGCGGACTCCCAACCACTGCGCCACAAGGGAAGCCCTGATGTAAGTTTTGACATCTGGCCAAGAATGAGGAAGAAGGTGGTCTTCTCCCCCTCCCCACTTTTCTTTTGTTTATAAAAACAAAGTCTTCTCAGTCCTTAGGGCAGAGCCTTCTTGCCCGCCCACTTGTATTTCTCACAAATGTCCTATGCTAATAAACTCACTCTTTGCCTGCCTCTTTGCCTCTTGCTGAATTCTTTCTGCGCCGAGACAAAAGAACCTGAGCTTCAGTAAGTCCTGATGCCAGGTGAGCAGTTTCAATTAAAAGACAGTGGGTTCTATGTCTATCTACCTCATTACAAATAGCTCAATTTCGTTTCTTTTTATGGCTGAGTAATATTCCATTGTATATATGTCATGAAGAACCTAGGGGTAAGGCAGGAATAAAGACACAGACCTCCTAGAGAACGGACTTGAGGTTATGGGGAGGGGGAAGGGTGAGCTGTGACAGGGCGAGAGAGAGTCATGGACATATACACACTAACAAACGTAGTAAGGTAGATAGCTAGTGGGAAGCAGCCGCATGGCACAGGGATATTGGCTCGGTGCTTTGTGACAGCCTGGAGGGGTGGGATAGGGAGGGTGGGAGGGAGGGAGACGCAACAGGGAAGACATATGGGAACATATGTTTATGTATGACTGATTCACTTTGTTATAAAGCAGAAACTAACACACCATTGTAAAGCAATTATACCCCAATAAAGATGTTAAAAAAAAAAAAAAAAGACAGTGGGTTCAAGTCCCAATCTGTGTTTTGGCTGGGTTTGCATCCCACCCGAAAAGGAGTGTGGTTTCGCAAACAAGAAATGGGGGCCACAGAAAGGATTTGCACCAGGGAGGGCCCCACACGGTCCTGCTCTGTTTCACTAGGTTCAAAGCATTTGCTGACAACAACCTAATGGTATGATATCCACAGCATAATACTGCACAGTTACTACAGCATAATAATACTTGTGCTATGAACTGCCCATGGTCTCACAGTAGGTGTTGTGGCAGCTACCAAGTCACACCAAAAAGGCAGTGGCTTCCCCACTTTCTACAGCACTGCTCTATTTCATATACAGACTGTAGCTTCCTGGTGTGATCAATGAGATCTAGGCTCTCCACTGCCTCACAACGGGATTCTCCAGCAAGCAAGGGAAAGAGAAAAGAGGGAAGAAACTTATTTATTGGGGGCCAACCACTTGCCAGGCATTCTGCTATGTACTTTTATATTTTTTCTCATTTTTACCCTCTAACAATCCCATGCAGGAGGTTACTAACCTATTTCTATAGATTAGGAACTGTGCTGAAAGAAGCTGAGTGAATTATCCAAGGTCAGAAACTTACCAGTGGCAGAGCTAGCACTGATATCCATCGCTCTGGCTCTTGGGCCAGTTTTATTTCCACCATATCACGTTACCTTTTAAATGTACTTATCTCATAAGACCCATTTTCTAATAATTTCACCTTGGTGTAAGAGAGAGAGAAAAATCTTTCATTTATTAGCAATGTGGTGCAGAGTTTTGTTTTCCCATCCAAATCATACCACAGGAGGCATTCACTACCCTAGAATAGGGCCTGTGGGACTGGGATAATTTAGTGAGTGAGTTATATAAAAAATATGCCTAGATTAGAGTAGGCTTGAGTCTCAATTTAATTATTTCAGCTAAAACACTGAAGAACTGTAGAGCTGTCACTATAAAATACACTCTTTCCCATTTCAGTGCTATTCCTCGCCTCTCACTACTGCCATTTTGACAGGAGTAGGTCTATTTTAAAGCAACCAACCTAAAATTTGAACAAAGCCACAGTGTTCTAAGGGAAATTGTTAATTTGAATACAGTTCATCTTGAAAAACTCTGAAAGATACTTCATAATAATTTCTCATGAAACAAAAACTGGAAGCCTCTTAAGGGAACTATGAAATGAGATTCCCTTCTGCAACAAAGTGAGTGCCACACAGTATCAAAGATTATGTTACACTGCACTGCTGATGCTAGAGAAATAATATCTCTGCTCGTAATAAAAATGTGGGGACTCATGAGCGTGTTAATTAAATTCATTTATGTACCTCTTTGAAATTCAGAAAGGCTAGAACGGAGGCAACACATCATCCAAGAGAGCTGTTCCAACTTAGAAATCATCTAAGCAAGCAGAAGGTGGTTGTTTCCCTGGGTCATGGGAATCCTAGAGGGAGAAATGAAGGGAAGGAGATGAATCAGAAGCCACACTTTGATAAGATGGTATACTTGACTCCAAGATGAAAGAGACCATATCTGATCTTCTCACTGCCTTATGGTCCTCGCAAATAGCAGGGATTCAATGCACAGTTGTTGAATGAATGAGGGAAGGCAGTTTTCTTGAGTAAATACAGGAATATGTCTGAAAATAGATCCAATGCAGAGACAGAAACGTGACCTTTTCAAAACAATAGAAGCATTTTCACTCTCAATAAATGATAAAATTAGAGTTTCAAATGCTTTATCATGTGGCATAGCTGTTTAAGGACTCAAGTGAATGAGGGCACCAAACCATCTAGTTTAGTTTCCTGCTCAGGGGCATGTGGTGAATATGAGGATAAGGAAGGAAAAATGGGGGAAAAAAAATAGAGAGAGAGGGGCATTTCCAAGTTCTGAATGCAAACGGGGCAAATGACCTGAAGAGAACATGGGTCATACAACCTCACCTTTTATTCCATAACCAAAATGTAATTAGCAGAGATATTAATCTACTAAAATCACCTCTAGAAATATTACAAAATAAAGTAAAAATCTATTGAATATTCAAGACTTTAAGTAATGCCTTTTTACATTTAAAAATCAAGTTATTTCCAGTCCAGTTAAACATCCCTTCTTAAGATTTTCAAAAATCACTTCCAAAATTAAACAGGATGTAGGGGTAAAAAAAATGTTCTCTCTTCCTTTCTAGGCTCTTTGGCTGGTCTGATAATCAAACTGACATAAGACAGATTAAGAGGAGAAAAACAAATTTAATTTTGTATATACGGGAGCCCCATAAAAACATGAGGCTCAAAGAAGCTACCAAAGCAGAAATCTTTTAGACAAGGAAACAATAAATTTGTGAAGAACTGACAAGATCAAGGGGTTTGGGCATGGGGTAGTAAATCAGTGAGAAGTAACAAGCTTTGTTTATGTATGCCTTCTTGGCCCTAAATTCCCTGTCTCTGATGATAAGGATGCCTTCCACCCTCCTGGTACAGGGAAGGTATCTTTCACATGGGGGATTTATTTTCTGCTTTCAGGGGACCAAAGGTGGGTAAAGTGTCCTTCTTGAACAGGCTGTTTCTCATATAACTTCAATTCAAAAGAATTAGTATACCAAAGTGAAATATTTGGGGATAGTATACTCTGCTCCCCTTCAGAAAATAATTCTAAATTTATACTTAACCACCTCTTGTTTGCCGCTTCTGCGAAGACCTAGGTATGAATAATGAATAACAGAAATGATACTATTAAGCATTTCAAATTATTCTTTTGAATAAGATCATTTTATTTAATGTTGCATTTTTCCGCCTAAGGACTGGGTGTTAGCAGTTGCCATCTCACTGTTTTGATATTTCTATTTCATTTTTCTTCACGACTTAAAAAATACTGGGAGATAATATTTAAAAATCGATGGCTATTTGTCTACTCTATTGTTGAAATCATGCACTAAATATGTACTGAATCACTATTCCAACTGATGCTGCAGGTAAATGTCAAGATCTGCTTTCACTGGAAGAGGTGATGGAGAGGACCTGAGCGCCAGCTGACCCGTGAGCTGGACCCAGGCAATCAGAGGCTCCTCGTTTCTTCTGCATCCTTGGAATAAATGTTCTGACCACCGTTCTCATAGCCAGAGCTGTTTCAAGGATGCAGGCTTGAGAGAGTGAGGTGTTAACAGCCATCTGGATGGTATACGTGACTCAATTCAGTTAAGGCCAGTTATATACACTTTTAAGATTCTGGTGGATGGGGTGGACATCTACTCAACTGTGGCCATACAAGACAAGCCTTGTATGTAAGTTCTCTTGCTTGTTAACCTGCCACCTACGCATCTGGAGTGGTCTGCCTCTTTCTTCTGTCTCTCTTTGCCCTCCATGTGTGGGACCAGTTCGCAAACCAACAGCTTTATGCACAACAACGAAGAAGGTTGCTTTGATGCTGGTGCACTTTCTACATTAGTTTTCTATTTCACTTCTGAACGACCTTTTGGGCTCCCTGACTTCCTAAGACCAGTTTTCCTGGGTTCCACTTCTATACATCTTATTCTTTCCTAGATAAGAACAATCCTAGAAGAGTTATGAAATAGAATTAGTAGAAATAGTTTTCCCAAATGGAAAAAATCATTTAAGCAAGGTTCTTTCAAAACCAAGGCAAAATAACTGAATGGTGTTATTTCAGGGACTATGTAAGCTGCTCTCTTTTCTGTCACTCTTTAAAATTCTGTCACGGTATGAACAAAACCCCTATGCTATGGGCTTCCTTTAACAGCAGAAAAATGGACTAGCATTGTTTTTATGAAAAAATAATGAAGGTTGATGATGGACAAGTATAGAATTGGGGGAGATATTTTTGAGCAGGAAGGCTTACCCAGAACTTCACGGGCAGCTTTTTGGCAAAGAAATCCATAAAGACGGATGTGAAAGCGAGTGAATAAATCTATACTTCGATTTTAAAGTTCACTTCACATACTGGTGACAAAAGATGACAGATTGGGGTCCTGGAAGAAAATTCATCAACAGTATCAACTCGCTGTATTTAACCAACACAGCACATTTGCTGGTCTGCTCTTAGAAGGGAAAATACTGAAATTGATGATTCTTTGAAGCCAGACATTTTAAATTAATGTGTTTCAGGAAAAGAACTGCCAATTCCTGGCCAAGGTTTGACTCTCTGATAATGCAATGAGGTATCAGGACTTTCACTGCCTTAGTCAGAGTGACTCTCTGAAACACTAGATTTCAGATGATTCCCTCAAATATCACTCAGGAGAGAGTGCTTTACTCCTTCATATATGGTCTCTAGATGGACTCAACTTTGACCAGTATTTCGAGACCTGCTCTTCTATTTCTTTTTCTAGTGCCAACTCCCCATAGCTGAACCTTAAAACACATGCCACTAGGAACCCCGGAAAGCTGGCTAGCTTTCCTGGACTTAATATAACAGGTAAGGTGTTCCTATATGGGGAGATATTAGTCAAAGGATACAAACTTTCAGTTAGATGAATAAGTTCTGGGGGTCTAATGTACACCATGGTGATTATAGTTAATAATACTGTATTATATACTTAAAAGTTGCTAAGAGAGATCGTAAATGTTCTCACCACAAAAAGAAATGGTAATTATGTGAAGTGATCGAGGTATTAACTAATGCCATGATGTTAATCATTTTGCAAAATAGTGTGTCAAATCCACACTTTGCGCACCTTAAACTTACACAATGTTATATGCCAATTATATCTCAGTAAAACTGTAAAAAAAGTAAGGTGTTCTTAAAAGATTCTCTTGGTCGGTTACATTTCTATTTCTCAATCATATGCTATAGTTCGTAAACTCTAAGGCAGACATTTTTACATTTTAAAGATTTGTATCCTCTCTGGAAAAAAAATGTTTTTAACAAACAATGGTATCTGAAAGTTGATGGCATGTGATGTCTCATTTAATAAATGTTATGTATGTTCTATTTCTAGGTTTCCAATGTTAAACTCTTAACTTCATGTTTTGAATATAGACTTCTATTAGTTGTTTCAATCCCTGACTGCATACTTATTGTCTCCTATTAATAAAGATGAACTGTGTTAATTTTTAAAGCAATCTGCTTAAAAAATGACAACTTTATTGTTTTGTTATGTTTTCTGCATTCATGAAGGAAGTGAATTTGGTGCTTTTGAGTCCTAGTCACATTCCTCCTGTCTCAATTCCCAAATATAGAAATCCCTTGATTAAATAAATATCCAATTATGGTTAAAGATAGATGTGCAGACCTGAACAACATCTAGGGACCAGTGTCACCTAGATATGTATTTTATAGTGTGGGTTATATGCACAAAATTAAGATAATCCTATATATACAAAGACTGCCCATTAATAAATGTAAGTATACATATAGATATATCTAGGTATATCTAGGATCTCCCGATTAATGGGTGCATTTCTAGGTAATGCTTTCAACAAAACAGCTAACATTCTAAATGGAGACATTCTTAAAGCAGGGAGAAAACCAGGCTGCACTGAAGAGTCTCATTTTTTTTTAAAAGAGAAATACCATATGATATCACTTATATGTTGAATCTAAAATATGACACAAATGAACCTATCTATGAAACAGAAACAGAATCACAGACACAGAGAACAGACTGGTGGTTCCCAAGGAAGAGGGGTTTGGGGGAGGGATGGAGTGGGAGGCTGGGGTTAGCAGATGTAAGCTTTTATATACAGAATGGGAAAACAACAAGATGCTACTGTATAGCACAGAGAGCTACTATATGCAATATCCTATGATGAACCATAATGGAAAAGAATATATGAAAAAGAATGTAGGGCTTCCCTGGTGGCGCAGTGGTTGAGAGTCCGCCTGCCGATGCAGGGGACACGGGTTCGTGCCCCGGTCTGGGAAGATTCCACATGCCGCGGAGCGGCTGGGCCCGTGAGCCATGGCCGCTGAGCCTGCACGTCCGGAGCCTGTGCTCCGCAACGGGAGAGGCCACAACAGTGAGAGGCCCGCGTACAGGGAAAAAAAAAAAAAAGCAGCAGAAATTAACACATTGTAAATAAACTATACTTCAGTAAAGAAAATATTGATTTAAAAAAAGTTTCATTTTTTTTTTATGAAGAGTGTGGTTTATCCCTGTCAAAGTGCTCTCACATTCAGCTCATTTTACCTTTAGCCATTATATTGAGAGGCATGTCCCAGGTCATGGATGACCCCCAGGGGCCACACTGCTCAGATGCTCCAGATATGGGTTGTGTCAGACAGGGCTCTCAGAGTTTACAAAAGTGACCAAAGAGGGCATCAACCTACCCAAGCACAGACATTTTTCTTTTTTTAAAAAAGTCCCATTAATTTAATTAGTTAGTACACTGGATGCCAATGGATGGTGCTTCACTATTTCAGACCAAAAAGTGTACAGATATGAAGTCACTATTTCAGTCTGGAAGGAAATACATTTATTCAAGTCTACCTTAGACTTCCTATCATTGCGTTGGGCCCTTCCGTTCCTTATTCAAATTGAAATTGAGTTGATTTTTAAAAACTGAGTATGTGCTCCCAAGTGTGTTTCTCATCATCCCTGTTGGGGCCATCACAACAGCCCACAGCTGTGCTGTGTAAAAGGAGGAAATAGAAAGGGACTGTCATGCAGTTATGATTTCCTTGCTTCTTGAACAGTTTAGGATTATGACAAATGCAAACAATGCTGGGTCTGCTTGTTGGAAAAAAAAAAGATAAAATAAGCAAACTAATATTTATCAGAGAAGATTTCTTCCATTTGGAGAATTCAACAGTTTTGACCTCCTGAGTAATCTGTTTATAACATCAATTTTAGTGAAATGGAGCAAAGAAAACGTGTGTTACTTATCTTATTAACTTACTCATACTGAAGTATTATGACCTACTGTGTGTTATTTATGTAGGTGACTCTTTACTGATAACACTCTCTTTTTACTAGTAAACTAGTCCTCTAAAATATCACAGCATGTTTGTTTAACAGAAGCTTTTCCCATACATACCGAATGTGCTCAGCTTTGCAACAGCTAATGAATGACAGTGGCAAGTACAGTCAGTGAATTACTCAGCCCCTCAGTCTCTTCTTGGGAGCCCCTCAGCTGGTTTTTGAGTGCTTTGCCATGATACTTTGTGCTCTGCTCCTGTCATCAGGGAGATGTGCCTTGGGAAGGGAACTCACATTTTTTGAGATAGCATGTGAATTTGAGAAGTGATGTGAACTCAAACTGCTGATCAGATCAAAGGGTATTAAAGTACTTCACAGTCTTAAAATTAAGGGTGAATGAACAAAATAAACTACAGGCCTTAGAATTTCCGACTCTTAACATTAGTTACTAAATCTACGGTCTCTATAGATTCTTTGCCCCTGGTCGTATTTCATCCTTCTCAACATTATCTGTAATGGTTTAAAAAATATAGTGTTAAAATATCACATTCTTTACATTCTTTAGTTCTAGGTTGCAAACAGGTATTACGTATATAGAATGCCCAGATCTCAGTGGAATCCTAAAGGATTTAGATACAAAACAATTTAAAATTTCAACACATTAATCTAGCAAAAAGATACGAATTCTCCTTTTTTTAAAAAAATTTGTTAATGAGGACTTTTCTTATACCACCCAGGACAATCAGATGTTTGTCAAAGGGTTACAGATAACTACTAGGGTAAAAATAGCTAAGGAGAGTAAGGTAGAGAAAAAAGAAATCACATAATAACTGAATTTAAGAACTATGGCTTTATAGGGAAGATTCTAACCAAACACTAATATTTAAATTGGAAAATAGGGCTTCTCAGTCTTTTTATTTTTATGCAGTAATAAAAGACTTGCCAATGGCGAGATTACGTGCACAATGAGCATGAGTAACTTCTATTAATATCAAGGGCTAATATCTACCCTCCATTAACATGTGTAATTCCCTCAGGAAGTAATGTGTAATCTTTGCCCTCAGATAATCAGGTCAATTTTGTGAATGAATATCTAAGGACAACATTTGAACCCTTATTTAAACTTTAATTGGAAAGATATAATATGAAAAAATGAAAAAGGAGTTAAGAAAGGTGTTTAAAAATAGAAAGATTCAGCCTTTGCTGAAAGAATTTTGATTGTAGAGCTATTGAATTAATTATATTTACATTATATGCTAATTATATGCTAAAATATTATATATATTTACATTATATGCTAATATATCAACTTGAAATGCTAAGCTGTAAATTCATGAAGATAGAATAATTACCTCCACTGAACCCTCCCTAAAACACCATTCCCCAAATATCTCAGCATTGTCAATATCTTGAAAAGATACTGTTGCAGTGTAGTGATTAGGAAGTGGAAATGGAATGAGGCCAGGTGCAAGGTGTAAATTTAAATACGAAATCAACCTCAATTGCTCATGTTGATATGAAACCTTCTAGAAAATGTATTTGTCCTTGTAAAAATAGTTTATATAGATGGCTGGGACTGAAAAATTCTATGTCTCTTTCAACTGTGCCTTAGTTTAAAATAGTCTTTGACTATCTGAGTTTTCTGGTATAAATTATTCAAGGTAAAATAATAATTTATCATGTCATTAAGTGTTACTCTAAATTAAGAAATATATTATTTTATCAGAATATTGCTTACAGTTGAAGAGCTAAAAGATGACAGTGACATGCTATGTTAGAATTAGAACATCCACATGAAAATTCAGTTTTCTAATTACTTTGTCTACATGGCAACACCGAACAACAAATAAGAAACCATTAGATAATGACTGACGCTTAAATTCTCATCTTGGCATTATTTATCTTTAAATAGACAGTTTTTTTTATTATATTCATTCTATATGTACATCCTTTTGATCAACAGACATTATCTCTAACATTTGCTTATTCTAATTTTCTCTTTCTGTAGGAATAATCAGATCTTTTCATGAAATAAGATTTTTTCTTTTATCTTTTCTGCTAAAAGTTTCTTGAAATGGGACTTTCAGAAAAAAAAAATTTTTCTGAATATTTAAAAGTATATTATTTAAAATTAAATATAAACAACAATGTAGTATAAATACTGTGGTATGATTTTTACATTACAATATATCTTTTATTAGAGAAAAGTGATCAGGTATTTGTAAAAACTCACGTAAGGAGAAAACCATCCAATAGGTCTGAAGTAGGAAACGACATAGAAAAATCGATGTTCTATTAATCAGAAGGCTTATCCAATTTTACCAGGGACAAGTCGCATCATTAAATGATCCAGATACCTGTGTCAGCAAAAGGTGCTGCATGAGCGGTACTGAGGTGGCTCTTTCTTATTTCCATCCCATAAACTAATCTTCTGGGGATGAGAAGAAATCCTAGGATGGTCCATCAGCCATGGTCTAATCCAGTCATTAGACACAGTGTCCTGGGAGAACTTTTGTTCAGTTCCTATTTATGATCTTAATGTTTTTCACGCAAGAGATCTTCCCCACCTCCTTTTTGTGGGCAGAAAACAAATGACACTAGTAAATTGTTACTGCTGTCTATTGTTCTTAAATAATTCACGCTAAGATCTATTTGTAGCTTTTACAGAAAAATACGTACATTTATTAGAACAAAGGGAACAGAAAATACTTGTTTGTTGTTTAAGATTCTGAACACTGACTAATTTCTGACTACTTTCTATCTTAGTGCAGGTGGGCCAAGTGCATTGGTCCAATTTTGGTCCTGACAGGGGTCAGTCCATCTAGTGGCACAGCATGAAGAAACTGTAAAAAAGATTTACTTTATATTTATTCTGAGTAATTTGAAAACTAGTATTGTAAAGGCTGTAAGGCAACAACACAATTTGGAAAAATAAAATTTCCCGTAAAACCTATATACCTTTTAAAAAAATTTTGCATGTTGCTCTTGCATGTTTCCACTTGCATAGTCCCATGGTTTAAATAAAAGTTAAGTTGCAATTTATAGGCAAATACTAAATAATACTTTAATGTTTTTCCTGTTGTTTTAAGAAACTATTTTCTTGTATTTGCTGACACGTATTAAACTTCAACGATGAATAACTGCTGAATGAAAACTAAAAACTTCAGGGAAATGACTAACTCAGTTACTGTTTTGGCAACTTAATCACACTCAGGCCAATCTTCCACTATGAAAGTGATTTATATTCAAGACTTCTGACTTCGCCGCCCATGTAGGAGGTCCACTCTTTAAGCCTGCAGATCCTCTTGATAGCTAAATTTTACTCTCCTATTTTAAAATTTTATCTTAAATGCACATTGGAACTGCCGTATCTCCTTTTTAATGGGTCGGGGTTCCAAATTCACTGATGGTCTTTCATCATAGTGCACACTTCTGGTCTTCAAACTTTACTCAGTATCCACTCTGTGCCAAGCACTCTGCCAGCTTATTACTGGCCTAAATTTTATAATACCACAATGTGCCTTTCATCTCTCTCACCCTTCCTTTATAATCATGGCTAGGTGTAAAGCATCTGCTAGCTGTCTGTAATGACCTGTCAGCCTGCAATTGCTCTGTCTGATCTGTCAAGTTGCACTGTGACTGTCAGTAGAGCAAGGGAACTTGATTGAGCCTAGGAAAGAGTTCTTGAAAACACACAGGAACAGATAAAGCAGGACGGAGATGGAAACAGGACTGGGAGGCATTCTCTAGAGTGCATCTGATTTTATGGTTACAGACACAGAGAAGCAAATAAGTTAAGGGGCTTGTGAGAGGCACTGTAGCTTACTGGTTAAGCATGAATCCTGGCTCAACCATGTACTATTACTAGTAGTAACTAGCAAGTTATTGAACTTCTCTGTGTTTTAAGACTTCCCATCCATAGTATGGGGCTAATAAGGAGCATGCACTTTAGAGATGTATGAAGACTAAATGAGTTAAATACCTGTGAAGTATTTAGATCAGTAACTGGGACACAGTAAGTACCTCATGTGTTTTTTAGTTAGGTCAACTCAGCGACTGAGCCAAGACAAGAACCACGGTCCCAGAAAGTTTCTAGACTGTCTTCTCCTTATCACTACAACTTGTGAATGAAATGGAAGTCAGAGAAGCAACAGAAACCAATAGCCCAGAAATCCCAAATGGTGAGAAGAGGTGAGTGGAAGAAGGAGGTCACTGTCAGCATAAATGAGAACTAATGGAGGGACAAGTAAGCTGTCCCAGATGCTACAGAGGCAGATCAAGCCCCCCTCCCTGTCCTCTGGACCCAGTGCTATCTATAGTGGTCTGGTCATCTTCCACTCTCTCTCAGCAGCTGAGCCTCCTACCCTCAAAACACCCTGGGAGGCAAAGCATATGACCAGTTCACATCACCAGGCCTCGCATCAGCTGTAAAGAGCTAGAGAAAAGCGAGGCTGTTATCAACAAGGTCAACGAAAGCACTTAGCATGTGGGGGAGGGTACATGATGTGTAAACCCACTGAAAGGTTGGGATATAAGTAAAACAGGATGTTTATTTCAAGAACTTCTCAGAGCTTTTAATGTACTAACATACATTCCAATCCCTAAGAGATGGATATAGTAAATAACGTTTTTCAAACATATCTGACCACAAAACCCTTTTCAAATGGTGTATCTTGTGGTATAGGAAACATATTTTAGATATGCCACCATAATCCATACATCCTTTATAAATATAATTTATTGTCGAATCTATAAAAATCTCTTAAGACATGACTTGAATCAAACGTGGATTACATTGCCACAATTAAGTAATAAAGGTTAATGTAAAATAATTTATTAATAAATAGAGCCTCCATTATTAAAACAAGAGTCACACTGTGGAAGATTTTCTCTTACCTACCACATTTTAACAGACTTTATGAACTTTACATGCCAAGACACTGTCAGTAAGACTAAGTAAATACCAATTTTCTTCACAAAGTTATACATTGTCTCATTTATCTGTGCCGGTCTATAAGCTTATCATGTTCTAAATAATATACCTTTTAGCAGTAAAAATCTAAGAGTCTGACTGATGTTGTAATAGTACACTTTACAAACTTCCATCTTGTGAACAACTGTGTTTTCAGTTGTGATTCACTGAAAGCAGGTCTATTTGACATAATCCTGAAGGAGAACTGATGTTACTCATAGAAAAGTGAATTACACAGATGCAAATTACTGTTACAATGATGCAAATCACTGCAAAATTGTATTTTTTAATATAGCTTTTCTCTTCAGTTTAACTCAACTTTGTTATCCTGTAAAGCATCAACTCAAGGCACAGTGGCCAAGATGGCAGAGCAGGAAGACCCCGAACCCACCTCCTCCCACGGGCACACAAAATTACAACTATTTACAGAGCAAGTATCCAAGAGAACCTGAAGAGTAGCAGAAATGATTTCTCACAACTAAACATATAAAGAAGGAACCACAATGAGACAAACAGTAGGGGCAGAGACATGGTAGAGTCAAGACTCAACCCCTGGGTAGGTGACCCACAAGTGGGAGGCTAATCACAACTGCAGACGTTCTCCCTAAGGAGCAAGGAGTCTGAGCCCCACACTGGGCTCCTGCAGTGTGAAGACAAGCAGCCAGAATGTCTGGCTGTGAAGGCCAGTGGAGCTTGTGTACAGAAGAGCCCGAGGGCTGTAGGAAACAGAGACTATGCTATTAAAGGGCTCATGCAAAATCTCACATGCTCTGAGACCTAACACAGAGGCAGTAATTTGAAAGGAGCCTGGGTCACACCCACTTGCTCATCTTGGAGAGCCTCCCAGAGAGGCAGTAGGCAACTGGGACACCCCCCTGGGGATACAGATGCTGGCAGGAGCCATTTTTGGAAGCTCATCCTACCACGAGGTTGGCAAGCACCATTTTGGAGTCCTCCCTCTAGCCTATTAGCCCCAGAGGCTTACCTTCCCACCAGCTGGGGTGCACTGCTCCTGGGACCTTCTAGGCCAAGCAACCAGCTGCTTAGGGACCCAGCCCTGCCCACCAAAGAGCCAGCAGCCTCTGCATGAGGCAGGACCTGGCAGCCAAACAGGCTTCAAATACTTTTTTTTTTTCAATTGAAGTATAGTTGATTTACAACGTAAGTACTTTTATTTGAAGTATAAAGGCATCTCCTACATAAGGCCACATCTCCAAGATCGGGAAATGTCACTGACTTACCTAAAAGTTTGAAGGAAACACAGACAGTTAGGCAAAATGAGGGAACAGAGGAATATGTTCCAAATGAAGGAACAAGATAAAACTCCAGAGAAAGAACTAAGCTAAGTGCAGATAAGCCACCTGTCAATAAAGAGTTCAAATAATGACCATAAAGATGCTCAGCAAACTCAGGAGAAGAATGAACACAGTGCGAAGTTTAACAAAGGAAGAATGCCTGTTATTGACTTCTTAGTTCTGTTGTCACTGAAAACATACTTTACATAATTTTAATGTTTTGAAATTTATTGAAACTTGTTTTATGGCCTAGCATATGGCCTATTCTAGAGAATGCTTTGTGTGTACTTGAAAATAATTTTTATTCTATAGTCAATGAATTAAGTATTCTATATTTGTCAGTTGTGTTGTTTAAGTTATCTATATCTTTTGCTGATTTTCTGTCAAGTTCTTTTTGTTTTTAAGCCTGACCCCTTAGGGGTTGCCCCTATGCCTGCAAAGCTGGATGTCTGCCAATAATTTGACAGAGGTTGTGCTCAAAGGCCTCAAGCCAGTAAGGCTTCTTACTTACTTACCAATGGAACTATGTGTGGGCAAGGGAGCACGTACAAACTTTAGTCTGTTTTCAAGCATGCCCAGCTTTTACTTTCCCTTGGGCTCTTTTCTGTCTCCTCTGTGCATCTGCATAGTCTTAGGGGAAGCAGACATATGTGGACAGCTTGGTCCTTCTTTAGTCTCCACTGTGTAGGCAGTTTTATCTAGGAACAGGCTTGCCCCAACTAGGACGAAGACATCAGGATAACAGAGCCATTGACCGTTTTTGCTTACCCACTGTCAAGATTATCACTTTCACTGACAACAGCAGTGAGCATAGGTATCTTCCACCACTGTCAACTGAGTGAGCCCCTTTTGACCACTGCAGCAAAAATGCTGGTCTAATGGCCTACTCTGCTCTGGCAGAACCTCCATGCTGACTGAGCTGCAGGCGAAAGGAGGAGGACAGGACAAGCTCTAGCCACAGACTCCCACTATTCTCACCTGAAGTTCAGCAACTCCTCAAGCATAAGCTCTTTTCAGATTGCTGTACACCTTTGGTCTATTTTTATGGCATTGAAATGGTTATATTTTGTTAATTTTTCTCAACTTCAGAGTTACTCTTTGGGGAAAGGATTTGCTAACCTCCTTCTTCAGCTATGGCCAGAAGTCAGAAGAGTGTTCTTTCTTTTGGAACATAAAACATGAATAAGGAAAGGGTCAGATTTCCTCTCCCTCTGACTGCTTAGGGCTGTGGCAAGAGGTGGTGGGGCTATACTGCAAACAGTGTTCACCAGAAATGAGGGGGAGTACAGAGGGAAAATGCAAAGTGATGGATTCAAGACCACACACCCCTTGAAGTGTACGTGCATGAAGGGTACACAGAGATTATACTGATGTATGCATAATTCATGGATCTCTACGTATATGGCTATGCAGAAGAGTTGGAAAAGAGAGGGAAGGGATATTTGCAAATAACAGTGTTCCTGAGCTGTCACTTGCATGACTAGTTCTTGTCAATTGGGGAAAAAAAAAACATCCCAAATGCTTGACTCTTAAAGGTTTTATATTCCAGGCACAGAAGCTTGTGACCTTGGACTCCCTGTTACACCTCTGTCTGACTCTTTCTACATCTTTCCAACAGAGATATGATAATATTAATAGAGTCTGGCTGAGTAAAGTTAATGATGGTAAAGCATTTTTAAGACTCTGGAAAAATAGGTCTCAGGGTACATACTTCAGAGGATGTGTTATTTAAGCTGGCAGTTTTAGATGCATCTCAGCTTCTAATAATGTGGATTTCTTTCAATGTCTTAAGTAAATGTCTCAAACGCTTACCACTACTTTTGTCAAAAAAAAAAAAAGAAATACTATCTAGTATAATTAAAATGTAATGCCACAATTACAGTTAGTGTAAAGACACACATTTGTATTTGTTTATCACTTACAAGCATTTTTAGAAACTGAAACATAAGAAGAGGGACCAAAATAAATGGGGTAGCATCTGGGAGTGGGGCTCTGGGGATGGGAATGATGAAAGGTAAAGCGAGGCTCTAAGCTGTGCTTATTGCATCCCCCCCAGCCCTCACCAAAAGGAACCAGGTCTATTCATGATGTTTCATGAGTTCCAAAGTGTACCTCAGACCCGCAACAAAACTTTAAGTCTTTTCTCTAAGGTTACTCTCTTCCCAGATGAGATGAAAAATATAATGACTTACAGGTAGGGTTCTCTTGAGGGTGTGGCTTTGGGTGAAGGAAAAATGAGAAGGGCAGGTTCCCTTCCAGGAGAGAGGGCATTAAAAAATTGCATATATATATAAATATAAACATATATATATATATATATATAAAAAACACATATTTACTATAAGGAATTGGCCCATGTGATTATGGAGACTGAGAAGTTCAACATGTGCAGTAGGCAAACTGGAGACTCAGGAGAGCCAATGGTATTAGTTCTAGTCCAAGTCTGAATTCAAAATCAGGAGTAGACTGATGTTCCAGTTCAAAGACAGTCAAGTAGAGAGAAAGAATCCTTTCTGACTTAGTCTTTTATTCAAGTCTTCAATGGATTGGATGAGGCCTATGCTTCATTTAGTCCAATGATTCCAATATTAATCTCATCCAGAAACATCCTCACAGACCCACCGAGGAATAATATTTAACCAAATATGTGGGCACCCTGTGACAGCCTAACTGACACATAAAATTTACCATCACACTATTTCCTGAGTGTTAAGGGATCACTGCCAGAGATAGTCAAGGCCACACAATTGTCTGACACTTCCAGTTTCGAATCTCTCATAGACTCCAGACTGTGGGCACCCACTTTCCACAGGGATTCTATTATCTAGTGCTATGTACCAAATTACCAAAAACTTAGAGGCTTAAAACAGCACATATTTATTGTCTCATAGTTTCTGTGCATCAGGAGTCCAAGCCTGCCTTAACTAGGTCCTCTGCTTCTGGGTCTCTCAGAAGGCTGCAATCGTCAATACCTGGGGTGTCACCTGAAGAGTCAGTTAAGGAAAGATCTGCTTCCAAACTCACTTGGTTGTTGGGAGGTTGGGTTGTTCTCAGGTCGTTGCCCTGAGGGCCTCAGTTCCTTGCTGCTTGTGGGCAATAGGTCACCAACAATTTCTTGGCCACACAGCCTTTCCAACATGACCACTTGCTTTATTAAACCATGCAAACCAAGAAGGCAATAGGGACGAGAGTCTGGTAGTAAGACAGAAATCACAATCTTATGTAACCTAATCATGGAAGTGACATCCATCACCTTTGCCGTATTCCATTGGTTAGAAGAAAATCACAAGTCGCACCCAGAATCAAGGACAAGAAATAAGGCAAGGACACGAATACCAGGAGGTGGGGCCACTGGGGAACATCTTAGAGTCTGACCCTGAGATACTGTGATTTCCTAAATGATGAGACATAAAGGTGTCTTTTGTTATTCATAACAAATCTTTTTCAACAACACCTGCATTTATGTTAATGAGATGACTTTTGGAAAACCCCTGAAGATGGGGGTTGGTTGCCAGGGGGAACCAACCAGATGATTAGATGAACTTTTAGTCCCCAAACTCCTGGTATGGGAGAGGAGTTGGAGATTGAGTTCAATCATCAATAGTCATTGATTTAATCAATCATGCCTTTGTAATGACGCCTTCGTAAATATCCCTTAAGTATGGGATTCAGAGAGCTTCTGGGTTGATGAACACATTGAGGTGCTGGGAGGGTGGCGCACCCAGAAACGGCATGGAAGCTTCGCACCCCTTCCCCACATCTTGCTCTATGCATGTCTTCCATCTGGCTATTCCTGAGTTATAACCTTTTGTAATAAACTGGCAATAGTAAGTAAACTGAGTTTTTTGAGTCGTTCTGCAAAAGATTGACACTGAGGAGGAGGTTTGGGGAACCTCCGATTTACAGCAGGTCTGTCAGAGCACAGGTGACAACTTGGCCTTGTAATTAGTGTCTGAAGGTGGGCAGTCTTATGGGGCTGAGGACTTAATCCATGGGTTCTGTGCTAACTCCAGGTAGGTAGTGTCAGAATTAAGTTAAATCTGTTGGACACCTAGTCAGTGTCTGCTGAAGAGTGGGAGAGTTCCTCGGTGTGGAAATTCCTTATTCAGTTGGCGAGCAAAAGTGTGGAGCGCTGTAGTAGAGGAGAGAAGAAACACAGAGAGCTTTCCCTTTCTGACCCCCACAGCTGGGCAGGAAGGACTATGGGTGATCATCAGCTCTGTCTCCACCCCGTGTCTCTGCTACTTGTAAAGTGTGCTCTTGGAGATTTCTGGCCTCTTCTCCCATCGGCTACAGGCTGAAAAGCTTCACATTCTGGCTGGCTCCTCCTGACCTCGTCGTCTTGCTCTGCTGCTCCCTTATACTTCCGTCACTTAGCACACTCCCTCATCGCAAACCAACCCCCTGCTCAGACTTTAAATGATTTTTCTGCTTTGCACAAAGAGGCAAATTAACTTCAATTCCAAAAGAGCTTCAATGTTCTGAGCTCACAGGTGGAGTGATGAGGCTGTTTTGTGCCTGTTCCGACCTCAGGGCTCCCTCTTAGATACAGGAATAAAGCTGAACTGTCAGCATTTCTCCTCTCACACTCTCAGGCTACCACCTGGGAAAGGGAGCCGAGATTTCTTTCACACGTCCGTATTAATAACTAGTCTTCTGCACTCCTGCATGCGCTGCTTGGAGAACTTGATCATCCACCTATACTTATGAATCCCCTCCAGGGGCGCGCCTCTCTTGTTGCACAGCAGCTGGATGTCATCCCCTTTGGTGGCGTTTATGGGTACTCTGCTGAACAAGAGGCTCCCATGGCCTGACTTTCACAAATATCCCCAATCCCTGTTACGGGCTTCTCAGAGAATTTTGTTAATAGCCTCCTATCAATAGGCCCTGACTACTCCAATCCTTAGCATCTTACCAAGACATTCATTCATGTATTAGGTATGCACTGACACTCTGAGGACTTTCAAACCATTGAGGTGAAGAAATTAATACCTGTTACCAGTACATTAGCCAAAAAGTATGGCACTAACAATGAGATCCTCTCTCGTGCCTCTAGGACACACTTTAGTACGCATTAATTTGTGTATTGAGGACATATTTGGTTCAATCTATTTAACCTTTGCACTGGCAGAGGAAACAGGTACTTTCCTAAATAGTTACAATCACTCTTAAAAACTCCATTCAACACCTAAATTTTCAAAACAAAAATAGATCATTCACTAAATACAAAGCACTGTGTCAACTGATGGGGGCCACACAAAGAGACCGTAGCTATGGTCTTGCCGTTTAAGAAGGCACAATTAGGGCTTCCCTGGTGGTGCAGTGGTTAAGAATCCACCTGCCAATGCAAGGGACACGGGTTCGAGCCCTGGTCCAGGAAGATCCCACACACCGTGGAGCAACTAAGCCCATGCGCCACAACTACTGAGCCTGTGCTCTAGAGCCCACGAGCCACAACTACTGAGCCCACGTGCCACAACTACTGAAGCCCGCACGCCTAGAGCCCATGCTCCACAACGAGAGAAGCCATGACAATGAGAAACCCGTGCACTGCAACAAAGAGTAGCCCCCGCTCGCCGCAACTAGAGAAAGCCCATGCGCAGCAACGAAGACCCAACACAGCCAAAAAAAAAAAAGGCACAATTAGTTGTATGGTGAAAGCCTACACTCGTATTAAAAAAGTTCACTCTGCAGTTAAGTTTGGCCGGCTCAGTCCTCCACACCTGCTGTGCCAACCTGTTTCCCCATTAGGGTTGAAGCTCCTTGAACATGGACTGTATATGTTCTCTCTTTATCCTTCAAGTTGAGTCTTGAGTTCAAGGTTCCTTTTAGAAAACAGATGAATATTTTTCGGTGTAAATTACTAGACTGAGAATATTAGCAGAGAAAAAAATAAAGACCAAGGTTATGAAGAAGGGCCAGTGTGCCTTCCCCTCTCCAACATTCTCTCCCAGCCCAACAAATACTAAAGCAATCTGTTCTGGAACTAGCTTCTTTGGTATTACGGTTGGTGGACATTGCCACATTGCCCCCTTTGCAACAGGAAGCTCAATTACTATCTCCATTCACAAAAATCACATATAGGATGCATATTACTAAAAATTCAAAATGGGACTCAGATAAATGACAGTCTCTCCACTCATGCTTGTGGGTCACCTTGGTCGTTCTTTGTCTTCCTGAAGGCAACACTCTTTTCATTAGAAGCTATCAGGCGTGTCATCATTTCCAGTACCCTGTCCCATTCCCTTGCGCCATTCAGTCTGAAGTTGTCTCATGGCCAAATTTAAGATTCCTTGGAGGAGCTGAATCATTTCTCCACCAGTTCTGTAGAGATTATCCTCGTCTTATGAAGTCTGCTGATAGCTGTAGAGTCAGAGCCAAAAGCAGCCTTGGGGAGATGTCCTTAAGCCCAAATAGTGTGTATGCAGATGTGTCACAGGGAGACATTATCTAGACATTGTCTCCTTTAACCTTTGGAGAACCCATATAATGCTTTCCTGAGCTGGAAAGGGAGAACAGGACTGATTTTTGCTCATGAAAAGCTGTGAAATAATGGAGGCAAGTGCCTTCTGGTGTATCCTTATAAGAGAAACATTTGGAAGGGTAAAGAGATTAAAGAAGGAAAACAGCAACATTTAATGGAGAGAAGCTATTTCAGGCATAATGTCATGTGGGTTTTCCTATCTCCAGTGTTCTCTTTAGAGACTGGAATTCCCTGGTGAGGGATTATATCCCTTTTGGGGGACGAGGAATCAGGCATCTCAAAAGGAAAATCAAATGGCTTTTCATCTCTCAGTTGAAAGTCCTTTATTAGGAAACAGGACCTTTAAATGTGCCTTTCTCTGAATTAATTATCATTTTCCAAAAACATGTGCAGGTGTCTGAATCAGACAGAGTGAAAGCAGGTATGGGGAAAAATAATTACCTGGTGCCTATACACAATCTCATCTCAGAAGGATACCTGCAAAGCCATTTGGTAAAATTGTTTCTCGGGTCCAAAATGAAAAGGTTATGAGAGGTGAAAATCCATGATTTGATTTTTGTGGTCTTATCTCTCTTCTTTTTTCCTCAACAATAGAATTTCAGTTATCAAAGGCTTGCAATTGTGAAAAGACAACTGCTTTGTAAAAGCAAAACTTCAGCTATTGCAAGTAAGCATTAAAATGCAAAGCATCAACTGCTGCTTGCCAGAGGGAATAAATATTGCAATAGCTTTCTTCAGAATGCTTGTTAGAATGCTGGCCTGGATAACCCCTGAGGTGGGTGACATTAGAGATAATCAATTTAACGCATATGTTTAAACTCTGTTCAATAAGGGCAAAACAGACCCCCACCCACCCAATCATATTTGGGATATATCGCTACATGATAAACTGAAGGCAGTTAGACAATCTAGGATACCAATACTAAGAACAAGTTATGTGATTAGCAAAGCCTTATGGGGTTTAATTTTACTATGGGGTTTAATTGTATTATTTTATATAATCTCACCAGGCACATTTCCACTAATATGTTTATTGCTGTTTTTCAGTGGCTTGATACATCCTTGTGTTGATTAAATACAGATCAAAAGATTCTTGATCATGGAACCAGTGTTCATTTCTGGTTTTGATTTAAGAAGATTAGTAACTGATAATGAAATATCGGCTTCCCTCTTTGTGACTTAGTACTTCCTATTAGTGAATCATTCAATTATGACTGAATTGCAGGGATAGTGCAAGAATTTACAAACACTTTATTGCAGATGTTTTATTGCAGATGAGCTAAGCATTCTAATTTGGTAACGACACCTTTTAAAAAAATGTAATGAGGCAATGTTCAAACTCCTTAGCTTCTAGCTTCATCTCTGGTGCCATAACTTATATTCAACAGCAAACTACAGTGGTTCCCCATGTACCATATTGATTTTCCTTCTTGGGCATTTGCTGGTGTGGTCCCCCTTTGCTCGGAATGCCCCAAGCAGTATACATATTCTCCGAGATTAATTGTTTAAGGCTTACAATTTGTATTAACTCTTTCAGAAAGCAACCCCTGTCTTTTTACACCTGGGCTTTACGCTTCTACCCTGTCCCTTAGCATCTTGTAATTATTACAATTAGAACTCTAACGCAGCTCTTTCACTCTGTTTCCCCCACTACAAAGTTGTTCTTTTGAAGAACAGCAAACATGCTTTATTCATCTTTTTTCTTCTGTGGTCTAGCACCTAACACATAATAAGTACTCAGTAAATATTTGTTAGAGGAAAGACTGAATGACTGACTGAATGGATGAATGAAGCTTTGAGCTCCTTAAAACTCAGCTGTAGGGGATAGGGCAAATATCAGTTAAGTTTCCTTGGTTGAAATAACAAAAACTGCCTCTGACAAGCCTGAGCAGAAAGACAGAGACTATTTGGAAAGCTACTAAGATAGCTCAAGAATAAGAAAAAGGGATGAACAAACAAGCTTTGTGATGACAGTGCTGAGCACAGTTCTGAGTATTCAACCAAGGCAAGTTCATAAAACTTCTAAGGTGCTGCCATCAGGTGGGAAGTTCCAACTACCTCCTGTCCCTGTGTGTTCAATGCCAAGAGAGAGGAGCTGACTGGCCCAGAGAATCTCAAGTGCTCACCACTTAAGATCAGAGGGTTAGGACCTATTATAAGTGCTTGTGCTGGGCAAGTGTCTGTGCAGACATTAGTACTAGCTGCCAGAAGACCTAATCCTCAAAGCCTATGGTACAGACGGGCTGGAGGGAGAGACTGAATGTAGACACCTTTTCTATTATGTTTGAAGATCTGTGCATTTTTGAAAAGTGAGTACAGGGGATGGCTTTCAGAAGTTTCAATACTTCCATGGCTTTTTGAACAACTGCTTCCTCTAGATTTCTTTCTGCTTTCCTACAATGCTTCATCTATTTTGGTGTGAGCAGAATTATTATGGGGGTTTGGAATAAAAGTACTGAAACATGGTCTACTCACATTTATTTTAGCTCCTACTTTTTAATGCCCATTTTTTGGCATAATGTTTTATTAGATTTATAATAATTACATATGTGTGTAAGATACGAACACTTACACATAAAGAGGCATTTAATTACTTTTTTACATCAAAGCTGTGTGATCAAAATATTTGGAGAAAACTGTTCTGAAGAAGTTAAAGTCTATTAAATTTGAAAGTTACTAAAAAACTATCATTGGAAAGCTATTACAACATGGATATTGATAACAATAATAAAACTTTGTAACATGGCAAACTATTTATTGAAAAATAATATAATATATAAAATATTTTAATATATAAATATGTTAATATTTTTATTATAAAATAAAATAGTTTTATTTTTCTGTCTTAGGGACTTGATGAGGTTTCATTGTGATGGTATTCTGTTAAGGTATAGGCTGCTTAATTTTTTTTTTTTTTTTTTTTTGCGGTATGCGGGCCTCTCACTGTTGTGGCCTCTCCCGTTGCGGAGCACAGGCTCCGGACGCACAGGCTCAGCGGCCATGGCTCACGGGCCCAGCCTCTCCGCAGCATGTGGGATCCTCCCAGACCAGGGCACGAACCCGTGTCCCCTACATCAGCAGGTGGACTCTCAACCACTGCGCCACCAGGGAAGCCCCTAGGCTGCTTAATTTTTATTTAATCTAACATTTTTCTCTTTTCCTCCCGAAAAAAAAAAATCGCAAATATTTCCTGTGATTGTAATAGCAACACCTAATATACAGTAGCTTTCTTCAAGCAAATACATAAAAAATAAATTCTTCAAATGATTTCATCAAGTAAGGAGTATTATATGAAACTTATGGGGAGAAGTGACTTGTTTGCTTGGCATATATCCCAAACTTGATGTTCTAGTTCAATAACCACAGACTTGAAGAATTTAAAAGAAAAAGTGATGCTATTTCTAGATGTACAATTGTCTATTTTGTGATCAAAGATATTAAAATACAAAGTGAATTCTTTCAAGTGAAGTTGTTTCTGTTGGAAAAGCCAAATGTATGGCCCCTTTCTAAGAAATAAGAAAACAGAAAAGCAAATAAGGCTGTGTTTACTTGATCAAAGTCAGTAAACAATTCATCTGAGTGTGAGAGATTCTGTCAGTCAGCAGTGTTATTTTTTACTGAACAAAATACTGATTTTACCTCTACTCTTTCATTTCATTTTATTTTGAATTGGATTGGGTAGGTTGGTGGTGTCAAGCATACACACGTTAGGGAGCTCATCCCTTCTCCTAGCATCAGGCATTTTGTGGAATAGCTTCAGTGACAGTGACACACCTTTTTTTTTTTCTTTCCGTTCCTTACTCATTTGGGGACAGAATGGGCCGGTTCAGCTCTGTTCTTTCCTTCTTTTATTAGATCTGCCTGCCTGTAAAGAGGGTTCAGTCTGATGGTGTTGAATTGATTATAGAATTGACCAATTCTCCACTTTTTCCTGTATCTGTGCCCCTGCAATGTAATTTTTCATTCCTCCCATCAAGAGGTGGAGTCTATTTCCCCACCCCTGGCTGTACACTGGTTTTGTGACTTGCCTAGGTTAGCAGAATGCAGTAGAAATGACAGTGCCTTTGTGCTATCCTGGCTCCCTTTGAATCCACATGTGCCATAAGAACAAGCCCAGACTAGCCTGCTGGAGGAAGAGACATCACTTGAAGCAGAAAAAATTGTTCCAACTGAGGGCACCCCAAGCCAGCCAGCGTCCACTCAGCTGACCTGCCAGCTAGCCTTGGATCCAGCTAAGATCAGCAGGACCTTTGGGCCAACTCATAGACTTGTGAGCACAGATAAATGTTTCTTATGTAGACCACTATGATTTGGCAGTTGTTTGTATAAATCATTAATGAGACAGTGGAAAACTGATAATTTGATTTTCCTATGCAGTAAACTTACTAGGACAGGCTCTGCTCCTCTAGAGGAGAAACGTCCTTGCCCAGAACTATGACTTTCTAACACCATTTTGACTGTAGATCTAAAGCCATACTTTCTTTTTTTTTTTAATTATTTTTTAAACATCTTTATTAGAGTATAATTGCTTTACAATGTTGTGTTAGTTCCTGCTGTATAACAAAGTGAATCAGCTATACGTATACATATATCCCCATATCCCCTCCCTCTTGTGTCTCCCCTCCCACCCTTTCTATCCCACCCCTCTAGGTGGTCACAAAGCACCGAGCTGATCTCCCCATGCGACTAGCTATCTATTTTACATTTGGTAGTGTACATATGTCAATGTAAAGCCATACTTTCTAATCAGCTGATTAGAACTGAGGTTGATATTTTGGTCTCCACTTATGTATTTCCTGTGTCTTTTCGCAGCTGACTCCAAACTCAGGGATAGCAGAAATGTTGTGATGAATTGATGCCCTAAAACTAATGTCCAGCTAAATACTGTTGTGGAAAAAGAATTTTACATAGAGTATATAGAATTTATATAATGTGTATTTGTGTGATTGCATTAAAAAATAGTATAATTATTATCGTAAGTTATTACAATTGGTTACCATTACTAAAATATGTTTACCTGGCCCAGTTGTATGCTACAATGAAAAATAATCTGCCATTAGACAGCAGAATTCTTAATGAATAATTGACCAAGTTATATGTTACCAGTTTTGTGTTTGTAAGGGCTGTTGAACTCACCATAAGGAAAGCAACTCTTCCGAATTACGTATATATCCCTGGCAATCTATAAGACTTGGACACATTTCAGGGAATAAGAAATATGGTGAGTCACACATTTGTTCATGTTTATTTTTTAGGCCAATTTATAGTATATGAAGGGAATTTTCAGAGACATGTACCTCAAAATCATTCAGTTATTCAATCATTCAACAAACATTTATTATGCAGCTGCCATGGGGGCAGGCTACCAGTATTGCTGTCAGTGCAAGATATACAACAGTCAACGGGGTAGACAAAGTCATGGCTTTATGGAGCTTATATTTTAGTGCAGTATATAGACAATAAACAAGTCAATCTATAAATAATCTGTATTACCATGTTGGTATAAATGATATGAAGGAAATAAATGAACAGGGTAAAGGGAGAGAGTATAATGGAGAGGGGTGCCTACTTTAGATAGAGTGGTCAGGGAAGGCCTCTGTGAGGAACCCATATGAGAGCAGATGCCAGACTGAAGTGAGAATGTGAGCCATAGCAATATCTGTGGGAGATATACCTCAAACAGAGCGGACTACAAGTATAAGGAAAGTAATGAGTGTGAAAACAAAGAACATATGCAGAGGCAGTTTTCTTCTTACAACCTCTAATTAATTGTATCTCCCATGGTATATACGATTCTTTGAAAGGAGTGAGAAGAGGTTAGAAGCAAAATGGTAGCATGAGAAAGAAGAGGTGAAACTAAGAAGGGACAACTGGGTACTCATTCAGAAAAGGGTGTATCTAATCATCACAGAAGAAAATGGTTATCTATAGATATGCTTATTTGCAATCATGGTAAAAAATATTTTTTACTTGGAGCAGAACTGTGATTGAGTGGTTATATATAATGGAATAATAACTGCCTATTGATTGTAAGTCAACCCTATGCACACATCCGTCTGATAGTGCTGAGCTATCATTAAGACTATATTTGGCTATTCTATAGACCAATATTATCTACCAAGTACCTTCAATTCAGATATATTCTCTGTATTAATGAACAAACTCATTACTAGTAAGTTAATAAATAAAGTATTTCATGAATAATCCTTTGTTGACATTAAAATGATGATACTAACCTGAATGCACTAACCTTCTCTTTACCTGGTATGCTGGGTTGAATAGGTGTCCCCCCAATATCCACGTCCAATAAGAACCTGTGAATAAGACCTTATTGAAAATAAGGCCTTTGCAGATGTAATTGACTTAAGATGAGGTCCTACTGGTCTAGGGTAGGCCCTTAAACCCATGGCACAGATTGCCCTTCTCCAGAGGGAGCATGGCCTGCTAAAACCTTGACTTTGAACTCTGAGCATCCAGAATTGTGAGAAATAAATTTCTGTTGTTTTAAGCCACCAGGTTTGTAGATAATCTGTTACAGTCTTCCTAGGAAAATAATGCACCTGGAATGAGATCAGAGGGGTACTCAGTCTTCTGGCTGAGAGTGAACATACTTGGTTGATGGTTTTCAGAGGATTAAAATATGATAAAATACATTCAAAATTAGTTATTTTGATATACAAACAGCTCATACAATTCAATAACCAAACAAACAACCCGATGGAAAAATGGGCAGAAGACCTAAACAGATACTTCTCCAAAGAAGACATATAGATTGCCAATGGGCACATGAAAAGATGCTCATCATTGCTAATTATTAGAGAAATGCAAATCAAAACTACAATGAGGTACCACCTCATACCAGTCAGAATGGCCATCGTTAAAAAGTCTACAAATAATAAATGCTGGAAAGGGTGTGGAGAAAAGGGAACTCTCTTTCACTGTCGGTGGGAATGTAAACTCTCACAGCCACTATGGAAAAAAGTATGGAGATTCCTCAAAAAACTAAAAATAGAGTTGCCATATGATCCTGCAATCCCACTCCTGGGTGTATACCCAGACAAAACTATTATTTGAAAAGATACATGCACCCCTATGTTCACAGCAGCACTATTTACAACAGCTAAGACATGGAAACAACCTACATGTCCATCAACAGATGAATGGATAAAGATGTGGATACGCACACACACACACACACACACACACACACACAAAATGGAATATCACCCAGCCATAAAAAATAATACCATTTGCAGCAACATGGATGGACCTAGAGATTATCATACGAAGTGAAGTCAGAAAGAGAAAGAAAAATACCATATGATATCACTTATATGTGGAATCTAAAATATGACACAAATGAACTTATCTACGAAACAAAAACACACTCACAGATGTAGAGATCAGACTTGTGGTTGCCAAGGGGCACGGGAGTAGGGGAGGAAAGATTGGGAGTTTGGGATTAGCAGATGTAAGCTATTATATACAGGATGGATAAACATCAAGGTCCTACTGTACAGCACAGGTAACTATAGCCAGTATCCTGTGATGAACCATACTTGAAAAGAATATGAAAAAGAATATATATATATACAACCACATCACTTTTCTGTATGGCAGAAATTAACACAATGTTGTAAATCAACTATACTTCAAGAAAATTTTTTTAAAAAGCTAGTTATTTTGAGTAAAATATAATATTTCTTGAAAGAATCAGAACACATTTCAGGACTTCTCAGAGTCACCATGAAGATGATGTAAATTTTCTCAACTTGTATTGTTTCACTGTAAATAACTTGAAAAAGTAAAATAAAATTAAAATATCCTTCTATAGAGCAATAAAGAGGCTTGTTTAGTTAACAAAAGCTTATGGAGTGTCAAGCACAGTACTAAGTGTTGAGATAAACAGATAAATATTTTTGAGTTCGATCCTTATATCAAAATTGAGAAATTTTGATATAATTTGAGAATTCCCTTAAAAATAATTTTTAGTTGTTTAGATCAGTGAAAGTTCGTATATTTCATAATATACTGCCTCTCCACTTGTCTTTTCCCCATTCTCCATGGGTAATTAAGGAATGAAATGGAACGCTAATGACTATGTTTCCTCAAGAATGTCAAGACTAATTTTATCCTCATTGTTATGACCCATATGTCAAAAGAATCTTAAGAGTGGGGTAGAAAGTAAAATTTTAGGCAAAGCCAAGGGGTAATTAATGCTGTGGTATATGTCAGACCATGCCTGGTGAGGATATTAAAGTGCTTCAGTCAAGTCGAAGTTTTGACTTATGTTCAGAGCTTTCCTGTTGACTTTATAGCCTGAATTAACAATATAGACCATTTGTTATTGTCAATGCCTGAGGCTGCATCTGAAAATGTCAATGGGAACAGCAATGATTCTGTGAATAAAATGTTATGTTTTCTAGCAATAATTTCAAAGTCTACATTCTCAGTTCCCCATTCTCAGCCCCTTCTCTCTGAATATTTTTCAGAATACTTCAGCTGCAGAGAGTGTATGTAGTATGTACCAGGTTTAGAGGAGGGTTTAAATTCTACTAGAATTTAGGAAGTTTTTCTCTGTTTTGCTGTAAAATGTGGGACGCTAGAGGGAACGATTAAAAGCTCTCAGGCATTCAATATAACTCAGCATTCCTACTCAATCATACAGACATTCAGTAATTATTGAATAAATGCACAAGAAGCTGCAGACACCATAACAATTTAGAAATGGTAAAGGACCTAGGATTGTTCAACTTCGATCCTTGAAGCTAAGGATCACGCATTACTAATCTCTTTATACCATAGAGCAGTTAGTTCAATGCTTGACACACAATGGGAATTTAATATGTGTTAGTTGAATTAAAATTCAGTATGTTGAAGAAAACTTAAGCAGTTGATCTAAGAAATGGAAAATTGTATTCAAGCCAAATTTGAGGATTATAACCAAGGAAGAGTATCTCAGAAAGCTCTGAGAACTGTTCTGCCCTTTACAAGTCAAGGAACGGTTATGTAAGTGTTTTGAGACAGAGGGCTGTGTATCAAATGATGTATTACTGAAAGTTTACCTAATTCAGATCTAAGCTTCACTGTGGCTCCTTACGAGATCAAGAAGGAATGTCATCTTTAAGGAGCTGTCTTATTGCTGCTAGGAGAATGTTGCTGTTTATGGTTGAACAGGTATTTCTGCCGATGGGTAAGGTTTGGTCCACACATAATGTAGACACGTGATGCACTGTGGGGGGAGAGAGGAGGCCAAAGGGCACAGAAGATTCTTGGGTTTATATTTTCCTTGTCTTGAATGAATAAAATATGAATTTTTTATAAAATATGAATTTTATTTCACTAATATATATGATTTGTTTAGATAGAAAAGAAACTTTTTTTTAATTGGATATGTTCTGCTAATTTCTGGACCAATGGGGAGAAAGAGTAGAATCTTCTTTTTAGGCTTTTAGAAATAGTAGATTCTAGTGTGTTTGAATGCTTAGGTATAGTTTAACCTCCCCACCACGTAAGGAAGCATATCTGCCATAAGATTCTATGTGATCAAGGGCCGGGGGCTGGGTGGGGGGACAGCCACTTGACTATGTCTGCAGGAACAGAAGGTAAAGACCTGCTACTCAAGGTGGCAACTGATGCACCTCTAGTGTCTGCATATCTATTTTGCTTTTTTTTTTTTTTAAAGAAAAAAATATTTGCAAGAGTGATTGCTTACCTGAGAAGTTGAAAAAAGAAAAAAAAAAACAAAAAACAGACTTAGGTAGAAGAAATGGGAACAGAGAGAGGTTTAGTATTCCTACTTGTTTATGTTAGTGCATTCTGAATCAAAAACTCTCAAGTCTTCAAAACTATGGGAAGGAGGGCTGTGATTGGCACTCCTTTTCCTATTCAAGGGAATTAGGGTCCAAACATAAATCAGTGTACTCTCTGTGTAGGCCCATTCTGAATGTGGCTTTCTTCTTCCTATACGTAAATGGAGTTTAGAGGATTTAGAAATTGGACCTCCTCAACTTTTACCAGGCTGCAGCTATTATTTCAAGTTTTAGGGACATTTAGACCCATGCCCTTGGGTCTAAAATCATAAGTAAAATGGTGTCTCCAATTATTAACTCTGTAGCAATATAGATAATAATTAACTCACTGAAAATGTGTTTAATGGACTTATTCTCATGTCTTTTAAGTACGTTTTTCCCAAAGTTCTGGCTTATTCCTCCCGATACCTAAAAGAACACCACATAGAAGATAGCAAAGCTAAGCTTTCTTTCCCTGGCAACCATTTCCTCACTGACTGGAGTCCTACCTTTGTTCATGCCAGCAGCTGAGCTCTGACTGTTTTGTTTTCTAATTCTGTATGTTTGCAAGCTCTTGAACTTTTTATTCTGTTTACCTCTTTGATTGCTCTGAACTAGATAAAATGGATTCTGTTGAATGCTGACATTGTGTGATTCAATTTACATTGCTATAATCCTCCCACCCACACCCCCCTTTTTTCACTTTTGCTGATAATCATTCCTCTTAACTAAACATTATAATTAGTATTTTGTGTTTCTTAACAGCCATTTTCCCTCTAGTCATTTTAAAAGTCATAAGAGAAAATTTGTGTTTTTCAAGTCATTTTTGTCTTCAGATTTCTAGTTTTAATTGTTTTTCTCATCTGCTGTTCTTCAGAAATAATTAATTTTTCATGTAATGCAATTTTAAATAAGTTTTGTACAAAAATATTTCTTGAGTATTTGTTTTCCTTCCAGTTTTTTGATCTTTTATTTCAGTACATGAAAAAAAAAATCTGGAAGATATTCATTAAACAAATGAGTCCCATGATTTATTTTCTAAGATTTGTAATCTCTTTATTAAGGCATGAGATACCCAAAGTCTAAGCCTAAAAATAATTTGAGAACATATATATCTAACTTGAGAATGTTAAATTATGAGGCATATAGATGAATCATATACGTAACATGATTCTTTATAAAGATCATTCCATAAATACCTTTAAACAATGTCTGTCTGGCATATATAATAGACTCCTAGAATTTTAGAGTAGAAAAACGTTAGAAATATGATTCATAAAAATTAGAATAGAAAGATGTTAGAAATATGATTTCCAAAAATTGAAACTATTAATGTTTTTGTGCAACATACTTATTCATAGAAATTTAGGTAAAGCAGAATCAATTAAGAGTCTTTGCAATAAGATGTGATGCAGTAAAAATTTAGTTCAGATGAATCTCTAATGGTAAGGTATTCCAAAGCAGTGAGAGATCTATTTTAAGCAGACATCTGATTTCATGCTTAAAGAAATTCGTTTTACTTGGGTTTACTTTGAGAAATGTTACCGATCAATGATTAACACTATTCCTTAGCTTTTCCAACTTTGCAATAGTGTTCATGAATATTAATCACTTAATTTCCTCTTTACCTGATAATATAAGTTACCAAAGGTCAGGAGTGCAGAAGGTACACCAGTGTCTAATGGAATGTGGAAACCACCATTTAACAATCCACAAGACCAACCTTTAGCCTGGAAAAATAATGCTCTCTGAACTGTGCCTAGATTGGACATTCTGGATTTGCCCTTGGGCTATATGATCATTTACAGAGGTGTATTTTTTTTTGCCCTTCTTCAGCAGCCACCAGCCACTTGAATTATTTTTACTTTCTAAGAAGCTTGTATATCTCATATGTGATCAAAAAGTATTTGTGAATTTGGTGAAAGAATGCAAGGGCAGTAAAATTAATCAGAGAAAAGCTATAACAAATATCCCATTAGGTAACAAATACTAAAATTAACAATTACGTGCATAATAAGCGCAGTTTCATGCTATGGGACTCAGCTTAAACACTATTTTTTATTGTTATTTTGTCAGCTTATATTAAAATCTATAAACAATATTTAAAATATTTAAGAACTGTTGTGAAAAATCCATGTTTATAAAATGGCAAATACATAAGGCAAATCTCTGATTTAGAAAGTTGGTAAAAGCATTGGGAAAGAAAACAAAACAAAACCTAAGCAACCATCTATCTCCAGTCTTTTCTATTTTATTTTCCAGGAAATATTTTCCAGTCTCTGATGTAAGATCCATCTAGTATACTGTCATTTAAATTACCACCTTAATAAAAGTACTCCCCTCACCATCCCTTTAAAAGCAGATTAAAATAGGAAAAAAAATGCAAGGAGAAAAATAAATGAAATAAATCTTATAGAAGATCCATATGGACCTAGAGATTACTTGTATATGTTATGATGCACTATGCGTTTCTTCATAATTGATACAGAAAGGTGAGGTAATATATATAGCCTGAGTTGACTATCCTACAAGTTCTAAAGACAAAGGTATAAACATTTTCTATATAATTTAAAATGGAAGGGATACACTCATATCGACCATTTGTGATTTTGCCAAAGTTCATTTTTGAGGAATCACATGATGTAGTTAAGAGAAAAGTATATCCAGAGGTGGAGCCGGAGTGCCCAGGCTTGAGTGCCCTTCATACTTGGCAAGCTGCCTGACCTTCTCTGGCCTCAGTCTACTCAGTATAAAATGGGCATAATAGTAGTACTATACTAAATACTCCGTAGGGTTGTTTTTAAGTATCAAATGATAGATAAATAGATCAAGAGTATTCTGAATATTGTAAGACTACTGTTACTATGCAAATATTTTATTAGTATTCTACACACTAAAATGAGCTAAAAAAGGCAATGCACCAGCAACCTCAAGAAGAAACTATCAGAGAAATTATCATACTGATATCCACCCTACTTCCCTTTTTTTTTTTAAGGAATCAGAGGGCTTCCCTGGTGGTGCAGTGGTTGGGAATCCGCCTGCCAATGCAGGGGACACGGGTTTGAGCCCTGGTCCGGGAGGACCCCACATGCAGCAGAGCAACTAAGCCCGTGAGCCATAGCTGCTGAGCCTGCGCTCTGGAGCCCGTGAGCCACAGCTACCGAAGCACGTGCCTAGAGCCTGTGCTCCGCAACAAGTGAAGTCACCCCAATGACAAGTCTGTGCACCACAACAAAGAGTGGCCCCCACTTGCTGCAACTAAAGAAAGCCCACATGCAGAAACAAAGACCCAACTCAGCCAAAAATAAATTAAAAAAAAAAAAAGGAATCAGAATTGTATAGTTGATGAGACAAAGTAATTAAGCAATTTGCCTTTGAGTGTACTGCCAGTTAGTGGCAGAACCATTACTGTTTTCCTTGTATATATCATGAAAGAGCTTAGTTATCAGGAAGTGATCATATGATACAAAAAGAAAATATAAAAATCTTAAAAATCTGGAACTAAATGAAACCTAAGTATCGCCCAGATACTAAAACAACAACAAAAATGTAAAAGAGGATGATCTCTCCATGTCTGTACATTTTTATTAATTCATTTATTCATTATTTAATGACAACTTATATACAGCTCTGTGCTAGAGAATCAAATGTTAATAGGACCCAATTCTTGCCTTAAGGCACTCACTGTGACTTGATATGCTTTCTCTTTTACATCTAAAGATTTGACAGTGAAAGACTTTTAAAAAAAGTCTCTGAGACATTCTATATTCATGCGGTCCAATACTGACTGACTGCAAAGGATCTCTGAGACAAGACAGACCGATAAGTCAAGGGCCCTACCTGCAAGGAGCGTGCAAACTAGGGGCACAATAAGTTTTATATTTTTGTTCATATATTTTAGGCGGATTTTTTCCAGTGGAATCAGGAACGTTATGAATAAACCAATGCTACTGGAATAATATGCTTCCCTTAATATACTGGCTAAAGTTTTACTGTAATTTCTATCAAGTTCATGTAAATACCACCACATTCCTGAATCACATTATTTCATTTACCTTTGTTTCCCAATAGAAATGGAATAATTTTTACAAGTAGACTCATATAGTTTACTTTATGTGAATATTAATTGTACTCCAGGCAGGATGGGTAATTAGGCATGGCTTACTTCTGTCCCCCAACCTAAATAAAGGAGCATTGGTTGTATCTCTTTTAGGAATGAGCTTTTAGAATATTTACATTGAGGATACGGACCACTGCTTAAAAATGTCAATACCACTGCTTTTAATCAGTCTAGTTTTTAAATGTAGGGCAACGGGCGAGTGTTGTTAAGTAAGTAAACAAGGAGGACATTAGACTGAGATGGCCCTAATGCTTCGTAGACTATGTAAGCTAACCAAAACCTATGCCAGAGTCAATGCACTTAAATCCAAGAAAATGAAACTTCAGAATGACCAATCACAGACAGGCTACTAGACCCTCCTAAATAAGGCAACTGCTAAAGTTATAGCCAATCAAATAATTTCCTTGCTTTGCTTCTGTCTCTTCTCTGTAAAAATCTCTCCCCTATCTCCTGTCAGGGAGTTCTCTTAACCATTTTAGGTCTGGTACTGACCAATTTGAATAGATGTTTATTCAAATAAACTCTTGAAAATTTTAATGTGCAAAGGTGTAACAATATGGCAAAGACAATAAATATAACCATACAAGACATCTTATTTAGAATGATTTTTGTTATCTTGTCAAATAAGTGAAGTATTACTTTTATGTTTTAGTGGTGTACATACACGAATATACAGATGAATGACTCCTTCGAATGAACGGTCCTGATTTTTCTAGACGTCTGGTGTCAAAATACTGTAGTAGTGTGGGCTGGTGTAACATTCTTCAAGAATTACATCAAGTGTGACCTTATGCAGTTAAGCCTTCCCCAGCTCCCACAGGCGATTTGGTGGGTTTCTGACATGTGGTCAGTTATAGTACTTAAATGATCGGGTTGAAATGATATATATCTTTCTTTTATAGGACTGTAATTTGTATAGATATGGACCAGAACTTTTCTAAACATTTTAAATCAAGCATTCTAAAATATTGGCCAATACTTCTCACATCAAACTCTCATCAAATATTCATCCACGGTAACAAATGACACTTTCTTTTTTATTTTTTACATCTTTATTGGAGTAAAATTGCTTCACAATGTTGTGTTAGTTTCTGTCATACATCAAAATGAATCAGCTATATGCACACACATCTCCCCATATCCCCTCCGCTTGAGCCTCCCCTCCCACCATCCCTATCCCACCCCTCTAGGTTGTCACAAAGATGAAGCTGATCTCCCCGTGCTATGCAGCAGCTTGCCACCAACCATCCATTTTACAGTTGGTAGTATATATATGTCAATGCTACTCTCTCACTATGTCTCAGCCTCCCCTTCCCCACCCCGGGTCCTCAAGTCCATTCTCAACGTCTGTACCTTTATTCCTGCCCTCCCACTAGGTTCTTCAGTACCATTTTTCTTAGATTCCATATATATGTGTTAGCATATGGTATTTGTTTTTCTCTTTCTGACTTACTTCACTCTGTATGACAGACTCTAGGTCCACCCACCTCACTACAAATAACTCAATTTCATTCCTTTTTGTGACTGAGTAATATTCCATTGTATATATGCGCCACATCTTCTTTATCCATTCATCTGTCGATGAACATTTAGGTTGTTTCCATGTCCTGGCTATTGTAAATAGTGCTGCAATGAACACTGTGGTACATGTATGTTTTTGAATTATGTTTTTCTCACAAATGACACTTTCGCTTTGAAGCTTCTGAAGTTGTCATCAATGACTTAGATGTATGTAGTGATGTGAACAGCATCTGGTGTCATGATGTGGCAAAACATATTATCAAACATAGGAGAACAGGTTGCTAACAGCCGGAAGTGATGGAGGTTGGCATATTATTTTTTTTTAATGTCAGGATAAGAATAAATGTTAATGTTATCTTTTCAAAATCAATTAAGCAAAAATGTCATTTTTATCCCTGAAAAGTATGAGCAGCGTTAAGAAAATGAGTTTATCGAAACAAATCATGGAGATGAGCTCATTTGTCAAATTGCCCAGTTTGGGATATTTTCTGATTCTTTTTTCTCCCTATATGTATATTGTCTGTTCTATTTATGTTCATGTTTTTCCTCCTCCTTTGAAATTTAATTTCTATGAAGACAGAATTTGCATCTTCTTCAATTTCGCGCCCCGCTCCCCAAACTTGTATACATAGCAAACCACATCTAATTCTGAATGAATGTTTAAAGAACAAGTCTGAAACAATCTTACAACCTTGATTGCTCTGTCAGTAATTATCATTATGACTAACTGACCAATTTCTACACATGGGTTTTTTGTTATGTCCATCCCTGTATCTTAAAAAAAGACCTAGCAGCTTACTAAACATTTAGATTGTTTACATAATCATCAACACTCCCCATTCCTTCTACTTCTTCTCACTTCCTTTTATTATCAATTTTTTTCTAAACAGTATGTGCACACTGTCCTAACTTTCTCATGCCCATCCACACATTCTTCAATCCACTTCTCTCTTGCCTCCCCACCCCAGCAAAATTGTCTTGTCAAGGTCTCCAAATTATTTTGATATTGTCACAGCATGTGGTCATATGACAAGATGATATTTTGAAATATTAGGGTTTTGTTGTTGGTGTGTGTGTGTTTGGCATTATTTCCTATTAGCTCTGCCTTTCCCTAGTTTAAGTGTAGCAAGATGTCCTGTACTTAAATAATGCAAAAGGACCTGAAAGAACATAATGTGAATTCAGAGAGGGTAATACAGTAAGATTATTACCAGAAGATAGTGGGTAGATATCTGGATGAGTCAGAAAGGAATCAAATAAAAAAGGAAAAGAAATATTATAAAAGAATGAATAAAATGATCACACTTTGTTGACAGAATGGTTGTATCTTTAACAATCCAGGAGACAGTATTAAAAATCTACTAGATTAGTAAAGGAATTTGATAACATATCTGGATACAAGATAAGTACACAAATCACAAAACTCTTCTCTATTAATTCTATTCTCTAGAATATTATTATTAATTCACCTAGAAATAAAATTGTAAAAATATTTCCATAGTAATAACAATCATAATATAATTAAAAATGAATTTAATAAAAATATAAAAGCCTCAATGAAGAAACATGTAGGATACAAAACATACAAAAATTATAAGGACATGTTTATGTTCTTACTGAGGAATATAAAAAAGGATCAGAACAAGTGAAAATATATGTCATGTTCATGCATGAGAAGACTGTATAAGAAAATGTCAATTGCTCCTAAAAGTGACATAAAAACTTAATATAATTACGATTTGTATTCATTTCTACTGCTATATCACAAATGACCTTGAATTTAGCAGTTTCAAACACACACGCAACTCAGATAAGCACTCACATTTTTTGGAAATCAATATTTAAATATAGACAATGCCTACTGAATTCGTTGACACGCAAGTGATAGAGCCTTGATGGCTTAATTATTAACATCTTTTGAGTTTTTGCTATTTATTAGTTATGCTTTCATTTTATAATAAAATTAATTCTAGTTAAGCTCTAATCTCTATATAATATTGTAAAACTCCAGTGAAATTGTTTCACACTTCAAACATGCTATTTGTGGAAAGTAGCTAATGTCTTTAAAAAATTAAATATCAAGGAAAATCATCACGTTCACTTTCATATTTTAAACAGGTCCACCAAAAATGTATGTCTAGAAAAATTCACGAAAGAATGTACTTATTCAGATTGCTTGCCAAGTTTACAAGCATAGATTTCTTAGTTGTAAATTTTTCTATATTCCCCTCATTCCACAGTTGAAATTGATATGGAGAATCAATAAAATAGTAATAGTAATTTTGTTTCCTATTGGAAGTCAGACTATATATATTTAGAAGTGTTAGATGGTGCTTTTAATGGATAATAATACATTAAATGTTATCAATTTGTCTATACCATTTCCAAACTAATTACCTAGTATTTCATCTAAACTTCCTGTTCCTGTTCATTATCTGTATTGCTTTTAAAACTCTCTCCCTGGGCTTCCCTGGTGGCGCAGTGGTTGAGAGTCCACCTGCCGATGCAGGGGACACGGGTTCGTGCCCCGGTCCGGGAGGATCCCGCATGCTGCGGAGCGGCTGGGCCCGTGGGCCATGGCCGCTGAGCCTGTGCGTCCGGAGCCTGTTGCTCCGCGGCGGGAGAGGCCACAACAGTGAGGCCCGCATACCGCAAATAAACAAACAAACAAAAACTCTTTCCTTCTCTTTCCAGTAAACAGAGAAAAATAGGGAAATATACAAATGAATTACATTAAAACAATGTGTATCCTGTTTCAGGAAAGACTAGTGATTTTTAAATGTAATTACATTAGTTGTCCTATATAACTGCAGACTAAAAACTGTCAACTCCAGGAGTACAATTTGCTCTTACTTACAGACACTTAAGTGTATATGAGGAACTGGATCTTGAACATCTATATAATCTGGCTCTACATACTGTGTTGTCCCCTGAAACAAGTGGGTAAGTATTTCTTTTTTTTATATTGTCTGGAAGAAAGTTTTTTTTTTTTTTTGCGGTACGCGGGCCTCTCACTGTTGTGGCCTCTCCCGTTGCGGAGCACAGGCTCCAGACACGCAGGCTCAGCAGCTATGGCTCACGGGCCCAGCCGCTCCGCGGCATGTGGGATCTTCCCAGACAGGGGCACAAACCCGTGTCCCCTCCATTGGCAGGCGGACTCTCAACCACTGTGCCACCAAGGAAGCCCTGGAAGAAATTTTTTAAGATTGGTAAAGACCTAGTGAAGCCATCTGGGTCTGGATTTTTCTCTTTGAGAAGGTTTTTAATTACATATCCATTTAATTGACAGATACACATGTATTTACATTGTTTATTCCCCTGGTGTCAGATTTGTTAAGTTTCATCTATTATTTCAAATTTTAAATTTATTTGGGTTAAGTACTTTCATAACAACCTGTATTCTTTTATTGTCTGTATGGTGCATAGTGATGTCTGGTTTTTTTATTTCTGATGGTGGTGATCTGTGTTTTCTCATGTTTTTCTTGCCAGGGGCTTATCTAAATTTTTAGTCTTTTCAAAAAACCATCTTTAGGTTGTACTGATTTTCTCCATTGGTTTTCTGCATCATTGATATCTGCTCTTACCTTTTGTTATTTTTTTGTCATCCAGTAGATTCTTGCTGTTCTTTTTCTAGCTTCTTGAAATGCATACTTAAATCATTAATTATAATTCCTTTTGTGTTTCTATTATATACATTTCAAGATATAAATGGTCTCTTTATAGAAATACTAAGCTGCATCATACAAGTTTTGGCATGTTGTTCCAATATCATTCAGTTCAAAATATTTTATTAATTTCAATGATAAGTCACTCAATGATTTACCTTTTGCTCATGAGATATATAAAAGTATATGCTTAATTTCCAAACATCAGGAATTTCTCATAATCTGTGGTTGCCTATTTCTGGTTTAATTATATATAACTGAAACTATATTTTGTTTGACTGAAATAATAGAGAATTATTTATAGTCCAGCAAATGATAAATTTTGGTAAATGTTTTATGTGTACTTGAAAATAATATGTATTTTTTCATTCTTGGGTGTGATGTTCTATTTTTGTTAAATAGGTCAAATTTTTTAATAATGTTACTAATAACTTGGATATTATTACAAGTATTTTTTCTGATTGTTTTATTAGTTACTGAAAGGCATTTATTAAAGTCTCAAGTATGATTTTAGATTTATCTATTTCTCCTTTTAGGTTTGACAATACATGCTTTAAATATCTTAAGGTTATGTTATTAGAAGCATATACATTTGTCATTATTATAACTCCTTGTACTTTGACCTATTTATCATCATGAAATATCCTTCATTATTTTGAATCTTCTTGTTTTAAAGTCTAGATTTCCTGATATTGGTATAACTATATCATATGTCTTTTGGTATTTACATAATATATATTTATATATTTTATATTGTACATGTTTTTATCTTTTTGTACTGCCATTTTTTCCCATGCTTCAGTATGGATATTTTCAATGAACAATCATCCTACTCACTCATTTTCTCTTTTGTTGTTTCTCATCCAGCAGAACAGGATGATTGTTCAGCTGTTAAACCTATATTACATTCTAAATTTCAGTTATTGTGTTTTAGTTCTGAAATACCCACTTGACTATTTAATTCATTTTATTAAAGATTCCAGGCTTGTGTTGAATTTCCCCACCTTTTCAATTATTTTTTAAGCACAAGAAATTAATTTATCTTAAAAGATGTGTATGACAACTCCAATATGTATATAACCTACGGATCTGTTGCTTTTGTTGTCCTCAGTCATTTTATTGTATCTTCTGGCACTCTTGTATATTTTTTAATGCTTTTCTGATACTGTATATAAAAATTATAGGGATAACTTGAGACTTTAGATGATATTATACTCTTTTAGATGATTATTTTTAAAAAATTTCTGGCAGTCAAATAGAGTAAGGGAAGACTAACAAACATGCAGATTGAGCTGTTTGATGCTGGGTATCAATTTTTTTGAAGGCTTATCTATTTCAAATTAATTATTCATCTAAAATACAGCCCTATCAGAGTTCCTAACTGGAATTGTTTGTTTGTTTGTTTGTTTTGTGTCTTCTCTCAAGAGTCATAAGAAATTACTAAATGCTGTGCTCAATTTCCTACCCTCTTGGCTGAAACTTCTTTTCAGCCTCATAGATTCCTGGCCATAAGCCACAACTATCTCAGGAAGAAAAGCAGCATGGACTGTTGGGTTTATCTCAATGCTCTTCTGATATCTCTGGGATCTAATTTTACCAAATTTAAAATTTGTTGATTCCACAGACATGTGGGACTGCCAAAACCTCAGCTCAGGATACTATCCTCTTAGTTACCACTTTCTGCTTGGCTTCTTAGACACTATTTACAAATCAGCAGGTAACTCTTATTGTAGGAAAAGAATTGGAAAATTTCAACACATACTTTTGCGGGCCACGCCATGCGGCATGCAGGATCTTAGTTCCCCAACCAGGGATTGAACTCGTGCCCCCTGCTTTGGGAGTGTGGAGTCTTAACCACTGGACCACCAGGGAAGTCCCTCAACACATACTTTTGATTAAACAAAAACCTCTTAGCAATCCTGGTTTATAAAACAACTTCCCTGACCTGGTTAATGTTATGTACCAAAAACCTACTTCAAATATTAATGGAAATTAGTTAAAATCTTAATGGAAAACATTTAGCTAGATCCATTCCCTTTCAGATTGGGAATAATATTAGGATGCCCACTATTTTTCCCACTATTAAACATTCTCCAAGTAATCTTAGACACTGGTAGTAAGAAGAAAAATAGATATATTTATATTTGATAGGACTATAAATAGAAAAGAAAATAACTGAATCAACAATTAAAGCAAAAGAACCAACTAATGAGTTTGGTCAGAGAGGTTGCTGGATTTGAATCTATCAATAATTCCCTACATTGAAAAAACCAACTAAAAATTCTAATAAAATAAAGTCATTTTTCACAGTAGTAACAAGCAATAAAAAGTGCCTAGGAATTGACATACTGTATGGTGAATAGGACCTCTGCAGACAAAATGTTAACCCCCTAAAAAGGCACATAGTGGATAATCTGAAAAAAAAGGAAAACTGTTTATTTTATTGGATGAGATAGCATAATATAAAATACCCAGTTCTCTCAAATAAATCTAAAAATGTACTTCAACCCCAGATCAAATTTCAGTTATATTTTTTGCAGAGTTTTATAAATTTACTTTAAAACTTCTATTGAAGAATGATTCCAGGAATAACTCAATGCATCTTAAAAAAAAGGAGAGTAAGAAAGGGAACCAGCCCTACCAGATATTAAGTAATTCTATAATGCAAATCAAGTACAACAGTGTAGAGCTGGTGTAAGAACAGACAAATGGACAAAATTGAAGAAACTGATAGCTTACAGATACAGTCATTTGTTATTTGGGACTAAATGTAAAATAAACATTGCATCTTCCTCAAATCAATAAAAAATGACAGTAGGTGAATGGGTAAATAAACTGTGGTACATCCAGACAATGGAATATTATTCAATGCTAAAAAGAAATGAGCTCTCATGCTATTAAAAGACATGGAAGAATCTTAAAAACATATTATTAACTGAAAGAAGCCAATCTGAAAAGCTTACAAACTATATAATTCAAACTATATGACATTCTGGAAGAGGCAAAACTATGGAGACAGTACAAAGATCAGTGGTTGTCAGGGGCTAGGGGTGGAAAAGGGGTTGTAGCTACAGGTGGATCATAAACAATTTTTAGGTCAGTGAAAATATTCTTTATGATACATCATAATCTATACGTGTTATTATATATTTGTCCAAATACACAGAATATACAACACCAAGAATGAACTGTAATGTAAATTATGGACTTTGGATAATTATGATGTTTCAATGCAGGTTCATCAGTTGTAACTGATGCACCACTCTGGCGAGTGACATTGCTAATGGGGGAAGTTGTGTGTGTGGGGTCAAGGAGCATGTGGGGCAATCTCTGCACCTTCTCCTCAGTTTTGCTGTAGACCTAAAACTGTTCTACAAAAGTAGTCGTCAAATAAAATAAATAAAATAAAACAAAATACTGCCACCAATTGCAAATGAGCAGCACTAGTAAATTGTATGGCACCACTCAGGTATAATTACTATGACTATTTTAGCATATCTTCTGACAGATTTTTCTCTACACGTAAATATTTTACACACACAGATGCACAAAACTTCAAAAGTTCAAGCAAAAAAGTAAAAAGTTGATTACCACAAAATTAAGGATTTATATTAAACAAAAGTCCGTGAACAAAGTTATTTTTAGAATTAGAGAAAATATTTTCAATGTCTAAATTAGACAAGACAATCGTATCTACAATTTTCAAGGCACTTCTGCAAATTGCAAGAAAAAGACAGCAACAGGACAGGAACAGACAATTTATAAGAGGAAAATTCAAGGTTATTAAGCACATGTCCTAATTCATTAGTAATTAGAGAAATTAAAAATAAAACAATATAAAATACACTGTACCTTTTATGCTGGAAAAATTAGTAAGCTCTGTGTTGGCAGCTGTGTGGGGTATAGGATGTCTCCTGCCTGCCCTTTTGATTATGACCCATGCACTCCTCTTCTGGAAAAGTACAGTCTGGCCAGAGCACTACTGTGTTCATTACATATGCACACATGTCATTCAGCAATTCTGCTCGAGAAAATTTTACATTTGTCCACAAAGGACATGCACAAGGAAGTGTCCATAAAAGACACTTGATGGGAAATGGGTGGCAATCTAGGAATCTTTCATTGAGAGGGTGGAGAGGAACATATGGTAGCTGCATACTGGAATATTATGCAGAGATGTGTGATTTGGCTACCTGTTTTGTAAATAAAGTCTTATTGCAACACAGCCACGCCCATTTGTTTATGTACTGTCGATGACTGCTTTTGTCTACAAGACAGAGTTAAGTAGTGAGACCACAGGATGCACAGAACCTAAAATATTTACTATCTGGCTCTTTCAGCCAATCCCTTTATCCCCATTAACACTGCTGGTTATTTTCTTAGAGTTGACATAAATTATTGCGGATCATTCTCCTGCTTTACACAGTGGAGTAAAAGTAAGAAGTAAAAGCTAACATGTTTTGAACACTTATAGTATGTTGGCATTGTACTAAGAGCCTTATAATTTTTACTCAACTGAGTAAAACATGTACTCCATGTTACATATGAAGAAACGGAAACACAACAAAGTTAAGTACACTGCCCAAATTTAAACAGTTAATGCAGTGGAAACAGGATTAGAACTGAAGTCCTTTGAGAAACCATACTCAACTCCTGAACTATAAGGTGATATATTTTCCTTAGAGGGGAAAATAAATGGTGAATAAGAACATATAGCAACAGATTAAATAGCTGTCAGTATCACCACCACACAGTCAGGCTATGTTCTGTTTGGGGCACCCAAAACAATTTTAACAAAGGGCACTGAAAATAACTTCTTCAAAATGTGCCTCAGTAGAAGCTACCCCTGGAAAAATCAAATGATCCTCCTATTCGGGTTTACAATACTAGACTCCACCTTGGCAGGAATGAATACACTGTAATTCCCAAGTTTGGAGCAGGAATATACTGAAACAAAGGCGCTACTACTGTGAGCCACTATTATGTAACAATAGCATGAAGGTTATATGTCCTGAAAGGGACGTGAGTTATTGCTCAGTCCAAATCCTTCACTTACTAGATGAGGAAACTGAAGTCCCAAGAGGTTAAGAGAATCACTCAAATTTCACTTCCACAGTGCAAAAGCTGGGACTAGGAAAAGGTATCCTAATGTTCATTTTATTGATGGAATCATAAGGGAGTGAAGATTGGGAACATTATATATATATATAAAACAAATACCAAATATAATCACTGGCACAGAACATATTAGACACTCAACAAATGCCTCTCTCCCTCTTTTTTTTTTTTTTTTTTTTTTTTTGATTCTCCTTTTCTGTCCAACATGGCACTTCAGTTACTCCCTACTGTGGAAAGATAAAAGTCACTTACCACCATTTCGGACTTTATGATATGTTTCTTTGGTAATATACCAGTTCATTGGAGTGGCCTGAAACCATAAATAATTTGATATTCAATGAAATATATCCAAAATATAAAATAAATCCTATAGAATTCACAAAGTAGCTATAGGTCATATATAATTAGAAATAGATACAGAGCCCGAGTTTTTAATGCTCTGCCACAAACCAGATTTAAAATGGCTTTTCTTTATAATCCTTGCATAGTTATATAAACAGAAAATTTGGCACATCATTCATTTATTTATCTTCCAAGGTCATGCTGATAATTTCAGTTTGTTTTAACTGCTGAGTTTAATTGATCAGTGTTTCTGGTGCTTGAATAGGTTGCTAGCATGTAAACACTGGGTAAGGAGATAAACTGTATGCAATGGTTTGTTGTATTTGATATCTACTTAATTCTCTCTTATACTTCTCAAGGAAGCCCTCACAGGTAATACTTCTCTCCAAATTTCTGTGCAGATAAATTATTACCATGGAATAATGTATTTAATTCCATAAGAGCATAAGAAAATGATTTTAAAGACTATTTCAACAGAATAAAATAACCCATCCAGGTAATATTTTAAATTTTAATATTTATTTTAAAAAATTTTAAAGTTAATTGGCACTTTATCTACAATATTTAATGTTATTTTAAAGTTTAGGCTTATTAAAGAGGTAACTGTGGTCTAGTGACAAAACATTGTTTCTTGTGGTAGCAGCTTCCTCTAAACTCTTTTCTCTGTGCTTATCTTCTCTGTCAACATTGCCCCAGATATTTGAAGTGAATTCTAGGGGAAAGTTATTATCTAGAATTTTCTATATTAGGGATGGTTAATCATTTAAAATAGTACATTGCAATTCTGTGACACAATAAAGGAAATGGTCATAGCAATAGGTCTAAAAGATCAGGACACTAAAAACGAGACAAAAGGAAAAAACTGGAGAAATTCTGCAAGCTAACTATGTGACCACGGCAATAATCTTATCCCTTATGGATATCTTTTTTCATCTATAAAGTAAAGGAATTAAAATTGACAAACTCAGGGACCCCTTTTGGCTCTAATAGTCTATGATTCTCAACTGAAAAAAAAAAAAAGCCAACCGTTATTAGATTATATAGATTGTAGCAGGTGAATCAGTCCCGAGAGCATATGTTTTACTGTTGTTAATCAGTCCTTTAATCAGGTCCTCAAGTCTTCTGAGTAAATGTTCAAGTAAAACTAAGTTAAATATTCACCGTAAGTTGGTTCTATATGCAATTCTTACTATTATCTATTTTTTTCATTTTTATGACGTATAAGCAAAAAAAAGAAAAGACAGATGGCTTGCTTGCTCTTTATCCAGTCTCTGGGGAGAAATTAAAGTGAGTACATGGGAGACATTTTAATTAGCAAGCAAAGCCCATACCTAACATTCCAACTGGTCTACTCCCAGGCCCATTGTTCAAGTTTCTCTGAAATAATAAGCCAACATTGGGTATGTATGTATAGTAGACTGAAAAATGGCACTCCCGAAGATATTAGGTCCTAATCCCTGGGAACTACATGTCACCTTATTTGGGAAAAAAAGAGTCTTTCCAGACGTGATTAAGTTAAAGATCCTGAGATGGGGAGAGCATCTTGGATGATCTGGATGGGCCCTAAATGCCATCACAAGTGTCCTTATAAGGGAGAAGTAGTCTAGATTTTACAGGCAAAAGAGGAGAAGGGAATGTGAAGACAGAGGCAGAAACTGGAGTAATGTGACGGAAGACAAGCAATGCTGACAGCCACCAAAAGCTGGCAGAGGCAAAGAATGGATTTTCCCCTAGATCCTCCAAACGGAGTGTGATTTTGTCAAAACCTTCATTTCAGCTCAGTGATACTTACTTTGGACTTCTGGCCTGCAAAACTACAAGGAAAAAAAAATCTGTTGTTATAAGCCACTAAGTTTGTGGTAATTTCTTATACAGCATGGGAAACTAAAATAGATTTTGGTACTGGGAAGTGAGATGCTACTGTATCAAATACCTAAAAATGTAGAAGAAGCTTCAGAATTACTTAGTGGACAGATGATAAAAATGATAGACAAAACAACAGAAATGATGGACCTGACTGAAAAATCTAGATGTTTAACATCTTTACTGGAGTTTAACTGCTTTACAATGTTGTGTTAATTTCTGCTGTATAATAAAGTAAATCAGCTATATGTACACATATATCACCATAGCCCCTCCCTCTTGCATCTCCCTACCACCCTCCCTATTCTACCCATCTAGGTGGTCACAAAGCACCGAGCTGATGCTTTGTGGTCTAGTGACAAAATATTATGCTGCTGCTTCCCACTAGCTACCTATTTTATTTGGTAGTGTATATATGCCAATGCCACTCTCCCACTTCGTCCCAGCCTACCCTTCCCCCTCCCTGTGTCCTCAAGTTCATTCTCTACGTCTGCATCTTTATTCATGTCCTGCCCCTAGGTTCATCAGAACCTCTTTTTTTTTGATATCATATATATGTGTTAGCATACAGTATTTTTCTCTTTCTGACTTACTTCACTCTGTATAACAGTCTCTAGGTCCATCCACCTCCCTACAAATAACTCAATTTCATTACTTTTTATGGCTGAGTAATATTCCACTGTATACATGTGCCACATCTTCTTTATCCATGCAACTGTGGATAGACACGTTGCTTCCATGTCCTGGCTATTGTAAACAGTGCTGCAATGAACACTGTGGTACCTGACTCTTTTTGAATTATGGTTTTCTCAGGGATTCCTGGGTCATATGGTAGTTCTATTTTTCGTTTTTTAAGGAACATCCATACTGTTCTCCATAGTGGCTGTATCAATTTACATTCCCACCAACAGTGTATGAGGGTCCCCTTTTCTCCACACCCTCTCCAGCATTTATTGTTTCTAGATTTTTTGATGATGGCCATTCTGACCGGTGTGAGATGATATCTCATTGTAGTTTTGATTTGCATTTCTCTAATGATTAATGATGTTGAGCAGTCTTTCATGTGTCTGTTGGCAATCTGTATGTCTTCTTTGGAGAAATGTCTATTTAGGTCTTCTGCCCATTTTTGGATTGGGTTGTTTGTTTTTATGATATTGAGCTGCATGAGCTACTTGTAAATATGGAGATTAATCTTTTGTCAGTTGCTTCATTTGCAAATATTTTCTCCCGTTCTGAGGGTTGTCTTTTCGTCTTGTTTATGGTTTCCTTTGCTGTGCAGAAGCGTTTAAGTTTCATTAGGTCCCATTTTTGTTTTTATTTCCATTTCTCTAGGAGGTGGATCAAAAAGGATCTTGCTGTGATTTATGTCATAAAGTGTTCTGCCAATGTTTTCCTCTAAGCGTTTGATAGTGTCTTGATTTACATTTAGCTCTTTAATCCATTTTGAGTTTATTTTTGTGTATGGTGTTAGGGAGTTCATTCTTTTACATGTAGCTGTCCAGTTTTCCCAGCACCACTTATTGAAGAGGCTGCCTTTTGTCCATTGTATATTTTTGCCTCCTTTACCAAAGATAAGGTGACCATATGTGCGTGGGTTTATCTCCTGGCTTACTATCCTGTTCCATTGATCTATATTTCTGTTTTTGTGCCAGTACCATACTGTCTTGATTACTGTAGCTTTGTAGTATAGTCCAAAGTCCGGGAGACTGATTCCTCCACCTCCGTTTTTCTTTCTCAAGATTGCTTTGGCTATTCGGGGTCTTTTGTGTTTCCATACATATTGTGAAATTTTTTGTTCTAGTTCTGTGAAAAATGCCATTGGTAGTTTGATAGGGATTGTACTGAATCTGTAGATTGCTTTGGGTAGTATACTCATTTTCACAATGTTGATTCTTCCAATCCAAGAACATGGTATATCTCTCCTTCTGTTGTATTATCTTTAATTTCTTCATCAGTGTCTTAAGTTTTCTGCATACAGGTCTTTTGTCTCCTTAGGTAGGTTTATTCCTAGGTATTTTATTCTTTTTGTTGCAATGGTAAATGGGAGTGTTTCCTTAATTTCTCTTTCAGACTTTTGTCATTAGTGTATAGGAATGCAAGACATTTCTGTGCATTAATTTTGTATCCTGTTACTTTACCAAATTCATTGATTAGCTCTAGCAGTTTTCTGGTAGCATCTTTAGGATTCTCTATGTATAGTATCATGTCATCTGCAAACAGTGAGTTTTACTTCTTTTCTGATTTGGATTCCTTTTGTTTCTTTTTCTTCTCTGACTGCCATGGCTATGACTTCCAAAACTATGTTCAATAATAGTGGTGAGAGTGCCCAACCTTGTCTTGTTCCCGATCTTGGAGGAAATGTTTTCAGTTTTTCATCAGTGGGAATGATGCTGGCTGTTGGTTTGATGTATATGACCTTTATTATGTTGAGGTAGGTTCCCCCTATGCCCACTTTCTGGAAAGTTTATATCATAAATAGGTGTTGAATTTTGTCAAAAGATTTTTCTGCGTCTATTGAGATGGTTATCATATGGTTTTTATCCTTCAGTTTGTTAATATGGTGTATCACATTGATTTGCGTATACTGAAGAATTCTTGCATTCCTGGGATAAATCCCACTTGATCATTGTGCATGATACTTTTAATGTGCTGTTGGATTCTGTTTGCTAGTATTTTGTTGAGGATTTTTGCATCTATGTTCATCAGTGATATTGGCCTGTACTTTTCTTTTTTTGTGACATCCTTGTCTGCTTTTGGTATCAGGGTGATGGTGGCCTCACAGGATGAGTTTGGGAGTGTTCCTCCTTTTGCTATATTTTGGAAGAGTTTGAGAAGGACAGGCATTAGATCTTCTCTAAATATTTGATAGAATTCACCTGTGAAGCCATCTGAACCTGGGCTTTTGTTTGTTGGAAAATTTTTAATCATAGTTTCAATTGCAGTGCTTGTGATTAGTCTGTTCATATTTTCTATTTCTTCCTGGTTCAGTCTTGTAAGGTTGTGCTTTTCTAAGAATTTGTCCATTTCTTCCAGGTTGTCCATTTTATTGGCATATAGTTGCTTGTAGTAGTCTCGCATGATCCTTTGTATTTCTGCAGTGTCAGTTGTTACTTCTTTTTCATTTCTAATTCTGTTGATTTGAGTCTTCTTTTTTTCTTGATGCATATTGGCTAATGTTTTATCAATTTTGTTTATCTTCTCAAAGAACCAGATTTTAGCTTTATTGTTCGTTGCTGTTGCTTCCTTCATTTCTTTTTCTTTCATCTCTCATGTGATCTTTATGATTTCTTTCCTTCTGCTAACTTTCTGGGTTTTTTTTGTTCTTCTTTCTCTAACTGCCTTAGGTGTAAGGTTAGGTTGTTTGAGATTTTTCTTGTTTCTTGAGGTAGGATTGTATTGCTATAAACTTCCCTCTTAGAACTGCTTTTGCTGCATCCCATAGGTTTTGCGTCATCCTGTTCTCATTGTCATTTGTTTCTAGGTGTTTTTTGATTTCTTCTTTGATTTCTTCTGTGATCTCTTGGTTATTTAGTAGTGTATTGTTTACCCTTCATGTGTCTGCGTTTTTTACAGTATTTTTTTCCTGTAATTGATATCAAGTCTCCTAGTGTTGTGGTCGGAAACAATACTTGATATGATTTCAACTTTCTTAAATTTACCGAGGCTTGATTTGTGACTAAAGGTATGATCTATCCCCGAGAATGTTCCATGAGCACTTGAGAAGAAAGTGTATTCTGTTGTTTTTGGATGGAATGTTCTATAAATATCAATTAAGTCTATCTTGTGTAATGTATCATTTAAAGCTTGTGTTTCCTTATTTATTTTCATTTTGGATGATCTGTCCATTGGTGAAAGTGGGGTGTTAAAGTTCCCTACTATGATTGTGTTACTGTCGATTTCCCTTTTATGGCTGTTAGCATTTGCCTTATGTATTCTGGTGCTTCTATGTTGCATGCCTAAATATTTACAATTGTTATATCTTCTTCATATATTGATCCCTTGATCATTATGTAGAGTCCTTCTTTGTCTGCTGTAATAGCCTTTATTTTAAAGTCTATTTTGTCTGATACGAGTATTGCTACTCCAGCTTTCTTTTGATTTCCATTTGCATGGAATATCTCTTTCTGTACCCTCACTTTCAGTCTGCATGTGTCCCTAGGTCTGAAGTGGGTCTCTTGTAGACAGCACATATACAGTTCTTATTTTTGTATCCATTCAGCCATTCTGTGTCTTTTGGTTGGAGCATTTAATGCATTTACATTTAAGGTAGTTATCGATATGTATGTTCCTATTACCATTTTCTTAATTGTTTGGGGTTTATTTATTTTATTTATTTATTCATTATTTTGTGGTACGTGGGCCTCTCACTGTTGTGGCCTCTCCCATTGCAGAGCACAGGCTCCGGACGTGCAGGCTCAGCGGCCATGGCTCACAGGCCCAGCTGCTCCGCGGCATGTGGGATCTTCCCAGACCAGGGTACGAACCCATATCCCCTGCATCGGCAGGCGGACTCTCAACCACTGCGCCACCAGGGAAACACTTGGGTTTATTTCTGTAGGTCTTTTCCTTCCCTTGTGTTTCTTACCTAGAGAATTTCCTTTATCATTTGTTGTAAAGCTGGTTTGGTGGTGCTGAATTCTCTTAACTTTTGCTTTTCTGTAAAGGTTTTAATTTTTCCATCAAATCTGAATGAGATCCTTGCTGGGTAGAGTAATGTTGGTTGTAGGTTTTTCCCTTTTATCACTTTAAATTTGTCCCGCCCCTCCTTACTGGCGTGCAGAGTTTCTGCTGAAAGATCAGCTGTTAACCTTATGGGGATTCCTTTGTATGTTATTTGTTGTTTTTCCCTTGCTGTTTTTAATATTTTTTCTTTGTATTTAACTTTTGATAGTTTGGTTAATATGTGTATTGGCGTGTTTCTCCTTGGATTTATCCTGTATGGGACTCTGGGCTCTTCCTGGACTTGATTGACTATTTCTTTTCCCATGTTAGGGAAGTTTTCAACTATAATCTCTTCAAATATTTTCTTAGCCCCTTTTTTTTTCTCTTCCTCTTCTGGGACCCCTATAATTCGAATGTTGCTGTGTTTAATGTTGTCCCAGAGGTCTCTGAGACTATCCTCAATTCTTTTCATTCTTTTTTCTTTACTTTGCTCTGTGGCAGTTATTTCCAGTATTTTATCTTCCAGGTCACTTATCCGTCCTTCTGCTTCAGTTATTCTGCAATTGATTCCTTCTAGAGTATTTTTAATTTCATTTATGGTGTTGTTCGTCATTGTTTGCTCTTTAGTTCTTCTAGGTACTTGTTAAACTTTTCTTGTATTTTCTCCATTCTCCTTCTGAGATTTTGGATCATCTTTGGTATCATTACTCTGAATTCTTTTTCAGGTAGACTGCATTTCCTCCTCATTTGTTTGTTTTGGTGGGCTTTTACCTTTCTCCTTCATCTACTGCATACTTCTGTCTTCTCATTTTGTCTACCTTACTGTTTTGGGGTCTCCTTTTTGCAGGCTGCAGGTTCATAGTTCCCGTTATTTTTGGTGCCTGCTCCCAGTGGGTGAGGTTGGTTCAGTGGCTTGTGTAGGCTTCATGGTGGAGGACACTGGTGCCTGTGCTCTGGTGGTTGGGGCTCGTTCTTGTTTTCTGGTCACCAGGGCCATGTTCGGTGGTCAGTTTTGGGGTGTCTGTGAACTTAGTATGACTTTAGGCAGCCTCTCTGCTAATGGGTGGGGTTGTGTTCCTTTCTTGCTAGTTTTTTGGCATGGGGCGTCCAGCACTGGAGCTTGTCCATTGGGTGGAGCTGGGTCTTAGTGTTGAGATGGTGATCTCTGGGAGCGCTCTCTCTGATTGATATCATGCGGGACCGGGATGTTCCTGGTGGTCCAATGTCCTAGGCTTGTCTCTCTCACCTCGGAGGCTCAGGCCCGACACCCGGCTGGAGCACCAAGACCCTGCTAGCGACACAGCTCCGAAGAAAAGGAAGGAAAAAAAAATACTGAACAGATAGAACCCCAAACCAAATGGTAAAAGCAAAACTAAACAGAAAAAATCCAAAAAGGAACATACACACACACTCATAAAAAGGAAAAAACAAATAAAAAAGAACAGACGGAATCCTAGAACAAATGGTAAAACTAAACCTAAACTGACAAAATCACACAAAGAAAGATATACATACACACAAAAAGAGAAAAAAGGAAAAAAAAATTTTTTAAAGTTAAAAAAAAAGGAAGAGAGCAACCAATCCAATAAACAAATCCACCAATGATAACAAGCACTAAAAACTAAACTAAGATAAGCAGAAAACCAAAAACAAATCAGATGGAGAAAGCAAACCCCAGGTCTACAGTTGCTCCCGACCTCCACCGCCTTAATTTTCGGACCACTCGTTGTCTATTCAGGTATTCCACACATGCAGGGTTTATCAAGCCAATTGCGGGGATTTCATCTGCTGCTCCTGAGGCTGCATGCAGAAATTTCCCTTCCTCTTCTCTGTTCGCACAGCTCCTGGGGTTCAGCTTTGGTTTTGGCCCCACCTCTGCATGTAGGCCTCCCTCAGGCATCTGTTCCCCATCCAGACAGGAGGGGTTTAAAACAGCGGCTGGTTAGGATTCTCTTGCTCGCTCAGGCTGGGGAGAGGGAGGGTTACGGTAGTCATACTGTAATGCAGGCTGAGCCTGCGGTGGCAGAGGCCAGCATGACGTTGCAACAGCCTGAAGTGCACCCTGTGTTCTCCCAGGGAAGTTGTCCCTGGGTCACGGGACCCTGGCAGTGGCATGCTGCACAGGATCCCGGGGGGGTGTGGGTAGTGACCTGCGCTTGCACACAGGATTCTTGGTGGCAGTGGTGGCAGCATTAGCAGTTCATGCTCAACCCTGGGGTCCGAGCTGATAGTCATGGCTCACACCTGTCTCTGAAGCTCACTTAGGCGGTGCTCTGCGTTCTATGGGCACACAGAGCAGGAATCCCCTCTCCTCGCATAACCCCGAAGAGTGGTTTCTTGCCTCTCCGGCAGGTCCAGACTTTTTCCGAACTCCCTCCTGGCTAGCTGTGGTGCACTAGCCGCCTTCAGACTGTCTTCACACAGCCAAGCCCAGTCCCCTCCCTGCCTAAATAGACTATTGATAATCTATTAGATTATCAATTAACATCTATCAGATGTTAAAGACTCTGCCAGTGAGGGCTCAGGAGGAAGTGAAGAACACAGTAGAGAAAGACTCTATCATCTTAGAGAATACACATATCATAATAGAATGTTGGTAGAAATATGAACATTAAAGGTGTTGTCATTGAAGACTCAGAAGGAAATAAGGAAAATGTTATTGGAAACTGGAGTAAAAAGAGACCTTTTTTATATTGTGGCCAAAAAAGTCTGACTGAATTGTGTCCTACAGTTGCTGAAAAGCAGAATTTGTAAGTAATAAACTTGGATATTTAGCTGAAGAGATTTTTAAGCAAAGTGTTGAATATGCATTCTTGCTTCTTCTTGCTGCTCATGGTAAAACGTGAGAGGAAAAAGATAAGTTGAGGAAAGGACTATTGGGGAAAAAGTAACCATCGCTTGCTGATACTGAAAGTTCTGAACCTAACAGACTGCAGAAGATGCTAAAATTAGGACATTCACTTTTAGGGAAGCATGTTCTGGAGGGAAGGCCAACCGTTTGCTAGTGGTGAAGAAATTAGGCATGGACCCACTCAGCCATCTCAACAAAAACCAGGAATAGAGATGTGATTATCTAGGAAAGATCTGTGGTCAACCCTCTTGTCTAATGCTGTTAATTCTCATAACATACATAGGAGACTTTTAGGTTTTGGGGAATGTCATATCAGCAGAAATATTACCAGTTTAACCTGATCAGGGCAGAGACAATATGAAGTGAAAAAAGACTGTCAGAATTCTAAAATTCTACAGGCATGAAACAGGTTTATAAAACCAATCTGCTGCAAACACGTGCTACACTTCAAGAAAATGAAAGAATGACTCTGAAGGCAAACACTTGAGCTGTTGGTACAGAGGGCAGAACTGTAAGCCACAGAGGATTAATTTCTAGGCCTTGAAACCTAATGGAATTTTCCCGATTGGATTTTAAAATTGCTTGAAACTGATGACATCTTTTTTTTTTTTTTTTAATTTTCTCCCTTTTAGAATGGGAATGGCTATAACTGCTGTACTATACATGCCCCACTATTGTATTTTGGGAATAGATAACTTGTTTTCTAGCTTCAGAGGTCTGCAGTTGGGGAAGAATTTTACCCCGTAATAAATCATACCCAGAGTCTCACCCATACTTGACTGAATTATTTAGATGATATTTGAGACTTTGGAGTTAATGAAAATTAGACAAGACTTTAGACTTGAGTTGATACTATAATGGGTTGAGATTTGGGGGGAAGTTGGGATGGAATGAAAGCATTTTGCAAGAGGGACAGATGTGATTCATTGGAAAGGAGATAATAAACTGTGAAAGGCTAAAAAAATGGTCTCCTCAACATACTGGGTCCTAATCTCTGGAACCTGTTTAAGTGTTACCATATTTGGGAAAAAGTCCGTGTAGATGTAATTAAAATAGGGCTCTTGAGATGGGAAGATTATCCTGGATTAGCTGGGTGGGCCCTAAACGCAATAGTAAGTATCCATATAACAGAGAAGCAAAGAGATTTCACTGCACACAGTGAATTAGATGATGTGAAGACAGAGCAGAGAGGTTTTAAAATTGGAATGATGTGGCCAAAGACAAGGAATGCTGGAAGTCACTAGAACTGGAAGAAATAAGGAACAGATTATCTTCTAGAGCTTCTGGAGAGAGTACAGCACTGCCAACACTTTGATTTCAGCACAGTGATACTTAATTCAAACTCCTGGCCTCCAAAACTGTGAGAGAGAGGATACACTTCTATTGTTTTAAGCCACCAAGTTTGTGACAATCTGTTACAATAGGCATAAGAAACTAACAGAATGTATAAAGAATCAAGTGATTCAATAAGGTTAGACAGAGAATAAATGCTAAAATGTGATGGTACCCCCAAGCACACTTCCAATCCCTAAATCTATATTTGCACCTCCAGAACACCTGGGACTAACTCAAAGGAGAAGGTAAGGAGCTAGGTAGACTGGAATGACCCTTTCTAATTAGACACACGTTGTTAATTTTGTTTCCTAGTGATTCTGGTAATTTAGAGAATCTCTGTCCTGCAACAGACTTCAGGAGGTCATTCTGTGAGTAGCAATTCATAGTGTGAGCTTACGGCATTTGTGGGACTTCAGGGAAGAATGTTTCTGGAGACCAGACTGGAAAGTTTTTTTCTTTTCCCTTACCTTTTTAGAAACCAGAGTCTGACCCAACTTCTTAAAAAAATTATCAGAATAGATTTGTTAAATTTTTTTATGTGTCTAGGACTATATGAAATATATTACAGATAGATTTACATGAACTGAAAAAAGTTTCTATTTATTTACAAGCTACAAGAAATAACCTAAATGAAGACATATAAATAATCATTTGATGATATGAGAGAGACTGTTAGCTGTTTACCAAAAAAAAAAAAAGCCAAATCTATTTCTTCTTCCTCTAAATATGCCTAGATTACATTTGCCTGATTTAATTGAAATTAGATAGGCCATTAACTCATGACACCAAGTTCTACCCAGTTTAATGTGAGTGGAAATGATATGCATTATTTTTTCTGTTCTTCCCTTGTTCTCTTCTTCTACTGGTTGGATGCAGATCAGGATGAGAACTTTAAGGATGCTGGAGGCACAAGGTGGACAGAACCTAGGTCTCTAAATCCCTGTGTGGAGGAAAACCACTGATGACCGGGAACATCTGCATCAGACTATCATAAAGCAATATACTTCTATTGTAATGAGCCACACCCATATTTTTGGTCTATTTGCTGCTGCAGTCTTGCTTACTCTATTTAAGATAGAAATAGGCATCTTGAAGTGAGATGCTGCTCTAATAACAGAGATATAAGACACTGGCGTACTGCTGGATGACTGGAACTGTTGAAATGGATAGCATACTCTGAAATTTAACAAAGCTTGGTCTTGCATTAGGTGCAACAGTCACCTGTACTAACTTTACTAACTTACGTGGCAGATCATGTGACTGCTTGCAGCTCTAGAAAAAGTGGCTGGGAATGTGTAGCATTGACTTTGGCTTCCTGCTTTTAGTTAAGATATTCCATGTAAGGTGAACTCAAGCAAAAATTTGCAGGTTTGAGGGCATATACAGAAGGGAAAATGGAAAGTCGGGGTACTTCCTTGCACAGCTGGAGAACCAAATGCTCCTAATTCCCAAACAGTGGGAGCTAAGGCTATTTCCTCTCCTTCCCAGCCTATGTTTCAGATGGTTTTGAGACAAGAGCTAGAGAGGCAGAGATAGGGCAAGGAATCAGAAAAATAATGGAGACACAATATCTATTTCTAGAAAGGTAATTTGACGATGGAGAATAGCACATGGAACTGATTGGAAGTACTAGTTATGAAATGTACTACACTTTAGAAGGAATTACATTGCCAAAGAGACCACAAGCCTGGCTTTACAATCTTTTGACAGCTCAAGCCTCCATACTTGCACAAACTCACCTGGACAGCTCATGAACATGCAGATTCCTGGGTTCTACCAATAAGGATTCTAAGTGGCAGGCAGAATAATGCCCCTACCTCCACCTCAAAGATATCCAAGTCTTAATCCTTGAAACTGTTATTTTGCATCGCAAAAGGGCTTTACAAAGGTGATTAATTTAAGGATCCTGAGATGGGAAGATAATCTTGGATGATTCAAGCAGGTACCATGCAATCAAAAGAGTCCTCATAGGTGGAAGAGGGTGACAGGAGGGTTAGAGAGAGCTTTGAAGATGCCACTTTGCTGCCTTCAAAGGTGGAGGAAGGGGCATGTACCAAGAATGTGTGTAGTCTCCAGAAGCTGAAAAGGCAAGGAAATGTATTCTCACTGAAAACCTCCAAAAGGAATGTGGTCCTGATAACACGTTGGCACATTGGTCCTACTTTAGCTCTTACTGTGCTTCTCATACTCTACAGGATTGGCTCAGGAAGATTGGCCCAAAAGTACAAAAAGAGCTCAACAGTAGATTCAGAAGCAGCATGATAAGGAAGGAAAATAAAGGGAAAGTAAGACAAGGGCCAACTGTGAAATGGGGTGGGCTCTGAGAACATTGCCTCTGGGCCTCTCTGGTTTTAGGATCCTTTTAAGTGGTTTACCCCTTGAAAAGGTGTAAAACATGCATCTGTAAAATAATTCCCACTTGGGCTTTTTGGGGATTTCCGTGGAGGAATGGTGAGACACATATAAAACAATAGATAAGTTTCAGTACATTAGATTCAATATTGATAATTTCAAAGTGAAGGTAAAAATTGTTAAAAGAAGCACATCAAGAGGAAACTCTGAGTTTTCATCCATAAAACAGGTATTGAGCACTTCCTAACAATTTTTAATAAAACAAAAGTGACCCCTAAGTAAAGAGAATTTCCATCCTTCAGTCCAGAACTTCCCTCTTTTTCTCTATAACTGTTTTCCTTTGATTTCCCTATCCTACAATATTTGTTAATGACATTACTATAGTCTAAGTTGCCCAAGCATGATGCTTAGAAGTAATTTATTATTGACTTCTCCTAAACCTGTACTATCAAAAAAAAAAACCCAATCTGCTCCTTATGTCTGTAACAGCAACCCCATGCCAAAAGCATGCATGTTTGTGCTCACAGACACATGCATGCTGCCTCTCCTTTACATTTCCACACTATCATCATCCAACCCTTTATTATCACTTTCATGTGGACTCAGACACAAGCCTACTGCTTGATGGCTTCTCCTTATAATAATCTATTGTTTATGCCACCGTTAGCCTAAGTCCACAAAGCCAGGTATGTTCGTTTTACTCACTGATCTGAAGACTCCAATTACTCCCTTCTGCTTATAAATTGAAGATTAAACCCTTTGGCCATACATTTAAGATCCTCTACCATCTGAACCTAATTGCCTCTTCTAACTTCATCTCTCATAATAGTTCCTAAAATATAGGTAACATTGTACCAAATTTGATGACACTTAAGTTGAACCAAAATTTCTTTCCTATCTCTTTGCATTTTCTTAAGTCACTGATTAAATGTCCCAATCTTCTCCTTTAACCTTTAGAACTGTCCTCATTGTTTGACATACCTTAGGTGTCACCTCCTCCATGAAAATTTTCCAATTTCCATTTATGTGAAAGAATAGTACTCCATTGGCACCAATCAGATGGTTCTTAATTATTCTTGCTTCCATAATAGTTGCTTGTATAGTTGTCTTATCTCCTTTAATGGATTGTAACCTCTTTTTGGACAAGCACCAGTCTTAATCACTTTAAAATCCATCAATGAGCTTAACGGCTTGCACAAAAAGCTTAATAAATATTTGTTGAATAAGTTAGTTGTCGGATGAGTAAATGAGCAAATGTTTGAGTGAATTTAATGAAGGCTGGAATTTTGTATCAGCAGCCAGTGTTTATGATTCTTAAATGCAGTAAGGCATTATAATAATAAGTATGTAGGCATGTGGATACATTATATATAGTGTGCATATATATCCACACACATACACATATGTATTTGGATATATACATATATCTCCACACACATATTTCTATATATTAATATATACATACATGCATGCACACACATACATACATATATAATTTTTTTTTTTTTTTTTTTTTTTTTTTGCGGTACGCGGGCCTCTCACTGTTGTGGCCTCTCCTGTGGCGGAGCACAGGCTCCGGATGTGCAGGCTCAGCGGCCATGGCTCATGGGCCCAGCCGCTCCACGGCATGTGGGCTCTTCCCGGACCAGGGCGCGAACCCGCGTCCCCTGCATCAGCAGGCGGACCCCCAACCACCGCGCCACCAGGGAAGCCCATACATATATAATTTTAAGGTCACATGCACTGAAGAAGATCAGATTTTTTAGAAGTTATAGAACTTATATTTTAAAAATAACATGCATTTTATATAGGTAATGTTAAATTTTTAATAAATTGATTTTGATAATAGTCTGAAAATACATACACATTTTAAATAGTTTATTCCCTTTTGGATGGTGTCTTTTAAACACACGCAAAGAATCACACCAAAGACACTGGAATTGCGAACACATTGCTCTCTGTCCCTGCATTCTCACTTGCTCTTGATTAGGGATGGAACTCACGTATTAATCACTTTTTTTCCCTCTCCTTGTGGAAAGCACAGCAGTCGTAGCAAATAATGATGTATCACTGAGGTAAGTGAAGTTGAAGCAAATGTATAGCCCATTACGACAGTAATAGTCCAGAGGGATAATGCAGTTTTGATATAATAAATATCAAGAGATTATTGTTGTTCTGTATCACAGCAAAGGTAAAGTCCCCATTCTAAAGCTGGGCTTATAGCCTTGTTTACCTCCTTTGCCATTTTGGCATTCAGTTTACTATGTAGTGATTGTCTAATACAATGAGAAACAGAAAATCTTCCACTGAGAAATGTCATGCTGTCACCTAGCTCTTTCCAGGGAGAAATTAGGATCTGATGAAGTTATTAAAATGAAGTAGCATTGTTACATATTAGAATATAGTGAATATATAGAATTTTTCTCAGCTCTGTTGCATGAGTAGCAGGACAAAATCTCAGACTTTGCCCCTAGAAGAACGATTTACATATACGACTCAGTTTTCTGAATGTTGTATCCTACCTCCTCTTACCTACTTCAAAATAGACGACCTAAAACAACAAAACAGGATATGAGAGAGAATATGTGTCTTAATTAAGTAAAGCAAGAAACACTGAAATAGAAAACAGATCAAGTTTACCCTTACTTTGAATTGCTATTTCACAGAGATGCAAAACAATTTTACATTCTTTATTATGGAGATGGACTGTAAACTGTTCACTCCTTTAGACCAAATCTCCTAGGGTCTCTGGAATTTTGTAGCCATAAGGCATTTACATGCTCTGCCAGTCCAATCTGAAACTGAGGCTTCAACCCCTCAGGAAGCATTCATTAGCATTATAAATTAGCCAGGGTCTAAAACATTCTCTGACATAAATTGTACCAATGTTTTCTTAGGTCAGTCTTCCAAGGCAACAGAAATAAAAACAAAAATAAACAAATGGGAGATAATCAAACACACAAGCTTTTGCACAGCAAAGGAAACCATAAAAAAACAAAACAAAACAAAACAAAAAGACAGCCTATGGCATGGGAGAAAATATTTGCAAATGATGTGACCCACAAGGACTTAATCTCCAAAATATACAAATAGCTGATACATTTGACAACAGAAAAACCCAATGGAAAAATGGGCAGAAGACCTTAAGAGACATTCCTCCAAAGAAGACATACAGATGGCGAGTAGGCAAATGAAAAGATGCTTAACATCACTAATTATTGGAGATATGCAAATCAAAACTATAGTGAGGTACCACTTCACACCGGCCAGAACGGCCATCATTAAAATGTCTACAAATAACAAATGCTGGAGAGAGTGTGGAGAAAAGGGAACACTCCTACACTGTTGGTGGGAATGTAAATTGGTGTAGCCACTAAGGAAAACAGTATGAAGGTTCCTCAGAAAACTAAAAATAGAGTTACCATATGATCCAGCAATCCTACTCCTGGGCATATACCCAGACAAAACCATAATTCCTAAAGATACGTGCACCCCTATGTTCACAGCAGCACTATTTACAACAGCCAAGACATGGAAACAATCTAAATGTCCACCGACAGAGGAATGGATAAAGAAGATGTGGTACACACACACACACACACACACACACACACACACACACACACACATATATAATGGAATACTACTCGGCCATAAAAAAGAACAAAGTAATGCCATTTGCAGCAACATGGATGCAACTAGATATTATCATACTAAGTGCAGTAAGTCAGAAAGAGAAAGACAAATACCATATGATATGACTTATATGTGGAATCTAAAATATGACACAAATGCACTTACCTACAAAACAGAAACAGACTCACAGACATTAAAAACAGACTTCTGGTTACCAAGGGGGAGGGGGGAGAGAGAGGGATGGACTGGGAGTTTGGCCTTAGTAGATGCAAACTATTACATTTAGAATGGATAAACAACAAGGTCCTACTGTATAGCACAGGGAACTATAGCCAATCTTTTAGGATAAACCATAATGGAGAAGAATATTTAAAAAAGAATGTGTATTTGTGTATAACTGAGCCACTTTGCTACACAGTGGAAAATAGTACAACATTGTAAATCAACTGTACTTCAGTTGGGAAAAAAAAAGGATAAAAAAATATAGGGAGTCCTCTGGTGGCCTAGTGGTTAGGATTCCAGGCTTTCACTGCTGTGGCCTGGGTTCAATCCCTGGTCAGGGAACTGAGATCCCACAAGCCATGCACGGAGGCCAACAACAACAAAAAAGGGTTTAAAAAAAATTCAGTCAGGCTCTCAATTTTTGTGTCAATTTACTTGTATTTTAGTCTCTCTTTACTTGAGAAGTAACTTGAAACATTTTATAATATAAACACACACATGAAAGTTGAAAATAAAGACTGAAGTCAAGAAAATATTGAAGGAAAAAATGTAATAAAAGAAATATCAGAACATCCAAAGTTTCACCAGGCAATGAAGAATACATGTGACAGATCATCTTTTCCCTTGTGGAAGAGGATGCAGAATGAGGGGGAGTTCGGAGACGTTGGTAGCAAATAGATTTTAGCAGAATCTGAAACAGGCAAGTTGTAAGACAAAATGCTACTAATGTTTACACCAATTCTTTATTTTCTCTTTGCTATCTCTCAGTATTTGGTTACCTCTTTTAATGGAAACATCCTGCTTGCCTAGGTTCAGGCATGGTGAACCAAGGGTATAGCAGTAGTGACAGGATAAAGTCTGAAATATCTAGTCATTTCTCTCTTCCTATGTCCAGGGCCTATTTTCAGATTTAACCAGAGGGTCTGAATGTCCTTGTGTTGTTGAAGGTCACATTCCCCCAGAGGGAGAAACACTACCACAAAGAGATTGATAACAGAAAGTTATTACCTCTGAATTTCCTGGCAACCAACACAGAGAAACATGACTTGCTGAAGAGTTATTTAATCCGATACAATGCCCAAAACTACTTTAGAAGAGGCAAATCTTTACTGCACTATACTCTAAAAGGATTTACTTTCTATTTTATTTACATTATAAGAAGGATTCTAAATATCAAAATTGGCAATATATCCAAAGGCAGGCGTGCAGAAGATGCAAACATCTTGTCTGATTTTTGTTTTAAAGAAAATTAAGTCTAGAGTCATAATGTTAAATTATGATTTCCTAACCTTCTTCTTATCTGTGATTATTGGATACATCTTAGAACACCCTTTCTTCCAGGCATGTGTTTACCAGGTACTTTAAATGGCCTTTCTCAAATATTAATTATCCCCACTCTACTTTGAGATAACCTGTTTATAAGATGCAAAAGAAATTAATTGGGAAATAAACATTCCTTAATTATAAAAATGAATACACATAAAAATATTAGAGAAAATGGGAGAAAAAGAAACAGATGGGAAGCAGTCCTAATAATAATTACACTTAAATTTTTTGTTGTCACACGATATTCCTTTCTCCAAGTCTGCTATTTTTCTCTTAGAAATCTTCCTGGTACAGCATACTCTAAGGAATAATAATAGTTCCAAAGAGCTATGGACAATATGTATTTTGGATGTGTTGGTTATTTCTGAGAGGGTACTTCCTTATTACACTGGCTCTTAGCATCACTATTATCTGAAGCCCATTTAGATGAATATTCTTTCTTTGGATTCCTCAGAATCCTACATTAGGATGGATCCTTAGAAGCTGCATTAAAATGTAACAGCTCCCCAGCCCTTTATCTAGAGTCTCCACACATGAACATAAATAAAGTCAGTTTAAAAGGTCATCAATACAATGTCACATCTAAAACTTTCCTTTGTGTCAAGGTATTATTTCTTAAAGACCATAAATATTGGGGTGACCACACAGTAACAATTATTTGGTAAGGGCTGTATTATGCTTTTGACATAGCACGGGGTTAATGACATTATTATGCCAAAGGTATCTAAAAAGAAAACCAAAATCTTTGTCAGAGTAGATTCTCTCATCAACAGATTTCCTAATAAATTTAGTTTTCCCTCAAGATAGTGAGCAGTGGGATGCTGATTTCATGCTAATTTTGACTTTGATTCCTCTATGCCATTAATTTATTCATCAGCAGTGACATGCCCTGAACTTCACAGTAAAGCCAAAGGTCTCGAGAGATTGAGTTAATTAGGTCAATGGGAAGGAGAGTATATAAAGCTCAGTGTGCCAGCTCCTTTAAAATAGTGAAGAGCCCATAACTAACCCCACTTATTTTAAAGATAATTATGAGTTTTTCTTAGTGTTTACTTTCTGGGATTGATTGTGTGATATATTATTGAAAAAAGTTGGAATAGCTGCTGTTTCTTTGCAAAATCCTCCCAGTAAAGGGGAGTATTTACAGAAGTTGTTATTGGTGGTCACAATAAATATCATTTTTCTTTTGCTCCATTTTTCCCTCCAGTGGACAATATATTACTTATGAATGGGTTTCAAGTGTGAAAGATTTGGGTATAGTCTGTGTGTGTGTGTGTGTGTGTGTGTGTGTGTGTGTGTGTGTGTACAGTAAAGAATTTAACCTTGTCCATGGAGAGCTCTGGTCTTTGGCCTTGGCCTTTGGGAGGTAATCTCTGAACCCTTGGAACGTCATTCCTGATATGAATGTAACAATATGATTTCGGGTAGGAGCTGGCCACCCACACCAGATAGTCTAACAGTATGATTTAGGGTGGGAACTTTGGGCCACACAATATCAGCTCAACCTTTAGAGGGGCTGGACTCAGAGATGAGCCACGTGGGTAGTCAACTATGCCTAAGTGATGGAACCCCAGTAAAGCCTGGGCACCAGGGCTTGTGTGAGCTTCCCTAGTTGGCATCACTCAGTACTTATTTTCACACAATGATGCCAGGAAAATGATGCTGACCCCTGACTCCACTCTGAGAGGACAACTTGACCTTGAAGGTTAAATTTGGGAAGATTGCTCAAAGGAACTTTAGTGGCAAAAGTACTTGTAAGTTTTACTGTGCAGGAAAAAACTGCAAAGTAAACAGTTTGACCTTGGTATCAATCTGCATCCCACTTGTATTCTCATTCCTACTTCCTGTTATCCAACTCAGGGGTCTATGCATGCATGTGGCTCATGGGACACTGCATGCCAGACCTGTCACCACAGTATCATTCCATATCATGAAAATAATTCCCATATATATTCAAAGCATATTGTAGCTTATCAGGTAATTTAAACCTAATTGTTAATTAGATGACAGGTGAGTGTGCTATTCTCTCATGGCAATTTATACTTATGGAACAATAATGCCTTCAGTTGAAGAAATGAACATTGAGATTCCAGACACCATAATTTCAGGCAGATGGGAAGAGATGCCTCTGATGTTTGTTCTTCGTTTGTCAAATATTCTCAGTTCTTCTTCTGGGCATGTCGTAGGTTTGCTTTTCTATACCTATTGGGGCTGAGTGGGGCCACGTAACTAGGTCTGGCTGGAGTTGCACATTTTAGAGCCATGCATCGCTTTTCTGCTGGAGCACTGAAATACCAGTGTAACACTGCAGAAATCTCTCTCCCTCTCAGGTGTTGGCTGCCTCTTCAGAGTGGGTTCCTGAGGGACTATAATAAACAACACACCACTTCTCACCTACAATAAACTGGAAATGGGAACTAGAAATAAAACTGTTTTTTCAAGGCACCAAGCTTTTTGGTCTGTTTGCTTGCTCAGCGTAATCTAGCCTATCCTGAATAAGAGTGTGCGTGGGTACGTGATGTATGGGAGCGGGGGCAGTATTTAACCTTCCAGAAAGTCAGCTTCCTCACCCATGAAAGGGTGGTGATGACAGTTATCTGGCTCATGGGGCTGTTGAAAGAATCATCACAATATGTACAAAGTGGTTAACCTGGATTTCAACACGTAGTGAGTATCCGACAGCTATTAGTCATTAATATGGCGCCATCTGATATTACAGCAACTCTTTATGGATAAGCTATCACAGAAAGTTTATACCACACATCTAATCATGCATGAATCCATCATTTCTAACATCAAATCATTAATACATATAAAAATACTAATATCGGGCTAAGATAGCAGTGCTAAGGAGATGTATTGATAAACCTCAGATTTTTCTGAGCTTTATGGATAGACTGACCCTTTGAATCATCCACACCCATTCTGTTCTCATTAAGCAGCAGCACCACAAAGTGAGAAGCTTTAGAAGCAGGTATTCAAAAGCAGCTCCCTGAATTAACAGTTTTGTGATGCTGGGAGTTACTTAAATTCTCGGACAATTAGGTTCCTCATTTTCAAGATCCAGCGGACTCACAATTTGGCTGACAATCCGTATCTAACGATCTATCTATTTATCTCTCTAATACTAACCTGTTTAATTTGCCCAGAAGATCTCCTTTCTCCTGAAAACAACCCCCACGTTATTTTCTTGGAACTATTCCTCTCCTGAGTCCAAACAGATGATTCCAGTGGGCCCCACCAATCACAGAAGCCATCTTCCATTCTACTTCTCCCCTGCCATCCTGGCCACGCAGATGGCATACTCCCCAGGATGAATCAGTCTTTGACCTAAATTTTTCATATTAGAATTAATAATGGAAGAAAGTCTCTTCATACCTGATGAGAGTTAGAAAGATGAGCCCAGAGTTGCCAGCAGCCAAGGGCCCCAACTTCACAGGAAGAGCTGCTCAGAAAATAAAGCCTTTCCCACAAGGCTAGATGAGAGTTGGAGAGTAGCCTGATGCTGTGTGTTTCTCCATTTTCAATTATTCTTGAGCTCCTGGGACTCCCCTAACTTGACCTCAGGATGTTTATGTGAGCCAGTACAGTCCCTTTTTGCCTCAGCTAATTTGTTAGAGTTCTATTTTTGTTTGTCTAATTGCTTTAATTTTTAAAAAATAATTGTTTTAATTATTCTTAACCAAATGAATTCTGACTACTGTTCTTTAGTCCCTAATTTATAGTGACTGCTCAATGAATTTTACTTTTCTCCTATGTTTCCTTTCTTCTAGCTATTTCATAATTTTATGTAGAACAGCAGTTTCTAAAGAATGGTATACTTTCAGGGGGCCTCCAAGGTCAAAACTGGGAATTATTTGCTCTTTTTATTGTGCTGGATTTACACTGATGGTTCAGAAACAGCAGTGGTGAAAACTGGTGGTGCGTAAGCACAAATCAGGACAGTGGCACCAGACCGTATAAGCAGCCATTGTATATTTTCCTCCACACGCTCGCAGGAAAAAAAGAAGGAAAAAAAAGCTAGTTAGCTAGTTTCATGTAAGAATGTCCTTGATGAGGCAGTAGAAATTACTAATTTTATTATATTTTGATCCTTGAGTCATACTTTTTTAATATTGACTACATGCTTTTTTTTTAATGTTCTAGATGATAAAATGGGAAGTTTACATTAAGTACTTCTGCTGCGTACCCAAGTACAATGGTTTTCTTAAGGAAGAGCACTTATAAGATTGAGCTGCAAGCTGCACTTGCCACTGTATTTCCTGGAACACCGTTTTTCTTGAAAGAACAACTGATAGACAAACTATAGGTATTCAGATTTGGCTTGTTGCTTTAAGGAAAAAACTGATAAAATTCAATCTTAACAGCAAAAAAATGGAATTCTGGAAGACTGTATCTGCCACTGTGAGCTCAACAGCTTCTCAATAAATACTAGTGACTTTCTGATGAGATTAGTGGTAATATTAACAAATGTAATTTTTGTTATTGAATAAGGAAGTGTGTCAACATGTAGAAGATCTGCATAACACAAGTAAGCCAATATTTCCAAATGGCCAATCTGATTTTACAAAATGATTCATGGGTACGAGCTCTATTCACAGTGCAAGACAGATCAATGGATTTTAAGGTAACTGACTATGAAAAGTTTATTAGTATAATTTTAGATTTGTCATTGCAACAGACCTTTAAACCTGCCACCTGTAGAATTTTTATGTAGAATTAAAGAAGAATAACCACAATTATCTGTAAAGGCCATTAAAAAGCTCCTCTTCATTCCAGTTACCCATCTGTGCCAAGGCCAGATTTTTTTCCATATATTTCAGGCAAAAAACATAGTGCAACTGCTTGCATATAGAAGCAGATATAAGAATGTAGTTGTGTTCTATTAACCAAGAAATAAAAGAAATTTTCAGAAATATAAAGTAATGCCACTCTTCCTATTATTTTTTCTTGTTTAATAAACATAATTATTTCATAAAATGTTATTTACATTACTATGTTATGTGTGTATCTTTTAAATGAATTAAGACAAGTATTTTAAAAATATCTTAGTTTAAATTTAAAATATGGTAAATACTGACAGATAAAACCTATGTAAAACAAGCTCTTTGGGATTCCCAAGAATATCTGAGTGTAAAGGTGTTCTGAGGCCACAAAGTTTGTGAAACACAGACCTGGAATGTTCCTTGTCTGTCTGTTCATTCATCTGATGCATTTCTAATGGTCAGAAGTACATTCTTTTTTTTATTTATTATTTTTTTTAATTTTTGGCTGTGTTGGGTCTTCGTTGCTGCATGTCGGCTTTCTCTAGTTGTGGCGAGCGGGGGGTACTCTTTGTTGAGGTACACCGGCTTCTCACTGCGGGGGCTTCTCTTGTTGCAGAGCATGGGCTCTAGGTGCGTGGGCTTCAGTAGTTGCGGCACACAGGCTCTAGAGCACAGGCTCAGTAGTTGTGGCGCATGGGCTTAAGTTGGCTCCACGGCATGTGGGATCTTCCCGGACCAGGGCTGTGTGGGATCTTCCTGGACCAGGGCTCAAACCTGTGTCCCCTGCATTGGCAGGCGATTCTTAACCACTACACCACCAGGGAAGTCCCAAAAGTACATTCTTATACCTGTATACATTTGTTCCTGCCTGGAATAATGTTCCCTTCACTTTTGTACCTTAATGAATTCTTCTGATTATTAAAGACTCAAATAGAAGTTTATTTTCCCAGATTCTCCCCTTTATTTTCATAATTATTTTTACAAATTTCTATTATAAAATTGCTGCATTCAATTATTTTTTTGCATGTCTGAGGCCTTACTAGTCTCTGAGATCTTGAAGAGCAGACACTCTCTTTTAATGTATCAGTACCTAGAAAAAGGTTCAGACCATCATAAGTACTCCATACAAACTTCCTTCTAGAAGGACTGAATTTTTAGGCTCTTTTAAAAGAACTTCATGCTCTTTTATTCCCCTGCCATAGATGATCATGACATTGGCAAAGTCAAGTACTTCTACCAGCAAGCTAGATGCAAGGAATTGAGGTTTATGGCCAGGCTTCAAAGGGAAACCAATCACAGAAGGAGAGATACTATATTGTGGCTTGAGGGAATCTGGAGATCTCTAAAGATTTCCAATATTTTTTAGGTGCCTATAAGAGGCAATATCCACTTTTCATTGACCATCTTTACCCATGAATTTACAACACATTGAAATAATCCTCAAAGACTCAGTTCAGTTAATGAAAAGAAAACTGCCAGCTGGCATTATCTGCTGAAAGCAACAGAGACACATGGCATGAGGGCTTTTCCAAAATTTTTCTAATTGGATAAAAGTGGGAACATTTCTCAAGATTAATAAGGGTGTCAAATCATGTCCAGCTGGCAACCCCAAGATCTCACCAAGTGTTTAATCATACAACATGTGAGCATCAAAACAATGTTAAGTAGTGTCCTGGAGACTCTGCTCCATGGAAGGTAGTTCGTCTCCTGGGCTACCAAGCCTACCTTTACCTGTGATTGGTGACCACTGCCTAAGCTAAAAATGAGAGCCTGTTCAGTATAAAGGCTTATCCAAAAGAAGCAAATATTACTTATAACCACAAGCCAACCTGACATCTTCCATGCTGTTCCCATCTGCTTCAGATATTCATATTGGACAGTTTTCAAATGACAGCAGATGTCCCAGCTAGAAAAAAAATTAATCAGCTGAAAAGTATGCCATTACCTAACGAATTTTATAGTTCCAGAAGTCAGAAACTGGTTTTGGCCATCACCCTGATTCCTCAATTTAAAACCAGCTCTCTTGTAAAACGAATAGTGTTTGCTTAGCTATATAGAGTTTATAACATGAAACATCTTTAAACACAGTATCTAGGTGAGGAAGTTGCATTGATTTTTTTTTTGTATTTATTTATTTATTTAGGCTGTGCCAGGCTACTTGTGGGATCTTAGTTGCCCAACCAGGGATTGAACCCAGGCCCCAGCAGTGAAAGTGCCAAGTCCTAGCCACTGGACTGTCAGGGAATTCCCTTTTGGTCTTTAAATAAGCTTCTAATTCTTCAGATTCATAAAAATCCTCTACAAAGACAAAAAAAAAAAAAAAGAAAGAAAAGAAAAAGCAACACAGTGTCAAATGCAAAAGATTTCAACTTCATTTTCTTTAGCAGGATTCATGCCTAGTGATCAACTGTAGAAAGCATGCACTTTCTGTTTAATTATGTTCATTCACCACTAGTCAACTGTATTCTATATAAAATAAAATGGAACATCAATGGGCAGAGATAGAGATCCCTGTACATCTACATATATATCTATGTCTGTCTGTCTATCTATCTGTCTATCTATCCAGAAAGAAACATGAAACAACAAAGTGGTGGAGAACAAAGGAGGCCATGGAAAGCATGGGAAAAAATCAATCCTAGAACCAGTCCTGCTAGATTTCAGTGATAACTTCGTAACCTTCCTTGTAATCAATGCAGTTTTGCTGTTGGAAATGCACATTCATTACTTTCATTTTATCTATAATATTTTATTCAAAGTGCATTTATTGAATGCACACTAACAGCCAGTCCCTCTGTTAAATTCATGGTTTCTATCCAAATGTAACTTTCATCTAAGAAAGGATATAATGCAAATCACATAATCATGCAGGCAAAGATAAAATTGCAATTGTGACATGTACTATATTGAGGGTCACATGGAGCTATTTAAACTTATATCGGGTGATTTGAATAAGTGAGAAATTATGAAAGTATTTCTAGAGGAAGAGACACTTGAATTGAGACGAACTCAAAAGGCTGAGTAGGTGTTATCTAAGTCAAGAGAGGAGGTATTAACATTACAGAGAGGATAGTACAGGCAATGATTTTGTAGGGAGAAGGAGTGTGGCAAGAAAGAAGAGATGACCAAAGAAATCAGTATGGTTGATTAAGAGAGAACAAAGTTGTGTGGTTTCAGGCAAAGCTGGCAAAGAAAGTAGAGGTTAGCTCATAAAGAATCTCATAGGTAAAGTTAAGACATTTCTATTTGCCAAAGTGCAATGCAAAGTCATTGATCGATTTGAAGAGAGATGTATCATGGTCAGATTTATGTTTTTAAAAGATGGATCTGGTTGTAATGAGATATACAATTTGGAAGGATTCAGACTGGTTGTGTGTAGATGGTAAAGAAGCTCTCTATCAACAGTTAGTTGAAGCTAGGGAAGAGAGAAGTTTAGACCAGGTGGTGTGCAAATGGAAAAAACTGCACGGATGCTAAAGGCACATCAGAGGTAAAAGCAATAGAGATTGGTGGGGAACTGCATGCTGATGTGAGTTTCTGGCTTACACAAAGGATGTTTTTTTACTGACATAGTAAATCTGGAAGAAATCCGTATTTAGAGTGAGGACTGTTGATGGATCTAGTTTTGGACATGCTGAATTTGAGGTGCTTATGTAATTTCAAATGCAGTTATATATGTGTCTGATGATCAAAAGAAAGGTCTGGGCTTGGAATAAAGATAAACAGAAGTCATTTGTGTAGAGGTGGTAATTGCAGCTACAGGTAAGATAAGAACATCTAGGGAAAACATTTAGAGTGAGATAAAAGGTGATTATGGGATATAGACTTGAGGATCTTTAACATCTGATGGCCAGCTAGAGAAGTATGAGCCTGCAAAAGAGACAAAGAAGAAGTAACAATAGAAGTTGAAATAAAATAAGATGAACATGTTACCAGAAGCCAAAGAGAAGTGTTTTAGGATTCAAATGATGCTCAACAGAGTTGAATAGTGACAAAAAGTACAGTCAGATCATAATAGCTAATATTTTTGTGTATTTACTGTGTGCCAGGTACTGTTTTAAGAGTTTCATTTTCATTAACTCTTTTCATCCTCACAAATCTTCCACAGGCAGTAGTCTAAATTTAGTCAATCCATTTAGTCTTCAATTTAGTAGTCTTCAATTTAGTCATTACACTAAAACATTGCCTGTTGTTCTTAGTGTCATGTAGTCATTGGTGATCTTTGCTAGAACTGTTTTAGTGAGGTGATGGATTTTAAGAAACAATTTAGAAGGGTTAAAAAGTGAGCAAGAGGTGAGAAAAAATACAGGCAAGTAATAGACAACTCTTGTAAAGACCAACTGTAAAAGGGTGGAGGGAAATAAGTCATAGCTGAAAGGATACAGGGAGTTATTTGCCAGTTTTTAAACTATGAGTTGCCAAGTCTGTTTAGCCAGTGGGCCCTGACCAAGGTGCTGAATTTGTGTGCTGGCTGTCTCCTCTTCGCAAGATTTACTGAGGAACTAGAAAGAGTTCTAGTAAAGGAAGGAAGAGTGGGGGTGGGGGGAGGGGGGAGAGAGAGAGAGATTTGCAGGGCAGTGTCAGGAGTCAACCCAGCACAGCAGTGGTAAAATAGGAGAACTGCTGAAAGCATTTGTTTTGCCTCTGACCCTGCCCTGTTGGCCTCCACATTTGCCCTGAGCAAGAACTCTGGTCCAGGTGTTCTTAGGAATACATAAAGTCAACACAGTGAAGAAGCCATCATTTTCTTATTGTGAGGAAATGAGAAAAAAAAAAACAAAACAGAAAACCAGTAGGCAATAATGGCTTTAGGGCAGTTGCTTTCTGATTCTCTCCTCTAAACTGGGGAATTTTAATCTAGCCCAGCCACTTGAAGTGATGTCTAGGACCAACAGCATAATGATCACTTTGGAAATTGTGAGAAATGCAGAATCTCGGGCCCCACCCAGACCTCCTGAAGTAAAAATCTGAATTTTATCATCGTGTTCTAGGAGAAGGGTGAAAATCAGACCTAAGAGTTGTTTTTAGGAAGGTGAGTAATTGACTATAGTTCTCTGATAGATAGGACTTATCTGTTCTTAGGGCTGTACATAGGTACAGGGCCACTCTTGGGCTTATCTGTTCTCTGTCCACTGAGCATGGGTCCAAGTTCACCCCATGCAAAATGCTTAAGACAGTAGTTAGGCTGTTCTATGCTCTTGTTTCGAATTCCCTTATCTCTTTTCATATGTTTAAGGTCATTTAAAATTGCTGGTCCCTTTGCTGCAGAGATTCAAGTTATAAAAAGGCAGAGTAAATTACTCTCTATCCCACAGACACACTTCTCCTCCTAGGGTAAAATGAACTCTCGAAGACACTGGAGGGGCACAATCATTTAAAAAAAAAAATCTGCAAGGTAACAGATTTGAACAGAAGCAGAAATATTAGAACAGATGGACCATGTGTTTAAAATAGAATTAAAATAACGTACAAGAGATTTATGTATTTAACAGTGAAATAATACACATTTAATTTTAAGCAAATATGAAGCATTTAAAAAACTGACTAGGTATTAGGAAATAAAAAAAAACTTTCAATATATTAAAAAATAGATGTAATACAGACCAAGATCTTTGATAACAAAATAATTACTTTAGAATTAAATAATAAAGAGTAAACTAAAAAAAAGAAATCCCTAAATATTTGGAAACAAAGAAAGCCTCCTAACTAATGCATGGGTTTAAGAAGAAATCATAATGAAAATTTAAACAATATTTGGAATTGAGAGGCTATGAAAACTGTATGTATCAAAGTTGGGGAGGGCTGTAAAATGGTATGAACCTAGAAAGTTAAAGCCCTAGATACTTTATAAAGTAATGAAGAGAGCCAAAATTAATGAACTGTGTCTATATTTAAGTTTACACTGAAAACCCCAAAGAATACATGGATAAGTTATTTAAGACAATGAGAGTATGCATTATAAGCTGGGTATAAAATTAATGTAGAAACTATAATGCATTTCTGTATATCAGCAGTAAATAACTAGAAAATGTAATAAAGGAAGTATGCCATTTATGAGACTAAGAGATAATATGAAATAATCAGGAATTAATCTAACAAAAATATGTTTAAGAACTTTCCTGGGGAAATTATAAAAACTTTATTGAGAAATACTGAAGAAGACTAAATAGATGAACAGGTAAACTGTGTTCATATAAGAAGTATATTATAAAGATATCGTTTCTCTCTAATCCTTAGATTCAATGCAATTTCCAATAGGATATGTCAGAGAACTTGAGACAATTCTAAAATGTCCAAGAATTGTGTGTTTGTGTGTGTGTGTGCACCTGTGCATGCAAGCATGTGTGTGTAAAAGCAGAACAATTACTATGATTCTTTATGAAATGGCAAATACGACAGGGTGGTTTTTGTGTACAAGAAGCAAATTAACCAGTTGATCAATCGGAAAGTGACTGACCCATGTAGGCATAGATATTAGACATAGGCCAGAGGTGGTATGACAAATGAGTAGGAATGAAGAGATGGTTCGATAAATTGAGTTGGAAAAATAATTTATACGGAAAAATGTTAATGCTGGATTCCTACCTCACACCATTTAAAACTATCATTTCCATATGGATTTAGAACTAAATCTAAAAAAAGATAACATTTGAACACTGAAAAAAATTATAAGTGAATATTTTTATAGTTCAGCATACATGTGGTGTCTTAAATAATGCATGAAAACAATTTTCTATAAAAGAGATTACTAAACTTAAAATAGTAAGGTTAATCACTTTTATTCATCAAAGATTAATTTTTAAATTAAAGACATTTCAAAACTAAGTTACAAACTGGAAAAAGACATTCACCATACACACAACTAGATCAATATCAAGAAGAATATATAAGCACAAATATCCCAAAAGAAAAATTGCCAAAGGAATAAACAGAGAAGTTCAAGATTACTGGTCTTCAGGGAAAAGCAAATAAAGACCACACTTAAATAGCATTTTATAAGCATTCTACTGGCAAAATGAGAAATTCTGTTCAAAGTGTAGGAGAGATGTGGGTCAACAGAATCTGCTATACGTTGCTAGTAGTAAACAGAAGTTTGAAACCACTATGCAGCCACTATGAAACCACTCTGACATTTCCTCCTGAAGTCGAACACTCATATATGCTATGGTCTAGCTATTCAACATCTAGAGACATATCTAAGAGAAACTCTTGAATATTAATAGGAGACATATGTAAGAATATTCATAGAAATGCTGTTCTCATAATAGCAAAAAAACCTCATTTCTTCTAAATGGGAAAGTGAAAGAATAAACTGTGCTATATTCCCACAATGGAATATTTTACAGGTAGTCAATATGAATAAGCTACAGTGAAATAGCATATATAGTAAATCTTAGTGCCACTATAGTCAGTGGGTAGAGTCCAAAAGGACTGAATAAAGAGTGATACCTCTTTTACAAAGTTAAAACATAAAAAAATATATTTTTGCCTATATATATACGTAGATGTGCACAAATTATGTATTTGGGAAATAATGAAATGATAAACATAAAATTCAGAATGTTGGTACATCACATAAGAAGACTAAATATTTAGATGTAGGTCAAGATCCTGGCATTGTGTTTTGATTGAAGAGTTTAGGCATTTTGTTACATTATTTAAAATAACTTGGTAAATAGCTATTTGCATATAGGTTGAAGAGCTTAAAAATAAGATATTGAATGTCCTTTTACATATTGAAAGGTGAATAGCAAAGTTCAGGCCATATGATTTTTACTTTCAAACTTTTATAAATGTTTACATATTAATGAGAAACTGCTATATATAAAACTAAGAAGTTTAAAAAAGTTAAATTATTCTCAATCAATATTCTCAGAATCATTAAGCATTTAAATCAGACATGCAGATTAAAATGAGGGAGAATTAAGATTTTTTCAAAATAATTTTAAAGAAAGCAAAGACTTATCTACATATAAGATATCTTGGTGCTTATTTCCAAAAATTCCAACAGAGAATATGACAAGTTTACTTAATGTTATTAAAACATGTTATTAAAAATTTTTTTCTCAAGATATAACAAACTCTTTATTATTTTGGGATACTTTGTTTAGAATGATAAAATGTCGTTTTGGACTTAGGTTAGGAGAACTCTATTCCTAGCCATCTATGAGGTTCATTATAACTAGGTCTAGTCAAAGTTATTCTACTGTTGGTGGCAGGGGAGGAACCCTACTGAAAAACATGTAGGCCAAGGGTTGGCAAACTATATCCTAATGGTAAAATCCAGCCTGCCACCTCTTTTTGTACAGCCTACTATTTAAGAATGGTTTTAACATTTTTAAATTATTGAAAAAAAATCAAAATAAGAATAATTTTTTGTGATGCTGTAGGATATTTAAATTTCAGGGTCTGTAAATAAATTTTTGTTGGCTCATAGCCATCTCTGTTCATTTACCAATTTTTTATGGCTGCTTTTCTGCTGTTATGGAGTAGCTGTGACAGAGACACTATGGCCTGCAAAGCCCAAAATCTTTACTCTCTGACTCTTTACAGAAAAAGTTTGTCTATTCCTGATCTAGAGGATTCACGTTTTAGATACTGTGCATAGAAAATGTTAATTTTTTTTTTTTTGGCCATGCCCCGCAGCTTGCGGGATCTTAGTTCCCCAACTAGGGACTGAACCCGGGCCCCAGCAGTGAAAGCGCCAAGTCCTAACCACTGGACTTCCAGGGAATGACCAGAAAATGTTAATTTTTAATTGAGCGTTTCTAGGATAAAACAGATGTCATTGAAAAGAATAAAGTTACCCTATTATTTGTTTGTGGAATGCCATTTTATTCCTTAAATTGCTGAGCTTCTGTATCAGGGCCTCTTAGCCACCATCATGCTTCATGCTTTATAACTACGATGAGGGCTTCTTCCTAGGATTCTTTTGTTTTGTTTTTTTAATAGTATCGTGTGGCTTTTTTTTTCTATAATAAAGGCAAATGAATGGATCAATGACTAGAAGAATAAGAAATTATACTGCTAGTTACTTAGATAAAATATTAAATGAAAACTTTCGGAAAAATCAAAACAAACTTCCAAACACCAACACTAGACACATCAAATCTACAATGTAAATTCATATAGAAGCTGGTTAAATGCACGCTAAATTCATCTGTTGTGAACACAGAGAAACATTCATTCAAAATATTAGTACAGATACAGTGGACAATCTTCAAAGAAATCACTACTTAACTGATTACACATCTTTTTGTTAAGTGGAAACTTCTTTACTCACATCAGCCTCAAAATTCACTGATATCTTCCTCAAAGAACAAGGGTATTGCACATAGTCCTAATCTTGAAAACAAGTTATACTCACAACACACACACACACGTATATTGCTAAAAGGCCTTACCAGTATGCATCTACTACATAATGTATATACTCGTCAAAATTCAAAACTGATACATTTATGATACCAGCTTCAAAATTATGCATGCTGATAATACTTGATTTTTCCCGAAATCTTAAGTCACTATAACCAAAATGAACTAATAAACTAGAAAAAAATGAAGCTGAAATAAAAATAACAATGAATAGAAATAAGACTTACTTCACAAGAGTATTGTGAAGTTTAAACAGAAATATAAGAATTCACTTGTGATTTCTGTACTTCAATTTATGTATGTTACAGAGCAATGGAAAAATTCAACAGAGTTTTTCACGTGAAAAACTGCTCTGTAAATCAGAAAGCAATAAAACAGTCATTTATCTTTAAATAAACGTAAAATTCCCATTTCTATAAGGGTTATAAATTAGCTAAAGGAGCAAGTTCAAACTAAGGTGAAAAACAAGTTCATCTCCTAGCCCCAATATCTAGGATGAGGATTTTCAGTAGATACATTCCAGAGAATCCAATCATTATGAAAGGTAATAGGCAGCAACTAACACAACAATGTAAAGCAATCATACTCCAATAAAGATGTTAAAAAAAATGAAAAATAAATAAGTAAATAAATTTTTAAAAAGGTAATAGGGCAAAGAGCTACCTCAGTGTAAAGAGTTAGACTCTAACCAAAAACAGCTGACGATGTTAACAAGTCAATTAACACAGTGGGATACTTGTACTTTAAGAAAAAGTAACTATTTGAAAATCTATAAATTCTCCCGAGTCAATGAAAAAGAGAAGAAACTACTGTTATTTTTTTTTTCCTTTGCTTGTTTAAAAAATGTAAAATAATGACACCTCAACCAAAAACAAAATATTGGAATTTACAAAACAACAATACCCAGGATAGGATGTTCAGTTTAACAAAATTATATGGTTTAACCGTAACTGAAAAGCTATCTGATAAAAAAATTGTATCTAAGACATTGTCAGAAATGTAGGAAGTAAAGTATACACTTGATTAAAGTTTGGTTTTTGTTTTTAACTAATCCCTGATATGAACTTACTTGCTTTCTTCTTGATTGACTTTTAAGAAGGTTAACTAGGAAAAAGAAAAAAAAAAAGAGAGGAAAACCCCCCACTTATCAAAGCTTTCTTTGGTAACTCCAGTAGGATGAACAGGCCTGAGAACTTAGATCCTGAATTATACTTATGACTCTATATTTTTCTACCTTCCAGTAAACTAACTAACAAAAACTAAAGTAAAAGGTTTTAAAACAAGGCTCTAGAAACTTTTGGAAATAAAAGTATGACATTTTTAAAACTCTGGAAATAAACTGAGAGAAGGGAAGGAAAAATGATTGGTGCTGAACTTATTACATGATTTATAAACACCACAGAAAAATCAGACATTAAGCTCCACCCAAATGTTGTTATTTAAAAGACTATTTTAGAAAGTAAAAACATCCACGTGACAATTGTAAAATACAGTATTTCCCCAACTTGAGAGGCAAAAATTTAACTTCATTTCATGCAGCTTTCTTTGCAACATTTAAACCCTATAAGCACGAAGTAAACTTGCTTGAAAAAAAGAACTTTAAATCCTCCTTAAAGCTCAGAGAGTTAAGTCTTTTGGGGTGGGGGTGGTACCCCTTGTACAATTTTAAAACAAGAAGACACCTTTCGCTTGGAAAGTGAGCACTGTCACATTCCAATTTACTTAATAAAAGGGACCTTGTCAAATGTCATCGTAACTCCATCTCCCCATACTTTAAAAACTCTGCTTTTCAAATCAAGTGATGAAACACAACATATCTGCAAGCCCCGTCATAAATGTAAGTGTTAATATTTCATGACACTACACCCTTACTTACGGTAGGCATCTATGAGGAAAGTGGCCCTAGTGTTGTTACTGATGAAACAGACGAACTGTTGGGGACACAGACTGAGACACAAAGCAGTTACCCAGGAGGGATGCTCCTTCACCTGGTGTTGGTTGCCGTGAGGGACACTGGCACGGCCACACAAAGAGCAATTTTGGCAGAGCTGGGGGTGTGGCAACTGCCAGCATGGGTACCAGAAACCCATCCCACGCTCAAACCAGGAATAGGAACACTCCGCCTCCCACCGGAAACTGGAGCACTCCACGGGATGGCAGCCCTCCTCCATGTGGGCAAGCCTATGCTTGAGAGGTAGCCAGACAAGGCCCCGGGGAGGAGGATCAGCCATTGCTGTGTCTAAAGGCATACTCAGCATTCTCTTTCTCGGCTGCGGAAAACAGGTGCAGGCTGAGTGCTCTGTGTAACCAAAAGATGGCCCTTCAAAGACAGCTGCTGGGAACTTTAGAACTTCCTTCAGAAACGGGTCAGACCTGCTAAATAGCATTAAGCCACTGGAATCTGACATCTGGGAGAAAACATATCTCAGCTTGTCCAGCATTTTCCCACCACACATGCTAACACAGCTTTAACAGAAAATACCATCAACTTGCCTCGGGCCTCACTGTCACAGCAGCAATCACGAAGTCGAGGAGGAGCTGAGGCGCTGGTCCACGCCGACTCATGAGAAGGAAGGCACGTGCTCCGCTGGCAGTAGATGGATGAGGGTCGGTCCCGAGGCGGGACACACTGATCTCAGGGGATGAGTCCAGTGTATCAAGGCCGTCGTCTCGAAAGGCTTCCAGCATGTTCCAGAGACCAGCAAAATGGAGGCTGCATCGTTTTTTGTACAAATCGTGCTTTGCAATCTGTCAATTCATAGTCATAGGACATCAAAATTCTGAGCACGCATTTCTACGAACAGCTGCCTCTTCTCTGCCATGTTACGCTTGCTCCCAGTTTCCTCAATCATCTTCCGGGCCGGAGCTGGCGGCGCCCAGGTCTCTGGGACGCAGCCGCCTTCGCCTTCTCCGGCCTGGCCCTCGCTGAGCTGCACAAGCGGCGAACGTTCCCCAGTGCCTGGCTCTCGGTGCTTCCCGCCCAGCGCGACGGCGCCGGGAGCGCGACAGCATGAAGGGAGCGAGGGGCGCGAGGTCATGATGGCGTGAGGGGCGTGAGGTCGCGAGGTCGCGAGGGCGCGAGGGACGTGAGGGACGTGAGGGGCGCGACGGGTGTGACGGGCGTGAGGGGCGCGGCATCGTGAAGGGCGTGGGGCGGGGTGGGGCGTGAGGTTGCGAAGGCGCGAGGGACGTGAGGGGCGGGACGGGCACAGGGCGGGTACGCGCCACCTCCGTAGGATTCCGTGTAACGACTTCCGGAGTCAATTTCTCCAGCCCAAATGTTTGTATCAGTTTTTAACTACCTCCCCACCACTCAGGTCGCTGCACAATAAATTTTTCCTTTTTTGGCTATAAAATTACTATTCGACTGTGACCCCATCTCACAATGCAAATCTCTTGTAATCAACTGGCGTTTCCTAGCTCCTCAATGAGAATCTTTATTCAACAACTAACTCCGTACCTACCTTCAGAAACACACAAATTTTCCTTTTTTCACATCCTTTTACAAAGAATTTATACAATCTAAAAAGTAGGGCTAAAATTATTATCACACTTTTCTTATGGGGTCTTTAACATATGTATGATATCATTTGCTGATTTTACTCTAAAGATGCCCTAAAGACATTGTTCAGTACACTACAGTTTTCTTTTAATGAAAAACTCCTAAATATTTTACTTCATACTGGAAATAGTTGAGTTTCTACTTAGCACTTCCTCTGCTCATGCACACTGTGAAATAAATACCCAATTTTACTGCATTTTGCTTTGACTGCTAGAATGTGTATGGATTCATCTTACCTCTCTTCTGTTAGAAAACGTCTATCATATCTTCTTCCACTTTTTATTTTTATATATTTTATGTATATTTATAAACTACCATGTACATTGCTGGAACAGTCTATATTATACATAAGCAATTTATAACATATGAAAAAATAACACATTTACTGTGTGCCAGTAATGTGCTAGGAATTTTCTATAGGTTGTATAAATTTTCTTTTTCGAATAATACTACTACTTATCATATATTCATGGACAAAGCCAAGTTTTGTGAGGCCTAAAGCTCATTTAGGGGACCCTTTCTTATAAAAATAATATAAAATATATGTTACTTTTGCAAACATTACAAAAAACCAGATCACGTTAACCGATTAGCAGAGCCCCATACAAGGCTTTGGAAGGGGCATATGCAAGTAAGAGGCCCTGACTTAAGCTATGATAGCTTCAAGGTCAATTTACCTCTGCATATTTTGACTGCTTGTGCTCTGTGAGTCACTTTTCACACACTGCACCATGTAAGGCCAGAACAAGCTTATAGGAAAATTAACTGAGAGAATGTGATGGTTAACCTTATGCATCAGCTTGATGGACAAAGGGATGTCCAAACAGCTGGTAAAACATGATTTCTGGGTGTGTCTGTAAGGGTGTCGCCTGAAAAGATTAATATTTGAAACGGTAGACAACAGAGTAAAGAAGATGGCCCTCACCAGTGCAGGTGGGCATCATCCAATCTGTTGAGGGCCTGAATAGAACAAAAAGAAGGAGGAAGGGCAAATTTGCTCTCTCTGCTTGAGCTGGAACAGCTGTCTTCTTCTGCCCTTGGAAATCAGTGCTCCTGGTTTGGGGGCCTTCAGACTCAGATTGGGACTTACACCATTGGCTCCCCTGGTTCTCAGGCCTGTCAGTTTGGACTGGAACCACACCGCCAGCTTTCCTGGGCCTCCAGCTTGCAGATGGCAGATTGTGGGACTTCTCAGCCTTTATAATTGCTGAGCCAATGCCTCATAATCTCATTCTATATATCTGAATATATTCTATTAGCTTTGTTTCTCTAGAGAACCCTGGCTAAAACAGAGAGGTTACAATTATTTTTCAAGGTCAAAGGATTGCTGTGTGGTAGATGTGTATTTGAACACTGTTCTGTTTGAATCTCAAACCCATTTATTGAGTAGCTTATATACCAGGCACTGTGCTAAATGTGGGCATGCTGTGACAAACCAGACATCTGTCCTGTTCTTATGAAGTGTCTTATGTAATTATTTGTATTACAGGAGTTGGTCATTCAACTCCTTATTTATTCTTTAACCCTCATGTTAAAAAAAAAAGAACAGTTTGACATATATTTTAAAGGTTTCTGTTCACTTAAAAATTAGTGTACAGTTTAAATCTACTGGCTTTGGCTGGAATAGCTGAAACTCTCATTTCCATTTGTTAATTAATTACAACACAGATTGACATTTTATGGATCTTACTTTGATCATTAAAAATATATAGATAATGGTTCATGAAAGGAAACTATTTTGTTTTCTAAATATATCAACTTCTCAGTCTGATTCAGAAACTGATGACTAGGTTGATCTTTCTTATACAGTTAACCATTTTTTACAGTCTTGGTCTGAGCACTGCAGAAAGAAGGATTAAAGATCTTTAAACATCAAACCTCACATCCTAAATCCTAGTTTTTAGTTTCACTTCAATGGAGCTCTTACCCCAAATTCCTTGTAAGACAGTAGGACTAAACCTGGAAAGCTAGGAAAGTCAGATTCCTGGATCCACATCCCTTATCACTGACTCAGATTTCTGGAGTAGAGTTGAATTTTAAACCCCACTCCTAGGTGATTTTGAAGCATGTGGACCACACTTCACAATCTGAAGAGCATAGCTCAAAGATACTAATGAGATCACAATTATTTTGATATTTCAAAATAAAGAACAAAAAATTATTTAAATTTAAAGTTATTGAATAGTTGATCTTATAAGGAGGTTGTGGAAACTTTTCATTTCTCTCTTTCTTTCTGTATATTTCTTCTCTTTTCACGTCCATGTCACCTCTCTTTCCTGGATACCTCTCCTCTGTATATTCTTCTCTCTATAGTCATTCATTTAATATATCACTGTACCTTGGAATCCATCCGGGATTCTTATATTTCATAACTATTTTTGGACAATCCCATCACTTCTGTGTCTTCAACCACTGCTCATAGGCTAGATCCAAATTTTTATCATATACAGATTTTTTCTGAATTTTGGACTCCCAGCTCTATTCAGTTCTCTAATGGTAATGACTAAATGACTCCAAAGACCTCAAATTCAACATGTCCAAAGTTGAAATTAATATTGGCCCTCCAACCAGAGAATCTGTCCATTCCTTCTTCTGAGATTTCTATTTCAGCTTTAATTTATACACTACAATGCAGCCATTCACCCAAACCAGATTCCAGGAAGTCATCTTTTTCTCTTCATATCCTCTCACCCATTATGTCAAGTCAATCAAAAAATCCTCTCGATTCTTGTTCTTAAAAAAAAGACAAAAAACCCAAAACACTCATTGTTTCCATACCTCTCTCACACCTTTGTCCACGGCCTCATAATTTCTCACTGATGTTACTGTAATGGTTTCTTATTTGGGCAAACTTTTTCTGGTGCTGATTTTCCTCAAAACCATTCTCCACACTGCTTCCAGGTGGATCTTTCTAAAATACAATTCTGATCACTTACTGCCTCGTTTAACATTCCTTAACAGACCTCCATTGCTGCCAGGATAAATACAAACCTCTTGGCATGACATGCTCTATCTGCTGTGTACCTGTCTAATCTCATTTCTCACATTCTGCTTTTGACACTCCAATCACACTGAATTCCTGAAAGTTCATATCCAGAATGTACTACATTTCAGAACTTTGTACATCCTGTCCCCATGACTGTGATTGCCTTTATCCCCTTCTTTGTCCTCTCAACTTTCCTATATTCTTCTCTCTCACTGAATCTGGCTTATGTGCTTAGGCAGTGTTTGAGGATTTCAGGGATAAGCAGGAAAACAGATATGACCTGGCAGTAGTACTCATAATCTTTATTTTGATGGAATGCATGCAGAGGAGGTACCTTCCAGCATCAGAAGTCTGGAGGCTTAAGGGGTGGGAGCCACCGTCTAGAAGGGGAGGGGGCGAGACCTCGAGGGCAAGGGGCTCAGAGAGAGCCTTCTACCTCTAGAGGATGTGCTCAGCAGCCTGGCAAAGACTCTCGTGGCAGACGGCTCCCAAGGGAAATAGTGGCTTTGTGTTTTTTGTTGTCTTGTGGTTTTATCTTATCTTTGGCTAGCAGGCATTAGGTGCAGTTTTGTGGGATATGAAAGCAGAGAGACTCTAAAAGGCTAAAAATCTGCTTAATTTAGTGATGTTTAACAAGCTAACAATTGGATGGGTAAAAATTTGAGTTTGTCACTGTTGAGCTTTCAGGGAATACATCTCAGTCTGATCTAAAGAAATAAACAAAGGCCAATATATAGGAACCATCTTTGGCTCATTTGTATGACTGGTGTCTCTATGATGGTGACGCTTTTATCCCACTGCACTATTATTTGTTGTTTGTATATGAGTTCCTTGAGAGTAGACATGAGTTTTTATAATTCCTAATATGGACTTCATAGGACCTAGAGTAGTGCGTGCTACAAGGTGGAACACTAATAAATGTCTGTTTCATGAATAATTATTCATATCATATCCATGTATTTTTTAATTCATCCAGAAGTGTTCCTCCAACTGGATGCTGTAAGAAAGTCTCATCTACCTAGAGACACAATATTTAAGGTAGATTTGTGTTCATGCAGGACTTAGGCAGTAATTTAATTTCAATAACCAAAATCTTCAAACTTGAAGAGAAAGTAATTCATTTCTAAAATATAACTTGCTTATAGAAACATCACATTAAACTCAGAATATATGCCGATAGGCCAAGGACATTTTATCCAGTTTTCAACCCTGCTGTAGTCTAGGAGAGAAGTTTTAGTAATTTATAGCTATTTCCCTCAAAGCCTACCGGTGTCAGAGAATATGGGTTCCTGATGCCAGAGTGATTCCATGAAAATTGGTCTGGGCTGTTGATTCATGGAGGGTATTAAGACACATAGCTGAGCAGTTCCCTGTGGTAGGAGGTCAGGGAGATGGAAAGAATGGGTGAGGCTAGAAAAGAAATCCATTGTCTGCCCAGGATAGCAGAGTCAATGAAGGGGACAAACAGTCTCCATATGTATAAAAATCTAAACAAAGAGGATTCCGTCATGGATAGACAGAAGAAATTTTAATTAGAAAACTGAACTCAACTGGATTAAAAGATTCACAGAAATGACAGGCTCAGCTAAGAAGCCAGCAACTGAAAAGGGTGAAAATTGTGCAAATTTCAGGTGTGATCTGATTCAGGTTCCAGCTTTTACCTCTGATTCATTCAGCTCCTCTCTTGTTCTTGTGTCATCCTCCTTCCCTATGTGTAATAAAATAGTTTTAGCAGTTCCTGTCTTCACTACCATATATCACGCCATTCATAAGGAGAGTGAGCATGTCGGTCCCCAATTTTTCAGAAAAAAAGCCTCAAAATTCCGTCCTTGGATCAGTTTAAGTCATAATGCCAACTCTTAACTAATTTTATTTTTTGTCAAGGGGAGTGAAATGTTCCATTTGGCCTCACCTAGTTCATGGGTTCCACATCAGGAAAATCTGTATTTCTCCTTTACATTATGAAATCCTCTATAGAAACCTGGGGCTGTCAAGATGGTCTGGGGGAAAGGCTGAGGGAAGACAACCAGTGGTCCCTACAGAAGATTAGATGAGGAGTGGTCGGCTGGCAGCTCAAGCAAACTAGCCCAAACCTGGCATAGGAAATATTTGCAGTTAGCCTTTGATGTATTTGCCTAGCTTTTATCAGTAGTTTAAATAAGACTGCTCCTCAAAGCAACTTATACTTTTTATCTTTTATCTTGTTTATCATATTCATTTCCTAATCCCCCTTTTTTGCGGGTAAACTCCACTTCAAGTCCAGTCTCAGCTCAGATTCAAAATTTGAGTTCTCTGACAAACAAGATCTGGCTTAATTTGGCATGCTAGATATATAATAGATACAATAATACACAAGGAAGAACGCATAAGGTATAAAATTTGAACTGTCATCCCAATAGTGGGAATGGCTAGCTCATTTCCAAATTTGAGTTTTCAGTTCTTTATTAACGTTCATATCACTTACTAATCCTTTTTCTCTAAATCTGTAGCTGTTGATCTGTGATTGCTCCCTCCGTCCCTCCCTCTCTCCCTTCCTTCTTCCCCTCCCTCACTCTCCTATTAGAATGTAGTTTCCATCTGTCTCATCCATGGGCACATTTCCAGCACTCAGCAAAGTGCCTATTTCAGAGGAGACACTCATTCATATTTGCTAAGCAAGCCCACTGCATTACCTTTCACACTTTATTATGTTGTGTGTCCTACTTGACCATGGCTATGTACGTAGTGGACCAAGATACATTGTACAGGCTATAGTTACACAACAGAGGAAAGCTCACGTAATGCACAGGGCTGAGACCCATGAGCGTCCTGCTCTTTGCATTTTGTTTTAAACAACTGTCAAGCTTCACTGACATTTATAACTCTCAGATCTGAATAATGCAAATAAGTTCTTCCAGGGAGGGAAATCTTTTGTGAAATGTAAAGTATAATGTAGCTTACCTTAAGTGTTAACAATATAATGAAAATAAATTTTCTCAGAAATTGGAAATTTGCCTTTGAATTATCAGAAACATTTACTGAGCTAAATGTCAAGGAAAAAAAAATCCCACAATTATTTTATATTCTGAAGCTAGGAAATATAGCCAAGATTTGATAATCACACTCTATTTGATTTTTCTATTCTGCCTTTATCAGTCACATCACATTTTGTTTCACCATTTTACCGGAACAAATATACGTGAAATCACCATCAACATCTTCCTGACCTTGTTCAGCAGATGAGTACCAAGGAAAAATGGGACCCTGGCTTTCTACATGAAATGAGCTGATTGTAGCTACTTCTATTATGGCAGTTCTTTTTAAGAGGATGTGTCACCAAGTAAAGTCTTGGTAAATTTAAAACAATTGAAATTGTATCAAGTATCTTTTCTGACCACAACGCTATGAGACTAGATATCAATTACCAGAAAAACTCTGTAAAAATTATAAACACATGGAGGCTAAACAATACACTACTTAATAACCAAGAGATCACTGAAAAAATCAAAGAGGAAATTAAAAAATACCTAGAAACAAATGACAATGAAAACACAACAACCCAAAACCTATGGGATGCAGCAAAAGCAGTTCTAAGAGGGAAGTTTATAGCAATACAATCCTACCTTAAGAAACAAGAAACATCTCAAACAAATAACCTAACCTTACACCTAAAGCAATTAGAGAAAGAACAAAAAAACCCCAAAATTAGCAGAAGGAAAGAAATCATAAAGATCAGATCAGAAATAAATGAAAAAGAAATGAAGGAAATGATAGCAGAGAGCAAAAGAACTAAAAGCTGGTTCTTTGAGAAGATAAACAAAATTGATAAACCATTAGCCAGACTCATCAAGGAAAAAAGGAGGAAGACTCAAATCAACAGAATTAGAAATGAAAAAGAAGAAGAAACAACTGACACTGCAGAAATACAAAGGATCACGAGAGATTACTATAAGCAACTCTATGCCAATAAAATGGACAACCTGGAAGAAATGGACAAATTCTTAGAAAAGCACAACCTTCCGAGACTGAACTAGGAAGAAACAGAAAATATGAACAGACCAATCACAAGCACTGAAATTGAAACTATAATTAAAAATCTTCCAACAAACAAAAGTCCAGGACCAGATGGCTTCACAGGAGAATTCTATCAAACATTTAGAGAAGAGCTAACACCTATCCTTCTCAAACTCTTCCAAAATATAGCAGAGGGAGGAACACTCCCAAACTCATTCTATGAGGCCACCATCACCCTGACACCAAAACCAGACAAAGATGTCACAAAAAAGGAAAACTACAGACCAATATCACTGATGAACATAGATGCAAAAATCCTCAACAAAATACTAGCAAACAGAATCCAACAGCTCCTTAAAAGGATCATACACCATGATCAAGTGGGGTTTATCTCAGGAACGCAAGGAATGTTCAATATAGGCAAATCAATCAATGTGATACACCATATTAACAAACTGAAGGAGAAAAACCATATGATCCTCTCAACAGATGCAGAGAAAGCTTTTGACAAAATTCAACACCCATTTACGATAAAAACCCTCCAGAAAATAGGCATAGAGGGAACTTACCACAACATAATAAAGGCCATATAAGACAAATCCACAGCCAACATCATCCTCAATGGTGAAAAACTGAAGTTATTTCCACTAAGATCAGGAATAAGACAAGGTTGTCCACTCTCACCACTATTATTCAAAATACTTTTGGAAGTTTTAGCCACAGCAATCAGAGAAGAAAAAGAAATAAAAGGAATCCAAATCAGAAAAGAAGAAGTAAAGCTGTCACTGTTTGCAGATGACATGATACTATACATAGAGAATCCTAAAGATGCTACCAGAAAACTACTAGAGCTAATCAATGAATTTGGTAAAGCAGCAGGATACAAAATTAATGCACAGATCTCTTGCATTCCTATACACTAATGATGAAAAACCTGAAAGTGAAATTAAGAAAACACGCCCATTTACCATTGCAACAAAAAGAATAAAGTACCTAGGAATAAACCTACCTAAGGAGACAAAAGACCTGTATGCAAAAAATTATAACACACTGATGAAAGAAATTAAAGATGATGCAAATAGATGGAGAGATATACCATGTTCTTGGATTGGAAGACTCAACATTGTGAAAATGACTCTACTACCCAAAGCAATCTACAGATTCAATGCAATCCCTATCAAAATACCACTGGCATTTTTCACAGAACTAGAACAAAAAATTTCACAATTTGTATGGAAACATAAAGACCCCAAAGAGCCAAAGCAGTCTTGAGAAAGAAAAATGGTGCTGGAGGAATCAGGCTCCCTGACTTCAGACTACAGTACAAAGCTACGGTCATTCGGACAGTATGGTACTGGCACAAAAACAGAAATATAGATGAATGGAACAGGATAGAAAGCCCAGAGATAAACCTATGCACATATGGTCACCTTACCTTTGATAAAGGAGGCAAGAATATACAATGGAGAAAAGACAGCCTCTTCAATAAGTGGTGCTGGGAAAACTGGACAGCTACATGTAAAAGAATGAAATTAGAACACTCCCTAACACCATACACAAAAATAAACTCAAAATGGATTAAAGACCTAAATGTAATTCCAGACACTATAAAACGCTTAGAGGAAAACATAGGCAGAATATTTTATGACATAAATCACAGCAAGATCCTTTTTGACACTCCTAGAGAAATAGAAATAAAAACAAAAATAAACAAATGGGACCTAATGAAACTTCAAAGCTTTTGCACAGCAAAGGAAACCACAAACAAGACAAAAAGACAACACTCTGAATGGGAGAAAATATTTGCAAATGAAGCAACTGACAAAGGATTAATCTCTAAAATTTACAAGCAGCTCATTTTCAGAAAAATAACCCAGGGCTTCCCTGGTGGCGCAGTGGTTGAGAGTCTGCCTGCCGATGCAGGGGACGCGGGTTCGTGCTCCGGTCTGGGAAGATCCCACATGCCGTGGAGCGGCTGGGCCCGTGAGCCATGGCCGCTGAGCCTGCGCGTCCGGAGCCTGTGCTCTACAATGGGAGAGGCCACAGCAGTGAGAGGCCCGCGTACCGCAAAAAAAAAATAATAAGAAGAAAATAAACAACCCAATCCAAAAATGGGCAGAAGACCTAAATAGACATTTCTCCAAAGAACATATACAGATTGCCAACAAACACATGAAAGAATGCTCAACATCATTAATCATTAGAGAAATGCAAATCAAAACTGCAATGAGATGTCATCTCACACCAGTCAGAATGGCCATCATCAAAACTTCTACAAACAGTAAATGCTGGAGGGGGTGTGGAGAAAAGGGAACTCTCATACACTGTTGGTGGGAATGTAAATTGATACAGCCACTATGGAGAACAGTATGGAGGTTCCTTATAAAACTAAAAATAGAACTACCATAGGACCCAGCCATCCCACTACTGGGCATATACCCTGAGAAAACCATAATTCAAAAAGAGTCATGTAGCACAATGTTCATTGCAGCTCTATTTACAATAGGCAGGACATGGAAGCAACCAAAGTGTCCATCAACAGATGAATGGATAAAGAAGATGTGGCACATATATACAATGGAATATTACTCATCCATTAAAAGAAACGAAATTGAGTTATTTGTAGTGAGGTGGATGGGTGTAGAGTCTGTCATACAGAGTGAAGTAAGTCAGAAAGAGAAAAACAAATACCGTAAGCTAACACATATATATGGAATCTAAAAAAAAAAAAAAAAAAAGTCCTGATGAACCTAGGGGCAAGACCGGAATAAAGACGCAGACCTGCTAGAGAATGGATCTGAGGACACGGGGAGGAGGAAGGGTAAACTGGGACAAAGTGAGAGAGTGGTAGTGTATATATGGACACATATACACTACGAAATGTAAAATAGATAGCTAGTGGGAAGCAGTCGCATAGCACAGGGAGATCAGCTTGGTGTTTTGTGACAGCTAGAAGGGTGGGATAGGGAGGTTGGGAGGGAGGGAGATGCAAGAGGGAAGAGATATGGGGATATATGTATATGTATAACTGATTCACTTTGTTATAAAGCAGAAACTAACACACCATTGTAAAGCAATTATACTCCAATAAAAATGTTAAAAAAGAGGATGTGTCACTCTTTATTGAGTGATAATGAGCTTCATGAATAATGTTCAAATTCATAAAAGATTAATGTCAATAGAGGCAGCTTGAGTATATACACCTTTTCCCCATATTTTTGAGATTTCTTGGGATAGTGGAAAATCAAATTTTCTTTTATGAAATATCTCTTCTTTTTTATAATAGAGGAAAACTAAATTCCTCATATAGAATAATATAAATTTGAACGAAGTAAAATATTTCGGTTGGCTGGTAGACAAGCCAATGATAAGGTATTTTAGATATTCCGCCTGAAAGAACTAAGATTGTGAAATAAAAATTCTACCCACATAATAAGAGAACAAAAGGAAGAATTTTCCCTAATAATTCTAACATGAGCCAAATCAGCTAGTTTGAACCTGAATATATAATTACATTGACTAATGAAAAAGCCACATTATAAATCCCTTTTACCTTTACTGTCTTGTATGCTTAGAATTTAGTCTCGATAATACCATCAGCCATGGAATAAGAATAACAACTGGTATTTGTATAATAATCCCATGGATTACAGTTCTTATCTTATTTCGTCCTCCCGGCCCTTGGCAATGCAGATAATATTATCCTTTTATTACTTACAAAGTGATTGATGATCAGAGACGGTAAAAGACAAGCCTAACATGACACCAGCATGAATCTGGGAGTCCTGACCATCTGGTATAGGGTTTTTTTTCCCCCCATCGCCCAAAGGACTGCTTTCCCCTCTGGGTGAAGTCGTATGCATCAGAAACAACCTGGGAGGCCCTGATTCCCCAGTATCACACTGCCTGCTGTGTGGACACCTTTGTTATGGCTTTATGTTTTATTCCAGTTTGTCTATCCTTTCTTCCATTGTCCATTGCTTCATATTCTTGGACACCATTTCCTGGCCATCTGGCTGGATGTCCTCCAATGGCCATAGCTGAGCCCCCAGGTCACTTGCTACACACCTTATTTTCTTTCTTTCTGTACTTACCAGTACAAGTAATCCTTTCATGTTTGTCCTTGACAAAAAAATATGGGGTCTACATGATTTATATTCAAGGAGTACAGTAGATTGTATCACAACACACATAAGGAAAAGACTTTATTCTATTATAAGTAGAATTGTTAAAGAAAATACAGGTTACCCAGGTAAATTTGAATTTCAGGTAAACAGATTTGTATAAGTGTACCCTAAATATTGCATAGGGCATACGTATCCTGAAAAAAATATTTATTGTTTATTTGATATTCAAATTTAACTGCTTATTCCATATTTTTTATTTGCTAAATCTAACAACCCTAACTGTAAAAGAAATATGACTCTTTTTCAAGTCACCTCAGATCTCGTTTAATAGTTTAAGTACAGGAGGATTCTACAGTTAGGATTGGAATATGTGAGGAATCCACAAATGAATATTCACAAGAAGCATTTTACATGTCAAAAAAAAAATATTTGCTTCCAATCCAGCAACTCACTCTTTCAGAAATCACCAAGATCACACGTTGAGGCAGAATGCTGTATGACAGATGGGACATTAGCCTGCTTTACATTATGAAACTGGGAAGTGAGTGTTCTATGTAGTTGAAAATGTCTGCAATAAAATAAAATTATGCTTCTGTATCTCAGTAGATTTCAAATTATAAAATTCATGCTATGCTTCCTGACAGCTTTCCTGTTAACATATTAATTTCAAAAATTATTGGATGTGCTTAATATCAACTTCAGACTTTTAATTAAGAAAACCTAAATATTATTGGTTGAGTTTCAGACTACGCTATACTAACCCAATACATTTGCCTCTCATGTGTATGACCTGGGTAAATCTTGTGGTGGATGCAAGGCTGGCGTTTGTTATGGAGGAGTTTAAATTTAGATGGGACACATAACCAGAAAGTACAGGGTCTTTAATTAAGATGTCAATAAAATACCTGAGTAGATTAGTACATCTTGGCATATTTTCTCCTTTGCTTTTCACTTTTTTGCACCTTCAGTTTTGTGTATATGAGCTCTCCATTTCTGTCTCCCAGAGCTATAATTTTCATTCTAATACTAAAGAAGTTTCTTCATTTCTAGATTAAGCTACTTGCTTTTCAGTTCTATTCTGCATATCCCTCACTGTGCTTCTAGTGGTGTCTGTTCTTTGTGCTTACACTTGTGGCTTTTTTTCACTTATTCAATCATGAGAAGTCCTCGTGCAAGTGAGTACTAACTTAGCAAGACTTACTTAGTAAGACTTTACTTACTGAGAAAGTAAAATACACTTATTTGGCATATCTATCGTTATGCTTAATAGATATTTTTATCCATCAAAGATCTTAAGTACTGTACTTGTGTCTGTAGTATATAAGTAATCTTATGATTATCACCAAGATCACTGCCTAGTATTTCCTTGAGGGAGTCTGTAGGTGTGAGTTAGCAAGTTCTTGTTCCAAAATGTGGGAATATGATAATTTTACTTATTTATTAATATTTATGTTGTTTCCTTAAAGGAATATTTAACAGACTGAAAAAAAGAGCCACTTTTACCTTGGCAGTTTTAGAATTAATTGTCATCAAATCCCAGACTTAGGAGGGATCTTAATAGAAATTTGGGTCCACAGAAACAAAAGTCAGAGAGTCTACTCATGACATTATCAGTTTTATTAGGGATAAATTATTAGCACTACTACATTAGCACTACATTAGTCAGGGTTCTCCCAAGAAACAGAACCAATATGATATAAATATAATATATATAATATATATATTATATATTTACAAATATTATATATTTAATATAATATATAATATATATATATTTATGTTTATATATAATAAAAGTAAATTTATTATATGAAATTGATTCCTTTGACTATGGAGGCTGGTAAGCCTCAGGATCTCTAAGGCAAGCTGGAGACCCAAGGAACCAACGTTTTAGTTCATAAGCCATCAGCCAAGAAGAATGCTCTCTTACTTGAGGAATGGTCAGGCTTTTTGTTCTATTCAGGCCTTCCACTGATTGGGTGAGGCCCACCCACATTAGGGAGGGCAAATCTGCTTTACTGAGTCTATCTATTTAAATGTTAAACTCATCAAAAAACGCCCTCACAGACATAGCCAGGATAATATTTGACCAAATATCTGGTCATCCTGTGGCCCAGTCAAACTGACACATAAAATTAACCCATCACAGGTTCCAAAATCATTCAGAAATTCAGTAAAAAATGGTCACTTGGAACCTTTTAACAATTATCTTTGGAGAGATTCCTTTTGCTATTTGACTGCAGGAACTACAGTGTATTGGAAACGTTCAGGTTAACTTTGTGGAATTATACTTTAAAAATAAGAGCTAAAATCAAAGGAGACTGTGGAAGTCTTGCCAAATGAATCAACTAAAATGCCAAGAGAATGGGCTGTTTGTTTTCCTCATTTGTGGGTAGAAAAGGCTACAAATTAGAATAATATTGGGGTGAAATTACCCATTCAATCACCTTAAAAATAGAGCCTAAACTGTGTCTAACCAGTGCAGTCTAATTGTCTATACAACACAGTGATACAAAAAATACAAGGCATCTTTATAAAAATCATGTTTTTTATTTTTTTGTATTTTATGATTCCTTGACATCTGGGGCCTGGGAGATTGCATCTCCCATGGCTCGCTAATTCCTAGAGGTAGCAAACTACTTCCCTGTGAGTGCAACTTTCATATGCAGACCAAACAATCCAAAGCTCATGTCCCCCAACTACCTCCTTTATTGGGTTCTCACAAGGCTCCTACATTCCGTACCCTGCCTGATCTCTCAGGGCCAGTGCCAGACAATTCAGTGCAGCCGCTATACCTGAGAGCCACTGAATTCATTCAAACTAGCTGATTCTAAGCCTGCTTTCACTTACATGTTTCTTCCCACATAAACCATAATAAATGTCCTTGCTCCCCTCTGCCTCCTGACTGAGCCTGGTACTTCCTCCCGTGCCCCCTGCCCACCCATGGCATGGCATGCCCTCCCACTGGGAACTGCAATTAACAAACCATCTGTTCAATGGCAGTTGTCTCCTAGTCTGTTGGTCTCATCACCGCTGAATAATAATAAAACCTACATTTTAAAACAATAAATTATGTATATGCAAAAGTGTGTATGTATATTTGTAGCACATTTTAACATAAATGTCTCCAATTGGGAAACAAGTGTAAATAACTTACTCGCTCAAGGTCACCCAGTATGTTTTCAAATCTGCCTTTAGAATCCATATGGGTAACCACACGACTAGGCTGTTTTTCTTCAATCTACATGTCAGGATTGCTAAACTGAGTCAATGCTGCTCTTGAGTATTGTCAGGCCAGGATGTACCCATCCAAGCTTGAGGTGTGAGGGAAGCAGCAGTTTCTCCTCAGACCTGTGATGAGTTTTCAAATCACATCTCAATAGACTCTCTACTGGGTTCTCAGGCACTGTCACAGCAATAAACTCAGTGGTCACTTTGTGTTTATGGTGCTTGGGTCTGCGTTTATTTATTATTGGCTGTGATGGGTCTTTGTTGCTGCGCGCGGTCTTTTCTCTAATTGCGGCGAGCGGGGGCTACTCTTCGTTGTGGTGTGCGGGCTTCTCATTGCAGTGGCTTCTCTTGTTGCGGACTTTAGGCACAAGGGCTTCAGTAGTTGTGGCTCGAAGGCTCAGTAGTTGTGGCTCACGGGCTCTAGAGCACAGGTTCAGTAGTTGTGGTGCACAGGCTTAGTTGTTCCACAGCATGTGGGATCTTCCCGGACCAGGGCTCGAACCCATGTCCCCTGCATTGGCAGGTGGATTCTTAACCATTGCGCCATGAAGGAAGCCCAGTTGACTATTTCTTTGCTCTACATAATAACCAATGATTCCATTTTTTAAATTTCAAAATAAAAATTTAAATACAAATGTGAAAGGGAAATAAAATACTTTCAATACTTTTTTTCCATTTTGAAAATATCTCTACTTTTGTTTGATACAGATTTATTACAGGTTTCTCTCATATTTCTGCATTCTATAAAACAATATTTTCACCTGTGACATTTTAATAAAATACTTTTGATGGAAATAACCAGTACCTTCCCAACTTCCCAGTTTACAAACTTATGCCTTGAGTGACAGAAAAACCAACATTACTTCTAAAATGAGGAATTCTCATGAAAATATGGTAGGTTTGTGTGTTTCTGCAACTGTAATAATTGTGACTATTAACAAAAAAGACAATGGTCTGTATTCTCTCCCCTTAAAAATAATATTTTAGAATGAATTGGAAGATACACATTTTCTATATGACAAAAACTCAGAACATTAGAGAAAATTATCATCCCAATCGATGGATAATCATCTTGTCATTGTAAGAATCTGGATGGCACTCTTTATAGCTGGTAAAGAACAAAACTCTGCCTAATATTTTCTCATAACATAAAATTGTCATTTCAAAATATAAAAGAGGTGGCAAACTTTGTTTTTCCTGTGCAGCTTATTGATGTGTTTTCTCTCTTGTCAATAGACTTGTGGGCAGCTCAGGAAACCTGTCAGTAAGTTGGTCCTCTGGGGGTGCCATATGCCCATGAAGAGAACTGGACACGATGAAGTCTCCAGTTTCCCAACCATCCATCCAGGGAGAGGAAATCAACATTGTCTATAACAGAATCCTTCTAAGCAGGGCAGGTCAGCTTCAATGGGTATATTTTAACTCCAACTCTACCAAAAAGCACTGTCAAGCTGGAAAACCATTCTTTGCTTGTGTTACTGTATGTTGCTTTCTATCTGACTAATGCACACAAGTGGAAAACTTATAACCTTCACTACTGCCACATTCTTTGTCGAATAGCTGTGATCATAGCAACAAGAATTTCTGATTCAAAGGAAAGGCATAGACTGCTGAATTACACACTATCTTCTCTTTGAGAGCCACAAATAACTGCTCTGTAAGTCTTGATGTTAGCAGTACTGGCTACTATTGGCTAACAGGTAGGGCTCCTGAGCTATGGAGACACGGCTCAGGAATTATCAGGGTGCTGATCTACGCTGGAGTGTGGACTGCTGCTCATAGTTCATTAATGGTGTCAAATTTCAGTTTGCAATTTCCTTGAAAAACAGTGAAATGGGCATAGACAGAATGCACTTTGATTGTGATACTGTAAATTAGAATATTTTGGCATCAGCAATCCATACCTGTGCATTCTTTTCTTTATTTAGAATTATGCTCCCATTTTACCACTTGACTGTTAAAAGGTTTATTAGACACAAGAGGATGAAGCTGAACACAAGATAGGGTAAGTAAAGGCTTTAGACATAGCCAAACCTGTATTCATTCATATCCATTTATTCATTAAACAAATATTTATGGTCATCTTACCATGTGAAAGCATTATTTAATGCATGGGATAGAGCAGAGGGAAAAACAAAGTCTTACTGTATGTATAATTTTGGGAAAATCATCTTTAACTTTTATGAACCTCAATTCTATCATAGATATCAGGTTATAATAACATCTAAGCACTGGGGGGGGTAATATCAATAATAAATGTATTGGTTCCAGCTTATAGTAGGTAACAAAAATTTAGGAAAATATTATTTGAATTATACTAGACACTATTTTTATTACTATTTCTAATGTACTAGAAATGACACAAGGGGAGAGAAAAATGTAAAAACAAATTATTTACATAAAAGATGGTATCAATAATTTGTCTATTTGCTTACTAGATAAAGTTGGCACAAGTTCAGAAAAACTCATTTAGGATTACTTAATGTCACTTTAAAAGGAGGTTCTTTGTATTTTGAATGAAGGGGAAAATGTTGTAGTTTGAATTTTGGGGATGAGGGTTTGTTTCCAGCCAACACAGGGTATAGTAATGTTATAGTAAGTATGTTAAGATGTACCTTGTGTTTTTATAAACTTCTGCAAAAATCCTGTGTTGATATTGATGTTCAGTTATAATAGTTGTGTAAGAGACCAGGTGAATTCAAGAACTTGCAAAAGTCCTGATTCTGCTGATTTCTACATTTGGGTTGAAACATTGATATTCAGTCAAAATGCTTTTTTGGATATCGATAGAGTCTGAATAACTACAGGAAACTGACATAATGGATTAGATCGCAGACTCAGAGAAATGGTAAAAATCCACAGATTGTACCAATGCTTCAGGGGTTGCATCTGGCTCTATTAAAGTATAGATCTTCACAAGCTTAGGGCCTAGCTTTATTTACTCTCATCCAATCCACTGCTCTGAAGTTGGGAAATCAGAGAAAAACTGAACACAGCAAATTATTTCATTAAGATTGAAGTGAGAGACTGTTTCTTGCTAATGGAAGTTTTATGGTCACACAAAAAAGTGAGTCTAAACTGGGCTATTGGTTTTTTTGTTTTCTGGTCTTTTTTTTTTTTTTTTTTGCCACACTGTGTGGCATGCAGGAGGATCTTAGCTCCCCAACCAGGGATCACACCCATGCCCCCTGCATTGGGAGTGTGGAGTCTTACCCACTGGACCGCCAAAAAGTCCCTGAACTGGGCTATTGTTGAGGCAGGAAGATAAATAGTATGAGTTCAGTAGAAATATGGTGGCAAGTGTGGGTGAGTAGAAAGGGGGAGGAGGAGGGTCAGTGGGGGTAGAGATGTTATAATGGACCAAAAGAGAGGTGACCTGGACTAGCCTCAGAGCTGAAAGCTGTCTCATGTAGCAGTGTGCCTACCTTGGGGTGAGTAGGGAATCTGCTTGGCTCAAGCAAATATGTAAACTGATCACATAAGTCAGTATGTTGAGAATGACAATAAGTATTTACAAGTAAGGCTGAAAAGAATGATGAGGTGATGGATTGAAATTGGATGCATATATCAGTGTGAACTCATGCTTAAAATATATCTATATCCATAACTATATCTATGTCCAGAGATACAGACTCAGAGATATACGTGTGTACATGTATGTATGTGTGTGCATGCATGTATATACACATGACCTGGCTCTGTCCACCAAGAAGGCCTAGAAGCACTGACACTTGGGCAGCAATGAGCACAATAAACACCTAGTCCTTGGTTTCTAAATACAAACCCTACATTGAAAGAACCAAGATTCTTTGGAGAAATTGTTGACTCTGGGTTAGGGCACTGGAAGTCCAACTTTTCTTGGAACATCTTGTGACAGAAAGTAAGAAAATGCTCAAAGAATGATAGGAACATGCCACAATATCACTTTCAGAATTCTCACTGGCCAAAATTTAGGAAAACTGGATAATGGTAGGGATAGAATATAACCCACTGAATAAAAACATAAATATGTCTACACCGATATAACTAAATGAACTGAAATGAATGAATCAAAATAATTGGGGAAAATGAAAAGCTTTTCTGTACAGTAGAAAGTTAATATTAAGTGTTTTATAGAAAAAAAACGATAGACTACAAAGATACCACAGGCTTACTATCATCGTGGTAATTGATTCAGAAGAGAGTTGTCAATGGAGGCTGAGCTGATGGGTGGCGGTTGATGGGAAATAGGATACTAATATAACCTTGGACTATCACCCCCTAAATTGAATATATCAGTTACAAAGGTGGGGGAGGATGGTGATTATATGGAGAAAGCTGGTTAAAAGAACATGACCAGGTTTTAAAGTTTAACCTTCCCACTGGTCGGCAGCATCAACATTGTGGGCCCCTTATGTGAAGCACAGAAAAGAGTGCATGATTTCTGTAGTTTCCCTGCCAAGAAAGCACATCTTGAGTCTAGTAATGAGGAAACCTCAGGTGGACCCAGATTCAGGGCCATCTGACAATAATTACGATTTACATTTTTAAAGCGGTGAGGCTCAAGAACACAGAAGACAGAGGAAGTCTTCCAGTTGGGAGAAAATAAAAGAAGAATGACAACTAAATGCAATATGTACCTCTGAATGGAACTCTGAACCAGGGAAAAAAGAGATTTCACTGGCAGAGTTGGTGAAATTTGAATGGTATCTGAGGATTGGAAGATTATGTCACATCAGTGATGATTTCCTAAGTTGGAGGGTTATATAGTGAGGGTGATGAGGCATCCCATCTATAACTTGTTCATATGGCTCAGAAAAAGGCTGCAAATAATGGACATACATACACATATAGTATATGTGAGATTGAAGAGAGTTAACAGCTGGGGAATTCTTTGTATAATCTATTTAAAATACAGTGGTGTTGACTAAGATCTATAGGTGCAATTGTGACTTGAAAATCTAACTCAGGATCAATAGTCATTATCACATTTCAGCACAAGGCATATTTTTGTTACAGTTGGCACCAATCTCTGCAATGCCTTTCCTTATTTCTGACTTGGCTTTTAAATTGGACCTGAAGTCTTCTTGACAGTGTGACTATATCTCTCAGACTTGTGATCCATCAGCCAATGGCCTTTCCCAGCCACACACAGTCAGGCCACTTCATTCTGTGGACCTGTAACAGTATATTCTTGACTTCACTGCTATGATAGCTACACTACAGCCCTAAGAGAATTGTTAGGGGTGAAAGAGCATGTTGGAGCTGAAAAGGAGCTTGTGAGATGATGCAGTCCAGCCCCTTCATTTCATAACTGAGTAAACTGGGCCCCAGAGAGCCCAAGTAATTATCCTAATATCAGCTGTGTAATTAATGGCAAAATCATTATGAGGACCCTGGTCTTTGACTCCCAGCCACTGCAACTCAACAGCTGCTGTGTAGGAATCCTGCTTTTGGTTTGTAGAGCCTCATAAGTGTAGCTGTCTATTTGATGGGAAGGTCAGCACACAGTGGGACACACTTATACTCACTTTGCTGATCAATCGATCAGTCCTGTAGACTATCAAGAGCCCAAGCATTGCACGTTCCATACCTTTATGCCACCACACCCACCTCTTTGTTGTTCCTCTTACACACCATGCATACTCCAGCCTAAAGTCTTGTCCTAGTCAGTTCAGGCTGCTATAACAAGATACCATAGACTGGGTGGCTTAAATAACAAACATTTACTTTCCAGTTCTGGAGACTGAAAATTCTGAGATCAGGGTGTCAGTATGGTCGAGCTCTGGTGAGGGCTCTCTTCCTGACTGGCAGGCAACCACCTTCTTGCTGGGTCCTCAAATGGTGGAGAGAGAAAGGGCTCCAGTCTCTTCACCTTCTTAGTATAAGGATATTAATCCCATCATGGGGGCTTCACTCTCCTGACCTCATCTAAACCCAATGACCTTCCCAAAGCCCCACTTCCAAATACCATCACATTGGGAGTTAGGGTTTAGACATATGGATTCTGTGGGGGCACAAACATTCAGCCCATAGCAGGGTCTTTGCTCTAGCCATTCCCTCTGCCTGGCATGCTCCTCCCCAGATAACCTCTTGCTGAATTTCCTCTCCTCCTTCAGGCCATGTCTCACCCTTTCAATATGGCAGACAGTGACTACCACATTCAATTCTATAACCTACACCACCTGCTTCTCCACCATCCGTGATCCAGGTAAGAGTACTTGGTTCTACTTTTTCTTTTTTCCATTATCTTAAATTTTTATTTATTATGTTTATTATTCATTGTCTATTTCCCCTATCATAATATAAGATCCACCAGAGTGAGGATCATTGTTTCACTGACTGATGTATCGTAAGTGCACAGGGCAATGTCTGGTACATAATATGTGCACAATAAATATTTACTGAGTGATTCCATCAGAGTTATTCCATAAATCCATGTCTAAACCAATCACTGGCAGTAGAATTATCCTGATATGTTTAGACAAGTGCTTCTCAGAGTGTGGTTCCCACACCCGTGGCATGAGCATTACCTGGAACCTGGCACTTGTTGGGTCTCACCCCAGACCTACTGAATCAGAACCTCTGGGTTTAAGGCCCAACAACTTGTGTTTTAACAAGCTGTCCTGTTGAGTCTGATGCAAGCTCAAGTTTGAAAACTGTTGGTTTTCCAAACCACTAACCCTTAACAGCTATCTGAACAAAACAGAGGCAGGTGGGTAGGCAAAAACAATGTGTAACATGGGTCTTTCTATGTTTTAAAATTTGTAGCTAATGATTATGCTCTTAATGTCAGAGAATTACACTCCAAGAAAAACAAAGAAACAAACTAGGAGGAGCATCTTCAAAAGTTATGACTGTGAAGAGAAAGCTTGGCTGCTACCACTCCTGCTGTCGCTGTAAGAGAGGAGCTGGTATTACAACTGCCCTACTCATTGCCCAGATCGTCATATACCATTACCTGCCTAACCCCTGTCCCTACCCCATTCAGAGAGAAGGGCTGTTGTGGCCCTGCACCAATCACTTCATATTCTGTACCTGCTTTCTCATTTGTTAAATGAAAAGGTTGGATCAGATGACTTTCCAAGTTTCTCTGCATTATTCATATAGGGTCCCTTTCTATTACAGGGTGGCATCTGGAGGCGAGGTTGCATAAAAAACACCTGTTTTAACTTGACTCCATATTTTAATCAGGCACAGGAGGCTACAGTCCAGGCTCTCTTCTGTAATAAAAATGTCATTATTCATTTGTTTAAATATATCTCGCTAATATGATAACTATTTCTTGAGATCCCATCTTGTCTATCATTTTGTTATTTAAAGTCACTGGTGGTAAAAGACACAGTCCTCTTTCCTGAAGGAACACATAGTCTAGTAAGAAATCATGTGAGTAAATCAAAGGTGATACACGAATAAAATACTAGCAGAAAGGATAAGGCAAGTGTGAACTGTAGTTATGTTACAGGCACTTAAGGGCAGAGAAGAGTATATCCCTGGAATGTTAGTTATTAAGGAATATTAATAATCATCTAGAAGCTTGATATTTAAACTAAGTTAGGGAAAATTTGGTGATGGTAGAACATTTTTATACTCTCTTCTAAAATCAGAATGACTTTCCTGTTATTCTTTTTGCTATTTCTGATGTCCCACTTACTTTATTTAAAAGGTGTCCACTGTTTCCCTTATCCTCTTGATAGGAACAAAGTAATACTGATACATGTACTTTAGGTGAATTGACAACCTGAAATCACCATGGTGGTTGTGTTCACTGTGGAAAATTCTACAGACAGGAGGCTCAGAACAGGACAGCACCAGGGATACCTTCCTCTCGCTCCCTGGGCCCTATGCTAGGGGAGTGATGGGTTCAGAGGAGATCCACAGAAAGTTGTCAAGCTGTTCCCTGTGGTGTGGTGAATTGCCCATGATTAATCATATTTTAAAGTATATTTTGATCAAACAGGTCTTTTTCTGACTCTAAATTATCCAGGAATACCAAGAAACTATAGCTACTAAGAAAAGGAGTCATGTATAATTCTGACTCTAAATTACCCAGGAATACCAAGAAACTATAGCTACTAAGAAAAGGAGTCATGTATAATTCCATCCTGTGCCAATTAGCTACTTACTCAAGGATCCTCATTACTTTAGATATTTTCAGCATGTCAAAAACTTAATAGACATTATTCATTCAACTGTATAAAGAATGCACTGCTAAGTGAAATACCTAATTCGCTTGATCTGAGATGAAAGTGTATCAATTCATCGTGGTAACATTCAAGATAAGAAATTTGACGGCCTACATGGGATAGCTTTGATGAACCAGACTCTGTGCCATAATCACATAAAGATTTCATGGGTTCTTGCAGGGAAGTAACTGCAGACTGGTGTTTCTTGGCATAGCCAGAGTATTGCTTCAAGGGGCAAATAACTGGGAGAAACACAAGACACCAAAGGCAAATGGTTAAAAATAGAGCCCTTCACCCACTTAGAATAAAATTCCCATTCCTTTGTAAAAGGTTCCCTGACGATTCCAACTCTGGTTTATGAGAGGCTGGGCTGGTGGGATCCTGTGCAGAGTAGAGGCACCAGACTAACATTTCTGGGGGGATGAGAGTTGGAAAGACCCCCTGGGGAACATAAAGCTGTCTTTGCTTCTTTCCATTTAGGTGCATTGTCTGATTCCACTTGGAAGGCTTTCTTTATTTGTTAAAAAAATTCTGTACCCTCTGAACTGACTGAAGTGAATTGCACTAGCATCTCAACAGACTTTGTAGTGAAATATCCTATGCCAGTCACACACACACACACACACACACACTCTCTCTCTCTCTCACACACACACACACACACACACACACACACACACACACACACACCCCTTCTTGGGAAACGTTCCTTGTAAATGCACGTGCAGTTTTTGTTCCTTATGGATCTTATGCACAATGTTTATTCAATACTCTACCAGTTGTTTGGGTCCCATCCCAAGAGATTCTTATGTGGCTGGTTAGGGATGTGGCTTGAGCGTGTGGATTTAAAATTTTTCCCAAGTGATTCTGATGTACAGCCAAGGTTGAGAAACACTACCTCTGGTTAATTAAATCAGAATTTCTGAGATGTATCCCAGGTAGTTGTCATGTGTAACCTGGGTTGAGAATTACTGATACAGCTTCTACATGCATTTCATCTGATTTATATATATATTCATTGATCATCTACTATGTCCCAAGCACTGTAGAAGATAATGGATGCAGGAGAGGTGAGCTAACAGACTAGATCCAGCCTCCTAGGAGCTCAGTGTCAGTGGTGGAAACCAAGATGACCCATTTGATGAGTATATGAAAGACACAGAAGGGTGTGGGGTGGTGGAAGTCAGGGGAGGGTTCCTGCAGTTGAATTTCTAAAAAATATATGCATGAAAAACCTATGACACATTTAACAAATCTGTTTCTTACGAAGGCTCTGTGCCTTTCACTTGTCCCCTCCTGTAATCCTCACTGCATCCCTATGAGGTCTAATTATAAACGAAGTGGCCTGAAGCTTACAGAAGTGAGTTGTCCAATATCACCCAGCTCATAAGTGTTTGGGTCAGAAGAGGATCCAGGTCCCCCAGATTCCATAGCTCCTGGCTCTCCTGTTGAATCTATTCCGTTAGCGCTAAACTTTGTACTCTGTTGCCTCTGCTTAGTCATGCTGGCTCTGTGTCTTTTGTAAAAGAATGTTGCCTATAGCCTGAAATATACAGGAGAACCCATTCTCAAGGCTCTGACCTTTAGAGGTATAATACTTTGTCATTCATATAGAGATAAACAGAGAATGATATCTGTCCTGTTGTGAGGTTTATAGGAACACTGTGACCAGACCTGTAAGAACAAAGGATTCCAGCACCAAGAAGTCTGCAACAACCAGACACACACCCTCCCCTTTTAGTATAAAAGAAGCCTGAATTCTAACTCGGGTAAAATCGTTCTTTGGGACACTAGTCCACCATCTTCTGGGTCTGCTGCTTTCCGAATAAAGTTGCTTTACCTTACCCCAACAACAAAAAAAACCTCTATCAGTGGCAGGTAAGGTATTCATGACATCACCAAAGGACTGAAAACCAGTTCCCATCACTTAATAATTCCTTCAAAAGAATCAGGCAACAGTAACCATGAAGCAATTTATTAACACAGTGAAATTGAGAGTATGTTTTAAGTTCCAATTGTAATGATGTTTTGCCTAGAGGACAATGATTTAGTTTCATCATGCTGCTTCCGTAAATGGAAGTGAAACAGAATTATGATTCAAATGGCTAGCATAATGAAAAATCATTTGTATTCATTTTTATTGCATGGACAGACACCTGGTGGATAAGATAACCACATATTACTGAGAAGAACTCTGCAGGAAGAGGGAGGCAAAATCCTCATTACCCATCTGTCAAGTGTTTAAAATTATAAAGTCATGGGGGGTGTAAAGTTTAATGTTACTTACAATGCAGGACCTACTTTAGCCAGGGTAAATAACAGATTTTTATACACAGAGAAGAGTTGTTGAGTTTCTTATTAAAAGGGCTTTCGAAAGGGTTATAGTTATAGGTTGTTCAAAAATGTTGACCAGTGAGATTGGCACAGCTTTACATTTGAGACCTATCAGAGCTAACTGATTCAGAGCATGACATACTGGGATTGAAGGGAGGTGAAATGTACTCAATGAATGTGCTGTCTTTTTTCTCCATATCAGTTGGCTGGACTTTGCAGAGGGTGAAAATAAGTATTCTGTGTGCTCTCTGTCACAGTCTGATACCTTTGCATTGAATGTGATCTCGATATTATATTTGAAGTGTTCCCACCAATTCCTTTTGTCTTCTTTCCTAAGTGTCCTGGATAAAGATATAAGACTTTAGAGATCCAACCTGAGTTTCTAGTCCAAGTTTTCCCCTTCAAGGAAGATCTTTTGGGAGATATATCAATCAGAGTTCTGACAGGAGGCACAGGGCACATGGAGATCAGATTCTGAAGACAAATTAATAAAGGAATGATTTCCAAAGCATGTTCAGGGATTAGGAAGTCAACAGGGGATGCTGAGGTACCCAGGAATTAGTGACTGCAGAAACTGGGAACCCATTTCAGTCCTAGACCCTTAAGAGGTAAAAGATGGAACCGTGGAGAAGTGTCTGCCCTAGTAAGCATATTGGTCGTTTGGATACAGCCACCTCTGGAAGCATAATGCCAGAATAGGGAAATTGCTGGGGAAGAAATATCCAGAACTCTGTCTCCTATCCCTAGCCTCTTGCAGGTGCATCCCACTGGCCCAACTAAATCAGAAGAGGGGATGATGTCAAAGCAGTGTTCCCAGGAACACAGTGGGAAGAGAAGTGCAGAGAATGCAAAAGGGTGAGGTGCAAAATGAGGATAAGACTGCTCAGAGGATAAGACTGGATAGAAGAGAGAGTGACATAAATAATTAGGCTCCCTTTTGGACACTGTTTTGAAGAGATAAATTTACTGGCCATGTAACAGAGAAGAAAAACACCTGACTCCATATTGAATGTATTCCTTTAGCTCTAACCCTTGTGCTCTGTTGCCTGTGCTTAGTCATTCTGGCTCTGCACCTTTTGTAAAAGAATGTTGTCTATAGCCTGAAATATACAGGATAGCCCATTCTCAAGGCTCTGACCTTTAAAAGTATAACACTTTTCCATTCATATAGAGATTAAAGAGTTGCAGAACAGAGAATAGCATTTGTCTTGTTGGAGGTTTAAAGAAACACTGTGATCAGACCTACATGGACAGCTGCAAGAATAAAGTATTCTAGCACCAAGAAGTCTGGGACAGCCAGCCATACCCCTCCCCTTTTCATATAAAAGAAACCTGATTTGTAACTCGGGTAAGATGGTTCTTTGGGACACTAGTCCACCATCTTCTTGGTCTGCTGGCTTTCTGAATAAAGTTGCTACTCCTTGCCCCAATACCTCATCTCTTAATTTATTGGCCTGTTGTGCAGCGAGCAGTACAAGCTTGGACTGGGTGACAGTCAGGATACAATAAATGTCAGCTAAGGCCCTTCTCCTTGGTTTTATGTAAAGGTATTATTTTCATTTTGAAGTTTATAAAGTTAACTAAAGGGTCAGTTGAGAAGAACTAGACCCACACGGTTGAAATGACTACAGTTTACAGTTTATCTACCTTTCCATTTCTTTTCAACCACAAACAAAACAGGGTTTCAGCTAGGAAGTTGGGCAAAGTGTCAAGTCATTATGAAACACAGAAGTGCTTTTGGAGAAATTTGGTTAGTTGCCGAGACTAGTTTGTCAGGGGGAGGGAAACGTGGAGCCCCTTGACTGTACGTGGAAACCCAGGGCTCATCCTTAGTGATTCAAATACCAGGCTGATTGGCAGATTAATTCAGACTCTTCCAGTTGGTGGGCCCAAGGATACTTAAGCAGCCTCCTGTCCTGGTCAAGATTGGCTTAGCACCGGGGCAAGTCCTAGTCTGGGGGAGAAAGTCACCAGTTGCTATAGCTGTAAGTGATTGAGATGAACAACCATCAACAGTCTTAAGAGATGGTTAAGCAGCTGGAAAAGTTTTTTTATGAAGTATAAGTGCTTTCTATTTATTGAAGGAGGAGGCTTTATAGTAAATTAGTCCTGTGACATTCTCAGTTAGAAACATTCAAACTCCTTAAGCACATTTGAGTAAATTTTCTCTTACTGACCTCTGAAGATAATATAAAAGATAATTTTGTTATTATACCTCAATGACAGTGGCATAGGACTGTTGACCTAGACAGCACATTTCTAGTATTTTAATATTTATTCTTGGATAATCAAGATACCAATGTTTTAATTTTAAAATTATATTCTATGTTAGAATATTTTTAAGTCAGAAGGTGCAGCATAAAAAATTCCATGATACTATCATTTAATTAAAATATTCTGGTTTCTTATTTAACTAAGTATGACAATGCAAATAAATTAATTACACCAACAGTGAGACACTGCTGAATGTGAACTCTGTTTTCCTGTGCTCTAAATTATACCAGAATGAACACAATAACTCTTTTTGCATAGAAAAAGATATAAATTGACCTAACTGGAAAAAACTACAGAATGTTTAACACTGTACATTTCTCAGTTTATTGAAATTGGTTAACCTATATATAATATAATAAAAGTTAAATGGAATTTTATGGGTTTCAACAATATCTTCTTCAAGACATATCTAATATTCAGATTGTTTTGTTAATATTTATTTGTTTAGAATCATTAGATATGTTTATGCCATTTTATGTATTTATTATTTATATATCATATAGTTTACTAAATCTGTATTTTATCTAGTGACTTTAGCTACCTTGGGATTCCTGTAGATACCTCCATGTTATGACCAATAAAATCACAAACTATAAAAATGTTAACACTTTAAAAGATATATTTGTTACCCATCCTCTTTGAGAACAGGATGTTAAATCAAATGACATATTTTCATGATTCTAAGAATGTTACAAATCAGTACAACAAAGAAAATACTTTGAGTTTAAAAGGCATGTATCAGTTATAAAAAGTTTTTTTCTTTTTCTTTGTAAAATGGTGTAGCCACTGTGGAAGACAGTTTGGCAATTTCTTAAAAATTAAACATCAAACTACCGTATTGACTCAGCAATACACTCCTAAGTGTGGAATAAAATTCATGAATTTTATGAATGGCAAGACAAGAAAAATTTAAACAAAAAAATCTTTTCTGCCCTTTGGCCTCCTCTCTTCCCCAACTGCATTGTGTATCTGCATTATGCATGGACCAAACCTTCCATTGGCAGAAATACCTGCTCAACCATAAAAAGCAACATTCTCCTCCTAGCATCAATAAGACAACTCCTTAAAAGTAACATTCCTTCTTGATCTCATAAGTGGTTACATGGTGCTTAGATCTGGATTATGTAAACTGTCAAAAAGACATAATTTAATGTACAGCCCCCTGTCTCAAAAAACTTATGTAACTGTGCCTTGACTTCTAATGGGTGGAACAGTTCTCATAGCTTTCTGAGGTGCATTTCCTGGGTTATAATCCTCAAATTTGGCTCAAATAAAAATTTCCCCTTCTTTCTTAGATTGACTAATTTTTCATCAACATAGGTATATATCCAAAATAATTGAGATCTGGGACTGGAAGAGTTATCTGTACAACCACATTCATTGCAATAATATTCACAACAAACAAAGGTGGGAACAACCCAAGTGTCCATCAACAGATAAATGGATTAAAAAATTGTGGCATATACATACAATATAATACTATTAAGTCATAAAGAGGAACACAATTTTGATATATGCTATAATACAGATGAACCCTGAACACATTATACTAAGTAAAATAAGCCAGAAATAGACAAATATTAAATAATTCCACTTATATGAGGTGTGCAGAATAGGAAAATTCATAGAGACATAGACAGAGTAAGGTTACCAAGGGCTGTGGGGAAAGAAAGAGGAATTATTGTTTAATGAATACTGAGTTTACGTATGTTGGAGATAATGAAAAAGTTTTGGACATAGACCACGGTGATGGACACAGAGCATTATGAATGTAATTAATGCCACTTGTAGGGGAGCAAAATTTGCCACCCCAAAATGCCTCTTTGGCATGCAGATTATTTCGAGCTGAAAATAATCAAGACCCAAAAGATTCAGGAAGAAATTTTGACTTTCCCCCAAACTGCCTGAAAAAATTTTAGAAAGAGGGCCTGTTCCTGGTATAGAGATATCACCAGAGACATGTGCAAAGAACGTGGGCTATGTGTGGTGAGAAACTCAGAGTACACTCTGTGCCCCATTGTCTCTGCCTGGCTCAGCAAACATCTGTTTACCAAACATCTGCTTTTCCATTTACATGTGAATTGCCTTCCTTCTCTGGTGATTTGAGAGGAACTGGGTAAAGAAAAAAGCAACTAGTGGATTATTAGATGGGCTTTTAAGGATATCTAAAATGCTAATGACAGACATGGCCATACAGGCAGAAGGACGATGATAAAGAGACACATTGAGTCAGAAAATAGTGGGGTTTTTTTTGTTGTTGTTGTTGTTTTTTGTTTTTGGTTTTTGCGGTACGCGGGCCTCTCACTGTTGTGGCCTCTCCCGTTGCGGAGCACAGGCTCAGCAGCCATGGCTCACGGGCCTAGCCGCTCTGTGGCATGTGAGAGCTTCCCGGACTGGGGCACGAACCTGTGTCCCCTGCATCGGCAGGAGGACTCTCAACCACTGCGCCACCAGGGAAGCCCCAACAGTTCAATTTTAAAGAAACATGGGGTGCTTGGAAAGAGAACAGTGAGAGATAAGGCTGCAAGTAGAGAGGCATTTTGAGAAGCTGAGACTATGGAGTTCCACTACTGATAGCCCAGAGATATTTTTTACCTTGAGCTATTTTTACTTGGAACTAAAAAAGACTCCAAATTACCAGAGCAGTCTTGAGAAAGAGGAGCAAAGTAGGAGGCATCATACTTCCTGATTTCACACTATATTGCAAGGCTATAGTAATCAAAACAGTATGCTGCTGGCATAAAAACAGACACATAGACCAATGAAATAGACTCAAGAGCCCAGACATAAATCCACACATATATGGTCAACTAATTTTTTTTTTTTTTTTTTTTGCAGTACACGGCCCTCTCACTATTGTGGCCTCTCCCGTTGCCGAGCACAGGCTCCGGATGTGCAGGCTCAGCGGCCATGGCTCATGGGCCCAGCCGCTCTGCGGCATGTGGGAATCTTCCCAGACCGGGGCACAAACCCGTGTCCCCTGCATCGGCAGGCGGACTCTCAACTACTGCCCCACCAGGGAAGCCCTGGTCAACTAATATTAGATTAAGGGAGCCAAGAATACTTAATTGGGAAAAGATAGTCTCTTCAATAAATGGTGCTGAGAAAATTTTACAGCCATACACACAAGAATGAAACTGAACCCTTACCTTATACTAGTCACAAAAGTAACTTATAATGGGTTAAGGGTTTAAATGTAAAATGACCAGGGGGAGGAATAAATCAGGAGGTTGTGACTAACATATACACACTACTGTATATAAAATAACCAACAAGGACCTACTGTACAGCACAGGGAACTATACTCAATATTTTGTAATAACCTATAAGGGAAAAGAATCTGAAAAGGAATATATATATATATATATACATATATATATATATATTTTTTTTAATGTACAACAGAGGATATGGATGGATGAAAAGAATTATAGATATGGAAGACAGAACAGGAAAGGTAATATTGAAATCTTAGCTCTTTCAAAAAGGTAATATTGAAATCTTAGCTCTTTCAAGATTAAAACATTTGATAGGAGACAGTGCCAGAAGCAGAGGAAACTAACTGATAGTGCAATTGTTTTTCTTTGTGAACTGTTTATACAGGTGGTGATTTAGGTCATAAAGTCAATTTTAACTTTGGTGAATGTTTTGCTCACATTTTTTGCTCAAATTTCACAAAAATCCGTGAAATTTTTGCTTTACTGAAGTATGCTTGACAGAAGACATACAGGTGCACTCATGGCACCTTGAATTTCTAATTAATTTTCAAGAAACAAAATCATTCTAGAGCGAATTATTTTACACTAAAATTGACATAACAAAGTTAATTGCTTTAAAGCAGTGAGAGGATGACTGACTTGAGTAGGAGACAAGTGTAATTTTTTTTGTCCTTTTTTTAAAAATTTAATTTAATTTATTTTTTATACAGCAGGTTCTTATTAGTTCTCTATTTTATACGTATTAGTGTATACATGTCAATCCCAATCTACCAGTTCATCCCACCACCACTCCCCCCCCACCCGCTTTCCCCCCGTCATGTCCATATGTTTGTTCTCTACACCTGTGTCTCTATTTCTGCCCTGCAAACTGGTTCATCTATACCATTTTTCTAGATTCCACATATATGTGTTAATATACAATATTTGTTTTTCTCTTTCTGACTTACTTCACTCTGTATGACAGACTCTAGGTCCATCCTTCTGCACTTTTTTATGATTTTATTTTTCAAGGTTAAAGTTTCATTTATTTTTGTGGAAATGCCGATGGAAGCACAGTTCTTCTTGTATGCTCCCACTTCCCTCAGCCCCCTTTCTGGCCTCAGAGTAGTGACATAATGAAAAACATAAGTGCTGAGTATCTTACCAGAAAGCCCTCAGCCGAGAGGTAGTGGGTATCAAAGCTTCTGAAAACCAACCGGTTCTAGCATCAGTTGTATAGGGTGGAATCTCACTCTGCCACTTTCTGATACATTATCATTGGGCAAATCTCTTAAGCTCACTAAGCCTTCATTTACTCATACTTAAAATGAGAACATTAAAATCAATACTAACTCCACAGGTTCACAGGGAGGATTATATAGAGTAATATTTGTAACCTCCTCAGGGCACCAGTGGCACATGGTCGTAATTCAGCAAACTGGAGATGTTATTATTCCCCAGGAAATGTTCTACCAAGAAAGCGTTTTTGAGCATTCCTTCATAGTAGAATTGTTGGTACTGCAAAACTCAAAGAAGTGTTCTACATCATCTCTGTCAAGCAAGGAGCTATTAGGCTATCTTGGGAAGCTTCAGTATATGGAAAGTTAATAGCAATAAAGAGCAGAGTGGTGTTGGCAGGCTTAAAATGGGGGAAGCAACCAAGCATAGGAAATGCCTGTTTCAAGAGGTAAATTCTTCAGTAGATATTTCAAACTTGGTGCACCACTTTCTCTCCTCTTTAGATTCCCAGTGCTATTTATGGCAACAAAGGCCATTGTCCACTGCTCTGCCTTTCTTGACCTTTCCTTAGGTCCACCTGAATTATCCTATCCTTTAATCTTATAATATCTTCTTTTTCATCAGCGTGTAACTAAATGAAGTCTGTATTCTTTACCTTAATTGTAAGACAAACGTGTTTGCTTGTTTATTTATTTTAATGCTTCACAAATTAGGATGTCTTACAAGCAATACTAGAGACTTTAAATGTGTGGACCCAAATTTCAAATAGGATTTTGCCACCACCCGGCAATTCTACTAAACTCCTCAAGTTCACTTTCTCATTCGCCAAAATGACATATTTATGCCTACTCTCCTCCTCAAACATCCAATACCAACGCTCCTTTCCCACTTTCTAACTTACAAACTTGCTTCATTTTTCAATAACACAAATTTAGAAGCTATCCCCATCTTCCCTCTATGAAGCCCAAGAAGCCATATGTGCCCCTAGGTATGCCCTCTGTCCTTTGAATATTTACTACGGTAGGTAGACAACTAAGAGAAAGAACTCCAGCCTTGCAATTTTTTCCCATATGAAAGATTACATATCATGTAAATTAAGTCCAGGGGAGCTCTTCCAGTTGTGTGGCTTTCCTGGGCATCTATCCTTCAAGCAATGCTTTAGAGATTCAGATCACATTCCTGTTGGAGGCCATCTTCAACACATGACCTTTGTGGTCACCACAGGGGAAAAAGAGAGATGGTAGAGAAGGCTTAACTGCTTTAGCTCAGATGCGACATTTTATTTCTAGGATCCTTTTGTGGAAACCAATCACACGGCCCTATCTGTATGCAAGACAAATGGAAAACAGGATTGTACAATCAGAAAGAAGAAGTGACTTGGTGCTTGGTCGGCCACGTCATAGAAGAAGCATTCTTTTCCCTGTAAAACACAAGCCCCTTTACTTGAACTCTGTGCTCTGTCCTTGCTCAACTTATCACAGCTCTACTTCTAAAATCACTATTTCTCCCTCCTAAGCAATTTCCCTTCTTCCATTAGATCATTACTGTTAGTACATAAACATGGTCTCATGTTCTTATATCTCCTGTCATAAACAGCTCACGCAGGTCAATATCAAAAAACCAAACAACCCGGGGCGGCTGGGCCCGTGAGCCATGGCCGCTGAGCCTGCGCGTCCGGAGCAGTGAGGCCCGCATACTGAAAACAAACAAACAAACAACCCAATCAAAAAATGGGTGGAAGACCTAAATAGACATTTCTCCAACGAAGACATACAGATGGCCAACAAACACATGAAAGAATGCTCAACATCATTAATCTTCAGAGAAATGCAAATCAAAACTACAATGAGATAACATCTCACACCAGTCAGAATGGCCATCATCAAAAAATCTAGAAACAATAAATGCTGGAGAGGGTGTGGAGAAAAGGGAACCCTCTTGCACTGTTGGTGGGAATGTAAATTGATACAGCCACTATGGAGAACAGTATGGAGGTTCCTTAAAAAACTAAAAATAGAACTACCATATGACCCAGCAATCCCACTACTGGGTATATACCCTGAGAAAACCATAATTCAAAAAAGACACATGTACCCCAATGTTCACTGCAGCACTATTTACAATAGTTAGGATATGGAAGCAACCTAAATGTCCATTGATGGAGGAATGGATAAAGAAGATGTGGTACATACAATGGAATATTACTCAGCCACAAAAAGGAACAAAATTGGGTCATTTGTAGAGATGTGGATGGACACAGAGTCTGTCATACAGAGTGAAGTAAGTCAGAAAGAGAAAAACAAATATCATATATTAACCCATATATGTGGAATCTAGAAAAATGGTACTGATGAACTTATTTGCAAGGCAGAAGTAGATATGCAGATGTAGAGAATGGACACGTGGACATGGAGGGAAGGGGAGGGTGGGACGAACTGGGAGATTAGGATTGACATAAATACACTACCATGTGTAAAATAGATAGCTAGTGGAAAGCTGCTGTATAGCACAGGGAGCTCAGCTTGGTTCTCTGTGATGATCTAGAGGGGTGGGATGGGGAGTGTGGGAGGGAGGCTCAAGAGGGAGGGAACATATGTACACATATAGCTGATTCACTTCGTTGTACAGCAGAAACTAACACAACATTGTACAGCAGTTATACTCCAATAAAACAACGACAACAACAACAAACTATCAAAGAACACTCCCTTTGCCCCTTTTCTTTTCTAACTACCACCCAAGTTTCTAATAGCATTCAAACGTCTACAAAAAAATCCCGTTTCAGTGTGCCTTCTGTTTCCTGGCAGGATGGTAACTGATACATGCCTTCTAATGAAGGGAGAACTTGGGTGTGGCAACTCAAGTTAGATACTAAGGTCTTATGTTTATAACTGTCACCAAGGCGATAGAGAAAGTGAAAAACAGTTGATGGGTAAATTTCAGAAACAAAAATTCTGAAATCTGAAATTCAATATGAATGCATCAGCCTGTGACAGATAAAGAATACCTATTTTCATGCTGTAGGAAAAGCCCATGCTGAAATTGTTGCTTCTGCATCTGCACATTCTACCCCCTCGACTAGATCACTGTCATCAGTGATGCCATCTCAAAAAACCCCAAAAACAATAACACAGAATTTTTCTTTGACCCCCTACATTCCTTTTTAACTACCATTCCATTCTCTTATACCATTTAAAACTTGTTGAAGGAGTTTATACCCTGTCTTTGCTTTCTCATTTTCACTTTCTCTCTTCCATCCCGTTCAATAGATCTTCTGTCTCCAATACTCCACAGACATTGCCAAAGACCTTATATGTTGGCAAATTCATTGATGACTTCTCTGTTTTAATTTTATGAACAATTATCCTCTGAACCCTGGAGTGCATGAGGGCTTCTCTCACTACACTCCCTTCCTAGGTGGCCTCATAACAAACACAAGGCTTTAAGTACTTTCTTATGTATAGATGTCTCCCAAACCTGTATCTCCAGCCAAGCCCACTTCCCAGAACTCTAGACTCATATATCAACTGCTAACACTTGATATATTTATTTTACTATCCAATCTGCATCTGTGACTTACCATGGCCAATGAAGAATTCTTAATCTATCCCCAGAGATCCTGCTCCTGCTTTTCCTATGGCTTTCAACTCAGTAACTGGCTCCACTCCCCACCAAATTGGCCAGTTCAGATGGATTAGCCTTAATTCATCTCATTTCCTCACTCCTACATTCAATCTATCAGCAAGTCATGCTGACTCTTGTTACCTGTAGCTTTGAAACATTCTGAATGCGTTTACACCTCTCCATCTCCATTGATAACATCCAGGGAAGAATAGCGTGATTAGTAGGCTAGCTTATTGCAAAAGAGCCTCAACTGGTCTTCCTGTACCCACTTTTGCAGCACTAGTCATTAACCAGTTATGTGTATAAATGTAAGACAGATGATATTACTCCCAGCTACCCCTTTCATATTTAGATTAGTATCTGATTTCCTTAACCCGCTAATTGATGCCCACATGAGATGAGTCTTCCATTTCTCTCCAGCCTCGGCTCTGTCTACTTTGCCTCTCACTCACCACCCTCTGGAAACACTGGCTTATTTTTGTTCCTTATATGTGACAAGCTCGTTCTATGGGCAGGCTTTTAGCTGTAACCACTCTCTCAGCCGAAGCCCTTTTTGCCTGGCTGGCTCCTTCTTGTTATTTAGACTCCAGGTTTAAATGTCACCTATGCAGAAAGTAATTTAGCAATGACTAATTACTGATTCATATTGACTGCTAAGAATCACTATTTTCTAAAAATGATGCTAATGATACCACTTAGAAAAAACGACTACATCTTATTGTATGTGCTGTCAAAGCGAGCACTACATTTTTAGTATACTGTAACCCTCCAATTATTTACTAATATATCACCTTATTTTAATTCGGTGCAAGCCCTTATCACAGTTAATTAGTTTACTGGTTTATTGTCTATCTCTACCCACTAAAATGTAAGCTGTTAGTAAAGACCTTGTCTATTTTGTTGTCCACGGATTTCTCCAAATCTTAGGACAGTTCCTGGAACATTGCAGGTATTTGACACATTTCTGTTGAAAGACTAAAAATGAAATTATGTATTTAATACAGTATTAATATTTTAACCTCCAAAATGTCATTACATTGGTGGTGATTTATCTTATGTTGGATTTTTGGGAAACAGATACTAAGATATAGATTTGTCATATTAAGAAGTAGTAAGCATTAGTAATTAATATTAGGATAATATTATGGGTTGAACTGTACCCTCCAAATATATATGTTGATGTCCTAACCCCCTAGTAGTACTTCAGAGTGTGACTTCACTTGGAAATAGCATCATTGCAGATGTAATTAGGTAAGATGAGGGCATACTGGAATAGGGTAGGTCCCTAATCCCATATGACGCCATGTCCTTACAAACAGGGGACATCTGGATACAAACATGCACATAAGGAGAAAGCTATATGAAAATGAAGGGAGAGATCAGGTGATGCAGCAGAAACCAAAGAACGCCAACGATTGCCAGCAAGCCTCTAGAAGCATAGTGCAGATTCTTCCTCAAAGGCCTCAGAAAGAACGAATCTTTCAAATCGTGTCCTCAGACCTGTGAGAATGTATTTCCCTCGTTTGTGTCATTCAGTCTGTGGTACTTTGTTACCGCAGCTATAGCAAACTACATAGATAGTTATTCAGAGCTGTTTCGACTGAGGCAAGGGGGTCAGGATCTTGCACCCCCACAAATACAGATAAAATTTATAAGATTTTTTGGTGGAGTGAAAAAGGAAAGGGTGAGTGAGAAGCGTCAAGAATGACATCTGGTTTCTGACATTTTCAGCTGAAGCTTTGAGAAGCCCTTCTGGTAAACCCAGGATTTGAAGAGTAAGTTGTCGTTTGCTGGATGGATAAATAGAAATAGGGTTAAGGGTTGGAAAGAAGCACTAGGGGCAGTAGAAAGAGTGGACTTCGTGCGTTACGAAGAATACAGGTGTGGAAGTACTAAGTGTGTGTTCAGAAGTTACAGAACAGTCCCTATGTCTGAAGGACTTTTGAAGGAATATCAGCATATGAAGCTGAAGAGGTGGGTTGGGATGAGATATCAAAATCCTTAAACACGTGGTGACCATGTGATTTATTTTCTTAACTGGTGTGCTTTTTAGAGTGAGGAGGAAGTTATCGGTAATTATGACAAGACAGTCCTGGGACTGTCCCAGGACACTGGGATGTAAGGTACTCTGCTCTCTCTAAGGAGGCTGACTCTGTAAGTCAGGGGGAGATGTCAGAGATCTTTGAAGGAGGGCAGGGATATAATCAGATGAAGATTTTAGAAAGATTGGTGTGGCATCTCTATGGAGGTGGGTACAGAATTTGCTTGGTCCTTTTGAGATCTAAATTATGATTTTATAAATAAATCTTATGTATCATTTGGCTATTAAATAGTTTTCCTGGTTCTATTTGTTTTGATGAAACAAAATTTGACTCTTGTTTAAAGTGGCAGGATTATGTATTAAGGTTTTGACTATATAAGAAAAGATGTGGGGAGGGATAAACTGGGAGATTGGGATTGACATGTACACACTACTATATATAAAATAGATAACGAATAAGGACCTACTGTATAGCACAGGGAACTCTACTCAATATTCTGTAATGGCCTATATGGGAAAATAATCTATAAAAGAGGGTATATATGTATACATATAACTGATTCACTTTGCTGTACAGCAGAAATTAACACAACATTGTAAATCAACTATACTCCAGTAAAAATTAATTTAAAAAAAAGAGATGTGTGTGAAAATTTGCATACATCTTCAGACATCAGGAGAGGACAACATAATTTTAACCCAATCTAGGCTTCTATACTCTTTTACCATTCTCCATTTAAGTCCATGCTAATTTATTTTTTCTAGTCATTCTTCAGAACCACCTTTTGCCCATCTCTAGATGGGCCTCCATATTTCTTGAATACCTTTGGTCCTTATCCACTGTTTCTATAATCTGTCTCTCTCCTGCCATCTTTCTGGGGTACTGTATCATCACACTGATGCTGTTTTGCTCTGCCTGTCAGCCAGAGGCTGGGGAAGGGAGAGACCACTATTTAGCAGAAAGAGATACTGGAATCAGGACCAGATCATCCAGAACGAGTGCAGAGAGGCATTCCACAGTCAAAAGCACAGAGTTGCAGATAAACAGCAAACCAAGGTAACACATATTAATGAATAAGCTTTTGAGAAACTTATGTACCGTTAGCCCAGAGAAGGCACTAAGGTCAGAAGCTAGAGGGCTTCATGTTGCTGTAAAGAGCACAGTTGGATGGGCATGTGCACTCATGTTCTGTCTCCACCCTTTCAGTTAGAGGGTTTGTGTAAACTGACAGTCCCTCAAATTCTTCATTTTCGATAACTTTCATTTTCCTTCTCTCTCAGTATCCCTCACTCATGGTGCTGCCAGGGACCTTGACCACTTTCATGATTTCTCCATGAAAACTTGCCTCTTTTTACCTTTCCCACCTCTGCCCTCCCACTAACTCTGCTCTTTATGTCTGTGTCTCCTCTGATATCCCTCTCATTCATGTGGTCTATCAGCTCGCATGTCTATATCTAATCCCAGATAAACAACCCTTCTTCTAAATGAAATTGCTCTGCAGCACTTCTATACCACACTGTATAATGGCTCCCTGAATTGTTTTTCACTCTCCTCAAAGGGCCAATCCCATTTTCCATCATGGCCTCTCTTCCTACTCCCACAAGAAGAGAGAGAAGCAAGTTGATTTGAGCTTTTAAAAGTTTCCCCTTCCACCTCAAAATTCCCCAGTGTCATTACCACTAGTTACTCTACCTTCCTCATCTCAAAAGAAAAAGAGACGTTTTCCTTTCTAAAGCTTAGTCATCTGCCTATTTTCGTCATTATTCTGGACTTGAGTCCATCAAAGATTCTCCTTTTTCCTTTTCTTTTACACAAACTTTGTCATACTGCTGGCTCTTCACCAAATCACCAAGTCTTCCACTTCCCTTTCTTTTTATTTTTTTTCACACATATGCACAAAAATTTCCCTTGTCTTTTTCAGCTTCCCTTTTAATTTAATTTAATTTGATTTAATTAACTTTATTTCTTTCTCTTTAACCACCCGCTTTCTTACAACATAACATAATTTCTCTCTTCACATCCTCCACTTCCTTAGCAAATCAACCTAACAAATACTATTTCCACCTTCTAGCATTTTACTGCTTTTAATTGCACTTTCTTATTATTTCAGTAAATAAAGTTGTTCATATATTTTTTTCCATTTGTTCTTTCCCTGTTTTCAGAGAAGCTTTGGCTTCTCTTCTGACTGAAGTGAGAATTGTCAGGATAAAATATGACAACATAGATTCTGTTCAAGTTCAAGAGAAAGGAAACATATGGGTGGTTGACAGCGCACATATTTTACATTCACCAGGACCATGTTGGAGGAGCTAATTCTCTCAACCACGGATGCTGGTTTTATAAAAGATAAAGCCAATTCTCTTTCAAGTCAGTTTGGGAAAATGTACAATTTGAGCAAATATATTTATTCTCAGCAAAAAGGTATTGTCAACAGACAATTTTGTTCCAAGATAATTGTCTGATTATTCTTTAGACAAAGCAGCATCACTAATACATATTTTAACATCCAATCTGCCTATGGAACAAAAATACATCTGTTTGGAGCACAGTTTGATAGTTTGTTAAATGAGGCAAATGTCAATGCAAGTGTCTTCTGTGGCAGAATCTAAATCCAGGAAAAATCTGGACAGAATAAAGCGGGCAGGGTAGCGTAGAAACACCACCAAACTGGTTGGGATGAGCCTATGTTCTCCTGACTTATTCCCTGAGATTCTTAGTCTCAACTTCTGTACTCTTCAGCTGTCTCCATCTTCTCTTTACTTCCCCTCTTGTTAAGAAGATCTCCTCTTACTTGTTTAATCCTATTATTAAAGATTTTAAGGGTATCATTAAGAAAATTTATTATTGCCTCAAAAAGTTTATGATATCAGGATAGTAAGGTTCCTGGAGAGATTTGTGGTTGATTTCTAACTCTATTTCACTAAAAGTTACTGAAATAATTAAAATAGTTGGAAAATAATTTTCAGTGAAAAAACACAGTTCACTTATCTTATATAGTTTATAGTTGTGTCATTTTATGTAAACTTTGCAAAGTTCATTCAATACATTTCAACCGTCTTTTTTTTTTTTTTTTTTTCCTGGCAGGGTATCATAGCACTAGCTTTTGCTCTTTGTATGGGAAACTTCCCTTGTGTATAAGTTTCATTTAGAGGACACGTCAATGAAAGCACTTCCTGTGTTCGGTCCCCACTCCTCTGCTCCCCCCTCTACACACTTAAAGAATTCACCCACTCCTCTAGTTTCAAATTCCATGGCTACCCCAATATATGATTCTACCCTTCACATCTTAGAAAATGTCCACTCTCATGCCTCAATCTATACATGGGACCTTTACACTTTTATGTAATTTTTCTTAATAAAATCAGTACACATAAAATTAATCACTATGCTCCCTTTAATAGTGAGCACTAAACAGTTATGAATTATATCCCATGACGAAAACACTGACACACAGATATTTATTTAAATATTTACTCAGGTAACAAATGATACCGCTTGTTGCATCTGGACAGCTGAGGTTTGGCTACACAGCCCCCCAGAGTCTCCTGTCCCCTGAAGCCATATTTGGTCCACATCCTGCTAACAGCAGTCTGTGTGAAGTGGGTTTGTCAGGCCTGAGCAGCAGCCACGTGTTACCACATCACCTTTTGTAATCAAATGCTCCTGATGTTGGATAGAGAGGCTGCTGGGAAAGTCAGTGCTTCTTTTCCCCCCAAGGTTACTTCTCTATTAAAAAAAGTCTCTTGCACATTTGCACCAGATTGAACATTAATAGAAAGTTCTTCCTCTAGACATCTCTTTAGGTGAATGTGCCTTCTATGCTCCAAATTAGATTCACTCCTCAATTTCCTTGTCTATTCTAAAAAATATTACCATTTTTCCAATTACTTTCACTCAAAACCTTGGAGTTCTCTGTGACAGATCTCTCTCCTTTGCTCACTATGTTAAAAATTAAAAATTTCCCACTGTTCCCCCTGACACCTTCTAAATCCAGGCCTACATGATTCATTTTCATTCCACTCAGCAAACAATTTGACTGGATTTCAAGAATATTGTCGCCACATCACAACCCATCTCTAATTTTGACACCAAATAAGTATCTCTTAAGCAACATGTCACTTTCTTGCTGAAAAGTCTACATTGTGCCTCCATAACATTTTTAATCGAAGTTCTTCTTGCAAATGTCACCACCATCTCTATGGGTCCTGTTTTTCACCTTATTTCCCAATATTGTCCAATGTGAAGCTTCTACACTGATAGGACCAGTATCTTTATTCTCCTCAAATTTAGTATGTTTTCTTTTTCATTCCTCAGTGCCCTGATTCTATCCTATCTCAAATTTGAAGCTTAGACAACTAGCCTGGTTTTCAAGTTTCTCACATCTCTTAACTCCTTTAATAACCCCAGTCCTATTCTCGATAGGCACGGAATTATAACCTTAAGATAGTGTTAGTATTACACACTGAAAGTTTGCCTGAGCATGTACAGTTTAACCTGGAGTCTGCTGGATCCTAGGACTCTAGGCCTCTGTACCTTACTGCCTGGTGACCTGCCTCTCCAGCCCCATCCTTTGTTTCTCTATAACACAAGCTGTTCCTTCCTTTACGAAATCTGACTACATATAAAAACAAAATTCCTTTTGGTTCTTCTTTCTCATCACTACTTCTGATTCTAATCTAGAAACACAGTCTTACGTAAAATCATGCCTGACTTGATTATCTGGGCGTAATGAGTTAATAGGAGGGTATGAATGTTTTCCTGCAGCCAAAAAGCTGAAGTCTCTAGAACAGACACAGATTCATTGAAATAGGCAAATAAGTCAACAATCCCTAATGTTAGTTAATATCTGAAGCAATATATCAAAATTAGATGAAACCAGATTAAGTATGGTTTCCTAATTCAATTTGGTCACTAAGAGTCAGAGGCTAAAACGATAAACTGAAATCTTTGTAGAATTCCTTTAACATGAATATCGTACATTAGTAAAGTTTTTGAAGGGAAGAACCATTCATTTTCTTTTTATGTGTCTTCACAAGCCCTGGCACAAAGTATAATACTTGTCAATTATTTCTGTGTGTATATTATTTATCTAAGACAGGGGTTGGCAATCTGCAGCTTGCAGACAAAATCTGACTAGCTGCCTGTTTTTGTAAATAAAGTTTTATTGGAACACAGCCATGCCCAATTGTTTACATATTATTGTTTACATATTGTCTGTGGCTGCCTTTTCCCTAGGACTGCAGAGTTGAGTAATTGTGACAGAGACCATGCAGCTGCAAAGTTTAAAGTATTTACTACGTAACTTTTTAGAGAAAACTTTGCCCAGCCCAGATATAAACAGAAGACATTATGACAAAAAATCTTTTACACTGGTAGCCTTCTAACATTGAAATTATGGGTCATAAGACAACACTTTTGAGTTGGCATGTGCAAATGAATAACTGCAAATATTCACTCAAGAACCAAATCTAATTTCTCCTCTTCTGTAAGGTTTTCCCTACTCTCCCAGCAAAGTTAATTTTCTTTCTCCTTTGTGCTTTATTATAAAGCACTGTTCTAACAGTGGAAACATTAATGGTTGTTTAAATGTTTGGCTTTCTAATTAAATTATAATCTTTACTGGGACAAGGAGCATATTTTATTTTATTTTTTGCAGACCCTAACACTTACAATAGAGCTGAATAAATGCTAGGTGCTCAATAATTGCTAGTTGAGAGAAAGGGTGAGTTGTAAGTAAGAAACTACAATCCAGTGAAAGGTTGACTTTAGTATTTCTATTCATTGTATTCTTTCAGAATTTTGGGAAATATTCTCAATTAACAGGCTAACCTGGCATGCTTAGAAATGATGATACTGTCTTATTTGTAAACATTACCTGAAGGCATGACAAATGTTGAAATTACTAATAGTTTCATGATAAAGTGGATTTAAAAGGCTAATAGATAAATTCATTTTATTGAGTATATGATATTGGTAAGATATTTTTGTCCTATTTTGAAAACTGCAGTGCTGTCTTTTTTGTCAAGCAGGTCTGCTATAAATGTCAAAGGCAGACACTGATTGGGATAGAGAATTGCTCAATCTTGATAGAGGAAACCGAATATTCCTATGAATTGGGTCATCTGGCAGATTCAGCCACTTTTCACTTACTGTTAAGTTTTTTCATTTATTTAACTAGCAATAACTGATCACTTAGCATATATCAGGGACTAGATTATGCAAGTTTACTTTAAAAAAATATCCATGAGCTTTGTGAAGTAAACATGTTTAGTTTTCTTTTGTAGGTTAGGAAACTCTTACAAATACATACATTGCCATAGGTGTAGTGGCCAGTAAGTGAGAGATGAGATTCCATTATTAGCCTTTGCTTTTTTCTATCACCGACCACCAGGTTAAACCACCATTCAGTTAAATCATTTACTCTTACTGGAAAAGTGTGTGTCCGTGCCCATCATTACTTAAATCACAAAACTAGTGTATTTATTTTCTATCACTGTCATAACAAATGAACACAAATGCAGTTGTAAAATAGAATACAAATTATTATCTCACAATTCTGTTGCTTAGAATGCTGGGTCCAGTGTGCCTCAGCTAGGCTCTTTGCTTAGAATGTCACAAGACCCAATTCTCAAGTTTTTATGATGCACGCATTCTTTCTTGAGGCGCTAGGAATCAATCCGCTCTTAAGCTTATTCAACCTGTTGGCTAAACTCAGTTCTTTGTGGTTGTGGAGCTGAGGTCCCCTTTTCCTTGCTGCCTGTCTGTGGAAGGCTCTCTCAGCTCCTTCAGGCCACCTGAGCCCCTAGCTGCAACCCCCCTTCCCCCTCGACCTCCATCTTCAAATCAGCATCTGCTCAATGGAGTCCTTCTCACACCTTGAATCACCTCTCTAACTTCATCTTCAGCTGCCCTGACCTCCTGCCAGAGAAACTTCTTTTTTTAAAGGCGCATGTTGTTAGATTGGGACCACCTGGAATATCCAGAAAACCTCACTCTTTTAAGGTTCATTGCTTTAGTTACATCTGCAAAGTCCCTTTTTCTGAGGAAGGTAACAAATTCTCAGGTTCCAGAGATTAGGAAACACCTTTAGGATGGACATCTTTTGGGGCCATTCTACCACACCTGGCAGGACACCTTTCTTAGAGAATTGTTTGAAGAAAGGTATATATTTCAGAATTGGCCTGATTATGCTGTAATAACAAATGCCCTCAAAATCGCCACAGCTTATGAAAATAAAACTTTTTTTCTGAATCATGTTTCATCAAAGTTTGATTTTTGTTCTGCCCTGCATCACCTTCTCTCTAGGACCCAAAGGGACAAAGCATCCTTTATCTGGAACATTGCCAGTGATCAAGGCAGAGTAAAAAGGGAAATGCTGAGTCATCAAACACTTCTGCCCAGAAATGACACACATCACTCTCCCACGTTATTGGCTGAAGCAAGTCACATGGTTTGTGGAATCCCACCTCCATGACCCCCCTACCAGTGAAGGTCAATGCAAAGAGGAAAATGGGATATTTAGTACAATATAATATATTGTAGGATATTATATACAGACTTCTTGTCATTGTTTGATTTGTTTAAGACTAGTAGTCTCAAACAATCCATACTGATCCATTAGGAGAGGATACAAAGTATCATAAGGGTATTTTATTCCCAGTATTGAGACTGTACATAGACATGGACTATTCATAGTTACCCAGTGCCTAGGGGGATAAAAGAGTTAACACAATAGAAGAAATGACTTTAGTAAGAACACTAAGTAAGCCAAAAACTATGAACATGTTGTGAATAAGGAAAGCAAAAAAATTATCGAGACTATATTTTCCAAAGTTCTACATAGAAACGAAACTAGAAAACGGCAAAAAGTGATTGGGGAAATGCTGACAACCGTCCAAATTAAAGACATTTTAAATATTAAGGATTAGAGTTGAGTTGTGTTATATGTTATCCAAATAATCTTTCCATCCTAGCTTTTGAAATCAGCATGACATGGCTCTAATCTTCAAATAAATACCAGTTTTTCTTTACAGAGGGAAAAAAAAATCTAAAGAGAGTGTCTAACATTTATTTAAGATCTCCTTTGAGCCTTTCTGAGTAGAGTGAAAAGTTTTTGCTTTCTCTTTTGCTTTGCACCAAGCAGAGCTGATATCATTCAAACCTTATGGGACTGAGAGTGTAGATTACTGTCGACAGGGGTAGGGCAGCTAGAAGCACCTGTGTTGGGCTGCAGGTTGCCACGAGGGGAATGACATTGAGGAGAGAGGCTACTGTGCATGTTTCTGTTACCACTTATGCATGATCCTATCCAGTAAACAATTATCGTCCTATTAGTATGCAGAAGACTAACACATGTTAGTTTTTTTTGTGGAGAAATTGTCCTGGACTTTAGGAAACATTTTATTTGTGCTCTTTAGGGACTCTTTGGGAGTTAAGGTCATGTCAGCAGTTCAGCTGACTTTTACATTATGTGGATCATTGTTAAGTATTTATTAACTATAGCCTTCTTGCGCACATGCAGGAAAACTTTGCTTACCAGTACCCCCCTTTGAAATTCTTTCTGCTTTCTCTAGTCAGTTTGGGTGATGAAGCCCCACACCCTCTCTGCTCCTTTAGCCTCCCTTTTCAGGTACCTGTTACAGCATGTCGGGCTGATTCGTGGAATTATATATACTGCCTGTATTGAGAAGTTACTGAGGGAACAGGAAAAGTCCCTGACTCAGTGTTGCAATCCACATCTGGTACTGACAAAATATCTTGCATTTAGAAACAGCAATAACATCAACAGCAGTAGCAACAACAACGATGCCAAGTTGAAATGCATTTATGTGGAATTAAATTCTACATTAATGCAGAATTTTAGAGATTTGGGCCATGTCTAGAGGTCCTATCAAATTAAAAGGAATAGGGAGAATAGGTCTTGGCCAGATCTTTGAAATTGAGCTACACAGAATAGTGTTAAATGCCAACAAGAACAGGGTGCAAAATTACGAGTCTACTTCCTTTAAATTAGGGACAGAAAGTAAATTCAGAGTTTAGAATGCTAGGCAAGGAAGAAATGATCCTTCATTAAAGATTTTTGCTGAAACTGAGCGTTTTATCGACTCCTGAGTTAACCCAGAGAGTAGACACATAGAAAGACAAAATATTACCTATACAAGCTGTCTTAAGCCTGGGATTCCCAGAAAGCACATCTGGAGGCAGGGGGTTTATGGGCTTTAGTGGAATGCCCAACCCAGGAAGCAGAAGTGAGGGGTGATGGGACCAAGGCAGGGAGGGAGAGTCACTACAAAGATGAATCACAAAACTGGCCACTTCTAGCACGACTGACTGCTGGTACTAGGGCACCACACAGGTCAGGACCGTCACTCGGGAGAGCAAAGGGGGACTGATCTACTAACCCCCTTTATCTGCTTTATGTACCAACCCCCTTTTCCTATTGGTTAAATGTTTATCCTGAGGGACAGTAATCAGTCTGAACTTCCAAGTTGTGCCTGCACTAGCCAGCATGAGTACCAAGCAGGATCCTGAAGCAGCACTGAGAGGGAAGCTCCATGGTGATGGGTTAGAAGTCCACCAGGAAGGCAGGAGGGGAGGTCCTGATAGACTGCATCTGTGTAAAGACAGTTAGAGCCTCCTCAGAGCTCAAACAGGAGAGAGGGGAGCTCAAGAGCCTAAGAGGCTTGGGACTTCAATGGAAGAATGCGCTCAAGATTCGTGGTCCAGGGCATCCCTGGTGGCGCAGTGCTTGAGAGTCCGCCTGCCGATGCAGGGGACACGGGTTCGTGCCCCGGTCCGGGAGGATCCCACATGCCGCGGAGCGGCTGGGCCTGTGAGCCATGGCCGCTGAGCCTGCGCGTCCGGAGCCTGTGCTCCGCAACGGGAGAGGCCACAACAGTGAGAGGCCCGCGTACCGCAAAAAAAAAAAAAAAAAGATTCGTGGTCCATCCTTTACAAGCTCATTAGTCCATGAATGTGAATCCCTTTCTTCAATCCTCCAGATTTTAGAAAGAGAATATTTAACCAGACCATTAGAGCATATTGCTAAATGAAAAAGTTGTAAGGTTAGTACTTAAGGTGAATAAAGTTTAATGCAATTTTAAGTGGCTGTTGCATAAGCTCTTTAATTAGTAGAACCAAGCTAACACTCTTCACCTGGGATAGCATCCAACAGTAACTTCCTTGAGGACCAATCCACATATAAAAAAACTTCTCTATTTTAATTTGGGGTCTATAAGAAAATCTTCGTTATTAAAGATAATTGTAACCACAGGTGTACGCTAAGACTGTCATTTTAAATCATTCCTATATTGCAAACTAACAGATCTGGAGTGGTGACAAGCAGATTCGCTCACAATGTGCTTTAGGTTTTAAACTCATTCTTTCCTTCATTGTTAAATGTGTATTAAGACAGGCACAGTTCTAGGCTCAGCAGATTCAACGTAATAATAAGTATGGCATTATTTTAGAAGATTTCACAGTCTGGAGGGGAGCCATAAATAAACAAGCAGTTATAAACAAGGGTGAGAAGTTGGTGTGGAGTGGGGTCAGTAGATGGGGCACCAATCCTTGGCTGATGGATCCCAAGAGTGGACTCGAGAGGAGCTGACAGCCAAGCAGAACTTTAAGGGAAAGTTGGATTTTGACAGCCACTGGCAGTGGGGAAGGGGTGTTGCAAGGTCTCCTTGGAGAGGAAGAGCAGGTTCAGAGGCCATTTTAGGAAAAATGTGACCTTCAGGGAACTGCAAATAGGGCCAGCAGCATAAATAGAAGTGATATGGAAGGGTGACCCATGAGGAGCTTCCATGCATGAAGTCGTGAGTCACTGGAAGATTTCAAGCAAGAAAGTGGAACATTCAGGCTGGTGTCTTTGAAAGGTCACTTTGACAATTGAGTGGAGCGAGACAGGAGTCAGGAAGACAAGTTATGAGGTGGTTGCTGTAACCCAGTAAAAAAGCACAGCCTCAGACTGAAGTTTTAGCAGCACAGGATAGAGGCCTGTGATTTGTTTAGTGAGAATCCACATAACTTGGAAACAGAGTGAATGAACCCAGGAGGAGAGAAATGAGTCAGGATTTCTGGCTGGAACAACTCTGTAGGTGGCATTATTGTTCACCAAATAAGGAATGCAGGAAGAGGCACGAGGTTAGGGGAAGCGAGTGTGGGCATAGAAGTAGAGAATGGTGTCATTTAAGGTCATTTCACTTCTTTAATAATATTTGGTAATTATTTCTAGTCAATGAATGAACCAGACTGACTTTCTCAGTGTATCTGAAACAATTAATTTTTATGTGACTCTGTAAGTAAAGTCACGTTTGAAATGAAATGGTCATGAAGTCAGCCGTCACTTAATCCACGCAAATTTCAAACTTTAAACTCAATATATTTATCATATATGTATAAAGTAATTCTGAATTGCCCATTTTTCTTCTGTTTCTCATAGATGTTCTAATAGCTATTTCTAAATAGATTTTGAAATGTATTTTCCGTGAATTATTTGAAGTTACTCATTGTTTCGTGCAACTAGCACAGTGCTGTCCTGTCTTATTGTCCTGTAATACTGCATTAGAACTGATGTAGCTCAAAACTGGATTTTAGTGTTCATTGGTAGATATTGCCTGTGGCCATTATTAGTAGGATATTTAAATGGTGACTTCCTGTTTCTCTCTGTCTCTGTTTCTCTCTACGTCTCTTTCTCTGTCTCTCTTATTTTTTGACACTTCCTTACTTTTCAACATACACTACAATCCAGGAGCATCTTTTTCCTGCTGCAGTCCTGGAATCAACCACTTTTCCAATGAGCCCTGGATCCTCTTATGGGCACATTGGCTAGAACTTCCAGTACAATGTAAAATAGGACCGGTGAGAGAAGATATCCTTCTCTTGCTCCTAAACTTAATAGAAAAATTTCAATCTCTCCATTAAGTATGATGTTAAATCTAAAGTATTTCACAGATACCGTTTATCAGGTTAGGCAGTTTAAAATTCTATTCCTAGGTTGCTATAAGTTTTTTGTTTGTTCTATCAAGAATGGATGTTGAATTTTCGTCAAATGATTTTTCTGTATCTATTGAGAAAGTCATATGTTTTTTCTTCATTCATGTTTTAATGTGGTGAATTACACTGATTTTTGAAAGTTGAAGCAGGGTAATTTAAAATTACTGTCTATACTTCCTTACTTCCCACTCATCTCCCAACAGGCTGCTGTCTAACATTCATGCTTCTCATTTCATATAACTCTCTTGACAAAGTAATGGTCACATTGTGTCATCTTTTCACATTAACATCTTTTACACACCTGTAAGTTATGACCACATTCTAGAAATGTTCTTCCCTGGTTTTCATTTTTTGTTTGTTTTATGGTCACTGCTCACCAATTTCCCTTGTCCATGCTAGAGGTGTGTGTTCCTTAAAATTTCATTTCTTGCTGTATGTGCTTATTAATTTATTTATTTACTCTTTAAGTCCACATTTTCAGAAATCATATATATGCAGGTGACTCCCCAGATGCAAATCTCCAATCTAGAACCCTCTCTGGTGAGTTCTACCTCCAACACATTTACTTGGATATCACTTAGTAATCAACAGAAATCACCAAACTAACCACATTACCCTGCCTCAAGTTTTCAAAGTTCCCTATTACTTTTAGTCTAAAAGTTATTAACCCATTAACTCTAAGCCCTGCTTACTTTTCCAGCTTTATTTCTTGTCCCTTCTTTACCTATACTCTTAGCTCACTCATACAAATTATTTTTCATTTCTCCGTCAAACCACACCATGCTATGTCACACCTCTGAGCCTTTATGCATGTTGCTCCCTCTCTCTGTAATACTCTTTTCTCGTTAACTTCCTTCTCATCTTTAAAGCTCAGTCTATTTCACTTCCTTTGTGAGGCCTCAGACCTACACCTCTCTGCACTGCTCCAGGCCAGGATGATAATGATTTACTATTTGCGCTCTCACTGTGCCTTTTTACCACACAAAGGTATGCTGTAATATTGTAATGTTACTGTCATAATTGATTCACATGTTTATTTCACACACATACACGCATACATTAACTATGCATTGTGAGAGCGGGGGCAATATATTGATCCCTCAGCACCTGAAAAGACCCTACTACATAGTTGGCACTAAGTACATATTTGTTGAATGAATAGCCCAAGAGTCTAGAGTTTTGCCCTTATAAAAGCAACCCTGAACTCTGAAAACTTCAGCATTTTAGTTTAACTTCAGACCTTAAGGTAAATTTTTGAAGGAATATGGTCCGCAAACTAAGGTAGGAAGTTCCAGCTGTATGTTGAAAAAGAGAGAAAACTTGAGCAGCATAGTGGGTCGTTAAAGGCTAAGTTAGAATCAAAGAAACAGCACGTAAATCCCGGTTAGATGAGGGCTCCATCAGCATGGAAAGGTTTTTCAATATAAAGGGCATTGGAATTACGATAAGGCTCTGCTGAAGGGGCATGATATAGGAGCTGGCAGTAGCATATATGCGTCATTTTAAAGTTGCTGTTCCTCAGCTAATGGCTTCCTATATTGTATGTCTCTATGATAAATTTCTGGAGGCTATGAGTATGAGATGACTCACATCCTAAAGATTAAGCACCATTTCTAATGAAGTGATGACTGATACATCATAAAACAGATGCTGCACGGCAGCCAAACTTCCTTCTCGCTAATGTCTGGAAGGGTCATTTCTTAAAATTTACCCCTTATGCCTAAAGAAAGTGAAACTTTTGGTTCGACTTTTAAAAAACCTATGTTTTAAAAAATGAAATAAAGTTTAAATACAAAACAGCTTTGTGAAGCATATGCTTAATTGTATTAGGCTATGGGCCAAAGTCAAAATAAGGGTCGAAGATCTCAGACTGGGAAAAGTGCAAGTTACGAATCAGCATCTTATTTACACTGACTCTATTAAACATCAAGGTCATTGTTTTCTTGTAGTGTGAGTGAAGCTCTGTGTCTTGATACTAAGTACAACAGAAAACTCTTAACAGTGCTTCACTTAATCTACTCTCTCTGGATTAATTGATGCTGTGTGTTCCCTCTCTAAAATATGACACAAAGAAACTTGTGACTAGAGGCCTAAGCCGTAGAACAAGTGCTGGCAAATATGGTCCGTGAACAAAACACAGCCCCCTGCCTGTTTTTACAAATAAATTATTATTGGAACACATCTACAACCATTCATTTGCTTGTCTATGAGTCTTCTTGCACTAAAACAGCAGAGCTGAATTGGCTGTGTAAGAGATCTTCTCTGCCACAGAGCCAAAAGTTTTTATTACCTAAGCATTAACAGAAAGTTTTCAATCCCTGCACTAGAAGATTTCCACTTTATAAAACATAGAGGCAGTTTTGTTGTTCCTAATCCCCAATATTGATTGTTTTCGTTATTGTAGGTATTCTAATTTAATTATATATTAAAAAATGATGATATGTGAGTGTGATAACAAAGAAGTTGTACTGATTCTGGAAAAACACAATAAAATTAAGGATCTAAAATATTGGTATTGAATTAGGTAAGAAAATCCTGTAAAATATATAGGATTCCAGATACCTTGACAATTTTCTACCATTTCCTACTCTATACTACAGAAACTGAAGCTAAAAAATTGAACACAGTGCATTATAGGTATAATTTACACACACACACACACACACACACAATATGGAACTCTCATCAACAGAAGCATAGTCAATAAACCAACTTATGCCTTCCAATGAAGATTTTCAGAGCCAATGTTTTACATCAAAATATGGGTGGTGGGCTTCCCTGGTGGCGCAGTGGTTGGGAGTCCGCCTGCCGATGCAGGGGACATGGGTTCGTGCCCTGGTCCGGGAGGATCCCACGTGCTGCGGAGCGGCTGGGCCCGTGAGCCATGGCCTCTGGGCCTGCGTGTCCGGAGCCTGTGCTCCGCAGCGGGAGAGGCCACAGCAGTGAGAAGCCTGCGTATCGCAAAAAAAATAAAAAAAATATGGGTGGTATAGGCATTAGGAAAAAAACCAAAAACCCACAGTATCCATTTACTGAGTACTCATGAGATAACAAAATTATTCACTGATTTACCTGTGTTCAAAAATAGAGGTTAAACAGTTGATTAATCTCAACTGAAGAATGACTTCAAATATGGGTCAAAGCGTATAAAGTTTAATTCCATCCTAAAAGATAACACAAAGATCAGAGCAGAATCAAAACAAATTTAAAAATTATAAATCAAAGGCGACACCTGTAGCAATCCAACCCGAGCTTACAAATTACAGATTTCATTTATTTATTTTTCTTTTTATTGCTGTACTCATCAGAAAATCACTAAATCTTAAGGCTTTCAAAACTTTTTATGATTTATCTTTTCCAATTTCCTATCCTTACAAAAATAAGTATGGATTGATTCTAGAGTATTCAAAGGTTTTCATGGATTTAAACGTTTTGTTAAATACTTAAAGAAAAATAACTTAGAAAAAGCATTTCTAGATAGTATTTCTTTCCTTTCTAGTTATGAAGAACTTGAATAAAATAATTTATTTACCACCATGTAAAAACTTTGATCCAGCTGAATCAAGACAAGGGAACCCTCTTGCACTGCTGGTGGGAATGTGAATTGGTACAGCCACTATGGAGAACAGTATGGAGGTTCCTTAAAAAACTACAAATAGAACTACCATAGGACCCAGCAATCCCACTACTGGGCATATACCCTGAGAAAACCATAATTGAAAAAGAGTCATGTACCAAAATGTTCATTGCAGCTCTATTTACAATAGCCAGGAGATGGAAACAACCTACGTGTCCATCATCGGATGAATGGATAAAGAAGATGTGGCACATATATACAATGGAATATTACTCAGCCATAAAAAGAAACGAAATTGAGCTATTTGTAATGAGGTGGATGGACCTAGAGTCTGTCATACAGAGTGAAGTAAGTCAGAAAGAGAAAGACAAATACCATATGCTAACACATATATATGGAATCTAAGAAAAAAAAATGTCATGAAGAACCTAGGGGTAAGACAGGAATAAAGACACAGACCTACTAGAGAATGGACTTGAGGATATGGGGAGGGGGAAAGGTAAGCTGTGACAAAGTGAGAGAGTGGCATGGACATGTATACACTCCCAAACATAAAATAGATAGCTAGTGGGAAGCAGCCGCATAGCACAGGGAGATCAGCTCGGTGCTTTGTGACCACCTAGAGGGGTGGGATAGGGAGGGTGGGAGGGAGGGTGATGCAAGAGGGAAGAGATATGGGAACATATGTATATGTAAAGCTGATTCACTTTGTTATAAAGCAGAAACTAATACACCATTGTAAAGCAATTATACTCCAATAAAGATGTAAATAATAATAATAATGTAATCAATATAGAAGTACTATTACTTTCTCTTAAGTGAAAGAAGAAACTATAATAGGTTGAATAAAGGACATCCTAAGATATCAAGGTCATGATCATGGAAGTGGAGATGTTACTTTATTTGAAAAAAGGGTGTTTGCAGACACAATCAGGATAGACATCTTGAGATGGATAGATTATCCTGGATTATTCAAGTGGACCATAAATGCAATCATATGTCCTCATAAGAGAGAGGCAAAGGAAGATAACGCAGACAGAAGAGGAGGATGAAACGTGACCATAAAGGCAGAAATTGAAGTGATGGGGCTGTAAGTCAAGGAATGCGGACAGCCACCAGAAGCTGGAAGAGGCAAAGAATGGATTCTCTCCTAGAGCTTTCAGAAGGAATGTGATTCTGCTGATACCTTGATTTTGAACTTAAGATATTCAGAATGGTGAGAGAATAAATTTCTGTTGTTTTTAACCATCCAGTTTGTGGTAATTTGTTAGAGTAGCCCCAGTAAACTAATACAGAAGGTTTCTGAGTTGCATAGATGAAAGATAATATGAACAATTATAATTAAAGTAAGTATCAAAATAAATTTTAAATCACTTTGCTATGTCATATAAACATCTGCAATATCAAAATATTAAGCCTTTAAAATAAGGTGTAATTTATTGTATAATAAGTATGTGGTTATCAAAATCAGGGTAGAAGAACAGAAGTTTGGATGGAGGAAGCTAAACAACCTGTAGGTCTGAGAAGAACCTCTGGGATGAGAGGTCTACCTTAACTTTAAAGGGTATATTCTTGAAGACCTCTGGGTATGTTTAATATAATCAATTAAATCATATTGCAATTGTCCTGTGATTAATTCTGGGGTAAAATGTCAAACATGTTGGCTCGTGAATTTTCCCTAAGTATACTTAGGGAAAAGTATAAAATTTGTTAAGCATAGATATTTGCATTGTTTTGATCTAAGTTTATGAGAATATTAGTCTTATCAAACTGGTACAAATTTAATTAGCAGTTCAGCAAACATCCATAAGTTATGAAATGAATGGCGCTGAATTTGTTTTCTGTGAAATATCTTGAATAACTCTCCCATAGTCCCGATGATTCTAAGATGTACAACAGTGCATAGACTAAAGAGTTGAAAAACGTAGGAAATGCTAGGGCTGATACTGCATGGATTGGTCCTTATAGAGAGGAGAGGATGGATAGCAAGAAAAATGGTACCTCTGATGTGGTAACTTTGCGCACCTTGTACTTTCATCTTTTCACGGATAGAGGCATTTAATTTTTTCAAGTGATTAAGATTCTGTTACTAAGTTAACTTTCATGTAATATTTTATTAATTATTGTTATTAATTTTTTATGTGGATAGTTTTAGTCTGCTATGGCTGCAATAATAAATAGCACAGACTGGATGGAAAATTATTTTCTCACAATTCTGGAGGCTTGAAGTCAGCAGGACTGGTTTTTTCTGAGGCTTTCCTCCTTTGCAAGTAGATGACTGTCATCTCCCTATGTCCTTACATGGTCTTCCCTCCATGTGTGTCTCTATCCTAATCTCATTTTCTGTAAGGACACCAGCCATATTGGATTAGGGCTGACCTTAATGACTTTAATTAACCAAATTAAAGTCCATTTGTCCACTTGGTCTGATGTGTAGTTTCAGGCCAGTATTTCCTTATTGATTTTCTGTATGGATAATCTGTCCATTGATGGAAGTGAGGCGTTACATTCCCCTACTGTTACTGTGTTCTTGACATGGCTGGCTGAGGGGCCCAAGGTGTCCTGGAGCTAATGTTGACACATTGGTGGGTGTGGCCAGAGCCTAGGGGCTTCCTAGGCTTGTGATGGCCCACTGGTGGGTAATGCCTGTCCCACAGCTAGTGCAGGCCCACTGGTGGGAAGAGCTGGCATTTAAGGAATATTTCAAATTTTATTCATTGCAGTATATAAACTAATATTTAATCAAAATGACAGCAGAGAATTCAGATCAAATTATACTCTGAATTCACTGTCTACTTTATAACCAATGGGAGTTCCAGTTGTGCTTCTCCTAAACTGGATGGTATGGCTAATGACGTCATTCAAGATCTGTTGACTTTCTCAGGTGTAAATCAGAGTTTTTAAAAAGAGCAAGTTTTGATAACATTTCTTAAATTGTATAGTATTGATACAATATATTATTAGGTACTATATAAAAAAGGGGTCTGTTACCAAATAATTTTGGAAATTCTGGATTAAACAAGGCTAATATGTTTCTCTCTTGGAACATTTCTTAGAGACTTTGGTTTTCTAAAGTGAATTAAAATCAGGGAATACAATATGGAACATTTACGAAACCTTTTTGATCATAGAAAACTTTGTGGAAGGAGTATCTCAGAACACACATTGGGATAAGGATGAAGAGTCTTTCTATTATTAATACTATATATTGTCTCTCCTTCTGTTAAAGGGAATCTGGTTGGGAGTTTGGGATTTACATATACACACTACTATATTTAAAATAGATAACTAACAAGGACCTACTGTATAGCACAGGAACTCTACTCAGTATTCTGTAATAACCTAAATGGGAAAAGAATTTGAAAAAGAATAGATGCACGTATATATATAACTGAATCATTTTGTTGTACACCTGAAACTAACACAACACTGTTAATCAACTATACTCCAATATAAAATTAAAATTTTAAAAAAACTTTATGGGTATTCATTTTTTATTTATTTCACTAATTACATGATACCTTTCATTATTAGTATCTATCTTCATGCATCATCATGGTCCAACTGACTTAGGGCCTCAATGTTGGATTTCAGGTTTTCATCTATTTAGAAGTTGTGAAACCATGAGTGTAAATGAAATCTCTGGAACAGGGGAAAGAGTAGAGAGTCTAGGGCCGAACATGGGAGAAGTTTGCCTTGAGTAGGATAGGCAGAGGCTATGGATACCGACAACTAACTATGCAGAGGAGGATTCCAAGGGGCCACCAAGAGCCAGAGTAGGGCTGCTTTACCAAATTCGCATCAACACTAAGGGATTTATATAACTATTACTTGGGTATTGGGGCTATTTTTACATGAGGAAACTGGTTTTTACAAAGATTTTATAACTGGCCCAAAAGCCAATCAGCAACTAAAACACACAAGCAGAATTTGAATACAAGGTTTTTGTTTTGTTTTATTTTTACTTCGACTTCTCCACTCGTTTTAGTCTACTATTAACCTAAGATTTCACATGTACTTATAAAACCATGGAGTTGTAGAGGTTCTTATGGCTTTCTCAGTACCCTTCCCTGATCTTTAGAAAATTCTGAAGTAATATTTGTTTTTACCTAGCATGAATGGTAGTGTTTGTCAAAGGGTTTGCCCAAGGTCGTGTAGCTAGTTAGTGGCTAGGTTAACACAGAAGTTTTTTTTTTTTTTTTTTTTTTTAACCAAAAGCACATTTCCACACAGTCTACACAGTTTCACACTTTTACACAAAGAAATACTATCTATTTATAAAGTGTTATATTTGCTATGGAGCATTGCAGTTCAAACATGCTGTTTATTATTTATGAATATGTGTGAGTCTAAAGTTATAAAAGGTCTTAGGCTAAGTAGAGTTTTCCCCAATGATTTATCATTGACAAATTATAGAAAATATTACAAAATTTAAAGATACAAGGTAGAAAAACATTTGATAGATGAATGGGTTTTGTGGCTGTAAAATATGGATTTTGTCTTCAAGGAAAGATGCATAAGCAGTTTAGAGATCAAAATATAGACTCAAGTCCTTGTTTTCTAGCATGATTCTGACATATTCCTATTTGTGAATAAAGTAAATAGATAACTTCTATAATTGGCAGCTCCACTTATGACTCAGTATTATTGCTTGAGTGGGACAAATACTACTGCTAGAGGAAAAATCCTTTAGTATTCACTGATCAATCTTAGACTTTATCTATTTCATTATTATTACTGTGCTTAGATTTCAGCTTTAAAGATTAAGAAAGCAATTAATGTTTATTATAACATTATGATTACCAGTAATTTATAAGATTAGAGTAGACCACATAAAGACTGTTAGTAGAAGTACTTGTAAAAACACACTAGAATATCTCATTGGAGATCTAGTTAAGGCAATCCATGAAGTAATTATTATAAACTCACACTTATAGAAAAAAAAAGAGGTAAGAAAACCTTCTTCAGTTTGACACCTCAAGGCTGAAGCAGTTTCAGTCCTTTTCATCAAAACAGCTTCTTCTGCTTACTAAAGACCACATTAAAAAACATGAGGTTTCACATTTATTCTCTTCTGTCTGCTAAGGTCTTTATCATTATGCATTATGACTTCAATCTCCAGAATCCACAGGATCGTTATAGTAAGAATGAAATAACTGGAATGTCATTTTAGACAAATGTTGCAATTTGCAAGCTCAGTCTAAATAGTTTTTGTGATAGGTAGTTACTTGAAATTCAGATTTAAATTGCTATTCATCCAATGAAACAATTTAAATCCATAAAATTATAGTTAAACAACATCATTTCAATACTGTCCATCATAAATCATTGTATACTTAAAAGGACTCTAGTAAACAATCAATTTAACAAATATTTCATATTTTGCACAGTTCTAATCATATTGGTGTACCAATCCATGTACAACTATATTCAATAAAAGAAACCTGAAAACAAAAGGTATTTTATGAAATAACCTTCTAAATCAACCTAATGGTAATATCATGAGTAGCGGACTGAAAATCACCACCCCTTAACCCCACACCCCCAATCACAAAGTAGCACTATATGGTGTAGAGCAAGGAGCACTGGGATAGAAATCAAGAAGTTGAGATTTAGGTCTCGAATAAACTTCAATTACTGATGTGAGAAAAGAAAAATCACCTCAGCTTCCCAAATATCAGTGCTCCCATTTGTCAGATGAGGAAGACAAACTACATTTCTCTGATGTCTAATTCCAAAGTCAATTATTTTTAGTGTTGTAAATACAAAATTATTTAGTTAGAAAATATGAATAGTACTTAACTTTATTTCAGGCACTGTTCTAAGCACTTTCCAAATATTTCCTGGGCACATTTGTTGTGACACTGCTTTTCTTCAAACAGGTTTCTTTACCGAGACATAAGAGATATGGTTCACGATCATCTAATTTACTCATCCAAACTGTACAATTCCATGGCTTTTAGTATATTCATAGAACTGTGCACCAACAAACACAATCCATTTTAGAACATTTTCACAGTCCCCAAAAGAAACCCTATACACTTTGACTATCATCCCCACTGTTACTAATTTTATTGATCTTTTCAAAGAACGTTTTGTTTTCTTTGATTTTCTTTACTGTTTTCCTGTTTTCAATTTATTTTATTTTTTCTATAACATGATTTCTTTTACTTTATGTTAAATATTTGTTTATTTATTTATTTATTTGGTGGGACCTGGTCTCAGTTGTGGCAGGCGGCCTCCTTAGTTGTGGTATGTGAACTCATAGTTGCGGCATGCATGTGGGATCTAGTTCCCTCACCAGGGATCGAACCCAGGCTCCCTGCATTGGGAGTGCGAAGTCTTATCCACTGTGCCACCAGGGAAGTCCCTCAACTTATTGATATTGCTCTAACTTCAAAAAATTTTTTTCTTCTGCTTGCTTCAGGATTTATTTGATCTTCTTTCTCTAGTTTCCTAAGATGTAAGCTATTAATTTTAGATTATAATAATTTTTAACATACTTAATGCCATGCATTTCCATCTAAGCACTGTTTTTGCTTAACAAATGTCAAAGCTGTATTTTCATTTTCATTTAGTTCAATATATTTTTATCTTTCTCTTGAGACTTAATCTTTGATCCATGTGTTAGATGTTGTTTATTCCACAATTTTAGAATTTGGCAGCTATATTTGTGTTATTGATTTCTAGTTTAATTTCATTGTACTGTAAGAATGTTTCATGATTTCCATTATTTCATTGGTTAAGGTGTGTTTTATTTATTTATTGAAGTACAGTTGATTTACAATGTTGTGTTAGTTTCAAGTGACAGCAAAGTGATTCATTTATGTATATAAATATATATATGATATATAATATATATATATTCATTTTCAGATTCTTTTCCCAAATAGGTTATTACAAAATATTGAGTATAGGCCCCTGTGTTATATTGTAGGTCCTTGTTATTTATCTATTTTATAACTAGTAGAGTGTATATGTAAATGTTATTCCCAAATTCCTAATTTATCCCTCCCCCCACCTTTCCCCTTTGGTAACCATAAGTTTGTTTTCTATGTCTGTGAGTCTGTTTCCATTTTGTAAATAAGTTCATTTTTTTATCATTTTTTAGATTCAACATATAAGTGATATCATATGATATTTGTCTTTTTCTGTCTGAATTACTTAGTATGATAATCTCTAGGTCCATCCATGTTGCTGCAAATGGCATTATTTTGTTCTTTTTTATGGCTGAGTAATATTCCATTGTGTGTGTGTGTGTGTGTGTGTGTGTGTGTGTGTGTGTGTATACACCACATCTTTATCCATTCATCTGTCAATGGACATTTAGGTTGCTTCCATGTCTTGGCTATTGTAAATTGTGCTGCAATGAACATTGGGGTGCATGTATTTTTTCACATTAGAGTTTTCAGTGGATATATGCCCAGGAGTTGGATTGTAGGATCATATGGTAGCTCTATTGTTAGCTTTTTAAGGAACCTCCATACTGTTCTCTATAGTGGCTGCATCAATTTACATTCCTGCCAACAGTGTAGGAGGGTTCACTTTTCTCCACACCCTCTCCAGCATTTATTGTAGATTTTTTTTGATGATGGCCATTCTGACTGGTGTGAGGTGATACCTTGTTTTAGTTTTGATTTGCATTTCTCTAATAATTAGCAATGTTGAACATCTTTTCATGTGCCTTTTGGCCATCTGTATGTCATCTTTGGAGAAATGTCTATTTAGAACTTCTGCCCATTTTTTGATTGTATTGTTTGTTTTTATCATATTGAGCTGTATGAGCTGTTTGTACATTTTGGGGATTAATCCCTTGTCAGTTGCATCATTAACAAATATTTTCTCCCATTATGTGGGTTGTCTTTTTGTCTTGTTTATGGTTTCCTTCCCTGTGAAGAATCTTTGAAGCTTAATTAGGTCCCATTTGTTTATTTTTGTTTTTGTTTTTATTTCCATTACTCTAAGAGGCAGATCCAAAAAGATATTGCTTTTCTATACACTAACAGCAGAAGATCAGAAAGGGAAATTAAGGAAACAATCCAATTTACCATAGCATCAAAAAGAATAACATACCTAGGAATAAACCTACCTAATGAGACAAAAGACTTGTACTCTGAAAACTATTAAGATGCTGGTGAGAGAAATCAAAGATGACACAGGGCTCCCCTGGTGGCGCAGTGGTTGAGAGTCCGCCTGCCGATGCAGGGGACACGGGTTCATGCCCCGGTCCGGGAAGATCCCACATGCCGCAGAGCAGCTGGGCCCGTGAGCCATGGCCACTGAGCCTGCGCGTCCGGAGCCTGTGCTCCGCAATGGGAGAGGCCACAACAGTGAGAGGCCCACGTACTGCAAAAACAAAACAAAACAAAAAACAAAAACAAAGATGACACAAACAGATGGAAAGATATACCATGTCCTTGGATTGAAAGAATCAATACTGTCAAAATGACTATACTATCCAAGGCAATCTACAGTTTCAATGCAATCCCTGTCAAACTACCAATGGCACTTTTCACAGAACTGGAACGAAAAATTTCACAATTTGTATGGAAACACAAAAGACCCTGTATAGCCAAAGCAATCTTGAGAAAGAAACATGGAGCTGGAGGAATCAGGCTCCCTGACTTCAGACTATACTACAAAGCATCAATAATCAAAACAGTGTGGTACTGGCACAAAAACAGAAATATAGATCAATGGAACAGGATAGAAAGCCCAGAAATAAACCCATGCACCTATGGTCAATTAATCCAAAACAAAGGAGGCAAGAATATACAATGGAGAAAAGACACTCCCTTCAATCTGTGGTGCTACTGGACAGCTACATGTAAAAGAATGAAATTAGAACATTCTCTAACACCATACACAAAAATTAACTCAAAATGGATTAAAGACCTAAATGTAAGACCAGATACTATAAAAACTATTAGAGGAAAACACAGGCAGGACACTCTTTGACATAAATTGCAGCAATATCTCTTTGGTTAAGGTGTGTTTTATGACCCAGGATGTTGTGTGTCTATACTGGTGAATGTTCTATGCAAGTGTGAGAAGAATGTATATTCTGCTCTTGTTGGATGGAATATTCTACAAATGTCAATTAAAGTTCATTGACAGTGTTTTTCAAGTCCTCTACATATTTACTCTACATATTTACTGTCTGTTTGATCTATTATTACTGATACAGGATACTGAAGACTTCAATTATAGTAGTTGGAATTATCCATTTCTCCTTTCAGTAATATGAGTTTTTCTCTACTGTATTTTGACATTCTGTTATTACATACATATACATTTGGAATCTAATGACACTGACTCCTTTATTATTATGTAATGTCTCTCTTTAATGCTAATAATCTTTTGTGTTCTGAAGTCTGATTTGTCTGAAATTAATATAGCCACTCCAGCTTTCCTTCACTTGGTGAGAGTATGGTGTACCCTTACTTTTATTTATTTAAATTTATTTATTTATTTATTTGGCTTCACTGGGTCTTAGCTGCGACATGCAGGATCTTCGTTGCCATGTGCAAGATTGTCATTGCAGCATGCAGGATCTAGTTCCCTGACCAGGGATCGAACCCTGGGCCCCTGCATTGGGAGCACAGAGTCTTAACCACTGGACCACCAGGGAAGTCCCAGTGTACCCTTACTTTTAAACTATGTATTTTAAGGTTTTTTTTTTTTTGTACACAACATATGGTTGGGCCTTGTTCCCTATCTACTCTGATAACCTCTATCTTTTAATTGCTGTATGTTTATCATTCATATTTAAAGATATCTTTGATATTGTTGGATTGATATCTACCATATTTTAACTATTTCCTATCCACTGAATTTTTGTGTATCTTTTTTCCCCCTTATATGGGCCTAATTGAGTATTTATATATTTCATTTTTACCTCCTTTCTTTGTGTATCAATTATACTTTAAAATAATCTACTGGTTGGAATCATCATACATGGACTAACACAAGCCCTCCTTCAAATAACACATACTGCTTTCTGTGCAGTGCTGGCCTATTATAGCAGAATATTCCCAATTCCTCCTTCACATCCTTTAGGACATGGCTGTCAATCATTTAACTTATCCATATGCTATAATCACCTGATACATTATTACTTTCATTGCTTTAAACAAAAATATGTATTTTAGATAAATTAAAGAAAAATATTTTATTTCACCTTCATTTATTCCTTTTTGTTACACTTCTTTTCCTTGTGTAAATCCAAGTCTGTTACCTATATCATTTCCATTCCACTGGAAAAACTTTTAACGCTTATTGAAGGGAGGTCTGCTGATGATGAATTCCCTCAGTTTTTTTTTTTTTTTGCGGTACGCGAGCCTCTCACTGTTGTGGCCTCTCCCGTTGCGGAGCACAGGCTCCAGATGCGCAGGTTCAGCGGCCATGGCTCATGGGCCTAGCCTCTCCGCGGCATGTGGGATCTTCCCGGACCGGGGCATGAACCCGCGTCCCCTGCATCGGCAGGCGGACTCTCAACCACTGCGCTACCAGGGAAGCCCCTCCCTCAGTTTTTGTTTGTCTAAGAAAGTCACTACTTCGCTTTCAATTTTTAAGAACAATTTCCCTGTTTTATTTTCTTTTAATACATGTATTTCATCCTATTCTCCTTTTGTCTGCGTTGTTGCTGACAAGATGGTCACTTAATTTCTCATCTTTTCCCTCTATAGTTAAGCTTTCTCTCTCCCCAGACTTCTTTCAAGATTTTTCCTCTGGTATTACAATCACACCTATATTACAGTTTTTGAAAATATCCTACAGTTCTTCAATGTTCTGTTCTGCTGTTGGTTGTTTTTTTCCCCTGCATTCTCTTTTTCTCTTTGCATGTATGTTTGGGAATTTTTATAGACCTAGCTTGCAGTTCACTGATTCTTTCCTTGGCCCTGCCAAGTCTACTGATGAGTCAGTGGAAAGTATCTTTCATTTTTCTTTAGGTTATTTTTTAAAATTTCTACCATTACCTGTTCATACTTTCTTAGAGTTTCCATCTCTCTGTTTTTATTACCTATCTTATCTTGCATGCTGTAAACTTCAAAAGTACTTCTCTGGTCAGTTTACTTTTCCCCTTATTGCCCTCTCTTCCCTTCCCATGCTACAGGGCTCCTAATCTATTTCCTTGGTGCCCTGTTCTCCCACTGACTATTTTTTTTCCTTCCTTAAGTGACAGAGAGGCTAAAGTGAAAGGAATAGTGGGATAATGTTCTACAAAAGTTTTTTACCCTGGAGAGTAGGCCTTTGTGAAGAAGGATTCAGGTATGCATTATAATAATTACTCTTTCCCTCCCTCTTGCTAGAGCCACAAGTTGAACTTTCTTGAATCTTCACCATGAGAACCTGCTGTGATTCTTGAAGGTAAAATCATGATACCTTGGCCCACAGTCTGAGACCCCCAGGAGTCTCTCACTCTCATGCTAGTACACAGTGGCTTCCAGCAATTTATCAACATCACCATTTAAGTGCTCCAACCAATTTACGGCTCCAGTGGCTCCTGCTCCCAGGTAAGCAGATCTCAGCTACATCTCTCTGGGTGCCCCTGTCTCTCCAGATTTGGGGATGGCCATTTGCCCTGCAACCTCATTTCTTTGATAGGTACATGAAAATTCATTGTCCGATTCTTTCCTGTGCAAGGAGTGATGACTTCTAAGAACTTTACATGTTAGAGCTGAAATCAGAAGTAGCACTAATGATTTTTTAAAATAAAGGACCATTAAATGTTAAGGTAATAGGTGTCCTTGATTCTCAGAAAGTTAAGGATAGAGACAGAGAAAGAGAGAGACAGAGAGAGAGGGGAAGAGATATTCTTTAAAGACTAATTCAAAGACTAAGACATTCTGGGCTTAATTATGATTATTTATAGATATTGCTAAGTAAGAGGTAATTAGCTCATAAAGAGTTAATTTATATAATGAATAGGGGTATAGCAACAGATCTATAAAGTGTAAGTCAAAGATGACTTGGGCAGACCAGATATTATCATAAAAAGAACCAGTTTTCCATATTCTATGTTGTTGATTTGATGGACATACCATAAGTTGATCCCCAATAATTCCTGCTCCCTGGTGTCCCCCTTCCCAATTTAGTGTAATCTACTCAGTGGAATCTGTGACTTGATTCTAACCTATTATATGACACAGGTGATGGAATATCACTCCTATGATTTTATTTATTCATTTATCTGGCTGTGTTGGGTCTTCATTGGTCTGCACGGGCTTTCCCTAGTTGTGGTTAGCGGGGGCTACTCTTTGTAGCGGTGCGTGGGCTTCTCATTGCAGTGGCTTCTCTTGTCGTGGAGCACGGACTCTAGGCGCGCAGGCTTCCGTAGTTGCAGCATGCAGGCTCAGTAGTTGTGGCACGTGGGCCCTAGAGCATGTGGGTTTCAGTAGTTCCAGCCATGGGCTCAGTAGTTGTGGCTCGCAGGCTCTAGAGCTCAGGCTCAGTAGTTGAGGTGCACAGGCTTAGCTGCTCTGCAGCATGTGGGATCTTCCTGGACCAGGGATCGAACCTGTGTCCCCTGCATTGGCAGGCGGATTCTTAACCACTGTGCCACCAGGGAAATCCCCACTCCCAATGATTTTATTACATTATATAAGAATCTGTCTGAGCAGACTGGTGAGAGACTCTCTTGCTCAAATTGAAGAAGCAAGGTGTTATGTTCTGAACTACCTATGTAGAGGGACATGTGGCAGGGAACTACAGGCACAGGGCAGAACTTAAGGGCAGCCCTAAGGCAACAGGCTGCAAAAAGCCAGGGCCCTCCATCCTACAGTGCCAACAAAGTGAGTTCTGCCAGTAATCTGATTAAGCTTGGAAGAGAATCCTTCCCCATTCAAACCTCCAGCTGAGAACACATCCTGGCCATCATCTTGACTGCAGTCTTGTGAGACACTGTGTAGAAGTCCCAGCTAAGCCATGCCCAGACTCCTGACCCATGGAAGCTGTGAGATAGTGTGCATCTTTGTAGACCACTAGGTTTGTGATAATCTGTTATATGGCAATACAAACCTAATACAGTTGATACCAATATTTTTGGAATGATTCCTCTGAAAAAATAAAAAAGTAAAGTTTAAGGGGAAAAAGAAAAAAAAGAAGAAGAAAATAATTGACCCAATTAGATCTTTATGTTGAGAGGTTATTGTTTATACGCAATGAAGACCAGACAATTATTGTAATATTGTATATATTAAAATTATAAACAATTAATAAACAGAAACCTCAGTTAAGTAGAATCAGGATATTAGAAGGGGGAGCTCTCAAGCCTGTGAGGCTAGCAGAGCCCAAAAGGAAGAAGAAAGATTCCTCTTCTTTCCTGGCAAGGACTCAGCAAAAAATCATGCACCCTTTGTTTACTATAGCTCTCCCAACTTTCTCCTCTCCTTGCTGTGGGTAAACTTGCTCATAGCTCACCATGGTTGCAGACCCTGAATCGCAATTCTCTGCTGATCCCAAATAAACCCATCACTGCTGGAGATATATCAGGCAGTCTATTTACCTCAGGTCAAAGTAATCAATAGTCTACAAAAGGAATAATTTTTTTATGCTGTACAAGACTCAGATGCTTTATGGAGTGATTTTTTTGTTTTTTTGCGGTACGCGGGCCTCTCACTGTTGTGGCCTCTTCCGCTGCGGAGCACAGGCTTCTGGAGGCCCAGACTCAGCGGCCAAGGCTCACGGGCCCAGCCGCTCCGCGGCATGTGGTATCTTCCCGGACCGGGGTACGAACCCTCGTCCCCTGCATCGGCAGGCGGACTCTCAACCACTGCGCCACCAGGGAAGCCCCCTGGAGTGATTATTATGTCTGACACTGTATAGTGGAAAGAGCACTGCTACAGGCTCTGGATAAATATGAATTATGATAGTTGTTAGTGCTTTTCTCCAAATGTTTCCAGCTTTCTGGATGGCACTTCCTGGCCTCTTTGTGAGTCAGTAATGGGATCATGTGATAAGCTGTGGGCAGTGAGTTGACTTGGTTCATTTTGGACTGGAGCATTTAATTGTTGTTTCAATATTTCCTGCCTCTCTGTTATAAGATGGTAAACTTAGAGACAGTAGTTGCTCCATGAGCCTGGATCCTTGAAAAAATGTGATGAGAAAGCCCCTGCTATCAGCCCATAATGGACATACAACATGAAAGAGAAAAAAAACTTTTGTTGTTCTAAGTCACTGAAATTTTGGGTTTTATTTTGTGCAGCAATATAACCTACCTGTTTTGACATATAAATGGTTCACACACCTACTTCACAATTTACTAGGTCCATGAACTTCAGCTAGCTACTCGACTTCTCTTATTCTGCTTCTTTAACTACGCAATAGGGGAAACAACAGCACCTAGTTCTTAGGGTTATTAAGACCCCATGAAATAAGAAAAAAAAATTGAATGGAATGGTGCAGTTGTTGGTACGATGTGGTTGTGTTGCTATTGTCACCGTCATAATCCTTTGATACCCACTTATTGTGTGACTTAGTCTTGCTTCTGACATCTGCTGTCTGGCCAAAACAAGAAGAGAAAGGATTCACAGAACACAGGGTTCAGATCAATATGTCTGAAGTTACCTACAGAGTAGTTCCTAATAGTACTTTAGCGTATTGTTCCTTTGTGCTCTAGATGCCTGCTTTTGATTGGATTTTATAAGCAGTTTTGAACTGAATGTTGAATTACAAAGAAAGGAATGTGTGTGTGTATGTATTATTTATTTTTATATTATCTACTTAGTTTGGAAAATAATATACATCTATATCTACATACCTATATTTATATATACAAATACATATCTCTATATATTTACTATTGTGGAAAATAAGGACTATATTGTGACAAGGAAGGCAAGCTAAATAGTCAAGAGGCGAAAGAGTTCAAGTACTGTGGCCACTTTGAGGCAAAGACTTACATGCTGGGTGGCTCTGCATGCTTATGTCTTTTAAATTGTTTTATTTTCCTGATGTTACACATAGCACTGGGCACGTGAGATCTGACATTTTATATAATCTCATGTCAGAATTCTCAGCTGTGTTTACTTGCTAGGAAAGCAAAAATATTTTCAGGCAATTTCTTAGCTCCTTATTATAGAGACAAAAGACAGAAATGACCATGCAAAATAAAAGGAATTGTTAAATCACATAACTTTGTGAGAAACACACATATTAATTTTTTTGACACTCCATCTTAATTTTTAAAAACAATAGAACCCTTCTAATATATCACCAGATATGTTACAAAATGTTTTTTTTACAAAAAATTATCAGAAACGATCTGAAACATATATCTGTATACAGCTTTTCATTATTTTTGTATCCATTGTTTTATTTTATATGGAACACAATCAGGAGAGATAGGCAAGGCAGTCATTCTTCCCATTTTACAGATGAAATTGATATTTAGAGAAATTAAGTGACTAGCCCAAGGGCCCAGAAAAAGATACCCCTAAGCCCCTTGTTCCCCTCTCTGAGCTTGTGTGTGTGGGGGGGAGGAGGCCCTTGGGGGATGGTAAATCGGGGAACAACCAGCCACTAAAGGCATGGAATTACCTTGGATTCCTTACCCAGTCCTCTACCACCAACCATATCCTGTCACTTTCCAAATTCTGATGTCTTACTTCCCAAATATTTTACCACTTTATCATTTTTAATCTCGCATCTGAGTTCCTGCTACACAGAGAGGTAGTAAAGTGCAAACTCAAGTTTAAGGTCTGATTCTCAATTGACTTTGATTTTGAGACAGGTTCCAGAATTGTTTAGTGCATATGCCTTGTTGTCAAAAAGACTTGGTTGCAGTTACTAACTAGATGTAAAAATTGACATAGGGCTTCCCCGGTGGTGCAGTGGTTAAGAATCCACCTGCCATTGCAGGGGAGATGGGTTTGAGCCCTGGTCTGGGAAGATCCCACATGCCGCGCAGCAACTATGCCCGTGCGCCACAACTACTGAGCCTGCATGCCTGGAGCCCGTGCTCCACAACAAGAGAAGCCACCGCAATGAGAAGCCCATGCACCGCAACGAACTCCCGCAACTAGAGAAAGCCCGTGCACAGCAACGAAGACCCAATGCAGCCAAAATAGATACACAAAATAAATAAATAAATAAAAATTGAGATGAACTAGTTATTTATCTTTCTAAGTCTTATTTTCTGCTACCTTAAAATGTGGGTAACAGTACATTCAGTAGGGTTGTTTCAAGAATTAAGTGAGATTCTAAGAGGTAGAGTGATTTGTATGGTGCAGATACATAGTAAATGCTTAGCACATGTTATTTAGTTTTATTATTTTGTTATTGATTATGATCACCTCTTTTCTTATCCCCCCCCCCTTGCCTCCAGGTTTACTCTTTAGTATTTATCATCTATTCTTGACTTTTGAGGAAATGCATAAAGACCAACCAAATGAGTAAAGCAAAGGCTATTTATTCAGAGCTTACAATAGCAAGGAAGTCAGTCACCATCGCATGCATTTTGGTAGAGACTCAGAGGCAGTCAGCGGACTGGGAAAACTTTAGAGTGGAGAGAAGGGGAAGCTTCAGATATGTCCTGATTGTAGGCTGTTGACCTGGGGAAGCTGTAGAAAGGCTGACTAGAAGTGGGGCTTCCTGTGGTTAGGGGAGCATGTTTGGCTTTGGTTGGTCCTCAATTGGAAACGGGGACACAGATTAGGAAAGCTGTCAGTTATTAATCAAGTCCTGACTACTTTGGGCCAATTTTGCAACAGTTGTTGTGTTGCTTCCTGGTTTATTACTAGACATAGCAGTCTGACTTCCTATAAGTCTGACCTATAGCAAACGTATAGTTTTCCTGGTCCGTTTATTGTACATAAGGGGTCAGTGTTCTGGGCAGGATGCTGCAGGTTGTGAGACAGAATTCTATTTTTGCATATGGTCTGGCCATTGTCCTTTTGTGTGTTTTGTCTCTCACCCTTCCCTCATAGTGATACATCTAAGACACAAATTGTAGAGGGTGACTTCTCTGCTTAAAATCCTTCAATGGCTCCTCGTGTCTCTAGGATAGATTCAAAGGCCCTGAGCAGGGCACTCAAGGTCCCTCAAGGTCTTACTCCTTCCTATATTTTCAGCTTCATCTAAGACCACTTTACAAGGCAACTGAGCTTTTTCTGAAAGCAAGAACAAGAACATTTGCTTCTCCTCTGCACACAACATGCTGCTTGTCAGCTCTGCTCATTGCTGTCTCTACAAGGAACACCCTCCATCTCATGACTTCTCTCTTTTTCTCCCTCCTTTCAGCCTCAGCTCAGCCACCTCCTCTTAAAGCCTTCACCTAAAGTCAAGAGGCTCCTGAGCTACCATAGGATCGAGGGATCCCACTCCTGGGCATATATTCAGAGAAAACTCTAATTTGAAAATATACATGCACCCCTATGTTCATAGCAGCACTATTCACAATAGCCAAGGCATGGAAGCAACCTAAATGTCCATCGACAGATGAATGGATAAAGAAGATGTGGTATATATATATATATATATATATATATATATATATACACATACATATATACACATACATATATACACACACACACACACACAACACACACACAATGGAATATTACTCAGCTGTAAAAAAGAATGAAATAATGCCATTTGTAGTAATATGAATGGATCTAGAGATTATCATACTAAGTGAAGTAAGCCAGACAAGAGAAAGACAAATATCATATGATATCGCTTATATATGGAATCTAAAATAGGACAGAAATGAACTTATTTACAAAACAGAAATAGATTCACAGACATAGAAAACAAACCTATGGTTACCAAAGGGGAAAGGAAGAGGAGGGATAAATTAGGAGTTTGGAATTAACATATACACACTACTATATGTATAATAGATAAACAACAAGATCCTGCTGTATAACACAGGGAACTATATTCAATACCTTGTAATAGTCTATAAGGGAAAAGAATCTGAAAAAGAATAGATATACATGTATATGTATAACTGAATCACTTTTGCTTTACACCTGAAACTAACACAACATTATAAATCAACTCTACTTCAATTTAAGAAAAAGTCAATAGACTCCTCCTCTGTGATCCTAGAACATGATGTGCAAACTTCTGCCCAGCACTTACTGTATCCTAATGCAATTCCATCTTCATGTTTGTTTCTGTCCCTTTCCAGACAGTGAGCTTCCCAAAGGCAAAGACTGTCTTATTTATCCTCTTCCCTAGACCCTCACCCAGTTCCTGGCATGTGTTTAAGATACTGCACTGAATAAGAGTGAAGGATGAGGACCAATATTTTCATTGTCTGACTTCTGTTTGAGAGTTTTTTTTCCCCCAGTATATCATGTCTTATGAAAATGTGACATTAAAAATGAATGCTGGAAAATAAATTCAAGTGGTAGAGTGGAACCAAATATGATTAAGACATTTTCAGCTTGTCCTTTGTGACATTTCAGAAAATGTCTCTATTCTGAGGTTAAGTATTACCTGAGCACTCTACACGCTGCAGTCGGAAGGCAAAAACTGCTCTTTGCCTGACTATCAAAACCAGATATAGGCGTTTTTTCTGCAACATTTGTGCCCTGGAATGTAAATACTTGCTGTTTTTCTGATTAAGACTTCAGTACTGAGAACCTTGACACACTGATCAAAGAGCCCACCTTAAGGCAAAGAGAGAAAGCAAATCTTCTCAAAGAGAAAAGCAAAAAAAAGGACCCCTAGATTAGATGGCGTACTTTTGAAGTGGTTCCTATCTGTGGAGGCCAATGCCTGCCCAGGTGTGAGGTCTCTTCTGGTTGACTGGGAGCAGATTCACCTGGAGCTCTGTCTCATAACCACCTGCCGCTTTCCTTTCTCCCTGACTCTAGGTCATTGCTCTCTCCCAAGTGGGAGCTACAATTATCCTTGAAACCAGTATTTCCATGTGTTTTCTTGCCACTCCAATCCAACCACCCACAGTTCCTAATGCATACTTCTGATCATGTCCTTTACCTGCTCAAAATGTCACAGTTCCTCACGGTCCAAGCTGTAGGTTTGTGCCCAAGGTCATCTGTCCTGTGTCTGTAAGTTACCTTTTCATGTCTAGTTCACCATATAGCCTTTGAATTACACTCCAGATAAATTAATCTATGTACTTTTTTCAGAACACATTTTGCACTGTCTCGTTCTCATGAAATTCCTCAACTAGAAATTTTCTACGTGTCTATGAAGATTTTGCTGATCTCTTTACCCTAGGGTTTCCCTGTGTGAATGAAAAATATTGCCTGCCATATCCGTAAACAATGGATATTGCAGCCATCAAGCCATCACATTACAGCTGCCCTGATGGTGAGCCCTGAGGGAACTCAGGATGGAAAAGCAAAGGATACTGGCCCCAGATAGCTGAGGTGTATATCAAAGGAATGATATCAGTGAACTCAGACTCTTGCATCTTCCCACATACAGAAAAGTGTTAAATTCCTTAACTTGAGATATCCAGTTTTCTTTAATTAAGAGTAATCTTTTTATGTTCCAAATACCTGGTCTTTGTTGCAAAAACTCCTATATATCCTGGCTCCTCCCTCACCTCTTCAGGGCAGTGTCTCAGAGTTATCTGAGATGCTGTGCCCCCGGCTTAAGTTCTCAGTTTTGTCCGCTGAATAAAACATAACTTTCAACTTCTAGGTTGTGCACTTTTTCAGTTGACACCAGGCCCACCTGAAAAAGGCAAGAAGAAGCTTATTAAAAATACAGATTCCTGTCCTGGAGGCAGCTTCAGCACTCCTATAAAAAAGTGCTCACAGAAGATGCCCTCTTAAAATGTTTTTGGGAGTTACAGTGCCTGAAGGATCTGCCTTAATGTAGCATCAACATATTATAGACACTGGTTGTACTTGGACTGGGTGATACAAATTAATAGAAACATTTGTATGTTTGTATAAACATAATGTTTATACAAACATTATGTAAGAACAGTGTTTGATATCAAATACTATTATTATTATTATTTGGATTGGGTGGGTTTTAAGGAGACAGATGATAGCATCCAAATATAGAGTATTTCATTTCTGGGTGCATGTAGAAGCTGAGTTTTTAAAAGGCACTCAAAGTGATTATTCTTTAAACTGAATTTTAAAGGAAATAATCCAACATTTTTCATAACTTTCTTGTGGTTGGCAAAACTTAATTCTTGGGTACTTATTTCCTCCAATGGGTTTTCAATGCCACAAGAGGCTTTGTCTTTTATGCCTTAAATCTCCACAGAGCCTAGCAAGGATGCTTTTTAAAGCAGAAGGGAACTGCCAAATGGTAAATCTTTAGCCTGGAGAGTTTTGAGGTAACATGTTGTTTGATACTGCTACAGAGCAATAATTTGGGGGACTAATAGGATGTTTTAACGACAATGTTACTTCATGTAGAAGATACATTTCTGGCAAGTGTCAAGTCTGCCCATCATTTGTAGCCATAATAGAAAAGGAGAAACAAAGTTGAAAGTATTAGTAGGCATGCCCAACATACAATCTAGCAGAATGTACACTGGAAGAATTTGACTTAGAAGATTCTGTACTTAATTTCTTGACTTTCAGTAAGTGAGGGTGTTGGATATTTGTCTGCAGTTGGTGTATTGATAGGCGCACAAGAATACGCTCAGTTCAAGCGGAAAAGCATGTGTCATCCTGGTACATGAAAGAGAACCAACAAAAACTCAGGAGTGGGTGATAAAAGAAGAAATCAACAGAGGAGAAACAGATTCAAAGTAACAAACATCCCCACATCAGGAATTTACTGACTTGGAGATAAAGCCAAGCTGAATTGTATTTAGAGCTATACGTTATTCATCTATAATTCAAAGCCCCTGCTCTCTTACTGGGGTTTTAAAAAGCTTATTTCTTACATTAAGCACCATTATTTAATTAATTTATAAATGAGCTTAATTAATCACTGATCTTCTAATGGAAATCCCTGTTGAATTTGTAGAAAGCAAAGGTAGGTCCACAAAGTCTTGGTTAGAGAATGAATACAAACTACAGGATTTGCTCCACAACAGTGAACATCCAATGAGCCGTATGGATTCACTTGTTGTTGGGTGTTTTTTATTTGAAGGCTCATTGCTTCTTCTTTATCATTAGGTAGCAAATGTACTTCATCTGAATTGAATTCATCAGTTATCTAATTAATAGTTATCTAATATGGGTAACAGTTGAGGGAAACTGGGAATGGGGAGAGGATGACATACTGATGTGCATAATTTGTAATGAACCAATTAAGCCAATCCAGTTTGACAAGCTGGATAAAAAGCTAACAGGTCCAGGGATGTGTTTTATGTCTTTACGCCCTACAGCTATAATGCAAAGTGAAGAAGAATTCTTTCTGCAAATAAACCCTACCCTATATCACCCTAAGTGATGACCATTACATGTTCTACTATACCATTGAGCAGTCTCATTAGGGTGTTACATTTCATGCATTTGGAGTAAAAGAACAGATCCTTTGTTTTACCAAGATGTGGTCTAATACATCATTGCATGTGACTCCATCATGATGCTTCAGTACATGGATATTATCATGCACCAACAGTGTGGTTTATTAGGAATGTTTAGGACTCTAAATTTGGTCAATCTCTCTATAAATAGTGGTCTGAACTGGAAAAAATAAGAAGAAAAATGAGAACTTAAGTTTTAAGTGTGAATCAAATATTTTCCTTACTTTACCAAGTGTAAAGCACAAGTATTGTAAATTGTGACCCGAGTGCTTCCACTTGCCCCCCTCACATACACGGCAGGTGCAGCTGCTTGACTGCAGCACCCTTTTTTTTTTTTTTTACCAAAGACTAACATCATTTTACAAATCTTCTCCACCTAGATCTCTAGCAGCCCCTACCCACAAAGTGGGTCTAACCTAGTCTCCATTTTGAATTCACTTATCAGTTTTATTACATTAGACAGACCTATCAAAAATTACTCAACTCATATTTCTGTATTTTCTGTCACTTTTTGTCTTCATCAATACACTAGGTTTTGAAGACAGGGATCGAATAACTGTGGAAGTGATGAATACATGAGAATGAACCTTACAGCATTTAGGAAGAGAGAGGGAAAAACAAACCATAAAGGCCTCATTTCTTGAAGACAATCCTAGCTCCCAAACATTTTTCCCCAAATTCCACACATCACACTTTGAGGGGAGGGTGGAGGGTGTCATTCACAAGAGTGAATGACAAGGCGATTACACTGAAGCAGTTTGCACACACTCAGAATTGCAGCAATTGAGTAATATTTGCTAAATTAGAACCAGAAAATGGTTCTTTCTTTTCTTAGCCTCTCATCATGAGACTAAATAGTAAAAAGTATGTCGTGATGTCCATAATTTACATTCAGGTGTTATAATGTTTTCTGCCGCTCTCCATTCGCACCTCGAGCTTTTAAATAAGCCGATAGGAACCCTGGCCACCCAGCTGGCAGAATCCAAACAGCGATGAGATGTCAAGAGTCCTGCTTTATCCACGGCTTATGTTCTGAACCATTTTCCCTTGCAAGCTTTGTACTCTGGTTCTTTATTTGCTCTGGTTGCCCTGTCTCCTGACCTCTTGTCTCACCCCTTGTCTCCTGCACCTCAGATACTGATTTTCTGGCGCTGACTGCAGCTCTTCTGCCGGGTCACAATTTCACGTCACTCTTCCATCTATGCTTGCTTTTGATTTCTGTAGTGAATAATGCAACTGGATTCTACTGACATCCCTTTAACTAGCCAGCATTTCCCCTAATTTGTCATTCATCTCACAGAATGTAATAGTCCTGTTTTTTCTTAACTCAGAGAGTTTTTCTTTTCTTTCCTTTACAAACAAACAAACAAAAGACTTCTCAGGTCCTAACTCCTTCCTCTGTGGTGCTTTCATCTGTCAGAGTGAGAGTGGCTCCTGGAAGACGGAATTCCTGCCGGTTCGTGTACCATGTGGATCCGTTAACTTAAGGGGTACAGCTCCATTGTTCTGTTAGGGTTCACCACAGGGGCACCTGCTTTCTGAGGAAAATTCTCTGGACTTTTTAAAAACTAATACATTTTATTTTATTTTTCCTTGGGCTCTTTTAAAAATCCTTTTCTGCTCCAGTATCCTATTGAGGATGATACATTCTATTTAACTGTCATGTCTCCTTAGGCTTCTCTTTGCTATGACAGTTTCTCAGACTTTCCTTGTTTGTGGTGACCTTGACAGTTTTGAAGAGTAATGGTCAAGTATTTTGTAGAGTGTCCCCCACTAGGGATTTCCTGATGTTTTCTCATGATTAGACTGAGGTTGAGTTTTGAGCAAGAAGACCACAGATGTAAAGTGTCATTTTCTTCACATCATGTCAAGGGTTCACACTTATCAACATGACTCCTCACTGTTGATGTTAACCTTGATCACCTGGCCACAGCAGCGTTTGCCAGATTTCTCCACCATAAAGATACTCTTCCCTGCCTCCCCCATTCCTATCCTGTACTCATCGGAAGGAAGCCACTGCCAGCCTACACTTAATAAGTAGGGGGTTATGCTCCGCCTCCTTGAGAGCAGGATACCTACATACATATTTGGAATTCTGTAAAGGATATTTGTCTCTTCTATTCATTTATTTGTTTATTCAATCTTTTTTTTTTTTTTTTTTTTTTTGCGGTACGCGGGCCTCTCACTGTGTGACCTCTCCTGTTGCGGAGCACAGGCTCCGGACGCGCAGGCCCAGCGGCCATGGCTCACGGGCCCAGCCGCTCCGCGGCACGTGGGATCCTCCCGGACCAGGGCACGAACCCATGTCCCCTGCATCGGCAGGCGGACGCCCAACCACTGCGCCACCAGGGAAGCCCTATTCAATCATTTTTTTTTTAGTTATTTCTGAGATATACATTTTAAAGTAATAACTAGAATTATGACTTATAACATTATACCAGAACATATAAGATTTTTAGAAATTTCATGTAACGTCTGAAACATTTATATTAACATATTTCCATACAAATAACCAAAAGAAAGTTTAGTATTAGTTGTTTTTTTGTTTTTTTTTTATACAGCAGGTTCTTATTAGTCATCAATTTTATACATATCAGTGTATACATGTCAATCCCAATCGCCCAATTCAGCACACCACCAACCCCACCTCACCACGGTTTTCCCGTCCATACGTTTGTTCTCTACATCTGTGTCTCAACTTCTGCCCTGCAAACCAGTTCATCTGTACCATTTTTCTAGGTTCCACATACATGCATTAATATACAATATTTGTTTTTCTGTTTCTGACTTACTTCACTCTGTATGACAGAAGCATGGAAGCAACCTAAATGCCCATTAACAGACGAATGGATAAAGAAGTTGTGGTACATACATACAATGGAATATTACAAATTGAGTCATTTGTTGAGATGTGGATGGATCTAGAGACTGTCAATCATTTTTAAAATATCAGTATGGGCTCATGGATATTTATTTTATACCTTGGGTTACAATCCAATAGAATTTTATGTATGTTGTTCAAATTGTTTCAGCTTTGGTGAGTTTCGTTTTGTAATACAAAACATAACTCCTTTGATAGGGATTTCACTTCACATTTTCTTCAAAGATTGGAGGGAGGATAAACTAGGCCAGCACTAGAGGTGTTTGAATTTGAGGTTTTTGGCATAAGTTATAAACAGTGGCCTACTTTGTATAATCCACCCATGCTTTTGGTATTTGTCACTATGAACTATGCAATCAGAATACCATGCTTCAAATATTCCTAATGTCTATGATATTAGAATTCTAATATTCTTGCCTCACTGGAGGGAAAAAAAACTTTCTTAGGGTCTTTAATAAACTTTTGTATTCCACGAAGTCTCTGCTATCTACTTATTTACACAGTCATCCTGTGGCTCAGGAAGAGTTAGAGTGAGCAAGGGGCAAGTCACATACTCCACTCAACCCTTCTCAAACAAGAGGATTCATACAATCAATACACGTATTATGATTAGATGCTAAAGAGTAACGTAATCGGAAACCTGCGGATATAGTGTTCATAATAATCAATACATTCCTTTATGAATCACAAAACATTCGAATAGATATTAAATACACCCAGTACAATGCCGGGGGATGTAGTAGACACTTAATAAATATTGACTGAAATAATAATTCATGACGTTTAGAATGTTTTCTTCATTTAAAAAATCTTATTGATTGTGTATTAACTATGCTAATCTCATTTCTGTGTGTTACATGTCTGAGTCCTTTTACCATGTATCAACTACTCCAGGTCCTCTAGGAAGGCACCTAACAATTGTTATTTTTGACGAGATTGCAGCTATGTAAAAAAGTATGTCAGTAAAAAGTCTATAAAGAAACGTACCAGAATAGTTACTTTTCTGTGCTGTGACTACAGGTGACTATAAAGTTCATTCTTCATTTATATATTCTCACATTTTCTATAATAACCTTCATTACTTTGTTAGTGGTTAAACATGTTTATTTATTTATTTTTAATGCAAATACTTCTACTGCTGCTACATATGGTCAGTTAGTGATGTAAACGTTATTCCATATTTTGGTCCCATTGCAATGGAAGCTAAAAAAAATTCTAACTGGGAACTTCAGGTAAGTAACAAAAGTATATTTTAATCATTAACAAGACTTTATCCCCAACGTATTGGTCTGTTAAAAACAAGTAATACAGGATATTATATCTTAGTCCCTGGTAATCTATGGACATTTGTGGTAAACCTACAGTGAGACTATGGAAATCGTTGAAAAAAAGATCACAGAGCAACTGGGGATTCTTCTGTAATAAAGTATGGCTGCCACGATGAAAGCAAATGCCCCCATTGTGCTACAGAGACTCTCATTAATTGCGTGAGGAGGGTTTTCCTCCTGGGGGCTCATGTAAGTGAGCATTTTACTCCCAGCACTGTTATTCAGGGATGTGGTCAGGCGCACTTGCCCTTGGAGGAGTCTGCCTTTGATTCTCTTTTTTCTGACTGAATTACAACTCAGAATATCGTGTGGAAGTGGATTTGCAGACTAACCCTCCTGAAACAAGAGCACTTATTGCGCTGCGAGGGCACTGTAGTTTTCCTTTGAAGTCTGTTCAAGGGAAAGTTTTTGCTTTCCAACAACATAGGAATGATTCTTCTGGACCACGCTTTGAGTTTATCAATCTGGGGAGGTTACAGCCAGAGCAAAACTACAAAAACTCACATTCAGCAAACACCTAAGACCTTTGCCATGTGGGAACGCTGAGGGGATCGAGGGTAGAGGTGAATGGGCACGAAAAGGAGGGAGAATCAAGGACATGATGAACTTAACTGCCCTAAATGTGTACTTTACTTTTCTTCTTTAATTTGAAAGTTAAAATTATAAAAACATTTATAAACCCTCACAGATGCAAGTCTTTCTGTCACTGGTTATGAGGATGATGAGGTAATGAGGATGATGATAGGGTTTCCTTCAAACACTATGAATCTCTACAATTCTTTGAACCCTTCTATACTCTATGCCTCAGATCACATCATCTTAGGGGTTAAAATGGGGCCAAGCTAGCAATAATCTCTTATTACTTTGACATTTGCCTGCACCAGCAGTTTCAGCATCTCCAACCTCTGAGCAATATCTGCATTTATTTTTGTGAGTCTGTTAAATCATGTTTCAAGGATGCTTATGAGATGGTCTTATTAAGTTCCAAGTGTAATCCTCAATTGACTCTCCCATTTTGGCTCAGTTCCTGTTTCCACTGTTACCACTACCAACACCACTGCAGATGCATCACACTCAGGGAGTGTCAAAGCAGCACATTCTCATTCTCCAGAATCACCAGCAGAAGGATGGAGCTGTGCTGCATGGGAAGAACGCTGCCTCACCAGCAACTGTGTTGACATCTTGTTTTAGGGGTCTACACCCCAAAGTCTCCCAAGAGAAACATGCCTCTCAGTTTGGAGTTGCAGCCCCATCCTCACTAGCATTTAGAAAAAAGCCCATAAAGTTTGACACAAAGAGACTTTGGAGGAGGCTGCGTTCTCTGCTTCCACCCCATCCGGTGCTCAAGCCCCTTCCATCAAAATCTCACTCCCTTCTTCAAGGTTAACTCACCATTCCCTAGAGTTCCATCATCAGCTGAGTTGACACAGGCAATGGGTCACATTCTAACTTCTGCTACATTGCAAGATGAGACTTACATCAGAGAGCATTATTTTTGTGTTAACTTTACTAATTATTCACTTCTACGAGCATACCCAATTCCTTACCTCTCTGAGTTTCTATCTTCTCATTTGTCAAACAGGGCAGAAACACTTCCCTAGGAGGGTCATAAAAATGGCGTGATATAACATATGTAACATTTAAAGCACTGTTCTACCATTATAAGACCATAATATGCAATGTATTAGTACTGGGTGACTCAGCAAGCTGAGAATCCCCTGTTAGAGCTTGGGGAAAATAAGTTATCTGGTCAAAACAAGGAATCTCTCTCTGCTCTATAAGTTTCACTGATTTGGTGAAAAATGGACTTAGATAAGAAATAAATACAAACATGGCAGTTGTTTTGAGAAAGGAGAAAGAGATCACCCATAAAGCAAACAGGATCATGTCGATATCAACCTTAAAACTGAAAATTATGGTAATTATCCTCACCAAACTTAAAGGATTCTATGAATTGTGGCATCAGTGCCAGGTCAGTAGGAATCAAGATGATTTGGGTTTCATGGACTGGAAAGGTGGGAAAATATTACTGGGTTTAGTCAAGGTGAAAGGGATTTACAAACATAAGTAATCCAGAAGGTTTCCATATCTATATGTAGTCTTGGATTTCAGATATTTTCATGACTGCTGAGAAAGGGAAATATTGCCTCAAGTCAGTATGTCAACAAAGTAATTGCCTTAAAGCTCAAAAAGGGTTGCACACATTATGATACTGTCATTATGTCCTTGCTCCCGCATTAAACGTTTAAGGGAAGGAAGCATATCTTTACCTTTGTTTCTGTCAAAGTGTGAGCTCACAGTCTGGGGCATAGAGAGCCCACAAATAATTTTTTATTTTCGAAATAAAGAAGTTAAAGACTAAATTTGCCTTAGAAAAGTCGTTCGTTTGACATGCTTTCACAAGCTACTTCCGATGGCTTCTTAGCAGGGAAATGCTGCCCGCTGCATCTAGGTCTGTTGCCTGCTGAGGAATCTGCTGTATCCAGAACTCTAGGGAGTGCAGAGCTTTGGACCAGAGGGAAGGGCCAACGTTCTGACTGCTGTATGAATGGGGTAGAGTTGCTCCGAGATTTCTCCATTATGAATATTCCGGTGACCCTGTTTGAACTGTGCTATGGTATATTCCCTACACATTTCTCCTTCCTGACTTTTGTCCAATTGCCCTCTTTCAATTCACCAAGATGGCTGTCTCTATATTAAGGTTTTACCTGTTTCTTTTTTAACATGTTTAGTCTAGTATAGCCAGAGACCAATAAACTTGCCCTTTATTCTTAGAACCAATGGCAATTCAGAACCTCATTTACTGAGGGTTTTGTCCTGCCACTTTCTGTTAAATGGAACAAGTGGAAGCGGGGATGAAAGTCGTTCAGACTCTGGCTCTGACACTGCAGTTTCAGAGCTCACAGGCTGCTGGAGAGAACAATCATTAGTTGGGTCAGGCGAGCTCAGGATTTCAATCTGGGGTGTCCCACTGAATTTCAATTAGTTCTTTGGTTGTGAGGAAAAGGGCTCGTAGAGCCATGTTATTCCATACCAGCAACAGAAATCATAGAGGAGGGTGGCTAGCTCCTGTGTGTGTGGGGGGGAATTCTAATGGGAGACTATTGATCAAAGAAATCTTTCAATTCTGAGATAGGTCATATAAAGATCTTCCTCTTTTAAAAAGTCACTAAAGGGTCATATCCAAATCCAGGTTGGAAAGAAGTTTGTAAGTGCCTACTTAGAACAAAAGCAATGCAAACTTTCAACAAATGTTTATTTATGAATGCTTGGTATGTGTCCAGCCTTTTTTTTTTTTGGTTTGTGTGTTTGTTTTTACTGAAATTTAATGTGACTGAAAGCCTGAAGTTTGTTTAAGTAGAGACAATATTAGCTGCTGATAATCAAGTGACCTTGAAATATTATCTCACCATTTGGGCATCAGTTTTCTTGGGAATAAAATGGAATAATAATTCTTACTTTATTTGATTGTTAAAAGATACTTTTCCTTTTACCTTGGAGTTTCAGCAAAAGTTGCAAACCTGAGAACAATAGGTGATAGATGAATCCTCTTTTATTCTAAAGAGTAAGCTGAGCAGAAGCCTAGGAGCCTCTCTAGGGTTTACTATGACCTTCAATGCCCCCGTCCCAATACGCCTATAAGGAGAGAAGACTAGAGAATTTGGAAAATATCATGGAAGTAGAGTGTCAGGCTGTGGCAACGCTAAGGCATTCTGTCTCTTCTTTCTATCAAGCATGGAGGGTGTGCTCCTCACCCTGGTTCAAATTAGTAGGGCAAGATCTCAAGAAGATACTCACAGAGATGTCCTGGGTGGAGGTGGTATGGGGCAAGATAAGAATGTTCCGGAAGGCCCTGAAGTTTGCCCTTAGAAGTGAGGTCCATGTGAGGATACAGTGACTCGGGGAGGCCTGCAAAGTGAGAAGAAAAGGATCTCGATGGGGCTGCACTCTCACCATTTGGCAAGAATACATGCATTTCCTGTGGACCCACTGGATGCTATTAAATGAGGAGGAAATTTTAGCCACAAGAGTCAAGTTAGATGTGTAGCTGGAACTGGTGGCAGGGAAGCCTTGAGATGTCAGGCAAAGCCCACTGCCCCTTTTGGGAAACCACAGTGCAGAAGATGCTGGTTGTGTGTTGTGTGTGTGTGTGTGTGTGTGTATGGGAAGTGCCACTTGGAGAAACTCACCTGTTCTCTGACATACAGCTTTGGAATGAAGGGTATTGACAGCTGAATGAACAAGTATCAACAACTTTTTGCCATTTTCTTCTAATTCTCAACCCTCTCCGTCCATTCTACCCTCTATCAAGTTCAGGCCTATATGCACTAGTTGCTAACTCAGAGGACGAGCATCAGGATTGCGTGAGGCAGTGGGGAGGGCTCACCTAGTGCACAGTGAGCGCTCACAGAGAAGGCTCTTAGGCACACGATTACAGTGACTCAGGGAAAGAGAAGTATTTGTTTTACGTATGATATGCAATCACACGGGTTTTACTGTTACTATAATAGGTTTATTTCTGAAAAGTTCATCCTGAAATGGATCTCTTTAGAGAATGCACTCCTTACTACTGACTTAAATAATCAAGGTAAAGTCCCATTGCTCTGAAACTGTTTTCCTACAGTTTTAGTAAAGCAAATAAGTTATTAAAATCATCGAATCGGGACTTCCCTAGTGATCCAGTGATAAAGAATCTGGCTTCCAATGCAGGGGACACAGGTTCGATCCCTGGTTGGGGAACTAAGATCCCACATGCCACAGAGCAACTAAGCCCATGTGCCACAGTTACAGAGCTCGAGTGCCTCAACAAGAGAGCCTGCGTGCTGCAAACTACAGAGCCTATGCACTCTGGAGCCCATGCGCCAAAACTAGAGAGAAAAAAACCCACACAGCACAACTAGAGAGAAGCCCGTGCACCACAACTAGAGAGAAGCCCGAGTGCCGCAGAGAAACATCTTGCATGCCTCAACGAAGATCCCGCGTGTAGCAACTAAGACCTGATGCAGCCCCAAAAATAAACAAATTGAAAAAAATAAAATAAAATCATAGAATCAAAGGAAACCAGAGAGGAACAAGTCACAAATAGAATTTTAAACCGTTTAATTTTATTTTTGGTTTTGGTTTATTGGCATTAAAATCTAAAGCAAAACAATGCCAAGCTAGGAAACACTGAACAGAAAAATCACTTATCTGCTGTCAAAAATTTCTTCTTAATTCTTCTTGGTTTTTCATACCATCCTTTTCAATATTTTTGCAGTTATATCTTTATGGGATTTTATTTATTTATTTAAATATTATTGGATTTTCTCTATATTATAACTCAGTGAACATGTACTTGGAGCTTGTAACTTGCTTATGCTACACTGAGAGAGTTTAGAGAGAAAGATACACAGGCATCAAGATAACAGTTAGGTCTCTACTAGAAATCATAAAATAAGGGAGTACTTGCAAAGCATGTAGAACTACACAACACAATAGGTAACATTGTTAATTAAATTCATAGTAGAGCTGATAGTAAGGTTGGTAATGTAACTTTTTGTTACTGTCTTTTAAATATGTTACAATATTAAAAAAATAAGATATGAGCATACTTTTACATCCTGAGTTATATTTGTTCAGTTTCAGCCCAGGGCTTTGCTTCTGAGGTATTGGCTGCAGAAAATACATAGGTCATATACTCTAAACCTTTGCAGTAATCCCCATAAAGATTTATCTGATCTCTACTACACAGCTTGATTTTATACAGTTCCTGCAGGTCCTTTTCTCAGACATCTAATCATTCTTTCCTAGGGGTATAAAGAGGTAAGGGCAGAAATCACTGACACTGGCTCAAGAAAATGCATCTTTTTTTTTTTTTTTTTTTTTTTTTTAAGCTGGTAGAGGTCTGCTAGAAAGAATTGAATTGTGTGTAGCATTTTTCAATACCAAATGGCCTGGCCCATTTTACTACTGACTGACTACTAAAAATACTTCACTTAAGATTTTATCAGAGATTCTCATTTCCAGTAATGTCAAACTGGGATATTCAGATCAAGCCTTCAGTGAAAATGCTTAAAAACTCTTTAAAAATATCAAATTGCTGACAAGAAACCAAGGAGCTCCTTGGCTAACATCTAAGAGGAACTGAAAGAGAAAGAGATAACCAGAGCACCAGGTAAGCACAGCTACTTTAGCTCTGAGGTTACCGGTGGATCTCAGGGATCATGAGCCCTTGGCTGCTCAAAGAGAGGCATCAAACAGAGAACACTTCACATGAATCTCAGTAGAGATGAGTTAGATCTACCCCTATACCATCCACCACAGGGAACATCAAGGAAATGGTTGCTTTGTGTCTTAGGTCGGGTTTCCACAGAGGTTAGAGTCAGATCTGAGTACCAGCAGTTTATTGGCAGGTGTAGTGGATGCTATACTACACAGCCTATATCCCTCCTTCGGAAATGACATACTCATTCCACTACACCTACGAATGTGGGCTGCAGCTGGCTCTAGGGTGAGTCCCTCTTCAGAACTTGCCCTCAGCTGAAGAGAGCGTCTCATGCAAGGTCATCGCCTCCCTGGCAGCAGCCCGCATTCAGTGACTGGTGTCTTCCATCTTTGTCTCAAAGTGGGAAATCTCTGAAGGCTGTTCTAACTCCAGAGCTCTTTTTGGGGTCATTTGGGGTCTCTGGGGCAACTGCATTAAGGTTCAACTTTTCTCTCTGCCCAATCTTGCTCGATCTGTCTTCACATATGGTGAAAGTACTCTCTCTCTCTCTCTTTTTTTTTTTTTTGGCCATGCCGCGTGGCTTGCGGGATTTTAGTTCCCTGACCAGGGTTTGAATCCGTGCCGCCGGCAGTGAAAGCACCACATCCTAACCCCTGAACTGCCAGGGAATTCCCTGAAAGTACGCTCGAATAAGCCTCCTTTATATAAAATCTCAGAGCCCCAGAGTTTGTTTCCTGGGAAACCAAACTGGCAGGAAGTTATCCCAGAGCACAGGGATATGAGCCAGGGAAGGGAAGAGGGTCAATATAGGTTGTGTTAAGCTGTGGCTCAACCTGACTGGGGAGCCCTGGGAGGCTGTGCAGAACTTCCTCAGAGAGACAAGGAAACAGGTATTTTCCACCAACTTCCATACATCACTGACTGAGGATTGTTTTTAGAGTTGTCAATTGCCATGTCCTCTGCATCACCTGGAAGATATACCAGCACTTGCCCATGGTCAGAGAAGGAATTTCTTCCTTGCAGTAAGAGGGCACTGTCATGAATGGAAATGATGAGTTTTGGTGAGCTATGGTCAGGACATCAATGCTATTTACTGTACTTTCATTCTATGTGAGCAGAGTGAAAAAGGAAAGGGAAAAACTTGATCCTGATTCCTTGTGATCAAGATCCAGTTCTGATGTGAGTTTACATCTTGTGTACACAGTATCTCTCTATGGTCCGAGCAACTTTGCATGTGAACTTGCTTTAAGTGGTTCTAGACTAGTAGTGCCTCCAAGAGCCTGGCAGAAGGAAACTCAAATCTATAATAAAAGCGGAGTTCATCATCCTAGACTTGATAAATCTCCACCTATATATTTTTGAAGGAGAGTAAGGAGAAAAAAGAAAAAAAAAATCAAGGTGAGAAGTAACTAAGAAGACACAGTGAGGGAAAACCTGTAGAAACAATAAAAAGAACATTTAGACTTATAAGAACTCTAGATATTAGACTTATAATAGATTATGCAACAACTAGTTTATTATGTATAGTGGGAAAAATAAAAGTTTGAGTATATCTGTAGAACAGAAACTTTTAAAAACTTTAGTATTTGAAAGAGTAGAACTTCTGTAAATTAAAATAGAAATTTAAAACAATCTGAAATTCAATGCTCAGTAGAAGAATTAATTGCTGAATAGAGTCCACTGAAAAGAAAAGTGGTAAAGTAGAAAATGGATCAGAAAAATGATAACGAATGTAGTATAGGGAAACAAAAGATATTGGAGAATATGAAAGTGTGGTAAGAAGACAAGGAAGGTATGAATGTAACTGGAGTTCCAGAAAAAAGGGAGGAGGCCTGAGAGGTATTTGAAGAAATAATGGCCAAAAGTTTGCAAATTTGATGAACCTATAAATGTACAGATCCAAAATGCTTGGAAAGGCCCAGGAAGAGAAATATAAAGAAAACTACACCAAGTCACGTAATAACCTGTCATTCAAAACACATGATAAAGAAAAAAAAATCATAAAATAGGCAGAGGAAAAAAAGACATTACATACAGAGGAACAATGATAACAGTTATAAGAGACTTGTCAGAAACTATGAAACCCAGAAAAGAAAATAACAGAATCTTTGAAGTACTGAAAAAAAAATTGACCTAGAAGTCTATAACTGGAAAGAATATCTTCCAAACATGAAGGTGAAAGCCTTTGCCAGCAGACCTGTACTACATAAAATGTTAAGTAGGTCCTGTAGGCAGTAGAAAAATGGTCTCATATGCAACTGAGAGCAACAGGTTGAAGAGTGCTGGAAACAGTAGACTGTGGCATATTCACAGGACGGGATGCTATTTAGCAGTAGTAGGAACAACCACTGATGTACAGAACAATGTAAATGAATCTCAAAAAATGATTTGCTGAATGATACATATTCATATTATTTAATTCCATTTACATAAAATTCTAGAACTGGCAAAACTAATCTATAGTGAAAATATCAGAGCAGTACCTTTTTAGGCATGAGATTGACAGGAAAGGAATATGATACTTTCTGAGGACCTGGTAATATTTTACATCTGGATAGAAGTTTGACTTTCGGAAGTGTATCTGTTTTTCAAAAATCAGTGAATGAACATATCAGACTTATTCATTTCACTTGAGTAAATTTCCCTTCTAAGAAAAAAACTAATATTGAACACTAGTTAGTAATATAAATGCTATGAGGAGGCCTCTGGCTGTCTGTAATTTACTTTGAAATGTATCAAGAAAGTGGATGATTAATAGATCGTAGGGGTAAATAGTTGGATGGATGGGTACTTGATAAAACATGTATAATAATACGTTCATACAGGATCTAAGTGGAAGCTATAGAGGTGTTCATTGTAAAATTATTTCAGTTTTGCTCTACAATTGAAATTGTTCATTATAAATTTTGAAAACAACCAGTACAAAGGGAAAAATGCTATAACCAAAATTATAAATATTTTATAAGTCAGTATTAGAAAATACTTTTATGACATTGTGGATTTCTTATCTAGAACAGAACATAAGGAGAATGAACCATAAAATGATGGCTTGACAAAGTCAACCACCTTAAATTTAACAACTTCTTTTTATCAGAAGACAGCATTAATAGAGCAAAATAAATGAGTTACTGAGTGCAAGATGATATTTGCAACACATATACTTGAAAAAGGACTAGTTTCCAAACCATACAAAGAACTCTTAAACACCAATTTTTAAAAGAATGACCAGGCAACACAAAACAAAAATTAAGCAAAATAATTGAGTGGACATTTCACCAAAAGGCAATCAAAATAGTTGTTAACTTACGATTAATAAATATAGATTAAAACCACAGCAAGAAACCATAAATATCTCAACAGATCATGTAAAACTGCAAAGTCTAAAACACATCATGCTGTTGAGTATGTGGACCAATGAAACTACCCAACATTGTTGATATTTGGTAAAATTACTTTGGAAAATTATTTGGCATTATCTAATAAAGTCAAATACAGGCACATTCTATGGCATAACAACTCCATCCCTATTTGTTTACACTAGAGAAAATCTCACTTATATGCACCAAGCTGCATATGTAATAAAATTTCCATCATCTTTGTACACTCTAGCTTTTTCCCTAAAAAAATCCAACAATCAACAAACCAACAAACTAACCAACCAACCTGGATGAAAATAAACATAATGTTGAACAAAATAATCAAGAAACAAAACAAAATAAAAGGTATGAGTCATTCATAGTTCAAAATAGGCAAAACTAATGTATATTGATTAGCAGTGCATACCTAATTGTTAAAACCACACAAAAAACATATGAAATGATAAAGACCAATGAGGGGATCATGGTCCACCTTAAAGGGCAGCGATGGTGCTGTGGTTTGGCAGGGTGTGGGGTGCTGGTGCTTCTGGAGCAATGGCAGTGTTCTATTTCTTGACCCGGGCGGTGTTTACATGGGTGGTCATTTTGTTTGTTAAACTGCACTAACACATGTTTAATTCACTCTTTCATATTTATGCTATATTTCACAATCTATTCTGTTTTAAAAAAATAATACAATATTATTGATAATGCTGTAATTCTATATTTTATCATAAACAGCACAAAATGGTGTTTTTTCTTGAATATAAGCTTAGCCCTGACTGTCTACAATCTCTTGAGTGGTTTTTAGGGCCCCCCCTCTCAACTGCCCTCCCCACAACACACACATTTATTCCACAGGATGCTGTGAGGCAGGGAGGATAACCTAGGAAAGGGTACCCAAGGACAAACTTGGTGCCACATCATTGATGATTTGCCCCAAAGATAGACAAGTTAGCTATAAATCCTGGTGTGTCCCTCCAACATCAATGTACCCCTTTTACACTAGGGGTTCTGGGTGATCTAATGTTAGCACCTTTCTACCATCATGATTCTCTTCCACATTTGATTCACAGTCATCAAACATATGAGAGAATGTGGTAGGTAATGGGGATACATAATCAAATAGTAATAATTAAATAACAATAATAATTATTTTTTAAACCCAGTTAATTCTTATTAAGTACTTACTATGGGCTGGGAGTGTTTTAAGTGCTTTAGAGGTACTACCTCTTTTAATCCTTTTAGTGATTCTCTGAAGTGGAAGTAATTATTTTTTCTCATCTTACAGATTAGAAAACTGAGGCACAGAGAAGAAAGTCACTTGCTTGAAGTCACAGAGCATGTAAGTGTCAGAGCTGGATTTCAAACTCGGATGTTTGTTTCCACACTTGACTTCTATGCTTTTGGGTAAGAAATGAGTTCTTAAATATCATCTATTTTCTACACCTGTGTCAGTATTATTTCTAATACAGTACGGAAAATGAAGTGACAGATATACTTTAAATTTTCATCAATGTTGCACATTAAATGTATCTTTAAAATCAATAGTTACTTGAATGATTTGATAGTATGTGTGGAAGAATTAATAATTAAAGGATGAGTTTTGAATTAAGGTGACTAAAATCAAATTCTAGATAACTTCACTGCCAAATGATAGATGACTCTGTAATTCCATAAATAATTCAAGAAATTAACCTTTAATTATATAAAGAAGGTTTAATGTCTGGTTGAATAAGTTAGCTGTCTCCATTCCAGATGCGCCACAGGTTAAAGATTTTATGCTTTTGCTTTTACTCATCTTTATTTTTCAGTAGCGTAACACAAACACTCTTTTCCCAGAATCACTTTAAGAGTTGCCAAAACGTTAATTAACGGTCGTTGGGATTTCTTTTCTATTATCATTTTTATAACAAACTTGGCTGCTGGCTCTGTGTTTCCTGATTTTAATGAAGCCAGCACTGCTGTACCGCTTCAAACCTTAAGGACAATAATAATAACCTCTATTACTATGGATTTTATATTATATTACTACACATCTATAAACTGAGAATAATAATAATGCTCACCTCAACCTCACAAGGTTGTTAAAAACAATAAATAAACTAGTAAATGAATTGTGCTCATTTCTCAAGGAGACTTGGAAACTCCACCAAGTGTGAGTGAACCGGCTCAGAGCAGGAGCTTCTCACATGAGGGGAAGAGGCAGAGAACCAAGTTCTGCACGACTGAGGAATGTCACTCACGCATAGTGCTTCTGCAGAGTGCTGGGACCAGGAGTTAAAACTCCTTTAAAATTATGTCAGCTGCTCTGCAGGCTTAAAGTTACATCCAGTCGCAATTTTGTGGCTCCTAGCTCACTGGGGGGCCTGAGAACTGATTTACCCTGAAGAGCTATTTGCGGAAAAGTCTTGAAAACAAAATTCCAGTCCTGAAATATATGCCAAAAGAAGAAGCCTTAACCTCAGGAATAAAGCAAGTTTGGGGCTTTTGGCCAATAAAAGTCAAGACATAATTGGCAAGGGCAAGGTTGTCTGAATTGAAAGGACAGACAAAAAATTCTACGAATTGAGAACCTACTCAGTTAACATATGTTGTTACTTTTAATCTTTATCTATGTTTTTACAAATGAAGAAACTGAACTTAAGCTTTATACCCAGTGTGAAACATATAGTAAGTGGTTGGTCTGTGACTGAACTTAGTTTTCTCTCTGTCACAGTAAATTACACCCATGTCTCTAATTTCACAATCCCTAACCTCACAGAGGTCCTCAGTGTACCCTGCAATCCTCTTATGCTTTTCACATCCATCACCTCCCTTTTCCTAATTGGCTGTCACTGACTAGCTGTGTGACTTCAGGCAAGTCACTTAAACTCTCCGTCTTGGTTTTCTCAACTATAAACCGAGAATAATAATAATACTCACCTCAAAAGGTTTTTAATAGAATTTTTAAAAGCTAATAAAGATATAGCCCTTAGAATAGTGCCTGAAGCATAGCAGGAGCTATGGAAGTTGATGACTGGGATTCTTATTTCACAGTGAAAACACTCAATCAGAAGAACACTCTTCCTTATGCTCTGTTGTCGGACCACACCTACCGTCTGTATCTTATGCCAATTCTCTTGTAACCGTGATAAAGATCTTTGTTCCTATCCAGAGCCAATCTTTGCACTTTTAAACTGTAATGCATCTCCCACTTAAGGTCATCACTTCAGCTATTCATGCTTTTCTCTCTATGCATCATCAAATTTTCTTTCCCTGCTGGGTCACTGCTGTCAACATAAACACACACCGCAATATCTTTCATCTAAAAACAAAGATGCCACAGTCCCTTCAGCCTTTGTCTCACTGCATCTCCTACCCACTCCCATCCCTGAAATAAAACTTCATGAAAGGGTTATGGGGTTAGGGTGTTTTGTTTTTCCAACTCTTCTCCTTTCTGGATTAAGCTGCAATTGATTTTCCTCCTTTCTCTCCACTGGACTGCTCTTTTCACGGTCACCATAACACCCCCGCTGTAATCCAACAGTCAGTTTTCCTCCATCATCTTACTTGATTTATCAGCATATGATGTGTCTAAACAGTACACCTTACAAAACCCGGCAAGACCCTGCGGGGCCCTCCTGGGTACAAAAGCCTTTCCATGTCCCCGGATTCTGGTTTGTAGGAAAAAGGTTTCAGCCTCCTAGAGCTTCCCTGAGTTCCAAAGGGCAGACTCAAATAGTTACTGATTGGGCAAGTGAGGGAATGCAGAAACAGAGGAAAGGAGGTCAAGGAACAACAGTTCAGCTGTAAAGCAGAGCCCTACTTCCTCCTCAAGGGATATAACATAACAATATGATACAAATCTTTGAGTTCTTCTACAGGAACTAAGACGGCCCCCATGCAGGTGGAGGATGGTGACTATATGCTGTCCACAAGCATGTAGACCCCAGACTGATGGGAACCAGAAGTCTGATGACTGAGATTCCAGAAACATCACCCTCTTACCTCACCACCAACCAATGAGAAGAAAGTCATACATCCTACAGCCCCCACCCCGAAATGTGGCCTTTAAAAACGCTTCTCTGAAAACCATCAGGGAGTTCCGGTCCTTTGAGCGTGACAGGCCCGTTCTCCTTGCAATAAATCCTTTCTATTCCAAACTCCGACATTAGTTTTGTTTGGCCTCACTGTGCATCGGGCACATGAACTTGGGTTTGATAACGTTTATCCTGCCTCAAAGGACTATCTTCACTTGGCTTCTAGAACATCATACTCTCCTGAGTTTTCTTCTATTGGTCTGCCTTTGCAGATTTCTCATCATCTATTCTAAATATTCAAACGTCACCGTGCTCAGTCCTTGGATTTCTGATTGTTTTCCTTTATTGACTCTTTGCTCTTCTGGTGGTCTCATCCAGTCTCATTGCTTTAAAATGCATTCTATAAACTGATGGTCCCCAAAACAGAATAGTTCTCAAAATTATTTGCTGAAAGAATGACTCTTTGGTGTACTCTCCAATCTGTAAACATTTTTACAATAGAAGCTTATTTTAACCTCATAACAAAGCTATAACCTACATTATAAAAATTTATCTCTAATTCATGTATGAATAATCTACTATAAAGAGTTAAATAAAATCTACTAAAAGAGTTAAATAAAATCTACTAATCTACTATAAATCTACTGTAAAGTGACTTGTGTAAGATTAGTCAGACAGTCCTAAATCCTATCACTCTAAATCCATGTTACTGTATAATTCAATGAAAATATAAATAATGATAACTTTTTACTTTATGAAATTTGTAGAAAATTCCCCCAAACTTTTTGTCTACTGAATGGTGATTAAAAAAGAGTTCTACAAATACTCAGTTTTTTCCTTCCTTTCTTTCCCAGCATTTAAAATTGATTCACTAAAGATTATTGAGTGTTACCATGAATTAACACTGGAGATGGAACAATATGAAATGCGTGGGATTTATTCTTAAGAATTTTGCTATCTCTGTTAGACACACTGAAGGTATATGTCTAACATTATTTTTATTCATGATCGTGTTCAAAACAACTAGTTATAAGTTAAGTCTTTATATTTGCAAGATCCTTTGTTTTTAAACCATTGAAAACTATCATTTGAATGCTTTTCCTAGAGATAAAAGATGACCTATTAAATTTTCATAGAAATGCAGGAAAGCAGGCAACATGAAAAGGAATGAAGCCAAGAAGAACTATTAGGGTCGGGATGAAGAAAGGACTGAGGTGAATCCAGTGAGATTTGAGAGCAGGTGTTAAAGGTATAAAAATTTATTGACTCTGAAACAACAATGCAATGCGCCCCTGGTTCTTTCACTATTTATATTTCCATTCTTTTCATATTTCCTGCATGTTTCTCGTCTCCCATTACTCAAGTCTTTCCCAGTTCTGAATGCTCCTTCACTTTGATTATAGGATATTTTCTAGAAATTATATGGTAGACATAGATACTAATAGGAGGTTCCCACTATTTTTAGGCAAAAGCTTGTTGCTCCGTTTTTTGGATACAAATCTTTGACCTTCCTTTAATTGCCTTGATTGTCTCTATCCCTGCCTGCCTTCTCTGTATCCATTGTCTTACAGGCCAGTGCACTGCAGCTGTCTCATTTATATAATTCAGCAAATGTTCAGAGAGACAGAGCTGTGAACACAATTGTTTTGAGCTGTGAATAGAAGCAAGTTACATTGTGTGTTTCTGGGTAATTTCATCTGTGGCTTCCATTCACATACCATCACAAATGTTCTCCTCTCAGAAACAATTTACTTTTTCCCTCTTTTGCCCCTGACTCACTAAAATGTATGAGAGCCATAAACTTAGCAAAAACTTTTATTTCAATTTGCTAATTCTAGTTCTGCAATCTAGCCACCTTTATGTTATGCACATCACCTTTTAATGGCTGTCTCTAGAAGTGGACTGAAGAATTTGAACAGTAGCAGGCAGCAAATTACACAGGAACTGTGTGCTTCTGGAGGTCAGACACTGTATCGTATTCACTCTGGTAACCCAAAGTCCTTAGCAGACTGCTAGAAGATTGCATGAGTAAATATCTGTGAATTACATAACAATATTTTAAAATCCTTATCAAAGTTTGAGCAAAACACACAATGCAGCCTGAGGTCTCTTTTTGATTTTAGTTTGTCTAACCACCTTTCAGATGTCACTTTCACGTTTTCACTTACATAACCTAGCCCTACAACATTTAGCAATAAAAGCTTTCCTCAATATACTATTAGCCAAATTAATGCCATATACATTGATTAGAATATATAAAGTAGAAACACATCATTTACCTTGTAGAACTGTTAAGAAATATTTAAAGTGCTAATCAGTTCAGTGATAATGACTACCAACTAGCTAGTAACAATAACTTCATCGGTGGTAGTAGTGCTACTTTACTTGCATTATTTCATTTAATCCTCAAGACAGCTCGACGTTGAATATAATGTGAAGGGGGTTTTATAGTGGCTAAAGAACTTGCCAAAGATCACAGCGCTATCAAAAAATGCAGTAGAATTCCATCCTAAGGTATATCTCAGCCCAGAGCCTTTCCTCTTCACTCTAAACCGTAATTCTTCAAAAGACAGTACCTTAAGGTCTATGCCCTTGCGGAGCTTCATAGGCTAGACAAAATGCATCCAAATCCTAGGTTGGACAGAGCAATTCAATTCAACAAGTTCTATTTTGAAAATGAGTGTAGGACACAAAATTTCTCTAGGGAGTTTATAGATAATCAGAATTCAATCTCTTTCTATATGAAGGTTAGAAAGAACTTAGACAAGCACAAACAGGGCTCTAGTACAAGACTGATTATGGAAAATTCGATTCAGAATGTTTGCAGTGCTTTGAGGACATCTAAGGAAGGAAAGAGCATATTCTGTAGAGGGTGCAGCTTGATAAGGGTGAGAGAGAGAGAGAGAGAGAGAGAGCGAGAGAGAGCGAGAGAACAGTGTCCTTGCTAAGGGAGTTGCAGTGTCTTACTAAATGGGCAGGAGTCCGACAGAGATGATAAGAAAGGAAAGAGAAGAAGGCATTCCAGACAGAAAAAGGAGGTTGAAGTGAGGTGCAGAAATGAGTCATTTACAAAGCTCTCAAAGCAGAAATTGGATGGGAGACTGGAGAGGGTTTGGAGCCTAAGTTTTAAAAAGAAAGAACCATATCTGATTAATTAATTTAAAAAAATGTAGCCTAGAGAAGAAACACGTTAAACGCAAACACAATAGCCACATGCTGTTATGTAACCTGCGATAGAGGCCATGGGTAAGATTAGAGGATGCAGGGTGCTGAGAGGAGTAGAGAACGACTTAGAAAGGATGCTGGCTTTCTTGAGGCACACAATGTTGACTATTAAATAGTATTTATTTGATACCAATTTGATTGACATTTATGAACTTTATTCAATGCCAAATGTACTGAAGTTTCACATGCTAGTGTTAATAACAACATAACTGTCTCACAAGGCGCATTTAAGAATCTAGAACCAGTAGGCAGTAGGGCTCCTTGAGGGAAGAAGGTGGGGAAACCTGCTCCACATATATGCTGCGGCCACTCAGGGACTGCATAGGTGGTAACTCATTTTGGTGTCTGAGGTTGCTCTTTGATTGACAGAGACTCTTCATACTTCCCCTGAGTCCACTATGCCACCTCCAGAATATTAATTTAAGCAGAATACAAGAAGCAGGGGTCATAGAGTGCAGGCTTAAAGGAGAAGTGTGCCATTCTTTCAGGAATTTTTGAAAGTGAACTTGTAACTGTAATAGGCATCTTTCAAGCATAATTTACGGAAATATATTGGTTTTGTTTTTTGGTAAATTAAAGCATGTTGTGTTAAAATATTGTTCTCAAAGAACTATGAATCTCTTCAATGGATTCTGTTTTACATCTATTGGCAACACCATACTCACAAAGGAACTCTATAAATATTATCCTAATTAGAAAGTGTTTAACATCTATTGTTATAAGAGACTCAGAAGCCTTTATTAATTCATGATGTGATTCAATCTAGCTATGAAACGATGGGAATATGAAGAGTCATAGTATCATTGACTCCAGGTCTCTTATGTAATATAGACCATAGTAATCTTCCTGTAGTCATGACAACTGAGAAGTCAAGAGATGTGGATTGAATAGCTATTTTGTGTAGAGCACCTTACAAACTACAGTGGGGAAGGGGGAGAAGAATAAGACAAAGGTTCTACCCCAGAGAAATTTACAAAGTAGCATAACATAGGAATGAGCTTCTGTGTTTAAAATATGACCAACCAATTTTCTCTGAGAGATACGTTAAACTCAAGGGCTTTGGTTGCTTCCATTTTGGGTTGCCAAAGAGCCCAAAGTGATTTGTGCATCCCTTCAACTGCTCCGGTCAAATGTCTTTACCTAATAAAAAATTTTCTTTGTATTTCCCCATTTACTGAGAAGAAAACAACTTAACTCTAATAAAGATTTTTTTCTCAGAGGACTGCATTTTTCTCTTTAATTCTTAATTCATTATAAGCTAGAGAATTCTTAATTCATTAATTGATTAATTCATTATAATTCATTATAAGCTAGAGAATGTTAATTAGTCCATTTTCTTCTTCTATAAATATTTTCCTTTTTAAAAGTGCAATGTTTGCTCTACTACAGTATTCAGGTTAAAACTGCACACACACACACACACACACACACACATATTTAACAAAAGTAAACATGACTACTGATTCCCTGATGCACAAGCATGTCTAGTGAGGTGTGCAGACTGCTACTGCAGTGTTCTAGTCTGTTCTGTTTAATCATTGCTAATACTACTCTTTAAACAACTCATGCTTTCCAGGTTCAGTAAAGAAAGTAAAAAAGAAATTAAAAATTTTATTCTGAATCCTTGAAAGAGCATTGGTTCACAATTGTTGCTCATCCAAAATGCTAAATAGCACTGACATAACTTGTGACAGATAACGTGAGATACAGGGTGACGTTAGCAGACTTCTGTTTGTAAGTTCACACCAGGCATCCTTACCATGGTTGGAAGTATTTTTCAGGGTTTTGGTGTTATGAATTCTATTAAACTGATACAGAATTAAGCGGCTTAAAGGACTCGTGTGTGTTAACAAAACTTGTAAGATAACAGTATAAGTTGCCAGGAGAAAAAACTTTCAAGCAATGCAACTGGTTAACCGTTTGACTCTGAACTATGCTGTTCGTAAATACACCTTTGCAGGATGTCAAATTACCATTCACTGCTAGGTGACACTGAATGTTCCTAACAGCCAGGCTGGGACAGTTACACTAAAGTCCTACATGAAAACCTGTTCATCAGAACTTCTCTCCGTATTCTGGAGATACACTGACAGACCCTCCCTATCAATCTCCATTCATATTTGCTCTGTGCGTATCACTTCCCTTCACTTACTACAATATTACTTCAAACTGATGAACCATAAATCAGTTTGTAGCGGAGCACTTGTGAACACAGATCACCACTTATCAACTGTGTGACCGCAGCAGCTTCTGTAACTGCTCTTGACCTTAATTTCCTCATCTGTGAAATGAAAATGATGATAATGTATACTCCTAGCGTAGCTGTTGAGTGGATTACAAGATAGAATTCATGTAAATGCTTTGTTTACAAGACTGTATGGCACATAATAAGTGCTTTTATTGGATGATCGTTTTCTTAAGTTTCATTGTGTTAATTCATTTATTATCTTCCTTAATAAACAGTTATCAAGTTATTATCTTAATAGATGCTTACTAAGTGGATTAGGCTGCAGGTTCTATTGAAGGCATTTGAAGAGGTGGTGAGAATAAATAGACTCCAAGTGGCTCTCCCTTAACGGAGAACCCACTGTAATGGAGGAACAAGAGACAAGGACCAATGCGTGCTACAGAAGGAGGCACAAAGCACTAGGATAGCTCAGGGAAAAGACATTCCTAAAAATATATTCCCATCATCTTCTTTGACTTGTATGTCAACATTTCTTAAATCTCAGCAAACACATTCACCTTTAGAAAGGGTAAAAAATTCTTAACCGGTTATTTTCTTTTAGGATTTAAACAATACACAAAAAATATAGAATAACAAGTAGTCTCCTTTGAAAGTTCATTTTCTAATTTAGCAATAAAAAATTTCTGGCAGGGCTTCCCTGGTGGTTCAGTGGTTGAGAGTCCGCCTGCTGATGCAGGGGACACGGGTTCATGCCCCGGTCTGGGAGGATCCCACATGCTGCGGAGCGGCTGGGCCCATGAGCCATGGCCGCTGAGCCTGCGCGTCCGGAGCCTGTGCTCCGCAACGGGAGAGGCCACAACAGTGACAGGCCCACGTGCCGCAAAAAAAAAAAAAAAAATTTCTGGCAATCATTCAAAGTAGAAGAATTTTTACTCCAATCTAATAATTCACTTCCAATAATTTATTATGTACATTACAAACATGAATCAAGAAAATGAACGCAGAGAATTATCATTAATTTGTAATTCCATACCCCAATACCTATATGAGTATTCAGAAAAGAAACTGAAGGCTAATTTAAATTGAGAACAGGTAACAGATATATAGAAATTCTGACAAACTAAGAACTAGTTTCAAATGTCCATCCAACCAGCTGGTAATCAATCTCACTGTTTTAAAGAAAAGCCCAACATAGTGAGAAATCTGAATACTTATTTTAAAATGCAGTTTCTTGCTTTTAGATACATATGGTTCTCAGGCAAAAAAGAAAAGTTCCTGAATCCTATCAATTCATCCAGTATTATCTCTACAGTAACATTATTAAGACAAGTCATGCAGGAGATCATGTTAGCTCCTTAAGAAGTTAACCTCAAAAAAGAGATGCCTCCAAAGCATTCCTAGCGTTATTACCCACAAATTTGGCTGATCCCATTTGTATTTTTATCCTGAGCATCCAACTAGAATAGCATCTGTGGTAGCCAGTCTCAAAAGGGCATGGCCCCCAGCAGTTTCTCTCTGTTTATGCATACCTCTCTTCTTGTCTACAGGTAGAGATTATTTTCCCTCCCTTCTGACTCTGGGCTGGCCTTGACTGTCTTTGACCAATGGCAGCATTCTCAACTCCCAAACCTAGGACTTAGGAGAATTGGCTGACTGGTTTCTATTTCCTATCTCCTGGAATGCTCCTTCTTAGACACCAGGCATCATGCTTTAAGGAAATTGAAAGGCCATTTAGAGAAAGGAGGCCCACATAAAGTAGGACAGAAGGCATTACTGCTAGCTGAACTTTCATCCAGTGGCCAGCTATGACAGAAGGTGGCCATTTTCAACATTCCAGAAACGCTGGCACCCCAGCCAACACCAAGTGAAACAGAAAATGCATCAGTCAACCACAGATTTATCTTTGTTACACAGCAAGTTACCCTTTACACTTTCACTTATCTTTCAATTCTTTAAAAAACTATTTTATATGTCCTAAAATTATTTCATGCATGCATCAAATTTTCCCAGTTCTAAGATCCTGGGATTGGTTTATCCTGTCCATTTAAAAATAAACTTCAAGGACTTCCCTGGTGGTGCAGTGGTTAAGAATCTGCCTGCCAATGCAGGAGACACGGGTTCGAGCCCTGCCCCGGGAAGATCCCACATGCCGCGGAGCAACTACGCCCGTGCGCCACAACTACTAAGCCTGTGCTCTAGAGCCCACGAGCCACAACTACTGAGCCTGTGTGTCACAACTACTGAAGCCCGTGTACCCAGAGCCCGTGTCCCACAACGAGAAGCCACCACAATGAGAAGCCCGTGCACCACAACGAAGAGTAGCCCCCACTCATCACAACTAGAGAAAGCCCGCGTGCAGCAACGAAGACGCAATGCAGCCAAAAATAAAAACAAAACAAACAAAAAATCTTCAAATTCATCCCTCAACTTGTCATATAGACAGGTAGGATACAGAAGGATAGACAGATAGATATATCTCAAAAATCCAAAGGTAAACTTTAAGTCTAGACCATGTGTGAATTATGGTCAAATCTGAATTACCAGTCTCATTGATAAGATTTTATTATAAAATTTCTAATCAAAGTACTATGTCAATATAATAATGAACAAAATTCATGAAAGAGAATATCATTTCATGTTGCTTTTTTAAACAAATTTTACATTTTCTTTTTTTTTTTTTTTAGCGGTACGCGGGCCTCTCACTGTTGTGGCCTCTCCTGTTGCGGAGCACAGGCTCCGTACACGCAGGCTCAGCGGCCATGGCTCACAGGCCCAGCTGCTCCGCAGCATGTGGGATCTTCCTGGACCAGGGCACAAACCCGTGTACCCTGCATTGGCAGGTGGACTCTCAACCACTGAGCCACCAGGGAGGCCCTACATTTTCTTAAACAGTGGAAATCAGGCATCGGTATAAAAATTATCATTCACAACTCACAACTGAAGGAAGGGATAAAGACAAAATAAAGCCAAATACTATCAACAACTTCAATTTTATTAAAAGGATAATCCTTGCATGTGTACTGTGCACTAATTACTAGGTGCAAACACAAATAAAATATCTTCCTATCTCAACTGACTAAGGAAACAGACATGTTATAACAGGGTAAATGGGACCAAAGGCAAGTTGTGACTTAGATTCATAATAAGACTGTTACTGAGCTAAAAAGGAATACAAAATCTCTAACTCTCTGTTCTGTTTCAGTTATTAAGGTGTCATTCTTTTTTTTTTTTCTTTTTTTGCGGTACGCGGGCCTCTCACTGTTGTGGCCTCTCCTGTTGCGGAGCACAGGCTCCGGACATGCAGGCTCAGTGGCCATGGCTCACAGGCCTAGCCGCTCTGCGGCATGTGGGATCTTCCCGGACCGGGGCACGAACCCGTGTCCCCTGCATCGGCAGGAGGACTCTCAACCACTGTGCCACCAGGGAAGCCCTAAGGTGTCATTCTTGGTGACCCTCTTCCAGTTGGCCTTTGCTCAAACAGCAGCCACAATATCAGGCAAGGTCAAAAATGAAAGTAACTATTGTAAAACTGAAGAAGAATTGGTTTCTCCCTATGGAAACTGACTCAACATTTAATAATGTGTGGCGTCCCAAAAGCTGTAAACTACTACATGGCCATCTCTAGCTCAACTTTAACTCAATCAGGAGACCATTATCAAAACAACTCACTGGTGCCAAGCAGAGATCAATTGGTTGAAAATGTTCCTAGGCTGACGTCTAATGGGGAGTAAAGAAGATGATCTCATAATGTCTCTTTATGATCTTTAAACCACATTATTCCATAAACCTGATACATGTCAAGATTAGGATTGAGTCAATCTCTAAGCAGGAAAACAAAAATAAGCAACTGCCACTTTTCTGACTCAAATCTAGAAGCTGGCTGTAGATACAAAGCAACTTCCTCTCACTTCTATAGTCCAAAAAAATTTCAAAGCCTCTTCTTAATATTTTAGAATTTCAATATTTGGTAGAAACTCAAGAACCTTCCTCAGGCCTAACAGAATTTTATTAAAGATACACTTGAACTTTAGTTAGGTGTTTCTGAAAGTACTAATACAAAGTAAGTAAAGTCATAGTAAATTTGACCAGTATTCTTGTAAATGGGGCAGTTTAAAGCCTAAATTCAATTAGGTTAATGTCCATGTTATCTCTCTATGGAAACATCACCACACATTGAATATTTTCAGGGTATCCTATCCAGAGGCACATGTGTTCATTTGTTCCTTATTACTGATGTTAATTTTGATCATTATGTGAAGGTTCATTTTCTCCACTGCATGGTTACCATTTCTTCATCAGCAATGATCTTCCTTTGGTATTCTCAAATACTGGGCTAAATATCCTTTACTAACTGTGTCAGTTACCTACTGCCATGATAGGTGGCAAATGTGTAAGCAAGAAGGACCCACAATGCAAGCTTCTGCTGAAATCATGCTCGTTAATGCTCCACTGACTAAAGCAAGTCCCATCGTGGTGCACAGTCAGTTTGGGAAGGCACTACAATGATATATGACAGAGGGAAGGGATATACGAAGGGTAAAGAATTAAGGCCACTGATGCAATCAATCTACTAACGTAACACTAAAATTAAGTCCCAACTAATGTAGGCACTAAGGGAAATCTTGACAAATATTCTAAGAAAAACAAACTAGTGTATTCACACTTTACAAATGTTGCCTATATTACAATATAAAATACACTTAGGGATGGGTACAGTGTTTTATTCCAACTCTTTTTGGTTTGTGGAATCATTTCATCGTTTATCAGGTTTTTAAAGCACTAAATTTCTGGTGTGATATTGACTACAACAATGGAGCAGATACAAATTATTCATTTCAAAATTTACGCTTGTACTCAGAAATGTCCACTGAACCATCGTCTATATGGGGTTCTATATAAACCCCATATATTGACTATATGGGGTTCTGTATAAAACAACAGCAACAATATAGTAGACTGTAATAGATCAACTTCTATAAAACATGATTGTTATCAGTTCTATGACACCACTTTCGGTAGCTGTGACCTTTGGATGCGACAGTAGCTGTGACCTTTAGATGTCTCATGGTAAACTATAAGAAGACAAAATTTATGTAATAACAACTTTAAAGACATTATTATCCTTGTGTAAAGTGCCACATAAAAGACATGCAGCTCATTTCCTCAAAATGTTCTAAAAACTGTTCATTTGGGGTCAAAATTTAAATAGCTCACAGGCATGTCCTTTCCTCAACTTTTTGTCATTGCCTCACCACTTACTGAATAAATTAATAGGAATGGAGGACTTCCGGGAAGATGGCGGAAGAGTAAGACGCGGAGATCACCTTCCTCCCCACAGATACACCAGAAATACATCTACGCGTGGAACAACAACTACGGAGCACCTACTGAACGCTGGCAGAAGACCTCAGACCTCCCAAAAGGCAAGGAACCCCCCACGTACCTGGTTAGGGCAAAAGAAAAAACTAAACAGAGACAAAAGGATAGGGACGGGTCCTGCACCAGCGGGAGAGAGCTGTGAAGGAGGAAAAGTGTCCACACACTAGGAAGCCCCTTCGCGGGTGGAGACTTCGGGAGGCGGAGTGGGGGAGCTTGGGAGCCGCGGAGGAGAGCACAGCAACAGGGGTGCGGAGGGCAAAGCGGACAGATTCCAGCGCAGAGGATCGGGCCGACCGGAACTCACCAGCCGAGAGGCTTTTCTGCTCGCCCGCCGGGGCGGGCGGGACTGGGAGCTGAGGCTCCGGCTTTTGTCGGAGCGCCGGGAGAGGACTGAGGTTGGCGGCGTGAACACAGCCTGCAGGGCGTTAGTGCACCGCGGCTAGCCGGGAGAGAGTCCGGGGAAAAGTCTGGACCTGCCAAAGAGGCAAGAGACTTTTACGTCCCTCTTTGTTTCCTGGTACACGAGGAGAGGGGATTAAGAACGCTGCTTGAGAGAGCTCCAGGGACGGGCGCGAGCCGCGGCTAAAAGTGCGGAGCCCAGAGACAGACATGAGATGCTAAGGCCGCTGCTGCCGCCACCAGGAGGCCTGTGTGCGAACACAGGTCACTAGCCACACGCCCTTCCGGGGAGCCTGTGCAGCCCGCCACTGCCAGGGTCCCGGGATCCAGGGACAACTCGCCCGGGAGATCGCACGGCGCGCCTCAGGCTGCAACGTCACGCCGGCCTCTGCCGCTGCAGGCCCGCCCCACACTCCGTGACCCTCCCTACCCCCTGGCCTGAGTGAGCCAGAGCCTCCGAATCAGCGGCTCCTTTAACCCCGTCCTGTCTGAGCAAAGAACAGACGCCCTCCGGCGACCTACACGCACAGGCGGGGCCAAATCCAAAGCTGAGCCCCTGGGAGCTGTGAGAACAAAGAAGAGAAAGGGAAATCTCTCCCAGCAGCCTCAGGAGCAGCGGATTAAAGCTCCACAATCAACTTGATATACCCTGCATCTGTGGAATACCTGAATAGTCAACGAATCATCCCAAATTAAGGAGCCCTGTGGATGAAAGGCTCTTGGTGCTGCAGCCAGGAGTCAGTGCTGTGCCTCTGAGGTGGGAGAGCCAACTTCAGGACACTGGTCCACAAGAGGCCTCCCAGCTGCACATAATATCAAACAGCAAAAATCTCCGAGAGATCTCCATCTCAACGCCAGCACCCAGCTTCACTCAACGACCAGCAAGCTACAGTGCTGGACATCCTATGCCAAACAACTAGCAAGACAGGAACACAACCCCACCCATTAGCAGAGAGGCTGCCCAAAATCATAATAAGTCTACAGACACCCCAAAACACACCACCAGACGTGGACCTGCCCACCAGAAAGACAAGATCCAGCCTCATCCACCAGAACACAGGCACTAGTACCCTCCACCAGGAAGCCGACACAACCCACTGAACCAACCTTAGCCACTGGGGACAGACACAAAAAACAACAGGAACTACGAACCTTCAGCCTGCAAAAAAGGAGACCCCAAACACAGTAAGATAAGCAAAATGAAAAGACAGAAAAACACACAGCAGATGAAGGAGCAAGATAAAAACCCACCAGACCTAACAAATGAAGAGGAAATAGGCAGTCTACCGGAAAAAGAATTCAGAATAATGATAGTAAGGTTGATCCGAAATCTTGGAGATAGAATGGACAACAGAATGGACAAAATGCAAGAATCAGTTAACAAGGACCTAGAAGAACTAAAGATGAAACAAGCAACGATGAACAACACAATAAATGAAATTAAAAGTACTCTAGATGGGATCAATAGCAGAATAACTGAGGCAGAAGAACGGATAAGTGACCTGGAAGATAAAATAGTGGAAATAACTACTGCAGAGCACAATAAAGAAAAAAGAATGAAAAGAACTGAGGACAGTCTCAGAGACCTCTGGGACAACATTAAACGCACCAACATTCGAATTATAGGGGTTCCAGAAGAAGAAGAGAAAAAGAAAGGGACTGAGAAAATATTTGAAGAGATTATAGTTGAAAACTTCCCTAATATGGGAAAGGAAATAGTTAATCAAGTCCAGGAAGCACAGAGAGTCCCATACAGGATAAATCCAAGGAGAAATACGCCAAGACACATATTAATCAAACTGTCAAAAATTAAATACAAAGAAAACATATTAAAAGCAGCAAGGGAAAAACAACAAATAACACACAAGGGAATCCCCATAAGGTTAACAGCTGATCTTTCAGCAGAAACTCTGCAAGCCAGAAGGGAGTGGCAGGACATATTGAAAGTGTTGAAGGAGAAAAACCTGCAACCAAGATTACTCTACCCAGCAAGGATCTCATTCAGATTTGATGGAGAAATTAAAACCTTTACAGACAAGCAAAAGCTGAGAGAGTTCAGCACCACCAAACCAGCTCTACAACAACTGCTAAAGGAACTTCTCTAGGCAAGAAACACAAAAGAAGGAAAAGACCTACAATAACAAACCCCAAACAATTAAGAAAATGGGAATGGGAACACACATATCGAAAATTACCTTAAATGTAAATGGACTAAATGCTCCCACCAAAAGACACAGATTGGCTGAATGGATACAAAAACAAGACCCATATATTTGCTGTCTACAAGAGACCCACTTCAGACCTAGAGACACATACAGACTGAAAGTAAGGGGATGGAAAAAGGTATTTCATGCAAATGGAAACCAAAAGAAAGCTGGAGTAGCAATTCTCATATAAGTTATATATATATATATATATATATATATATATATATATGTAGTTTGCTTGAGTGCAGTGTTTTTTGTTTTCTGTACTGAATTCATTAGCATGGGTCGGTATAAAATTTAGCATAGGTCAATATGTAATTTGTAAACTAATAAGGTCTTAAAAGTGAGGAATTAAGTCTTTTAAATTTAATTATTTATTGTAAAGAGCAGAATAGCATACATAAACAGGTGCCTAAGGAAAACTTGTATTCTAATATGGAACTCTCATGAACACCTTTTTTTTTTCTTCTAACGGTATGATAGTAGGCCATTTGATTATTTTTATGGCTTTAACTTTACAACAATGAAATATTCGTAAATTTTAAAAAGTATTTTTCTTTATTTGATGCGGGTGGGATACTGGAGAAATGAAAGGTCAAACATCTATTGAGGAATCCATACTTGTCTATATATTGTGTACTTTTATTTCAAGAACTGATTTAAAATTCCTAAAAGGATGCTATAATAAGTTATTATGCCATTTTACAGACTGAATTAAGTGAATTTCAGGGAGGTATGAAACTTGCCTAAGGCTATCCAGCTACCAAGCGGTAGAAGTGAGAATTAAATCCAGGTATACCTATAAAAAAAAATAAAAAAAAAAAAAAAAGAAGGCGAGGGCAGCACCAGGGTATGGGGTTGTTAGTTTTATAGGGGTGAGTAATTTCATACGCTGATGAGTGGGAGGAGTATTCCAGCTATTTTGGGGAAGGGGTGGGGATTTCTAGGAATTGAGCCACCGCCCACTTTTTGACCTTTATGGTCATCCTTGGAACTGTCGTGGCACCTGTGGGTGTGTCGCTTAGCTTGCTGATGTGTTACAATGAGTGTATACTGAGGCTCAAGGTCTAGTGGAAGTAGACTCGTCCGCCATCTTGGACCTATTTTGTTCTAATCAGTTTATGTTGTGTCCTCGGGCTATGTAATTCTTTTAAAGGTTGTGCCCTGCCCCCTTTCCTCCTGTTTCATATTGAATATATAATATTTACCAGAAAAAAAAAAAAAAGAAATGTCAGTAGAAACGTCTAAGACTGAAATACAAAGAGAAAAAAGAATGAAAAAAAACAGAACAGAATATCCAAGAACTATGGGATAATTACAAAATGTGTAATAAATGCACAGGACAAATATTAGGAGAGAAGAGAAAGAAAGGAGCAGAAGAAATATTTAATGTAATAATGACTGCAAATGTTCTCAAACTAATGGAAGACACCAAACCACAGATCCAGGAATCTCAGAGAACACCAAGCAGGATAGATACAAAAAAAAAAAAAAAAAAAAAAAAAAACCTATTCCTAGGCATATCATACTCAAACTGCAGAAAATCAAAGACAAAGGAAAAATCGTGAAAGTAACCAGAGGAACAAAAATCCTGACCTGTAGAGGACCAAGGATAAGAACTACATCAGACTTCTCTTCAGAAACTATACAAGCAAGAAGGAAGTGTAATGAAATATTTAAAGTATCAAAAGAAGAATCCCAGGAACTGAGAATTCTGTATCTAGAGAAATTACACTTCAAAATTGAAAGAGAAATAAATGCTTTCTGAGATAAAAGTTGAGAGAATTTGTCACCAGTAGACCTGCCTTGCAAGAAATGTTTAAAGTTCTTCAGAAAGAAGGAAAAGGATATAGGTCAGAAACTTGGATCTTCATTAAGGAAGAACATTAGAGAAGGAATAAATGAAAGTAAAATAAAAAAAAAAAAAATTAATAGGAATGACCCAGATCACTAGAACTGGAGCCTTGATTATATCAGTGCCTCACAAATGCTCTGCTCATGTGAAGATTTGATGAGAACTGATGGAAACTGACCGGCTGCCCTTGGGCATTCACTCCCTACATTATTCTCCAAACAAATCTATAACTTTGAGGCTGCTTCCAGCCATTGTTTCTTTTTTTTTTAAACATCTTTATTGGAGTATAATTGCTTTACAGTGGTGTGTAGGTTTCTGCTGTATAACAAAGTGAATCAGCTATACATATACATATATCCCCATATCTCTTCCCTCTTGCGTCTCCCTCCCACCCTCCTTATCCCACCCCTCTTAGGTGGTCACAAAGCACTGAGCTGATTTCCCTGTGCTATGCAGCTGCTTCCCACTACCTATCTATTTAACACTTGGTAGTGTATATATGTCCATGCCACTCTCTCACTTGGTCCCAGCTCACCCCTCTCCCTCCTCATGTCCTCAAGTCCATTCTCTAGTAGGTCTGTGTCTTTAATTCCCATCTCGCTCCTAGGTTCTTCACAACCTTTTTTTTTTTTTAGATTCCATATATATGTGTTAGCATATGGTATTTGTTTTTCTCTTTCTGACTTACTTCACTCTGTATGACAGTCTCTAGGTCCATCCACCTCACTACAAATAACTCAATTTCGTTTCTTTTTATGGATGAGTAATATTCCATTGTATATATCTTCTTTATCCATTCATCTGTTGATGGACACTTAGGTTGCTTCCATGTCCTGGCTATTGTAAATAGAGCTGCAATGAACATTTTGGTACACGACCCTTTTTGAATTATGGTTTTCTCAGGGTATATGCCAAATAGTGGGATTGCTGGGTCATATGGCAGTTCTATTTTTAGTTTTTTAAGGAACATCCATACTGTTCTCCATAGTGGCTGTATCAAAACAGTGCAAGTGGCTTCCCTTTTCTCCGCACCCTCTAGAGCATTTATTGTTTCTAGATTTTTTGATGATGGCCATTCTGACTGGTGTGAGATGATATCTCATTGTAGTTTTGATTTGCATTTCTCTAATGATTAATGATGTTGAACATTCTTTCATGTGTTTGTTGGCAATTTGTATATCTTCTTTGGAGAAATGTCTACTTAGGTCTTCTGCCCATTTTTGGATTGGGTTGTTTTTTTTTAATGATATTGAAGTGCATGAGCTGCTTGTAAATTTTGGAGATTAATCCTTTGTCAGTTGCTTCATTTGCAAATATATTCTCCCATTCTGAGGGTTGTCTTTTTGTCTTGTTTATGGTTTCCTTTGCTGTGCAAAAGCTTTGAAGTTTCATTAGGTCCCATTTGTTTATTTTTGTTTTTATTTCCATTTCTCTAGGAGGTGGGTCAAAAAGGATCTTGCTGTGATTTATGTCATAGAGTGTTCTGCCTATGTTTTCCTCTAAGAGTTTTATAGTGTCTGGCCTTACATTTAGGTCTTTAATCCATTTTGAGTTTATTTTTGTATATGGTGTTAGGGAGTGTTCTAATTTCATTCTTTTACATGTAGCTGTCCAGTTTTCCCAGCACCACTTATTAAAAGAAAAGGCTGTCTTTTCTCCATTGTATATTCTGGCCTCCTTTATCAAAAATAAGGTGACCATATGTGCATGGGTTTGTCTCTGGGCTTTCTATCTTGTTCCATTCATCTATATTTCTGTTTTTGTGCCAGTACCATACTTTCTTGATGACTGTAGCTTTGTAGTATAGTTTGAAGTCTGGGAGCTTGATTCCTCCAGCTCCATTTTTCTTTCTTAAGATTGTTTTGGCTATTCGGGGTCTTTTGTGTTTCCATACAAATTGTGAATTTTTTTGTTCTAGTTCTGTGAAAAATGCCATTGGTAGTTTGATAGGGATTGCACTGAATCTGTAGATTGCTTTGGGTAGTATAGTCATTTTCACAATGTTGATTCTTCCAATTCAAGAACATGGTATATCTCTCCAGACAAAAGACCTGTATGCAGAAAACTATAAGACACTGAGGAAAGAAATTAATGATGATACAAACAGATGGAGAGATATACCAGCCATTGTTTCTTTACCTTGAGGGTTTATCCCCTCAAGGGCATAATCTCACCACAGTAATTATCTGAATGAGTGATAGTAATTAAGGTTGACAATGGGAGTGCTGAGGGGTCAGGCTCTCTCCAATGGGGTTCATGCCCTTTCCTCTGTTTCAATTGGCTCTTGGGCAAGATAGGGGTATGAGATTAAGAGATACAAATAACTATGTACAAAATAAATAGGCAGCAAGTATATATTGTACAGCACAGGGAACTAGAGCCATTATTTTGTAATAACTTTAAATGGAGTATAATCTATAAAAATATTGAATCACTATGTTGTACACCTGAAACTAATATTTGTAAATCAACTATACTTCAATAAAAATAAATTTAAAAAATAAATGGGCTTTTCTTCAGTATATAATACCAAATAGAATATCTGTACTCTCATGCCCCTGAAGATCATAAGCTCAAAGGCCAATATAATTACAATACTAAAGAGAGACAATGCCTGTATCAGTCAGAATGGGAAAGGTTTTTCTGTGATAACAAAAAGTGCAAAAATCTCAGTCATGCGGAAACAATAGATACTGTTGGCCACTCATGTTACATGACAAGTCTGTGTTTGGGGGGAGGGGTCTCTGCTCCTCTCACTCACAGACCTAGGCTGATGAACACATCTTCTATCTGCACCATTTGAAACACAGGGCATCTTGGTCACCAAAGAAGAGTAAAGGAGGACTGGAAAATGAAGTACTGGCAGTCATCCTGAAACAGACACATGTATCTTCCACTCATTTCATTGCCCAGCACAAAACATATGGCTGCGTCTACCTTTAAGGGTGTGGGAGAAATGTGAATTTCTGGACATCTGGAAAAAGATGGGAGCCAAGTGTGGAAAACCATTGCTAAGGTATGTCATGAACTCACTCAAGGAGTTTTAGAACTGACAGACCAAAGTTTTAAAATAAGTAAGCCAAATATACACAAAGAAGAGAAGAAAAAACTTAGTATTATGAAACAAAAAAAATCATAAAAAAAGAACTATGTGAAAACATCAGATCTGAGAAACTTACTGATTGAAATAAAGAATGCATTAAATGAGGTAAATAGATATGTAATTACTGTGTTAGAAGACCAGATCAAGGAGCTCTTCTAAAAGCTTGCATGGAAGGAATATATAGACCAAAATAAATGAGGCCTCGCTAAGGACTTGCCTTATTAGGAGGAAGATAAAGATATGGATAACTCTAAGAAATCAATAAACACACTTACGGGTTTTAAGTTATAAGCTACTACTATAAGAACTAAAATATAATATGCAACTTTTAAACCAGCAGCATATAAGTTGATTTATCTGACAGAAAACAGAAATGAAGAAATATATAATAAAGTCAATATTATTAAATGAAAATGTGAATGGCATAACTAAATCTTAGTGTAACAATAAATATAATAATTGTTAGCAAGTTAAACTCACCAGTTAAAACACAGAGATGCTTAGGGAATTTAAAAAATATGAGAACCAACAGAGACACACAAAGGGGCAAAAAGACATACAGGTTGAAGCAAGAACAAAACTGGAATATTGGTGACAAGAAGTTCTGATGAAATGGTATGAAGATGGACTTCGAGACACAGATGTAGAGAACATCTGGATATCAAGGGGGGAAGGGGGGTGGGATGAATGGGGAGATAGGGAATGACATACGTACACTACTATGTATAAAACAGATGACTAGTGAGAACCTACTGTATAGCACAGGGAACTCTACTCAGTGCTCTGTGGTGACCTAAAAGGGAAGGAAATCTAAAAAAGAGGGGATATATGTATATGTATAACTGATTTACTTTGCTGTACAGCAGAAACTAACACAACATTGTAAAGCAACTATACTCCAATAAAAATTTGAAAAAAAAAGATGGAGTTCAAATAGCCACAGAGTATGAGGAGATTTGTACCTTATATTAATGTTCCCCCAAATGTTTCAAATGTAGAGGTGTCTCTCAATTGTCAAGGTTGACCAAATGCCATATTGTGTGATGCCTGTTAAGGGTCCTTCCCCTGTGCTTATTTACAGGCTCAAGAACAAGGTGCCTTTGGTGAGAGACAGAGAAATTATCTACTATAAACTTAACTCCATGGACTTTCCCTCACCAAAGGTGAACTGGTTACCATCATTACTGATTCCCAGTCTTCAAAGAACAGATAAATGCTGAGACCTTCAGCACCACACTCAGTGGTGACCATTCCACCACTTGAGGGATCAAGGGGAAAACAGTTTTCCTATACAAAGGGGAGAATGTGTTTCACCACTTCAAGGTTTGCTTATTCTAGACATGGAATTGCTTACCTTGCTGACAGTAAATCTGCCAGTATCACCATCCACAGAATAACTGAATGACTTATTCACCATCACAGTGTCTCACACAACAGTTCTGCCTAAGGAACTTATTTTATGAAGAAATAAATGAGACAACTGGCTAAAAATCATGGGATTCACTGATCTTATCCTGTCCCTATTAACCAGAAACAGCTGAGCTAATTGAATATTTAGTTTTTTCAAGGTTGTGGTGCTATCCTACAAGATACAATATATGCTTTTAACAAGCAACTTACTATTTCTTTTGAGTAACAGCAAGCTGCAAGTGAAGAGCACACACTGAAGGACTTCCCTGGTGGTCCAGTGGTAAAGAATCCGCCTTACAATGCAGGGAACATGGGTCCAATCCCTGGCCAGGGAACTAAGATGCCACATGCCACGGGGCAACTAGGCCCGCACGCCACAACTGCTGAGCTCGTGTGCCCTGGAGCCTGTGCACCACAACTAGAGAATAGAACACCCGCACGCCGCAACTAGAGAGAAGCCCGTGCACTACAACGAAGAGTCCGTGTGCTGCAACAAAAGATCCGGCATGCCTCAACGAAGATCCTGCGTGCTGCAGCTAGGACCCGACACAGCCAAAAATAAATGAAAAAAAAAAAAAAAAGAGCACACACTGAACTCATGGGTTCTTGTTAAAAGCATATGCTGAGCGCATGGGTCCAGAAACCAAAGGTTAGATGTAGAAGTGACATGTCTATTATATCTTGACCACCTCATAACATTTTTTTGCTTTTTATCCTATAAATTTGGGCTCAGTTCCAAGAAAAAAAAATGCTTCCACTGGGGGATATACAATACTTGCATTGGATTGGCGATTGAGACTGCTACCTGGCCATTTTGACTCCTTATGCCACTGAACCAATAGGTACAGAAAGTGATTACTGTATTGACAGGGACTATTAGCTCTGATCATCAAGGGGAAATTGCCACTATACAATGGGCACTGTGAAAAGAATGAGGTTATCATCTAGAATTCTTCCTGATATTTCTATATCCAGTGGTAAATTTTTTTTAAAAATAAATTTATTTATTTATTTTTGGCTGCGTTGGGTCTTTGTTGCTGCGTGCGGGCTTTCTCTAGTTGTGGCGAGCAGGGGCTCCTCTTCGTTGCGGTGCGTGGGCTTCTCATTGCGGTGGCTTCTCTTGTTGCGGAGCACCGGCTCTAGGCATGCGGGCTTCAGTAGTTGTGGCATGCAGGCTTCAGTAGTTCTGGCTTGTGGGCTCTAGAGTGCAGGCTCAGTAGTTGTGGTGCACGGGCTTTGTTGCTCTGCGGCATGTGGGACCTTCCCGGACCAGGGATTGAACCCGTGTCCCCTGTATTGGCAGGCGGATTCTTAACCACTGTGCTACCAGGGAAGCCCTTGTGGCAAAATTTAATAGAAGCCCAGCAACCCTGTAGCAGGACCACTATAGACTCAGACTCTTCAAGAATAAAAAACCTGGGTTACTCCACACAGTAAAGATCTTTAACCAATTGAGATGCAGGCTAAAGTCAAGGGAACATGGATTTGGTAGTGGAGGCGTGAAGTTATGAATACCAATTATCTTCTCTTTACCAGTAGCAGAAACAAGAACTATAATAACTACTTAGATTTCTTCCCTTTCTTTTATTAAAAATATACTTTCATTTATTTGTAAGTTTCTGAACATCTACTGTATGACTGACACTGTTTCAGGTACTAGAGTGACAGCTCACAGCAGAGCAAAAGCTCCCCTCATGACACTTAATTCTAGTGAGGCTGACAAACTACAACTGACCAAACAAATGGGTACAAAATTTACTGTCAGGTAGTGATGCATGCCAGGAAGAAACCGATTTTACTGATTTGTGTTTCTCTGTTTAATTGCTCTTTGTTTTATTAATTAGAAAACACTGAGGCTTTTAAGGAGCTGCTGTGATTCACCAGGAAGCATAAGTGAATGGATATCTGCGTACACACGTACACACACACACACACGACACTTTAATTAGGAAGATATATCATCTCTAAAATAGGGAGCTTCGTTAATGTGGCATTTTAAATCTCTCTTTTCACCATTAGTAATGAAATGAGTTCGAAGGGGTGAAGTACACACTGCACTAAACCAGTGGATTTTTAAACTCCAATACGTCTCATTGGACTTTTACAGTTTAACTTCTAATTTGAACTATTTTCCAACCCTCATCATCAGGTACGTGTCATTCATTGGTCTCTTTTTGTTTTTAGCCTCTAACTTTTCCTAGACATCAGGGATAATTTGATGAGGTGTTATGGTACGTTAAGAATACCAGGTTGAATGTCTATCTATTGCTTTTTCTTCCAGGAATCTTTTCAAAAGCAAAGTTTAAAGAACACATAGGCAAAGTAAAATTTCCAGCACATGTTTCCTTAAACCTCTTCTTTACAACAAGAGGTGTAATTTTGTTGAGCAGTTTAGTAGTTTTTTTTGGCAAACAAGCATAGACTGAGGAACTTTTGTTAAATCTACTTTTGTTGTTTATTCTCATTAATTTTTAAACTCAAGGTTTTTGCTATACACTTACGGAGGAGTAAATAGTTGAAGAATGATCTCTGAATCCGGCAGTGCACGTAGAAATGTATATTAATCTTTTAAATAATTTTTTCTCTTATTTCTTTTCTTTTCTTTCCTTTTTTTTTGGGTCAAATTTCAACCTACACTTTCTAAAGAAGAAAGTAACAATGGGGAAACAACTGTCATTTCCAACTATCTATGGAGAAGCAACAATTTTCCATAGTACATGAACTTTTCACAACAGGCTTCAAGTATTTTGACTAAGAATTGAGTTTTGAATCATTACTCAGAAACATGATGAAGAGCAAGTACATCTCAACTATGCATTTACAGTTGACAAAGCACAAGTGAGGATAAAATCATCCAGTACTTCCCAGGCACTAGAGGGTGCTGTAAAATGCAGCAGAGGTGACTCTGGGCTTTATCACAGCTACTGTCCTCTTATTTATCCCTGTGTCCTTCTCATGCCTTTTTAAAAAAATATTCAGGATAATTTCATTTTACATTTCATGTCCATGTTCCTATACTGATCATTTTGGTGTAGATAAGAGGCAGTGTAGGGTCTGGAGGAGAATTTCAGTTTTGTTACGACTTAGATTTGGCAGTCAGCAGTATTAGCCTTCAGCAAAATTAGGAGAACAGTAATTTTGTGTTGTCCCAATTTATTCCATATTTCCCTCCTTCTTTCTCTTTTCGCCCCTTCCATTCATCAGTGGACCCTTGCTATTTTCCTGTTCCCTTTGTCTTTGTTCGACTATCCAAAATCTTATTGAAGTATCCATACTCAAGTTTCTTTGCTTCAAAATTACTCCATATTCCACCTTATCACTTCATCAAAAGAAGGATAATTCAACACATTATTGACAGAAAACGGTATGACTAAATTACATGTCATTAAAGTGTGAAAGACTTTTTGTTAGATTTGCAATAATAATCTTCAAGGAGCACCTATAATTTAGCTATTGAGCTATTGCACAGAATATCCCAAAATGCAAGCAAATTACTTTGAGGCACGAGGACATTTCTATAACATTTCCATACAACTTAAATCAGAAATACTGGCAGTGGATTCTTTCATCTATAAGTAAATTCAATCTATTTCAGAAGCATAGAAGGATCATATTTACTGGACACTCACTAGAGACCAAAAAATATACGTACATTATTTCTTTGAATTTTTCAAATGACAGAGTAGGTAGGAATCTCAATCTATATGCTTGGGTATGTGCAAGAAATAGGAATTTCATCCTTTTAAAAGTTCACCTTATCTCAGATTTTCAGCCTTCATCTTTCATTGATGAGCCTGTACTGTCAGGAAATTCAATCTCAGTCACTCCACTCGATTCCTCAATATTTGGTTTTCACTGAGGTCATGAGCTGTAACACTGGACACTGGAGAGGACCCTGATGTGGCCTGAGGATGCCTAGCCCCACCATGGCTTGAATTTCCCCAATGTCTTGAGGTTCTCTGCTTCTAGGCCACCATTGCGGAAGAGAAACCTTTGGTGGGACTGAAAACATCTGTACTAGGTTGCAGTCTCCCTAAGTGCACTACACAGGGATTCTTGCTTAGGGGTTGCCATGTTACCACTACCTGGGATCAGGATGGAGAAGAAGATGCCCAGAAATAAGGCGGATGGACTATGTGCTAGGCCATAAAAAAGTCTTACTGATTGAAATTGAAGTCTGTATGGAGAATATTTTCTGACAACCACTGAATCAAATAAAGTATCAATAACAATAAAATATACATCAAAATAACAAGTATTTCTGAACAAATTTGTATATAATCCATGAATTAAAGACAAAATACAACACAGAAAATTATAAAATAATTTGAACTAAATAACAGTGAAAATAAAACATATCAAAATTTTGAGGATGCAGCAAAAGCAGCACTTCAGAGAAATTTATAACACAAATTGATATTTAAAAAGAAGAGAAACCCAAAATCAATGACATAAGGTTATATTTTAAGCAGCTAGAGAAAAAACAACAAAATAAATACAAAGTATTTGAAGGGACTTCCTTGGTGGTCCAGTGGTTAGGACTCCACGCTTCCCTTACAGGGGAGGCAAGTTCGATTCCTGGTCAGGGAACTAAGATCCCACATGCTGTGCAGTGTGGCCCAAAAATAAAAATAATAAAAATTTTTAAAAAGTAAAAAGCACCTTAAAAGAACCCAATTAGTGATATAACAAAGTAATTTGAAGAAAGATAATGTAAAGATAAGAGCAGAAATCCACAAAATAAGGAAAGGAGAATAATAAAGAAAATTTAAGCAAAAAGCTGATTCTTTTAAAAGAGCAGTAAAATGTATAAATCCCTAGATGCACTGATCAAGAAAGGAAAAGAGCACAAATCACTATATTAGGAGTAAGAGAGTTATCACCAAAGACCCTTCATGAATAGGGTAATAAAGAATATTATGAAAAATGTTATGCTAACACTTTTCAAACTTTGGTAAAACAACCAAATTGCCTGAAAAACCCAGCTTACCAACATTAACATGAGATGAAACAAATTCGAAGAGCCCTATGTCTATTAAAGAGAGTGAATTTGTTACTTCAAACCTCCCCATAAAGAAAATGTTATGCTCCAGTGATATCAGTAGTACATTCTGTCAGTCAAGAAAAACAACAAAAACAACACCAATCACGTACAGACTCTTTCAAAAAATAAAGGAGAAAGGAACACTGCTGAACTCATTTTAAGAAGCCAACATATCCTGATATTGAAACTTGACAAAACAATAAAGACTGCTACTCACAGAAATGTAGACTCTCATGGAGTTCTAGGAAATTTCGTGAGTGATGATGTAACAGGGAAGAACAAATCTGACTCCATATTAGATCTGTTTCTTTTACTTTAACCTTTATATCTTATTGCTTTTTCTACAAGTTAAAAATGTTGCCTATAGCTTGAAATATACAGGAGAACCCATTCTCAAGGCTCTGACCTTTACAGGTGTAACACTTTTCCATTCATATAGAGATTAAAAAGTTTCAGAACAGAGAATAACATTTGTCTTGTTGGAGGTATAGAGAAACATCATGACCTGACCTACATGGACAGCTGCAAGAGCAAAGGATTCTGACACCAGGAAGTGTGCAACAACTAACCAGTCGCTATTCCTTGACCCAACAACTCATCTCCTGACTTACTGGCCTGTGCAGCAAGCAGGACAAGCTTGGACATCTGGAAGTGGTAACAGTGAAATTATTCTTCATCAGTGATTGGGGTGGGGGGGCGGATGGCTGCGGGAGGCAGGGAGCGCAGGTGTGCACATCTGGCAAATCACATTAAATGGCACATTTTAAATAGCTACGGCTCTTCATGTAATTATACCTCAAGAAAGTTGAAAATTTTCATTTAAAAAAAGAGTGCTAAGGAATTAAAGGGGCACAGTTGGGCTGGAAATGGAAAGCATTAGGTTTTCGCAACTGAAACAGAAACAGCAATGAAACTGACTGTGTAGGGGGTCAGTTGACACACTGTTGTTGGTTCTCCGTTCTCCAATCATCTGCGGTTCTCTAGGTGTTATTATCAGTGCTATCTTTATCCAGGTTGCTGCATGCATGCACCAGAAATCATCTTAGATTGCCTCCTCAGTGGAATGTTATCGGCAACCTACGGATTGTTCTGTGGAGCAGACATCCCTTCTGAGTCGGATTACAAGGTGATGAGAGTCAATCAGATGTCTCTCACAAGGTTTCTTTAGTTATTACTTTCTGAACACCACATGCACCTGTAGACACCAGAGTGGGAATCAGAACACCACAGACTGCATGCCTGAATAAAGAAGTAAGAAGTAGGAACTGACGTTCTGCAGAGATAATTGCTTAGCCTTTCAATTTAGAGCTTTATTCACCTGGGAAAAAGATCTAATACTCCCTAAGGGGCCCCTTTTCAAAGAAGACATTTATGTGTAAAATTTTGAATCTAAAATGCTAGGAAGGTTCATGACCCTCACTCAAATGTTCACTGAGTAATCCCTTAAACCAGGGCTCCAGAGTATTTGTAATTATAATCACTCAACTTCTTAGAACACCTTCATCCAATAGTCTTCTAGCAAGTTGGCTCTTCCTCATCTTAGTCACAAGGATAACTTTATTGGCGGGTCTCTGCAAGAGTGCACATAAAACTTATTGAGCTGTACTCTTAAAATCTGTGCACATTGTTGTATGAGAATTTCACATCGATTTAAGAAAAATGCAAAAATTTTCCAAATAATCTTAGTGGTTTGAGAGATTTTTGTATTTTTCTTTTTCAAATGAAGTGTTTATATGCACAATCCATATTTTGATCTCAAAGTCAAAAATTCCTTTAGATTTTGTCTTGTTACATCTTTGTTGAAAGCAATAGGGAATAATATAATATCGTTATATCAGATTTGACAGTCCAGGTATGTTGTAAAGTAAGGGAAGAAATAATAATACTACTACACTTGCAAAGAGAGTAATACTATGGGGGACCTGTTGTTGCTCTGACAAAGCCACTTGGTGCTGTCTCCAGAAACCCTAGTGTGTTTCTCAGAATCATTTGTCCAGAAATGCAGTTGTTTCAGGGTCCTCAAAAGAGCTCAAGCCCTTAAGAACCGCCCCTTGCTAATAAAACCCACTAGAGGAGGATATATAAATCAATGTTTCCTCTCTTAATAGACCTGGGAAAGCTTCACAATAATAAAGTTACTTATGAGCATGATATCAAAAAGAAATGAAAGTAGGTCATATTGAGGGCCGTTTTATTCTGTGAGACAGCTAATGAAAATAAGTGATTGTGTTCATGCCTTGTAGTTACCCTGTCTTTTGAGCCATTTATATTAACTGTGACAAATTCTTACACATTTTATATTATGTACAACAAAGATTACTTCAACTATTTTGTAGGATTATAATTTGTTGATCTAAGCTTCATTTTGTGCTAATGTAAGCAACACACAAACTACTATTTGAATGTAGTCACAGTTTGTTCACTTCATGGAACAACTCAGGCAAGCACATTGTTTGGTAAAACCTGGAACACCAAATTGAGCACGAGAAAAGCAGAGACAGGGGCCCGTCAATTGGTGCTTCAGAAAGGTCAATGGAAAATACATTTAAACCTTGAAATTGGTCATTTCTCTAGAAGGCAGAAAATGCCCAGGATTTTATTTTCATAGAAAAGGGAGATTTGATGGTTATAGATGTCTAGTACCTGAGGGGAGCAATTAAAGGTTCTTGTGCTTTATAGCAATTATGTTGCTTGAAGCAAGGCCTGTGGCCTGACTGCCATGGGAGGCTACAAGAGTGAAGCCAGTTATTTTTAGCTTTCTTACTTTGGAGACTTCTTACATTTTTCTCCTAATATTATCTCTTGAAGGCCAAAGAGATAGTATTTGATATACTTAATAAATGTATCTATTTATTTAACAGATTATGTGTCATAAATGTATCTTTAAACTTGAGCTTCTCTCATGAGAAATGGACCATTTTTTTTCCACTTCGAGAACGGAAAGACTCAGCATTACTGCTGCAGAGCTATGGATTGACTTTTAGGTGAAGTTTTGATTGTGGAGTTTACTACTAAGTGTATCCATGAGTTGGAGCCAATGTAGCCCATTTTATCATTTGGGGAAGAAAACAGAATTCTACTAAGGGACCATCTGATAAAAAGAAATCACATTTCTCGGGAACGTTTGTTGTTCGCCTCTGAGTTGAATTTTGTGCCTGAGGTGACAGGCTGTGAGCAGGGGCAGCATCTCCCCTTTTTAGCCAATAGCATAATTGTTATGCAGCCTCAGTAAAATCACATCCCTGCTTGTAGTTTACATTAATCAATGTAAATATATGATTGACCAACTCATATTGTTCAATAGGATCATTGTCAAATGCTATATATACACACAATTTGTTTTCTTCAGTAACTACAAAGATGGAAAAAAATGTTTAATTTTTCAGGTTTATTGAGATACAACTGACATGTCACATCAGTTTAATTTTAAATATATAGATTGAAACCCAAAGTTTTAATTACTTACCAAATGGTGTGTGTGTGTGTGCGCGCGTGTGAGCGCACGCATGTATAGGCACAAGCACATGGAATACGGGGGAGGGGGGTTAATCAATGAGAGAATGGAGCTGGCATGTGTTCCTCACATCAAGAGGAAAAGAAGAAATCACCTGTTTAAATTGAAAAGATGTAGGCCAAAAAGTAAATTGGAGCCTGTGGGTTTTGGGAATTTCCTTTGAAAGAATTTTTTTCTAATACCTTGTCATCAAAACTGATTTGGAGCAATTAAAACAGAAAGCAAGTATGTTTAATCTTCTTGTCTATCAATTCAAAACACAGGAAATTTTAGATAATTTAATAAACATAAAAGGGTATGATAAAAGGAACCCAATTAAGAGAATGAACACTCTCAACTATCAGCAAGTAATACTGAGATAACTGAATAACTCTAGAGAGAATGAATGGCAAATTTTAAACAGCAAATCATTTAATGGCACTGCAGAAGGATTGGAAAATGAAAAGAAATTAAGATGAGAGTTATTTGAATGTTTACAAAACTATAAAGTTAATTCTGGGAAAGAGAATCCACAAGAATATAAAAATACAGACATTCTGCTTCAGTAAATATGAACAGCAAACACAGCAGATAACTGAGGGTGGGTTTATTCTGATCATTAAGGCCACTCCCCATTTATCTCCAACTAATATGCTGATTTCCATTTTGTTCTGCTTTGCTTCTTTGAGCACCCAGTACTGATTTTTCATTTTGTTCCCTTCACCAAACATATGTCAAACAATTCACCTTGTGTTCCCTGTGATTTTTGTCTACTTTCTAACTTTTTTCCTATTTTCATTTCACTTGTCAAATTCCACATACTCATGGTATCATCTACCTTATATTTCCATGTATTTTCTCATGCATTTCAGCTCTTCCTTCGATATGTACATGTTTAATGAGAGCTGATTATGTATAGGACATAATTAATTCATTTTACATTTGTTTTTCCTAAGTTTAAGTATCAAAATATTTCCTAAAATTCTCCAGATATTCTCTTCTTTGTTGCCTTTTTTGTTAAAAAAATTAAAATTTCTCATTTGCACATTCAATGATTAAATTCCTTTTTAAAGAAAGCCCTTTGAGGGTTTTCAATATAACACCATGGATTTGTTCACAACTAACCCAAGAAAAATAGATCTTTGATATACATCATAGAGGGATTAGAAAGCACATTGGGACACGATGCCCCAATCTAATCAAGAATTGCAATTACAGTGTGATCTGTGTATCTCTGCATGCCCGTAACTCAGCGTTCTTATTCCCATAAGATCAGAGCAATTCTGATTGCTTTCAATTCATTGCTCTGACACACTCGATTAGCACATAAATAATTTTGTTCTGTTTATCAACTTGAATCTTTGTTCTTCATCATTAAAGTTCCATATTTAATTATAGACTAGTTATTAAAAGAAAGCCAAGAATGCCAAATTCTCCATAGACTTTTAATGAAATAGCCTATTAAAATGATTTCAAACTAAAGTGATTCCACTGGACAGCTGAAATTCAATACACAATCCACAATTCTAATCATAAACATCAAAATAGAGTTGCTCAACTTTTCTCTATTGGTTCTTTGTAAATATCCTCATCTTCATATTGGCAAATTAAATGAATGTACTTCATTAATCTCATTCCAGTTGGGTAACTGAAATGTAATTTTATTGCTTATTCTCATTCATTATGAACTTGCACGCAAAGACAGATTATGTTACTTCAGTATTTTCTCCCTTCCTATCTTGCTTTATTCCATGATTGCCTTGTCTCCTTAAAGTACTAAAACTTTAATCTAAGGCCAGAATATATTTCCAACCAGGTGCCCAAGTGATCCTTTGGTTCTCTAATAATACTTTCTTTCTTGACCATGGGATTGACTTTTGCCTTTCTCCCTAAGAAGGTATCATGTCTTCCCATTGCACAGTATATAGGATCCTAGATTTTCTAATATATATCCTAGATCTTCCTCATATCAACTCATCAAGATACTGTGGTTCCTCTAATTGTCATTTCATCTTTGATTTATATTCACTATTACTTCTTCTGATTAAATTTGTTCTACTCCTTACAGTGGTGTCTTTTGGTAGTTTTTACCTGAAATCCAAAGATATAACAGTTTTGTGTGTGTGGGGGGGGTGGGGTGGGGTGGGAGGGTGGGTTCAGTCTTCAATTAAATGTGTTAAAGTAATTCCCCTAAGTGTTTTAGAAATTCCTTTAAGTGGATTACCTGGAACAAGTCACCATTTTATTGAGGTCATTTTATTTAATGGTTAGATTTTCTAACCTCAGTGCTACCACACTAAAGGAAAGTTTGTTCATTTTCTATCACAATTATACACCACTGAGGTTAGAAAATCTAATCCTACTATATTATGTAGGATAATAAACGTTATGTAGGAACGAAATGTTATAAATTCTTCCACTTTGGGCATTTTTAAATTGATGCAATTATTGAGATGATGAGCATTGGCTGAGGTTGAAATCTACAAACCAATTAGGGTGTAGTATCAATAGAATCATTGTCTTTTGTGCTCTTGGATTAGAATAGTGATCTGACCTTTCTGTGTATTTATGATGAAAATTATATATATTACACATTTTTTATTGGGGCTCTTCCTTAAGTCCTGTGGGCAATAGTGATATCTTGACATTTTGATGAAAAGAATTATATTGTAAACATAGTTGATCTCTACATTTCAATCACCTTTACAGTCATGATATTGCCAATAATACTATTAAAGTGTGTGTAAGACAGAGTGTGTGTGTATGTAGGAGTGACTTGCTCTTTTGGCTTTGTGTCATCATACAGCTGTAATCATACAGACAGTTTAAAAGCTGTCAAATGTACTGCTTTTAAGAATTGCTTGATGCAACATCCTTCCCCCACAAGCCAAACTTTTTTTTTTAATTATTATTATTTTTAAATTTTATTTATTTTTGCCTGCATTGGGTCTTTGTTGTTGCATGTGGGCTTTCTCTAGCTGCAGTGAGCAGGCTTCTCGTTTGTGGTGGCTTCTCTTGTTGTGGAGCACGGGCTCTAGGCACGTGGCCTTCAGTAGTTGTGGCTCACGGGCTCTAGAGCACGGACTCAGTAGTTGTGGCGCACGGGCTCTGCAGCATGTGGGATCTTCCCCGACCAGGGATCGACCCCGTGTCCCCTGCATTGGCAGGCAGATTCTTAACCATCGTGCCACCAGGGAAGTCCCCCAAACTGGTTTTTAAAAATCTTTTAAAAATGTTAGGACTTGGAAAACAACAGTGTTCCAAACAGAAAATAGTAGTAATTAATAAAGAGTATAAAGGAACTTTTAGAAAGAAACATAACCATTAGAAGAGATTGGGTTTATAGTATGTTTTTAGCTGAATCTGTGTCTCTAACACAGATGTGAACATAGGTCTTAGACTAAAAGCCATGGACTGATTGACAGCTTTCTTTCCTTCAATCTGCAAATGTGTCAGGGACTTATTATGTACTTATATTTTAGTGGAGTGACACACCATAACTAAATCAGCACACATATGAATAAACCTGTTTTTCAGTTAAAAAGTGACGGCGGTTTTTCTCAGTGGTTAAGTCTGTGGCTGGCATTTAGTAGGTTCTCCATGTCTGTTTATTGAATGAATGGACCTAGTGTGTTTTGTGGTAAATCAAATACCAAGCTATGTACATGTGAAATTCACCCTCTTTTTCTTATAGTGTGAATAAGAAATTTACGTTTACCCTGATTGTTAATGATCTTGACAACATAAAATGAAACTAACAGGAAGAAAATTCTGTATAAACAACTTATATTTAAATTGGGTCAACAAAACAGAATTTATTGTTGTACTTTAAGAAGTTTTTAGAGCCTCAAGACAACACTGCCGCTACAAAGTTGACTGTAGCTTTAATATAATATATCGCTAGCATCAAAAACAGTGTATCATTAGCTACCTAGCTTTTTTAAAAATGCTTTTTATACTTAAATATAGAATAAAGTGACAGTATTTTGCATCCAAATAGTAGATATCTAATTCATTTTTAAGTTAACAAAAATAAACTAAAATATGCACAAAAGAAATATTCATTACTCTGCAACCAAATGGAAGATTATAAGAGACTAATTGTTCCTTGCTATCTATCTTTGTTGGTTTTGATAGCCATCTTTATTCATGTTATTGAATACATTACTGCTAAGAAGTATATCTGTAATGCAACTTCTAGCCCCATTTTAATTGTTTATAAAATTTCAAGTAAAAAAAAAAAAAAAAACGTTCCAAGAAGCTTTTTAATTTCAAGTCACGGATAACATGAATTCTCAGTGTAAATATTAGTCGTTTAATGACAAGCCAAACAGGAATGCTCAACCAGATCACAGTCATCACACAGTGTCTCTCACTGTCTCTGTAAAAGCTTTTAAAAAATGAAAAATTATTCATTGGAGAAGATTTTCAGAGGCTGTACATCTGAGAAAGAATATTTAGATATTGGGATGCATGGATGACCTTTTATGCAGCTATTTTTCAAGAACTAGTTAACCATGAACGTGGATCACTCTAACTTCAAAGCTCCAATTCAGTTTAGAGCTGTTTTTAGTAGGTATAAGGATAAAAATTCTTTCAAATTTAAATAATTATCCTAAAACTCTTCAAAGGTACCAAGGTTAGGCTCTAGTGAGTTTTATATTCATTTGATAATTTGGCCAAATAATTTCAAATTTAGTAAAAAATACTTTTTTTATTTAAAATACTTTTAATTCTGTAGATGATACATTTCCAAATTGCTGGTAACCATGCTAATGCTGGTTGCTTCAACCATACACAGTTAAGACGTAAGCCTCCTAAAATGTAAGCGGTGGGAAGTCTAAGTACACAGCAATGTATTGAAGGTCAAGTATAGTATGTATTTTATACTTGGTATACTTTAAAATTCTTAAGAGATGGATTTCTATAAAATAAGTAATAAATCATTTGCAGAAAACTATGTGATGTCCAAGGAAACCTACTAATAAAAAGTGAAGCCTTCAGGTTAGTGAAGATCCTTTTATCAAATGAATAAATCTCTTCCACTACATCTCTTCTGTAAAACTAATATTTTCTACATGATGAATTTTTAAAGATGGAGATACGTATCTTAAAAAGCAGAACTGAGTGATGCAATGATCTGTACCATGTTCACAGGCATTGTAGCAAAATCCTCATCAGTAAACTTCTATGAGCCTGACAGAGGCAGCTAAAAATTTATACAAAAGTTAGAGTCAGGACACTGCTACCCTATTGCTGCTCTTAGGGAATAAGATAGGCCTCCAAGATTTTCTTCCCTTCCCTTTCTGATATTAAATAGAAACAATGATATGTGGGAGAGTGAATAATGCATCCCAGACCCCTCTAATGGGAAACAAAAATTAAATTTAACATTAGAAAAAAGTACATTTTGTATTACATGTTTGCTGCACTGCATAGTTAAAATTTATTTAAATTTAGACTACTTACTACAGTCTCCTGATTCTAAAGCAGATTTGCAAGCAGTTTTCAAACACCATTACTTGTGCAAATATTAAAAAAATCTGAAATATTTACTACAGTGGGCTTGGTGTTTGCTCTCTTTAAGTCAGTTTACCAGTCATCTCTATCCCTTTGCAGCTATTTTTATTTTTACCTTGAAAGATTTATTTGAAAACAATAAGAGACTACAAAATTTTAAAACTTATGCTTAAGACTTAAAATATTATCATTATATAAAGCTGGGGAATTCTATATATGCTATGTAGAAATTCAATAAATACTTATTGAATTGGAAGTAATGTGAGGTGAACTTTGGTTCAAGATTTTGGGAAACATAAATAAGAAAAGTAGAAAAAAAGTTTAATCAGCTCACAACTTCCTCAATCTTGATTTTGATGGGACAAATCAGACAAGCAAAAATGGACCATACGATCCTCTGACATGTACCTTAATGTCTGTGTAAAATGAAAATATTTGATGAAGTTACTTCCATTGTTAAAAGTTTGTCACTCATCTCTTCTTTATTCCTAATATAAAGATTCAATTTGAAAAATGAGAATTTAAAAAATATGATATAACTTTTGTGTTCGATTAAAAATAATAAAGATTTTGTCTCAAGATAAAACTAGGTAAAGATTGTACAAAAATCATAAAAACTAACAAGTGGAAACATAATCATTAAAGAGATATTTATACTTAAATGCTTGGACAAAAACGAAAATGGGTTCAAATACCAACTACCTAGCATATCAACTATTCCTTTATAATTACTAAGCATTAAAAAATCTGTAGTAGATTGCGCTAAAAATACAGTTCTGAGTTCTGTTTTCACATTTCCTCAAATGGATGGCAGTCACTGCAGCCAAATATGTATTTGCTTAAGAAGCTTAACGTGCAGAGAGAAACTAGCTCCTTTCCAAATTTTCAGCTTTGATTTATCCACAATCTCTCTTCCAAGAGAAGGAAAATCAACACTTCATGTATGTTAGTCTCAACAATATGTGAGATAAGCAAACATATCAAAATTGTAAGTCCCATAAATTTGGACTTTACTAATTAAGAACTTATAATCTCTAAAACAGGGCTATTAGAGCAATTTATATACTATCTGAAGAGGGGAAATATAACAACAAATATAAACCACATATTAAGAGAGTGTATCCTATAACAGAACACATTATTTTCAAGTACTTTAGAAGAATTTTTATTATTACAGTATAAGCAAGTACTAATACTCATTAGATCCATAATTTGATATTTTAATTTTAAACTAAGCATATGTATATTTAATAATCACAGAGGTAGTAAGCTTAGTTCAAGATATTCTATTTACATAAAACTATGTAGATATTACATAATAAAGTAAAAGAAAAGCCCTATTTCTTTTCATAAAGTAGATTGGAAAAAGGACATGATTAAGAAAAAAACCTGAATAATGCAGATTACTTTAAAAAATGTGCTGGTGCCCACTGCTCTCCCCTGCCAATTGAGTGTTAAAGGAAAATGCTCTAGATCTTATCTGTACAGATTTCCATCTTTGAGCCAAGATCTCTTCCAGGCAACAAAAGGAAGTGAAGAAAGCAAATATTATCTCAAGAAAATTAGATAAAGCCTAGAACTGATGAATAAGAAAGGTCAAAGAAAATACAAGACACATCTTCCAATAATAAAGCATTAGCCAAGTTAAAGAGATAAAAAAAGTTTGGAACATTACTCGGAGTTTGTAAGAGTTAAATCCATACTTCCTAAAATAAAATTCTGTGGTTCTAAGAACACATACAATCTAAGGTCTCCCCAGTGTACTCTCAAGAGATGAATCAGCATCCTCCACACAAAATTCAGACTTCTTTAAGGATGATGATAATCAATTCATCTCCTATTCACCTTGTGAATATATTTAATTCTTTAGTTTTCTTGTCCCATTGAAAGAAGCATTCCTTCTCTCAACAGGCTTCAAATTATTCTACGTTTTATCTGGCTCTGATTCTTTCTGCCACATGGAAAATAATTACTAGCTTTCTTTATTCAATTATGCTAGCATTTTTATGTATTTGGCCAAAAATAAAAAGTTAATGAGACTTCAGGTCAAATTCAAAATTAGGAAAGTAAGAGTTTGAATATTATACTTCAAATAGCCCAGAAAAGGAATAATATTGATCAAAATATATTTGAATTTTATTGAATTTTTGACTTGCCAAAAAATATAAAATAAAAACCTCTATAATAAATGTACTAAATAATTTTATACTTTGAATATTTTATCTATACTTTTATTAGTTATAACATATCAGTCAACTATGGTTCAATAGCATGTAGACTGGAGTTAGTTTTAATACTGTGAATGGAATCAGCTGCTGAATATAAAACAAATGTGTTACTCGAAGGACTCGCCTTTTATAGTCTATCAAGGAAATAGTCTTTAATGCCACCTTCAACAGGACCATTAAAAATTAAGAATGATAATTTTCCATTAGGCCAAGAAATATGGATATTTTCTAGAAAATAAGTTACTAGATACTGAGGTTGCTGAAGTGTTATTAACAGCATTTCTCAGCAAGCATTGCTACTGAGATGTTTTATGCAAGAAAACACTTCTTAGCAGTTAACCATTTTTGTACTTGCCCATACTGCCTACTCTTTATTCTACAGAATCCTATGCGAGTGGGAGTATGGAGGAAAGAGATAATTTGAAAGTATTGTAAGTGGTAAAAAGGAAAGAAATTCATTTGGAATTGGTTCAGCTTAGCACTAATCAGGCTGCATGGGGTGCTTCCTCAGTGATAGAAAAGATTGCCCAGGGAACAAAACCTCATCAAATGCTGGTAAGTGAAAAGTATTTCCATGCTAAAAAGCTGCCACTGAAATATTTACTGGTCAAGGGAAGCATCTAGTATTACATTCAAGCAAGAAATCAGTTTTCTTATTGTAGAAAACAAGCATTAAATTGCCTAGTACTCTATGGTTAGTTGAACATCTAGAATTAGTTTTGTGTAAGTTGATCAGACATCATTTGTTTCTCCAGGTGAATTAAGTAAAATACTAGAAAATGCCTGATAGTACCAATGACTGACAGCATATTTGGGTAGCAGAAAGGTATATCTATAGCTATACCTAAAAACAGATACATTCCTAGTTAGATATACTATACATCTAGAAGAGTCATTACTGAGTTTTAGGCATGCTTTCTCTAAGAAAATAAAGGAGGAAAGGAAAAAACAGCAATGACAGCCCATTTCTTTAGATTCTTTCTTGCAATGCACATATGTCTTAGTCTCAATTCACAGTTGCTTCAAGACCCTTCTCTGAGGGTATCCCTCCAGATTACCTCCTATGGATGCCAAACAGTTCTTTGACTAAGAAGACAGGGCTGAGGTACAGCTCCACCTTCAGGAATTAGAAGAGCTGAATCTGTGTGAATTTTGTGGGGTTCAAAAAGGAAAACAGAAAGAGGGAGGGAGGTCCTGAGGAACTATTGTCTTCAGTTTTGCAAACCAGGATTTCCGAAAAGTTAGGCTTGGTTTGACTTTGGATTTCCTTTAAGAAAATTTGATTCCTGGTCATTTGCGGACAATAAATATTCTTCCCTTGGCTCTGGCCTGAATTCATCTAATAAAGACAGACGTGGGAGGTGACATCACAAAGATAGATCATTTCTGACTTCACTCCCCCTTACAAGAACAACGAACAACCGCTCAAGAGCAACACACCACTGAGAATCACAGAACACAGGAATGAACTGAACCACGCTTTGCACCTCAGAGACCAAGGCAGACTTAGAAGGGGAGGGGGGGAGCTACACATTAACCTCCTTCCTCCTCCCCCAGGCCAGTGCAGCACCACATGGACGCGTCTCTCCTGAGCCTCTGGCTCCTCCAGTGAAAAAGAGAACCCAGCGGGGACAACCAACTCACCAACAGGATTGTGGGTGGCTTTGTGGGAGCCCCTATTCTGATTCTCACTCTGGGGATTTCAGGGGAATCTGTGGGGTTCAATCACCGTGAAGCTGACTGTGATGGAGAAAGCGGGAGGGGCTTGCAACAACCAGCATCTGGATCTTGGCAGACGGAGTTCCTACCTGCAGTGCCCAAGTAGTCCCAGTCAGCAGCTCTGCTCACCTGCAGAAGCAAGTCGGGGGTGGACTCTGACCAGGGAATTCAGCGGGGTACAGATCTGTCTGATTCGGATGCTCAGATGACGAATTTTGCTGACCCTAGAGCCTGGTTTGCGCACACCTAAGCAAGGTGCTGAGTCACAGCCCCACCTACTGTGACGAGCACCTTCCAGCCCCATCTGACCAGAAGGGCTGGCAGCAACTCCTGGAAGCTGTGTGGCCTAGCTGTGCTCCTTCTGAGAGGCAGGCTGGCAGAACAAAGCCAGTGCTGGGTGTGGAGGCTTCCCTATGTTTCCCCGTAGGCAGGGGGATTAATTTATAGTCAAGGCTGAGAGTAGCTCCCAGCCCCTCCCAACCAGAACCAGTTTGGGTAAACTGAGAGTAGCCTGGAGTGGCCCCTCCCCTTCCTGTCCAGGTAAGGCAGCAGGGACATAGCGGCATCCACAGTGACCCCCAGCCCCACCTGACCAGAGGGCTGGCAAAAACACCTGAACGGTGTGTGGCCCAGCAGAACTAGAGCTGAGTGAGGGACAGACAGAGCCAGTAGTTTCCAGGATAAAGCCAGTGCCCTCTTCGGCCAGAGAATTTGGGGTATGGGTCAGCCTGAGTTAAGACAACAAAGAGCTTTATGGGTTTTTGAGCTGCTTCTCCTGCTTCTCCTGGGCAGAGAACCTAATTCATAGTCCTGCTCATTGCTCAATATAGCCTTCAGCTGGTTGGAGCATATGGGAAGCAGCAAAGCCCATTCAACTGCCCTACATACAACAGCACTTGAACAGAGAGCACAGCCTATGGTTTCCTCCGTCTACAAAGCAAAATCAGTGGCTCATCTGACCAGGGAATTCAGTGCACATTCTTGCCTGATTTGGGTCCCCAAACAATGAGTTGTATAGGTCCTGGGTCTTGTCTTGCTGCCCTGTTAGGGCAGGAAAGCCAGTTCATAGTCCCATCTACAACGGAATGTAATACCCAGTCCCAAACATCTAGTAAGCCTGACCAGAGGAATCAGGCAACAGTGAAGCCCATTCTACAGCCTTACTTGGATAGGGAACCAAGCCAGAAGTTCCATCCAACAGTTCTCAGCCAGTGGCACAACCCCCCACCCCCAAACTCAGAGCTTGAACCCCAAAATAGACCAAAATAAATAAAAAATAGAGCTTGAACCCTAAAACAGACAATTATAGCAGCCTCCACTGCCCAAGGACATTACCCACAGACATGCCCAGAAACCCAAACTGAGCTGACTAGTGAAGATCTGTGTCTTCCAAAGAAAACCTGTAAAGACTGGAAAAGGAACCTAATTACTTAAATACAGAGATACCAATGTAAGGACTTAAAGAGCACAAAAAGCCAGGTAAATGTGACACCACCAAAGGAAACTAATAAAGCTCTCATAACTGGTCTTAAAGAAATGGAGATCTATAAAGTGTTAGACAAAAACAGCCCACAAAGAAACAGAAATCCTAGAGGTGAAAAATACGATAACTGAACTGAAGAATTCAACACTTTGAAAAGCATAGTGAACTTTTCAGAAGAAAGGATCGGTGACCTGGAGGATAGAATGTTAGAAATTATCCAGTCAGAGAGGTAAAATGATAAAAGAATGAAAAAGAATGAAGAAAGCCTATGAGACTTACATGGCACAATACTATGCCCTAGACACTGCGATAGGTGCCTTGCATACACTTAATATTGTTAACAAACATTTTAGTTAAGTATTCATATCCCATTTTAAACATTAAATTCTAAGCAGTAAAATCATTATTGACTTATTCATGCATGCACTTCACCAATGTTTATTAAATCTATATTTTCGGTAGACAAAGGATTTAACAGGAAACAAATTCTTGCCTTCATGGGGTTTACACTTTTTGTTTTTGTTGGGAGATGGGAATGATTCATAGTTAAATATATAAAATAATTACAAATTATAATAAAAGGTACAGAGGAAATAAAAAGATGCTCAAATAAATGATAATGGTAGTAACTTCTCTACCTGGAATGGTGACATTTAAAAGAACTAGTACACTGATAACTAAAAGACGAGTTGATGCGAACTTTGCAGGAAAGGGCATTCTAGGCAATGTTAATGGCATGAACAAAAATCCTGAACTAAACAAAGTGTGGCATATTCAAGCAACAGAAAGAAACCCAAAGTGGGTGAGGGACTAGTGAGCTAGTTGAGTATGAGATCAAAATGTATTTCAATCTACTGGAGGGCTTTAATTAGTGAAATGTCCTGGTCTTACTTAGTTTTTTCAGAACAGCAATCTTGCTGTTGGGCGAAAAAGGGCATGACCGAATCATGGGAGTTATGGGACTTAGTAGTAAGAAGAGGCCTGGGAACAGTCCCTGAAGGGTGACATTATTTAGCAGTTGGGTGGAAGACAGAACAAAGAAGAATCAGGAAGAATAGGAAAGGGAAGTGACACTATGGCAAAAAAGACAAGAATATATCAAGAAAGAATATCACGTTATCTCTGTAGCACTATGCTGAGGTCACATAATCTGAAGACCAAAAACGATTACATCATGAAAAGCACTGATTGCAAGGAAAAGTTTCCCAAGAGTTGGGGTGTCGAGGAGGGAAGGCATCACCCACTATCAGTAGGTGGAGGTCCTCTCTACCAGCCCTGTAGGATGCAATCTGGTTCCCAAACACCTTTTTACCTCTTGTTTTCTTGGACCACTCCTGATCCTAGCTGTGTGGTGTTAGGTTCTCTGGGAGGTAGAAGCTGAGATGGAGTTAGGATTGCAAAAGGTATACTGGAGAGTCAAAGCTCCACCCTCCAATCCTAAACTAAAGAGATTATTTTACTGAGGAAACCAGAATCAATAAGAAGAGAAGAGAACTAGGTCAGTTTTCCACCTTTGGCATAATCAAAGTTTTAGTTCTTCACTAGTGACTCATTGCCATTAGCTAACAAATACTGTAATGTATACATAGCTGTATATATATACACACATACACATATATTTACATTTGGTCCCACTTATACAGTTGATCCTTGAACAACACAGGGATTGATCTGCCTATAATTTATAGTTGGCCTTCCTTAACTGGAGTTCCTTCATACCCACAGACTCTCGCAGTTCAAACTTGTGTTGTTCAAGGGTCAACTGGACCTCCTTTCCTCCTCATTTCTCTCCACCTCCCTTTGGGAAAGTGCCTTTACATGTGTCACATTCTCCTGATTTTCCTGCTGCCGTCTTGAGTCTCCGTATTCTCCTTGGCTGGTTCTTCCTCCCCTTCCATCTTTCTAAACTTGATCTGTCCAGTACGGCAGCACATATAACTAATTAGATTTAAACTAATTAAAATAAACATAATTAAAATTAAATTCCCTCAGCCACACATGAGTCATTTCAATCACTTAATAACCACAGGTGGTAATAGCTACTCTATTATTCATTTCTGTTATCACACAAAGTTCTACTGGATAGCCCAGAATATAACCTACTCAAAACCTTCACTTTTGTGTCTAGTAAGTTTCCCACACCTAATACATCAAAATCAGAATTACGTTTACCCGCTTCACCCTGATTCTCAACTCTCAGTCTCTGTCTCAATAAATGGCACCAACAGTAACCCAGTTACTCTTGCCAAAAATATACATGTTATTTGGCTTCAACTTTCCTGCTTACCACCTGATACTAAATTTCTCAGTCAGTCCTGTGAGCTTACCTCAAAAAGGTATCCAACGATCAACTGCATCTCACTGCCTTCATGGCCAAATTCTAGACTAATCTACCAACATTCTCATCTACCAAAATGTTAATTTGTATTCATCCTCTGCTCTTCCCTTCTACGTTCAATATTACACAGAGCAGCACAGTGATCTTTTAAAATGTAAATCAGACGACATCACTGCTTTTTCAAAACCCTCAGTGGCTTTGCCAGCACATTTGGAATACAATTCAAACTCTGTGCATAGCTTATAAATCCTGCTTAAAATTATCCCTTCCTAAATCTCAGACATCTTATGCTACATCTACCATTCCTCCCCACCATCCACTGAGACCCCTTCTGTCTAGCTCTACTGGTTTTCTTTTTGCTTTCTCTAATTCAGGGCCTTTACATTGAGTGTTCTCACTATCTGAACACTCTTCCCCAAGATTTAGTTTCTTTTACTTCAGTTAGGTCTCTGTTTAAATATTGTTCCCTCAAGGTGGGGAGGAGTGGTTTCCATAAAGACACTATATAAAGTAGTCTTTCCTCCATACTGGTAGGTTACTTCTTATTGATTTACCTGCTTTATTGTTTCCTCTGGGCACTAATCACTGTCTTAAGTTATATTTCATTATTTACTGTCTATCTCTCCTACTAGAATGTCAATTTGGTGAAAGCTGGATCATTTTCTCATTCACAGTGTTAGCATATAGTGTGTGGCAATAAGTATTTGTGAAGTGAATTACATAAATGAATGACAGCATTATCAAGAGATTTCAGAGCTAAAATAAAAAAGGAAAATAGTCCAAGAGGGCTGGCATCTTTGGGATTTTGTTAGACCAGTGATAGGAATGAAAGGAGGCTTTATTCTGATTAACACTACAAAACATGAAATCCAGTTTCTGTCCTGTTTGCCCGGTGTAGCTTTATGTTTCTTATTCTAAGATGAAGGTGCCCGTGCTCTGGGCTCAAGGCTGTGTAAAAAGTGTTGTTTTAAATAAAAGCACTAGGATGTGAACAGTTGTTATAACTGACAGTTAGTGAATGTTATACTTCTCACTGGTACCATTACACCAGAAATAAAAGTATATCTATGTTCGATGACTTCAACCAGTACCTGACTGGTTTACCCATGAACAATAGCCTATATCGATCTCTCAGTGGATAGCAGAAATTCTAAGAAGTGGAGAACTGCTGAAGTTACAGGGTACTATTTCAAAAAGAATTTTATTCTTTAGTGATAATTATGAAGATAATGATGATAATGTTTATACATAATTTTAAACATATATTATGAGTTATAGAATACAGTACTTTGTGTTGTGGGCACTTAATAGTCAAGTTAGTTACTTAAAATGGTACAAATAATTAAAAAAAATCACATAATTAGATGGACTTCCACAGTGTATCATCCATAGGAAGGTAACTTATATTCATTCATTTCATCTATCTTTTATTAGCTGATAAGAAGGAAATGGAGAAGGGAAATGAATTTTTTATGCATAAACAATTACTAACAATTCAGATGAAGAAAGTGAGATTTAGACTTTCATTTATAGTTTCTCCTTCTCTCCTTCGATTTTTCTCAATTTCAGAATTCTAGAATAGCTCATTTTCCTGCAATTACATCACTATGAAAGAAAACAGGTTTTAGTGACCATTCATACTCACGTGGCTCATTCAATAGATAAAGATGTTTACTTTAACTATGAAAGTCCATCCCACAACAAAACAAAATAAAATATGAAGAGAGTCTAGAGATCGTATAACGTCATTTTTTGTATTTAAGTTTGGAAAATGCTTTTGTATTTATTGTCTGGAACCCTCATTACTACTTGTTCAACGTGTATGAACTTTTACTCCATATGAAAACAGTCATTTGTTTAGTTTAGAACTGATTAAATATAAGGCTTTGATGCTCTACCTCATGATACAACTTGAGGAAACAATCCATTTAATTTTTTTCTGAGAAAATAGATTTGAAAATGCAGGGCCAGAAACATTTTAGCTTTGAAATTTAAGATTGGAAAATTAGGATGTTTGTTTTTCTTCCTAAAGGCAATGGTTTAGAGCGTCGATATGCTAACAGATGACTCACTGCTGTGGCCACTGGTTCTCAATTTTCCTCCCCAGAATTACATGTCTTTAATTGTACTAGGAGTTTTATGACTCCCACTGTTTGTTTTTAGCTATATTCTGCTTGGAATAAAGAGTTATTAGGGTCCAAAATAGGAACTCTGAGTAGAAAATGCTCGTAGGGCCCAACTGTCTACGGTTTACATACTAGCTATGTGTGGTAGCAATTAGCACTTTACCTGCTTATCCCTTTTATTTCAGCTTCAAAAATTTAGTTATAATGTACCTAAGATGTACAGAAAGGAAGCACCATGAGAATCACATAGCATACTAGAACTCTATTGTAAAGGTGTTTTTCCTCCTTAATCCTACACGAAATGCATCAAAAGTTTTATAATTTTTATACAAATGAACAGCAGGGTGCGTTGGGTAGAGTCATAAAGGCAAGTCAGGAACCCTCAAGTTCAGTTCCATTCCTGCTTCTGAAAGGCTGTGCATCAAGGTAACAGGTTAAGCCTCTCTTGCCATAAACTTTCACATGAAAAGAATGAAGGGGATGACGAGGTTTCTTCTAAGTTTGCTCTGATTTTTGGAGTTTAGTGTGTAAACTTTTCTGAGCCTGAGGCCATGTCTGCGTTATCAGGAACATGTATGGTAGAAAGAAGAAAATCAAATAGATTTTCCTGATAAAATGAAATTTCATCCCAGTCAATTTGGCCAACAATCCTCAGCCAGTACATCCTCCAAAGTTAGAAGTTAATCTGCAAAAATTGATAAGATGCTGTAACTTCATGACCTGTAAGAAGTGGGCCAGGCTTCTAACTAACTTAGCAAACTTATTTAGGCATCCCTTTCAAAACTACGTAAATCTCCATTCTTCAAGTGCTTTTAAAAATAGCTCCTTAGAACGCTGGCAGTCCAGTGGTTAGGACCCTGTGCACTTTCACTGCCGAAGGCCCGGGTTCAATCCCGGGTTCAAGTCCAGTGGTTAGGACCCTGTGCAGCGTGGGTGAGGTGTGGGGGGAAAGCTCCTTAATCTACCTGCTGGCTCATTCATTAATAAGTTAAGTATATACCTGTGTAACGTATTTCAAGGAGTCTAAATGTTGCTCCCTAAACACATCAGCATAGCTCAGATGCCAGGCCACTGGTGTGATTCCCTCAGGGTATGGATTTGCTCTGTCTCATTCAAAGTTGCTTCCTTAGTGTGGGGAACTTGTCCTGGGAGCTTGATGTGGCAGCATTTAATTTGAAAATGGCATTAGTCTTGATTCTGTTATCCAGTATTGCTGGAGAAGTACTGAGGTACAGAAGTGAAGCAAATTCCTCCTACATAAGGCGAAGGAGTTAGCTTAGTCTTACGACAATTCATACCCCTGCAGTGCTCAGCCATCTGTGAAAAGCATTCTTTAACTCGGTTATGAAGTGTACATTTATTATCTGATTCCCCACTACTGACTCGCATAACTTGATTGCATGCCAGTGATTCAAGGACTTTGTAGAGTAATATGGAGAAGAAATGTTTTGCTTTTAATTTTGGACTCTTCACATTGGTTTCTGCTATATAGAATCAGAGCTGGCAGCCCGTCTCATGAAGTGAAGTGCACCAGGCCATGCTGGAATACAAAATCTCATTAGAAACATGTGTTACCCTGGTTTCCTTAAGGCTTGATTTGAATTGCCATATGGTCATTGTGACAGACTGAGTGATCATTGAATATTGATGGGTTCTTGACTACAGAATCTACCATGCCACTGCCAATTGAGTGTCATTCTTTTTTTTTTAATTAATTTATTTATTTTCGGTTGCGTTGGGTCTTCGTTGCTGTGGGTGGGCTTTCTCTAGTTGCGTCGGGTGGGGGCTACTCTTCATTGCAGTGCGCTGGCTTCTCATTGTGGTGGCTTCTCTTGTTGCAGAGCATGGGCTCTAGGCACACAGGCTTCAGTAGTTGTGGCACACGGGCTCAGTAGTTGTGGCTCACGGACTCTGTTGCTCCGAGGCATGTGGGATCTTCCTGGACCAGGGCTCAAACCCGTGTCCCCTGCACTGGCAGGCAGGTTCTTAACCACTGGGCCACCAGGGAAGTCCCTGAGTGTCATTTTAATGACACAACATTCAAATGTATTTCCAGGCCAAACAATTTTGTCTCTTCATCTATAATCACATGGTTGTTTAAAATGTCAAGTATAGAGTTGAAGCTTCCTATCTTATCTGTCTTATTTCTGCATACCACCCAATGTTGATTCATCATCCAAGCAAAAATGCTTGCAGTATCCTAATGACAAGTTTTCTCTTTTTCCTTTACATCTGTTATTAGAGGTATGAAGTATAGCTTAGATTGTCATCCTTAGTAACTAGCTCGATGCCTGGCACAAACTGTGTACTAGATAAGTGTGAACTATGTTGAATTTATTTCTCTTTTCTATACCAATTGTTTTCATTTCCTCACTTCAAATCAGATTTCTCTGTTTATCCTCTCCCCATTCTCACATCTCTTTTCCTAGGTACTATCTGTATGGGCTGCAACTTTGGAAATGTATTATTATTTTTTACTTGTTTCTGTATTCTGTATTTCCAAATGCATTGCAAAGCTTTGCACATTGTACAATGGTCATTATTGTATAGTGCACATGGCATAATGGTCATTCAATGTACTCTCTGATTGCGTGATATGCCAATGAATTAATATAACCTAAGCCCAAAAGGATATCGAGCTAATGTTGGGGGTTTTATATCTTCTAACTAGAAAATGGAGTGACTTTTATTTTCTAAAGTCCATCTCCATTTCCTTTCTGATCAATTTTCAATCCATATGATACTCCCAATTCCCAGGTACTATTTTCTGAGGCTATGGACTTAGAGAAAATCATGCCTTTCTGAACAGTTAATTTAATATGCCTAAAGCAGCATGATTAACTGTGGAATAAATTGCTTTGTATTTAATTGTTTAATGAGCTTAGGGTTTTAATGCAGATGAGTTGTGCTAGCAAGCAAACTTGAGGGAGAGTGCATGTCAGGCTTTTTTATTTGCTGGTTTCTACTCATTCCTCAGGATAGGGCATTTTCCTGTAATCATTACTGCAGGCTCAAAGCAGATCGGCATTCCATAGTTTACTTATTTCAAATTGCCAATTTATTATTAAGTTTGAAAACGTGCTCTGTGTTACTTTAAAAGTGAATCAGAATCTTTGATGTACCAATATTTTTATGCTTTTGAAGTTGCTAGAAACTTGATAACATGCCATCTTCTGTAACTCTTAGCAGTCTGTATTTCTAGAGTACAGTGTGATATTGGCAAACACAGCCATTTAACATTCTAACACTTTGTAGCTGACTGAAAGAAGAGGATCAGGTTTTGCAAGGAAGAACCCAGAAAACACATCACACATCAGAGGATAAACAAGGGCTAGCTGAAAGCATTCCACTAATTTTTAACGAAAAAGTTAGAAGCAAAACTACTGAACTGATCTTTCAAAGCAGATTTCTAAGTTAGAAGGCGCAAAGGATTAACACTGTGTGAAATACGAGAGTTCTTTTGTATGAATACAAGAGTTCAGAGCTCAAAATCCACTAATATGAATTTTGCAGAGAAAAATTTATTTGGGGAGATCTTTTATACTGTCAATTGTGTTCCTTTCTAGCATGTACATACATGCTGTTGGATGACCCCACAGACAATGAAAAAGTCTCCTCCTCCCAGACAAGCTATAGAAATGAGCACCAGCTAGGGGTGATATGAGGGTTCTAGCTCTGCTTATAATTCAGGTAATAATTCTACATCTGCCAGTTTGCTAATATATGCATAGAAATCAAATCTTTAGACGAAAAGCCATAGCCGAAATGTTTTCTAATCCAAGAAATCAATAGCATTTTAAAAACCGGAGATAGAGAGACATAGAGAGAGGGAGAGACTGCTGTAAGGTAGTGAGATGGTACTTACACTCTTCCAAAGAGCCTGGCAGTTATGAATGCTTCCTATTCCTGCTTCACTTGTGAGAGACTATGTCCCTTTATCTTTGTTAATTTCCCTTGAATTTCCTTTGTATATTTTCTGACGCCTGTAGGAATTAACGCAGAAATGTTATCCACAATAAAACTAGCAAATAAAAATCGCTGATATACAATAGCTATAACTATGTAGACAAAAATATAGCTGTTCACTTTTGCAATGATTAAATTAAAATCTCCTCTCAAGTTTTTACCCAGAGAAAAAATAAGGGATGATCTGCCTAGTTTTTCAAATTTATGGCATGAACAACAAATTGATTTATTTTTGCATAATTAATAGATTATTTTGGCATCACATAAACTGAATATTAAATAAAATGTAACATTTGGGCATTGCTGTGAACATAACACTGAATTCGGTATCTCCCTGTTGGACTCAACGTATAAACAGCAACAGCAATATTCTAATTCCTATTAGATTCTTATTATTCCTCTTATTATTATTATAAAGAAATTAACAATGGTATAAGAACGCTAAGTATCAGGAATATATCACCACATTGCTCTCTTGAGTGATATAAAAAGTCCTTGCATTGATTGTGAGAAGCCTAGAGGCCTGCAGTACCTTAATATCAAAGTTTTGAGAGAAGTAAGAAAGTTTTGTTATTAGATCCGTAATTAGATGATTTCAGACACGTGAGAATTAAAAGAATGTGTCAAGCTTAAAATTTAAGCTTTGTCTATTTAGCAGAGAAAAAAAAAAAACCCTTCAAAAATATTCAATACAGATCAATTCATTGATTAACTTATAATGTTTCTTGAGTTCCATTTTTTATTTATCTAATGGGTGGGAATCACTGCAATCTCGAGATGCCTTATTATGATTGTAGCAGCTGAGCATCTCTGGGTCCACTATGATATTTTTCTTATTATTTTCAAACAGCCTGCCAGAAAAGAATAAAGAGAACCCAGTGAAATGCCTGGCAGATGGAAACACAGATGCAAAGCCAAGTCACAAAGGAGTCAAGATTTTAGTGGAGATGAACTGGGTTGTGCTCCTGGGGACAGAGATTAAACCACACAACCATAGCACTGAGTGCCCGGACAAAGGAATCATATTAATTTCAGGTTCACAGAGATGGAGGCAAAAACCAGAATCTGCCAGATAGACAGGCAAAAAATCAATAAAGAAATCAGATGTAAATTTAATATGCTAAATGCTCAAAATACTGAACTATGAAATTTAAATTTGCTTCCATTAGAATACATAAAAAATATTCTGGTAACATTGTTCTCAAAGGAAAGTAAATGTTCAAAATATATTTGTTCAAATAAATTTTTTCCAATCATTCTCTACTAAAGCAATTGTGAAATGTCTTCCTTATTTATTTATTCAATAATTTATAGGGGAAATGACAAGAATTATAATATCAGTATCCCTACCAAGGCTCTTTCAATCTCAAATTGAAACAAGTATTGATTTTTATCATTTAATAGTAACTGAACAATTTCTTTTCATGTGAAAAAACTTCCTTAAATTCTATTTTCTATGTTTTTCAGAAAATAATTCCAGAAGTAAAACTCTCTTGAGGTATTTAATTCACGACTAGATGCATCATCTCTTGGCATTTCAACACAATGAAGTATATACTTAGTAGTACGTGTTGGTCCTACAATTTTTGAGAACCTATTTTAAACCATGAACAAAAAGTGGAGCCCTTCAATGTTTTCATTTAGTTACATATGTGAAGCATTTAATGATCTCAAGCTAGAGGTGAAGAAAACTCTGGTTTCCTTAGAATAGTTTAAAATTCAATGTTAGTTATAAGTACAATATGAATAAATACAATTTCTGAATAAACATACTCATTCCAGATGCCTATCTCAGTTCCTGCTATGATGTGATAGGTACCTACTCATGGTATGTGCTCAAAAAGTGCTTATTAAAAGTGAAATATCTCCTAGAAGGAAGGCAAAGATGGGAGAGATGGCAATTTAAATACTATGTACAGAGATGCATGGTTTGTGGGCATCTTGGTTAAAATGTCCAACTGGTAAAGCATTTCAGACAACTATCTGAAACTAGTAGTCGCTTTGTCAGCTCAAAAGAAAACAATACCCTATCTGTAGTTATGGAACTTTATGCTCATACATGTAGTTGATATGAAACCTAAATGTTCTGCCCACCCTGTTGGTATGAAGTTATTTTAAGCATATTGTGAACAAGAGAAAAAAATCATGCTTAGTTAGCAAAATTGCTTAGTATGTTAATTTGCTCGAAATTTGATGTTTGGTTTTATGCACTTTGTTGCTATTAAGATCCTTCTATTTTTATATAGATTTCAATAATTCAGTAATTTTAGAAGCATTGTTTTAGAAATAATAGTTGTCACAGTAAACATCCTGTTTTTCTACATGCATTGTACAAATTTTTCATTCATTATACTCCTTGTGGTTGGTTGTATCTAATGCTAACTGTATTGTTTTGTTACATCAAACAAACACCTTTTGTGGGCCAGGAAAAAAAAATCACTTTCTCTGTTAAGTGAGTGTGTGTGTGTGTGTGTGTGTGTGTGTGTGTGTGTGTGTGTGTGTAAAAGACAATTATCTAATTGTACATACAATTATCTGATAAGAATAATTAAAAGTTTATATACATGTATTATACTAAGTAATAGGGATGGCTTCCCAGGGACTTTTATTTAGTACTTATTTCTTTAACAAATTCTTACTGTAAATTCCCAGTTGCTGCCTTGCTAAAATATACTACTCAACTTATTAGAGGGGAAAAAATCATTATTTATTCTTTGGCTGTGAGGTTATAATTGCTTCTTTTTCCAGGACTTAGAAGAACTTCTAGCTGGGCTAAATTGCTCTGAATAAACATCTTACATTGACTAAGGGATAAACAATTCTCTAAAATGTCTTAAATGCTATGAAACCACTTCAAGGGTCACATAGCATGTTGCACATGATACATGTACATCTCTTCTTCATTGATCTTTACTGAGATATAAACGGACCCCAGATGGAGAACAAAAGTGCCTCCTTCACACATCCCTCTCCCACGGATCAAACCAAATCTCTCTCCCTGCTATGTTTTCAGGATTGGATGATTCACTTCTCTCTAATTTAATATAAAATAGAATTAAGCATGGAAAAAAGGGAATAAAAATATAGAAAGAGATTCTGTGAGAAACAATACAAAATTGAAGTAAGTAATGTGGGAACCATAAGAGCTGTAGCAAACCAACACAAATATATATTGATCCTATCAATGTAGACTGTTTTCAATTGTTTTGCAATACTTTTTTAAAAGGCTTTATCACATACAGCCATTCATGAAGTATTTTTAGGAGGAAGAGGCAGAAAGGAGAAGGGGTGTGGAAAAAGGTTCTCTTGTCTGTTCCACCAGCACACCTTCAGAAGGATGGTGATTTTCCCCCCACATTCATTTAAATAATATGTTTGAAGCTGAAAGTGTTATCACAGGACAGACATTTGCCTTTGCATCTCCCACACAAATCTTGACAGTGGGGCCCTTTGGGGTCAACATGGTGAAGTTTCACTGGGCAGGAGCATCTAGTCTGTTTACAATTTTCACACATAATATCCTCCACTCAGTAAGGGTGGAAAGCATTACCTAGTGTTTCCAAATCATCAGTGTACAAAGTAACTCTAGTTCATGCCTTATGTTAGCCTGCTTTAAAAACTTTATTATTAGACAGCACAACTTGTCAAATCAAATCAAACTTACAGGAATCGTACCACTTAAAATTTTAGCATCAGTACAAAGGATACATGCAACTGTAAGAAACAGAAACATGAGATCTGAGTCTAACAGTGCTGGTCTTCTTCCTTCTCCCACTACCACTTGCTTTATTTAAAAATTAACATGTGAGAGCCTAATAGATTTATCAGGGCGTCGCTTGCACAAAGTGAACCCCTTTGGTTGGATCATCTCCTTCTAATATTCCATTAATGTACATTGACTAGGTACGTTCTGCTAAAAGCATTCCATAGATAAGGACTGTCTGACGACCACACACCATTAGTGGGCTGTCATGCACATCTTTGCAAGTGATTGACCACCTCATCTCTTTCTTTGTTTCCCAGGCATCCCTTATAAAGATGAAATAGGGCTTCCCTGGTGGCGCAGTGGTTAAGAATCCACCTGCCAATGCAGGGGACATGGGTTCAAGCCCTGGTCCGGGAAGATCCCACATGCCGCAGAGCCACTAAGCCTGTGCGCCACAACTACTGAGTTTGCACTCTAGAGCCCGCGAGCCACAACTACTGAAGCCCATGCGCCTAGAACGCGTGCTCCGCAACAAGAGAAGCCACCGCAATGAGAAGCCTGTGCGAGTAGCCCCTGCTCGCCTCACAACAACAAAGACCCAAAGTAGCCAATAAATAAATAAATAAAATGAAATAAATAAACTTATTTAAAAAAAAGATGAAATAGACTGTAGGCCTTCTGCTAACCTTTTTCTTTCCAACACTAAAATATCTCTTTCTCCTTACAAGTTTGAAGTTTCCAATTTTTTCTTGCTGTAAAATAACTATACAGACATAACAATTTTGGAAATCACAGAAAATACTGAAAAATAAAAACTGATAAAGAATTCAAAGTTCTATATCTGGGGATAACTGGTAATATATGCCCTCTAAAACTTGTGTGTGTGTGTAAATTTGCTTTTTACTTACTATTATATCATAAGCATTTTCTAACATCAAATTTCCATTTCATGGTGTTACAATGTACAGATAGTCTTTCATCTACCACCATTTTCTCTGTCAAAATTTAGTTGGTTTCCAATATAACTTGTTTATGGAACATTTTGATATAACACTTTAATGAAGATTTTCAATCATATGTCTTTAGGGACATCTGATTTTTTTTATTTAATAAATTCCTCTATGAAATATATACAGTGAATGGGTTTTAATTAAATATTATAGAATGTTCATATAAATTTACACCACCACAATATGGGGGTGCCATTTCACTATGGCCATTTTAAAATTGTATATTTTTGGAAAATATCTGAACAGTATTAATATACTATTTTCCATTTACTTAATTAGCAGTATGGTAAAATATTTTAAATATACAAATATATGTATTTTTTAAATATATATTTTTAATCTTCTGTTTATAGAGTGTGGATGATTATTTCACTCATGGACTTTCCTAAATGTTCCCTAAAGATGCTTCAACATTTTTGTACTAATTTGAAGAAACACCTAATATTTAAGAATAAAATTAAAATTGCAAAATTGTAAATTAAATAAAATATATAATATTGCATCCCTTAAATCAGTGCATTTTATAACAAAACTGCATGTTTATACATAAATTCATATAATTTAATTTAATGCATTTATATATCATAAAGTAATATATTTATGTAATAGTTATGGATATATATTTTATGTTATATAGCTTATATGATTATATTTTAATGTTATATTAAATATATAGTATATTATGTATATATTGGTAGATTTACAGTATATATTTCATAGTTTATGAGTATTATTAATTTTATATGATATACACTACATAAAATATATTACTTTGAAAAATTTTGCAAATATTTGTCAGCTTCTTCAGTTGCTGTTTAATTGATTCATGGTTTTATTTGTATACCACATTTTCAATTTTTATATATTTAAACATATCATTTTATACTTCCATTGAATTTATTCATTAAAATCATTCCAACTCAAATAGCTTATAAACATTATAACTTTCTTTGAGTTATATCATTGATTCAGTTTTCATAATGCTACTGCTTCTTTGGAAATAATTTTACTGATGTTAGCTAGAGAATATTGTCCCCAAATCATTATAATATAATCATTAATCAAGTTGCTATTACAGCGCTATTTATAAGAGGTTGACCCTCACTATTATAAAATCTTCTCTTATTATATACTTGTGTTTGTTCCTGGGATTTTTTCTTATTCCATTTCACTATCTGTGCTGCAGCTCTGCAGTATGGATGGTTGTTCCTTAATAAAATAGTTAATATCTAGTATTAAAAATTGTGATTACTGGGCTTCCCTGGTGGCGCAGTGGTTGGGAGTCCGCCTGCCAATGCAGGGGATGCAGGTTCGTGCCCCGGTCCGGGAGGACACCACGTGCCGCGGAGCGGCTGGGCCCGTGAGCCATGGCCCCTGGGGCTGTGCGTCCGGAGCCTGTGCTCCGCGACGGGAGAGGCCACAGCAGTAAAAGGCCTGCGTACCGCAAAAAAAAAAAAAAAAAAATTGTGATTACTTTTTAAAAAATTTCCTAAGATATTTATAACTTTTTGTTTCTCAAGAAATTTAAAATGAATTTCTATTCTAAATCGGTCATTTTTCCCCTACTCCCACGACCATTAAAATTTTGTTTGAACTTCCATTAAATTTCTGAATTGGAGGTGAAAAATTACAAATAGAAAACAATATCTATTGACTCTAATTGAATTCTGATCTAGAACGTAAATTTGAAATCATAAGTTGTTTTCCCAAAGCAAGTTAAGAGACTTCTTCTAACTCTCATTTGTAAACTAGGGGAAAGGGAGGAGTTAGGACTAATTTTTTATAAAGGTCTGCATTCTAGATCCAAACTCCTCTCCTTCCTGTATGAGAGGAGGAATGAACAAGCAAGAGTCTCTTAAGAGATTTCCAGGTTGATAGCGTGCATGCGTGTGTGTGTGTGTGTGTGTGTGTGTGTGTGTGTGTGTGTGAGAGAGAGAGAGAGAGAGAGAGAGAGAGAGAGAGGCAGAGACAGAGACAGAGAGTCAGAGAAAGGAAGGGAGATAGACATTCGGGAGGAAATATTTAGCTCTAGCTGATGTGGTGGGTATGCTTTTTTACATATGATTATATCAAAAAGGGTACTGGATCCCAAAAGAGACCCTTGCATTGGGTCTCTTTTTCAGGTAGAGACCCAACGCAAGGATGAAAAGGTCATATACATGACTGTGTCTTTCTCAAGGGAACAGTGGAAGCATCTCTTTGTTCCCCTTCACGCCAACCAACATCCTGTTTTGCTGAACAGTCATGAGTTCTTGAAACATGTTTCCATCCCCAGAACCTCTGTTACTTGTCCTCAGAGTGTGCCCGTCTCCCAAAGCCTATAAAAATCCTCCCCTGCTTAACTGTTTCAAAGCAGTTTCTTTTAGAGCCTCTCTTCTCTATCCACGGGTTAATGAAGATAAACCTTCCTTTCCCTCAGGTTTCCTTGTTTGAAACAACTCTTCATATATTTTTGTATCTTAATTATTTCATAATAAAAAAAATAACTTTTAAACTAAAAGAGTCCATTAACAGTTCCTTCAGGTGCAGAGCGCAGTTCTTTTTTTCTTTTTGGTGGAGCGTGGTGTTAATCAGGAATAGATTATAATTCCCTCCTCCTTGCTTGCTCTCACATTTTCCAGAAGCTCTTCCTCTTCTCTTATCCAGATATCCATCTTGTTTCCCCCCACAGCAAACCATCACAACCTTCTCCAGATCTGATTTCAAGCCCTGGAAAGCTCCTGATTTATGACCATGATCTGAAGGCTGAGATACTCTCCCCTTAGGCTTGGACTTAGATGCTGTGGAAGGCTACAAGTTCAGATCTCTTTCCTAAGGAGGTAGATTCCTCTTTAAGTTTTCCTAGTTACCCGGACCAGACATTTGCTGTGGTGTATAGGGCAGAAGAGTAATGCAGAAGAGACACTGGGAAACCAATTTCTTCAGTCTGGCACTGTAGGAGTGGGGAAAATGTGTAATCCTTAATGATCTAAGTGTCTGCAATAGAATGTTACTGACTGTACCAGCATGCAAGTGAGAAACTGCATTAATGCCCATGCAATGTCCACCCTGTCACTAGATTTAGTTCTAAAACCATTTTCTACAGGGCTGTTACTGTATTTTATTGTTGAATACTTTCAGCTCTGGATGAAACATATTGAAGTGTGAAATGGTCAATTATAACTGGATAAACAAAATCGCTTGGATAAAATATTGTTAAACTGTGTGGCTTGCTGTGTTCATTTCTAAACTGTGTTTAGTGTTCATTTCTCTTTATCTCAGGACAGGGTGTATAGGGAGTGGATGATTCAGCACTTTAGGAAGATAATTCTGTGAACAAATGCACAGTTACCAAGACCAAGAGACCACGTAAGTCAATTTCATGCTGAGTTGTTTAAACCATTTTCACATCAAGCATTGCATAACTTCCCTACTTTGCAAATACCTTCCAAAGTTTGAATATCTGTGAGGTACACTGTGCATGATTTATTCCCCCTGTAACTACTTTGGGGAATTAATTTAATCTGTGGAAATACTCTCAAATATTGATACTGATAAAAATAGAATCAGGAGAGAATATGAAGAATATAATTTTAAATGTCTTTCAATACTAGCCCTGAACCTTGAAATACACATCACAAGTTGATGCATACCCTGTGTTTGCTGAAATATCACTTATGAAACCTATGGTTCCTGCATTGACTGAGGGCTTCATTAGGTATCTTTTTTGAGATTCTCTAGCTGACAGCAGTATTAAGCACCTTTCTAATATTGTATTAGAAATACTTCTGGAGTATTTATTCCTTTTAGGTCACAGCAGATATGCATTTCTAGGTGTAGGCTGGTATTTTGGGGATAATGGTTCTGCGATTAGAATTTTATCTGGGGCTAATTTTACCCAAGATTGGGAAGCAAATGAACTTTCTCCTTCTAAGTCTCCTATCCATTCCTCAAGTGTTATTCTGTCATACTTCAGGTACCCTCAGTTAGTAAACTTTGTGGAGTTGTGTGGAGTTCAATGCGCAGAAAATCTAAGAATATAAAAACTTGATGTAGGGACTTCCCTAGTGGCACAGTGGTTAAGAATCTGCCTGCCAATGCAGGGGACATGGGTTCGATCCCTGGTGCGGGAAGATCCCACATGCCGCATAGCAACTAAGCCTGTGCACCACAACTACTGAGCCTGTGCTCAAGAGCCCATGAGCCACAACTACTGAGCCCACGTGCCACAACTACTGAAGCCCGTGCACCTAGAGCTCATGCTCTGCATCAAGAGCAACCACTGCAATAAGAAGCCAGCACACCGCAACAAAGACTAGCTCCCACTCACCGCAACTAGAAAAAGCCCGTGCGCAGCAACAAAGACCCAATGCTACCAAGATAAATAAGTAAATAAATAAATAAATTTATTAAAAAAAGAAACTTGACGTGAACCATGACTATCATTTCTTTGATGTTTCAAAAGAGATTAGTGAGCAAGCAGCAACAGCAAAGAGAAATTCCCTTTCCAATTTGTTGTCTGGTATGCCTAACCACCAAAGACCCAGATCTATGACCATGGTTGGAAGAGATACAGTGAAGACTGTTGTGGTACATAGGTAAAGATAAGAAACAGAGGAAGGAAGAAAGAGGAGGGGAAAGGAAGAGAGAAAGAGAGTGCCACAGAGAGAGACAGAAGCAGAGACAAAGACAGAACGATAAGAAAGAGCGATAGAGAGAGTAACTAGAGTTGGAGCTGCTTGAAGAGATGAAGCAGAAAAGATGTTAGTCAACAGTCATACTCATGGCCTTTAGCTCACTGCCCATCACTTAGAATCAGATTAACATCCTCTTGAGATGAAGCCTGGAGTAGGATGAGAAAAACCCTACATATCCTTGCTTTTTCTTAGCTGTCAAGAAAGCCCTGCTGATGATTAATCAGATGCTAAGATGATAAGAAGTTAGTCTCAGGGGCTCTGTGTTTAAATATGGTGACTGTTGCCTTAGAAATGGAAAAATAGAGTTACCATATGACCTGGCAATCTGACTCCTGGGCATATAACTGAAGAAAACTATAATTCAGAAAGATACATGTACCCCAATGTTCATAGCAGCACTATTTACAATAGCCAAGACATGGAAGCAACCTAAATGTCCATCAGCAGAGGAATGGATAAAGAAGATGTGGTACATATATACAATGGAATACTACTCAGCCATAAAAAAGAATGAAATAATGCCATTTGCAGCAACATGGATGGACCTAGAGATTATCATCCTAAGTGAAGTAAATCAGATAGAGAAAGACATATATCGTATCACTTATATGTGGAATCTAAAAAATGATACAAATGAACTTATTTACAAAACAGAAACAGACCCACAGACATAGAAAATAAACTTATGGTTACCGAAGGGGAAGCGGGGGGAGGGATAAAATAGGATAACCAACAAGGACCTACTGTATAGCACAGGGAACTATACCCTATACTCCATATCTTATAATAGCCTATAATGGAAAAGAATCAAAGAATCTAAAAAGTATATATATATATATATATATATATATATATATATATATATGTATATGTATGTAAACTGAATCACATTGCTGTACACCTGAAACTAACACAACATGGTAAATCAACTATATTTCAATAAAATTTTTAAAAAATAAATATGGTTACTGTTAAGTACACTAAAAAACTTTGATGAAATAGCCTAACATTGGCGAAAATATATCATGTTTTTGAAAAACAAATTACGTTAGGTTAAAAATAAAATCTAGTTTTGAAGTTTTATGTCATTATTCACCTGGGATCATTTCTAATATTCAGCCAGCAGCCAGTATATTCTAATTCCACTAACTTGTCACCGAGAAATAACTTGCAGAATTATTTCTGCAAATATTGTGGGAAATTATGTGCCTGCACATGTGTACTGTATGTGTGCATGTAAGCAAATAGGATTTGGAAAGGAAAAGAGAAAAAGAACATTTTGTCACTTTCTTTTTATACATTTGTTTACCCAGGGATAAAGAAAATATGAAAGACTGACTTCCTTGAAAGTCTGAAACTGTCTCCCTGGAAATTATCTTTGCATTTTAAATAGTTGCTTATGCATTGGTGACATAACTTTTCCTCAGCCCAGAAAAAATATCAAATATGTTGAAATATAAAAAGACAAAAACTTGTTTTACAAAAGTTAGAAAATTTTATTTAAGAACTTAATTTTTAAGAGTTAAATCAGTAATTTTTGAAAAAGTAAAGTAAATCGTTAATTGCAGTGTGTCTTTCCTTTTTCCGCCTCCCTGTTTCTGGAAATAAGCGTACTATTTACTATTCTTCAATTATAAGCAAATTTCTTATATTTAATAAACTACAAAACTTGAATTTTAACAACTCTATGTTGACCACAGATACTAATTTTGTCCAACAATAAAGTTAATTTTGCATTGATTCAAGACAGTCTGGTGTAACAATTTTATGGAAATCTTAAAATTGAAAAATTGTATTGTCAAACTCCATGGGGGTTCTAGTTCAGCAAAAAGATATTTTCCTGACAGATAAATGAACCACTCTGGATAATATACATCTCTGAACCAATTAGTTTGACCAAGGGATTGGAAATTTTAATGAATGTCCAGCTCTGAATCTATGGGTAGAAATATTAAACTCATATGCCATGGGACAAAGCATGGGAAGGAAGGTTTAATCAAAGAAAAACGTGTGTTATTATCAGAATAAGGTACAATGTATAATAGATAGCAAATACAGCAAATATTCTAACAAATGCATTAATAAAATCTTTTTCCTTCCTTATCTGTTTGCCCTTGCTTAAAATCAGCAAAAAAACAAAAACAAATGAACAAAAACAAAAAAAACAAAAACCACACACACACACACACACACACACAAACCCTCACATTTCTTTATTTGCTGGGGTGTGAGGGTGAGGAAAGCTTTCCAAAAAAATCACAGCAACACATGTCTAAACCTTGCTCTGAGATACAGTACCAAATATATAAGCAATCAGTGGAAAGCCAGAACATCTGAAGAGTGACCAAAAATGAATGAATGTCCAAACCTTCTTTTGACATTTCTATTACATTAGCTGCCTTTAATTTTACTCTTCCTCAGTGTGAGATGATAAATATTTATGTCAACAAGTTGCCATGTATTTCTACCTCTAAAGACGTGTCATTCATCAATCTACTGCTTATGCTCCAACTGAAGAGAGATCTACACACTAAGAAAAAGATAATTTATCATAAAAGTAAAGAATGGAGATAGTTCAAAGTAAGACTTGAGGTCCAACGACTAAGGACTGTGTTCATTAAATGTCTTTGAATAGCTTTTGTTGACCAAAGGCTAGTGTTCCAACAGTTTTAATATTGAGGACAGTTAATTGGCAAAATATTTGGGGATACATACCTGAGTACCCTGAGCAAAAATATAAACTTTGTTTCATAAGAGAAAGGTTAAGAGTAGTTAACTTAGGTAAATTATTTTTAAATTTATCATTCTTTCTTTTTCAATCATTCAGTGCCTTTCCATCTGATTTTTGCAAGAGTTTTCTAATTTTTATTGTCCTTTTAATTACAATTGACATGTGTCCTCTACTTTTATGTTCTGGCTCCCAGCTAGGTGATAAGTGAATAGAGCTATCCATGTGAATAATATCCAGAACAAGAATCCAGAAGAAGTTGATGAAATGAAATGGAAATAGTAGGGCAGAGATAAATGAAGTCAAGAATAAGAAGACAACAGAAATAATCAATAAACCCAAGGCTGATTCCTTATAAAGAATAACAAAACAGTGAAACTCCAAGCATGTCTGAATTTACGCATAAGTGAGCACATGCAATTAACATGTTCTATGAACAAATGGGGATCTAACTACAGTACAGAAGATGCTGACGTAAGACAAGATTGGAAACATTCATTCCAGTAAATTTTACAAGTTACTTAAATTGTGTACATTTCTAAACAACATAAATGGCCAATATTGACTCCCCTCATACCACTCCACCCCACCAACTATCTGGTTTGAATGAGACTGATGGATTTCCAAGGATATGGAAACTTCAGTGCTAAAACTGGGAAAGTTAAGGGGAAAACTAGGATGAATTGTGCATCCTAAGTCAGAAGGAGAAGGATAATTGTATATATCACTATCTGTTTAAGTAAATGAGTAGTCTAAAAATTCACACTTTACCAAAAGTACCAGGCCTATAAGGATAGATACAGAAATAGCTGAATTTTACCAGACCTTTAAGGAACAGTTAGTCCTAATTTGACTTTTTTTTTTCTTTTTTTTGCTGTGCCGCATAGCATGTGGGATCTTAGCTCCCCGACCAGGGATTGAACCTGAGCCCCCTACATTGGAAGTGCTGAGTCTTAACCACTGGACCGCCAGGGAAGTCCCCTGATATAATTTTTTAAGAAACAGGAAAATAGGGAGTTCTGCCTAACTCATTTTTTAAGTATATAGTTTAACATATATAACGAACCTGGAAAATGACAGTATAAGAAATCACTAGACAAATTTCACTTTGAACATAAATGCAGAAGTCCTAATGACATATTAGCTTGCTGAAAACACACTGTATGTAAAATATATGTATAACCATGCAAGATGAATTCCAAGTGTGCAAAAGTTACATCAGGCATTATATCAATATTATTTGGTACAGAAATAGATTAACTGAAAGAAATAATTAAAAGATGAGAGAATAATAAAAATAATTTCTATCTTATCAGATTAGCCAGTATATAAAAGTCTGACAATAACAAGCTTCGGCCAGGATGTTGAAAGAGCTACTGTAACTTGCTGGTAGAAATATAAATTGGTAAAACTTCTTAGACTCAATTTTATAATACCTTCCTTTGATTCAGGAACTCCATTTCTATGCAAAACCAAGGATATATGCTTAAGAATGTTCAAAATAAAACTATTTGTAATAGCAATATTTGAAAAAAGTCTGAAAATACATTAATAGGAGATAGATAAAATGTGACATAATGATACAAGAGACTATGTGATAATTAATATGAATGAACTAGATGTACGTGTATAAACAGGAATAAACCTCTGGAATAACTGAAGTGATAAAAAAATTGCTGAGTGATTCAAACTGTAGAATGACATTAATATTAAGGGTAACAGTAGGCACACCTGTTCTAAGATTTCACGGACGCATACATACGCAGTCTTGTACAAAAGCATGGTTAGAAAGGATCTATACTAATGTCGGGATATTGATTACATTTGAGAGAATGAAGGGCTGGGTGGGTATGAGCAAAATTGGCTTTGTTTGAAATGTTTTACCTCTTAAATGACACCTGAAGCAAATGAAACAAAATGTTACTAACATATTTTAATTCTGGGTTTGGGTCACTGATGAACATCATCTTATTCTATGGATTTTGTGATTATCAAAAGTAGTTCATAATAAAAAGTATTAAAAAAAACACAAAGTAGTCTAAAACCTACATAGTAACTTATATGCACCTTTGAAATGCAATAAATTGTATTGCCACCACTAAGTGTATTACAGCTAAAGGATTCAGGAAATAATTCCCTACTGACTCCCAAACTCCTAGATTTTTTCCTGGCCTCCATTAAAATATCATATCCAGCTGCTTCCTGAACACCTAAACTTTAACAACCCCACGAATTAATTTTCCTCCTCCAAAGAATATCACTGTTCAGTCGTCCTACGTGCCTTTCTCAGTCCTTTTGGTTCCTCAGCATTATTCTTCTCATCCTCCCAAATACCCAAATCCTTGTGAACTACTTAATTTCTCTTCATAAAATATCTCCAGTACCTAGTACTTTGTCTCCATCCTTACTGCCAACAAATTAGGCACCACACATTTTACATATGAATGTTTATTTTATATATATATTCCAATTTACCTTTTAAAGGTAAAATTATCATTATCATTGTTATAAAAATAACAAGTATTCACTATATATTTTTAAAATTAAGCTATATAAGAAGGTGCAAAAAGAAAGCAAACCCCTCCCCCCCAATCCTCAAAGTTCTCCTTGCATTAGTTTCTACTGTACAGCAAAATGAATCAGCCACACACATACATACATCCCCTCCTTTTTGGATTTCCCTCCCATTTAGGTCACCACAGTGCATTGCACCACAGTGCAGTTCCCTGTGCTATACAGTATGTTCTCATTAGTCGTCTATTTGATACATAGTATCAATAAAGCAACTATATTCCAATAAAAATTAATTAAAAAAGTAAAATAAAATAAAATGTAAAAGAAAATTCTCCTTGCAGAAACATTTTAAGCTTTTATTTGACATAATTATTAATATATTTCTAAATACATATATACACATATAGAGAGAGCGCTATCTATCATCTATCCATCTATTATGATAGATAGTAGGACCATATTACTATAACACAATTTTAGTAATGTACGGATACCTTTTACTCAATTTGAACAAAAAAAAATGACCTATAGCAAAAATCTGGGAGTTTTTAAATTTCAGAAAAAAATCGTCAAAAGAGATTATTTTCCAACAACTATATTTTTGGAACTATTAATGAGGAAATTATGAAATCACTAAGAATATGAACTCCTTAGGTGTTTTTAACTGCAACTTTAAACAACATCTATTAATTCCCGTTTTCTCATTCGCCCATATCTCTATGTTATTACATACTTAGTTGGTTTAAAATTTTTAGGGTTTATAATATGTATTCTTTGTTTTGTAATATAATTTTATCACTTTTAAAGTTTATATTAAATTTTTTTAACATCTTTATTGGAGTATAATTGCTTTACAATGGTGTGTTAGTTTCTGCTGTATAACAAAGTGAATCAGCTATATGTATACATATATCCCCATATCTCTTCCCTCTTGCATCTCCCTCCCACTCTCCCTGTCCCACCCCTCTAGGTGGTCACAAAGCACCGAGCTGATCTCCCTGTGCTATGTGGCTGCTTCCCAGTAGCTATCTATTTTACATTTGGTAGTATTTATAAGTCCATGCCACTCTCTCACTTCGTCCCAGCTTACCCTTCCTATATTTAAATTGATTCTATGTTTACCGCAAATTAGCATTCTCCACTTCTGAGTTTTTTTACTTGGTGTTATTGCTTTTTGGATGGCATTCACTGTTTAGAAGTGTTTTCTTCTTTGAGTTTGTTCTTATCTGTATGATATTTTCCAAATTATATTCTTTAAAATGCCAGTAATTTGTCTTTTAATTTAAAGCTAAATAACTTTTAAAATATATCTCATGTGCTGTATGAATACAATATTCCTTTAAATAATTAAAACATTAGAGAGATTTTTGATGTCTCCTTTTGAACATTAAATATAACCATTATCCCCTCTTCCTTTATTTATAATCAGTCTGTATGATACATTTATTACATATACTTCACTTTTATACTATTGTGTATATTCTTTAAGTTTATAGAATTATATACATAGTACTGGTTTCTGATTATGTTTGTGTGTCTTTTTATTTTATTTTATTTATTTATTTTTTTGCGGTACGCGGGCCTCTCACTGTTGTGGCCTCTCCCGTTGCGGAGCACAGGCTCCAGACGCGCAGGCTCAGCGGCCATGGCTCATGGGCCTAGCGTCTCCGCGGCATGTGGGATCTTCCTGGACCGGGGCACGAACCCATGTCCCCTGCATTGGCAGGCAGACTCTCAACCACTGCGCCACCAGGGAAGCCCTGTGTGTCTTTTTAAACTTTACATGCATGTGATCACACTATACCTATCCCTCTAATGATTTTTTTTTTAATCATTAACTTGTGTTTTGAGCTCAATCTATGACTGATGCCATATATATCATATATGTTGAACCATATAACACTGGTTCCATACCTGTAATGGTTATCTGGGCTGTTTATTCTGTTTCTCTATTATAAACAATGTTACAATAAACATAGTTCAATGTATAACTTAAGCTTCTCTGTGAGCCTTTCTTTATAAGTTAATATAGTACTGCTGAATCACAGGAACTACACATTTTAACTTGTACTACATATTGTCAAATTGCCTGCAACTTAGTTTTACTGTTTTCCTACCCAAATACAAAACTCTGTGAAGCTTCTTCCTCACAATCTTGAAACACCTGAGGTTAGCAGACATTAAAATTTTTGCCAAACTAATTTATAAAGATTTTTCTTTAAACCATAATATTGATCACTTACATTTTAATACTTTTCTAACCTATTTGTTCTACTCTCTTCTCCGTAAATATACTATGTATATATTTGACCTCCTTTGTCTTGTATATTTTCTTCTAATCACTTTTTAATCTTTTTTTTTTCCATTGTGTCTGTGTAACTTCCTGAAGCCTGTCTACCATTGCCAGATTAACAGTGTTCTTTCTATTTTGTTGCTTTAAATATGTTTGATCTCTGCAATGTTTTTATTTTGCCTTTCAGTGTTATCCTGAGCTTTCCCAAGATTTAAAAAAATCTCCTTGGATTGCTTTATAATTTCTTCTCTAAAGCCTTATATTTCTTCCTTCAACCTTTTTTCTTTCTGTTTTTAAAAAGATTCAGTTTGTTGTTTGCACAAGTTTTGAAATTATGGAGAACTATTTGTTGAGACCATTCCCTCCACTTTGATTGAATTATGTATAGTTTCTCCACTGGTTCCTTTCTTAGTAACATTAATCTTGGAACAGGATAGGTCTTTCTAAATTCTGGACTGCGGAGTAGGCGGGGAGTAACCTGAGGCAGGCTCCAGCCCTGAATCTAATTACCCATCCCCACCCCTGCTGAAATCTCTCTCTTAATTGATGTTCTTTGACCGCCAGTCATACTTTCTTTCACATTTGAACTTCCAGGGTAGTTCCCAGAATTCTCTAAGTATGGCAATTTTTGCTTTATTATCCATCCTTTAATCTGTCTCTTTAGATTGTAGAAGATTATTTTTTTAATGTTGCAATATGATTATTAAATGCCCCTTAGACTTTACTGTTGAACAGACTGTACCTCACATCTTCCAGAGCCTGTGGGTGTTCCTCTTTTAAAAATCAAAGGGATGTTGACAGGGTTTTAAGAACTATCTCTTTCTTCTTAGGCAAATCTGCTTTTGTCTAGAGTCTGAGGTCTATGGTGAGTCTCAGCCTCTTGCTTCATTTTGGTTCAGAGATGACAGCTTTTGGGGGAAATGCTTCATAGTTGATGGTTTCAAGTTGTGTCTTCAGCTTTGTTTCATTGAAGATGGAATTAGCCTCTATTTTTCATTAGTTTTGCTGTTTTCCATGGTTTTTAAGGAAGAGAAGGCTCAAAATAAACAAATTTATAAATGTAATAAATAAAGGAATTTCTTTAAATTAAATAAATAAATTTCTTGTGGGGAATATGCAAATCATTATCTCCAAAAGATATGATAATAAATGTTATAAAATAAGTCCATTTGTTATAAATCCCAGAACCACAAAGAACAGTGGAGAAAAAACTTTCAGTGGTCGGTTGTAGTTTGTCATCAAAATTCTGGATTTAGATGTGCCCCTCAGGTAAACTGGCCAAAACCTGGAAGGCTCTGGGCAAACAGAAGCACTTGGTATCAAGAGATGGTGAGAAAAGGGATATGGTTACAAGAAAAGGAACCAACAAGTACATGTAGGTGATGTCATAATCATATTTCATCCAGCCCAGCTATGGTTTTAGGTGTATTTTTTACCCTGGTATATATGTGCTATATGAACTTATGTAAGTTGACAATTTGTTGTTTTTATTATTTGTGAGTAATCCAGAAGGTCAAGGACCATAGTAACTTGTAATGTTCCTGAGTCAAGATTTAAATCAAAGTGACTGGGCATTGGATTGAGACATTTAGAGAGTGACTTAAGAAAAATCCAGGTAGACCTCCAGCATTCTCACTTTAGGATTGTCACCATTTTCCTTCGTTATCTTGTAAGTGTTAATTCTTCTGAAATGATATTGAGACAGTAGTCAAGAAAAAGAAAAAAATTTAAGAAAGGAGTGACTCTTAACTAGGACAAAGGAGCACTGGATAAGTTGAAAATAGCAGTGGTGATTCAGATCTGTTTGGTGTATTAAACCAATGTATGCTACAGAATGAAAGAACAAAATTGCTTTTTAAATCCAAACAACTACGATCAGAGCAAAGTCTGCGGAAAGTTAAATAACATATTTGCTTTTGGTATTAGGCTACATGCAGAAAACAGAAGACTACTGACAGAAATGTAACTGCACACAAGTGACTAATATAGAGAAAGTCCTTTGGAGATATTCTGGGACAAAGGTCCAAATTACATCTACTTCTATGTCAAACTATGTTATGTGGGATGTCTTTGTTCTTAATGAATCCATTTGTGACGACAAATACAAGAATGATACCAAATTTGTAGGTAGACAATAGTTATTGTCTTATCTTGAGCTGGAATGAAAATAGCTTCAGTCAAAAGAATGGTAGTAATATTGACTCTTAGAGTGTTTGGTTCAGTGGAAGGGCATAGAATATGACTTCTGAAAATCAGAAGTTCACTCTACTCTTCTCCACTAAATTGAAATGTACACCCTGTGATAAAGCAGAAACTAATACACCATTGTAAAGCAATTATACTCCAATAAAGATGTTTAAAAAAATGAAAGAAAACAAACAAAAAGACTGATTAAAAAAAAAAGAAATGTACACCCTGAACGCTGTTCTCAATGCAAAATTATATCCTGGGGGAACAAGCTAATGCTGTGAAAAGGGGGATGACACATTATGAACTGAAATACCCAGAAGTCACTACAATCTTATTTATTCCCTCCACTTGTTTCACAGAAAATAAGCCGAGCAACTCCCCCTATGGAAGCTTAAATTCAGTGATGATTAAGTCACATGAACTAGAAAAGTAAATCAAATCCTTTTCCAGTCAGAGCAAAACCATCCTCAGTTAAAAGAAAAATCACCTACTAAATTAATAGTGAGATAAGTTACGCCCAATGCAAAACCCTAAATTATTTGCAAGTATGACAACTTCTAAATATGAAATTAAGAGCTAATACATTCCTAAGTGACATGGTTTTGCTCTAACTTTTGTTATTTACTTTTTAATTAACATGATTCCTTGTTGATTTCCTTTTTCTTAAAAAAAAGGTTACATTACAAACTCTTTTATTCTAGTTCTCAACATATGGAAAGGTTTAATCTATTGCAATAACAGTTTAAAGAAAATGTTTCACTTTTAAAAACTTATTTATTGTTCTGGTCTCTCAGACTCTCTTATTCCTTGAAATGTAATCACTGGTATTTGCTTTCTTTTTCCTAGGGACTTCCCTGGGGGTCAGCAGCAAAGAATCTGCCTTACAATGCAGGGGACGCGGGTTCGATCCCTGATCAGGGAACTAAGATCCCACACGCCGCGGGGCAACTAAGCCCGCGCACCTCAACTAGAGACCCTGCGTGCGGCAAACCACAGAGCCCACGCGCTCTGGAACCTTCGCACCACAACAACAGAGGCCACATGCCTTGGAGCCCATGCGCCACAACTAGAGAAGAGAAAACCTGCATGCCACAAGTAGACAGAAGCCCGTGCGCTGCAACAAAATATTCCACATGCCTCAACAAAGATCCCGTGTGCCTCAACTAAGACCCAATGCAGCCAAACATAAATTAACTAAATAAATAAATCTTTTTTAAAAAAAATATATTTTATAATTAATTGTTCAAGGAGGTTGGTCAGTGTAAATGCCTATTAGGCCAGCTGGGTTTACCAGCTGGAAAATCCCGAAGTTAGGATTCTACTCTCCCACAGAGACTGAGAAGTAGAGGTACCATCCTTCCTAATTATTATATTCCAAAGAAATGGCTTTCACGTCCTAGAGTAAGACACTCTTGAGTTGCAGGAGATACAACTCAAAGAGACAAAGGAAGGATTCATAATTGTAAGCCCTTTATAGAAAATGTTCTAAGAAATGGTGAATAAGCTATAAATTCAAAGACAGTATGATATATTTTACTGTGAACAGATATGAGTTTAAAAAATTGAGTCTCTGACTTATTAAAATCCTGCCCACAATAAAAACTACATCTCAAGGGTAATACTAATATGTTCATAAAAACAACATCTCTCACTTATTCATGACCAGAATTACTTGCTTTTTAGCCTCTGTTTGACTAACCTATGTGTTTCTGCTTGTGTGAATGGATTTGACCTGCCTGCAGGTCTCACTTGTAACAATCCTGCTGCAGGTGACAGGGTGCCAGAGTGGAGAATTCACACATTTATCATTCCGTGTGCTTCCCGTGACACTTGCAATGACTCCTGACAATTCCAATGTTAGAAAACAATTACAGTGAGAAACTATGTGGGGAAAATGACTTAGGTGCAATTCCAAGGAGACAGAGCAACTTGAGACGATGCATTGAAAGAAGATCAGAGCAAAGCAGTGAGGCTGAGGGAGAAGCTTTGTGGAAGTGATCCCCGTTACAAGCACACAGGGCTTGTCAGCAACCACAGTTTAAGCAACAGACAGAAGACTGGTTTGGAATAATAAAATTTCTTATATCTTTGAAAATTGTAAAGAATTACAAATATCACAGAGGGTGAGAAGGCCTCTCTGAAATAATTAGGCGATCATTGCTACATTAATACAACCAACACAGTTCTCTTTTATAGACGAGCTGGTTTACTAAGAAGCTATAGATAGGACTGACTCTTCATATTACTATGCATGGATAAACACTATACCTCCATAAGCCTTAATTTTATCATCAACAATATGGTGATAAATACTTTAAAAATTTAATGAAATAGCAGAGTAGAGGAGTTTGCAAGTCATACAACTCCCAAGCAAGAGAGCTTTCTCTTGAGTTCTTGACTTTTATAATGCAAATGAAGTTAAATGACAAAGTTGTACTTTTATTTTTGGAAGCAGCTCTGTAATGCAGATTACACTCTGCTCTGTTATACACACACACACACAGACATACACATATTCACATGTATATATCATGTATTCATGGATTTTATATTTGTAGAAATCATTACACTTTTAATTACAGGCATCCATCAACATCTCTGAAGGAAAATTTACCATTCTGAAAAAAATGTAATAGCCTTCTACCTAATGAAATTTATGAAAATCAGAGATTCAAAACACCAAAGACAGTCTAAGCAAGAATCAGCAGAAACAACAGAAGAAGATACCAAAGCACTTCACTTATTGGAATTTTGAGATACTGTTTGTTTTAATGACATAATTGAAGTTATAAACTTACTAAATGGATGTATATATAATCAGATGAGAATCAGATGAGAAAAATGAGTCATTTTTACAGAAAATGACTAAGAATTTTCCAATTGATTTAAAAAGGGGAAAAAAAAACAAAAAAAGGGAAAGAAACAAACAAATAAAATCCAAAACAAGACAAGTATAAAGAAATCTGCATGTAGCGACATCTTGGGTGAAATAACAGAACACCAATCTATAGATTTTGAGAGAAGTCTTAGAAACCATTAAAAATATTTTAAAAGGTATTTAATCCTGAAGAGAGACTAACTATAAATATAAAAAATATATAGTGAACCTGTATAACTTTATTGAAACATACTGACAAAGACTCTCTCCTTGAACAATTATAGCCATTCTTTTAACAAGAGTGAACCTACACAGACACATCGTAATCACTCAAAGTCTATAGTCTCCCTTAAGGTTCCTCTTGATGCTTTACCTTCTATGGACTTGGACAAAAGTATAATAACATATATCCACCATTATAATAACAGGGAGAGTACTGCTAGACCTAAAAATCCTGTGTTCTGTCTATTAATCTCCTTCTGCCCCCTGCAAGCCCTGATCTTATTATCTTTATAGTTTTGCCATTTCCAGAATGTCATATAGTTGGAATCATACAGTATGTAGCCTTTTCAGATTGGTTTCTTTCACTTTTTAATATGCACTGGAGATTCCTCCATGTCTTCTCATGGCTTGATAGCTCATCTCTTTTTAGTGCTGAAACATATTGTCTGACATTGTCTGAGTGTCCCACAGTTTATTTATCCATTCATCTTTTTGAAGGACATCTGATTGATTCCAAGTTTTATAAATTATGAATAAAGCTGCTATAAACATCCATTTGTAGACTTTATGAGGGCATAAGTTTTCAACTCCTTTGGGTAAATACCAAGGAGTGTGATTGCTATGTCATATGGTAAGGAACTATTTTGTAAGAAACTTCCAAACTGTCTTCCAATGTGGCTGTACCATTTTGCATCCCCACCAGCAATGTGTGAGAGTTCCTGTTGCTCTGCATCCTTGTCAGCATTTGTTGTTGTCAGTGTTGCAGATTTTGGCCATTCTAATAGGTATCTAGTGGTATCCTACTGTTGTTTTAATTTGCATTTCCCTGATATGAAGCATCTTTTCATATCCTTATTTGCCATCATATATCTACTTTGGTGATGTGTCTGTTAGGATCTTTGGCTTATTTTTTAATTGAGTTGTTTTCTGATTGTGAGTTTTCAGACTTCTTTGTATATTTTGAATGACAGTCCAAATGGTTCTTTACCAGATGTATCTGTCACAAATATTTTCTCCCATTCTGTGGCTTATCTTCTCATTCTCTTGATGCTGTCTTTCACAAAGCAGACATTTTAAATTTAATGAAGTCCAGCTTATCAATTTTTTTCCTTCATGAATTGTGCCTTTGTTGTTATACCTAAAATTCATTACCACACCCAAAGTCATCTAGGTTTTCTCCTATGTTATAATTCAGAAGTTATATAATTTTGCATTTTTACATTTAGGTCTGTGATCCATTTTGAGTTAGTTTTTGTGAAAGATAAAGTGTCCAGATTCATTACTTCGCATGATTATTTTACACCATTTGTTGAAAAGACTATCTTTTCACCATTGTACTGCCTTTGCTCCTTTGTCAAAGATCAATTGACTATATTTATGGGGGTCTATTTCTGGGCTCTCTATTATATTCTTTTGACCTATTTTTCTATTCTTTTGCCAATACCACACTAGCTTGATTACTGTAGCTTTATAGTAAGCCTTGAAGTCAGTGAGTGTCAGTCCTCCAATTTTGTTCTTTTCCTTCAATATCGTATTGGCTATTTTGAGTCTTTTCTAGAATCTTTCTTTATCAAAGGACGTAGTCTTAGGATTTTATAGAGAGCTAACTCTTACGGAAGAGAAGAACTCAAGGATAACTAAGCCTTTTGCAGTTTAGTTTTCTGCAGTCTTACCACAGACTCTGGTCAAATAATAGCAGAAAAATTCTACCATCTTTAATATGCAGTTCCTGGATATGAAGAGCATTATATTGATAATGATTAAATAAATACTTATTCATAGTACAATTTGTCTACAAACTTGAAAAGCTCCCTTTTTGTGGGGTTGCCAAATATAAGTTTGGTGCCTGTAGCATTTATATATGTTCTATTTATCATGTAATATGAGCAAACAAATACTAGTATTCAATTACTGGAAAATTAGAATAATATTATCCTGATTCTTTGATTGTTAGCTATATTAACTTTGGAAATTGCAGAAGTGTGCTATACCACCTATTTTATGTATGACAAGGATGCCTTAGGAGTAGTTAGCACAAAATTTTGCATAGCAGAGGTTAATACCTTGGTACCTGAGATGGAGACAACAGGGTAGATATGCTTGGTAGTATTTAATGCCCAGATTATTTGATAATTCCTGTGTTCCTTTCTCTTTCTAGTGGTAACTCCACTGGCCTGAAGACCATGCAAATGTTTGATCTAAGGTAAAGGCCCTCCTCAAGAAATGCTACCATCTCCCTTCATTTCATCTAGGCCAATAACCAAAGTCAGATCTCAGCATGATCCAATAGCAGAAGTACTATTCCTGTTACAAAAGAAAAAACTATTCACCAAAATAACTGCAGGATTTAGCTGATAAGTAGGGAACTGAGATCCTAGGAATGAATCTGGTGTGTGCTGGTTCAGGGTTAGAGATGAAATATAACACTTGATAAGGGTATTTATTGAAATGGGGTGGTCTTTCATGACACAGAAATTCACTCCTAAACAAGGAAACCTGGAGTTGTTAGTGACACAGTGCTAGAATGGTTTCTTAAAGCTTGGGAAGAAGATAGCCTACAGTAAGTGAGATGGCATTTCTGGAAGTGCCATAGCAGAGTACTGAGGAAGAGGTGGAAATGCTCATAGACTGAGGCATGTTGAGAATAGATTGATTATGTGCAATCAGAGAACCAACCCTGTAGTTACTTATTTTCCTCAGAGACCCGGATGATGCTCACTCCATAAAGCATTAAGGAACACCTTAGTGGGAGGGCACAGTCATATTGAGAATCTCAGAGATAACTATACTCGATAGGCTGGGCTGTTGATAGGGGAGTTTTTGATGAAACTGGGCTTCCGAAGGTCAATGGGAATGAGAGAATTCCAGAACAGTGGCAAATAACAGAAGAAGAGTAGGTACCTTTACTGTACTCAGAAACAAGACCAGGATGGAAACCAAGGGCTCCTGAGGTACAGGCTTACTACACCGCTTTGGATTTTGGAGGATTACATGTAATGCTTAGGAATACTGCTTTAGTAAGCCTTGGCCAAAGAATGCTCTTCAGCAGGTTCAGCTTAAAGAAAACCATCTCTGCTACTAGGACCGTGTGAATGGGCAGATTCCACGGCGCTAGAGCTATCAGGGATAGGTAAGGATGCTGTGTGGACTCTCTAGTAAGCCACGGTAGGAGAGCCACAGTGTGGACCTAGGGGTCTGAATCAAGGCCATGTCATCTACAGCACAGCTCCTTAAGATGCAACTCCAAGCTTTGGGGGCATCAAACACAGCAATTTCTGATCATGGACCTTCAAATGATTATGCAACTAGAACTGCTCATCTTGAGCACGGTAGAATCAGATCAACAAATTTGCGACTTTGGGTAGGCACAGCAACAATCCATCATATGATGGAAATGGCAGATTTGGAATTGGTTCCAATAGGCTTTAAAGGCACTAATGAGAACACAAACAGGCAGCCCTTGCCCCTCTGTCACCTATCCCATCGCACAGACATCTCTTCCCTAGGTCACATCTAAGTCCTTTCGCAGGATTACAACCAGATGACGATGGAGTAAACCTAGTTTGCAGAAAGATAAGTTCTATAGATTGGTGTGAGCAGAACACGGTGTTCCTATAAAATAGCCCAACTCAGAGGTGTCCCTTAAAGAAGGAAGTAAAGAGAAATGCCCCTATAGTGGGCAGAGATTTGAAATGGACACATGGTCTTTACATGGTGTAAAGGGAGAAATGGCTTGAGGAAAAGAAATAAATATACTGACTCTTGGGCAAGGGCAAATTGCTTTGGCTCAGTTGACCAGGGTCTCAAAGAGCAAGACTGTAAGATTGGAGACAAAGAAGACTGGGGGGAGAGACATGTACATAGGAGCCATGGGAGTGGGCACAAAGCGTGTGGATCTTCATGCTTCCCATCGATGTCCACCAGAAAGTGTCCTCCACAGTGGAGCCACTGAAAAACCACGTGGATAGAATGACTTGAGCATGGAAGGTCATCCAGGCTCTATCTTCAGCCAGCTCCATGCTTCGGTATTGTGCCCATAAATGGTGTAACTATGGGGCAGAGTTGGAGTCCATGGATGGCAAGCAGGCTAAGGAACATAAGTGCTGAGAGCTGGAAAAGAAACTTAGAATGGCTGGTAGAACACGGAGATCATGGCTATCAATTACATTTTTAGAATTTACTATCCTTCCTATTACAAGCCATTTTTCAGGAACTATAAGCAGCCATTAATAGGAAGACTTTTGGAGAGAAAGTGAGTGGACTTAGCATGGGTCATGAATGGACCTGAGCAATACAAAGTGTGGGCTGTAGCAAATGCTATAGGTGCTTGGCCTCTGGCCCCTCAGCACACATCTTCAAAGCTGAAGGCTTGACTGAAAACAGCTTCATGCAAATCTGACTGAAGATGTTTTTTTCTGGCTTTCAGGAACAAACTGCGCTTGAGCACAGGGTAAACTGTAAGTGCCAGAGATTTAATTCTGGAAATGGGTCTCAACTGAAAAGAGACGGTGAGCTGGTAGATTAAAACTCCAGTTTCTTCATCACTTAGTAAGGATCACTCCAAGGCATGAGGTTTCTCTTTCCCTAAAATATATATGTTTTTCAATGACCCAAGCTGGAAGTAAAATCTTCAAAACTCAGTTTACATGCTTCAAAATGTATGTGTATATTTTGTTCAAAGTTCAAAAGATGGCAATAACAATATGACCCTATGGAACATTCACTGAGTTGAGATACGTCCAGTATTTTAAAAAATTATATTAGATTTGATCCTTATTGAACAGATTAGGGTCCTTTGTACTAGTTATCAATCATACATAACCTCACAGATTCCCTGTTGGTATGTAGCTCTACGCACACAGCTTCAGGAAGATCAAAAGCAATGGCTAGTCTTAGGGATTATTAAGAGGTATGTGAATTTTAAATATTTTAAATTATACATAACTTGAAAAAAATGAATAATAAAAAGAGAAATCCAGGTTCACCTATATAAGAATTTTGTAATAAGAAGTTTTAATTTCTTCTCTCTGTAGGAGAAGAGTTCAAGTTTTGAAGTGATTGATTGTTATTGCCATTATATTTTGTATCACTGGCTATATTTACTCATGGTACCAAAATGAAGGACAGTAAACAAAAAAAAAATTAAGGTTAAAATGACATCTTGATTTCTGATGTCAAGTTTGAACACATGTTATAAACCAAATCATGTTAACCTATAGATGATATTTTCATACATGTTTAAAGTTGTCCTAAATTAGTGACACCTAAGAATGTTGTTTTTTTCCAATTACAAATGGGTTCTCCTTCAAGTTGAATTCATATGCTTGGTTTTCTGATTCTTTTACTTCTTTATTAGAGATGATGACTGAAAAATGCTAAAAAAAATTCAAACAAAAATGTCAGGTATTTCTTTCAAAATCAGATAATTGTATGTATTTTTAGGAAATAATTTACATATAATAAAATGTACCCATTTTCAGTGTATACACAAATATATAAATTCATGTAACCACCATAAAAAAAAAAGATACAGAATATTTCCATCACTTCAAAAAGTTTTTTCTGGCCACCTTGAAGTCAATTCCTGTAATTTCCCAGGTGTAGGCAACCAAAAATTTGCTTTCTGCCATTATAAGTTGTGCCTCCTCTAGAATTTCATACAAAGTATCTACGGTAGGTTGCATTTTATGTCTGAAATCTTTCACTCAGCATAATTTTTTAAAGATTCATGTTGTTGTTGGTATAAGTAGTTTATTCATTTTCATTGCTGAATAGTACTGCAACACCATAATTTACTTTTTCCATTTGTCTTCCAATGGAAGTCTGAATTGTTTCTAATTTTTTGTTACTGTGAATAAAACTGCTTTGAACAATTGGATTTACATCTTGATGCATACATATGGAGTAAATACCTATAAGTAGAATTACTAGGACATAGGGTAAGTGTATGTATACATTTAAATTAATTTTTTTCCAAAGGGATTATATTATTTTACATTCCCATCTTCAAACTATGAGGTATTCATAATTTATTTCTTTTTTTTCAAGTTTTCTAATTAGATATTTTATTTTCACTAGTAACAAAAATGTGTGTGCTAATTATTTCCTTCATATATTTCTAATGGAATTATTTTAAAACTTTCACATAAATGCAACATTAAATTTCATTTTCAGATTTCAAAGATGTATTTACACAAAATAGGACTACTAATTCTCTCCCAAAGTTTGAGAACTATCTTGAATCAGAACACTCCTACACTGTTGGTGGGTATGTAAATTGGTATAGCCACTATGGAGAACAGTAAAAAACTAAAAATAGAGCTACCAAATTATCCAGCAATCCCACTCCTGGGCATATATCCAGAGAAAAACATGGCTCAAAAGGATACATGCATCCCAATTGTCATTGCAGCACTGTTTACAATAGCCAAGACATGGAAGCAACCTAAATGTCCATTGACAGATGAATGGATAAAGAAGATGTGGTGTGTATAGTATACATATATAATGGAATACTCAGCCATAAAAAAGAATGAAATAATGTCATCTGCAGCAACATGGATGGATCTAGAGATTGTCATACTAAGTGAAGTAAGTCAGACAGAGAAAGACAAATATTATATGGATCAACTACTCTCAACTATCTTAAGCTATCCTGTAGTTGTTCTGCTAAAAGTGAAGTCATTCAATGTGTCCATACACTTTCCCAATTTTTACCAAACGTAATAAAACATAAATACTCACAACTAATTGATGAATGAGTACATATAACATACAAGATTGAAAGGATTCCAACAAACTATGGTTCAAAATCTACCTACACAATATATGAGGTATGAGAACCTGGATAAAAGAATTCTAAAATTTTGAGATATTAACACACTACATTCCAGAAGAGTTTTTGTGAGTACTACGTGAGTTATAGTGCAGGCATGAGGAAAACCTTATCTATTTTTAAAAAAATTTTCATTAGTTTTTTACAAAATATTTAAAGTTTTAATTTGGGGGAGGATGAGCAGTTAATAGTTTTGTTAAACGATGTCTGTTTTACTTTCAGTAGAACTCTTTTTTTAATTGTCTTTTTTTAATTGCAAGTTTAATTAATTCACTGTTTTTTTTTCTTTGGCTGCACCGCATGGCTTGCAGGATCTCAGTTCCCTGCCCAGGGATCAAACCCAGGCCATGGCAGTGCAAGCCTGGAATCCTAACCACTAGGCCACCAGGGCACTTCCCTTGAGTAGAATTCTAAGAGACTTCAGAATGGAAAGCTAAGAAATACTGCTTCTATGACTGGGAATTCTCATTCTGCATTTGAAGAAACAGACACCCTGTATCGGCAGAAACAGTTACCTTGGAATTACAGGAAAGAATCTATGAATGTCGGCAAGCATAACTCGATGCTTATTTGTGGTATGAAATTCGTACAAGAAGTTTTAGCGAGACAAGGAAATACCTAGTATACCTGATTTTAATGCTCTCTCCTCTTTAGTATCTGATGGCCTGTGAATTGCATTAGAGTCCAGATAAGTTTAGAACTAGATAAATATTTGATCTTAAAGCCCACAGTGCTCAGCCATAATTTACTTCTTTGAAGTCTTTTAAAAATCCTTCCTCCATGTAGGAGCAGCTTAACCACGTGTGTGTGTGTGTGTGTGTGTGTGTGTGTGTGTGCGTGCAATTCAGGAAGACCCTCAATCTGCTATGAGTATAATCCTGCCTCCCCCACTCTCATGAATCCCTTCACAATCCTCATTTTCTATTCTAGGGTTAAACTTCATCTCTTACAAGCTCTCACAATGTAACCCTATAAGGTAATCCTGTAGGAAACAATAAACTAATATTGGTAGATTTTCCAAATTTCAAGCTTATTTAGAAATATATATTCATTTTTTAATTTCATTTTTATAAATTTTTGTCCATTATTAGGTCAAGATGAATATTTACATATTCTTCCTGTAGTTTTCCAGGTCTTGGTTTCTGAACTTGGGAATAATTCCTCAAAAAAAACACAGTGATAGTGATACTCTGTCCTAAAGCGATAATTCAAAGGCAACTTTTGCATTTTCAAAGTGACAGATTTTGCAGCCTCTACCATAGTTATTATGTTTTAACAATTTTGAGGCTAAGTGTCAATCAAGTCCCCTCATTTCTCCAAAGATCTGGCAAGAAGAATTACTTCAATAAGCAGAGTCTAGGAATAAGATCTCATCCCCGAATTATACCACTGGAAAATCAACTTCTTTTCCCATCCCACATCAGTGAGAAAAGTGAGGCTCAGAGAGTTTAAATTATTTACCAAAGGTCACAAGAGTGGTGGAGATGGGATTCAAAACCAGGTCACTCTTACTCCAGGGCCATACTGCCTTATAAAAGGTCGCTAAATGTAACTTCCCCTTAGCAACTTAAACTGTGTGCAGCAAAAAGTTCTACAGTCTCTGTGTGCCAGTGGAACTATAGGTTTTTCATGTCTTCCAGATAAGTCAACTCAGTCCAATCACGTGCAATTCAATTTTCATTTATTGATCTCTTATCGGTTTGAGGGGCTAAGTGTTGGTTATATAAAGATGAGCTAGAGAAAAAGAAGTGTTTTGGACTGAGAGTAGAGGGATTATTTTATTCTTTCCCCTGGCTCAGAGAGCATATCTCTTGCATATGACAGTTTTCTTGTAACCTGGTATAGCACTTTGAAATTTAGTAAAGCAGAAGTGACAGCCCTGTGACTCACAAACTCCACTGAGATTGCTCTGGTATGACAAACTTGTCTCAGCTGTCTGTATATAAATTAGGAATTCCTAAAGCTTTCAATATGAAAGTTGCTATGAACTGCTCAAACAGAACCATTGAAACGCTAATTAGGAAGCATTCTTTTTCCAAACTTTAAATGACTTTGGGGAAAGTAAACCCATTTACTCTATTAAAGCTTTTACTGGGAAGGTTTGTCTGTTCTCCTTGTGAGAGGAGAACCGGCATTTTTGTAAACAACTGTAGGACATGACATATATATTTTAGAAGTCACTTTAAATCTTAGGATCTGACAGATAAAATTTTATACTGCATATATATTTATTTATTGTCATATAGTTGACTTAAAATATTATATTTTTATGGAAAACCATAAATACAAATAGACAATGCAGAATTTAAAGACTTTGGATGCTGGGAGATAAAGGGGAGGGAAGAAACCTATCAAATAATTATTTCAATTATCTTCCATCTGGTAGTCTCAACCTCCCCCAAGATAGAAAGTACTTATCCTTTTGGGAAAAGAAATAAATTTAATCTTCCTAAGGGCACACTCAGTTGTTACTATGCTTTTAATTCTTGGTTTCTTTTCCCCCCCAGTATGGAATGTTTCTTTTTATTTTGTGAACTGAGGTGTGAGTGAGTAAGCGTGTGTGCATGCGTGCATGCATGCATAGCAAGGAGCAAATTCTAAAGAATCTCAGGGAGAATTTTTTTTTTAATTATGGCTTGTTCCCAGGGAGTCAAGCAATTACCCAATTTTGAGTGTAGCAGCAGAATGGCTGTCTTCTCTCAAACCTACATCTCCTACTCTATTCATGATCTTGTAATGGAATAAGTAAACAATCGCAAAAGCTGAAGGCATAGGAGTCATTTAAAATTTTTGATCATAAATTCTCCAAACTCCTTCTCAGTCTAGTTGACCAGCTAAAGGTCCATTTAGTCTTAATAATAATAATGTCTCCAAGTATCAAATATTTTCATTCCCATTGATATTATATGATATACAATCTGCACATCATTTTTACCATATATTTTTATCATATTGCACATATTTCATATATAAATGTATATAAATATATATATATATTTATATATATATAAATACCTATTTAATACATATAATATTATATATAAGGCATTTTCCTGTTGCTATCTGGATCCTTGCTATATTAGTATATGAAACAAAAAGGAAAGAAGGAAAAATAATCTGCATAATACGTATCTTATAATTTAACATGTTCACTGTTATAAACTGCTGTGTATACAAAGGTATGTAGCTAATGCTATTTTTTTTTTATACATATGCATGAACACAAACACAACATTACAGCCTTATCATGTGCCCTAGAAAATGATGACAAGGTTTGTTTTTCTGTGACATGGAGAGAGAAATTTGAAGAAAATAGTATTAAGAATCAATTTTATATACATAATATATATATCTACTTAAGAACAATTTGTTTCTTGTTAAATATACTGAATCAAATGCTGTTTTTAATTTAAACATATAATACAAAAGATAACTCAATCGTAATAGTGGAAGCAATGAGATATTTGGAAGCAAGTTTAAGATGTTTCTGTTTAGACCTAAATTTAAAAAACTAAACCCTTTTTTGGGATGAGTTGGAGTCTCTTTATACAAATAATATGAGATAAATAATTTGACCATCTCTGGGTTTATGTGTTTTCGTTTTGCTCCCTTTGTTGGTGTTTTCTTTTGTTATTTTGTTTTAACCTTACATATGGTTGAGAATTTGGAATTTCTAAGTATATGCTTCTGCTTATGCCAACTTGAGATCTGAAAATATTCCAAAGTAAAATATGTCTGTAAAGAATTTTGAATTGGGGACTTCCCTGGTGGCACAGTGCTTAAGAATCCACCCGTCAATGCAGGGGACACATGTTCGATCCCTGGTCCGGGAAGATCCCACATGCCATGGAGCAACGGGGCCCGTGTGCCACAACTACTCAGCCTGCGCTCTAGAGCCTGCGCGCCTAGAGCCAGTGCTCCGTAACAGGAGAAGCCACCACAGTGAGAGGCCTGCACACGACAATGAAGAGTAGCCCCCACTCAGAGTAGCCCCGCTCGCCGCAACTAGAGACAGCCCCTGTGCAGCAACGAAGACCCAATGCAGCCAAAAATTAATAAACAAATTAATTGATTAACTAAATAAAAATAATTTTGAATTTGATGATTCTCTCTGGTTGGTGTTAAATTCATCCTTAAGTAAATAAAATATAAATAAATAAATATAAAAAATAAAATATAAATAATAGGGATATATTATACAGAAAATAACCGGCATGTGAGGATACTTTTAGTAATTATTATATACAACTAAACTGTTTTTCACTATAAAATATCATTTGAAATAGACATTATTATACTTATATAATAATATAATATATATTTGTTATAAATTTATATTTATTATGTTATATAATGTTATATTTATTATATTTCACTAATTACCATTGGCATACATGATAAAGAGGAAAAGTTCTCTTTTTTCAATTTTATTTATTTTTTTATACAGCATGTTCTTATTAGTCATCAGTTTTATACACATCAGTGTATACATGTCAATCCCAATCTCCCAATTCACCACACCACCATCCCCCACCCCGCAGCCGCTTTCCCCCCTTGATATCCTTACATTTGTTCTCTACATCTGTGTCTCTTTTTCTGCCCTGCAAACCCATTCTCCTGTACGATTTCTCTAGGTTCCACATATATGCGTTAATATACGATACTTGTTTTTTTCTTGCTGACTTACTTCACTCTGTATGACAGTCTCTAGATCCATCCACGTCTCAACAAATGACCCAATTTTGTTCCTTTTTATGGCTGAGTAATATTCCATTGTATATATGTACAACATCTTCTGTATCCATTCCTCTGTCAATGGGCATTTAAGTTGCTTCCATGACCTGGCTATCGTAAATGGTGCTGCAGCGAACATTGCGGTGCATGTGTCTTTCTGAATTATGGTTTTCTCTAGGTATATGCCCAGTAGTGGGATTGCTGGATCATATGGTAATTCTATTTTTAGTTTTTTAAGGAACCTCCATACTGTTCTCCATAATGGCTGTATCAATTTACATTCCCACCAACAGTGCAAGAGGGTTCCCTTTTCTCCACACCCTCAGCATTTGTTCTTTGTAGATTTTCTGATGATGCCCATTCTAACTGGTGTGAGGTGATACCTCATTTTACTTTTGATTTACATTTCTCTAATAATTAGTGATGTTGAGTATCTTTTCATGTGTTTCTTGGCCATCTGTAAGTCTTCTTTGGAGAAATGTCTATTTAGGTCTTCTGCCCATTTTTGGATTGGGTTGTTTTTTTAATATTGAGCTGCATGAGCTGTTTATATATTTTGGAGATTAATCCTTTGTCCACTGATTCATTTGCAAATATTTTCTCCTATTCTGAGGGTTGTCTTTTTGTCTTGTTTACGGTTTCCTTTGCTGTGCAAAAGCTTTGAAGTTTCATTAGGTCCCATTTATTTTTGTTTTTATTTCCATTACTCTAAGAGGTGGATCAAAAAATATCTTGCTGTGATTTATGTCAAAGACTGTTCCTCCTATGTCTTCCTCTAACAGTTTTACAGTGTCCAAACTTACATTTAGGACTCAAATCCATTTTTGTTTATGGTGTTAGGGACTGTTCTAATTTCATTCTTTTACATGTAGCTGGTCCAGTTTTCCCAGCACCACTTATTGAAGAGACTGTCTTTTCTCCATTGTACATCCTTGCCTCCTTTGTCACAGATTAGCTGACCACAGATGCCTGGGTTTATCTCTGGGCTTTCTATCTTGTTCCATTGATTTATATTTCTGTTTTTGTGCCAGCACCATATTGTGTTGATTACTGTAGTTTTAGAGTATAGTCTGAAGTCAGGGGGTCTGATTCCTCCAGCTCCGCTTTTTTCCCCTCAATACTGCTTTGGCTATTCAGGGTCTTTTGTGTCACCATACAAATTTTAAGATTTTTTGTTCTAGTTCTGTAAAGAATTCCATTGGTAGTTTGATAGGGATTGCACTGAATCTGTAGATTGCTTTGGGTAGTATAGTCATTTTCACAATATTGATTCTTCCAATCCAAGAACATGGTATATCTCTCCATCTGTCAGTATCATCTTTAATTTCGTTCATCAGTGTCTTATAGTTTTCTGCATACAGGTCTTTTGTCTCCCCAGGTAGGTTTATTCCTAGGTATTTTATACTTTTTGTTGCAAAGGTAAATGGGAGTGTTTCCTTAATTTCTTTTTCAGATTTTTCATCATTAGTGTATAGGAATGCAGGAGATTTCTGGGCATTAATTTTGTATCCTGCAACTTTACCAAATTCATTGATTAGCTCTAGTAGTTTTCTGGTGGCATCTTTAGGATTCTCTATGTATTGTATCATGTCATCTGCAAACAGTGACAGTTTTACTTCTTCTTTTCCAATTTGGATTCTTTTTATTTCTTTTTCTTCTCTGATTGCCATGGCTAGGACTTCCAAAACTATGTTGAATAATAGTGGTGAGAGTGGACATCCTTGTATTGTTCCTGATCTTAGAGGAAATGCTTTCAGGTTTTCACCATTGAGAATGATGTTTGCTGTGGGTTTGTCGTATATGGCCTTTATTATGTTGAGGTAGGTTCCCTTTATGCCCACTTTCTGGCGAGTTTTTATTACAAATGGGTGTTGAATTTTGTCAAAAGCTTTTTCTGCATCTATTGAGATGAGCATATGGTCTTTCTTCTTCAATTTGTTAATATGGTCTATCACATTGATTTGAGTATATTGAAGAATCTGTGCATCCCTGGGTTAAATCCCACTTGATCATGGTGTATGATCCTTTTAACGTGCTGTTGGATTCTCTTTGCTAGTATTTGGTTGGGGATATTTGCATCTATGTTCATCAGTGATATTGCTCTGTAGTTTTCCTTTTTTGTGACATCTCTGTCTCGTTTTGGTATCAGGGTGATGGTGGCCTCATAGAATGAATTTGGGAGTGTTCCTCTGCTATTTTTTGGAAGAGTTTGAGAAGGATGGGTGTTAGCTCTTTTCTAAATGTTTGATAGAATTCACCTGTGAAGCCATCTGGTCCTAGACTTTTGTTTGTTGGAAGATTTTTAATCACAGTTTCAATTTCATTACTTGTGACTGGTCTGTTCATATTTTCTATTTCTTCCTGATTCAGTCTTGGGAGATTGTACCTTTGTAAGAATTTGTCCATTTCTTCCAGGTTGTCCATTTTATTGGCATAGAGTTGCTTGTAGTAGTCTCTTAAGATGCTTTGTATTTCTGTGGTGTCTGTTGTAACTTCTCCTTTTTCATTTCTAATTTTATTGATTTGAGTCCTCTCCCTCTTGATGAGTCTGGCTAGTAGTTTATCAATTTTGTTTATCTTCTCAAAGAACCAGCTTTTAGTTTTATTGATCTTTGCTATTGTTTTCTTTGTTTCTATTTCATTTATTTCTGCTCTGATTTTTATGATTTCTTTCCTTCTGCTAACTTTGGGTTTTGTTTGTTCTTTCACTAGTTCCTTTAGGTATAAGGTTATATTGTTTATTTGAGAGTTTTCTTGTTTCTTGAGGTAGGCTTGTATAGCTATAAACTTCTATCTTAGAACTGCTTTTGCTGCATCCCATAGGTTTTGGATCATCATGCTTTCATTGTCATTTGTCTCTAGGTATTTTTTGATTTTCTCTTTGATTTCTTCAGTGATCTCTTGGTTATTTAGTAACGTATTGTTTAGCCTCCATGTCTTTGTGTTTTTTACGTTTTTCTCCCTGTAATTCATTGCTAATCTCATAGCGTTGTGGTCAGAAAAGATGCTTGATATGATTTCAATTTTCTTAAATGTACTGAGGCTTGATTTGTGACCCAAGATGTGATCTATCCTGGAGAATGTTCCATGCACACTTGAGAAGAAAGTGTAATCTGCTATTTTTGGATGGAGTATACTATAAATATCAATTAAATCTACCTGGTCTATTGTATCATTTAAAGCTTCTGTTTCCTTATTTATTTTCATTTTGGATGATCTGTCCATTGGTGTAAGTGAGGTGTTAAAAACCCCCACTATTATTGTGTTACTGTCGATCTCCTCTTTTATAGCTGTTAGCAGTTGTCTTATGTATTGAGGTGTCTTTTCATCTTTCTGTGAGTGTGGTCTTTTTCCACAGGCTGTAGGGTTGTAGTTCTTCTTGCTTCTGCTGTCTGCCCTCTGGTGGATGAGGCTATCTAAGAGGCTTGTGCAAGTTTCCTGATGGGAGGGACTGGTGGTGGGTAGAGCTGGCTGTTGCTCTGGTGGGCAGAGTTCAGTAAAACTTTAATCCATTTGACTGCTGATGGGTGGGGCTGGGTTCCCTCCCTGTTGGTTGTTTGGCCTGAGGTGACCCAACACTGGAGCCTGCAGGCTCTTTGGTGGGGCTAATGGCAGACTCTGGAGGGCTCATGCCAAGGAGTACTTCCCAGAACTTCTGCTTCCAGTGTCCTTGTCCTCATGGTGAGCCACAGCCACCCACCACCTCTGCAGGAGACCCTCCAACACTAGCAGGTAGGTCTGGTTCAGTCTCCCCTGGGGTCACTGCTCCTTCCTCTGGGTCCTGATGCGCACACTACTTTGTGTGTGCCCTCCAAGAGTGGAGTCTCTGTTCCCCCCAGTCCTGTCAGAGTCCTGCAATCAAATCCCACTAGGCTTCAAAGTCTGATTCTCTAGGAATTCCTCCTCCGTTGCCAGACCCCCAGGTTCAGAAGCCTGATGTGGGACTCAGAACCTTCACTCCAGTGGGTGGACTTCTGTGGTATAAGTGTTCTCCAGTTTGTGAGTCACCCACCCAGCAGTTATGGGATTTGATTTTATTGTGATTGCACCCCTCCTACCATCTCATTGTGGCTTCTCCTTTGTCTTTGGATGTGGGGTATCTTTTTTGGTGCGTTCCAGTGTCTTCCTGTCGATGATTGTTCAGCAGTTAGTTGTGATTCTGGTGTTCTCGCAAGAGGGAGTGAGAGCACATCCTTCTACTCCGCCATCTTGGTTCAGGCTGAATTTAGAAGGGAAAACTCAACAACACTGCCAAATGATAGCCCAGTTTTACAGGGTAGCTTCCCTGACTTTATAACGAGCAGTATTTTCATTCATCATTATTATGGTGACTCATTTTCTCATCTAATAGATGATGGCTCTTTCATTTCCTTCATAAATGTTGATGAATTTTTTCAATATCATCATCAGTACTTATTCTTGTAAAAATCTTTTCAGCAATTCTAAAGGAAGCATATTCTGCTGGAACATATGATCCTCCAAACTCCAGAACTCCACACTCCAGAGGCCCTCCTTTCCACACGTGCTGCCACTCCCCTTCTGTGCCTAAGTAGAGGCTCCACCCCATGCTTGAATGTCACCCTACTTAGGCCCCACCACCCAAGAGGAAAAGTTTTAAATGTTGATTTGCATTTTAGAGGGGAAAAATGAAAATTCTTAGTCATGCATAGAATACTGATACTTTTTTGCTTAAATGTAGTATAAAGTTCAGTGGTTTGTTCCAGCACTCATTTGTATTTTTCTTTCATGACACATACTTTTAAATTTTTATATAATTAACTTAACTGCATATTCCTTTAGATTTTATTATTATTATTAAAGTTGTCTTTTTTAGCAAATATGGATTTTTATTTGAAAATTATTTTAATTTAATTTTTAAATTAGGTACTGTGTTAATTTGCTAGAGCTGCCATAATAAAAGACCACAGACTGGGTGGCTTAAACAACAAAAATATATTTGCTCATATTCTGAAGGCTAGAAAATTAAGATCAAGATGTGGGCAGGTTTGTTGTTTTCTGAGGCTTCTCTCCTTCCTTGCAATGGCCACCTTCTCACTATTTCCCCACACAAAGGTCTTCCCTCTATGTGTGCTCCTGTCTTATAAGGACATCAGTCATACTGGATTAGGACCCACCCTAATGACCTCATTTAACCTTAATTATCTCTTTAAAAACCCTATCTCCAAATACAAGTCACAGTGTGACTTACTGGGGTTAGGACTTTAACTTATGAATTTGGAGGGGCACAATTCAGCCCATAGCAGTAATCAAAATGTAACTGTTTTACATGATTGTTTCAGGAAAAAAGTTCTTAGCAGCATCATCTACTGGATTTCTCCTTATAGTCATTTATGATATATTGAGAATTCTAACTAGGTACTCATTTTTAAAATCACTGTTTTATTGAATCTGTTCTTTTGTTCTTAGAAGCTCTCAGAATGACTTTTTATCCTTAATGTCCCTAAATAATATTACAATGCATCTAGACATACAGATCATTTTTATTAAAAAATTTGCTGAAGAGACTTCCGGGAAGATGGCGGAAGAGTAAGACGCGGAGATCACCTTCCTCCCCACAGATACACCAGAAATACATCTATGCGTGGAACAACTCCTACGGAGCACCTACTGAACGCTGGCAGAAGACCTCAGACCTCCCAAAAGGCAAGGAACCCCCCACGTACCTGGTTAGGGCAAAAGAAAAAAATAAACAGAGACAAAAGGATAGGGACGGCACCCGCACCAGTGAGAGGAAGCTGTGAAGGAGGAAAAGTGTCCACACACTAGGAAGCCCCTCGCGGGCGGAGACTGCAGGTGGCGGAGTGGGGGAGCTTCGGAGCCGCGGAGGAGAGCGCAGCCACAGGGGTGCGGAGGGCAAAGCGGAGAGATTCCAGCGCAGAGGATCGGGGCCGACTGGCACTCACCAGCCGAGAGGCTTGTCTGCTCGCCCACCGGGGCGGGCGGGGCTGGGAGCTGAGGCTCCGGCTTCTGTCGGAGCGCCCGGGAGAGGACTGAGGTTGGCGGCGTGAACACAGCCTGCAGGGCGTTAGTGCACCACGGCTAGCCAGGAGGGAGTCCGGGGAAAAGTCTGGACCTGCCAAAGAGGCAAGAGACTTTTTCTTCCCTCTTTGTTTCCTGGTGCACGAGGAGAGGGGATTAAGAACGCTGCTTAAGAGAGCTCCAGAGACGGGTGCGAGCCGCGGCTAAAAGTGCGGAGCCCAGAGACAGACATGAGACGCTAAGGCCGCTGCTGCCGCCACCAAGAAGCCTGTGTGCGAACACAGGTCACTACCCACACCCCCTTCCGGGGAGCCTGTGCAGGCCGCCAGGGTCCCGGGATCCAGGGACAACTCCCCCGGGAGAACGCACGGCGCGCCTCAGGCTAGCAACGTCACGCTGGTCTCTGCCGCGGCAGGCCCGCCCCACACTCCGTGACCCTCCCTACCCCCGGCCTGAGTGAGCCAGAGCCTCCGAATCAGCGGCTCCTTTAAGCCTGTCCTGTCTGAGCAAAGAACAGACGCCCTCCGGCGACCTACACGCACAGGCGGGGCCAAATCCAAAGCTGAGCCCCTGGGAGCTGTGAGAACAAAGAAGAGAAAGGGAAATCTCTCCCAGCAGCCTCAGAAGCAGCGGATTAAAGCTCCACAATCAACTTGATGTACCCTGCATCTGTGGAATACATGAATAGACAACGAATCATCCCAAATTAAGGAGCCGTGTGGATGAAAGGCTCTTGGTGCTGCAGCCAGGAGTTAGTGCTGTGCCTCTGAGGTGGGAGAGCCAACTTCAGGACACTGGTCCACAAGAGGCCTCCCAGCTGCACATAATATCAAACGGCAAAAATCTCTCAGAGATCTCCATCTCAACGCCAGCACGCAGCTTCACTCAACGATCAGCAAGCTACAGTGCTGGACATCCCATGCCAAACAACTAGCAAGACAGGAACACAACCCCACCCATTAGCAGAGAGGCTGCCCAAAATCATAATAAGTCTACAGACACCCCAAAACACACCACCAGACGTGGACCTGCCCACGAGAAAGACAAGATCCAGCCTCATCCACCAGAACACAGGCACTAGTCCCCTCCACCAGGAAGCCTACACAACCCACTGAACCAACCTTAGCCACTGGGGACAGACACAAAAAACAACAGGAACTACGAACCTTCAGCCTGCAAAAAGGAGACCCCAAACACAGTAAGGTAAGCAAAATGAAAAGACAGAAAAACACACAGCAGATGAAGGAGCAAGATAAAAACCCATCAGACCTAACAAATGAAGAGGAAATAGGCAGTCTACCTGAAAAATAATTCAGAATAATGATAGTAAAGATGAATCAAAATCTTGGAAATAGAATAGACAAAATGCAAGAATCAGTTAACAAGGACCTAGAAGAACTAAAGATGAAACAAACAATGATGAACAACACAATAAATGAAATGAAAAATACTCTAGATGGGATCAATAGCAGAATAACTGAGGCAGAAGAACGGATAAGTGACCTGGAAGATAAAATAGTGGAAATAACTACTGCAGAGCACAATAAAGAAAAAAGAATGAAAAGAACTGAGGACAGTCTCAGAGACCTCTGGGACAACATTAAATGCACCAACATTCGAATTATAGGGGTTCCAGAAGAAGAAGAGAAAAAGAAAGGGACTGAGAAAATATTTGAAGAGATTATAGATGAAAACTTCCCTAATATGGGAAAGGAAATAGTTAATCAAGTCCAGGAAGCACAGAGAGTCCCATACAGGATAAATCCAAGGAGAAACACGCCAAGACACATATTAATCAAACTGTCAAAAATTAAATACAAAGAAAACATATTAAAAGCAGCAAGGGAAAAACAACAAATAACACACAAGGGAATCCCCATAAGGTTAACAGCTGATCTTTCAGCAGAAACTCTGCAAGCCAGAAGGCAATGGCAGGACATATTGAAAGTGTTGAAGGAGAAAAACCTGCAACCAAGATTACTCTACCCAGCAAGGATCTCATTCAGATTTGATGCAGAAATTAAAACCTTTACAGACAAGCAAAAGCTGAGAGAGTTCAGCACCACCAAACCAGCTCTACAACAACTGCTAAAGGAACTTCTCTAGGCAAGAAACACAAAAAAAGGAAAATACCTACAATAACGAACCCAAAACAATTAAGAAAATGGGAACACACATATCGATAATTACCTTAAATGTAAATGGACTAAATGCTCCCACCAAAAGACACAGATTGGCTGAATGGATACAAAAACAAGACGCATATATTTGCTGTCTACAAGAGACCCACTTCAGACCTAGAGACACGTACAGACTGAAAGTAAGGGGATGGAAAAAGGTATTTCATGCAAATGGAAACCAAAAGAAAGCTGGAGTAGCAATTCTCATATCAGACAAAATAGACTTTAAAATAAAGACTATTAGAAGAGACAAAGAAGGACACTACATAATGATCAAGGGATCGATCCAAGAAGAAGATATAACAATTGTAAATATTTATGCACCCAACATAGGAGCCCCTCAATACATAAGGCAAATACTAACAGCCATAAAAAGGGAAATCGACAGTAACACATTCATAGTAGGGGACTTTAACACCCCACTTTCACCCATGGACAGATCATCCAAAATGAAAATAAATAAGGAAACACAAGCTTTAAATGATACATTAAACAAGATGGACTTAATTGATATTTATAGGACATTCCATCCAAAAACAACAGAATACACATTTTTCTCAAGTGCTCATGGAACATTCTCCAGGACAGATCATATCTTGGGTCACAAATCAAGCCTTGGTAAATTTAAGAAAATTGATATTGTATCAAGTATCTTTTCCGACCACAACGCTATGAGACTAGATATCAATTACAGGAAAAGATCTGTAAAAAATACAAACACATGGAGGCTAAACAATACGCTACTTAATAACGAAGTGATCACTGAAGAAATCAAAGAGGAAATCAAAAAATACCTAGAAACAAATGACAATGGAGACACGACGACTCAAAATCTATGGGATGCAGCAAAAGCAGTTCTAAGAGGGAAGTTTATAGCAATACAATCCTACCTTAAGAAACAGGAAACATCTCGAATAAACAACCTAACCTTGCACCTAAAGCAATTAGAGAAAGAAGAACAAAAAAACCCCAAAGTTAGCAGAAGGAAAGAAATCATAAAAATCAGATCAGAAATAAATGAAAAAGAAATGAAGGAAACAACAGCAAAGATCAATAAAACTAAAAGCTGGTTCTTTGAAAGGATAAACAAAATTGATAAACCATTAGCCAGACTCATCAAGAAAAAAAGGAAGAAGACTCAATAGAATTAGAAATGAAAAAGGAGAAGTAACAACTGACACTGCAGAAATACAAAAGATCATGAGAGATTACTACAAGCAACTCTATGCCAATAAAATGGACAACCTGGAAGAAATGGACAAATTCTTAGAAAGGCACAACCTGCCAAGACTGAATCAGGAAGAAATAGAAAATATGAACAGACCAATCACAAGCAGTGAAACTGAAACTGTGATTAAAAATCTTCCAACAAGCAAAAGCCCAGGACCAGATGGCTTCACAGGCGAATTCTATCAAACATTTAGGGAAGAGCTATCACCTATCCTTCTCAAACTCTTCCAAAATATAGCAGAGGGAGGAACACTCCCAAACTCATTCTATGAGGCCACCATCACCCTGATACCAAAACCAGACAAGGATGTCACAAAGAAAGAAAACTACAGGCCAATATCACTGATGAACATAGATGCAAAAATCGTCAACAAAATACTAGCAAACAGAATCCAACAGCACATTAAAAGGATCATACACCATGATCAAGTGGGGTTTATTCCAGGAATGCAAGGATTCTTCAATATACGCAAATCAATCAACGTGATACACCATATTAACAAATTGAAGGAGAAAAACCATATGATCATCTCAATAGATGCAGAGAAAGCTTTTGACAAAATTCAGCACCGATTTATGATAAAAACCCTGCAGAAAGTAGGCATAGAGGGAACTTTCCTCAACATCATAAAGGCCATATATGACAAACCCACAGCCAACATCGTCCTCAATGGTGAAAAACTGAAAGCATTTCCACTAAGATCAGGAACAAGACAAGGTTGCCCACTCTCACCACTCTTATTCAACATAGTTTTGGAAGTTTTAGCCACAGCAATCAGAGAAGAAAAGGAAATAAAAGGAATCCACATCAGAAAGGAAGAAGTAAAGCTGTCACTCTTTGCAGATGACATGATACTATACATAGAGAATTCTAAAGATGCCACCAGAAAACTACTAGAGCTAATCAATGAATTTGGTAAAGTAGCAGGATACAAAATTAATGCACAGAAATCTCTGGCATTCGTATACACTAATGATGAAAAATCTGAAAGTGAAATCAAGAAAACACTCCCATTTACCATTGCAACAAAAAGAATAAAATACCTAGGAATAAACCTACCTAAGGAGACAAAAGACCTGTATGCAGAAAATTGTAAGACACTGATTAAAGAAATTAAAGATAATACAAATAGATGGAGAGATTTACCATGTTCTTGGATTGGAAGAATCAACATAGTGAAAATGACTCTACTACCCAAAGCAATGTACAGATTCAATGCAATCCCTATCAAACTACCACTGGCATTTTTCACAGAACTAGAAGAAAAAATTTCACAATTTCTGTGGAAACACAAAAGACCCCGAATAGCCAAAGCAATCTTGAGAACGAAAAACGGAGCTGGAGGAATCAGGCTTCCTGACTTCAGACTATACTACAAAGCTACAGTAATCAAGACAGTATGGTACTGGCACAAAAACAGAAAGATAGATCAATGGAACAGGATAGAAAGCCCAGAGATAAACCCACGCACATATGGTCACCTTATCTTTGATAAAGGAGGCAGGAATGTACAGTGCAGAAAGGACAGCCTCTTCAATAAGTGGTGCTGGGAAAACTGGACAGGTACATGTAAAAGTATGAGATTAGATCACTCCCTAACACCATACACAAAAATAAGGTCCAAATGGATTAAAGACCTAAATGTAAGGCCAGAAACTATCAAACTCTTAGAGGAACACAAAGGCAGGACACTCTATGACATAAATCACAGCAAGGTCCTTTTTGACCCACCTCCTAGATAAATGGAAATAAAAACAAAAGTAAACAAATGGGACCTAATGAAACTTAAAAGCTTTTGTGTAGCAAAGGAAACCATAAAGAAGACCAAAAGACAACCCCAGAATGGGAGAAAATATTTGCAAATGAAGCAACTGACAAAGGATTAATCTCCAAAGTTTATAAGCAGCTCATGCAGCTTAATAATAAAAAAACAAACAACCCAATCCAAAAATGGGCAGAAGACCTAAATAGACATTTCTCCAAAGAAGATATACAGAGTGCCAACAAACAAATGAAAGAATGCTCAACATCACTAATCATTAGAGAAATGCAAATCAAAACTACAATGAGATATCATCTCACACCAGTCAGAATGGCCATCATCAAAAAATCTAGAAACAATAAATGCTGGAGAGGGTGTGGAGAAAAGGGAACCCTCTTACACTGTTGGTGGGAATGTAAATTGATACAGCCACTGTGGAGAACAGTATGGAGCTTCCTTAAAAAACTACAAATAGAACTACCATATGACCCAGCAATCCCACTACTGGGCATATACCCTGAGAAAACCATAATTCAAAAAGAGTCATGTACCAAAATGTTCATTTTAGCTCTATTTACAATAGCCCAGAGATGGAAACAACCTACGTGTCCATCATCGGATGAATGGATAAAGAAGATGTGGCACATATATACAATGGAATATTACTCAGCCATAAAAAGAAACGAAATTGAGCTATTTGTAATGAGGTGGATAGACCTAGAGTCTGTCATACAGAGTGAAGTAAGTCAGAAAGAGAGAGACAAATACCATATGCTAACACATATATATGGAATTTAAGAAAAAAAATTGTCATGAAAAACCTACGGGTGAAACAGGAATAAAGACACAGACTTACCAGAGAATGGACCTGAGGCTATGGGGAGGGGGAAGGGTAAACGGTGACAAAGCGAGAGAGAGGCATGGACATATATACACTACCAAACGTAAGGTAGATAGCTAGTGGGAAGCAGCCGCATAGCACAGGGAGATCAGCTCGGTGCTTTGTGACCGCCTGGAGGGGTGGGATAGGGAGGGTGGGAGGGAGGGAGATGCAAGCGGGAAGAGATATGGGAACATATGTAAAAAAAAAAAAAAAATTGCTAATTACTTGTTAGATAATCAATCTAATTTATTGAGTTTTCATGAATGTACGTCTCTCCTCTATTCACTCATTTCTTCTAGAATACCTAAAAGAAATCTGGCTAAGTTTTGGGGTCTAACTTCCAAATTTTAAAGTTTATTTTTGCTATTCTTATTTATATTTTATTGTTTTCTATTCAGGAAGAATTCCTCCACCCAGTCTTCCTAATGCTAACTTGTATTTCTTTTTGTACATTTGGAAAATCAGTCCATGTATTGAGATCTTTTTAATCCAATGACCATAACTTTAATTTTCATGAAATCATACTGATACTGTTTGATGAAATCATACTGATCCTGCTTACCCTGTTAATATTTTCCTAGGATGTAGTGTCATCTACTCGTTTACTGGGGTATCTTTTCTTATGTTCTTATTCTTCTTACAAAGTAATTTGGAGAACTGTACAACCATGTAGGGAAGGTGCCATATACATCTCTGGTGCTTCTATTCCATCCTGTTTTAATGAGAATGAGCATTTATCTGAAAGTTTTTGCTTAACAGCTGGCTGGGTACCTTGGTTGCTAGACCGCTATCTCTTTCTCCTGGGTGTTACACCAAGTATAAGGAGAACTGCCCTGTTTCTCTGACTAAAGCTCACATCCTCACCCCCTCTACCTGCCTGGAGGTAGAATGCCCTGCTAGTACAGGTTGGATCCAGAAGTATGGTGTGAGCTTTGTAGATAGTGTGATGACTTTTTTGCATCATCTCTTGCCCCTCAGCTAATCATCTGCCCTTTGCTTCCATTCTTCCCTCTTTCCTTCCTCTCTGGTACTTCTGGGTATGTGAAGCACATAATAAAGCACTCTTGCTGCTATTCCCTGTTTTCCACCAATATTTTCCTATGGGAAAATAGGTTAGGGCTCCATTCCTTAAGTTAATCTCTTCTGATTTCAATTTTCCAGGCATATCTCAAAATTTCTCATTCCTCATGCTTATGTTCTCATTCCCCAGCTTGTTTAGGAGTGTTGTGTGTGTTGTGTGCGTGCGTATGTTTAATTTATTACTTTTTGGATGGGGTGAGAGACAACATAAACTCAGTTTACAGACTATACCTAGAAAATCTACTTTTAATTAAAAAACATAGTTGGGGTACTTACATGGAGACAACAAATTGAAAATATTATATCAAACATACCTTTATATATGTGGTTCTAGAAGGGATCAGGTTGACATTTGTCTGAGTTTGTAACTGTCTGGCTAACTGGCTTATCACTATCATAAATCTTATACAGCCCTGAGGGATACATAGTTCACAAATCCCATAACTTTAAATGACAATATTTTTTAGCATGCAAGACATTTTTCCAAAGAAAATCCCATACAAACTCTCAATATCTGGGACCTGAATGCAGAGCACTCTGGTTTAAGCTGGAGAAACTGGTGGAAACCATGCAAGATGGCCTTCACATTTCTAACATGGCATCACACCCTGAGGAACCCTTGGGTTCCAGAGGTCACTCTTTGAAAGCCTATGCCATAGATCATCCAAGAAGATTAAAGTGATAATAATTAAAAAATATATATACAAACATTCAAAAATGAACCAGAAATATTTTAGTTCCAGAATTCTTTTACTTAATATGGAAAAATACTTTACACTTGTATTGCTTTTATTTTCTATGACGTCCAGACTTCCATAGAGAATAAGGCCTCTGGGCCTCTTGAGGCACTGGGACCAGGGCTGGGAGTCCATGAACCAAAACAAATCTACCTCTAGCCCCACAGGTTTGCTTCTCTTTCCTTGCCTATGTTGTACTATGATATTTTCTGCAAACTGATGTATCAGATACTCTGTGTTCATACATGGTATAAAATAGTTGCCTTGGTCCATGTTCCAACAGACATTAAATGAAATCACTCTGTCCTAAATCTGGGCTCCTGGGACTGAGGATTTTGTTCCCAGTGAGGTAAGGATTCAGCCCTGAGCCCTCTTCCTTGCCCAGAGAAGGAGGGTTATACATAGTACAAATATGGCTATACACTTACCCCTCTTCACATGAGAGACTAATTTTAAGAGTAAAGGCTCTTGGGCAAGGTGGAGACCCTATAATATGAATTCTATGGTGATCTTCTTGAGGGAGGACAACAATAGCTTTAACCATTTGTGTTAATCTCCAGGGTTTTGTACAATGCCTGGAACACTGTAGTAATCCACATTAGAAACAACTGTCTCAGCTAAGGCAGTGGCAGTGAAAATGGCCAGTAGGAGACTGAGTAATAAATATTTAAAAGGCAGAATAACAGAATTTGGTGATGAATAGGATGTGAACAATAAAGAAGATAGATGAATGAGAGGGCACTTTCATTTTGGAGAGTCAACAAACAGAGAATCCCCTTAAAAGACATAAGTTTACATGAATTGTTCCCTAGGGCATGGGATTTTAAATTTTGTTAAGTATTTCCCTAGTGGGTGAGGTAAATGTACCGTGTAATGTAGTGTGACCATGCGCTCAACTCTAGGTGATACTCCACTTCTATTCCTACCTTCCCCTGGTCCAATTTTGCTCAGCAAAGGAAGCTTCTCCTGCTAGATGCTTGTGGTATCAGAAATAGTATACAGAGAAACGTATAAGGAGAAATATGAGCCACCATAATTAAGCAAATAGGGGACATAAGTGCTAGCCCACCTGCACACCATACGCTGATATGTATGGTAGTAGCTAAACATCTTTCTTGATTTGGCTGATAAGTGCCCACTGCAAAAGCAATTTTTAAATTTCTATAGGAACAAAAGAACAATTTTGATTGGAAAAGTTGTAGTTGTGTTGTTGTTGTAGTTGTTATTGTTGCCTGTGTATAGCTTGCCTGAACAATAACTGTAGGGTACACTTGACAGTGATCCGTTTCTCCCGATTCAAATTTACAGGTCAGGACAATGTAAGATCTCTCACCAGGGCTCAGATCAGATCCCTAGTGATCGAATGTGGGTAAAGTCTTATTTGTCAATGACCTGGCCACAGCTTCCTACACATCATCCTTGTACATGGTCTGTTGAGTCCCCTGGGAAAGTCAGGAGGTCGTTTGCTCTAAGGGACCTTCATGGATGCTCTCATGAGATCAGCCATGTACATGGTCTGTTGGGTACCCTGGCATCAGCAAGCACTGACTCTTGAATATCTGATACCAGTCTGGCAGTGTGCTCAGAAACCCCCTTTTATTTACCTTGCTAGGTCACAGTTTAAGGTAATTCTGCTGCAGCATGATTGGGCATCTTCCCAAAAAGAGATCATCTACAGTGTGTTAACAAGAGTAGATGATATGCTTTTACACTAGAAGGGACAAATTAAATCTCCTAAGACCTACTGCTTGGGAAAAACCATCCAAGTGGCCCAGGTTGTTTGTCTTTGACAAATCTGCCATATTTAACTATACAAAAATTAATTCCTAACATCCAAATCCAAGCATATAGTTTATGTATTTGTGTGTGTATTCAACATATACAAAATTTGGACAGATTCCAGAAGAAGCTAGAATGCCAAAGGCATGTGGAATATTTTTTTGTAATTTCATAGAAACATGTCATTAAACATTAATACACAAATCATGGCATGAATCCATATACCTCTATTTGTATACCTTCATATATTGCCTTTAAAAAATGGTATATGATGCTGAAAAAATAAGACAAAACATCACTTTGTTTTTAGATGTTTCTGGAACATGAACAAATTTTCAGCAATATTATATACATTTATTTATCTGTGTTAAAATAATTAAACAAGGAGGCTACTTAAGCTAAATGAAACCTAAGCCAGAGTCAATTTTTCTACGTGCCTCATGGTTAAGAAATCAAAACTTAAGAAGAACTAATCATAAACAGCCAACTACACTTTCCCAAATAAGGCAGTTGCTTAAGCTAGAGCCAATCAGATAATTTCCTTGCTTTGCTTTCCAGTCTGCTTTATTAAAAAGGTCTTTCTGTAACTCCTGCCCATGGAGCATCCCAACCACTTTTGAATTGGTTCTGCTCGAGTCAAACTGATGTTTGCTCAAATAGACTCTTCAAAAATATAATTGTTTTGTGACCACCTAGAGGGGTGGGGTAGGGAGGGTGGGAGGGAGATGCAAGAGGGAGGGGATACGGGGATATATGTATACATATAACTGATTCACTTTATTATATAGTAGAAACTAACACAACATTGTAAACATACTCCAACAAAGATGTTAAAAAATATATAATTGTTTAACATCTGTAAAGGAAAAACTCTCCTTCTGGGTGTTTCCTCTACTCCCAATACTCTAATTCACTTCTGATCACCAAATTTGTGGGAATTTTTCCTGTACCAAGCAATTCTGCAATACCAGCTGGGTGTCCTACAATTCAATTCAGTTCTGACTCGATCTACCTGGAGATAATATCAGATCCTATAGGTAAAAGGCTTAGTCCTACAGACTACTACCTCCTCAACACTCATCCAATCCCTCTCCCCCTACCACCTCCTTTTTAAAATTTTTCTGAAGGATATACACCACATATCCCACGGGCAATAAAGCACATTCAATGTGTTTATAAACCAGTCACTTCGTTTAAGCAAACACAAGTACAAAGTAAAATAAAATAAAACCACAAAATAACGAACTGCGTGTTCATTATTTTAGCCAGTGGCCAGTAGCCAAGTCCAGTTTGCTACCTATATTTCTGATCCACCAACTATAAGTTGGAGGCTCCCACACCCACCTCCAATCATGGACCTTTTGTTAGAGTAGCTCACAAAACTGCTGATGGAAGAGATGTATAGGGCAAGATATGTGGGAAGGGGCAGAGAGCTCTATACACTTTCTGAGTTCTCCACTCTCCCAGCACCTCCAAGTGTCCACAAACTCAAAGGTTCTCTGAACACCATCCTTGTGGGGTTTTATGGAGGCTTCATTACATAGGCATGATTGATTTAATCTTTGGCCATGTGACTCAATGGCCAAAGTGACTCAATCTCTAGTGCCTCTCTCCTCCCTAGAGGTCAGGAGGTGGGGCTGGAAGTTCCAACCCTCTAATACAGTTGGTTCCCCTGGCACCTAGCCCCCATCTTTAGGGAATTTCCAAAAGTCACCTCATTAACATAAATTCAGGTGTAGTTGAAAGGGGCTTTTTATGAATAACAAAAGAGAACTTTATGGCTCTTATCACTTAGGAAATTTCAAGGGTTTTTAGAGTTCTACGCCAGAAGAGGATGAAGACTGAATGTATATTTCTTATTATAAATCACAGTATCACATTACCCTTTTCTAAAAATGTATTATTTCATGCACATTAATTGTTTGTATGGGTATGTCTATTTTTGTAACAACAGTTCCTGAAGACTGATCCAATTTATTTAAAATTTTCAATTAGCTGATAATGGCAAGTTTTTAAGGAAATAATAGTAATTATATTCTTTAAATGGACTTATTCTAAATTCAAATTAAGATATAATCTGAGGGAGAACAACTTACTGAAAAACAACTGTCTTGCATTCTAGAACCTCAATAACAGATTCATTCCATATTCAAAATACATAAGTAATGTGGTACTACTTAAATTTATTCTTTTGTATTTTATGCTTTTATTATGAGGTAAATGTGTAATTTTAATAATGACATACTAATTTTTTGCTGCTCTCTTGAACAAAGTGACATTAAGCCAGCCTGAAATAATAAAAAACTATTGAATTAGGGAATGATTTAATATAATTGGTCTTGTAGTGCTTTCAAAATAACAGACTATCATTGAGAAGTAAAAGTGAGGCTTTCATAAATAGATAAGACATACAAATGCACAGAGTCACAGAAAACATGTGCTTAAAATTGTGGAAAAAATTCTAATGATTTTTGACCAGGTCGTTATATTTTAGATCAATAATTTTGAATTTGTAGTATGCAAATTTGTTTTTGGTAGGGAAATAGGCAACATTTTAATTAATTAATTAATTAATTTATTTATTTTTTGCGGTACGCGGGCCTCTCACTGTTGTGGCCTCTCCCGTTGCGGAGCACAGGCTCCGGCCGCTCCGCGGCATGTGGGATCTTCCCGGACCGCGGCACGAACCCGTGTCCCCTGCATCGGCAGGCAGACTCTCAACCACTGCGCCACCAGGGAAGCCCTCAACATTTTTATTTTTAAATGTTTCTGAAACATGTGAGGATGTTGAGCAACTGTGGTGGGATGTGTGGACTCCTGGGAAGACAGCAAGTCTACAAATGCTGGAGAGGGTGTGGAGAAAAGGGAACCCTCCTGCACTGTTGCTGGGAATGTAAATTGGTGCAGCCACTATGGAGAACAGTATGGAGGTTCCTTAAAAAACTAAAAATTGAGTTACCATATGATTCTGCAATCCCACTCCTGAGCATATATCTGGAAAAAACTATAATTCATAAACGTACAGGCACCCCAAGGTTTATAGCAGCACTAAGCACAATAGCCAAGATACAGAAGCAACCTAAATGTTCATAGACAGAGGAATGGATTAGGAAGATGTGGTATATATATATATATTTATTTATTTACATACACACACACACATACACACACACACACATACACACACAATGGAATATTACTAGCCATAAAAAAGAATGAACTAGTACCATTAGCAGCAGCATGGATGGACCTAGAGATTATCATGCTAAGTGAAGTTAGCCACACAGAGAAAGACAAATATCATATGACAGCACTTATATGTAAAATCTAAAAAAAGAGAGAAACAAATGAGCTTATTTACAATACAGAAAGAGACTCACAGACATAAAAAAACAATCTTATGGTTACCAAGGGGAAAAGAGTGGAGGGATAAATTGGGAGGTTGGGATTGGCATATACACAGTCATATATATATATCTATATATATGTGTGTGTGTGTGTGTGTGTGTGTGTGTGTGTGTGTGTGTGTGTATATATATATATCTCTCAAACATACGGCCAACAATGACCTACTGTATAGCACAGGAAACTATACTCGATGTTGTGTAATAACCTGTACTCGATGTTGTGTAATGACCTACTGTATAGCACAGGGAACGAGATGTTGTGTGGGAAAAGATTCTGAAAAAGAATATATATACATGTAAACTGAATCACTGTGCTGTACACCTGAAACTAACATGACATTGTAAATCAATTGGACTTTAATTAAAAATTTTTTTAATAAAAATAAATAGCAATCAATAATGGTAAGCACAATCATTATAATAATTGTTTAGCAGACAAACATGGCTTGAAAAGAAGAAGAAAAAGAAGAAACAGAAGCAGCTAAAATACTGAGTGTTTTTTATGTGCCAGACCATTTTCTAAGCTCTAAGCATTATATACTTATTTAATTTGAAAAGTAAAAAAGCATACAAAGAAACAGAAAATATCCACATGGTACAATCATATTTTGTATGATTATATTTTTACTATTCCCTTCGTAAGTGTATACTGGACAAATGGGCCCAAGTAAATTAAACATCCATTAAATCTTGTCAAAACACAACCAAGAATCACAATATTTCCTTGTGATCCAAATAAAAATTTAAAATTCAGTCAACTTGGACTATTGGTTAAGTGTTTTAACAGATAGTGAGATATTCACATGCACTGTTGGATTTCCAAGAAATGATGGATGATGAGGTCTTTTGAAACAAGCACTAGACTGGATGGTGACCCTGCTCTGACACCAAGTAAGCAGCCTTGGGCAAGTACTGTCCCCTGGGGGCTTGTTCCCTTACTGGCCTAATATCTAAGTGGTCTTCCAGGTATGGGAGACTATACCTACAAAATTCTTAAGTGAATGATTGATACTTTACAAAATCTTACAAAATCATTTCCAACCCTGACATTTACAAGGTTGATTTTGTTTGTTTGTTTGTTTGTGGTTTGGTATTGTCACAAGATCTCAGTCAAGTTTTCATAGTAAGTCAATGACACTAGACAGTTTGCAAAAAAAAAAAAAAAAAGAAGCAAGGACCACCTGTTAGTGAGTCTCACTGCTGTAGTTCAGAATGAAAATTCTCTTGAGCATGCTGATTTCCCTGGGTAAAGAACTGATATTTTTGAGTTTCAAGAAGCTTCACTGTCCTCAAAACAGATCAGGACAAATGCCAATTTTTGCAGATGGGTCACATTATTACATACTAAAACAGAAAGCAGCTGTGTACTTTAATAGAATAATTTCAGACAATTTTCCTCTAAAAAGATGCAGAAGAGTCAGGTGCCCACCACTTCGTGCTTTTGCAATTGATTTTCAACCACTCTGATAATGACTGATAATGTTAGACAAAATCAAGTTAGTCATGTTTATGAGACAGCAGTTGGGAATTAATACTCATGTTTTTGCCATTATTTGCCATCATTATTATGGATTTGCCATATAGACATACTTACTAATATGTTTTACAATATTTTTCATACTAATAGAGTTCATATTTGACAGTCTATGATCTCAAATTATTTTCTTCCTGTAAATTATCTACCCATTACATTATAATAAGAGTAACTGAGAGTATGCAGATAATATTAATAACTAATCTAATACAATAATCTGACAATACTGAGGACAATTCAAACTGCTTAATTAAATGTAAGGCTGCTACCTAAACAGATATATGACTTTCACTTTTATTCTGATAATAATGAATCCTGTGATTACATTTTGTACTTATAGAAATTTCATTTTTATATATACTTTCTTGAAATGGATTATATTATGAAAGAAATTTCCAAATTATATTTTTGTCTTAAATAGGGAAAGCATCATTTCAAAAATAGCATCAATAGCATAATATAAATATACAGAAAAATAATTATTCAATTAATCTTAAATTTTTAAAGTTTGTTTTTAAACTTTTTTTCAGACAATTTTTTTTTAGAACAGCTTTGGATTCACAGCAAACTTGAGAGGAAGGTAAGAAGCTTTTCCATACACCCCTTGCCTCTGCACATGCAACATCCCCTCCAGAGTGGTACATTTGTTACAACTGATGAACCTACGTTGACACATCGTTATCACCCAAAATCATAGTTTACATTAGGGGTCCCCTTGGTTTTGTATGTTCTCTGGGTTCAAACAAACATATAATGGCATGTATTCACCAATATAGTACCATTCAGAGTATTTCCATTGCCCTAAAAATCCTCTGTGCTCTGCCTATTCATCCCTCTATTCCTCCTAACTCCTGGAAACTACTGATCTTTTAGCTGTCTCCATAGTTGTGCCAATTACTCTTATTTAAAAAAAATAGAACCTAGTTTTAGCATAACGTACAAAATTTGGATATGCTTTTTCTTATTCTTGGGATAACCAAAAGATGGGGAATGTATATGAGTTCTCCAAGTAACAAAGCAAGTCTGTTGGCAGAAACAAGTATTTGCAATCTGTTCTTTTTAATACTACCCAATATTTTTCCACCCTGGTATAATATTTGTTTGGTATACTTACTTCAAGATCTCAGCTGACACTTGCAAAAAAAATGTTTTATGAATCAGTTGACCTCATTTAACATAGAGAAAAATTGTATTGATTCAAAAATATATTTATATTCTGCATTAAGTCTGAAAAAATATACTTTTTCTGAAATTCTTCAAGGATTATCATCTGAAAGGGATTTTCAACTAAACAATTTTTCTATTAAGAAACTGATTTGTTTTGAGGTTGGGCTTTTGTATCTGACTGGGAAAGGAAGTACTACCTAGCAGAATCACTAAGGGACTGTCTTCCTCTGGGTAGCCACTTCTCATGAGGGGAGTTGAGCTGTCATACTAAAAAATGCATGTGAGGTGAAACAGAATTTTTCATTACATGTAAATTGCAGTTAGGAATGATGTGTATTTCCACTGATGTTTTATAGCTTTGGGGTCATTAAATTGGGTAGGAAATAAAAATAATGAAATAAACATTTTCCTAATTGTTTATTAAAATTGAAGAGCCCTCTTCAAATAAATACCCAGAAGTGGAATAGCTGGATCATATGGTAGTTTTATTCTTAATTTTTTGAGGGATCTCCATATTTTTTTCCACAGTGACTGCATCAGTGTACATTCCCCCTGACAGTGCATGAGGTTTCCCTTTTCTCCACATCCTCGCCACCACTTGTTATTTGTTGTCTTTTTGATAACAGCCATTCTAACAGGCATGAGACGATACATCATTGTGGTTTTGATTTGCATTTCTCTGATGATTAGTAATGTTGAGCATCTTTTCACATGCCTTTTGGCCATCTGTATGTCTGTTCAGCTCCTCTGCCCATGTTTTACTCAGGTAAAATGGGTCCTCTGCCCATTTCTTACTCAGGTTGTATGTTTTTTTGTTGTTGAGTTGTATGAATTCTTTAGTCGTTTTTTCTATTAACCCCTTATGAAATACATGATTTGTAAGTATCTTCTCCCATTCAGTAGGTTGTCTTTTGTTGATGGTTTCCTTTGTGGTGCAGAATGGGTAAATTTAGAGTTGGGAGAGAAAAGTAGAAGGGAGAACAGAACCACAAATGTGTGCAATACAGCTGTAATTGAAGGAGATAAACTAGAATCAAATCCCAGGCCTTGGGGAAGAAGCTCAGTCATGGGGCTGAGGCAGCGGATGTGGAATGGGGTCCTAGCCAAACTAGTCTGAAAACTATTTTCAAATGTACGTGTGAAGCTAATTCAAATATTATTCAAGTGTACATGTGAAGATAATATTTCAAAACTAACTTGAGGAGGAGTGTTGAATAAGCAACATTTACTTGATTTAGGATTTCTTCCTCAGCTATTCTAGGCTAATTAACCTCATAAATTTAACCTTAATTGTTTTTATATTAAGCATGCAAGTGACCCCAATTGGTGCCAAAACAAAAACAGAAATCAGAAATAAATATATACAGGATTAAAAATGCAAAACATGACTATTCATAAAAATAATAACATATTTATGCAGATTATGTCAAATAATGGAAGTTAGCCCTTATGTTACATCTTTACCCATCAAAGAGGAAAAAAACAATGAACTGGGCTTCCCTGGTGGCGCAGTGGTTGAGAGTCTGCCTGCTGAGGCGGGGGACACAGGTTCGTGCCCTGGTCCGGGAAGATCCCACATGCCGTGGAGCGGCTGGGCCCGTGAGCCATGGCCGCCAAGCCTGCGCGTTCGGAGCCTGCGCTCCACAACAGGAGAGGCCACGGCAGTGAGAGGCCCGTGTACCACAAACAAAACAAAACAAAACAAAACAAAACAATGAACGGATCCATCTCTTTTATAATGTTTTCACTTTATAAAAGCCCATTAGTGAATGAATTAGCTGTCCTCATTAGTTAAAAGTTTTGATAGATTTATTTCTGTTGTGAGTTTGTATAATTAACCTGTTCATATTTAGTGAGTATTTTAACCATCGAGAATTTGTTAGCATTTATTTTACTACACCAAATTAATTTTACTCATTTCCCTTTGTCCATAGTAATTCTCACATGGAGTCTTGATACAATTTAAGTTAATTTGATGTTAACACCGTAAGTAGCAAAATTCCAGAAAAATATTAAAGTATTTCATCAAATTTCATGAACAATTGAAGCCCATATTTTTCAGACCCAAAATAATAATTTGTGAAATATAATCAATACAAATGACAGTTTATAAAATACGTATGTCTACTTTACTCACAGACTGATACTTGATATTGTCACGTTTTTTGTTTCTGCCAATCTGGTGGGTATGAAGTGTTATTTCATTGTGATTTTTACATTGTGTTTCCTTAATTCCTAATGAAATCGCCTATAGATTCATATGATAAACTGTCATTTTGTAACATACCAGCTAACTAATTTTGCCCATTTTTCAGGTTATTTGTAATTTTCTCTTTGATTTATAAGTGATCTTTAAAACTACATTAATACAGGAAATATTTGAGTCTTTGCCATGTTCCAGGCAGTGTTTTCAGCTCAACAGGTATACATCAGGAAACAATGCAGACAAATATCAGTGCCCTCACCAACTTAAACTCCAATGCAGGAAGAGACAGTTAAAACTCATCTCAATAAATATCACAACATATCAGATGGTGCAATGTGGAAAACTAGACAAGGGAAAAAGGAGCTTCAGAATGGGAAGGTGATGCTGTTTGCAATTTTGCATAGGTGTCACTGAGGAGGTACACCATTTCATTGAAGATTTGAGGGAGTAGTTCAGAAGCAATCTTTGGGGAATATTTCCCTGAGACGGGAACTACACAGTGCAAACCCCAGGGATGACTATTTGGCACATATGATGCACGGTAGGTTGGTAGGGGTAGAACTGAGTAAACAATGGGAGGACTTGTTGGCCATGAGATCCAAGAGGTGATGGAGGAGCCAAATCACACTGGGGAGAACCGGGCATCGTGGGGACTTTGTTTTTTACTCTGAAGGGAATGAGGTGTCTTAGAAGATTTCAAGCAGAGGAATGTTGTCATCTGGAATTTTCTTCCCATTCTGGTTGTGATTTTGAGAAAGATTGTACAGGACCAGAGAGGAAGCAAAGAGACCAGCTGGGGTGATGTAATGATCCAAAGGAGATCTGTTGGTGGTTTGCAAGAGGGTGGAAGCAGGGGCACTGATGAGCAAGGGTCATGTAGGGGAGAATGTCTCTTTGGCATGTGGATTATTTCATGGTCAAAACAATCAAGGCTCAAAAGACTCAGGAAGAAACTCTGATCTTTCCTCTAAATACCTAAAAGAATTTGGGTAGAGGGCATGTTCCCAGAATAGAGCTATCACCAGAGATATCTGCATAGAATTTAGGCTAGGTGTGGTGAGAGAAACTTTGCAGGGCCTAGAGGTGACAGTCCACTTTGTGTTCCAGGCTCTGCATAACACAGCAAACATTTGACATTTACCAAACACTTCCCTTCCATCTCCATGTGAATTACCTTCCACCTCTATGAAGCCCGAAACTACTATTCCCAACCTCCTCCTTTGACTTCTGCTGAAGACAATATTTAAGGTGAGGGTTTCAGGCTTTTCGGTGAGTTACTCATTTCTCCTGGGTCTCTCCCATGTACACATGTTATTAAATTTTGTTTGATTTTTCTCCTGTTAATCTGTCTTATGTCAATTTAATTCTTAGACCAGCCAGAAGAACCTAGACATGTAGAGGAAAATTTCCTTCCTCCTTTTCCTAATATAATCAGTATATATTTTGGAGGAAGAGTTTTCCTGAGATTGGATGTGGTGTGTGAGGGACAGGAGTCAAGGTGACTACAAAGTTTTGACCCTCCAGAGTAACTGTGATAAGGACAGAGTAAAGGGACAAAGCAGGTAATTAAATAATTAATCCCACTAGGGGATTGTAAGTAAAGAAGAAAGTATGGGAAAACCCTGTAAGTTAATGATCACTCAAGAAAGCAGATTTGCCTAACCACAAAACCAAGCAGGCTTGCTTAGAAACAAAAACAAGCAACAGAAGCATGAGACACGCCCCAAAACAACAAAACAATGGTGGCATGAGACCCATATCCTGCGCAGTGAGCTCAGTAAGTTAATGATTCCTAGCACATGCTCCTCTGTGCACACTAAAAACAAAAAGAAAAAGAAAAGGTGACATTATACCGAAACCTGAGATGATTTACCATTTTTAGTATATATTACCAGCTTTTTGCTCATTTCCACTGTGCCATGACAGTCCCAGCCAGACCATGTAGGGACAAGAAAACTCCCCCACCTGACGTGGAGGAGGAACCAATGATGGAAGGGTAACATGTACTCAAGAATGAGGAAGAAGGTGGTCTTCTCCCCCTCCCCACTTTTCCTTTGATTATAAAACTGTAGCGCACTAAGTTCTCAGGGCAGCAGCCTCTTGCCCGCCTGCTTATAAGCCACACAAGCGTCCTATTCTAATAAATCACTTCCTATCTATCACGTTGCCTCTTGCTGAATTCTTTCTGTGCTGAGACATAAAGAACCGGAATTCCTCAGAGCCTCCCAAAATGCCACCCAAGCAATTTCAACTGAAAGGCTGAAGTTGCACCTATCAAGTCTGACAAACCTATGTGTGAACACAGTGCTACTTCTACTTATAATATTATGAGATATTTGTGGTAGGAATTTAAAAATAAAACAGAAGTAGTAGAAAAACTTACACACTAATTAATGTAACTGTATATGATCTATATGGTTATCATATAATTAAAGAATAACCTAGTAAATTAGTAAAATTAATATGAAACCATATAAATACTCATTAGCTTTCCAAAATGGTGTAAGGAAAATATTTATGTTGAAGATTATACCACATCTTTTCTCTTGTTTTATCATCCTGCTATAATTAAGGACCTTGACTGTACCACAGAGTCCTGTTCAGAATCATTTAGTGAATAAATGCAAATGCATCACAATGTTCCTCCTACAATTTTCCAACTATCATACTTTTATTGTAACACCATCGGATCTGCTTAGAAAAAGGTTGCTTTTCCTTGATGTTATTTGCAGTTATTTGTGCCTACAGGATGAGCATCTTTGTGTTTGTGCAGGACAGCCATGCAGAATTCTGTTTTTCTAGCACACTCTGTGCTCCAAGTGAAATAAAAATATTCTTCACTCTAACCTTGGGAAGGAGGAAGCAGTTCTTGGTTTGTAACTCAAATTCAGCTCTCCCACTGAATTCTATGCTATTCCTGTGAACATTACTGAACAGCACTTATCAGAAATTTATTGTTTAATCATGTTATGTCCACATTCATGAAAACTTCATCCTAACTATTTAGATAAAGAAAACAAAATGATTAATAATAATGATCCAAGGAAGTGAATTGACTAGTCCTATGGGTACAGGAAGCCTAGCATTTGCTTTTTCAAAAGATACCCAGCTTGGTCTTTGGGATTTATAAAGAAATATGTTATATCTATAACTAATTCTGTCTCAAAATAATATATTCATATCCTCACAAATGTTTCCTGTATTTTTGTATAACAACTTACCTGTGTTTGTAACATTATTCCCCACCTTTCAAATTGTTTTAGTAATCATAACATTTGTGCCTTTAGCATTTTTCTGGAATCAATATTGCTTTTTGCTGCAATGCAATAGTTTCTTGTTGATTTTTACTGGAAACATTTTCCTCCTGTGGATTGAAATATCTTATAACTCTGTCTTTTCGCTCACTGCTTCCCTTTGCCACTTATGCTTCTTGGCTTCATAGTGAGTGTTCCCTGATTCGCAGTTTAGTAAATTGCTGCTCACAAAAATAAAACCGCCAAAGTAAAAAATGCTTTTCAAGAAAGAATCCAAAATTGTGGTGGAATAACAGCAGACAAAATGGTTCAGCAAACACTGTTATAATCTTTCTTTCGTTTTGTATTCTACTTAAAAAATTGCTCACAGAAACTTGCCTTCCTTCTTTTCTCCCATATTCACTCCTAGTATGTATGCTTCTAATCACCCATTTAGTAAATTACTAGAAATTAGCTAATATTAGGAAATGTTTATTCTTTTTCAACTAGCTCCTCTTTCCCCCCTCATTTTTTAATTTGATTCTTAATAAGTATAATAAATTTTGAGGACATATTGGCAATACATAACAAATACTCCAAAAGAGAGCACATGTATTACCTTAATAATGTGATTTCTATTTTTTTTTTTTTCTTTTTTGCGGCACACGGGCCCCCCACTGCTGCTGTCTCTCCCGCCACGGGGCACAGGCTCCGGATGCGCAGGCCCAGCGGCCACGGCCCACGGGCCCAGCTGCTCCGTGGCACGTGGGATCCTCTCGCACCTGGGCACGAACCCACGCCCCCTGCATCAGCAGGCGGACTCCCAACCACTGCAGCACCAGGGAAGCCCCATCATAATGTGATTTCTTAAAATACATTCTAAGAAAATAATCAAGCAAATTTGAGCATGTTCATTAGTAAGTGGTTTATGATTAGCTTCTTCCACCTTTCCATCTTCTGTCATGAAGAAAACAATCCAAATGTTGATGAATATAAAAATAAATTTTAACTTTAAAAGTTATGGTACATACAAATGATATGCAAATAGTTTGCTTTAAAATTTGTGATATGGACATATATGAATACACACACACACACACGCACACACACAGATGTCCAGTCTGTAGGGTTAATATAAAAGAACAGATTACAAAACTCTATCTATATTACACTATTGTTTAAAGTATATTATATTTATATAACATTTACATATATAAATATATACACAAATAAATATATAGAGTACATCTATATACCTGTCAGTATATATGCACATATAATGAAGACTAGAAAACAACATATTATTATGTATTATTGTTGTGCTGAACTTTCAAAATTTTTCCAAGATTAAAACTGCAAGAGAATAGATATTTTATTCAGGTAGCTGTGATAGGGCAGACAATCAAATATGAGGCATTAAAGGGGATTTATAGGAGAAAGAAATAAAAGTACATATTATCAACAGTAAATTTGGTTGGCAGGTCAGAGAGGCATCACAAAGGACTTTTTCTTTGTGATTTTACCCATTTCAGTCAGTTATGTTCTGTTTTTTCAGAATTATTGATTCAAAGAAGAAATCTGGAGGGAGAGGGCTAGTCCTTAAAAACAGGAAGCAAGGGTGTCAGTGTAAATTTAGAGGAGCAGGAAATCAGATAGTTCTCCACATGTATGCCACTGAGTTGTAGGATTGTAGGTAATTTTTATTATCTGCTTGACATTTCCTCATTTCCCGAAGAATTTTCAAAAGTATGTATTTTATAATAAAAATATTTTAATAAAATTATGCAGACATTATTTTCTCTGGAAAAAATTTATCTTGAAACCAAATTGGGCATGTTCAGCAATGAAAAGGAACAGTTAGTCCAACAGAATGTGTGTTGGGTTGGCCATTCCAAGCCTATTACTGTAATAAATTGTAAACTTAAAAATTAAAACTTTTTTCAAATAAAACGACAACTTTTAGGCATTTATTTTCATTTTGCAAGTCATAGCATGACTGTGAGTGTGTGTGTGTGTGTGTGTGTGTGTGTGTGTGTGTGTATGTTGGAGCGAACTTTGATTTAACTGAAAATTCGATTTGACCATTATCTTTCATTGAAATGTCCATCAACTCTTGATTCAGATGTAAATTAAATAAATTTTAAGAGTGAGTATTTTCATACATATGGCCAACAGGCACATGAAAAGATGCTCTGCATCACGAATTATTAGAGAAATGCAAATCAAAACTACAATGAGGTACCACTTCACACCGGTCAGAAAGGCCATTATTAAAAAGTCAGCAAATAACAAATGTTGGAAAGGGTGCGGAGAAAAGGGAACCCTCCTACACTGTTGGCAGGAATGTAAGTTGGTGTCGCCACTATGGAAAACAGTATGGAGATTCATCAGAAAACTAAATATAGAGTTACCGTGTGATCCAGCAATACCACCCCTGGGCATATACACAGACAAAACTATAATTCAAGATACGTGCACCCCTATGTTCATAGCGGCACTGTTCACAATAGCCAAGACACAGAAACATCCTAAATGTCCAATGACAGATGAATGGATAAAGAAGATGTGGTACATATATACAATGGAATATTACTCAGCCATAAAAAAGAATGAAATAATGCCATTTTCCGCAACAGGGATGCAACTAGAGATTATCATACTAAGTGAAGTAAGTCAGACAGAGAAAGAAAAATACCATATGATATCATTTACATGTGGAATGCAAAACATGACACAAATGAACTTATTTACGAAACAGAAACAGGCTCACAGACATAGAGAACAGACTTGTGGTTGCCAAGTGGTGGGGTGGGGGTGGGAGGGATGGATTGGGAGTTTGGGCTTAGTGGATGCAAAGTATTATATATATAGGATGGATAAACAACAAGGTCCTACTATTTAGCACAGGAAACTATATTCACTATCCTGTGATAAACCATAATGAAAAATAATATGAAAAAGATTGTACATATATGTATAACTGAATCCCTTTGCTGTACAGCAGAAATTGACACAACATTGTAAATCAACTACTTCAATAAAAAAGTGAGTCTTTTACTGAGTGCATTACAATTACAAAACACACCCTCTATTTTATTCCTCCCATCATTGTTTATATTGGTTTATTAAATAATGATTTTAGGACAATAAGGTAAGTGTAACTAGAAGAGAAGATCATAAATAGCTACAACATGCTGAGAGAAAATAATTAAGTAAAATTATGATAAATATTTGTTTATGTAAAACATTTATCTTCAGCTTTTATCAAGTACTTAAATTTCAAATGAAGCTATGTCCTAATTTGGTCCAATTAGAAATAGTCCTGATTCTCTCAGAACTTTCAGAACATTTATGTGAAACTATTATTAATATTAATATTTGTATTTTAGTTTTTTAGATTTTTTTTTGACATGGACCATTTTTAAAGTCTTTATTGAATTTTTTTTGTTACAATATTGTTTCTGTTTTATGTTTTGGTTTTTTGGCCACAAAGCATGTGGGATCCTAGCTCCCTGACCAGGGGTCGAACCTGCACCCCTGGAATTGGAAGGTGAAGTCCCAACCACTGGACCACCAGGGAAGTCCATAATATTTATATTTTAATGATATATATGTATATGAATATTTTTACTAGTTTTAGTAGGCTGGGAAGTTTTGAGGACTCTTGGTATCAGCACTAAGATGTAGAGAGCTGGAAAGAGCTTTGGTCCAATAACACAATAAAAGAAAATGTTAACAAACTTCAAATGAAGGCCTTTTAGTAAACCCATAGAAGATCTGAGGTTACAGGGCAGACCATTAATCAGACATCTCAAGAAAGTCAGGCATCAGAAAGGAGAAACAGACAGCAAAGATGACTCGAATGCTACGTAAGTCCGTTGAAAGATTAAACTGGAAAGGTAGAGTGTGGGTTTTCATGAGAGTGTGAACCCCCTGGGAAACGCAGGCATAGATGGTTTCTCACCCTTGTGCAGTGCTTTCTTCCAGGAAACCCACTAGACTTTTGTGGGGATGTTTGGTGAGAATCTAGAGAAAGCTTCTCCCATGGTGGAGGGAAACAGCAGACACTGCCACAGTATAATCAAACTGTCCCCTCCCTCCCCCTCCCCTCATCTCTACTACAGAAAGTAGACTTAACCTTCAGGATACAATTCCATTGCATGTGGGGGTGGGGAACAGAGGCCATAATCTCCACTTTTCCTAAGTAAAAACAAATACATACACAAACAAAAAGCAGCTTAATCTGCAGGAAAAAGGGCATCAAAACTGTAGCCTAAGGATACTGGTGGATACCTACTGCAGCAAGGGGAGGGGAGCAAGGGGAAAATATAGAAGCTCCAGCCCTGGAGGAGGGACAGAAACACTTGTGAAGGCCACACCTCTGAGATACAAGCCCACATTATTTGTCTGTGACTGAAGTTAATCAGAACATCAGGGAATGCTTATCCTCCCCTCACCTTCAACATCATGCTAACGAGCCTCCCCGCAAATGACAAAGGAATACAGTTGAACAGAGGCAAAGAAAGACTCTGAGGAAAGCCCCAAATCAAGCAAGAAGACAAACATGAAATATCACTACAGGGGTTTGAAGTCTCTGGTGCTCTTAGCAATGAACTCTATCTCTTGTAACCATAGCAACAACAGAAGTCAAACCCATCCAAAATCCTGGCTAGATTAACACAAACTGCATACTAAAGCCCTACTAGAAGGAAGGGTACTCATCTCCAAAACTAAAATACACTTACCTCAGTATCCACTGTCATGAACATTATATACAAATTTTGACAAGAAAAATCCAAGCATAGCATGGCAAAAAACAAGATACAGTGTAGCTAAAAGAAATAAACAATCACTGGAACTACACTCAGATATAATACAGATAATGACTTGACACTTTTAAATAAGTAATTTATAATTATGATTAATATGCTAAAGAATTTAATGGAAAAGGTAGGTAGCATGCAATATTAGATAGGTAAATTTAGTAGAAAGTTAGAAATTGTAAGAAAGAGTCAAACAGAAATATTGAAATTAAAACACAGTAACAAAAAATGAAGAATGCCCTTGACAAGCTCATCAGTAGATACTGCCAAGGAAAGAATGAGTGGACTATTGTGGTACCTTCTGGTTGTCCTTTCCTCTATATTTTTATTTGTATATTCTTTCTAACATATCTGCTAGTTTCTTAGTCTAATTTTATTTTTTACTTTGTTATTGTTCTCTCTTTTTTTTTTTTTGGCCACCCCACGTGGCTTGCAGGATCTTGGTTCATGAGCCGGGGGTCAGGCCAAAGCTCCTGGGGTGGGAGGTCCGAGTCTGAACCACTGGACTAGTAGAGAACCTCAGACCCCAGGGAATATTCGTCAGAGTGAGGTCTCACGGAGGTCCTCATCTCAGCACCAAGACTCAGCTCTACCCAACAGCCTACAAACGCCAGTGTTGGAAGCCTCAGGCCAAACAAACAGTAAGACAGGAATACAATCCCACTTATTAAAAAATAAATAAATAAATGAGATGGCAAAAAAATAGTCACAGATGAAGGAGCAAGGTAAAAACTACAAGACCAAATAAATGAAGAGGAAATAGATAATCTACCTGAAAAAGAATTCAGAGTAATGACAGTAAAGATGATCCAGAATCTCATAAATAAAATTGATAAACCCTTAGCCAGACTCATCAAGAAAAAAAGGGAGAGGATGCAAATCAATAAAATTAGAAATGAAAAAGGAGAAATCACAACTGACACAGCAGAAACGCAAAGGATTATAAAAGACTACTACAAACAACTATATGCCAATAAAATGGACAACCACGAAGAAATGGACAAATTCTTGGAATGCGACAATTTTCCAAGACTGAACCAGAAAGAATTAGAAAATATAAACAAGCCTATCACAAGTAATGAAATTGAAACCATAATTTAAAATCTTCCAACAAACAGAAGTCCAGGAACAGATGGCTTCACAGGAGAATTCTATCAAATATTTAGAGAAGAGCTAACACCCATCCTTCTTAAACTCTTCCAAAAAATTGCAGAGGGAGAAACACTCCCAAATTCATTCTACGAAGCCACCATCACCCTGATACCAAAACCAGAAAAAGATATCACAAAAAAAGAAAATTATAGACCAATATCATGATGGACATAGATGCAAAAATCCTGAACAAAATATTAGCAAACAGAATCCAACAACACATTAAAAGGATCATACACCATGATCAAGTGGGATTTATCCCAGGGATGCAAGGATTCTTCAATATATGCAAATCAATCAATGTGATACACCACATTAACAAATTAAGGAATAAAAACCATATGATAAAAAAAAAAAAAAAACATATGATCATCTCAATAGATACAGAAACAGCTTTTGACAAAATTTGACACCCATTTATGATAAAAACTCTCCATAAAATGGGCATAGAGGGAACCTACTCAGCATAATAAAGGCCATATATGACAAACCCACAGCAAACACCATACTCAATGGTGAAATACTGAAAGCATTTCCTCCAAGATCAGGAAGAAGATAAGGATGTCCACTCTTGCCACTCTTATTCAACATAGTTTTAGAAGTCCTAGCCATGGCAATCAGAGAAGAAAAAGAAATAAAAAGAATACAAATTGGAAAAGAAGAAGTAAAACTGTCACTGTTTACAGATGACAGCATACTATACATAGGAAATCCTTAAGACGCCACCAGAAAACCACTAAAACTAATCAGTGAATTTGGTAAGATTACAGGATACAAAATTAATGCACAGAAATCTCTGGCATTCCTATACATCAACAATGAAAAATTAGAAAGAGAAATTAAGGAAACAATCCCATTTACCATCGCAACAAAAAAAATAAAATACCTCAGCATAAACCTGCCTAAGGAGGCGAAAGGCTTATACTCAGAGAACTATAAAACACTGATGACAGATATCAAAAATGACATAAACAGGTAGAGAAATACACCATGTTCTTGGATTGGAAGAATCAATATTGTGAAAATGACTATATTACCCAAAGCAATTTACAGATTCATTGCAATCCCTATCAAACTACCAATGGCATTCTTAATAGAATTAGGACAAAAAATTTTACAATTCATACGGAAACACAAAAGACCCTGAATAGCCAAAGGAATCTTGAGAAAGAAAAACAGAGCTGGAGGAATCAGGCTCCCCGACTTCAAACTATACCACAAAGCTACAGTAATCAAGACAGTATGGTACTGGCACAAAAACAGAAATATAGATAAATGGTACAGGATAGAATGCCCAGAGATAAACCCATGCACATATGGTCACCTAATTTACAACAAAGGAGGCAAGAACATACAATGGAGAAAAGACAGCCTCTTCAATAAGTGGTGCTGGGAAAACTGGACAGCTACTTGTAAAAGAATGAAATTAAAACAGTACCTAACACCATACACAAAAATAAACTCCAAATGGATTAAAGACCTAAATGTAAAGCCAGACACTATAAAACTCTTAAAGGAAAACATAGGAAAAACACACTTTGATGTAAACCACAGCAAGATCTTTTTTGACCCACCTCCTAGAGAAATGGAAATAAAAACAAAAATAAACAAATGGGACTTAATTAAACTTAAAAGTGTTTGCACAGTAAAAGAAACCATAAACAAAAGAAAAAGACAACCAGAATGGGAGAAAATATTTGCAAATGAAACAATGGACAAAGGATTAATCTCCAAAATATACAAACAGCTCACAGAGCTCAATATCAAAAAAACAAACCAAAAAAAGACAAAGGATTAATCTCCAAAATATACAAACAGCTCACAGAGCTCAATATCAAAAAAACAATACAATTAAAAAATGGGAAGAAGGGGGCTTCCCTGGTGGTGCAGTGGTTGAGAGTCCGCCTGCCGATGCAGGAGACACGGGTTCGTGCCCTGGTCCGGGATGATCTCACATGCTGTGGAGCGGCTGGGCCCATGAGCCATGGCCACTGAGCCTGCGCGTCTGGAGCCTGTGCTCCACAATGGGAGAGGTCACAACAGTGAGAGGCCTGCGTACCGCAAAAAAAAAAAAGAGTCACGTACCACAATGTTCATTGCAGCTCTATTTACAATAGCCAGGACATGGAAGCAACCTAAGTGTCCATCAACAGGTGAATGGATAAAGAAGATGGGGTACATATATATGATGGAATATTACTCAGCCATAAAAAGAAACAAAATTGAGTTCATTGTAGTGAGGTGGATGGACCTAGAGTGTGTTATACAGAGTGAAGTCAGTCAGAAAGAGAAAAACAAATACCATATGGAATCTAAAAAAAAAAAAAAAAACTGGTACTGATGAATTTAGTTGCACAGCAGGAATAAAGACACAGATATAGAGAATGGACTTGAGGACACAGGGTGGGAGGGGGAAGCTGGGGCCAAGTGAGAGTACCACTGACATATGTACACTCCCGAATGTTAAACAGTTAGCTAGTGGGAAGCAGCGGCACAGCATAGGGAGTTCAGCTCGGTGCTTTGTGATGACCTAGAGGGGTGGGATAGGGAGGATGTGAGGGAGGTTCAAGAGAGAGGGGATATGGGGACATATGTATGCATATGGCTGATTAACTTTGGTATACAACAGAAACTAACACAGTATTGTGAAGCAATTATACTCCAATAAAGATCTGTTAAAAAAAAAAAGAATGAATGAACTTGAAGATAGGTCAATAGAAATTACAAAGAGAGAAAAGGTGGGGTGGGGGGTAAGGAAACAGACCAGAGTATCTAAGACCTGTGGGTGATATTAAATATTCTAACAGAGACATAATTGGAATCCCAGAATAAGAAAAAAAGAGACTAGGGCAGAAGAAATATTTAAAGAAATAGTGTCAGAAATCTTCCATTGAGAGTGTCTAGAAGCAGTTATACCTCAATAATAAGCACAACTAGCATTCAGGTCCTGGTTTCTAAATACCATTGTCCAATAAAAGAAATCTTGGAAAGGCCACAGAAGCCAAACTAAAAGAGGTTCCAATAATCAAAGCTAGAACAATTTGAGTAACAAAATGCTATAACTCAAAATGTAAAATACACGAGTCCATACTGATATAAATGACTAAATAAATAAATACATGAGAGAGAAGGAACAAATTTTCCTTAAAGTAGAATTCCAGATAATATATGCAGATACCTCCCTCTGAGAGGTACAGCTTAATCTACTCCCTCACACCCTTCAAGTACATGCTGAATTCAGCTGCTTACTTCTAAACAATTAAATATAGAAAGGTAAAAACATAGTAACTTTAAAGTGGAGAAACTTGACAAGCACTGCTATAACCAAGTAAAGTCAACATCAAAAGTGATGTCATGTTGACATTACATACCTTGGATATGATTATGATGATAACATAACAGCCTCTCTGTTAATGTTTTTCAAAAATCTCAGTCTAATCATGAGGCAGTATTAGAAAAACTCATATTAAATGAATTTCTGCAAAACACCTGACCAGTACTTTCAAGGTCATGAAAAATAAGAAAAGACTGAGAAACTGTCATAGACCACAGAAAGCACAGCAATTAAATGGAATATGGTATTCTTACTGGGCCTAGAATAGAAAAAAAGGCGTTAGTAGAAAAGCTGACAAAATCCAAATAAAGTCTGTAGTTTAGCTAATATACCAATATTAAGTTCTTAGTTTGACAAGCATAACAAGGATATGTGAGGTATAAACAATTAAGGGAAACTAGATGGATGATCAGAACTGGGTGAGAACTATCTGAACTATCTTTGGCACTTTTCTATAAAGCTAAAATTATTTCAAAATAAAATAAGTTTGTTAAAAAGTTAAGTGGAACAAAAATATATACATATATATTAAGTGATTCAGGAAAAATTAATAGTTGTTAGTAGTTGTTGAATTAGTGAGATATAACTTATATTTTTCTTACTGTAAGGCATAAAGTTTCCAATCTCTTGGTAGTTGATTTAATCATCCCCAATAAACAAGACTGATTACAAACGATTTTATGGAAGACCTCCCAGTCATGAAATAAACCTCAGAGGAAGTGGCACTATTGTCTTGAGAATGAGCATTTCTTGCAAACTGAAATGTGTGAAAACTGATTTATTTTTCAAAAACATAAGTTAAGCAAGATACTTCGTGTTTTATATATTAGAAACTGTATTTCATGCTCTGACCAAACATAATAACATTAGAAAAAGCCAAACATAATAACATTGGAGTTACTTCTTTAGTTAAGGAATTACCTCTTGAATGTGATTTAGAATTTTAACATATGTGGCCATTTAGTTATAATGTTGTTTCATAGAACCATTAACAATCAATGGGAAGAAAAATTCAAAGCCTAATTTACTGACAGTATTTTTCAGAGACTAATAGGAATTAAAATGTCAGGCTCTTCAAATCCCTCAGATTATTCCATACAAGTAAAAAAAAAAAAAAAAAAAAGTTGTATCAAAACTTCAAAAAGAGACTTAAAAAAATAAATAGAACTTCAGGCGCCTTTTGGACAGTAACAAAATATCCAATATTGTTAAAATTAGCATTCCAGAAGGAGGGAAGAAAGAAAATGGAGCTGAAAAAGTATTTGAAGAAATAATGGCTGAAAGTTTTTCTACTTGATGAAAGAAACACATGTACACATACAAAAAACTAAGTGATCTCCACCCAATTAAGAGTAACTCAAAGAAATCTTACCAAGCTACATCATAATTAAACTTAGGAAAACTAAAGACAAAAATAAAAAGACCCTGTGCCTTTGAAATCACCAACATCCAAACCAGCCTTGTTTTGTCCAACCAGACTTTTATAAGAGTGATAACTATGTCTGTATCTCACATAAGACATACTATTGGAAAATTTCAGTCATTTCTAGCCAAAACTATTTCTAACTAACATACAGGGCCAGAAAAATAAAACTAGGATTGGCCTTCGAAAGAGGAATGAAAAGCACTACCTCTGTTTGTTCAGAAACTTACATTTCAGGATGTTGTAGAGGTTTCATTATTCTTGAACATCTTCCTAGAATTTCTCATTCTCCAGATTCCCTAATAGGAAATAGGATAAATTCAGTCTTACATCCTTATAAGTGAATAGCAACTGCTATTAATTTGTGGAAAAAACTGAATGGCACATCTTCCACTGATTAAAAATAATACATTGGTTATAAGAACAAACATTAATTTGTAGACAAATTCAGTTTTCTGCATAACTCTGACATAATGACATTAACTATAAAAAATGGCCTTGTCTATCACTCTCAAATTCTAAAAGGTATTATGTGTTAAAAAACAAAACAAAGCAGGGACAAAATGTGCCAAGCTTGCAGAACTAGAAAGTTCAAAATTGTAGATTCTCGAAGAATGGAAATCAAGCCTCATTAACTCTAATTAGGCTTCCTGCGCACAGGCCTAAATTTCATTGCAGCAGGCTTCCTAGGTGGCTGATTCTTTGCAGTAAATGTCTGTTTAGAGTTTCCTAACCAAACAGACTAAATTTTGAGTAGTCTAATATACTCTTATCTTATTGAAATCTTTCAACAGTGTACTTTGATGGTCTAGAAGGTTTATCTTCATAGAGTATGCACGATTCACAAAGGCAGAAATCAGAAAGCTACAGTTTGCCGTATCGTATATTCTACATTTTACCTCTTGCACAGTTCAACAAATGAAGCATGGTTGGTTAATTTCATCAGTGCCATAAAAATGGCATAATTTAAATTATTTAATATTACCAAATGTGTGAGGTTCACTTGTATAGCCTTAGCATTTATTCTGTTCTGATTTATGATTGAATTAATTATTTCCCTCATTAAGGTGTAAACTCCTTGAGGATAAGAGCACATCTCTCTCATTTTAAAAAATTCCTTCAGTATCTTGATCACTGCTTTACACACTAAATACCACATTGAACCAACCTTATAAAAGGAGTGAAACTAAAAATAAAGAAACAAAACCCACCACCTCACAAAATCTTCCTTGATTTAATTTCACCTTTTCACTTGGTTGAAGCTGACAGCTAATAAATAAAAATCTAAATATATAATTTAATGGATTCAATTAATAAAGTTAAATTAATTAAGTTTCATGGAGAGAAAGGCGATAGATGTGGTATACTTGTGTGCATGCACACGAATGCTGATGTTCAAGACATCATCTTGAACAATGGGAGAAGTGCTGATTTCAGAATCAAGGTAATCCTTTAATTAAAAATGGCCTATTTCATTCTGAATTTGTAAAGCAAATGAATAGGTGCTGAAACGCCTGTGACCTTCTTTCAGTATGTCCTCATTACTTTGTTTCTCACTCTTAACAAGTAAATTTGAAGTATTATCAAGATGAAGTGGCTTTTTTAGCAATGTTCAAAAGATTGGTTTTCAATTCCAGTTGATAATGCCAGCTCCCAATACACTGCTGTTTTTTCCTTCAGTTAATCCCTTTTGTAATACACCCCATCATAGCTTTCTTTTAATGCACAAATCCAATTTTCTTTTAAGCAACACCAGGAATTATCTAAATGAACACAAACATTTTCAAGTGAAATAAAATAAGACATCAGAGAGATGATATTTTCAGGAAGTTATATATTTTTTCAGATTTGAATTGAAATAACAACTCTTTTTGGAATATAAGCTGGGAATGAAACTATTTTTTTCTTAACACTAAAAGATATCTGAAATAGATTCTGTAGGGAGCTGGTTTGAACAACTAATACTTTTAAAAGAAAAAGACACGAATAAGAATGTGCAGTTTTTAAGTAATGATATTCTACTTATAAATAGCTCTTTTTGTCACTATATGCTTTCAACTCTATATATGGAATAGATACATAATAAGTATTGTCTTATGTTAGTAGCAGTATGATGTTCTTTCATTAATACGTTGGAAAAACTCAGAAATTTGCCATTAGCACATATTTCAACTTGTAGTTTATACCTAGCTTGAGTTTTCTGGCTTTGTTTCCTTCCCCTTGTTGCTGCATTTCTGGATCATTGTGTCTTAAATAACAGCATGGACCAGATTAATCTGAGATGCTTGTTGATTGTACAGATTCCTGGACCCTATCTCAGTTATCCCATCCTACAATATTAGAACTCCTGGGGCTGAAACTCAGAGGTGAATTTTAACAAACATCCAACATGGTTTTCTGAATAGTGAATTTGAGTGACTGTACTTACAGATAGAATCTAGGTGTTAAAATTTTATGAACTTGAAAGATTTATGAAAATAGGTTCAATTTAATCAAATTCCTATCTAGGGGCTTCCCTGGTGGCGCAGTGGTTGAGAGTCCGCCTGCCGATGCAGGGGACGCGGGTTCATGCCCTGGTCCGGGAAGATCCCACATGCCGCGGAGCGGCTAGGCCCGTGGGCCATGGCCACTGGGCCTGCGCGTCCGGAGCCTGTGCTCCGCTGTGGGAGGGGCCACAACTGTGAGAGGCCCATGTGCCGCAAAAAAAAAAAAAAGAAAGAAAAATTCCTATCTGGTATGTTTTACTAATCAGTGGCATTCATCTAGTTTAATTCAGGGTCCCACTTATTCTTTGGCCGTCAGAGCAAAACTAATCTGATTGTAGGACATTGGAGGATTGGGCATGTTTCTTTGAGAAGTGAGTTGATTGTATAGATCAATCTTTACTGCAGAAATATTCTCAAACTTACTCCAATAATTGTGTGAGTACCCATATTTCAACATTTTTGTAAAAAGCAAAAATGTGGAATATTTCACATCCCCTGGGGTTGTCCCCCGATCCAAATAAAGATACCTGGAGAATTAACAATAACAATTATAAAACCAACAACCTCCCCCGTTACCCTCAAATGCTACAAAGAATCGAGGTGGTCATCCAGCTTATTTTTCATTCCAGTGTTTGACCTTCTCTGAATGTTTTTAATATGCCTACTCATGAAATCTTCACAACCATTAAGGTCATCTCTTCCATTTGCAAGTGACGCTAATTATTACCAAGTTATTCCCTGTGTTGAGTTCCAGTCTTCCTCCCTTTAGCTTCTACACACCAGATCGTTTTAAACCCCAAAACAACATAAAACAAATATAGTCTTTATTTGATATAATATCTTTTTAAAAAATTTATTTTATTTATTATTTTTGGCTGTGTTGGGTCTTCGTTGCTGTGTGCGGGCTTTCTCTAAATGCAGCGAGTGGGGGCTACTCTTCATTGCGGTGCATGGGCTTCTCGCTGCAGTGGCTTCTCGTTGCGGAGCACTGACTGGATCTAGGCGTGCGGGCGTCAGTTGTGGCACGTGGCTCAGTAGTTGTGGCTCGCGGGCTCTAGAGTGCAGGTTCAGTAGTTGTGGCGCATGGGCTTAGTTGCTCCACAGCATGTGGGATCTTCCTGGATCAGGGCTCTAACCCATGTCCCCTGCATTGGCAGGCGGATTCTTAACCACTGTGCCACCAGGGAAGCCCCAGTGTAATGGCTTTATAAATGTTCCCTTATAAATTTGTCCCTGTTGATTTTTGCTTCTCCAAGCACACATGAGTATCTTTTTCATCTCTTCATATTATAACCTTAAGATTCTGCATGTACTTAGTCACTTGGTATGAACTTCAGTTTTTCATATTCCTCTTAAAGCAAGACTTACTGAAAATACTGGATCAGAAAAAGAAAGTTGTGTTTATTGTATCATTTAATCTGGAATTTATACTTCAGTTAAGACAGTCTAAGACAGGTATTTAAAATTTTATTTACTTTTTTTGAAATTATTCTAATAGTTCTTTTATTTTCCTGGTAGCTATATCACATTAATTTACTCATTTTTGTTTTTCAGGCAAAGAAAACTGAATCATTTTGCTGTTAAGCACTGGTGTCTATTGTATATTTGTATTGTTGGTGTTATGGATCTACTGAAATGATTAAATGTATCTTATTGATTTGACCACATTTTTCTTGCTAGAATGCACTCATTCTGTGCATATTGATGAATAGCACTTTATTCTTATCGCTGGGATAGGTAAGCTATATAAGAAAAAAATTCCAGACTGACAAAGATTTATATTAAAATGAGGGAATACAATTTCATGTGGTGTACAAATATGAGGAAAGGAGAAACCATGTGATAAATATTCTAGTAGATTTTCAAGCAGATTCCATTGAGGAAACAGTGGAAAGAGGAATTCACAGTTTGAGGATAAAGGAGAGGAATTTTGAAGAGACTTCAAGCTCAAACAGGCTCTACACATAATAGTTAGAAATGTATTTATTTGAAGCATAAAATTTGGTTTGTTTTTGATCTTCTTAAGCAACTTCCCTGGTCCAATCAGCCCATGACCACTAGGCGGAAACCTGCAGCCCAGCAAAATCTGGTTAATTGATCCATTGTAAGAACACCAGAGGAACCAAGCAAAGGAACAGACAGAAGTTTTGTAGGATTTGGGGAAGTGGTAACATTTAACTAAATCAGTTTTCTTTTTTTTTTTTTTAATAAAACATTGATTTTGAAAGACTCAGAATAAAGTTAGGCATTGTAAAGATATCAACACCAGATCTGGACTGCAAAGTGAAGTCAGGTTCCTGTTTCCTTGGAAACTACAAAATTAAGATAGGTATGGAATTGTGTGTGCAGAAACCCCATTATCTGAAGCTATGCATCTGGGCTGGAGATAGAACCACTTGTCTGTGTCAAACAGACTTAGATCTTCTAGTCATGCCAAAGTTTCTAGTAGCCCATGACTTTAGAGAACAAATTTGTACAGTAAGAAAGCAACGATTAATCAAAAAAGGGATTATCATGGCTTTACAAATGTGGCATGTATTTGGGAGCAATATGTTTCCTATCAACTGGCTTTATCTTTGTTAGGTATTCCCGTCTAGTGAATGACTGAGCAGATCTGTACTTCCTCAGTCTGAGCTTTTTTTTTTTTTTTTTTTTTTTTTCCGGTACGCGGGCCTCTCACTGTTGTGGCCTCTCCCGTTGCGGAGCACAGGCTCCGGATGCGCAGGCTCAGCGGCCATGGCTCATGGGCCCAGCCGCTCCGCGGAATGTGGGATCTTCCCGGACCGGGGCACGAACCCATGTCCCCTGCATCGGCAGGCAGACTCTCAACTACTGCACCACCAGGGAAGCCCCAGACCTTTTTGATTTTGCGTGAACTTTCTTCATTTGCTTTATGGACTACAACTCATTTTCCTGGTTTTGATTAATGATTTCCTGTTCTGTGAACTCTTTCTTGATTCGCTCCCTATTACCCTCCAGCCCCCTGGCCATCTAATTTGATAGCATCCTCCTTGGTATTTTGACCATGCCATTTGTGCTGGTTATTCTTCTTTCACCCTTCAGATCCATTCATTCTTCATCTCTCTCTGACTCGCTTTGTTTCACAAGAACAAGTTTGACGGTGGTTAATATTAAATTCAGATTTCAAGTGTGAGCAAAGACTAAACTGACATCACTTTCCAGGTATGTGAAGAAACTTTATTTCTTCTATATTCAGTACACAACTTCTTTTAACTGAAATCAATTGAGAGCAAGAATAGATGAAATCAAATAGGGCAAAAAGCACTGACACAATTGGCAAGCTGTGCTGGTTGTTCTCTCTTTGTTTCCCGAACCATTTTTGCCATTTGTTGCCCTGATGTTCGCTCTATGAGGTGGATTTGATTTACCTTGATTAACTATACTGCTCTTTAGATTACAGTTAGGCTCACACCATTTTCTGGGTTATGCCTGCATCCCTTTCTGGCTGTAGTTTTTGTTGAGTGGTTCTTCTTTGATAGCTCAAGCTCACAGTGGGCTCTCCTTGATATTTCAGACTGAGTGTCCCTAACAATTGTCCGCTGCCAATTCCTGGGAATGTCACCATCCCTTAAATCTGCTCACATCACTTTACATGGCACCTTTACTAAATCATTTTAATTAAATCTTTTGAGTATGCTATTTGTTTCCTGCTATGATTCCAGCTGATATACCTCACTTTAGCATACGTTATGGATCTCACTGTTCAGTGTTATTGATCTAGTTATCTATTTCCTCAAGTATTTTGAAGGCTTGATGATAATAAGAACAAAGATTTGATCTGACCTACAAAGAGTGTTTGACATGTTGAAAGAACTAAAGAATATTATTGAATGAATGACTGAGTGAATGAATAAAGTACCATCAGCGTGTTCAGCAACGCTATTAAAACCATGAAGAATGTCACTACGGATGCTACGACAGATGAACCCTAACCCTAACCGTCATCTTTTGGTCTGGTGATTCAACCAGCTATTGGTTTATCATCCAGCTGCTGGATTCTAGCACGTTTTTCTTTTTTTAATTTTTATTTTATTTATTTATTTTTTGGTTGTGTTGGGTCTTCGTTGCTGCACGCGGGCTTCCTCCAGTTGCAGCTAGTGGGGGCTACTCTTCATTGCAGTGTGCGGGCTTCTCATTGCAATGGCTTCTCTTGTTGTGGAGCATGGGCTCTAGGCACGTGGGTTTCAGTAGTTGTGGCATGCGGGCTCTAGAGCGCAGGCTCATTAGTTGTGGCATTAGTTGTGGCACACAGGCTTAGTTGTTCCGTGGCATGAGGGACCTTCCCAGGCCAGGGCTCGAACCTGTGTCCCCTGCATTGGCAGGTGGATTCTTAACCACTGCACCACAAGGGAAGTCCCTTTAGCATGTTTTTCTATCTGATTTTCAAGGCTCTCATGAGAGAATTTATAAAGTAATATGCATATTCCAGATTTCATTAGGACATGATTTTCTTTTTTTGTGAATGCCCGGACACTCACAAAGTCTATTTAGAACCATGCCCTGGACTGCAGTCAAACTCATCTGTCATTGATATTCAGAATCTACCTGTGGTGATTGTGATTATTCCTTCACTAACTTGGTTCCATAAAAATAGCACATGCTATCATTTCTTCTAAATCAAGCTGAATCTGATTCCATGACCCTATCCTAGTGAGTCAGCAGGAAATTCAATCACAGTCATTATTTAGACTCTGTACCCCCCACCTGGAAAAGTCATACAATGCTCTTAGAGATCTTGTATAGCAACATGGTATCTGATCATCTGAGTATACTGGTTTCCTGAAATACCCTTTGTCCAAAGCTGGAAGTCACTTTACAGTTGGTGATTCTGTTGCCTCTATTCTACGTGAGGCACAGAATTCTTTGCCAGGGCTGGAAGCAGTCAGACTCAGAATCCAAACTCCCTCTGTGCATCCTCTATTCCCCTTCTAGACAATGGAAAATTTCTTCATTGCTGACTTCAAAGAAATGAGCCTCCCTTCCCTCCCCTACACTATAATCTAGTCAAATAGCTCAAGATTAATTTGAAAAATCAAGATATGAAGATTTGTTGTCTGCAATCAGAGTCTGATTTTAGCTTTGCATAGCAAACTTCCTCTGAGTGGAAGGAGGGAGCATAAAGCAACTCGGTACTTTCTTGGAATGGAAAAAGGAATCACACAGAGATTAAATGCCTGACAAAGAGTTTAACTCAAAGCATAATGATAAGCTGTGAATTGCTTGATATCTAGGCTTGTATGGTCTTTATAGGCTCAAAGTTACCCCAGCAGTTTGCAAATAATCTAATAATTAGTATATTAATAAATGTGTGATTAATGAATGAAATGAAATAAAGAAGAGGGCAAATAGATTATACCAGAGGTTTCATTGTTTGCTTTTATGAAAATGTACCATGCAGAAAATATGAGTATATTGACAAAAATATATGTAAATGTTTGACATAGTATAAACTAGATATCTAGGTATTTTTGGTTTGCATGGTTGCTTGTATCTTTTTTACTTTCGTATTGTATATTTTGACATATAGCAGACTTAAAGTACTGTTACTTGTTATTTCATGAAATTTATATATAAGATATATCTACATTGCAAAGAGCATGAAACAAAAATACATTGTTCCTTTGTTCTTTATTTAGATATGGTGTACATTTCGGAATCATTTTGCATTAGAGATTGTTTTCAAATCTTGGCATTTAAAAATTTTAGAGACAATATAAATTTAAATGCACTAAAATTTATTTCAAATGTCTTTTTTTTAAACCCTTCTGAATTATTACAGAAATTATCTCCAGAAAGTACTTCACAAACTGTGTGTGTGTCTGTGTGTGTGTGTGTGTATCCAGAACTGGATCAATAATAATTAATACAAGAAGATATAGATGATCATGCTGATAATGTTTCAGTAGATGATGATTTTCGAAGTATGGCTCAAATATAAAGATAACAAGATTAAAGATAGATTTTATAAACATTGAAAATTTCAGTTTGTTAAGCACATCCGAAAATAAGTATAACAAAAATTGATTATTAATAAACATATTATATAAATGCCCTTTCAAATCAATAAGAAAAGGATGAACCTCTCCAGCAGCAAATTGAACATAAACACAGATAATTTCTATCAACTTGGTAAAGATTAAAAAGTACGTATCTAAAATCCCATATGGCAACTATTTATAGAAAAAAAAAATTCTTATTGATTAGAGTGTGATTTTGTAAAGTTTTTTTGGGAGGAAGTTAATTTCTTCCATTAGCATTTTGCATATTACATGACCCCCCAAGTATAAATATAATTTGCATAATAATATCCACCTAGGAATTGAGGCCCTGAAAATTTAAAGAAAGGCAAGAATAAAGAAGAAAGAAATTGTGCTTTCTTCTGGGCACAGTTAACTCTAGGCACATTTTTAAACAGTTAACTCCAGGTAAAATTTTGTATTGAGAAAAAAAAATTTTATATATATATATATATACACACACACACACACACACACACACACATAAGGGGATGTGTATATGTGTATATATTTGTGGATGTATAATTTCCATAATTTTTCTTCTCAATTACCAAAATCCTAATTATCCTCATGTCCTACTAAGAATCCAGATTTGAATTGTTCAATATTCCAATATGCTTTAAGTTCCAATATCAGCTATTCAGTGCAGTTTATCTCAATCAGGAGAAAAAAGAATATGCTGTAATTAATTCAGTACTATACACGTGACTGGAACCTTTTATTATTTCAATAATTAACTTTAAAATATTATATGTTTTTATGATCTCCTAGGTATTAGAATTTAGGCATAATAAAACAAAGTAAAGAGATGTCTTGTGGTATAAGAAAATACTCTTTTGAGAAGAAAACATAGTCCCTTCAATAAATGGTACTGGGAAAACTGGATATCCATATGCAAAGGAATGAAATTGGACCTTTATCTTATATATACAGAAAAATCAACTCAAAATGGATTAAATAATTTCACATGAGATATGAAACCATAAAAACCCTAGAAAAAAAAACATAGGTGAAAAGGTCCTTGACATTGGCCTTGCAAAGAAATTTTTGGATTTGACACCAAAATTACAAGCAACAAAAGCAAAAATAAACAATTGGGACTATCAAACTAAAAAGCCTCTGCACAGCAAAGGAAACAATCAACAAAATGTTCATTACATTCCATACTTACTTGACAAATTTTTTGTAACAGCCTCAGCAAAGTCTCTTTGGAAGCAGAGGAGACAGAGAAGGAGAAGTAAGAATTAATAAATCAATAGGTAACTAGAAAGTTAAGTGTCTGAAAGTTGGGAAACATCTTTACAGAGAAAACTTATAAATCAATAAGATTCAACTATGTTTCACCACACTGGAATTTAATACTGGGTTTAAGGGTAATTCCACCATTTACAACAACACTGGTACCTTTTTAATTGACTTTAATTTCATTGGTTGTCACATAAAATGTACTACGTGGAAATATCATCGATAAGTTTGTTTAAATATTTACTAAAAATTGTCAATAGGATATTTTAAAAACTTTCCATGTTCTTTCAAAGTCTGACAAATCAAATATTTTAATACTTTTTAGTTATAATTAAAAGTACAACATATAGGAAAGATAACATTTTAATTTAAAACAAGTGCCTGTTTCATTTTTTTAAATTATATATAACTCAGGTATCTCTAGGATTCAGTAGATTCTACAAAGATCCGATTAATTTTAAAATCTATTTAAAACTTCTGGAGAAAATAATACAATCAAGCATTTTGAAAAGCAAAATGTGATATATACTCCTAAAAAGTAATTGAAAATGTTTAACTATACTTGGAATAAGAATCAGCAGAAGACTCAACCAATATAAATCACTTGGTAGCTGCATGTTCCTTGGATTCAAGTTAGCTGTTTTACTTCTTCCTCACCTTCTCTAAATTCTAGAAACTGTCAGAACTTTCTCTGTGATGTTCAGTTGAAGAGTTGGTAAATTATTTTCATTTCAAACATCTAGTGATCATTTAAATGGAGAGTAAATCAGCTAAGAACAAAAAAGAACTGTGAGACTCATGTGGAACAGTGAATGGAATGCCAGGATGTCTTCAAATATTCCATGTAGGATGTGTGTGTATGTGTGTGTGTGTGTGTGTGTGTGTGTGTGTGTGTGTGTGTGTGCATGTTCACAGGGGCGACAGCCTTCCACTCTGTGCAATTAAGAACCTGTCTTTAGAGATACAGACTAGCATATTTGAAACATCATCTTCACCTACTTTTGCCACAATTTAAGTCTGTGTGATACAAGAATTATATCAAGTATTGGATGTAATTGGGAGTTTCCTCCTTTAATTTTAATCTTCTTTCATAAAATCCCTTAAAATGGCTTAAAATGTATATGTGTATTTGTTCTCTGAACTTGGAAGAAATTCAGTCTTACTCTAACCCTTACTGGTAAACTGAATTGAGATGGTGCCTTTCACACTAGGAGCAAAGATTCTTATTCCAACACTAAATTATTTTCATAAAATTCCATTGGTAAAAAATAAGCATCTTTCTCAGTCTAAATTTGAGATCTTGTGATGTTTGAAGGATCAATGGTTGGCTACAAGTCTAGGAAATTATGAAAAGAGCTGGACTTGAGTGTTAGCATTTCCTAATCTTGGTGCAATCATGTCATTCTATAAGATTATTTCGACATATGAAAACCTATTAATTCATAGTTTAGGAGAGCATGTAAAAGTAGAAATAAAAATGAATTTAACTTTCCATGATCTCCAATAATTGGCAAGATCCTTGGTTGCCCTCCCTTTGGACAAAATCCACAGTGGAAACTACAATAATTAAAAAGGAGCAAGTGATAGTAATTCATAAAAACATGACTTTTTTCAAGGCAAATGAATACTATTGAGGTTAGCTCCAATAGAATTTAAGTAGTCAATTAAATAAATTTAACATTTAATAGGCAGAAAGAAATGAGAATTGAGGGATGTTAAAGTGCCTTGATTTGAATTCAGATTAAAGAAAGATTATTGTCCTATATGCACAAAGGTCTCTAAGGGGAGAATACCATGAATTGAATTATCTTTTGATGATGTTTAAATTTCAGTTAGATAAAAAAAGTTCAGTTTTGTCTCGGTTAGAATGCTAGGACACATCTCTCATAAGCATCAAGTGTATTCAATTCCTACAAGTATTGAAAGTTTTTCACCTTTATCTTAGTCTTTGGTTATAATTCCTGAATTATATGTGGTATACACATAGACTACTTGTATATAATGGTAATATGACTTCTTAATATTCTTATTTCAAAAACAATCATAAACAAACAAAGCCTTGTTCTGTGTATTTCAACTTAGGATACATTTCTTAATGCATTTATTGGATTCATCAAGGTTATATGATCTTTTGAGAAGCATGACTTGGTCAAAATTAATTATTTTCCAAGCCCAAGTATAGTCCATATCTCCATTGACTTTGGGTTTTCCAGTGGGACCACCTTTGAACAAATGGCAAATGATCAGTTATGATACAAGTAGAAACTCGATTAGGGTTTATGCACTGGTCTTAACCTCTTAAAATACTGCCATAAGACAACTATTTAAAGAAGTCCAATCTAACCTTCTGGAATATAAGAGATTACAAGGAGAACTGAGGTGCTTGGTCCCATAGTCAGGAACAAAAGCCAGCCCCAGTTGTGAGTATAAGTCTAGATGAGAAGAATTAAAGAATTGCCTCGCTGAGCCCAACTCTAAGTCTTCAGAATCATGAGCAAATAAATGAGTGTTACTTAAAGTCAGTAAATTTTAGAGTGGTTTGTTGCACCTAAATAGATAACTTATGTAGACACACAGTTTTCTTCTAACTTAAATTTCTATCTTTCACATCAATTGCTCTAGCTGGATAGTCTGACTATACAGCTCATTTCCTTTTCTGGCGTGTAACGGGATAGAGATTTGAGGCACATATGTTGGGAAAGAGAAGATATAGTGTAAGTAGCAATAAGACAAAAAGCCTGAGTCATACACAGCCTAATAAACTCAGGGATAATTCAGGATCAGGTAATGAGTTATAAGGGATACTAATCTAAGAATCCATGGAGCACAAATCCTGTGTATCTCTCACTGTGTCACTTTAGCTAAGAGCCTTTTTATCTCTAAATGAATAAACGACTTTTTTCAAAGGGAACTTTATTTTAATTAATTAATTTATTTATTGGGCTGCATTGGGACTTTGTTGCTGTGCAGGCTTTCTTTAGCGGTGGCGAGCGGGGGCTACTCTTCTTTGCGGTGCCTGGGCTTCTCATTGCGGTTCTGGGGCTTCGCATTGAGGTGGCTTCTCTTGTTGTGGAGCATGGGCTCTAGGCACGCGGGCTTCAGTAGTTGTGGCACACAGGTTCAGTAGTTGTGGCGCACAGGCTCAGTAGTTGTGGCACATGGACTTAGTTGCTCCACGGCATGTGGGATCTTCCCGGAGCAGGGATTGAACCCGTGTCCCCTGCATTGGCAGGCGGATTCTTAACCACTGCACCACCAGGGAAGCCCAAATAAATGATTTTTAAACCCTCTTTTTCTCCCACTTAAACACTTTTAATTTTGTAGAATCATACCATGGATTCTTACTGATTTGTTTCATGCTTCAAATTTAATTTGATACTGGAATGTGCAAATTGATTTTGCATAGATAGTAAAACACATCTGCCTATGAAATGTTAAATTTCAAGAAATAATCATATTTGGGACTTCCCTGGTGGTGCAGTGGATAAGGCTCTGTGCTCCCAATGCATGGGACCCGGGTTTGATCCCTGGTCAGGGAACTAGATCCCACATGCATGCTGCAACTAAGAGTTTGCATGCCACAACTGAGGAGCCTGCCTGCCGCAACTAAGACCCAGTGCAACTAAATAAATAAATATTTTAAAATAAAGAAATAATCATCTTAGAATACCCTTCCACAGCTAATTTTCATCTTATATCACTCTGTATGTTGTAGAAATATGATGAGACTAAATCAGTAATAATCTGGCAGTATTTCAATACAAGCTAAGAATACTGGCATATGGTTTGTGAGCTCAGGTAGCTTTGTGTAGGATTTTTTGCATGACTTATTAAGAAATAAATGTGAATACCTAAAAAAAAATATGTGAATATCTAGAGGCATTACAAAGCCTCTGAAAATATTTTAAACTATTAAACAAAAATATCATTGCTTTTTCTCTCACTTCTTTTTTGACAAGTTCAATATATTCCCCTTACAACTACTGGTAGAAATGGGTAGGAAGAAACCAATTTATTTTCTTCTGATTAATGAAAAAAAATCATCTCCAGCTTAGTTCATAAATCTCTTGCCTAATTTTAGCTAACAATTTATCACTCAATCACTGGTGGTTTTCCGATTTGGAAGGAAGATTGACTAGGCTAGGTGTCAGGAGGCTTTGATGTGGATTCATTAATTCATTCAACAAATTTTTTTTGAATGTTTTAAGTTAGCACTGTTCTATGTCCCAAAGATACAGGATTGCACAACATGCCCCAAACCTCTAATCTTAAGGAGCTTATATTCTAATTATATTCCAAATAATAAATTCTAATTATATTCCAAATAATAAATTGTCTTACAGCTGCCCCACAGAAGGGAGGATTAATAATCCCCAGCCCAAAATTGGTTCCAATGTTAAAGCTGATGACCCTATACCCATACCAAGAGACAGAAAAGGTTACTCACATGCTTGAGACTTTCTAGTTAGAGCAGGGAAAGCACCCAAGCTGGTAGAAAATGGTTTGAGTGAAGGGAGGAGAGTGACTACTTTTGATTGCAGTTAAGGGGTGCAGTTGGTGTGAAGGTTCCCCCCACCACAGGGGACTGGTTTCTCATAGTTTCAACCTTCCCAGTGTCCAGAGAAGGAGTACATGGACTTTCTTATTGGCTTCCCCAGATGTGGAGCAAAAAAGAGGAAGGAAGGTTGGAGTCTGAAAGGTTTGAGAGGTCAAACATCAAATATAGAGTCAAAATCTATTAAAATTCACCCCTGATATTTGAGTGATGAGTACAATGTGTAATGTTTAATTTAACTGTATTTGAACTCATTTAAGCAAGCCATTATGGTACTCTAAGAAGCCCAGTGTCTAAAGCTGATAAGGGAAGTGAAAACTCTATTCAATGCCCCGTTCTAAAGTCCATATTGTGCCTTGAGTATTTTGAGAAGTAAAATGAGTTCCTTGGTCACTATCAGTAATGTCCAGAACCTCAAAAAGATTAAGAAGTATCTGGTGAAGACTTGAATTGTAGCTTTGGTATCTGCAGAGACATATGTGACTTTGATTTTTATTTTTGGTATCTGTGAGAGTATTCTCAGAACTTTTTATCCTGAATAGGGTGACTTTGGATAAGGAATTGTTGTGATTGGTTGGACCAGACAGCCAGACCATAGGCAATGGCTGAGGAGTCTGAAAAATGTGCAGATGGGACCGATTTTTGGCCAGGGCTTTTCTAGTGCTAAGAAGACTGCTTGAAACTTGGCTAACTGTGTTGATCATGGGGTACTTTCCTTGGTCAGGGACATCCTTTTAGGGATGGACAAGAGCAAACCTCTTGTGACTCCATCATATGCAATGGTGATGCTATTCAGTAAAGGATACAAATCACTTTTCCTGGTTGCTCAGTGGATCCCAAGGGGCTCTCCAGGTAGCCAGTTAGTCCAGGAGAGAGGTGACCTCCTCCAACTCCTCCAACACCATTGCATCTAACAAGAGACTGAGGACAAAGGAAGCCACTTCTTTCTGTAAGTAAGATATGCTAGAGACTTTTTCCTGTATCACTTTCATTTCAATAAGAAGGCTTTTGTGACTGTGCTGAATCTGTGGGGTTCTGCCTCCACATGTACCAAAGCATAACAGGCACTTGGGTCCTACAGCTCATCAGTCAGGACCAGTTAGCTTAAGTCTCCCCAAAAGTCCAATATGCAACCTTCACTGCTTGGGCTAAGGAAGTATATCTGGGGCCAAAGAAGAGGGTGTTTTGCTCCAGAAGACTACGAGCAACTTATGGCCATCATGAGTAATCCAGAGACCCCAGGATGCATGAGAGAAAGTCACCAAATCCTCTACAGTGAAGGGGTGTCTGAGGAGTGCTAATGGGAGTTCTTTTCTTCTTTTAATTGTTCATTTTGTAAAGATTCTAGATGCTTTGTTATTTGGGGATCCCATTTAAAGTGGGCCAATTTGAGAGTAACAGTATAAATTCACTTAAGTAAAATTTAGAAATAAGGAATACGTTGCCTCTAGAAGCCAAAAAGGCCTAAAAGACATTGGGCTTATTTTAATATTGTGGATTTTGCCAGGGTAATAGTTATTTCTTGACAGTATCAGGGATGAAGCCATACTTGACTGACCAAATGATGCCCAGGATTTAACTGAGATGGTAGGGCCTTGTATTATGCATAGGAGGGTGATGGTCCCTCCCCTTTGTGAGCTGCTTTGTGAATATGTGTATGTCTTGAGTGTGTCCAATGAAACTCCTCAGAGAAGGATGTCATCAGTGTAATGTCATTCCCATGATCCTGGAGAAAGCTGGGTGTGATTAAAATCTTGCCTGCGAAGATTGAGATGAAAGTGTTGTTGAGATACCACCTGGGTGGCCAGGTAAAGGCGTACTGTGTCATTTGAATGTAAATGCAAACTGCTAGTGAGAAGCTATTGAAATAGGGACTGAGTGAAACATGCTAGTCATAGCTTTAACAGCAAAGTATATTTTCCAGTTGATGACCGTATGGAACCAGTAATTTCAATCATAGTGGATATGAGAGCTTTAATTGGGGAAACCAAGGTATTAAGGGCATGATAATACACTGTTAGGTACCATTCATTTTTGTTAGGCTTGATCATTGGCAACATTGGGCTATTCAATGGGAAGATAGTGGGAAAAACGGTGCCTTCCTTTAGTAGGTCTATATAATGGGTGGGTTTTATATTATTGGTCTTGATTTCTGTACACCTTATTTTAATCTATGTTCAGGCATATTATCTAATTTTCCCATTTGTAAAAATGTGTTTGACATTAAATGGATCTATACTACTCATCTGGGAGCTTATTTATAGCCATAAAATAAGGACAGTTTTAATATTTCACGTGCCCCACATCATTGTTGTTTTAAAGGTAGAATGGGGTGAAGAGAAAGCATAGGAAAATAATTAAATTGGGGGTAATACATGGAATAGATGGACAAATCCAATACAATTAGTAACCTATGAAGAGACACACAAACTAAAGCCCATTAAATAGTGCATTTCTTTACTTGACATATTTAAGGAAAACATGGCAGTGATGTACTTGTAGGATATCTTAATGTTGTCATGCTTTAATGTAGTTTGGAATCTCATAGTAGAGGACATGATTTCAGCCTGGAGAGGTCTAAATATTAGGGCTAACTATCCCTAAGGCTCGTGCTAATAATTAAGAAATGGTATGAGACTTCTTAATAGTTACCTCTTCGATCTTTCACCACCAAAGAAATAAAAACTTAAAATTTCTTATTTTCTAATTCTATTTCCCATGTTGTAAAGGGGTCATATTGTTAATAAAGTGTGCAATGTAATATCAATACATCTCAAATTTAATTACTTACTACCCTCATTAATTAATTTTTAAAACCCTTGGTATTCTTCATGGTGCTTCTTTTACCTCTAAGTTCACAGAGATGAAATGTTTCACAGAGTTCGCAGTATTGCTAAATATCTGTAATTATTCATTGTAAAAATATGAGGACATATGGTCCTCACTCTTATCCTGAGCCATGATCTTGGGGAGAAGAAAATCCTATTATTTGCAGACCTACTGTGTGTCAAGTATTGTGCAAGACATAAAATGTTTAAAGTTAAGTGCCATAAGACAACTGTTGTAGGATCAGGGAACTGAGGCTCAAAATAGTAAATACTTAGCACAGAACATGCAGCTAGTAAGTGGGGAAATAGGCCTCAGGGCCTAGGTTTGAATGACTCCACATCACCTCTTCTTTCCTTTACAAAGTGCTGCCTCCACTGTCAGTGAATAACTGATTTGTCATATTGCCAAAAGATAATAAATGAAGTTCACTAACAGCATATAGAGTGATCTGTCAAACTATTTGGAGTTTTATTTTGCCATTATAATTACTCATACTCTGGGTTAGCTAGAGATGTTTTAAAAATATAACCAAAGAATAGTCAGAAAAAATCCACAATGCAAAAGCAATTGTCTTGGAATCAGGATAGAAAAATCACAGTCTTGCCTACACCACTAGCTTCAGGACGTTGTCCAACTTATTAGATCCCTGTGGCATTTAGGTTTCTGAAGTAACTTCCTGCCCTAAAATTCTGAGTTCTTATCTACAATTTACTAGACTTATCTATGATTACTTAGTGAAGTAAACTTACAAGCTAATTTGAATTTTTTGAAAAATATTCAAGAACTTAATGTTGGGCTTCCCTGGTGGCGCAGTGGTTGAGAGTCTGCCTGCCAATGCAGGGGACGCAGGTTCGTGACCCGGTCCGGGAGGATCCCACATGCCGCGGAGCAGCTGGGCCCGTGAGCCATGGCTGCTGAGCCTGCGCGTCCAGAGCCTGTGCTCCGCAATGGGAGAGGCCACAACGGTGAGAGGCCCACGTACCGCAAAAAAAAAAAAAAAAAAAAAAGAACTTAATGTTTTTATATATTTTCTATGTGTTAATTCAATAAAAACCCTTTTTCTTTGCCTCGATGGGAAATATGGCCCAAACTTAGAAGGTACTTTCAACTCAGATTGTTACCTATCTCTGGGTTAAGTTCTCTCTGAATTTCTTGGTTGTCATATTGTCAGATAAGGAAAAGCAATGCTTTGAAAAGAGCAGTACCCCACAAGGGTGAAACCCCCAAATTTAGAGATAGGCCAGAAATGCCATGTTCTGAAATTGAATAAAGTAAATAGAAAATGGAAGAAATATAACTCTTTGCAGATTGCTTCCAATCAGATAACAAAGTAAAGTGATGAGTCATAAATGTACCTGAAGATAATGATTTTTTTAGATTTAGTATTTAGAAAGATAAATGCATAATATTATTTTTAAATGTTGGAATCACTTTAATTTTAACATAGGTAATGTGAAGTAACATTATGAGAACAAAAACTTTTGATTACTAATAAGTTAAAAATCTTCATCAATATTTTTATATACATTTTTACATACGATTAGCAAAGTCAGCTAATTGTGTTTCTAAGGACCAAAGGGAGTTGAAACTATGATTGCTAACAGCACAAGTTGTGCATGTTTGGCACTTCAGTCTTTCTGCCAGATATGGATCAAACTACTATAATTTTTAACACCATTCCTTAAGAGCATCCAAGTCTCGTTATTCATATTTTATATTAACTAAGGGGGTTTCTCACAGTAAGTTGGTCTCCCAAGTAGATTTTTCTATTAGATGGTGATTAGGCTGACTAGCTCGCTTCACTGCTCCTTGGCAGTTATAAATTAGTGTAAATAAATAAAATAAAACACTGACTCATCATTTAATAGTAATTTATCCTCCATTGCACAAATAAAAGCAAACTCATCTCCGACTTATAATAACATCCCAAAGGCAGCCCTCCACTGATGCTCTCCAGAAAAAGTGCTAGCTTCCTTCTATTTATGCAAATTACAACTCTTTTAAGGCTTACAATGAGAACCTGAGAAGTCTGTGATTTTTTTCCCTTAGTCTCTGTCCTTCACCTCCTACTCCAACTTATATTCTTCCACTGAAAAGTCATATGAGAAAGTTTATGAATTACTTTTATAAATCTACAAATTAATTGTGGTCCAAGCTAGGAGAGGGAGGGAGATGGAAATAAATTGATTCTCTATGACATATCATGATTCAAATGATCTGAACGGTTTAACTTCACTTCAATTTTATTTGTCAGAACAAAAGCACTCTCTCAATTGGTTGAACTTTAAAAATGACTATCACTGAGACAGCAGAGTGGGTAAAGCAGCAATTCAATAGCATTTGTCTTTTAAGGAAGAGGCGTTAAATATTTGACTATGTAGCTTAGACGTTGTTTAAACTAGAGTGGTAATTATGTAACTTTTACTTATTCGATATATCATCATTAATTTTAATCAGATATATTTGTTGTTGTTTGTCTCCTACTAGAGGGGGAAGAAATCTAATTACATTTTTTAAATAGATCTTTATTGGAGTATAATTGCTTCACAATACTGTGTTAGTTTCTGTTGCACAACAAAGTGAATCAGCCATATGCATACACATGTCCCCATATCCCCTCCCTCTTGAGCCTCCATCCCATCCTCTCTATCCCACCCGTCTAGGTCATCGCAAAGCACCGAGCCGATCAATCTCCCTGTGCTGTGCTGCTGCTTCCCACCAGCCAACTATTTTACTTTCAGTAGTGTATATATGTCAATGCTACTCTCACTTAGCCCCAGCTTCACCCTCCCACCCCATGTCATCAAGTCCATTCTCTATGTCTACCTCTTTATTCCTGCCCTGCAACTAGGTTCATCAGTACCATTTTTTTTTAATCCCATATATTTGCGTTAGCATACGCTATTTGTTTTTCTCTTTCTGACTTACTTCACTCTGTATGATAGACTCTAGGTCCATCTACCTCACTACAAATAGCTCAATTTCATTTCCTTTTATGGCTGAGTAATACTCCATTGTATATATGTGCCACATTTTCTTCATCCATTCATCTGTCGATGGACATCTAGGTTGGTTCCATGTCCTGGCTATTGCAAATAATGCTGCAATGAACACTGTGGTGCATGTCTCTTTTTGAATTATGGTATTCTCAGGATAAATGCTCAGCAGTGGGGTTGCTGGGTCATATGGTAGTTCTATTTTTTCGTTTTTAAGGAACCTCCATACTGTTCTCCATAGTGGTTGTATCAATTTACATTCCCACCAACAGTGTAGGAGGGTTCCCTTTTCACCAAACCCTTTCTAGCATTTATTGTTTCCAGATATTTTTATAATGGCCATTCTGACTGGCATGAGGTGATACATCATTGTAGTTATGATTTGCATTTCTCTAATACTTAGTGATGTTGTGCATCTTTTCATGTGCCTCTTGGCCATCTGTATGTCTTCCTTGGTGAAATGTCTATTTAGGTCTTCTGCCCATTTTTTTTTTTGCGGTACATGGGCCTCTCACTGCTGTGGCCTCTCCCATTGCAGAGCACAGGCTCCAGACACGCAGGCTTAGTGGCCATGGCTCACGGGCCTAGCCGCTCCGCCGCATGTGGGATCTTCATGGACCGGGGCACGAACCCACGTCCCCTGCATCAGCAGGCGGACTCTCAACCACTGTGCCACCAGGGAAGCCCCTCTTCTGCCCATTTTTTAACTGGATTGGTTTTTTGATATTGAGCTCCATGAGCTGTTTGTATATTTTGGAGATTAATCCTTTGTCCACTGTTTCATTTGCAAATATTTTCTCCCATTCTGAGGGTTGTCTTTTTGTCTTGTTTATGGTTTCCTTTGCTGTGCAAAAGCTTTTAAGTCCCAAATTACATTTTAATGCAATATTTACATATATATCTGCATAAGACCAGATGAAGTGTTATTCTACTGAAATAGCAATCTTTCTGACATCCTGATACTGAAATGACCCAATATTGATTGACTTTTGATACACAAAGCTGTTGTTGATGCATATTTGCATACTGATGATGTTATGTTAAATTGCAAGTCACTTTTCTATTACCATACACTGAGAGTGTGCTCATCTCAGACTGTTTTGAATCAGAATTAAAGGTATTCCACTTGGGGGCTTCCCTGGTGGTGCAGTTGTTAAGAATCTGCCTGCCAATGCAGGGGACATGGGTTCGAGCCCTGGTCCGGGAAGATCCCACACAGCCCTGGTCTGGGAAGATCCCACGTGCCTTGGAGCAATTAAGCCTGTATGCCACAACTACTGAAGCTTGCGTGCCTACAGCCCATGCTCCACAACAAGAGAAGCCACTGCAATGAGAAGCCTGCACACCGCAATGAAGAGTGGCCCCTGCTCGCCACAACTAGAGAAAGCCCGTGTGCAACAACAAAGACTCAGTGCAGCCAAAAAAAAAAAAAAGTTTTTTTTTAACAAATTAATTAATTAATTAAAAAGGTATTCCACTTGTATATTTGAACTATGACAAAATTCTCATAGATCTAAAATGCTAACGCTTAAGTTGGGAGAATATTTAGGTGAAAAATAACTTATATTAATAATTTTTGTAGTAAGATCATATATTAACCAGTAGAAATATGCTCATAATATCGTCAATTAAATTCTTTTTTATTATTTTTTAATTGAGATATAATTGGCATACTCCATTATATTTGTTTCATGTATGCAGTATAATGATTTGATATTTGTATGTATTGTGGAATGATCATCACGATATGTTTAGTTAACATTCATTAATGCTAAAGTAAGTATTCTTATGGAAATTGACCAAAATGCTGCTGTGTAAGAGGACACTTTTTTTTAAAGTTAAAATTTAGAGTTTTTCTATTTTCGCTGCCACTATTGCTAATACTACCAAGCAAATAGCTTTTTTAATATATATATAGAATTTTCATCATTAATATAAATTATAAAGACATCCCTTTCTGGGATAAAACAGAATTGTTTTGAGGCTAGAGAGACTGTATGGTATATGCGTGCATACCCATATAAACACACACACACACACACACACACACAATTAAATGTTTCACCTTCATTGTTATCAAATAATACTTAAAATTTTTATCCCCATCCAATCCAGGATTCATCTCTCAACTCTAATGCCAACCCTACCCATGAGCTTTACTCTGTACTTAACAGTTTTCCAGTTTCCTGACCCTCCCTTCTCAAGCCATCCCTGACTCCACCCAATTTATTCATGAGCCATAACCCATCATCTTCATACCCTGGAAACTGAGGTAGAGAGATGATGTTTAAAACATGAATTGTGGGATGCTGCTTATTTGGAGACAGCAAACATAGATCAGTGAACGTGTGATGGGTTGTTTTGTAGGGGATCTGAAAGTGGTCCCAACTGATACAACTAGTGAAGCTAAAGAAGAAAGCACGTATCTAAGACAGATATGATGTGTGGATGGGGTAAGGGAGCAATTATTTGTATTATTAGTAATAATAACAATAAATTGCTAGCATGTGCTGGTGCTTAATATTTGCCAAGCACTGTGCTAAGCAACATAATCGTATCATTGCATTCAAACGTTACACAGCACATGAAAGGTAGTACTACACAGAAAAACCATGAGTTCAGGAACCAAATTACCTGGGTCCAATCCTAGCTTTACTACTTACTGATTATGTGACCTTGGGCTATTCTTTAATCCCTATTTACCTCAGTTTTCTCAGCTGTAAATCTTTAGCCTACTCATAAATTTGTAATGAAGGTTAAATGAATTAATATACAGTGAGTCAACTGTTACAAAATAAAACCTCATTAAAACAAAAAAAATAGGCAGGAGAAGATTGTGGAACAGTAGGACGCGGAGATCACCTTCCTCCCCACAGATACATCAGAAATACATGTACAGTGGCACTGCTCCTATAGAACATACACTGAACACTGGCAGAAGACCTCAGGCCTCCCCAAAGGCAAGAAACTCCCCACGAACCTGGGTAAGGCAAAAGAAAAAAGAAAAAACAGACAAAAGAATAGGGACAGGACCTGCACCAGTGGGACGGAGCTGTGAAAGAGGAAAGGTTTCCACACACTAGGAGCCCCTTCGCGGGCGGAGACTGCGGGTGGCGGAGGGGGGAAGCTTCGGAGCCACGGAGGAGAGCACAGCCACAGGGGTGCAGAGGGCAAAGCGGGGAGATTCCGGCACAGAGGATCGGTGCCGACCAGCACTCACTAGCCCGAGAGGCTTGTCTGCTCACCGGCCGGGGCGGGCGGGGCTGGGAGCTGAGTCTCGGGCTTCGGTTGGATCCCAGGGAGAGGACTGGGGTTGGCAGAGTGAACACAGCCTGCAGGGGGCTAGTGCGCCACAGCTAGCTGGGAGGGAGTCCGGGGAAAAGTCTGGACCTGCCAAAGAGGCAAAAGACTTTTTCTTCCCTCTTTGTTTCCTGGTGCGTGAGGAGAGGGGATTAAGAGCACTGCTTAAAGGAGCTCCAGAGACGGGCGCGAGCCGCGGCTAACAGCACAGACCCCAGAGACAGGCATGAGACGCTAAGGCTGCTGCTGCTGCCACCAAGAAGCCTGTGTGTGAGCACAGGTCACTCTCCACACCTCCCTTCCAGGGAGGCTGTGCAGCCCACCACTGCCAGGGTCCCGGGATGGAGGGACAACTGCCCCAAGAGAACGCATGGCGCCTCAGGCTGGTGCAATGTCACGCTGGCCTCTGCCGCCGCAGGCTCTCCCTGCATCCGTACCCCTCCCTCCCCCCGGCCTGAGTGAGCCAGAGCCCCCGAATCAGCGGCTCCTTTAACCCCGTCCTGTCTGAGCAAAGAACAGACGCCCTCAGGGGACCTACACGAAGAGGCAGGGCCAAATCCAAAGCTTGAACCCCAAGAGCTGTTCGAACAAAGAAGAGAAAGGGAAATCTCTCCCAGCAGCCTCAGAAGCAATGGATTAAAGCTCCACAATCAACTTGATGTACCCTGCATCTGTGGAATACATGAATAGACAACGAATCATCCCAAATTGAGGAGGTGGACTTTGGGAGCAAGATACATTATTTTTTCCCCTTTTCCTCTTTTTGTGACTGTGTATGTGTATGCTTCTGTGTGAGATTTTGTCTGTACAGCTTTGCTTTCACCATTTGTCCTAGGATTCTGTCTGTCAGTTTTTTTTTTACTTTAAAAAATTTTTTTCTTAATAAGTATTTTTTTATTTTAATAACTTTATTTTATTTTATCCTCTTTCTTTCTTCTTTCTTTCTTTCTTTTATTCTCCCTTTTCTTCTCAGCCGTGTGGCTGGCAGGGTCTTGGTGCTCAAGCCAGGCGTCAGGGCTGTGTCACTGAGGTCGGAGAGCCAACTTCAGGACACTGGTCCATAAGAGACCTCCCAGCTCCATGTAATATCAAACGGTGAAAATCTCCCACAGATCTCCATCTCAACACCAACACCTAGCTTCACTCAACGACCAGCAAGCTACAGTGCTGGACACCCTATTCCAAACAACTAGCAAGACAGAAACATAGCCCCATCCATTAGCAGAGAGGCTGCCTAAAGTCATAATAATTCCACAAATACCCCAAAACACACCACCAGATGTCAACCTGCCCACCAGAAAGACAAGATCCAGCCTCATCCACCAGAACACAGGCACTAGTCCCCTCCACCAGGAAGCCTACACAACCCACTGAACGAACCTTAGCCACTGGGGACAGACATCAAAAACAACGGGAACGGGCTTCCCTGGTGGCGCAGTGGTTGAGAGTCCACCTGCCGATGCAGCGGACACGGGTTCGTGCCCCGGTCTGGGAAGATCCCACATGCCGTGGAGCGGCTGGGCCTGTGAGCCATGGCCGCTGAGCCTGCGCATCCGGAGCCTGTGCTCTGCAACGGGAGAGGCCACAACAGTGAGAGGCCTGCATACCGCAAAACAAACAAACAAACAAAAAAACAACGGGAACTACGAACCTACAGCCTGCGAAAAGGAGACCCCAAACACAGTAAGATAAGCAAAATGAAAAGATAGAAAACCACACAGCAGATGAAGGAGCAAGATAAAAACCCATCAGACCTAACAAATGAAGAGGAAATAGGCAGTCTACCTGAAAAAGAATTCAGAATAATGATAGTAAAGATGATCCAAAATCTTGGAAACAGAATAGAGAAAATGCAACAAACATTTAACAAGGACCTGGAAGAACTAAAGAGGAAACAAGCAATGATGAACACCACAAAAAATGAAATTAAAAATACTCTAGAAGGGATCAATAGCAGAATAACTGAGGCAGAAGAACGGATAAGTGACCTGGAAGATAAATAGTGGAAATAACTACTGCAGAGCAGAATAAAGAAAACAGAATGAAAAGAAATGACGACAGTCTCAGAGAACTCTGGGACAACATTAAACACACCAACATTCAAATTATAGGGGTCCCAGAAGAAGAAGAGAAAAAGAAAGTGACTGAGAAAATATTTGAAGAGATTATAGTTGAAAACTTCCCTAATATGGGAAAGGAAATAGTTAATCAAGTCCAGGAAGCACAGAGAGTCCCATACAGGATAAATCCAAGGAGAAACACGCCAAGACACATATTAATCAAACTATCAAAAATTAAGTACAAAGAAAACATATTAAAAGCAGCAAGGGAAAAACAACAAATAACACACAAGGGAATCCCCATAAGGTTAACAGCTGATCTTTCAGAAGAAACTCTGCAAGCCGGAAGGGATTGGCAGGACATATTTAAAGTGATGAAGGAGAAAAACCTACAACTAAGATTACTCTACCCAGCAAGGATCTCATTCATATTTCATGGAGAAATTAAAACCTTTACAATAAGAAAAAGCTGAGAGAGTTCAGCACCACCAAACCAGCTTTACAACAAATGTTAAAGGAACTTCTCTAGGCAAGAATAAAAAGAGAAGGAAAAGACCTACAATAACAAACCCCAAACAATTAAGAAAATGGTAATAGGAACATACATGTCGATAATTACCTTAAATGTAAATGGATTAAATGTTCCCACCAAAAGACACAGACTGGCTGAATGGATACATAACATGACCCGTATATATGCTGTCTACAAGAGACCCACTTCAGACCTAGGGACACATAGAGACTGAAAGTGAGGGGATGGAAAAAGATATTCCATGCAAATGGAAATCAGAAGAAAGCTGGAGTAGCAATTCTCTTATCAGACAAAATAGACTTTAAAATAAAGACTATTAGAAGAGACAAAGAAGGACACTACATAATGATCAAGGGATTGATCCAAGAAGAAGATATAACAATTGTAAATATTTATGCACCCAACATACGAGCACCTCAATACATAAGGCAAATACTAACAGCCAATAATGGGGAAATCGACAGTAACACAATCATAGTAGGGGACTTTAACACCCCACTTTCACCAATGGACAGATCATCCAAAATGAAAATAAATAAGTAAACACAAGCTTTAAATGATACATTAAACAAGATGGACTTAATTGATATTTATAGGACACTCCATCCAAAAACAACAGAATACACATTTTTCTCAAGTGCTCATGGAACATTCTCCAGGATAGATCGTATCTTGGGTCACAAATCTAGCCTTGGTAAATTTAAGAAAATTGAAATCATATCAAGTATCTTTTCTGACCACAACGCTATGAGACTAGATATCAATTACAGGAAAAGATCTGTAAAAAATACAAACACATGGAGGCTAAACAATACACTACTTAATAATGAAGTAATCACTGAAGAAGTCAAAGAGGAAATAAAAAATATCTAGAAACAAATGACAATGGAGACATGACAACACAAAACCTATGGGATGCAGCAAAACCAGTTCTAAGATGGAAGTTTATAGCAATACAATCCTACCTTAAGAAACAGGCAACATCTCAAGTAAACAACCTAACCTTGCACCTAAAGCAATTAGAGAAAGAAGAACAAAAAACCCCCAAAGTTAGCAGAACGAAAGAAATCATAAAGATCACATCAGAAATAAATGAAAAAGAAATGAAGGAAACGATAGCAAAGATCAATAAACCAAAAGCTGCTTCTTTGAGAAGATAAACAAAATTGATAAACCAGGCTTCCCTGGTGGCGCAGTGGTTGAGAGTCCGCCTGCCGATGCAGGGGACACGGGTTCATGCCCTGGTCCAGGAAGAACCAACATGCCACAAAGCGGATGGGCCCGTGAGCCATGACCGTTGAGGCTGCGCATCCGGAGCCTGTGCTCCGCAACTGGAGAAGCCACAACAGTGAGAGGCCCGCGCATGGGGAAAAAAAAAAAAAAGTAAACCATTAGCCAGACTCATCAAGAAAAAAAGGGAGAAGACTCAAATCCATAGAATTAGAAATGAAAAAGGAGAAGTAACAACTGACACTGCAGAAATACAAAGGATCATGAGAGATTACTACAAGCAACTCTGTGCCAATAAAATGGACAACCTGGAAGAAATGGACAAATTCTTAGAAATGCACAACCTGCCGAGACTGAACCAGGAAGAAATAGAAAATATGAACAGACCAATCACAAGCACTGAAATTGAAACTGTGATTAAAAATCTTCCAACAAACAAAAGCCCAGGACCAGATGGCTTCACAGGCAAATTCTATCAAACATTTAGAGAAGAGCTAACACCTATCCTTCTCAAACTCTTCCAAAATGTACCAGAGGGAGGAATACTCCCAAACTCATTCTACGAGGCCACCATCACCTGATACCAAAACCAGAGAAGGATGTCACAAAGAAAGAAAACTACAGGCCAATATCACTGATGAACATAGATGCAAAAATCGTCAACAAAATACTAGCAAACAGAATCCAACAGCACCTTAAAAGGATCATACACCATGATCAAGTGGGGTTTATCCCAGGAATGCAAGGATTCTTCAACATATGTAACTCAATCAACGTGATACATCATATTAATAAATTAAAGGAGAAAAACCATATGATTATCTCAATAGATGCAGAGAAAGCTTTCGACAAAATTCAACACCCATTTATGATAAAAACCGTGCAGAAAGTAGGCATAGAGGGAACTTTCCTCAACATCATAAAGGCCATATATGAGAAACCCACAGCCAACGTCGTCCTCAATGGTGAAAAACTGAAAGCATTTCCACTAAGATCAGGAACAAGACAAGGTTGCCCACTCTCACCACTCTTACTCAACATAGTTTTGGAAGTTTTAGCCACAGCAATCAGAGAAAAAAAAGAAATAAAAGGAATACAAATTGGAAAAGAAGAAGTAAAACTGTTACTGTTTGCAGATGACATGAAACTATACATAGAGAATCCTAAAGATGCCACCAGAAAACTACTAGAGCTAATCAGTGAATTTGGTAAAGTTACAGGATACAAAATTAATGCACAGAAATCTCTGGTATTCTTATACACTAGTGATGGAAAATCTGAAAGTGCAATTAAGAAAACACTCCCATTTACCATTGCAACAAAAAGAATAAAATATCTAGGAATAAACCTACCTAGGGAGACAAAAGACCTGATTGCAGAAAGTTATAAGACACTGATGAAAGAAATTAAAGATGATACAAATAGATGGAGAGATATACCATGTTCTTGGATTGGAAGAATCAACATTGTTAAAATGACTCTACAACCCAAAGCAATCTACAGATTCAATGCAATCTGTATCAAAACACCACTGGCATTTTTCACAGAACTAGAACAAAAAATTTCACTATTTGTATGGAAACACAAAGGACCCCGAATATTCAAAGCAATCTTGAGAATGAAAAATGGAGCAGGAGGAATCAGGCTCCCTGACTTCAGACTATACTATAAAGCTACAGTAATCAAGACAGTATGGTACTGGCACAAAAACAGAAATATAGATCAATGGAACACGATAGAAAGCCCAGAGATAAACCCATGCACATATGGTCACCTTATCTTTGATAAACTAGGCAAGAATATCCAATGGAGAAAAGACATCCTCTTCAATAAGTGGTGCTGGGAAAACTGGACACCTTCAAGTAAAAGTATGAAATTAGGACACTCCCTAACACCATACACAAAAATAAACTCAAAATGGATTGAAGACCTAAATGTAAGGGCAGACAGCATCAAACTCTTAGAGGAAAACATAGGCGGAACACTCTATGACATAAATCACAGCAAGATCCTTTTTGACCCACCTCCTAGAGAAATGGAAATAAAACCAAAAATAAACAAATGGGACCTAATGAAAATTCAAAGCTTTTGCACAGCAAAGGAAACCATAAACAAGGCCAAAAGACAACCCTCAGAATGGGAGAAAATATTTGCAAATGAAGCAAGTGACAAAGAATTAATCTCCAAAATTTACAAGCAGCTTATGCAGCTCAATAACAAAAAAACAAACTACCCAATCCAAAAATGGGCAGAAGACCTAAATAGACATTTCTCCAAAGAAGATATACAGATTGCCAACAAACACATGAAAGAATGCTCAACATCATTAATCATTAGAGAAATGCAAATCAAAACTACAATGAGATATCATCTCACACCAGTCAGAATGGCCATCATCAAAAAATCTACAAACGATAAATGTTGGAGAGGGTGTGGAGAAAAGGGAACCCTCTTGCACTGTTGGTTGGAATGTAAATTGATACAGACACTATGGAGAACAGTATGGAGATTCCTTAAAAAACTAAAAATAGGGGCTTCCCTGGAGGCGCAGTGGTTGAGAGTCCGCCTGCCGATGCATGCGACGTGGGTTCGTGCCCCGGTCTGGGAGGATCCCACGTGCTGCGGAGCGGCTGGGCCCGTGAGCCATGGCTGCTGGGCCTGCATGTCTGGAGCCTGTGCTCCACAACGGGAGAGGCCACAACAGTGAGAGGCCCGTGTACTGCCAAAATAATAAAAAATAAAAATAGAACTACCATACAACCCAGCAATCCCACTACTGGGCATATACCCTGAGAAAACCATAATTCAAAAATAGTCATGTACCACAATGTTCATTGCAGCTCTATTTATATTAGCCAGGACATGGAAGCAACCTAAGTGTTCATCAACAGATGAATGGATAAAGAAGATGTGGCACATATATACAATGGAATATTACTCAGCCATAAAAAGAAACAAAATTGAGTTATTTGTAGTGAGGTAGATGGACCTAGAGTCTGTCATCCAGAGTGAAGTTAAGTCAGAAAGAGAAAAACAAATACCGTATGCTAAGACATATATATGGAATCTAAGAAAGAAAAAAAATGGTCATGAAGAACCTAGGGTAAGACGGGAAGAAAGACACAGACCTACTAGAGCATGGACTTCAGGCTATTGGGGGGGGGAAGGGTAAACTGTGACAAAGTGAGAGAGTGGCATGGACATATATATACTACCAAACGTAAAATTGATAGCTAGTGGGAAGTAGCCGCATAGCACAGGGAGATCAGCTAGGTGGTTTGTGACCACCTTGACGGGTGGGATAGGGAGGTTGGGAGGGAGGGAGACGCAAGAGGGAAGAATTATGGGAACACATGTATATGTATAACTGATTCACTTTGTTATAAATCGGAAACTAACACACTATTGTAAAGAAATTATACTCCAATAAAGATGTTAAAAAATAATCGTAGAGTACCTAATATGTGTCACATACTCTTCTAAGCACTTGTTACATTTTTAAACAAACAGAAACAGATAGACTTCTGACCATGCAGATTACATTCTGAGCGTAACATTCAGTGTGCTCACTATTACTGTTGCTGTTATTAAATTCATTTCTCAGATGAGGATACTGTAGCTTAGAAATACTCTGAAGTAGCAAAGCTTGTCTTCTCAATATAAGGAAGTTTTGGCAGAGCCATAGAATTTTGAAATAGTCATGGTTAGAAAATAGGAAAGATAATGGACTTGAGCTATGAAGAATTTCTGCTTGTTTAAGAGTGGAGACTGTGAATACATTCTAATATACAAAAGAATATTCAAGATTTTATAATTCTTACATTCAAAACCTTGGAGTTATCCTGGACTCTTGTCACATTTCAGAATCCATCAGCAAATTTTACTGGTTGTCAATGTAAAATATGTTTACAATTTGATTAAGTTTTATAATTTCCACAGCCACCAGATGAGTTCACGTTTATGACTCCCGTGTATGTTACTGTAACAGACTTTCACTCTTGCTCTCCTTCCATATTCTTCACACAGATAGAAGTCATATCGCATCACTCATCCACTCAAGGCCTCCAATAACTCCCATCTCTCTCAGCATAAAATATAGCATCCCTACCCTGGCCTACAAATCTCTCCCCTCTGACTTTAGCCTTTACTATTCTAAATGCACCTCATTCACTCTGCTCTTTTCTCTTAAAACACACCAAGGATACTCCCGCCACAGAACCTGTGCACTTGCCAGGAATGCCCTACTTCAGGTATCCTTATGGCTCATTCCATCACTGCATTCAGCTGTCCACTCAAATACCACTTGGCTTTCCTTTATCACAATATATCAAATGGTACACACACCACTGACATTCTTTGCCTTTTATTCTATTTTCTTTTTATCAGTTATTTTGGACTGACAAATTTATTTATTTAGGCATTTCTTTGTGAATTGCCATCCATTTCTACTAGAATATAGGCTCCATTAAAGAAGGGTCTTTGTTTTGTTCAGTAACATTTCCTTAACACCAGTGAAGTGCCTTGATCTAGTAGATAATCAATATTAAAAAAAAAAAAATCTCTATGAGTGGATGAACAAATGAATGAAAGCAATTTTCTTCAGCTGTACTCAATTTGTTAGGTGTGGGAGCACCGAAGCAGAGTGAGCCACATTTTTTCTTTTCTTTTTTTCAAATTATACAAGAGAAGACCAAAAATCCTGGGGGTGGTAATAAGTGTATTGGTAAGTTCAAGAGATGAATCATTGACTCTAAGTCAATAAAACTGAAGACAGGATGAGATTGACAGCTTTGAGGAAACAGATGAGCCTCAGCAAGGTTGAATCTACTTTGTAGGAACACACTAAGAGTTTGATGGCGAGGAGATTATGTTCAGAATAAGGGAAGAAAAAAATGTGTTCTTGTCAACACATGTGCAGTCTGGAATAGAAATGATTCATGTGGAGTGGATGCTCAGATTCTAAACCCCTTAGCTCCAGGAATTATCTAAATGTAAAACATAATTTCTATAAATGAAGTTTCTTGGATTAAGCTAAATGTGTCCAGGAATGTCCTAGTTTTGTTAATTGATAGGTACCATATGTCTCATGGAATATAGGAGGAAGTTGATGACTGAATCCTGGGTTTTCTCAGCTCTGCTGAGAGCTCCACATGCTCCCATTGATTGTAGACTTTGGGATTAGCTAATGTGGTTCAGATCTTAGTGCACAGTCTAGTATTATGATGGCCACCAGCCACGTGTGGCTATTCAAATTAAAATTCATATTAATTACAATTAATGAAATAAAAATCCCATTCCTCAACCCAGCTAGGTACATTTTAAGTGCTCAAGAGCCACATGTGACTAGTGGCTTCCATACTGGGCACTGCAGGTACAGAATGTTTTCTTTATCTCAGAAAGAAATAACTCTCTCTATTGGAGAGTACTGGTGGAGTAGTAGATTACCAAGGCACTGTGGGAGCTCAGGAGACCTGCAAAATACTTCATTTCTATATCTATATTCCTAATATAAATAAACTGTTAGTTAGCTAATGTTGACATACTAGTTAGTAAGTTTATTCATTTGCATGACAAATAATGAATCATCATCTCTCTCAAAAGGTAGCAGTTGTATTCTTGAATAAATTGATAGTTGTTAAAGAAAAGGTATGGTAATTATTAGGAATATTGAAGGCCTCTGGACAGATATATTCCCCTGGAATCCAGTAACTGATGAGATAATAAAACTGTTAACTAGATTCTCCCAATGACAGGAAAGAGAGATATTCCTTGTACTTGAGCATTTCATATTAGAAACGAAACTTAGTAAACAATGCCATGTCTATCTTAATTTGAACTCAAAAATATTTTTTACTTCTGTACTTTTCAGAAGGGTTTGAAATAAAATGAGTTTTTTTTTGTTTTTTTTTTTTTGCTGTTGTGGCCTCTCCCATTGCGGAGCACAGGCTCCGGACACGCAGGCTCAGTGGCCATGGCTCACGGGCCTAGCCACTCCGCGGCATATGGGATCTTCCCGGACCGGGGCACGAACCCACGTCCCTTGCATCGGCAGGCGGACTCTCAACCACTGCGCCACCAGGGAAGCCCCTAAAATGAGTTGTTAAATGAATAGATCAGAGAATAGTATGCTCAAAGATCAACATTACTGGGCATATATGAATTCACTACAGAGTGTGATGATGTTCAGCAGGAAGTATCTGGACCACAGGAGGATGAACTGACGTGCATATAATCAAATATAGTAGTTATGAGATTGCCCGCTTACACCTCCATTTATGCTGCATTTTCATTCCTGGAATATATTTGATTTGTAAGGCAATTAGTAAACAATGCCCAGTAAGGTGAAAGTGCATGAGGAGAGACAGAATCACAGGTCTAGTCACAAAGTCTTGTCAGTGACTAGAGAGGTCTAGAGAAGAGCCACTTTCACAAAACATCAATAAGACATAACTGAGGGTGTACCTAGGTACCCACATCCCTTATTTGTGGAAATGGCTGATATCAAGGGGAAGCAACCAATACCTCCTATATGCAGACTTACAAGCTAGGTTTCCTTAGGGAAGACTTTATGGGCTAGTAAAAATAATTAAATAACAGGATTTTAATTGATCATTCATAATAGTGGGGGCAAGGATCTGTCTCTGTCAGACTTACAATTCTGTGTGCCATCCAGGGATGTGGAGAATGGTTAATAAAAGTGCCAGAAGCACAAGGCAGCACAAACTTGAAACAGTATTGAAAGGTAGGAGGAGCAGATACATTTTTTTGTCCCATCAATATTTACTTAAAAATGAACTGTGTTTCACTTAACTTGATATTTAGTGCTCCGGCAGGGCCTGTTAAGAACACTAATGACAAGTGGTGCCTGAAAGTATCTTATAAACCTGCACTGCCCACTATGGAGCTATTAGCCACTGTCCCTACTGAGCACTTGAAATGTGGCTGGTCTGAACTGAGATGTGCTCTCAGAGTAAAATGCACTGGAATCCAAAAATTTAGTAGGATAAAAGCATGTAAAATATGTCATTAATAACACTGTATTAGTTACATGTTAACATAATAATGTTTTGCATATATAAATGTGTTGAGGGACTTATTTGATCAATAATTTATTTTCTATCCGATTTGACCAATGCATACCCTAATCTGCCTCACTGCAAAATGTACAGTTAATTGTATCACTACAGGCCAAAAAAAAGTCCAGCAGTTATTACTATATAGTGTGCTAAGATCTAGCTAGAACCTATAAGGTCTTCTTTTCCTTTATATCAACATTACTGTGATCTGAAATAATAAAGAGTAAGTGCTTTTAGATAAAGATTGGATAATAATCCAAACACAGAAATGTGAGTGGGAAATTAAGCCCTAATGTTTAAAGTTCTGCCTACTAAGAAAGACATTCTGCAGGTACTGCTGAGCAATCTGTGCATTAACAAGCCTTCTTGGTTTCTCTGATGTCCACTAACTTTTGAAAACCTCTGCCCTCAAAGTAATTTGAAATCATTTCTCCTGGAGGAAGAATATCAACGTTATGGAAGTGGCTAGATAATTTTATGATTGTTTTACCAGAGATTTCCATCTCAGGAGAGTTTCCTTCTAACAAAATTATGCACAGGGCTTCATGGGAAAGAGAGGTTAAGGAAATGATATTCATAATCATAAGCTCTCCCAAACCAGTTCTGAGCATTTCTACTTGTGAGTCCATCACTAGGGTGTGGGGAGACTGTGGTGGTCACTGCAGCAGGAGGGCTGAATGGCAGTGTGGGAAATTCTAGAGCTCTGAGAATAGGAACATCTTGGGCTTGTTCATCAAATGCTCCTTCTCATCTAGTCTTGTGTTAGAGGTATTTGTGTGTGGGGTGGGGGTAGGTAATATTGCCCTTAATTATTAAGAGCAAGGTGTTTTATAATTCTGTCATCACGGTGGGGAGTACTTCTAATTGGAAAGAATGTATTGCATAACCAAACTTCTAATATTCCCTGAAAAAAACATTGCTTGTAAATTACTACATCAGAACAATGTAAGAACAAGGTGCCTTTAAGATGAATGTTTCTTGTTAAGATGATCATACTTAGCTATTTCCTGTTATTACTGTTACCTGAATCTCACACATAAGGCAATGCTTCTCAAATGTCAGTGTTCCTACACATCGCCTGGGGAATTTGTAAAATTGCAGATTCTGACTTAGTAGGTCTGCATTTCTGTGTTTCTAACAAGCTCCTAGGTAATGCTGGTCCATTGCCCGCACTTTGAATAGTAAAGCACCTCCATGCAGACCCCTGGAAACTAAATCTGTATTTTTAACAAGATGCGTGGGTGATTCTTGGGCACATGTAAATGTTTGAGAACCACTGATGGCAATGATCTACAGTGATTCACAACTCTGGCTGTACTTTATAATCATCTAGAAAGTTTGAATAAAATCTGATTATTTGGTCTTAGTCTGGAACCAATACATTAGTAATTGTGGGGTATAACCCAAGTAACCACATATTTTCCAAAAGTTCCCCAAATAATGACCTCTCAAAGATGTTCATGTCCTAATCCTTATAACCTGTGATTATCTTATATGGTAACAGTGACTTTGCAGATGTGATTAATGTCAAAATGGTCTTGAGATGGGGAGTTTATCCTGAATTACCTAGGTGGGTCCAAGGTAGTCACAAGAGCGTGTAAAAGCAGAGAATGCTTCCCAGCTGTGGTCGGAGAGATTTGATGACAGAAGAAGGGAGACAGAGGTGCACGTGAAAAGGACTCTCCCCACCCATCCTTGCAGGCTTTGAAAATGGATGGATGGGGCCACAAGCCAAGGAATGAAGGCAGCCTCTAGAAGCTGGAAAAGACAAGGAAGTGGATTCTCTCCTGGAGTCTCCAGAAAAGGATTCAGCTCTACTGACACCCTCATTTTATCCATGTGAGACACCTATCAGGTTTCATGCTAAGATGATAAGTTTCAAGACACTCTGCCTCTGATAATTTGTTACATCAGGATAGGAAACCATTATATCAGGTAATATTAATATGCAGTCACTGCTCCAGCAGATGGTTTCTGGAGTTCCCTGTATATAATAAAGGTTCCTTAGACCTGAGTGTTCTTCAGCTTCCAAGAATTTCCTGACCAGCCTAACCACCCAGATCAATGTTTGCCATACAGGAATCTCTGAAAGACTGGGGAACTACTGTTTACTTGTAACCCTGAAATTAAGAACAATTTTCTAACATTGATGTATTCTGCCCTTAATCATTCGTGTGTAATATGCTATATAACTCTCTCTCTCTCTCTCTCTCTATATATATATATATATGTATATATATATATATATATATGTATATATATATATATATATATTTGGAGAGGACTGGGGAGAGGGGGTTTGGAGGGTCAGGAAGTAGTTAGAAAAAAGAAGGCAGTTGCTTTCCTCAATTGTTCATAGGATTTTATCATCAAAGTAAAGAACAACATTCTATGATATAAAATGATAAAATATAACCCTAAGTTTTGGAGACCTAACTGTCTCAACAATGAATTAGTGAGAGTAACAGACATTTCCCTATCCTTCCATGTCCAGTGCTACCAGTTTCCTTTCATGTTCTCATTTCATGCTGTTATTGCATACAGATGGCAGGGTCTCCTTAACCACTGGGGGGAGACAGAGCAATAGTGACAGCAGCCACACAGCTTCTGTGACCACAGTCAGGCCTCCCTGTGAGGCTCAAGACATCCTTAAGTGTGGTTAGGGGACATTTCTAACAATGCAAACGCCTCTCCCAAAAACATGATTGCAAAACAATCCATGTTAGAGCAGTCTCATTTTCCAAACTCTAGTCCATGCTATGTGAAGTGCATATCAAATAAAAAACCCATTTAGGGCTTCCCTGGTGGCGCAGTGGTTGAGAGTCCGCCTGCCGATGCAGGGGACATGGGTTCGTGCCCCGGCCCGGGAAGATCCCACATGCCGCGGAGCGGCTGGGCCCGTGAGCCATGGCCGCTGAGCCTGCGCGTCCGGAAGCCTGTGCTCCGCAATGGGAGAGGCCACAACAGTGAGAGGCCCGCGTACCGCAAAAAAAAAAAAAAAAAAAAAAAAAATCTCATTTAAATATATATTTTATGTATTTATGCCTCTTCAAGTCATTGGATTTTTGAACTGTCAACAAAATAGCCACATATCTTTCTTTATCAGTTTAAATTTCCTTGGTCTATTAACTTACGACTAGAACATTCAAGCAGCTTTCAATAGCTGTCATTAAAAGGACACTTCCGGAAAACATTAGAAACCAGAATTTAAGAAAAACAAAATTCAAATGTGGGCCATGGTTGCATGATATGATGGTTTATTTAACTCATTTAAAGTATAAAGAATCATTTTTATTAAAAAATAAATTTATGGAGCATACATTCTTTCCGAAAGGCCTTAATTCCTCAAAATGTGGGGACTGAAAATAGCAATGCTGCTACCAGAGATGCCATTCTTTCTAAATTCAGAATTTGTGTTTCTATTCTGCTTAAATGTTTACATTTTTCATTTTAGCAATATAGGTTGAAGAATAATTGGTATGTAGTATAAAATATAAAATTTTAAGTCCTTATCTCCTATGTATTACACTAAGAATTCTCTTATAGGTTAACTGGAGGTTTAATACGATGGCTCATGTATTTGTGATGACAGACAGTGAGTGATAAAGAGCAAAGAAGCAGTCAGGAAGAGAGCCAGACATGGAGATTCAGTTTGTTTTCTTTTGCCCTTAAAGGTGCTCTATTCGGGAACTCTGATTTTTAAACTATGGTTCTGGCCGGATGGAACTTCCAAAGGAGCAAAAAAGACAAGTGAAGAGAGCTAAAAGATTCCCTGATGGGGAGTGTAATAAGAAGAGAGTGTGTGGAAGAACAGTAAAGGCAAGGAATAAAGGTTCCACTGAAGACTTCATGAATAGAAGCAGGGGTGGGATGGGGAGAGGGGTACTGATTCAGAAAATCCATGCAAATAAAATGAAGCATTTCAAAGACATTTGACTGAAAATATTATTTTGACTGCATCATTTGAGACCTATCTATAGAAAGGGTGATAAAAGTATGTTAGCCAAGATAAAATGTTCAGTTATGAAGAGAAACACAGGCAGTACAGCTTAAAAAGGTGTACTACAGGTTCAAAATAAAGATGTTAAAATAATATAAGTGACAATAATAATGATATTGTAATGACTACAATTTAACTACTATGTGCCAGTTGCTGTATAACAGGCACTTTTCTTAGCCTATCCTATGTAATCCTAATAAAACACCTATAACAAACTATATTTACCTTTCCTACAAATGATCAAACTGAAATTCATAATTATGTAAGATCACACAAATAATCAGTATGCATCAGACACAAATAATCAGTATGCATCAGACACAATAATCAGTATGCATTCAGAAAACCAGTTTTCTGAATTTAAAACCAATAATACTAATCACTGTCTTTCATTAGTATCAGAGATGTGGTGGCTATAGATGCAATTAAGTCTCAGGAACCTGTTAAAACTCAGAGGACAAAGAAATACACATGTGTACATGTGAGTACACACACATGTACACATGCATTCATGTTTACACACATATATATGTATGTATATATTCCTATATTATTAAAATTTCCAGATTTGTTCAAAATAACAGCTTTAGATTTATGTGTAAATAGCAAAATATGACAAGATCTAAAATAAGTCACTATAGTCACTAGTTGGGTAAACGATACCAGAAAACGAGTTGCATGTGATCAATCAGAATGTCTGGGTTGCTCTTAAAAGTTGCAGACACATCAGGGACTTCCCTCGTGGTCCAGTGGATAAGACTCCACGCTCCCAATGCAGGGGGCCCAGGTTTGATCACTGATCGGGAACTAAGAGCTCGCATGCGGCAACTAAGAGTCTGCGTGCCGCAACTAAGAAGTCCGCATGCTGCAACTAAAAGATCCCACGTGCCACAACTAAGACCCGGAGCAGCCTAAGTAAATAAATAAATAGATAGATAGATAGATAGATAAATAAATAAATAAATATTTTAAAAAAGAAGCTGCAGACACAACATATGCATCTTCACTTTGGTGTATAATAAGTACCTCAAATTTAATATGCCTAAAACATATGCTAACACATCTTTCTGTTGCTCAGGACGAAACTCTGGCATCACCTTAATATCTCTCACACCTCCCATCTCTTCTGTCAGTAAATCCCATCAGCTTTATCTTCAAAATGCATCCATGTTATGACCATGATAAAGCACACTGATACTACCATCATGGGCTTTTAGACCTGGTCTTCACTGGGAGTATACAGCAATTGCCTCCTAATTGCTGACCCATCTTCAGACCTTAATTGCTGTCAGTCTATTATCTACATAGCAGCCAAGGGGAATCCACAAAAGCTCAAGTCAGACCATACACTGCACATTGCTCCAATGGCTCACCATCAAGTCAAGATCCTTCCTCTTACTAAAGCCTCTCAAGATCAGGAGTCCTGAAAGTGACCTCAGTTCAATTCTTCCTTTGCTCCCCTCTTATTCCGCTCCAGTCCTGGGGGCCTTCACTCTTTCCTGGACACACAAAATAGATGCCTACATCACGGTTTTGGACTTGTTCCCTCTACCCTAAATGTTCTTCTGTGTCTGTATGACTCACTCACTCACATCTTTCAGACATTTATCCAATGTGGACTTTTTTTCTCTCTTACCAAAAATCTTCACACCCACCCATACATACACACTTTTATTCTTCTTTGCTTTTTTTTTTTTCTGTGTGTGTGTGTGTGTGTGTGTGTGTGTGTGTGTGTGTGTTTAATTCTATTCACTTTCTGGCCTACACTATTTATTACTGTTTTCTTTGTTGCTATTTCCCATACTGGAAAATGCAAGCTCCATGAAAGCAATGGCTAGTATTCATCTTCTAGCCTGCTGAAACCTCAGCTGCTGGAGCAGTGAGTTTTTCACTGTAGGCATTCAATAAATATTTGCAGAATGAATAAAACAATAATGATGCCTTCTGGAGAAATAATAGTTAATATTGATTTACTACTTTGTAAGTATCAAAACCATATTGAATGCATTATATATATGATCTCATTTATTCTTTACTAATAACTACACTTATTTTATAGAAGAAGTATCAATAATAGGCTAGGGGTAGTAATGTGGGATAAATGTGGTCATCAGGCAGTTTTGGTGATCTAATCTGAGTCTTCTGACACCAGAACTTTTGTCCTTTAACTTGCACTTATCTAGGTATGCTCTAAAGATTTTGTTGATTTATAAATTAGAAGAGCTTTATACAGTTATTGTGACAAACCATTGGATACAACTGTATACATTAATCCTATAAGCAAGCTACTTGAGTAAAAATTATTTACAGCTACAGTATATTTATTTTGTCTTAGCCCCTAACATTAGACCAAAATTTATTGTTTTGAAAGAACAGAATTCAACCAAGTTCAGCTTTCTCTTTCAGGAAATGTTATTATGGTAACATTTTCCCCTGGAGGGCCTCAGAATCTGTTTTGGAAGGCAAAAGGAACACAGGACAGAGTAATGACCTTCACTGTTCTTAGCGTTATATTAGTTGATCTATAAAGAAGAACTGAAAGAAATATATCTGTTCCTAGATTGGATCAAAATAATATTTGACTCATTTTATAATTTTAAAATGTGCCAGAATTGATAAATAAAGTCTAGTACAGTAAAGGAACTATAGTATCCAAGGACTTCATATCCTTGTAAATCATTTTTATTTTCAGTTTGTTTGTTCCTAGTATATGTGAATGGTGTTTATCTCCTCAGGAATAACGTATCTCTCATTACTCAGAAATAGAGCTCAAGGTGATTTAGATACAACATTATTCTATTTCAAAAGGAATTGTGCACTTATAATTCATTTCTTCTGCTGTGGCTGGTAGCTAAGATGACAGGAAAAGGAATAACATTAGGCGAGTAGGAGAAGAAAAATTAGTGGCAGACAGAATAGTGATTTAAAATAATTACTGAGATAGACACCAGCTGGCCATGAATCCTTTTAAGTCCCATACCTGTTGATGACTAATTACCACCTTCAGTCACAGAAGTACAGCTAACCAGATAGTAGTCACATTTGCATTATTACTTTAATGATATTACTCTAGAAGCAATTTGTTTATGCTAGTAATATGAAGTTCAAATAATTCTGAAATATGTTTATGCTAGTAATCTGAATATTCAAACAATCAATTAAGCACCAAGATAAAATTGGAACTTTTAGGGCAAATCTGGAGATAATGGCATTGAAAATATTCAGTGATTTGAGGCCAGTAATATATTAACAATGTTCCTTTCAATTTTGAACTATTTCCAAACACTTCTTGAAATATTTCATAATTTCATATTTGAACAGTTGAATCTTCAATTTTCCAAGTTGATTGATCTTTCTTTGTAGGACAAAAGAATTAAACAATCTGATGTATTGTTGCTCAGCAATATCAATTTGAAAGCTCATCAAGATTAATGAGAAAAACTACAACTTTTGATAAGATATCAATTAAGCAACCAAACAGCTATTTACTGAAAATGTACTATGTGTATGAACTATCCTAGGGCTAGAAGCAGATAAAAGTGTAAAGTCTATTCCTTAAGTAAGATGTATTCCATTTTAAATATGCGACCATAAAATAAAACATGGACAATGTTGCTGGCTCCAGGGCTGGGACTCCCCAGCTGATGCAGCCAGCCATGTCAGAACCTGGCCCCAGCCACTGGCAGCCTATGCACTAGGCAGAACTTGGCAACCAACCTGTCCAGGGTCCAGCCATGCCTACCAGCATACCCAGAGTAGTCATTCCCCACCATAAAAGAAGGGCCCACACAACCCACATAGGGGGCACCCCTAAAGCATATAGATCTGGTGAACAGAGGGGAGTGTGCGGCTGGCTGGGCCCCACAGGTCATCTCCTAAATAACGCCACTTCTTCAAGGTCAGGAAATGTAACTGACTTGCCTAATATATAGAAATAAAAACAGAGAATCAGGCAAAATGAGGTGACAAAGTAATATTTTTTAAATGAAGGAACAAGATAAGAACCCAGGAGAGCTAAGCAAAATGGAGATAAGCAATCTACCCAATAAACAGTTCAAGGTAATGATCCTAAAGATGCTCAACAGGGCTTCCCTGGTGGCGCAGTGGTTGAGAGTCCACCTGCCGATGCAGGGGACGTGGGTTTGTGCCCTGGTCCGGGGAGATCCCACATGCCGTGGAGCGGCTGGGCCCATGAGCCATGGCCGCTGAGCCTGCGCGTCCGGAGCCTGTGCTCCACAACGGGAGAGGCCACAACAGTGAGAGGCCCGTGTACCACACACACACACACACACAAAAAGATGCTCAACAAACTCAAGATAAGAATGTATGAACACAGTGAGAAGTTTAACAAAGAGTTAAAAAAATACAAAAAAGAACCAGAGTTACAGAACACAATAATTGATATAAAAAACACACCAGAAGAAATCAAAAGTAGATTAGATGATACAGAGGAATGGGATCAGAAAACTGGAAGACAAAGTCATGGAAATCACTCGACCTGAACAGAAAAAGGAATTTTAAAAAATGAGGACAGTTTAAGAGACTTATGGGACACCATCAAATGTACTAACCTTTGCATTATAGGGATCCAAATGAAAAGAGAGAGGGAAAGGGGCAGATAACATATTTCAAGATATAAGAGCTGAAAACTTCCCTAAGCTGGGAAAGGAAACAGACATCCAAGTCCGGAAAGCCCAAGGAGTCCCAAACAAGATCAATCCAAAGTGGCTCAGACCAAGACACGTTGTAATTAAAATGGCAAAAAATAAATATAAAGAGATAATATTAAAAGCAGTAAGGGAAAGGTACCTAACTACATATGAGGCTATCAGCTGACTCTTCAGCAGAAACTCTATAGGCCAGAAGGGAGTGGCATGATATGTCTAAAGTAATGAAAGCAATGAACCAAAACCCAATAAAGTTCTATCTGGCAAGGCTATCATTCAGATTTGAAGGAGAGATAAAGAGTTTTACAGATAAGCAAAGGGTAAAAGAGTTCAGTACCAATGAACCAGCTTTACAAGAAGTATTAAAGGGACTTCTTTAAGGGGGAAAGAAAGGACCACGATTAGAAATATGATAATTATGAAAGGAAAATAATCTCATTGGTAAAGGCAAATATACAGTAAAGGTAGTGCATCAACCACTTATAAAGCTAGTATCAATAGAATGATTAACTGACAAAAGTAGTAAAACCATCTATATCTACAATAAGTAGTTAAGGAATACACAAACAGAAAGATGTAAAGTATGATCTCAAAAACATTAAAACTGTGGATGGGGTAATAAAAACACAGGGTTTTTAAAATGTGTTCGAACTTAAGAAGTCATCAACTTAAAATAATCATGTACGTATATAGAATGCTGTATATAAACCTACCTCATGGTAACCAAAAACCAAAAATCTATATAGATACACACACACACAAAAGAGAAAGGAATCCAAACATAACACTAAAGATAGTCATCAAATCACAAGGGAAGAGAGCAAAAGAAGAAAAAAGGAACAAAAAAGAACTGCAAAAACAACCAGAAAGTAAAATACAAAATGGCAATAAGTACATGTCTATCAATAATTACTTTAAATGTAAATGGACTAAATGCTCCAATCAAAAGACATAGAGTGGCTGAATGAATACAAAAACAGGACCCTTATATATGCTGCCTACAAGAAACTCACTTCAGGTGAGGGGGTAGAAAAAGTATTCCATGCATATGGAAACAAAAAGAAAGCTGGGTAACAATACTTATATCAAATAAAATATACTTTAAAACAATGACTCTAAGAAGAGACAAAGAAGGACGATACATAATTATAGAGAGATCAATCCAAAAAGAAGACATAACAGTTGTAAATATACATGCACCCACCATAGGACCACCTCAACACATAAAGAAAATGTAAACAAACATAAATGGAGATAATGATAATAGTAGGGGACTTTAACACCCCAGTTACATCAATGGACACATCAGACAGAAAATCAATAGGAAATTATTAAATTATACATTAGACCAGGTAAATTTAATAGATATAAAATTGTCATCCAAAAGCAGCAGTATACATGATCTGCTGTTTGGAAGCAAGAGAACCTGGAAAGCTAATGGTATAATTTAGTCCAAGTCTGAAGGTGGAGAACCAATGAAGCCAATGGTATAAATTTGAGTCCAAAGACTTGATAATCTGAGAATCTGGGGGCCAATGATGTAAGTCCTGGTCTTGGTCTAAAGGTTCAAAAACCAGGAGCACCAATATCCAAGACAAGAGATGGATATCCCAGCTCATGCCAAAAAGAAAATTCATACTTCTTCACCTTTTTGTTCTATTTGGACTCTCAACAGTTTGGATGATGCCCACAAGCATGGGTGAGAGCAATCTTCTTTACTTAGTCTACTGATTCAAATGTTAATCTTTTCCAGAAATACCCTCATACACACATCAGAAATGTTTTACTAGCTATCAGGGTATCCCTTAGCCAGTCAAAATGACACAAAATTAAGCGTAATAGAAGCGACATTTGGTTTTGCTGATATTGACTCAGAGTACAGCCTCCAAATGCCACAAATTAAGACATAGGTTTGTGCAAAATGTGTTGCCACCTTACTCTTCCAATGCCACAGTCTGTAGTTATATCATACAATTCAGAATTTCAAAATGTCCTCAAAATTCTAAAGCTGTGACTATCTCTTCCTGCAATAAAAATATGAGAATCTGTTGGGTATTATAAACTCTTTCCCCCAGAAAATATACATGCGCCACATACACATGCAAAAGAATGAAACTAGACCTACTATCTTACACCATATACAAAAATTAACTCAAAATGGATTAAATACTTGAATGTAAGACCTAAAACATAAAATGCCTAGAAGAAAGAATAGGCAGTGAGCTCCTTGACATAGGTCTTATCAATGATTTTTTGGATCTGACTCCAAAAGCAAAGGCAACAAAAGCAAAAATAAACAAGTAGGGCTACATCAAACTACAAAGCTTGTGTAGAGCAAAGGAGATCACCAAAAAATTTAAAAATAACCTACTGATTGTGAAAATTATTTGCAAATCTTATATCTGATAAGGGGTTAATATCCAAAATATATAAAGAATTCATACAGCTCAACAGCAAACAAAACAAAAAAAACCCTAAACAATCCAATTAAAAACTGGACAGAGGTGGTATCTAATCCAGTCCTCTTTAATATGGTCTAGCATTACTAATTTCCCTTGAACAAATATTTAGAATGCAGTGGAATGACCGTGAGACTTGTCAGGCCAGGTTAGAAAAGTCTATATAAATTATGCCAGGCGCTCTCCTGGAAGGGGGCTTGTGGATTATTAGTCTACATCTCACTTTACAGAGGAGGAAACTAAGGCCAGATAGATTGAGACATGTCCTCACGGCGCCCGAGCCACATGCCAGCGTTCTCTCAGTAACTCATAAGTAAGTAATCACAAAGGCTTAAAAAAGTTAATTATTTCACTACTGTAAGATTATAAAAATGAGCTTTTAAATTTTCTTAGTGTTTATACATTTAATCTTTCTGAAATGTATATGGTACATTTTGAGCTAGGACTATTGCTGTATTTCTTTCTTAATGAGTAGTCAACTATTTTATTCATTTAATGAAGAATATGTCCTTTCCTTATTCCTAAAAAATACCTCAGTTACTACCTATATTGATGACTTTCTTCTCTTTTAAGCTGCTGCCTAATCTACAGGAAAGGGCTAAATATGACCATGAGATTTTGAGGGGATACAAATACATTTTTGCAGTTAGGCTTAACAAACTATTGAATCATAGAAGGAATTCATCTACCAACATGTGCAAAGGGTAGCTATGATTTAGTCAAGTAAATCAATGAGTCAAACAAAGCTGACTTACCTGACAAAAGGTTAACCTATGCATATTTTATCAATAGAAGTCTAGTATTCAAAGTAGAGAAGAAATAGAGAAGGTTGGTCTTCTAATGTTATGCATCTTATATCAAAGCTAAATTTAAAATCCACAATGAGTTCTGAAATTTATGACTATTACTATGTAGGTCTTTAGACAAATTGCCCAGTAGTAAGAAAACTGGATTAAATGTCATATGGGCAATTGTGAGAAATCAATCGAGATTTGTGGTTTGTATGGGTGGTGGGAAAAACAGCTTCACATGCTAATGGAAAAGAAAATTTATATTCACTCTGTGTGAATTGCTTTGGTCCATTGCTCATTTGAAGATGTTTCTATGCAAGGATGCACTTCATTCCCTTAGCTCCTGTTTGGCTGCCAAGAGATTAAGTTTATGGTCTGGTGACTGATTTATTCCCACTCTGCTTCAGGCTGTGAGGGATAGCTCACATTCTCAATCAGGGAGATAAAGGGTAGAAAACCTAAATTCCTTTTATTAAAGTATGTATATATGTGTACATGCACGTATATATACACATATGTATGTATTTAGACCTTTACTATTAGATTGAACTAAAAGTATATAACACCAGTTATTAAGCTGGAAAGTTGGCTCCAGGTTAATAGCTTTGCTTTGTTTTGCCTCCCTTTGACTTCTCTCTTGCAGAAATTAGATATTTCCTATACAAAGTTAATCCCAGTGGGACCCTATTAAATTAGGTGCCAAACCAAACAGTATCCTAACCCAGCAAGTCCACAGTTTCTTTGCAAGGCTCAGTTTTGTGTGTGTGTGTGTCTGTGTGTGTGTCTGTATGTGTGTGTGTGTGTGTGTGTGAAGGATGGGATTTAGAAGTTTATTAATGATCAGAAATATTTAAAACATTATGATTGAAAGGTCTTTTGGGAGATGTAGCTGCACTCTTGGATCAGTCAGAAATCAAGAAGGAATCACAGAAGCCAAAACTAGCAATGATAGGAAATATGTTTCCCCTATTTTTGTACTATTAGCACAGGCAATGAGAAAAGGTGGTAAAAATGCATGAAGGAAGTTATAGAGTGAGCTATCAAAGTTAGATTGAAAGCACTGATTGTTATCCCTCACCTTACCTTGTAATTTTGCTTTTATATTTCTTTGTCATTTGGGATCTTTAGCTAATTGTCTCTGTAACACAAGTCAACTTATTTATTTTAGTAAAGGCAGGGTTTTTTTTTTTGTTTGTTTGATATCATATAGAGCAGGGGTCCCAAACCCCTGGGCCACGGACCGATACTGGTCTGTGGCCTGTTGGGAACCGGGCCACACAGCAGGAGGTGAGTGGCGGGTGAGCGAGTGAAGCTTCATCCGCATTTACAGCCACTCCCCATCGCTCGCATTACTGCCTGAGCTCCACCTCCTGTCAGCATTATGATGAGTTGTATAGTTATTTCATTATATATTACAATGTAATAATAATAGAAATAAAGTGCACAATAAAAGTGGTGTGTTTGAATCATCCCAAAACCATCCCCCACCCCCCGTCCGTGGAAAAATTGTCTTCCACGAAATCAGTCCCTGATGCCAAAAATGTTGGGGACTGCTGATATAGAGGATAACCTGAAATTTATTTGACTAACACATGGCTCTAACACAGGGAACTAGGACTAGTCGTTAGAAATTATAAAAAAACAAAAAAGTTCTGACAATTTGATTTGTCTTTACAAAATAATGATACTCCTATCATTGCCTTCTGTGTCTTTACTAGCTTTCCACGTTCTTTTACTATAGGGTTTTGCATTTAATAAAAGCCAAACTGTAATCTCGTTGAAAAGTAGCATATTTAATTAAATATCCATTTAGTGAATAATTGATAACAAAATTTCTAAGTGCAGGATTTGATGGTATGACTCTACATAGTTTAAAGTTGTTCAGAAAGAGTAGGTACACTTATGAAAAAGCAAAATATATGTATTATGAGAGGAGAAACTGGGGTTATATATAAATTTTTTTTTAGGGTTGGGCCAAACCAAATTATGACTTTTAATTTAATTTTGTATATTAAAAGTTTTAGGCCACTCTCCTAACACGTCTGTTTTGACTCAGTTTTTTTTTTTTTTAAATGTTGGAAGTAGGAGGTTTTATTAATTAATTTATTTTTGCTGTGTTGGGTCTTCATTTCTGTGCGAGGGCTTTCTCTAGTTGTGGCAAGTGGGGGCCACTCTTCATCGCGGTGCGCGGGCCTCTCACTATAGCGGCCTCTCTTGTTGCGGAGCACAGGCTCCAGACGCGCAGGCTCAGTAGTTGTGGCTCACGGGCCTAGTTGCTCCGCGGCATGTGGGATCCTCCCAGCCCAGGGCTCGAACCCGTGTCCCCTGCATTAGCAGGCAGATTCTCAACCACTGCGCCACCAGGGAAGCCCTTGACTCAGTTTTATCATTCTGCCATCCTAAGGAAAAACGTGCTTGAGAAAGTTCTTAAAGTAGAATGGTATACTTTGCAAAGATGAATGAGACTTGCTTATAAAAATGCCAACCATCAATATCTACCTGCAAATCAAAATGTATTAGAAACATATTTGAAACCTCAGATGAATAAAATATCCTATATACTCTGATGATTCCAGAATAAATGTGAAAACATAAATATTATACCCAGAGAAATTATATAGAAAAGAGAATTTTCTCTCTCATATCGTGCATCAAATATATGGTCATGTCTGCTTTACTTACTTTGTACAATATTATGTCACAAATGTAAATTGATAGCTCTATTAAAACTGTCAAATGTATTGGTGAAATTTATTTGCTAGTTCATGTTTCATTTGCAACTGTTTTTCATTTGTTGAACAATTCATTTAATTTGACAGCTCTAATTTTACAGAATTGCTCTTTCAAGACATTTGAGGTTGTTGTTTATATCAATATTCTATAACCTCTTTCATATTTCTCTACTCACTCTCTAGATATAACCCTCCTTAAAATGACCTACATATTTTATTGCAAGTGTTACTGCTGTCCTTGCCAATATGCAGAAAAAGTTAAGGTATGGTCTCTGGAGGCAAACTTTCTTGCAGCAAGCATTTCAAAGGTAAAGTTCATAACTTAGATAAACATTGTCCTAACAAATTCCCTAAATAAGCACTGAGCACTTTGCATCTTTTTAGTCTATGAAGTCTGTCATATCCACCAAAATGTGTAAAAAACACAGTTCTGGACTTCCCTGGTGGTGCAGTGGCTAAGAATCCGCCTGTCAATGCAGGGGACACGGGTTCGAGCCCTGGTCCAGGAAGATCCCACATGCCTCAGAGCAACTAAGCCCGTGTGCCAGAACTACTGAGCCTGAGCTCTGGAGCCCGTGAGCCACAACTACTGAGCCCACGTTCCACAACTACTGAAGCCCGCGTGCCTAGAGTCTATGCTCCTCAATGAGAAGCCACCGCAATGAGAAGCCTGCGCAACACAACGAAGAGTAGCCCCCACTCGCCGCAACTAGAGAAAGCCCACACGCAGCAACGAAGACCCAATGCAGCCAAAAATAAATTAAAAAAACACAGTCCCTTTTTCTATACAGTATGAAGAATTCAGAATAATTATGTTAGTCTTCTGGCACTATTGGAATATGATGAATTGCTTTTTTGATAAAAACAGCAAAAGTACTGTTGTAAAACATTACAGAAAAAGATTATTTCTCACTTCTCTTTACATGACTTATTTATTTTATGTCTGGAAATTTATACCTCTTAATCCTCTTCACCCATTTTGCCCACCCCTCAACCACCCTCCATTTTGGCAACCACCAATCTGTTCTCTGTATCTATAAGTTTTATTTGTTCATTTGTTTTTTAGATTTGACATACGAATGGAATCATATGGTATTTGTCTTCTCAGTCTGATTATTCCATTTAGCATAACACTCAAGGCTCATCCATGTTGTCGCATATGGCAAGATTTCATTCTTTTTAGAGCTGAATAGTGTTCCATTGTGTGTGTGTGTATGTGTGTGTATATGTGTGTGTGTGTGTGTGTGTGTCACTTCTTTATCCATTCGTCCATCCATTGACACTTAGGTTGTTTCCATATCTTGGCTATTATAAATAATGCTATAATGAAAATAGAGGTGCATATATCTTTTCAAATTAATGTTTTCTTCAGTTAAATACCCATAAGTGGAATTGCTGGATCATAAGGTAGCTCTATTTTCAATTTTTTGAGGAACCTCCATACTGTTTTCTCTGGTGGCTGCACCAATTTACATTCCCACCAACAGTGGACAATGGCTTCCTTTTCTCCGTATCGTCAACAACACTTGTTGTCTACCAAAACGTTTATATCCCTATGATGATTTATTTGCACAGTACCTCTGAATTTTCCCTACTGTCTGAGAAAATAATTCCTCTTGTTGATAAGCAAAAGGAACAGTAGCCAGAGCTAGCAAACGTTAGGTAAATGTCTCTGAATAGGTATTACCTGTAGATTTATGCCCTGTCCCATAGCCATTAGCATAGTTATATCTTACTACTTATAGAGCAGCTTTCAGTTAGACATTTTTTTCCTTAGCAGCCAGTGGAATTATATGTGTAATATTAGCAAGGCTTTGTGTGTGTGTGTGTGTGTGTGTGTGTGTGTGTGTGTGTGTGTGTGTGTGTGTGTGTATATAGCTTAAATCACAGAACATCATTCATTACTTCTCTAACCCCAATCAGAATAATGAGAGAGAAATAGTCATTGCTTAAGTGAGGATGGTGTTTTCAGGAATCAAGATCTATATAATATATACTCCTTGAAATCACTAAACCCCTTCTTGTTTAGGCTGCTTCCCTTCTCTTCATCTCTGGACTTTTCTTTTAGGGTTATCCTTTAGATTTACTATTTCTTTTATCTTCAGTATATTTTCCAGTTCTACAAACTTTATGTGACTTTCTCAGCCTTCAAATAATCCTTTTCTTTTTGGCTCCTAATAGTACTTTTTTAATTGTTGTAAAAATCAGCTGTCACATGATTTAGGCTAATGTTACAATAAAAATATCCATCTATTCGTTTTTCCTGTGGCAGGTTTTACATTAGTTTCTTGTTATGTATTATATCATTTAATTAAAACTATTCTGAAACATTAATATTATTATCCAAATAGTAAGAATTAAGAATCTAATAGCCAGGTTGGTGAAATAAAGTTTATCTAGCTAGTAAATGGCTTGGGAAAGAATGACCTGAAAGAATAAGAGGTGACAGTGCCTGATCCTAAGACAGGACCAGGAACAGTGCGTGCTTCCATTAGCTAGACTGGAAAACTTCTTGAGGTACAAGACATTGGGGACGATTGTACAGAAGAGTCTTACCTCAGTAGGCAAGAATAGTTACCTTTAGACTGACACTGCTTTAGTTTCACCTAACAAATCATAAAACCAATATCAGAATCAAGCTGTTTCCAAGTAACTTAACTATATCCCAGAAAAAAGCTCAATATTTTTAGAAATACAAAACATGCAGGACACTGACAAGGTAAAATTTACAATATCTGGTATCCAGCAAAAGATTACCAGGCCTACAAGAAAGAAGGAAAATAAGATCAAGAATAAAGAGAAAAAATAATCAGTTTAACAGAGTCAGAATTGGCACAGATGTTGGAATTGAGAGTGAAAGACTTTAAACCAGTCATTAAAAATATTTTCGTAAATACTACTTTTTTTCTCCCATCCAGATATCTGTACTATTATTGCCTTTTGTTTTATTTTTTATATATGTTATTCATTGCACACTCCATGGTTATTATTTTTAAACAAAGAGTAAATTTAAATGAAAAGAAAAAAATCTTGTATGTAGTTATCATTTCTGATGTTCTTCAATCCTTTGTATAGATGAATATTTCCATCTGGCATAATCTTCCTTCTATCTGTAATCCAGTATTGTTATGGTAGAAATCTGTGGTTGTGATGCTAAGGTATGTGGGAGGTGAAGCATTCTATAATCTTCTATATGGGTCTTAGTCTTTTGAAGTCCTATGTCCCTAGGTTATAACCTTCACAAGTGTGAGTCAGGAAGCCTGAAGGGGACTGGAGATGGGTAAATGCCCTTTCCGCTATGTGAGACAAGGCTCTGGTAAAGTTTTCTCCATGGTGAGTAGGCTTTTGTTCATGATAACACTCCACTTTTCCCTCCTCCTGCCAGAGCCAGTAGGGGATTTTTTTCTCTCCGCTCTTTACAGTGAGAAATTATGTTTTACCTGGAGGTAAAACCCACAGAAGTGTGGAGGTCTCCTAAGACTACAAGAGTTTCCTTCATACAAGGTCAACAGGAATTTGTCAAAATGATCATGTAAGTGTTCTTACCAGTTTATTGCTCCAGTGGCTTCTGATCAAGGTTAGATGATATTGTCTATGTTCTATGTATTTGCCTGACTCTCTAGAATTTTAGGTGGTAGTTTACTTTGCTACTTTAATTCTCTGTTGATTTCAAGAAAAATCATTGATAATTAATTTCTTCAACTTTTACTTGTTCTAGGGATATGTATGATGACTTCTAAGGTCTTTACTTGTTGGACCTGAAACCAGCAGGTAATACCCTGCTGATAGGGTATTATTGGATATTACTGGTGTTACTGGATACCCAGTCTCCAAGTTGGATGACATTCTCAGTTGACTAAACTCAAGTAGTGGAATTACTTAGAAGTAAACAGAGCCCTAACAGGCATGCAAGCTTACCCACAGTTTAGTCAATACATGACTGAATTAAGGCAATCAGTTCCTCATTCTACGTGCCTAGGAAAGAAGGGTGAAACTGACAACACTAAAAAGTGAAGTAGATAAATGTGAACTTAAGATAGGTGATTTTAGCACATTTTTTTCAGTAACTGAGAGGAGAAAAAAAGAAATTAAACAAAAATCATTTGAGGGAATCCAGGAAGATGGAGTAGGAAGCATCAGAAATCTGTCTTCCCACTGAGACAACAATTGCACTGACAGAATCTGCCTGGTGCAACTATTTTAGAACTCTGGATTTTATTGAAGTTTCCAAGGGAAGACTTGGACAGTGAGTCACAGTTAAATTTGGTCAATTTTAACTCTTAACACAGTAGCAGCTATTTAATTCCTATCCCAGGCAAATGTGTACATGTTCCTGGAGCAGCTTGCACACACCTTGTGGGAACCAGGGTGGGCAAAAAGAACTCTGTTCTTTAAATACTAGGACTCTCTGATGACTGATTGTTGTTTCTGATGAGATTCAGACAAAGAGGGGACAGCCATTGTTTTTGCACCTGCGCCCATGGTTGCAAGCCCTTTCCCCTCTGACTGAAGTGACTTCTAGGCGATTTAAGGGGCAGCACATTTCCTCTATCTTCATTTTTCTCTTTTTCCCTTTTGGGAGCCAGACATTAAAGACCAAGATATTTAAAGCTGACTGCATTAGTAGAGGAAATTAGAAAGACACTGTGCGTGACTATGGGAAAGCACAGACTCAGAAAAAACCTGAGAAGACCTTAAGTTTACACTTAAGGCCACTCTTCAGCACCGAGACAGTCTACAACAATAAGACAAACAAGCAAACAAACAAAATACCCGACAACAAACTCTGAGGAAGGGGGTGAATCTGATTTCCAGGTTTACCACATTATTCAATTCAGATATTCAGTTTTAAACAAAAAAAATTCAAAGCATACAAAGAAACAGGAAAATATGGTTCATTCAAAGGAAAAAAAAATAAACCAACAAAAACTGTCCCTGAAAAATACTTGACCATGAATCTTCTAGACAAAGATGTTAAAACAACTACCTTAAAGACAGCTGAAGAACTAAAGCACAACAAGGAGAAAGTCAAGAAAATGATGTATGAACAGACAGAAATATCAATAAAGAGACAGAAAACATAATGAACCAAAAACAAATTTGGAACTGAAAAGTGTAATGACTGATATAAAAAAATTCACTAGAGGGATTCAAAGTCATATTTGAGCAGGCAGAAAAAAGAATCAGTGAACTTGAAGTCAAGATGATGAAAATTATCAGGTCTGAGGAACAGCAAACAAAAAGACTGAACAAAAGTGAATAGAGCCTAAGGGACCTGTAGGACTCCATCAAGTGAACCAACATATGTGTCGTGGGAGTCCCAGATTGGGATGTAAGAGAGAAAAAACAGAATATTTGAAAAAATAATGGCTGAAATCTTCCCATATTTGAAGAAAGATGTGACTATAAGCATCCAAGAAGCTTAATGAACTCCACGTAGGACGAACTCAAAGAGACCCACCATGACACATGGTAATGAAACTGCTGAAAGACAAGGACAAAAAGAATTTTGGAAGGAGCAAGAGAGAAGTGAATTATCCCATACAATCAGTAAGATTATCAATAGGTTCTCATTAAAATCTTTGTAGGAGAGCAGGAAGTGGAATTATATATATTCAAAATGCTAAAAGAAAAGAAAAGAACTATTAACCATGAATCCTATATCCAGCAAAACTGTCCTTCAAAAGTGAGGGTACTCCCAGGTAAACAAGAGCTGAGGGAGATCACTAAGATTAGATCTGCCCTGCAAGAATGCTAAGGGAGCTCCTTCAGGATGAAAGGACGCCAGACAGTAACTTGAAGCCATATGAAGAAATAAAGATTTCAGTAAAGGTAAATAAATGGGAAATTATAAAAGCTAGTATTATTGTAACAATGATATGTAACTCCACTTTTTGTTTTTTACATGAATTGAGAGACTAATACATTAAAAAGTAAATGATATATTAGTCTAAAAGTATTTTCATAACTTTGGTTTGTAACTTCTCATTTTATTTTCTACATAATATAAGAGATTGATGCATTAAAATTATTAGTTTATATTTTTGAGAAACAAGTTATAAACATGTAATTTTGTGACATCAATACTGAAAGGGGTGGGGATGGAGCTGTCAAAGGAGCAGACCTTTCATATGTTATTGAAGTTAAGTTGGTATAAATGCAAATTAGTGTTATAACTTTATGATACTAAATACAATCCCCATGGTATCCACAAAGAAAATAGCTAAATAATACAGTAAGTCCCCTACATACCTTCAGGTTGCAAACTTTCAAAGTTGTGAACGTGTGTTCGCATGTCCAATCACATTAAAGGGAAATTAGAAAATACTTAGAGATGAATGAAAATCAAAATATAACATACCAAAACTTACAGACAGAGAGTAAGCAGTGCTAAGGGGGAAATTATAGGTTTAAACAATTACAATAAAAAAAACTAAAACCTCAAATCAACAACCTAACTTTGTAGCTTGAAGAATTAAAAAAGAATAACAAACTATACCCAAAGTCCTTAGAAAGAAGGAAATAATAAAGATTAGCATAAGTATAAACAAAATAGAGAATAGAAAAATCATAGAGAAAAATCAAGAAAACCAAAAGTTGGTTCTCTGAAAAGATCAACAAAAGTAACATACCTTTAGCTAAATGGACTAAAAACAAAGGAGAAAATATTCAAATTACTAAAATCAGAAATCAAGTTGTGGATTTTGCTACTGATGCTACAGAAATAAAAGGATTACAAAAGAGTACTGTGAACACTCTAAGCCAATAAATTGGATAACCCAGATGAAATAGACAAACTCCTAAAAACACAAAACCAACCAATATGAATGTGTGAAAAAACAGAAAATCTGCACAGACCTATTACTAGTTAGGTGACTGAATCAATAATCAAAAACTTCCCAACAAAAAAAGTCTTGGACCTGATGGTAAATTCTACTAACATTTCAAGAAGAAGTAATATCAGTCTTTCCTAAACTTTTCCAGAAAACTGAAGAGAGAGAACACCAAAAAGTAAATTAAGAAAACAATTCCATTTACAATATCATCAACAAGAAAAAATATACTAAGGAATTAACTTACAAGGTAAATGATTTGCACGATTGAAAACTACAAACATTGCTAAAAGAAATAGAAGAAGACATAAATAAATAGAAACACAACCAGTGTTCAGGGATTAGAAGTCTTAATATTGTTAAGATGTCAATACTACCCAAAACAATATATAGATTCAATTCAATCCCTATCAAAATCCCAATGATATTTTTGCAGATATAGGAAAACTCATCATAAAACTCATATGGAATCTTACAGAACCCTGAGTGGCCTAAACAATCCTGAAAAAGAAGAACAGAGCTGGGGGACTCACACTTACTGATTTCAAAACTTACTACAAAACTACAGTAATCCAAAGATTGTGGTACTGGCATCAAGACAGACATTTAGACTAATGGAATAGAATACAGTTCAGAAATAAATCCTGACATATACAATATCAAATTCACTTCTATGACTCTACCAAACACAAATGAGGCCATAACTCATCAACAGACATTTACATTAATGTTTATAGTGGCTTCATTGTTTAGAGACAAAACCGGGAATCAATTAAAATGTATATCAACAGTAAAATGGATAAATACGTTTTAGTATACTCATTAAATCAAATGCTAAACATCAATGAAAAGGAATGAGGTAATACTTTGTCTACTGCATGATAATATTTAGTATGTGCTTTATAATCCAATTTATATAAAGTTCAACAAGTATAACTATTTTATGACTTTAGTGTTCATAATATTGTTTATGTTTGCAGACAAGTTAACTGTGATGAGCATTAGAGTAGCCTCTGGGTATTGAAAATATTTTATATGGTTGTATGGCTTTATTTACCTTGTAAAAAATTACTGGGCTGTAGATTTATGATATGTGCAATTTATTATATGTATGTTATACATCAAATAAAATATTACAAAGTTTTCCTGGTTTGTATTCACTAAGCCATGTTTTTCATAGGGGCAATGAAAGCAAATATCTCTAAAGGCTGGTGAAATAACATGTACCATCTAGATTCGACATACTGTGCGCAGATCCAGACAAATGCTGTCATGAAGGATTTCGAATCCAGCATAGCCATATTTTCTAATACATTAAAGAAGTTATAAATCTTATATATATTTTTTGTAAAAGAGTCTGTTTATCCTCCCAAACAGTATGTCAGCACAAGAATTATGAAATAAATTTTATACAGGGGCAAATGTTTTATGCTCATTGTGACCTTGGTATGATCATTAAAATCCTGAAAATAGATCTCTTTCTTTTATAATTGTTTTTGGAAGAAATTTATACCTGCCCTTTTGTATTTGCTTCGACAACCTCTGGACAGTATTAGGGAGATTTTTTTGTTTGTTTGTTTGTTTGTTTTTGTTTGCTTTTTGTTTGTTTCCCCCTCTAGTACCTTGGCTTTCACAAGTCATTTTCATTCTTTTCCCAGATTAGCTGACTGTCAATGAATGCCACTCTGTACTGAATCATCAGTATGGAATGGTTGCAATCCAATTACTTGTCAGGGAATATAACCTCAAATCTGCTATTGCTCAATATTTATGAAAACCACAGTTGAGAGAACACAATATTTATGGGAAAATTTCTGAATGGTAAGCAGCAGACTCATATCTCTAAATGCTCTAATAGCTACCCATAAATTATTCCATAGTATAAGTGCACTAGCAGCTTAGACCACGTAATTTTACCACCTCCTAGTACAACAGCATTTACAGAATTGCCTTTTGGCGAAATGCCATCATCATACAGTGAGGGATAGTAAAAGAAACATCCCTAAGTTATTTGTTGCTTTGACGTTACATACCACTTTTCCTGTGACAGATCCGCAGAGAAATGTCTCTCTGATCCCCATATCAGACAAAGGTGTGCATGGTAACCGGACTGCTTTTGGGTCATGCACCCTCTGATTCATACGCTTCCTTGCTTCTCAAAAGAAGGGTCCTGGAACTATATCCCTGTACAGAAAACCAGAGAATAAATATTGAATATGGATATTCTCCTGGGAAAATTAATTTCACTCAAATATTTAGAAAAAGCATTTTGAATTTTTGTGCTCTCAAAACACTTTGTCACACATGGACATAAATAAATTAATCAAAATTCTTCGTGTCTTCAGTTTGATAATTCACTACTTTTGGTTTGTAGTTTATTCTGTTCCACAAACATCTTAAAAGCATAAATTTAAAGCATAAGCTTAAAGCCAGATAAAACACACAGGATAATTTAGAATATAAAGAAGATACAGAATAATAAAGTTTAGGACAGACATGGACTAATTCCTGATGTAACTTCCAAAAATTTCAATGAGGAATATAAAAGCATTAATCAAGGGCTTCCCCAGTGGTGCTGTGGTTAAGAATCCGCCTGCTAATGCAGGGGACATGGGTTTGAGCTCTGGTCCGGGAAGATCCCACATGCTGTGGAGCAACTAAGCCCATGTGCCACAACTACTGAGCCTGTGCTCTAGAGCCCGCAAGCCACAACTACTGAAGCCCACGCACCTAGAGCCTGTGCTCCACAACAAGAGGAGTCACTGCAATTAGAAGCCCGTGCACTGCAACGAAGAGTAGTCCCCGCTCGCTCCAACTGGAGAAAGCCCGTGCGCAGCAACGAAGACCCAACACAGCCATAAATAAATAAATAAATAATTTTTAAAAAGCATTAATCAATTATACCGAGACATTTGGTATAAAACATACGCAAATGCTTACATAAAATATGTATTGAAGTAAAAATGAACTCTGATTCCACTTATACTAAAAACCCTGAAGTCTGACAACATGAACACATAGTTCTTCAAATATAACTATTTAGAACTTTTTGGCTTCTGGTGCAAAGAAGGACTAAGCAAGTATATTTATGGTAATAGTAAAGAATGACTTCCACAATTGTCATTTTACCATATACTATTTCAAGCTGGAAATTTCACTTACCCACTACAAAACAGAGTGGTAACTATTCTGAATTCACAGGAAGAGATTACTGAATTAAAACTTCAGTGTGAGAGGTAATGAAAACAAGAGGATAGTAAAGGCTTCACAAGACTAAGAATAGGATACTAACAATATGTTGGAATCTTATTAGAATCAAACATCACATTAACAATACCGAATGCAAAAGGATCTATATATTGATTGCTCAGGGCATGTAATTATGAACACATGATTGCAAAACAAATCAAATCAGGCAAAACAGACATTGCCATATACAAAGTCAGAAGTTAACTTCCTTTCCACATTTTCTCAAAAAATACTCAGGGAGTATTCACCTGGCTTTTTTATTTTATTATTTTTGATAAAATAATAGGTGAAAAATCATAACATAGTAGTATTGTTTGCTTTACTTATTAGGAATTAAGGTGAGAATAGTTTCCCGGGTTTAAGTGTCATATATATATATTTTTGTAAATTGTTTCTTCATATTTTCCCATTTTTGTTTTTACTGGATTTCTGTTCCTTTATATCCTGCTGTTAGATTCTTAGTATTTCCAGATATTAATCCTTTTTATGATAAAACCTGCAAATAGTTTCTCCTATTTGTCATTTGATTTTTGGTTTTGCTTACATTATTTTTTCTTTCTATTCTAAAAATTTTCCTCCTTTCTAAGTGGTTGAACTTAATTTTTTATTGCATCTAGATTTTTAAGTCATAGTTAAAATACTTGCCATCATAGCTATGTTATAAGAGAATCAACATTATTTTTACATTTATTTTCTTCCAAGACTTGCAGGGCTTTAGTATTTAGATTTAGATTTCTGATACATTTGGAGTAATTCTTTTGTGTGTGGTATGAGTGATGAATTCAGTTATGCCTGTTTCTAAATATCTACTACAGAGAGATATTGAATAGTATTGTTCTAATATCTAGATCAGATTTTTTTTTTGCCAATTGTTTTTGTCAGTATTTAGTAGTCACAACCTCTTTGAAAATGTGATAACAGGAGCTCTCAAACAAAAGAGCATTTTCAGACAACATTTCTACATGTAATTTCAGGAAGTTTTAGAAATCTTTAAAGCCATTCATGAATCATTGTGATTCATGAACCCTACTGGAACAGGAAAACAGAGGAAAAATTATTTTAATCTTCAGAAAGTATTTTTAGAATAAGCTTCTCCTTTCTATAGATAGATCCAGAGCACACGGTACCGAGTGGTAGTGAAAATGCCTTATCTTCCAATGCTACATGTTTTCATTGAATATGGGAATAAAAAGTGATAAAATTATAAGGACAACATTGCCCCTAGAAAAATGAGCTCATTTTGCCACTGAATCTTCATATTACCATCAAAGTAATTTTAAATGTTTCTCATTAAAACCCAAATTATGGGACTGTGTATATTGACAAAAGTGTTCTAATACAAACCTGTGGTGGTTCTTGCAATCTGCATATAAAAGTTCTGAATGCTGTATATTTAAATATGAAAATAAATCTAGAAATAAAAATCAGTCAATTCAGGATTTAACTTACATGTATGTGCTACTTTTTAAACTTATTTTAAAATTTTCTACAATTTTTTCTATAAAAAGTATCTATTTTTCCAGTCAATCAGTATCATTTATGAATTGCTGCTTTTTACCTTTAGTTAAATAACTATATGTTGGAAGCTGGTTCTTGACCAATAATTTGTGTTAAGTTAGTGAGTTCTGTAGTAGATAAGAGACTAAGTCAATCAAAAAATAATATTCAAAGGATCAGTTTTTCCTTATGTGAATACAATTTCTTTGTCTCTTCCAGGTAACATGAGTTCTAGTCAGCCAAAACTGTACCATATATACACTGGCCTTTCAAATAATTTCCATGTATGCAGGCTTGCTAAACAGAAACTATTTCTTATAATGACTTCCATATAGTATATCCTTAAGGATCACCTTCATGGGTAAATTGAAATCTAACATAAAAAACAGATACAAATACAAATATGGGACACTAATTTTTCCTTTATTATGCTTATTAAGTATAATAGAAAAGAAAAAGTTAACTAGATCCATTACGTCCAAATAGTATTTACTAGAACCGCTCAACCTATCAGCTTTGACAGTTGCCTCATTTTGACAGCGTGATTCACACCACTTTGCTTTTGTCTGGCTCAATAGATTTTGCAATGCAGGCACAGTAAAATGTACTTTGTAGTAAGCAACTCCTTGATCTCAGAAGAACTCCTAACAAGTCACTCCTGCTGTGTTAAATAATAATGCCTGTAATTCTTTTTTCTTCCAATACATTTCTGTGGGTTTCTAAAATATAAAATCAAGCTGTGAAATTATATGGATACACAGATCTTCATTTTTGTGTTTTTCACTATAAAGGGGGCAGGAAAATCTCTCTCCTTTGATTTATATATATATATTTTTTCATTTATGAATTAGATCCCTCTGGCTTGCTCAAAGAATTTTATCTAAATCTCTTTATCACTCATAATAATGTGGAATGTTGGGATGAAAATCACTCAGTTAGTTTTTATTTCAATAACTAGAATACATAGAATTGACATTTTTTAAACTTGTGAGCAAGGCATAAACAAAGCCAAGCCCAGACTTTCCCATCAAAATTAATTCTTGATGAAGCCGTCTCTAAGAGAAACTATCTGCACAAAAGAATCGTATAAGCTTTCAAAAACTAAAGGTTTTCAAATTCTTAGGCTCCATTCAAAATCAGGTGAAGCAGTCTCATGAATCAAGGTCCAGTAATCTGAACTTAGAAGTAGTTCTTCCCATAATTCTGATGCTCCTCTTCTTCCCATAAAGGATCCTGCCTTCTAGTGATCATACAATTACCACTTAATCATTCTTCGTCTTCCAGAGATACACAGGAAATAAAAAGAGAATTTACAAGCCCAAAACACAATAATACTGGCTTTATCTTTGCCTTTTGTTGTTAACTGTACCAGGATTCCTTATTTCTTCTTCTGGCTTCAAATTAGTGTCTCTTGTCCTTTTATTTCATACCGAAGGAATCCCTGCAGCATTTCTTGTTGGGCAGGTCTGCTAGTCACAAACTCCCTCAGCTTGGTTTATCTGAGAATGTCTTAATTGATCCCTCATTGTAAAGGATAGTATAGCCAGATGTAGAATTCTTGGTTGACAGTTGTATTTTTTTTTCTTCTTTAGCACTTGAAGCACATCATCACACTCCCTTCTGGCCCTTATAGTTTCTGTTCAGAAATCAGACTTTAATCTTTTGAGGGTCCCTTATACTGATGAATTGCTTCTCTCTTGCTGCTTTCAAGATTTTTTGAGGGGCTCTGTCTTTTGATAATTTGATTATAATATGTCTCAGCATGGTTCTCTTCGCATTTATTATTCTTGAAAGTTGTAAGCTGCTTGAATATAGACATTTGTGTCTTTTATCAAACTTGAGAAGTTTTCTGCCATTATTTCTCAAATCTTTGTGAGCTTTTCTCTCTCTCCTTTACTTCTGAGATTCGTTTTATTGTATGTTGTTATGCTAGATGGTGTCACAGAGGTCTCTTAGGCTCGGTTCATTTTACTTCATTCTTTTTTCTTACTGCTCTTCAGAGTAAATAATTTCAACTTACCTATCTTCAAATTCACAGATTTTTTCTTCTACCTATGCAAACCTGCTCTTGATACCCTCTAGTGAGTTTTTCACTTCAATTATTGTACTTGTTCAGCCCCAGATTTTTTATTTAGTTTCTTTTTATATTTAATATCTCTTTATTGAAATTCCCGATTTGTTCACACATTATTCTCCTGGTTTCCTTTAACTCTTTGTCCGTGGTTTCTGTTAGTCTATGAACATATATAAGATAGTTGATTTAAATCCCATGTGTATTTCCACAGGGACATTTAAGTTATTTTTTCTCTGATAGCCCTTATTTTTTGTTTCTTTGTATGCTTCCTAATGTTTTGTTGAAAACTTGACCTTTTGGATATTATAATGCAGTAACTCTAAAAGTCAGATTATTTCCCCTCCTCGGGGTTTGTTTTGTGTCTTGCTTTGGTCTGTGGCTGTTTGTTTCTAAACTATTCTTGTAAAGTCTATATTCTGTGTCATGTGTGGCCTCTGAATTCTCGGTTCCTTAGCTTGTCAGCTAGTGTTTTGACAAAGATTTTCATCAATTCCAGGAGCCAAAAAAAGATGAAGATAGATATATGGAAAAGAAAAAAGAAACCTCTATAGTCCCTGAAAATTGGCTCTGTGCTCGGCCACTTCAACACTTAGCCAGTCTATTTTCTATATACAAATCTGCCTTAGCTTTCAATTCTTACTTTCACTGAGTCCATAGATCAGCCATCCATGGTTGAAAACTTAGTGTCTTTCTGGCCTTTTCTGAACATGTGTACTACTTTGGGCATGCATGTGGCTTTTTAAATTCCCCTGCATACACAAGTGCTTTTGAGTGCCTTAATTTCCCAGACACTTTCTCCCCAACTTTCCCCCCAGGTTTTCAGTGCTCTTATTTTCCTCAACTGCAATATTTTGCCCCAGGTGGCTACATACTGTTTTTTCGTACTATTTTGTTCTCAAGGAATTCTCACCACTTTTTCAACTTTCATGGGTTCTGAGTTAGCTGAAACAAAGACAAGCTCCTTGTATCACCCTTTTAAGTAGTGTCCCCAGACATAGTACAACAGACAAACACGATTCATTGAACGTAAAGTCGGCTCTTCTCCCTTCAGAACCAGTGACCAGCATCCCATACTAGGAACACAGGCCTCCATCCTCAAGATCACCACTGAGCCAGGGGTGGGGTTGGGGTAGAAGCAAGCACAAAGGTCACAAAGCTTCCCTACTATCTGAAGTTGCCTTTGTGTTGATTCAGCACTATCTTGGTTCCTGTAAACCTCTGACTGCTTTCCAGAGTTCTGACAAAGTTTATTCATAGAATGTTTGCTGGATTTTTTTAATCTTTTTATGGAAGGATAGGCCCATGGAGCTACCTAGTCTGCTATTTTCTATGATGTCACCTACCCTGTAGACTTTTAAATCAGAAAACACATTTTTTCTTTTTCATCTCTTGTTTGTGGAAATCAAAACAAAGTAAAATTTTATTTACTTTTTTCTGTTGCTGGTAAGAAATGGAAGTGATTGAGAGGATCTTTTCCTGCACTTTGCTCTGTTTTCTGTTTGTTTGTTTTTAAGTGGAGGGCTATTTGTGAGCTTTTAATTTACCCCCTTCCCTGTTCACCACTTGCCTTATCCCTTATATGATACACACACTATTTATCCATAAATGGCTATGGATAGGAGCAGTAAGGAAATGTTCCTGATTAGGCCTGGTGTACTACAAAAATGTATTATGCTCTTTTGGAAATATAGTTGTCAAGTTTATTTAAAAAATGAAAGCTATAAAATATGAACCTCCACCATTTTCCTTATTTCCTGTATAAGTTAACCACAGACACTCCCCTTCTTTCTTTTTAATCTTGGAGAATTGGCTGTACTCCTTATCTTCAAAGTCAACCTCTACCACTGTTTTTCATCTAGTTACTTCCATTGCTCTCCAGGTTTCAAAACAGTACCTGCTCTTTAAAAAAATTGATCATGTGCTTATGCTGTCCTGGTTGTATGAGTAATAATCAACTACCTAATGTGTATATATGCCTTTCAAAAGTAAGGAAATAATAACCAGAAATATTTTTGTTATTTTATAATTTTATAAAATAAATATTACTTTTCTCCTAGTACACTCTAAAGCATTAAGTGACTCAGGGCTTCCCTGGTGGCACAGTGGTTGAGAGTCCGCCTGCCGATGCAGGGAACACGGGTTCGTGCCCCAGTCCGGGAAGATCCCACATGCTGCGGAGCGGCTAGGCCTGTAAGCCATGGCCACTGAGCCTGCGCGTCCGGAGCCTGTGCTCCGCAACGGGAGAGGCCACAGCAGTGAGAGGCCCGCGTACCGCAAAAAAAAAAAAAAAGAAAGAAAGTCAGATTTTTCTTTTAAGTAAGTTTTAGAAGTCTGAATTTGTCTTTTGGAGTCGTACCAAAAACTTTAATAAATTTTAATCAAAATTTTATTATTCTTAAATGTTGGATTAAAATCCTTTAAAACTGAGCTTACCTCATTACAGAAGGAATTAGCTCTGCCCTGAATTTTGCTTTTTTTTAAATTTAATTTAATTTATTTTTTTATACAGCAAGTTCTTACTAGTTATCCATTTTATACATATTAGTGTATATATGTCAATCCCAATGAATTTTGCCTTTTGACTTAAATAAAAATGTATTATTGTCTAAAATTATAGGTGATCTGATTATATTTACTTAGGTTTTAAAATCTTAGAATACATTTTAAAAATAATCAGTCTATCACTGTAAATAATAAAATTATATCTTCATTTAAAAAGTATCTAATTCTTAAAATTATATATTCACAGTTTTGTAAAATATGGGGCATATTTAATAATGTATTATAGAATATTTAAATTAATTTTAAGCACTGAAATAAATAAAATCTATTTTTATTATTAAGAAATGTTTATATAAACCAAAATATTTATAATTTCTCATAGTACTATTGAATTTGTAATAAAATTAAAGAATATGTATATATGCAATCATATATATCATTTATACACATACACATGCACACATATATATACAGACAGGATACTTTATTAATCAACACATTTACTACTATACATGAGTTAGTAATTATTTCTTAGTTTGATTTGTTAAATATTTCTAGTATTTTCTATTTCTTAGACAGAATAAATTATAATTTATTTACTTCATTATTAAAATAGTCTTTCAGGAATTGTATAAAGTCCTGGGACACAAAAAATAAAAATGAAACCTAATGCTCATTCTAATATTAGTTACCTGACATTGTGGATACATTGCGTATCTATTGCTGCTAATTTGGATGTGCTTTTCAGTACTAGTTTATTATTTCAGTTTGAAATATGTGAGGTTTATACAGTTACCGTATTTTAAAGCTCCTTCATATCGTATTTATCAAATGGATTTTGTAGCCCTGAGAAAGGTCATTAAAAGTCAGGATAATTCTTAGCTCTATATGGAAACCAAGATCTTCCAAAATAAATATACTAATTAGGATTAAATTGTTAATATATACCTCAACCATCCTCCTTTAAACATTTTTTGAAAAGAATGAAAGAAAAATGCACACTAAACATTTAAAATCTGAAATATTATTTTTTTACCTTAAAATACATGTTTAAGATATACTTTATTTGTTTTGAAATAAGACTCTTATGAGGGAATGGTCCCAGTGCAAAAAATATATCTAAATATGGAAAGAAAATATGGATCAAAACCTTTAATATTAATAATCTATGCCATCAAGAAAGTCTATTTTTGTTTGCAGATACTGCTATGAACAAATGCAAGGGTAGGTTGTGCAGTCTTTTCTGAGTTTTCACTGAACTTGGTTAGGAATTGCAGAGGATGGCTAGTGTCACTTCACATGTATTTTTTGTTTGGTATAATCTATTGATGATTGTGAATAGTTATCAGTAACAACTCTTTCCCCAGGGATAAACTAAGCGAACAACAAAACATGATGATAAACTGTGATCAAGGTTAAATGAACTCTCCAGCATTGCACGGAAAGTTCCTCTGAAGCCAAATCACTAAGCGCCAAGTGCCAATACCTGATTAAAATCTGGAAAAGGCCTGCAGGGGCTGGCTGAGCAGGGATACCTGGTGCTGAGATAAGTGGAACCCTGGAAAGAGAGAGAGACAGATGAGCATTTGGAACCGTGGTACTCATTTCTGTCAATCTGATTGTTAACAAGGATTACTCGAGAACACAGCAGAGAAAACTACCGCAGTGAAAAGGATTAGAAACTTTACTGCAGTCAGCCTCCTGCCACTTTTACCTAATGCATCTGCCATCAGTAGTCTTATTCAATGTCTTTGAGAATTCTATTTCTAATATTTTAGAAAATTCTTATTTCAAGGTCATTTAATTTTTTTCTAAAGAAGTGTAATGTTTAGCCATATTTTACCATTTTCCAGGTTTAGGTAAATTTGAGTAAATAGTTCACATCATTTTTATATGTTACAAGGAAAATTTTGAGATTGCAGTGTATTTTGACAACTGAAGTGTTTTTTAATTTAAAAGTAATCAAATTCTTGAAATTTCATTTTTTGAAAAGATATCAGCAGACGCTTAGAAAGTATCTAATTCAGTCTCAAACGTGGTGTGAAAATTCTATATTGTCTCAGACAAGTGGCAATCCAAATTCTACGTAAACATATTCAGAGACACAAAAATCAAGGCTTAAATGGGCAGTACATTACTTCTTCAGAAAGCTCTACATTTTAGAAGATTTTACTGTACTGAGTCAAAATTTAAATTCCTATAATCCCTACTCATTGATGTTAGTTCTGCCCTCTAGAGTTAAAAGAGAAACTCACTTCTACGTATATATCTGCAAATACTGAAACAATTGTCCTGACTATTCTTTCTTATAGGCCTAATAGAATTATTTTTTTTTACTTATTTTTTGTAATTTGTATACCATGTCTTATAGTTTCATCACTTACGCACGACGTATGTGCCAAAAATATTGTTTACTTTTGCTTTAACTTTATACAAAACCATCTAACTATGTGAAATATTCTGGCACTTTACTTTCATGAATTATACATCTCTAAGGTTCTTCTATATTGGTTAAATGTAATTTTAGTTATTACATTTTCCTTGCTGTATAATATTAAATCATATGACTACACAACATCTTGCTGTTTTCGTTATATTTTGCAGTTACGAGAACAGTTTTCAAGTTTTTCGCACTTATGCAGAGTGGTTCTGTATATCTTAGTACACTCTGCAAGGCTTCCTACTTGATATAAATCTAGAAGTGTAATGTGTAATTGCTAGGCCTTTGGCGAGGCCAATGTTCAGTGAATATTGGTTTTGAGCTTTCATACAGAGTGTTATCCATTATCAGCTGCTGATGGTTAAACCAAGAGTGCTTCAGTTTTGCTATTTCTGTATTTCAAAATAAGTATAATAATGTATATAAAATTTAGGGGAAAATGCCCACAGGAATGACACAACATTATAAGCCATCACTCTACACTTTTAAGAAAATGAGGACTCTTTTATGGTAGGAAGGCTTCTTTTAAATAATACTTAACTGACATGATAATCTGTTATCAAAGTAAGAAAAGAGCCACAAAATAATTTCTTCAAAACATGCTGGGACGAAGTGAGAGAGTGACATGGACTTACAAATACTACCAAATCTAAAATAGACAGCTAGTGGGAAGCAGCTGCACAGCACAGGGAGATCAGCTAGGTGGTTTGTGACCACCTAGAGGGGTGGGATAGGGAGGGTGGGAGGGAGGGAGCCGCAAGAGGGAGGAGACATGGTGCTATATGTATATGTATAGCTGATTCACTTTGTTATAAAGCAGAAACTAACACACCATTGTAAAGCAATTAAACTCCAATAAAGATGTTAAAAAAATGCTGAAATTGAAAAGGTTAAAGGATACTAAGCTATGTGGACCAGGATCTTATGCGATCTCCTTCATGCACATTTCCTCTCCTTTACATTGTTCTTTTCTTTCCTAAGATTCCACTTACTGCTATGTTTCCTACCGTTACTGTCTAATCAATAATTTATTAAAAGCCATTGAAGAGAATGAGGTCAAAGACAAAGTTCTTTATTAGATGCCCTCATGTTGATATCAATCTATTCATTAATATCCTAAAGACGTTCATAGGAACAGAACCTATTCATAGGAACTGTCTATTAAATTAGCTAAGCACATTGTAAGAGAAACAATACTTTGAATTTTTTCCAATGAGGAATCTAACAAATGGTCTAACTAAATTCAGCATTCATTACATTAAAAATGAAGCCATGATTTCCAAGTCCAATTACTAAAAATTGAATATGTTTTGGAGTATTTATTCTTAAGGAACACATTCTGCACCCTTGGACCTTCACTTAACTAGATACATAAATAAAACTTCTAATAAATCATTATATTTCTTATGAATTGGAGTAACAATTTTCAGTTGTAAGAAAATTTCAAAATTTTCTTAATTTTGAAGTTCTAGACATCTATCAACTTGTCTCCTAATATCTCTTACTTTATTCAAGATTTACATAGATAGCAACCATTTATCAAGCTGATCTAAAACATTGTTTAAGGTTGTGGAATTAAATCATGGTGGAAAGATTATTTGAAATGGTTACAGCAATTCAAAATAAATTAATTAATTCATCTCCTATGTTGGTCCTTCTTCATGGTCCTATGGTAAAAGATGTGTTTGCAGTAACAGTACAAGGTCTCCATCTCTGAGATATTTTATTAAGTGAAAAAAGGGAGTATAACATGTAGAATGGGATATATACATTTATAAACACAAATATGCATTGATTATAATAGTGCCTCATTGACTACCTTTTGAGAAGAGTTGAGAATCTCAAGAGAATGTTTAAACATTTGAATTCTTCATGAAAGAATAAGAAATTTATAATTGAATGTTAATTGTTACAAACTCCATTTCCGCATTAAATTTAAATGTAAAATGGTATTTGGATAATTTAGAAGTGCTCAGAAAGCAAGTTAACGAATTCAGGATAGGACTGTTAAAAGCAAAGTACATAGAATTTTATGGAAAAATGAGAAAAAAACAGGATAGACCAAAACAGATTCATCTGAGTTAAGTTTAGAATCAAGAGGAAGTAATCAGCTTTTAAAATAAGGTGATGCATTTTCTTTACTTTTAGATGAATCCATATTTATGGAGTTAAATATAAAATAAGATGCAGTTCTGGTAGCTGCTTCAGAACTAAAAATAAGAAGATCCTGGGACTTAGCTGACAATCCTGTAGTTAAGACTCTGTGCTCCCAATGCAGGGGACACAGGTTTGATCCCTGGTCAGGGAACTAAAATCTCGCATGCTGCAAGGCATGAGCTAAATAAATAAAATTTGAAAAACAAAAAGAAGATCTTGCACTCCAATATTCTCAGCAGTGTTATTTACAATAGCCAATAATGTAAGCAATCCAAGTATCCATCAACAGATGAATGGATAAAGAAGATGTGGTATATATATACATAGTATATATATATACCAACATATAATGGGATATTACTCAGCTATAAAAAGAATGAAATCCTGCCATGTGCAAAAAATTGGATGGGGGGCTTCCCTGGTGGCGCAGTGGTTGAGAGTCCGCCTGCCAATGCAGGGGACACGGGTTCGTGCCCCGGTCCGGGAAGATCCCACATGCTGTGGAGCGGCTGGGCCTCTGAGCCATGGCCGCTGAGCCTGCGCGTCCGGAGCCTGTGCTCCGCAACAGGAGAGGCCACAATGGTGAGAGGCCCGCGTACAGCAAAAAAAAAACCCAAAAAACAACAACAAAAAGCTGCATTACTTCTTCAGCATCATTAGATTTTTTGCTTTTTTACATACATGTTATACTTTCTTTTTAATACCTATTTTCATGTTAAAATGTAAGACTTATCAGACAATTATTTTCAAGTATGCCAAAATCAATCAATACAAACAATTTTTATTTATTTGTGTGTCTAATCTTATTAAATCTAAATATTCCTAGGTAGAAAAAATGTACATAATGAATGGCTATAAATAGCAACCATAATTATATGTTTTTAATATTATTTTTAAATTTGCCATTAAGAATATCTTTAAACCAATTAAACATCATCCAATTTTTAAACAAATCATGCTTTCTTATTGTTTTTATTTTATCATTATAAAGGTACTCACAAGAAAACCTCAAATTCTTTTAATTTTCACAAACATTGATAATTCAAATAATTATTTAAAACAAGAGGTACATTGAAACTACTAAGCTACAAACTTAACCAGGAACTTCCTACTCCAATAGTCCATTCTTCATTCATTGTTTTAAAATAAATATTGAGGATTTGTTTTTGTAAGGCACTATGTCTGGCAATATGCAGAATAAAATAATGACTCTTTTAAGGTCTTTGCCATTACAGGCTAAGATGAGAAAAATGTACCCAAATAATAACAATACACTACAGAATGATTCATTTAAAAGTAGTAAAAATTAGAAATTCTACCACAAATCAAAGGTGATTAAGCATGGAAAAAATAATCAGTATTTAACAATACATGAAATAAAGAACAATTCATTTAACACTAAAACCCTACAGTATGTGATTTGATACGCTTTCGATTTTTAAAGCTATTAAATGCCTTGAAATTGCTTAAGTTCATCAGAGCAAATGTTAATTATTATTATGCCACATAAATACAAGACTAGGCTTTGGAATGAGATTCAGTTTTGGTTTTGTCTTTGTCAACTGTGTAACCACTCAGGAAATTAGATATTGTTTTTACTATTCCTGTTACTAATGATAATTAAACATAATGCAATTTCAGTCCATACAACTTTGGAGAAGACAGAGTTTGCCTGCATAGCTCAAGGCATAAGAACATCAATTTTTTTTATTAATATGGATTATATAACTATACATTGCTGATGTATTTTAATGCACAAGAAATAACTTTTATATATTTCATGAAATGTATTATTAATCTTTTGAAACATGGTGGTGATCATCAATATTTTTTGTCACTCTCTATTTTGAAATATTGGCAGGCTGACATTAAATATGCCTTTCCTATATATTACCATTAAGTACCATCACCTCTATGGATATTTCTCTCTCTCATATTGGGGAAAAGAAACTAATTTATATTCTTCCATTTTTATCTTCTGCCTATATATGCAATACTACTCATTTGAGAAACACTATTTTTGCATTTTAGTGGCCAAGTAAAATCAACCATAGCTCTGTAAAACTGCCTTCTTTGCAGATTTCCAACCCCTCCCGAAAATTTTCAGTAAGCATATAAGGGTTTTTTTTAAAAACACATTGTCTTAGGGTTTTTTCATTATTTTACTTATTTATTTATTTTTGGCTGCGTTGGGTCTTTGTTGCTGCTCACGGGCTCTCTCAAGTTGCAGAGAGCGGGGGCCACTCTTCATTGTGGTGCGTGGGCTTCTCATTGTGGTGGCTTCTCTTGTTGCAGAGCACAGGCTTCAGGCACGTGGGCTTCAGTAGTTGTGGCACGTGGGCTCAGTAGTTGCAGTTTGGGGGCTCCAGCACGCAGGCTCAGTAGCTGTGGTGCACGGGCTTAACTGCTCCATGGTATGTGGGATCTTCCCGGACCAGGGCTCGAACCCGTGTCCCCTGCATTGGCAGGTGGATTCTTAACCACTGTGCCACCAGGGAAGCCCAAGGCTTTTTTTTAGTATATATGTGGAAGGAGAATATTTCTGCTGGTAGTAAATGAATCTAACATGGCGTTTCCCTACGTGACCTGCTGCATATAAAGCACCTCTGGATTTCCAAGGCAAGGGAGGTAAGAAAGACAACAAGGAAAGAGCAAGAGAGAAAGGAGTGACTGCTGATCACCTGCTCTTAACCTTGTTTTTTCTTCTAAAGTAAGAACAGTCAGATTGTTCTTTAATTCACTGCAACATCACTAAGAGATCATCTATTTCTTCTATTAATATGTTCTCCTGACCAAACAGTTTATCCCAAAACTGTAAGTGACAGAAATTTATTTAAAGACTACTGAGTTAATATCTTAGAAAAGGAGATCAAATGTCCTTTCCTTTCATCTGAAAGTATTGCCTTTTGGATCTATCAAAGGCAAAGGAATATTTGAATTTAATTATCTCTGCAGAAAGGTTAATATCACAACTTTGTTTCTATCTTTTCTTCTTCTTCTTCTTTTGTTTGATTCTTTTTCCTTTATCCTCTTTTAAAGATGCATGAATTTGTTCTGGAAGCATGATAAGCCTTGGAGACAATCAAATCTGTACTGAATCTGACTTTACTATTCTAACCATTGTGACACCTCAAGAGGTTGCCTAAAATTCTAGTTTAGATAAATGCCTTGCTAATAAAATAGTTGTCGTGAAAATTTTACAAACATGCTGCTTCAAGGTTAAGAATAAAAAGAGTGTTTTTCTTCTAGCACATTATGACCTCTATTCAAATGAAAATATCTGAAAAGAGTAAAACTCACTGTTATCAGATTTTTGATAGAATGATCCAAATATTGATCCAAATGTTTCTAAAGTTATTTTTAGAAACATCAATAAATGTAATCTTCTAGCAACAACAAATCATTACTGCAGACAAGCATGCTTTTCTTTCTTTTGTTATTTTCCTATAACCATACAAATGTCCCTTTTATTTTTAGCTGCTGAGTGAGAAATTTCTTAAAGAAATGTCACATCTCTCTTCCTCACAGTGGTGAAATATAGTTTTTCTCTCATTGATGATATTTTCACAGCATGTTTATTAAATTCAGAATGTAAAACAAGTAAAATGAAAACATTAATTCAGTAAATCTCAGGTAAGTGTGACTAAATAATTTTAAAGTCAAGTAATGCAACACATTTAAAATAATACATTCTTTAACTTCCCAACTCAAAAATATTTAGTGAGCACATGTTATTGACTGATATTGGAAAACTCAAGGGGGTAAAAGGATGAATTAGACATAGCTGAGACTTGAAGTGACAGACAGGTATGAACAATATGAAAATAACTCAAAGTGTTACAGGGGCTCTGATGAAAGTATCTAGAGTGTAGTATATTAATGAAGGGAGTAGAAATCAGGAAAAAAGCTATACTCTAGGAGAAGGGAAAAAAAACACTTGTGAAGGCCACACCCCAGAGACACAGTCCCACTGAAGACTGACTTAATTAGGATATAGGACACTGCCACCTACAGCCCCCACAAGCTGCCAGCCCACCAGCACACCTCCAGCACAGAAACAGTGAACCAAAGATGAATGATATACATGGTACAGACTTCCTTTGCAGAGCAGTCAAAGTGGAATCCATAAAACCAACAGGAGAGACAAAAACAAGGACCTTAGAAAAAACTGAAATCTCTGGCACCTATAGCTATGATAACATTAAACACAGCCAAACATCTAGCCAGATTAATATAAATCTGCCTCACATTGGAGGCCTATTTACCTGATTACCTTTTGACTGTGCTCTGTAGTCTGGGAGTCATAATCTGCAAACTATATTTCTACCTTTGCCAGGTGTGTTTCTCATAGGTAGTGCCAGGAGAGCACCAGTGGGAGACTAGAAAACAGGAGAGGGAAGAAAGGACTTGCTCCTCCGTATTTGCCATCTGATTCTGCGAGCTTGTCCCAGTAGGAGAGATTGGTTCCAGTTAGATTCTTACACCGAGCACTTCCAGAACCAGTCTCAGACGTACCAGAAGATGGGCAACAACCTATCAGTAGGCCCACAGGTTTCCACTTCTGAGCTCCTGAATTATCATCAGAGATCTGAATTTCTGCTCTGCATTGGCGTTCCCCTAACCGTCCCTCTTGAGATAATCCTTTGTTGAAGATGATCTGTAACTATGATAAACTGGTTCTATACTGGCTTTCAAATATTGTGAAAGCAACAAAGACAAGCTCTTTTCTATTATACTCACTCATTAACCCTCCAAAAATTCCTCCTGTCCTCAGAGTAAACATACACAATTGTGTCAAGTATTTATTTGTTTTGGTAACACTACAATTGAACAACGTGTGTACCTTAGAAATTTTAGAATTGGATGTAATATGTATGATATATTATAGTCTGTTAACAGTAACCCTATATTTCCCAGAAATGATCAAGAAACTATAATTTTCTAAATAAATTACCAGACTTCAAATGTTTTAGGAAAAGTAAGAATGCTCAGCATACTTTCACTTGAACCAAAAGTAAAATAGTGCTGTGATCAGTGATTTTCATAGAGAAAAAAACTTGTAAACAATATTTTATTTGATTCCTTATGTCTAATATTTCTGAAAGTACTGAACTACTCAAAAATAATAACATTAAAAATGATGCTTTGGGCTTCCCTGGTGGCGTAGTGGTTGAGAATCTGCCTGCCAATGCAGGGGACACGGGTTCGAGCCCTGGTCTGGGAAGATCCCACATGCCGCTGAGCAACTAGGCCCGTGAGCCACAACTACTGAACCTGCGCATCTGGAGCCTGTGCTCCGCAACAAGAGAGGCTGCGACAGTGAGAGGCCCGCACATCGCGATGAAGAGTGGCCCCCATTTGCCACAACTAGAGAAAGCCCTCACACAGAAAACGAAAACCCAACACAGCCAAAAATTAATTAATTAATTTAAAAAAATGATGCTTTGTGAATAATTTGACTATTCCTATCAAACATGTCAAAGGGCTTTGTAAATTCACTTCTGACTTGGTGATCAATATTTCTGAAACTGTGCTGACTGGACAAAGAAATTTATATTCAAAAGTACACAACTGGGGGGACCTTCATGATGAAGGAGAAGTAAGACATGGAGATCACCTTTTTCCCCACAAATACATCAAAAATACACCTACATGTGGAATAACTCCTACAGAACACCTACTGAATGCTGGCAGAAGACCTCAGACTTCCCAAAAGGCAAGAAACTCCCCATGTACCTGGGTAGGGCAAAAGAAAAAAGAAAAAAACAGAGACAAAAGAATAGGGACGGGACCTGCACCTCTGAGAGGGAGCTGTGAAGGAGGAAATGTTTCCACACACTAGGAAGCCCCTTCACTGGTGGAGACAGGGGGTGGGCGGGGGGGGGAAGCTTTGGAGCCACGGAGGAGAACGCAGCAACAGGGGTTCAGAGGGCAAAGCGGAAAGATTCCTGCACAGAGGATCGGTGCCGACCAGTGCTCACCAGCCCCAGAGGCTTGTCTGCTCACCCGCCGGGGCAGGCGAAGGCTGGGAGCTGAGGCTCTGGCTTTGGAGGTCAGATTCCATGGAGAGGACTGGGGTTGGCTGTGTGAACACAGCCTGAAGGGGGCTAGTGTACCACGGCTAGCCGGGAGGGAGTGTCGGAAAAAGTCTGGAACTGCCTAAGAGGCAATAGACCATTGTATTGGGGTGAGCAAGGAGAGGGATTCAGAACACCACCTAAACAAGCTCCAGAGACGGGCGCAAGCTGTGTCTATCAGCACGGACACCAGACATGGGCATGACACGCTAAGGCTGCTGCTGCCGCCACCAAGAAGCCTGTGTGCGAGCACAGGTCACTCTCCACACCTCCACTCCCGGGAGCCTGTGTAGCCCGCCACTGCCAGGGTCCTGTGATCCCGGGACAACTTCCCCGGGAGAACACACGGCACACCTCAGGCTGGTACAATGTCACGCTGGCCTCTGCCACTGCAGGCTCACCCCGCATGCCGTACCCCTCCCTCCCCCTGCCTGAGTGAGCCAGAGCCCCCGAAGCAGCTGCTCCTTTAACTCCGTCCTGTCTGAGCAAAGAACAGATGCCCTGAGGCGACCTACACGCAGAGGTGAGGCCATTCCAAAGCTGAGCCCCAGGAGCTGTGCGAACAAAGAAGAGAAAGGGAATTTCTCTGTGCAGCCTCAGGAGCAGCGGATTAAATCTCCACAATCAACTTGATGTACCTGCATCTCTGGAATACCTGAATAGACAACGAATCATCCAAAAATTGAGGCGGTGGACTTTGGGAGCAACTGTAGACTTGGGGATTACTTTCTGCATCTAATTTGTTTCTGGTTTTATGTTTATCGTAGTTTAATATTCAGAGCTTACTGTCATTGGTAGATTTGTTTATTGCTTTGGTTGCTCTCTTCCTTTTTTTTATATATATGTATATATATTTCTTTTTCCTTTTTCTCTTTTAGTCAGTGTGTATGTGTATGCTTCATTGTATAATTTTGTCTATATAGCTTTGCTTTTACCATTTGTCCTAGGGTTCTGTCTGTCCATATTTTGGGTTTTATTTTTACTATAGTTTGTAGCACTTGTTATCATTGGTGGATTGGTTCTTTGGTTTGGTTGCTCTCTTCTTTCTTTCTTTTTTTAATTACCTTATTATTGTTTTAATTTTTATTTTAATAACTTTATTTATTTTATTTGTTTCTTTCTTTTTTTTTCCTCCCTTTTCTTCTGAGCCATGTGGCTGCCAGGGTCTTGGTGCTCCAGCCAGGTGTCAGGCCTGAGACTCTGACAGGGGAGAGCAGAGTTCAGGACACTGGACGACAACCAGAGACCTCCTGGCTCCACGTAATAGCAAATGGCAAAAGCTCTCCAAGAGATCTCCATCTCAACACTAAGACCCAGCTTCACTCAACGACCAGCAAGCTACAGTGCTGGACACCCTATGCCAACCAAGTAGCAAGACAGGAACACAACCCCACCCATTAGCAGAGAGGCTGCCTAAAATCATAATAAGGTCACAGACACTCCGAAACACCAAACGTGGTCCTGCCCACCCGAAAGACAAGACCCAGACTCATCCACCAGAACACAGACAACAGTCCCCTCCATTAGGAAGCCTACACAAACCACTGAACCAACTTTAGCCACTGGGGGCGGACAACAAAAGCAATGGGAACTACGAACCTGCAGCCTGCGAAAGGAGACCCCAAACACAGTAAGATAAGCAAAATGAGAAGACAGAGAAATACACAGCAGATGAAGGAGCAAGATAAAAACCAACCAGACCAAACAAATGAAGAGGAAATAGGCAGTCTACCTGGAAAAGAATTCAGAGTATAGATGATTCAAAATCCTGGAAATAGAATGGAGAAAATACAACAAACATTTAACAGGATCTAGAAGAAATAAAGAGCAAACACACAATGATGAACAATACAATAAATGAAATTTAAAATTCTCTGGAAGGAATCAATAGTAGAATAACTAAGACAGAAGAACGGATAAGTGACCTGGAAGATAAGATAGTGGAAATAACTACTGCAGAGCAGAATAAAGAAAAAAGAATGAGGGGCTTCCCTGGTGGCGCAGTGGTTGAGAGTCCACCTGCCGATGCAGGGGACGCGGTTTGTGCCCCAGTCCGGGAGGATCCCACATGCCGCGGAGTGGCTGGGCCCGTGAGCCATGGCCGCTGAGCCTGTGCTCCACAGGGAGGGGCCACGGCAGTGAGAGGCCCGCGTGCCGCATAAAGAAAAAAAAAAGAATGAAAAGAATTGAGGACAGTCTCAGAGACCTCTGAGACAATATTAAACACACCAACATTTGAATTATAGGGGTCCTAGAAGAAGAGAACAAAGCAGACTGAGAAAATATTTGAAGAGATTATAGTTGAAAACTTCCCTAATATGGGAAAGGAAATAGTTAATCAAATCCAGGAAGAGCAGGGGGTCCCATACAGGAAAAATCCAAGGAGAAACAGGCCAAGACACATATTAATCAAACTATCAAAAATTAAATACAAAGAAAATATATTAAAAGCAGCAAGGGAAAAGCAACAAATAACATACAAGGGAATCTCCATAAGGTTAACAGTGGATCTTTAAGCAGAAACTCTGCAAGCCAGAAAGGAGTGGCAGGACAAATTTAAAGTGATGAAAGGGAAAAACTTACTACCAAGATTACTCTATGCAGTAAGGATCTCATTCAGGTTCGACGGAGAAATTAAAAACATCAAAGACAAGCAAAAGCTAAGAGAATTCAACACCACCAAACCAGCTTTACAACAAATGCTAAAGGAACTTCTCTAGGCAGGAAACACAAGAGAAGGAAAACACCTACAATAACACCCCAAAACAATTAAGAAAATGGTAATAGGAACACACATATCAATAATTACCTTAAATGTAAATGGATTAAATGCTCCAACCAAAAGACATAGACTGGCTGAATAGATACAAAAACAAGACTTGTATATATGCTGTCTATAAGAGACGCACTTCAGTTCTAGGGACACATACAGACTGAAAGTGAGGAGATGGAAAAAGATATTCCATGCAAATGGAAATCAAAAGAAAGCTAGAGTAGCAATTTTCATACCAGATAAAATAGACTTTAAAACAAAGACTATTACAAGAAACAAAGAAGGACACTACATAATGATCAAGGGATCAATCCAAGAAGAAGATATAACAATTGTAAATACTTATGCAACCAACATAGGAGGACCCTAATACATAAGGCAAATGCTAACAGCCATACAAGGGGAAATCGACAATAACACAATAATAGTAGGGGACTTTAACACCCCACTTTCACCAATGGACAGATCATTCAACATGAAAATAAATAAGGAAACACAACCTTTAAATGATACATTAAACAGGATGGACTTAATTGATATTTATAGGACATCCCATCCAAAAACAACATAATATATTTCCTTTTCAAATGCTCATGGAACATTCTCCAGGGTACCACATTTTGGGTCACAAATCAAGCGTTGGTAAATTTAAGAAAATTGAAATCATATTAAGTATCTTTTCCAACCACAATGCTCTGAGACTAGATATCAATTACAGGAAAAAAACTGTAAAAAATACAAACACATGGAGGCTGAACAATACACTACTAAATAACCAAGAGATCACTGAAGAAATCAAAGAGGAAATCAAAAAATACCTAGAAACAAATAACAATGAAAACACGACGACCCAAAACCGATAGGATTCAGCAAAAGCAGTTCTAAGAGGGAAGTTTATAGCAATATAATCCTACCTCAAGAAACAAAAAACAACTCAAATAAACAACCTAACATCACACCTAAAGCAACCCCCAAGGTTAGCAGAAGAAAAGAAATCATAAAGATCAGATCAGAAATAAATGAAAAAGAAATGAGGAAACGATAGCAAAGATCAACAAAACTAAAAGCTGGTTCTTTGAGAAGATAAACAAAATTGATAAACCATTAGCCAGATTCATCAAAAAAAAAGAGAGAAGACTCAAATCAACAGAATTAGAAATGAAAAAGGAGAAGTAAGAACTGACACTGCACAAATACAAATAATCATGAGATTACTACAAGCATTCTATGCCAATAAAATGGACAACCTGGAAGAAATGGACAAACTCTTAGAAAAGCACAAACTTCCAAGACTGAATCAGAAAGAAACAGAAAATATAAAAAGACCAATCACAAGCACTGAAATTGAAACTGTGATTAAAAATCTTCCAACAAACAAAAGCCCAGGATCAGACGGCTTCACAGGCGAATGCTATCAAACAATTACAGAAGAGCTCACACCTATCCTTCTCAAACTCTTCCAAAATATAGCAGAGGGAGGAACACTCCCAAACTCATTCTACGAGGCCACCATCACTCTGATACCAAAACCAGAAAAGGATGCCACAAAGAAAGAAAACTATAGGCCAGTATCACTGATGAAAACAGATGCAAAAATCCTCAACAAAATACTAGCAAACAGAATCCAACAGCACCTTAAAAGGATCATACACCATGATCAAGTGGAGTTTATCCCAGGAATGCAAGGATTCTTCAACATATGCAACTCAACCAATGTGATACACCATATTAACAAACTGAAGGAGAAAAACCATATAATCATCTCAAGAGATGCAGAAAAAGCTTTTGACAAAATTCAACACCTATTTATGATAAAAACCCTCCAGAAAGCAGGCACAGAAGGAACTTTCCTCAACATAATAAAGGCCATATATGACAAACGCACTGCCAATGTTGTACTCAATGGTGAAAAACTGAAAGCATTTCCACTAAGATCAGGAACAAGACAAGGTTGCTCACTCTCACCACTATTATTCAACATAGTTTTGGAAGTTTTAGCCACAGCAATCAGAGAAAAAAGAGAAATAAAAGGAATCCAAATTGTAAAAGAAGAAGTAAAATTGTCACTGTTTGCAGATGACATGATACTATGCATAGAGAATCCTAAAGATGCTACCAGAAAACTACTAGAGCTAATCAATGAATTTGGTAAAGTAGCAGGATACAAAATTAATGCACAGAAATCTCTTGTATTCCTATACACTAATGATGAACAATCTGTAAGAGAAATTAAGGAAACACTCCCATTTACCATTGCAAGAAAAAGAATAAAACACCTAGGAGTAAACATACCTAAGGAGACAAAAGACCTGTATGCAGAAAAATATAAGACAGTGATGAAGGAAATTAAAGATGATACAAACAGATGGAGAGATATACCACATTCTTCATTGGAAGAATCAACATTGTGAAAATGACTATACTACCCAAAGCAATCACAGATTCAATGCAATCCCCATGAAACTACCAATGGCATTTTTCACAGAACTAAAACAAAAAATTTCACCATTTGTATGGAAACACATAAGACCCCAAACAGCCAAAGCACTCTTGAGAAAGGAAAATAGAGCTGGAGGAATCAAGCTCCTGGATTTCAGAATGTCTGAAGTACAGTTTGACTGACTACATAGCTACAGTAATCTAGACAGTATGGTACTGGCACAAAAAAAGAAATACAGATCAATGGACAGGATAGAAGTGCCAGAGATAAACCCACAGACATATGGTCACCTTATTTTGATAAAGGAAGCAAGGATATACAATGTAGAAAAGACAGCCTCTTCAATAAGTGGTGCTGGGAAAACTGGACAGGTACATGTAAAAGAATGAAGTTAGAACACTCCTTAACACCATACACAAATATAAACTCAAAATGGGTTGAAGACAAAAATATAAGACCAGACACTATAAACCTCTTAGAGGAAAACATAGGCAGAACACTCTATGACATAAATCACAGCAAGATCCTTTTTGACCCACCTCCTAGAGAAATGGAAATAAAAACAAAAATAAACAAATGGGACCTAATGAAAATTCAAAGTTTTCGTACAGCAAAGGAAACCATAAACAAGACGAAAAGATAACTCTCAGTACGGGAGAAAATATTTGGAAACAAAGCAACTGACAAAGGATTAATTTCCAAAATATATATGCAGCACATGCAGCTCAATATCAAAAAAACAAACAACCCAATCCAAAAATGGGCAGAAGACCTAAATAGACATTTCTCCAGAGAAGATGTATACAGATTGCCAACAAACACATGAAATGATGCTCAATATCACTAATCATTAGAGAAATGCAAATCAAAACTACAATGAGGTATCACATCACACCTGTCAGAGTGGCCATCATCAAAAAATCTACAAACAACAAATGCTGGACAGGGTGTGGAGAAAAGGGAACCCTCTTGCACTGTTGGTGAGAATGTAAATTGATACAGCCACTATGGAGAATAGCATGGAGGTTCCTTAAAAAACTAAAAATAGAACCACCATATGACCCAGCAATACCACTACTGGGCATATACCTTGAACAAACTGTAATTCAAAGAGAGTCATGTACCACAATGTTCATTGCAGCTCTATTTACAATAACCAGGACATGGAAGCAACCTAAGTGTCCATCAACAGATGAATGGATAAAGAAGATGTGGCACATATATACAATGGAATATTACTCAGCCATGAAAAGAATTGAAATTGAGTTATCTGTAGTGAGGTGGATGGACCCAGAGTCTCTCATACAGAGTGAAGTATGTCAGAAAGAGAAAAACAAATACCGTATATATTTGTTTTTCATCTAAAACAAAAATGGTTCTAAAGAACCGAGGGGCAGGACAGGAACAAAGACATAGACATACAGAATGGACACGGGGAGGCAGACGGGTAAGCTGGGACGAAGTGAGAGAGTAGCACTGACATATATACACTACCAAATGTAAGATAGATAGCTAGTGGGAAGCAGCTGCATGGCACAGGGAGATCAGCTCTGTGCTTTGTGTCCACCTAGAGGGGTGGGATAGGGAGGTTGGGAGGGAGACACAAGATGAAGGAGATATGGGGATATATGTATATGTATAGCTGATTCACTTTGTTACAAAGCAGAAACTAACACACCATTGTAAAGCAATTATACTCCAATAAAGATGTTAATAAATAAATATTTTAAAAGTACACAATCAATAGCCTATCTCACATAGAGAAAGCCATTCTCCTTAGTGACATAATCATCAAACATAATTTATTAAGGCTTTTCTATTTTGATGGTGATGAAGTGAGTAGACAGGTGTGCTCTTTCAAATGCTAAAGACAGCAAATTCAGGTTCTAAGCATTGATTCCAAAATAAAAAAGAACGCAGTGCATATGGGACATGAAATAATAAACACACTTGGGAATAAAAAGTTGTTGCAAAATTATAGCCACAGCTGAATTAAAATAATTAAAAATAGGAAATAATTTTTGGCCAGTAAATCTCAAAAATTAGGTGAAATCAACAAATTTCTAGGAAAAAATATACCTAACAGATTCAATATGGATTGCATTTAAAAATTAGGTGAGCCATCCTGGACATATGTTCAGAAAAGATAAAAACTCAAGTTCGAAAATATACATGCACCACAATGCTCACAGCAGCGCTATTTACAATAGCCAAGACGTGGAAACAATCCAAATGCCCATCAACAGATGACTGGCTTAAGAAGATATATATATGGATATAATAGATATAATGGATTATTACTCTGCCATAAAACATAATGAAATATTGCCATTTGCAGCCAAATGGATGGACCTAGAGATTATCACACTAAGTGAAGTGAGTCAGGCAGAGAAAGACAAATATTATATGATATCACTTATATGTAGAATCTAAAAAATAATACAAATGAATCTATATACAAAACAGAAACAGACTCACAGACATAGAAAATAACATTATGGTTACCAAGGGGGAAACCGAGGGGCTGAGGGATAAATTAGGAGTATGGGATTAACAGATACAAACTACTATACATATAATAGATAAGGAACAAGGATTTACTGTATAACACAGGGAACTATATTCAATACCTTGTAATAACCTATAATGGAAAATAATCTGAATAAAATTATATATATATATATATAAAAAACTGAATCACTTTGCTGTACACCTGAAACTAACACAATATTGTAAATCAACCATACTTCAATTAAAAAACAGAAAAAATATATTGGGTCAAAATTAAATGAGGGTATGATGAATTTGCTATGTACTGACTCAGATTGTTTATTAAGTCATATGTTATTGATTAGGTACAGCTGAAGAGAAAACAGAAATAAGTAATACGCTATGTGGGGCTATGTATTTATTTAGTTATGAATAAAAGCTGAAGAAACTGCAGATCTCATGTATTTCCTGGGCTGAGATGGTAGATACCCACTCAGTGCCATCTCTGTTGACAATGTGATCCCTAAGTGTGTGATATAATTTGGGGACATCAGAAGCTGCACATGAGACTCAAGAATCCTCTGCTGTGTTATTACAATACATCTGTGCTGTCTCTCCTTTCCATTTCTAAAATTTACAGAATCTTGGTGATGAGTGAAATCCAGAGTTCCCCATGGATTTGAGATAAATCTAAACCCAACTTTTACTGATCGTTCAATCTGTGTGAGAATTGATGAAGGAAATACCCTAAGTTTAGCAGAGGTCATCTACAAAAAACAATGTAAATGGTACATTTAATACTGAAGAACTCACATCCAGGTTTGGTATTCAGATAAGAAAGGACACTACCGTTTCTATTCAATATTTTACTTTAGGTATTCACCAGTGCAATGAAAGGACGAAAAATATCAAGAATGAAAAGAAAGCTTTAATATTATTTTCACAGACAATGAACTTATAAATGTAGAAATGTCAAAATAATCTACATAAAAACTATTAAGTGTAACAAATGGATTTAGCAAGTTTACTGAAACTAAGATCTATATCCAAAAATTAATATACTTCTATTCTCCATTAGAAAACAAATAGAAAAAGAACACTTAAAAAATATATATCATTTACAGAGGCATCAAACATGAACTATGTGGGAAGAAACATTAAAAAAATAAAATAAAAAACAGTGAGAAAAACTAAAGTCATTCTAAATAAATAATGTCTCATGTATCTAAATTGAATGTTTCAGTATTATAGAAATATCAATTCTCCTCAAATTGATTTATGGATTCAATATGATACTAATCAAAATTCTAGCAGAATTTATAAAATTTATAAATTTATTATAATTTTTGCTATTAAAATTCAAAGGACCAAATTCAGCCTCAAGAATATTGAAGAAAATTTTAAAAGCCGAGGACCTATTTTACCAGATGTTTTAATTTATTATAATGGCATTAATTAGTATAGTGTAATATTGGTACAAATATAGACAAATCAAACTATGGAACTTAATAGAGAATTCAGAAACACAGCTGTGCATATATAGACACTAGATTTTATTTTTGACAGCATGACAGTGAAAACCAGTAGGGAAATGATAGTACTTTCAATAAATATTGCTGGGTCATTTGGGTAACTAGGTGGAAAAAATAAAATTTAACTTTGGGATAATACCATCTTCCATATTCAAGACTGGCAAATTTTTTACAGGGCAAGATAGCAAATATTTTATGCTCTGAGACCATTTCCATCTGTGGGTATTATACAGGCACTTATACAGCCATTTAAAATGTAACCATTTAAAAATGTAAAAACCGTTTTTAGCTCATGGGACACACACACACACAAAACTAGGCATCTGGCTATATCTGGCCCTTAAGTTGAGTTTGATGACAAATCAATAAGAAAAGCACAGGCTACTCAATATAAAAATGGATAAAGGCCTTAACAGCCGCTCTGTACAAGATGATATCTGTTTTCTTAATCTCATGAGTTATCAGACAAATGAAAATGATTCAAGGAGATTCTATTACACACTTCCAAAATAGGCAGACATTAAAATTACCTACCATGTCACACGTTGGGGTGGAGGTGGAACAATTGGCAATTTTTCACATGAGTAGAAGTGCAAAGTAATACATTTTGGGAAAATGCTTTACATTTCTATTTAATTTAGTTATGTGAATAGTAAAATATTTAAAAATTTTATCTTAGGCATGTATCCAATGGATATGCAAACATATTTGATCTAACATACATGAACAAGGATGTATATAGTAACATTATTTGTAATTGGCAAAACCTAGAAAAAGCTCAACTGTCTACCTACAATAGAAAAGATAAATAATTTAAGTGGATGATGGGATACTATAGAGCAATGAAAGTGAGCAAACTACTGCTGAACACAAAGATGGATTTCACAAACATCATGTTGAGCAAACGTCTGAAAAATGTATTCTGCAATACAAAAACATGTACAGTAGGGGATGGTTTGAAAGCTGTGTGCCAATGTACCATACCCCAGAGTAGGAAAGCTCTTCATAGTTACCTGTACAGTTCAGTTATTTAGTCAGACAATAGGGAGATAAAAATATGAACATCAGTTAAAGCAGTATCTTAAGTATCCACCATGCTTTGTAACACTCAGAAAAGTGTAAATCAAAAACACATTTCCATTAGAAATAAACAAATGCTTTTTTATGTGTAAATAATTCAGTAGCTATTTTTTTGAACGATGAAGTTTAAAATTTTGCTCTGAGAATCAACAAAATATTCTGTAGACCTAGATCTACAGAACTTGCTGCAAAGAGAATAAACAACATGTTAATTATGATAGCCAATTATACCCAGATGCAAAAGTTTGCAAACACTAGGGAACTCAACAAAATAATAAAAAGAGATGAAAAGAAATTAGAAACACAGTGAGGAATAACCAAGTTAAGGATGCACACTGAAAAAGCAAGATAATATAATAAAACAATCTTAACATGATACATTTAAATTGCAAGGAACTTAATTATTGATAACAATGATATAATGGAATAAATGAATTAACAATTCAGTTAAGTGGTACTTGTCTAATCTATAGAAAATATACCAAATATCTGATATAATTATATTCTTTATAAGAATTATTTTAATAAGAATTAATTTATTTTAACAATTAAATGGTGATTAATTTAATAAGAATTAGTCGATATACATGCTACTTTGAAAGAAGTACTGTGTTTTAGTTCTTAATAATATCAGGCCAAACATCCCTGATGCAACATTTCTCAGCTCCCTGAAAGACACCATGAAGACCCACATCAATTCTAGAAAGTGACCAAAACTCATACGCCCACCTAAAAGTGAAAATTTACCTACCACCCATGTTCGTAACTGTAGAATAATGTTTAATAACTGCAAGGAGGTAGATAAAACATTAAAAGCAAGCAAAAAACAAACAATGAAAGATACCTTGGCCAGTTTAGGTTTTCAATTTTTAAAAACTGAAGAGTAATTTATTTACAATGTTTCAGGTTTTTTTCATATTGAGCTGTATGAGCGGTTTGTATATTTTGGAAATTGATCCTTTGTCAGTTGCATCATTGCAAAGATTTTTCTCCCATAGTTTGTATTTTCATTATGTTCATAGTTTCCTTTGCTGTGCAAAAGCATTTAAGTTTACTTAGGTCCCATTTATTTTTGCTTTTGTTTCCTTTGGTCTAGGAGACAGATCCAAAAAAATATTGCTGAAATTTATGTCAAACGGTGTTCTATGTTCTCCTCTAGTAATTTTATAGTATCCAGTCTTACATTTAGATCTTTAACTCATTTTTAGTTTATTTTTGTGTATGATGTTAGAGAATGCCTACTCTCGCCACTTTTATTCAATATATTTTGGAAGTCCTAGGCACAGGAATCAGAGAAGAAAAAGAAATAAAAGGAATCCAAATTGGAAAGGAAGAAGTAACACTGTCACTGTTTGCAGATGACATGATACTATACAATGAAAATCCCAAAGAAACTGCAGAAAACTACTAGCGCTCATCAAGGAATTCGGTAGTTGCAGAATACAAAGTTAATATACAGAAATCTGTTGCATTTCTATATACTAACAACAAAATATCAGAAAGAGAAGTTAAGGAAACAATCCCATTCACCATTGCATCAAAAAGAATAAAATACCTAGGAATAAACCTACCTAATGAGGCAAAAGGCCTGTACTCTGAAAACTGTAAGATTCTAATGAAAGAAATTGAAGACAATGCAAACAGATGGAAAGTTATACTGTGTTCTTGGATTGGAAGAATCAATATTGTTAAAATGACCATACTACCCAAGACGATCTACAGATTCAATGCAATTCCTAGTAAACTACCAATGGCATTTTTCACAGAACTGGAACAAAAAAATGTTTAAATTTGTATGGAAACACAAAAGACCCCAAATAGCTAAAACAATCTTGAGAAAGAAGAACGCAGCTAGAGGAATCATACTCCCTGACTTCAGACTGTACTACAAAGCTACAGTAATCAAAAAAAGTATGGTATGGGAACAAAAACAGAAACATAGATCAATGGAACAGGAGAGAAAGTCCAGAAATAAATCCATGCACTTATGGCCAATTAATCTACAGCAAAGGAGGCAAGAATATACAATGGAGAAAAGACAGTCTCTTCAATAAGTGGTGCTGGGAAAAATGGATAGCTACATGTGATCAATTTTTAAATACAGTGAAATTAATTATTCTATTTACAAGCATCACACAACAACAACAAAAGTAACAATAAAGAGTTCCTATGAAAAGAAAAAATCTTAATAATAAGAAGTCTAAATATTGTAAATATGTAAATGTGACCATAATTGATCCAAAAATTTTAATGTAGTGAATTAATGCAAATTTTTTGTAGAATGTAGAAATTACTGCTAAATTTTGTTTCTATTAAAAGAGAGGGACTGGTAGACATCAGCACTAGAGAGATTATTTTTTCCAGAATACATTTGTTTTTTTAGTTTTGTTTGGCATTGTTAATACGAGCTAAGCTTGAATTATTTTTCTAATAATAAAATATATTAAATAATAAACAAATAAGTTTCTACATTAATTCTCAAATACAAATTTTATAGATCTTAAATATAAATTTTCTTTGATTTGGTTAATACACATATTAAAAGCCATTTGTTATTATACCAATATGTTCATTTTGACCATGCCTTCAGTAATAAAAATACTGGAAACTATCTAGGTATATCTTAATACTGAAATTTTTTTTCAAATTAGGATAAAATGTAAACAAATATCATGAAATTTTATAAAGATATATTGCACAGAGATTAGGCAGGTTATATCACAATATTCAAAACATAAACACCATATTTATATTAAATATCTATTTTTATGTATGTGCTTATAAAATTCCATGTAGCTTACATAAGAAAAATTTAACACTGAAGGTTTCTGGATATTTGAAGAAAAAGTACATTATTAACTGCATATTTTGTTCTTTTGTATTACTTATTATTTTATCATAAGCAAACATTAAATGTATAATTAATAACAATAGTAATTGTCCCTTTTTGTTACCAAATTTGGCTTTGATAAAATGATTTGAGTAGCTTAATTCTTTTCCTTCTCTCATAAAAGTGGCTTGTACTTCGATATTAGATATAAATGGAGGGAAGTAGTAATTTTTCCTCTTATTATTTGCACATATTCTAAAATAAGAGCTTTTAAAAGCCTTAAATTATTAAAAATTTTACTTACTTAATTTTTTTGGAAGCATGACAGATGTAGGCAAGAAAATGTTTTGAACAAGTCAATGGAAATAAAGAGTTTCAAAGAGCAGCCAAGGTGGCAAAGGCATGGCTGCCATTAATCTGTCGAAAACTGTAACTACAACTCTGAAAACAAGATGAGTCATCAGGGGATTGACTGGAAGAGCAAATCATAGGATACTTAATTTGGCAACTCTGATTCACTACATTGAATTAAGTAACAGGGTTCATATGATAAGGCATAGTTAGCTGCTCCCAGACCATCCCACAGGTGGTAGTTGAAATGTCTGTTTGCAGTATCTTCTTAAAAGTCCTGTTCCTATTCGTCCTTGCCATACCAACACCATATCAAAAACAAAAAAAGAAAAGAAAATGAAATCTTTGAATGGTAGAAACAACAGTAATATTTTTGAGGACTTCTTGTAGACCTCAGCATAAAAAGACATTGTGACTCCAAGTAGAAAAATGAGGAGGAAGTTCCAACGTACAAATTTTTTTTTTTTTTTTTTTTGCAGTACGCGGGCCTCTCACTGTTGTGGCCTCTCCCATTGCGGAGCACAGGCTCCGGACGCACAGGCTCAGCGGCCACGGCTCACGAGCGTAGCCGCTCCGCGGCATGTGGGATCTTCCCGGACTGGGGCACGAACCCGTGTCCCCTGCAGCGGCAGGTGGACTCTCAACCACTGCGCCACCAGGGAAGCCCCTACAAATTCTTTTAATTCTTTACTGCTGCTATGGTTTATTTAAAAATCTACTATATTTTTATATATATTTAGTATATAATAAATAATATATATAATTTTATTTTAAAATTACATGCTATAATTACATACCCTATTGTATTTTTTTTAAATGTTTTAAACATAAAAATATTTTGAAATATACTATACAGTATGTAATTACAGCATGTAAAATATTCATATACTTATCAAATATATATTCCATATATACTATGTATCAGGCACATGTTATTGAATATGTTGTGTATATGGTGTCCTATTTATCAGTATGTAAAATCTTTGATAAAAGAGGTAACTGCTTAGAAATTTTGAAAATATTTCACCATTTACTGTGTTGCTGCTGTAAGGCTCATTATAAATGAGGCACTTATCTCTACTTATTAGTGATCAGTGATTAAAGTTAAAATGTGAACAAACCTGTTAGCTTTTTATTCTTGTTTTGGAAATGACAGTGAATTAGTTTCCACCTCCCCAAATGAGAAATCAGTAAAACAAAGTGTGCACGGGATCATGTGACCTTTTGCTCTTTTTTAAAATGTACTGAAGAATAACCTTCTGGCCTCAACTCTAAATCCCCATTTTATTTCTCCTATCTCCGTTTCTTTCCAATTCTCATTCCAATAGCCACCAGGGAGTCTGACACAGCAAGCATACCAAGCACAGGAAATTTAAGAAAGGGAGGAGAAACAGCTCAAAGGGAAAGCAGATAGAGAGAAATTCTAGGAACACTCATATTAATTAATGCTTCCCTCAGCACAGAAATAGCAAACTCTCGAAATCTTGGACTATTATTATACTGTGCAACTGTATTATAGTGTATTTATACCTAATTCTTGACCCATTTCCACACTCATAGAAAACACTGAAATATTATTGGTTTTTGTATAAGTCTGTCTCTACAGTAATTCTCAACTTTTGGGGCAGCATGAAGACCTGTATTACATAACCAAAACTAACATCTCCCAGAAAAATATACAATTATGTACACATTCACAAAATATTTTTCAGAAGATTAGAGGGTCATTGAAGTCTGTGTATGAGCTACAGCCTAAAAACCTATAATCTTCTGAAAGAAAATCTGATTTTCTTATATATTTAAGACACCACAGTTATTATTTTTCATTTTAAATAAACACATTTATTATCATTCTGATGTAAGTTCCATGTAGATTTTTCTGCAAAAAGAAATCTAATGGCTATTGCATATTATGCATTTTGTGGCCGTTACAATAATTTATAGTGAATTAATTCCTATAATCTTTGTTTCATTTTCAATATATTTTTATTTGCGTTTCAGTTGGAACTTGAGTTTCAGTTTGAGTTTGAGTTCAAGTGGAAATACAAAGAAGAAGAAACCAGTGTCCTTAACCTAAAGAAGTATTACCATGGCTGATAGCCCAGAATCATACATCTGCCCCTCCCTCCAGGTAAACTGAAACTAACCATATCCTCTAGCTGTGTTTACATCACAGGAAGAGGGAGTCTAACCACAAGAAAACTGGTACAAGCTGGTTTAGCTCCAAAAGTGGAACGAAGGTTGCTCTACAGCTTATTATCATCTCATTATAATAGTAAGCTCTCTGCCCATCCACGCCATGATGGTTTGACCTGCTTTGAACCCAGATGCCAAAGGACCATACAAGGGCAGAAAAGAGGTGGCACCCCAGTGCCAGGAAAAACACTGCCTTTTCCCAGAAAACCTATACATATGCCTCCCCCTCAGTAACCTTGCCTTTAAAATCTTGCCTTGATTGCCTCCCAACAAGAAGTTGATTTGCGAACTAAGTTCCTGCCTGTGCATTGTCTGGTCATTGAATAAAGTTTGTGCTGTTTCAGTCTCTGCATTTGTTTTGTTATTGGCTATGTGAATCCAAACAGGAAAAGAACCTTCCCCACTAAGGCAGGGGGCATTGGCTGAGCTAGGGCCCAAGTTGGGGTCCATATGACCAATTTGTTAACAGACACACACAATCAACTGGGATCATCTGGTGAGCCTGGTGCTAGGTGAGGTTGTGATTAGCCTTAGGATGAAAAGGAATGTATCCAATCTGGGAAACAAATCCTAACTGTTTATAAGGAAACCAGATTTTGGTTTGCAGACTCATGCAGCCCCTGTTCTTTTTTGCTGCTGTTACTCTTTGTTTTGTGGCCTTGTTGCTTTTCGCTTTTTGTTTCCAATGGGAAAAAGATGCTGACCTTGGGTTCTGAAATGTAAAAGACTGGAAGCTGATTTTATGTTTCTAATATAAACATATATATGTATATACACACATATATTTATATATACACACACATATACACTTATATAAACATATATATAAAACATATAAACATATATATATACACACACACATATATATTTTTTTGTTGTTCATTTTTTTTTAATCTTTATTGGAGTATAATTGCTTTACAATGGTGTGTTACTTTCTGCTTTATAACAAAGTGAATCAGTTACACATATACATATGTTCCCATATCTCTTCCCTCCTGCGTCTCCCTCCCTAGCACCCTCCCTATCCCAACCCTCTAGGTGGTCACAAAGCACGAAGCTGATCTCCCTGTGCTATGCGGCTACTTCCTACTACCTATCTATTTTACATTTGGTATTGTATATATGTACATGCCACTCTCTCACTTTGTAACAGCTTACGCTTAACCTTCCCCATATCCTCAAGTCCATTCTCTAGTAGGTCTGTGTCTTTATTCCTGTCTTACCCCTAGGCTCTTCATGACATTTTTTTCCCCGTAAATTCTATATATATGTGTTAGCATACAGTATTTGTCTTTCTCTTTCTGACTTACTTCACTCTGTATGACAGACTCTAAGTCCATCCACCTCATTACAAATAGCTCAACTTCATTTCTTTTCATGGCTGAGTAATATTCCATTGTATATATGTGCCACATCTTCTTTATCCATTCACCCGATGATGGACACTTAGGTTGCTTCCATGTCCTGGCTATTGTAAATAGAGCTGCAATGAACACTGTGGTACATGACTCTTCTTGAATTATGGTTTTCTCAGGGTATATGCCCAGTAGTGGGATTGCTGGGTCATGTGGTAGTTCTGTTTGTAGTTTTTTAAGAAACCTCCATACTGTTATCCATAGTGGCTATATCAATGTACATTCCCACCAGCAGTGCAAGAGGGTTCCCTTTTCTCCACACCCTCTCCAGCACTTATTGTTTCTAGATTTTTTAATGATGGCCATTCTGACTGCTGTGAGATGATATCTCACTGTAGTTTTGATTTGCATTTCTCTAATGATTAATGATGTTGAGCATTCTTTCATGAGTTTGTTGCCAGTCTGTATATCTTCTTTGGAGAAATGTCTATTTAGGTGTTCTGCCCATTTTTGGATTCGGTTGTTTGTTTTTTTGCTATTGAGCTGCATGAGCTATTTGTAAATTTTGGAGATTAATCCTTTGTCAGTTGCTTCACTGGCAAATATTTTCTCCCATTCTGAGGGTTGTCTTTTCATCTTGTTTATGGTTTCCTTTGCTGTGAAAAAGCTTTGAAGTTTCATTAGGTCCCATTTGTTTATTTTTGTTTTTATTTCCATTTCTCTAGGAGGTGGGTCAAAAGGATCTTGCTGTGATTTATGTCATAGAGTGTTCTGCCTATGCTTTCCTCTAAGAGTTTGATAGTTTCTGGCCTTACATTTAGGTCTTTAATCCATTTGGAGCTTATTTTTGTGTATGGTGTTAGGGAGTGATCTAATCTCATATTTTTACATGTAGCTGTCCAGTTTTCCCAGCAACACTTATTGAAGAGGCTGTCCTTTCTCCACTGTTCTTTCCTGCCTCCTTTATCAAAGATAAGGTGACCATATCTGCGTGGGATTATCTCTGGGCTTTCTATCCTGTTCCATTGATCTATCTTTCTGTTTTTGTGCCAGTACCATACTGTCTTGATTAGTGTAGCTTTGTAGTATAGTTTGAAGCCAGGGAGCCTGATTTCTCCAGCTCCGTTTTTCATTCTCAAGATTGCTTTGGCTATTCGGGGTCTTTTGTGTTTCCATACAAATTGTGAAATTTTTTGTTCTAGTACTGTGAAAAATGCCAGTGGCGGTTTGATAGGGATTGCATTGAATCTGTAGATTGCTTTGGGTAGTAGAGTCATTTTCACAATGTTGATTCGTCCAATCCAAGAACATGGTATATCTCTCCATCTATTTGTATCATCTTTAATTTCTTTCATCAGTGTCTTACAATTTTCTGCATACAGGTCTTTTGTCTCCTTAGGTAGGTTTATTCCTAGATATTTTATTCTTTTTGTTGCAATGGTAAATGGGAGTGTTTTCTTGATTTCACTTTCAGATTTTTCATCATTAGTGTATACGAATGCCAGAGATTTCTGTGCATTTTTGTATCCTGCTACTTTACCAAATTCATTGATTAGCTCTAGTAGTTTACTGCTAGCATCTTTAGGATTCTCTATGTATATATAGTATCATGTCATCTGCAAACAGTGACAGCTTTACTTCTTCTTTTCCGATTTGGATTCCTTTTATTTCCTTTTCTTCTCTGATTGTTGTGGCTAAAACTTCCAAAACTATATTCAGTAAGAATGGTGAGAGTGGGCAACGTTGTCTTGTTCCTGGTCTTAGTGGAAATGGTTTCAGTTTTTCACTTTTGAGGATGATGTTGGCTGTGGGTTTCTCATATATGGCCTTTATGATGTTGAGGAAAGTTCCCTCTATGCCTACTTTCTGGAGGGTTTTTATCATAAATGGGTGTTGAATTTTGTCAAAAGCTTTCTCTGCATCTATTGAGATGATCATATGGTTTTTCTCCTTCAATTTGTTAATATGGTGTATCACGTTGATTGATTTGCGTATATTGAAGAATCCTTGCATTCCAGGAATAAACCCCACTTCATCTTGGTGTATGATCCTTTTAATGTGCTCTTGGATTCTGTTTGCTAGTATTTTGTTGACGATTTTTGCATCTATGTTCATCAGTGATATTGGCCTGTAGTTTTCTTTCTTTGTGACATCCTTGTCTGGTTTTGGTAGCAGGGTGATGGTAGCCTCGTAGAATGAGTTTGGGAGTGTTCCTGCCTCTGCTATATTTGGAAGAGTTTGAGAAGGATAGCTGTTAGCTCTTCTCTAAATGTTTGATAGAATTCACCTGTGAAGCCATCTGGTCCTGGGCTTTTGTTTGTTGGAAGATTTTTAATCACAGTTTCAATTTCAGTGCTTGTGATTGGTCTGTTCATATTTTCTGTTTCTTCCTGATTCAGTCTTGGCAGGTTGTGCTTTTCTAAGAATTTGTCCATTTCTTCCAGGTTGTCCATTTTATTGGCATAGAGTTGCTTGTAGTAATCTCTCATGATCTTTTGTATTTCTGCAGTGTCATCTGTTACTTCTCCTTTTTCATTTCTAATTCTATGGATTTGACTCTTCTCCCTTTTTTTCTTGATAAGTCTGGCTAATGGTTTATCAATTTTGTTTATCTTCTCAAAGAACCAGCTTTTAGTTTTATTGATCTTTGCTATCGTTTCCTTCATTTCTTTTTCATTTATTTCTGATCTGATCTTTAAGATTTCTTTCCTTCTGCTAACTTTGGGTTTTTTTTGTTCTTCTTTCTCTAATTGCTTGAGGTGCAAGGTTAGGTTGTTTATTTGAGATGTTTCCTGTTTCTTAAGGTAGGATTGTATTGCTATAAACTTCCCTCTTAGAACTGCTATCGCTGCATCCCATAGGTTTTGGGTCGTCGTGTCTCCACTGTCATTTGTTTCTAGGTATTTTTTGATTTCCTCTTTGATTTCCTCAGTGATCACTTCGTTATTCAGTAGTGTATTGTTTAGCCTCCATGTGTTTGTATTTTTTACAGATCTTTTCCTGTAATTGATATCTAGTCTCATAGCATTGTGGTCGGAAAAGATACTTGATACAATTTCAATTTTCTTAAATTTACCAAAGCTTGATTTGTGACCCAAGATATGATCTGTCCTGGAGAATGTTCCATGAGCACTTGAGAAAAATATGTATTCTGTTGTTTTTAGATGGAATGTCCTATAAATATCAATTAAGTCCATCTTGTTTAATGTATCATTTAAAGCTTGTGTTTCCTTATTTATTTTCATTTTGGATGATCTGTCCATGGATGAAAGTGGGGTGTTAAAGTCCCCTACTATGAATGTGTTACTGTTGATTTCCCCTTTTATGGCTGTTAGTATTTGCCTTATGTATTGAGGGGCTCCTATGTTGGGTGCATAAATATTTACAATTCTTATATCTTCTCTTGGATCAATCCCTTGATCATCATGTAGTGTCCTTCTTTGTCTCTTGTAATAGTCTTTATTTTAAAGTCTATTTTGTCTGATATGAGAATTGCTACTCCAGCTTTCTTTTGCTTTCCATTTGCATGGAATATCTATTTCCATCCCCTTACTTTCAGTCTGTATGTGTCTCTAGGTCTGAAGTGAGTCTCTTGTAGACAGCATATATATGTGTCTTGTTTTTGTATCCATTCAGCCAATCTGTGTCTTTTGGTGGGAGCATTTAATCCATTTACATTTAAGGTAATTATCGATATGTATGTTCCTATTCCCATTTTCTTAATTGTTTTGAGTTTGTTATTGTCGGTCTTTTCCTTCTCTTGTGTTTCTTGCCTAGAGAAGTTCCTTGAGCATTTGTTGTAAAGCTGGTTTGGTGGTGCTGAACTCTCTCAGCTTTTGCTTGTCTGTAAAGGTTTTAATTTCTCCATCAAGTCTGAATGAGATCCTTGCTGGGTAGAGTAATCTTGGTTGTAGGTTTTTCTCCTTCATCACTTTAAATATGTCCTGCCAGTCCCTTCTGGCTTGCAGAGATTCTGCTGAAAGATCAGGTGTTAACTTTACGGGGATTCCCTTGTGTGTTATTTGTTGTTTTTCCCTTGCTGCTTTTAATATGTTTTCTTTGTATTTAATTTTTGACAGTTTGATTAATATGTGTCTTGGCATGTTTCTCCTGGGATGTATCCTGTATGGGACTCTCTGTGCTTCCTGGATTTGATTAACTATTTCCTTTCCCATATTAGGGAAGTTTTCAACTATAATCTCTTCAAATATTTTCTCAGTCCCTTTCTTTTTCTCTTCTTCTTCTAGAACCCCTATAATTCGAATGTTTGTGTGTTTAATGTTGTCCCAGAGTTCTCTGAGACTGTCGTCATTTCTTTTCATTCTTTTTTCTTTATTGTGCTCTGCAGTAGTTATTTCCACTATTTTATCTTCCAGGTCACTTATCTGTTCTTCTGCCTCAGTTATTCTGCTTTTGATCCCATCTGGAGTATTTTTAATTTCATTTATTGTGTTGTTCATCGCTGCTTGTTTCATCTTTAGTTCTTCTACGTCCTTGTTAAATGTTTCTTGCGTTTTCTCTATTCTATTTCCAAGATTTTGGATCATCTTTACTATCATTATTCTGAATTCTTTTTCAGGTAGACTGCCTATTTCCTCTTCATTTGTTAGGTCTGGTGGGTTTTTATCTTGCTCCTTCATCTGCGGTGTGTTTTTCTGTCTTCTCATTTTGCTTATCTTATTGTATTTGGAGTCTCCTTTTTGCAGGCTGCAGGTTCGTAGTTTCTGTTGTTTTTGGTGTCTGTCCCCAGTGGCTAAAGTTTGTTCAGTGGGTTGTGTAGGCTTCCTGGTGGAGGGGACTACTGCCTGTGTTCTGGTGGATGAGGCTGGATCTTGTCTTTCTGGTGGCCAGGTCCATGTCTTGTGGTGTGTTTTGGGGTGTCTGTGGACTTATTATAATTTTAGGCAGCCTCTCTGCTAATGGGTGGGGTTGTGTTCCTGTTTTGCTAGTTGTTTGGCATAGGGTGTCCAGCACTGTAGCTTGCTGGTTGTTGAGTGAAGCTGGGTGCTGGTGTTGAGATGGAGATCTCTGGGAGATTTTCGCCGTTTGATATTATGTGGAGCTGGGAGGTCTCTTGTGGACCAGTGTCCTGAAGTTGGTTCTCCCACCTCAGAGACATAGCACTGACTCCTGGCTGTCACACTTATCCAATCAGTAAATGCAGCCAACTCTGCCTTCCGAATACATCCAGAATCCGACCCCCTTCTGGTCCAAGCCACCATCACCTCTAGCTGGATTATTGCAGTAGACTCCTGTCTCTCCCAGCTTATGCTGTTGGTCCCTTCAAGCTGTTCTCAACATGGCAGCTCTAGAGATCCTCAGAAAACATGACTTGAACGTCTGGAGGCTGGGGTGGAGCCCACACATATATATTTGAACTGGAGCTAGTTCAAATAGAAAAGGAGTCCTGTCCCTATCCATTATTCCTCTTTTAAAATTAAATGCATAGAATTTAATTGACCTTAAACCTCCGTTCATGGCAGGCTATCACAGTTGTGAATACAAAGCTATATATTTTAATTGAATTTTGTATTTTAGAAAATTATAGATTCACATGGACTTTTAAGAAATAATACTCATAGAGCACATGTACTTTTTATCCAGTTTCCCCAAGGGTAATATCTCATAAAACTATAGCACAATATCACAGCTAGGATATTGTCATTAATACAGTCAAGGTACAGAACAATTCCATCACTAAGAGCATCCCTCATCTTGTTCTTTTATAGCCACCCCCACCTCCATTGAACGTATTAGTAGTGTTGCATGGAATGGGTGCACCACATTTATTTAACCAATTGAAGGTTGTTTTCGGTTTGGGGCCATTATGAAATTAGGAGTTTGCGATTAACATATATACACTACTATATATAAAATAGATAACCAACAAGGACCTGCTCTATAGCAAAAGAACTATACTATTTTGTAATAATCTATATAGGAAAAGAATCTGAAAAAGAATAGAGATTATATATATGTGTGTATATATATATATGTATATATGTGTATATATATATATGTATATGTGTGTGTGTGTATATATATATATATATAACTGAATCACTTTGCTGTACACTTGAAACTAATACAACACTGTAAATCAACTGTACTTCAATTTAAAAAAAAAATTTCTGTGAACATTTGTGTACAGGTTTCTATGTGAGCATAAATGTTTTTTCTGGGATAAATGCTCAAGAGTACAATTGCTAGGTCATATGGTTAGTTTGGTTTTTCAAGAAACTGCTGAACAGTTTTCCATAGTGACTGTACCATTTTTCCATCTCAACATCAATGACTGAGTGATCCAGTTTCTCCTCAATCTTGCCAGGATTTGGTGTGGTCACTCTTTTGTGTGGGGTGGGTGTGTGTGTGTGTGTGTGTGTGTGTGTGTGTGTGTGAAATGCCTCCTCATGTCTTTTCACTATTTTCTTATTCTTTTTTTTAAGATTTCTTCCAATTCTTTTTTTTTTTTAAGAAGATGTTGGGGGTAGGAGTTTATTAATTAATTTATTTATTTTTGCTGTGTTGGGTCTTCATTTCTGTGTGAGGGCTATCTCTAGTTCTGGCAAGCGGGGGCACTCTTCATCGCGGTGCGCGGGCCTCTCACTATCACGGCCTCTCTTGCTGTGGAGCACAGGCTCCAGATGTGCAGGCTCAGTAGTTGTAGCTCACGGGCCTAGCCACTCCACGGCATGTGGGATCCTCCCAGACCAGGGCTCGAACCCGTGTCCCCTGCATTAGCAGGCAGACTCTCAACCACTGCGCCACCAGGGAAGCCCTTGACTATTTTCTAATTGATTTTTATTTTCCTACAGAATTTGAAGTTCTTTATATATTCTATATATAAGTGCTTTGCTGGATATTTGGTTTGTGAATACTTTCTCTCAGTCTGTTACTTGACTTTTCCTTCTTTTCACATGGCCTTTCACAGACTAGTTTTTAACTTAATAAGGTCAAACAACAGTTTTTCTCTTAAGGGATAGTTTTTGGTGCCAAATGTAAGACTTTTTGCCTAAACCTATATCCTGACTCTTTTATCATTTCTTTGTAAAAAATGGTTACAGTTTCTACATAAATCTATGATCCATTTTAAGTTAATTTTTGTGTGAAGTATGAGTTTAGATTAAATTTGGTTTTGACCAAGTTTGGGAAGTTTTTAACCATCATGTCTTCAAATATGTTTTAATCCCACTTTCCCTCTCCTCTCCTTCTGAGACTCTGATGACACAAACATTAGCTCTTTTATTATTACCCTAGAGGCCCCTAAAACTTTTTTTAATTTCATTTTTTTCTCTTCATATTGGCTAAGTTCCACTGAGCTGTTGTCAATTTCACTGGTCCTATCATATGCCATCTCCACCGAGCTACTGATCAAACAGATTTTTATTTTGGTTATCGTATTTTTCAATTCCATAATTTGCATTGAGTTCTTTTTTAAATTTGTTTCGTTCCTAAAAGTTTCTATTTTTTTCAAAAGAATCCACAATTGCTTGTTGAAGCATTTTTGTGATGACTACTTTAAAATTCTTGCCAGTTAATTCTAATGTCTGCTTAACGTGGATTTTGACATTGTCTTTTCTTATTCTTATTGATATATTTTTTTTGGTTGATGATATGAAGAGTGATTTGTTTTATTCTATCCTGGACATTTTGGATATTCTATTAGGGGACCCAGGATCCTATTTAATCTTCTTTTATGATTACGTGTAGGTGAGGGCCTTGCAGGTGCGTATGTTTAGCTTCCTGCTGGACCTGGAAACACCACCCCAGCAAAGCAGGACACTGACTTATGCTGCCTCATTGCAGACAGGTGGGGTGGAAGTTTAGCTGCCCCTTGCCCCCACTGACACCTTCCTGGTTAAAGTAGGTACCCACTTTCACTGCCTTATCAGGTTGTCCTGCAACAAAGGGGGTGGGAAAATGGAGGGCTGACAAATTCTGCTTTGATGCTGCTGGGTGGACTAGGAATTCAGCTCCCCGCCTCCCTGCTGTCCCCCACCACCCCCCGCCATGACACCAGGGGAAGGGAGTGGGGAAGAGGAAGGCCCACTCGCCCTGTCTCACTGATGCCAGGTGCGGGTGGAAAGGTCTCACTGAAACCAGGGGAGGGTACAACCATACTTCACACTACTTTGTTCAGTCTTGTTCCAGCCAGGTGGGTGTGGAGGTTCAGCCTCATAATAAGCCTTTCCGACACTATGGAGAGGGGAAAGTGATGTGCTTAATACCTCTGACCTGCACCACCTTGTTCAGATTCTCTGATGTTATGTGAGTAAAAAGGCTCAGCTCCCCAAGCTCCACTGATACCGTGTGTGTGTGTGTGTGTGTGTGTGTGTGTATGTGTGTGTGTGTGTGTGTGTGTGTAGGGGGAGGTGAAACTTTGTGGACACTACCTTGTTAAGTTTCGCCATTACTGCGTAGGAATGGAGGATCACAGCACCGCCTGCTTCTGACAGGGTGAGGGAAGCAAGATCAGCTACCTACTGGGTCCTACAGAGTCCACCAGTCAGGGAAATTGGAACATCACTTGGTTGGAAGATCAACTCCCCACCTGGCTCATGAAACCTCAGGGGAGGTGATGCAGTTTTTCTACTGGTGTTGGCTGGAATTAGGCCGGTGTTGCCAAAAAGATTTTATGTTGTTAGGGTGGTTGGCAGGGGAAGACAGATTTTTCTTGGAATTGTCTTTGTCTATGCCTCTTTGATGGTTTAATGTTGGAGACTACTGCAAAACCCTGTCTGGGATACATGGGAGCCATTAAGAAAATACAGCAAGGTCCTATCAGAAATTCAACACGAAAAGTCTCAAGCTTGCCTAGGTGGTCCACTTTCTTCCTTATACCTGTCAGAGTGTTCTTATGCTTGTTGTGCTGTTTACACTGTAAAAACTAAAGGTTTTTTAGTAAGAAAAGGGAGGACCTGGGAGGAATGGGGCTCCTTCAACCTTGACAGACTGGAAGTCTCCAACGTCATTGTTTTACTGTCTAATTCTACATTATTTTCATTTTTCTGCCTGCATCTAATACCCCCAGTCCTATTCTCTAGCCTTCCATTGACATGCACATGCATCAACATGCAGCTTGACATACTTTCAATGTATGCTGTTCAAATATTCTGCAAATATATTTTCATATTGATGGATACCTATGAAAATATATAATTTTATTCTGTATGGGTTTATGTGTGTTTAAATTTACATTAATATGTAAAAAATTACATAAGTGTGTTATGAATCTCATTTGGCTTTTATTTTATTCATTAACAATTAATTTTGGAAATGTATCCCAAATTATACACATGGATATAGTAAAATTCTTTTATTGTTGTATAACAATCGCACTTGGGAAAAAATGTCGTATTTATACATTTAAAAAATTGATACTTAATATATCTCTGATTTTTTTCTGATATGAATAATGCTGCAGCAAATATCCTTATAAATATTCTCTTGAATATTATTCTGAGTATGCCTCTAGATACAGAAATGGAATTGCTGGGCCACGGGGCATGTACATTTGCAATTTTATAAGATACTGCTAAATTTTCTTCAAAGCAATACCAATTTACACTCTGGTCATGTGCTATTGCCAGACTTAGTTTGGGCTTAATTTTAATAATCTGATGGATGTGTCCCTTTTAAATTTGCACTTTTCTGATTCTAGTGGTTAAGCAACTTTTATCCACAAATCATTAAGTATTGTCTGTGTAATCCCTTTTTATATAAACTGTCCATTTTCCATTCGATGTGAGAGAGCTTTTAATGTGTGCTAGTTTGCATATTTTTTTTTACAATAATATTATCTGGATACATGAATATACTACATTTTCTCTCAGCCTGTCATTTGTTTTATATACTTATTTATATATATATATTTTTTTGCAGTACGCGGGCCTCTCACTGTTGTGGCCTCTCCTGTTGCGGAGCACAGGCTCCGGACGCGCAGGCTCAGCGGCCATGGCTCACGGGCCCAGCCGCTCCGTGGCATGTGGAATCTTCCCGGACCGGGGCACGAACCCGTGTCCCCTGCATCAGCAGGCGGGCTCCCAACCACTGCGCCACCAGGGAAGCCCTATATTTTCTTCTTTAATTTTCTTTCTCTTTTCTTTAAAGGTTTTTATTGAAGTGCAACATACTACATACTTATTGTGAGGTGTGCATATCTTAAGTGTACTGCTCCATGAAACTTTGCCCATCTGTGTGACCAACTCACAGATCAAGATACAGAAACCAGCTAGCACTCCAGATACCTCTTAAGTGGCCCATCCTAGTCATCACCTCCACAAAGTAACCACTATTCTTTTTGAAGCATAGTTTAGTTTTACCTGTTTTTGAACATTTTATAATGTAAGTTATACAGCATGCACTCTTTTTTTCTAATCAGTCAGAATTTGTCATTTTTTTAAAAAGTCTTTATTGAAGTTGTTACAATATTGCTTCTTTTTTTAATGTTTTGGTTTTTTGGCCATGAGGCATGTGAAATCTTAATTCCCCGCCCAGGGATTGAACATGCACACCCTGCACTGGAAGGCGAAGACTTTTTTTTTTTAATTAACTAATTTATTTAGGCTGCACTGGGTCTTAGCTGCGGCACGTGGGATCTGATTTTTTTTTTAGTTGTGGCATGCGTGCAGGATCCAGCTCCCTGACCAGGGATTCACCTAGGCCCCGTGCACTGGGAGAGCAGAGTCTTACCCACTGGACCACGAGGGAAGTTCCTGGAAGGTGAAGTTTTAACCACTGGACTGCCAGGGAAGTGCCTGGCATGGACTTTTTTGTGTCATTTGTTTCACTCTTTTTCTTTGATATTCATACGTTTACTCATCGAGTAAGTTCATTATTTTTCCACTGTCATATAGTCTTTATGTTTGAATATATTACGATAATTATTCATATTACTATTAATTCATATTTTGTTTAGTTTTGGTAAGTTTTAATATTGTTGCTATAAATTTTCTTAGACATATTTTTCCAAAGTGGTTTTACCACACACTCCAGTATCAGTATATTAGACGTGTGTATGTGTGTGTTTCAAGTGTTCTAAGTTTTTTTTCCTATAATTTTGTTGCATTTGATTTACTGACATTTTGCTTAGGATATCTGCACCTACATTCATGAGGGAGATTGCCCTTTAAATATATTCTTTTTTTTTTAATAAATATATTTATTTAGGCTGCGTTGGGTCTTCGTTGCTGCTTGCAGGCTTTTTGTAGTTGTGGCGAGCGGTGGCCACTCTTTGTTGTGGTTCGCAGGCTTCTCATTGTGGTGGCTTCTCTTGTTGCAGAGCACGGGCTCTAGGTGCACAGGCTTCAGTAGTTGAGGCTCATGGGCTTTAGAGCACAGGCTCAGTAGTTGTGGCACACGGCCTAGTTGCTCCACGGCATGTGGGATCTTCCCAGCCCAGGGCTCGAACCCATGTCCCCTGCATTGGTAGGCGGATTCTTAACCACTGTGCCACCAGGGATGCCCTAAGTATATTCTTTAGCACTTTTCTTACCTAATTTTGATGTCAAGATAATAATTTCATGAAGTAAATATTTTATTGATCCTCTTTCATCTATTTCTATCCCTTTAATTGGAAGACTTAACCCATAAAATATGTGGGGAAAGTTAATATTTTGAGTTATATTGTTGAGTAATTTTAAATATTGATTCAATTTATTTAATGAGTAAGTGATATATTTCTCTTTCCCCATAGTTTTTCTAGACAATTGTCTATTCCACTGAAGTTTAAAAATTTACGGTATGACTCTCAGGGAAAAAAATCTAAAATTGGGATATGATAAAAATCTTTAAATAAATGAATGTTTCTAGAAGGGAAGAGCATTTGTTTGCTTAGGATGGAAATGTGATTTTGCATTATTCATAGACTGATATTGAAGTTTATTAATGGAGATTTGAGTTTATAATTGTCATTTGCCAATACCATTCCTAAAACATATGGCATACGAGCACTCTTGTGATTTATAGAGTTTGAGTGTTTTGTTTCCTCAGGCTAAATATAAATTGATATTTGATCAAAATGTATCTGGGGTTGCAATTAGATCTGTGTGGAAAATTAGAGAATTATGCAGATATAAATAAGAGCATTTCAATCTGAATGAAATTATAAAAGCAGTTTTGCATTGATAAACCACAATAATTTCCATTGGTTGACATGCTATAGTCATCTCTCACTGGGCTGCTGTCCCCGAAAGGCATTCTTAGGAAAACTAAGGAATGGTTACTTCCTGAACAGACACACACAAAATGCAGAGAGAAAAATCAATAATCTAAGACACTATTTAAGAAAAAATAAGGTTATTGTGATAAATAATAGTTAAAAACCTGCCTATAAAATAAATATTGAATAAGGAGAAAAGGAGAAAAAGTAGAAGGGAGGAAAAATGCTCAACCGAAGGGAAAAAAAACCTAGCTTATCTGTAACATTTGTGTCTTTTTCTTCTCATTTGTAAAATAATGAAGTTGTTATAGAAGGTATTATTAAGTTGTGAAATTAAGTCAGTAAAATATTTTCCATGGATTTTCCATGGATTTCTATCTACAAAAGATAGAAATTTCTTATTTGTCAATCCCTAGCCTCTAAAATGCTATGAGACATTGTCTATGGTCTCTGAGATCAAAATAGAAAAATGTAACATTTGAAATAAAAGCTTACTGAGTACAAAATAAATGATGTTTACATTACGTTCTGTGACTCTAGGAAGTGATAATAAGTCCAAAATACTTAAGATGAAAATATTTTTCGGTTTTCTACATGACCTTGTACAGATTTCTGCTTTTGTAGATGAAATAAATGAGTTTTAATACAGAGAATCTCATGAAATAGTAACTAAGGACACTGAGAAATATAATGTAGAATACTATACAACTTCTGGGCTGCACATAATGACAACTAACTACCTTATATAAAATTCAGACTAACTTATCTGCCACTAATTGGCTCCCTGGTTACTTTAAGGTTTTCATTTTTAACCTGGAAGCAATACCAATTAGAAAACAATCCAGAGCATAGTTTAAAATTGCATAACTCTCACTGATTTTTATGGGTTCCCAATGTCTTTCATTTTTCCTTTCCTGACATTATCTTCCTTGGTTGGATTGTTGAGTGCTCTGTTTCGTGGTGCTGCACACCAGTTAAGCTGTGAATCCAGCCATGGCCACATATAAAAATGAGCAAAGACATCCAGGTCTCTTGGCAAACAGCTGTGATGTTCAAACTAGTGTTAGCTCACTTCCTAATTTATCTCACTCCCATTGATGGCCTCCAAGGTAGGAAAAGGTTTTACTTCCTAAAGTGAAAACACTTCCAGCCAAACTTGGATGGTCTAACCTCTAAGCAATTGTACCCCTGTATTCCTTAAGAAGCACTTTGAGTCTTTCATTCACAATCTTTAACAACAAACAAATGAACAGTCAATGAAACACTTTCCATGGATTTCCATTGTTACAAAAGATAGATATTTCTTATTTGTAGGCTCTAAAACATTATGAGATATTTTCTATGGTCTCTAAGATCAAAATAGAAAATGTAACATTTTGAAATAAAAGCTGAGTACCAAAATAGATGATATTTACTACACAGTCACCAAGTGATATTTCTTTTCAAATGATGAAAATCTTTACCTATGAGCAAACGAGGTGAGAAACTAGCTTAGACATTAAACTTACATCTGTACAAAAAGAGAAACATTAATTACGTTGACCATTACAAATGTTATAGATGTTTATGCACTTTATTAAATACTCAAAATTTTAATCAGTTTCAAAGCACTGTCTTGTCTCCAGAGAGCTACCTGCTTGTGGTGTGGGCATTCTGAATATTCTGGAAAAGTATTCGTATGTATGTGTATATGTATATTACACATACTGCATTTCCTATTAATTTCAGCAGATTAAAACATTCAAGCAAAGAACTGCAATACACTCTTATAATCATTTAAATAACTAATGATTCGGTTACAAAATAACTTTAGGCAGAGATACATTATCTCACATGAAATTAAAATCTCCTCTTCTAAAAATTCATTAAATTATCTTAAAGGATAATTTAATATCTGAAGAGCATAATGAAAGGGTTTTTCTTTCATTTAAAATGTTAGTTGACTTGGCATAGGATATTTAGAAATAATCTCCCTGCATAAAAACTCTACTGTTGACCTTAAGCAGTCAGCTTGAATAAGTTAGTTCATTTCACATACTTTGTTAATATAAAATATTTTTCAATGTGCTAGATGCTAGAAATACAAAGACAAATAAAAAGCATGTTCCCTGTCCTCAATGAGTTTGCAATCACATAAGGATGTAATACAAATTTAGGGATTTGTAGGTACAATGTAGTAAATGCAATTCTAAAGATATGCCAAAAGGCACTGTGCTGTAACTCATGTTTTCATTTCCTTACTAAAAATAAAGGTAAACATTTTTCACAGCAGTTTAGACGGTTTTGCAGAAGCCAACACTGGATATTACATGTGGGAAAATATCTTTTAAGAGAAACAAAAGATGCTATTTGCTTTAATTATTATAAAACCACACCTATAAATCTAGATTAGACAAATTCTTTAATCAGATCCTGTAATTACATAGATTGGGCCCAAGTTTATGCCCACTGTTCTGCCTCATGAACTACAAATCAAACTTCTCTGGCACTTGCAATGGAATTGAAAAAAATGCAGTAATAAAAGTACATAAAACTTTTTATTTCAGAAGAACTAAAGGTGCCTCTCATTCTCATGGTGTCCTTTGTAGGAAAGGACTAAGTTTTCTTGAAGGTTTATTATGTGTATTACTGATATTGTTGTTGAAATTACTGTTAACATTTTAAAATTTGATTTCCAATCTAGGTGTAGTCACATCCTTAACATTTTGTATGCTTCTCTTTACTTGACCATGTTTTGCTCTTTTTACTGATTCTGTATATTGTTAAAATGCTTTAGGCATGCAAAAGTTAAATGTTAATATTGTTAAGTTTAAAAAAATTTTAAACATTTTCATAAAAAAATAATTAAAAACATGAAATTTGAATGAATTATATTGTTAAATTGTATATAAAGGATAAATATATTATGACCAGTGAGTTTCCACCCTCCCCCAGAAAAATAATAATTAATATAATTCATCTTATCAACAGATTGAAAAGAAACAAAATTCAACATGAATTCATTATGTTGAATAAAATCCTCATAGAAGACTAAGAATAAAAAACTGCTAAAGGCAATTTATGGAGAACCTACACCTAATACTCTACTAGACTTCGAATTTTAACAGTCTAAAATGGGAAAAGCAACTAAATACATTTCCCTCAGAATTAGGACAAAGGCAAGGATGTTCTCTCTCACTACTTCCATTTAATATTGTGATAAGAGTTCTAACTATTTCAGTACAGAATGAAATTATATAGATAGAAGAAAAGAGAGAGAAACTACCTTTATTTATAGAAGAAATGATCAATTCTGTAGAAAATGATAAGGAATCCTCAAAACAGCTACTGGAAATAATATGAGTTACCCAAAGACACAAGATACAATTTTAATATATAAAACCCATTATTTTTATATAGCTATCAATTAAAAAAATAGAAATGAAATTCAATTTAAAGTAAATACCATTTACAATACCATTTAAACCAAGACCAAAGACCAATGCAATGAAAATCATAAAATATTGCTCAGAGAAATTTAAAAGATCTAAATTAATGGAGACATATCTCATGCTCATTACTCAGAAGATTTGATATGTTTAAAAGGTAATTTCTCCCCAAAATATTCTATAGATTCAATGAAGTTCCAATTAAATTAAATTCACAACAGGTGTTCTTAAAGTGGAAAATAATAACTTGTTTTATATATATATATATGTATATATATATATACACACACACACACACACATACACACATATAAAATAACCAAAGCAATTTTAAAAAGGAAGATAAAGCTGAGTACTTACGTCACCCAATTTCAAACATATTATAAAACTACAGTAATCAGCACAGTGCAATATTGGCAAAAGGATAAGCAAGAAATATATAGATAAATGGAACTGAATACAAAGTCCAGAAATATTTCACTTCTAAGTAGATGCACATGTCAATTCAATGAGCAAGAAAGAATCTTTTCAACAATGGAGGTGGGACACTTGGATTTCCCTATGCAAAGAAACAACAAACACACAACCTCCTACCACATACAAAAACTAATTCATATAGATCATATACCTGAATTTAAGTGTTAAAACTATAAACCCTTTAAAGGCAACATAGGAGAAAAATCTTAGTGATTTTAGGTTAGGCAAAAACGTCCTTGATAGGATACAAATACTGGAATTATAAAAGAAATATTCATAAGAGTCTCATCAAAATTAGCAACTTTTGTTCTAATAAAAAGACTTCTAAGAGATGAAGATGCAAGTCACAGACCTGAAAAAATTTAAAAATATATATCTACTAATGTATTTGTGTTCAAAATATACTAGTCATACTCTTACATCTCAATAGTACTTCAAGCAACCTAATAAAATAGGAAACAAAAATATGAATAGACACTTCAAAAGAGAAGGTATATGGATGGCAAAGAAGCACATGAAAAATATATAATATAAAATAATTACTTAATAAAGAATATAAAGTTAAAAGGAATAATGACATGCAACCACATACCCATTAGAACTGCAAAAACTGAAAAGACTGACAATGCTAAGTATTGACAAGGATATGGAACAACTGAAGATAGCACACATTGTTGGTATAAAAGCAAGGCAACCTGGCCACTTAGGGAGAAAAAAATCAGTTTCTTACAAAGTTAAACAAAAATATAATGTAATTGTAGTAGTGTAAAACTGACTGCTTAAAAAAAAAAACCTCTAAAAATATGAGCAGCATAAAACAATAAAGTAATTTTCAGCTCATTCAGTGATTAATGCTGATGTTTGTAATTCATAGGCAGTCTTCCTTCTGGTCACTCAGGAACTTGGCCTCTTTCCATCCCATGGACCTGCCAATGACCAGAGCCTTTGTGTCCTCCACTGATCTTCTGCACCATGCCAGGGGAAGAGAAAGTGGGGCAGACCTTGAAATGATAAAGTTGACTTTTGTCTACCCTCATTCCATTCAGCAGACTTGACAACATGACAAGAACTAACTACAATGGATCCTGGAAATGTAATCTAATTATGAGCCCAGAATTAGAGGAAAAGGGTTTCCATGAACCCTTACCAGTGTACACTACTACTGTATATAAAATGTACAAAATCTCAAGACAGAGACATATCAAAGCAACTGTTTGCTATTCTTCCCCTAGGGCATAAATACCACCTAATTAGTTTTTGCATTAGAGAGACTGTAGAAAATAACATAAAGCTATATTTTATATTACAAACAGCAATTTTCACTTCAAGATCACAAGTTATTAGCTACACAACTGGTAGTTAAACATCAATAAATTGCTGTGTTCCCTATGATCAACTGCCAATCTCTAGTAATCATATATATTACTTTTAATTCACAACAGGTTAAATACTAATCCAGCAACAGAATTAAGAATTAGGGAGTAGAAGAATAATTCCTATTCTGGGGGAGAACAATTCCTATTCTTAAATATAAAAAAGCCACAAAAAGGAAGAACTGTGCATTGTTATTTTCAAAAAAATCAAAATAAGTATAAAAACAATTATGTAATTTTCAAAAAAAATCTTCTTGATGAAAGAAAAAGCAAATAAAATATATAAATGTAGAATTTTTTAAAATATAGAGGTCACTTATTTTAAAATGTTAGGAGGAAGTTTTTAATTAAAGTTTTTATTTTGAGATAATTATAAGTTCACATGCAATTGTAAGAAGTAATACAGAGAGATCTCAGATATGCTTTACTCAGTTCCCCCACTGGTAACATCTTACAAAACTATATTACTATATTATATTACAATATCTCAACCAGGGTCCCTCATGTTGCACTTTTATAGTCACACCTACTTCCATCCCTCCCCACACTTTCCCTAGCAACCACTAGTCTGTCCTCCATTTCTAAAATTTTGTCATTTCAAGTATATAAATAAATAACATTTGGCATTAGCTTTTTTCACTCACTGTAATTTTGTGTATATAAAAAGACAAAATACTATAGATGGCCAATAGGCACATGAAAATATGCTCAACATCGCTAATTATTAGAGAAATACAAATCACAACTACAATGGGGTACCACCTCACACTGGTCAGAATGGCCATTATTAGAAGTCTACAAATAACAAATGCTGGAGAGGGTGTGGAGAAAAGGGAACCTTCCTTCACTGTTGGTATGAATGTAAGCTGGTGCAGCCACTATGGAAAACAGTATGGCAGTTTCTCAGAAAACTAAAGAGACGTGTCATATGATCCAGCAATCCCACTCCTGGGCATATATCCAGACAAAACTCTAATTCAAAAAGATACATGTATCCCTATGTTTACATCAGGACTACTGACAATAGCCAAGACATGGAAACAACGTAAATGTCCATTGACAGAGGAATGTATAAAGACGATGTGGTACATATATATAATGGGATACTACTCAGCCATTAAAAAAAAAAAAAGAAAGAATGCCATTTGCAGCAACATGGATGGACAATGTATTATCATACTAAGTGAAGTAAATCAGAAAGAGAAAGACAAATGCCGTATGATATCACTTATATGTGGAATCTAAAATATTACACAAATGAACCTACGTATGAAACAGAAACAGACTCACAGACGTAGAGAACAGACCTGTAGTTGCCAAGGGGGAGGGGGCTGGGGGAGGGATGGAGTGGGAGGTTGGGGTTAGCAGATGCAAATTATTATATATAGAAAGGATAAACAACAAGGTCCTACTGTTGTAGGTTAAGGTTTAGCACAGAGAACTATATTCAATATCCTATGATAAACCATAATGGAAAATATTTTTTAAAATGTATATATATGTATAACTGAATCACTTTGCTGTACAAGAGTAATTAATACAACATTGTAAATCAACTATATGTCAATTAAAAAAAGTACAATACAAAATTTTAAAAGACAAACCAATATAGTAAAATAATAATCCTAAATTGTTTATGCTCAATGATATACTTTAAAAATACCTGAATAATTGACAGAATGAAAGGAGAAATAGACAAATCTACAGTTGTGTTTAAAGCTTTTTTTGTGTGTGTGTGGTACGCAGGCCTCTCACTGTTGTGGCCTCTCCCTTTGTGGAGCACAGGCCCCGGACGCGCAGGCTCAGCGGCCATGGCTCATGGCCCAGCCACTCCGTGGCATGTCGGAACTTCCCGGACCGGGGCACGAACCCGTGTCCCCTGCATCGGCAGGCGGACTCTCAACCACTGCACCACCAGGGAAGCCCATGTTTAAAGCTTTTTAAACAACTGTTTTAGTTACTGAGATAATGAGAAGATAACAAAAATAATCAGAATATGGGAGATTTGCAGTGAATCTTAACAAATGACATTATTAACATTTTTAGAATGCACATCAAACACTGTAGAATACATATTTTTTTCAAGTGTATGTGAAGCATTCACAAAAATAGACCACATATTGGGCTCCAAAGCAAGTATAAATAATTAGAAAAGATTGAATTCATTCAAATATTTCCTCTAAGTTTACAGGATTTAAAGTCAAAATCAATAATGAAAAGTTAACTAGAAAAATGCCCAAATATGTGGAAATTAAACAACAAACATAAAATAAGGTGAGTGCAAGAAGTAAAAGAGAAATTTTAAAATATTTTGAATTAATATGATAATGAAATAATAGAATTTTGAGATTAAGCTAAAAGAATTAATGAAAGGGAAATTTCCTATAAATACAATAATTAGAAAAAAAGGCAAGTTTAAAATCAAACTAGTTTTTACTCAAGAGGTTAGAAAAATAAGAGCATTATTTTTAGCCTGGAAAGAAGAAAATAATAAAGGAATGAATAGAAATCAGTGAAGTATAATTTCTACTGCTGTCCATGTTACTGCCTTTTCATCATAAAGAATTGGACAACTGGACACTACATATGAAACAGCAGTTTTTCAGGCATTAGATTCCATGCAGCATAAGACTATAATTCCAAAATAAAATCGAATCAAATGAGGTGATATTTATGATACACTTGGATTTTCTTTTCTGGAAGTAAATTCTAGACAGTAGAATGGGGAGATGAGACCAAGTAGAGCATTTTGGTATTGCACAATTGAATAAAACAGATTCAACTTTACAGACCATGAGTCAACTGGAATTTATAGGGAAGAATATGGGTGAAGAGGGAGTTACTCTGAGAAACACCTCCACATCTCTGCATAAGAATCCCTTTGAATCTGATACTAAAGAATTATCTGCACATATGTTGGATGAAATGCAGCAGACCAGGAAAAGTATTTCTCAGGAGATGTAAACTGAACAATTTCAAGAGTTTTCCAGGCCTGAAAGGCTACTGAGTTTCAATAAACTATAGAGGAGAGACATCATGAAATATCCAGGCTATACAATAGGGGTTCCAGATAGCTCACTCCTGAGTAGGAGGGCTAGAGTAAAAAGGCTACTTTAAACCTGCCTTAACAAAGCTTAAAAAAAAAAAAATGGTTAAAATTACTGAATTGATCCACAAGTTAATTAGCTTCTTGCAAAAACATATCCAATATTCCTTAAAAGAACATAATAAGATCCAAGCACTCAAAGTTATAATAGCAATGTTCAGCATTTAATCAAAATTACTAGGTATGAAAGTAAGCAGGAATATGTGACCCAGAACCAAGAAAAATCAGCCAACAGAAGCAGATGCACAGAGGATAGAGTTGATGGACTGGCAAACAACAACTCTAAAAGAACTAGTATAAACATGCATCAGGATTTAGAGAAAAACTTAATATACAGTTGACCCTTGAACAACTTGGGGATTAGGAGCACCGACCCTCTAGAGCAACTGAAAAGCCACATATAACTAACTTATAGTCAGGCATCAGTATATGCAGTTCCTCTGCATCTGTGGTTCTGTATCTGTGGTTCCACATCTGTACATTCAACCAACAACTGATTGTGTAGTATTTACAACTGAAAAAACTCTCAGTGTAAGTGGACCTGTGCAAGTTCAAACCTGTGTTGTTCCAGAGTCAACTGTATTGAAAAGGCACATAGAACATTTTTTAAAATCCTATTACGAATGAAAAATACAATCTCTCAGATGAAAAATGTACTTGATGAAGTTAATGGCAGATTAGACATTGCATAAGAAAAGAAGATAGTTGAGCTTGACAATGTATAAGTGGAAAATATCCATATTGAATTACAAAGAGTAAAACGACTGAAAAAAACAACAAGTTATCAAGAATCCCATATCAGGTAGTTAAATGTATGTGCAATTTGAGTCAGAGTGGAGTGTTAGAAAAAATATTTATATATATTATAACAATTTTTATTGTTATATGTTAACAATTATTAACAATTTTTACCAAATTTGCTGAAAACAGAAGACCACAATTCATTGACCACAAAACAGATTAAAACAAAGAAAAACAGACCAAGGTATATCATAATCAAATTGTGTAAAAACAACTGAAAAAACAGCCAGAGAATAAAGAAATAATACATAGAGAAAGAAATATAAGAATATCACAATCTTCTTACAAGAAGCAAAGCAAGTCAGAATATGATGGAACAATGTTTTTAAAGTGCTGAAAAAAAGGCCTGTTACTTCAACATCCTATATTGATAGAATATATCCTTCAAAAATAAAGGTGAAATAAAGACATTTGTATTCAAACAAAAGTTTAGAGAAAGAGTTAGTAGTAGATCTGAACTACAAGAAATTAAACAGGAATTTCTTTAAGGAAATAGAAAATAATACCAAGTGGAAATTTGGATCTGCAAAAATAAATGAAGAATGCTGGAAATAATAAATATTTGGATAAATTAAAAGGACTTTTTCTTATTTTCTAAAATTCCATAAAGAAGTATTTACTGTTTAAAGAAAATTAATTTCAATGAAAGTACACTCTAAAGCTTTAACACATGTAGAAAGAAGATATTTGACAAAACAGCACAAAGAATCAGGTGGGGTATGTACAGGTGAAAGATTGTTACATTATACTTGAATTGACATGATGTTACAAGGAAGTAGAAGATAATATTCTGTAACATCAAAAAACCCGAACGAAGTTTTTGGCCAGCACAAATAAATTAAAGATGCATGTTGAAAACCTTTAGATAGGAATCTGCAAACTTTCCTTCAAAGGGCTAGACAGTAAGTGCTTTAGGCTTGCAGGCCAATCATTCTCTGTCTTACCCATTCAACTCTGGCAGAGTAGCACAAAACCATCCTTAGACAACTACAGAGACAATATGTAAACTAATGTGTTTGGCTCTGTTCCTTTAAAACTTAATCTGCAAACCACACTGCCATCTCAAGGCCATAGTTACCAACCCCTGCTGTAGAGTAATGACTAAAAATTTCAAACAAGGGTTATAAACAATACGCCAATAGGAGAGATAAACAATAATTGATTATGAACTCAATTCAACTAAAAATTCAACAAAGAAGAAAAAGAGATAAGAGGAGACAAAGAAAACAATAACAAATAGAAGGTTTTAGAGGTTTTCTTCCATGCTTTAAAAAACTAATAGCAAGATTATAACGGTTGATAATTTTATTACATGTAAATGTCCTAAACACTCAAAAAAACAAAGCAGCGAATATAGCCTAGATAAAGACATGAGACCCAATCATACATTGTCTACAAGGAGCTCACTTTAAATATAAGATACAGAGATTTTAAAAGTAAAATGATGGAATATGCAGTTCCATGGAAAAAAAATTCCACATCCTGTATTAACTTCAGATAAAATGGTCTTTAAACAAGTAGTATTGCCAGGGCTATAAATGGATATTTCCTAATAATAAAGGCTCAGTTCATCTTGAACACAAAACTATTCTAAATATGTATGTATGGACATCATAACTAAACTTTAAAACATTTGAAACAAGAGTTGAAGGAAAAATTGAAAAATCCAAAATTAGATGTGAATATTTCAATACTCTTCCTAGTATTTGACAGTATAACTAAAGTGAAGCTTATCAAGCTTATAGAAGATTTGAACAATACTACTAATAATTGACATTTATAGGGCACTCCACCCAATAACATCAGAATATTCTTTTCAGATGCATATAAAACATTCACACACAAAAAAGACCACACTCTGGGCAATAACACATCTTCATAAATACAAGAAGATTTAAATCACAAACAGTAAGTTTTCCAATTCATAGGTAAATAAAAATCAGTAAGATAGAAGAATCTGAAAAATCCTGACATATTTGGAGATTAAACAATGCACAATTTTCCAGTTATAAGTAATGGGGATGTAATGTACAATGCTGATTAATGTAAACAACACTGCTCTGTGTTAAGACAGGAAATCACAGAGTTCTCATCACAAGAAAACAATTTTTTTCTCTTTCTTTTCTTTTGTATTTATATGAGATGATGGATGTTCACTAAACTCACTGGTGTAATCAGTTCGTGATGTATGTAAGTCAAATCATTATGCTGTACATCTTAAACATATACAGTGCTCTATGTCAATTATAGTTCAGTAAAACTGGAAGAAAAAAAAAAAGAATGCACTCTAAATAGTCCATTGTCAAATAACAAGATACAAGTGGAATTAGAAAATAATTTGAAAATTGGAAACAATAACACAACATATCAAAATCATGAGATACAGCTAGAGCAGAGCTTAGAGAAAATTTTGCAACTTTAAATGTTTGTATTTGACTAGAGTAAAAAGGTCTAAAAATCAATAATTTGTTTCCACAACGAGGAAGTGAATGAAAAAAAATAGTGTATATCAAATGCAAAGTAAGTAGAAGGAAGAAAATGATAGAAATAAGAGAAGAATGTAATCGAATAGGAAATGGACATAGAGAAAATCAATGAATCCAAAAGATTTTTCTTTCCTAAAGATCTGTAAGATTGATGAACTCCTGATCATGAACAAAGAAAGAAGTGACAAACCTCCCAATATCAGGAATGAAAGAAGGGATATGTCTGTAGATGTTACAGATATTAAATGTATATTAAGAAAGTATTTTAGGAGATCGGGGAAGATAGTGGAAGAATAAAACGCGGAGATCACCTTGCTCCCCACAGATACACCAGAAATACATCTACGTGTGGAACAACTCCTATAGAACACCTACTGAACGCTGGCAGAAGACATCAGAACTCCCAAAAGGCAAGAAACTCCCCACGTACCTGGGTAGGGCAAAAGAAAAAAGAATAAACAGAGACAAAAGAATAGGGACGGGACCCACACCAGTGGGAGGGAGCTGTGAAGGAGGAAAGGTTTCCACACACTAGGAAGCCCCTTTGTGGGCGGGCGGAGGGGGGAAGCTTCGGAGCCGCAGTGGAGAGCACAGCAACAGGGGTCCGAAGGTCAAAGCGGAGAGATTCCTGCACAGAGGATTGGTGTGGACTGGCACTCACCAGCCCGAGAGGCTTGTTTGCTCACCCGCCGGGGCGGGCGGGGCTGGGAGCTGAGGCTTGGGCTTCGGTCGGAGCGCAGGGAGAGGACTGGGGTTGGCGGTGCAAACACAGCCTGAAGGGGGTTAGTGCACCACGGCTAGCCAGGAGGGAGTCCGGGGAAAAATCTGGGCCTGCCGAAGAGGCAAGAGACTTTTTTCTTCCCTCTTTGTTTCCTGGTGTGCGAGGAGTGGGGGTTAACAGCGCTGCTTAAAGGAGCTCCAGAGACAGGCACGAGCCGCGGCTAACAGAGCGGACCCCAGAGACGGGCATGAGACGCTAAGGCTGCCGCTGCTGCCACCAAGAAGCCTGTGTGCGACCACAGGTCACTCTCCACACCTCCCTTCCGGGGAGCCTGTACAGCCCGCCACTGCCAGGGTCCCAGGATCCAGGGACAACTTCCCCGGGAGAATGCACGGCGCGCCTCAGGCTGGTGCAACGTCACACTGGCCTCTGCCGCTGCAGGCTCACCCCACGTCCACACCCCTCTCTCCCCCTGGCCTGAGTGAGCCAGAGCCCCTGAAGCAGCTTCTCCTTTAACCCTGTCCTGTCTGAGCGAAGAACAGATGCCCTCCGGCGACCCCCATGCAGAGGCGGGGCCAAATGCAAAGGTGATCCCCAGGAGCTGTGCAAACAAAGAAGAGAAAGGGGAATCTCTCCCAGCAGCCTCAGAAGCAGCGGATTAAAGCTCCACAATCAACTTGATGTACCCTCCATCCGTGGAATATATGAATAGACAACGAATCATCCCAAATTGAGGAGGTGGACTTTGAGAGCAAGATTTATTATTTTTTCCCCTTTTCCTCTTTTTGTGAGTGTGTATGCTTCTGTGTGAGATTTTGTCTGTACAGCTTTGCTTTCACCATTTGTCCTACGGTTCTATCTGTCCAATTTTATTTTTTTGTTTTAAAAAAATTTATTTTCCTAATAATTATTTTTTATTTTGATAACTTTATTTTATTTTATCTTACTTTATTTTATTTTATCCTCTTTCTTTCTTTCTACTTTATCTCCCTTTTATTATGAGCCATGTGGATGAAAGGCTCTGGGTGCTGCAGCCAGGAGTCAGAGCTGTGCCTCTGAGGTGGGAGAACCAACTTCAGGACACTGGTCCACAAGAGACCTCCCAGCTCCACATAATATCAAATGGTGAAAATCTCCCAGAGATCTACATCTCAACAGCAGCACCCAGCTTCATTCAATGACCAGCAAGCTACAGTGCTGGACACCCTATGCCAAACAACTAGCAAGACAGAAACACAACCCCACCCATTAGCAGAGAGGCTGCCTAAAATCATAATAAGGCCACAGACACCCCAAAACACACCACCAGACGTGAACCTGCCCACCAAAAAGACAAGATCCAGCCTCATTCACCAGAACGCAGGCAGTAGTCCCCTCCACCAGGAAGCCTACACAACCCACTGAACCAACCTTAGCCACTGGGGACAGACACCAAAAACAACAGGAACTATGAACCTGCAGCCTTCCAAAAGGCAGACCCCAAACACAGTAAGATAAGCAAAATGAGAAGACAGAAAAACACACAGCAGATGATAGAGCAAGATAAAAACCCACCAGACCTAACTAATGAAGAGGAAACAGGCAGTCTACCTGAAAAAGAATTCAGAATAATGAGAGTAAAGATGATCCAAAATCTTGGAAATAGAATAGAGAAAATGCAAGAATCATTTAACAAGGACCTAGAAGAACTAAAGATGAAACAAGCAACGATGAACAACACAATAAATGAAATTAAAAATACTCTAGATGGGATCAATAGCAGAATAACCGAGGCAGAAGAATGGATAAGTGATTCGGAAGATAAAGTAGTAGAAATAACTACTGCAGAGCAGAATAAAGAAAAAAGAATGAAAAGAAACGAGGACAGTCTCAGAGAACTCTGGACAACATTAAACGCACAAACATTCGAATTATAGGGGTTCCAGAAGAAGAATAGAAAAAGAAAGTGACTGAGAAAATATTTGAAGAGATTATAGTTGAAAACTTCCCTAATATGGGAAAGGAAATAGTTAATCAAGTCCAGGAAGCACAGAGAGTCCCATACAGGATAAATCCAAGGAGAAACACACCAAGACACATATTAATCAAACTGTCAAAAATTAAATACAAAGAAAACATATTAAAAGCAGCAAGGGAAAAACAACAAATAACACAGAAGGGAATCTCCATAAGGTTAACAGCTGATCTTTATGCAGAAACTCTGCAAGCCACAAGGGACTGGCAAGACATATTTAAAGTGAGGAAGGCGAAAAACCTACAACCAAGATTACTCTACCCAGCAAGGATCTCATTCAGACTTGATGGAGAAATTAAAACCTTTAGAGACAAGCAAAAGCTGAGAGAGTTCAGCACCACCAAACCAGCTTTACAACAAATGCTAAAGGCAAGAAACACAAGAGAAGGAAAAGACCTACAATAACAAACTCAAAACAATTAAGAAAATAGAAATAGGAACATACATATCGATAATTACCTTAAATGTAAATGGATTAAATGCTCCCACCAAAAGACACAGATTGGCTGAATGGATAAAAAACAAGACCCGTATATATAATGTCTACAAGAAACTCACTTCAGACCTAGAGACACATACAGACTGTAAGTAAGGGGATGGAAATAGATATTCCATGCAAATGGAAAGCAAAAGAAAGCTGGAGTAGCAATTCTCATATCAGACAAACTAGACGTTAAAATAAAGACTATTAGAAGAGACAAAGAAGGACACTACATAATGATCAAGGGATCAATCCAAGAAGATATAAGAATTGTAAATATTTATGCACCCAACATAGGAGCCCCTCAATACATAAGGCAAATACTAACAGCCATAAAAGGGGAAATCAACAGTAACACATTCATAGTAGGGGACTTTAACACACCACTTTCACCAATGGACAGATCATCCAAAATGAAAATAAATAAGGAAACACAAGCTTTAAATGATACATTAAACAAGATGGACTTAATTGATATTTATAGGACATTCCATCCAAAAACAACAGAATACACACTTTTCTCAAGTGCTCATGGAACATTCTCCAGGATAGATCATATCTTGGGTTACAAATCAAGCCTTGGTAAATTTAATAAAATTGAAATTGTATCAAGTATCTTTAACAAACACAACGCTAGGAGAGTATATATCAATTACAGGAAAAGTCTGTAAAAAATACAAACACATGGAGGCTAAACAATACACTACTTAATAACGAAGTGATCACTGAAGAAATCAAAGAGGAAATCAAAAAATACCTAGAAACAAATGACAATGGAGACACGATGACCCAAAACGTATGGGATGCAGCAAAAGTAGTTCTAACAGGGAAGTTTATAGCAATGTAATCCTACCTTAAGAAAGAGGAAACATCTCGAAGAAAAAAACCTAACCTTGCACCTAAAGGAATTAGAGAAAGAAGAACAAAAAACCCCAAAATTAGCAGAAGGAAAGAAATCATAAAGATCAGATCAGAAATAAATGAAAAAGAAATGAAGGAAATGATAGCAAAGATCAATAAAACTAAAAGCTGGTTCTTTGAGAAGATAAACAAAATTGATAAACCATTAGCCAGACTCATCAAGAAAAAAGGGGAGAAGACTCAAATCCATAGAATTGGAAATGAAAAAGGAGAAGTAACAGATGACACTGCAGAAATACAAAAGATCATGAGAGATTACTACAAGCAACTCTATGCCAATAAAATGGACAACCTGGAAGAAATGGACAAATTCTTAGAAAAGCACAACCTGCCAAGACTGAATCAGGAAGAAATAGAAAATATGAACAGACCAATCACAAGCACTGAAATTGAAACTGTGATTAAATATCTTCCAACAAACAAAAGCCCAGGACCAGATGGCTTCACAGGAGAATTCTATAAAAAATTAGAGAAGAGCTAACACCTATCCTTCTCAAACTCTTCCAAAATATAGCAGAGGAGGAATACTCCCAAACTCATTCTACGAGGCCACCATCAGATTGATACCAAAACCAGACAAGGATGTCACAAAGAAAGAAAACTACAGGCCAATATCACTGATGAACATAGATGCAAAAATCCTCAACAAAATACTAGCAAACAGAATCCAACAGTACATTAAAAGGATCACACACCATGATCAAGTGGGGTTTATTCCAGGAATGCAAGGATTCTTCAGTATACGCAAATCAGTCAATGTGATACGCCATATTAATAAACTGAAGGAGAAAAACCATATGATCATCTCAATAGATGCAGAGAAAGCTTTTGACAAAATTCAACACCCATTTATGATAAAAACCCTGCAGAAAGTAGGCATAGAGGAAACTTTCCTCAACATAATAAAGGCCATATATGACAAACCCACAGCCAACATCGCCCTCAATGGTGAAAAACTGAAAGCATTTCCACTAAGATCAGGAACAAGACAAGGTTGCCCACTCTCACCATTCTTACTGAATATAGTTTTGGAAGTTTTAGCCACAGCAATCAGAGAGAAAAGGAAATAAAAGGAATCCAAATTGGAAAAGATGAAGTAAAGCTGTCACTGTTTGCAGATGACATGATACCATACATAGAGAATCCTAAAGATGCCACTAGAAAACTACAAGAGCTAATCAATGAATTTGATAAAGTAGCAGGATACAAAATTAATGCACAGAAATCTATGGCATTCCTATACACTAAGGATGAAAACTCTGAAAGTGAAATCAAGAAAACACTCCCATTCACCATTGCAACAAAAAGAATAAAATATCTAGGAATAAACCTACCTAAGGAGACAAAAGACCTGTATGCAGTAAATTATAAGACACTGATGAAAGAAATTAAAGATGATACAAATAGATGGAGAGATATACCATGTTCTTGGATTGGTAGAATCAACAATGTGAAAATGACTCTACTACCCAAAGCAATCCCTATCGAACTACCACTGACATTTTTCACAGAACTAGAACAAAAAGTTTCAAAATTTGTATGGAAACACAAAAGACCCCATACAGCCAAAGCAATCTTGAGAACGAAAAACGGAGTGGGGGGAATCAGGCTTTCTGACTTCAGACTCAACTACAAAGCTACAGTAATCAAGACAGTATGGTAGTGGCACAAAAACAGATAGATCAATGGAACAGGATAGAAAGCCCAGATATAAACGCACGCACATATGGTCACCTTATCTTTGACAAAGGAGGCAGGAATGTACAGTGCAGAAAGGACAGCCTCTTCAATAAGTGGTTCTGGGAAAACTGGACAGGTACATGTAAAAGTATGAGATTAGATCACTCCCTAACACCATACACAAAAATAAGCTCAAAATGGATTAAAGACCTAAATGTAAGGCCAGACGCTATTAAACTCTTAGAGGAAAACTTAGGCAGAACACTCTATGACATAAATCACAGCAAGATCCTTTTTGACCCACCTCCTGGAGAAATGGAAATAAAAACAAAACTAAACAAATGGGACTAATGAAACTTAAAAGCTTTTGCAAAGCAAAGGAAGCCATAAACAAGATGAAAAGACAACCCTCAGAGTGGGAGAAAATATTTGCAAATGAAGCAACTGACAAAGGATTAATCTCCAAAATTTACAAGCAGCTCATGCAGCTCAATAACAAAAAAACAAACCACCCAATCCAAAAATGGGCAGAAGACCTAAATACACATTTCTCCAAAGAAGATATACAGACTGCCAACAAACTCTTGAAAGAATGCTCAACATCATTAATCATTAGAGAAATACAAATCAAAACTACAGTAAGATATCATCTCACACCAGTCAGAATGGCTGTCATCAAAAAATCTAGAAACAATAAACGTTAGAGAGGGTGTGGAGAAAAGGGTACCCTCTTGCACTGCTGGTGGGAATGTGAATTGGTACAGCCACTATGAAGAACAGTATGGAGGTTCCTTAGAAAAGTACAAGTAGAACTACCATATGACCCAGCAATCCCACTACTGGGCATATACCCTGAGAAAACCATAATTCAAAAAGAGTCATGTACCAAAATGTTCATTGAAGCTCTATTTACAATAGCCAGGAGATGGCAACAACCTAAGGGTCCATCAACAGATGAATGGATAAAGAACATGTGGCACATATATACAATGGAATATTACTCAGCCATAAAAAGAAACAAAATTGAGCTATTTGTAATGAGGTGGATGGAACTAGAGTCTGTTATACAGAGTGAAGTAAGTCAGAAAGAGAAAGACAAATACCGCATGCTAACACATATATATGGAATTTAAGAAAAAAAAATGTCATGAAGAACCTAGGGATAAGACAGGAATAAAGACACAGACCTACTAGAGAATGGACTTGAGGATATGAGATTGGGAAGGGGAAGCTGTGACAATGTGAGAGAGTGGCATGGACATATATCCACTACCAAATGTAAAATAGATAGCTAGTGGGAAGCAGCCGCATAGCACACGGAGATCAGTTCGGTGCTCTGTGACCACCTAGAGGGGTGGGATAGGGAGGGTGGGAGGGAGGGAGATGCAAGAGGGAAGAGATATGGGAACATATGTATATGTATAACTGATTCACTTTGTTATAAACCAGAAACTAACACACCATTGTAAAGCAATTATACTCCAATAAAGAGATAAAAAAGTACTGTAAACATTTTAAGGTAATTAATTTTGATAAATTAGGTTAAATGAACTAATTTATTGGAAGACAGAATTATGAAAACTGATTTAAGGTGAAATAGAAATAAAGAATATAAATAGCTTTATATAAATTGAAGACAATTAATAATTAAATCCTTCCCCAGAGTAAACACAAGGACCAGATGGTTTCACCGGTGAATTCTTTTAACTATTTACATAACACATTGTACCAAATATAAACAAATTCTTTTAGAAAGCAGAGGAAGAGGAAATGGTTTGCAAACCATTTTATGAGGTCAACATTAACCTGCTATCAAAAATAAAGACATTATTAATACAGATCAATGGCAGCTATGAATAGAGACACCTCCTTAAAAAATTTTAGCAAATTTAATTCAACATATATTCAGATGATATTATATTGAGATCAAGGTGGCTTATTCCCAGAAATGAAAGTTTAACATTGGACATCCAGAATGACTGGTATTCACCGTATTTACAAAGTAAGGGAAAAAATCAAAACCAACAGATATGTGGAGGAAAAAATTTAAGAAATTCAAAGTTCATTTCAGATGAAAACTATGAGAAAATTACGAATATAAAAACATTTCTTGGGCTTCCCTGGTGGCGCAGTGGTTGAGAGTCCGCCTGCTGATGCAGGGGTCATGGGTTCATGTCCCGGTCTGCCAAGATCCCACATGCCGTGGAACGGCTGGGCCCGTGAGCCATGGCCGCTGAGCCTGCGCGTCCAGAGCCTGTGCTCTGCAACGGGAGAGGCCGCAACGGTGAGAGGTCCCTCGTACCAAAGAAAAAAAAAAAAACAAACCATTTCTTTAGGCTTATAAAAGTCTCCTACAAAACATTACAACTAATACCATATTTTATGATGAAATATTGAAAACTATCTCTAAGAAAACTTACAAAAAATGTATGACTACACATATCACTTCTAGTTGCAGAAGACATGATTATGTCCTAATGTCTAAAAACAGCTACTGTAAATAATATGTGAATTGAGCAAGGTTGCATGTATAAGGTGATTAAACAAAAATCAGTTATATTTCTATATGCTAGAAATGAACTGAAAAATTAAATTAATAAAACAATAACACCTATAATTGTATCAAAAATAAAATATTTAAGAATAAATTTAATAAAATATGGGCTTCCCTGGTGGTGCAGTGGTTGAGGGTCCGCCTGCTGATGCGGGGGACACGGGTTCGTGCCCCGGTCCGGGAGGATCCCATATGCCGTGGAGCGTCTGGGCCCATGGGCCATGGCTGGTCGCTGAGCCTGCGCGTCCGGAGCCTGTGCTCCGTGGCGGGAGAGGCCACAGCGGTGAGAGGCCCACGTACCACACACAAAAAAACGAATATATTTAATAAAACATTTGCAAGGACTGTACCTTTTGAGACAGACAAAGGCCTTCTAAAAATCTGAAAGGTGAGCTCTCTAGATCTTCTCTGCTAAACAGTGGGGCTTCATATAATCCTAAAACTATTATCCCACATGCTTTTTGTTTACCAGAGTAAATTTCCATTGATTTCCATAATGCTCTTAATGTTTTCAAATTAATTGTATCAGCGTGGACTAAAGAAACAGTGTCTATATAAAAGGAAAAGATGACTTTGGAACTTCAAAGTACTCCCCTGCAAACACGTGCTGCGTCTTAAGGAAAAGAAAGAATGACTCAGAAGGCTAGACTAAGAGTCCGGATGCCAGAGTTCAGGGCCCTGAAGAACCACTTCCAGGCATAAGCCCTAATCAAGAAAAGAGTGTCTGGCAAGATTTCAGAATTGCTATGGACCAGTAATTGCTGTTTGCTCCCCACTCCCTCTCCCACACTACTTTTAAATAGAAGTGTCTCTAGTAGTTTCTCTATCCCTGTCCCACCATTTTATGTTGGATAACTTCTACATTTAGTTCCCAAAATGTAAATAAAGAGAACTTGTACTCAAAAGTCTGTGTCTGATGAATCACACGCAATGAACCTCATTTGCACATGGATCTGATGCAGATGATGAGAACCTGAAATTTTACATAATGCCATAAATGACAGGATGAAACTGGGAGCTTTGAGAACTTTTTGTTTTGTTTTGTTTTGCATGTGAGAGGGATGTGAATTGTGGCTAGAGAGCAAACTATTTTCCAAAAATGTTCATTACAACATACTATACATACATATACACATACTTCTTAAAATGTGACATTGACACTACTTCTTAAGTCATGGTATGTAAGTTACTTCATCTTGAAACAGAGTTCACTTTTATGACTATTTTGATCAATAGAGTACAGTAGATGTGATGTTATATTACTTTAAACATTTAAACCAGGTCATAAAAATGCCATGCATTCTACCTTTTCTTGGGATCTTCACTCATAAACCAGCCAACATGTTGTGAGAAAGCCAAATAGCCAAATAGAAAGACATTTTGAAGGTGCTTTGTCAGACGGCCTCAGAGAGGTCCCCTCTGATAGCCAGCCATTGTCATCAGATATGTGAAGTGATAATCTTTCAACAGATTCCAGCCCTCAGCTGTCATGTCATTTTAACCTCCAGTTTGTCTGTAGGTAATGCTGTGTAGTTAAGAGAACATCTTTCCATGATGAGTTTATCCATATTGTAGATTCATTACCAAAATAATAACTCTTTTACTTTAAGCCACTAAATTTGGGATAATTTAGTACATAGCAGTTGAACATATGGGCAACAGTTAATAGGAGTGATTCATATCCCTAGTGAATTGAGATGACACACTTATTGTGTTGAACAGCAGATCTGAAAAGTACATTTTTAAATTTCTGACAGATTGCTTCTTAATTTAATTTAAAATGTTTACTGGCTGTTTACCACAGTAGTTCTACACTGCACTTAAAATCACATGGGGCATTTCATAAGCCTTGTCTATGTAATCAGACTGCTCTGTGGCAAACTGATTTTCTATTGCCACAGAATGGAGCATTCCTCTTATGAGGAAATCATCAAAACAATTTCTGCCTTAAATTTACTGAAAACTACTCACTTATTCACTTAAAAGCAATTTAATGTGCCTTGAATTTTGTAACTGAGTACTGGTATTTATGTCATAATGAGTTATTTTAACATCTATCTATCTATCACAATAGGAGAGACTTTGAGTGGATGATAACAAAAATTCATTCTAGTCTTTTAATTCTAGGCAACTTCCAAAATTCTTGAGAAGTAAGCATTACTGTCATAAGAATAAAAGTATCTTAAATTGACATTTTCCAAAAATAATAAAAAGTATTTGTGGAGGAGAGGTTAGGTGGTAGTATAATTACTTTGCTATTTTGCTGTATAAGGAATTATGCAGGTGCTCAATGAAGTCTTAGATATATAACTTTAAGTATAAATTACATGCAGAATAACATCATTAAGTGAATTATATAAAAATTCATTTATATAAAATTAATAACTTCGTGTATGGCCCATATGGTATTTATTTTAGAGACATTTTATAAATTAGTAAACAAATAGCAGTCATGTTATCCTGTCACAGAAGCCGACTAGCTCTAGGGGACTGATTAGATGCACATAAAATGTAACATGATACAGTTCTATTTACATTTTTTTTCAGCCTAGTAATCTCTATGTTGCAATTCTAAAATGAGTAAGTTACCTAATATCATAATCTTTTTCATAAATTATTTGTTTTCCTCTTCATAATTTTTCTAATGTAAAATATCAAAGTAAATTAAAATTGGACAAAAGTGTCAGCTATGAGGGAATTTCAGGCTCCGTAATTTTCTTTCCATGATAAACAACTAGAAAATACATTAGACAACAGGAAGTAGACAACTGTAACCCCCCAAGAGAAGGTAAGTAAATTCCATGATCCTATGATCACTGTGGCTTTCTATATGGAAGCAAATTCCTGAATGTGATGGGGGTTGGAAGGTGGGGGTGGGGGTGGGGTGGGTACAACAAGTCCTGATGTTAATGAAGTGAAGAGGCAGAGATGCCATTCAGGAAGCTTAAGGCAGCTGTACAGGGCAGGGTAAAGCAAAGAAAAAAAAAAAATCCATTGACAGAGACATCTCGAAATCTTCACGGCAATGCTATTTTCTGTTTCTGTGCATACTGGACTCCACAAGCATAGCATAAACCTCCATGAGACCAAGCAGGGGAAAATTAATTACCAAAGTTCTGTAAAATAGTACTGGACAACATTTAAGTTTGTATCAGCCAGAAAGGAGACTCATTATTGAACATGTAGGAGAAACAGAAGCATAAAAATGTGACTTAAATCAAAAGAAAAGTGAGTCAATAGAAATAGATTCAGGAATGTCAAAGATGACGGATGAGAAGAGAAATGGAAGATATTTTTTAAATAAAATTTCTGTAGAATAATACAATAGAAATTTTAAAATTAGTTAAATCAATAACGTATTAGACAATGCAGTAAAAATGATGACTTGAAGTCTTACAAACAGTACTCTTCTGAGCCAAAATAGAGAGAAAACTGCAAACAAAGGCACAGCACTTCAGTAATACGTGAGACAATATTAAGTGGCAAAATATGCAAGTAATTCTAATATTAGGAGAAAAGGGTGGGATGGAAAATACTTAAAGAAATAATGACTAGTAATCTTATGAAAACAATAAACCAACATATTTAAGAAGCTCAACAAACTTCAAGTAAGATAAAAACACAAACAAAAATAAATCAGACTGCCAACTACAAACTGGCACTTTCCATCTACCTCTACAAGGATTAACTCATGAGCTGCTGCAGCTGCTGACCTTCAATACCCCCTGAAAGGAGTTCAAGGTGCAGATCAGGAATGAGGCACTCAGTGCTCTCAGAAAAACTGGAAGAACAGGTCTTCAGATAGTTAGATATTTTTAGGAGAAGATTTCATGAGCCCAACTCTTGCATCTCCTAAATCCTTCATGGTGACAGCTGCTCCTTGTGACTAGCAGTAGCCTTCATGAGACTAGCAGCAACCTTCTGTAAAAATGTGTGCTTGATTGCATGTAGTCCCCCTTCACCAGATCACATATATACTGACCTTCCCCTCTACCTCTTTTGAGCAGTTTCTCAGTGCTATCTTAAGCGCTGTCTCCCAGGCTATAGTCCTCATTTTGCTCCCCAATAAAACTTAACTCACAACTCTCACATTACGTTTTTTTTTTTTTTTTCTGCCAACAAGATCACAATACATCATAACAAATTTCCAGGAAAAAAGTCCTCTGAAATTAGAATTTTATATTCAATAAAAAAGTCATTCAGAAATGAAATAAGAATAATAACTTTTTTCAGACAAGCAAAGTGAAAGAATCTGTTGCCAGGAAAATTGCATTATAAGAAATGTTAAAAATAGGTCTTCACATGGATCTACATAAAAGCACTAAAACTGGCAAATATGTGGGTAAATATATAAGATATTTTCTGCATTTAAAAAATGTATTTAAAAGAGAATTGACAAAGTAAAAAACAATAGTGCAGTGGGTTTTATAACATATAGGACCAAAATGTATGGCAATAATAGCACAAGGGGCAGGAAGAAGAAAATCAAAAAATAGAGATTAAGGTTTTCATATTTGGTGTGAACTGGTATAATATAATCTAAAGAGAGAGTGTGATAAACTAAAGGTGTGTATTATAAACCCTAGAGAAACTGCTAAAAAATAATAAACCAATAATTATAGCATATAGGACAAATCATAAAAAATTTATTTTATTCAAATGAATGCAAAACAAAAGGAAATAAGGAGCACAGAAAAAAATCAGCAAGCTAATAGATTTAAACCAAATTGATAATTACATTAATGAAAATGACTAAAAAGTGAAGTAAAAATTAGACATAGTTAGACTGAACAAGAAAGACCCAACTGTATACTATTTACAACCAACTTACTTTCCCACTTTATGTTAGAATTAAAATATATAAGATGAAAGAAGACAAGCAAACGCTAAACATAACAAAGTTGGAGTGGCTGTACACATATCAGTCAATGTAAATGTCAGAAGAAGTAGTAGTATTAGAATAAAGAAGGACATTTCCTAATGATGCAGGGTAAATTCATTGAGAAGACATAAAAATTCTAAATGTGAATACCCCTAACAATTGGACTTCAAAAAATATAGAAGAAAAACTGACCAACCTACTAAGAAAAATAGGTCAACTGATAGATATGTTTGGATATATCACCATTTATTTCTCAGTAATTGGTGGAACAATTACTGAAAATCAATGAAGTATATAAAAAACTCAAAAAATACTACCAACCAACTTTTCTAACTGCCATATTAGAACACTTGACACAACAACCACAAAATGCACAGAATGTGCTACATTCTTTTCACATACATATGGAAAATTTATCAAGATAGACCATATGTTATGCCATGAAAATATACTCAATAAACTTAAAAAATGGAAATCATTTGGCATAGCTCTCTGATCCCAAGAGAATTAAACTGGAAATCATTAGCAGAAAGATTTCTAGAAAAAATTCATGGATAACTGGAAATGTAAAAACTCATTTCTAAATAGCCCATGTGTCACAGAAGAAATCACAAGGATATTGGAAAATACAAGAACTGAAAGGTAATGAAAACAAAACATATTAAAATTTGTGGGATGCAACCAAAAAAGTGCTTAGAGGGAAATCTGTGGCATCACATTCTTATACTAGAAGAGGAAAAAAGTCTCAAATTGATGATCTAAGTTTTCACTTTAGGAAACTAGAAATAGGAGGGAAAGTTAAATGAAAATAAGTATAAGAAAGGAAAAAAATAGAGACCAGAGAAGAACTCAAAGAAATAGAAAACAATAGGGAAAATGAATGATTTAATTTGTATGACCCTGGGCATATACCTGGAGAAAAACATAATTGATAAAGATACAGGCACTCAATGTTCATTGCAGCACTATTTACAACAGCCAGGACATGGATGCAACCTAAATGTCCACCAACAGAGGAATGGATAAAGAAGATGTGGTACATATATACAATGGAATATTACTCAGCCATAAAAAGGAACGAAATGGGGTTATTTGTAGAGACATGGATGGACCTTGAGACTGTCATACAGAGAGAAATAAGTCAGAAAGAGAAAAAAAATATCGTATAATAACTCATATATGTGGAATCTGAAAACATTGGTATAGACGATCTTATAAATATTTACAAAGCAGAAACAGAGATACAGACATAGAGAACAAACGTATGGATACCAAGGGGGTAAGGGGGGATGGGATGAACTGAGAGATTGGTATTGATGTATATACACTGTTGATATTATGTACAAAATACATAACTAAAGAGAACCTACTGTACAGCACAGGGAACTCTACTCAATGCTCTGTGGTGATCTAAATGGGAAGGAAATCCAAAAAAGAGGGGATATATGTATATGTATAGCTGATTCACTTTCCTGTACAGTAGAAATTAACACATTATAAAGCAACTATACTCTAATAAAAATTAATTTAAAAATTTGTATGAAACTCTAATAACTGGTGGCAGAAAGCTGATCTATTTTTGTCTTGGCCAGTGGAAACATGGAATTCACTCTTAAGTGATGAAAATGTTCTATATCTTGATTGTAATGGTAGTTATGTGGGCAAATTCACTGTAAAAATTCAAAAAAAAAGTTCTTTTTTTTTTTTTTTTCTTTTTTGTGGTACACGGGCCTCTCACTGTTGTGGCCTCTCCTGTTGCGGAGCACAGGCTCTGGACGCGCAGGCTCAGTGGCCATGGCTCACGGGCCCAGCCGCTCCGCGGCATGTGGGATCTTCCCGGACTGGGGCACGAACCCGTGTCCCCTGCATCAGTAGGCGGACTCTCAACCACTGCGCCACCAGGGAAGCCCAAAAGCGTTGCTTTTTTATTGTAAATTATCTCAGTAACGTTTATTAATTTTTAAAAAATCAAAATGTAAATTGAAATATCCAGGTAAGTTATTTTCCTTTTTTTTGGTAATACTTGTGCATTTTCTCTAATTTTGAACTATTTCTGTCTTATGAAAACAAATGACTGTTACATTAAAATGAATTAAGACCCAGAGCATATTTAGTTCTAAATGATTATGACCTCCATAAAGAAAAGCTAGTGCATAGGAAATAGATGCAAAGTGTTGAAGTACAATTACATTCTGGACAAAATAGAGTAAAATATGGATTCAATAAACATTGGTTTAATTATTGATATCAACATCTGCACTGGCCATTCCCCTCTCAGCCAACTCTGTGATTTTCAATGACAGTACCTTGGGAAAGATTCAGCAGAGAAGGTATAGATGGTGGTGCTGGACACTATGGAAGAGAGGGAGCTGAATAGTGGGTCTAGGAAATATAGGTCACTGCGTTGGTGAGAGCTCTTATTTGTAGACAGGGATTACAAAGTACTGGGTAGAAAGAGATCAGAACATAACGAGAGAGAGGACTGAAAACAGATTCTAAGCTAAACCTCAGAGAATGATTGTTAAAATCCACCATACAATAGGGATTTCAAAGAAGCTGATTTTTCTACCTCACCCAGGAGGCTGTAGATAAAAAGCTGCAACTGCACAACTGCTCCGCCTCTGCTATGATCAGGAAGGCACTGACTTAGGAAACCACCGGCAAAACCTAAAAAATTCTGCCCTGGCCATGATCCATGACAAAAGAAAATGGAGGCTGCATGCTATGCCCTCCTTCTATGTAGTTCAGTTTCAAATTATAGACTTGGGTTTGCGCATCCCAAAACAAATCAGGGACCCTGGCCACAAGAGCATCATCAGAAATCCTAATTGCAGGCTTTAGCTTTGAGAATTTGGAACTGAATAAGAAAGCCAAAAAGTGCTTGAACTCACTGTTTAGTGAAGCAGTTCAAAGACCCTGGGTCATCACCAAAGATCGCAATTGTTACAAAAGTTAAGTTTGCAACAATTTTAGGGTCCATTTGTATATTTGCTAGGTTAGGGCAGACTGCATTAGCACATCAACTAAGATATGTAGTTGTTGCAAACAATGGAAGTTTAGATTAGGTAACAGACACAGAAAGCTAAATTAGCAACAAATGTTAAGGTCTATGTGAACTTTAGTTCTGGTATAAATCTTGTTAGGGAGGAAGACATTTTCCTCTACCCTTCTAGGGTCTCCTGACTAGACTAAGAATTAAACTGACATGAGAAATTTAACAGGAGAAAATTAACAGGAGAAAACCAAATGAAAGTTTAATAACATGTATACATAGGAGAGACCCAAGAAAACTGAGTAACTCACCAAAATGGTAGAAACCCTCGCCTTAAGTACCATCCTCAGTGAAAGACAAAGAGGATGTTAGGGGTGGGGAGAGTCAGTTATAGAAGGTTACCAAGAAAAGCACAATAAACTAGGGTAAGGTTGTAAACAGATTTCAGTCATTGACTTCACTGATAACAGTTTGTAGAGATTTGGTCATCTTTTTAGTACACAAGGAATGCACACTTACTAATGGAAAGTTCCCTTACAAATGTAAATGTTTACTATGAAAGGGTAACTCCTACTTGGTTTTCAGAGTTTTTCCCCTGTCTGCTGTTTCTTAGAAAATAACCAGTTTAAAATAATTAATATGCCAAAGAGACATATTTTGGGGTGGCAAATTCTGCTCCCCTCTACTCTAAACATGTTGGTCTACAAACAATAGCTCAATATAATAGTAGGTTCTTTTCTTTATTATATAACAGATCAGTATAGTTCCAGATTGACAGGAATTCTATTTTCCGTGTGTGTGCCGGGGTCACTCCTGTGTTGTTTCCACTTCAATCTGACTGAAAAGAGAAAGAGATGAAGAATCGTGTGTTGTAGAGATTTATGGAACAAATTTAGGAGTAGCAGGGTTCAGTTTTGCTCACAAAGGCATTGTTTAGATATCACTGATGTGGCCACACCTAACTGCGAAAGAGATTGGGAAACGTGGTTCAGCTATGTGCGCAGGAAGAATGGAGGTGGGTTTTGATGAAAAACTACCAATCTCTGCCAAAATATAAAAGAGAAGTTGGGTGGTTGTGTAACCAAGCAGGACCCTATGGGGCCTTCCTGGGACAGACCCCTCCCCCCATATCCTCTGCTGTAGCTCCTCTCTCAAGTATTCAGATAATAGTATCTCTCGCATATTTCCTGACTTTTTCAGCTGCTAAAACCCACCATCAAATGGAAGAAATTAACTTACTTGATGATCATGAGCATGTAGCCCCAGACCTTCTGGTGCCTAAGGATTGATAAAATTACATTCCTGGTCCTGGCCTGTTACCTCAACATCAACCAATCAGAACTGTGCTTGAGCTGATCACATACCCTGGGACATCACTCCCTCACCCGGCCTTTAAAAATGCTTGCTAAAACCCTTCGGGGAGTTGAGGGTTTTTCTGAGCATTAGCCAGCCGTTCTTGCATGGCCCTGCAGTAAACCTTTCTTTGCTCCAAACTCTGACATTTCAGTTTCTTTGACCTCACTGTGGGTGGGGCACGTGAACTTGCATTTGGTAACACTTTGCCATTTCAAGAACAGTTATGGTGGACAACATAAAGGCTACAGTGTATAGCTTGGGAAAGGCTGGAAATGCATAATTAGTAGGTAATGTGACTATGGATGAATTTACAGATGAGCCCAGCAAGGGATGTGGCTGAAGATGGGCAATATCTTCAGCTAGAATTATGGAGTGTTTAACTTGTGGAAACTATTAAAGACAATCACAACTCATACAATTAAACATTCATGATTACTGATGATACGATACAATGAATAAAATCCTACTAAGGTTTCTGATTGAGCCGAAGGACAGTTTTCAGATGAATCTGGATGGGTTGAATTTATTGGGTGAGGGAGCTTAAGAAAAGGAAGAGAAATGGTAGGCAGGAGTCACTGAGGAAAGAATGGGGACTGCAGAAAGAGTATGTTTTCTGGAAAGATTTTTATCCTTTAAAGCTCAGCTCATTCATGCTTATATTAAAATGGAGCCATTAACTATTGATACAACAAGTTTCATTGACAAATCTATTCTTTGGATTCTTAGAACACTTACAAACCTCAGTATATTACTCACGCTTAGTTGCCATGGCTTAGGTTTGGTCACAATTTCATTTGGGTTTGTATATCAAATAAGAATCATCAAAATTATAGACAACATCATGTTACTGATACAAGTTTTATTAACTTCAAATATAGCATAAATTACTTGAAGGCACAGTATGGAATCTTATGCCCATACAAAGTTGTTAACACATATTCCCTTAGTTAATGTATAAACTGTGGATAATACTTTGAAGACATAGTCTATATTTTAGACCTCTAATATAATAATAATACCTAATAACCTGTTGTAATATATTCCAACAATGTAACTTTTACCTCCCACAATGTGGCAATTCAGCAAATGTGTATCCATTTTGGAAAAGAATGAGAAAACTAACTCTAAGGGACATCTCATCTAAAGAATATTAAATTAAACATGCTGGCACTAATTTTGTTCAAAACTCAGATGTGATGCAAATTCTAGATTTGCCACTCAGATATTTTCAAATGATTCAAAACAATACAGATAAAAATATGTTCAATCCTGTTTTAACATGATGTTTATACATTTATGTGATTTGTGCTGCAAAGAATTATTTTTTCTTTCTGCTAAATGATGAAGTAAAAACAAGCAATTAAAAATAAAAATGTGCCTGATTTGTTTTTTATCAGAATACATTGTTCAAAAGCATATATATTTACAGTAAAGGAAATACAAATATCACACTGATACAGTAAATATAACCTAAGTTGTTTTATGCAAAATAGATTAAAACATATATAAAATGCTTAGCTTCACACAAACAAAATACTCACAAAATCTTTGAGAGGATAAAGCTAATTATCACAGAAGAAACTGCATTGAAGCTGTCTAGGTGAGATCAAATAAAACATTATAAATAAACTTTAGGGCTTCCCTGGTGGCACAGTGGTTGGGAGTCCGCCTGCCGATGCGGGGGACGCGGGTTCGTGCCCCGGTCCGGGAGGATCCCACGTGCCGTGGAGCGGCTGGGCCCGTGGGCCGTGGCCACTGGGCCTGCGCGTCCGTTTAGCTTACAATGCTGAGTACATTTTGTTCTGAATTTCAAAAATTATGCATGTAGTTATTTCTATTAGTTTCACTTCAAAAATTATGCATGTAGTTATTTCTATTAATAATGGTTTTGTAGACGACCTTGCTAAAGACCTCTGATACGGCAAGGAATTTATTTCAAAAGAATGACAGAGATCTAACACATTAAATAAGTGGTTCGCATATTTGAAAATAAAGAAATGTTGAACATTGCTACTATATAGTTTTATACCTGGCAAAGCTGTATGCCTTTTTTTTTGTTCTTTTTCTGGTAAAAAATGAGTATAATTTCCAAATTAATAACTTCCCAAAGAAGTCTTTATATTTTTTAATCTTTTTTCATATCATTATGTGGGATTTTTTTTTTAATTTTCTCTCCTAATTTTCTAATCTCTGACATTGAAATTAATTAGTTCAAGGACTTAAAATTTTTCCAGGAACAGAAATGAAAACCAAGTAACAAAAAGCAAAATGTTTTATTTGCTTCAAAGTCACATTTTTAGCAGGTGTCAGAGAGAAAGAAATTTTCCTCTACTCTTCTAGTGAAGAACGGTGCCTCCTGGAGTTAACAGAAGCTGATAACTAATAGAAATTCTCAAACTTGTGTTACAGAATAAGAGATAAGGGATCAGCTGGTTAAAACCCCTTTGCTTGTAAACTGCCTTCATGGATTAATTTCACATTAGGTTTTTTTTTTTTTTTCCCCCTTTCTTTTTTTCTCTCTTTAATTGCAAACCTTCCCAGCTTCACACAGCCCAGTTGTTTTACAGGAACTTGGAATCAGCCCCTGCCCAGTGCAAGCTGGCTGGGGGCTGACTGGGACCTCCAACCCTAAAACTGGGCCTGCACAGACGTCAATGAATGGTCTTTTGACTTCAGAGGCTGGAAAACTCCACCCTCAGATCATGCTAAGAGGCACCATTTTGAATATGCAGAAGCATGAAACTGAGGTGCACCTGTGCAGAACACCGATTACCTCACTTTTTCCTTACCTCCAATCACTTTTCCCAGCACTTAAGACTACCTTGCTTATACCATAAATATCCCAACCCCCTTGCCTTTGGGGAGGCAGATCTGAGAACTGTTCTCCCATCTCCTCGCTTGGCTGCCTTGTGCATAAACTCTACCTCGGTTGTAAACCTCAGCATCCTGGCATTTGGCTTACTGAACATGGGGCAAGTGGGCCTGGCTCGTAACACTAGGTTCTTTTGGTTGGTCTAAGAATTAAATTGACATGAGACAGATTAACAAGATAAAATCAAACAAAAGCTTAATAACATGTATGTGTGGGAGAGATCCAGGAGAAAAGGGTAACTCACTCAAATGGCTGAAACCCTCACCTTAAATACTATCTTCAGCTAAAGACAAAAGAGGATGTTGGGGGTAGTGGTTTGGGACTTCAAAGGGGAGGAAGGCAATTCACATAAAGATGAAAAGCAAATGTTTGGAAAACAAATGTTTGCTTGGCCCAGGCTGAGACAATGGACACAGAGAGGAATTTTAACAGACTTTGCTAGGTTCCTCCCTGTCTCTATACCTAGTTCACACTCTAGTTATCTATGGTGATAGCCCCCTTCCTGGAACAGGTCCTCCATCTACATTCTTTAGTCAGGGGAAACTCAAACTTTCTTCCTGAGTCTTTATGACCTTGACTGTTTTCAGTTTGAAATAATCCATATGCCAAAGAGACATTTTGGGGTGACAAACTTTGTTCCCCTACAGTATACAAATGAGTAATTATTTTAAAAAGCAGACCTAGAAATCCTAAACTCAGAACTGTGGAATTTTTTCTATAGACATTGAAGAGTGAGGTTCTGCTTTAGAGCAAGAAAGAGTCACAATCCTCAGTTGCTTCTGGATTGTTAGTAATGTGATGTTTGGCTGAGAGAATAAATGAAAACATGGGGAAGACTGGTAGTGCAGAAGCCTGTGAGTCTTCTGCTCTGTTTAAGAATTGTTAAGGATTGTTTTAAAGTAGAATATTTGCAAATGCTGTGCAGCATATACACAATTGTGTAAGGAATTCAGAGTAAAAATATCGTCATTTTTAGTGGCTGTGGATTTGACAAACTTAATGGAAAAATTAATTATGAAGTAAGCATAGGATTTGGGCATTAAGGAGAAAGTATACTCCAGGTGAAACCAAGTGGGACCCTGTGGGGCTCCTGGGCACAGAAGTCTTTCTGTGTCCCCTGTTTCTTGTTTGTAGGGAATAGGCTTCAGCCTCCATGACCCTCCCTAGGTTCCAAAGGGGGCAGTTTAAAACAGTTGCTAATCAGGGAAGGGATGGGATGCAGAAACAAAGGAGGAGCAGTCAAGAAACAATAGTGCAGCCTTGGGGCAGGTCCTGGTTCCCCCTCAAGGGATACACATAACAGTATCTTTGAGCTCTTCTGAGAACTAAAACCTCCCAAAATGGAAGATGTTAATGACTTTATGAAGCATTCTTTATTCCAGAGAGAAAGTCACAGTCTGATAACCTTGAGAACCACAGAAGCTCATCAGGAGACCACCTGAGGCCAGATTAAAGGACTGCAGGCCCTGGGCACACCCTGATCCTTATCAGCAACCCTGCCCTTGAACCATTGGTATAAAATGCCTCATCAAATCCCCCCAGGTTGGGACACACAGTTTTGGGGACATGAGCCTGCTGTGTCCCCCTTTTCCTGGCAAAGCAATAAAGCTATTTTTTTCTACTTCACCCAAAATTCTGTCTCTGAGATTCGATTTGGCCCTGGTGCACAGACGCTGAGCTTTTGGCATCACAGGAAAAGGAAACAGCATGATGATGGGAATAAAAAAGCTATAGTGAATTGATAGTAGACATAGGGATGTGTTAGGAGTTGAAACAAGGATGAATATAAAATAAGAAATAGCTCAAGTTTCAGAGTTTGTATTTGATTTGGTAAATAAATAGGCAAAATTAGGTGCTTACATACAGAATCATACAATGATACAAAATGATACACAAATTGTATTCAATTACCAGATTTTCTGATGATTGATTTCCTTCATAAATAAAGTATTGAACATAGAGATAATGTGAAAGCTTTCTTCTTTGGTTTGAATTGGACATTTCTACTAGGTATGTGCTAAGGACTAATCTTGTTTTATATAGGATAATTAGTAAAGTTTCCCATAAAATAAAATAAACTTATGGTATCTAACTCTGTGGAAATCTGGGCTTTCAGCTACTGCATTTTCGCCTTCAGAACAGGACAACAGATCTTCAAACAACAGCAATAATGATGAGTTCTGTTACCTGCTTTCTGCCAAGGCTTGCTTTATTTCAAAATTCTTCCTGATTACATAGAATTCTTCACAGGATGAGCCATCTGGCAATTTCTCTGAATGTCTCACTGGGATGATGGCAGAAAATAAGAACAGAGCCAATTCGCAGAGACAACAAAGGAAGAATGTCTAGATTGCCATGGCAGATTTTACATCAATGCCAAGAATCTCTGCAGAGATGCCAGGTAGACTATTACCACTGAAATCTGATTTAACTATAGAAGGACCTCTGACTCTGAGCTTACTAACTGAAATTTGCAAATCACCATCATCTGCAAAATTTAAAAAAATCTCAACCATATACTGATTTGCAAAAAAAAAAAAAATGTTGATATTAATTAAAGTACCACTAAATTTTAGTAAGCTTGTTTTAGGAAATAAAAGCATAGGATGACTAATTTTACCAATCAAATGTGGGTTTAAATAAGCATAAAACTAGGACAATATAAGAATAGATATGAAATGACTGTTGCAGACAAGAAAGCTACTACTTCATTTTTAGATGAATTTCTAAAAAAATTTTTTTTGATAATGAAATTAAAATATGGCTTTTATAAAAAAGCTCAAAATAATATAATTTATACTTCATCCTGATCTCATAAGCTCATTAAGTAAATAGAAATACTCTATTTTTCTCCAATTAAAGTACTGAATTAAGTTTTAGTAGTTATGTTTTGTTTTCTTTTTACTAATTCAGGTTCAAGAATTTTATTCACTCATTCATCAGATATTTATTAATGCCTACTATTGATCAATTATTGGGGGACTATTAGGAATACAAAGAATAATAAAACAGATTGCAGCTCTGGGAATTTTTAGAAACCAATATGGAAGACAGAGAGCTAAATAAATTACATGCAAATATTAGACTCTTTCCATCTGGGGAGGAAAATATATTTATATTATGATATTCTTCAATCCTGATTAGATATGTCTTTAAACAGGCATTGTCAAAATCCTTGGTTTCTTAGCTGTTGAGTTTCTTTAAGATACATATTAACTCATTCTACCATACCCAAAGCTCATTGAGACTAGCTATTATACCATGCAATTTATGCTCAGTTAATGATTCAATAAATATTAATAAATAAAAATAGCTTTTTTGGTATTAATACCTGATTGTTCTATTAATTATATATTCCCACTTCATGGTAACACTGGGAGAGCTAAGAGTTATACCAGCTCTGAGCCTCAATACCTAGCTTGCTTTTTACTGCCCCAGGTACTGTCCATTTCTCCCTGCTGCCATCTTCAGGGATGAGGGAGAGGGTTCTCTTGTGGTCACAGATAGCTGCAGCAGTTCCAGGAATTATACTGATGTATGATAAATCCAGATAAGAGGAATTATTTGTTATACTGTTTCATTTTAGAAATAAGTATATTTTTCCAGAATCTCCTCCTTAGATTGACTTTATGTCTTATTGGTCAAGATTTTGTCCTGTCAGCATCCCTAATCCACTCATTTATGGGGTCATGGTTTACCTAGGTGACCTGGATTCTTAGATTTATAATTGGGGATGATATAGATGTTTGAGATTCAGCCATTTTAACTCATTCCGAGTTATATTTCATTCTTTTTGCTCATTCAGAGATGTGAGGGCTAAGGATTTTCATGGTAAGAAATTCATTCTATCAATTTACATTCCCAAAAACAGTGCAGGAGGGTACCCTTTTATCCACACCCTCTCCAGCATTTATTGTTTGTAGATTTTTTGATATGGCCATTCTGACCAGTGTGAGGTGATACCTTATTGTAATTTTGATTTGCATTTCTGTAATAATTAGTGATGTTGAGCATCTTTTCATGTGCCTCTTGGCCATCTGTATGTATTCTTTGGAAAAATGTCTATTTAGGTCTTCCACCCATTTTTTGACTGGGTTGTTTGTTTTTTTGATATTGAGCTCCACAAGCTGTTTATATATTTTGGAGACTAATCCTCTGTCATTTGATTTGTTTGCAAATATTTTCTCCTATTCTGAGGGTTGTCTTTTCGTCTTGTTTATGATTTTCTTTGCTGTGCAAAAGCTTTTAAGTTTCATTAGGTTCCCTTTGTTTATTTTTGTTTTTATTTCCATTACTCTCAGAGGTGAGTCAATAAAAGATCTGTCTGTGATTTATGTCAGAGTGTTCTTCCTGTTTTCCTCTAAGAGTTTTATAGTGTCCATTCTTACATTTAGGTCTTTAATCTGCTATGGAGAACAGTATGGTGGTTCCTCAAAAAACTAAAAATAGAATTACCATATGACCCAGCAATCCCACTACTGGGCATATACCCAGGGAAAATCATAATTCAAAAAGACACATGCATCCCAATGTTCACTGCAGCACTATTTACAATAGCCAGGTCATGGAAGCAACCTAAATGTTGATTGACAGACAAATGTATAAAGAAGATGTGGTACATATATACAATGGAATATTACTCAGCCATAAAAAGGAACAAAATTGTGTCATTTGTAGAGACGTGGATGGACCCAGAGACTGTCATACATAGTGAAGTAAGTCTGAAAGCGAAAAACAAATATCGTATAGTAACACGTATATGTGGAATCTAGAAAAATGGTACAGATGAACAGGCCTGCAAGGCAGAAATAGAGACACAGATGTGAGAATGGATGGACACCAAGGCGGGAGGGGTGTGTGTGGGATGAATTGGGAGATTGGGATTGATGTATATGTACTAATATGTATAAAATAGATAACTAATGAAAACCTGCTGTATAGCACAGGGACTCCACTTCACTGTATAGCAGAAACTAACACAACATTGTAAAACAGCTCTACCCCAATTTAAAAAAAAAAGAAATTCATTCTAACAGAACTGATGTGCAGGCACATCATGTTTAAATATAAAGAGGGAGTAGTTTACATTTGGATACAACAGAGTGCATATTATTTGGAGACTCCACTAGCCCAGTTTTCTCCAAACAGAGGAAGCCTCTGGAAGAAAAGGGACCAAACCCTGGTGTCTTTAAGATTCTGACTGGGCACTGACAACATAGACAGACTGTGAATTAAAGTCTCATAAGGTTTTGATGGGCAGTACTTTCCAGTACAGACACTGTTAAAACCTATTGGATAATGAGGGAAGAGTTTTGCATCAGAAACAAGAGTGATCCACGTGATCACTGCTGATAGGAAAAGAGGAAAGAAGTACAATTACATATGGTAGTATATGTGAACAGTGCTTAGATATTGAAAATAATTCAGGAAATTTTGTAGATTCAGGTGAAGCCAGAAAGAATATTGACTATTATTATTAATACAATACTGTATCTCTCATAATTTTTGGCCTGGCAAAATGTGAGCTATCAAGGACAATTAATGAATAAGTTTTTTGAGGAAAGGCAATGAAATCAATTTTGGAAATACTGGCATTATTGTGTCATTTAGACACAACTGTTTAATCATTTAATACAATATAGCCATAAAATTGACTATGATTCATGATATTTCATTGCCTAACAGTTACTTCAGAAGTGTATATTCTAAGCTACATGAATGCAAACATTTCAGTATATGGAAAACTCAGACACACACACAACACAAACACATAAAAACTTAATGTTTACTGTGTGATGTATCAAAGATACTATTTCTTCCTAGTTGTTTGAAAAATAGGATGCTATTTCCTTTTTTTTCAAGATGGAATTTCTTATTTGATGTTAGGCATAACTCAGTTGATAGTACTTCATATGACTGTAAAAATTGCTAATAACCTTACATAATTGGCTTTTTTAATGAACAACCAAAGGCTATTAAAACACGCAGCTGTATTTTAAAAGTGCATATGTGCAACTACTGATTTCAGAATCACAGTTTCTCCGTAAAATAAGGATTAATTTTATCACACTATTGATGCTGGCCTCCCTAAATCTCTGAGGGATTGAAGTAAATTTGTTTATGGGACAATTCACTTCAGAGAATTAATTCATGCTGTATCAGTTTTTTTTCTTATTTCTTCTTATTCTTCAACTGCAACCTTTGAGGGGCTAGCCCCCATTAGCCACTGTTGAATAATTAAGAATGAGAAAATAAAGTATGAGTGTTTCTTATTAATAATACCCTGGTTCTTTTCCTTCATTCCCCTTTTGCCCCTCCTTAAATTCAATTATTCATACTGTTGCCCAAATAATCCTTTAATACTCTATCAGATCATGGTCACACCTCTTCCAGCACTCGTTCCAAAGTTCTTACCAAAGCCTGATACTCTCTTAATTGTCGATCTTACGCTCTCACTTGCTCACAGAACTCAAGACTTCAGCCTTTGGGTGATTCTTCTGATACCAAGCATATTACTGCCCCAAGGTTTTGCACTTGCTATGTATCCTCTGCCACTCCACAGTCACATGACCCCCTTGCTCCTTTCATTCACGTTTCTGTCTAACTATCTTCTCAGGAAGGACTCTCTGATTCTTTACAGTAACCTACCATTATTTCCTTCTTATTATTTATCATTACTGTCTTAACATTTAATTGATCATATACTTGTAAAATTATTGATCTATTTTCTTTTCTCTTTCCTACTAGAATATAAGTTCTATGAGGTTGGAACTTTTACAGGTTTAGTACACTGCTATATTCCTAGTAACTGAAATATCCAATATACAGAATATATCTGGGAATATATGACAAAGTAAAAGGGACAGTAGGCTCTATTCTGGGAGTTAAAAATGGTTAGTGGGGACAATAGGTAGTGTATCAGTCTGCTAGGGCTGCCATAACACAATGCCACTGACTGGGTGCTGTAAGCAACAGAAATTTATTTTCTCAGACTTCTGCAGGCTAGAAGTCCAAGACCAAGGTGCTGGAGAGTTTGTTTTCCAGTAAGGACTCTCTTCCTGGCTTGCCAATAGTTGCCTTCCTGCTGTGATCTCACATGGTCTTTTCTCTGTGTGTGTAGAGAGCGCGTGAGAGAGACAGAGAGAGAGAGAAAGAGAGACAGAGAGACAGAGAGAGAGAGAGAGATTTGGAGTCTCTGCGTCTTCAGCAGTCTTATGGGATAAGGACCCCATCCTTATAAACTCATTCAACCTTAATTACCTCCTAAAGCCTCTATCCCCAAATACAGTCACATTAGAGGTTAGGATTTCAATATACGAATTCTTGGGAGACAAAACTCAGTTCATAACAGGTAGCAAAAAAGATTAGAAAGGTAAAGAAAAATCAAATAAAGAACGACTTCTATTGCATAGTAGAAAGTTTGAAATTTACCTTAGGTATTCCTCTATTATTCACTATGTTCTATTAACACTATGTCTACTAGATCAATTACTAATCTACTTGATTCTTCTACACCAAATCTATTTTTTTTTGGGGGTATTTTTCCTTGGTCATTATTATTTTTTCTTTTATTACATGACTCAAATGACTTTTCTACTGCTGAATTTGACATAAAATATTCTAATATATTTAAGGTCATCTGAATTATGTCATAATTATTTGAAACGTGTGGCTTAATTCCATTGAAAAGGTTGTACTCTTCTTGCTATTTACCATTTTTATAGTTAAACACAACAAAGTATTTGATGTGGATGGAGACTATTTCAAATTAAAAACTAAAATAGGAGATAAAAGAGCACAAACTTTCAGTTATAATATGGTTAAAGTCAGGGGATCTAATGTATAACATGAAGACTACCATTGTTAATACTATATTGTATGATTGAACTTTGCTAAGAGAGAACTTAAACGTCCTCACAGAAAAAACAAAAATGGAAATATGCGAGGTGATGGATGTGTTAATTAACTCAATAGGGGAGATTCTTTTCACAATGTATACATATATGAAAACATCATGTTGCACAGTTTAAATACCTTACAACTGTATTTATCAATTATACCTCAATACAACTGGAAAATATTTTAAAAGCATAATAAAACTAAAATAAGAGAATAAAATGTAGGATGATTGGACTTGTGCTATATGTATACATGGAAGAGAAATATTAAACAACTCAGTGATCATCTATAAGCTGCTCTCAGCTCCATCAGATTTAATGCTCATTAGTCCAAAAGAAAATATACAGAGAATAAAACTTGTCTATATATGTAATTTTAAGAAAATCAATATAATGTCCAAATTGTAGTATAAAGGAGAAAAAAAGAAAACTATAAAAGGATTGTATTTTTAATATGTACATGCTGGACAAAACGACGCAAGAAATTATGATGAAGATCACAGACACACTTACGGAATGTATCACTGTAAATGCAATAACCATAAATTCATTTTTATATAGACACGTTTTAACAGCAACTCAACATTCAAGGCATTAAAATATTTTTGTGAGTGGTGAATACTTCTCAAGAAAGTTCTAATGAAACAAATTACACTTTTATCTCAATTTACATGGTGTCTGTATTCTTGGAAAGTTTATGGTGCCTACAACTATGCACAAAGGGTTTCTGTTTATGTAGAAAATGAAATTATTTCTAAGCTTAGATAATTATAAAGAGGTATTTCACCCGCATGACATTCTAAAGCCAAGTAACACACAGGGTGATATTTAATGGCCAAAACTGTCACGGGCCCTGCAGGAAAACATCATACCTGGCTCACAGCCACTGAATGTCAGTGGCACTCCTTAATCGTTGTTACAACCTAAAATGTCCTCAGACATTTGCAAGACATCTGCAGTGAAGTATGGAATTGCCATCTCCCTCTATCCCAGCAACTGAAAACTACTGAAATGCAGTCACTAAAGTATCCAAATAAACTTTCTCTTATAGGCCATACCAGTCTTTTGAAAAATTCATTTCTAACAGTCTTTATTCTTCCGTGATTATAATTCTTAAATGCATTCTCACACTCCTTCATTCATTTAATAAACACTTATTAAGCACCTACTACTCTTTTAGTTCCTAGGAATATTTTAAAAAGGACCCAAAAAAGTCTAAAAACAAGCAAACAAAAATGAGTTCTTCTCTTAGTGAACGTTACAATCTAGTTAAGTACAGAGATTCTTGGCCTGTAATTTTAATTAAAAGCTCTTAAAACCTATAACTTTAAAGCTCCTAAAGCAACAATTATTCAACACAGATCACACTGTTTTTCCTGTGCTACTGACCCTCGACCCCTACCTTCATACCCACAAAGTCATCACCAAAGAAATTCAAGGTTCCAGTAATCACAGTGGCTTGCACTTCTGGTGGCTACTGTTGCAGGTAGACCAGCCAGTGGAATAAAAGGTGTATTTTTAAGTGAGTTATACCGAAGTTCTATTTATACACAATGAAATTCACTGTTTTAAAGCACACAATTCTATGAATTTGCATAAATAGATACAGCCATGTTACTGCCAAAATAATCAAGATACAGCTTATCTCTTAAGCTCCTTAAATTCTCTCATAGCATTTGGCAATCAATCTCCTCTTCCAAAAACCACTAGTTTGTTTTCTGTAGCTTTGATTTTGCCTGTTGCAGGAAGTCATATAAATGGACTCATACATAATGTAGCATTTTGCTTCTGGCTTCTTTCATTTAGCATTAGTCATTTGAGAATCATTCATGTTTTTGCATTTGTCAGTAGTTCATTCTGTTTATTTCAAGTAGCATCCCATTTTATACCTAGGAATGTGATTGTTAGACAGTGTGGTAAGTGAATATCTAACTTTCTAAGAAATTGCTAAAGAATTTACAAAGCGGTTGTATAATTTTGCATTCCCACTAGCAATAGATGACATACCATGTTGCTCCACATTTTTGCCAGGATGTGGTCTTATTAGTCTTTTAATTTTTGTCATTCTGCTGAGTATGTATAATCTTAATATTGTGGTTCTAATTTGCATTTGCCTGCTGACTAAGAATGCTAAGAATATTTTCCTATGCTTATTGGCCATTTATACTTCTGCTTTAATGAAATGTCTGGTCAAATCTTTCCTTCATTCTTTAAAGTGTGTTCTTTGTCTCACTGAGTTGTAAGGGTTCTTTATATATTTCTAATACAAGTATGTTATAAAATACACGTTTTGAAAATATTTTCCCCCAGTATGCAGTGTGCCTATTCATTTTCTTAACAGCATCTTTCAAAAACAGAAGATTTTAATTTTGATGAAGCCCAATTTATCATTTTTTATGATTTGTTTTTTTTGTATGTCTTAACACATATTTGCTTATTCCAGGATCACAGAAATATTCTTGTTTTCTTTTTCTTTAAAATAAATTTATTTATTTTATTTTTGGCTGCATTGGGTCTTAGTTGATGCACGCAGGCTTTCTCTAGTTGTAGTGAGTGGGGGCTACTCTTCGTTGCAATGCGAGCGTTTCTCATTGCAGTAGCTTCCCTTGTTGTGGAGCATGGGCTCTAGGCATGCAGGCTCAGTAGTTGTGGCTCATGTGCTCCAAAGTGCAGGCTCAGTAGTTCTGGCTCATGCGCTTAGTTGCTCTGCAGCATGTGGGATCTTCCCGGACCAGGGCTCGAACTAGTGTCCCCTGCATTGGCAGGCAGATTCTTTAACCACTGTGCCACCAGGGAAGCCCTCTTCTATGTTTTCTTCCATAAGAGTTGTAGTTTTAACTCTTACACTTACGTTTATTATCCATTTTAAGGTAACATTTACATTGTATGTGTTAATAGTCAAAATAGTAATAATTTATCTTATTATTATTATTGACTTATGGACTGTCAGTTAGTCCACCACCAATTGTTGAAAAGACTTATTCTTACTCAACTGATTCATCCTTCTCTTTGTAACAATGAATGGCCCATGTATATGTGGGGTCTACATCTTGACTATTCATTGTTTCATTTACCTGTGTAGCTACCCTTGCTCCCAAACCACATTATTTTGATTATTACAGCTTTACATTAAGCATGTAATTAAGTACATTAAGTACACATTATTTATACAATTAGTTTTTTTTTCAGTATTATTTGGCCACTCTAGGTCCTTCACACTTGCATATACATTTTAAAATAAGCTTGCGTGTAGATATAATGAATTGCATTGACTGATTTTCAAACAACAGCAGCAGCTACTGTTGTTTTGGTCTTCTATAATCGTGCTGATTTTTTCTCCACTTGGTCCATCAGTTACTGAGAGAAGAGTGTAGAGGTCCCAACTATAGTTTTGGATTTTTTGTCTCATTTCTCACTTTAGTTCAAACAGGTTTTGCTCCATGAACCTTGAAGCTCTGTTGTTAAATGCATACTCATTTAGAATTATCACGTCTTCCTGCTGAATTGTCTCCTATCTCTAAAGTCTCCTTTACCTGAAATTAATAGAGCAGCTCCAGTTTTTTTAAGTGTTTGTCTCTTTACCTTTAACTTATCTGTGTTTTCACATTTAATGTGAATTTCTTATAGACAGCATCCAATTTAGTCTTATTTTTTAAATTTAATCTACCATTTGCTACTTTTTAACTGGAGTATTTAGACCACTCAAGTTTAGTGCAATGAAGAATATGGTTGTATATAAACATCTTGCTATTTTCTATTTCTCCCATGTATTCTTTTTTGTTTGTTTGTTTGTTTTGTTTGTTTTTTTGGCGGTACACGGGCCTCTCACCGTTGTGGCCTTTCCCGTTGTGGATCACAGGCTCCGGACGTGCAGGCTCAGCGGCCATGGCTCACAGGCCCAGCCGCTCTGCGGCATGTGGGATCTTCCCAGACCGGGGCACGAACCCGCGTCCCCTGCATCGGCAGGCAGACTCTCAACCACTGCGCCACTAGGGAAGCCCTCTCCCATGTATTCTTTGTTTCATTTTTCTTCTTTATTTCCCTCCCTTCCAACTATTTAGACTATTTCTTTTATTTCATTTTATCTCCACTACTTGCTTCTGAGTTAAATCTCTTTATTTTATTTTTGCAAATTGTCTACCTTTTCCTCCAGAACCTTGAACATGTTACTCAGTTATTTTACAGTCCCATATCTGGGTTTGCCTCAGGTGACTATTTCTTCCTTTATCAATCAGTTGGTTTTACAGCTTCTTTGTGTGTCTCATAATTTTTTTTTAATGATTTCTGGACAGTAGAGACCAATAGTTTTCTCTCCCTGAAATGATCACATCTCTTCCCTGTCTCAGTACAAAATTACTGTGGATTGAATCAATCTCATAAGTAGTTGAGCTGGATTTGGGATTAGTTGTTGCTTTCCTCATATTCAATGACTTTAAATTTCACCAATGTGATACTGCCTCAACCTTCAGACATTTTTTAATAACTTCAAACCACTCAGGATAAAATTTTAAAACCTGCCATGGCCCAAGGGTCCCAAATCTCTCTGTCTTCCACCTTCCTCAAATTTAACCTGTTCTCTTTAAGTTTTGTAAGCAGGATAAGCTCTCCACTGTTTTCAGAGACTGTTTTTACTTTTGTCTTCTAGGACTGTTCACAGTTGGCAATTATGTATTCATTTCTTGCTTACTTTATTATTTTTTACTCCCTTACTGAATTATAATTTCCATGAGTGCTTAATACAGCCTGACATATTATGTGTTGTCAGTAAATACACTTTTAAAAAATAACAAATGAACTGTAACAAGAAGAAAACACACCAATTAAATTAAGACTAGCTGTTAATTAGGAGGGTAATGAAATTACCTAGAACATGTGTGCAGTACTGAATAATTTCACTTATAAAGTTATTTTACATAGTGATTCTCTGTTTTAAAATAATATTATACTTGATGTATTTCCTTAAAATATGCTAAAACCATCAGAATTAAATAGATTTTGCTCTAAAAGTGGCCTGTTCTGTTTAGCGAAGTACAGTTGCTCTGACTTAAAAAAAATGGCTGACCTCTGTGTATAAATTCAATATTTAATCTAAATGTATAAATAGAAGCATACCATTAATTGAACCATGTGGGATTTATATGAGTTACTTTGAAATTTGTCCCACACACCTAACCACTTTTTAAACTTTTTGTCACTGTGGTTGTGAAAATAAAAACTAAAAAGAATTTTGAAAGATAAGAATTTCAACCACTATGATCTTCTTCAAAAAGTGTTCATAGTATTTCTTTTATGTCATTTCCTAACATTTAGCATGATAGCACAAACCTGCACACACTGGAGACAAAATAAGATAATTATAATCTAACTGTACGACGCCAGAAAATGTCATTTTCATATTAGTGTAACATACTACAAGAGTGATTTTTAAACCTTTCTAAACCCATCAGTTTCCATATATTTACTAAATAAGCACGGGATTATTAAGAGACTTCATTATGCTATAAAATGTGTAGTTCAATTGCAGAGTCATGTGATTATTTGTATATGTATTCAATCGGTTAGCATATATTTTAAACTAGATTTTAGCTCTCCAAATTTTATTTTAAAACTTTAGCTAACAACAAACTTGAAAACAATATGATGATTTTGCTTAATAAAAAAATAACTTTGTAATATACATACAGATAATCAGGAATTATAACATCTTCAGGTACATCTCCCTGGCTATGTTGAATTTGGAGGTTAAAGTAATTTGTATGCAGGGGAGAAGAAGGAGATAGAAAATTTTGGAAAAAAATTCTGAATTTTGTATTTTTGACAAACATCAAATACAATGGGGAAAAGCAAAGCTAGAAATATAGAAAATATTTTTTTTATATTGTGCGATATGCTTTCTTAAATAAAATTCAGTGTGTCTATGGCTCCATATATCAGTAAAGTTCATTAAAAGGACTGTAAAATTATGATAAAGGAGTAGTCTGGTACCATATTTAGAAGGTGCAGCTTAGAAGGTTATCAGCATCTTTGCTTCAGTCAAGTGGAAAAGCAACAAAACCTCACAGCCCACCATGTGACTTCATCACTATAAAGGGGCAGAGGGCAAAGAAAAAAAATCAGCTGGTCAACAGCACACTGGCTGATTGTGTCCAAAGCATCATACTATATTTATCATCCTTATAATCATTACACCATGATTATACATTATCATTTTATGCATTGTATAATGTATTATATGCCATTAAAATTGTATATCACCATTATCTGTCTACTATGGACTGAATGTTTGGTTCCCCCCCAAACGCATATACTGAAACCTAATCCCCAGTATAATGTTACTTGGAGATGGGGCCTTTGGGAGGTGATGAGGTCATAAAAGCAAAGCCCTCATGAATGGCATTCAATCTCATGAATGCCCTTAAAAAATAGATCCCACAGGGATCCCTCACCTCTCCCTCCCTGTGAGATTATAGAGAAAAGACTGCCGTCTATAAATCTGGAAGAGGATTCTCACCAAACACCAAATCTGCCAGCTCCTTGATACCTTTATGTTGTACTTCTTAGCCTCTAGAACCATGAGAAATAAATTTCTGTTGTTTATAAACCACTTAGACTATAATATTTTATTATAGCCACCCAAGCGAACTAAGACAATATCATGCACCATTGTGTTTTATATAATCCTATACTTATATATTATTATGAAATTTATATGTTCTTCTAATAATTATATGTATATAATCGTCATTCCTGATAGACATCACTCATTTGCACTCATTTGCATTGTATTCCTTTAACAGAATCATAACACTGATTAAATTTGAATTTCCACCTGCCTTGGGCATATACAATGATGTCCTAAACATGGCTGTAGATAAATACGTAAATATGCTGACCGAATCCACTTTGAATTCATAACACCTAATGTGAATTGGGTACTTAATCCTGCTTCCCTAGTTTATTCACTCTTGAAGACCTGAAATACCTATTCCACAGTTTTCCTTATATCTTCCTATTTCCAACACCTCCTCCACGTCTTCAAACTTGAGGACTTTGCTTTCTTTTCAATTGAGAAAATTAAAACAATAGTATGAAGATTTCTATCTGTGCACCTACAAACATGGGTATCCACACCACCGATTCAGACTCCCTTCCTGACATGAACTAAGAATCCATTCTACTGTCACCTACAAATTGGCACTTGCCATCTACCTCTACAAGGATCAAATCATGAGCCGCTGCAGCTGCTGAACTTCAACACCCCCTGAAAGGAGTTCAGGGTGAAGATGAGAAATGAGGCACTTTGTGCTCTTGAAAAAACTGGCAGACCAGGTCTTCAGATAGTTAGATATTTTCAGGAGAAGATTTTATGAGCCCAATTGTTGCATCTCCTCATAACTAGAAAAACACTAAAATCCTTCATGGTGATGTCTACTCCTCGTGACTAGCAGCAATCTTCATGAGACTAGCAGCAACCTTCTGCAAAAAATACGTGCTTGACTGCACGTATTCCCCCTTCACCAAAATCACACACATATATATACTGATCTTCCTCTCCTACCTCTTTGGAGCACTTTCTCAGACCTTTCTGAAATGCTGTCTCCCAGGCTATAGCCCTCATTTTGCCCCAAATAAAACTTAATTCACAACTCTCATGCTGTTCATTTTTTTCAATCGACACTACTATCCAAAATAATTTTAACCTGGGAACCTGATTTTCGTGGATAGGATTCATACAGTTAATAAACTTGGGTGGGGGGTAAAAACAAATGAAATTATATCTTTATTTTCACTAACAAAAATTATAAATTTTGATTATAAGTGTAGGTGAAAAACCATGGTTGTATTAGCAGATTTGTTTTCTGCTGGTCTCATCCTATTAATAACCAGTGTTGGACTGGCCCTTGTGGTTATTAAGACTCCAAGACACCCTTTAGCAATAACCATCAGGAAACTTTGAAAAACTAAAGGTTTTTTACTTACAAGACCTGGATGTTACACAGCACACCCGGGGCTACACAGCGAGGTTTTGGGTAGAGAGAGAGAGAGTGCACAGGCTTTTATTGGAGTTGAAGGTGGGGACCTTGGATTTAGGGGGCCGACTCACTCTTTACTGACAAATTTAAAGCATTAGAGGGAGCGTTTAAACCAAGAGAAGAGAACAAACAAGTGGCACAAATGGTCAGTTACTGAAATCAACCAAGATCTCTAAAACAAAAGAGCTTCAGGGGGAGGTGGCCTGGCACTTTATCTAGTCCTTCCTGTGGTTGGCAAATTGTTTATTCAGGATAGCTCTCTTGAGGTGGATGCCTCTTAATCAAAGATTAAGTCATGTACTTGCACCACAAACAAAACAAAACAAAAACAACAACAACAAAACAAAGAAAACCCCAAATCAACAACACTCAGGGTTTACAGTACAAGATACTATGGCTTTATCTCCAATATTTTCATACTGTATTATAAATGGTGCAGGTATCTTGGAATTTCCAGCCTCCAGAACTGTAAGAAATATATTTCTTTTGTTTATAAACCACCTAGTCTATGGTATTTTGTTATAGCAGGCCAAAGGGACTGAGATAATTACAATGTCTTTTACATCCATCACCATCAAGTGAAGTTGTTCAGCCATCATTCCATCTAAGGAAAAGTAATCTTCACATTTATATGCCTTTAAAATAATAAGTTTAAATTTATCTGTATTATATTGTTTTATCTAACTGAAATGATAATAAGCATATATTATACATTATAATTATAAAATATTTTGATGACAGTATTTAATTATAATTTTGTATAATCCTATGGGAATTCATTTTATACATTTAGGACTCATTCATGATAAGAAGCCCATAGGCAACCACAGAACTTCAATGGGGTTCACGAAATACACACACACACACACACACACACACACACACAAGATTAAAATTTCTTGACCTAAAGCCATAAACCACTCTTCCCAATTGTCTACTCCACTTCATTCCCTCTCATCTATTCAAGGGCATCCCTTAGTGGATCTTTGTTCTCTCTCTTATATTAGCATTTATTATGTCACGTTTCCATCAGCTGGCCATTATTTCTATGTTCTCAAGGAAAGAAAGAGAGAGAGAGAAAAGAGAGGGAGAGAAAGAAAGAAAGAAAGAGAGAGAGAGAGAGAAAGGAAGGAAGGAAGGAAGAAAGAGCGAGGGAGGGAGGAAGGAAGGAAAGAAAAGGCAAACTCTTTTTCTCGAGTATCTCACACTCCTAGATGAGACTATGCCAGAACTGAAAATACAGTCTTTGAAATAAATGTAGCTTTCTTTAATGGCACTATAATTAATAATGAATTGTTACAAACAAGCTATCACTAAAAATAAAACAAAACAAAACAAATGCTAAATTGGAGAGGCTAGACCTTTCCTAGTCAAATCAGGATATGGATATGTAACTGAAGCTGAGTGGAAGCACCAAACTGAATGAATAAGAATTTAAGAATTTGCTGGAGGGAGAGAATAAGTCATAAAGAAATTGAAAAAAAGAAGATGGGCTCTAACCAAGTCTTGAAGAACCCTGATATTTAAAATGTAAATTGGGAAAAAGATAACAACTAAGTGGCTGATAAAGAGAGGTGGAGAGTAGTTTGTTTACATAAAATAAAAAAAGAAAGCAGATGTTTTCCTCTAGGATTAGCCAGTGTAAAATTTATTTTTCTTCTATCCTCAGAAAGTCTACCATTTATTTGTGCAATAAGCAAAGGAACATGAAGAGGGGCTCTATACATGGATACAATATTACAGCCAAATGCAACTTGGTTACCACATCAACCAAATGTTCTATTTAGTAATAAATGCAACCACAAGTTACTGAAATTCTGTACTTCTTCAGGTCAGCTAGTCATGGAGGGGCTGATCATAGAGATAGTGAGTTATTCTCCCCAGGGTAGATTTATATTATCAATTTTGAATTTTCTATTCTTATGACTCAATTGCGTTACCCATTTCTGTCTTAGTTAGTCCAGGCTGCTGTAACAAAGTACCATAGACTGAATGGCTCAAAATTTATTTCTCACAGTTCTGGAGGCTAGAAAGGTCAAGAGCAAGGTGCTGGCAAAGTCAATGTCCAGTAAGGGTCGTAAGGGTTTGCTTCCTGTTTTATAGATGTCCATCTTCTTGCTGTTTCCTCAGGTGGCAGAGGGGTGAGAGATCTCTCTAGGGTCTCTTTTATAAGGGCCCTAATCCTATACAGGAGAGTTCTACTCTCCTGACCTAATCACCTCCCAAAGCCCCCACCTCCAAACACCATCACGCTGGCAAGTAGGTTTCAACATATAGGTTTGGCTGGGACACCAATGTTCAGTCTATTACAATGTCCTAGTTAAATGTCTTATATCACATCAGAGTAGTCCTCACATCATTATTCCCAACACAGGAACACACATTAGATTAAAAACAGACTTAGGGGAAGAGGAGCCATAGGACTCACTTACTGATAACTGACATGCACTCTATCAACTGGTATCAAAGACCTTCCATAACAACAGAATGCCTACTATACAAACTGAGGAATACCAAATTGGCAGCTAGAAGCTGGCTTAAAAGATACAAGACAGTCTATGATTAAGGACTGTTCCTCCTTTTACTAACACATTAAAATGAACCTACAAATCAAGAGGTGGAAACCATAGGTGGTGCTTATAGTTGCAACAAATAATGGACTTTTAAAATAGCTGTTTCTGATCCCTGTGATTCTGAAATATGGCAGTTTAGGATATGACTTCTTAAGGACAGGAAACTTAAATCAGGGAACATAATAATATTTTTGAAGTATTGAAATCTGATAGTGCCACCTGATTCTGGATAATGGGTCATGTTGTTGGTTGGAATGATTGACTTTAACTAACAAGAGGAAACTGTTGGAACTATAGTTGCAATGGTACCAGAAGTAATAAAGATGTGCTGAAGACACATTTGGGTTGTCTGCACAGTTTTTATTAGTGATTCATTCCTTTCTGAGAATTACTAATCTTCTGCAAGCTTCCATTTCCAAGCATACAGTGGAAGCAACATATGTGTTCTATATAACCACCTCATGACCACAGCTGAATGGACCAAACATAGGAACAAGACCAACACAGAGATACTCAAGTTCTTCCCGAAGTCGAGACTGCATAGTAAATTCAGGATTTGATGCATACTACCAGCCATAAAGATAGATACGATGTTGAAAGTGATAATAAATAAAAGAGATTGTTGGGTTCAGAAATAAGCCAACCAGTTTCCTGAGCCAGCAACAAAACTGATATTTTGAAGACGGAACAGGAGTATTTTGCTCATCAAATATGAAGATCTAATATCAAGAATAGTAATTAAGACACTGTGGTATTGACACAGAGACAAAAAGACCAATGAAACAGAGCAAGAAAGCCCATTTGGAACCACACATATATGGAAACTTGATATATGACACAAGGGGCTCTACAGCAAAATAACATGATAAACTCTTCAGTAATTGTTAAGTGGTTGTTAATTTTTTTTTTAAAAATTACCTCTTGCAAAAACAAAATCAACTCAATTTAGCATAGATATATAAATAAAAGCCATTTTTTTACATCATTTAGGAAAAAATGTCAGAGAACATGTCATTAGCCTTGGGCAGGGTAGGACTTATATAGGTACAAAACGTACAAGCCATGAAAGTAAAGTTTAATAAATCTGACTACATTAAAATGTAAAACTTCTGTTCATAGAATGACACCTTAAAAAGAGTTAAAAGACAAGCCACTGAAAGAGAAATTATTTTTAAAACATGAATAAATAATCAAGGAGGCATATTAAGAATTGAAATAAATAAATAGATGTATTCTTAATGAAAATGAGGAAAAGAAAGTTAACTCACTAGAGGAAAGGGCAATTCACAGAAGAAAAAACTGAATGACTAATATGTGAAAAGATGTTCAAACTTTCTAATATTCAGGGAAATGCAAATTAAAATAAGATCCCATTCCACACCAATAAGATATATAAAATTTTAAAAGACTTACAGAGGACCGGCCCCCGCCGGATCCCGAGGAGGGCGAGGCCTGCGCGCTGCGCAACCACGTGACTTCCTCGCCTCCGGGGACACCGACGCATGCGCGCCGCACTCTCGAAGAGGCGGCTGTGGCGCTGGTGGCGTCTGCTCCGGTGTTTGTGGGGACAGAGACGGTGGAAGTGCCCTCTTCGGCTCGGTTGGCCCACACTGCGGCTCATGGCATTGAGTGGCATCCATCGTCAGATCATTAACTGAAGAAAAAATAAACAGCCATGCAAAATTCTCACATGGATGAGTACAGAAATTCCAATAATGGCAGCACAGGCAACAGTTCAGAGGTAGTGGTAGATCAGTCTACTGATTTCAGTACTGAGATTATGAATGTTACAGAAATGGAACAGTCACCTGATGGATCTCCTAATGTGAATACAACTACGGAAGAAAATGAAATAGCAAATACTGTGGACCTTCCAGTGACAGAAACAGAAGCAAATTTCCCTCCAGAATATGAAAAGTTTTGGAAAACTGTAGAAAGTAATCCTCAGGATTTTACAGGCTGGGTATATTTGCTTCAGTATGTAGAACAGGAGGTTAGTAACTATTTAAATGGGATTAGAGGGGACAGAAAAATCAAGTAATATCAGACTAGGCCTTATTGTTTTGTAATTAAAGTTGCCTCTTTTATAATTTTCAGATTAAGTTGAACATTTTAGATAATATTTTTTTAGCTTCAAAAATAACTTTCATAGCATTTGTACATTATGGAAAGTATTAGAATCAAAGTCTAATGTTTGTAATAATTGGTGTGTGTATGTATGTGTGTATAAAATTGCTGAAATAAAAAAATTACTTTGCTGTTAAAAAAAAAAAAAAAAAAAGACTTACAATATCAAGAACCACTGAGACTATGAAAAGAAACTTCTAACGTGTCATTCTTGAGCAATGCTGAATATGTTACTGCCCTGCAATTTGGGGGAGAGGAAAGAAAGACATAAATATCTTGAGACTAATTACAAAACAGAATGATCCACTGATATATATGCTAACTCAGTTCTAGGGCCTTTGGACTAGCAAATGATACTATGAAATAGATTTCATTTAAAAATACTAATCTGCATTTATAATTAAAAATCTCTCAGAGACTAAAAAAAAAAACAAACTTCCAAAATTGTCCAAAAGAAGGACTTGCCACAAGTCTTTCATTTACATAGAAAGAAAGAGAATCTGGCATCCATGGAACCCCAACTTGCTGCAGACCCTAAAGGCAAAAAAGAGACGCAAACTTTCCAAAACTGTGGGCAGTGATAGTCCCTGAAAGGAGAGTATTTTTAAGATCTGGCTGCTGTGAGGAATGTCTCTGCTGTCTTGTGTGAGAGGGCACACTGTACACATTTTTGAAAATGCATCTTGCCAGGACGATCCTGAAACTACTTCTCCAATTACTCAAGGCCTTGATGACATGGGCAAGATTGAATATTCCCCTCTAACTAAACATTCTCTTTTACTGTCCAATCTTCCTGCTTCTGCTCTTAGCGGTAGATGTTCTAAAAGTGTTGTGCCTTAGCTTTCTTAGCAATGTTATCCATTTCTTCGCGCCAACTCTCACTTTTCCATGGGTGACCATAAAATCAATAATTTTATACAAAATCCCACCCCTTCCCTCATTTTCAAAGCCAGATTACCAAACGTTTGGACATCCCCAATTGTAGGTCTACCTTTGGATTGCCCAACTGAACTTCTAAGACCATGGAACTGTTTTCTGTGTTCACTGCTGGCATAGCCTCAGATGGCTAGTGAACCTTTAAAATGTGGCTACAGAAACCGAGCAACTGAATTTATTCTATTTTATTTTACTTTATTTTAATTATAGTTTAAATAACCGTATAACCACATGTGGCTATGGGCTACTGTATTGGAAAGCCTAGTGCACCTGAAAGCACAAAACCTGCCTTGTAATATTTCAATTGCCAAGAATAAATTTCTCCAATTCCCCTCTGGCCTCAATAGTACTTTTGTGTGGCTTTGTCAGTTATCCCAGGGAAATGCTTACTCAACCTTTTTATTTTCAAGTGGTATAAAATAAGAATTGACAGGGCTTCCCCAGTGGTGCAGTGGTTAAGAATCCGCCTGCCAATGCTGACGACATGGGTTCGAGTCCTGGTGCGGGAAGATCCCACATGCCGTGAAGCAACTAAGCCTGTGCGCCACAACTACTGAGCCTGTGCTCTAGAGCTATGAGCCACAACTACTGAGCCCGTGCTCTAGAGCTGTGAGCCACAACTACTGAGCCCATGTGCCACAGCTACTGAAGCCCGTGCACCTAGAGCCTGTGCTCCGCAACAAGAGAAGCCACCACACCACAACCAAGAGTAGCCCCCGCTCGCTGCAACTAGAGAAAGCCCACGTACAGCAACGAAGACCCAATGCCAAAATAAATAAATAAATAAATAATTTTTAAAAAAAAGAATTGACAAAGATGCTCTACAAAAATCAATTCTTAATATTTTGTCTTTTAACAAGTATATCTTTTAACATTTTATATTTACTGTGTCAAGCCTATTTTGCTTTACTTCAAGATCTGGGGCTGTGTTGCATTAAATTATCCCTCCTTTATAAGCCTTAGCCGAATGCAAACGAACTCTTAGATTCCAACTCTCAAACCAAAATTCTAATCAACATTTCCAAAGGTAAAATGGAGCCTATACTACACCAAAAGTGAGCACATAATTTCTTGATATGTGCTTAATTTTCTCTGCAGGTAGATGATAGAGTAGAAAATTACAAAAACCAATTAGCTATTGTTTGTGAATAGATAATTATAGACTGGCTGCTTTGAACTTGTTCATGTAAGAAAAAATGAAAAGAAAAGCATGTTGCTCCATTTTAAAACAAAATGTCAGGATGAAAAGCTGGCTGAGAGGAAAACTGAACCACAAGTGAGTGGTTACTATTCATGAATATATATGAAGTACTATTGTTACTGTTAATTTGCATAATGAATAATTTCTCTTTAATTTTTCACTTTAAATAGAACTTTCTTACAATTTAACAACATACAGAACATTAACAATGTTAATATTCTTTACTAATACTGTCACAAATAAGGTTAATATTCTCACATTACAGTGAGAATTAAGAATAATGCTTCCAAGATCACCTCTATATTATCAACTGAATCAAAGTCAGAAATAAGAGTTTTGCCACATCGATATAATTACTTAGATATTAAAAGAACAAAAAATTTTAACAGTGGTTCTTTAGAGCCAACAGATGTGTTGGCTCTAAACAAATCTAAGGAAAAGGCAAGGGACATATTCATTTCCTTGCCTTTTCCTTCGATTTCTTCAGACCTGCTTTGATGGGACACTTAGGGCACAGAGCCCTGCCTTCAAATTCATACACACAAAAGGCACATCATGAAAAAAAACATAGTTCAATAGCAATATATGGTTTTTAATACTGTGAACTCAGATCCAAACTCCAACATCCCAAACACACCCACCCACCCCCAAAATAAATTATATACGCGTACAAATAAAAAGGCTAACTTCTCAACATACATTCATTTTCTCTTTCCTTTCTTTCTTATGATTGCAGCTACTTTAAAATAAAATGGATCGTCTAAAGTGTCAGTAAGTTCCTCTCAATAGAAAATTTGAAGTTAAATCAGGACAAATGCAATAAGCCAGCTGTTGAAATGACAACCAAGCAGATACTGGAAAAATAAATTAATTATTACTTCCTACCTTCTTTATAATCTCAACGATCTATGAGTTTTCCCTAATTCCATATTTTGACAAGCCAGAGTGTTTAGAAATAAATAATGGAAGCTTAATGGCATACTTTCTTACCAAAATTCTAAAATAAGCTAAGAAATATAAAAACATGGAAAAGCAACTATGAATACTGAAAACTAAGGCATGGAGCAGTCGAAATAGTCAAAATATAATAACTTGTAAGGAATTCTATCAGATGCACTGCAAATGGAACCAAATATAGAAAGTTGCTCCCTCAGAGAGGAGCAAGGCTTTGGGAAAAAAATTTTTATGTTCTGTAAATGGGCTCTCTCTGTGTGGAACTATCAGAGTTCTGTTATCTTTTTCAAGTAAATTGAGAAAATTAATATGCAAATTCTTCTAATGCCTGGAGAGTTATTATGCTACCTATATTGCATGTTATTTGAAACTTAATTGTATTATTTTCTAAAATTATCTGTACCTGGTATACCTGGGCTGTAATTCATTAACAGCTATTTGGCATATATTTATTAGACTATCCAGATATTCTACTTTCAATTATGTTTTTATAGACTTTATTAAGGGGGGCGCAAATTTAGGTTCACAGCAAAATTGGGAGAAAGACACAGAGATTTCCCATATGCCCCCTCCTCCCACACAGACATAGCCTCTCTCACCACAGTGGTACATTTCTTATAACTGATGAACCTACACTGGCACATCATAATCACGTAAAGTACATAGTTTATCTCAGGGTTCATTCTTGGTGTTATACATCCTACAGGTTTGGTTTTTTCAGTCTTTGTTCTCTCTACTTTTTGGTGCTCAAAGATTCTATTGATATATCCTCAAGTCCAGATACTATTTCCTCAGCTGTATCCAGTCTGCTTATAAGCCCATTAACTTCATTCTTCATTTCTATTACAGTCATTTTAATCTCTATCATTTCTTTTTGGTTCTTTTTTAGTATTTCAATCTCTCTGTTTACATAATCTGTTTGTTTTTGCATGCCGTCTACTTTAACCCTTACAACATTTAGTATATCAATCATAGTTGTTTTAAATTCCCTCTCTGATAATTCCAACATCCCTTCAATATCTGGTTCTGATGCTTGTTCCATCACTTCAAAGTGTGTTTTTTGCCTTTTAGTATGCCTTGTAATTTTTTCTTATAGCCAGACATGATGAGTTAAAAAGAACTGCAGTAAATGGAACTTCAGTAATACGGTAGTAAGGTGTAGGGGAAGGGAAGTGCTCCAGTGTGCTATGATTAGGTCTGTCTTTTAGTGAGCTTACACCTCTGGATGGTAAGCTTCACAAGTATTTGTCAGGTTTTTCTCCTCCTTTGGGTGAGACAGGATGGCTACCAAGAGCTAGAGCTGAATACTTCCCTTCTCCTATGTCAGTTATGCTCTGTTAGACTCTAGTTAACTAGTTTATCAGAGGGCTGGTTTTTATAAGAACAAAGTGCCGTGGTGTATCGCAAAGTTTTCTTTCCCTTCCCTGCCTTACTGAAATTATGCGTGGATTTTTGTCTAATATTTACTATGAGAACCTGGTTGGGCTCCTGGAGGTAAATCTCATAATACTGTATGATCTCTACTAGGACTAGGTACCCCTAGAGTTTTTAACTCTCAGATGTGTCCACAATGAACCCCCATAAATTCACCAACTATGGTTTAAAATTTCCCATTATGGCACTGGTTCCTGTGGTGGTTTCCACTCATAAGTCTCTGTCTCAGTAAGCTACGACTCCCTGTATTCACCTGTTTGTTTCTCCAATCTTGGCTGCCATGGTTTGACCTATGCACCTACCTCTCTCATGTATCCAAGTCTGTTCCACTTTTTACTTTTGTTAGGACAGAGCGTCAACTTCCTAGTTCCTTATATGTGGAACTGGAAACCAGAATTTGATTTCTTTATAGTAAACTCCTTTTGCCTGGAAAAATTATTATTTCATCACGATTAAGAAAAATGTTTTGTAATAGAATTGCCTTACAGAGCAGAATCTATCCTGTTATGATTCTTAAGAGTGTATTTGTGCACAAATGTTTGTTATTTTTGATATGTCTTGAAAATTTCTACTATATTATTCTTTTATTGAACTACATGGTTTTGATTTCTACATTTGTATTTGTTTTCTAATTTCTTAATAACTAGACTTACATGGAATATATTTGTGTTTATATTTAGCTTGACGCAGAACAAAACCTCTTAAAATGGGTGGCTGTTGCCCACGTCTAAATATGCAGTTACCTTTGGGGCTGTCAATCAGTAAACTTCCATTTCCCCTCTCCCAGCTATTTTTGGCATTCCTATTGCTTGTACAAGTGTTATATTCCTCACAATTCATTGTTATTGTATTATTCAAGTTCATTTCACTTGCAAATGATGCAAAACCAAATTAAACCAAGTTGAGCAAAAACTAAAAGGGAGGAGGAATACATTGTCTTAAGTAGTCAGAGGGTGGAACTAGTTGGATCCAGAAACTCAAATGCTGTTGGAATGCTATGTCTTCAACTCTCAGATCTATTCTCTAAATTTCTCCATTTGCATGGACATACAAACACAGGACATGTAGAAATATATATCCTTACAGGCTCCAGAAGTGAGAGTTTCCCAGCTCTGTATGTGATAATAAAATTTTGTAAAAAATACTACAGGCATAAGTTAAAGATACATATACATTTATGCACCAATAATTTCAGCCAGGTCAATACAAATATGCTACTCACAATAGTCAAGTCTATAGAGATTGGAAAGGAAAATTTAAAACTATCTTTATTCACAGATGATATGATCCTCCCTGAAGAAAATCTGAAAGAATCTACGAAAAAAAAACCTAAAATTAATACTTCAGTTTTGAAAGTTTGCAGAATGTAAGGTCAATATACAAAAGTCAGTTGGATTACTATGTACTAGAAAATAAAAATGTAAATTTTAAATCTGAAACATATTTAGAATAGAATCAAAAAATATAAAACAATAAAAAATATGTTTGTCAAGAGATGCAAATGATCTATACACTGAAAATTTTAAACACTGCAGAGAGAGATTAAAGAATGAAAAACTAAGTGGAGAGATAGATATACCCTATTCATGAATTTGGAAAGTCAAAATTGTTCAGATGTCTATTCTTACCCTAATTGAACTACAGATTTAATGCAATGACAGTCAAAATCTCAAACTGCTTTTGGTAGAAATAAATAGGCTCATTTAAAAATATACCATGTTCTTGGATTGGAAGAATCAACATTGTGAAAATGACGCGACTACCCAAAGCAATCTACAAATTCAATGCAATCCCTATCAAACTACCACTGGCATATTTCACAGAACTAGAACAAAAAATTTCACAATTTGTATGGAAACACAAAAGACCCCAAATAGCCAAAGCAATCTTGAGAACGAAAAACGGAGCTGGGGGAATCAGGCTCTCTGACTTCAGACTCAACTACAAAAGCTACAGTAATCAAGGCCGTATGGTACTGGCACAAAAACAGAAAGATAGATCAATGGAAAAGGATAGAAAGCCCAGAGATAAACCCACACACATATGGTCACCTTATCTTTGATAAAGGAGTCAAGAATACACAGTGGAGAAAAGACAGCCTCTTCAATAAGTGGTGCTGGGAAACTGGACAGGTACATGTAAGAGTATGAAATTAGAACACTCCCTAACACCATACACAAAAATAAACTCAAAATGGATTAAAGACCTAAATGTAAGGCCAGAAACTATCAAACTCTTAGAGGAAAACATAGGCAGAACACTCTATGACATAAATCACAGCAAGATCCTTTTTGACCCACCTCCTAGAGAAATGGAAATAAAAACAAAAATAAACAAATGGGACCTAATGAAACTTGAAAGCTTTTGCACAGCAAAGGAAACCATAAACAAGACCAAAAGACAACCTTCAGAATGGGAGAAAATATTTGCAAATGAAGCAACTGACAAAGGATTAATCTCCAAAATTTATAAGGAGCTCATGCAGCTCAATAACAAAAAACAAACAACCCAATCCAAAAATGGGCAGAAGACGTAAATAGACATTTCTCCAAAGAAGATATACAGATTGCCAACAAACACATGAAAGGATGCTCAACATCACTAATCATTAAAGAAATGCAAATCAAAACTACAATGAGATGTCATCTCACACCAGTCAGAATGGCCATCATCAAAAAATCTAGAAACAATAAATGCTGGAGAGGGTGTGGAGAAAAGGGAACACTCTTGCACTGTTGGTGGGAATGTAAGTTCATACAACCACTATGGAGAACAGTATGGAGGTTCCTTAAAAAACTAAAAATAGAACTACCATATGACCCAGCCATCCCACTACTGGGCATATACCCTGAGAAAACCATAATTCAAAAAGAGTCATGTACCACAATGTTCATTGCAGCTCTATTTACAATAGCCAGGACATGGAAGCAACCTAAGTGTCCATCATCGGATGAATGGATAAAGATGTGGCACATATATACAATGGAACATTACTCAGCCATAAAAAGGAACGAAATTGAGCTATTTGTAATGAGGTGGATGGACCTAGAGTCTGTCATACAGAGTGAAGTAAGTCAGAAAGAGAAAAAGAAATACCGTACGCTAACACATATATATGGAATCTAAGGAAAAAAAAAAAGAAGAAATGGTCATGAAGAACCTAGGAGCAAATATGGGAATAAAGATGCAGATCTACTAGAGAATGGACTTGAGGATATGTGGAGGGGGAAGGGTAAGCTGAGACAAAGTGAGAGAGTGGCATGGACATATATACACTACCAAACGTAAAATAGCTAGCTAGTGGGAAGCAGCCGCATAGCACAGGGAGATCAGCTCGGTGCTTTGTGACCACCTAGAGGGGTGGGATAGGGAGGGTGGGAGGGAGGGAGAGGCAAGAGGGAAGAGATATGGGAACATATGTATATGTATAACTGATTCACTTTGTTATAAAGCAGAAACTAACACAGCATTATAAAGCAATTATACTCCAATAAAGATGTTAAAAAATAAATAAAATAAAAATTAGCATGGAAATTCAAAAGACCTAAAATAGCCAGAAACAAATTTGAAAATTTAAAAAAATGTAGAACACCATTATTACCTGAATTCAAGATTATTTTAAAGTTACTATAATCAAGGGTGGAATTTGCATACAAATGAATACATAGAAAAATGGTACTAAATATAGAGAAAGAACCACCTCAATTACTTGATTTTTGACAGAGCTCTCAGAGAATTAAATGGTGAAAAAATAATGTTTTCAACACATAGTGTCATTGCTATTGGCTAGTCATATGCCACAAGAAATAAAAATAATCCTTGGCTCTTACCTTTAGCCATATACAAAAATTATTGCCAAAAGTCCTGAATGTAGTTGTTAAGTCTACAAAACTTCTAGAAGAAAATATGGGAGAAAATCTTAGGGAATTTAGGGTTTGGCCAAGATTTATTACATAGGCTGCAAAAATCACATTTCATAAAAGAAGAAACTTCATAAACTAGAATTCTTCAAAATGAAAAAAAATGGACTCTTTAGAGTACAGTTACAAATGAGACAAGTGAATCCACAAACAGGGAGAGCATACTGTAAAACATAAATCAGACCAATGACTTATATCCAGAATATAGAATGTATATATATATATATATATATATGTATATGCATATATATGTGTATGTATCAACCTTATACAACTCAAGTATAAGACAAACCAATATTTTTTTTTTTTTTTTTTTTTTTTTGGCAGTACGCGGCCTCTCACTGTTGTGGCCTCTCCCGTTGTGGAGCACAGACTCCGGATGCGCAGGCTCAGTGGCCATGGCTCACGGGCCCAGCCGCTCCGCGGCATGTGGGATCTTCCCAGACCGGGGCACGAACCCGTGTCCCCTGCATTAGCAGGCGGACTCTCAACCACTGCACCACCAGGGAAGCCCAAGACAAACCAATTTTTAAACTGATAAAAGATTTGAATGACACTTTGGAAATTAAAATATTCAGGTGGCAAGTACATGAAAATATACTTAACATTATTGCATTATTATTTATAGGGATATGAACATTAAAATGAAAATTTTACAAAGCCACTAGAATGTCAAAATTTAAAAGAATATTGTTTTCAACAATTGAAAAAAAATGAGTGCAATTCACTATATCAACAAACAAGAGAAATAAAATCACACACAGACCGATGGAAGGTACCATGGCTGCAAACGTGCCACGATTTTGGAAAACAACAATCTCCAAATTTGTGATGACAAGAGAATTGCAATGAAACTGAAAATGTCCATGCAAAGCTGTGCTTAAAGAAGATAAGGGAGACCAGTGTGGTCAGAGTGCAGTGATATAGGGGAGAATGGTAGAATATAAAATCAGGGTGTTAAGTAAGGAGGCTGGATCATGTAGGACTGTAAGTGTCATGGTAAGAATTTTGAAGTTTATTCTGAGTGAGGTGAGTCGCCACTGGAAATTGTTGAGTAGGAGGGTAACACTACCTGAGAGAGATAAAGGTTAATTTGTTCAAGAATGATCTCCTGCAAGCTGGCCTCCCAGAAAAGGAGCTGGCCTCTAACAAATTTCAATGGACATCAGTTACAGCCTACTGATTAAAATATTAATCTTGGTCAACTATAAGACTTACATCAAAGGACCCTCCTCTCCAACCATAAGTGCTGAGGGGCAAACCATACTGTTGGCTTATCTCATCATATGGCTGCAACTATAACGGGGCATCACAAGTATCTTGTCACTACAATGGAAGTTATGCTCCTGCAACTGTGAGCTGGCAGAATAGGGCTACAGCCAAGGATTTGACACGCCATCTTACTATTGGATCTCAGTCCCTGATCAAGCCACAGAGGGCACTTCCATTAAAAGCCTCAGGGCCAACTTCACTCTCCTGTACCTTATGTCCATCCATATTAGTGTTCTATGCACTTTCTTATAATGCAATGGACAGCAAGGGGCCCATACATTTGTGATTTGTTATTGGCTTAATGAATTTTCCCCAGTAAGAGCTGCTTACAATGTCTTTGGTTTGTTTGATATTGGCTTAATTAAAAGAAAAAAATACTATAGTTGCTATGCTAAGAATAGACCATATGGGGAAATGGGATAAGATGGTATAGCAGAGAGATCCCGGGCTCACCTCCTCCCATGGAGACACCAAAGTTACAATTACATATAGAGAAACTATCTCTAAGAATGAACTGAAGACCAGCAGAAAAGATCTTCCACAACTAAAGGTAAAAAGGAAAAGTTGCATTGAGACAGGTATGACGGGCAGAGAGGCAGTCTGCCTGGGACTCATACCACCAGCACTGTGACCCATAGGCGGGAGAGATATCACAATCTCAGAGGTTATCCCTGAGGATCAAGGGCTCCGAGCCCCATATTAGACTCCCCAGACAGGGAGACCTGCACCAGGAAGATGATGACATAACCTCTGGCCTTGAAAACCATCAGGGCTTATATCCAGGAGAGCCAGAGGGCTGTAGGAAACTGAGAATCAACTCTTAAAGAATGCACACAAAACTCAATTTCTTTGAGTCCCAGCACAGAGGTAGCAGTCTAAAAAGTGCCTGGGTCATACATGAAGGAGATTCTTTGACTAATTTTAGGAATTTGGGGGACTTTATTTGGGTATGGAGAAACTGGTATGCACCACTTTTTTGTTGTTATTTTTGTTTGTGGCTCATCTTTTACCAGGGCTGGCAGGTGCACAACTACCCTATTTTCTCACCTTGTTGCAGGTTCACCTGCAGAAAAGACACAGTCAGAGCTCCTCCAGAGTGGGCCCCCTGTTCTCTCAGTCCCAGTTAGTGCCCTTGGCCAGTACCAGTATACCCCCAAATTGGCTGCTCCCTGGGGTCTGGCCCCATATAACAGAGTGCCCACAACAGTTGAAACCAGGCCTTATAGCCAACTGTACCAGGGGCCATCCCTGTGTACCTGTGTGCCCAGAGCAAGCACAGCCCAGCCACAACAGGAGGACACATACATCCCACACAGAGGACACTCCTGGAGCACCTGGCTCTTGTGACCAGAGGACTGTATTACTGGGCCCCACAATAATACTAGGGGACTTTTAACACCCCATTTACATGAATGGATAGATCATCCAGACAGAAAAACATTAAGGAAACTCTGGCCTTAAAGGACACATTTAGACCAGATACACTTAATAAATATATGCAAGATATTCCACCCCAAAACAGCAGAATACACATTCTGTTCAAGAATGGAACACTCTCCAGTATAGATCACATGTTAGGTCACAAAACAAGTTTTAATAAATTTGAGAAGATTGACATCTTATCTTTTTTCATGATAATGGTATGAAGCTGGATATCAACTACCAGGAAAAAAAAAAAAAGAAAAAAATGCAAACATGAAGTGAAGTGAAAAAAGCATGCTACTAAACAAACAATGGGTCACTGAAAAAAATCAAAGAGGAAATTTAAAAAATACCTGTAAACAAATGAAAATGGAAACATGATGCTCCAAAATCTATGGGATGCAACAAAGGAAGTTCTAAGAGAGAAGTTTACAGCAATAAAAAACAAGTATGCCCACTTTCACCAATTTTATTCAACATAGTACTGAAGTCCTAGTCACAGCAATCGGAGTAGAAAAAGAAATGAAAGCATCCAAATTGGAAAGGATGAAGTAAAACTGTCACTGCTTGCAGATGACATGATATTATAGTATATAGAAAACCCTATAGATTACACCAAAAAACTATTAGAACTAATAAATGAATTCAGTAAAGTTGCAACATACAAAATTAATAGACAAAAATCTGTAGCAATTCTATAACTAACAATTAACTATCAGAAAAGAAATTAAGAAAACAATTCCATTTACAATTGCATCAAAAATTATAAAATATTGGGGAATAAATTTTACTAAGGAGGTAGAAGACTTGTACTCTGAAAACTATTAAGACATCGAGAAAAACAACTGATGATGAAACAAATAAATGGAAAGATATACCAAGTTCATGAATTGGAATAATTAATATTATTAAAATGTCCATCTTACCTGAGGCAATCTAAAGATTCAATGCAATCCCTATCAAAATACTCATGGCATATTTCACAGAACTGGAACAAATAATCCTAAAATTTGTGTGAAATCACAAAGACCCCAAACAGCCAAAGCAATCTTGAGAAAGAAGAGCAAGCTGGAGGTATTATGTTCTCTGATTTCAAACTATACTTCAAAGCTATAATAATCAAAATAGTATAGTACTGGCACAAAAAACAGACACATAGATTAATGGAACAGAATAGAGAGCCCAGAAATAAGCCCTTGTATGTGTGGACAACTAATCTTCGACAAAGGAGGCAAGAATATACAATGCGGAAAAAGCCTCTTCAATAAATGGTGTTGGAAAAACTGGACAGCTAAATGCAAAAGAATCAAATTGAACCATTTTTTTATACCATGTACAAAAATAAATTCAAAATGGATTCAAGAATTAAATATAATACCTAAAACAATAAAACTCCTGGAAAAAAAACATAGGCAGTATGCTCTCTGATATTGTCTGAGCAATACTGTTTTGGATCTGTCTTTTCAGGCAAGGGCAACACAAACAAAAATAAACAAATGGAACTACTTCAAACTAAAAAGCTTTTGCACAGTGAAGGAAACCATCATCAAAAGAAAAGGCAACCTTTTAAATGGGAGAAGATATTTGCAAATGAAATATTTGATAATGGGTTAAAATCCAAATTATATAAAAAAGTCATACAACTCAGTAACAAAAACAAATAAAAAAACCCAAACAATGCAATTAAAAAATGGGCAGAGAACCTGAATAGCCATTTTCCAAAGAGGACACGCAGATGGCCAACAGACACATCAAAAGATGCTTGACACCACTAATTACCAGGGAAGTGCAAATCAAAACCACAAAAAGATATCACCTCACATCTATCAGAATAGTTATCATCAAAAAGACAACAAGTAACAAGTGCTGGGAAGGATGTGGAGAAAGGGAACCCTCTTGCAAGCTGGTTGGAATGCAAATTGGTATAGTGACTGTGGAAAACATTACGGAGGTATTTCAAAAATTAAAAATAGAACTACCATAAGATCTAGTAAATCCGCTCCTGAATATTTACCCAAAGAAAACAAAAACACTAATTCAAAAAGATATATGCACTCCTATGTTCACTGTGGCATTGATTACGATAGCCAAGATATGGAAGCAGCCTAAATGCTCGTTGGAAGATGAATGGATAAACAAGAAGCTTATTTCCTGAATTCATACTTTAATTATCTCTCTCTGTATTATAATGGCTATACTGGATTTTAACAGCATCCAGTATGGAGCTGTGCCTAGTGATTTTTTTGTTGAATGAATGCATAATAGAATAAATTGTTTTACCTAAACTAATATTAGGCTTTATTTTACAGATCAAGATTATGATCAAGCTAGGACTAGCAGTTCCCTAGGACTTAAAGTCTAGCTTAACCTATATTAGAAATGGCTAAAAGATAGCTATTTTTAAGAGATAAGGTTTTAAAAGAGAGGAAAGGGCTAAAGAGCCATTCCAGGGAGAGTTTATGAACCACATTTCAGAGGCTTGGGTCTGTAGTTGAAAGAAGACATTGGGAATAACTGAGAAACAGTAAGATACTGAGGGAGAGAGAGGGAGAAGGGATTTGAGTTATGCTCTTTATTATAAATTTAACTCTGTCTTCAACCTGTTGGCATGTTCTTAGAAACTACTGGAAAGACGTTAAATTGCTTAGCAATTATTTTTGGATGCCATTCTGGTACGTCTTTGAATGCCATACTGGATCAACATGGAGCCACAACATAGCCCCAAGCTATTTTCAGGTTAGGTGAATGAATGGAAATTCTCTTAGATAATATCCATGGCTCCAGTCCTGAAATTTTTGAAATGGAGTTCAACAATGCGGTCAGAATAGAATTTTTGACGCACAACTCTTGCAAGTCAGTCCTCTGCTTAAAACGTTTTGGTGGTTTCATTCTTTTTTTTTTTTTTAACATCTTTATTGGAGTATAATTGCCTTACAATGATGTGTTAGTTTCTGCTTTATAACAAAGTAAATCAGTCATACATATACATATGTCTGACCAATCCCTTACAAAGACCTTGCTATAACAAGTTCAGGTCTCTTCTCTATGTTCTGATAGAGTAAGATAATCAGTTATTTCTTCTTTAAACTGGTAGTATCTTGAATATGTACTATATTAGTCTCAGAGCCTAGCCTAGTGCTATGGTCTAAGTGTTTGTGTCCCCCAGAATATATATGTTGACATCCTAATGCCCAGTGTGTTAGTATTAAGGAGATGGGGGCTTTGGGAGATGCTTAGATCATGAGGATAGAGCCCTCATAAATGACGTTAGTGGTCTCGTAAAAGATACCCCACAGAGCTCCCTAGCCCCTACCACCATGTGGGGACACAGCAATAAGTCAGCAATCTACAACTCAGGAGAAGGCCTTCGTCAGAATGCGAGCACGCTGGCACCCTGATCTTCGACTTCTAGCTTCCAGAACTGTGATAAATAAATTTCTGTTCTTTATAAGCCACCAAGTCTGTGGTATTTTGTTACAGCAGCCTGAATGGACTGTTACCTAGTAATCTCAATAAGCATTTAAGAAATATTCAATTAATACATGATATATTATTTCAAATTTACTAAACTTACTATATAATTTCAAAAATAAAGTACCCATTATATGTGAAATGTATGCATTTATTTCTAACAATGCTTCAAGAAAAAAATAAAGATGGCTGCAGCTATAAAATATATGAAACAAGTATATGTGGGGAAAAAAAGAATAAACAAGAAGAAATTCTTAAAATCAGTAACTATTTAAAAACCCCATATATCTACTATACCTTGTCCTATGTACCTAGTATCATATGTCTTCATTTTATGGAAAAAAAATTGACAATACTATATGTAGTAAAAATGTAAAGGCAGCAGTAAGTTCAAAGTGAATCTTCTTTATTGGAAAAGTTTGTTAATATATTCTGTGTGAGTCCTTGGTTGATTCTCAACTCGCTAAAGTTTATATTTTATCTTATCTCCAATGATATGGTATCTGGCTCAGTGTAAAGACTTGTGATCATTTATTTGATTGCAACCATCTGTTCCCTAAAAGCCATTTATCTTTCTTGGGATTTGGAATGGTATCTACAGATTCCTAGGGTGTCCTCTTTCTTTTCCCTTGAGGGAAATTACTTTGTTTTGATTGCCTCTTTTTTATTCTCTCCTGGGTTTTGTCCTAAATCAACCCTGTCCATGGGGAGTTCAAAGGCAGCAACTACAGAGCTTGAGTCTAAGAACCACAAGTGACTGCATATCAGAGAAAATGAGTATGTGTGTTCATGGGCCCCTTAGGACTTTTCATCTACTTTCAGCCTTTCAAATTCCTATGCAGAAGCAACAGTATACAGAAAACTCTGAACACTTTTTGTAAAATGGTTTTCTCTAGATAAAATATGGAGGTGCTAGGAAGAGGAAATCAGAGAACTTACCTATAATGGGCAGGTAGTGTGTGTCCATCACTATGCAAAATAATTTACTTATATAATCCATTGAATCCTCACAACAAATCAATAACACAGGCATTCTTTTAGCTATTTTTAGTAAGAAAACTAAGAATTACAGACTTGCCCAAGGAGAACCAGTTAGTTAGTGGCAGAGCTGAATTGAAACCCATGTCTGAATAACTTCAAAACATGTTCTTTCATAAGAGTTTCTTTACTTCATACAGTTATATAACAGCATTTTAGTGCACTTTCAGCTTGATCTAAAGCTCTATTTTAGCTTGGTGGTTTATAGGTTCTATGAATGTCAGAGTACAGTCAGCCCTTGGTATCCAAGGGGGATCAGTTTCAGGACCTTTTCCCATACCAAAATCAATGGATTCTCCATTCCCTTATGTAAAATGGTATAATATTTACATGTAACCTATGCAATTCTCCCATATACTTTAAATCATCTCTAGATTACTTATGATACCTAATACGATATAAATGTTATGCAAATAGATGCCAGTGCACAGCAAATTCAACTTTTGTTTTCTGGAACTTTCTTGAATTTTTTTCTAAATATTTTCTAACCATGCTTGGTTGAATCTACAGATGTGGAACCCACAGATATGGAGAGCTGAAGTGTATTCCTAAGAAGAGTATTAGATGTTTCTGTCTCGCAAGGTCTGTATAGTCTAGTTCGGAAGATAGTACATGAACCATTGTAAACCATTTAATTAGATGTAATGAAAATTTGAAGCCACATACATTTTTCTTTCTTCTTTCCTTCCTTCTTTCCTTCCTTCCTTCCTCCCTTCCTTCCTCCCTCCCTTCCTTCCTCCCTCCCTTCCTTCCTCCCTCCCTTCCTTTTTTCCTTCCTTCCTTTCTTCCTTCCTTCCTTTTCCTTTTATTTTTTTTTTTAATTGGTTTTTAAGGCTGGAGGGTAAATCCCTTCCCGCTACTTACCTGGATAGCACTGGAATTTACTTTAACTGTTAAAATCAATTGGTATCTTCCTCCAACTTTGTTCATTGCTTTAAAATTTTTTTGACTTCTATGTATCAATAATATTTCTACATAAATTTTACAATAAACCTAAAAATTTCTAAAAGATCTTGCTGGAATTATTGTTTGAATTGTTTGGAATTTATAGATCCATCTGGAATTAAATGACATCTTGAAAATACTAAGTCTTCCAGTTCATAAGCACAACAACTCTCCTTTATTTAGGCCTTCTTTATATCTCCCAGCAATTTTCAGTGGTTTTAATGAAGAGGTCTTACATATTACTTATCCCTAAGTATTCCATGACTTTTGGCACTATTGTAAAATATATTATTTTAATTTCATGTTATACTTTTGTCCTGGCAGTACCAAAAACTGTAACTGATTTTTGAGAGGTATTAAATAATTTGATCATTTTTGAGTACCTTCAATTATGGTTATTAGTAACTGAACGTTATTTGGAAATTATTGACAATTAATACTATTTGTTTAACTAGCCCTTTATACTATAAAAAGCCATTTTATATTTATTACATCATTTTGTTCCTTCAACAAACTATGAGGCAGTCTGGGAAGTTATTTTAATTTTCTCAGTTTAGAACAGAAAAAAAAATATATAGTAGGCATCATTTATTGAACACATTAATTACACTTACTTGTTATATCCTAAATTTGTATCCTACAAGCTTATTACATTGATCTAATAGCTTTAGTAGTTGTTTTATCAATTTCTTAGGATTTAGTATGTAGACAACCATGTCATCTACTTATTTTTTTGCACTGACTAGGACAAACAGTGTGAATTTGTATAGAAATGTGATACTGGGCATCCTCCCTTTGTTCTCAATCTTAAGAGGAAAGTGCTAAAATTTTTATAGGACACATAATATTTCTGTTAGTTTTTTTTTCTTGTAGATGCCCTTTATCAGGAAGAAAGAACTACCTCTAATTCTTAGTTTCTTGAGAATTTGTATTGTGAAAAAATGTTGACTTTGACAAATCATTTTTAGTCTCCTACTGACGTGATTCTTTTTTTTTTTTCCGGTACGCGGGCCTCTCACTGCTGTGGCCTCTCCCGCTGTGGAGCACAGGCTCCGGCCATGCAGGCTCAGCGGCCATGGCTCACGGGCCCAGCCACTCTGCGGCACGTGGGATCCTCCCGGACGGGGGCACAAACCCATGTCCTCTTCATCGGCAGGCAGACACTCAACCACTGTGCCACCAGGGAAGCCCTATTGACATGATTATAAAGAGTTTTCCATTTGTTTTATAACATGGTGAATTACATTAATGATATTTGAATACTGAACTGATATTGCATTTTTGGACTAAATTCCACTGGGTCATAGTGTACAACTGTTTTTACATAGGGATGGATTTGAGTCACTAATATTTTGCTATTATTTTAGTAGTATTGATTATTTTTCATTTTCATTAATGCCTTTGTCTGGTTTTGCTTTTAGGATTATGCTGCTTCATGAAACTAATTGTAAAGAACTCCTGTTACTGTATTTTGTGAAAAAGATTGTTGATAAGATTTAAATTTTCAAAAAATATTGTATATAATGTACCAGTGAAGCCATGTGTGAATGAAAATTACTTTTTTATATTTACTACATAAATTAGTATATGTAAAGAATATTTTCTAACATATAACATCTTCCAAATGAGCCTTTTATCTAAGTGCTGCAAAAGGTCTACTGTAGTCTTAGATAGCCTCATCCACCAGAGGGCAGACAGCAGAAGCCAGAAGAACTACAATCCTGCAGCCTGTGGAACAAAAACCACATTCACAGAAAGACAGACAAGATGAAAAGGCAGAGGGCTATATACCAGATGAAGGAATAAGACAAAACCCCAGAAAAACAACTAAATGAAGTGGAGATAAGCAACCTTGCAGAAAAAGAATTCAGAATAATGATAGTGAAGATAATCCAGGACCTCGGAAAAACAATGGAGGCAAAGATGGAGAAGATGCAAGAAATGTTTAACAAAGACCTAGAAGAATTAAAGAACAAACAAACAGAGATGAACAATACAATAACTGAAATGAAAACTACACTAGAAGGAATCAATAGCAGAATAACTGAGGCAGAAGAACGGATAAGTGACCTGAAGACAGAATGGTGGAATTCACTGCTGTGGAACAGACTAAAGAAAAAAGAATGAAAATAAATGAAGATAGCCTAAGAGACCTCTGGGACAACATTAAATGCAACAACATTCACATTATAGGGGTCCCAGAAGGAGAAGAGAGAGAGAAAGGACCAGAGAAAATATCTGAAGAGATTATAGTCGAAAACTTCCCTAACATGGGAGGGGAAATAGCCAGTCAAGTCTAGGAAGCACAGCAAGTCCCATACAGGATAAACCCAAGGAAAAACACGCCGAGACACATAGTAATCAAATTGGGAAAAATTAAGACAAAGAAAAATTATTGAAAGCAGCAAGGGAACAACGACAAATAACATACAAGGGAACTCCCATAAGGTTAACAGCTGATTTCTCAGCAGAAACTCTACAAGCCAGAAGGGAGTGGCATGATATACTTAAAGTGATGAAAGGGAAGAACCTACAACCACGATTACTCTACCCGGCAAGGATCTTATTCAGATTCAATGGAGAAATCAAAAGCTTTACAGACAAGCAAAAGCTAAGAGAATTCAGCACCACCAAACCAGGTCTACAACAAATGCTAACGGAACTTCTCTAAGTGGGAAACACAAGAGAAGAAAAGGACCTACAAAAACAAACCCAAAACAATTAAGAAAATGGTCATAGGAACATACATATTGATAATTACCTTAAACGTGAATGGATTAAATGCTCCAACCAAAAGACACAGGCTTGCTGAATGGATACAAAAACAAGACCCATATATATACTGTCTACAAGAGACCCACTTCAGACCTAGGGACACATACAGACTGAAAGTGAGGGGATGGAAAAAGATATTCCATGCAAATGGAAATCAAAAGAAAGCTGGAGTAGCAATACTCATATCAGATAAAATAGATTTTAAAATAAAGAATGTTACAAGAGACAAGGAAGGATACTACGTAATGATCAAGGGATAAATCCAAGAAGAAGATATAACAATTATAAATATATATGCACCCAACACAGGAGCACCTCAATACATAAGGCAACTGCTAACAGCTATAATAGAGGAAATTGTCAGTAACACAATAATAGTGGGGGACTTTAACACCATACTTACACCAATGGACAGATCATCCAAACTGAAAATAAATAAGGAAACAGAAGCTTTAAATGACACAATAGACAAGATAGATATAATTGATATTTATAGGACATTCCATCCCAAAACAGCAGATTACACTTTCTTCTCAAGTGCACATGGAACATTCTCCAGGACAGATCACATCTTGGGTCACAAATCAAGCCTCAATAAATTTTAAGAAAATTGAAATCATATCAAGCATCTTTTCTGACCACAACGCTATGAGATTAGAAATGAATTACAGGGAAAAAAACATAAAAAACACAAAGACATGGAGTCTAAACAATACATTACTAAATAACCAAGAGATCACTGAAGAAATCAAAGAGAAAATCAAAAAATACCTAGAGACAAATGACAATGAAAACAACGATCCAAAACACACGGGATACAGCAAAAGCAGTTCTAAGAGGGAAGTTTATATCTATACAAGCCTACTGCAAGAAACAAGAAAAATATCAAGTAAACAATCTAACCTTACACCTAAAGGAAACAGAGAAGGAAGAACAAACAAAACCCAAACTTAGCAGAAGGAAAGAAATCATAAAGATCAGAGCAGAAATAAATGAAACAGAAACAAAGAAAACAATAGCAAAGATCAATAAAACTAAAAGCTGGTTCTTTGAGAAGATAAACAAAACCATTAGCCAGACTCATCAAGAAAAAGAGGGAGAGGACTCAAATCAATAAAATTAGAAATGGAAAAGGAGAAGTTACAACAGACACCGCAGAAATACAAAGCATCCTGAGAGACTACTACAAGCAACTCTATGCCAATAAAATGGACAACCTGGAAGAAATGGACAAATTCTTAGAAAGGTATAACCTTCCAAAACTGAACCGGGAAGAAATAGAAAATATGAACAGACCAATCACAAGTAATGAAATTGAAACTGTGATTAAAAATTTTCCAACAAACAAAAGTCCAGGACCAGATGGCTTCAAAGGTGAATTCTATCTAACATTTAGAAAAGAGCTAACACCCATCCTTCTCAAACTCTTCCAAAAAACTGCAGAGGAAGGAACACTCCCAAACTCATTCTATGAGACCACAATCACCCTGATACCAAAACCAGACAAAGATATTACAAAAAAAGAAAATTACAGACCCATATCGCTGATGAATATAGATGCAAAAATCCTCAACAGAATACTAGCAAACAGAATCCAACAACACATTAAAAGGATCATATATCACGATCAAGTGGGATTTATCCCAGGGATGCAAGGATTCTTCAATATTCGCAAATCAATGTGATACACCATATTAACAAATTGAAGAATAAAAACCATATGATCATCTCAATAGATGCAGAAAAAGCTTCTGACAAATTTCAACACCCATTTATGATAAAAAAACTCTCCAGAAAGTGGGCATAGAGGAAACCTACCTCAACATAATAAAGGCCATATACGATAAACCCACAGCAAACATCATTCTCAATGTTGAAAACCTGAAAACATTTCCTCTAAGATCAGGAACGAGACAAGGATGTCCACTCTGACCACTATTATTCAACATAGTTTTGGAAGTCCTAGCCACGGCTATCAGAGAAGAAAAAGAAATGAAAGGAACACAAATTGGAAAAGAAGTAAAACTGTCACTGTTTGCAGATGACATGATAGTATACATAGAGAATCCTAAAAATGCTATCAGAAAAGTACTAGAGCTAATCAATGAATTTGGTAAAGTAGCAAGATACAAAATTAATGCACAGAAATCTCTTGCATTCCTATACACTAATGATGAAAAATCTGAAAGAGAAATTAAGAAAACGCTCCCATTTACCATTGCAACAAAAAGAATAAAATACCTAGGAATAAACCTATCTAGGGAGACAAAAGACCTGTATGCAGAAAACTATAAGGCACTGACAAAACAAATTAAAGATGATACCAGAAGATGGAGAGATATACCATGTTCTTGGATTGGAAGAATCAATATTGTGAAAATGACTATACTACCCAAAGCAATCTACAGATTCAATGCAATCCCTATCAAATTACCAATGGCATTTTTTACGGAAATAGAACAAATCATCTTAAACTCTGTATGGAGACACCAAAGACCCCGAATAGCCAAAGCAGGCTTGAGGGAGAAAAATGGAGCTGGAGGAATCAGACTCCCTGACTTCAGACTATACTAAAAAGCTACAGTAAACAAGACAATATGGTACTGGCACAAAAACAGAAGCATAGATCAATGGAACAAGATAGAAAGCTCAGAGATAAATCCACGCACCTATGGTCAACAAATCTACGACAATGGAGGCAAAGATATACAATGGAGAAAGGACAGTGTCTTCAGTAAGTGGTGCTGGGAAAACTGGACAGCTACATGTAAAAGAATGAAATTAAAACACTCCCTAACACCATACACAAAAATAAACTCAAAATGGATTAAAGACCTAAATGTAAGACAGGACACTATAAAACTCTTAGAGGAAAACATAGGAAGAACACTCTTTGACATAAATCACAGCAAGATCTTTTTTGATCCACCTCCTAGAGTAATGGAAATAAAAATAAATAAATGGGACCTAATGAAACTTCAAAGCTTTTGCACAGCAAAGGAAACCATAAACAAGACGAAAAGACAAGCCTCAAAATGGGAGAAAATATGTGCAAACGAATCAAGGGACAACGGATTAATCTCCAAAATATATAAACAGCTCATGCAGCTCAATATTAAAGAAACAAACAACCCAATCCAAAAATGGGTAGAAGTCCTAAATAGTCATTTCTGCAAAGAAGACATATGGATGGCCAAGAAGCACATGAAAAGCTGCTCAACATCATTAATTATTAATGAAATGCAAATCAAAACTACAATGAGGTATCACCTCACACCAGTTAGAATGGGCATCATCAGAAAATCTACAAACAACAAATGCTGGAGAGGGTGTGGAGAAAAGGGAACCCTCTTGCACTGTTGGTGGGAATGTAAATTGATACAGCCACTATGGAGAACAGTATGGAGGTTCCTTAAAAAACTAAAAATAGAATTACCATATGATCCAGCAATCTCACTACTGGGCATATACCCAGAGAAAACCAGAATTCTGAAAGATACATGCACTCCAATGTTCACTGCCGCACTATTTACAATAGCCAGGTCATGGAACCAACCTAAATGCCCATCGACAGATGAATGGATAAAGAAGATGTGGTACATATATTCAATGGAATATTATTCATCCATAAAGAGGAATGAAATTGAGTAATTTGTTGAGACGTGGATAGATCTAGAGACTGCCATACAGAGTGAAGTAAGTCAGAAAGAGAAAAACAAATATCATATATTAACGCATGTATGTGAAACCTAGAAAAATGGTACAGATGATCCGGTTTACAGGGCAGAAGTTAAGACATAGATGTAGAGAACAAACGTATGGACACCAAGGGGGGAAAACTGCGGTGGGGTGGGGATGGTGGTGCGCTGAATTGGGCGATTGGGATTGACACGTATACACTGATGTGTATAAAACAGATTACTAATAAGAACCTGCAGTATAAAAAAACAAACAAAAGATAACCAACTAATACTAAACTTTCTTTTGGTTATTTGTATGGAAATATGTTAATATAAATGTTTCAGACATTACATGAAATTTCTAAAAATCTTATACGTTCTGGTATAATGTTATAAGTCATAATTCTAGTTATTACTTTAAAATGTGTATCTCAGAAATAACTAAAAAAAAAAAAGTCTAATGTAACATCAGATCATTCTGATTGGCCATCCATCAAATGTAAGCCTGTCGTAGTTTTTGAGGAGATCCCTCAAAGCCCATCTACTATGAAATGGTTAGTCCAAATTATTAATGTATAGCACAAATGCCTCTAATTCTACAATTTGAAAAAAAAATTATGTTTCTAATGGCAAGTTATAGCATTTATTTTCACAAAGCAGTGTACATATGGAGAAAATGTATTGATATAAATATTAAAAGTAGAATTTTATGCATACTACTACGAAATTATACATTTATTTAAATTACAGACGTTGCAAATGCTTTCTATGTAATTTAGATAGACTTTCTCAGCAAATTTAACATAATATAAGTTAAAACACACGTTTATCAAGTCATTTCCTTTTGCCAGAATTGTTCAGAATTCCAAACTTTCTCTGAATCTAAACTATTGAGGTAATCTGAACATAGAGTTCCTTTCAATTTAAAAATGTTCTCTCTATAATGAGAATAGGGTGGGGGAAAATGGCATAAATTTTTAAATGTTCTTCAGAGAAAGCTCTGAAATATGCAGCTTTTTTTCTCATTTTCAAAGGGTGAAAAGTATACTGTCATGTATCTATCAATGAACAAATGTGTTTGATTATACAAGATATATCTTTCCAAGAAAACAGTTTGACTTTCTATTAGTTCTCGCCACTAAGTTTTGCTTTGGAGACCAGAGGTAAAATTGTTAATGTCTCTTTCCTTATACCAGATGGTACAGAAACACACACACACACACACAGACACACACACACACACGGAAGTGCTTCTGTTTATTCCTTTATCTCCTGGAACACTATATATCAAATTACATTTGTTTATCTAAGAAGAGAGAGGACTTCCCTGGTGGTGCAGTGCTTGAGAGTCCGCCTGCCGATGCAGGGGACACGGGTTCATGCCCTGGTCCAGGAAGATCCCACATGCTGTGGAGCAGCTGGGCCTGTGAGCCATGGCCGCTGGGCCTGTGCGTCCGGAGCCTGTGCTCCGCAACAGGAGAGGCCACAACAGTGAGAAGCCCGCGTACCACAAAAAAAAAAAAAAAAAAAAAAAAAAAAGAAGAGAAAATAATAATGCATTATCTTATTAGTTATTTTTCATCTTTGCATCAGTTATACCAGACAGTAATGGTTTCTCTTATTCAGTAGTTCCTCTTTCATAAAGTCTGTCTGTAATTAAATCCTTAATGTTAAAAAAAAAAAGAGAGAGAGAGAAAGCCTTGGTTAGTATGCCCAATGCCTCCAATATTTTAAATATTCGTTTTTTAAAACGGGCTAAGTAATCAGCGAAATTTTAGTCAATCACAAAAAAGATGCTTGGTAAAGCTGACCATGGTATAGTGATTATGAAGCAGCTGAAATTCCTAAATTTCTTGGCAATTTTTAAGAATATGCTTGTTTAAAGAATGATTTTAGTAGAAACCATTGAATATATATATGCCTTTGAATTTTATTTTAACTTGTTCTACTCATGACATTTTATCTCATCAACAGTGAGACTACATTCTCAAAATGTGGTTGCTGAATGCTTTTAACAACATAATGATTACAAGGATGGAATTGAAATTCCTGCAATGTATAGGAGTTTCAATTTCTTTCAAGATCAAATTGCCTGTGCCACACTGATGTGGGATGTTCTCTCCCAAATGAGGAGCGTATATCCCGTGTCATTAATAACCTTAAAGCTAAACATGTAAATAAAAATAAATTTTATTTTAAATTCTATGCACATTTTATTCTTTACCTCCATTATAAGAATCTGTAGCTAAGCAGTAGTTATTCTGTTTTTCAAAATAAGTTTTGGAGTATGAGGATAACCTATGAATAATATTGAGTTTGAAGCACAGAAATTTATAGCTCTGCAGAGTATTGGTAAAAATTCATGTATTATGTCTGAAATGTAGAAATTAACCCATTCCTAGATAAGGTAGTGTGTGTAAAAATGGATACATGCATACCTGAGCCAAATGTTAATGTTAAAATATATTAAGATTATATGCTTCTGTTTCAGAAGACCAGACAGATTCCTATGCAAACTGAATGTATTGTCCGGTTCTGTATAAAACAGTATCTCAGTGTATTTCAAAATAATGTTCAGAATATTAAAACTTGTTAAAAGAACAGTTAAAGCTTGTTAAAAGAACAGTTTACATCTATTGGAGTAGCATTAAAACTCCCAAGGCCTTAGAAAATCACGACATGTAGGCATTCTCAACCTCTTACATATATGCCCCTCACACCCATAAGTACCTTTCCAATACACCTTTGAAGTGTTAAAATTAACAGAAAAACATCCTGAGACATGTGCATCCATGTGACTGAATGCGTGTACATGTAAGAGGGTAATGGGAAGCAGTAATGTATGAGAATAAGAGAATTCTTATGTGATTTGCCACAAAAATGTTATTGAGAGAGAGTTAGGGAGTTATGGTTTCAGCTCTGACATGAAAAGCATTTGAATTTCATCCTCATCACTATAGTAAGAAAAAGCTGAACAAACTAAATTTCAGTAAATTTTCTTGAACGCATCAGATAACTGAGGACACAGGGAAATCTGCATCCCCAAATCTGGAGATGTAAGTAAATTGAGAGAGTCACAGCTGTGATTTGCTTACTTGGAGTAGAAGCCACAGGAGCAATAAGCAGGTGGGAACACTTAAATGGTAATTTTGGAGATTGCTAGAGGCTGAGTGGGAACTAGTTCAAGAGAGAAAGTTCTGGGAACCACAGTCTTAGGGGTTCCCCACGATGCTGTGGATTTTGCCTCAAGGAAACCATCATGTTCTCAAAGTGAAGATCCAAAAAGGATCACCTCATAGCTCTGGCAGAAGGAGGTGAAAATTAACCATTTGAACCAGAACATTAACCAGAACATTTCTTAAAACAGAAGCCTATTCTTCAATAAATACCAAGATCAATCATAAGATGACAGGCTGCTTCCCCTCCTTCACACCTTAACATCACAGCAACAAGACTACAGTGTAATAACTGTGGATTACAGCTGAAGGAGCATGAGGCAAAAGCTCTATTTAATGAGGAGATCGTAGGGAAGTTTAAAGATAACAGGGGAGTAAAAACAAGGGCATTAGAGGAATATGAAGCCTCTGGAAATTATAGTTAGAGAAAATATTAAACACAACCCAATGTCTATCCAAATTTATATCAAATCTCACAATAAAAAAGCCTATTTTCCACATTTCCTATTTCTTAACACATCATAGTAGACTTCAACAGAAAAAAACTGCAAGGTTTGTGAAAGGTAAGAATAATCATAGTCTGAAGAGACAAAAAAAGCAACCAAACCAGACTCAGATATGACACAGACTGTAATTATCAGGAGAGAACATAAAATAACTAAGATTAATGTGTAAATGTTTCTAATGGAAAAAAGTAGGAATATGAAAGAGAAGTTGGGTAATGTAAGATGAGAAATGTAAAATCTAAGAAAACAAATCAAATGGAAATCCAAGGTATCAATAAATGGTAACAGAAACAAAGAATATCTTCTATTGACTCAACAACAGGCTCAACAAGACCAATGAAAGAATTGTTGAGCTTGACTGAGGCAAACAGATACATCTCAAACTGAATGAAAACAGAGCAAAGCATCCCAAAACAAAGTCACTATTTCAAAAGGTGTTAGAACACACAATTGGATATTAGAAGAAGAAGAAAGATGGTGCAGAAAACATTTGAAATAAAAATGGCCAAGAATATTTCAAGATTAATGACAGACACAAAATCACAAATACAGGAAGCTCAGAGAATTCAAAGCAGGACAAACAGCAAAAATGCCACATCTAGACATATTATATTTCAAATGCAGAAACTGAAGACAAATACAAAATAATGAAAAAATACAGAGGGGAAAAGTATGTTACCTGTTGTGGAACAAGGGTAAGAATTACAGAGGACATCTAGTCAGAAACTATGCAAACAAAAGACAATAGAGTGACATATTTAAAGTGTTGAAAGAAAATTTTACCAACTGAGAATCCTGTATCCAGTGAAATTATCCTTCAAATTGCAGGATATATAAATAGTTTTAGAAACAAATAAATTAAGACAATGTATATCTAGGAGCACTACCCTTCAAGAAATGTTAAAAGAAGTGTTCAGAAAAAAAAAAAAAGGAAAAGTATGTAGGAAAGACACCTGGGTCTATATAAGAAAAATAAGAGAGCACTGGAGAAGGAATAAATAAAAGTAAAATAAAGGCTTTTCATTATTAATGTACAGGTTACATATATAATATATATTTTAATATAAAATATATACACATATTATATTCTCAATATAACTGATAACTGTTTAAGGTAATAATAGTAGCAATGCATTGGTGTGATTATTGCATGGATAAGTGAAATGAATGACATCAATGTCATAAGGCACACAGTTGAGGTATTGGAAATATACTGATTTAAGATACCATTCCACTACCCAAGAAGTATGATTTGAAGGTGAACTTGGATCTGTTTTACATGTGTATCAAACTCTAGGAGAAACACTAAATTACTTTAAAGAATTTTCGTTGATTCGCTAAGAGAGAAGATAAAATAGAATCACAGAAAGTGTTCATATAACATAAGAGCTGTTGGGAAAAAAAGAAACAAAGACAACAAATAGAAAAGCAACAAATATGGTAAATACTAGTCCAATTTCATGAATAAACACTTTAACTGAGAAAGGTCTAAATATACCAATTAAAAGAAAGAGTTTCAGAATGGGTAAAAACACAAGACTCAAATATACTTTGTCTACAAAAACAAAAATAAAAACTAAACACTTTAAATATAAAGAATCAATAGGTTAAAAATTGGGCAAATGACCCAGAATATCCAAAACCATATTGAAAAGAACAAAGTTGGAGGACTGACAATACCTGACTTCAAGACTTACGATAAAGCTACAGTCATCAGGACAGTGTACTAGAAGACTGGAACAGAACAGAAAGTCAGAAACAGACCCATATAAATATAGTCAATTGTCAATAAAGGCAATACAATGGAAAACATAGTCTTTCCAACGAATGGTACTGGGACAATTGGACATTCACATGCAAGATAATGAATCTAGACACAGACCTTACACCATTCACAAAAATTGACACAAAATGGGTCATAGACCTAAACATAAAATGCAAAACTGTAAAACCCCTAGAAGTTAACGTATGAGAAAACTTAGATGGCCTTGGTTATGGTGATGACTTCTTAGCTACAACACCAAAGGTCACGATCCATAAAAGAAAAACCAGATAAGCTGGACTTCTTTAAAATTAAAAACTTCTGCTCTGCAAAGGAAAATGTCAAGAGGAGGGGAAGACAAGCCACAGACTAGGAGAAAATATTTTCAAAAAAACATAGCTGATAAAGGACTGTTGTTATCCAAGATATAAGAAGAACTATTAAAACTCCACAATAAGAAAACAAACTATTTAAAACTAAACTATTAAAAATAGGCCAAAGATCTGGATACCTCATGAAAGAAGATATACAGGTGGCAAAGAGCATATGAAAAGATGCTCTACATCATATGTCATTAGGAAATTGCAATTAACCAATAAGATACCACTATATACCTAATAGAATGGGTAAAATCTAAAACAATGACACCACCAAATGCTGAAGAGATGTGGAGAACGAAAAGCTCTCATTCATTGCTGGTAAGGATGCAAAATGGTACAGTCCCTTTGGAAGATGATTTGACAGTTTCTTATAAAACTAAGTATACTTTTACCATGCAATCCAGCAGTTTAGTTGAAAACTATCTTCCACATAAGAACCTACACACAGATATTTATAATACTTTGTTCTTAATTGCCAAAACTTGGGAGCAACCAAGATGTCCTTCAATAGGTGAATGGACAAATAAACTCTGGTACATCCAAACAACTGAATGCTTTTAACACTAAAAAGTAATGAGCGATCAAGCCATGAAGACATGGAAGAACTTAAACGCTTATTACTAAGTGAAAGAAGCCAATCTGGAAAGGCTACATACTGTATGATTCCAACTGTATGACATTTTGGAAAAGGCAAAACTATGAAAACAGTAAAAAGATCAGTGGTTGCTGGGTGTTGAGTGAGGGGGGCAGGGGGATCAATAAGGGGACTACAGAGGATTGTTAGGGCAGTGAAAAAATACTCTGCATGATACTGTAATGATAGATGCATGTCAACATACATTTGTCAAAGCCCAGAGAATGTACATCAAGATTGAACCCTTATTTAAGCTATAGATTTTGAGTGATTATAATGTGTCAATATAGAGTTATCAGTTATAACAAATGTACCACTCTGGTCAGGGCTGTTGATAGTGAGGGAGGCTGTTCATGTTGAGGGCAGGGAGTATTTGGAAACTCTTTGTACTTTCTGCTCAATTTTGTGGGATCCTAAAACCATGACAAAAAATAAAGTTTATTTTAAAAAAAGAAGAAAGAAAGAAAGAAAAAATGGACTACATTCAGAGCTGATTCATTTGGCTTCTGAAGTTTGTTGCTGTAGGAGAGAATGTGTTCTATTCCCTCCACATATTTTCAATGCCCTGAGTTATATTTTCTGCCTCCACACTATTTGTCCTCCATTCTCAAGTCAGAAATCCTTTTAAAACTGCTGGAGGCACAATTAGTGACCTGAAATTTCCTCTTCCTGCAGAAAGGTATGTAAGTTGAATATTATCAAGTTTTAATTCTGTATAACATTTCTCATGGAATTGTAGATAGTACAGAATAATTAGCATAATGCTAGACTTCAGTAATATTTTGGATTAAACATAAGTTTGAGATATTGCTCTAAAATTTAATGGAAAAAGAATATTTTCTCCCATGACTGAAACACATTACATGATAAAAGTCTCTAAGGATACAATTTGTATATTATCTTTCACCTTATTTAAGTAGCTACCTAACATCATGAGGGTTTTTTGTTTTGTTTTGTTTTTAGTTTGAGCTTCAATTTTCTCACCTAAGAAGTTGGAATCAATTAAAATTCCCTGATGATATTTAAGTAAAAAATAAATAATACAGGCAAAAGCAACAAATACAAGACTAACATTCAATAGTATTTGTGTATTTTATCCTGAAGAGCCATTTCAATACGTTCTTTCAAACCCAAATATTTATGTTTTAAACAAGATTGGATCATCCTTAGACCAAAAACTCTTAGTTAAGTGTTCTTATTCATGTTATATTTTGAGTTCTTATTCATTTTATTATTCTATTCATGCTATTTGTTCATTCAACCAACATCTTTCCCTACTCCTTTCTCTGCTTCTCCCTTCACCCCATTCCCCTGTTTAATAAGAATTTGCCACAAATTTTGTTCCCCTACATCTACATACATGTTATGGAGATAAATGCATACAAAAGATAAGCTGGTAAACTGATACAAAAGATACCTTTATATATCAAAATCAGTTATTCTACAAGGGGCACAAGTACAAAATTCTACAAGGGGCACAAGTGTGTAGCTCAACACTCTTCATGTTATTCACATGATTTGAGTTTCCCTGTGCATGCATTTTCCTATTTATATCACATGTCAGTGATCAAGGACCAAAACATTCAGCTCTACAGAGTATATTTCATATGTTCAGCTTTCTAGGTCTACCTTACATTATTAAAAAACACAGACCACAGCAATGTTAATTACCCATAAGTCAAGTAAAAAACTTAATGAATCACTTGAAATAATGGATAAATTATATTTATGAAAGTGCATACTTGAAATAGTGTGCACATGCTTTTGATTATCTTAATCAAGACACTTTTCCTAGATTTTATAGATGTGCTAATAATTACATAACGTTTATTTTACATACTTTTTTCAAATTACATTCAATATGAAAATACAACCTTGAAAATGTGAAAATAGATACATTATGATTTTAAATATATAAAATTTTGTGATTTTTTAATAGGCTACTAGTCAAACCATTAATGCATACTTTATATTTGTTTATTATTATAAGTATATATAAGATATATATATCAGTCTGATATTAGAAGAACTCCCTGTGGACTTGAAAGCTAAATTGCACATTGAAAATATCGACAAACTATAATATCTTTATCGGATTCCTAATTTTTTAAAATTTCTCGAAACTGTAGTTATAGAAAATTATAAATACAGAATCCTAACATTATTAATTTTGGCCTTAATATAATTCTTTTTAAATGGAATAATACAAAGTTTACAGAAGATTATATGAACATTCTACATTTCTACAAAATGTATAAAAGGACTGTGATTCCCTTATATCAGTCTCTAGACCCCCATTATCTATCCAGTAGCCACTAGCCACATGTGGGTATTGGACACTTGAAATATATCTAGCCCAAACTGAGATGGGCTGTAAATATAAAATAAACACTAGATAACAAATACTTAGTTTAAAAATATGTAAAATGGACATTTATTTTATATTGATTACATGTTGAAATAATGATATTTTGGATATACAGTCAGCCCTCAGTATCCACAGGTTTCTCATCAGTGGATTTAACCAACCATGGATGGAAATTGAGATCCACCCCATTGTTTGAATCCATGGATGAGAACCTGTGAATATGGAGAACCAGCTGTATGTTGAAAAAAATTCATGTATAAGTGGATCCTTGCAGTTCAAACCTGTGTTGTTCAAGAGTCAACTGTATTGTGTTAATTAAAATTATAATATTAAATGATTATCACCAGATTATTTTTATTTTTTAATATGACTACTAGAATATTGAAAAATACATATAAAGCTCTCATTATATTTCTTTTGAACAGCTCTTCTAGAAGAAAATATCACAAAACTCCTGATCAGTCACACTTTTATCAGTTCTATAGTTGTGGCGCATCTGATGACTCATAAGATGTGATAAATTCACTCAAGTTTTTTTTAACTTGGTGATGTGATTTGATGAATTTTCAACAAACTGAATTTGTCTTTGAATTTTGGCATTGAGAAGACACAAGTCAGAAAGCACCGCTGTGAACCTGTCAAAATTTTAATTCAAAAGCAGCATGTATGAGAGTTGTCTGGAGTAATAATTTTGGAATTTTTAGCTTTGGCTATGCAAATAGGTAACAATCATTAAATGTAAAAGACTGAAACATCTATCAAAATTAGTACAGCTGGTAATTTGCATTTCATTAAAATTTACATATGTTTTCATTTGTAAATTTTCTTACACTGTGAGATCCATAAAACCTTTTGAAGTTTAAAGATAGATATCATGAATTCAGTAAAAATTTATGGCACATTTTGTGGATTTGCTCATTTTTCTTTCCTGAAGACAGGAGTCAAAGACTTCATCATTTTCCTGAAGGACGTGAGATTTAAAAAGTTTAATTTCCTACTTTAGAACTAACTAAACTACTTTCTAGTACTGTGACTTCTCTTTGTTTGAGATAAAGACTGCATAAATTTCTTCAATTTAGTCTGTGTTAAATTTTTTTTGAGTTTTCGAGTTTTAAGAAATTAACTGGAACTATTGAGAGATAGTCCTCCAGGCAGGGAGTGGGAAGGTAAGGGACTGCTTTCTGGATGAAAATTATAGAAATTTTATATGGTTTAAATTATAACTGAAACATCCTGAATATCTGCTATTGATAGTGGAAGAGTTAGCACGTTCATTAAGAGTAGTTGTTAGGTCTATGTTCTCAGAACTTAGTTAAATTAATTTCATTTGATGGCGATCATCAAGTTTTATCCAAAGGAAGCTTCTTTTTGGTATTCTCAGACATCTTTAACTTCAGTCACATAAAGTAATACAGAGCAAAACATCCCCTAGGGTCTATAAACATAAAAACAAACAACTCCCTCACCCTGCCACTGCAGACTTTAGCACGTGAAACAGTTATTTTTTATTGCAAGAGCCAGATTTGCTTTGGGAGCACTCATTTCACAAATTTACCTCCAAACTTAGTATAGTCTGAACATACAACCCTTCAACAGAAAAAGGCCAATAGTCTTAGAAAAACTAAACCATTTCTGAAAATAAAACTGATGGTTTTATTTCCTCTTATGTCTATGTCAGCATCATAAAACAGTCAATGCTCAGCCCAATAATTTCAAAAATTTGAACCCCAGATATGTATTTATTAGTAAATAATGGGTTGTTTGAGTTTCTGAATTATTCCCATAATGTAAAATAGCCTAAATTTTAGTAGAATTGGAGGCAAGCAGCCACTGCTATACAAGCGGTGGGATATGCAGGGAGCCAGCTGAGTCTCATGGTGCCAACAACTCAGAAGGGCACCAGCTTGCGCAGGGGTGGAGTCCTAAAGAGCAGTGGCTAGGAGATGCCCCCTAGGTGGTGTATCACCTGTGAATAATGGGAGTCCAGAGACAAGAGCTTGGTCTAGAAAATGGGGTGAATACCAAGAGATTCAGGACAGCGGATATATGCCAAATCTTAAAGACGTTTTTGATACTAAACTAATCTCTACAGTAAAGCCATAAACCCTGACCATACATAATTTGAGACCATTTCAGTGGCTCAGAGACATCAAAACTATTTTCATAATAATACCAAGATTTTGTATTTTTTTCGCTGCCATTTTTTTATGAGTGTGGAGTTTTCAGAGGCTGTATGAAGTATAGAAGGTGATAAATAAATGAAATACATTCATTTATTTGAAATACAAATAAATGAAATACATAAAGTGTGATAAATGAATTCAGGAGCAAATATAAAAATACAGCCAGATACTAAAGACATTTGCAGCAACGTAAAACAGTTCATTCTTCTCACAATGTTTTTCTTGTTTTCCAAAATATAGTTATTTTTAATTGTTTTAATATTTACTTATTCCTTCCAGTTTTATTGAGATAAACTAGATATACAGCACTGTACTGTATAAGTTTAAAGTGTACAGCATAATGATTTGATTTACATACATCATGACAAGTTTACCATAATAAGTTCAGTGAATATGTATCATTTCATATAGATGCAAAATAAAAGAAATAGAAAAATATCTTTCCTTATGATGAGAACTCATAGGATTACTTTCTAAACAATTTTTATATATAACATACAGCAGTGCTAATTATATTTATCATCTTGTGCATTACATCCCTAGTGCTTATTTATATTATATCTGGAAATTTGTACCATTCGACCACCTTCCTCCACTTCCCCCTCCCCCTAACCCCCGCCTCCAGTAAGCACAAATCTGATTTATTTTTCTATGAGTTTGTCTGCTTGTTTTTGAAGTTTAATTTGACCTACCACACTATGCTAGTTTCTGTTATACAACACAGTGATTTGATATTTCTATACATTTCAAAATGATCACCGTGGTAAGTCTAGTTACCATCTGTCACCATACAAGGATATTACATAATGACTGACAATATTCCTATATTGGACATTTTATACCTGTGACATTTATTCTGTAGCTGAAAGTTTGCACCTCTTAATTTCCCTTACCTATTTTTCTCCTCCCAATTCTTCCCGCCCTCAGGCAACCACCTGTTTGTTCTCTGTATCTATGACTCTGTTTCTGTTTCTTTATGTTTGTTCATTTGTTTGTTTTTTTAGATTTAACATACAGTATTAATCTTTCTCTGTCTGACTTATTTCACTTAACATAATACCCTCTAGGTCCATCCATGTTGTTGCAAATGGCAAGATTTCATTCTTTTTTATGGCTGAGTAACATTCTTTGGGAATATATACCACTTTTATTTTTAACAACCTTATTGGAGTAAAATTGTTTACAGTGTTGTGTTAGTTTCTGCTATATAACAAAGTGAATCAGCTATATGCATACGTATATCCCCATATCCCCTCCCTCTCGCATCTCCCTCCCATCCTCCCTATCCCACCCCTCTAGGTGGTCACAAAGTACCGAGTTGATCTCCCTGTGCTACGTAGCTGCTTCCCACTAGCTATCTATTTTACATTTGGTAGTGTATATATGTCAATGCTACTCTCTCTCTTCGTCCCAGCTTACCCTTCCCCCTCCCTGTGTCCTCAAGTCCATTCTCTATGTCTGCATCTTTATTCCTGTTCTGCCCCTAGGTTCTTCAGAACCATTTTTTTTTTTAGATTCCATATATATGTCTTAGCATACAGAATTCGTTTTTCTCTTTCTGATTTACTTCATTCTGTATGACAACTCTAAGTCCATCCACCTCACTACAAATAACTAAATTTTGTCTCTTTTTATGGCTGAGTAATATTCCATTGTATATATGTGCCACATCTTCTTTATCCATTCATCTTTCCTTTTTTTTCCCACTGTAACAGCTCCTTTACTTTGCAGTGAAAATTGATTTGTATATTTTTTGCCTCTGAGTCCTTATGGGATTTCTTTTTAATTCAAACAGAAAGTCACAAAAATTATAATCATCCTCATCACTTCACTCAGTCCCATGTAATTAATATTTTTATCTTGATTTTTTGTTAGCACTTTTATGAATTCATCAGTTTTCCATTAGAGTTCTGAAAATGGTTATTCATTCAGTTCAGCAGTATAGTCAGTTACCAGAAACCTGTACTTGTCAGAGTCTTTTCCATGAATTCCTTGAAGATGAAACCCTTTTATAGGAACATATTTGCAAAAGCATCAGAGTACACCCAGAACTGTCTGTAATTATTCATTCACCCTTTGATGGACACTTGGGCTGCTTCCACGTCCTGGCTATTGTAAATAGTGCTGCAGTGAACATTGTGGTACGTGACTCTTCTTAAATTATGCCCAGTAGTGGGAATGCTAGGTCATATGGTAGCTCTATTTTTAGTTTTTTAAGGAACCTCCACACTCTTCTCCATAGTGGCTGTATCAATTTACATTCTCACCAACAATGCAAGAGGGTTCCCTTTTCTCCACACCCTCTCCAGCATTTATTGTTTGTCGATTTTTTGATGATGGCCATTCTAACTGGTGTGAAGTGATACCTCATTGTAGTTTTGATTTGCATTTCTTTAATGATTAGTGATATTGAGCATCCTTTCATGTGTTTGTTGGCAATCTGTATATCTTCTCTGGAGAAATGCCTATTTAGGTCTTCTGCCCATTTTTCGATTGGGTTGTTTGGTTCTTTGATATTGAGCTGCATGAGCTGCTTGTATATTTTGGAGATTAAATCTTTCTCAGCTGCTTCACTGGCAAATATTTTCTCCTATTCTGAGGGCTGTCTTTTGGTCTTGTTTATAGTTTCCTTTGCTGTGCAAAAGCTTTGATGTTTCATTAGGTCCCATTTGTTAATTTTTGTTTTTATTTCCATTTCTCTAGGAGATGGGTCAAAAAGGATCTTGCTGTGATTTATGTCATAGAGTGTTCTGCCTATGTTTTCCTCTAAGAGTTTGATAATGTCTGGCCTTACATTTAGGTCTTAAATCCACTTTGAGATAATTTTTGTGTATGATGTTAGGAAGTGTTCTAATTTCATTCTTTTACATGTAGCTGTCCAGTTTTCCCAGCACCACTTATTGAAGAGGCTGTCTTTTCTCCATTGTATATGCTTGCCTCCTGTATCAAAGATAAGGTGACCATATGTACATGGGTTTATCTCTGGGCTTTCTATCCTGTTCCACTGATTTATTTTGTGCCAGTACCATACTGTCTTGATTACTGTAGCTTTGTAGTATAGTCTGAAGTCAGGGAGCCTGATTTCTCCAGATCCGTTTTTCTTTCTTATGATTGCTTTGGCTATTCAGGGTCTTTTGTTTTTCCATACAAATTGTGAAATTTTTTGTTCTAGTTCTGTGAAAAATGCCAGTGGTAGTTTGATAGGGATTGCATTGAATCTGTAGATTGCTTTGGGTAGTAGAGTCATTTTCACAATGTTGATTCTTCAAATCCAAGAACATGGTGTATCTCTCCATCTATTTGTATCACCTTTAATTTCTTTCATCACTGTCATAGTTTTCTGCATACAGGTCTTTTGTTTCCTTAGTATTTTATTCTTTTTGTTGCAGTGGTAAATAGGAGTGTTTCCTTAACTTCTCTTTCAGATTTTTCATTGTAGTGAATAGGAATGCAAGAGATTTCTGTGCATTAATTTTGTATCCTGCTCCTTTACCAAATTTATTGATTAGCTCTAGCAGTTTTCTGGTAGCATCTTTAGGATTCTCTATGTATAATATCATGTTATCTGCAAACAGTGACACTTTTACTTCTTCCTTTCTAATTTGGATTCGTTTTATTACTTTTTCTTCTCTCATTGCTGTGGCTAAATCTTCCAAAACTATGTTGAATAATAGTGGTTAGAGTGGGCAACCTTGTCTTGTTTCTGATCTTAGAGGAAACGGTTTCAGTTTTTCACCATTGAGAATGATGTTGGCTGTGGGTTTCTCATATACGGCCTTCACTATGTTGAGGTAGCTTCCCTCTATGCCTACTTTTTGGAAAGTTTACATCATAAATGGGCGTTGAATTCTGTCAAAACTTTTTCTGCATCTATTGAGATTTTCATATCCTTCATCTTGTTAATATGGTGTGTAACATTGATAGATCTGCTTATATTGAAGAATCCTTGAATTCCTGGGAGTAACCCTACTTGATCATGGTGTATGATCCTTTTAATGTGTTGTTGGATTCTGTTTGCTACTATTTTGTTGAGGATTTTTACATCTATGTTCATCAGAGATATTGGCCTGTAGTTTTCTTTCTTTGTGACACCTTTGTCTGGTTTTGGTATCAGGGAGACAGTGGCCTCATAGAATGAGTTCAGGAGTGTTCCTCTCTCTGCTATATTTTGGAAGACTTTGAGAAGGATAGGTGTGAGCTCTTCTGAAATTGTATGATAGAATTCTCCTGTGAAGCCATCTGGTCCTGGGCTTTTGTTTGTTGGAAGATTTTTAATCACAGTTTCAATTTCAGTGCTTGTGATTGGTCTGTTTATATTTTCTATTTCTTCCTGGTTCAGTCTCAGAAGGTTGTGCTTTTCTAAGAGTTTGTCCATTTCTTCCAGGTTGTCCATTTTATTGGCATAGAGCTGCTTATAGTTATCTCTCATGATGCTTTGTATTTCTGCAGTGTCAGTTGTTACTTCTTTTTCCGTTCTAATACTTTTGATTTGATTCCTCTCTCTTTTTTTCTTGATGAGTCTGGCTAATGGTTTATCAATTTTGTTTATCTTCTCAAAGCACCAGCTTTTAGTTTTACTGATCTTTGCTATCATTTCCTTCATTTCTTTTTCATTTATTTCTGATCTAATCTCTATGATTTCTTCCCTTCTGCTAACTTTAGGGTTTTTTTTGTTATTCTTTCTCTAATTGCTTTAGGTGTAAGGTTCGATTGTTTATTTGAGATTTTTCTTGTTTCTTGAGGTTGGACTGTATTGTTATAAACTTCCCTCTTAGAACTGCTTTTGCTGCATTCCATAGGTTTTGGGTCGTCGTGTTTTCATTGTCATTTTTTTCTAGGTATTTTTGATTTCTTCTTTGATATCTTCAGAGATATCCTGCTTATTTAGTAGCATATTGTTCAGCCTCCATATGTTTGTATTTTTTACAATTTTTTTCCTGTAATTTATATCTAGTCTCATTAGCGTTGTGGTCGGAACAGATACTTGATATGATTTCAATTTTCTTAAGTTTATCAAGGCTTTGTGACCCATGATATGGTCTATCCTGGAGAATGTTCCATGAGCACTTGAAAAGAAAGTGTATTCTGTTGTTTTTGGATGGAATGTACTATAAATATCAATTAAGTCCATTCTGTTTAATGTATCATTTAAAGCATGTGTTTCCTTATTTATTTTCATTTTGGATGATCTGTCCATTGGTGAAAGTAGGGTGTTAAAGGCTCCTAGTATGATTGTGTTACTGTCAATTTCCCCTTTTATGGCTGTTAGCATTTGCCTTATGTATTAAGGTGCTCCTATGTTGGGTGCATAAATATTTACAATTGTTATTTCTTCTTCTTGGATTGATCCCTTGATCATTATGTAGTGTCCTACTTTGTCTCTTGTAATAGTCTTTACTTTAAAGTCTATTTTGTCTGATATGAGAATTGCTACTCCAGCTTTCTTTTGATTTCCATTTGCATGGAGTATGTTTTTCCAACCCCTCACTTTCAGTGTGTTTGTGTCCCTAGGTCTGAAGTGGGTCTCTTATAGATAGCATATGTACGGGTCTTCTTTCCGTACCCATTAAGCCAGTCTATGTCTTTTGGTTGGAGCATTTAATTCATTTACATTTAAGGTAATTATAAATATGTATGTTCCTATTACCATTTTCTTAATTGTTTTGGGTTTGCTTTTGTAGGTCTATCACCTCTCTTTTGTTTCCTGCCTAGAGAAGTTCCTTTAGCATTTGTGGTAAAGCTGGTTTTGTGGTGAATTCTCTTAACTTTTGCTTATCTGTAAAGGTTTTAATTTCTCTGTCGAATCTGAATGGGATCCTTGCTGGGTAGATCAATCTCGGTTGTAGGTTTTTCCCTTTCATCACTTTAAATATGTCCTGCCACTCCCTTTTGGCTTGCAGAGTTTCTGCTGAAAGATCAGCTGTTAACCTTATGGGGATTCCATTGTATGTTATTTGTTGCTTTTCCCTTGCTCCTTTCATAATTTTTCTTTGTATTTAATTTTTGATAGTTTGATTATTATGTGTCTCGGCGTGTTTCTCTTTCGGTTTATCCTGTATGGTACTCTCTGTGCTTCCTGGACTTGACTGACCATTTCCTTTCCCTTGTTAGGGAATTTTTCAACTATAATGTCTTCAAATATTTTCTCAGACCCTTTCTTTTCTTCTTCAGGGACCCCTATAATTTGAATGTTGATTCTTTTAATGTTGTCCCAGAGTCTCTGAGACTGTCCTCAATTCTTTTCATTGTTTTTTCTTTATTCTGCTCCCTGGGAGTTATTTCCACCATTTTATCTTCCAGGTCACTTATCCGTTCTTCTGCCTCAGTTACTCTGCTACTGACAGAGTATTTTTAATTTCAGTAATTGTGTTGTTCATCACTGTTTGTTTGCTCTTAGTTCTTCTAGATCCTTGTTAAACGTTTCTTGTATTTTCTCCATTCTGTTTCCAAGATTTTTGATCATCTTTACTGTCATTACTCTGAATTATTTTTCAGGTAGGTTGTCAATTTTGTGTTCATTTATTTGGTCTTGTATGTATTTACCTTGCTTCTTTGTCTGTAACATATATTTTTGTCGTTTCACTTTTTTTCTTTTTCATGGGTGGTGCTGTATTCCTGTCTTACTGGTTGTTTGGCCTGAGATGTCCAGCACTGGAATTTGCAGGCAGTTGGATAGAGCTGGGTTTTGGTGTTGAGATGAGGACCTCTGGGGAGCCTCACTCCAATTGATATTTCCCGGGGTCTGAGGTTCTCCATTAGTCCAGTGGTTTGGACTCCTAGCTCCCACCACAGGAGTTCAGGCCTGACCTTTGGGCTGGGAACCAAGACCCTGCAAGCTTCATGGCATGGTTTTAAAAAATAAAAAAAGGAGAATGAAAGGAGCAGTACAATATCAAAGAATAAAAAACAACATAAAATTAGAAAGATAAAAATATATTAGGAAAAGTATAACTATAACTGAAACAACTGCAAGAAGGTAAAATAAAAGCACCACAGAAAAATGAAAAAAAAGGGGCAGGGAGGCCAAAAGGAGAGAACAATCACATAGTATAAAAATAAAATATAATTAGAAAAATAAAAGATTAGGAAAAATAAAAATATAAAAGAATCAACAATAATGAATCAACAATGTAAAACAGAAGCCCAATCTAAAAGAGGAAAAAAAAAAAAAGCCTTGGCTCTGGAGGCAGAGTTCAGACGGGTGTGGAACTTAGGCAGAGGTGGGTTTTTGTGTGGGGCAGGACCTAGGCAGGTTGAGGAAGTGACGTTCAAGCGTGGGGCAGGCCCTCTGCTTAGGACCTGCACAGAAGGGTAGAGGCAGTACGTCGAAAGGAGGGCCTCTGGAGTGTGGTGTTCTGGAGTTTGGAGGTAGAGCCCTGGGTGAGGGTGTGTGGGTAGGATTTACACCCAGCTCTTTGGAGGGGGTCCCAGAAGGGGTCTCCGAGTGTGGGGCCCTGGGTGGGGGTGTAGGGGAGGGGCTTGGGTTCTGCACAGCAGGAGGGAGGCTCCAAGCGCAGAGGATTAGGCCCTGGAGCCCAACAGGCTCCCCCATGCCTAAGTGGACAGGCAAAGTACTGCTACCATTCCCTTCCATTCCTTTGTGCTCCTTCCCCACTGTCTCCCCTGTCGCTCCTGGACCCCTAACCGTGGGTGGGTCCCACTGTGTGTAGGAACTCCTTCCCTCCCCCAGCTGCCCCTCAGGAGTGCTGGTCCCGGAGGTCCAGCCTTTACTTTTGCTCCCCCTTCCCTCCCTCCCACTTCCTTAGGACCTGCGCGGCTGGAGGAGGCCTAGGTGGGCAGAGGATAAGGCCTGGGGTCTCAGGAGGTTCCTGGGGGCCCAAGTGGGCAGGGGAAACCTGGCCATGCTCTTTTGATCCTCTGCCCTCCCAATGGTTCCCCAATTTCCCCCTTCGGGCATGGGATCCCTTCCCCTCCCCCAGCCACCTCTCAGGAGCGCCAGTCCCATCCGGCCTCCACTTCTCCTCCCCCTCACTCCCCCCACGCCCCATGTCCTACCCGGCCGCCGGGCGTTCCTCCCGTCCCCTTAGGTGCCCATGTCCCCCACGGGTGCCTGGCAGGTGCCCTAGTTGTGAGGAGATGGGTATTCCGCGTCCTCCTAGTACGCCATCTTGACTCTGTCAGTATACCACTCCTTATTTATCCATTTATCTGTTGGTGGGCACACAGGTTGCTTCCCTATCTTGGCTATTGTAAATAATGCTGCAATGAACATAGGCGTGCCGATATCTTTTTGAATTAGCGTTTCGATTTTCTTCATATAATATCCAGGAGTGGAATTGCTGGATTGTATAGTAGTTCTATTTTTAAATTTTTTAGGAATTTCCATACTCTTTTCCACAGTGGCTGCACCAATTTACATTCCCATTAACAGTGCATGAGGGTTCCCTTTCCTCCACATCCTGTCTGACACTAGTTATTTGTTGTCTTCCTAGAAATAGCCATTCTGACAGGTGTGAGATGATATTTCATTGTGGTTTTGATTTGCATTTCTCTGATGATTAGTGATGTTGAGCATCTTTTCATATGTCTGTTAGCCATCTCAAAATACAGTTATTTTAAACAAAAGTATGTTAACATATAATGGATGTATTACTGCTATTTTAAGTGAATTAATAAATACTTAAGATTTTTCTCAGTTTTAATTTGTAATGTGGTAAATATTAGTAGAAATAACCCATACAAACAAAGTCTCTTTGAGATGCTCAATAACTTTTAAAAATATAAAGGAGTCATGAGTCAAAAAATTTGGGAATCATTATTGTACATTAACAGATTAAAATTGAGAAATTAAACTTCTCAAAACATACAGAAAATGCATCTTATAAAATTAAACATATTTTCTGATAAATAAGCAGGAATTATTCTTAATAATCTTCATCACAGATTTATTCAAACTATATTCAGATGTAGAAAGAAAAGTTTCTACCTGACTGAATAATCTGAAAATTTACACTTTCAAATCAATAATAATTTGGTCTTTTCAAGTTTAATGATCTTTCTTTTTTCATTTAAACAGTCAATATATGTAGTAGCCAAGGTTTAGATTCCTATTTGTTGCTGAATTTAAAAGTCTTTTTAGAGATTCTCTCCCCTGAATTAAATGCTTTCAGAATGCCACTTCTTTCTTCTCCTCAAAGAGCATCTGGGGATTGAGGATGGCCACTCCATCTTTATGAAAGCACAGAAGATCTGTGCTTGGATGCATATGGTGTCTTAAAAATTCACTTTCTGCTACAGTTTCCATCTGGACTGTTATCTGGGTTGGCAACTCTCAAGTGTGATATTGATAGGTTCCACTGGGAATTTTGAATTATATTGGGATACAGTATCTGAGTGAATGCCTTGGCCATTTTCACATGCTCTCTGCTCTCTGATTAGTCCTCTAGGTGTCCACAGACCCTTTCAGAACTTATGCTTTTTTTTCATTCGGGTCAGCAGTGAATTGCCTCACACCAGAGGCAGAGTGCATGAGCCCAGGAGCTTGCCGTTGGACTCTGCAATATTCTTCAACATTTATTCAGGAGTTTCTATTTTTTAAAAATTTTTATTGGAGTATAGTTGATTTACAATGTTGTGTTAGTTTCAGGTGTACAGCAAAGTGAACCAGTTATATGTATACATATATCCACTTTTTTTTTTTTTTTTTAGATTCTTTCCCCATATAGGCCACTAGAATTTTGAGTAGAGTTCCCTGGGCTATACAGTAGATCCTTATTAGTTATTTATTTTATACATAGCAGTGTGTATATGTCAATCCCAATCTCCCAATCTATCCTTCCCCCCCTTCCCCCCGGTATTCAGTTTTTAAAGCAACACTTCCTCATCAATGATCAGTGTGAAGGAGTGGATAGAGGAAACCAAAACCTGGCATATTAATCACTGTCCTACTGTTGTCTCCCTTCTACACTCACTCCCCATCTCTTGGGAACAGAGGGACAAGCTTTACTCCCCTTCCAGTTTTACTGGGACCACCCTTGACTTCCTCCTCTTCCTTCTTGATTCCATTTTCCCTGATAAGCTCTCATTCTAATAAGAGAAAACAAAGCAGAACTTACAATATTTCAAAAATTATATATCTATTATGTTTATGTTTTTATATAACCTGAGAAGAGATGAAGAGATATCTTCAAAAATCTATAGCAAACTTTACACCAAATAATACTAATCATTATACCAAATAATAAAATGTTAAAAACATTTATAGGAAAGTCAAGAACAAAACATGGATGTTCAATATCATCTGTAATATTCAATGTTTGCCTGCAGTTCTTACATAACACTCTGAGACATTAAAAAAAAAGAGGTGTAAATAAAATGGAAGAGACGTAACAGATATACTTACACTAATGTTATGGCCAATTTGGAAAAACTAAAAGAGAATTATCGGTCACACTGGTGTTGAATAAATGTGTAAGAATTTTTAGTAAGGTTGTCTGCTGTAAAATAAATATGAGAATGTCAGTAGCTTCAGAATGCCTTTAAAAAGCAAATAAATTAAAATAAAGTTCACAGTAGCAATACATCAGTGCAAGTGAGAACTTTCCTGTTCCTTCTTTTATTTCTCCCTTCCCTCTCCTTTCTCAGAAACTACAGTTAACACACTGGAGAGGAAAAACAAGTAAAGAAAGAAGAAGCCAGAAGTCAAAAGAGGAGACCTTTGCTGATCAAATAATCCCTTCCTGCAGTACCTATCTGGGAATGGCAGATATACTTAAAATTAATTTCAAAGCTTTCATTATATAATGGTGCCAGACAATTTAATTTGTGAAATGAGATGATGTCTTAATTTATAATGTAAAAACATGACATGTGATTACAAAAATCCTGACACCACCTGAGCTTTCATGCAAGGCAATGGGAAAAAATTCTCCTGAATGTGTCTTAAAGAAACATGGAAGACAAAACTAAGTTGCTTTGTAATTTCATGTATGAGTAATGCTAGTTCAACTTACTGGTTATGTTATTTCATAAAAGTATATGTCTCTTACTGTCTGACTTTATTCAATCATAAAATAGGTTATGTAGAACATATTTTACATAAGCAAGTCATCAAATCATGGATCTTTGCTTTGGCAAATGTCAGGAAAATTTGGAAATAATTTTTAAAAACTGTAAATTTCTGATATCAAAATGTGCATGTGTACTAACTAGAAGGAATTGCAAGTACTTTTGCAATGTATCAAAAATACGGATTATTTTAAATAATAAAAGAGTAGTTGTAATAGGAAACCATAAACTTTTACATCTTTAAGATACTTACACTATTTATTATATATACCTATAAAATCTTATCTTGTAACATGAAGCCCAATGGCCATGAACCCTGTCAAACCTTTTTCCTAAGCCTCAAATTAGAATTATTTGCTTCCTCTTTGTGTGCTCCCATTGTTCCTCTTAAATAATGCCTGCATTTTGGGGTATTGCAGTGGGGTCAGCTCTCTCTCCTGTTAGATTAGGCTCCTTAAGAACAGGACTAATGTCCTCTTAATTTTTGTATTCTCTTTGCTTCATATATTCTAGATACCTATTAGAAAAGTAATGCAAAATAATTGTTAAAAGAAATATTAATATATAACTTAGAATTCTCAGAGTCATGATTTTTTTTTACTATTATGAATGGTTATGATGTTTTTCTAAATTTACTACTTTCCTTTCGCTATTTATTACATTGTTAATCATTGTTAACATTACATGATTATACATGACCTATGCTTACAAATCCTCAAGAATGATTCCTTTGGCTTCTATCTTCAAATAGCTAAATTTACATAAACCAAGCAAACTATTATAAAACGTATATTAAAAATTATGATCCATTTGAGTGACATTGCTATTATACATATTATAATAAAATATGATGTAATTTTATTTTCTGACACTAAATAATGGAAATTTTAAGACATTTGCCTGTCATGCTATGAAAAATGAGAAAAGATTTACTTTGTAAAAGTAAAGCAGCCATAAATCTGTGTAATGGTTGATAACAGCCAATATTTTAAAGAAAACAAGATAGTGGCTTAATATATTCCAACTGAACTTTAAATTTTATAAATAAAATATAAGTAGCTAGGAAAGAAACTCACATTCCAAAGGGAAAATAAAACACAGTACATCTAAGGCAGAAGCAAACTAAAAAACATGATGAAGATCTCTGGAAGGTATTCTACAATTTCATAGTATACCCTGAAATGATCTACATACAATCTGTCTAATAATGACATTTATTGCCCCAATTTAGCATAATATAAGAAATACAAATGGCATATTTACCCTATTTTCCTCTTTTTTTTTTTATTTTCCTCTTTTTAAAAATGTCTATGTCTCCTTCTTGGAATGTGCAATTTACAATGTGTATACGGCGCACTGTATTTACAACCTTACCTTCCCCTTCCTTCTACTTTTCATCCACCTATTTGTTCTCTTTCTCTTCCTTTTCTTTTTTTTAACCTCTGTCTTTTCCTTAATGAAACCCTGTTTCTTGCCTCCTTTGGTCTTTACAATGCAGGGGAGATATGCCCATCTCAAGTCCAGGAATAGGTTTTGATTGATTTAAGTCAATCATAATGGTTCTATTCCCTTTATCAATGATTGGTTTAATGATGCTACGGGTCACAATTTTGGCTAATGAGAACAAAGAGAAACTTCTGAAGGGCTTCTAGGAAATGTGTCCTTGCTCTTATTGATTATGGGAGAGTCCCTTTTATAACCCTGGATTATAGGGGCTAAAAGATATTTTGACACAGATGAACCAGCCTAAGATAATATAACACAAGCTAGCAAAGCAAAAACATTTGAAAATCTGGGTCCCTGAAGCCATTATTGAACCATGATGTCTCCATCAGTTTGGGCTGCTATAAGAGAATACCATAGACTGGGTGACAACAAACATTTATTTCTCAGATTCTGGAGGCTATAAGTCTGGTGGAGGCCCTCTTCCTGGTTTGCAGATAGTTGTTTTCCTGTTGTATCCTCCCATGGTAGAGAAAGAGGGAATGGAAACAAGCTCTCTCATGTCTCTTCCTGTAAGGGCACTAATCTCATCAAGAGGGCTCCAATCTCCTGACCTAATTACCTCCAAAAGTCTGCATCTCCAAATACCATTACACTGGGGATTAGGGTTTCAACATATGAATTTTAGGGGAACACAAACACACAGTCCATAGCACATGGGTTCAACATGTTCTGGAGCTCCCCTAACTTGGACTTCTTTCATGAGACAATGGGTTTCTTTGTTGTACAGACAAATTTGAATCTTAGCATTAAATAACTGAAAAAATTCTACAGGATATAAAACAATTCTACAGCAACATCACAGGTGATAACACTTTTGAAGACTGATGCAGTAATTCTCTGAATGTACCAATATTGTGATTTTTTTGTACCCCTCTTCATTGAGACTCCTTTGAAATCCATCATGCATTAAGAATTTTTCTTCTTTTCTTGGTAATTTCCACATTTTCTTGGTAAAATTAACATTTCCCATTTTTAACCTTTTCTTAAAGGTGAGGTATAGTAATACATTCTGTGCCTTAAAGGTAAGGAGAACACACTTGCACAACTCAGTGGTCAACACAGTAAATGATAATGTAAACACAACTCAAATCAAATAAGAGAAGAACTCTGGAAGCTGCCTGCATACCTCTGCCCAATCACAATCCTGACTTCTATCTAATACCATAGATTAGCTTTGCTTGTTTTGGAACTTGTCATAAATGGACTCATAAAGGATATATTATTTTCATTAGATCATTTCTTTTATATAGAGTATGTTTCTAAAATCCATGTATTTTTGTAAGTAGCTACTAATTACTCATTTTTTTGCTATATGGAATTCTGTTTAATGAAAATATCCCCATTTATCATCAATTTTAATATTATTTATAATATTAAATATATAAGTATTATTATTAAGTTATTAAAAATGTGAAAATGTAAGCCACAAATCATACAAGGTACTTGAAATATATAAAACTGACTGAGATCTCACATCCAGAACACATAAAGAATCCCTAGAATTAAGTAAGATAAAGACAGAAAAACAATAAAATGAGTGAGAAATTCACAAGTGCTGTACAATGGAAGACACCTAAGTCTCCAATAAAAACCTGCCAAGATTTTTATTAGTAGTAGTCATAAAAGTACATATTAAAGCATAATTAAATTCCACTACACATTACATTCCTGAGAACTGCCAAGAAAAAAAAAAAAGACAACACCAAGTATTAGCAAACAAGTGGAGCAATAGGAAATTTTAGACTGTGCCATTAGGGTTGGGAATTAGATCAATATTTTAGAAAATATTTTTCTTGCTCTTACAACTTGACTATATGCATTTTATGACATGAAAATTTCATTCATAGGTATATCTTTACCTGGTGGCCATTTGTTTCGAGGGACATGTGCTTGAATATTTTTAGTAGAATCAATCTGATTGGTCCATAAAACTGGAAAGTATTTTTAAAAAATCATCCGAATGTGTGCTTTAATATCATTCAAGTTTCTATATCAGTTCAGTTGTGTGGGTGGTGTAGTAATTTACAAACAACTGAGCACTAAAGAATGGAGAAAAATAAGGAATAAGAGTTTAGTGTTGAACCTTGACAGAAATTCCCTGGAAGTCTATTGTGTTCAAAATCCAAGAACACTAAACCTAGCTATGTCAATTACAGAATCCATTATTATGCTTATTGAGCTAACTCTCATTCTCCACAACAATTTTTCACACCCTCTGAACTATTCTCAAGCCTAATGTATCAGCCATGGATGTGTATTGCTCAGCTCTCCCTTTAAGAGAGACCCAGTGGAAGCAATGTAGTTGGTTTACTGACTCCAGCTGCCAAAACTTTGAATCCATCAGAACATTCAGGATGAATATATTTCTCCCTGGGCTGCTCCCAGCCAATGACTGTGCACGGCAGAGAGAACAGAGCACTGTTTCTGTCTGACAAAGGACTCTTTAAATGTACACTCTTTGCCCCATCAGACTGGTTGAGAATTTCTCAGAGTGCACTGTAGTCTGTGACTTCTCCTGTTCAATCATCTTTCTTTTCCTATTTCCTTTAATAGTTGTCAGACCTGCATTTGGTCTAAAAACTCTCATTGCTTACTGCTACTAATTCTGTCCTTTGCCCCCTGCATTGACTTTTCCTCAAATAAATCTTTTGCACATCCAATTCCATCTTGGTGTTTGTTTCCAAGAGGACTTGAACCAGCATGTCTAATAACCTACGCCTTCTCCAAAAACTCTCAAAAGTATTATCTCACTGTCTTACCTTACAGAGATTCTAAAAGCAAACTTACATTTTTATCAATTAATTCTTCCTTCCAGATTAAATAAAAGTTGATCTTCTGCTTTAGATTAAAGGTGACTGAAAATTATTCGCCACTTTCCAATGAGTAGTGAAATCTAACTTTTATACCCTTAAAACTGAACTGGAGCTTCTGAGACCAGATCACATGGAGCCTTGCAGATTTCAACCAAGTCTCTTAGAACACTCTTTCAGGGAGGCCTGGGGCACTATGTAAGAAGTTAGATTACCCTGAGACTAGAAATAAATCACATACTGGCCTCTGATCCATAACCCCAGCTAAACCCAGCCTTCTGGCCATTTCTACCAAGGCACAAGGCATGAAGGAAGTAATCTTGGATGGTCTAGACCCACCCATCTACCAACAATCTCTCAATGGCACATGGTACAGAAGAAGTGCCCAGCTAACCTTGCCCTAAATTCCAGACCCTCAAAATCTTAAGCTATAAGTAGATACAGTGAAATTATTACTGCTAAGTTTCAGAATAGTTTATTATACAACAATGGATAACATGAACACTCTTTCCTCTCTGTGGGCCATTTCTCAACCTTGTATTCTGTCCTTATCCATATTGTTTTGTGAAGGATATAGAGCTATAGTTTGTCTCCTTTGCCTCTAATATCCAAGTTCACACTCTCTTCTGATACCATTTTAATATGCTTAAATCTTAAAAACACGGACTCTGTGGACTAGGCCTTTTTTTTCTTTTGCAGTACGCGGGCCTCTCCCATTGCGGAGCACAGGCTCCGGACGTGCAGGCCCAGAGGCCATGGCTCACGGGCCCAGCCGCTCTGTGGCATGTGGGATCTTCCCAGACCGGGGCACGAACCCGTGTCCCCTGCATCAGCAGGCGGACTCTCAACCACTGCGCCACCAGGGAAGCCCCGACTAGACCTTTTGAGCTAACAATAGACACCAACATTTCAGTGGTTTAATAACACAAAAATGTATATCTTGTTATTGTTCGAGTCCTGGGGAAGAGTTAAGATGGTCAGAAGAGCTCTACTACATGATCATTCAAATACCTGTGCTCCTCTCATCTTGAGTATCCATCCTTGAGGGATCATCATAGTCTGCCTCTATCATACAGAAGAGAGAAGAGACAGAAAAGGGGCACAGAAGATTTTATGCACCAGGCACGATAGAGGAACACCTCAAAACTGCTCATAATTGGGACTTCCCTGGTGGTGCAGTGGTTAAGAATCTGCCTGCCAGTGCAGGGGACAAAGCTTCGAGCCCTGGTCTGGAAAGATCCCACATGCCGCCAAGCAACTAAGCCCATTTGCCACAACTACTGAGCCCACGTGCCACAACTACTGAAGCTCGCGTGCCTAGAGCCCGTGCTCCACGACAAGAGAAGTCACTGCAATGAGAAGCTTGTACACCACAACAAAGGGTAGCCCTCACTCGTCACAACTAGGGAAAGCCTGCATGCAGCAACAAAGAGACAACGCAGCCAAAAATAAATAAATAAATAAAATAAATTTATATATATTAAAAAAAAAAAACTGCTCATAATCTACTGACTAGAACAGAGTCAAATGGCCACAACTACCTGCAAGGGATCCTAAAATACAGTTGACTTGCAAACCCAAGAACAAGAGAAAATGATTCTTGAAGAAGAACATAGGTTCTACCATATTTACTACTAGATCAAGCAAGTTATTTGTTAAAGTGCCCCAAATAACTGTGAAAGCTGGGCATTTTGTAATTCTTATTTAAAGAATTAGCAAATAATTTTATGAATTCCTGCTATCAGATAACTCCATGAGAGCAGTCTTTACATAGTCTCTTCCTCCTTCTTCTCCACTCACTTCCTTCATCCTCAAGGTATCTCTGGAACTACACATAGAACATAGACCACTGTATACAACTAACAGACATTTAATAAAAGCATGATTTAATGAATTAGTATGTTTTTTTTCAAAAATATTAAAACTTATCATTTTTATATGTAATATCAGTTTCCTATAGCATTATACTGAGAGTCTAACCTTTTCCTACTAATAAGGGATGCCTGTTTTTTATACATTACGTTATACATTAATGTATCTATTTTAGGTCTCTATTACATGTTCACTCACTATCCTATTTTAATTCCCAGAACTTTATAATAATTCTTTATATGACAAACAGCAAGTACCTCACACCCAAATTATTCATCTACAAAACCATACTGGTTGTATTTGATCTTATTACTGTGTTTTAGATCCAAACTCTCTGGTAAATAAAAACGCTTTGAGCCAAAATGTCAACATGAGGAGCTCTGGGACCTTCTCTTCATAAAACAACCATAGGTGGCTAAGGTCTCTGGAAATTGTCCTAAGGGCATGTAGCAAAAGAAGAAATATTTATTCAAGAAAATTTGTTAACTCTTATTAAGAACAGCAAGAATCTGTGGCACTTGAGCAATGACCTGACCCCTCCTGCTCGTCCATCACCAATGCAGCAGCTGTGGCCAAGGAAATGGGGCTCTCTCTCCTCTCACTTTCTGAGTAAGTGATGTGGCATCCCTCCCAGGAGGATCAGGGACCAGGATTTCTCATCCTTCTAAACTCCCAGTTGCAGAGGCTAAGTTCTTGGTAGGTGTTGCCAAGAAAATGGGGGCTTCCTTCCTCCACTTAGCTCCCACTCATAAGGCAGAGTTATATTCCCAGAAATGGCAGGCTGAGAATATTGGGTCTCTGATCACTATCATTCCCACTTAATGATGGGGTAAGTTACCATTATGGGAGAAACAAGCAAAGAGAACTAACAGCCACTGTCCCCATTCAGCACTGTACTATAGAAGACGGGTATCATTCAAAGAGAAGGGGGCCATTGTTCCCTCCCACGGCCCTAGACAAAGACTCAAAATTTTTTCCCAGGGGACCAGGCAGTCAATAATAGAAGAGAACTCTGAAGCTCTCCCATGGAAAATGCCTTTATTTGAAAAAGAGTGTGGTGAAGTTCAAGCATAAGATACTCCCAAAACAATGGAGATTTCAGTGGTAAACAGTAAGAGCAACAGGCTAAACCTTAGTCCATATAGTTTACCAGAAAGTATCAGAGAATGAGACAGCTAAGATGAACCCTTCTAGGGTCAGTATAAAGCTCAAAGACTAAATCTTTAAAAGAAGCCTGAATTTAATAGGATCAGAATATGGAGCAATCCCAAGGCATCATCAAAAACAACAGAACAATCAGCCTGCAACTAGAGAAACTGAGTGGAATACCAGCAGAGGCAGACAGATTCATGGAGAGATCAGGAAAAGACACAGTCAAAGATGGTCATGCAAAAACCAGTCATCTCAGTGTGGTTGTGTGCATACCCAAGGCTGCACCCTCGGAGCATCAGTATCAGAGGCTTCACAATGAAGGGCAAAAAGATTTCAATGAAATACTCAGAATACCAATTCTTCATAATTGCACATAAACATTTTCCAGGATAGACCATATGTTAGGGCATGAAACAATCTTCAATACATTTAAAAGGTTTGAAATCACACAAAGTGTGTGCTCACACCACAATAAAATGAAATTAGAAATAAATAACGGAAAAAAATTTGGGAAACACACAAATACTTTGATATTAAACAACACACTCCTAATTAACCAATGAATCAAAGAAGAATCACAAGCGGAAACAGAAAACATAAAGAGATGTATAAAAATGAAGACAGAGCACACCAGGGTGTATGGGATTCAGCTAAAGCAATGCTTAGAGGGAAATTTAGATGTGTAAACACCTACATAAGAAGGGGAAAGATCTCTAATCAGTAGCAAAATCTCCTACCTTAGAACATAGAAAAAAATAAAAAGAGCAAACTATACTAAAAAAAGGAAGAAATAATAAGGATTAGAGGAAAATAATGAAATATGGAATAAACAAAATTGACAAGCCTTTAGCAATACTAACCAATTTTTTTTTTTTAAAGAGAGAGGATTTAAATAAACAAAATCAAGAATGAAAGAGGGGACATTATTACTGACCTTGCAGAAATATAAGGGATTATAAGAGAATACTATGAATAATTATATGCCAAAAAATTAGACTAGATAAAATGGACAAATTTACAGAAGCACATAAAACTATCAAAAATGACTCAAAAACTTAGCAGAAATCTGAATATACCAGTAAGTAAAGGGACTGAGTTAGTGACCAAAAAAACTTCCAACAAAGAAAAGCCCCCAGTCAGATGGCTTTATGGTGAATTCTAACAAACGTTTAAGGAAGAATTAACCTCAATCTTTCTCAAACTCTTCCAAAAAGCTGAAGAAGATGTAACTCTTCCTAACTCATTTTATGAGGACAATATTACCCTGATACCAAAGCCAGACAAAGACATCACAAGGACAAAAACAAACAAACAAAAACCTATAGACCACCATCTTTTATGAATATAAACAAAGGAAAACATAGGTGTAAAACATCATTACCTTGAATTAGGCAGTAGTTTCTTAGATATGCTACCAAAAGCATGAGCAATAAAAGAAAAAGTAGATAATTGTCCTTGGTTTTTGTAAAAAAAATTAAAAATTAAAAACTTTTGTGCTAAAAAAGACACAACCAAGGAAGTGAAAAGATAATTCACAGAAGGGAAGAAAATGTTTGCAAATCATGTATTTAATAAGGGACCTGTTTCTAGCACTTGTATAGTTTAATCAGTCTTACACAGACAATACATATTTTCCTATAATTATTGCTCAGCATCATTATCTTGTCATCACATTGTCCCTGTCCTTTTCTTCTTACTTTGAATAATTTATCTGTTAGATAAAAGATTTACTTGTAATTCTTTTCCAAAAAGGATGCTTTCATCTCTAAATACTTCTCTGTGTTGCCACTGCATGCGAATCGTAGGTTGGCAAAGTGTGAGATTCCTGGGTCATAATACTTTTCCTTCACAATTTTGTAACAAAAGTTTCTTTTTTTTTTCCCAACAAGTAAAGAACCACTTTTTTGCCTCCCTAACTTCAATTAACCTTCTCACATGCATGTTCTGGGCTTAGTTTACATATGAAAGTGAATACCTCTTAAATAAACATATATAGTAACACAAAATTTCTGAGAGCAAGTTGATGATTCAAGCAATAATAATATACTAATATTTTAAATCAACTTAAATGCTAAGGATTAACACTGATTTATAAACACAGATACACAAATGTTAGAACATTAGCCAAGAATTTTTATTGGTTTCACCACAGGAGTTTCATAGATGTGTTATCTACTTAGCCATACAACTTCTCATGGTGCTTAGTTTATAAAGAGCATAAATGCAAATGGATATATATATACACACACACACACACACTCATACCTCCCCAATGATGTCTACTTTTCCCAGTTATAGACACTTCTAAAACAAATTTTACAATACTGAGGTTATGCCTTATAGATACTGTTCTGAATGTTTATAGTTAAGTTTATTATGCTGTATTTGTCTTTATTGCTCTAGGGTTTATAGCTTCCATTAAAATGACACAGGGCATGCTTGTTTCAATGAAAATTGTACTAAACCTGGACCAAAGAAAATTAGCATAATTCCCGCTGAAGGGTAACTTGAAAACTTGTGAAACCCTTCATTTTTTAAAAAAGGAAGCCTGACTTTGAACACTTGATATTTATTTTATACTGTGTAAACTTGTGAACATGGGTTAAATCTTCTCAGCAAAAGTAAGTGAAATTAAAGTTTAGTTCAAAGGAAAATCAGTACTGCAGAAAGTTAGATGAGAATGAAAATAAATTAAAATTACAGAAATTAAAAAAAAATCTAAATTAGAAAAGGTAAAAATCACACCAAGAGGACGTGGAGAGCACACATGACAAGTTTAACATTGTCCAAAATATTATATGGAGCATGGAATCAAAAAAAATGCCATTAGTATTTTTGTTGTAGAATCCAGAGTAAATAAGAATATTTTTATTTAAATCATCCTTTTTCAATGGTAACATAGATGTTTGTTTTATTTATTCATTTTGATAACATTCATTTACTGAGAGAATATTCTGCAGAGTGGAAAGGCACATAACAAGTAAGCTATACATTTTAGTTGGGAGAATCTTCATAAACAACTTTACTTCAAAGCAGACTGTCGTGACCACTATACAAGATGTATTAAGTGCTGTGGGAATACAAAGAAGGGAGAGGTGACTCCTTATTGGTGTGATCAAAGAAGGCCTCATAGAAAAGGTCACATTTGAGGGACTCTAGAAAGATAATAGGATTTCAAAACTCACAGTTCGGAGGGTGGGTAAGGCCTCAGAAGGATCATGAATAATTTAAACAAAAGTCTTAAACCAGAAATGTAGCAAAAAAATGATAAGGAGATCTGTTTGAGTGTGTAGCAGAGGGCTTGAAGGACTGTAATGAGAGGCTAAATTAAAGTGTGACATCAGTGCCAGAGTTATAGAAGCCTTGGATGCCGGACTGAGGGCTTCTTTATCAATTTGATAGAAAACTATGAGTTTTAATTTGAAAAGTTTTTTATCTAGAAGTTGTTACAAAGTGTCAAACATTTAAAGAGTGGGATTCAGGAGCTTCATGGATTACATTGTCATATATTAGCTAGATTATGCCTCAAAGTAGTACCTTAAACGTACTTTTTCTAAATGTATCATGGACTGAACATTGTAACAACAACAAACAAGTTATCAAGACATAAAGGCAGACTTGACACTGCTCCAGTGCTTGTAGGAGGAATAAATAATGAGGATCTAATATGATATGGCAATAACTTAGCATAAAATATTTGGACGTTTTCCAAACTATTTGAAATTTTCATTTGCAATCATTACTCTTAAGGATGAACAGTTTGCTTTTAAAATATAAGCTAATAAAAGTATGAGGCACTGCCATTATCGAGCTATTTTAAGATAGTGTTTATCAAATCTTTATAAATCCTTCTGTAGCTGAATTTTGTCACAATTCAACACCCATTTATAATAAAAACCCTCCAGAAAGGAGGCATAGAGGGAACTTTCCTTAACATAATAAAGGCCATATATGACAAACCCACAGCCAACATGGTCTTCAATGGTGAAAAACTGAAACCATTTCCACTAAGATCAGGAACAAGACAAGGTTGCCCACTCTCACCACTACTATTCAACATAGTTTTGGAAGTTTTAGCCACAGCAATCAGAGAAGAAAAAGAAATAAAAGGAATCCAAATCAGAAAAGAAGTAAAGCTGTCACTGCAGATGACATGATACTATACACAGAGAATCCTAAAGATGCTACCAGAAAACTACTAGAGCTAATCAATGAATTTGGTAAAGTAGCAGGATACAAAATCAACGCACAGAAATCTCTGGCATTCGTATACACTAATGATGAAAAATATGAAAGTGAAATTAAGAAAACACTCCCATTTACCACTGCAACAAAAAGAATAAAATATCTAGGAATAAATCTACCTAAGGAGACAAAAGACCTGTATGCAGAAAACTATAAGACACTGATGAAAGAAATTAAAGATGATACAAATAGATGGAAAGATATACCATGTTCTTGGATTTGAAGAATCAACATTGTGAAAATGACTCTACTACCCAAAGCAATCTACAGATTCAATGCAATCCCTATCAAACTACCACTGGCATTTTTCACAGAACTAGAACAAAAAATTTCACAATTTGTATGGAAACACAAAAGACCCCGAATAGCCAAAGCAATCTTGAGAACAAAAAATGGAGCTGGAGGAATCAGGCTCCCTGACTTCAGACTATACTACAAAGCTACAGTAATCAGGACAGTATGGTGCTGGCACAAAAACAGAAAGATATATCAATGGAACAGGATAGAAAGCCCAGAGATAAACCCATGTACATATGGTCACCTTACCTTTGATAAAGGACGCAAGAAAATACAGTGGAAAAAAGGCAGCCTCTTTAATAAGTGGTGCTGGGAAAACTGGACAGGTACATGTAAAAGAATTAAATTAGAACACTCCCTAACACCATATACAAAAATAAGCTCTAAATGGATTAAAGACCTAAATGTAAATCCAGACACTATCAAACGCTTAGAGGAACACATAGGCAGAACACTCTATGACATAAATCACAGCAAGGTCCTTTTTGACCCACGTCCTAGAGAAATGGAAATAGAAACAAAAATAAACAAATGGGACCTAATGAAACTTAAAAGCTTTTGCACAGCAAAGGAAACCATAAACAAGACAAAAAGACAACCTTCAGAATGAGAGAAAATATTTGCACATGAAGCAACTGACAAAGGATTAATCTCCAAAATTTACAAGCAGCTCACGCAGCTCAGTATCAGAAAAACAAACAACCCAATCCAAAAGTGGGCAGAAGACCTCAACAGACATTTCTCCAAAGAAGATATACAGACTGCCAACAAACACATGAAAGAATGCTCAACATCATCAATCATTAGAGAAATGTAAATCAAAACTACACTGAGATATCATCTCACACCAGTCAGAATGGCCATCATCAAAAAATCTACAAACAGTAAATGCTGGACAGGGTGTGCAGAAAAGGGAACCCTCTTGCACTGTTGGTGGGAATGTAAATTGATACTGCCACTATGGAGAACAGTATGGAGCTTCCTTAAAAAACTAAAAATAGAACTACCATATGACCCAGCAATCCCACTACCAGGCATATACCCTGAGGAAACCATAATTCTAGAAGAGTCATGTACCAAAATGTTCATTGCAGCTCTATTTACAATAGCCAGGACATGGAAGTAACCTAAGTGTCCATCAACAGATGGATGGATAAAGAAGATGTGGCACATATATACAATGCAATATTACTGGGACATAAAAATAAATTAAACTGAGTTATTTGTAGTGAGGTGGATGGACCTAGAGTCTGTCTCACAGAGGACCTAGAATCTGTCACACAGACTGAAGTCAGAAAGAGAAAAACAAACACCATATGCTAACACATATATATGTAATCTAAAAAAAAAAAAAAAAAAAAGGTCATGAAGAACCTAGGGGCAAGACGGAAATGAAGACCCAGACCTACTAGAGAATGGACTTCAGGATACGGGGAGGCGGAAGGGTAAGCTGGGACAAAGTGAGAGAGTGGCATGGACATATATACACTATCAAACGTAAAATACCTAGCTAGTGGGAAGCAGCCGCATAGCTCAGGGAGATCAGTTCGGTGGTTTGTGACCACCTAGAGGGGTGGGATGGGGGGGTGGGAGGGAGGGAGACGCAGGAGAGAAGAGATATGGGGACATATGTATAACTGATTCACTTTGTTATACAGCAGAAACTAACACACCATTGTAAAGCGATTATACTCCAATAAAGATGTAAAAAATAAATAAATAAATAAACACATCCTTCTTTAGGATTCCTTCTTTAATCCCTCTTTAGTGCTTTATTTTCGAAATATATTTGGTATAGTACTGCACATTAATCATTTAATACATATGCTAAACTTTTAACTAACAGTAGTTCCTCATCAGAAAAGTCTGAAAGTTCTGTAAAGTATAAGAATATTTGCAAACTCTATTTATGTGTGAGGAACCTCTTTGTGTGAGGAAAATATTTGAATTTTTATGTGTGAAAATTAAGTTAGTTGAGACTAGAAAATATAATCTGTAGGTACTCTAAATTGAGCATGTGTTGTGCAGGATATTCCTATTTGTCAAACATGAAGGAAGGAGTGAGGCACTCATCTCAGGGTTGGGATATGATCAACCTTTTAACATATATGGTATGAGACCATCCAGCATTCAGACCAGGAGAGAGGACCAGTGTCAACGTGTTAATTAAAAATTCGTTTAAATATTAGTAGATCTTATTTATTATTTAGATTAAAATAAATATCAACAGGAGTTCTGATGTTTGCTTCTACACCACTATCAATCCTTCTGATCCCTACTTTGTAAATCACTACTCTACAATTATACCTTAAGCTTCATATTAAAATTCTATTCAGATGTGAATGTAGCAACAGAAATATCTCTCATTTCCAACTGTCTGCATAAAATAGTAACACCTGATTACATTAAAATAATCCACTCTTTCTGGTTGACTGTTCTATATTTTCCCTTACCTGAAAATTTTACAAGCTTACTTTGCCTGTGGTTTAAGCTATACTATTAGCCATATTATTCTTTAAACAGTGGGTAATTTTGGAATCATTTTGTTTTCACCTACTTGGGTTTGTTAGAAATTGTATGTTAGACTAGCTCTATTCTTTAATTCTTCATGGGCCTCTTAAGCCTGACCACTGATTTCTTCCGCTCTAGATCTATTAACATCTTTATCTTCTTCTTCCTCCTCTTCTTCTATTTTTAAACCACTATCATAATGTTAGAAGACATACCGCAGAAAACTAACACATTAGTCAGGGGAATGCAAAACTTATATAGGGTGGCAACTTTAAGAGAGAGAGGGCCAGAAGAAGGCAGTGTATTGAAAATGATTGATGGTATACGTCAGTTGATTTGAAAAGGAGTCAATGAACTCAGAATTTAAGGCAGAGAAAATGCAAGGATATTAATACTACCAAGTAGTAGAATACAAAATCTGAGCCCATGTGAGATAGATTTTGCCACTTGATGAAACCTGTGAGCTCAGACTTTCCTAAGTCATTTGTTTCTTTTTATTATTGTTTAGATGCAAGAAATTAGTATTTGTGTAGAATGAGAGGTATGAGAAGACTAATTAATTAAAGATTGATTGATTCATTTAATAGGCTGATTTTTGAAGCCAAGGAAAAGATATCAAAACCAAAGGAGCTGAGGTCTAAATAGACATTTCTCTAAGAAAGACATACAGATGGCCAAAAAGCACATGAAAAGAAGCTCAACATCGCTAATTATTAGAGAAACGCAAATAAAAACTACAATGAGGTATCACCTCACACCAGTCAGAATGGCCATCATCAGAAAGTCTACAAACAATAAATGCTGGAGAGGGTGTGGAGAAAAGGAAACCCTCCTACACTGTTGGTGGGAATGTAAATTGGTACAACCATTATGGAGAACTGTATGGAGGTTCCTTAAAAAACTAAAAATAGAACTACCATATGATCCAGCAATGCCACTCCTGGGCATATACCCTGAGAAAACCATAATTCAAAAAGACACATGCACCACAATGTTCATTGCAGCTCTATTCACAATATCCAAGACATGGAAGCAACCTAAACGTCCATCAACAGAGGAATGGATAAAGAAGATGTGATACATATATACAACAGAATATTACTCAGCCATAAAAATGAGTGAAGTAATGCCATTTGCAGCAACATGGATGGACGTAGAGATTATCAAACTAAGCAAAGTAAGTCAGAGAAAGACAAATATTGTACAATACCACTTGTATGTGGAATCTAAAAAAAAAAAAAAGTTACAAAAGAACTTATTTATAAAACAGAGACAGACTCACAGACTTCAAAAACTAACTTACATTTACCAAAGGGGAAATGTGGGGTGGGAGGAATAAATTAGGAGTTTGGGATTAACATATACACACTACTATATATAAAATAGATAATCAACAAGGACCTACTGTATAGCACAGGGAATTCTACTCAATATTCTTTAACAACCTATATGGGAAAAGAATCTGAAAAAGAATATATATATATATATATATATATATATATATATATATGTATGTATGTATATATATACACATATCTGAATCACTTTGCTCTACACCTGAAAGTAACACTGCAAATCAACTATATTCCAACATAAAATAAAAATTAAATAAAACAAACATAGGAGCTGAATACATGGATGTCTAAATATCTAAAAACCAGCATAGATTTTTGGTTCATAAGAAGCACATAGATTGACTAGAACCCCATTTTTACCACCGCTCTGCCACGTACCTCTGGAGCCACAGTGCCAGTGGGGCACCCTGAGGGCAGAGGCAGAGCAGTAGTGCTTGGTCCTACATGGCTGAGCTTCTCAAGGAGAAGCTGGCACTGGCAACAGAGGTGGTGAGGTAGTCTGATGGGGAGTCCTACGGGACATTGATGACCATAAGTAAGCTTGTCTGAATCTGCATATGACAATCTGCAGGGACTCCCAGAGATAACTGGGTGAGACTTTGTAGTGGGAACAAAAGACACTGTGATTTGATCACTAGTGTTTATTGCTCCCTTAGAGTAGTAAAGCTCAAGAACACTCAGATACAAAGAGGAGTAGAGAAATCAACAATCAGGCAACGGTTTGAGGTTGGTTTTGTGGAAGCAGAATCACTCACACTGAGATCGTGGCTCAAGCCATGAACATAAATGTGGTTTGTAAATGAAAGGTGAGAAGAGAAATGTGAGAAAAAGATCTTAAGAGATATCCTCATTTATTCTGCTATTTCATTTACATTAATATATTTTTTTTCTATAACCACTGAGGCTCCAAACTTTTGATTTTTGGTGAATAAGTGTTGAGAAAGGGGAGAAAATGAATCAAATAAAGTAGAATGTGTCCCTAAAGATAAAGCCATTTAAGTCATAGGATGCAGATGAGAAGTTTTAAGTATTATTCATAAGAGGTCATTACTGTAGAGATGTACATATTAAATTCTGCTTAATATAAAGACAGAGACATATCGGCACTGTTAAGGTCATTTTAATTAAAACTGGGGAAAAAAATCACTCATGTTTGAGATTCTATATTTCATTTTAGTAGCCCTGATCATATGTGCTCTAGAGAAATTCTTTAGTCTATTTTCAGAGATATATTTTCTCAACTATAGGTTTGGTTACTTTAAAAAGGTATGAACCACATAATTTTGTATCTTTTGAAATCCCATTTTAAGCAAAACTTCTTTGTCCTATTTTATTCAGCAGCAGAAAAATTTGTTTTAAGTATATATCATATGTTAGATGAATCATCGAGTGATTTACACTGCACTTTAGTTTCAAATATTTCCTTTTTTATATTGCCAGATTACTACCGATAAGAACAAGACAGCACTTTTCTTTGGAGTTGTGCTAAAAAAAACTAAATAAAACCAAAGAGTAATTTCTGTAATGTTAATTTTAAAGAGTTGTAGCTACTGAAACAGGCGGTATAAAAGTGAATGGCGTGGGACTTCCCTGGTGGTGCAGTGGTTAAGAATCTGCCTGCCAGTGCAGGGGACATGGGTTCGATCCCTGGTCTGGGAAGATCCCACATGCCGCGGAGCAACTAAGCCCGTGCGCCACAACTACTGAGCCTGCATTCTAGAGCCTGCGAGCCACAACTACTGAGCCCACGTGCCACAACTACTGAAGCCCACGCACCTAGAGCCTGTGCTCCTCAACAAGAGAAGCCACCGCAATGAGAAGCCTGCACACCGCAATGAGGAGTAGCCCCAGTGCGCTGCAACTAGAGAAAGCCCGCGTGCAGCAACAAGACCCGACGCAGCCAAAAATAAATATATAAATATATATTTTTTTAAACTGAATGGTGTAAAATCAATATGAATTGACTTCCTTGACTTCATCAAGTTTATCTCATAGCCTTACCTTCTAACTCTTCTAACTTAGATTAGTCTGGAGAACACATTGAAATGCTGAATATGTTACATAAGCCAACAAAACAGTGAAATTAGCATTTGAAGGACTGTATAACCAAGGGGATAATATTGTTAACTGTGAAAATTTAAGGATTACTTAAAATAATAAAATATTTTTAAATTTGATTCCTTCTATAATTGAAAACAAATCCTTAATAGTCTTCCTAAATGCTGAGCTTAACTAAACTAGTGACTAGGTTAAGCAAACCTTGAGAAACATTTTTCTTTATCTATTTCTTAGAATTGGAATAAGATAACAATATTAAGTACCAAGGAACACTGTAAAATGGAGAAAGTGCAGGTAATTGTTAAAAACATGGGAATACCCTCCCAGAAAATCAATACTTTAGTTGCATACACTTAGTATTTGAAGTAAATAAAGAGAGAAAGACAAGTGTGCCACCATTAATTCTGTATCAACATGGGATCAAAGGAAATCAAAATGGAAAAATAAAGTAAAATTAGAAGATACTGTTCAAAAGCTCAAGAACGTAATGATGCTATTGGAAGAACCCAATGATCCTTATAAACACTGACACCTTGGAAAAAGAGTTTTAAATACTTGCAAAGCTGCAAGCAAGCACAAATGAAAGCAGAACACAACTATGTGTGTATTTACTATTAAAGTACAGGACAAAGATTCCCACAGAGGCTTCTGCTAGTTTCATTCATCGTTGCATAGACCTCTGTTAAGAGAACATTCCGCCTGTCTCCGTAATATGTAAGGTGAGACATAAAAGAATAAAAGCATGTTTCTTTCCACAAGAATTTGTAGTTTGGTTAGATATAAAAAGATGTGACCTGAAATTTGAGAGATGGGAAGGATGCAGAACTAGTTTATAGCACGTGGATGAGGAAGAAAACAGGAACATCAGGACCAAAACACAGAGATTAAATCTGCTCAGCTGTGATGAATTACAATAAAAAACCAAACAACATTTTAAAGATTCAAGGGGTGCTATATTTCTGTTTTATAGATTAGGAAACTGGAACCAATTAGCTTACCTAATGTTACACACATAAAAGTAGAGCTCAGAGATTCCAGCCCCATGTGCTGCTAACTTCACAGTATCTCTGAGTTTCACTCTGAGCCTTGAGTAGAAGAGATTATGTTTGATGGAACTGAGCCATCAGAAAGTCTTAAGGAAGTTTCTGACATGAGTATAGCGCAGGAGAAACAAGAATGCCCAGCAAGAAACAACAGGAACCTCAAATGTGTATCAGATATATTCAAGTACAGCTCTTATGATTAATGTGTCTTTTCCTGATTGAGCTGCTCAATTTGTTAGAGGAAAACCAACAGAATTTACTGGCTTTATCTTTAAGGCATTGATGTGGTTTTTTACTGTGTCAATTTTGCTAAACAGAAGCTACATTTTCTAGATTCCCTTCCTTATACGGTTCTGGGTTAAGTGTTGCCCACAAGAGAAATTAGCAGGAGATTTGGAAGGCAGGAGTGAACCAGTAGGCCTTACACTACAGGCAAAATCCCACACGTTGTTGCTGATTGGCTGGCTCACGTCGGTGACATGGGACAGCCATGCCCTCATTCCTCTACTTCCCACTGGATCTCCTCGTTACACTTTTCCGAGCTTTGGACCAGGTGTGTGTGCAACCTTGAAAGGCAGCAGCTTCTTCTTCAGGTCACCTATATGGTTGGGGTTAGATGCAGTGAGAGACAGACAGGGGTTCCAAATTGTGCCTGTGGGTTCCTGATTTCCCTCGAAGATTACAATTTATTTTTGCAGGTCTCAGTTTGTTCCTGATTTCCTCCCTTACGCTACCTGGAAATGGCCTGCCTTGATGAATTTAATTCAGGGCTGCCCATCAGCAAAAGCAGAGATCACAGCCCTTCAGAGACTTCTGCAGCTCCCTCTGTCATTCCTCATTGGCGGATGTTCTCTGCTCCACCAGCCACTCCCACTCAGAGCTTGATTTCCCCTATTTCTCCCATAATTGTGTAAGGTCTCAAGCCTGTAGTAAATTATTTATTTTATGTCACTTTACCAGACCCTAACAGATACAGGCATGAAATGAAGAGAGTTCATTTTTTCCAACTTAACCAAGAGTTTAATTCCTACTTTTCTATTAGTCAAACATACTTCCAAAATGAACTCAGAGTTCTTTTAAGTGCCATTTTAGAATGATTTTATCCATAATGGTAAAATTTATATTGAGGAAAAGATAGTTAAAATAATACAAGTTGTATTTCCTTTCTTGGTTCAGGGACCATAGGATGAATGTAATATATTTTCTTATGATAAGGGCAGACTCTAGTCAGTAAAAATTTGGCCATGATGATTCACCACATTATTTACCATATGATCCAGCAATCCCAATCCTGGGCATATATCTGGAGAAAACTCTAATTTGAAAAGATACATGCACCCCAGTGTTCACTGCAGCACTATTTACAATAAGCAAGACATGGAAGCAACCTAAATGTCCACTGATAGATGAATGGATAAAGAAGATGTGATATATATATCATACATATATATATATTATATGATATATATATATATCATATAATATATATAATGGAATACTACTCAGCCATAAAAAGAATGAAATAATGTCATTTGTAGCAACGTGGATGGACCTATATATTATCATACTAAGTGAAGTAAGCCGGACAGAGAAAGACAAATATCATAGGATATTACTTATATGTGGAATCCAAAAAAATTGATACAAATGAACTTATTTACAAAACAAAAATAAATCCACAAACAGAAACTTATGGTTACCAAAGGGAAAAGGGAGGGAGGGATAAATTAGGAGTTTGGGATTAACATATGCACAATACTGTACATAAAATACATAAACAACAAGGACCTACTGTATAGCACAGGGAACTATACTCAGTATCTTGTAATAACCTATAATAGAAAAGAATCTAAAAAAGAATGTCTTATATGAATCACTTATACATTTATATATATTTATATATACATAAATATATATATACATATAAATATATATATATATATATAAAACTGAATCACTTTGCTGTACACCTAAAACTAACACAACATTGTAAATCAACTACACTTCAATAAAAAATGCAATCTATTGTGTTTTTGATCTGTTCTTTGTTCTGTGATTATCTGTTCTTTAGTGCTTCATTCCTTCTAATGTCTTAACATTCATATAACTGGAAATGCCATTTGACAGAAAGATGTTTGACATCACAGGTTAGTCATTATCTAGAACTTGTAGGTAACACCCAATACCTTAAATTTGGGATGGCTTCATGAAAAATAATGAAAACAACAGCAGCAGCAGCAGAAAAAATACAGTTGAACAAATACTGCATTCAACAGCTGTATTTTTTGTATGTTCATTTAATCTTCTCTATCACAGAACATTTAGAAGTTGATATTATTCTCAGTTTAAACATGAGGGGCTAAAGCCCCAAGAAAAATTTTTTTAAATTGCTTCTAAGTCATACAGCTCATAAGTGGCAGAGAAAATACTTGAACACAGATATGCCTATTGTCCAAGGGCTTATTCTTTACACCAAAATTCTCTTCAAAATTCACCTTTTTCTTTCCTTCAAAACTCAACTTTTTTTGTTTTAAGGAAATATAACACTTTTTTTTTTTACGCCTCTGCATATAGCTCATTTACTTAAACCCATATGAATCCTATTAAAGGGCATGCAAGATTTTAAGATGAAATGTTGCTGTTATGGATGCCAAAGGTAATATACAAACTGTTTTGTACGGCTACTTTAAAATATTTTTTTCCAAAATTACCACATCTGACAGGGATGTTTTGGCCATCATAAAAACAAAAGCCAATGACAACAAAACAGAAGAGCAGAGAGACAAGTTGGGTAGTCTGGGTCTTGAATTTATAGTGGGATCTTGATAGAATTAAAGCCTTCTGGAAGTGCTTTCTACCCAGCCAATTTGGAAATATGACAAGAACCATCTCTCTCATGACATTACAGTACTTCGCTTGTCAAACATTTAAAGAGCAAAAAGAAAAAAAAAAAAAAAAGATGTGTGTTGGCTTCAGTCCCAGTTTAAAACTGGTTTGCCCACTGATTACTAGAAGCACTTTTATAAATGCAGTCTGCTTACCCACTCATCTGTTGACATTAGCAAGGCTTTGTTTCACTGAGAGGTTGTGCTGGTTTGGGTTGGGGGAAGACAATGTCCATTTCCTGTTCCATTTTTGCATTTCGAAAGCATGAAACAGAGATTAAGCAATGGAAAGTCTAACCTCTCTTTGACAATATGTTCATGAATCTATTTTCCCAAAATGATTTTGTCATGACAAAAACTGAGGGTGATTTTGATGTCTCAGATTTAAAAGTATAGACTATGAGAGAGAGAATTTGTAAGAGAAAAAGCTGAAATCCACGATTACTTAAATCAGCAAAGACACAAAGATCAAGTATAAGTGATAAATGACAAATATATCTTATAATTTAACAATGGATAGTTATAAAGAAACCTGTCATATCTATTTCTCTTGTGGAGGCAGACTTATATTCTCAATTAAGGAATTCAACATTTCTTCCTAATACAGCCATACTTCTTAATATAAAACAATAAAATTCAGAACACAGTAATAACTTGTTTTGCAGCATAACCTAATAATTCAGTTAACCCTTTACTTCTTCCTTAGAAATACCTCCATTATTTTATCTGTGTGTCTATGTGCATGCATGCATGTTTGAGTTTAACCTACAGAGTTGAGTAGCTAGAATTTTAAGAGTTGTAGCTTGAGAGGGGAGTGTGAACAGAACTGATGGTATGCTTCACATATATTCACGCCAGCTTTAAAGAACTAGCTTGCAACCTGTGAGATCATAAAGGTTAGATAAATATATACTTTAAAAGAGAGGCTGCAGGTATAGAAAATGCAAAATCTTTTTTCCCTGCTGTCTGGAAAGCTCTTCTCAATTCCTTCACTCTATCTCAGCTCAACAACAAGGAGTCCCCTAAATCTCCTAGCCTGGGTTAATGTGTTTTGTTAGATGCTCCTTTGTTCCCACAATTTATCTCAGTTCATAGGATGAGTTCAACAGAATCTCTAAGGCTTGTGGGGGAAACAATGTTACTGGCTTTGCACCATGGCCTCTCCAGTGAACAGGAACCGACACTGTGCTTAGAAAGTATTAGATGCTCATAAATCTAAGTCAAATCAGGGACTTCCCTGGTAGTCCAGTGGTTAAGACTCCGGGCTTCCACTGCAGGGGCCGGCGGCGTGGATCCGAACCCTCCTTGGGGAATTAAGATTCCTGCATGCTGTGCGGGGGGTGGGGGAAGGAATGTAGTGTGGAAACAGTATTCAAATGAAAAAATAATCCACGTCTAACAGTACAATCTGGCCTAGAATCAAAATTTGCTCATCATGGGCTTCCCTGGTGGCGCAGTGGTTGAGAGTCCGCCTGCCGATGCAAGGGACATGGGTTCGTGCCCCGGTCCGGGAAGATCCCACATGCCGCCGAGCGGCTAGGCCCGTGAGCCATGGCTGCTGAACCTGCGCGTCCGGAGCCTGTGCTCCGCAACGGGAGAGGCCACAGCAGTGAGAGGCCCGCGTACCGCAAAAAAAAAAAAAAAAAAAAAAAAAAAAAATTTGCTCATCATAAAAGACAAAGACAAAAATGCTAAGAGAAGATATGGCAAATGAAGGCTCTGTTCCACAATGCAAAAGTATTCCTTGACATGAAATGATAAGAAGAAAACCTACTTTGGAGAGAAGCGAAGTCAACTTTAGTATTAATTTTGCTACTTTTGTATTTTTTAAGGGCATAATGGCTCAGACTCACTTTCCTGCAAGAAAGATAAAGAGGAAGGGAAAAGAATGAGAAAGACAGAGGAAAGGAAGGAAGAGACAAGAGGCGAGAGAGGGCTGGAGCTTCTCCTTCTTGGTGACTAACTGGTCTCTCCTGACCTTATCAAGGGCTGCTGGATGGAGTGATCCTTCAGCAACCAGAGCAGAAAAGATGGAAGGTTGATAATGATAGTATCCTCCTCACGGCATTGCTACGAGGTTTAAAAGATTTACTAAAGTTCAAGTTTCTAGCATAGTTCCCGGAACATAGTAAACCTACAATGAAACAGCTCACTAAAATACAGCTCCTGTTTAGCTAATTGAAGACTTTGGAGATATTTTCACAATAAATGTTAGATATCATTATTGTTCTTGATGTCCTTATTGTTTTTATTATTCCAATGTAGTCAGATTGTTTGTCTTTGAAAGGGTGGGATAGTGCCCTTGATGCACTGCTGCAGTCATAAAATCACTGAGTGATAATATGCAACATTTAAAGTAAGAACCACAAAAATTCGTCTAACCAATCTGACCAGGCATAATTCACTGAGAATAAAAATACAAAATCAAACAAAGCAAACTACAAATTAAAAGAAATATATAGGTCTGTTATTTTACACTAATTAGAGAAAATTCAGACCATATCAATAAGAAAAAATGATCTTTTTTCTTCACATAATAAACTTATATAATAAACCTAAAAAATTTTAAACTAGACTCTTTTATGTGTGTTATCTTCTAGAATGTAGGTGGTACAAAGAAGTTGATACATTTTCTGAATTCAAATATTATATACAATATTGAGCCTAAAATATGGATTTTCCTCTTAGAGCTTTGAGAACCAACTAGCTAGAAATTATGCAAGTATATTAAAAATAGGAAGATCTTTTTGTATTATGTGCAGATTTTGTTATCTAATAATAAGCACAAATATTATTTGGTTGACATTAAATATAGGTAACTATTATTTCTATTAGAGTATATACTATTGTCTCAATTTGAAGATCTTTTTACCATTCATTTAATTCAGACAGGCTCTAGTTGAAGGTATAAAAGCAAACATGAATTGTTAAGTCTCAATTCCATTCAAAATATGTATTAGTGAGACAAAATTTAGTTTATAACTAAGAGTTTCAAGGTAAGTAAGTAAACTATTTAGAAAAACTTTAAAACAGCTGGATAATTCATAAATTGTTTCTGAATTAACTCAACATGAAATTCAATGGACAGATGTAATTTTGTCTTCAAATTAAATTATTCCAAAACATATTTTTTCATAAAATTACTTGCATCTTCAAAAATATTTTTACTAGAATTAAATGAACAAATCATAAAGACCTAATAAGCAATGGTCTAGGAGTTTAAATTTGATGGTTTCCTTTTGTCAAATGTTTACTACCTACAGTTCACAGTTAGTTAATTAGGGACTTAGCGTGTTTTTTTAAGGCCATTGCCTTGCACACTGAATGGCTACACTGACAAAAGTGTCAAGGGTCTATGTGCTGTGATAGTGTTGCTCAAAAATGTGAAATTGTTGGTAACATTTTCTTTTAGAAGTAAATCTAGCATCATCTCTTGAGATCCAAACCCAGGAAGGTAAGCAGACATCTATAAAGAAATAGAAGCAGAAAGCTGGGAATGGTGCTTAATCCAACTTCTTTTTTTCCCACCCTTTGTGGCAATGTGAATCAAAATTAAAAAAGAAAAGTCTCAGCAAGCATCCTGATAACAGTTCATGCTTCAACTCTTTTATTTTACTAGTGGGAAATTAAAAAGAATTTTCCCTACATAGTTAAAAAATTGAGTTCCTTTTGTGGCTGTACTCTGATTTTATTATTATATTTTTCTTCTCTAGTTGAAAAACCCTAGATTCTATCTTGCCATTCCAATTCTTAAGCAACAACATTTTGTATTTAAACTGCTATTTATACACTGTTATTAAAACAATCTCACATATCACGCCACCTGCATAAAAATATTTGATGAAATATATCACCATCTAACCACAGGGAACTTGACTAAAATTTTGGTATTAGTATGCTGAGTTTTATTAGACAGCATATGACAGATGTTCTTATACAGTTGAAAGTCAAATGTTAGGATATATGTACAATAAAAACCTTAGTTCTATGTTGTATTGTATTGTTTCACTACAGTTGTATAACTTCGTGTCTATTAAAACATTGTTTATTACACAAATTTAATAAATGGCAAGTAACTGCTGTTGTAGCTACTTTACATGACTCTTAATTTATAACCTTTCTTTTCTTCTTTTGAGTATAACGTGGATAGAATTGCAACATACAGTATCACACATATAAAACTTCTCCAAACATGCAATATATTATTTTTCACCAAGGAGACGTGGTATATGGTGCAGCTAAAAAGACTCAAGTCATGATCACCAAAATTCTTTTCCTCTATCTGAACACTTTTATCACCTGATAACTCAGCTGGCAAAAGTTATCTAAATGCTTTAATGTTTTGGTTAAATATTTTGGTTTGTTAATGGATGAGCTGAAAAAAGGAGGCAGCCACTAAATCTATTAGCATCAGAGTAGAGAATAATCAAGAGTTCAGGGAAATGTGAAAACATGGTAAGAAGCTAGAAAAGGGAGAATAAATGAATAGAGAAAGTCACAACTTCTCTGAAAGATGATAGACTAGGGTTGACATTACACTTAAGAGCAATAAACTGTGAGGAACATTTATTCCAATAGAATACCACAGGGTAGAGAAGCATACAGATAGAAAGAGAAGGATGTCATCATATCTGATTTGACTTAGATCTATAAAATAGACTTGGAGTAATCTCTCAATAAGTAGAAATTACAATAAGGAACATGTTATGAAGTTGGTCAGTAAAAGGTACTATCATTTGATTATACTCAATTGAGTGGGAAAGTACAATTTCTGCTTCAATATTCCTAGAGTCAATTGTTGGTTTCATTTTATATTTACTTACACAATTAATATGAGTTCATTATAGTAAAAAATCATATTATCCAATCAGGGATAAATTTTGTTTGTATTCCACCCATTTTTTATATTTAACGTACATAAATGGGAACCTTTATACATACAATTAGGTATTATTTTCTGATTTTATAACAAGGTAATTTCTTTCTATATCAGTAAATACAATATATAAGAGGAAAATACTATCATTATTCTCATGTCATGGACAATAAAATTGTGGCTAGTTATAGCTAGTAAGAGAGGTAAGATTTATACAATCTTTTATCACTCATTATTACATTCACTCATCATTAGAAGAGTGGCAATCAAACGTAAAATAACGTTTGCTGCCCAAGTGTTTTGACTTTTATTATCAAATTGCTCAAATATATACCATTATAATTCCTACAGCAAAATATATTTGTATATATACATACATATATATAGTTTAAGGGATTTTATATATTCTCTCATCAATACAGATAATTTTCAATTTTTTGCATTTCTGCTAAAATCCCACTTACATTTTTTTTTTTTTTTTGCGGTATGTGGACCTCTCACTGTTGTGGCCTCTCCTGTTGCGGAGCACAGGCTCAGCGGCCATGGCTCACGGGGCCAGCAGCTCCGCGGCATATCGGATCCTCCCGGACTGGGGCACGAACCCGCGTCCCCTGCATCAGCAGGCGGACTCTCAACCACTGCACCACCAGGGAAGCCCCCCACTTACATTTTTAATTTATCTTTTGCTTACTTTTGAACTGGAACATCTCCATGTAATTATGAATCATTTATTTTCTTATTTTTTACTTGTGGTTTTCTTTATTACTATGTGTAAGTGCTTTTTTAAAAAATATCTTTATTGGAGTATAATTGCTTTACAATGTTGTGTTGTGTTAGTTTCTGTTGTGTAACAAAGTGAGTCAGCTATATGTATACATATATCCCCATATCCTTTCCCTCTTGCGTCTCCCTCCCACCCTCCCTATCCCACCCCTCTAGATGCACACAAAGCACCGAGCTGATCTCCCTGTGCTATGCGGCTGCTTCCCTTTAGCTATCTATTTTACATTTGGTAGTGTATATATGTCAATGCTACCCTCTCACTTCATCCCAGCTTACCCTTCCCCCCACCCCATGTCCTCAAGTCCATTCTCTACGTCTGTGTCTTTATTCCTGTCCTGCCCCTAGGTTCATCAGAATCTTTTTTTTTTTTTAGATTCCATATATATGTGTTAGCATATGGTATTTTTCTCTTTCTGACTTACTTCACTTTGTATGACAGACTCTAGGTCCATCCACCTCACTACAAATAACTCAATTTTGTTTCTTTTTATGGCTGAGTAATATTCCATTGTATATGTGTGCCACATCTTCTTTATCCATTCATCTGTCGATGGACACTTAGGTTGCTTCCATGTCCTGGCTATTGTAAATAGTGCTGCAATGATAGTCAACAAGTACATCCATTTCTTTTTATTACACAGATGTTTAAATTTTTTTCTTAATTTTAACATGTGTTTGAATTTGTGGCACAACCCTGCCAACTTTGAAGGTTTTCACTTAGTGGCATTTAATCTCCATATATACTTTCAATGTTTTCTGCCTTTGAATTCATGCTTCACAGTTCTTCCCCACCACATTTATATTTCCCTCTATATGCTTATGGTTTCTCTGTTTACATGTAATAAATATTTAGTTTATCCAGTATTTATTTGAGTAAATTATATGAGAAGAATTAGACTATTAAATTTAGTCTATATTTTCCCAATTTCATAAAAACAATAATGCAATCTCACACATAGATTTAAGATGCTATTTTATTACAGATTAGAACTATACATTTTGAAGATCTGTGTAACACTTTCTCTTCTTGAAATATATTTGGCACCTAATTATTTTACTCTTCCTGTTAATAGGACTTGATGTCTGGGAAGGCAATTTTAATTAAAAAATTTTTCTTATTCTATTTTATTTATTTGTCCAAATAGATATGATAATTATTTTGTAAAGAAAAAGAAAACTCTGCTAGTTTAATCAAAATTTCATCAAATCCTAGGAAAGTTAAATAGTCTTTCATTTATTAAATTATTATATTGCTCAGCAAAACTTGATATTTCTCTCTATAGATTCTGAACAATTCTTGTTTTAATGTTCTTATGCATTTTATAATTTTGTTGAGATCTTTTTGTCATTTGTACCTGATTCCTAGATTTAATGTTATGTTAATATCTGGTGACTTGCTCAATGTTTATTGTTGGAATCAATTGATATTTCTCTATGGAAATATTTTAAATTATTTTTTAATATTTGGAACAAATGTCTGCATATGTAGGACAGAATGACATCAATATAAATATATGTGTCAGTTATATATATATTTATAAATACCAATATCAAAAATCTTATTAATCATTCAGATTCTGTAATTGATATATAAATATAAATATTTTAATAATTCCCACTTTTAATTTACTTAGCAGTTTTGTGAAAAAATTCTTAAATAAGCAAATCATCATGGGGTGAATGAATTAAAGAGCAGCTATATTAAAGAATTCTTTATTTATATGGTAGCCAGACCTCGTAAGTGATACATTAGATATATTTGATTTTATTTATTGCATTCTCTTTTGTTCTATTTATTATTCTGCTTCTATTGCTTTATAATTTTCCTGTGACATAATTCTTAGCTTTCAACTTCTCCTGTTTCTAGAGTATATTTACAGAGTGTTTTTATTAATAATTATATTTTACATTTTCAGAAGTATTTATTATCTGAAGGTTTTTACAATTTAGAGTCAAATGTAAAACATGCTTTATATTCCAGCTAATTAGGTAAATATCAAGTTTTTCCTCTATCCCTATTGCTTTCATACCACCTGTTACTTCTTTTTAAAATGTTTTATTTACATTTATTATCCCATATAATTTTGCATTACAGAAAACTTCTACAGGGAAAAATTGTACATTTGCCTTCTCATAACAATCTCTATTTTAAATGATTTAAGTACTCACAGATCACCTTTTTATACCCTGGCTTTCTCATTCTTACCTATACTTGCTAAATTTTTTTTTTGGTAAGGTTAAAAACATGTTATATATTAAAACACCTTTCTTTAACTTTATACATTTAAAAAATGTGATTAAACCCTTGAATGTTAATCTTTTTCTATAAACTTTATTAGTATGGCTCTACTAATTTTAAGAAAATGTTACATCAAAAACTGAAACCATCACTTTTGTTTTAGATTTACACAAAGAATAGCATTTCGTTAGCTCACCATTTTTTCACTCCATTCTTTCCTTCTTTAAAACATTTCTCCTAAAAGAAAAAAATGTCTGCTTTTTTAAGCAAATCTTTAAAAGTTCCCTTAGGATCTTTTAATAATAAACTTTTCATAAAAGTCTTTATTGTTTCTGAAAGATAGTGTGCCTGGGTATAACATTCTAAGTGGAGGACAATTTTCTCTCATAATGCACAGTTATCATCCCACTGTCTTCTGGCTGCCTTTGTTATTACTAAGAAACAAGAAATTATCACACTAATTGCCCTGCCTTTGTAGGCAGTTTAGCCCTTTTTTCTGGCGACTTTTAAAATCTTTTCTTTGATTTGAATATCTTCTGAGTTTCATTTTTACATCTCTAGGTATAGATCTGTGTTTGTTATTCCTGTTTGGGACTCATCAGGCTTCCTGAAACTAAGAATCTGTGTCTTTCAACAATACTGGACTAGTATCGGCTGTTCTACATTTCCAAAATTCCGGGTCTTCCATTCTTGCTGTCCTCTTCTTTTGGCTTTTTGTATATCTTTTATATGTATATTTTGCATTTTATAGCAAAATATTTCTTGCTCTCTTCTCTATTCCAGTTTTACTCTCCTTCACATTTCCCAGCCTTTTCTCTATCTCCTATTTTGGGTTTTCTTGTTTTTCAGATGTGTCATCCAGTTTACTCTCTCCTACTTATCTTTGGCTTACCCCATCCATTGATTGATTTTTTAAAATCAATTCTTACATTTTTAATTTCTTAAAGTTCTGTTTGATTTTAATCAAATATATGCCTGGTCATATTGATACATATTCATTTTTTAAGCATAATTTTGATTTTCTTTTTTTTGTAGTTTAACAACAAAAAAAGTCACCATTATATTCATTACATAAAAATTTTTCTTATCTGTGATAGTATATTTTGTTAGTTTTGTTTATGATCACTTTTTTCCCTGATATATTTAAAGATTTTTGATCGTGAGTTTAAGTTTCTTACCACTTTATTCAGAAAAATTTTCAGGTCTGCAATTAAAATGCATCCCCTAAAGAAGTTTTAGTTTTCTTTTGCTAATTCTCTAAAAGCACTTAAACATGGGGACAATTAAAATATATTTTTTAATTTGGATGTTTTCTGGCCTCATAGGTAATATGAATTGCCCTAAATCCAAGTAAGATTAGGCGTTTTTTTAGAGGTTTTCAAATGAAATATTTTTCCACTCTATTCAAGGCCAACATAATTATAGATCACACTATTGCCCTTTGTAGAGTTCTTTTTTTTTGAATCTAGTCAGCCCACTGTGAATGTGGACTTTCAGTGGTTCCAACAGGAATGAGCAAATGTGTCACAATAACCCCAAGAATCTCTTTGCCCCAATGGATTTAAAATGTGTCACTTCTGAAGAATTTCTTTTCTTTCACGTCAGCTCAGCCTCTACCAGTATTTCTAGGTGCATTCCCAGAAAAGCTCCTCTGATCATTTAGTACACAGTATTTAAAAACAGCAAATTAATTTAGTTCTTTGCATCCAAAATTACTCATATTTTTCTTTTTATACATTTCCTAATTATTGACTTCACATTTTCCCAGGGTTTATCAAGATGAGTCTCTTTCATTAAACTGTCATTCAACATGAATTGGTAGGATAAAATTTGGATAGAAATTTTTTTTAAAACTCCAAATAACAGTGGTTTATACAGGCTTAAAAAAGATAGAAGTTTATCTCTCTCACGTAACAAAGTCATTCTAAGACAGGTATGCTGGCTTCAATATCATCAGGGACCTAGGATTCTCCGCACCAGCTTTCTACTTCACAGTCCAGGATGGCTGTGCTAATTCCAACTATCACACTGGCACTGAACCCAACACAAAAAGATAACATTGGGACTTTTGCTAAGACTTTTTAGAAGTTATACATACTACCTTTGTTACAATCTTTCAGAAGTTATACATACTAGAACATTGTCACATTGCAACATTTAGGTTCAAGGTATGTTAGAAAATACCAGCTAGGTAATCATGTGCCCAATTTATATTCAAGGTCCTATTGGTAAATAAAAATAAATTGAAACTGGGGAAGAATCATCAGATTCTGACACAATACATCCATGAACACCCATCCTTGCATATGGAACATACTGACTTTCACCCCCAAACAAGCAATTCCAAAGTTGCATCCAAATACTGTACCCAACTTCAAGCCCAGGATGTCTAGGGATGTTCCTTTCTTTCCATCAAGCTGTGATATGACTTCCAATGGCCTAGTTATTTATAAAATGGTAGAAAGTCATAAGGGTAATCACAATACAATTTTCCAAATAATAAGCAATTAGCAGCCTGGTGGTAGAGTAAGTTCTTAAGCTTGTCCAGCTGGCAGCCCCTGATTCTACTTTCTGGGAAAAACTCCTTTGTCATCTGTAGTCCCAGGATCTGTCCTTAAGAGTTGTCTCCTGTCCATTATCCTCCATGGCCCCATCTAAAGATGCCCTTAGAGTGTCCAAAGTTACAGATGGTGCAGATTTGGGAGCCCCACAGTTTGATTTTAAAGGATGAATTTTCACAAATTTTTGGAATTTTTTGCTACCTTCAATGCCCCTTTTAGAAGCCATTTGTTTTGTTTGCTTGGTTCCATATACAAGAAACCATAGCTAAGTATTTTTGCCTAGACATAGTTTTTAAGCCTAAAAGCTGATCTTACACATACTCGCTCCTAAACCCTTCTTATCCTTTTTTTTCCCCAAAGAAGCTATATCATTTATTTACAAAACAATAGCCTTGGGTAGAAAGACAATACACTAACTTTGTCTTTCCCTTGGGAGACTTGCTTAAGGGGAAGGGAACTCTTAAACAGGAAAGGTAGCAGCTGCTGAGGCTGCAACTACAGAGCTACCGCTGGGTAGGAGCAAAGAAGAGTATTTTCTGCAATCTCTTCCCTTAAGGTTTCTAATACTGTACATATCACTTGCATGTCATTACATCAGATAGAACATATTCATATGACTACACCCACCTTTAACAGAGCCAGTCAAAAGTTGGCTTTATTTCTGGCAACCGTACGCCAAAAGAAAGGCTGGGGGTTCTATTACACTATAATTGAGGAGAAAAATAGTCAAAGAGCAGTATCTACTACCAGATGACCTTGTTTTTAGTGCAAACAAGAGCTTGGGTTATGGAGCCAATGCCTCAGTTCAAACCCTAGGTCTGCTACTTCTAGTAACCGGTGGCAAGTTTGTTTCAAATGAGGATAATGTTATTGCCTAAGCCTCAGGGTTGTCATATGAAGAACATAAAATAATGTTAGAAGATGTCTGGCACTAAGTACAGAGCTCTATGAATATTAGATATAATTATACTACATTATGGTGCTTATAATAATTATGATAATGATTGTATGTTTTGTCCCATATCCTTTAGATTTACTTTAAGATTTACAGTGGAATGAAGCTAAAGACCACATTTCCTGTCAATTCTCTGTATCCATATAGTCAATAATTACTATGTAGGAGGCACTGTTTGAGACACTGGGTCAGTGAAGAAAACAAGATCCTGCTCTAATGGAACTTCTGAGAGTCTTATCTCCAATGAGCCTCATTTCCCACTGCATGACACCCCAGTCCTCTGGATAGGTATAATAATTTCTTAGCATGCATTGCTATCAAAGTTTTTCCTAAAGGCACATGCCTGCCTTTTCTCAAGAGACTGTACTCCCATAATAAACCACCAGTTTACCTGACTATTCCCTTAGTTATCTAATGGGCCTCTTATTCTTTGCCTGGATTTATAATTATTTCCATAGGTGAGAAACACAGGAGAGTGCTTACCCTGTGTATTTAAGCCTGATAATACATGGTGAGGGAGGTACTCAACATTCTCCTACCTGTTTCAGGTACACTTCGTTTCAAAAAGCAGACTCAAAGTGCACTTTGTGCTCAAGTCTTAGAAGATTATTCTCAATCTATATCTGTCTGCCTCATAATTACTGTCAAATCTTCCAAGATTTTACCAGTAGGTGTTTTGCCAATTTTTATTTTCCATAGTTTGAAAATTCTGTCTCCCTCCTCCCATGTCTGCAGAAGAATTTTAATTAGAATTTTAGAGAAAATTTATGTGGCCCTGCTAAACACACACCATTTGAATTAGATAGCCATCATTTTCAGATAAAATATTAAACATGTTACAACCTTGACTATTCATTTGACTTGATTTTCTTCCTGTAATATTTTAGTACTTTTTATTTTGTTTTTTAGTAACATGAAGAAATTCTAACCAAACTTACTTATATAACATCTTTAACATGTAGGTAATTTTAACATCTAGTTAAAACATTCTTTCCAAAATATGAATTTATGTTATGCTCCTTAATATATCTGTATTATATTTAAATTATTAAATTCATATCTTAATTACAAGTATACCTAACCTCTAAAATATATCATTTTTGGATTTTTTTCTGACTCTAAGCATATTTTTAAAATGTGAATACTGTTTATTGATGGTATGATTTTATGTAATAAAACATAATTACGCAATATTTACTTGAGGCTTGTAACCCAAAGTCTCATTCCCAAGGAAATCAGAAGCAAAATAAATTAGAGCAATAAAACACATGTCCTCACTATAAATCTAGGGATCATTCTGCAACATTGAACAGAAGATAAGCAAACAAACTTGTTTTAAAATTAGATTTTAGTATTGTATGAAAGGAAAGAACGTTAGCACTCCCCTTGACAAGGATGGAAAGGCCCTTGGGCCTGACAATATGCATATGGTTAAGGCATTGCCACCTACTTCATGGCATCAAGCACTGTTTTTATTGGGATTGACAGATACACAGTACTATATATAAAATAGATAATTAATATGGACCTATTGTATAGCACAGGGAACTCGACTCAATACTCTGTAATGACCTATATGGGAAAAGAACCTAAAAAAGAGTGGGGCTTTCCTGGTGGCACAGTGGTTGGGAGTCCACCTGCCGATGCAGGGGACGCGGGTTCATGCCCCGGTCCAGGGGGATCCCACATGCCGCGGAGCGGCTGGGCCCGTGAGCCATGGCCGCTGAGCCTGTGTGTCCAGAGCCTGTGCTCTGCAGCGGGAGGGGCCACAGCGGTGGGAGGCCCGCGTACCGGAAAAAAAAAAAAAAAAGAGTGTATATATGTATAACTGATCCACTTTGCTGTGCAGCAGAAACTAACAGAACATTGTAAATCAACTATACTCCAATAAAAATTAAAAAAAAAAAATCCCAAACCATCCTCGACAGTTAAATATATGAAAAATGAATCTTTAAAACAGATAAATTAGATTTGTAACTAAAAAAGTATAATAATAACTTGTAAAGATTCTGAATTATCTACAGGATTGTGACTTATTTGATAAATGTGGAAGACTTCTTTTACCTGGAGAAAGAAAAGCAAAAGCAAAATGTTTATGGTGTGTGTGTGTGTGTGTGTGTGTGTGTGTGTGTGTGTGTGTGTTTTGAAGAGTGGCTATGAGGAATCTTGAAACACTAAAATCAATGGCTCAAGCTGAAAGACAATGAATATTGTTCCCATTGGGAAATAGGAAGATTCATACTGAGTAATGAGTGAGTTTTCTTCTTATCCAAAAAGCTGGAATTTATACCTCCTTAATTATCTGTACATCTTTTAGATGTTAGGAAGTAAAACAGGCAAGAACAGAACATAATCAAGAATTCTATTTTGGTGCAGTTTATATCCATTTGGTGCAGTTTATATCCATTATATCTCTTAAATATTCAAAAGGGCATCCAAGTAAACAGTGGGATATATGAATCAGAAATTCTGTGGTGAACTCAGGGTGAAAATACAAATTTAGGAGCTATTGGCATGTGTATGATATTTATGACCAGTGGACTAAAAATAAGTCAACCTCGGAAAAAGTAAAGATAAGTGTGAATGTATTATTTATTTATTTATTTTTGGCTGCATTGGGTCTTCGTTGCTGCGCGTGTAGGATCTTCCCAGACCCGGGCTCGAACCCGTGTTCCCTACATTGGCAGGCGGATTCTTAACCACTGCGCCACCAGGGAAGCCCTGTGAGTGTATTTTAGATTAAACTTGTTTTGTTGAGCACATTTATCTCTATTTTCTCTTAAAGCCCCACTAAATAAGGGTAACATAATTAAAACTCTCTCTCCCTACTAATGCTATCAAGAGATAAAATAGCAAGCAGCAAGTGCAAGTGTAGTCAATAATTTTTGGAAGCTAGAAAGCACATGAAGGAGGTAGGAGGACTGGGAAACTGGATACCAAGTGCCTGAAGGGTGAGGCCAATAAGAACAATTTATTCCTCTGGAAAACTCTAGGAAGGCTTAAATATCAGAGGAACTATTTACTGCAAAATTTACAGGTGAGGTAGGGAGTTGAAAATAAGAAGATTGGTGGAATTCTTCAGGATAGGAGAGGAATTAGAACTTCAAATCCCCTTCCTCAGCCTGTTCTAGAAAAGTTTAACCAGGAAACTATGTAGATCAGAGAGAGTTAAAGAAGGGTTTGGTTAGTACCATACTATCTTGCATTTCAGAAGCTGAGAAACTAGAAACTACCTTTGCTAGACTCCCTTGCAGCTGAGGCTCAATGTAAAGGCCACACTTACACCGCTTCTTCACCTCTGATGACACGCATCAGCAAGGAGGAGTAGGGATTCTCCAGGACTGTTAACAAGGTTCCATGTCCAGTCACTAGCTGTGTGAGTGTCAAAAGACAAGCAGCAGATCATACAAATTTGCCATGTTTATCTAGCAGGTATGGTTTGTTCTAGAATCAACAGTGAGGTGGCCTCTTGATTCTTGCTTCTTGATATCACAATATATTCTCTGGGCTCTGGTTTCCTGATCCCAGGAATGTTGGTAAGAGAGATTATTCCTGGGATCAACAGAGCCAGTTACAATTCCCTGATTCCTGACCTTCTTAAGCATGACAGTGATTGTGGGTCCTTTCACAGGCCAGTTCTAGAGTGTTTTTCTGGGGATAATTTTTGAGAACCCTACCTGGAACTACTTCTCCAATCTTCTCAATGTCTTTTTCTAACATAAAACTTGCTGTGTTAAATTCCCTCAGTTTAAAATGGCCAGGGTGATTTCCCTTACAGGTATAGTAGATGGAAAGCAGCCATACTTGCAAGAGGAGGATTAGAAAATGTCTATATATAGGAGGATGAGACTCCCATTCTTACCACATTTGTTCCATATCTTTCCAAGTATGACGGAAGCCCACAAAACCCTCCTTCCTAAATGCACACGTATACATACACTGTGTGCATACACACAGACGCACATACATAAACATACACGGTTATGTTTGTTTTCTGACAGACTACCTTACAGATAGGCTCCCAGTTAATGGTCCATGCACATACAGAATGCAACTGGTTTTTAGTAACTTACCCTTCCAAATATTTGAGCAAGCCTTCTACATATAAGACAGACATTTAAAAAAAAGAGAAGAAAAAGAGGAAGGAAGGAAGGAAGGGAGGGAGGGAGGGAGGGAGGGAAGAAAGGAAAGAAAGACACGATATGTGATTCAGAAGAAAATTTCAAAACTATAATTAAAAGTTGTAAGCAAAGAGAAGAGGGTCCAGGCTATCCTCTAGGTAATCAATGTTTAGAGGAGGTTGTCAAAAGCAGCAGCCATCAAAGAACACTCTGAAGGAGTAAGCATTAACTGAGGAGGAGCTTTAAGAAAGCCTGATGCCAAAAATGTGGAGCAGAGATTTCTGTGTTCACCAAAACACATCTTATTTTCCTTCTGGGCACCACGCAGAGCACATTTCCCTGCATCCTTGCAGTTCACAGTGACTGTGCTGTACACACACAGTGGCATGTCGTCTGGGAATCAGCCCCCATGGAAAGCCTTTCCTGCATGTTTCCATGCTCTCTCTTCTCCCTTATCTGGGGCCTTTTTTCTGAGCACTGACATCTAGAATGGGTCCCCGGATGACTGTGTGGAGTAGAGCCTCTTCCCTTCTCTCACCACCGTTGAGAATTTATGCAAACAAGAAATAAACTTCTACTGAATAGGGCTTCCCTGGTGGTGCAGTGGTTAAGAATCCACCTGTCAATTCAGGGGACATGGGTTCGAGCTCTGGCCTGGGAAGATCCCACATGCCACAGAGCAATTAAACCCATGTGCCACAACTACTGAACCTGCGCTCTAGAGTCCACAAGCCACAACTACCAAGCCTGCGTGCCACAACTACTGAAGCCCGTGCGCCTAGAGCCCGTGCTCTGCAACAAAGGAAGCCACTGCAATGAGAAGCCCATGCACCACAGTGGAGAGAAGCCCAGGCTCACTGCAACCAAAGAAAGCCCGTGTGCAGCAACAAAGACCAAACGCAGCCAAAAATTAATTAATTAAAAAAAACTTCTACTGAATAAATCCATTTGATTTTGTGGTTGATATTTTACAGCAGTTAGCATAACCTGACTGATTCTGAAATCAAGTAAAGTGATCAATGAGATTCCCTTTCTATATCAGGGTGAAGCAAGTCTCAAAGGTTGGGTGCACTGGGGGAAGGAAAACTGTTATAATATTAGTCTCTCCTCTTTTTTAAAAAAAATTATTTAATTAAGTTTTATTGGAGTATGGTTGCTTTACAATGCTGTGTTAGCCTGCACTGCACAACAAAATGAATCAGCCATACACATACAGATATCCCCTCCCTCTTGGACTTCCTTCCCATTTAGGTTACCACAGTGCACTTGTTGAGTTCCCTTTGCTATACAGCACGTTCCCATCAGTTGTCCATTTTACACGTAGTATCAATAACGTACATGTGTCAATCCCAGTCTCCCAATTCCTCCCACCCCACCCCTTCCCCCCTTGGCATCCATACATTTGTTCTCTACGTCTGTGTCTCTATTTCTGCTTTGCAACTAAGATCATCTATACCATTTTTCTAGATTCCACATAGGCTCTCCTCTTTATCCAATTACATTCCCCCTTGCGTATCCTCTCCTTTATTAGGATTCACTTTAAGAAGGAGTTCACACACATACAAGTACCACAGGGTACCTTATTCCCTGCATTTATGTGCTGTGTTCTGAAAGTGGTACGTAGGTTAGCAGCAGATCCTTTTTGGGGTTAGTGAGTTCTGAAATATCAAAAGTCAAAAAGAATTGAAACAGCCAGCTACTATCATTGTCAAATGTCAGATCAGTGAAAAAAATTGTTCCAGCAGTCTTGCAAGGGAGGGACTGACCTCAGCATAAAACACCTGCCCATACGGACCAGATAATGTAATAAAGAAGACAGAACACTGTGGAAGCATGTGTGTCCGTGTTTGTGCAGGCTTGCAAACACGCTCAAGAAATGAGTCTCTATAACCCTTCCAGTACATGAAGTATTGAAGTTAATGCAGGTTAAATTTATGTCATAACACGGAGGATGTTCCAGGTGGTTTTCCTAGCTCCATTAGTAACCTCACACTCATCTCAGCACCTTGGCCCCAAAATCAACTCTCCTGAAAACTGATCCCAGGTCCATAAAAGCAGGGATACCATGTTTTTTTTTTTTTTTTAGGGATACCATTTTGCCAGAAGTCATCTTCTAAGTCTAAGAAGAGTTAAAACTACACTTGAGAACTCCTGAATCTTCTTTGTTTGATTAAATGTTACCTTCATTTGCTAAGCACATAAATCTATGCACACACTCACACACACACCCTGGCAATACAATTATGGGAGAAGGAGAGTACGTAGAGAATAAAATGGTTTGGCTTGGGACTTCCCTGGTGGTCCAGTGGTAAAGAATCTGCCTTACAATGCAGGGGATGCAGGTTCAATCCCTGGTCAGGGAACTAAGATTCCACATGCCGCAGGGCAACTAACCTGGCATGCCACAACTACTGAGCTTGCATGCCACAACTAGAGAGCTCACATGCCACAAACTACAGAGCCACACGCTCTGAAACCTGCGTGCCACAATTATAGAGCCCACGTGCCCTGGAGCCTGCTCACAGCTAAAGAACTAGAGAGAAGCCCATGCACCACAATGAAAGATCCCACATACCTCAACGAAGATCCCACGTGCTGCAACTAAGACCTGATGCAGCCAAAAAATAAATTAAATAAATAAATAAATAAATAACAAAATGGTTTGGTTTAATGTCAACTGTTAAGAATCGTTATGTACGCTGATCCTAATCCTAAATAACAGGATGATTACTGTCCACCAAGCACAATAAAACAAAAAAGTCTGTGATGATGATTTTGCACAAGTGGTATGAGGTAATGAGGAACACCGGAGTATTATCTAGGCAAAACCAGAATACTGACCAATGTGTCCTAATATTTTCAAGATTCTTGTCATCAGAATTGTAAGATGCTTCATGTTGCTCAGACTGTCTTAGGTCCCATTTCTAAAGTATTTTTAACATCAAAAGTCTCATCAAAACTACAACTGTACATATATAGTTAAATGGGTGTTTGAGGTGAAGGGTTAACAGCAAGTCTGCATGCTTTTTCTGTGGAAAGAATGACCTCGGAATTACCTCTCTTAGCACTGTTTCCCTGGAAACCTAATGGTTTAAGTTAAATGTGGCATATAAGCTCTGTTACTAAGAAATGATGTTTATTGTAAAAGTGATTCATATTTGGCTAACTGCATTTGGGCTTGCAGGGCTGGGAGTGAGCTATTAAAACCTACTGAGGCACAGGTCTCAGATCCCTGCGCGAGGCGGACAGCTTTTAATCAAATTGTTCCTTAGGATACCTGAAAGTTTTGCTCAAGGATGTTATGAGATAGTGATCCAATGTTGAGTGAGACTAATCAAATCCGGGGTGGTTTCTTCCTCAACACACATGGTCTCATACCTTATAAAAGAACTGATGCTTGGGTGGCCTGAACAATGTGTTCGTAAATCCTATAAGGATTCCTCTTAAAGACAGTGCTCCTGAAACTGTCGGTTATGTTGAGATTCCTGCCCATATCTCTGCACTAAACTAAAGTGAACATGTGCCAGATAATGCCCCATGGTTATGTGAAGGAAAAGCCGATCCAAACCCGAAACTATCTCCCACGTTAGGTGAAGTAGGTGTGACAGTTCCATATGTATATATTATCTATACCATTACTGTTTGCAAGAGCAAATGACACAGATGGTTTAAATGTTTTACCAATATGTCCAGTAAAAATCCAACTATATCTTAACATTCTGAGCAACTGTATTTCTAATTTAACTTATATTTACAAATGCTTATTCCTGCTAAGGATACATAATTTCTTTGGGACTAAATAAATACTACTATAAAAGTTCCATCATTAAAAAAAAGTATTTTCACCTCATTTTTTGCTTCATGTATTTTTTACTTACTTCATAACTGCATTTTAAAGCACTTGTTTGGAATGAGTCTTTATTTAATTCATAAATTTTTATTAAAGATAATTTCCTTATTTATCACAATTTTAATTACAGTATGTATTATAAATAAATTCTGTTGTATTTTAAAAAATATACATTGCCTTTTTAATTAAAGGTTTTCTTTATTTATCTACTTTTTTCTTTGCTTATGCCAATGTTGATCCAGGAACTTTGTACCCTGAGGTTGCTAACATCTACCAGAACTAGCTGACTTATGCTGGATAAAAACACAGGCCCAATTTTTCAATAGAGGCCAGGTATCTTGCTTAAGATGTGAAATCTACAAGTTTTAAAACATTGACAGCTATGATGGAACCCACTGATGTGCACTGGTGTCTTTTGTCCTCTTTTTCCATTAGCTAAAAAATTTAAAAACTTCCCTGTCTCTCCCTTACTAAGCTAGGGCCATGGTTATCCAACTCCTATTCTCTCTATAAATACACATGTCATACCACTGGGTTCAATGTCACAGGGCGTGTGAGTAAAAATGACTGCCTATTTCAGGTTTAACCTTAAAACATTTTTGAATTTGTTTTCTTCCTCTATTTCCTCTTTCCTGTGATAGATCACAGATATGGCATTGTCCCAGCTTCCAGAATGTAAATTAGGGGAAAGCAGAGCAAAAAACTGAAGGAAGCTGTGTCTCTGAAAGCCAGGCAACCTGCCAATCTGTACCACTGACCTTGAACTGATAATGAGAAGGAAACATTTCAATCTTATTTAAGCCAGTTTATTCTGAGAACTCTGTGTTGCTTCAGAAAACAATTACTTAACTAATGCAGTAACTCATTTAATATATATTTTCAAAATTTTGTGAAGGAAATAATTTAAAAAAAAACACCTCTTGGCATGTAAATTGACATCATAGGCCAATATTTCCAATATAACCCTCACCTCCTACACCAGCTTCATTTCCTCCTTGATGGAGTCATACCAAACTACTTGTACCTCTCTGAAAATATAGCCATCTGGGGTTTTGAAAATGTATTCTCCCTGACTGAAATGGCCTTTTACACGTTCTGTACCAACCACCAACATCTACTATACTGTCAACCTTTCCTTTAAACTGATGATGCGATTTAAATGATAAATAATAAAATGATAAATTTTAAGACTATGCCAACATTATTGATTCAATAAATATTTATTTAGCTTTCACTGGCATATCGTGGCCAGGGAGAATGACGACACAGAGCATAAGGCTGTGTTCTGCTGCCCAGATGCCCTCAGGGCCCTCTTTCCTACTGTGTCTACCTGGGTATTATTGCTCACTCTGTCATCTGCCTCAATATATCCTATTTAAACGTTCACTATGGCATCCTTCATGATGATAATATTTACTTGTTTGCATGCTGCTCCCTCCTCTGTATTCTAAGCTCCCTCGGGCTCACTCCAAGCCTTACTTATCTTTATTTCCATCTTAGGCTTATCCCCCAGGAAACAGACAATGAAACAGAGACCCCCACTTAAAAGGTCTGTTGGGGAGTACTCTCTGCAGCAAATTCCCTAACAGGAGTCTGGGCAGAGGGAGGGGAACCACACAGCAGTCATAACAGAGCCCTCAGCTGACCCCTCAGAGAGCTCTGGAGCTAGGATGACTCTTCAGAGTTGGCCCAAGTCATGAACTTCTTAGCCTCCTCCCCTATTGAACAAACACTGGATATGAGCTGCCTCTAGGGAAGGAGTGACATAACTGTGAGTGAGGCAGCCCCTTCTGCTGAGGGCAATCCCTGAAGACAGACTCATCTGTGAGCTGCCAACCGCTACCTTTCCCAGCGGCTGGAGAAATACATGTATGGTCCTCAGGGAGATCCAGGTAGCGGGACACAGGCCCACAGCAGCATCACTGTCACTGTCCATGGTACGACAGTGCCTGCTAAATAAACATTTATTCAATTAACAATGTTGAGATAGCTTTAAAACGTGTCACTTGGTATTTGTGAAGTGACTGGTATGGGCTTGTTTAACACAGTTTCTCAATCACCAGTGCCATGACATACGGATTACATGTACCATTTATTGATTGCCTCACTATCAGGGCAGCTGACCAGGATCTGTGATTCAGAGCTGTAGTTCTGTAACATCAGGCCATGAACAGCCTTCTCCATCTACTATATTCAGTGCTCTTTAGAGTATTTTCATTTTCTATGTGTGCCATTACATGGAAAAGGTTCAGAAGCACAGGAGCGCTGGAAGTAAAAGTAGAGAAAATACGTCTCCTGAGGACCCTTCAGGGCATAAGACTTTAGAATTTTACTCACAGAAAGTGTGACAGGATATGCATTTTATTTTTACTACTGGAAAACTATGACTTAGTATATGAAAGAGAAATTTGAGGTGATTACCTTTCAAGTTTAACTTACAGTGAGTAACTGTGTCTCTAATTCCTGAAGCTATAATCTTAGTCATGGATCTAAGCTCATTAATGACCATGGGGATGATGGAACCCCAGAGGAATAGAGTCATTTAAACAACAGAAGTTAGGAGGCCTCAATTACCATAACCATCTTCAAGGGATAGCTAAGGGACCTTGAAAGGGGGAATGGTGGAAATGATTAATAAAGCACAAAAGAGATGGGCAGTCGGGAAAAGTGCTGCTTAACATATACACGAAATAAAAGCCCATGTGGTCAGTGACCTGGACAAAAAAAGGACAGTTGCATCAGAAACAAGGAGACTCGGGGAAGAGGCATGTGGATGGACACAAGAGAGTGTAGAGATTTTTCTATCACGTGTTATCAAAACCCAGGATCCCTCGTGGAAAAAAAAAAACACTGAAATACCAAAGAAGAAATGGCTCAGCCAATGACATTAGCCAACCTCCATCACTGGCCACTCCATAACTGACAACATAATCACATGGACAGAGTGAAAGCAGAGGCAGAGAAAAACCCTGTGCATAGACCCTACAGGATGGAACCCCGCTTATCAATATAGATACTGCTGCTCCTGAGAGTGTCCAATTCGTCAGCAACAAAACCAACCCTGGGCCCCTGATGAGACCCTGTTCTTTGAGAAAACCAACCGGCAACTTGGTATCAAGGTGAATACAGTAGGCCTTTTGGCATCTTAAAAGTACTGGTGATTTATCTTCACAAGAATAGATACCTATTCCTGGTGTGGAGTCACCTTTTCTGCCTGCAGAGCATCAGCCATCACCAGGATGCAGGGACTAATAGAGTGACTGATCTATAGACATGGAATCCTGCACAGCATAGGCTTTGGCCAAAGAAGGAGGGGTAGGACTGAGCCTATGACCATGTGACCCATTAGTCATCACATGTGTCCACCATCTAGAGGTAGCCAGTTTCTCAGAATAATGAAGTGCCAGCACGGAGGAAACATGCTGAAAGCACGGAGTACCAAACTTCAGGACAGAGTGACCTTTCTAATTAAAGAGCGGTATATGGTGCTCTGTTTTTTGTTTTTTTCAATAAGGAGAATAGGTCGGTCCAGGAACCAAGGAGTTGAAGCAGGAGTGGCTATGCTCACCATCCTTCCCAATGACCTACTGGCATATTTTGTCTTTCTCAGGCCTGCAACTCTAAACTCTGAAGATTTAGAAGCCCTGGCCCCCAAAGGGAGAACGCTCTTGCCAGGGGACACAGCAAGGGTCCCACTGAACTGTGTCTTAGGACTGCCCTCAGGAAATGTTTAACACCTTGTGTTCAAGAACCAGTAGGTGAAGAGGAAATGTCATATCACCATGTATAATTGACCCTTACCAGAGGGCAGTAGGGCTGCTTTTACACAATGAGGACAGAGAGAAATATCTGTGGAACCCAACTGATCCTTTTGGGTACCTCCTGGTCTCACTAGCTACACTGCAACTATATATAGAAATGTGTAGCAACCTGGACTGAGAAGATTTTAATTATTCCAATCTCCCAGATATGAGGGTGGGATCACATACAAGCTACATATCCAGGCAACTTGCATAGTCAGTACAGTTTACCACTGATTCCTCCGTTTTTCAAAACTTTTGCTCCATCCTAAAGACGTTTGCTTTCATCTAAGTTTGCATTCCATGCCTCTTCAGTAAAGAATCCATAGGAATTGATAATGTCCAGCCTTCAAAGAAAGCAAGCAATAACGCTGACCAATAACTGAAACAATCATTGTAGGCAAAGAAACTTTTAAGCCAAAGCCTATAATAGTATCCAATGGAATGAATAACTACATCAAGGTAAAGGCTTCCGACTGCTGAATGCTCTGTTGGTTTACTTAACTAGTCTGCAAGATTGCTTTAGTTAGTCTGGCTGTGGAGCATCTGTCTGTTATTTGGTTTCTGCTTATTTCTGATTTTTTTTTCACTTCTCACTATTTTCAGTGAATTTGGTAAGAGAAGAAAATCTTTAAAATTTTTGTTACGGAGTATGGTTTCATGATATGACACACCTGTGGGAAAATTGCAATTTTACTCACCCAACTTGTAGGCTTGCACATTTCCTTTGGGAATGGTATATTCTGCAACTGGGAGGCATTTCTCCCCTGCAGGTTGGGCAGGAGAAGAGAGTAGGCTCTCGGTCTACCTAAGAGGGCTGATTACTTTCCACATGAGTGAATCTCATTAGACCTAGTGAGCACAGTGACTAATTCTGAGCAGATGTCAAGTTGACTTAAATGACTGAGGCACACAGTACCAGGGGACTTAAGACGCAAAGTAGCTAAATTTTAATGAAGCAAGACATATGTGAGGGATCTGAGATCTGCAATGTTTCTCACCATCTTCGCCAAATAAGCAGTTGCTACTTTGCCATCCTAGAATATTTGTTATCATGTTGACATGGGTTAGTTTAAAGCCAGGAGATTTGGTTTCTGTATTCCAAGTATGTTTCTTGTAAAACAGGTAAATCCAAAGTCTTATGGTTCTTTCCAGTGACAGAGGAAATGTATATTGATTGTAAAAGAACTTTTAACTCTCTGGTCAGATGGGAAATACATAAATGGAAAAATACAATGGTAGTGATTGCACTATTATTTGCTTTGCTTTGTTTCACTAAATTTTCTGATCTTTATTCTCACCTTAGCACAGATATAGGTAACCTGTTTAATAGTAAGAGCCAATGAGCACAGGGAAAATAATTAATAAGGCCACATAAGGAAAATTACTAAAAATTCAGAGTAGACACACACACACAGAGTTTCATAGATGAGGAAGGAGTTCCTTGAATATACAAAAATGGAGTTATAAAACAAAGGCAGGCACGGGAAGCCAAGGGTTTTATTCATGTCTGTACTTAAAATTGTATCCATATACATATATGCATGTATGTGTAAAATATTTTAAAATGATGATGCCCTACCTAATGTTTGGAGATCCCTGCATCTTTAAGAATACAGAGTTGCTGCTTTGATGATGGCAGGGCCTCTTCCTATTTCATAATAAATATGGTCTTCCTGAACAGAATACGACATTCAGTGATGCTGGAAACTACGCTGTGCTTTACCATCGTTGTTGTTGTTTTTTTTAAATTAATTAATTAATTAATTTTTGGGCTGCATTGGGTCTTTGTTGCTGCGTGCAGGTTTCCTCTAGTTGTGGCGAGCGAGGGCTACTCTTTGTTGAGGTGCACAGGCTTCTCATTGCGGTGGCTTCTCTTTATTGCAGAGCACAGGCTCCAGGCGTGCAGGGTTTCAGTAGTTGTGGCACGCAGCCTCAGGAGTTTTGGCGCATGGGCTTAGTTGTTCTGTGGCATGTGCGATTTTCCTGGACCAGGGCTAGAACCCATGTCCCCCGTGTTGGCAGGCGGATTCTTAACCACTGCACCACCAGGGAAGTCTCACCATTGTTGTTTTAAACTCCCTCCTTTGCTTGTGTGTGTGGTGTCGGCCAACTCATATCAAGGCTGACACACCGTCATTATACACCATCGCTTGGGTCTCACCTTGGAAGCCAGATCTGCTGCATTCCTCACTCTGCCATGCAGCTCATATATTACTTTAAATTACAATTTATTAATTATGTTTTCCTTCTCAGGAAATGTTTTATTTTTAAAAATAGGCATGCCAGACTTTCAATTTAAGAGAATACAGAAAAATAACAAGAAAATTATACAACACTATTTCTCATATCCAGACATTTTAAGAAAAAACTAGTTATTTTAGATTCATGTATTAGAGAGTAAGTACATATATTTCTTTTTTTTTTTTTAAAGAAGATGTTGGGGGTAGGAGTTTATTAATTAATTAATTTATTTTTGCTGTGTTGGGTCTTCGTTTCTGTGCGAGGGCTTTCTCTAGTTGTGGCAAGTGGGGGCCACTCTTCATCGCGGTGCGCGGGCCTCTCACTGTTGTGGCCTCTCCCGTTGCGGAGCACAGGCTGCAGACGCATAGGCTCAGTAGTTGTGGCTCACGGGCCTAGTCGCTCCGTGGCATGTGGGATCCTCCCAGACCAGGGCTCGAACCCATGTCCCCTGCATTAGCAGGCAGATTCTCAACCACTCCGCCACCAGGGAATCCCACGTATATTTCTACTGCATTTACTACTAGCTAAGGAAAACAATCTCTTTTTTTTCTGCACCTATATTACAGTGCAAAATTAATTGAAAAGTCAAGAGAATTTTAAAATATTAGAGATGGTTTGTAGGAGAAAAGAAGAAAGTAAAAAGAGCCCATAATTCTACCACTCTAAGAAGTTATGATGATGTTTGCATATATTCTTCTAAAAATTTTTTCTCAATAATATACCTTACATGGTTAAATTAAATTAGATCAAATTTATATTGAATTTGCTATTGGAATATTACTTACTTTACATCAATTTCTCTTTTTGGTCATAACAACACCAATATTTGACCATAATAACATTTTATAACACATTTAAAAATAATTACTAACAATAAATTTAATAGAAATTAAAACACACAAATATGTATTTTAATGTTTACTTATAACCAAATTAGAATTTATTCTAAAAATATTAACAGGATATATAAATGAATGTCTTTATAATGTAAAACCATATCCAGATGCCCAAATAAAAAGACTGATAAATAAGATTAAAATGACTGTATTGCAGAAAATTAGCTTAAATAAACTGAAAAAGAGATATAACACAATGGGAACATATTTTCTAACTTCCTTTTTTTTGGGGGGGGCATGCTGCTCAGCTTGTGGGATCTTAGTTCCCTGACCAGGGATTGAACCCACACCTCCTGCAGTGGAAGCACAGGGTCCTAACCACTGGACTGCCAGATAAGTCCCTCTAATTTCCTTTTTTACAAATAATCTGATAAATAACAATAGCTTGCTGGGCTAGGACATGACCTACAATTTTAAATACAAAATTCGATGAATAAATTCATATTTATTGAACCTTATAAAACTTACAGAATATTAAATATTACCCTAAAGTTTATGAAACCCAAAATAGTTATAGTGCTCTTTTTAAAAATGAGGACTGTAGAGTCACACAATCAGACAATCTATGCACAAATCTCAACTCTAAAACCAGGCTGGTCTTGTGACCTCAGACCCATCATTTAACCTTTCTGTCTCGATTTCCTCATCTGAAAAATGGGGATAGTAGCAATTCATAGAGTTGTTTCCAGGATTAAATAAGTTAACCTTCTTAAGCACTGGTGAGATGTTCAGCCGCAGTAAGCACTGCATATGTATTATCTATTACTATGATGTTATATTTTATCTACAATCATGATAAATATTGAAGAGATTGACAGTATACTGTACTGGTAAAAATGAAAGAAAAATACACTCTCAAATTCTACTGAAAGTGGAGGGATTTTTTGTTTTGAACGGCAATTTTAAATGATAAACACTTTGACCTCTAGATAGTCTACCTTAAAAAAATAGCTGTAGAAAGATGAAACAATAAATATCCAAAGTGATGTTCACTAAAGCACTGTTTGTAAAAACACAAAAGTAGGACAAATGCTTGAATATGTTGTTGTAGGCACTGATTTAAAAAGTTTTGATGTAACTGTGTAATGAGATGCTATGAAGCCATTTAGAAAATATATAGATATACTGGGATGAAGCCTGATATATGTGGGAAAAGGAAATTGCAGAACAGTTCATATAGTATACTGACATTCATATAAGAAAAATTCATTCGTAGATTTATGCTTAAATTTCAGTGAGAAAAAGATGCCTAGAAGAAAGAAATGATACCTAGAAGAAAGAAATGATACACAATTCCCTGAGGTTATCTTTAGGAAGTGTCCTTGGAGTAGTAGGGAAGGGGATTTTTTTTTTCACATTATATCTTTTTATGGTGCTGAAATTTTTTTTATAACTGATGTGTTACTTTTATATAATAAAACTAGAAATTTTATTGCCTTTAAAAACAAGAATAATAAATAAGTATATTGGGTCTGTGTGTCTCAGACTCTTTAAGGAAGAAAAAAAGTTAAGCTTAAATGAAGGGAAGGCTCCAAACCTTAATATTTTTTTTCTATTGTATCTTTTTTTTGGAATTTCTTTATACATATAATAGATTTATTAGCAGATTGCTGAGTACAATGGCCTTCCAAATAGTTTGTATCAGAATCAAATGAGTGCTTTTATAGAATAAAAATAGATTGGTTCAGAATCCACAAGAGTGGACCTATTACTTTTTCTTAAACCCCCAGGAAATGATCTGGAGACCACCAAATTCTAAGAAGCATGTCTGCAGTGCAAAGGGATTGAGCTGGATGTGAGAGCTGGGTTTTTTTCTTTATCTGTTTCTGACAAGTATTAGCTGTGTGACCTTCAAGAGTCCCAAAGAAACCTCCTGAGAACTCAGGTTCCTCATCTGTACAATTAAGACATTTACAAATTGATGAATTTCTAGATATCTTTCAATGATTCTATGGGGCTTAGCACGTAGGCATTTTGTAATTTTTAAAAACCCATTAAGTTTCAGTGTATTTTTTTCAAACTTAAATAACAACAATTTATTAGTTCTCTTAAATAGCAACTAGGGCTCTAATTGGTACTGCCTTTGTGAAGCAATTTATCAGTATATATAAATAACCATAAACCGCTCATGAAAATTTATCTGAGTGAATATTTAAATTATAAGATAAAACTGCATTTCAAATACAGCATATCTAAACACAGAAATATCAATCATATTATTGATAATGGTAACATTTTGGGGGGAAAAACTTCCTGTTTGTTTAACAGTGAGGAAAAGTGAATGTGACGACAAATCAATCTAAAAAGTTCCTATGTGGTATTATAAGTATAATAGCAGTGAATGCAATAGAGTACAATGGAAAATGTTCATAATAGGTCAAATGAGAGAAAGAGTTCACCAAAATACATACATCATATTTGCAAACTATGTAAAATATGCATATAATTTTTTAATTTTCAGTTTGAAAAAATGGTATACTAATTAGATATGTCAATCCCAACTTCAGTATAGTATATTTACTACATAGTAAAAGATTTAAAACATTTAATACTAATATTCAGATGTTCTAATTGAAAATATAGGAAGGATGTATCAATAGAGGGGTTGGATTTTGTATCATAGCTATTTGGAAACACATCCTCTCTCCTTGATAGAAAAAATCTTTGAGAGCAGGTGTAGTTGCAGATTTCTAAGATTCCTGGCCCCTGGAGTATACACTCTGTATAATTTCCTCCCATTCAGTGTGGGTGGGGCCTATGAACATGGAGCAGTCGCTCTATTAGGTTGAGTTATATAGGCTGCCTTAGCAGACTGCAGGGATAGATTCCACAGGAAAGAATTTCTCCTGTTGGCCTTGAAAAAATGAGCTGTCCTATTGTGGGAGGAGGGGGTCACATGGTTAGGACCCAAGGGCAGCTTCTAGGAGCTAAGAGCTACCCCAGCAAGAGCCAGCAAGAAAATGGAAAATACAGCCCTACAATTCCAAGGAACTGAATCCTGACAAAACCAGTGAATGAGGAAGAGGACCCTGAGCCCCCGATGAGAACACAGTCCCCACTGACACCTTGATTTCAGCTGGTGGAAGCCTAAGCCAGGAAACCATCTAACTCATAACTACCATCATGACCCATGGCAACTGTGAAGTAATAAATTTGTGCTGTTTTAAGCCGCTAAGTTTGTGGTAATCTGTTAGACATCAACTTCTCCGTCACTGAAGGTACCACAGGGTCTAGTAGAGTATACTTGGTTTGTGAATAAATATCTGTTCAGTGAACAAATAAATAAGTGACCAACTCTGACTTTTTAACTGGCTTTTGGATATTTTATAGTAAAATCTAAAGTCCTTCTAGCTAAGTCCTTCCTATGATTCATAAGTCAAAAAAATGCATTAGAATCATTACTTATATCCAAGGTGAAAAAAATAAGGAATGAAAATAAAATACTGAGATTGATTCCTTAAATCATCTGAGAATTTTTTTTATGCCTTATTGTATTGTAGTAATACCAAGTATTTTGGAAAGGAAATGGAGAAAGGATTATGAAATATGTCTTTGGTTGGTGAAGTAGGAAAGAATATCAATAAATTAAATGATGCATTTACAGCAGAGTGAAGCATATTTTGCTTGTAGTAATATCCGGTTAAAGAAATAAAATAAAACAAAACTCTGTTTTCTTGAAGTCCATCCCTACTTAGGATCACACATTGATGTGTAAAACTTCTGATTTTTCCCCCTATCACCCTGTAGCATAAGTTTCTGTTTAATGAGGGATCTCAATGTGATGAGGTATAAAGAAGAAAAGGTTTTATTTGATCTAATCACTGCTCCCCTCCTGTCCCATGTTGAACCCTATTTCTTATTTAGTACCAGTTTTCTCAATAGCATCTTGGCCAAATTCCACAATTTTCATTCATTTTAGTTGTTTGACTATTTTAATTATGTATGTCCTCACATTCTGGGATGGGGAAAAAAGCTCTTTGGGGCCTATTGTAAAAGGGCACATGTCCCATACATGAGAGTTTCACATTCATGACCTCATCACCTCCAAAAGGCTCCACCTCCAAACACCATCACATTGGGAGTTAGGCTTAACATATTACTTTTCAGGGGACATAAATATTCAGTCTATAATAAGGTTATTAGTGAAACCTATTTGAGATTAAGCCACTGAACTAATAATCAAGGAATTCTCTTTTTCCCTGTCCATAAACAGTACCAGCTCCATCAATGTGGGCAGGATTTTGCCTGCACGTGCAGCATATTAATGTATTTTTATTACCACTGTACTATTAAATACTATAGTTATAGGAGAACATTCTTACCTTCATCATGTTTTGAGGAACTAATAATAATTCCTGGCTAATAGATGTGTTTTTTAATGAATTTAAGTATAAATCCATAAACCTCATACCTAATATAAGATAACCAAGGTTCAATTTCAAAGTTACCTGGTGAGATTTTCTCTGTTATCAATGGGAGTCATTTTATAACCTCTTTGTTATACGTGATTATCCTCAATCATAAGCCATACTCACAAGGACTGATAGAAAATCATTGCTCTGTTGAAAATCTCTACGGTAAGTGTCTAACTCCTTTAGTGAATGTTTTCCTTTAATTGGGATACCCTACAAAATATACACGTAGACTTCCTGCAACCTCACAACTACTTATTTGTAATTCCCTGCTCTGGATAATATATGAAGAGCTTGCCACCTACACATGTTTGAATTCATCTGAACATTTCCCCTGTGCTACAAAAAGAAAAACTTACATCCTATTACTCCAGCTCGTGGAGGCAGAGCTCATATTATCTTTGAAGGACATTCCCTGCTATGAAAAAAGAGTTCAGGGACATGAGAGAAACCATATGATTCTTTGAAACAGCAGGCATAGAGAGAAGATAAAAAGGCTTTAAAAAATAATGACTTTGATGTCCACCAGCAGCCCAGAAACATGAGGACAGCACCCTAACAATCCTATTAAATTGCTATTGACCAAATAAGCAATTTTTTTTAAAAAGGGCCTTTTACATTTGTTTTTTGTTTTTTTCTTTTTTGGACTACATGTCAACTGTCACAACTTTTATTCTCTCAGGAGTGTTTTAAGAAGTTGATTACCAAGCAGAGTTAATTTAATAATGGATGCACTGCTCCAATTGATCCTGTCATCTGTCATGCTTCCAGCAAAGCAGTGCATTATTTCAAGTCCAGGAAATAAAAAGGACAGGTAAAGTATGATTAAATTGGCTGTTATGAAATTTGGCTAAAACCTGGGAACATATGCCTTTACTTTTTCACTATTAAGTACCAGAGGACTCGGAAAATAGCAAACTTATTGCCTTGAATGTAAATTGCATGAAAAGATGTAACTTTGAGAATTATTTGACCTTTCATTCATATTGAGGAATAATGCCTATCTCTGCAAATTTTATTTTTTACCTTGATCTAATCCATTCCCCCATACAGCTGCCATAATTAAATTAAAAGTCATGTTAGGAAAATATATGGTGAATGCAAATTGGTGGACTCAGCTAAAGCTCTCACTTAAGACATCTAGAAGCACTTAGTAAATGACAGCCAAGAAAATAAGGATAGGAAATATCCAGGTGACAAAGATGAGGCGAAAAACAGAAACCAGAACGATCAGAGGTGAACTGACATGGTCATAGAGGGCTAGAGAAGAGGTGGAGGTGATCTGATCAGTAGCCAGGAAAGAAGACGAGGCCTTGGTACCTGTTAGGCAGGAATTGTACCTGTGACCACATATTAATGTGGGATACTTTGACAGCTGCCCCCTCAGTAGAACAAAGCCATCTCTTGGTCCAGGAAGTTTACAAGCTGTCTGGGTATTGAGTGTTAAAAAGTATCCTCTGAAGAACAGAATCATGTGTTTTACATAGACTGAGTAAATTTAGGCTAACCATGTGTCAGGATTCTCTAAAATCAGAGTAAGAACTTTGGTGCATCTGGTAGAAGCAAACACAGAACTAGTTGAAGGACTTTTCAAAAACCAGTCCTTGGGATATTACCATAGAAGAAAAAAGCCCTGCTATAGATAATGTAGTAACAAAATTGCAGAGAATATAAGAAAAAAATCTTATATGAATGTGAACAAGTGAACCCAGCACACAGAAGGATTCAATCCTAAGAGCTTCAGCACGGATGAAACAAACACACACAGCTATATAATAATTATATTTTAAAAGTTTAAAGATATAAGAGAAAGAATAAAAAATTCTGGAAAGGAAAATAAACACTACTGGCAAAAAATAACATGGTTTGAGACAGAACTAGAACTTCCATAACCAAAAACAAATAGAGCAACTGACATGAAAATATTAGAGAATGTGTTAAATAACATGTATACATGAATGAGGAGAGAATTGTTAAACATTAGGATAGGTTTTAGGAAACTGCCTACAGTTTAGTCAAGAGAGATAAAGAGAGACACTAAGTGGAGATAAAGGCAGAAAGAGTAGAATGAGAGCATTCAACATACGTAGTCTAACAATAGTTTGAGAAGGAGCAAATAAAGATAATGGGTAATAAATAATATGCCAATATTTTTTTAAGGACTAATTAAATGTATGATTAAGCTGAAATATTAGGGAAAATAGAGATAAATCCACTTCTAGCCAAAGCGCTGGAAAACTGCAGAAAGCCAAGAACAAAGATAAGGGAACTAGAAAGAAAAGACATTCCCTACAAAGGAATAATAGTTAGATTGAAACTAGGGTTCACCACACAATAATACAAGATAGAAGGTAGCAGAAAACGAGCTCCAAAGTGCTGAAGGAAAACAACTGTCAATTTATATATCTAGCTAAGCTGTAATCCAAGGATCACTGTGTGTGGTGGAAATAAAGACATTATACACAATAATGAAAGATATTACCAATTCCAGATACTAACCAAAAACAGTACTAAAATGTATTGTACTTCAGAAAGAGGGATGGAAATCTATCTCATAAATTTGGAGTAGGATAAAAAAATTGTGCATTAAGAAATTAGTTGACCTAGAGATTGTCATACTGACTGAAGTAAGTCAGAGAAAGACAAATATTGTAGGATATCTCTTATGTGTGGAATCTAAAAAAAAAAATTGATACAAATTAACTTATTTACAAAACAGAAACAGACTCACAGACTTGGAGAACGAATTTATAGTTACCAGAGAAGGGTGGGAGGGGAGGGATAGATAGGGAGTTTGGGATTGACATGTACGCACTATTATTTTTAAAACGGATAACCAACAAGGTCCTACTGTATAGCACAGGGAACTCTGCTCAGTATTATGAACAACCTAAATAGGAAAAGAATTTGCAAAACAATAGATACATGCATATGTATAACCAAATCACTTTGCTGCACACCTGAGACTAACACAACATTGTTAATCAACTATACTCCAATGTAAAATAAAAAGTTAAAAAAATGAGTTGTTAAGTATAAAATTAAATTATCATTGACTCAAGAAAACAATGATAATATGAACTATTCTGGAAGATGAATAACCAAGAGGATAAATACAGTATAAAACTAGAATAATGTGAAAAATTGTAGTTGGGTAATCAGAGATGTAGCATTCTGAGATCTTGCTGTTAGTTGGAGAAAGTTGGAGATCATGATTGATAATATACTTAATAAAGTCAAATGTACATATTAAATATTTAAGATTTACTTATAAGAATTAAAACATGTAAAAATTTTACTCCAGGACACAAAAAACACTTAACAGAAGGCAGAAAAGGAGAATAAAAATAAAAGAGAAAGTAAAAATATAATATGATAGACATTAATTCAAATATATAAAATATTCAAGTAAAATAGGAGAGTATAAAGTTTAGCTATATACAGTGAACGTAAGATTAAATTATCACGTAGCAGCACATTTAGAATGGAATCTGCTACTCAATAAAAGTAGAAAAATCTGGCAAAAAAAGTACAGTTGACCCTTGAACAAGGCAGGGATTAATCCATGTATAATTTATAGTTGGCCTTCTGTATCTGTGGTTCCTCTTCATCCACAGATTCAACCAACCTGTAGCATTATAGTAATTATTGTTGAAAAATATCTGCATATAAGTGGACCCCTGAAGTTCAAACCCATGTTGTTCAAGCGTCAACTATAGTCAAATTCAAGTTTTTCAGAGCCCAGGAAATTAACCAACGACTTGCAATCATCAAAAGAGCATTTATTCAAGAAAACTGGTTGAATCTCAGTGAGAACAGCAAGGTTTTTTGGCATTTTATCTTGTCCCATTCCAAGCCTCTTCTCCCCATCTCCATGGTAGTTGTAAAAACCAGCATCCCTGCAGCCAATGGAGGAGTCAAACCGGGTATGGAGCTCACAAAAAAGCCCATCCTGAGAGAACTGTCACCATTTGATCTCCTGACATAAAACCCATTTGCAAGGCTTGTTCTTATTTGATCAGAATCAGCACTCACTCAGTGAGAAAAGCCCTACTCTCAGAGAGTTAAACAACAGCAACAACAACCAAACACATACACACATACAGCACACACACCAAAAACAGACACAGATGTTTAACACTGCAGCTGCATGAGGCAGTAATACCCATAGGAGCAAAAAAGAGGCTGGCAAAAAACAAAAAGGAATATCTGGGGAGTGAAAGATTCACAAGGGCTTTGAAAATCTCCAACATGAGGCATGTATACAGGTCTGTGTGTATGCTCCGGGAAGCCCTAAGAAGGCCCCAGTGTCCTACATCTGTCTGACCCACAGGCTATGCAGAAGTAGGGAGAGAAGCCTAAGGTGGAGGTGTTAACTGCCAGAGCACTGAAGGTATGACCCACAGCGTACAAGAGTCCCACTCCACAGAATGGGAGATTGATTGGATCAAGCTCTTTTGGGAAATCTTTATATATAATTGAAATTAATATGAAATTTATATAATTGGTTTTAATATGAAATAAACTATAAATTAAGGTTTTAATTATAGTCCCCAAGTAAATTACTAAAAATATACGTCAAAAAAGTCAGTAAGAGAAACACGGAATTAAAATGGTACACTAGAGAATATTTAGTTAATGCAAAATAAGTCAGTAATGGAAGAGGAGGAACAATAAGTATGATATATTTGTTTATTATATATGATATACAGTAAATGTGTATGTATGATATACAGTAAATCTTTATCATATATATGATATATAGTAAACAAAATAGCAAAATGGCAGATATAAATCCTATATTATCAGTAATTGCATTAAAAAGTAAATGAATCAAGCATTTCATATAAAAATCAAGACTGGAAGAATGGATACAATATATATGTGCTGTCTGTAAGAGACATACTTTAAAGATACAAATAAATTAAGAGTAAAATCAAAGAAAAAATATATACCAAGGAAACTGTAACCAAAAAAGAGCTGGAATATCTCAAAATAAATGGAGTAAAATAAAATATTTATGGTCAAAATAAATGGAAAGACATCCCATATCCATAGATAGGGATAACAATATTGTTATCATGCTATAACTCCTCTAATTGACCTGTAGATTCAACACAGTTCTTATCAAAAACTGCAAGAGATTCAGAATAACCATAATAATCTTAAAAAGGAAGAATAATGTTGGAAGATTCAAACATCCAGATAGTAAAACTTATTAAAATGTTACAGTAATCAGTAATCAAGACAGTGTAATGCTCCAATAAAGATGTTTAAAAAAAAAAAAAAAAAAAAAGACAGTGTACTACTGAAATGAGAATACAAATAGAGATTAATAAAATAGCCCTGAAATTAACACATATTCGTGGTCAGCTCATTTTTTAGTAAAAGTTCCAAGACTATTTAATGAGAAAAATCGACTTTTCAACAAATGATGCTTGGAAAACTCGATATCTCTATGAAAAGAATGAAGTTGGACCCCTTTCTCACAACATATAAAAAATTAACTCAAAATAAATAAAAAACTGTGAGAGATAAAACTATAAAACTTTAAAACTATAAAACATAAAATGCTGAATTCTGAGAATATGTCCTCTCATCACAACAAAATTAAACTAGAAATCAATAACAATAACCTATCTGGAAAATATCAAATAGTGGAAAATTATATAACATAAATTTTAGAAACTGATGGACAAAGAACAAAATCTCAAGTGATTGTAAAATATATTAATATGAATGTTAATGAAAATAAAATACATCAAAATTTGTGGACTACATCATCATAATCAGTGTTTTGTAAGAAATTTATAGCTTTATATGTGTGTATGAAAATAAATTTCAATTAATGAAGTTTGAAAAACTTCCGCCATAAGAAGTTTGAAAAGGAGTAGAAAATTAAAGTAAAACAGAGTAGATAAAGGAAATAATAAAAAGAAGACAAAAACAATGAAACTGAAAGCAGATAAATAATAAACACAACAAATCCAAAAGTTGATTTTTTGAAAATATTAATAAAGTTGATAACCTGTAATGAGGCTGAACTAAAAAAGGCCAGGGCTTCCCTGGTGGCGCAGTGGTTGAGAGTCCACCTGCTGATGCAGGGGACACGGGTTCGTGCCCCGTTCCAGGAGGATCCCACATGCCGTGGAGTGGCTGGGCCCATGAGCCATGGTCACTGAGCCTGCGCGTCGGGAGCCTGTGCTCCGCAACGGGAGAGGCTGCGTCAGTGAGAGGTCCGCGTACCACACACACACATAAAAAGGCCAAACCAGAAATTATTAGTAATAATGACTAGAGAAACAGCATGCATGAACCACTGCTTCCTATGCTGTCTTCTCTTCTTGAGCTCATCTGTCTTATTAGCCCTTCCCTCTCGTCTGACATTCGTTGCATGCTGCTAACCGTGATGCCTGTGCTCTGCTGTAAAATAAGATTTTAGCAAGGACTTTGTAAGTTTCAGCTACTAGAGCTTGATGACTTCAGTAGATGAAAATAATTACCACTTCCTTTTCTTGGTTTTTGTGTCAGCAAGGGAGCCTGAGAAGTTGTGTTTGATTTGTTGACTCATTGACAGGATGAGACAAGTGAAAGGAAAGGGAAAACTCATTTCCTGCTTAATCACAGAATGAGTAAGATAAGAAATGAAGTATAGAATAGATTGGACAAGGTAAGGCAACAGAAGTCTTACAGTTCACAAATAGTTATGATTTTATTTTGATTTTGAGAGTGTGTGTGTGTGTGTGTGTGTGTTTACTTTCACACTAATAATGTAAATGAGCCAGTGGTGAGTAAATTCAAAACAACTATGATATCTCTAGAATAAAAACAAAACCAAACAAAACCCAAAAACTCCTGGCACTGTACATACTGATCTAGTGTCTTTTCCCCTTAAAAAAAAATGACCCTTAAAAATGATTTGACTATTAACAAAACTAAGAGTTGGTTCTTTGAAAAGGTAAACAAAATTGGCAAACCTTTAGCTACACTAACCAAGGGGAAAAAAGAGAGAGAAGCCTAATCAACAAAATTATAAATGAAAGAGGAGATATTACAACTGATACCACAGAAATACGAAAGATCATAAGAAGCTGCTATGAACAACTATATGCCAACAAACCAAACAACCTAGAAGAAATGGAAAAATTCTTAGAAACATAGAAACTACCAAGACTATACCAGGAACAAATAGAAAATCTGAACAGACCAATTACTAGTAAGGAAACTGAATCAGTAATCAAAAATCTGTCAGTGGAAAAAAAATCTCAGGACCAGATGGCTTCACTAGAAAGTTTTACCAAATATTTAAAGAAAAATTCATGCCAATTCTTCTCAGAATCTTCCAAAAAATAAAAGAGGAGGGACCACTCCTAAACTCATTTTATGCAGCCAGCATTACTCTGACACTAAAGCCATAAAAGGACACTACGAGAAAAGAAAACTACAGGCCAATATCCCTCAGGAATATAGGTACAAAAATTCTCAATAAAGTACTAGTAAACTGAATTTAGCAGCACATTGAAAGGATCATTCAACATGATCAAGTGGGATTTATCCCTGTAATGCAATGATGGTTCACATAAGCAAATCAATAACTGTGATACATCACATGAAAAGAATGAAAGAAAAAAATCATACGATCACCTTAATAGATGCAGAAAAAGCATTTGACAAAACTCAGCATAATTTATGTTAAAAACTCTTAACAAATTAACAATAGAAGGAACATATTTCAATATAATAAAGGCCATATATGAGGAGCCCAAAGCTAACATTATACTCAATGGTGAAAGGTTAATAGCTTTTCCTCTAAGATCAGGAATAAAATAAGGTTGCCCACTCTCACCACTCCTATTCAACATAGTACTGGAAGCCCTAGTCAGAGCAATCAGGCAAGAAGAGAAGTAAAAGGCATCAAAAGTGGAAAGAAAGAAGTAAAACTGTCACTATTTGCAGATAACATACTTTATATATAGAAAATTCTTAGACTCTACCAAAAAACTTAGGTCTAATCAATGAATTCAGTGAAGTTGTAGGATATAAAATTAACATACAAAATTTAGTAGAATTTCTATACATTAACAATGAGTTATTTGAAAAAAAATAAAGAAAATGATCCCATGTGCAATATCATCAAAAACAATAAAATACTTAGGAATAAATTTAACCAAAAAGGTGAAAGATACCTAAACTGAAAACTGTAAGGCTGATGAGGGAAACTGAAAACAAAAATAAATGGAAAGATATTCCATGTTCATTGATTGGAAGAATTAATATTAACATGTCCATACTACCCAAAGCCATTTATAGATTCAATGCAACCCCTGTCAAGATTCCAATGGTATATTTTTACAGAAATAGAATAAACAATCCTGGAATTTATATGGACCCACAAAAGCAATCCTCAGAAAGAACAACAAAGCAAGAGGCACCATACTTTCTGATTTAAAGCTGTATTATAAAGATAGAGTAATCAAAATGGTGTGGTACTGACATAAAAAATAGACACACAGACCAGTGGAACAGAATCTAGAGCCCAGAAATATACATGTGCATATATGGTCAACTAATATTTGACAAGGGAGCCAAGAATCCTCAATGGAGGAAAAACAGTCTGTTCAATAAATGGTGCTGAAAAATTTGGATATTCACATGTAAAAGAAGGAAACTAGAATCCTGTCTTATACCACTCACAAAAATTAACTTGAAATGGATTAAAGACTTAAATGTAAGCCTGGAAACCATAAAACTCCTAAAAGGAAACATAAGAAAAAAGCTTCTTGACATGGGTCTTGGAAGTGCTATTTTTGGATATGACACCTAAAGCATGGACAACAAAATAAAAAATAAACAAGTGTGAGTACATCAAGCTAAATACTTTCTGCATAGGAAAGGAAACAATCAAAAAAATGAAAATATATCAAATTGGAAAAAAATTTGCAAATCTTATCTCTGATGAGTTGTTAAATATATAATATATAAAGAACTCATATAACAATAGCAAACAATCTGATTATTTTATATTTAATATTATGTAACATACAGCACAATGACTATAGTTGACACTGCTGTATGGCCTATTTGAAAGTTGTAAAGAAAATAGATCCTGAGAGTTCTCATCAGATGAAAATATATTTTCCCTTTTTCTGTACCTGTATGAGATGGTGTATGTTAACTAAATTTGTGATAATCATTTCAAAATATATGTAAGTCAAGTCATTATGCTGTATACCTTAATCTTATATGGTGGTCTGTATCAATTCTATTTCAATAAAACTAGAGAAAAAAACACCTTCACTGTACTTACACTTCCTTACTTCCCAATCTTTCTTAAATTACTCTGTAAGATTTTCATTATATCATTTCATTGAGATCTCTATTACTTTCATCTTGGTTACAGATTTCTAAATATAAAACACAATTGTAAGTTTCCAACTTACTTGGTCTCTCAGTAGCACGCAAAAAACATTACTGTCTTTCTTGAGACATTTTATTCCAGGATAGCCACTTCTCTGGGTTTCTTTTAATTCACTGGCTGCCCCTTTTTACCCTCCTTTGTTGATTCTGCCTCATCTTCTTGACTCTATTACCATGCCCCAGGGATCAGGCATTCTTATCTACATTCTTATCTACTTCTTATCTACACTGACCCTGTACTCTCACCTAGTCCCATGACTTTACTATCATCCATTTTCTAGTATGCCCAAATTGTTACTGCTCTTAAGAAACAGGAATACCTATTGTTTAGTTTATTTTTGATATGTGTCTATATCTCCCCTAAGCCCTCAATAAAATCTATATACAATTTCTGGGGGGAAATTAAGGAACTGGACTGTGTTTACCTAGTCTACAGAAATCGATGTAAGGACTGTATTAATTAGATGGACTATATGAATAAGATGCTGAATTGGACGAAATTCAGCAGAGGTAGGAGCTTAAAATGAGAAGCAGCTTTGAGAATATAAGAGCTACCCTTCTTCAGCCCAGTTACTTCACACTGAAATGTGGGGGAAGGAGACTAATCAATAGACGGGGATTTGAATCAACCTTGTCTAGGTCTTGGGGAAAGGGGCATCTCTGTTTATATATACAGGGTACATTTTGAGAAAATATAATAAACTCTCAATTTTACCAGTTAACTAATCCATTAATAATAAATGTTTAAAGTTTTTCATTTTTAAAAATGAAAGGTAGTTCCAAATTTTTAAGTACTTGCATGCAAACCTATTTTATAATGCAGAATCCAAACTTAAATGAAGCAACTCAAATATCATTTGAATCTTTCTATCACTGGCCATGTAAAATTATATCAAGATGACTGTTCCCCAGAACAGGAAGGTACCTGTTTGAAGTATGAGTTATTTTGTTTTTATCATAGTTAACCTGTGTTTGGAAAAGAGAACTAGAAACACTGAAACACTGAAACACTGGTTTCTGAATTCACTGGCTTGTGGTTACCTATTGTTTTATAATAAATAACCACCGAACTCAGTGGCTTCAATTATTATCTCTCCCAGTTTTGTGGACTACAGTCAGCCCTCCATATCCACAAGTTCCAGAGCCCTGAATTCAACCATCTGCAGGTCTAAAATATTTGGAAAAAAATCCAGAAAGTTCCAAAAAGCAAAATTTGAATTTGCCAGGCTGGGCAACTATTTACACAGCATTTACATTTTACTTACAACAATTTATATAGCATTGACATTGTATTAGGTATTATAAGTAACAGAGGTGCTTTAAAGTATATGGGAGGATATGCATAGGTTATATGCAAATACTTTGCCATTTTATGTAAGACACTTGAGTATCCTTGCATTTTGGTATCTGAGGAGGGTCCTGAAACCAGTCACCTGAGAATACTACGGAATTAGTACTGTACTGGACTGACCTTAGATGGATGGTTCTCACTGGGGTCTTCCATTTCATAGATGAAGCTGCAGTCAGCTGAAGCCTTGACTGGAAGCATGTGGAACATGGCTCACTCCAATGACTGGAATTTGATGCTGGTTCTAGACAGAGCTCAGCTGTGGCTGTGACTGGAGTGTCTACACAAGGGCTCACCTTGTGGCTTGGGATTATACATGACATTTGGGTTCTCAGAAGAGTTCCAAGAGCAGGCATTCTAAAGGAGCCAAACAGGAGATTTTGTTACTCATATAAGTCAGCCATGGAAATCATACACTGTTACTTAGTTCTTTCGCTTTTTATCAGGCAAGTGAATCACAGGGCCAGTCCACATTCAAGGGGAAGGGAACTAGACTCCACCTATGGATGAGGAGAATGACTAAGAATTTGCAGCCACCTATAATCTACACACATGATGAGTTTTAGTTGCATCTGTGATGAGACTAGGTATAACTGTATCAATTAATACTACCTAGAGTCAACAAACAGATCATAAGTAGGCTTCTAAGGGGATCCATGAAGTGACTAAGCTATTGAGAATACACACACACACACACACACACACACACACACATCTTACTGCTAATGGAATACTACTAAGGATAAATTGAATGAGGGTCACTCGTGTGAGTTGATTTTCTTCCTCCCTAACTGAAGTCAAAGAGCACTTTAAGAAATGAGAAATAATTTCAAAAGCATTCCTATGAACTACTGCTCCATTAATAGAGCCTCCTGTGATAACTTTGTTAGATATACTAGCCCTTATAGGTTTAAAGTTAATGGAATAATTGAGGTGAATGGGTTTGTAAGTTTAACCATTAAAATACTACAACCAATAGAACAGTTGGGGAAATATATTTTAAAAGTACTACTGAAACAGCATATTATGATATTTGAAGTCAAGGACCTATTCACAAGCTGACTGGTTTTATTTTGGGACCTCCAGAGAAACAAATAACTAAAAAACAAAGGTAGGTAGTTTATAGTCTTCTTTAAAAATATTCTTTGCAATTGTCCAATTTCTAATTAGCTTGATCAAATACTCATTCACTGTCATAATCACCCTACTCTTCCTTGTTTCCAGGGTGAACATCTTGAGATCTAGGACCAGCATCTTGAAAATATCTGTAATCCTCATAGTACCAAGTATGGTAACTTTCACATTACAGAAAACAAGAAATAAAGGGACTATGTAGGAAAAGTAGTATTTGATCATTCTTTAAGATGGCCAACAAATCTTTCAAAGCAATTTTGAAAGATATAAAATCCTGGAATACACCACACAGCTTGCTTTTTATCAGGCAAAGCAACTCTAACTTGTTTAACAAACACGTAAGAACAGTTGATATGGGTACAGGGTCCCATGCTAGAGTCTAAAGAGAAAATGCAAGTAGAAAATGTAGTCATATTTCATACCCATATGAATTTAAGTTGATATATTCAGTTCATTGTTATGAGGATATTTAAATTGTTTTCACTCAGTGATAATATAAAAGAACTATTTTGAAGAAATTAAGTTTCCTGCTTTTCAATAAGGAAAACAAAAACAATGACATACTTTTGCTATAAAGAAGAGTTGGAAAAAATATCTATGCTATAAAACAAGCAGTCATTGTAGTCATTCAGTTAAAGTAAAATTCTATTGGAACCAATTCTGAAAAGTTTTGAAAACTTCTAACCCTTAGGCAATAGGTAATAAGCAAATGCATGATTTAAAAAGTAGTGGTAACAAACAGTAGGCGAATCTTATGAACTTCTTTATCTCTAAGGCATCCCTGACCAAGAGACTGATAAGTGGTCCACCATACTCTCTTTTCTATTCTTCTAGCTAGTCTCCAAGTCCCCACTTGTACATGGCCATATAACTGAGCTCTAGTCAGTGGTAAGTGGGTCAAAGTAATGGATGCCATAAAGAATACTCATGGACATGACCTAGCTTATTTTTCCCACTCTGCTCTATGAAATAAAGTAGAACTTAGACTCCTCCCAGCACCACCTTCCACTGACATGGACCCACCATAGTCTGTTAAATGTGTGAGAATTAAACACTTCTATTTTGTTGCCCCATTCTATTTCTGGGTCTCTTTGTTACTCCAGCGTAGTCTACCCCAACTCATACATCATACATGTTAAAATACACCTGGATTCCATATTAAAATAGTTTCCATGAACTTTTAAAAAGATATTTACGATTATGATTTCAAAAATATGTCTAAATGAACATCTTTAGTATACAACTGGCAATGTGTCTGTAATTATAGTATAAACCTGTTAACTTTTGCAGTGTAAAAATTTTTTCTTTTAAATTATTTATTTTTGGTTGTGTTGGGTCTTTGTTGCTGCTTGTGGGCTTTCTCTAGTTGCAGCGAGCAGGGACTACTCTTCGTTGCAGTGCGTGGGCTTCTCTTTGCGGTGGCTTCTCTTGTTGTGGAGCACGGGCTTTAAGCGTGTGGTCTTCAGTAGTTGCAGCACGTGGGCTCAGCAGTTGTGGTGCATAGGCTTAGTTGCTCTGTGGCATGTGGGATCTTCCCAGACCAGGGCTCAAACCCGTGTCCCCTGCTTTGGCAGGTGGATTCTTCACCACCGTGCCACGAAGGAAGTCCCTTGTAGTGTAAAAATTTAAACTACAAATTCCTGACAAAATTAAGTTCTTGTGAATACCAAATTGACAATCACAGGTGACAACGTTTCATTCTATAGATATTTAAATAAAGGTTAACTTTTTAAAAATTAATTTTTATTGTAGTATAGTTGATTTACAATGTTGTGTTAGTTTCTGCTGTACAGCAAAGTGAATCAGTTATACATATATCCACTCTTTCCTAGATTTTTTTTAAGTTTAACTTTTGATTTTACAATTTTCTCTCCATTAGGAGTCATTGCATTTTTTATGTGCCTAGGATGTGTGATGAATTACTCAAATAGACATCCACTCACTCCATTCAAAGGCACAATTCTAATTCCCTCCAAAAAGTAGAAAATGGTGATACTGCTTTTTTTTCCAGGCAATATCTGAAGTATATCCTGTGCTTATCATTTAGTGTCTGGTACGTGGTAAACTCAAAATAAACAGTTGTTGCATGAACTATGGAGAGAATTTCAGTCTTGATGAAACTTGAGCACCAAGTAGGGAAGATCAATGTAGTCACTTAGAAATTGGGTAAATGCTTAGAAACTGAGGGTGCAAGATAGGGGACAGGTCCTATCGGTCAAAGACAAATAGGTAGAACACCAATACCAGCCCAAATTGCAATCAGAGATTGAATGATGTTGACACTGAGTTCCTCAAAAAATAAAATTTCCACTAATCAAGAGCTCTAATGGACCCTGGCTGGCCCTTCAGGGAAAGCCTGATGATCTCAAACGTATAGTTTGGGTGATTTTGCTGTAAAGCAAAATACAAGAAAACCTTTCTATTTCTACTTTAAAAATACTGGCTTCCCATAATTTGTTAACCTGTTTATTGTTTTTCCAAATTACTTTTAAACAAGTGGACTGGGGATGCACGTAATAAAGAATAAGGTTTGACTACTTCTGGACATTTTTTAAGGAAGCACTCTTGGTTTTGGGGATCTATATGTCTATCATTTTTTCCTTCATCCAAGTAACTGATCTTAAGAATACAGTCTGCTAGGGCTTCCCTGGTGGCGCAGTGGTTGAGAGTCCGCCTGCCGATGCAGGGGACACGGGTTCGGGCCCCGGTCCGGGAAGATCCCACATGCCGCGGAACGGCTAGGCCCGTGAGCCATGGCCGCTGAGCCTGCGCGTCCGGAGCCTGTGCTCCGCAACGGAAGAGGCCACAACAGTGAGAGGCCCGCGTACTGCCAAAAAAAAAAAAAAAAAAAAGAATACAGTCTGCTAAATTTTGGCAAATGTATATACATATGTAACTAAAACCCTTATCAAGAAACAGAATAGTCCTACCACCCCAGAAATCAACTTTGTGCCTCTTTCCATTCAATGCTCAAATCTCTCCTGGAGCAAAAACTACTTCGATTTCTGTCAGCATAGTTAAATATTGCTCTTTATAGAATTTGATGTAAACAGGGTTGTGCAGTATATATTTTTTATTTCTGCATTGTTTTAGTCAACATAATGTGTTTAAAATCCACCCATGTTTTGTGTATATAGTTTGTTCTTTTTATTGCCGAATAGAATATCCTCCTTAGTTGATTATCCATTCTTATACTGGCTGATATTTCCTGCTATGAACTTGTTTGTCTTTTTTGTCATCACATGCTTTCATATCCCTTGTGTTTATTATACTAGAAGTGGAACTTCGAGGACATGATATATATTAAATAAAATTGCCTATCAGTTTTTCGAAAGTGGTTGCACTATTTTACACTCCCTCCAGAAATATGTTGAGAGTTCCTGTAGCTTCATCTCCATAACAATAGCGGGTATTGTCTGGCTTTTTATTATTTTCATTTTAGTGGATGTGAAGCAAGTCATTGTGTATTTGAGTTTCCCTGATGAGTAATGATATTGAGCATCTTTTAATGTACTTATTAGCCATCCAGGTATCTTCTGTTGTGTTCTGCCAGTTTTATTCGGATCATTTGCTCTGTATTATTGAGTTGTAGGGGTTCTTTGTGTAATTTAGATATAAGCCTTTTGTTAGACCTATGTATTATATTTTCTCCCAGTCTGTGGCTTTTCCTTTCCTTTTCTTGACTGGTGTCTTTTGACAAACAGTATTTCAATTTACTGTTTCTTTCTTTTGTAGTTGGAACTTCTTATGACAAGTCTAAGAAATATTTGTCTACCCCAAGTTTGATAAAATATTTTCCTGTGTACGTTTTTAGTAGGTTTATGGTTTAATTTTTTTGTTCAGGTCTATGATCCATTTGGAATTAATTTTTTTTAGTGTGAAGTAGGGTCAAGGTTCATTGTTCCACTTGTTTCAACACCTTTATTGTAAAGACCGTTTCTCCACTGAATTGCATTGGCTCCTATTCTGTTCTATTCTGTAGATCTATTTGCCTTTCTGTCAATACCATGTTGTTGAAATTAATGTAGCTTTATTTTAAGCTTTACAAACAGGAAGTAATTGTATCTTATGATACAGTATGTTACCTTGAAATAAAGTAGTGAAAGCCCTCTGAAACTGTTTTTCTTTTTCTAGATTGTTTTGGCTATGCCAGATCCTTTTGAATTCCATATACGTTTCAGAAACATCTTGTCAATTTTACCAAAAAACGCTGATATTTTGATCTATATAGCATTGAATCACTAGTTTACTTTGAGATTTAACATCTTACCAATATTGATTCCACTTTTTGAATGTGCCGTATCTTTCATTATTTAAGTCATCTTTAATATCTCTCAAAATGTGTTTTATATTTCATTGTAGAGTTCTTGCATATTTTTCAATAAACTTACTCCTAAGGGTTTTATATTTTTGATACTGTATTGTACTTAAAAGAATTGTCATTTTCCAATTATTTTTTATTATGTAGAAATGTAAATAATTTTTGTAAATTGACCTTATGTCTCCTGGCCTTTCCAGTATTTTTTTTAAAAGATACTTTTGGATTCCTTTGTTGATCTGAAGACCTTCCTTTAGGATTTCTTACGGTGGTTTTTGAGCCAATGAATTCTCTCAGCTTTTGATTATCTAAATACGTCTTAATTTTGCCTTTATTTTTAAAGAATATTTTTGTTGAATATTGAATGAAGGTTTGGCTTTTTTTCTCTTTGCACACTAAAAGTCTCATTTTGTTGTCTGCTGGCTTCTATTATGTCTGATGAGAAGTCAATTATCATTCTGTTTTTCCTTCAGTGCAGTGTCTTTTTTTCTGTCTGCATTCAACATTTTAAAATTATCTTAGGTTTTCAGTAGTTTGGCTTTGATGTGTCTAAAGGTGGATATTTTTGTATTTATTGAGCTTAAATTTTCTTTGTTTCTTGGAAATATATATTGAATTTTTACAATGAATATGGACCTTTTAAGCTATTTTTTCATAAAAAAAATTTCTAGCATATTCTTTCTCTTCTCTTCCCTTGACTCCAATTATAAATAGGTTAGAAATTGGATGTTTTTCTACAGGTCACTAGTTGTCTACGCCTTGTTTTATTTTTGTTTCTGTGCTTCGATTTGGATAATTTCTATTAATCTGTATAAGGATAACTAACCCTTTCTTCTGCTGTGTCTGAACTGTATCCAAAATTATCACAAAGGGTAGGAGGGGGTAATTGATCTACACTGCTTTAAATTTATTTTAAATAATTTTACATTTAAAATATCATATATTTGTTTTAGAAGTTTTCTTTCATATACTACATATATTCCTTTCCATACCATAATTTTCCATTTCTTGTCCCAAACTATTTTTTTTTCTTTTCTGTTTCCATTTTTTGTTTTTGCAATTCTTAACATAGTTATAGTCCTTTCAAACTTTTCCTACTCATTACACTATCTGGGTCATCTGTTGCTCTTCCTCTATTGACTATCTTTTCTCTTAATTATGGTAACATTCCCTGCTTCTTTGCTTATTTTTTTAAAAAGATTTAATGCTGGGCATGTACATTATATAGAGATTAAACTATAAAATATTTTGTTGCTGTTGTGTTATTATTTTTCCTAGGGAGTTCCAGTAGTATTCCTTTCTCAGGGGACAACTAGTAAAAAGGAATGATTTTTCAGATTCCATGAAGAGTTCAGTTGAGTTTGTATGGCCTGTTACCATAAATTGATTGCATTCAGCAGTGGTTTCAAATTGGATTAAGGCCCTCTTTTTATTCTTCAGCTAATCTCTTTGATCTTGTCAGAGTTTGAGCTGGAAGTGGCTCAGATTGCAATTTTAGGTAGTTTTGGTTCATTTTTGGATTCTTCTCTAGCTGATCCCTGGAATATTAAGCACCCTGTAGCTGCACACGTCTGCTGAAAGACTCTGCTTTTCACTCTCACCTCCACTGCCTTTACTCAGCAATATTCTGCAAAGAGAAGTGAGAGGATTGCCAGGACAAGATATTTAAATTTTTTATTACTGATTTTCTATCTTCCATTAGTAACTGGCTAATTTTACATTATTTCTACAAGGCTCTCTCTCTATGGGGATGGGCTTACTTTCCCATTTACCTATTCCCACAGTAGGTGCTTGACCTCAGGTGTAGAAGTGGCACTTTGATAACCTATAAAGGGCTCGTCTCTCTCTCTCTCTGGAATTTAGTTCATTAAGACATCTTAATGTCCAGTTCTCTTCAATTGTTTCATAAAAATTATACATTTTAGCATAATAATATTTTTGTCTTGCTGCTACCATACGAGTGAAGTTCGTTTATGTACTGCTACATCCTAATTGGAAGTGGAAATCCATATAACCTTTTCCAAAAACACGAATCTCTAACATTTATTAATACATTCAGCGGGTAGCTTGTAATACTTTCTGCAACATTAAAGTTATATTTACACAGATTTTTGCCCCGTTTATTTGCCCATCTTGAAAGTGTCCATATTTGTTAATGATACCGTTAACGACATTAGTGATTGCAAAAGAAACAGTAGGTTTCTTTTGAGAGTATGGACTTTGGTGTTGAGAGACTTGAGGTTGAGTCCAGCACTGCCATATATTACAGATGTGACTTTGGTCTCATCTGAAAATGGTGATGCTAATGGTAGTTTCTTCCTTTAGTTGTTATGAGAATTAAATATGTCATCACATGTGAAATGTGTTCCCTACCTGGTGCATCGTAAGCACCCAATAATAAGTCCTATTATTGTTCTACATTATTGTAAATGTCTTCTATTTTCTCACACCTGTCACTCTATTGCCTTCCGTTTTTTCACTGTCAAATTATATAATGAGAATTTAGATGTGTTCTAGTGGATGGTTTGCTGTTAAAACAAGGAATTTCTCTGCATATCAAAGTATCACCAACTCAACTATGTCTAAGTAAATTTGACATACAGATGAAAAACAACTGAGAAAATGGCTGCAATGTTTAAAAAATTTTTTAACACAGTTACTTTATTTAATTCTCTGTCAAAACTTTGGCTTAATGAATCATAGGATGATTTAATAAATGAATTAATCAACTCTTCAGAGACTCTAATCAACAATTAGTAATTTCAAGTGTTTATTTTAGAAGGAAATGCACGTAAACTTCTACATTTTCCTAAGGCAAATAAATTGAAATGGTAAATCATTTATTAATGGGTAGAACACACAGTATGATAACTTTTTGTTTGTAACTGCCATATGTATGTGAAACAATGAAACGAGGAGAATCATTCATAATACTTTGTCCTGAGCTACTAAATATGTTGCCTAAGGTTAAGTTATAAATTTAATTTTTAATTGAAGTATATGGACTTACAATGTTGTGTTAATTTCTGCTGTACAGCAGAGTGATTCAGTTATACATATATACATTCTTTTTTTAATATTCTTTTCCATTATGGTTTATCACAGGATATTGAATATAGTTCCCTGTGCTAGACAGGAGGATCTTGTTGTTAACCATTCTATATATAATAGTTTGCATCTGCTAATCCCAAACTCCCACTTCATCCCTCCCCCATCCCCCTCTCCCTTGGCAACCACAAGTCTGTTCTCTATGTCTATGAGTTCATTTCTGTTTTGTAGATAGGTTCGTTTGTGCCATATTTTAGATTCCACATATAAGTGATATCACATGGTATTTGTCTTTCTCTTTCTGACTTACTTCACTTGGTATGATAATCTCTAGGTCCATCCATGTTGCTGCAAATGTCATTGTTTCCTTCTTTTTATGGCTAAGTAGTATTCCACTGTATGTATGTGTCACATCTTCTTTATCCATTCATCTGTTGATGGACATTTAGGTTGTTTCCATGTCTTGGCTATTGTGAATAGTGCTGCTATGAACATAGGGGTGCATATACCTTTTTGAATTATAATTTTGTCCAGATATATACCCAGGAGTGGGATTGCTGGATCATATGTCAACTCTAATTTTAGCTTTTTGAGGAACCGCCATACTGTTTTCCATAGTGGCTGCACCAACTTATATTCCCACCAACAGTGTAGGAATGTTCCCTTTTCTCCACACGCTCTCCAGCATTTGTTAATAAAATTTATTTTTGATATTTGTTGAATATCGACATTGTGCCTTCAAAAGAAGTTAATTCAGATTTTGTAAGGAACTAATATAAAAGGAAAAAAATTTAATTCTTTATCATTTTTTGAATATTGACAAGCTATCCTGTCAACATTTCATATTGCCAGACAATATAAAAAAAAAATCGGATGGTTATTCTTTGCCTTCATCTTCAGGCCCAAAAAAGATGTTAGCTAGGGGAATGTCCTCCATGCCAGTTCCCTTGAAAGCCATGATGGCTACGGACATCTTTTTCTTTAGGCCTGGAGCAAAGCTTGCCTAAACTAATTTCCAGTGCACTGGGCTTCTATATTATGACAATTGGTTTACCTTCCAAAGATAAGAACACCTACAGGCAGAAGTAATCATCAGGCTACCTTATCAGCACTGGAGCAGGAGAGGAAAGGAACAAAACCTATAAGAAGGAAGAACACTCAGACCTCCACTGATATGGCCCCTAAAGCCCCACCCATTGGCACACTGATTCGAAGTCTTTCAGAACTTCAATTTTTCTTTGATCCACCTACAACTCTTCTCCCTGAGGATGGAATGAAATGAGCTCACCCAAGAGATCAGCCTGTGACCTACAACCCAATGTTTTTATTTCTTTTTATTATTTTTAGATTAATTTTTTTAAAGCGTATTGTTAGAAATTATCGCTTTAGAATTTGTCTCCACCACTGCTTAATCATTTGCTGACCCTAGATCTGCATTATGATGCTACACAAAATTTCTTCACATGAAAGTCCATTAATTATTTAAACTTCTATTAGTTAGGCTAAAGATACTTGATTCTCCCAATCACTTCTCCAAACTCATCAGCAAACCTGATTGACTTAAGTGGACAAATGACAGTTTCTGAAATTTAGTTTCCACCACACAATGTGAATGTACTGTGTGCTACCATCTCTTATCAAATCATTTTGTTGTTTAAAAATCATATATTTATATTTAAATATTAAATAGATATTTGCAATATGTTTAAATATATAAGCCAACTTAGAATATATGAAATATGTGTTCAAAAATGTAAGATAGAGAAAATTGGTAATTAAATAATAAATAGTTGATATCAAAGAACTATAAATAGGAACTATTCTATACTTGATGGGAATTTCTTAGCTAATCTTCATTAAATTTTCCTTTTACTCTATAGGTTTCTAAGTTCCTTAAAATCTCCATTGAGAAAACAGTTGCTTGCATTATCTGCTTAAAAATGAAAAATTTGTGGCTTCCCTGGTGGTGCAGTGGTTGAGAGTCCCCCTGCCGATGCAGGGGACACGGGTTCGTGCCCCGGTCCGGGAAGATCCCGCATGCCGCGGAGCAGCTGGGCCTGTGAGCCATGGCCGCTGAGCCTGCGTGTCCGGAGCCTGTGCTCCGCAACGGGAGAGGCCACAACAGTGAGAGGCCCGCGTACCGCAAAAAAAAAAAAAAAAAAGAAAAATTCACTTGTAAAAGACCAGCTTTGACTGCTGCTTTTGCAATTCTGATTATGATTTAAAGAATTCATTACTTTAACTTGTGTAAGGGTAGCCTTTATCAATAAACCAAGTGAAAAAATAGTTGCTTGTGGTGGTCAGTATAAAAACTGTTCAAAACACGTTTTCTTAACTACTGTCTTAATATGCTTGGTTGCTTGGCTGCACTACCGAACTCTATGCTCCCCAGTAAAATAATTCAATTTTGCCTGCATCACTAAGAACTTTGCAGTTTGCTCTCATAGCTAATGGGAGATCATAGTGCTGTCTAATTCTGGGGAGACAACAGTAGGAGTTAAACTTAATAATGCAGGCAGAAGAGTGGCCCTCCATTAAGTGAGGCAGAGAGAAACTCAACTTCAGGTTTCTAAATGCACAGAGGATAAAACTGAATGTCACATCAAGGGTACAACCTCTGCTAATGCAGATTAGAGCCTCTCCAAAAGACTAAAAGCTTTTAAGGAAATTATAAATATTTCTTTTCACCACTGCTGAGCCTGGGCAGAAAATCTTTCTTAGTCATATTCTCTTAGTTGAATCTCAAATAAGGTTTATTTAATTTCTGCCACAGTAGTAATTATGGTTAAAAATTCTAAGCCTTGAAACAAAAATAACAGCACATATTTCTTAATTTTCTGTTGACTAAGGGAAAAAACCTTTTTTTTTCTTTTCTTCAAATTTGGCTCTGCCATTTCTTAGCTGTGTGATCATGGGAATGATTTTTATACTTGTTGAGGCTAAATTATATCATCAGTAAAATTGTTTAAAGGTCACTTATGTGGAATAATTTAGAAAACGCCTAACTTACCCAGCAAAGAGTGTCAAGCAAATAGTAAGTACTATTGGAATTTGTTATTTGTTTGCTAGTATATTTGTTACCTACCCAGTCTTGACCAAAATAGACAGAATATTAGTCATCTCAGCTTCACAAAAAGAGGTTATGCATCCAAGGTTATTTGGATGAACCCAGATAGTTCTTGTCCATAGATAGTTCCTGTACAATCTACTGAGCTATTCTGTCTCAGCTTTCTGACTTGTATTCCATTTATCTTTTAATGACTAGAGTCCTGGAATGAGCTTTAGACCATTACTCTTTAATACTTTAATGTACACATATATCACATAAAGATGTACTAGGGCCCAAGTTTCTGCATTTCTAAAAACCTCTGGGGGACTTCCCTGGTGGCACAGTAGTTAAGAATCCACCTGCCAATGCAGGGGACACGGGTTCGATCCCTGGTGCAGGAAGATCCCACGTGCCTCAGAGCAACTAAGCCTGCGCGCCACAACTACTGAGCCTGCGCTCTAGAGCCCGCGAGCCACAACTACTGAAGCCCACATGCCTACAGCCCATGCTCCACAACAAGAGAAGCCACCGCTACGAGAAGCCCGTGCACCGCAACAAAGAGTAGCACCTGCTCGCCTCAACTAGAGAAAGCCTGTCGCAGCAATGAAGACCCAACACAGCCAAAAATAAATAAATACATTTATTTTAAAAAGTAAATTAAATTAAAATTTAAAAACATAAATAAAAACCACTGGGTGATGCCAATGCTGCTGATTCATGGACCACAATATTCTGGCTTGGCACTGCCCAGATGACGGAAATGTCCCGTATCTGTGCTGTCCAGTACGTCAGCCACTGAGTACTTAAATGTGGAGAGTGCTACTGAGGAACTGCATCTTTAATTTTATTTAGTTTTAAAACATTCAAATTCACCAGCAGCTAGTGGCTACTGTACTGAACAGTGCAGCTGTAGATAATTTAGCTGATTCTCTGATATTCTTTTTTAATATTCCCTTTGTATTACCAGGCTGTAGGTGGGTTCTGTCCTGAAGCAAATGACAATTGTTAGTGGGTTGGCCCATAAGTCCGTTCCGGATTTTCTGAAAGACGTTAATGGAAAAACCCTAACGAACTTTTTGGTCAATCCGATACAATCCTTGGTAAGGGTTGTCACTGCCCAGAGAGTCCTGGTCCTTTGTTTCATCTACAAGATCAGACCTCCTAGAATATAACCAAGACTGGTATTAGGCCACCTAACACACCGACAACTCTAGAAGTCATCTGAGTGCTCTGGATGACCACACGGTCTGTCTTTCTGAGTTTCTGCTAAGAGTTGCTTAAGGGTCAGTATTCCTGGAGGCTGAGTTGATCTGATATTCAGCAATAGAGAATATTTCTGTTTTTCTTTGTTTAGCAATTCACTGCTTTGCTCATTCTGCATCCAACTTACACTTATGCTTCTCTTTATTTCATTTACCTAATGATTCACAGTTTTTACAGTGAGGTGCTTACTGTTTCTAATGGACAGATATTTAAAGAGACAAAGGAGGAAGATGGAAGTGGTTGCACTGGGATGATACAATCTGAAGGATTGGAATATGTATTAAACTCGTATCTTTTCCTCATAATCACCAAAACAAAGGAATGTAAAAATAATATGTTTATACAGAGTTTTGTACTTTTTGCTTATTTTCACTTATTTCACTGGGGTTTAGCCTCTATTCAAAGACTTCATTCATCCTTTCAAAGAAGGTGCCCAATTAGTTCCTACTTCCTCATTTTTTACTTCTTTGCTCTCGATTTCCAAAGTGCACAACACTGGAGTTGTGAAAATACTAAGAGAAACTCTAAGAAAAGCTTGGTAGATACATATAATGCCATTTAACACAGCTAAATTAAATATATATGTATATATTTAAATACTTTTATTTATACTATATATATACACAGTAAAGGAGCACTACTGGAATCAACTACAGTTGATTTGGTAGATATTTAACTTAAAACAGTTATTAAAATGAAACTCTGACTGGGACAAATTCTGTCAAGATTCTCTGTCACACTACCCAAGTTGTTTCTCCCAAGTCAAATGGTCTAGTCCTGAACAATACTTCCATTGTAAAAGATATTTCTTTTGCAGCTGTTGAAGTTATTTGGTGTTTAAATGATTTTTCTTTTGAATCAAATAAATTATTAGGACATTTATTTTCCTGATTCTTATTTTATCTTTGAAATGGAAAATACATCATATAAATATAACCAGTGCATATGGATTTTCTTTTACTTATGAATTAGGGAATTTAAGTCAATTTCAGCTGTGATAACTAGTAGCACCATATTTTGACTCCATTTCTTACATTTGTTTCCAAGACATCCCTGGAAATTGTTCTCTTGTTAATGAATGATATGCACTAGAAAAAACATTTAGCAAAAGGGTAGGAAAATGGATTTTGTTCAGTGTGAAAAAATTAAGAATTAAAGGAAATGTTTGAAAATGAATAGAGACCAGAACATTTTAAAAGAACAAGTCTAAAGATGCTGATCCAAGATACATGAAAGGCAAAATGCTGTAGCCGTTTAGGTGCGGGGGATATACTTTATTTTGCTACTCTAATTTTGAAAATAAAACGTTACAGTTAGAAACCAAGAGTAATCCTATGCAATCTAGAGGTAGAAGCCACAAATCGCTTCATGAACATGTGACAGGACTAATGTACCTAGTTCTCCTACTCTATTACAGATGAGGAAAGTGTGGCAGAGCAGACACCGACTTTCATACTAACCTCACTTACAAAAGGGCAAAGCCAGGGGAAGAACTTAGGTCCCTGATTTTCCACTCACCACAGGCATTGTTGGGAAGAAACCAGTCTGCATCTTCCTAAGTCTCACTCTAACACTTGAGACCTGGGGGCCATTTCCTGTTGATTCCCACATTGTGTTCTTTCTGTTAGTGTGAAACATCCACCTGCCTTCTCACTGATCTGGGTGATATTTCATGAGTTCATGCTTCCCCTTCAATCTACTTCAATCTCACCCCACTCTTTCCTTCCATCTCCATAGTTTTCAGATTGGTTTGATGCAAATATCAATTTCTTCATCATCTACTTACTCATTTTAAAAAATTGAGAAAGAATTCTAGCATACCTAGAAGTATAGAGAATAATATCATAAAGAGTCACGCAGCTACCCAGTTTAAAACAAAACAATACAAGGCTACTTTTGCTTCAAAGCAGCATTCATGGATTTAGTGACACAACTTCATTTCCTTCCCTCTCTTCCCGATTAACCTTGATCCTGAATTTAGTGTTTATCATGCCAAATCCGTTTTTATACTTTCAACAAATTTGTGTGTATCCAGAAAAATGCATTATATTTTTTCCAAAGTGTAAAGCATTTTTATGTGTAACATAAGCAAAATTATTTGTCAATAAATTTTTAAGGTATTTCACATGTTCTGATTCTTTCCACTGCCAATCACCTTACTTCCTCCAAAGTCATAATCTTCAAGATAAGATAGCCCTTTCAAAAAGAAGTTGTGCTCAATCTACAGCTGTCATGTCAGTCAGTCCACAATTCTTTCATCTGGGCTTCTTTGATCTCCTATGGAATACAGACACTTCAAAATTTGCTGCCTATAACCTTTGAGATCCAATTTCCTCAAGCAATTTACTTTAGGACCATGTTTAGGGTCAGGAGATGGATCTGCCTGGTTCTGAATTTGACACCCTCTAAATATGTATTAAGTTCAAATCATATGCACTCCTAAGCTATCACACCCTAGACAGTGGAGGTCTATCCCAATGGGGCTTTTTCTGTAAACACACATGGTTGGAAATGCCTCACAGAGTTAACTATATGGTTTCCTTTACCTTTATCTGCTAACCCGCCGGGACGGGCGGGGGCTGAGTGCTGAGGCTCGGGCTTCACAGGTCAGATCCCAGGGAGAGGACTGGCAGCGTGAACACAGCTTGCAGGCGGTTAGCGTGCCACGGCTAGCCGGGAGGCAGTCCGGGAAAGTGTGGAGCTGCCAAAGAGGCAAGAGACTTTTTCTTGCCTCTTTGTTTCTTGGTGCACGAGGAGAGGGGATTAAAAGTGCCACTTAAAGGAGCTCCAGAGACTGACGCGAGCCGCAGCTATCAGCGCGGACCCCAGAGACTGGCAAGAGATGCTAAGGCTGCTGCTGCTGCCGCCACCAAGAAGCCTGTGTGCGAGCACAGGTCACTCTCCACACCTCCCTTCCAGGGAGCCTGTGCAGCCCGCCACTGCCAGGGTCCCATGATCCAGGGACAACTTCCCCGGCAGAATGCATGGCGCGCCTCAGGCTGCTGCAATGTCACACTGGCCTCTGCCCCCGCAGGCTCGCCCTGCATCCGTACCCCTCCCTCCTCCCGGCCTGAGTGAGCCAGAGAACCCAAATCAGCTGCTCCTTTAACCCCGTCCTGTCTGAGCGAAGAACAGATGCCCTCCGGCGACCTACATGCAGAGGCGGGGCCAAATCCAAAGCTGAAACCCGGGATCTGTGCAAACAAAGAAGAGAAAGGGAAATCCCTCCCAGCAGCCTCAGGAGCAGCAGATTAAATCTCCACAGTTAACTTCACGTACCCTGCATCTGTGGAATACCTGAATAGACAACGAATCATCTCAAATTGAGGAGGTGGACTTCGGGAGCAACAATATATACATTTTTTCCCTTTTTCTTTTTTTGTGAGTGTGTATGTGTATGCTTCTGTGTGTGATTTTGTCTCTATAGCTTTGCTTTTACCACTTAACCTAGGGTGCTCTATGTCCTTTTTGTTTCTTTGCTTGTTTCTTACTTAAATTTTTTTTTTTCTTAATAAGTATTTTTTTTATTTTAATAACTATTTTATTTTACTTTATTTTATCTTCTTCTTTCTTTCTTTTTTTCCTCACTTTTATTCTGAGCCGTGTGGAGGACAGGCTCTTGAGGCGCCAACAAGGCGTCAGGGCTATGCCACTGAGGTGTTCAGGACACTGGTCCAAAAGACACCTCCCAGCTCCATGTAACATCAAATGGCAAAAATCTCCCAGAGATCTACGACTCAATGCCAAAATCCAGCTCCACTCAACGACCAGCAAGCTACAGTGCAGGACGCCCCATACCAAACAACTAGCAAGACAGGAACACAACCCCACCCATTAGCAGAGAGGCTGCCTAAAATCATAATAAGGCCACAGACACCCCAAAACACACCACCAGACGTGGACCTGCCCACGAGAAAGACAAGATCCAGCCTCATCCACCAGAACACAGGCACCAGTCCCCTGCACCAGGACGTCTACACAACCCACTTAACCAACCTTAGCCACTGGCGACAGACACCAAAAACACCTGCAAAAAGGAGACCCCAAACACAGTAACTAAATCAGAATGAGAAGACAGAGAAACACAGCAGATGAAGGAGCAAGGCAAAAACCCACCAGACCTAACAAATGAAGAGGAAATAGGCATTCTACCTGAAAAAGAATTCAGAAAAATGTAGTAAAGATAATCCAAAATCTTGGAAATAGAATGAAGAAAATACAAGAAACGTTTAACAAGGACTTAGAAGAATTAAAGAGCAAACAAACAGTGATGAACAACACAATAAATGAAATTAAAAATTCTCTAGAAGGGACCAATAGCAGAATAACTGAGGCAGGAGAACAGATAAGTGACCTGGAAGATAAAATAGTGGAAATAACTACTGCAGAGCAGAACAAAGAATGAAAAGAATTGAGGACAGTCTCGGAGACCTCTGGGACAACATTAAACACACCAACATTCAAATTATAGGGGTCCCAGAAGAAGAAGAGTAAAAGAAAGTGACTGAGGAAATATTTGAAGAGATTATAGTTGAAAACTTACCTAATATGGGAAAGGAAATAGTTAAAAAAGTCCAGGAAGCACAGAGAGTCCCATACAGGATAAATCCAAGGAGAAACACGCCAAGACACATACTAATCAAACTATCAAACATTAACTACAGGGCTTCCCTGGTGGCGCAGTGGTTGAGAGTCCACCTGCTGATGCAGGGGACAGGGGTTCGTGACCTGGTCTGGGAAGATCCCACATGCAGCGGAGTGGCTGGGCCCGTGAGCCATGGCCACTGAGCCTGCGCGTCTGGAGCCTGTGCTCCGCAACGGGAGAGGCCACAGCAGTGAGAGGCCCCCATACCACACAAAAAAAAACATTAAACACAAAGAACAAATATTAAAAGCACCAAGGGAAAAAAAACAAATAACACATAAGGGAATCCCCATAAGGTTAACAGCTGATCTTTCAACAGAAACTCTGCAAGCCAGAAGGAAGTGGCAGGACAGATTTAAAGTGATGAAGGAGAAAAACCTACAACTAAGAATACTTTACCCAGCAAGGAACTCATTCAGATTTGATGGAGAAATTAAAAGCTTTACAGACAAGCAAAATCTATGAGAATTCAGCACCACCAAACCAGCTTTACAACAAATGCTAAAGGAACTTCTCTAGGCAGGAAACACAAGACAAGGAAAAGACCTTCAATAATAAACCAAAAAAATTAAGAAAATGGTCATAGAAACATACATATCAATAGTTACCTTAAATGTAAATGGATTAAATGCTCCCACCAAAAGACACAGACTGGCTGAATGAATACAAAAACAACACCCGTATATATGCTGTCTACAAGAGACCCACTTCAGACCTAGGGACACATACAGACTGAAAGTGAGGGGATGGAAAAAGATATTCCATGCAAAAGGAAATCAAAAGAAAGCTGGAGTAGCAATTCTCATATCAGACAAAATAGACTTTAAAACAAAGGCTATTACAAGAGACAAAGTAGGACACTACATAATGATCAAGGGATCAATTCAAGAAGAAGATATAACAATTGTAAATATTTATGCACCCAACATAGGAGCACCTCAATACATAAGGCAAATACTAACAGCCATAAAAAGGGAAATCGACAGTAACACCATCATAGTAGGTGACTTTAACACACCACTTTCACCAATGGACAGATAATCCAAAATGAAAATAAATAAGGAAACACAAGCTTTAAATGATACATTAAACAAGATGGACTTAATTGATATTTATAGGACATTCCATCCAAAACAACAGAATACACTTTCTTCTCAAGTGCTCATGGAACATTCTCCAGGATAGATCATATCTTGGGTCACAAATCAAGCCTTGGTAAATTTAAGAAAATTGAAATCGTATCAAGTATCTTTTCTGACCACAATGCTATGAGACCAGATATCAATTACAGGAAAAGATCTGTAAAAAATACAAACACATAGAGGCTAAACAACACACTACTTAATAACCAAGAGATCACTGAAGAAATCAAAAAATACCTAGAAACAAATGACAATGAAAACACAACGACCCAAAACCTATGGGATGCAGCAAATGCACTTTTAAGAGGGAAGTTTATAGCTATACAAGCCTACCTTAAGAAACAAGAAACATCTCAAATAAATAATCTAACCTTACACCTAAAGCAATTAGAGAAAGAAGAACCAAAAAACCCCAAAATTAGCAGGAGGAAAGAAATCATAAAGATCAGATCAGAAATAAATGAAAAAAAAATGAAGGAAACGATAGCAAAGATCAGTAAAACTAAAAGCTGGTTCTTTGAGAAGATAAACAAAATTAATAAACCTTTAGCCAGACTTTTCAAGAAAAAAAGAGAGAAAACTCAAATCAATAGAATTAGAAATGAAAAAGGAGAAGTAACAACTGACACTACAGAAATACAAAGGATCATGAGAGATTACTACAAACAACTCTATGCCAATAAAATGGACAACCTGGAAGAAATGGACAAATTGTTAGAAATGCACAACCTTCCGAGACTGAACCAGGAAGAAATAGAAAATATAAAAAGACCAATCACAAGCACTGAAATTGAAACTGTGATTAAAAATCTTCCAACAAACAAAAGCCCAGGACCAGATGGCTTCACAGGAGAATTCTATCAAACATTTAGAGAAGAGCTAACACCTATCCGTCTCAAACTCTTCAAAAATATAGCAGAGGGAGGAACACTCCCAAACTCATTTTACAAGACCACCATCACTGTGATAAGAAAACCAGACAAAGATGTCACAAAGAAAGAAAACTATAGGCCAATATCACTGATGAACATAGATGCAAGAATCCTCAACAAAATACTAGCAAACAGAATCCAACAGCACATTAAAAGGATCATACACTATTATCAAGTGGGGTTTATCCCAGGAATGCAAGGATTCTTCAATATACATAAATCAATCAACGTGATACACCATATAAACAAATTGAAACAGAAAAACCATATGGTCATCTCAATAGATGCAGAGAAAGCTTTTGACAAAATTCAACACCCATTTATGATAAAAAAACCCTCCAGAAAGTAGGCATGGGGGAACTTTTCTCAACATAATAATGGCCATATATGACAAACCCAGAGCCAACATCATCCTTAACGGTGAAAAACTGAAACCATTTCCACTAAGATCAGGAACAAGACAAGGTTGCCCACTCTCACCACTATTATTCAACATAGTTTTGGAAGTTTTAGCCACAGTAATCAGAGAAGAAAAAGAAATAAAAGGAATCCAAATTGGAAAGGAAGTAAAGTTGTCACTGTTTGCAGATGACATGATACTATACATAGAGAATCCTAAGGATGCTACCAGAAAAGTACTAGAGCTAATCAATGAATTTGGTAAAGTAGCAGGATACAAAATTAACGCACAGAAAACTCTTGCATTCCTATACACTAATGATGAAAAATCTGAAAGTGAAATTAAGAAAACACTCCCATTTACCATTGCAACAAAAAAAATAAAATACATAGGAATAAACCTACCTATGAGACAAAGGACCTGTATAAAGAAAATTATAAGACACTGGTGAAAGAAATTAAAGATGATACAAATAGATGGAGAGATATACCATGTTCTTGGATTTGAAGAATCAACATTGTGAAAATGACTCTACTACCCAAAGCAATCTACAGATTCAGTGCAATCCCTATCAAACTACCAATGGCATTTTTCACAGAACTAGAACAAAAAATTTCACAATTTGTATGGAAACACAGAAGACTCCGAATAGCCAAAGCAACCTTAAGAAAGAAAAACGGAGCTGAAGGAATCAGGCTCCTGGACTTCTGACTGTACTACAAAGCTACAGTCATCAAGACAGTATGGTACTGGCACAGAAACAGAAATTTAGATCAATGGAACAGGATAGAAAGCCCAGAGATAAACCCACGCACATATGGTCACCTTATTTTCGATAAAGGAGGCAAGAATATACAATGGAGAAAAGTCAGCCTCTTCAATAAGTGTTGCTGGGAAAACTGAACAGCTACATGTAAAAGAATGAATTTAGAACACTCCCTAACACCATACACAAAAATAAACACAAAATGGATTAAAGACCTAAATGTAAGGCCAGACACTATCAAACTCTTAGAGGAAAACTTAGGGAGAACACTCTATGACATAAATCACAGCAAGATCCTTGTTGACCCACCTCCTGGAGAAATGGAAATAAAAACAAAAATAAACAAATGGGACCTAATGAAACTTCAAAACTTTTGCACAGCAAAGGAAACCATAAACAAGACGAAAAGACAAGCCTCAGAATGGGAGAAAATATTTGCAAATGAAGCAACTGACAAAGGATTAATCTCCAAAACATACAAGCAACTCATGCAGCTCAGTATCAAAAAATCAAACAACCCAATCCAAAAATGGCCAGAAGACCTAAATAGATGTTTTGCCAAAGAAGATATGCAGATTGCCAATAAACACATGAAAGGATGCTCAACATCATTAATCATTAGAGAAATGCAAATAAAAACTACAATGAGATATCATCTCACATCGGTCAGAATGGCCATCATCAAAAAATCTAGAAATAATAAATGCTGGAGAGGGTGTGGAGAAAAGGGAACCATCTTGCACTGTTAGTGGGAATGTAAATTGATACAGCCACTATGGAGAACAGTATGGAGGTTCCTTAAAAAACTAAAAATATAACTACCATATGACCCAGCAATCCCACTACTGGGCATATACCCTGAGAAAACCATAATTCAAAAAGAGTCATGTACCACAATGTTCATTGCAGCACTATTTACAATAGCCAGGACATGGAAGCAACCTAAGTGTCCATCGATAGACAAATGGATAAAGATGTGGCGCATATATATAATGGAATATTACTCAGCCATAAAGAGAAATGAAATTCAGTTATTTGTAGCCAGGTGGATAGACCTAGAGTCTGTCATACAGAGTGAAGTCAGAAAGAGAAAAACAAATACTATATACTAACATATATATGGAATCTAAAAAAAGAAAAAGAAAATAAAAGGTCATAAGAACCTAGGGGCAAGACGGGAGTAAAGATGCAGACCTACTAGAGAATGGACTTGAAGATAATGGGGAGGGGGATGGGTAAGGTGGGACAAAGTGAGAGAGTGGCATGGACATATATACACTACCAAAATGTAAAATAGATAGCTAGTAGGAAGCAGCTGCATAGCACAGGGAGATCAGCTCGGTGCTTTGTGACCACCTAGAGGGGTGGGATAGGGAGGGTGGGAGTGAGGGAGATGCAAGAGGGAAGAGATACGGGGATATATGTATAACTGATTCACTCTGTTATAAAGCAGAAACTAACACACCAATGTAAAGCAATTATACTCTAATAAAGATGTTAAAAGAAAAAATAAGTTTGGCTTATAGTCCCCTTCTGGGAGGATTTTGTTCTCATGTTCCTACCTGGACTGATTGTTTTCTAATCAAAGGACACAGTTATTCCTTGGCTCTGCCAGTCATTCGCATCCTGCGAAGTCCCATTGCTTGAATCCTGTGTTGGATCCCGTTTCCTGGATTCTAGGTAATCTTCCTGATACACTGGCCATGTTAGTGGAATACAGTTTTCATTACCATCATGAGAATGAATGTGGTGCTCATAGGTTAATTTTTGTGAATGGTCATGTCTGAAAAATCTGTTTATCATCCATTTGATCTCCTATTTCCCACCTTTCTTTATGATGTATTTTTGGAAGAGTTTTTCAATACTAGCTTCGTATAACTTACTAGATTCTTAAATTCTAATTATCATATTTTTAACTTAAGAAAGTTTTCTTGTTATCTACTCCTTTTTATTATTTTTCTTCTTCTGTAATGGAAAACGTATCTTCTCTCATTGCTATGAGGGTTAATTCTAATTTGTAAAACTTTTCCTCTTCTTGCATTGTTATTTTCTCTTCTGAAACCCTCTTTGATCTATTTGATTTGATCTCACAGGTTTTCCTCAAATGTAAGTATTTTAGGGTTGAAGCATTATTAAGAGTGAAATTTTATGTTGATCATGGATGGGAATGATGGACCTTTGGTAATGGGTAGGATGGTAATCTGAGCTTTTCTTTGCAGGTGTATTACCAGTGTACGGCAGAGAAACAGAATCAGTAGGAGATAGAGAGAGATAAAGATAGGTAGGTAGGTAGGTAGGTAGGTAGGTAGGTAGGTAGATAGATAGATAGATAGATAGATAGACAGATTTGAAGGAATTGGCTTATGACACCATCGAGGCTGGCAAGTCCAAAATCTGCAGGATGACCTGACAGACTGGAGACCCAGACTGCAGTTCAAGTTTAAAAGCCTTCTGCTGACACAGTTCCCTCTTGTCCAGGGAAGGTCAGTATTTTGTTCTGTTCAAGTCTTCAACTGATTGCATGAGGCCCACCCACATTATAGAAGAAAATCTGCTTTTAAATTAGTCCACCAATTTAAATGTTAGTTTCATCTAAAACACCCTCCCAGAAAGATACAGAATAATGTTTGACTAACTATGGCCCAGCAAAGTTGACGCAGAAAATTAACCATCACAGTGGGATACCTAAATATAAGTAACAGTAAGTATTCTTTCTTATTCTAGAAGGTTTTCCAGGAGAAAGCTCGCTAATTTTTTGCCTGAAGATAGCAAGCATGCCTGCAGACTGGGAGCGAATCAGGGAAACAGGGCTGGGGAAGAGACTGTCACCAACATTGTATAGAATCTCTCGGTATCTCCCTGTTTTGGGTACAGTTCCGCACACACACTCTCTGCATGACATATCTGGAGACTTCCAGTTCAATTTCTCCAAAGGATGAATGCTGGTCTCTGCTAGGGTATGAAAAGGAACTTGAAATTCTAACTGGTCCTTTATACAGATGTGTAAAAAGTCATTTTATTTTCAATGCCACAGCTCACCTATGACTTCTGGGGTAACTAGATGTGCCTATTCTTCACCATTTCCTAGATTTCGTGGTATGGATTAATTTGCTTCTCTTTACATTGCCTTCTGCAAGCCCTTAGGTTTCAGCTTTTTTTTTTTACTCTGTTAACCTAGTTGCCTGTTTTTTTTTTCCAGTTTTCCAACCCCAAAAAATTTGTTGACAAAGCCTGTCTATTGGTATCACTTCTGTTTTCTTTATTTTCATGTGTTTATACTTTTAAAAACAGCTTTATGAAGATATAATTCACATACCATGCAACTCATCCATTGAGTTTATAACTACATCTTTAAAAAATTATTTTTTGGAGTTACAGTAGGGATTAGAAATAAACATGTGTGTTAGAAAACAAGTTCCCTATAATTTTTGCTTTGGCCTTTTTCAACCTTGCATGTAGATTTTTTAAAAATTGAAATTTAATTAACCTATCATAAAATTCACCATTTAAAACCATTCAGAGGTTTATAGTACAGTTCAAAAGTTGTGCAATCATTACCACTATCCAGAATATTTTCATTACCCTCAAAAAGAATACCTATGATCAGTCATTCTCCATTTCCACCTTCCTCTGGCCCCTGGAAACCAGTAATCTACTTTCTGTCTCTATGGATTCCTATTCTGGACATTTAATATAAATGACAACATACAATATATGGCCTTTTGTGTCTGGTTTCATTTAGCAACATGTTTTCAAAGTTCACCTGTGTTGTAGCATATTGATACTTCACTCCTTTTTATAAATGAATACTATTCCATTATATAGATATAGCATATATTGTTTATCCATTCATCTGTTGATAGAATTTTGTGTTTTTTCCACATTTGTCTATTATGAATAATACTGCTTTGAACATTTGTATACAAGTATTTTTGTGAACATATGTTCATTTCTCTTGAATTCATATCTGGGTGTGGAATTGCTAGGTTATATGATTACATTATTGTTACCCTTTTGAGGAATGGCCAAGCTGTTTTCCAAAGTTGCTACCCAGTGTCTCAGGGTTCCAATTTCTCTGTATCCTCATCAACACTTGCTATTTTCCATTTTTGATTATAGCTATCCTAGTAGGTATGAAATACCTCATTGTGGTTTTGATTTTAATTTACTTAGTGACTAATAATGTTGGGCCATTTGCATAAAATATCCATGGCCATTTGTATAAAATCTTTATGGAGAAATGTCTGTTCAAATCCTTTGTCCATTTGTAATCGTGTTGTCTCTTTATTGTTGATTGTGAGATTTTTTATATTCTGAACATTAGACCCTTATCAGATATATGATTTGCAAATATTTTCTCTTGTTCTGTGTGTTAGCTTCTCACTTTCTTGAGAATGCCCTTTGACACACCAATTTTTTTTAATTTGATAAAGTCTAATATATGTTGTATTTTTTTTTCAGGATCAATGGCCATGGCTCACAGGCCCAGCCGCTCCGCGGCATGTGGGATCCTCCCAGACCGGGGCACGAACCTGCGTCCCCTGCATCGGCAGGTGGACTCCCAACCACTGCGCCACCAGGGAAGCCCTATATGTTGTATTTTTGATTGCTTGTGGTTTAGGTGTTATATCTAAGAAACCATTGCCTAATTCAAAGTCACAAATATTTACATTTATGTTTTCTTCTAGTAATTTTATAGTTTTACCACCTAAACTTAGCTCTTCAATCAATTTTGAGTTAACTCTCATATGACATGTGTTAGAGATCCAAGTTTATCCTTTTCCAAGTAGATATACAGTTATCCCAGTACCATTTGTTGAAAAGACTATTTTTTCACATTGAATTCTCTCAGCAGCCTTGTCAATAGTCAATGACTATACATGCATGGGTTTATTTCTAGAGTCTCAATCTTTTTCCAGTCTGTAGATCCATCCCTATACCAGTGCTGCACTGTCTTGATTTCTTTAGCTTTTGGTAAGTTTGAAATTGATAAGTGTGATTCCTCCTACTCTGTTCTTTTTTCAGATTTATATGGCTATTCTGGCTCTCTTGCATTTGCATATGAATTTTAGGACTGACTTGTTCATTTCTTCAAAAAGTTACCTGATATTTTGATAGGGATTGATTGCCTTTAATATGTACATCAATTTGGAATATACTGCCACCATATCAATATTAGGTCTTCTAAACCATTAATAAGGTATCCTTTACCTATTTATTTAGGCTTTTAAAAATTCTTTCAACACTGTAATTGAAAGATTTCAGTGTACAAATCAAACGTTTTTTGTGAAAATTTTCCTACTTTATTATGTTCAATGTTATTGCCAGTAAAAAAATGCAATTTATTTTTGTATATTAATCTTTTATTCTGCAAACTTACTGAAATTGTTTACTAGCTGGAATAGTTGTTTTTGCGTGTGAATTTCTTAGGGTTTTCTATATATAAGGTTTTGTCATCTGCAAATACGGATAGTTTTTACTTCATCCTTTCCAATCTGCCCTGGCTAGAAGCTCAACTACAATGTTCAAAGGCAGCAATGACAACTGACATTCTGTGTTGTTCCTGATCTTCAGGTGAACACTTTCAATCTCACACCATTGTCTATGATGTTAGGTTTTTCAGATGTCTCTTTTCAGGTTGAGGAAATTCTCTTCTATTCCTAGTTTGTTGAATGTATGTATCGTGAAAGAGTGATCGGTTTTTTCAAATGCTTTTTCCACGTTTTTTGAGATGACTGTAATTTTTTTTTCATTCAATTGATAAGATACACTATTTTTGAATGTTGCATTACTGGGATAAACCTTTCTTGGTCATGGTGTATAATCCTTTTTGTATCTTTCGGTTTAAGTTTTCTAAGTTTTGAGGATTCTTACATCTATATTTATTAGGGATATCAGTCTATATTTTTCTTTTCTTATAACGTCTTTATCTGGTTTTAGTATTAGGGCAATATTGGCCTCAAAGAATAAATTATGACATGTTCCCTGCTCTTCTTTTTTCCTTTTTCGGTTTGGAAGATTTTGACAACAACTGGCATTAATTCTTTTTTAAACATTTGGTAGAATTCACCAGAGAATGAACAGAGTCCTCGGCTCTTTATTGTTGGACGTTTTTTTGTTTGCTGACTAAGTATTTTACTTGTTATAGTTATTCGGATTTTCCATGTCTTCTTGAATCAGTTTTGGTAGTTTGTGTCTCTCTAGGAATTTACCCATTACATCTAGGTTATCTACTGTTCCTTTACGATCTGTTTTATTTATTTAAGGTCAGTAGTAATATCCCTCTTTCATTTCCAATCATAATAATTAGAATCTCCTTATTTTTTTCTTTTCTTAGTCAGTCTAGCTAAAGTTTGTCCACTGTTGATCCTTTCAAAGGGTCAACTTTCCTTTTTAAATTATTTTTCTCAATTTTTTATTCTTATTTTCTATTTCATTTATTTCTGCTCTATTGTTTTATTTCCTTCTTTCTGCTTGTTTTAGGTTTTATTTGCTCTTCTTTTTCATGGTTTTGAAGGTGGAAGCTTAGCTTATTTTCTTAAGGAACTTTTACATTTTTAATATAGGCATTTATAGCTATTAATTTCCTTCTAAATACTGCTTTTACTCCATTATAAGGTTTGGAGTGTAGTTTTAGAACAAGTTTTGCAACTGTTTTCATTTTCATTAATCTGAAGATATTTGCAATTTTCTCTTGTGATTTTTAAAAATTCATTGGCTATTTAGGAGCATATGTTTAATTTCCACTAAATATGGTAGGTTCCCAATATTTTTTTCTACTACTAATTTCTAACTTCATTCCACTGTGATCAGAGTATATACTTTACATGATTTTTATACTCAAATTATTGAGACATAATATCCTTTCAAAAAGTTCTGCCCCTTCCCCTCTCTCCTCTCCTTCTGGGACTCCCACTGTGTAATTCATGCTTTTGATGAGGCTTACACATACCTGAGATTGTCAAATTTCCTTCATGATACTTTGTTTCTGTTCTTCAGACAGGATAATCTCAGTTGGGCTACATTCAAATTCATCAATTCTTTCTTTCACCAGTTCAAATCTGTTCTTGAGTCCCTCTAGTAAATATTTTACTTGAGCTATCATACTTTTCAAATTCAGAATGTGTACACTTTATATGTGTGTATGTGTGTGTGTGTGTGTGTGTGTGTCTATAGGTAATTTTTCTCTCTTTAATGATATTCTCTATTTGATATTCCAATGTCCAGGCATTCTTAAGAGCCATGTCTATTTATTGATTTTTTTCCCCATGTATGGGCCACATTTGTTGTTTATTTGCATGTCTCTATTTTTGTTGTTGTTGTTGTTAACTGGAAATTTACAATAATACAGTGTGGCAACTCTAGAAACCAGATCCTCCCCCTTTCCAGAGTCTGCTTGTTTTATCATTAGGAACTTTTGAAGTAATTCTATAAAGTCAGTATTTTTTCTTGTATATGCTCACTGAAATCTTCACTGAAATCTCTACTCTGTTAGCTTTATTTTGGCTTAACTAATGATTGAACTGATATTTCCTTAAACGCTAGGAAGGAATAAATCCCTCAGTCTTTGCTGAGGGGCTTTGTGTTTATATCCAGGCATGTTTTCAGCACTCAGTAAGGCAGGTAACACTTGTGCATTTGCCTTCACGCTTATGTAGAGCTTCAAAGTTAGCTAGATATGAGAGCTTAGGGCCCTCTCAGGTCTTTTTTGGGCAAGTACACCTGTGTATGGCCTTCTAGGTTCCCAGAATATGGCATAACTTTCCGAAAACATTATGGACATCTCATTCCTCAGCTTTTCCTTTTAATCTTTCTCGTCTGTTGTCTGCATCAGCTATTATACTCCATTATGTCAAGCAGTGTGAAGTTAAGACACTTGCCTGTAATTGCTTTTGAAAAACACTCCCAGGTGAAGAATTTTTGCTCTGAGTGAGCTCCAAACTAGGTCAAATACAGACAATCTTGTAAGTGGGGTCTTCCAGGGAACTACCAGGAGGTTAAATAATAGGAATTCTTTGGGAATGAGGCTTTGGAAGTGATCCAGTCCTCTTTTGCTCCCTCCAATGGCTACCAGGCTGCATCAGGACTGTGGATTGTTATTTTTCAAGGTTGCCACAGAGCTGGAGAGCACGGGATGTCATGGGGCAAGTTAAAATGCCACAAAAGTTGCTGTGCTTACTGAGATTCAACTGCTTTTCTTGAATAAATTTTGCCTGGGTTATTGCAAATCTTTGGTTGATTTTCAGAGTTCTGAAAATAACAATTCTGCAATTTAAAAAATAATTTCTGTTATGGAGGAGCTCATTTTCAGAGGTCCTTATTTTGCCATTTTTGGTGATGTCACTGTCATTGGGTTTTGGTGATAGAACTTGAGACCTTTAGAGAATTATTTATGCTGAAATGGCATAGCCTATAAAGATGTACCCTAGGGCTTCCCTGGTGGCGCAGTGGTTGAGAGTCCGCCTGTCGATGCAGGGGATGCGGGTTCGTGCCCTAGTCAGGGAGGATTCCACATGCTGCGGAACGTCTGGGCCCGTGAGCCATGGCCGCTGAGCCTGTGCGTCCGGAGCCTGTGCTCCGCAGCGGGATGCATACATTAGTTTGCATTTTTGTTATTATATCTGCTTTATTCAACAGACATAATTATATCTCCTCCCCTGATTGGGTAATGTGGAGCGATTAATTTCATATAAGACATGATTAACATATACCACATTGCCTGGAGGTTTGAGAAATATAAACTTTGTGCTCACCAGGGCTAGGAGACTCAGCTTTTTCCCCAATTGGTCTAGGGTGCAGATAGTAATGAAAAAATGCTTCAATTTGAAAAATATCTGAAGATATTTTCTGTGTTCAAAGGTCAATTCATTAGAGAAAAATAACCAGCTATTAGCTTTATCTTTGATGCTAAAAAATTAGCACATTGTTCCTTAAATATATTAACCTACAGAAGAATACTACCCAACAAATTATGAGGAAAATGATTAATGTGGTACAGTTATGATTACTTTGCCATAAATGGACCATATATAATGGATTCCTCCAGAGCCAAAATTAACTGGGACGATAGCCTTAAGTTTTTACTACATTCTAGACACTCTGGCCTGTGGATCACTAACCATACTTGCTCAGCTTATGAGGCCTGGATGATAATGATACCCTTGCAAAGTACAGGGCCATGTTTAGTGCCCCTTTAAGGGCCAGCATGTGGGAAAAAACAGCTATGTCATTCCCCAAAGTTTCCACAAAGAGGCATCTATTCAAACCATGCTCAGGCAACATGCTGATGGCATTTATTTGATGCTTTTCTCTATTTGCTTTTGTGGCTTTGCTACTGGTATTACCTCTAACCCTAATTAGCAGGAACCACTTTCCTTAGTCACACAAAAGGTTTATATCGACTTATGCCTTTCTTGTCTAGGGTTTTCTTGAGCTGCCTGTGCTATGAATTGCTATTGCTCTACCTGTCAGTGTGGAGTCCTATGACAGGCCAAACATAAAGTTTGCAGTTATGTATCATGGCTTGACTAGTACCTCTGCTAGTGAGTGGCTTACAACTGGATAAACACCCTGGCACCCTCTCCCGTTTTTCTGTTTTCTTCATTTGCTACCTACTGAAGTTCCATATATCCTGGAAACAAACCAGGAAGCCTGTAGCACAAGCAGCCTAGAAGATCCATAAACCTTGCTTTCTGAATTCCTGTCACCTCTCCTGAATCCTCCTTCCCTGAGAGATAAGGCATCCTTAGCTGGATGGAATCTACCCGACATTCTTAGTCCCCCTGACACTGCTTCAGGCTCCTATGAGAGCCTCCGTTGGCAAGACCAGGGATGTCCCTTGGTATCTGCCCAGGGTATTCAATGAGTTCTTCCTACAATGGTTTGTCATATCTGCTCCTCCAACTTTCAGAGTGGAAGGGAGTTTACAGACACATTTGCTATGACATATTTAACATCTCAGTCCTGATAAAAAGCTCCTTGGTAGGACTAGGACTTTGGTTTGAATCAGGGGGTTAAATTTTCTAGTGAGCCTATTTCACACTCTACCACCATGGGGGTCCAGTGTACACAGCTCCAGAATCCTTTACCAGTATGTAATGATATTCTGCTTTTAATTGTTTCATTGTCATCAGTACTGAGGCAAAGGTAATAAACCTATTAACAAGGGGTGAACCATAACCATGCAGAGCTCTAACAGCTAACATCTTCCTAGAGGCAGAAACCTGGCTGGAATCCTAGCTTTCAGGTGGCATAACTCCCTGAGATCAGCAGATAGCTCAAAGTCATTATCTAAGGCCCAGCTCCTTATCTTTTGGCTTTTATGGTGTGGATGACTCAGACAACAATTCAGCACCTCCGGGGGAACTGGCTTGACCCAGGGGGTACTATGTCATCTGAACAGAGGGCATATATGGCCTCATACATGCCAGCAACTGGGATGACAGTACTTGCATTAGTCTGATAGGGCATAGCTAAGTACCACAGAGTGGGTGGCTTAAACAACAAACATTAATTTCTCACAATTCTGGAGGCTAAAAGTTCAACATCAAGGAGTTGACAGGATTGGTTTCTTCTGAGGACTCTCTCCTTGGCTTGTAGATGGCTATCTTTTCCCTGTGTGTTCACATTGTCTTTCTTCTGTATGTATTTATGCCCAAATGTCCTCTTCTTCTAAGGACACCAGTCAAATTGGATTAGGGCCCATCCTAATGACCTTATTTTAACTTAATCACTTCTTTAAAGGCCCTGTCTCCAAATACAGACACATTTTTCGGTTAGAACTTCACCATATATGTGTTAGAGAGATACAATCCAGCTGTTAACACTATTACTCCTGAAAAATTATATTAACCTAGATCTACTATTTTCCCTGAAGAAATTCTCACCTGACCACTATCAGGAAATGTGAATATCCATTTTTACTCCCAATAATGCCACCTGTAGGAAGTTATTTGTGCATAGATTCGAAGCTCTGATATTAACCTATTTTCCAAGTTTGTGTCACACGCACATAAAAGGATGTTTGAAATTGGCTTCTCCAAAAGAGTACACCATATCTAAATTGGTTAAGTTGCCAATCAGCTAACCCATTGAAAATGTGTTGTGTACATGTCAGCCTGGGTGTAGCTTGTGACCTCCTAATAGTACTGTGAACCAAAGGGAACCCCCTCCACTGTCCTCATTTAGGAATCTATAAGACCTCAGGTGACCTTGTCTATATTAAAAGTTTTCCTTTAGAATGACCATCTATTACTTGTGTAATAATAAATGTCATTCATTATGTTTTTACTCTCTGGGCAATAATTAATGATATGCAATATCCATAGGAATATAAGAAGGCCAAGTAAGCAAACTCATGGCCAAACAATGAACCAGGGAAGACTTCAATACATGAAGCAGCTCCATGAGTGGTGCTAGTCTTTGTAAGCTTGTTCTTCAGAATGGGAACTAACACACAGGTGGCTGGCCTGCTCTCCACAGGCTGGAGAAGGCAGCTAGGCTCTCCTGGTGGAGTGAACCCATGGAGGTAAACAATAAGCAAATTTTGTCTGGAAAAATCTTAACTAAGTGATCAAACTTTATGCATACAGTGTATCAAGGAGAGCTTCAACTTTCCACTCCATTTTTTCTCACCTCTCCTTCTGTACCATCTTAGCCTTCTCTGCTGGGTGAGGAGACAAGGTGCTGGTGGCCCCTGCTGTGTTCTCCCCATTCCCCTGGACCCCTTTCTAGCAATGACCTGTATTACCAGGAATGAGCTCTCTCGGGATTTTTTTTTTTTTTTTTTTTTTTTTAACTAATAACTGTGTTGGTTCATAGAGGATGTTCCTCTCTTTTTTTTTTTTTTTTTGCGGTAGGCGGGCCTCTCACTGTTGTGGCCTCTCCCGTTGTGGAGCACAGGCTCCGGACGCGCAGGCTCAGCGGCCATGGCTCACGGGCCCAGTCGCTCCACGACAGGTGGGATCCTCCCGGACCGGGACATGAACCCGTGTCCCCTGCATCGGCAGGCGGACTCTCAACCACTGCGCCACCAGGGGAGCCCGAATGTTCCTCTCTTCAACAAGGCTTTTTAACCAAAGAAGAAAGTTATCAACCAGTATGGTGCTCCTTGACCTCTCCCAACTTTCCTCTAAATATAAAAATTAGCATGAGGCAGGTCTTTCCCTTAGATCACAACCCATGAACTGTCCAGTTATGTCCAGCTGTGTCCAATTATAGACATCATCTAGTCTTCTTACATAAATGAGTCAACATTTCTGATTTTAGTATAATCATCTTGCTTTTATATACAATTTTTAGAAATCTAATAACTTGGTAGCTTGCTTCTCAGTATTCTGATAGTGATATATATATAAGATATATAGATAGATAGATATAGAAACATATATATATCAAACCACTTCTTTTAAAACTATTCACTCTTGTTTTATTGGCTCATATGAGTGAATAATAAATGTTAGGAATTTATGATCTGTTTCACTCTATGTGAATGCATTATATATTTTAGGATAATAATTAATGGCAGTGATATCTTGCAAAAAGTGCCCCATTTGGGGCAAAGAAATATAATGCACCAGGAAGACAGAAAGTAAAGAACAAGTATTTAAGAGTCTCTGAAAGCAGATCTTAATAGATCTAATAATATATAATGTGCTATTTGAATTTCAAGCTCTAAACTTTTAGTGCTGAAGATCTGGAGCACTTTCATAAAAGACCAGCCTTCTTTTAGCTGCCTACCATCCTGAGAATAATGTAAGTGAACTAATAACTCCCACAGATCAAATGGTTATGCATATGGTCGGACAAGATTGTTATACAAATACACCTTGACATGGACGAGCCTGTTGCCCACTCAGTGTGAATGAACATCTGCTGATTGTGTAGTATGTTAATTAAACACATTTAGAAAGACTGGTTCACTCAGAACATTGGCAAAAAAATGATAGAGTGCTTAAACCCAGGCAACTGGCACTAATTTGTTTAACAATGGAAATTAATCACTGTACTATTTTCTACTTCCGCACTTTCTTAAAATTTCCTAATGGCTTACCAAAAGACTTCTACTGAGTACTACAAGTTTAGATAATTTTTAAGGGCATGGAAAAGATAGACCATGTCTCTTCCAGAAGTTTTAGAATGTTGTTTAGACAAGAACTAGGCATACAGAGGAATTGGACATATTTACACAGGAAAAAGAGACATATGCTTTTGTTTAAAGGGAAGCCCTACTGATAACTGTGATGGGGTTAGAAAATGTAAAACTGCGTTTTCAGGATTTGATAGAATATATTCCATTCTTCCAATCCAAGAACATGGTATAGTACAGCCACTATGGAGAACAGTATGGAGGTTCCTTACAAACTAAAAATACAGCTACCATATGGTCTAGCAATCCCACTCCTGGGCATACACCCAGAGAAAACCATGGGTCAAAAGGGTACATGCATTCCAGTGTTCATTGCAGTGCTGTTCACAATAGCCAAGGCATGGAATCAACCTAAATGTTCATTGACAGATAAATGGATAAAGAAGATGTAGTACATACATACAATGCAATATTACTCAGCCATCAAAAATAATAAAATACTATAATGCCATTCGTAGCAACATGGATGGACCTGGAGATAATCATACTAAGTGAAGTCAGACAGAGAAAGACATAGATCATATGATATCACTTATATGCAAAATCTAAACTAAATAATATAAATGAACTTATTTATAAAACAGAAACAGACTCACAGACTTACAAAACAAATTTATGGTTACCAAAGGGGAAAGGTGGGAGAGAGGGATAAATTGGGAGTTTGGGATTGACATATACACACTACTATATTTAAAATAGATAATGAACAATGACCTATGGTATAGCACAGGGAACTCTACTCAATATTCTGTAATAACCTAAATGGGAAAAGAATTTGAAAAATAATAGATATATGTATATGTATAATTGAATCACTTTGCTATACACCTGAAACACAACATTGTAAATCAACTATACTCCAACATAAAATAAAAATTAAAAAAAAACAAAAAGAAAGAAAGTATTGCAAAGGATGAAAAGAAGTCTTTCTCTGCAGAGGTGGTGGTAATTGTTGAGCACAAGTATAGTAATTAGGAAATAAGTTTATAAAAAATTAATAAAAGTCTACAGAATATCAATTTACATTCCCACCAACAGTGCAAGAGGGTTCCCTTTTCTATACACCCTCTCCAGCATTTATTGTTTGTAGAGTTTTTGTTGATGGCCATTCTGACTGGTGTGAGGTGATACCTCATTGTAGTTTTGATTTGCATTTCTCTAATGATTAGTGATGTTGAGCACAGTATGGAGGTTCCTTAAAAAACTACAAATAGAACTACCATATGACCGAGCAATCCCACTACTGGGCACATACCCTGAGAAAACCATAATTCAAAAAGAGTCATAGGGCTTCCCTGGTGGCACAGTGGTTGAGAGTCCGCCTGCCTATGCAGGGGACATGGGTTCGTGCCCCGGTCTAGGAAGATCCCACATGCTGCGGAGCGGCTGGGCCCGTGAGCCATGGCCGCTGAGCCTGCGCGTCCGGAGCCTGTGCTCCACAACGGGAGAGGTCACAACAGTGAGAGGCCCACGTACCACAAAAAAAAAAAAAAAAAAAAGAGTCATGTACCACAATGTTCATTGCAGCTCTATTTACAATAGCCAGGACATGGAAGCAACCTAAGTGTCCATCAAAAGATGAATGGATAAAGAAGATGTGGCACATATATACAATGGAATATTACCCAGCCATAAAAAGAAATGAAATTGAGTTATTTGTAGTGAGGTGGATGGACCTAGAGTCTGTCATACAGAGTTAAGTCAGAAAGAGAAAAACAAATACCGTAGGCTAGCACATATATATGGAATCTACAAAAAAAAAATGGTTCTGAAGAACCTAGGGGCAGGACAGGAATAAAGACGCAGACGTAGAGAATGGACTTGAGGACCCGGGGTGGGGAAGGGTAAGCTGGGACGAAGTGAGAGAGTGGCATGGACTTATATATACTACCAAATGTAAAATAGCTAGCTAGTGGGAAGCAGCCACATAGCACAGGGAGATCAGCTCAGAGCTTTGTGACCACCTAGAGGGGTGGGATAGGGAGTGTGGGAGGGAGACGCAAGAGGGAGGAGATATGGGGATATATGTGTATGTATAGCTGATTCACTTTGCTATAAAGGAGAAACTAACACACCGTTGTAAAGCAATTATACTCCAGTAAAGATGTAAAAAAAAAAAAAGTCTACAGAATAGGACAACCAGGGATAAGATTTAGAAGTCTTAATGTGATAGAAAGAGCAAGAAGCTATAATTTTAAAAATTATGGTTAAGATATGGTGAGTTACTGATCCAACATTTCCTTACCTAATCTAAAAAGTCACCTTTAATATAAAGAACGAGGTATTAGGAAATCTTTATGATGTTTTACAAAAGATAATAACTTTCTGGCAAGCATCCATTCACTATTGATTACCTACTATGTATAAAATACCATGTTATTAGCATATAAAAAAGGCATGGGTCCTGATTTAAACTTAAAATCTCCAACAGTATTAAGACAAGCATGTAATATCTATAATAAAAGTAGACTGCTTTAAGGCTCATAAAAGTAATAAATACCCTGGGAGTTAAATTATGGAGAGAGTAATTCCAAAAGGGGGCAAGATAGCTCTCTATGTCACTAAGACACTGCACAGAAGAAATTGTTCTATCAGCTTAATGTTACTCAAAATATGATATAAAAGGGACTTAGAATCCTGGATCCAGCATCCACTTGTTGTGTTACTTCAAGTAAGTTATTTAATATCATTAAATATAATTTTTCCCTCTGTAAAATAAGGATATTAATACTAACTTTCTTCCTCTAAGAGTAAAGTGAAATAATTAATAAAAATTATACACTTAGTGAATGGCACTTGTGAACGCCCATTAATGGTTGATTTTTCAGATGTTTTTACTTTATACATTAAGCAAACAAAGAATAATATTGCTTTTTTCTGCTTCCCTTGAAATTATTTTCATAGAAATTCTCAAGTGAAAATTAACGGTTCGAATGAAGATTATTTTTACAGAGATATTTTAATCCTAAACCTAAATGATACTGAACAAGTTTCCTTCAGAATTAACAATATCTTAAGCTTTATGATACCCATCATACCAGTACATCAGGTATTTATTGCTTAGAAGTGGAACTGAGTTATCTGTTGAGGGATTTAATTTGCAGAAGTAAAATATAAGATAGAATAGAGGAAAATCCACTTAAAATACAGGAGAGCAAGGACCAAATACTCATGATTGTAGGTTTTCCAGCACTCAAATTATTTCCATTAGATAAGACAGTCTTTGCATTCCTATGTGTGCCAAATAGGGCTCCCAAATTAAAACTCAATGTGTTTTGGCATGTTTGGAGTTTACTTGGTAAAGGGAAGTAATGTGAAAGTAAAAATAAAAAATTAAAATATTTTGGTATTATTTTCATTAGGCGTTTCCTGAAGAGTTTACATATAACTATCTTTTGTCATGAGAAATACATGACAAATACAAATCCTTTTTGTTTTACTTTGTCCTCTTCACAACGTAAAACAAAACAGATATAACTTGCAGTTATAATAGGTGAGCTTTACAATCATGCAATATTATAATAAATGTGAAAGGAGAAAACAAAAAAAGGACATAATTCTCAAGCACTAATGTGGAGAATTTAGGAAAAAATTAAAATCTTGCTTTCTGTGTTTTTATACATATGCATTTGAAATGAGCTTTTTCCCTCTAGGAACTTCTGACTTTAAACATTAGTTTTTAATTTTTGAGAATGCAAAGTATGAATCATTGACAAGAAATGTAATAGGTGATCCTTAACTATTTATCAACAGAGCAGAATACCAATGACTTCTTTCCTCCCCCTCTCCCAAAAAAGACAGATTAGTCATTCTTCTTTCCAACACCTCTGTTCTCCACAGTTGTGAAAAATTTTACCTCTGGTGGCTGAGTGGCATTTCCTACAGACCAAAAGAAATATGTCTGGCAGTGGCCAGGCTAACTATTTCCAAACATAAGGCTAAGATGAATGTTACCACCCAAACAACTTCTGCCAAATCTGGTTCCATTGCCCCCCTCCATGGTCTAAATACCCAATGGGCAAAATCATGCTACAGAAAAATCCTCAAGAGAAAGGAAAGTGCCAAAGAAATGAATCATGGGAAGAGGCAAGAGGTTCTGTTTCACTGAAAGTCATCTGCTTAGAAAGAAGGCTATTTTAGGCTCTAGCCCTGTTTCCCCATCAATTGACGACGAATGTTTTTCTCCAAGCCCTGGCAGAATTGCTCTCCTTATCTAATCAGTGTTCACAGTACCAGTTCCATAAAAAAAAAAAATGGAATTGGTTTTAGTGACCACATTCAAGTAAGTCTGCCAATTTTTTCTTGCATTGCTGAAGCCTGCAGTAGTTATGCACATATATCTTTCACCATGAATGAGGCAGTCTTTGTTCCTTTCATGTTTTTCATGTTGGCTATGCTATTGTGACCACAGTCACATGAATTGGCCTAAGCCTTTATCTTCAGAGACTTTGACAAAGTTAATCTCTTATACAAACTGGACATGAGCCAGTATTCATAAGTCTCTACAACAGAACAGCATGTTGTGACAAAGCACAAGCAATATTTTCAGCCAGTTGATTGCAAAGCATATGGATATTTTCCCCTTCTTGGGAGAATTTTATGAGGATGGCAAAGTGTTCATTTGAAACATTTTATGTTTGGGCCATAATGTTCCTTTCAATACCTTGGAGGTTTAAGTTGTGACCATTGATATTACCTATGTATTATGAAATTCAGTAAAATTGAGAAAACATTTTTAATCACTGTATTTCAGGTACTAAGTACTAGAGATATAAAGAGAAATAGAATGTAAGGCAAATGAATGTTTCCAAGATTTCCTAATAAGTTTGGCAATAGGAACAGTTTTAAGTTTAGAGGTTTTAAAGATTCACCTCTAATTTTTTCGCAGTTGTATTTATTATATGTGGTCAAATTATACTCAATTTCTTACTTTTTCCAGATGGGGCTTAATGCCAGTTTTTCTATACAGAAAAATATATTGTCCTGTTTTTCTGTATTTCCCAAACACTGTTATCTTTCATGCTAAGATGCTCAAAACTGCAGAAATTCAGTAGTTCAAGATTTACCAAGTAGAGCAAATAATGCCTTTTGTTCTTAACTTGGTGATTCATTCAACTTATTTCAATATACCTAGTAAATATTTAAAACTACCAGTAGTCCATAACTTTTAGAAGTGTCTCTAGAAACAATATTTTCACTTGACTGCTATGGGGTGAAACACTGATGATATATGTCTTTCCTATATTTTGTGTAAGTCATCAGAGAAAACAATACAATGATGGAGTAAAAGTGGTGAGCATTAAAACTTTTTTTAAAGTCCTATTAAAATGGAATGAGCAGAATGACCAAGTTTGAAGCATTGAAAAGTTGGCACTGCATATATTTTTATATAGTTCATAGTTTTTGCAAATCCCTTAGCTGATTCAACTAAGAGATAATCTTTAATATTTGAATGGACTCATGAGACATTTCACTGGGTAGTGGAAAGAATTCTGGATTTGCAGTTATGTGTGGGTCTATTTTATCTTCAGTTTTGATCTGATCTACATATTTGCTGGGGGGAATCTTTCCTTATGACATTCACAAATTTCACACTTGGCAAAGGAATTATGAAAATATTAGCAGGAGATTTCAAATATTGGCAAACATTCTATCTTAGGTATGTAGATTGAGATGCTTTAATTATAAATTTTTCAGTTTTCATGAAAATCAGTTTATTTTTTTTTTTTAATATGGCCACAGCTTGCACCAATAGCATTAGCCTCCTTTTTTTTTTTTTTTTTTCCTTGCCTTGTTGGATATAAGGGAGCAGGGTAAGATATCTGGATAGAACAGTAAAAGATCACCCATACATTCACATTAAAGAACTCAGAGCCTGTGTTTCAGGAATGGTGAGCATAATCAAAGTTTATCAAAACTACGTCTGCTTTCCAGGGATGGAAGCTTTGTAATGGGGAATAAACACTACTATTACAAGATCTGAATTTGAGACTATTTTTCTTGCCATTTACAATGTGTTTGAATCTCATCTCTAAAGAGAATAAAATAGTATCTTTCTCAAAGGTCTATTGAAAGAAATCAGTGATGTGATATATTTGAAAGCATTTTTAGATATTAAGAAGCATTAACTTACCTATGCCTTTTAGCAGGTGAATGTTTGGTTCTGGTTTTGAGAATACGTTTTATTATTCTGTGTTCACTCAAGGAAAACATAGATGAATAATATCATGAGGTGTGGTTTCTGGATTGTGTGTAACTTCTATTTTCATGATATGCAGTAGTCTTTTGACCAGTAGAAAACAGAGTTCCTAGACTCTAATTGTAGGCACTAAAAGTACAAAGTCTAACAAAATCACTGTGTATTTGAGTAATTTTCCTATCTTAAAAAACCATTTCTGATTTACATGTGTTGACTTCAGTATTGTGTTTAATTTAGGAATTATGAAATTTGTCAAAAATAACTTGGATAAGGCAGCTTGACATGTGAAGCTATTCCTATTGATACTTTGATTATGACTCTTTGACACTAGTAGCACAACATCTATATGGGACGTTTATCTCGTACCTGAATTCATCTGTTTCCTCTGTGCTCATGTCATTGGTACCGGCTCACTATAGTATTGTTAAAAGCTGAGAAATTATATACTACATTATACTATATTATATGTTTTTGTTTGTTTTGTTTTGTTTTGTTTTTTCTGTACGCGGGCCTCTCACTGTTGTGGCCTCTCCCGTTGCGGGGCACAGGCTCCGGACGCGCACGCTCAGCGGCCATGGCTCACGGGCCCAGCCACTCCGTGGCGTGTGGGAACCTCCCGGACCGGGGCACGAACCCATGTCCCCTGCATCGGCAGGCGGACTCTCAACCACTGCACCACCAGGGAAGCCCCTATATTATATGTTTTAAATTGAAGTATAATTGACATACAATATTAGTTTCAAGTGTATGACACAATGATTCAATATTTATATATATTGCAAAACAATCACCACAATAAATCTAGTTAAATCACCATACATAGTTACAACAAATATGTGCACATGTGTGATAAGGACTTTTAAGATTTACTCTCTTAGCAACGTTCAAATATGTAATACAGTATTATTAGCTGTAGTCACCATGCTGTACCTTATAGCCCATGACTTATCTATGACTGAAAGTTTGTACCTTTTGACCCCCCTTTACTCATTTTTCCCACCTCCACCCCAACCTGTGGCAACCAGAAATCAGTTCTTTGTGTCTATGAGCTTGGTTTGTGCTTGGTTTTGTTCTTAAATTCCACATATAAGAGAGAAAAAAAAATATATATATATATGTCACATCACATTTTCTTTATCCATTCATCCATCCATGGACACTTAGGTTGTTTTCATATCTTGGCTATTGTAAACAATGCTGCAATGAACTTGGGGGGTGCATACATCTAAGTTTATATTTTAAATATAAGTTTTTCTGATCAAATTATAGGATTTAAAAGTGACTGCAAATTCAACATTAATTGTGAATGAAAGATTTCAGTGTTAAGATATAGGCTTGCAAAAGGAAGGGTGAAGTCAATTTAGAGACATACCAATAATATGTATTGTAGTGGAGATGCCCAAGCAGATGATTGGTTTGGATGTGTAGGAAGTCTAAGGTTTCCAGTACAAAGTTTGTTGTAGCCTGGCTCATCTGTCACTGGGTACCCCTTGTTGTAAACAAGGAAATTGAGGGACCATTCAAATGTGCTAGACCGAGTCTGTAAAGAATCAGACTTCTACTTCCTGTCATTTTTACCTTCCCATGTCCCTTGCTACTCCTAAAAAATCGGAATGCTGGCAAATGATCGGAAATATAGGAAAGATTATACTGAGAACCCAATATGTACAAAGCCATGATTCCAGGCGGTATATCCCAGCCTTGTTCATGATTGGCACATTTACAACCAGATGCTTCTAGCAGACTGGCTTGTAAAGTTAAGGAGAATGGAGAGCTTCCCTGAGTCATTTTGCAGTCATGCCATGGAAAGATACTCCCTGAGCCAGCTGGAGATGACACTGGTTAAATTCAATCTTTTTGGTTCCTTTTTTTTTTTTTTTAACTTTGGCTAAAAGGAAAAGAAAAGCAGAGACTCTCTCTGAGGGATAAGAAAATGGGAATAGAAAGGTTATTTATTTTTTCCTGTCTCTTTGTAAGTAATTCCATAGACTACTCCAGTCCCACTGGGAGGGAAATTTTGGAGTAGACAAACATCAAGAAATATTTACTATTGGAGTGGATTCTTATTAATTTACTATTCAATAAAACATAGTTAAAATGTGAAGTGAAACTGAAATCCTATATTGAACTATTTGAATTAAATCACCTTGCAGCCCCAATATACTTGCAAGGCATGATCAGAATGATATGGTTTAAATAAGGTGATTCTCACAAAAATCTTTTTCAGTTGTTGTCTTAGTCCCTTCAGGCTGCTATATCAAAATTCCATAGATTGAGCGGCTTACAAACAATAGAAATTTATGTCTCATGGTCTGGAGGCTGGGGAGTCCAAGATCGTGCCCTGGCAGATTCACTGTTTAGTGAAGGCTTCTTTGTTCCTAGATGGACATTTTCTCACCATGTCTCACATAGTGGAAAGGGCAAAGGAGCTCTCTCCTGGGCTTCTTTTATAAGGGACCTAATCCCATTCATGAGGGCTCTACCCTCATGACCTAATCACTTCCCAAAGTCACCACCTCTTAATACCATCACTATGGGGATTAACATTTCAACATGTGAATTTTGGAGTGACATAAACATTCAGACCATATTATTTGTATTAATATAATTGGTTTTAGGAAAAAGGTTCACTGCTTTTCCCAGGTTAGGAAACCCACTGATAAGCTGATCATCACTTGCTATAGTCAACATATATTATTTGTGTTAGTATAGCATTAATAAGCTGAAGCTTCCAAAGTATAAATCATTAGTCATGACTTAGACCTGAGCTAAGACACATTTATCCAATTGCCTTTGCAACCTTTCCACTTAACATGTTTCAAATTTATTATGTCCAAAGAGAATTTTTGCTTTGTATCTCTCCATCTTCCTACCTCATAGGAGTCATTCTTTTTTTCCTCTCTTTTCCTCAATACTCACATCCAAATCAACAAGCCATGTATGCTATACGTTTAAAACATATTCCTGGGAGTTCCCTGGTGGTCCAGTGGCTAAGACTTCATGCTCCCAATGCAGGGGGCCCAGGTTCGATCCCTGGTCAGGGAACTAGATCTCACATGTCACAACTAAGAAGCCCGCATGCCGAAACTAAGAAGTCCACATGCCGCAACTAAGAGTCTGCATGCCGCAACTAAGACCCGGCACAGCCAAAATAAATAAATTAAATATAAATAAAACATATTCCCAATTCAATCCTTTGCCACCTCTCAATGGCTGTCACATTATTCCAATCCATTCTGATCTGACGACGGCAATGCCACTGACACAAGCTGTCCTCTGCCTCCACTATTGGTCCAGCACAGTCCATTCCTCACAAGACCATCAGAGTAACCATTTAAAATAATACGCTCATTCACGCCATTCACATGCTTAAAACTCTCCAATAGCGTCTCATCACACTTAGGAAAAAATAGTACAACCTTCTCTGCAGAACCTCTAAGGCCTACATGACTGGCTTAAATTTCCAAGCACACTTCCCACCACTTTTCTTCCTGGACATGTGTTCCAGCTCACTGGCTTCTTGCTCTTCCTTGAGCAAAGCTACATGGTTCACTCTTTCTCACCACTTAGTTCTCTGTTCAAATTTCAAAGTCTCCTTCGATAGGCTTCCCTGATTCAGCTACCTAAATAGGTCTTCTTCTCTGGTGTTCTGAGGTTTCAATGCAATGTGTGAGGCGAGAACTCTCTCTCTTTCCTTATTTGTGTATGCTGTGCTTCCTGTATCCATGAATTTGTTTCTTTTACTAAATCTCCAGCAATGGTCGTAGTCAGCTCAGGCTGCTGTAACAACATACCATAAACTGAGTGGCTTAAACAACAGGTGTTTATTTCTCAGTTCTAGAGACTGGGAAGTCTGAGATCAGGGTGCTAGCATGGTCTAGTTTTTGATGAGAGCACTTTTCCTGGCCTCCAGAAGGCTGCCTTCTTGCTATGTCCTCACTTGGCAGAGATGAGAGAGACAGAGAAAGAGCACATGCACTGGCACACAAGTGAGCTCTGGTCTTTCCTCTCTTCCCCTTCTTATAAGGACACTAATCCCATCATAGGGCCTCACCTTCATGACCTCATCTGAATCTAATTACCTCCCAAAGGCCTCACCTCCCAATACCATTGCACTGGGGATTAAGATTTCAATATATGAATCTGTGCATGGGGGTGGGTACAAACATTCAGCCTATAATAGGCACTAATCTTTCCCTCCTACATTATCTCTATTCTCTTCTTCACTCTTGTGCTCTATCAAGTAAATAATTTTAATAAGGATCCCAAATTCCAATACAAAACAATTAATGTGGCAATGTAAAGCAAAAAAAAATTTTTAACTGAATTTTTACTCCAAAACTTAATTAATAATGAAATGTTCATATTGGGCATTACAAAGATGAGTTCTTCATAACAAATGCAGTTAGAAACTAAGTATGATAGAAACCTATATATCAAATTAAAAATAGAATTTTCTGAAGTCTAACAGACACATGAGAAAAAAAAACCTACCTAAAACATAAGTATAGAGCTCAATAAGATATAAACTGTATAAACTCGTAGATCAAGAACTAGAACACTGCCAGAATTACAGAAGTTCAAAACAAATAAATGTAATTATTACAAATATTGATATATGCTCTGAAGAAAGCAAATGAAGTACTGCATTTTCAAATAAGAGGAGCATCTATGTTAGTGGGTAGATACAGGTACATATCTCCATGCTGATAGGAGTGATGGACAAGGCAGGATGAGTAGCAGACAACACATGGTTTGCGAAGAAAGTGATGGGTAAAGTGCTGAATAGATTTTCCAGAGTCGGACATTGATAGACGAAGAATACTTTCTTCATTGAATTAGGAAAAAAGAGGGAGAACATGAGCACAAGAAAGGACAGGTTTCTAGGTTTGTGGTGAAACTTTTATCTGATGACTATTCTATGATGCTGATTTATTTTTTGAATATGGATGTATAGGAAGAGTCTAAATATTTTAAAGAAATAGGAGAAAATAAAGAAATGATGGTGCTATAATGGTCTCAGTAATGAGAAAGTCAGCCTATAAAGGATGACTGGAGAGTAATGATTGCCTGATTGAATTTAAGCACCACAGATTAAAAATACAATCACCTGATCTGGTTGAATTCTCCCCCCTCCAGAGTTGTGGATTTTTAAGGTAAACTTAAAGACAGCTGGTAGGATTTATTTAGGTTTAGCATTTTGAGTAAGTATAATGGAAAGAAATAATGATAAGGAAGTTAAAGATTTTGCAAAGGACCATCAATAAATTGCAAAGGCAACCCATGGAACAGGAGAAAATATTTGCAAATCAAATATATCTGATAAGGGGTAAATACCCAAAATATATAAAGAACTCATACAACTCACAGCTAAAAAAAAAAAAAAAAGAACCCATTTGAAAAATGGGGAGAGGAGCTGAATTGTCATTTTTCCAAAGAAGACGTACAAATGGCCAATAGGTACATTATAAGGTGCTCAACACCACTAATCACCAGGGAATACAAATCAAAGCCACCATGATGGGAATTCCACTCAATATTCTGTAATAACCTAAACGGGAAAAGAATTTGAAAAAGAATAGAGACGTGTATATGTACAACTGAATCACTTTGCTGTACACCTGAAACTAACACAATATTGTTAATCAACTATGCTCCAATATAAAATAAAAATTAAAAAACAAACCACTCTCTTCAAACCTGATGCAAGCAAAAACAAACACAAAATCAAAAAAACAAACAAAAAAAACCCACAATGAGCTATGCCTGTTAGAATGGCTATTATAAAAATGACAGAAGATAACGAGGGCTGACAAAGCAGTGGAGAAAAGAGAACTTTTTTGCACCATTGGTGGGAACGTAGATTTGTGCAGCCACTGCAGAAAATAGTATGGGGGTTCCTTAAAAATTTAAAAATAGAACTGCCATAGGATCCAGCAATCCCACTTCTGGGTATACAGTTGTCCCCTTATCTGTGGGGGACATATGCCAAGACCCCCAGGGGATGCCTGAAACCATGGATAGTTCCAAACCCTATATATACAATATTTTTCCTATGAAAACATACCTATAAGAAAATTTAATTTATAAATTAGGCATTGTAAGGGATTCACAATAATAAGTAATAACAAAATAGAACAATTATAACAATATACTGTAATAAGAGCTACGTGAATATGGGGATGGTCTCTCTCTCACAATATCTTATTGTACAAATTTAATGCCTTTTCTGAGTTAACTAAGTGCTTAACACACACTGTGGCTGTAACTTCTGCAGTTCAAAATGCAATGGGAAAACTAGCATGAATGTTTTCTCCTTCATAATTTCACCAAGAGAAGATTCGTTCTTACCTCAGCATGTCTTTCCTTTCCATACTAAGTCGAGGACTTTTGTTACGGACCCTCCTGAGGCAGTTCCCAACAACCGTCCTTCTGCCCAGTGTCCTTGGAGCCAATAGAAGGAGACTGAGTTCGGTTCAGAAACTACGGAAAACTTTCTTCTCTGACGGAAGAACGGAGAGGCGCGAGCCCTCGCTCCGAGCACACTCTTTTCAAGCGAGGACAATTCGCGGGCGGGGCTCCTTTATAGCTTTCTCCACAGCGGGGAGGGGGCGGGGGTTCTCGCAGGGCACGTGCAGGAGGGCGGCTCACGCGGAAGATCCACGTGCAGATCGCAGCGTCTCCGTCCACCTCGCTGCCGCCATCTTGGATTGAGGTGTCGTCCGCAGAGCTTCCCCGTGCAGCCTGTCCGGTGCCTCCGTTTTGCCGTAGGAACCCTGGCCTGAAGTGCCGGGCGCGAGGCCTCTGAAAGCAGCACAATGGAAAGAAAGGTCAGACTTTATTACCCAGATTCTATTTTTATTCCCCAGGAATGAATGGTCTTTGCTGGTAATATTTTCACCTGTTCACTTAAAGGAAGCACTTTATGGCTTCTCTTTGGCGTATACGAATCGCCTGTAGCACTGCTCTTGTGCTTTGGGGACATTTAGTAAAATAAGCGTTACTTGAGCACAAGCACTGTGAGACCTCGACAGACCATCTAATAACCCCATGGCTGGCTGCTAAGTGACTAACGGGCGGGATGTGCAGACAAAGGAAATGAGTCATGCAGGAGGGGTGGAGCGGAGTGGCGCGAGTTTTCGTGACGCTGCTCAGAACAGCATGCCATGTAAAACTTATGAATCGTTTATTTATGGAATTTTCCATGTTATATTTTCTGACCACGGTTTTCTGAGGGTAACTGGAACTGAAGAAAGCGAAACCCTGGATAAGGGGGGACTCTTGCATGTTCAGAAGAAATGAAAACAGGATCTTAGGATACCTGCACTCCCATAGTCATCACAGCATTATTTACCATAGCCAGGATATGGAAACAAAGTGTCCGTGAATGGATGCATGGATAAAGGTGTAGTTTATATACACAATAGAATATTTTTCAGCCACGAGAAAGAAGGACATTCTGACATTTGCAGCAGCATAGATGGACTTTGAGGGCATATGCTAAGTGAGATAAATCAGACAGAAAGATATCATACAAATAAGTATGATCTCATTTATATGTGGATTCTAAAAAAAACAAACAAACTCCTAGGAACAGAGACAAGAATTGTGGTTATCAGGGGCTGGGCAGTGGGGGAAAAGGGGGAGATATTGGTCAAAGAGTACAGACTTCACTTAGAAGATGAATTAGTTCTGGTGATCTAATGTACAGTTTAGTGATTATAGTTAATACTGTATTGCATACTTGAAAGTTGCTAAGAAAGTAAATCTTAAATGTTCTCACCACAAAAAAGAAATGGTAATTATGTGATGTGATAGCAGGTGTTAGCTAATGCTATGGTGATAATAATTTTGCAATACTAGTATATCAAATCAAAGTGTTCTACACCTTAAACTTACACAATGTTATATATCAATTATATCTAAATAAATCTGGGGAAAAATGATTTTGCAAAGGAGAAATTGTAATATCGCTCTTGGATATTTTACATGGATATGTTTACTTTTGTTTCCCTTTTATTTTCCACTGGGTATATTTATTCATGCTGACATCATTCTCATAAATAGTTATGGAGTTCCTTTTATATACCAGTTCTCATTCTATAGGCTAACAATTCAATATTGAACAAAATGGAGAAAAAAAAAATCCCTGCTCCCCAAGGAACTTCCATTCTACTATTCACACAGTGTTAGATTTTGTCAGTTTGTATATTCTTGCTACCTTGTTGCGGTCATCCCTGGCCATTTTGTTTACTTAGTTTCATGCGTACAAAATGGCACAGACCAAGTGGTCATTGTCTGCTAAGCTTTTGTTTTCCATGTTTTACGTTAGTCTTAGAGCAGAGTCATATATGCAGAATCCTGAAAAGCTGGTATCTGAGACCTACCTATTTATGTGTTGTGAATGGTATACCTAGTCTCATTCTTTCTCTTAACATGTATTCTCCTCACTCTTTTAAGTATTCCTTGATGTTACTACCTGCCTGTTGTTGAAACAAGTCTAAAATTAAGACTTTGCTGTGAAATTTTTATTTTCATACACATCTCTTCCTTTTTCTTTCCCTTCTCTCCTATTTCCTTTGTTGCCTTGCTCCCTCTCTTCTTTCTTCCCTTCCTTTGTTGAAAACTGGATAGGACTCAGTCCAAGTTATTTACATAATCCTTGATGTTTTGTAATGTCTCACAGACTAAATTTATATAGGAGCCTATTATGCTATACATGTTGGGTTTTGCTTGTTGGTTTGGTGTTTGGTCTTTTCTACTATCCAGTAAGCTCTTTATAGACAGATCATATTGGAGACATCTTTTTATCTTTAATACCTTGTATTTTGCTTAAAACTTAGTAAGCACTCAATCAGTTTGTTGAATTAATATGTTAGGTGTATTGTGGAAGATACTGAATGTCAGCCCAAGGTGAATGGATTTTGTCCTTTCTTGTTTTAGGTCATGATGATTCTGGATTACAGAATTCAGGGAAGTTATGAGAGAAGAAGTGCTGTCTGAGTAGGGTCTTGCCAGGTAGACGTAGATGCTTGCCAAAGAGACAAGAAACAGAGAATGGCATTCCTGGCATAGGAAGAAGCCTGTGCCAAGGTGCAGAGTTAACAATCAGTACAGTGTGTCAGGGAATTCTAAGTATTTTGTGTTGCTGGAACATAAATCATGAGTGAGGTGGACTGTGTGGGAGATGAGTTGGAGAGGTAGGTGGAAGCAACAGCATTTTAGGCAGAAAGCCTTGTAATTGGAAGCCTTAAAAGCCTGCAGCATCCCTGCAGCCAGCTCATCTTTATAGAGATTTCTGCATGAATACGCAGTGACCTGCCAAGACAAGCATGGAGTCCAACCAGAGGGCAAAATGAAGCAAAGTCAGCCAGACCCTGGTGCAGTCTGAGAGCTGACGTCTAGCTAGTCACCAATAGAAGACAATGAATTCCCAGTTAAGAGAGTTTGGCAGTAAGCAGGAGAACAACTAGGTGTCATGTACAGATATTTTGTCATTAGTGATACATGTTTCTATCTAGTTTATTCAGGAAGTGGATACATATTTCAAACATTGATGCATTTTAGTTTCTCACAGATCCTTGTTTGTCACATGCCAGAAGTACATGATAACAATGAATGTTGTGAAATTGTTTTTAAAAAGTACTTGAAATTGGGTAAATCTAACCAGCTTTCCATCACAGTATACATCTGGTTGAGTCTACCAGCTATCATTGAGTTCACTTGGACATATTTTTAACTGAGCTGCTGCATTAAGTTAGGTACTAGCTACACAGCATAACAAGGACACAGTTTTTGATCTTGAAGAGCTTACTGAGCTAACAGATGCTGAATATCCAAGTGGTTTCTAACAGGGACTGCCTCTAATTTGGGTACCACCTGGGAAGAAAATGCAAAATGGTTTAAGCAGAGATTGCATTTAAAAACAAAGACGGGGGCTTCCCTGGTGGCGCAGTGGTTGAGAGTTTTCTGTTTATTTGCTTGCGTCGATAATACATCTTTGTAGTTTAAAGACTCGTGACGGGGTTTCCCTGGTGGCGCAGTGGTTGAGAGTCCGCCTGCCGATGCAGGGGACACGGGTTCGTGCCCTGGTCCGGGAAGATCCCACATGCCGCGGAGCGGCTGGGCCCGTGAGCCATGGCCGCCGAGCCTGCGCGTCCGGAGCCTGTGCTCCGCAGCGGGAGAGGCCACAGCAGTGGGAGGCCCGCGTACTGCCAAAAAAAAAAAAAAGACTCATGACATACCCCATTTTTAAAAGCACGTCTTTGTTTTTTTTTTTTTTGCTGTACGCGGGCCTCCCACTGCTGTGGCCTCTCCCGCTGCGGAGCACAGGCTCCGGACGCGCAGGCTCGGCGGCCATGGCTCACGGGCCCAGCCGCTCCGCGGCATGTGGGATCTTCCCGGACCAGGGCACGAACCCGTGTCCCCTGCATCGGCAGGCGGACTCTCAACCACTGCGCCACCAGGGAAACCCCGTCACGAGTCTTTAAACTACAAAGATGTATTATCGACGCAAGCAAATAAACAGAAAATAGCGGAAAATAATATGACACAGCCATGTAGTTCACATTGAAAATTTTAACGTGTAAATATTTTTCAAAAGCATCTCAGAAAACTTTACTGTTTTTTAAAGGACTATTCTTTTTTCTTTTGCCCTACCCAGGTACGTGGGGCGTTTCTTGCCTTTTGGGAGGTCTGAGGTCTTCTGCCAGCATTCAGTAGGTGTTCTGTAGGAGTTGTTGCACGTGTAGATATATTTCTGGTGTACCTGTGGGGAGGAAGGTGATCTCTGCCTCTTACTCTTCCGCCATCTTCCCGGAAGCCCCCCTAAATTTCTAATTAGCTTCCCTGGTAGGCGACATTTCATGTGTGTTGTCACAACTTGTTGCTGGAGGCATCAGGCGTGTCTGCGTGACTCCACTGGGAGAGGACTGCTGGAAAATTGCCCTTGGTTTCCTCTGGAGTTTGCCCCATGTGTCCTTTACTTTAGCTGACTTTCCTTTGTATTCTTCACTGTAATAAACCACAGCTGTGAGTACAACTGTCTGCTGAGTAATAGGAGCCCTCCTTGTGAATCATTGGTCTGGGGGACCCCCGATATAACACCAAAACCTAGCTGTTGTTGTTTTCAGAAATGAAAGGGTTTTTTTTTTTTTTTTTCCACATTTGACAATCAGGAAATGTAATGCACTATGTTAAAAGTAAGAAGAAAATTCTGTGATCATTGGATAGATTTAGAAAAGGTATTTGAACATTTCAGTATCAAGTTTTGATTTAAAAAAAATTATTAGCAAGTAGAAAGAATTTCCTTCTGCTAGAAGGTATCAACATGAAATCTGTAATAAACCTCATACTTAATGTTGAAATATTGAAACTTACTTCCTTAAAAGATAACGAGACCCACTAAAAGACTTGACCCACTACTGTCAAGTCATTGTTCATTTTCAGGAGAATAACGCAAGAAAAAATGTATACAAATTGGAAGCAAATACATTTGTTATTCATAAATGGCATGACTGTACACAAAGAAAATTTTAAAAATAATCGACAGATAATGTAGTAGAATATGTAGGTGAATTTAACAAGGTCACTAGATATGAGATCATAATATGAAAATCAATGTATTTCTAGATCCAATAACGAACACTCAGAAAATAAAGTTTTAAAAATATGATACCATTTCAAACTAAACATTTTTTAAAACTAAAACAAATCTAAGAAAAGATGTTCAAAAGCCTTGTATACATTTCTATTGCTGAATAACATATTACAACAAATGTGTCGACTTGAAACAACACAAATTTATTAGCTTACAGTTCTATTGATAGCTGGATACACATGGCTGGTTTCTTTGCTAATAGTCCCAACAAAGCCAAAATTAAGGTGTCAGCCAGGTGGGATTTTTGTGTGGAATCTCTAGGAGAAAATTCATCTCCAAGCTCATTTTTGTTGGCAGAATTCATTTCATTGTGATTGCAGGACTGAGATTCCCATTTCATTGCTGGCTGACAGCCAGGACCCATTCTCAGCTTCTAGAGACCACACACACGTAGCTTGCTGCATGGCCCCATTCAAACCTGAAGCCAGCTTTGCATCTATGACTTTCTCTTTCTCTGACTTCTAGATCCAGATTTAAACACTGATGTGATTAGGTCAGTCTCATCTGGATGATCTCTCTATTTTAAGGTCAAGTGATTTGGGGCTTTAATTGCATTTACGAAATCTCTTTTGCCATACAATGTCATATAACCACAGAAAAGATTTTTCATATATACAGATTCTGCCCACATTCATGGGGAGGAGATTATTATACAAGGGTAAACGTTTATAAAAAGTAAAAAAAAAACAAAAAAACCTGCATGGGAAAAACTATAAAACATTACTTTGAGAAATTTAGAAAAAAATCAGACATAAAATATATTCGCAAATAGAAATAATGTATATTATAAATCTTCAATTCTTTCAAATTGATCTTTAGTTAGTTCAATCGATTAATATCACATTGGAGAATGGAAAGTAAAAGATTCATTTGAAAATTTATTTATAAGTATGAATACATATGAATAGCCAATATAATCTTGAAAAACAAAGTTGGAGAACTTATACTAACAAGAAACATTTCTTACTACAAAGATACACTAATGCAACATTGATAGGAAAATAGACAAATGAATATAGTAGATGACTCAACAACAGTTTCACACATATTTTATTTTTATACTTCTTTACTGGAGTATAATTGCTTTGCAGTGTTGTGTTAGTTTATGCTGTACAACAAGTGAATCAGCTATAGGTATACATATATCCCCATATCCCCTCCCTCTTGAGCCTCTATCCTGCCCTCCCTATCCCACCCCTCTAGGTGGTCACAAAGCACCGAGCTGATCTCTCTGTGCTATTCGGCTGCTTCCCACTAGCTAGCTATTTTACATTTGGTAGTGCATATATGTCAATGCTACTCTCTCACTATATGCCAGTCTCCTCTTCCCCCCACTGTGTCCTCAAGTCTGTTCTCTGTGTCTGCGTCTTTATTTCTGCCCTGCCACTAGGTCCATCAGTACCATTTTTCTAGATTCCATATATATGCGTTAGCATATGGTATTTGTTTTTCTCTTTCTGACTTACTTCACTCTGTATGACAGACTCTAGGTCCATCCACCTCACTACAAATAACTGAATTTCATTCCTTTTTATGGCTGAGTAATATTTCAGTGTATATGTGCGCCACATCTTCTTTATCCATTCATCTGTCGATGGACATTTAGGTTGTTTGCATGTCCTGGCTATTGTAAATAGTGCTGCAATAAACATTGTGGTACATGACTCTTTTTGAATTATGGTTTTCTCAGGGTATATGCCCAGCAGTGGGATTGCTGGGTCATATGGTAGATCTATTTTTAGTTTTTTAAGGAACCTCCATACTGTTCTCCATAGTGGCTGTACCAATTTACATTCCCACCAACAGTGTAAGAGGGTTCCCTTTTCTCCACACCCTCTCCAGCATTTATTGTTTGTAGATTTTTTGATGATGGCCATTCTGACTGGTGTGAGGTGATACCTCATTTCACACATATTTTAAACATTTGATTTATGACATGGGCGAAATATAGAATGAGCAAAGAACAGTTTTTATAAAATGGTGCAGTGTAAATTGGATTCCATATGAAAAAATAAACACACCACTAATATTGACCCCCTTCATCATGCCACACACAAAACAATCTATTTTATATGGGTTGTAGGGTTGGTGAGAACGTGGAATAACATGATTTGTGGGATAAAATTGTTAAATCATTTTTAGAAAATTGTTTGGCAGCATTCAGTAAAACGAAACATACGCCTCACTTATGATCCAGCAATGCTACTCCCGAGTAAAAGCAATATGTATAAACGTGTGCAGTGGGCACATACAAATGTGTTCACAGCAGCATTATCAAAATAGCTCCAAACTGAAAACCACTAAGTAGTCCATTGACATTGGAATAAATAAATTGTAGTAAATCTACAAAATGAAATATTACATTGTAGTAAAAATGAACAAAAATATGTACACAAAACACTGTAGATGAATCTCAAATATATAAATTTAAATGATAAAAGCCCAGTCATTAAAGACTGCATACTGTGAAAAACTATCCTCATTTCACTAAACGTAGTTAGCTGGAGAAACTTGACACATCCAGTATCCCAATTTTCTAATAATAGACATGGTGTCTTACCATGGGGATTTAGTAGTCAGCAGTAAACACGTGTGTTTTTGCTTTTGCCATTTATTATAAAATATTTAAAAATACATGCATGATATTCCCTTACTCCTCTAATTACCAGGTATAAATGACAACCAAAAAAAGATTTATCTTTCATAGTGAAAGTTAAATACTGAGTAAATAACATTTCTGGGAGGTGCATATAAGTGTATGAAATAACACAAATTTCTTAGAAATATAGGAGACAATTACATGGGGAGACATGTTTTACTTAATGGAATGGAGAGATATTTTAAATATTAACACATATCAAATTCCTTTACATTTTTATCACAATCCCATTTAAAAATAACATAAGATTTTTAGAAAATTATTATTAGTTTGACAAAACTCAAAGGTTAAACTATGAGATTATCAAAGCATAGAAGACAAATATGGCAAAAGTAGTACAAATATATATCAGAATATATCAAAGGAACAACATAAAAAAAAAGAATGTTCCTGACATACAATAAAATATATTGGAGTAGGACTTCCCTGGTGGTGCAGTGGTTAAGAATCCACCTGCCAATGCAGGGGACACGGGTTTGAGCCCTGGTCTGGTAAGATCTCACATGCCGTGGAGCACCTAAGCCTGTGTGCCACAACTACTGAGCCTGTGCTCTAGAGCTTGCAAGCTGCAACTACTGAGCCTGCATGCCACAACTACTGAAGCCTGCGCACCTAGAGCCCGTGCACTGCAACGAAGAGCAGGCCCCACTTGCCGCAACTAGAGAAAGCCCACACGCAGCAATGAAGACCCAGCACAGCCGAAATAAAACAAACAAAAAACCAAAAACTATATATAGGAGTATATAAAAACTTTAAATAAATAGAAAGATAAAAACTTTTAGACAGAAAAATGTTTGATGTGTAAAATAGAAGAAAATCTGAAAACAACCGGGAATAAGGGGTTCCAGTGATGTTGATATGTGAAAAATACAATGAAAAACCAGCTGTTTTGGTCATAAGAGTTGAAAGGGAATTACAGCTATCTAAAATGTCAGTTTTTACAAACACAAAAAGGGCACAAATACAGTGATATTTAATTTTACAAAGAAAATTTGAAAATGTATACATTAACTTGTATTGCATTGATCTTCATAAAGAAAGAAAAGCCTCTATGTATGATATTACAGAGAAAACTTTTAAAGTTTGCATTATATGGTGATATGGAGGACATTCAAATCCAATTATCTTATGCTTAAAGTGAATTCTGAGAAAAATCTAACACTTTCAGTAATTTAGACCTTCCAGCTCCCTTCTGACAACCCCCACTAGATCTTACCTGGCTTATTTTTGAAACAAGTTAAAACTTTTTAAATCTTTTAAAAAAATTAATTAAGATATGCCAGTATTGTATAATGGTAAGTGTCCTACTTGGAAACCAAGACATTAAATTACATATGCTTCTGAATAAGTCCTTTAATATCTGTTATGATTTCCTAATCTGTAATTAATAAAGGTAGATTTGTGTTTTTCTACTTCTTAAATACTGATATGATCTAGCCAAAGACAGGTGACCTTGGTCCTTAGTTTGATATTAAGCACCTGGGGACATTTGAGCATACTTAGAAGCCTCACAGGACTTTCTTAGCCTCCCTGGAATATGATTTGCTTTCCTGTGAAATGAAGCAGTTGGAGTAAATGATGCTTCAAATTCTTCCATTTCTAATATGCCATGTCTCTATTTCTCTGCTTCTGACAGCCCATCCATGATATAATCACTTAAGTAGTTCTTTGTCATTCCAGGATCAAAAAGCTATGAAACCTTAACTAATGTAACATCTTACAACATTGTTATTTTGTCGTGTCTTTCCCTCCTTTATCCTTTCCTCGTTTGTAGCCAAAGGCATTTTTTCACTTAGGCAATCTTATCCCCTTTATATCACACTGAACCAGAAAAGAAATAGCCCTTTCCAAAATATATATACATTGGATAGATCTTTCTCTTGCTTTTTCCTTTTTTCAGGCAGTTTAATAATTTACACCATCTTGAAATCTCAGGCATTGTATTATTGGTGTGTGGAATTGTCCAGAGACCACAGAAGTTTTAATTTTTATTTTCTCCACAGAGGTGGTTTGTATTCTTTGCCGGTTCCGATATGCTTCATTGTTGCTGCTGCTCTTGTAGTCGCTGTTGCAATAGTATCCAATTTCAATTGCTCTAAAGGTGGGGTGTGGGGAAGACTTGTGTAGGGGCCCTGAATAAGCCAATTGGCATACAAATTATTTTGAGCTGAAGGCATTTAAGTTCCTGAAATGCTTAAATGCAGAGACTCCAGAAACAACTCAGTTGCCATAAATTCCTTCCCCAGAACAACTTCAGTCTTCTCTTACCAAAGATGAGAAGCCAGCGCTACACCCAAACAGACATTGTCACAAAGCTATCCTATCTCCTATCTGTTCTTACAAGGGCCCATTTATATTTCCAAAAGTTATTTGTTTTTCTACAGGTGCTCCTTTTCCCCAGTTCAAGTGCCCCTTTTTCCCATTTGTTCTCCCAGAGGTACCCCTATGCCCCTTCTTATCCCAGATTAAGATAGTATATAAACCCCAAATTCTAAGCTCCCCTGAGTCACAGTTTCTTTGTCACTCCAGTGTATACATATGTAATTAAATTTTTCTTTTTCTTTTTTTTTTGTCTCTGCTAATCTATCTTCTGTCAGCTTAATTTGCAGGCTACCAAGAAATGAAGTTAGGAGAGGAAAAGTCGTTTTTCCTCAACACCTGCTTTCTGGTGGGTCTTTTGCCTATCAGGCAATAACTTGGCAGATGTGCAATATCAGTACATGAAGTTCATTTCTTTGGAAACTTTCAGTTTCTTAAGAGAAGAGTCCTCAAATCTCAAGTGTTAGAAGCATATCCTGGAGAAAAGAGGGAAGGTCCAAAACATCTCATGGTTCACCAGAGCATCTTTCACTTAATCCTCCTGCTTTCATGCCTGTGCTTACCCTTCTCCATCAAGTGCTCTTGATATTACTGAGCCCAGAGTCTTTCTGACTAAATTCCTATAAAAATTAAATGTCAGATCGAACTCCTGTAGAAGGTGAGAGTTAGTGAGCTTACACTCTGCTATTTGTAGGATGCTGGTAGCTTTCTGGTGGTCCAGCTTTTCTGTCCTGGCATTCTCCTTACTTTGAGGGGTTATGCTATTTTTCATTTCTGTATTATAATTTTAGTGAGATTTCAGAGAGAAAGAAGAGAAATGTATGTGAGGATTCCTCTGTGTTTAAATGTATTAGCTGCAGTGAGCAAGTCGGCCAACCCCTCTTTTTTTTTTTTTTTTTTTTTTTAATTTGGTGTTATGATTTAGGCGAAGTTTAGAGAGGTTAGGGGAAAATTGTGGAAGACTTTGAAAAGGATGAAAAGATTACTGGGTGTCTTCAAAAGAAAACTAGGCACCATGTGAGTGTGATTCTGTGGACCCTCTGGGCCTTTCATTGTCTTTAAGCTCTTCTGTAAATTGTCAAATACTGAATCTTGATCACAGAAATGAAAATTTCCTTGAAGGTAGGGTTGATTATTGCCCTGTTGATGTTGTCTGGTTTTGCTTTTATTACGGACGTTTATGTCAGCATTCCTGACTTGCCAAACATGTGTCTGCTCTTTGGATTTTCCTTTGAACCCCTTGTAACGTATTCCTGGTCCCCACATTAATGAGTTAATATTGGACGTGTGTCCATTTCAGATGGGTATGAGTCATTATTTTATCTTTTAAAAATTATTCTTTAGCAATATGAATTTTATAATATGTGAAGTCCTAGAAAATAGTTTTTATTATTATGGTTTTATAAGAGTGAAATTATAGTTTTATATTTCAATTTTCAAAGTGAAAACGTTATTTAAGAAATAGTGACTGCAGAATGGCTAACATAAATGAAGGTAAAGGAGGTAAAATAACAAATGGAAGAAGCTTTGTCATGGAGACATTATGTCAATGTTCTATACTTGGTAACCAGATAGATACCTTTTTAAAATGTAAACTGCTCCAGTTTCTGAGGAAGTGATATTGAAGGACCAAACAATCTTATTTTTTCTCAAGTGCAAATAAAAATCACTTCAAAGAGTTGTGAGGATTAAATCTGAAAATCTGTGTGAACTATTTAGCAGGGTGCCTGTTATGTAGAAAGCATTAAATAACTGATAACTATAACAGGTACCAGATATCTGTGCTCAGAGACATGGGGAATTAATAGAATTATTGCAAATGACCCTGGTAGATTTTAAAGGTAAAGAGTTCAAAATATTTGAAAATTTCTCTTTAGTATGTCATGAATATGATGAATGATATCTTATTCTTCTGCATTATCAAAATAATATGAATCTTTTGCACCAAGAGGAAATTAACTATTAGGTTGAGTTTTTTGCTTGGAAACTTGATTCTCAGAATGATCATTATTAATTTTAAAAAGTAATTTTTTATCATATACTTGCTATTTTGATCATTTCCATGAAAGATTACAATAATTGCCCACTTTTGTGCAAGACCCTTGAATATTTTTTTCTGTTCTCGTAAAAACTCCTCCCATTTTTTCTTCTGAATTTCCACTAGCTTCCATGTATATTGACCTTGAGCGGTGATAATAGCTACTGCGTGTGAGAGGGAAAACACCATTAGCCATTCTTTCTTCTCCGTGAAAGGGTTTTAGATGCTGCTGATGCTGCTGATGCTGGAGGTTAGGGTTGTGAAGGTGTTTTAGCTAATGAAGCGTGGCCACAAACACGCCACTACCTTCACGAACCGGTTCCTGAGAAAGAGGCTGAGCTTTATCGTTAAAACCTCATTTCCTGTTGCTGATAGTATAAACACTTTGCCTTTCCTCCTTTTACTAAGAATGTCTGATTGCTTGTACAATAATTTACAGCTTTAAAGAGGGTGAGAGGGATCTGGGGAGAAAAGGAGAAGAACATAAAGGAGAGAAATTTGTTAAATTTTTACTTGTTCCCTATTTGATAAATGATTTGTTTTGGAGGGACGTTGTTATAAGGATGTTATGGGTTACTTAATGATTTCAATTGTTTTTGTTTCACTGGTTGTTCCCATTAGCACAAATAAGACAAAATGGACCATTTTACCTCTGTTCTGATGTATGAATTCTGCAAAACGAAAAACAAGGGTGAAGGACAACACAAGGGGACAACACAAATGTTATACAGTGGTTTACTTAGAGTAGTACTAGAATAAATTTTGCTCTGAATGGTTCTTGAAGGATTAAAAAGAAGCTAGGCTGGCTTGGGACACAAAATATGGGGTTTGGTATTCAAAAAAGAAAGGAGACAAACTTTTTAAAATGACTACTGTGAGTCAAACATTGTCACCATTTTTCCTCACTCACTGTTCACAATGAAAACGCTTCTCCATCCCACCCCTCTCCCATTTTTCTTTTTTGAGGAGAAGACTGAGACAAAGAATGTTTTAAAGGATTGCTTCAGGTAACTCAACTAATAAACGGCAGAGCTGATATTTGAACTCAGCCTTGCACGGTTTCAAAAATAAGGTACTTCCTAGAGTGCCATGTCAGCTTAAGATGGAAAAGCAATGTAGGCAAGCCTTTACCTTGGCATGAAAATAAAAGACTTAAAAACACTTAGAAACCAGAAAAATGAGTGAGATGGTTTTGTTTTGCTTTAATTTTGCATAAGAGGATTAAAATTACCTTTTCATATTCTTCTGTGAGACTGGTTAAAACAAATGTTCTGTTCTTCATAGATGAAAACTGAAGGTATCTTATATTTGGTACATATCCAGCCGTTTTCAGGCTCTCTTCCTGGCAGTGACCTGACTTTTTTCTGGTAACTCCTGGAGAATATGAAACTCCTCCCTGTCTCTGGAGCTATTTCAACCATCAGGATTGAAAAGGTTTTCCCTTTTATTTTCTTCTAGAAATTTTATGGTCTTTGCTCTTATGTATACATCTGTGATCCTTCATGAACTAACTTTTAGGGATTTGTTAAGTAAAAGTTGAGGTAAAGTTAAATTTCTGCTTGTTTCCTTCTTTAACAAATAGTTTTTTTCTGAAGTAGGTTGTAAAAAGTAGTGTCATGGGTTAGAGGCTTAGAAAGATTAAATAACTTCAAAAGTCATAGTCCTACTAAGAGGTGGGGGCAGGACTAATTACAGGAAGTCTTTCCCTCTAGCCTATGTTCTAGACCACTAAGATCTACCTCTTTTCGCTGAATTATTGAATTTATAATAAATAACTCATTTTTCCTACACTGATAAGAATGCCACCCTATCCTAGTATTATGTTAAACTCATATAAGTTTTGGTTGTTTCTAGCATTTCATTGATCTACTTTCTCTAACCAAAACTATAGTGTTTATCCCTTTAAGATGGTAGAGGAAATAATATTTATTTTTAACAGCTCTAATGAGGTAGAATTGACATATAATAAACTGGACCTTCTCTTTCCTCCTGTTCTGAGGCAACCATTGATTTGTGCTATGTCGTCATAAATTAATTTCCATTTTCTAGAATCTTATATGAAGGAAATCATATGGTATATTCTCTCTTTTATATGGCTTTTTTCATTCCAAATGATTATTTTGAGAGTCATCAACAGTTTATTCTTTTTATTGCAAAATAGTATCCAATTGTATGGATGTACCACATTCGTTTGCTCATTTATCAATTTGGTGGACATTTGTGTTATTTCCAGTTTCGTGCTACTACAACTAAAGCTGCTATGAACGTTCTCTTGCAAGTTTTTGTATGAATATATGCTTTACTTTCTCCTAGATACACACCTAGGAGTGGAATGGCTGGTCTATATAGTAGGAGTGCGTTGTGCATTTTAAGAAAAAGCTCAAGAGTTTTCCAGAATTGTTGAGTTTTTGTTAATATTCCCATCAACAGTATATAAAACTTCTAGTTGCTACGTGACTTTGTCAACCAGTATTATGGTGCAATTTATTTTTAAGAAGTATGTTTTATTCTACTAGGTACATTTTGATGTCTCATTGTGATTTTAATTTTCATTTCCCTAATTGACTAATGATGTTAATCAACAATAAATAATGCTGTTAGAGGGCCTTTTTTTTTTTTTTCCAGTACGCGGGCCGCTCACTGTTGCGGCCTCTCCCGCTGCGAAGCACAGGCTCCGGACGCGCAGGCTCAGCGGCCATGGCTCACGGGCCAAGCTGCTCCGCGGTATGCGGAATCCTCCCGAACCGGGGCACGAACCCGTGTCCCCTGCATCGGCAGGAGGACTCTCAACCACTGCGCCACCAGGGAAGCCCTAGAGTGCCTTTTTAATGTGCTAATTTGCCATTATTTTGAGCGAAATACTGTTCAAATCCTTCCTTAACTCGTGTATTGGTTCACTTTCTCATTATTGAATTTTGAAGCCTCTTTATATGTATTAGGTTCAAATCCTTTATCAGGTAAGTAATGTGCAAATATTCACTTCCAATCTATGACTTGTCTGTTTATGATCTTATGAAGAGAAGAATTTCTTAATCTGGAAAAGTCGAATTTACCAAATTTTCCTTTTATTGATTGTGCTTTTGATGTTGATCTATGAAGTCTTTGGCAAACCCAAAGATATAATGATTTTCTTCTCATTTTTTTCGTAGAAATTTTATAATTTTAGTTCTACATTTAGGTCTATGATCCAATTTAATTGTGGTGTGAGATATGGATTGCAGTCACTTTTATTGTGGATGTCTAATTGTTCCAGGATCTTTTGTTGAAGAGACTATCCTTTCTTCATTTAATTGTCTATGAAACTTCTCCAAAAACGAATTGGCTGTGTATTTACCAGTCTGTTTCTGTATTCTTTTTTTCTAACTCTGATTTGTTTGTCTAGCTAAAGGCCAATACCACACTGTCTTGGTGACACTAAATTTAAAGTAATTCCTAAGTTGTTTTGGCTTTTCTAGGTCCTTTGTATTTCCATTCAAATATCAGAAGCAGCTTGTCAGCTGTGTTAAAAATGCTGGCTTTCATTGTGATTATGATTGCACTGTATCTATAGACCAATTCAAGAATTGCTGTTTTAGCAATATTTATTTTTCTGATGTATGGACAGGGTATGTCTCTTCATTTATTTATTTACTTTTTAATTTCTCTAAGGAATGATTTATAATTTTCAGTATAAAGATCTTTTGTCAGATCTAGCCCTAAGTATTTCACTTTCTTTGATGCTATTATAAATGTTATTGCTTATTATTTTCAATTTCTTATCGTGCATTGCTAGTATACAGAAATAAAACTCATTTTCATATTGATCTTGTATCCTGAGAACTTGTTGAACAATTTCCATTAGCTTCTTTGTAGATTCTACAGGATTTTCCACATAGACAATCGTGTCTGCTGTGAATAGACAGTTTACTTATTTCCTTTCTCTGAATGCCCTTTTTTCTTTTCCTTGGCCTGATTACACTGGCTAGAACTTCCATTTTATTCTTTTAATATTATTTATTTATTTTTGGCATTGATAAGAACTTTATTGCAAAGGAAGCGGAGAATGCTCACTAGCCAGCGACTGGGGAAGCCCATGCCCTGGTTCACTAACACATCAAAATTAGGGGCTGTGTCTTAGAGCTGAGCATACCCAAGACATCACCACAGCCCCCATACCCTTAAGAATGACTTTGGATTCATAAACAAGCTTCAAAAGAAGAAGGTGATATTTTTCAATGAAAACAAAGGGAATCAGAGATATCTGCCCAGAAGAACAGGGGAAAGTGTGCCAATTATTAGGCTAGTGTCTCTCCACCCCAACCTCGCTCTTCTACATCTTTGCTTTGCCAGTTGCTCGCTGTTTGGTTCTGCCATGAGGGGACACCAGAAGGACACGGCAAGATTGGAGGAGGCACTACAATATATAAAATAGATAACTAATAAGGACACACCGCATAGCACAAGGAACTCTACTCAATACTCCGTAATGACCTCCGTAATGACCTATATGGTAAAAGAATCTAAGGAAGAGTGGATATAAGTGATTCACTCTGCTGTACACCTGAAACTAACACAACACTGCAAATCAACCATACTCCAACAAAAACTTAAAAAAAAAAAAAAAAAAAACATTGGAGGAGGGAGAAGGCTGTGCTTCTTGTTTATTGCAGATCCTGTTAGTGTCTCCCCAGCAGTGGTTCTTTTCTTTTTTTAACATCTTTATTGGAGCATAATTGCTTCACACTGCCATGCCAGTCTCTGCCATACACACACGTGAATCAGCCATACATACACACACATCCTCATATTCCTTCCCTCTTGCCTATCCCTCCCATCCTCCCTGTCCCATCCCTCTAGATGGTCACAAAGCACCGAGCTGATCTCCCAGTGCTATGCGGCTGCTTCCCACTAGCTATCTATTTTACATTTGGTAGTGTATATGTGTCCATGCCACTGTCTCACTTTGTCCCAGCTTACCCATCCCCCTCCCCATATCCACAAGTCCATTCTCTAGTAGGCCTGTGTCTTTATTCCCGTCTTGCCCCTAGGTTCTTCATGACCTTTTTTTTTTTCCTTAGATTCCATATATATGTGTTAGCATGCAGTATTTGTTTTTCTCTTTCTGACTTACTTCACTCTGTATGACAGACCCCAGGTCCATCCACCTCACTACAGATAACTCAATTTTGTTTCCTTTTATGGCTCAGTAACACTCCATTGTATATATGTGCCACATCTTCTTTATCCATTCATCTATTGATGGACACCTAGGTTGCTTCCATGTCCAGGCTATTGTAAATAGAGCTGCAATGAACATTTTGGTACATGACTCTTTTTGAATTATGGTTTTCTCAGGGTATATGCCCAATAGTGGGATTGCTGGGTCATATGGTAGTTCTATTTTTAGTTTTTAAGGAACCTCCATACTGTTCTCCATAGTGGCTGTATCAATTTACATTCCCAACAACACCACAGGGGGGTTCCCTTTTCTCCACATCCTCTCCAGCATTTATTGTTTGTAGATTTTTTGATGATGGCCAGTGTGAGGTGATACCTCACTGTAGTTTTGATTTGCATCTCTCTAATGATTAGTGATGTTGAGCATCCTTTCATGTGTTTGTTGGCGATCTGTATATCTTCTTTGGAGAAATGTCTATTTAGGTCTTCTGCCCATTTTTGGATTGGGTTGTTTGTTTTTTTTGATATTGAGCTGCATGAGCTGCTTGTATATTTTGGAGATTTATCCTTTGTCAGTTGCTTCATTTGCAAATATTTTCTCCCATTCTGAGGGTTGTCTTTTCGTCTTGTTAATGGTTTTTTTTGCTGTGCAAACACTTTTAAGTTTCATTAGGTCCCATTTGTTTATTTTTGTTTTTATTTCCATTTCTCTAGGAGGTGGGTCAACAAGGATCTTCCTGTGATTTATGTCATACAGTGTTCTGCCTATGTTTTAAGAGTTTTAAACATGTTCTAAGAGTTTTACAGTGTCTGGCCTTAATTTAGGTCGTTAATCCATTTTGAGTGTATTTTTGGTTATGGTGTTAGGGAGTGTTCTAATTTCATTCTTTTACATGTACTTGTCCAGTTTTCCCAGCACCACTTATTGAAGAGCCTGTCTTTTCTCCATTGTATACTCTTGCCTCCTTTATCAAAGATAAGGTGACCATATGTGCATGGATTCATCTCTGGGCTTTCTATCCTGTTCCATTGGTCTATATTCTCTTTTTGTGCCAGTACCATACTGTCTTGATTACTGTAGCTTTGTAGTATAGTCTGAAGTCAGGGAGCCTGATTCCTCCAGCTCCATTTTTTCTCTCAAGATTGCTTTGGGTATTCAGGGTCTTTTGTGTTTCCATACAAATTGTGAAATTTTTTGTTCTAGTTCTGTGAAAAATGCCAGTGGTAGTTTGATAGAGATTGCATTGAATCTATAGATTGCTTTGGGTAGTAGAGTCATTTTCACAATGTTGATTCTTCCAGTCCAAGAACATGGTGTATCTCTCCATCTGTTTGTACCATCTTTAATTTCTTTCATCAGTGTCATATAGTTTTCTGCATACAGGTCTTTTGTCTCCTTAGGTAGTTTTATTTATTTTTATTTATATTGTTTTTGGATGTGTTGGGTCTTCATTTCTGTGTGAGGGTTTTCTCTAGTTGTGGCAAGCAGGGGCCACTCTTCATCGCGGTGTGCGGGCCTCTCACTATCACAGCCTCTCTTGATGCGGAGCACAGGCTCCAGACGCACAGGCTCAGTAGTTTTGGCTCACGGGCCTAGTTGCTCTGCGGCATGTGGGATCTTCCCAGACCAGGGCTCGAACCCATGACCCCTGCATTAGAAGGCAGATTCTCAACCACTGTGCCAGCAGGGAAGCCCCTCCTTAGTTAGTTTTATTCCTAGATATTTTATTCTTTTTGTTGCAATGGTAAATGGGAGTGTTTCCTTAATTTCTCTTTCAGAATTTTCATCATTAGTGAATAGGAATGCAAGAGATTTCTGTGCATTAATTTTGTATCCTGCTACTTTACCAAATTCATTGATTAGCTCTAGTACTCTTCTGGTAGCATGTTTAGGATTCTCTACATATAGTGTCATGTGATCTGCACACAGTGACAGATTTACTTCTTCTTTTCTGATTTGGATTCCTTTTATTTCTTTTCTTCACTAATTGCTGTGGCTAAAACTTCCACAACTATGTTGAATAATAGTGGTGAGAGTGGGCAACCTTCTCTTGTTCCTGATATAGTGGAAATGGTTTCAGTTTTTCACCACTGAGAACTATGTTGGCTGTGAGTTTGTCACATATGGGCTTTATTATGTTGAGGTAAGTTCCCTTTATGCCTACTTTCTGGAGAGTTTTTATCAGCAATGGCTGTTGAATTTTGTTGAAAGCTTTTTCTGCATCTGTTGAGATTATCATATGGTTTTTGTCCTTCAGTTTGTTAATATGGTGTGTCACATTGATTTGTTTGCATATACTGAAGAATTCTTGCATTCCTGGGATAAACCCCACTTGATCATGATGTATGATCCTTTTAATGTGCTGTTGGCTTCTGTTTGCTAGCATTTTGTTGAGAATTTTTGCATCTGTTTTCATCAGAGATATTGGCCTGGAGTTTTCTTTTTTTTATGACATCTTTGTCTGGTTTTGGTATCAGGGTGATGGTGGCCTCATAGAATGAGGTTGGGAGTGTTCCTCCCTCTGCTATATTTTGGAAGAGTTTGAGAAGGATGGGTGTTAGCTCTTCCGTAAATGTTTGATAGAATTCACCTGTGAAGCCATCTGGTCCTGGGCTTTTGTTTGTTGGAAGATTTTTAATCACAGTTCAATTTCAGTGCTTGTGATTGGCCTGTTTATATTTTCTATTTCTTCCTGGTTCAGTCTCGGAAGCTTGTGCTTTTCTAAGAATTTGTCCATTTCTTCCAGGTTGTTCATTTTATTGGCATAGAGTTGTTTGTAGTAATCTCTCATGATCCTTTGTATTTCTGCAGTGTCAGTTGTTACTTCTCCTTTCTCATTTCCAATTCTGTTGATTTCAGTCTTCTCCCTTTTTTTCTTGATGAGTCTGGCTAATAGTTTATCAATTTTGTTTATCTTCTCAAAGAACCAGCTTTTAGTTTTATGGATCTTTGCTATCGTTTCCTTCATTTCCTTTTCATTTATTTCTGATCTGATCTTTATGATTTCTTTCCTTCTGCTAACTTTGGGTTATTTTGTTCTTTGTCTAATTGCTTTAGGTGTAAGGTTAGGTTGCTTATTTGAGATTTTTCTTATTTCTTGAGGTAGGATTGTATTGCTGTAAACTTCCCTCTTAGAACTGCTTTTGCTGCATCCCATAGATTTTGGGTCATCGTGTTTCATTGTCTTTTGTTTCTAGGTATTTTTTGATTTCCTCTTTGATTTCTTTGGTGATCTCTTGATTATTTAATAGTGTATTGTTTAGCTTCCATGTGTTTGTATTTTTTACAGTTTTTTTTTCTGTAATTGATATTTAATCTCATAGCGGTGTGGTTGGAAAAGATACTTGATACGATTTCAATTTTCTTAAATTTACCAAGGCTTGATTTGTGACTCAAGATATGGTCTATCCTGGAGAATGTTCCATGAGCACTTGAGGAGAAAGTGTATTCTGTTGTTTTTGGATAGAAAGTCCTATAAATATCAAGTAAGTCCATCTTGTTTAATGTGTCACTTAAAACTTGTGTTTCCTTATTTATTTTCATTTTGGATGATCTGTCCATTGGTGAAAGTGGGGTGTTAAAGTCCTCTACTATGACTGTGTTACTCTCGTTTCCCCTTTTATGGCTGTTAGCAGTTACCTTATGTATTGATGTGCTCCTATGTTGGGTGCATAAATATTTACAATTGTTATACCTTTTCTTGGATTGATCCCTTGTTCATTATGTAGTGTCCTTCTTTGTTTCTTATAATAGTCTTTACTTTAAAGTCTATTTTGTCTGATATGGGAACTGCTACTCCAGCTTTCTTTTTTTTTTTTTTTTTTGCTGTACGCGGACCTCTCACTGTTGTGGCCTCTCCCATTGCGGAGCACAGGCTCCGGATGCACAGGCTCAATGGCCATGGCTCACGGGCCCAGCCGCTCCGTGGCATGTGGGATCTTCCCGGACCGGGGCACGAACCTGTGTCCTCTGCATTGGCAGGCGGACTCTCAACCACTGCGCCACCAGGGAAGCCCTCCAGCTTTCTTTTGATTTCCATTTGCATGGAATATCTTTTTCCATCCCCTCACATTCAGTCTGTATGTGTCCCTAGGTCTGATGCGGGTCTCTTATATACAGCATATATATGGGTATTGTTTTTGTATCCATTCAGCCAGTCTGTGTATTTTGGTTGCAGCATTTAATCCATTTATATTTAAGGTCTTTATTGATACATATATTCCTTTTACCATTTTGTTTTGGGTTTGTTATTGTAGGTCTTTTCCTTCTCTTGTGTTCCCTGCCTAGAGAAGTTCCTTTAGCATTTGATGTAAAGCTGGTTTAGTGGTGCTGAATTCTCTTAGCTTTTGCTTGTCTGTAAAGGTTTTAATTTCTCCATTGAATCTGAATGAGATCCTTGCTGGGTAGAGTAGTCTTGGTTGTAGGCTTTTCCCTTTCATCACTTTAAATATGTCCTGCCACTCTCTTCTGGCTTGCAGAGTTTCTGCTGAAAGATCAGCTGTTAACCTTATGGGGATTCCCTTATGAGTTATTTGTTGTTTTTCCCTTGGTGCTTTTAATATTTTTTCTTTGTATTTAATTTTTGATAGTTTGATTAATATGTGTCTTGGCCTGTTTCTCCTTGGATTTATCCTGTGTGGGACTCTGTGCTTCCTGGACTTGATTGAATATTTCCTTTTCCATATTAGGGAAGTTTTTGACTATAATCTTTTCAGATATTTTCTCAGTCCCTTTCTTTTTTCTCTTCTTCTGGGATCTCTGTAATTTGAATGTTGGTGTGTTTAATGTTGTCCCAGAGGTCTCTGAGACTGTTCTCAGTTCTTTTCATTCTTTTTTCTTTATTCTGCTCTGTGGTATTTATTTCCACTATTTTATCTTCCAGGTCACTTATCCGTTCTTCTGCCTCACGTATTCTGCTATTGATTCCTTCTAGAGAATTTTTAATTTCATTTATTGTGTTGTTCATCATTGTTTGTTTCCTCTTTAGTTCTTCTAGGTCCGTGTTAAACGTTTCTTGTACTTTCTCCATTCTATTTCCAAGATTTTGGATCATCTTTACTATCATTATTCTGAATTCTTTTTCAGGTAGACTGCCTATTTCCTCTTCACTTGTTTGATCTGGTGCGTTTTTACCTTGCTCCTTCATCTGCTGCATATTTCTCTGTCTTCTCATTTTGCTTAACTTAACTGTGTTTGGGGTCTCCTTTTTGTAGGCTGCAGGTTCGTAGTTCCCATTGTTTTTGGTATCTGCCACCAGTGGGTAAGGTTGGTTCAGTGGGTTGTGTAGGCTTCCTGATGGAGGGGACTGTTGCCTGTGTTCTGGTGGCTGCGGCTGTGTCTTTTCTTTCTGGTAGCGAGGATTGTATCTGGTGATGTGTTTTGGGGTGTCTGTGAACTTATTATGATTTTAAGCAGCCTCTCTGCTAATGGGTAGGGTTGTGTTCCTGTCTTGCTAGTTGTTTGGCATGGGGTGTCCAGCTTGCTGGTCATTGAGTGGAGCTGGGTCTTAGCATTGAGACGGAGGTCTCTGGGAGAGCTCTAACTGATTTATATTAGGTGGGGCTGGGAGGGGTCTGGTGGTCCAGTGTCCTCAACTTGGCTCTCCCATCTCAGAGGCTCAGGCCTGACACCTAGCCAGCGCACCAAGACCCTGTCAGCCACACTGTAGATCACCGATTGATTATAAAAGGATGTAACTCACGAATAGTCAGGTGAAAGACACGCAGAGGGCAGGTATGGGGAAAGGGCATGGAGCTTCCGTATCCTCTGCGAGCACCTCACTCTTCCCAAATTTCCCCATGTTCACCAACCAGAAGCTCCAAGCCTCCATTTTAATATTGAAAAGAAGTGGTAAAAGCAGACATCTTTGCCTTATTCCAGATATTGGTGAGAAAGCATACAGTTTGTTACCATTAAATATCGTGTTAATTTTTGGTTTACCGTAGACTATAGATGCCCTTTATCAGGCTATGGAATTTCTCTTTTCTTTCTTGTTTGTTGAGAGTTTCTTATCATTAAAAGGAGTTGAACTGGTTAAATAATTTTTCTGCACCTCTTGTGGTGATCATATAAATTATGCCCTTTTTTCTGTGTGCATGATGTATTACATTCATTGATTTTCAGATGTTGAAGCAACTTTACACTGTTAGAATAATTTCCACTTAGTCATGTATAATCGTGTTTATATGTTGTTAGATTTGGTTTCCTAAAATTTTATCAAAGATTTTTATATCTGTATTAATGATGGAAATATGTCCATAGTTTAACATAGTTTCCCTGGTTTTGGTATCACTTGGCTACTTTTAATGAGTTGCGAAGGGTTTTCTCCTCCTCACTTCCACAGTTTGTGGATGTATTTTCTCCTTTTAATGTTTTTTTAGATATCATGAGTGAAGCCATGTGATCCTGAGTTTTTCTTTGTGGGGAGATTTTAAGTTATTTAATTCCCATACTTGTTATAGTTCTATTAACATTTTTTAGTTCTTCATGAATTAGTTTCAGCAATCTGTTTCTCTCTAAGAACTTATCCATTTCATCCATTTTTTCTAAATTTTATTGCCTAGAGCATATCATAATATATGTTTATAATATGTAAAGTTGGTGGTAATGTTCCCTCTTTCATTCCTGATTTCTGTCATTTTCTTCAGTATTTTTCTTTGCTCAGTCTGGTAAAATGTTTGTCACTTTTGATTTTTTCTAGAAACCAACCTTTGGCTTCCTTGATTTTTCTCTGTTGTTTTTTTTTTTTCTATTTCAATGATTTCTACTCATAGCTTTATTATTTCCTTCTGAATGCTTGCTTTGCATTTATTTTTCTCTTATTTTCATAGCTTACTAGGTGGAAGATTTTAAGATAGTTATTTAAAACTGTTTTACTTCTCTAATATAGGCTGTTAAACTAACTGCTGCTTTTGGCTGCATCACATAAATTTTGATATCATTAAAAATTTTTTTTAATTCAATTCAAGTATTTTATGCTGTTTCTTGTGAAATTTGCTTTGCCCTATTGGTTTTTAGAAGTGTGCTAATTAATCAATTTCTTTCTGGTGTTGTATATAAGAAACTATTGGTTAATGCATGATCATGAAGATTTACACTTATATTTTCTTCTAAGAACTTTAAAATTTTAGCACTTACATTTAGGTCTTTGATCCATTTTGAGTTAATTTTTGTATATGATGTGAGATATGGGTCAAAATTCATTCTTTTTTGTGAGGATATACAGTTGTTCAAGCACCTTTTGTTAAAAAAGACTATTCTTTCCCCCATTGGATTTTCTTGTCATCCTTGTGGAAAATCACTTGATCATAGATGCATAATTTTTTCTAGACTTCCAGTTCTATTCCACTGATCTATATGTTTATCTGTATGGCAGTATTACATGTCTTTATCACTGTAGATTCTTACTAAGTATTGAAATCAAGGAGTGTGAGTCCTCGAAATTTGTTCAATTGGGTATAAAACTTTGCTCCTATGTAAGTCCATTTCCTCTCCCCAACTTTGTGTTTATATTGTCATATAAATTACATTGTGTACCCATTAACACAGATTTATGATTATTGTGTTTACAGTTAAATCACATAGGAAAACAAAAGATATATAAACAAAAACATATTTATACTATCTTTTATATTTGCCTATGTAGTTGCCTTTAATGTTGCTCTTTGTTTTTTTTCCCCGTGGATTGAAGTCAGTTTCTAGTGTCCTTTCATTTCAGACTGAAGGACTCTCTTCTTAGAATTCATCTCTCCTAGAGAAATAATTTCTCAGTTTTTGTTTTCTGTGAATGTCTTAGTTTTTCAAAGGATTATTTTGATGTATATAAAATATGTGTATATATGTATATATACACATATTTTTTTTTCTTTCAATACTTCTATTATGTGGTTCCTCTGGCCTCCATGGTTTATGATGAGAAATCAGCAATTAATACTACTGAGGATTCCTTTTATGAGATGAGTCACTTCTTTCTTGCTGCTTTCATATTTCCTTTTCCTTGGTTCTCAACTGTTACATTTTGATGCACCTGGGTGTAGATGTCTTTGAATTTATCCTATTTAGAATTCACTGACCTTTTTAGATGTATAGGTCAATGTTTTTCATTAAGTTTGCAAGTTTCCAGTCATTATTTTTCAAGTTGCCTTTCTGCCTTTTTCTTCCTTCTTTTCCTAGGACTCCTGTTATGCTGATGTTGGTATGCATGGTGGTGCCCAAACTACCTTTGAGGCACATTCATTTTTCTGTTTCTCAGACTAGATAAGGTTAATTGATCTATTTTTAAGTTTTCTGATTCTTTATTGTGCCTGTTCAGAATCCACTGTTGAGCCCCTCTAGTGAGTTTTTTATTTGAACTTTTCAATTCTGAAATTTTATTTCATTATTTTAATAATTTCTGTCTCTACATTGATATTCTATATATGGTAAAACATTGTTTCCATAAATTTTTTTTAGCTTTTTAAACATAGTTTCTTTTAATTTTTAGAGCATATGCAAAGTAACTGATTTAAAATCTTTGTCTAGTAATTCTAATGCCTGGGCTTCTTCTGGGACAATTTCTGTTTATTTATTTATCCTGTATGTAGGCTATACTTTCATGATTCTTTGTGTGTGTCATTAATTTTTGTTAAAATCGGACATATTTAATATTTATATATGGTAACTCTGGAAATCAGAATCTCCCCCATCCCAGGGTTTATTATGTTTGTTTTTTATAGTAGTAGTTGCTGTTTGTTTGGTTAGTGACTTTTCTGAATAATTCTGTAAAGTCTATATTCTCTGTTACGTATGGTTGTGAAAGTCTCTACTTGGTTAACTTAGAGGTGTGTTAATAATTACCTGGACAATTTCTTAAAGAACCGGTAAGTCTCCCAGTCTTTCCTGAGGGCTCTGTGTGCATGTTGGTGGCATGCTTTCAATATTCAGCTAGCCAGCTGACAACTCTGCTTGCATAGAACCTCACGGTTAGCCAGGTAGCAGAGTTTAGGGCCTTTCAGATCTTTTTTGAGTGTGTGCACAGTTCTGGGTGTGCACATGCCAGGAACATGTACGAGTTTTAAAACCCCCTGTGGGCATCTCATAACCCAAATTTTCCTTATAAGTGACTTAATTGTTTTGTTTGGCCCCAACAGTTACTCAGCATCTCAAGCAGATACTGTCAGTTAAATGCCTATAATATTTTTTTCAAAAATTACCCTCAAGGAAAAGACTTCTTGCCCAGGACAAGCTCCAAATCAGGCAAATACATACAGCCTTGCAAATGTAGTCTTTCAGAAAACTACCAGAAAAGACAAACAATGACAGTTTTGGGGATATGAGGCTTTGAAAGAGCTTCAGTCTTGGTTTGCTTCTTCAAGGCTATCAGGCTACTCCTGGTTTTCACCTTAAATGTGAGTTGTTATTTTATAAGGTTATTGTGGAGCTGAAGAGTGGGAGATGTGACTAGGACAATTACAATTGCCACAAAGCTCACTGTTCTTACCTATCAGCCACTTTTCCTCAATAAACATTCCCTGGATTGTTTCAAGCCTTTGTTTAATTTCTGGAGTTCTGAAAAAGCTGATTCTGACATTATTTGCTAGTTTTCTCATTGCTCTTTAGGAGGAGTAGAATTTGGAGGTCTTTTTGTGCCTTCATCTTTTGAATTTCAGTCTATTAGTATGTTTGAAACTAATGGTGGTTGTTGTTGTTTTTTGTAGATAGTATGTTTTTAATCTAGTCTGACAGTGTCTGTTTTTTGATTGGATTGTTTTAGTCCGTTACCACTTAATGTAATATTTATATGGTTGGATTTATGTCTGCTTTTATATATATGTATATATATATATATATATATATAAACATATATACATACATATTTTTATTTTGTTCCTCTGTTTCATACATTTTTAAATTGTATATATATATATATATATATTTCTTGTTAAGACATATGTATTTATGTATGTATGTACAGAATCCAATTTAATTCCTCTGTTGATTTTTTAGTAATATTGTACTATATAATGTATTCACTATATTCTTTAGTTCTTTTTTTTTCTTTCTTTCTTTCTCTGCACTTCCCAGATCAGATCTGCCTTAGTATTCCTGTCATGCTCAGTTATTAACTGAGAGTAGCCCTTGATAAGTATGGCCTCCGTGTAAATGCACCAGTGGATTTCAGAATATAGAACTGGAGCCTTTAATATTGCAGTCAGAGATTTGAGAGGTGCATTCTCTTTTCCTACAGACCCAACCTCACCCCTGTATCATAGTCCAAGAAATGTCTATAGCTAGAAAGCTAGAACAATGGCAGGGTGTTATGGAATGGAAGTTTATGTCCCCACCCCAAAATTCCTATGTTGAAGCCCAAACCCCAATGTGACTGTATTTAGGGAGAGTGCCTTCATGGAAGTAATTAAGCTTAAATGAGGTCATAAGTGTTGAACTCTAATCCAACATAGGGTCCTTATAAGAATAGACATAAGAGATGTCTCTCTTTTGACAAAATGTGAGGCCACAGTGAGAAGCCAAACATCTGCAAACCAGGAAGAGGGTCCTCACCAGGAAGCAACTTGATATGGGACTTCTAGCCACCAGAACTGTGAGAAAGTAAGTTACTGGTGCTTAAACCACCCAGTCTTTGGTATTTTGTTACGGCAGCTTAAGCCAGACTAAGACATAGAGTTTATCTCATTTGTTTCTTTTCTATTAGGGGTCCTACAATTCCCATCTCTTGTCCAGTGTCTGGTAGTGATATTTTTCATATATCTAATCCAGTTTTCTAGCTTTGTGTGTGTGTGTTTGTGGTAAAAGGGTATTCTCAATCCCTATTATTTCATTGCAGCTGCATGTGGAAATCTTTTAATAAAGTATCTGCTCTTGCCTTTGAATTGAGCAGTGTAAATAGCAGCAGCAGGACTTGGCCACTACTTCCAATTTTAGAACTCATTACCTGTTTCTCTTGCCTACGGCAATAACTTACTGTACAGAGTGTCTACCTACAGGAAGCCTAAACTAATTCTTAGCACATCTCCTTCCTGTCCCTCTTCATACCTTTCTTTTTATAGCTTTGGTGGAATGCTTCCCATAGTGCATATTCTAACATAATATATCCGTGAGGTATTCCATTACAAGAGTATCAGGGCTAAATATTTTGGGGAACCCATACTGCAATTCCTTCATGGTTGTTCGAAATGCAAGTTGGCATATTTAAAGCTATGAAAACTCTTACCCTTTTTTTTTTGAATTATAATTGATTTACAATGATATGTTAGTTTCAGGTGTACAGAAAAGTGATTCAGATATATATATATATATATATATATATAGAAAGAAATATATATATATACATACTTTTTTTTCAGATTCTTTTCCATTATATGTTATTACAAGATATTGAATACAGTTCCCTGTTCTATACAGTAGGTCCTCGTTGTCTATCTGTTTTATATATAGTGGTGTGTACCTGTTAATCCCAAACTCTTTTGATTTATCCCCCACCCCCTTTCCCCATTGGTAACCATAAGTTTGTTTTCTATGTCTGTGAGTCTATTTCTATTTTGTAAATAAGTTCATTTGTATGATTTTTTAGATTCCACATATAAGTGATATCATATGATATTTGCCTTTCTCTGTTCACTCAGTATGATAATCTCTAGGTCCATCCATGTTGCTGCAAATGGCATTATTTCATTCTTCTTTATGGATGAGTAATATTCCATTGTATGCATATACCACATTTTCTTTATCCATTCATCTGCTGAAGGACATTTAGGTTGCTTCCCTGTCTTGGCTATTGTACATAGTGCTGCTATGAACATTGGGGTGCGTGTATCTTTTCGAATTAGAGTTTCCTTCTTTTCTGGTTATATACCCAGGAGTGGGATTGCTGGATCATATGGCAACTCTATTTTTAGTTTTCTGAGGAACCTCCATATTGTTCTCCACAGTGGCTGCACCAGTTTACATTCCCACAAACAGTGTAGGAGGGTTCCAACCCTCTCCAGCATTTATTATTTGTAGATATTTTGATGATGGCTATTCTGACTGGTGTGAGGTGATTCCTCATTGTAGTTTTCATTAGCATTTCTCTAATATTTAGCGATATTGAACATGTTTTGATGTGTCTGTTGGCCATCTGTATATTTCCTTTGGAGAAATGTCTATTTAGGTCTTTTGCCCATTTTTTGATTGGGTTGTTCTTTTGATATTAAGCTATATGAGCTGTTTGTATATTTTGGAAATTAATCCCTTGCAATTAATTGCAAATTAATTAATCATTTGCATATTTTCTCTCCCAGTCCATAGGCTGTCTTGTCGTTTTGTTTATGGTTTCCTTTGCTGTGCAAAAGCTTTTAAGTTTAATTAGGTCCCATTTGTTTATTTTTGTTTTTATTTCCATTACTCTAGGAAATGAATCCAAAAAATGTTGGTGCTGTTTATGCCAGAGAGTGTTTTGTTTATGTTTTCCTCTAGGAATTTGTAGTATCTGGTCTTACATTCAGGTCTTTAATCCATTTTGAGTTTATTTTTGTGTGTGTTATTAGAGAATGTTCTAATTTCATTCTTTTACATGTAGCTGTCCAGTTTTCCCAGCACCACTTATTGAAGAGACTGTCTTATCTCCATTGTATATTCTTGCCTCCTTTGTTATATATTAATTGACTGTAAGTGCATGGGTTTATTTCTGGGATTTCTATCTTGTTCCATTGATCTATATGTCTATTTTTGTTCCAGTGCCATATTGTTTTGATGGCTGTAGCTTTGTAGTATAGTCCGAAGTCAGGAAGCCTGATTTCCTCCAGCTCTGTTCTTCTTTCTCAAGATTACTTTGGCTATTCGTAGTCTTTTATGTTTCCATACAAATTAAAATTTTTTCATTCTAGTTCTTTGAAAAATGCCATTGGTAATTTGATAGGGACTGCATTGAACCTGTAGATCACCTTGGGTAGTATGGTCATTTTAACAATGTTGATTCTTCCAGTCCAAGAATTTCCCACCTATTTGTGTCATGTTCAGTTTCGTTCATCCACATCTTATAGTTTTTGGAGTACAGGTCTTTTGCCTTCTTAGGTTTATTTCCAGGTATTTTATTCTTTTTGATGCAGTGGTAAAACTCTTTTTCTTTAAGTCATCATTTTTATTTGTTATTGACAATGAATTTTATTATTCTGTGAAATTCTTGTTTTGCAGAATGCTATTTGAGAAATACTGTCCATTTTTGTAGAAAAGCTTAGAGGTGAAATAGAGTTACTTTAACTTCCTATCTTCAGCACATACATGTTTGTTCTTTGAGTAGTGCCATGGTAAACCTTTTGAGCTCACCTAAGATATGAAAATATTGTTGTGAGAATGAAATGAAATAATACATATTATAAAGTATCTGTTTCATAAGTAGATGCTCAATACCTGTTAGTTCCTCTTAACTCTACCCTTATAATACAAATACAAGAAGTTTAAAAATTTTAAAGCTACAAAATATATTATCCAGATGTCATGTACTTTTGTACTTACACCATCTAAAATAAATCTAGGACTGCCCTGGTGGTCCAGCAGTTAAGACTCTGTGCTCCCAACACATGGGGCACATGTTCGATCCCTGGTTGGGGAAGATCCCACATGCCGTAGCCAAAAAATAAATAAATAAAAGACTTTAAAAAAATAAAATAAAACTGTAGCTTTTAATTATAGGATCTAACCAAGGAGGACTTTTTATTTTTGTTACTTATGATGTATTCAGTGGCTGGCAGTGTGTCTCTATGGTGAAATACATAAATATTTTAATATTTGTCCAATTTAGGTAGTGTTATCCATTATATTTGGTATTTATTGCTCATTTCCTACATAATGAGTTTTGAAAGAAGTATAATTATAGAAGTAGAGGTATATTTTTTCCATTTTACATAAAGGAGTTTTAATTGATTTCTATGGAATTTGAAGAAGTGTTGGAGCTAAATATAACCTAATCCAGGAGACTCACTAAAGTCACTGAATAAAGTTTATTCTCAAAAAACCTGTGAGACCTCAGAGTGTGCTTCAGCAGAGTATTTCAGAAAGAAACTTGTTGGTTTAGAGTGAAGACAGTGCCATAGCTTCCAAGGCTGACCAAACCCACTGCTATGGAACTGAACACTCTCTGTTTATGCCCCCATTGTACACAATTATAATTCTAGAAAAGGTCTGAAATATTTTATCCTCTCCCCACTATGTTTTATAATTTGCATATTTCCTTTAATATCTTGTGAGACCCACTAAGCAGGAGTCATGCTTTATTTTTGTTTGTTTTCCTGGGAAATAATAGAGTGCTTAACAAGAAAGAGGTATTTAATAAATGACGTTAAATTCAACCTTTGTCTTCTCCCTGTCACATTGAGACTAGTATGATTTTGCATTTTTAATGCCAATCTTTGTCTCAGTTTTACATTTGCTTTGCACCAACTAGAAAACTGAGATCTAGAAAGTAATAAAAAATAATTTTACTCTACAACATCCACTGCAATGAACTGAGAACAAAGACTACATCAGTTTATTTCCCCAGCAGTTGAACAATGAATTTCATATAGTTGATATTTAATAAATGTTTGTTGAATTATAACATTAAAATTTTATAGCCACTTACACTATATGTTAATATATTCCAGTATTGAATGATATTAAAGAAAGAATTATAATAAAGGAATTACAAAGTTTTATATTTAAACTTTTTATTTTTCTATTAAGCATTCTTTCAATTTTAAGAGATCAATTACCTTTATTTATATTAGAAACATATTACTTTTTAAATTATTTTTCAGACCTTCAAAATTCATTTCTGCAAATTTTTATTAAAATTTTCATAGCACCTTATTTTCAAAATGCTTTTTTTTTCACTTTATATCAGGGCACACAATAGTCCTAAGCAAAAAGTCAATATTCTCTCCAATATGAGGAGGTGAACAGAGGTGAAAATAATTTTTAAATGAGTTGTATGTTTTTCATAATGAGTCAGATGCACCTGGATTCTGTCCCAAACTAAGTCCTGACCCAGCTTTCCTCACTCTTGGAAATGAAGGCTATAGTTCTTAGCCAAATATCTTTTTTTTTTAATTAATTCATTTATTTATTTATTTACTTATTTATTTTTGGCTGCATTGGGTCTTTGTTGCTGTGTGTGGGCTTTCTCTAGCTGTGGTGAGCGGGGTCTACTCTCCCTTGTGGTGCGCGGGCTTCTCATTGTGGTGGCTTCTCTTGTTACGGAGCACGACCGCTAGGCACATGGGCTTCGGTAGTTGTGGCACGCAGGCTCAGTAGTTGTGGCTCGCAGGCTCTAGAACTCAGGCTCAGTAGTTGTGGTGCACAGGCTTAGTTGCTCCACAGCATGTGGGATCTTCCCGGACCAGGGCTTGAGCCTGTGTCCCCTGCATTGGCGGGTGGATTCTTAACCACTGTGCCACCAGGGAAGTCCCTAGCCAAATATCTTTAGATGAGACTTTCATATAAACTGGGGCATTTTTCCATTGTGCTCATCTTCCCTCTAAATCCAATTTTTGTTTTTACAATTATAAAGTGAGTTTTAAGCTGGATGACTTGAAAATGATTGTGTGTGCTAAGTGTTGTTGATGACTATAGTAATAAAGGAGATTCTGTTCATAGAGAAGTTATGTTATGCTACTATTCTCACAGGTAAATATGCTACTTGAAAATCACTATCGCATACAAAGTCAGAGGTGATGCTTATTTGTCTTTGCAGAATTTTCTAACTGCAAGTTGATTAGCACATAATTCTGATTTGTGTTTCTTAGGAAAGATGACACTCAAAATCATTTTGCACCTGAGACATTTTTGTTGAGGATTGTTTTCTTTGTATTGTACATTAATCCTAGCAGCAACTTCTTTGTAAATATAGTGAAAACTGTAGAGATAATATACATGCAGTGTAGAAATTCCTTAACTCTGTTACCCACCTTCGCCTAACTGATGTGCCAGATTAATTGGCACCCTGTCTTCTCTCAGTTAAACAAAATTATGACTGCACATAGTGCTTTATTTTCAAAACGCTTTTGTCTTCAATTTCAGTCTCAGGACTGTGTGGAATCCTCAGAATTAGAAGGACATCTGTTAGTATCCCTATACTTTTATGCTTCCGATTGATTTATCAATAGTTAATTGTGTTTTCATAAGAGCTATTTATGACACTAGCTTAGAATTACTATTCCAAGTATATTATTTAAATAAGTCTTATTTAGCCAGTATAATAAAAATAATTCTTGTTTCCATGAAAATTAAGTTGATTTCTGTGAAAAGAATCAATAATGATGACTTGCTAAGAAATCAGTCAGATCAGGAGTAAGATAAGCATAAGAGATTGGGAAAATATTCTACAAATTTAGAAGCCTTCTGCACTTTGTTTGCAGTAGTTGTGGGGTTGTTTTAATTTCACTGAAACTGAAAATCATGGACAGTCTCCTTTGAATATGTGTTTTACAGACAAAATAAAACTCAAATCAAAGAACTTGTGTTCAAAGAAAGTCTTTTTCCCTTTTCAAAAAACGTCCAAATAAATGCACATACACTTGTTTTATATTAAAAGAATATCTTTAAAGTGCGTTAAAAAATATTTACATGTTTAGCTAACTTTTTTTGACTGACTGGGTTCAGTTCACTGTCTTATGGCAGGAGACTTTTCTTTGATTTTTTTTGTTTTTTGCATGTACACAATTGAAAATACTTTTTAGACATAATTCAAATAACATTGTAAGCTCAATATTTTTTACTATTTCATTATCCTAAGTTAAACTCAAAACATTTTCAGAATCCAACTAGTGCCATCATCGTTATTTTTGAATATTGAAGATAGCAGTGTAATTGAATTTTTAGTCTTTATCTTTTTTATTCTATATTAACCTAAAGGAATTTAGGAGTAGGAAGAACTTATAAGGATGATTCCCACTCTGTAGATAGGGGAACTAAGGCCCATAGACCTAAAATGACTGCTGCAGGTTCCAGGCTGGGGACTCAGAGTGGAGATCAGCCCCAGTGCCCTTGACTTGCAGGTTTGGCTCATATTGTTTTAATGCTCCTAATTATCTTTCACGGCTTAGCTATGCCACATATTCTTCTTCCACAAGTATTTGGAATCATATGGAAATCTATAGACAGAAAAAAGATAATTTGTGTTATTGTCTGTTATTGGCCCCCCACCCCACCAGAAGTAACAATGTTGCTTAACTTTTCAACAGCTCTGCTTCTAGCACCCAAATATCACTTCTGGCTCCTTCTCTGGTTCCTCACCTTTTAATTAGTCACAGATAATGGAGATTTATAAAATCTTTCACAGCCAAAAGTTCTCCATCTCTAAACGAGAGACTGCCTGAATGACGAATCATGAGGGAGTAAGAATAGATTTTAACTTTGTTCAGGTCAATTTGAATATGCCTTCGATGACTTAATGTTTTAAATCAACATCATCTTTTTTTCCTGCAAATTAAATAATGCACGTTCACTGAAGAATATTAGGAAATTTAAGACAGAATATAAGTGTAATAATTGTCCGTTAATTATCCTCCCAGAGATAATTGTAACAAATATTTAGGTATTTTTCTCCAATATTTTTCTATATATGTCCACATGCACATATTAAAAATGTCATTCCTACATTTTAAAAACACCTAGCAAATATTGATACTATAATAAAATTTCCCAATATTAATAAAAACTTGTTATAGTAATTGTTTAAGTATTACACAATATTCAGGTGTATGGATAAACAACGTTATTTTAAAATATTTTCATATAATTTTAGGAAAAAAGACATCTCTTTATCAACATATTTAATTACTAGTACAGTTGAACATTTTGCATGCTTTTGGTTTTTAATTTCTTTTTTATTTATAGGTGCTTTTTATATACTTATGATATTATTATAAAATTGTATCACTTGATGTTTTTGAAAATTTATTTTGAATTTAAAGTTTGTTTAAATATATTGGCATAAATTTATGTGATCAAACATCTCCTTTTTTCAATGGCTTTTTTCCATGCTTTTCATCTTAGAGAGTCTTTGTCATCATGATATTAATGTTGCAGTTTCCTCATCTCTGTGGCTTGAGAGTTGTTCTCAATAATCTAATTTCTAAAGTTAATTAGCTGTGCAACCTTTGCCAAATATTATAACTCTCAGTGCTTCAGTTTCCTCATATGTGAAATATACACATCATTATTAACTCTCTCATGTAGTAAATCTGAATTTTACATGAAAGTATACATGTAAAGCATGGAAAAGGGCACTGACCACAGAATGAGTATTCAGTGAACGTTAGCTCTTATTATTTTACAGATTTAACACCTGAAGTTATTTTTCTCAATAAATAGTTTCAGCATTATTCATTGAACACTTCTGTCTCACATGATTTTTATTTCATATTTTTAAACATTTAAATTTTATTCTTGCATATGTATGCACATCATTAATGTTATTTATTTATTATGTAGATTACTGTGTACAAAACATATTGGTCAACAAATTGTGCTAATATATTACATTAATTAATGGAAAGGAAGTATTTCATTTGTATTAATTAAGATAGGCAAAATTATGCTTGCATAAAACAAGTTACCTATGACAATAAAAAGTTTATTTCTTGTACCCACTACATGTCAAATATACATTGTCACAGTGCTCTGAACATTATAATCATTAGGAACCCAGGCTGATGGAGCTCCATCTTTTTTTTTTTTTTAACATCTTTATTGGACTTTAATTGCTTTACAATGGTGTGTTAGTTTCTGCTTTATAACAAAGTGAATCAGTTATACATATACATATATCCCCATATCTCTTCCCTCTTGCATCTCCCTCCCTCCCACCCTCCCTGTCCCACCCCTCTAGGTGGTCACAAAGCACCAAGCTGATCTCCCTGTGCTATGTGGCTGCTTCCTACTAGCTATCTATTTTACATATGGTAGTGTATATATGTCCATGCCACTCTCTCACTATGTCCCAGCTTACCCTTCCCCGTCCCCATATCCTCAAATCCATTCTCTAGTAGATCTGTGTCTTTATTCCCATCTTGCCCCTAGGTTCTTCATGACCCTTTTTTTTTTTTTTCTTAGATTCCGTATATATGTGTTAGCATATGGTATTTGTTTTTCTCTTTCTGACTTACTTCACTCTGTATGACAGACTCTAGGTCCATCCACCTCACTACAAATAACTCAATTTTGTTTCCTTTTATGGCTGAGTAATATTCTATTGTATATATGGGCCACATCTTCTTTATCCATTCATCTGTTGATGGACACTTAGGTTGCTTCCATGTCCTGGCTATTGTAAATAGAACTACAATGAATGAACATTGTGGTACATGACTCTTTTTGAATTATGGTTTTCTCAGGGTATATGCCCAGTAGTGGGATTGCTGGGTCATATGGTAGTTTTAGTTTATTAAGAAACCTCCATACTGTTCTCCATAGTGGCTGTATCAATTTACATTCCCACCAACAGTGCAGGAGGGTTCCCTTTTCTCCACACCCTCTCCAGCATTTATTGTTTGTAGATATTTTGATGATGGCCATTCTGACTCGTGTGAGATGATATCTCATTGTAGTTTTGATTTGCATTTTTCTAATGATTAATGATGTTGAGCATTCTATCATGTGGCAATCTGTATATCTTCTTTGGAGAAATGTCTATTTAGGTCTTCTGCCCATTTTTGGATTGGGTTGTTTGTTTTTTTGATATTGAGCTGCATAAGCTGCTTGTAAATTTTGGAGATTAATCCTTTGTCAGTTGCTTCATTTGCAAATATTTTCTCCCATTCTGAGGGTTGTCTTTTCATCTTGTTTATTGTTTCCTCATCCTCAATGGTGAAAAACTGAAACCATTTCTACTAAGATCAGGAACCAGGCAGGGTTGTCCACTCTCACCACTATTATTCAACATAGTTTTGGAAGTTTTAGCCACAGCCATCAGAGAAGAAAAAGAAATAAAAGGAATTCAAATCGGAAAAGAAGAAGTAAAGCTGTCACTCTTTGCAAATGACATGATGCTATACATAGAGAATCCTAAAGATGCTACCAGAAAACTACTAGAGCTAATCAATGAATTTGGTAAAGTAGCCGGATACAAAATTAATGCACAGAAATCTCTTGCATTCCTATACACTAATGATGAAAAATCTGAAAGTGAAATCAAGAAAACACTCCCATTTACCATTGCAACAAAAAGAATAAAATATCTAGGAATAAACCTACCTAAGGAGACAAAAGACCTGTATGCAGAAAATTATAAGATACTGATGAAAGAAATTAATGATGATACAATTATGTGTGGAATATTTATGAGCAGTTATATTAAATAATATACTGTCTTTACTGTTTTTCAAAATGTTTATCTATTCCTTCCTTATTGCTTTTCCAGAAAAAAATTGAATCATTTTCCAAAATTTCGATGACCCTTTAATTCATATCACATTAAACATACACTTGAGAAGAATTTTTAGCCCAAGTTTTATAATTCATTTCAAAAGTTTTGAATAAAAGTTTTAAATAAAAGTGTTTATATAAAAGTTTTATAATTCATTTCAAAAATGCTCCTCTCCTCAAAAGCGTCTTACATATTTCTTCGTGCATTTAATCTCACAACCTTGTGTTTATATCTACATTGAGAGAGAACAATCTCTTTATCTATTATGTTTTCTCATTAGTTATGGGTAATAAACTTGAAAGCCATTAATTCTTATAGATTTAGGTTATCCCTGTCAAACAACAAATTTGCTAATAAATTGTAAACTTTTCCTTTGATTCTCCTGGAATTTGTTATAATTATTCTTTTGGCATACAGTCATGTTATTAGCAATAGTGATAATTTGTGTACCTTTCCAGTTCAAGCTATATATTAATATCTGTGTTTTCTTATTGCATTAATCTCAAATTTTAAGCAGTGTAAAATGTGTAATGGAAAGAAAAAAATACATCCTAATGTAACAGTCACTACAGATAATTTTGTCCTCTATATGCAATAGATAGCAAAACTACTGTTATGAAGGAAATACATGTCTCTTCTGTTTCCTTCTTGCCAACACTAGTTCAGGTGATATGAACATGTCTCTGCTACCTGAGTAGATGGCCAACAGGCACATGAAAAAATGCTCAGCATCACTAGTCATCAGAGAAATGCAAATCAAAACCACAATGAGATATCACCTCATACATGTCAGAATGGTTATCATCAAAAAGACAACAAGTAACAAATGTTGGCTAAGATGTGGAGAAAAGGGAACCCTCCTGCACAGCTGGTAGTAATGTAAATTGGTGCAGCCACTGTGGAAAACAGTATGGAGGTTTCTCAAGTAATTAAAAATAGAACTGCATATGATCCAGCAATTCTACTTCTGGGTATTTTTCCAAAGAAAACAAAACCACTAATTCAACAAAGACATATACACCCCTCTTTTTATTGAAGCCTTATTCACAATAGCCAAGATATGGAAGCAACCTAAGTTCCCATCAATAAATAAATGAATAAAGAAGATGTGACATATATATGAAATATTACTCGGCCATAGAAAAGAATGAAACCTTGCCATTTGCTACAACATGGATGGACCTAGAGGACATTATGCTAAGTGCAATAAGTCAGACAGAGATGGACAAATACTGTATGATTTCACTTACATGTTGAATCTAAAAAAAAAATAAATGAACAAACATAATGAAATAGAAATAAAGTTCTAGATACAGAGAACAAACAGGTGGCAGCCACAGGGAAGAGGTGGGAGGAGGAGATAAACAGGTGAGGGAGATTAAGAGGAACAAATTTGTAGGTGCAAAATAAATGAGTCATGGGAATGAAAATGTACAGAGTGGGGAATATAGTCAATAATAATGTAATATCTTTGTATAGTAACAGGTGATAACTAGGCTTATTGTGGTGATCATTTTGTAATGTATAGAAATATCAAATCACTACATTATACACCAGCAAGTAACATAGTGTTACTGTGTCAATTATATCTTTAAAACACCCTGACCAAACAAACAGGCAAACTCACAGAAAAAGAGATCAGATTTGTGGTTACCAGAGGTGGGGGGTTGGGGAGGAGGAATTGGATGATGGTGGTCAAAAAGTACAAACTTGCAGTTATAAGATAAATAAATACTAAGGTTATATGTACAGCATGATTAATATGATTAACACTGCAGTATGTTATACATGAAAGTTGTTAACAGTGAACAACTTGTCTTTCTGAGTTTTCATCAGAAAGAAAAAATATTTTTTCTTTCATTTTGTATCTGTATGAGATGATGGATGTTCACTGAACTTATTGTGGTCATTTCACAGTGTATGTAAGTCAAATCATTATGCTGTATACCTTAAACTTACACAGTACTGTATGTCAACTATGTTTAATAAAACTGGAAGAAAAAATTATTTGTGATTCTATTAACAAGTCAACATGCACTGCTATTACTGTTGTTACTGTGTGGTTTGTTGACTGAGTCACAATTGAAAGAAATGATAAATTTTGCTTGCAGGTTAGTGAAAATAACCCATACATATGCATGACACTACTGAATTCTGGTTTTTGGACCTTAGGTTAAGAACCCATGTTGTAGTAGATCAAATGAGAATGGTTGAGTTTGGAAATATAATGTGCTTAGTACCTACTAAACTGGACATCAAACCTGTTTCCTTTGAGAATGCTTCAGGTAGGTATTTAGGATTTTAGAGAATTAATAAATGTAGGAACAGCCCAAAAGATTCTAAAATACATTGCTTTCCTTGAAAAAAAAGCCTTTAAATCAACTATGTAACACTTTTACCTGAACATAAGCATAACAATTCATTAATAATCACAAACAACTTATTGGCAAGAAAGAAATACAGTAGCAGTTCTATGAGCCATTGTCTAGAAGACTTGGTAGAATGTGTGATGCGTCATATAGAAATTTGCCTTTTTTTTTCCTCACCTAGTAGAAAATAAAGGTGTATTGTAGAGAGGGGACCCCCAATCAAATTTATTCCACAGATTTCCAGAGCATAAAATGCGATCAATTTCATTCTCAATTACAACCCAAAACACGGGCTAATTCAATTGTATTAAGAGTTTACTTCTTTAAGTATTTTGTGGGTGGCATCATTTCTTTTATAATATATCAAAATCATTGCCATATGGAGGAAGGTTAATATAATACCTTTACATGTTTTTGTCGTTAACCATTGAAAACTAATTTGAGGAAAATCTGTGTAGTGACAGTGGACTTTTTAAAATTATTTTTAATGCACAGGATTAAATGCTAAGAGAAGGTAAAATTATATTTTATTTTAAATTTCAATTACATGCTTTCTAACAGAAAATAAACTATGCTATATTTAGTGCTGCAATTAGGAACTAAATTATTATCTTTTCTTACTGATTTTGATGCAAGGCAAGGCTCCTTGCCACAAAAAGAAAAAAGTGCCTCTGTTAAGATCTACTAAAAGATTCTTCTCACACTGCTTTTGGGTGCTCATTTTGCACATTATCACTATTTATATACACAGAATAAATGCTTTTCTTTATCCAAGTAGAAACATTAGTAAAATATACATTTACTGTTAGAAGAAACAATAGTGATAAAATTTCAATGTTCAGTGAGTTGAGTTCTGCAATTTTGAAATTTATTTTTGCAAATATTATATAGATAAGGTTATTAATTAAGATAAGGTTATTATTATTTTCAGGGCAAGAAGGTTATTAGTATTACGCAGTATACTTTGTTCCTGATTGACGTAATAAGAAAAACTTGGGAAGTACATTTTTAAAGTTACCATACATAAAAATATTGGTAAATATGAGACTGCAAGTCAGGTAAGGCTTGAAATCTGTGATAAGTCTAAAACTGCTAACCATTGCTAAAAAGCCACGACACTAATTCTACAGCTGTTTTTTAAAATGGCCTTTTTTCATGCTACGAGACCCTTTGCAAATACCATGGTGAGAAAGAAAACGAGAATGTGAAGAAATATGGGGAAAATGAATTAATATGATAATTAGAATAATGAAACTGATAGTTTCTCTCATGAAGAGAAAGGGATAGACTGTCATTTCAGTTGGCATTAACTTCCCCCAACAGTTCCTGGAGATGAGTATAAGAGCTTTCTTGATAGAAATACATTAATCTTCCCCCATTCTCTGAGGAATGAATTTGAGCAGAGTTCCTAACTCTGGGTTTTTAAAGTTGAGAAACTTAAGTCATGGAAATTAATTGCCTTGTTCCCACATTGCCCAACCTGATTCCAGCAGAATTAGCATTTATCTTGACAGAATGAGTACTACAAAATATATTTTCCTTGTAAATCTTTAGGCTCTTCCTCTTCCTAAACCAACATTACTGAAATATATTTCTCAAAAAGCAAGACCTTTTGCAGATTCAAAAATTTTGAACATTGTTCCATTCTTTTAGTCACCTAGGGATAAAAACACAGAGTTATTTTTGTCCCTTTCATCATCATATTTAATCCATTGCCTACTCATGCAGAGTTTACGTCTGCAATATTTATAAAATGATACCTATCATTTTACTGCTTATTACTTTTTATGACAATAATCTCTATATTAGTGCTTTCTCTTTTGTAAGAGGACGTATAGCAAAGTACTCAAGAATATAAGCATTGGATTTTGCACAGCAAAGGAAACCATAAACAAGATTAAAAGACAACCCTCAGAGTGGGAGAAAATATTTGCAAATGAAGCAACGGACGAAGGATTAATCTCCAAAATATATAAACAGCTCATGCAGCTCAATATTAAAAAAACAACCCAATCCAAAAACGGGCAGACATTTCTCTAAAGAAGACATACAGATGGCCAAGAAGCACATTAAAGCTGCTCAACATCACTAATCATTAGAGAAATGCAAATCAAAACTACAATGAGGTATCACCTCACACCAGTTAGAATGGGCATCATCAGAAAATCTACAAACAACAAATGCTAGAGAGTGTGGAGAAAAGGGAACCCTCTTGCATTGTTGGTGGGAATGTAAATTGATACAGCCACTATGGAGAACAGTACAGAGGTTCCTTAAAAAACTAAAAATAAAATTACCATATGACCCAGCAATCCCACTACTGGGCATATACCCAGACAAAACCATAATTCAAAAAGACACATGCACCCCAATGTTCATTGCAGCAGTATTTACAATAGCCAGGTCATGGAAGCAACCTAAATGCCAGTCAACAGACAAATGGGTAAAGAAGATGTGGTACATATATACAATGGAATATTACTCAGCCATAAAGAGGAACGAAATTGGGTCATTTGTTGAGACATGGATGGATCTAGAGACTGTCATACAGAGTGAAGTAAGTCAGAAAGAGAAAAACAAATATCGTATATTAACGCATATATGTGGAACCTAGAAAAATGGTACAGATGAACTGGTTTGCAGGGCAGAAATTGAGACACAGATGTAGAGAACAAACGTATGGACACCAAGGGGGGAAAGCCGCCGTGGGGGGGTGATGGTGGTGTGCTGAATTGGGAGACTGGGATTGACGTGTATACACTGATGTGTATAAAATTGATGACTAATAAGAACCTGTTGTATAAAAAAAATTTAAAAACAGATTTAAAAAAAAGAATATAAGCATTGGAGGCAGATTCTTGGGGTAGAAAAATTGATGGCAACGTTTGGACTTGCTGATTAAGAGATGGACATGCATATCAGAGGTCCAGTGACAAAATGAGACCACAGTGTTGGCTCTCCCATTTACTGGTTTTGTGAGATTTAGAGATTTAACCTCTTTGATCCTTAATATTCTCGTCCCTGAACAGAGCAATGATAAAAATAATGCCTATTTTTGGGCTTCCCTGGTGTCACAGTGGTTGAGAGTCCGACTGCCGATGCAGGGGACATGGGTTCGTGCCCCGGTCCGGGAGGATCCCACATGCTGCGGAGTGGCTGGGCCCATGTGCTCCGCAACAGGAAAGGCCACAACAGTGAGAGGCCCGTGTACCGCAAAAAAATATAAATAAATAAAAATAAATAATGCCTATTTTAGAGAGCCATTGGAAGAGTAAAGGGGAATATGTATATTAATTGCTTAGTACTTTTCCTAGCATTTAGTGAGAACTTAACAAATACTAGCCATTAGTGTTATATGTGAATAGGTAGTTGTTGTTGATGAAGAGCTCACACATTCTCTTCTGAACTGTTAACTCAGTGACCTCATATTGGTAGCTTGAAATTAGATATGGTGGGATATTTAATCACATAATACAGTTTGGTTTTTGGTTTTGTTTTTCCTAGAGAGCCTACTGCTAAACATTTACTACCATACCACTGATGTTGGGTTTATTAATATTGTACTTTGATATAGTTGTTCTAAATAGGTTAAAGAAAAAACAGTGGACAAATGAGTGAACAGGATGAGTTCATACCTAGTTCAAGTTGGCCAGGATATGAAGTAATTTCTCTAGCAGTAAGCTGGAAGTGAAAGCTATACTTAGTTAATTGGTTGGAGCCTTCCTTTGACTTGGATTATGTTCAGATGTGTAATTCAAGAATCTGTTAAGCTTTGGTAGCCTCTGAGTTAGGTCCTTTTTGGTAGGTCACAACCTAAAGATGATGTTCATATTTTATATGCCCCATTATCCATATTTTATACTCTGTATCAACCTGCAGATGAGTCTTCAGTAAATTATTTCTTAATTGTTCCAATCTTGTCTCTTCTATGCTATGCAGGCTGTGGAGAAGAAAACAGGTGTCCAGTCTTGGGTCAGAGAACAGAGGCAGAGTGGTAGCATCGGTTGTCCACTCTAGTTGTCTGAGTGGTCATCATGGGGACCCATAGCAAAGGTAAACTTTGGGGAGGAAAGTTTTCTTTCATCTCTTCTAATAAGAAGATTCTCTTTCAAATACTAGCGTTTAGCTTTGTGCTTTATTTTTTACTAAGTATATTTTTCTTATACTGTCAACATCTTATTTCAGGCTCTTATTTCAGGCTCTTATTTAAACTTTCATCTTGTTTGTGTTGCAATTGCCTCCTAAGTGTATTTACAGCTTCTAATATTTTTCTGTTCTAATTCTCCTTATGCCAACTTCTAAAAGAGAGATGAAGAGAGTGAAATAGAGACTGAAGTTTCTCATTAATTTATGTTGTTTAAAATATGTTGTACAAACTCATCTGTCTGGAATTCAAGATCTTTCTCAATATGGTTTTAGTCTGCCTTTCAGATTTGCCTCATATTACTCTGTCCTGTATATCATAAAGAGAAACTAAATTGAGCTATTTATTTATGGTACATGATTTGGACTTGTTAAAAAACAAAATTCAACTGAGTCAAATTTAAATATTTTATTGGCTTTATTCAGTGATTCATGAATCAAGCAGCATCTAATCTAGCAGATAGAAAGGAGCTCTGAGGAGCTGTAAAAAAACGAAATACTTTTATAGAAGGGAGTAGGAACAAGAAAGTTATACTGGGCAAAAAAAAGTGGATTGGTTATTGCAAGGTTACTTTCCTTTAGGGGATGGCAAGGGTATATCAGGCAGATTACCTCACTAGCACTGATTGGGTGAGTCCTGATTGACTGGTTTAAGATTCCACTTCTGGAAGAACTGAAACTGTAATTAAGTTTAGTTTTGGTTTGGTGATACTGAGCTTTGCGTATATAAGTAACTCCATTTTGGGCCTGTTGTCTTGTTGGAAAAAATTAATAAACAGAAACTTCAGTTAAATAGAGTTGGGAGACCAGAATAGGGGGCTCTCACACCCTGGGTTTATACCAGAGCACAAAAGGAAGAAGAAAGATTGTTCTTTACTGGCAAGGACTCAGCCAATGAAAAGCCATGAACTCTTTTCTAGAGCCTTCCCAACTTCCTTTCCCCCTCTATAAAAGCATCTCCTTGCCTTGCCTTGCAGGGACTTGCACACGGCTCACCATGTTTGCAGAGCCTGAACTGCAATTCTCTGCTGATCCCAAATAAAGCCATCTTTGCTGGAGAAATATCTGGCAATCTATTTGTTTCAGGTCAACATCGTTAACAGGCTTTTGTTTTTCGTGCAGTTTGCCAAGGCTGTTCCTCTGCTTAGCCTACCATTCACCATCTCTGCTTGTCACAGAATTCTACAATGTATACCACACGTTTCATTGGTCCAATTGTACTTTCATCATTTTTTTAACATCTTTATTGGAGTATAATTGCTTTACATTGTTACGTTAGTTTCTGCTGTATAACAAAGTGAATCAGCTCTACGTACATATGTATCCCCATATCCCCTCCCTCTTGTGTCTCCCTCCTACCCTCCCTATCCCACACCTCTAGGTGGTTACAAAGCACAGAGCTGATCTTGCTGTGCTATGCGGCTGCTTCCCACTAGCTATCTATTTTACATTTGGTAGTGTATATATGTCAGTGCCACCCTCTCACTTCGTCTCAGCTTACCCTTCCCCCTCCCCGTGTCCTCAAGTCCATTCTCTACATCTGTGTTTTTATTCCTGTCCTGCCCCTAGGTTCTTCAGAACCAATTTTTTTTTTTTTTTTTTTTTTTTTTTTAGATTCCATATATATGTATTAGCATACAGTATTTGTTTTTCTCTTTCTGACTTACTTCACTCTGTATGGCAGACTCTAGGTCCATCCACCTCATTACAAATAACTCAATTTTGTTTCTTTTTGTGGCTGGGTAATATTCCATTATATATACGTGCCACATTTCTTTATCCATTCATCTGTCGATGGACACTTAGGTTGTTTCCATGTCCTGGCTATTGTAAACAGAGCTGCAATGAACATTTTGGTACATGACTCTTTTTGAATTATGGTTTTCTCAGGGTATATGCCCAGTAGTGGGATTGCTGGATCATATGGTAGTTCTATTTTTAGTTTTTTTAAGGATCCTCCATACTGTTCTCCATAGTGGCTGTATCAATTTACATTCCCACCAACAAATTTTAATCTCTGAAGACCCTTAACACTTTGTCACTTTGTAAACATTTGGCAACTGTTACATTTGGTTTTGAATTATAGTTATTGGGGGACCGATTATATTTAGACATACAGATATGAGACAAGATGGAGGGACTCAGGATCCAGGAAATAGCACAACTGCCCTTTAAGACCAGAGAGATGATAAGAAAAAGAGTGAAACCAAAATTGACTCCAGACTGTGTGGAGAGTTGGATGGGTGGGCACAGAGTTCAGAATATGTGGAATGCTCAGATGAGATTCAAGAAATTGTTGGTACCAACATTTCTAAATGGGAGTGGAGTAAGGCAGGTAGCCTGTGACACTGAAGGTACAAGATAAGACAACCCTAGAGAAGCCAGTTATAATCAGAAAAATAACCAGGGCATAACTCCTGCCATAAAAGGGGATAGAAGAACCAGGCTGAATAAATGGGTGAAAATCAAAGTACGGCTCCTATAATTTCTAGGTTTGGGCAAGCATGACATCGAATAGGACCAGGAGAGCTTTGATCAATGTGAGCACTCAAGGATAATTCCTGCAGGTGTACCTGGCTCTGATTCTTAGCAAAAACCTAGCAGTGTTGCCTGAGCTCAGATTTGAGAGGCCTAACTCAAGCCACACCCGAATAAAGGGGGAAGGAGAGGGTGGAATTAGGTCTGAAGCTTTAATCTAATCACTGCCTCTGTCAGAGTTATCTCAAGAACAAGAAGAGCCTGAGCCCACTAATGCTGATGCTGGAGGTGACTGGGCAGGAGACCTCCAGGCTGTGAGATTTTCTGAGTGGCAGATAATATGGAGGTAGGGCTGTGATACTTGATACTGATTTAGCTGTGTTTTGAACCAGTGGAGAGTAGCAGCTTGCCTCATTAGCATGTCTGTTGCTTAACGTATCTGATACCTTGCACATAGAAGGTACTCAGAAAAATTAAGACTGGTCGTAGTATAGGCTATTATGGCAGTATAGGCTATTATGGTCGTAGTATAGGCTATTTCAACTCTGTAGCACAGTTGAAACTTAAGGTCTGGGTCTTGTGCCTTTTTCCCCCTCATCTAGAAAATGTGGATAATAGTTTTATACTATAAGGTTATTGTGAGAATTAAATGAGATAATTTATATCACAAAATAAAAACACATAGTAATTAGAAAGAATCCATACAAGCTAGAGATTATTTTGTCATTATTATTCATATCACCTTTATCCTTTTAAAAATTTTGTATACTTTATAAAGTCCAATTACAGTAGAGCTGAGATGTTCCTCTTTTATTTTCTGTTCCACAGATTGAGAATAAGATTGCTATTAATTGTTCATAATAAATCTACACTTCAGTTAAAATTGTTTATCGCTTTGAGTTGCTTATAATAGGCAACCTGTATAGATTATACAAAATTTCAACCTTTTATGCTTGCTTTTTTTTTTTTGCGTTACGCGGGCCTCTCACTGCCGCGGCCTCTCCCATTGCGGAGCACAGGCTCTGGATGCGCAGGCCCAGCGTCCATGGCTCACGGGCCCAGCCGCTCCGTGGCATGTGGGATCCTCCCGGACCGGGGCACGAACCCGTGGCCTCCGCATCGGCAGGCGGACTCCCAACCACTGAGCCACCAGGGAAGCCCTATGCTTGCTTTTTATAGACACTCACATCTATGATGAATGTGACATTTTTTCAATTAAAGAAGAAAAAGTGTAACATTTAAAGGTCGTATTGTTTATATCCTTAATAAATACAGTAAAATAAAATGCTAGTCTGAATATTTCATTAAGTAGCTAAGTTTGTTAGGCTGTCATTCTCAGAATTTAATTTAGAAGAAAACATCTACATTTTTCTTGGATGTTACATCTTATAAGTTGCAAATACTGACTGCAGCAAGTGAGTTTAATACAGAAAAATAATTAGGAAGCATAGCACTGTTGTTCCTGAAGGGGGGCAGCTCTGTTACAAAAAATACGTTAAAAAATAAACCTTCTTTTCTTGTGGACTAGAGTCAGTGGTCTTCAGAGCCTGTGGTTTATGCAAATATTTGGATGATTTTTAACTTGAAAGAGAATTGCTAAGTTACAAAATTTATCTCTAAAGAATATTCCCAGAGGCCTCTAACACAACTCATGTTATGCAAATACCATGAGTTGGACAAAACTATCAGCATATTGCCAAATGTATATAAGCAGTTAGATTAAACAATACTTACATAAAAATACTTTCTTATTACTAATATCATTTAATTTCAGAGTTCATCCAAAGTTTCCAGATCAGTCTCTACAGCTGCCAGTATTGTTAGTACATTTGAGACAATTTACTCCAGTATCATTTGCTCAGAGGTGTTGTCTCAGAAACAAACATTTCCAGTCCACTGGAATTTGTGTGTTGCAGAGTCTTGTCAAAGCTTGGGAGAATAATTGTATCTCCTTGAAGGTGAAGCTATTTATTAAATTACTTATAATAATAGTAATAGAACTACTATTGATGAAAATGCTGATGATGAACCTACAGTGTTTGAATTTGAATGCTTATATGTACTAGGCTTTGCGTTAAGTGCTTTTTGTGTATTATCTCCTTTATTTGAATCTTTACAATGCCTTATTTACTGAGTAATATTATTATTAGTTTGTTTAGGAAATATTCATTGAGTGTCTATATACCTCACACTCTTACATGTTGGAAATTTGGAGGTGAAAAAAATATACAAGTGTCCTGCCTTCATAGAGCATATGTTTTTGGGTTCATTAACACTCTGGATTCAAGAGTTTACATTTTATTATTTATATATCATTAGGTTCCTGAAGCTCTCAAAGATTAGATAAGTTATCCAAGGTTGCACATGGTGTGTGGTTTTCAGTGTCCTTCCCTTTCAGATATGCTAAGGATCACTTCACTTACAATTAGTATAGACAAATTTTTTTCTCTCTATGGGGTATGTGGAAATGGTAAATTTCAAAAAAGCATGTCCTATATCTCATAGCCCCTCCCATATTCCTGTATTTATGAACTAGCTTTTGCCTTTGCTTTATTTTTTATTTTAATGTAGTCAAGCTACTTCAACACTAAGTGCGAAACTTGCTGACTGGCTAAATATTGATTTTTTAATTCTACACTTAATTTGTGCAACGAAATTATTTTTAAAATCATGACTGATATAAACCTTTTCAAATTCAAATATTGAGATGAACACATACTTTCCTCTTTCCTTTAAAGTGTTGAATTGAGTCGCGTTAATTATTTTTCTAAAGTCAAACTGTCTTTGCTTTGGATGTACCACTGCCAAATGATTCAGCTCACATCTCCTAAGTATAAGAATATTATCCTGTAACCACAGTATCGTTATCAGGCCTTAGAGACTACCAGTAATTCCATAACATCATATAGTATCTAGTCTGTAATTTTTCACATTGTTGCAAATATTTTTCCTTCCCCTCAAGAGCAACTCAAGATTCTTACATTGTCTTTCATTGCTATGTTTTTTTCAATCTAGAAAAATATTTTTGTTTTCTTTTTCTTTCTCTTCAGCTTTTATATTAATACCCAATACTGAAGACACTGGGTATGCATATTTTTAATCATGATACAAACTCACATCCTAGGCCAGAGTCAACTTCCATATCATAATGGTTAAGTAGAGTTTTTCTGTTCTCTCCTTTACAGACACTTTAGCTATGTTTGGCTCCAATATTTATGTAGAAAGTACTTTTCCAGGTCATTTTGATAATGGGTCTAACTAAAGACTCATTGGTTGTGTTTGTGAGTACATTCAAATTGCAGCTCCTAAAGCTTAAATCCAGTGTTGATGATCATGTGAGACTTTTGGCTTGACCTTCTGATCACCAAGGTTTGAGTACCCTCTCCTTTGATGAAGCTTTCACGATTTTTCATCTTTGGTTTGCATTCAACCAGATAATTTTTTTACATGTAAGTATTTTATCCAAGGCCTTCCCTGGCTGTCCAGCGGTTAAGGCTTCACCTTCCCATGCAGGGCGTGCGGGTTCGATCCCTCGTCAGAGAGCTAAGATCCCACATGCCTTGCAGCCAAACAACCAAAACATAAAGCAAGTAATATTATAACAAATTCAATAAAGACTTTAAAAGTGGTCCACATCAAAAAAATCTTTAAAAACATTTGTTTAATAAACAAATGTTAATTTGCCATTCTTGTTTTTGTTGACCAAAAATGTCATGCATCTTTTTTACATACTAATAGCCTATATTACCCCCACCCCACCCCCACCCAGGAAAGATTGTATTCAGAACATATGGCTAGTGAATTAAAGTGTTATAAACATTGGAGATCTATCAGTGTATTAAAACCACTACTGTAAGAATTTTGCATTTGTTATAGAATATAAATTTCTCTGAGGTTATAATGATTGTATAGCTTTTTAGCTAAAGAGAACTTATTTATTTGCCTAATCCCCTAATTTTCCATTGGAGGAAATTGAAGAATGGAAATGTGACTTGTGCTGGGTCACAAAGCTAATTAATGGCCCATAGCAGGAGATGTTCCCAGGATGCTTGACTCCTAATCAAGTGTTCCTCTAAAGGGCAACCTGTACCAGATAATAGAAAGTTCAACCCACATATGTATGGTCAATTAATTTATTACAAAGGAGCCGGGAACATACAATGGAGAAAGGACAGTCTCTTCAATAAACAGTGTTAGGAAAACTAGACAGCCACATGCAAAAGACTCAAACTAGATCACTGTCTTACATCATATACAAAAGTTAATTCAAAATGAATTAAACACTTGAATGTAATACCTGAAGCCATAAATCTCCTAGAAGAACATATAGGCAGTAAGCTCCTTGACATGGGTCTTGGTGATGATTGTTTGCATTTGACACCAAAAGCAAAGGCAACAAAAGCAAAAATAAACAGTGTATCTACATCAAACTAAAAAGCTTCTGCACAGCAAAGGAAACCATCAACAAAATGAAAAGGCAACCTACCGAATGGGAGAAAATATTTGTAAATCATATATCTGATAAGGTTTTAATATCCAAAATATATAAAGAGCTCATACAACTCAGTATCAAAAAAACAATTTGATTAAAAAATGGGTAGAGAATCTGAATAGACATTCTTCCAAAGAAGACATACAGATAGACAACAGGCACATGAAAAGGTGTTCAACATCACCAATCATCAGGGAAATGCAAATCAAAACCACAATGAGATATCATCTCACAGCTGTTAGAATAGCTGTTATCAAAAAGACAACAAATAACAAATGTTGGTGAGAATGTGAAGAAAATGAGAACTTGTACACTGTTGGTAGGAATGTAAACTGATGCAGCCACTATGGAAAACAGAAAGGAGGTCCCTCAAAAAATTAAAAATAGGACTACCATATGATCCAGCCATTCTACTTCTGGGCATTTATCTGAAGAAAATGAAACTACTAACTTAAAGATACATGCATCCCTAGGTCCATTACAGCATTATTTGCAATAGCCAAAAAAAAACAACCTAAGGGTCCATGGATGGAGGAATGGGTAAAGAGATTGCCTCTCTGGCTGTCTATCTATAAATATAGATAGATTATGGAATATTATTCAGCTTTAAAAAAGAATGGAATCTTTTTTTTTAACATCTTAATTGGAGTATAATTGCTTTACAATGGTGTGTAGTTTCTGCTTTCTAACAAAGTGAATCAGCTATACATATACATATATCCCCATATCTCCTCCCTCTTGCGTCTCCCTCCTTCCCATCCCACCGGTGGTCACAAAGCACCCAAGCTGATCTCCCCGTGCTATGTAGCTGCTTCCCACTAGCTAGCTATTTCACATTTGGTAGTGTATATATGTCCATGCCACTCTCTCACTTCGTCCCAGCTTACCCTTCCCACCCCCCGTGTCCTCAAGTCCATTCTCTACGTCTGCGTCTTTATTCCTGTCCTGCCCCTAGGTTCTTCAGAACCATTTTTTTTTTCAGATTCCATATATATGTGTTAGCATATGGTATTTGTTTTTCTAAAAGAATGGGATCTTGACGTTTGTGAAAACATGGATGGACCTTGAGGACATTCTTTTAGTGAAATAAGGTAGACAGAGAAAGACAAATGCCATGTGGTCTCACTTATATGTCAAATCTAAAAAAAAAAAAAAACCCAGAAAAATCAGCAACAAAAAAAAAGCAAGCTCGTAAATACAGAGAACAAGTTAGTGGTTGCCAGAAGCAGGGGTGGGAGGGTGGGCAAAATGGGTGAAGGAAGTCAAAGGTATAAACTTCCAGTTATAAATTTAAAAAGTCAGGGTGTAATGTATAGCATGGTGACTATAGCTAATAATACTGTATTACAAATTTGAAAGATGCTGAGAGAATGGATCTTAAAAGTTCTCATTACAAGAAAAAAAATTCTGTAACTATATGTGCTAACAGATGTCAGCTAAACATATGTGTGGTCTTGTTACAATATATACAAATACGGAGTCATACTGTATACCTATAAGTAAAATAATATTCTATTTCAATTATATATCAATTTAAAAAGTTCATTCTTTAAAAATTCACTGTTAGCATAGAAATCAAATATAGATGAAAAATATTTCCTTATTTAAACAATGCATCACATTACAAACAATATATTCTACTGGAAGCCTATTAAATGATTCTCTTGCCATCTGATGCCACATTGGTTTTTGTGAATTCAGCTCAAGTCCTAAGTAGCTATGTAACTCGGTCTGCAAAACCAGCAGGCACGTCCTTATTCAGTAAGATTCAAAATATTTTATGAGTGAATGGTGTATGATTTATAAGTGCCAGTTAGGGTCTCTCCGCTCCTTGACATGCAATACCACTTTCTTCATCAAGGGTTAGTAAGCACAGGACCCAAGTTTCCCTCCTAATTCCCCATTATGTACCTTCTCCCTGACCCAAGGCCATGACAGCATCACTGATCAGCCTTGGCCTTCCTTTTGACTTCGTCTGGATGTAGCCTCACCCTTCTTGGCCACCCAGTGCTCCAGGAAATCCCTAAAAATGAAATGGAGTTGGCAAATGAAGTGAAACTTGTTTAGCCTCCTGGTCCTTTTGCTTACACTCTGGTATATATTATCTTCCTTTCCCCACCTCATCTCTATTTATCTTGAAATCACAGAAACATTTATTTTAATAGCTTGGACTTCGAATGTACAGACACAAATTAACTTTTTTTGACATGAGGATATTACAGGGACTCATCGTGACCTAGTGTGGCAATACAATTCTAATTTCTTGGTTCTTTTTGCTCTTTCCATTGTTATGTCTTCATTTTTCCCGTAATTAGTGATCTGGCAACCAATAGTTCTCCTCTTCCCTTCCATAAAACAGTACAGTGTCCAGGGAGAAAAATGCCACCCCTGGATATTCCTTTTTAAGGACCTATTTACCTGTCAGCAGAGTCAGTTTCACAGTTATCTTGGGATTCTGCAACAATTTTCCCAGGTGTTGGGCAGGCAGGAATCACGGTGTATGTGTTAGCACAAGTCCGTAATTGCATCCTCGCCAGTACGGGATTAGGAATAACAGGCAACCCTCATTCCATCTGCACGGTCCTATGACACTTAGACTTCTGCTGAAAGGGAGCAGGTTATTGGAACTTAACTTTCCACAGAGGGGTCTCAGTTATATTCTTATTTAGAATTAACCTCAATTTCATATTCATTAATGAGCTCGGTGATGCAGCCACTCAGAATATTTCCCTGGAAAGTTGTCAGCGTTAATCATCAGAAATAAAATCGTTGCCACCTCGACATTCTTTATCCAGTGTGAAGCTCATAACCACCTCCTCCTTGCTTGTTATAATGATATCCTTGAGGGTATTTACCAGTTTTACTGAGAAAATACTGGCAGTCATTCAGATTTTTCAGTCCTCCCTCGATAACAAACATCATCATAAGCATTATGTTCTCTGTTAAACAATAAAAGTTGTGAATATTGATTTTAATTCACCCAGAATGTTTCTACTGCCCTTTAATAGTTGGTGCGGACACGGATGGTAAAGTACCTTTTATTACTCTGTCATGTAAGGAGCTCCTCCTTGAAATGCACTATCTTTTGGACAAGTCCAAATGCTTCTTGTTTGTTCCCTTTTATAAGGTATAAATGGAGATACCAACAATGTTAGTGGTGGCTCCAGAATGGGTTTGAGAAGAGAATGGTACCACCCTTCTGTGTGGAGAGGGCTGGTACTGAATGTATTCCTGAGCATTTTTCAGGTTGAGTGCACCTCTTACATCAGAACTTACATCAGTTCACTGTCACATGAAGTGCCTTGTTTTCGTAGCAGACTGACATCAGGGACCGAATAGGACAGGTTTGCAAATGCTGCAGTCATGGACCAATGGAAAAGCCGCAAAATGGCTTGTAGTGGTCTGAACAGCAATTTAGAGCTAGGAAGGTGATGTACATCATTAGGGCACAAGGACCAAATGTTAATAATTAGAGATATTTCATGTCTTCCAAGATAATCCCCCTATCTGCAATTTAAAGGTCTCAGCAATGGAATATGGCCCCTCATTCCTCCTCTTTTGCTTTCTCTACACTTTTTCTCACTCTAGTTTTTTTTTTTTTTTTTTTTTGGCCTTGCCACGCAGCTTGCAGGATCTTAGTTCCCTGACCAAGGATTGAACCCATGCCCCCTGCAGTGGAAGCATGGAGCCCTAACCACTGGACCACCAGGGAATTCCCCTCATTCTAGTCTTAACGTAGATGCTAGACAACATAACAAAAAGCTTAGACAACTAGGTACTAGATTATGGGGAAAAAAATTTGTTAAACCCCAGAATTAACTCCAGTCTGGTTTACCATCTTGGCAAATCCTATGTTTTAACTTAAAATGGGTAGTTTATATTCTCCAGGAAGATATGCTAAAAGAAACATTATTTTAGGGTGCACTGTCCTCAGGCACCCCGCCAAGCACCCCTGTGCTCGGGAAGTGGAAGCTGTTTTCTGCAGCAGTCCAGCTCTGTCTCAGCTGGCCCTTCTGTTCGTGACTCCAAGAACTTCCCTTCCCAAACATCCACAGTAGGGAGCAGAAGCTCAGGCCAGGGAGATGTGTGGCGTTCCTTGGACAAGGGAGCGTACAGGAATACACTTTACCAAAGGACTAGGATGATTTCTGGCCAGAACTCTGCACTTAGACCAGGTGGTTGATTTTTTCTTGTACTGACCTTCTCAGATGTGGCCGTAGCTGCTCCTCCCGAGTTTCACCAACTTCCTAAGACTCAGACCCTGTTTCCCTTTCTTGATCCACTCCTAACCTTGAATCTAGACTGTTCTTTGCTGCAGCTCCTGCAAATCATTTCTTCATGGCTGAGGACTCCCCAGCCAACATGAACAATTGACCCTCAAATCAGTGAGATGAATTAATCACTTACTTCTTTCCTAACATCAACCCCCCTTCACCCACCCCACCAAATTCATTAGGATCTAAACCTTACCTGAGAAACGATAGGGTTTACCAAATCAAGCAAACAGTTAATGTGACTGCGTTCTACGCCAGCATCTTGTCATTCATCAAAGACAGCAATTCTTTAGGAAAAGAATAATCACATCTCTTCTAATATTTTTAATATAAAAGCTAATGCTGTCCTCCTGGCAATTTTAGAGTTCATGTGAAATGTATTCAAAATTAGAAAACAATATTGAGGGAAAAAGTGACTGCATTCTTATTACTGTCATAAAAATAATAATACTTTTAGTTATGTAGTTTAATGACTAATTCAGATTGTCATAAGCTGCTTTTATTGAGTGCCTATAAAAATATGGAATGTATTTGACAGTGTTTATTTCTTATTTCTGGTAATATTTCGTGACCATCTGCCAGACTTCAGGCTGCTACAAGCAAAAGTATTTTGTGTTTCTCAAGACCAACAAAGTATCTTTGCTTCAGAGAGAATCTAATCCTCCTTGTGGGAACTGACTATACAAATGACCTTATTTGGGGGAAGGACCCTTTCTAAATTTTTTCGTTTATTTCACTGTGCTAATTTCATGCAGTCTAAGTACCAGTTACCTTAGAGTGAGCTCCTTTTCTCTTAGTTATTTTTGAAATATTATAATAAAAATTTTATTGAATTGCATACCTCCAAAGAAGGTAAAATGTAGTTCTGATATATTATTTTCCTACTAGTGGATATTAACTTCTGTTCTCTAACTTGTCACTTTTATGGTTGACTAATAAAAAGTAACAAATTGACTTAATTTGGAGGAACTGTCATGGACAGAGTAATTTGTAAGAATTTTAGAAGAATGAGATGTAAATTAGGAGTGAGAAGCAGAGAGAAGCATGTATTGGGCCAGAGGACGAGACTTGGTAATGTTTGGGGGTATTTGATCACTGTGAGTCTAACCAATGTGTAATAGGAGATAGATATTTGCTTCAAGAAATTTCTTTCATTAAGCATAGGAATCTACTGGATAATGTAAGCTTGGAGAAAAAAATGATTATAAATTCATCTGAAAAAAGATGTCCATCTCATACTCTCCAACCAAATATTAATACATTCCAGATTATTTTTAAGTTTGAAAGAAAATAATTAAAGTACTGGAAGGAAATATAAGTGAGTGATAATACAACCTTATGAGAGCAATGGACTATCTAGGTATGACGACAAAAATTAAAATCATAAGGGAAAGCGTTTGACAATAAGAATTTTTTAAAACTTCCTTTTGACAAAAATGGCTTAAAATTACCTAAGAAAACTGTTTGGTATATACAGATATAGATATATAGATATAGTGACAAAGGGTTAATATATCCAAACATGATGCACTTTTTTCTCCAGGCCTTTATTCCTTTTCCCTTTCCATGAAATGTTCTTCTGTCCTTCTTCACCTGGCTCATTCCCATTTACTCTTCAATTTCAATTTAAGCCTTTCTTCCTTGCATGGTCTTTTCTGATGGCCTGATTCTCTGACCTCTCTTACCATACTTTCTGTGCCAGGGAATTATTTACCAACCCAGCTGTCTTTTTTAGTGTCCCTCTTCTTTGGTAGACTTGAGGCACCATAGGGAAGGGGCCATGTTTTATATTCACTGTGGTATCTGCAGCTCCTAACACATAATATCAAGCATGTAGTAGGTCTCAATATTATTTGCCATTGAAATGAATGATTTGTTAAAGAGCTTATTATGAACTACTAGATGAACAAGCAATTCAAAAAGAACACACATGCAGAAGTGGCCAAACATGAAAATGTGTGCTGCTTCAATAACAGTCAGACGAATATTAACTCATATATTTACGTATATATCTCCATTTTCTATAATTGTGTATGCATTTTTGTCAGAATACCTAAGAAAATGAATAATGTCAGCAATGTCCTGTCAGGGTGTGATGGCACATGTATCTCATAAGCCGCTTCTGGCAGGAATTTCAACAGGTACACATTCTCTGTGAAAACAATATTGTTCACACAGAAATTTATATTAAGAAAATAATTTGTTTAATTGAGCAAGGATGCATATACAGCAAAGCTTTGATAGTACTGTTTTACAAAATTAAAGAATCAGAAATAAGCTAAACGTTTATCTGTAAGATACTATTTTTAAAATCTGGGCACAACCATCCAAATATTGCAGTATTACCAATGCAACTATGAAAATATACGATATATCTAGCATTATGGAGATAAAGAAATACCCATGTGAAGAATAATTGAAAAAGAGGCTCTCTATATGTATCTATGTATATGTGTGGATATATGATAGTAGGATCCCATTTTTTTGCAAAATACATTATAGATGCATAAATATTTAAATATTCTGAAGAAAAATTGTGGAAGAGTATACCTACAATATTAAAAGTGCTTATATCTTCGTACTTACTAGCATTACATACTAGTTAATCTGTTGACCTATGATTTCTTTCAATGCAATAATTTTCGTATAAATTACAATATCCCTAAGAAGGGTGAGTAAATAGAAAGATAACCAGACAGATGAACAGAGAGGGATAATGAGACATGAAGGTACAGACTGATTTTGGGTTCTCGCAAAAGCAAGAACTTGAGAGAAAAAAATTGCATGCAGATGGTTGATTCTGGAAGACCATCCCAGGGAGGAGGCATTAGGAACAGGAGAATGAAAGAGGGAAGGAGATAAAATCCATTAAAGACCATGTTATCAATTTGACCACCACCTCTGGTGACAAGTTGCTTGATTCCATGGACCTTGAAGATAAGATTGATTGTATCTTCTGTGTGGTGGAAGAAAAGTCTGACCTTCATTGCTTCCACTGTGCACCCATATCTCTGTGGCGGTCAGGAACTCAGGAGTCAAGCTCTGCCAGGTGGATGTGACTGAGCTACTTGGAAGGAAATAATGAGAGAAATGCAAATAATTATTGTAATTGTTAATTTTGGAGTGAACATGGCTGGGATAAAATACTAGCAGTAAAATTGGACTTAAAAGCATTCCTTTGAGAATATCAGTTACCAGTTGGGAAAATTCCCTTGGCTGTCCACAGCAGTTTCAGCTTTGATTCTGTTTCTGAGGACAGAGAAAGTGCACACGAGGAAAGATGCATTCAGTCTTTCATGAGTTTCTAGCGTGGATCACGAAAGAGTCCAGGAGAGACTTTGGCCCCATTTCAGAAATGGGATCTAAAGAGCAGATACCTGGGTTGGGTCACTAGGGAGTAGGGTCAGCAATGTAAACTAAGTAAGGGAGTATCCTGTTAAACATATCTCTGCCAATTAGGGATTCATTTGTATCCAGAAAATATTTTTAGGTCCTGACTCCCGATAAGGGTATGATAACTGAGATCAACCATACTGAGTGTATATTTTAATTTAGGATTAAAGGGTAGGGATGTTTTAAGTGCTAGATACTTCCGTTTGGAATATTGAAGTGGCCTGGTGACAATTATGTTTCTCTCAACAGTGCCTCACCAACTTTTTCAATGCTGCCGTTTTGGGACTAGAAGAAATTAGAATTCATAAGAATTGTTTTTAGGCATGTATTCAAGAATCTAAATATAAAAAGTCATTAAATTTTTTTAATCAAGAATTTTTTTTAATATAGCATTGGGATCTCATTTGTTCAGCTGTGGACAGTAACATGTTGCTTATGCCCTGATTAAATATACTTACGTTGAAGAGCAGATCTATTTGCATATAGAAAATGTGAACAGGCATGAATGGGAAATAGTATCATAAGGGAGATCATTTGCATACTTAGATGAAGTAATCTGAGGTTTAAAAATGAATGAATCTTACCAGGTCCATGCTCTTAGGATTAAAGAAGTTAATATCACTGAAGTTCTGATTAAATTAGAAGTGTTCTAAAATGTGACTAATTGCCTTTTCCAAATGAAGAACAATGTGGAAGTAGGTACTTTTTTTTCTTTTTAATTAAGGCATAGTCATTCATTTCAAGTATTTTATATTTAATTCAGCATAATTTAGTTAATAGGAACATGATCCAGAGGTAAAGGAAATGCTAGGATCATTTGCACAGGGCTGCTTAAACTCCGTTGAAACTGAGCTTCACAGACCAAGGGACTCATTTAGACCCCAGTTCCCCTAACTCTCAAAGAAATGTGGAATGCTTAAAGAGACAGAAGTCTGCTAAGTATTTCTACTTGAAGAGAGAATTTGAATTAAAAGGTATTTACTTCTGCCAGCTTGAATATTTCTTATGTCCTCCAACCCTTTATACATTTTTTTTTTTCTTTTTTTGTGGTACGCAGGCCTCTCATTGCTGTGGCCTCTCCCGTCGCACAGCACAGGCTCCAGACGCGCAGGCCCAGCGGCCATGGCTCACGGGCCCAGCCGCTCCGCAGCATGCGGGATCCTCCCGGACCGGGGCACGAACCCGTGTCCCCCGCATCGGCAGGCGGACTCTCAACCACTGCGCCAGCAGGGAAGCCCCCTTTACACATTTTAATTGAGGAAATAGATATCCATTTGTCCAACTGATTGCCTCCTTACACTGCCCCAAATACATTTTTTCTCTTCCTAATGAACTAAAATCTTCACCCTAGAGGAAACACTTGTGGTCATCTATCTTTTCCTTTAATTCCATTCCCAACTGTTTTTTTTGTTTTTCTGACCCTTTCAGCCCATACTAATTCCTATACCCTTCCCTTACAAGTTGTTTTGGTATATGTTGGAAATACTACTGAAATATCAAGTTTCCCGACATTCTTCACCTTGCCTTGAAAGTCGGCTGTGACACACTGGATTACTGATCTCAGTCTTTCAGTCTTTCAGTTAAATGACAGAGCTATTCCCTCACCCATGGGTGCTGCATGTGACCATGGCACTTGCTCTGTCCAGTAGAATATGAACAAAATAGTGGTTTGTTTGTTCCAAGCTAAGGCCTCAATGATCCTCCCTGTTCTCCGACTCAAACTCTTGTCATCCACTGATAACTTGCCTCAGGTAGCCACAGATCCAAGGAGAGGGAAGAGACGACTAGAACAGATCAGAACCTAACTCAAAGTCTAGAAGCAAATCCAAGTGATCTGTAGGCTCGAGCAGAGCAGCCCCAGGCGAACCCGTGTGTAAGAAAAGAAAGGCCTTTTCTTGTGAGCCACTGATTTTTAGGGTGGCTTATAAGGCAACAGTTACAGTGATAGATGACAAAATTCATTCCTTTTACCGACTGAAATCTAACAACTTCCTTCTACTCTTCTAGCCTCACTTAGGTAAAAAACTGCTAATTTATCTATATCATTTGTAAGGTTATCAAATCCATTCGGATAATTGCAGTCATTCTGTAGTGCAAGCTGACACCATCTATTCAAATTAAACATAAGCCTTCCCTACAACCATGCACTCCTGCGTATATATCCAAAAGAAACACTCACCCAGGCCCACAGGGGCATCTATGAAATCATTTAAGTATAATTTGTATTGTCAGAAGTTGGATATAATTGGAGTGAAGCCCGCAGCAGATCAAAGGGTCTACTGAATCCAAACAGACAAATAGGCAATAAAACTAATCAATAACAAAACAAAAATTCTGTCATCTCTCATTCAGGAGTGAAAGATATCTATAAACCATTGATCCATTTACAGTGCTCATCAAATAATCAGACCATAAAATCAAATCTTCAGTCATTGCTGCCACCAATGGGGAATAATAACTTATCCGTCTTTAACAAACCAAAAGCAAAAACAAAACACAAAATCACTCCATGCCCACCCACCATGGAGTATCATGCAGCAATTTGAAGAAAGTCATAATTGAACACATGGCAACAGGCAGAATTTTGAAAACATGGTATTGAGTGAAGAAAACAAAATAATGAGATATATAACATAATGGCATTTATGAAAACTAAAAAACATATGTATGCTCATGAACATGTATAAATGGAAAATACCAACATTTAAAAACATCAAAACAATTCTCTGGGAGGGAAGTAAGGGATGGAGTATGAGATATGAACATTACCACAAACAAAAGGTGGGACAAGAAGAGAGCTTTGAAGTGACCAAAGACAAGAGTATGCCACAGACCAAGAGTATCATGGAATCAAACCTATCCATCTGAGTTTAAAAAAAAAAGTATGTTATAAAGTCTTCCCTCCAAACAGTGTAAAAATAACTATATTATTTTTTCTGATAGTTTTTAAAATGATTGATTTTTTTCATTTTGTCAGTTGATATATTTGAACTGGATTATACTAGATAGTACTGTAAGATTGTGAGTTAATTTTGTTTTCTTTCCAAATACCTTAATCTCTCAGTCTCTTATTGAATAATCCTTATTTTTTCCACTGATCTGTAATGCCTCTGTTAACATATATTAAATTATACTATATACTCTGTGAACTCAAGGCTATTTCATCTTTTATTGAATTGTTTTCCTATTTTTTGTACTATTATCCCAATGCTTAAATATTGTTTATCTGATTTTAAAAGGCTTCCCTGGAGATGCTCAATGGATGTACTCGACAGAACTGGATAAACTTCCTCACTGGAGGAGTGGGTAAGTCTCATTATGGTAACTCCAAAGTCATAGTGGAACTTGGCTGATTTTTTTTTTTAAATTTAATTTCTCCTCTTCAATAATTTTCTGTTATGCTGTGTTGTGTTTTTGGTTTGTTAAAGGCAGATAAGTTGTTATTCCTCACTGGTGGCGGCACTGATTGGTAATTTGTTTTATGGTCTGATTACTTGCTGATCACTGTAAATAGACTAAAGGTTTATTGAGATCTTTTATCTTTTGGATGAGAGATGGTGGAGAAACTATTTTGTTATTCTGATTTGTTTGATTGCCTATTCTATTTAAGTTCAAATCGATTACGAATTTTATGACCACTGGTGAGAAAAAAATGTTCTTTAGTATCTAGACTGGTAAATTTTTGTGTTTCTGTATTTATTCTTTGCTAAAATTGGAGAATTGCAATTATAAATATCCTCTATGTCTGTACATCTGGTATCTATAATTCAGAATGGCCTTTACCTCTAATTGTGATTCTGTGATGTTTTCCTATTTCTTGAGACTATTAAAGATTTAGATGAAAGAGACCCAGTTTGGGGAGGTATGGATGCAGGCATAGGGGCTTTCCTCAAACCTGGGTATCTGATTCAAAGTTGGGGAGAACATTTAGACCCCAGTATAATCTCTCCAGGCAGAAATTACTGAACATGATGAGGTTAACCATATCTTACAACATGTTTGTGAGACAATGTAATGTTTGCCTTCTCTCTGCTTTATTGTAACATCAGTGTCACAAATTTGGATGGAAATTTCTCAGATGAATTTTACATGCATTCCATGTTCAGTTTCTAAAAATCACATGAAAGTTTTATGTCTGAGGAAGGTGCACAAAGATGTTCATGCAGCATGTCTGAGAATAATAGTTAACAGTCACAATTTATTATTACTATTATTATTTGTCCAAGAGAAAAAGGACAAAATCTCGAGAAGCTTGCAAGGTGTTTGGATAAATCAGAATTTGACCAATGGTCACCCGAAACACCCAAAGCAAAAACACACACAACCACACACTTTGAGCCTGCACCCAGAAGCAGGTGCACAGTGCACAAGTGTCTGTGTTGTGTTTTACAGAGAGCCTGGAGCTGAACAAGGACATTTACACGGCTCAAGTAGAAACAAGTAAAATTTTAATTTTAAGCATCCCTTTTCTCTTTCCCTCCCTTTTAGGAGCTATAAATAACAAGCAAATAATTTTTTAAAAAATTACCCTCGTTTTCTAATTCAGAAGATCTCTTTCTAGCTCAGACCTCCAAAACCAGCTCTGAGACTCTCTGGTCCTAACTTGTACAAAAGCTGGTTAAACTGCTCCTCCCTCGTTTCAGTGCTGTTCTCTCTCCTCCTCTAGTTGCAGCAAGGCTTTTACAGCAGTATAAAGATGCTGTTCCTCTAGTCACACACATGTTCATCACTCAGGACAAAAGTCAGTTATGGTTTAAGTACCAAATCTCTCTTTTGGTTATATCAATGCAGTTTGATGTTTATATTTCTGTTTCTTCTTTTCCCCCTCTATTCATTTGCTAATTGTTTTCTTTTTCCTTTATTATTTTTAAATGTTCAATATATTTCAGAAGTGTTTCATATAACTGGTATATAGTTGGATTTAGTTATGTAAATTAATTTGAGCTGTATCCCATTACATTTCCATTTTTTCTTTTCTTTCGTCTGCTTAATTGCCCCTCTACTTTTTTTTTACTTTTACATGTTTAGTATATTTCAGAAACATTTTGTATAATCAGCATTTAGTTGGGTGTAGTTATGTAAACTAATTTGAGTGCTATCCCAGTTTATCAAGGTTATGGTCATCTTGTACCCATTGTGCCTCATTCTTGGATTTTGAGGATAACATTTTTCTGCATAATTCAAAACTCTCTAAGCTTTCTCTTTGCTTGTAAGCAAAATTTATAAAACACTTTAAATTCCATGAGGCATCACTGCCACAATCCTTCCACTTTCCACTTGAAAACAGCTTTCTTTAGATCCAGATGCAGTAGACCCCCAACCCTTCTATTTCTGACCTTTTTAAGAAAAGGAAAGGCAGTGTACTGTGAACCTAGTGAGAGAGAAGGTAAGGCATCCTGAAACAGCGACTTCACCTTTCAGCTTTCCATATTCCCTCTACTGGAAGATGGATATAATAATAGTACTGGCCTCATGAGTTTTTTGGTTAGGAATAAATGAGGTAATATATGTAAACTTCTTGGCATAGTGCCTGCCACATAATAAACAGGAAATGTATGTAATTACTATTATTACTGTTTTTATTTTTACTGCAAATGAGGTTTGGCTGGTTTTTAAGAGCCCTCGTGCCTGGACTAATACATTTGGAGCATCCGGAGTTGGTAGTGACTTCATTGCTTCTACTTTAGGAATCAGCAGTGTGTAGGAGAGACTGCAAGCCAGGAGGTTTTAGCATAGTTTAGGCAAATCAAGATGCCTGCCTCCTTCTTCTTTTCAGGCTTGCAAATTCCCAAGTGAAAGGCAACATCGCACTGGTGAAAGAGCAGAACACTTCTGGATTTACTTCCTGGTTTTGTCACTTACCACGTATTAACTTTGGGGAAATAATTTAAATTCAGGCAGCCCAAGCATCCTTATTAAAAGGGGTAACAACAACATATATCTCCTAAGTTACTTTGGAGTGCTGAAGGAGATAGTGTGTGTGGAGCGCTTTCATAATCATAAAGCACTATTCAGATGTCAGTTATTTAAGTAAAGACTTTCAGGAATGTCAGACTTAATGCTGCAAACAAAAGCTAAATCAGAGTTCTTGGAAAAGTCGGGTAACAGGGCAAGAAATATTTTTCACATCCCTTTACCCCACCCTCCCCCTCCCATAGAATAACTTCCTGGATGTTTATTTTCCTTCTTAAGATACTTCCCTTCTATCTAATTATGCAGCATTCTACAGTTTCATCAGCTATCAGCAAAATCAAGCTGTCCTTACTTGACTTAGAGTATCATAGAAATGATAAACTAAACAGCTTAGAATAGCACAAACCAGAGAGCGTAATGCAACCATCTCAAGTTTAGAGAGAGACGGTTAACCATTCTGTGCAGATTGTACAAGTTAACTTTTAGGAGCTGATTAAAACTGCACGTGTTCAATAGTGTCATGGTTTGTATTTAACAGCATTTGTTAAGTACTCATTACCATGTGACCTTCATATCAACAGTGTAAAACTGTAAATTAAAGAATAGCTTTAAAATTGTCTTCAATACTGACCTAAGAAATAAAAAATCTATCAGTTTCCAAGCTTTGAATATAACTTGTATGATTTGAGAATAGTTCATTCCTTAGCTATCTTAATATTTATTCTTTAATAGACATGTCTCCCTAAGTCAAAAAATGTTTATCAAGAATAACATTTTTTAAATGTCACTTTTCTGCTATTTTTTTTAATATTCCTCAGAAAAAGCATAATGCACTCTCTCAGACAACTCTCAGCCTTCTATTAATGAATATGATCTTCTCTAAGCCTTGAAGGATGTGATTTCTGGTGATATAATCAGAGACATACATTTACATATTTCAAGATCTGAGATGCCCCACCCTCTCCCCAAGGGCTCAGACCATTTTATATAGATCATACTCTTTTTTGAAGGAAGGGTTGCCTGATTTCTATCTAAGATGTCTCATCTAGTGTAAGAGTCATTTAAACTTAGCTAAGTTAATTTTCATCCACAGAACATCTGAGGGGCTAACTCTCTGATCTGGTTCTATATCTGTCTATTATCAGTTCAGTTCTACATCTCTGTTCCCAACCACAATTCCCCTAACTCCAGAGGCCAGGCTGGTAGAAGATCCTAGGAAGGTCCATCTGTACTGCAATGGACCAGGGTGTCCCTGGTTCAAAAACACACTTCCTACAGGTTGTAGAGAAAAGCTACTTGCATTCTATGATCATTAAAAAAAAAATCCCAATTCCTTTTTGCATTCCTTATCAGGTGCTCTCTACATTATTTTACCTTAGTGAGGGTGAGTCTGAAGTTTCTAGCCCGTAATAAAAGTGCCTTCCCTCCTTTGGTGTTTTCACAAAGACTGCACGTTCACAGCAGACTTTCATTCTTGACAACTGAACAAATGATCATCTTGCTAATTCCATATTCATGTGTGACTCATGACTCATCCAGCGGTACTGTCAAGCCGCCTTTGTGAGAAGCAACAGCTGCTTTACATTAACCATAATTACTAAACAGCTTTTCTTTAAAGATGGGCAGAAAAAAATTCCTCTGTCTTAAAACGTAGATAGCTTTTCAGGTTTAGAAGACTACATTTGGTTGAGCAGTCTATATTTTACAGTCGGTTTATAAACTCTGACACTCTGTCTCCTTTCTCCCCTCAAAAAGGCTGTGTGGAACAATGGAGGGCCTGAGAGTCAAGAGGCTTGGTCCCCATGTTTATGTTTTTTGCTCACCACTAGCTGGACATCTTTAGGACTTTTGATTTAATGAGCCATCTGAATGTTTTCGAGGTAAAATAACTGTGAGCCTCATGAAAATGTAAGCTTGTGTTTCTCTCTGTAGGCTAAGCACTTTATTTCCTGGTTTTTTATCACATGTCCATGGTTTTTATCTGACTTTTAATAGACTCTTTGGTCCTCAACAGGTTAATAACTACTGCTAAATGCAACCATTCTCATAATGGTGTTCAGTTTCATGGGCTTTTCCATTCTCCCAGTCCTCATTCCAAAGATGATCAGAATAACATCACAACCAAAAGGAAAAAGCTATCTTTTCATTAAAAAAATATGTAAATCCATGGGGCTTCCCTGGTGGTGCAGTGGTTGAGAGTCCGCCTGCCAATGCAGGGGACACGGGTTCGGGCCCCGGTCCGGGAAGATCCCACATGCCGCGGAGTGGCTGGGCCCGTGAGCCATGGCCGCTGAGCCTGCGCGTCCGGAGCCTGTGCTCCGCAACGGGAGAGGCCATAGCAGTGGGAGGCCCGCGTACTGCCAAAAAAAAAAAAAAGTAAATCCAGACTTCATTGTTGTAGATTTAATTCTAGATTACTCTGAACAAGGCTAAATTTTGAGTCAGTCACTGAGAAGAGAAATTATTTTGAAGATGATATGTTATGAAATTTACTACACTAATGGAAGATTTTCTGTATGCTGCTCTTTAGAACAAAGGAGAGGAATCAAGTGCAGGCATAATTATCTATTGTTAATAGCAATAAAAGTGGTTCTTTCTTGTCTCTAAGTGTGTTTCTGCTAGCATGTGGGGCCATCAGGAAATCCAGACTTTCTGCCCTTTAATGAGGAGAGTTGGTTGTTTCTGCCACCCTCCCTTATGGCTCAGTCTGATGAGGGTCTCTAAATGGTCATGTGTCCTAATCTACACGTCCCTGCTGGACGTCTCACAGGATGCTTTGGAAGTGCTTAGCATCCTTTCCTTAGTACTTTCTGCCACATCAGTGTTCCCCAGGTTATGATAGATACATATGAAATGTTACTCGCATCTCATGGAAAAACCGAGTGTTTTGTTGTTATTGTTAACCGAGAAATACAATGAGAATTGAGGCTGGAACTTTAACAAATTTACTTACTTTCCTCACACTAGGATTGGGTTCCTTTTTCCACTTTAGAATTAACATATTCCTTCCACCTGGATCTTTAAACGTCCTTCTACTCGCATTTTTTCCCCAGAAGTGTCTTTAAGCTTTCCAGTGCCATGCTCTCTCTGCTGCCTTCGACCATTTTTTCCTCTTTGCAGAATGAAGATTTTTTTTAATCCCCTCCGTGTCCCTTCCATGCTTAGGCTTCAGCACATGCTAATCACAGCTCTTCCTCTGCGGGTATTGCTCCTTGAATTTTCTCCTGATCATTAGCAGTCTATTTATCATTCCACATGGATGGCTAATAGGTACCTCGGTCCTAAGATGCTCTAGACCGATCTCTTGATTTTCTTTCCCAAACCTGCTCTTCCCTCACTGTCTTCTTGTCTCCCTCACTAATTCTCTGCACTTACCACCTACTCCTCTTCCCTTGGCTCACGCCTGTGGCCTCCTTGCTGTTCCTCCAACACGGAACACACTACCAGACACACTGGAGGCCCTTGCTTCTGCTTGAAAGGCAACCCTCCAGGCTTTTCATGGTTGGTTTCTGTACACCCTCCAGGTCTGCTCAAAGGTATCTTCCAGGTTCACACTTCCCAGGACACACTGTTTAACATGACAGTTCCTCTGTCTATTTCTCTTGTCCCCTTCTCTGCTTTATTCCTCTCTGTAGCACTTATTTCCAAGAGTCATAATATATATTTTATCTATACATTTGTGAACTGTGTCCCTACAATCCAACTAAAATGTAACCTCCATGAGGGCAGGGATTTTTTTTTTGTCCACTGCACCTGGCAGAGCGCTTGTCACATTTTAGGCTCTCTGTAAGTATTTTTGAATGAAGTTGTGAAAGAATGAAACTACAATTTAGGTCTACCTTGGGAGTGTAGACTCTAATCTTAATGGGAAAATGACCATTTATGGATGGATTTCTTTGTGTTTTAGTGAAGCAAAATCCTTGATCAGACATTTACAGCTGTCTCAGCCAAACTAAAGAAACACCCAAGCTTGGGACCATGCACAAAGGATTTAGCCTAGGGCTGGAGTGGCAAATGTATTTGCTTACATGGCACTTGTGTTTGAAGGCATCCAGAGAAACTCCTGGTGTAGGGGCAGGCACACTATGATTGTGCCTGGGTGTAAGATTAAGAAATGGGAACAGTTGGTTGTGTTGGTTTTTAGATTGAATTCTAATTATTCTAATGATAATATTCAAATACAAAAACAGTTGAGAATAAGTTTTAAAGATAATATGAAGGCTCAGTGCCATTCGGTCTCAATGGCATTTTATTGAATTTCTCAATAAACCATTTTTATAGGAGTCCAGGACTAAGATGAACTAAAAAGAAAAGTGATGAAAACTTATTACCTGTGTCAGAAAAAAAATCAAACCCAGATTTTCTGCCTTTTGGTGATATTCCAAGGTCAGCACAATTTATCCTTATAATAATTATGTGACAAAAATGATACTTGATGACAAAAAATTAAGGTAATAAAATGGTAAAAAAAAAAAAGAGTATTTGTTCCTGAGGGGTAACTGGCTGCCTGTGATTGTAAACAAAAGAAGGGTGCTAGAATATTTATAGTGGTTTCATCTAGTTTAGTGGAATCAGTTTGTAGTATCCAGCAGATACGTTTTGAATAGAGGCAAAAGTTGATTTCATGTGCAGACTTAACATCTTCTCTGCTCAAAATCCAGCCTCCGAATCGTGACTGGGAATTAAATGTCCACAAGACATGTAAAAAAGTTCTGGCTTTGCCATATTGATAATTCATTTTGTTGCAGGAAGGGGGACCCCTTCCAGGGCCCAAGAGTGGGCTCTTGTCTAACAGTTGGAAATGAAGTGTCCGAGGAGACACACGTGCTGACAAAGCAAAAGACTTTATTGGGAAGGGGTGCCTGGGCAGAGAGCAGCAGAGTAAGGGAACCCAGGGGAATTGATCTGCCACCTGGCGCACAGTCTCAGGTTTTATGGTGATGGGGTTAGTTTCCAGGTTGTCTCTGGCCAATCAGTCTGATGCAGGGTCCTTCCTGGTGGCACACGCAACTGCTCAGCCAAGATGGATTCCAGTGAGAAGGATTCTGGGAGTTTGGTAGGACATGTGGACTGGTGTCTTCTCTCTCTTTTTGACCTTTCCCAAATTCCTACGGTTGGTGGTATCTTGTTAGTTCTGCGTTCCTTACCAGGACCTCTTATTGTCAGGTAACTCATGCAGGTGGTTACTATGGTGCCTAGCCAGGGCAGGTGGTTTCAGTCAGTGGTTCCCCTAACAATTTCATTCTCAATACTGATTAGGAAGACCAGAGAAAAACTTTTCCTGGCTTCTCATGGAAGGGATTTTACCCTTGCACACAGAGAGCTGCATCTCTTAAGCCGTGAGGGAACTCATATGGTTAAACAGCTGCACTTGGCTACCCACCTTTGGCTTTTGGTCACTGCAAGTCATTGTATATCTCATCCAATGTCCTCTACTTTTCTATCTAATGAGGCCAAGCTAACTTAATGGAGAGGGTATCATTCTTTTTTCCAACTTTGTGAAGGATTGCCTGTTGGCACATGTAATTCATCTTTATCTTCTCTCCTTTCACCATTTTGTTTTATCTTGGCAGGAGAACTTTTCTGCTATACACACAATTCCACTTGGAAAAATAGATTGAATCAAGCAAAACAAAACAAGAATAACATTGTCTTACTCATTTCACTTCCTCTCTCTTAAATAGCTTGGCTTCCATGTGAAGATATTGCTTAATTCCTACACCTTTATTTTATATTTGCATGCAGACTGTTAACACACCATTTTCCTTTTATTGTGTAGTCCTAGTTAAACTGTTCTTTTCTTGAGAAAGAAATTATCTTTTATTGTTTGTTTGTGTAGGCACTGTTCTAATACTTTAACATGGGCATTTACTTTTTCCTTTTTCTCACTATTAAAACTGTGAGGTAGAAATTATTATTCCCATTTTACAGATGAGGAAATGGAAGATCAAGAGGTTAGCTAATTTGCTCAACAACACAGAGTTAATAAGTCCCGCATCTGGAATTTAAACAGAAGTCTATGTTTCTTAACATTACCATGCAGCCAGTTTCAATAGAAACATCAGTTAATCTAATGGCTTTTAGGAAAGACTACAAATGAGACTAAAAGATAGTAGAATGACTTAAATCCTTGCAGTTTTACTTTCTAAATAAATTTTCAATCCAGTTTATCTCCATTCCTATCACCATTACTCTCATTCTAATTCCTTCTTTTTCTTTTTGCGGTACGTGGGCCTCTCACTATTGTGGCCTCTCCCATTGCGGAGCACAGGCTCCGGACATGCAGGCTCAGTGGCCATGGCTCACGGGCCCAGCCGCTCCGTGGCATGTGGGATCTTCCCGGACCAGGGCACGAACCCGTGTCCCCTGCATCAGCAGGCAGACTCTCAACCAATGCGCCACCAGGGAAGCCCCTCTAATTCCTTCTTAATGGGGCTTTGTGTTTTGTCTTTTTCGGTCAAATTTGCTCTTCCCACAGATACTAGACATATCTTTCAAATGTAAATCTGTTAGTATTATTCCCTTCCTTAAAATTCTCTGGTAATTTCCCTTCACCTACACTAGCAGTTTTCAAACTGTTGTTGCATGCAGGTGCTTTAGGGAGTCTGCAATTGCTCAATGACAATTTTAGTTTAAAGTAGTTTTAATGTTCTATACCTTTTAAAAGATCAAAGTGTTGTAATAAAATTTATTTTTAACCCCTTGAAGTTGGTGTAGGATTAAGGGTCAGGCTACCACATAACTGTTCATGATGCCTGCATATTAAGGGACACTAAAACTTCCCTAGTTAGAATAGGAGCTCTGTGATGCCAGTACACTTGGATTTCTATGAGAGACCCTTTCCATCATCAGCAAAATGTAAATGTGTTCTTCTTCCTCCGAAGTATTTAGTGCTCTAATACAAAACAAGGTAAATAACAACAACAAAACCCTACAGTTTTCACTGATACTGACTTATCTTAAATATTTTACAACTGCAAGGCTCAGTTCATGACCCAATCAAGTCCTGCTGCAAATTGCCATGACTGATCAAATATTCTGAATTATCAGTTCTTTTTTTGTGGATAGGGAGCATTCTTTAATTTTTAGAGATAGCTGAGGTCTATAGGTTTCTAATCCTCGAACTGTGCCCCACCATAGAAAGTCTTATCAATAAAATGAAAGTGAGTCTTGGACTGCCACATGTAAAACCATCTGTTAGCAAGAAATTACAAAAAGTTGTACTATCACTTCTGAAGACTTGAAGTCTCTGCTCTGTATCCTTACACTTTACATAAAACATTCACTCAAGGCAGATGTGACAGCATTATAGCAGCAAAATTCAGCTAAAGTTTAGATTAGGGAGAGGAACTATTTCTCTGATTAATTTGCTACAGACACTTCTACTTCTGAATCCTAAGTCCAGGGCTCTGATCCATAATGTGTAGGACACTGAGATCAATGGATTCTTGAAAGGGTGGAATCTTAAAAATTTCTAGTTAACGACATATCTTGGAAAATGTTAAGATCCGGTATGCTAATTAACACATCCTCATAGTGGATGAAGACAGTAGCGATATTTGGATTGTGAATTTCTGAATAATAGGCTTTTATACCATAACTAAAACTGGAGTTGTTAACTAGCCACCTCTGAGATACAGAGTAAAACTCAACCTGAACACCAGCCCCCTAAAATAAATAAGTGGGATCCAAAAAATCCATTTGTGTAATATGGAGGTGATCTTGGGGTATGGGACCTAAGGAATATGTGGGATGCTGCCTGATCCTCCAAATAGAAAGGAATATTGTCCAATATCAGAACAAGGGCTGGACAAAGGATGGGAGGCAATCACTGGTCAATTCATACTTAAATGGGAGTTTTCATGGGATATTTTATTTTATATATCAAACTGTGTTGAAGTATTACAAGATAAATTACAAACCACATAAGGCGACCTTACTACCAATCAAATGAAATTCCTGCCAAGACTCCCCTGAAGTTGACTGTCCCAGTAACCATGAGCTCTAACCTAAGTAATCTGTTGCCCACTAGTCCTCATTTTGATATTTATTTATTTGGGAAAGATAATATTTATTTTTATGGGAACAAGTGATTTATTACCTCTAAAATTTAAAAATCTTTAATATATTTTAGGAAAATGTTTGAATTGGAAAATTACAAAAGAATATCAAAGAGAAAATAAGAATAATAGGATAGTAGGAGATGTGTTTTCACATAAATGGCAGAAAAACCTTAATTATATTTTAAAGAAAACTTTGAGAATTATTAGTCCCTGTTCTTCATGAATATGAGCAACCAGTGTTATCTAGTAGGGAGTGATGAACAACCTGAAAAATAATTCCAGACGTTATTTTCGATGTACACAGATTCTTTATTTTTCATCAAATGTAGTTGGTATCAACTTTAGTCCATAGATCCTCAGGAGAAATGTAGCTTATAGGCTACAAACAGAGACTCAGGAGGCAGGCTGTCTGGATTTGAAACCTGGTTCTGCTCTTTATTTACTGTATGATTCCGTTATTTAATCTCACTTTTTCTCAATCCCTCATGCATAAAGTAGGGGTAATACTAGTACAGTCAACCCTTGAATAATGCAGGTTTGAAGTGCAGAGATGCACTTACACGCGGATATTTTTCAATGGCAAGTACTATGTGTGTAGGACTGTATGTACTGTATGTACTACATAAACTTGGTTAATTCGTGTATGTGGAGGAACCTCTGTTACAGAGGGCCGACTATAAATTATGCTTGGATTAAACCCCTCCTTGTTCAAGGTCAACTGTAACTATTCTTTGGGTTGATATGAAGATACAATGACTTGAATGTGTAAAGTGATATGACTATTGCCTGGCCCACAGTAAATGTTTGAAATTAAGATTTTTTATTCAACATCTGAACTCTATTCTGTGCTTTGATTACTTATCCACCAAATTGCCCTCTCTAGAAAGGTTCAAGGGTCTTATAGAGTATACTGAAGTTTCGAGGACCAAGTCCTTCTGAAACTCAGTCCCTCTTGGTAATAGCTGGTATGTAGTCAGAGTAACAGTGTCCCAGGAAGTTAGCTGTTTCTCTTCCTTTGCACCAACCTCAGGCATTTTTCCATTGTGGCCAGAGAAGAGGTCACCTACATGCCAAACTTCTCAGGTTACCAATCAACTAGTCTCTCTGATGTCCAGTGAATTTCCTAGGATATTGTGGAAAGAAAACGTTGAGACCCTGCTATTCATAGAATACATAATATTCCCATTCCCTTCTGAGTTTCAAGGGAAATCCTCTGGGATCTCTTTCCTCCATGATTGACTGACATCTACCTTCTAAACCCTGGGCACAGTCTCATTCCCTGTCGGCCACCATTGCTTACCCTCCTACTACAGAAGCTCAGGGGAAACAGCCTCCTCCTCTGTATCCTCTGAGAGCCAGGAATGGGCTCAGGACCTGAGCTCAGCTAAAAACACATTCATGCCTGGGGTGGGTTGGGAATCACCCACAACAGCTGCTGCCATGTCCCGCAGTGGGGAGAGGGGTGTCCTGCAGTGAATGAATGCATCCTGGGCAGAGTGTTCCTGCTGAAGGTGGAGTTGCCCTTTTTCCTTATTTTGGAACTTGAAGGTTTGTCTTTGTTTCTGTGCGTTTTCTAGGCTGGGTTTTCCACCCTCTTGTCAATTCTGGGAACCCCCGTACCTTACAGTAATTTCTTCCTTTTGCTTAAGTACCTAGATTTGGATTTTCTTACTTGCTAATAAAAAATTTCGGATACAAAGAAACACATTATTTCCTGAATGAAAACTAACTTCCTAATGCCCCCACCACTGCCATTAATAAATGTTAAGCAAGTATTTAAAGGTTATTGTTGAAAGGCTACCAAATCCTTGGCCTGTCCTGGGGGCTAACCTGAATGACTGACCCCTGGTCAGCTTATTAGTTGTGCTTCAGGTTTGCTAGTGTTCAGGCTGTCTCTTTTTCCATTCAGATCCCAGAATAATGCTTCTTTTGCCACTTCTGTCTAATAAAAGTTGTTGAATGACTATTTGCAGACTTTTCTCTCTATGATTTAAGACTTTTTTTGGCTAATATACAACTAAAATTAAATTTAGAAATAAATTATATGCTAAGGGTGAGACTTTGGGGGTTTATTGGATTGGCCTCATTGCACTTAATGCCTGACTATAAACTGATGTCACCAACTGTAGCTTGTATAATTATGCTAATAAGATGCTATGTTTTCATCTTTTTATATATTAGATCTCCAGGTAGATATTATTTGAATAAAGGGTTATCCTACTTCAAAAGATTGAAAAGCAATGCCCTGCAGAATATGCTTCAAATTATTTACCATAGGCTTATAAGGCCCTCTATGATGTGGGCCCAACGCACCTCTTTGTCTTCATTTCTGTCTACGTAATGACTCATTTTGTAAACATTCTGACAACCGCTAAGCTTGTAGGCCTACTTCTTCCCTCCTACACAATGCATTGTTTTTGCCTCCTGTTTTCTAATCTGCCTGCAAAGCTTTCTCCTTTCCTGTGAGTTGGTTAAGTTCTACTAGCCCTTAAGACTAACCCTTAGCAATAGTGCCCTCCCCACACACATCCCTTTGGCTGGGTTAGGATCCCTTAAAAGGTGGCTTCCTTATACCACATGGAAAGAGAGCTTCCTCACAGTGTGTCCTCATTGGCTGTGCTTTGCATTGGTTTTCCTGTCTGCCTTAGTGGAAGGAGAGCTCCTTGAAGGTAGAGAAACACAAAGCTTGGCCCCTAACAGAGATTCTGTGATGTTTTGCTTTCTAATAAGAAATGTATACGTATTTGGTCTTCATTCCATTTCTGGCACAAAGCAACTAAACTTTCCTAAGTGACAAGAGTACTAGGAGCATCTTTTGTGGGCATATTTGGTCTTTGGCCCCAGTTCCTGACACAGGGCTCCTAAATCTCTTGTAATTTCCTGGGTGATAGAATTACTTCTAACGAGGTGACTCTGGGTGGGCTCCTGGATGGTCCTGGATGAGGGCTGGTCACCAGAAAGACCAAGCCCTGATTAGAAGCTTGGACTTTTCAGCCCTGCCCCCTATTCTCTTGAGAAGGAAGAGAGGCTAGAAATGGAGTTGCTGATCGATCATGCCTATGTGGTGGAGCCACTGTGTTTCTTTTCCTTTGTAAACCTTGGTTTTTGTTTGTTTGCTGTTTTTGTTCATCTTGGTGCTGTTTTTGTGTGTGTGTGTATATGTGTATCTGGACGCTTGTAGCATTTCAGTTTTAGGAATTCAAAATTTCTAACAGGATCTGTGTGTGTGTGTGTGTGTGTGTGTATGTGTGTGTGTGTGTGTGTGTGTGTTCCCAAAATGTTTTCCTCAGCTCTGGAAGTTTGTCGTATATAGTTTGCTTGATTATTCATTCCCATTCTTTTTTCTTTCTATATGCTGTTTAATGGTTGTTGGCTTGCCTAGATTGGACAAGCACATATTTTATCTATTCTCTCTATATTTTATCTTTTCACTTTCCCATAGTTTTAATACAGTTGATCTTCACAAATTTAGTTTCTAGAAATATACATTTCATTCTTGAATTACTATTGAGTTATGACATTTCTCAATCATACTTTTTACTTCCAAGAACTCTTCTTGCAGCTACATTGCCTTTCTATCTTTGTAACTTGCTCTTGTTTTTACCACTGCAGTTCTCTTGGATCTGAGAATACTAATTAGATACTTTTAAAATTCTCTCTTATTTTTTCAGTAGCTCTGTTTTCTTTGGTGGATTTTCTCTCATTTTAGAGAATGAAATTATCATTTCTGGCAGCTATTTTCCTCATGTGCCCGGGGTTGTATAACGATTGTTCATATTTTTTTAAAAAGTGAAAGGGTAGCTGCTAGTTTTGGTTGTTGATGTTGGTTCCTCCAGGGTTCCTGTGGCCCAGGGATGATTTCTCCTGCAGGTGGCCACAAATCTCCACTTCCTTAGTGCACTGTCTGTATTTGACTGAAGCCTGACATGGTGGTGATGGCAACAGCTCAGGGAAGAGGATTCAGCACCCAGCTATTCTGCATTCAAATGTTTTATGGAGTCCCTGGAGAACTGATTTCTTTTACCCCTAAAAGTTCAGTTAATTGACTATGCACTATTTACTGATTGACTTAATTCCCTAGCTATTTGGGGTTTTTTTCCACATAAAAAAAAGATTTATTTTAAATTCACATAAAATACATTTAGAATAAGTCTAAACTTTTAGCATTTAAGTACTGTAAAACAAACACAGAGGAGCTTTTAGGATGTATAGTCTCCATTCTGTCCAAAAAGCCGGTACAAAAAGCTTTTTTTTTACAGTTATTGATCATCACCTCATTGCCTTAAATTTCTAGATTTTCCATTTTGAATTCTTCTCTTTTTGAAGACTGGAGCCACTCCATCTGCCACAACTCCGAGAAAAGTGTCTGTTTTTTCTTTAAAAACCACTTTGGGCTCCCCACCAGCATCAGCCTCTGAAGTTGATACATATTCATTTTCAGTGCTTGGAGGTTCCAAATCTACCTCCTCATGGGACTCAACTTACTGAATTTCTTGCCTTTCTCCATATGGGTTTGATTTTTCATGAGCTTTGGGTTTTTCTTCATTTGGACCTGATGAATTCTTACCTTGGGTATTTTTTTTCTTTCTGTGTTTCTGCTTCAGTTCCTTTATCACTATTTTTATTTTTTTCCTTAAACTTTATTTTTAGCTTTTGTGTTTCTGTAGAGACTTCTCCTTTTTTCCCCCTTTGGCTGCTTCCTGTTCCCCATCAGAATCACTATGTGAATCTGATGATTTGGACTCTTCTAGGGTGCCAAGTGACTTCTCATTGACTTTACTAGAAAGCAGATCGCCAGAGTGTGGAATGAAATCATCAGGTTTTTCCCATCTGAATTGCCCTGTTTCTGTATTATAATAATAGGTATAACCATCTTTGCTTAAACCTTTTACCCAAACAGTCTTCACTTTCGTCTTTTTTAAGTTTCCTTGAAATCCTTCAGGTTTCTCCCACTGAGATGCTCCTGTGATAAGATCATAATAGTAATGGTAACCCTCAGAGGTTATGCCTTCTACCCATCTGCCCCTTGCAGGGCCCCTTTTCTTGCTGCTGATTTGATGCAGAGGTGGGTGGGATAGTGCTGGTTACTGGTGATATGCTTGGCTCTGAAATTTCTGACTCTAGGCCAAGCCTTTTCACATGCTCTCGGTATGCTTTCAGGGCAGCTGCCTCCATTGCAGCAAACTCCTTTGATGCCTTTTCTTCTTCCTTTGCCTTATCCAGGCTTTTCTGTTTAATCTCACTGATCCTCTTTGCCACATTTTCCTTATGATTCTTTCCTCTTGCATGAAATTCAATGCTAGGCCTATTGTCCACTCTCCAGCACTTGTAGTAATCACAGAATTTCTTTGGTTGTGACTTCCAGTAGTTTTCCATGACTGGACCAGCCGCTCCGCGGGTCGCCCTCAGGCCCAGCTGAGGCATGCGTTCCCCACTCGGGGCAAGTTGACGCCCAGCTCACCCAGAGCTCAGACACCTCCCTTCTTCCCTGGGTAGCTATTTGTAATGAAAAGGTAACTATGTACTGAATTCATATAAATAGAAATTATAAATAGAAATTCTAATAAATAAGAAAACTGTTGTATCTCTTCAGAATCATGATCCGTTGAAGTTTTAGTAATATCTTTGCATAAATAACCTATTCTTTTAATCATTGAAATTTCAAGTCCCTTCTGCTTACATCTTTTTAAGTATCTTAGCTATTCAGCAATTTACAATTTCATTGAATTTGCAGTCTAACAATAGGATATCAAATTAATCTCCACTGACATTTATTTGAAATTCCTTAAAACTACTTAATTGAAGAATTAGAAAATTTTCTTTCTACCTGTTCAGGTACATATTTCTATGTCTCTTCAATCAAGACTCACATGTGATGCACATTTCTTTTTAAAATATCCCTAGGAATTTTATATTTTGTATTTATTTTTAAAGTGATGTTTTTCCCATTATACATTGTAACTGGTTAAACATTTCCTGTTTCATATAATCATTTGCAGGTGTTCATCATACACAGTTTTTCCTTAATTCTGTTAGACTTTCAGGTAACTTTATTGTATTTTCTCACTTAAATAAGATGTATTTCAAACACAAAATAATATAATAAAGATCTGTACCCATCTCTTAAAATGATATTTAGTTATATTTATTTTTGGTATATAAAAAGTTATATAAACATAACTAAAAAATGTTAAAACCCCATCCATAGACACCCTCACAGAAGCACTCAGAATAATGTTTGATTAAATGTCTGAGTATCCCATGGCCCAGTCAAGTCGAGCTATATATTAACTAACACATAGAATCTATTTTTTCCTGTTTTATGTTTATCATCATATCTCATATAGACATCCACTTAACATCCTCCAGTAGTATGTCATGATTACTATTTGCTAATTGGAAAAAAATTATAAAATATTACTTCAGAAGAAAATATTAAAGACAAAGTATAAACTTCTACTTCTTGGGTTCTTTTTATGTGGCATTTGCACTTAATTTTAGTGGTAGAAAACCTTATCAGGGACATTCTGGTCTATAATTTAGAGCCTATCAAAAGATGTATTTCCTGTGAATAAGCCTCAGCTCACAAGGAAAACTGGGTGCATTTGGATTCCAACACAGAAAGTGGATGCAGGCAGGTTTGGATTTGACTCCTGACTCAACGTCCACTTTAGCCAATCATCCTTGGGCCTCAGAGAGACTCAATAAATTTTTTTTTTTTGATGGATAAATGAATCTATATAATTTAGCTTTCTATTTTAAATTACGTTGAAAGTGTTGCAAAGATTAAATAAACTTAAATGTGAATATACAGAGACCCTGGCAGACAGTAATGGCTCAATAAATGGTAATAATAATTGTTGTTAGGGTGGTGGTAGCCTTTACTACTCTGAAGCTAACTTTGGCCATTCAACCTTAAGTAGTAGACTAGAATATCTGTGCTAGCATGAATGTCTGGGGATACTGAAAGCCTTATTCAAGTGAATTAAAAAAGTACACCTGTAATGTATTCCAATAAGAGGTGTCATATATTTGAGCACTTAAGAATTTTTTGTGATAATGGTAAAAAGACAAGATAATTGATAGTCTGAAACATTTTCACAACTTGCATACATGCTTTAAAATGAAATAGGGCTGTTTTGGCCCTACGTGTGTATATATATATTTTATGAGTTTAAAATTTTGTGCTTAAAAGTAATTTAGTTAATATAGCAGTTAGCAGAAAGTATAGTAATAAAAAGAAGAAACTTATTATGGTAGAAAAAATGTATCGAAAATGAGACGATCAGATTGATTGCATTTTCTTAGAAGTAAGACTGGCTTATTTCTTCTGACACTGCTCCAAACCATTATGAGTTCAAATTCTGCTGGGGCAGTATTTGTCGGATATTTGTCAGAGTGCAAACTGAGAGACTGAAATGGAGAGTAGCCAGACCATACATAAAAATAGAATGCTAATCCACAGTCTGCATCAGCCAGTCCAGGATTAAGCCAAACCACCTCTGCAGCAATCAACCCCAAATAGAAGTTATCAATAAGTGCCAGCTTCCCAAAGTTTTGCTTCCACTTCTAATTTACAGCCAACCAGAGAGAGCCACATATGATCCCCTAACCAATCGCTTAGAATGCCCCCCTTCTAAATTAGCCCACCTCCAGCGTCTGCATTGCCCACAACCTCCAATCACGGCAAACCTGAAACCTTCCATTTCTTTCCACTGTAAAGTCTTCTCACTGCTCCACCTGCGTTTTCAGTCTCTGCCAAGCACAAGCGGTGGTGACTGACTCTCTTGCTGTATAGCAAGCTCCGAATAAAGCTTGTATTCATTTGGGTGGGCTTCATTTATTCCCACAGGACAGAAGAAGAAACTTAACTTCCTATAAAGGACTATATAAAGTCATTTCATGTAAAGAACTCATATAATCATTCAATATAAAGGACTTCAAACAGTGAATAATATTAAAGATTTCCATGTGTCATGTTAATTAGTTACTACTATGTGATTTTGTTTACCTTAGTTTTATGATGCCCTCGTTATTTTATTGCTCTCGGTTCAACCACGTTATCTTAACTTTGTAATAGCTGGAGTGGCAAGTTTATTAGCTACTAAATTCTCAACCATTGTCAGCAGTTTAAAGTGTTATAATAATAATCTCAAAGATAGCTTATTACTGTAAGGCATGGATTGTGATCATTTTACCTGGAGCAGTTAATGTTTAATGGATACTTTCAACAGCTGGCCGTGTTTAGTTTTTAGAAAGCTTTTGAAGAAGGAATGGACTTAAAAGTATATGACTGCCTAGATATTAAAGACCTTCTTAGGCTGTATGCAGGAAGCATATTTAAAATTACTTCTCAACTAATAACATGACGGTTAACTCACTGTACATGTAAACATTTATAATAACATTGAAATTGTTGTTGTGCTTGAGTATAACACTGGATTAATTTTAAATTGAATGGAAGTTCTAAACAAAGGCAATGAAAATACGAAATCCATGATGGGTATTCCTATGGATTGAATTGTGTCTCCCCCCCCCCCAAATTCATATGTTGAGGCCCTAACCACCAGTGTGATGGCATTTAGAGGTGAGACTTTGGGGAGGTAATTATGTTTAGATGAGGACATGAGGATGGAGCAACCATGATGAGATTTGTATTCTTATAAGGAGGTAAAGAGACCAGAGCTCTCTTCATACAGTGAGACTGGCAAGGAAGAGAGCCTGCTCTGGGGAACAGAATTGGCTGACATGTTGACCTTGAACTTCCCAGCTTCCAGAACTGTGAGAAATAAATTCCTGGCTTCTCAGTCTGTGTTTTTTTATTATGGCAGCTTGGGCTGACTAATAGATATTTCAAAAATTTACCAAATTATTCAGATATTTCAAATGTTCTGATTTTGACATTCTAATGAATGTTTCAGTTTTCATCCAATAATCTAGTTTATTGAATTTTTTATGAATGCCCCTTTTTTTTGCCTTAAGAGCAAACTCCTGCTAAAATTATTCAATTTGATTGGGCTGATTAAATTTAGATATTAAGATTACTGAAAACCATGAATCTTAAAAGATATTATTTGAATTAGATTCAATATAAAGTGTTAATAATCATGATTAGATAATGAGAAATTTCAGCAGAGTAATTGTTTTCTTTAATAATTAAGGCGTTTAAGGCAATACTGTTTTTTTCATTTATATTTTTGCTTGACTGTATAGGTTTTGGTATGATGTGTTTTTCTTTCTGTACCTTTGTAAATGGTGTGCATTTTCTATTTTGTTCCAAAAGTTATCATGCACTGTTGTTGCTTAATTTCTAAGTAGGTAAGATTATGTTGGTATGGTTTATGTTATTTCCGATTTCGTGCATTTTGTGATGAAAACGTAATATATGATTCTTTCTCTGGAATATACATCATATATGTGTGTATTCAACATTGTTTATCCAATTGCTTTCCTCCTTTTTTATTTATACTAATAAATCTGTTTCTCTATAGTTTTTATCTTAAAAAATGTTTTTAAAGCATTGAACAAGTTGTATTCATTTTTCCTGTAGCTCTTATTTCTTTAATAGTCATGACCTCTATCTTGCCTGTCATAGTTACACTCATGTTTCCCTGCTATACTTGGGGACAAGTCCTCAGCTATTCCCTCACAAGGACTGTGTCCCCTGCTCTCCAGCACCATTCTCCACAAGCTGAGCTCCTAAGAACATATTTACTGTCCTTTTCCACCACAATCTGAGACACTTTCTTTTTCTTTTCTTTTCTTTCTTTTTTTTTTTTTTGGCTGCACCACCACATGGCTTGCGGGATATTAGTTCCCCTACCAGGGATCGAACCCATGCCCCCTGCTGTGGAAGCACGGAGTCCTAACCACTGGACCGCCAGGGAATTCTCTGTTTCTTTTGTCTCTCCTTCACTACACCTTATCTCAGAGTTTTAATTAGGACAGTTTAATACTTTTAATCTCCGATTCTTTGTATATTTTTCCTCTCAATGACAAGAATTACTCTTCAATTTTGATAATTTACATCCATTTGATTTCAAGGATTTCTCCTCAATACTGAGCATCCTTATGATCATTTTTTTTTTTTTTTTCCCCCTGTACGCGGGCCTCTCACTGCTGTGGCCTCTCCCGTTGTGGAGCACAGGCTCCGGACGCGCAGGCTCAGCGGCCATGGCTCACGGGCCCAGCCGCTCTGCGGCATGTGGGATCTTCCCAGACTGGTGCACGAACCCATGTCCCCTGCATCGGCAGGCGGACTCTCAACCACTGCGCCACCAGGGAAGCCCCTTATGATCATTTTATTGCATTCCTACACAGTGTCTCTTTAATTTCGATCATATATATATGAAATAAGAGATTCATCCCACCCTACCCCCATTATTCTTCTTCTCTTTACCTTCCGGTCTCTTGAGGTTTTTCCCAGATACAATGTTATTGGTTAGATGCAGAACAGGACAGTGTATTTCCTGAAGTCTAGCATATCCACATATATCTTTCTTTCTTTCTACCCACTTCCTCTCATCAGAGGTTAGTATCTCTGCTAGGAATGGAATGACCAAGCTACAATTCTTACTTCTCAATATTCTGTAGGTGGTTTATACTGTCCTGTTGCCAATGTGGCAGATTACTTGCCTGTGGCTGGTCTGATCCTTTTTCCTTTTTTTCCTTTTTTAATTAATTTGTTTCTTCTCTGGAAGCTTGCGAGGGTCTTCACCTTTTAAGTTCTGGAATTTCTCCAAGCTTTTTTCAAAATCATTACCTTTGCCTGGGTTGCTTAGTGAATAATTTTCACCTGCAGGATCAGCTTTTTTCAGCTCAAGTTAGCATGTTTTAGTTCCTGTCCTCTATCTGTTTCTGTCGTTCCCTCCAGAACTTCTACAATTGACATTTCCTCAGCTCTCTCCTCCAGCCCTCTAGTTTCCAGTATGGTTTTCTGTCTTTATATTTTTGGCTCTGTGCTTTAAGATATTTGTTACACTGTATCATCTAGACCACCAATCCTGATCTCACCTGTAACTGTCCTATTTTTCAACATCTACTGAATATCTTTAGATTTACATTTCTGTAAAGTCTTTTTGAACCATGCTTGAAACTCCCTAAATGCTCACTGTTATTCACGGCCTGGTCTGTCTCTTGTTTGATTGATTGATTGATTGATTTGGGGACTTAATCTAAGGTTACTTTTTTTCTCTCAGCTTGCTCATTTGTTGTAGATGTATTACTGAAACCACAATACTTCTAAGATGGGACTTGAACCCAGCCAAAACTTAGATTGGGACTCGAACCCATGGGCTGGGACTCAAATCCACCCACACCTCAGATTAAGGCTTGAACCCATGATCCCTGACTTAGGAGGGAACCCAAATCCACTGTATTTTAATTGAAACCGCTCACCTGGTGTCAGGATTTACTGAAGCTCAGGTTCTGTTGTCTCAGAAAGAATTCAGCATGAGGCAAAGTGATAGGCAAAGAGTGAGTTTATTAGCATAGGACACTTGTGAGAGAAACAAGCGGGCAGGCACGGGAGCATCGCCCTGAGAACAACGAGGGCTACATTTTTATAATCCAAGGAAAAGTGGGGAGGGGAGAAGACCATCTTCTTCCTCTTTCTTCAGTAGATGTCAAGGCTTACATCATTAGTTCCTCCTTTGACCCTATACGGTTTAACCGGGACTGTCATGGTGCTATTTAAATCATAAGTATATTTAGTAGAAGGGTGGTACCACATATTAAAATATGGTAATTCATCCCAGGTTTTGGTATAATGTCCCCTTTCACCTAGTTTCTTTCCCCTTTCACATATATTTTTGTCTTGGCTACATGCAGAAATGCCACTCTTCAAGGACCATTGACTCCCTGACTTCATGTAACAGTATTCAGACCTCATATCTGTTGTCTTGTGTTTTAACTATCAGGATTTGTGGCTTGAGTGTGCCTGGTGCTTGGATGGACCTGATCTTCCTTCAGGGTAGTGTAGCTTGTTGCTAGGTTACTGGATTCTTTTCTTGAGTGGTCATTAGCTTCAACAGTCTCCCAAACTCCCGTACAATTTCCTCTCTGCCTTTAATCTCCTAGTGGGATTTCTAAACTATTTAATTATCCTACTCTATCCCTATCAGTACCATGGTTCTTTCCTTGTTTGTTGCCCTTCTGATCTTCTGGGGAACCTCCAGAGGAAATAGCCACATTTGTGGAAGAATTAACGGGATTCTACGGGCCAGTAGTTGATTAGCAGCAGGTTATCATTCCCCATTACAGCACAGAAGGTCCACATTTTCTTCTTTCATCTCTTCTTCCTCTCTTATCTGTAGAAGGGATTGAGACAACCATTTGGCTTCTCAGTTCTTTAGGATTGAGAAGACCAATCTCATATTGGCAGATGGAGTGCACAGAGCTACTTTCACTAGGATATACTATATGAAGAGTCTCTTTTTGGGTATCCCCAATACTGGTTTCCCGGTTCTTACATGGCGCAAATATGAGACAGTCCTGCACCAGTTATTGGTCAAGTACCTCTCATATATTCCAGGTACCAGAAGATACTTGACTCCAAAGAAGTAGATTGATAAGTTGGATCTAACTTGAATCAAATGCTCCAGTGTTTTGGTGGTATATACACTTTTATTTATGTGTCTTTCATTATATGAATGGCCTCTATTTATTGGTTTCCAGAGGAATCTTATTCATCCTCAGAGAACCAGTTCCTTTTTCTCCTTCCATGAAGCCTTTGCCTATCCACAGTGGTTTCTCCTCTGAATATCTCTTGTATTCACCCCCTATTCCTTTAATTTTACAGTTTGAAGACTTAATTTAGTTTCCTGCTTTAACAGTGCTTGCCACGTAGTAGTAAGTTAATACATATTCACCTAACAAACGAGTCTATGCTTACGTAAGTATATTTAATGCACGATCAAATATGGAAAATTAATATGTATCACAACATCTGGTACTGTACGATACTCTTCATAAGCAAAAAAGAGTATCTGTAGATTATTTTGTAAGAAGCAGATAGTGACTGATCACTGGGAGTCTTTTCTTTTAGTGCTACTTCTCCTATCAATTTATTTCTATAATTTTACTAAAATAACCATTGGCAAAATGTATAGCCAAAAGGTGTTGAAACCATCTAAGATCAAATACTGTGTCTTACTCCTCTGTTTTATGGCCAGACCCTACTCAGGGTAGGTTTCTGATTGACAAATGTTACTGTGCATAAGAATAACCCAGAGGCCCTGTTAAATGAAGGTTCATTTCCCCCCCTTCTTGAAAGTCTAATTCAGTAGATGTGAGGTGGATCTCAAATACCTGCATCTTTAAAAAGCACCCTAGGAGGGGCTTCCCTGGTGGCGCTGTGGTTAAGAGTCCACCTGCCAATGCGGGGGACACGGATTCGTGTCCCGGTCCGGGAGGATCCCACATGCCGCGGAGCGGCTGGGCCCGTGAGCCATGGCCGCTGAACCTGCGCGTCCGGAGCCTGTGCTCCGCAACGGGAGAGGCCACAGCAGTGAGAGGCCCGTGTACCGCAAAAAAAAAAAAAGCATCCTAGGTGATTCTGAATTAGGTAGGTCACCCAAAACCAACACTTGGAGACACACTGGTTAAATGCCTCAATGAATATTGGTTGAAATGAATTAATTCATCTAAGCAGTTTCATCATTTCATAATGCATTATTCTTTAAGAGATGATCTAAAGATTTCTTCCCTTAAAAGTGATTTTTTTAATATTTAATTTCTCTATTTATGAAAATATAACTGACTGAATTCCCAAGTGAAATATGTCAGGTGACTGATGTTGAGAAATTTTATGGAAAGCTGTAAAGGAAAAAGAGCAATATGAAATGTCCAGAACAGACAGATACAGAGTCAGAAAGTAGATTAGTGGTTTCCAGAGGCTGGGAGGAGGGAGGAATGGAGAGTGACTATTTATGAGTATGGAGTTTTGGGGAATGAAAATGTTCTAAAATTAGATAGTGATGGTGGAACGGCTCTGTGAATATACTAAAAACCGCTGAATTGTGCACTTTAAAAGGGTGAGTTTTATGGTATGTGAGTTATAATTCACATACTATTTGTATATTCTCAATAATGCTATTATTACAAAAGAAAATGAGTAAGTCTAGTAAATTATATAAAGATTAAAAAATAAAATGGAAGAACAAATGAACAACCATGCGCTTACGTCTACCTCTTTTTAGTTGTAAAGCTGAGACCTTTGCAGAAGGCATTCTTATAAAGAACTCTTATGGGTCTGAAGGGAATTTTGTATTCCAATCTGATTGTGAAGCTTTCTTAACAAACTGTCAGTAGAGCTCAAATATTAAATGAGATTATGCACATTGTGATCAGAAGGAAGAATTGCATTTACCATGTAAATAAGCCAAAAGTGCATTGAGTGCATGTGCGCGCGCACACACACACACACACACACACACACACACACACACGTGTCATGTGTTCTCGTGGTCCTGTAGAGAAATATGGAAACAGAAAAATCCCATCCAGTTTATCTGTGTAAAGATAAAAACTGAAGTCAGTTTCTTAAAACTTTACTATTTCCTTTTGGTTTATCTGATTTTTATCTAGTCTCTTAAAAGGTAAGAATCTACCTTCCTTTCCTGGTTTGCCCTTAGCATTAACCAGAAGATTCAGAAACCCATAACTTTTCTTGTATCTTGACAATGAGTGGCAGAAAGAGCAGAAAGGAAGGATGTTTTCAAGCAAGGATTGAGCAAAGGTAACAGTTTTCCTTTGTTATCAGGCATCTTCACTGACACGGAGAGTTTTTTTTTCTTTCTTTCTTTTTTGTGAATTTGAGAGACAGCAACTGTAGAAAAAGGGCTAGACATTCTTTGAGATTTATCTTTTTTCAAAATTGGTAATAAATGTTCAAAAGATGCCACAAGCCAACCAAAATTATGAGTGACAGAGAGAGACATGCTAGATTTCTTTTTAAAGTTTGTTCAGCTATTTTTCCTGTTGTAAAGATGGGACTGATGTCTTCTGATCTCTTTTTATGACTGAGCTGAAATAAGAAATATCAAGATTTATTAAATAACCAACATATTTGGATGGGAAGAACAACATAGGTAATATTTATCTTATTCATTATTACAATTTTACTTTAAGGTCATATAGTTTTCAAGTGATCCCATCAGTATAGTAAATTGAATTTGTAGAGCCCACACAACCAGTTTAGTTAAATTAATCCCCAAATCTCAAACACTGACATTTTGATACTGTTTGAAATTTCCAGCTTAATTAAATAGACCTTCCAAAATAAGAGGATAATTCCCTTGCTTCATTTGATACTTTATACACACACACATATAGCTTATCACATAGTTTTCAAAATATTTAAAATAACACCCTCTAGTTTATATTTATTCCAAGGTTTCTATAACCTTTCGCAGTTTCTGTTCCTATACAACAGAGCAAAAATGATTTACTTATTTCACTGTATGGTCATGAAGAACAGCTGGTGACCTCGACTGCCAAACACCCCACAGCTAGAAGCTGCTAAAGACAGCTTTGATGGTACAGGTTGTAACTTCCAACCCCACACATAATACACTCTCTCTGCTGAATAAATGCCTGTGTTCTTATTCATAATTATACTCAGTTCTGTTAGCGACATTTTTAATACCCACCTGGATTCACTGGAGATTTGATTTGATGTTCAATTCTTAAATTATCAGCAGTAACCTCAAACTAAAAAGTGCAGGCTGAGTAGAAAAGTCATAACCAAAACTAAATTTTACATCTGCCTTGTAGAGTGTCACCCCAGTCATCAGACTCTGGTAGTTCCTCTGGCACTACATCTTCTCTCTCATCCAAGGTAATTGCCCATCTGCTCCCACATCTTTTGATCCAAAATGACAGATAATGGGATTTTTAAAAGCTATACACTGCTATAGTTTCTATATACAGTGCACTTATCTAGACGGAGTAAGATATACACTGTAGTCTGGTCTTGGAACCACTGTTTACTTTTAGATCCTGCACACAAAAAAGAAATGGGTGGAGTTTGCTTTTTTATCGTTTTTAGTCTGAGTGTGCTAAGAAAGACTCCCTTGACGCAAAGATAGTAGAGAGCTAGACTCAGACATTATGTGTTTCCGTTTTCACATTTGTTGATGGGCACATAAGAGGTACACAAAAGTGACAGACAATAGTCATTTGTGGAATGACGATTATTTTTATGTTTATAGTCTAATAGCAAACAGTGTCTCAGCAGATTTTGACATGGAGTATTATGGAGGCAGGAGTGATACTTAACACACTTCATAATCTTAAAATTAGGAAAAGTTTTGAGTAGACCACCTAGAAGAACACCAGCCTTTGATTCACTGGCTGCCTAAGAGATGGGTACAGTGGATTTAACACTTGGATACTTGCTATATTTAGTCATCTCTGAAATCTGCATATAATTGCTTTGGCATGTAAGCCCTGCTTTTTTGGTTAAAAGATATACTACTCTTTTGGGATAAATGTATATAATGGTTTAGCCATTTTACTAATTTCACCAGTAAGAAGCTAATCCTAGAAAAATTATTTTGGTGATAGTATAACTAAAAAAAATAAAAGGTTCCAAAAAGGAAGATAAAGTACTTTGAAGGAAAACATCGCTGATGTTTTGTTGGGTAGAACAAGAATGTCAAGGAAACTACTTGATAATATTTGTGAATTGTTCTAACTCTTAAGTTACACCTATATAACATATCAGAAAATTTTATTTATAATCTTTATTACCCTCACCTTTCTCAATTCTCCCCTCTACTAAGGAGGGTAAGCCCTGGAAACTTACTCAGACATACTTGCCAGCAGTATTCCACATAGATTTTATTAACAAGAGACATTTAGCATTTAAGAAGCTATTCATCTCCAGCTTCTACATGGTGCCTGATTAGATTAATCAATCCTATTCTGGAATCCAAAGCATCACATAGAACGTGTGAAACGAGAGAGTAAGTAGGCTCCTCCTCCTGGATATTTACATCACACCAATAACGTATTTTCAGAAATTGTGAGCTTATGTTCTGAATAGGTAGATACACTTGTTTTCTGTAAGATCCTTGAAAATTCAAGTGAACCTAGTGGAGGAGGGAAGCTCTAGAATTGCCTAAGGTAGTCAGAATTTAACAAGTGCCTGAGGGAATCTGACTTTCTACCTTGAGCTTATACTATCCCAGGAAATGAAAATATAGCTGGAATCCTAATTAAAGATGACTCCTGACAGCTGTTCATAAGCAAGAGTTTATTTTAGTTTCTGGTAACAGAAACTGTAAAAGTAAAGTGACAACATTTTTGTTTGAGACTGTCACTTAAAACTTTGCTACTAAAGCGGATCAGGTATGCTACCCTCAAATATGCCACACTGGAATGTGGATTACTGTGAGCTGAAGGCAATTGAGAATTGACAGATTCAGAAAGAAGTCTTCTTGGGGCTTCCCTTATCTTACTAAAAGCAGAAACTTCTGAGAAATAAAGACTGCCATAAATCCCCTCTCCAGGGGAACTTTATGGCCATGGAGAAGACAGAGTCAGTACTGAGATGATTCTGCACAAACAAAATAAACAACCTTAAAAAAAATAACCCTTATCTTCCATTAACTTCCCCATATATTTACCTTCCCACAACTTATTGTCCCTAGAAGCCCAAGCCGCCTTTCTTTTATTTAGTCACTTCTTCAGAATATATCACTGTTTGCTAAAATGGTATGTAAGCTCTCATGTCTAACCATCTCTTTGGATTTTCACTTCTTTTCTGTGAAGTCCCCATACATTAAAAAAAAATTAACATCAGTGAAATTTGTATGTCTTTTCTCCTGTTAATCTTTTGTCAATTTAATTTGTAGACTTCAGTCATTAAATCTAAAATGGCATAGGAAATGTTTTCTTTTCCTACATTACCTCCATAGAAAAAAAGTGACTAATAATATTTTCCCCTTTTGCAAGACAAAAAATTATAAGATGAGACAAAGTGACTTTCAGGCTTTTGATGGAGTTGGGAATAAAATTATTCATGAAATGTGGAAAGTAAGCTTATTTTCTAAGTCCCTAGTTAGTTGACTCAAGAATCCAATGTTGACCCTATAATCCTTATTCCATAAATTCTCATTTCTAGATTTTTATGGATTGGGATAAAGTCATGGCTGCCCAGGGCTTACTTATTCTGCTATTGCAACTCAGTGCAAGGTATAATATAGTGGTAGAAGGGGAATACTGTTGGAAATATTTTTAGTGCCAATTCAGATCTGATATGAAATTTTAATTCTGATGTTCATTAATGTATTTTGCATGACTTATTGTTTTTCCTGTAAAACATAATTTTAAAAAAGATTTTGCTTCTATTATGGCCAATTACAGTAACCAATCAACTTTGAAAACACAAATCAACCAAAACTTAAATAATGGCTGAGTGGATTTTTTAGGATATTTGTATATTTAAAGCTTTCTATATTTATTGCTGTCTATCAGGTAGAAGTAAGCATTGTCTGCTCAAATACTCTGTCAAGTTTTTTTTCCCTTCCTGAAAATTCTAATGTGAAGCTTCAGCTTCTAAACTTTTCCCTCACAGTCAGAATAAAACAAAGCAAATGAAAAGACCTGTAACAATGCTTCACACATAGCAACGGTTCAATAAATACTTAATTGTTTATCATTAGTATAAAATTTAAATTATTTTAAAGCTGTGGATATATCATCCTTTTTAAAATTTTTGCAACTGCCTTAATTGCTTTGATATAGTAGATACTCCAACATTTATTTTGAATTGGAATAAATTATAATTTGTTTAGCTGAATACATTCTATTTTATTACATAAGAAATGTTCAGTGTTCATATGAATATGTTCTTTTTGTTAATTTGCAGTTTTATGTCTATTTTTCTTCCTTTTCTTCATTGGAACATACTGCTATGTTAATGGAAACAACTGCTGATTTTTAAGGATAAGACAGCTTTCTTCATGTACATTATTTGGTTGAAAAATATGTTATATAGGAACAACTAAGTGAAAACAGATAAAATAATACTAATAACCACATCCACATGACCTCAGGACCTTCAAGATGTTACATTTCGGGCTTCCCTGGTGGCGCAGTGGTTGAGAGTCCGCCTGCCGATGCAGGGGACACGGGTTAGTGCCCCGGTCCGGGAGGATCCCACATGCCGCGGAGCGGCTGGGCCTGTGAGCCATGGCCGCTGAGCCTGCGCGTCCGGAGCCTGTGCTCCGCAACAGGAGAGGCCACAACAGTGAGAGGCCTGTGTACCGCAAAAAAAAACCAAAGATGTTACATTTCAGTCACTTCACTCTACCTATGAGAAGACTAGATGAAAGAATTGTTAAGAATTTGATCTGGAGTCTGTTCAAGAAAAATCTCTAATTTCAAACATTTTGCCATTCTTTGAATGTATGTGGATAGGTGCCCAGAATTTATGGCCTTTTGTTTGCCATCTATGGATTTTGGGTGTTCAAGGATACTTGTTTTGGGGAAATGGAGAGCTGAACTGTTCTGGTTAGGATTGTAATGGTTTAGAGCTGGTGGCCAGAGAAAAGGGAAAGAGACAAAGAAGAGTGTAGTACATGAGAACCAAGAAAAGACAAATTCCCATGGTAGCACATGGCCAGTGAGTTTGAAAACAATGAACTCCTTGAGGTCAGGGGTTATGTCTTATTCATCTCTTTATCTTTAGTGCCTAACCAAGTGCTGGTCATTGCCTAGGACCTAAGTAAATGTTTGTTGAATTGAATCAATTGAATTAGTTTAATGCAGTTATACAATGGCCCTACTAGGTCAGGAATATTCCCTGTTTACATATGATGATATCAAGGCTCAAAAATTTAGTTAACAGAGGCAAAATTGGGAGGAACTGGGATTTGAATATAGTCTTCAGTAATCCAGAACCAGTAATATTTCCACTATACCAAGATTTTTCATAAAATGTTTTCAGTCCTATGATAAAGTTGACCAAAAAAAGGGTTCTATGATTACAGATATTTGGGAAAACCCACATGCAGTGTTGCCTCTCCTGCAATTTCATAAAGCTTATTAAAATCTCTGATAAATCTTTTAATTAAGCAATTGTTCTAACTTTGTTTTTGTCAGCTTTTCTTAAAGGTGGTTTATTGCAGTTTTCATCTCTTTTTTTGCATTATTTATTTATTCATTTATTTATTTGCGGTACGTGGGCCTCTCACTGTTGTGGCCTCTCCCTTTGCGGAACACAGGCTCCGGACGTGCAGGCTCAGTGGCCATGGCTCATGGGCCCAGCCGCTCCGCGGCATGTGGTATCCTCCCGGACCGGGGCACTAACCCGTGTCCCCTGCATCGGCAGGCGGACTCTCAACCACTGCGCCACCAGGGAAGCCCTTGCATAATTTATTTTTAAATTTAATTTTTATTTTATATTGGAATTTAGTTGATTTACAATGTTGTGTTGGTTTCAGGTGTATGGCAAAGTCATTCAGTTATACATATACATATATCCATTCTTTTTCAGATTCTTTTCCCATATAGATTATTACAGAATATTGAGTAGAGTTCCCTGAGCTATACAGTAGGTTCTTGTTGATAATCTATTTTGTGTATAGTAGTATGTATATGTTAATCCCAAACTCCTAATTTATCCCTCCCCCAGTTTTAATATCTCTTTTAACTGAGTTATTTTTTGAAGGGTCGGAGGAAGATTTCAGGAAATGTTCACTATCCATCATAGTAAAAGAAATTATAGCACTAGTTAAAAACATGATGAAATATCTTAGTCACTACATTCTGGAAGAAAATTATTTTAGCTTACAGGAAGCTATTAAGAGAGTATAAACTAGTGGCTTGTAAGATTTCAGTACTTGTAAAGGTGTTTATGTAGAGCTTCATTAGCTCTCTACTTTTATATTTCCTAGAATGATAGGACCTAAAATTGGAAACATACATTTTTAGCATCTACTACTTCCCTGAAATAAAATAAACAGAAGAAATGGATCCTTTAAAAACATTGTCCAAATATTTCTCATTTAATTATAAACTTTGATACTTAGCATTGCAAAATCTTTTTCCATTTAGGGAGTTTATTATAAGTGTTGTATCATGCATTACTGCTTCCTGTCTTAAAGTTCAAACAGATTCAACTGAAGTTGAAGTATAAATACTACAGTCTTTAAAGGAGGTGGTTGGAAGTGAATTAATTGACTCTCAAGTAAATAGGCAGGCTGTGGAAATTGTATCTTATAAATGACTAGTTCTGTGGAAGACGTCAAACTAAAGTATTCTCTTTTCTAGATAAGATGTTTGACAATCACAGGCATATATCCCTGTTATTGATAGAGCTTTGGCGAGAGAAATAAGATATACTCGTAATGAAGTGTTAATGTAACCCATCTAATGTTAACACCAAACAAAGTCATGATGATTACTTTTGTTAAACTGATTTGGAATAAGATAGCTTATATTAATAGAGGTCAGGCAAACCAGACAAAACATATATTAGCATCCTGGCATTTTCATTACACCATATATAAATTTTTCCAAAGAAAACCTATCATTTTTATAAAACCTTTCCAGGTTAGAAAGGAAAATGCAACTCACATTAAAGGAAAACATATTATTTTCTTAATAAAACATACTCATTGATTCCTTAAATAAATATGTACATTAAATGTTTATCATGTGCAAAATTGCTCTATTGTAGGAACTGAGGAGTGAACAAGGGAGATTAATAAACAGATATTGATTGAGCAGCTATTACTTTTAACATCTTTTATTGGAGTATAATTGCTTTACTTTGTTGTGTTAGTTGCTGCTGTATAACAAAGTGAATCAGCTATATGTATACATATATCCCTATATCCCCTCCCTGTTGCGTCTCCCTCCCACCCTCCGTATCCCACCCCTCTAGGTGATTACAAAGCACGAGCTGATCTCCCTATGCTATGCAGCTGCTTCCCACTAGCTAGCTATTTTACATTTGGTAGTGTATATATGTCCATGCCACTCTCTCACTTCGTCTCAGCTTACCCTTCCCCCTCCCTGTGTCCTCAAGTCCATTCTCTACATCTGCGTCTTTATTCCTGTCCTGCCCCTAGGTTCTTCAGAACCATTTTTTTGTTTTTTTAAGATCCATATATATGTGTTAACATATATTTGTTTTTCTCTTTCTGACTTACTTCACTCTGTATGACAGATTCTAGGTCTATCTGTCTTTCTACAAATAACTCAATTTCGTTTATTTTTATGGCTGAGTAATAGTCCGTTGTGTGTATGTGCCACATCTTTATCCATTCATCTGTCGATGGACACTTAGGTTGCTTCCATATCCTGGCTATTGTAAATAGTGCTGCAGTGAACACTGTGGTACATGACTCTTTTTGAATTATGGTTTTCTCAGGGTATATGCCAAGTAGTGGAATTGCTGGGTCATATGGTAGTTCTATTTTTAGTTTTTTAAGTAACCTCCATACTGTTCTCCATAGTGGCTGTATCAGTTTACATGAGCAGCTATTACTTTTCAGTTTAATGTCGAAGAAAGAAAACAATTTCCTCTACTGTTCTAGGTTCTTTTGTCTGGTCTAAAAACTAAATTGTCATGAGACAGATGAACAGGAGAAAATCAAATTTAACTTCGTACATACGTGGGCTTCATAAGAAAATGGGGCCTAAGGGCAAGTTAGGCAATTGAGGCTTATATGTCATCTGAGAGGAAAAGGGGTTAGGAGTCTAGGATTTCCAAGGGGAGGAAAACAATTTATAGGAAGATGAGAAAAACAAATTTTGGGTAAACAAATGTTTGCCATACTCTGCAGAGACAGAGAGGACTTTGACAGAACAAGCCTTGCTAAGTTCTCCCCAGTCTACCACATCTAACTCACGTTCTTTGTAGTTAGCTCTGGTGACAACTCTCTTGCTGGGGTTGGCCTCCTATCTAAATTCTTCTAGGCAATTCAGGGGAGGAGGTAAAAGCTCTTCCTGAGCCTTTTGTTTCTTAAAAAAAAAAAAACAACCAACCAGCCTAATATAACCATCATGCCAAAGAGACACATTTTGGCAAATTTTACTCTCCTACAATGTATTGTTACTTTTGTGATGCCAAGAGTCATATTCTAAACACATCCAAGAGGTTTGGTTGCAACCCAATAGATTACCAACATATTACCAACTCAATAAATTATTTTTGATAGATGAAACATGAAAAGGTGAAAACAACACATTATGTTGTATTCTAACAACCTAAGAATGCAAAGAATAATTATTAAGGAATTCAGAATAGTGAGCTATCAAAGTGGATTGGAACACAGGAGAAAGACTCAGATAGAAGAGGGGCTTTACTTGGATTTCAAAGGTGAGAGTAGTTTGTTTGTTTCTTTGTGTTTTTTTAATGGGAAGTAAGAAAAACATTAGAAGACCAGGACTAATGCTTAAAACAGAAGCATTCAGAGATACAAGTAAAGGTGGAATATTGGAGTAAGGGGAGAGAGATAGTAAAGATCATTGCCGATTTGATGGGACAGAAAGATACCGAGATGGAAACTGAGATTGCAAATATACTTTTTAGTTGAAGTTAAATGAGGGGCAGGGGAAATCTAGTAGGATATAAATTTTAGCTGCTGAACATTTTTATCAAGGAGGAAGGCTCATTTCCACTCATTAAGAAATTCTCTGTAAGCTAAACTAGGGTTCGGTGAAGCCCTGGAAAGTGCATAGATTTGAGAAGCTATTCTGGAAGTTCACGTCTGATGTGAATGGAGGCCTGGTGTAAGAAAGTGCAAGATGGTGTGTAAGCTAGTTAGGCATGAGGAAGGGACAGATGTGAGAACATTTGAAAGGGAAATGCCGCAGGACTTACCAATTATTAAAATTAATATAGCAAATTTACTGAAAGTAAGATCAATATAAAATAGTGAACTTCATTTCTTATTTATCAAAAGAAAAATTATTACTTAACATAGCAATGGCAATAGAATACTGAAGTACCAAAGAATATATCTGAATGCTATTAAAAGCATGTGAATGTTATTAAACAAAAATTGTACTTTACCTAGCAACGAGAATAAGTATCAAGGAATATATTTAACAAAGGCATGTAAAACCTTTATGGATAAAATTATAAAACTGTCTTGAAAGATATTAAATAAATAAGACAAATGTACTAGAGACATAAAATGCTCATTTGGTGTCATAATGATGTCAGTTTCACTGAAAACATTATTTCAATACTGTGTAATTCCAAACAGAATGCCAGTCATTTTTTTTAACTTGAAAGGCTGATTCTAAAATGTATATGTAAGAGTAAGAAGGGGGAGCTTTTGTACTTGGTACAAAAACTTAAAATAAAATTGTAGCAACTAAGGCAGTGTGCTTTTGGTTAAATGATACAAAACGTGAAAAATGGAACAGAAAGAAAACCCAAGATCAGATGCTTGCACACATAGGAATACAGTGTATGAATGAGATGATATTGCAGACCACTAGTGAATAGGCAGACTACTCAAAAATATCTGAAATAATTATTTAATGGGATCTTTATTGTATACAAATACACAAAAATACATTCTAGATAGGTTAAAAACAAAATGTAAAAATTTTAGCAGATAATTAACCTTGGGATGGAGGTGGGGGGGATTCTGTAAATCAAAGAAGAAAAAAACATTGAGAAACACTGACAAATTTAATTACATTCAAACTAAAATTTATTTTGAACAATGAAATCATATGAAGAAAATGTAAAAACTTTTAAAACACAAGGAAATGACAATAAATCCAATAGATAAAAGGAGCTAAAGACATAATCAGACAGTTCATAGAAGACATATGAATGACTCAAAACACATGAAAATGCACATCAAGAGTCATCAGAGAAATGCAAATTTAAATGAAAGGAGATACCAGTTTACATGTAATATACTGGCAAAAATTTAAAAATCTGAAAATGGTAGAGATGTGGGCTAGGAGAACTCGTGGAACCTGCTTGTGGAATTTATCTCTGGAAAAAATAATGATATTACCTAGTAATTTAGATATGAACCAATACTATGACCTAGTCATTTTACTGCTAATCATATACTATATGGAAACTATTTTCATGTGTATAAGGAGAATGTTCATGGTGACATTATTTATAGTTACAAAAAATTGGAAAGCACCCCTGGTCTATTAATGGGAAAATTAATAACCCATTTTGGAAAATTCATATGATGGAATAGTATATAGCAGTGAAATTGAATGAACTATACCTACAGATTATAACAGAGTCGTAGAAACACAACATTGGATGAAATTCAATGAAAAAGTAAATTAGTGACGAATTTATATACTTACATTTATTAAGGTCTGAAGATAAGCAAAACTAAACAATATCTTATTTAGAAACACAAATCTAGGGAGAAAAGCAATAAAGAAAACCAGGGAATGGCAAATATAGAATTAAAAATATTGCTTACCTTTGGCTGGTAGAGAAGATGATAAAATTGGGCAGAAGCACTCAGAAGGCCTTAATAATATTGCTAATGTTTTGTTTCTAAAGATAAGTAGTGGCTTTTTAATAAATATTGTATTATACATATGTAACTATAAAGTACATATGGTAATTCTTTTGTATATGTGAAATATTTCATGAAACCTAAACCATGAAAAAAATAACATAGCACCAAAAAGGTTTGATAAGAGGCTACAACTATGGAATGACTCCTGAGTTTTAAGCCTGGTTCATTGTGTGGAGTTAAAACACTGATAGTCATAGAAAATTTGAATTTTGAGTTGGAGCATTCTTTTGAGTATGAGATGATGACATACGGTTTGTTTTTTTGCAAATTGATTTAAGGTAAGGGTAAAATAATTAATTAGATAGTACAGTTCACATGGTTAGCCTTAAGTTTCAGATCGTGTCTGGAAAATTTCTGCAGATTTAACAAACATCACAAAAAATTTGATATAATGCCGTGAGAACACATGAGTTTGTGGTTCCTAAGAAGTGTGACAGGTGCTTCTTCCTCCCCCCTGCATTTTGAACGGCTGGCATCTTTATCTTCTTTTCGTTCTAATTTCTCTGACAGCCTGCCCTGTCTGAGCTAAGTACGTCCTTTCCCTCTAACTATTTACCTAGCTTCTAATTTGATCCTATCATAATATCATTCTCAGATTATATCAAATTTTGTTTGATTGGTTTCTTGTATGTTATTTCTCTCTTTCTCTAGACAGTAAGCTCTAACAAAGAAGAATATGTCTGTTTCATTTGCAATTGAATACCTATATCAGAGCCTGTTTGTAGACATTTCTGAATATTACCTTATGAACAAATGAGTGAGGACTGGAACCAACCAGTACTGGAGAGAAAAGAGACAACTTTACACTTTGACACATCATTGAGAGCAAGTTTAGACTAATTCCCTGAAGGTTGGTATTTTTCTCAGTGAAATAGATGTGCCTTTGTATTATGCATGATCCAGGACATATAGGTCTCAAGGAATTGGACACCAGCCACATCTGATTTCTTTCTTGCATGTTGTACCCCTTGTGGTCTGAGGTTAGAAGTATGTTTTATGGGATCCTGAAGGAGCAATAGAGTCACTCATAATATTCCTTTGCCACTAGTTCACCAGTATTGCTGTGTAGCTGCCACTATTATACCTTCTTTTGTTTTCCATTATGGGGTTAGAATATTGAATTCCAAATTGCCTCACACTGAGCTTTCTTCTTCCCGTAATACAGGGGTCCCCAACCCCTGGGGTGGCCTGTTAGGAACCGGGTTGCACAGCAGGAGGTGAGCAATGGGCGAGTGAGTGAAGCTTCATCTGTATTTACAGACACTTCCCATTGCTCACATTACCGCCTGAGCTCCACCTCCTGTCAGATCAGCAGCAGCATTAGATTCTCATAGGAGCATGAACCCTACCGTGAACTGCACGTGCAAGAGATCTAGGTTGCGTGCTCCTTATGAGAATCTAATGCCTGATGATCTGAGGTGGAGCTGAGGCGGTGATGCTCGTGCTGGGGAGCGGCTGCTAATACAGATTATCATTAGCAGAGAGGTTTGACTGCACAGAGACCATAATAAATCAACTGCTTGCGGACTCATATCAAAACCCTGTCAGTGAGTGGCAAGTGAAAACAAGCTCAGGGCTCCCACTGATGGTGCATTATGGTGTGATGTATAATTATTTCATTATATATTACAATGTAATAATAATAGAAATAAAGTACACAATAAATGTACTGTGCTTGAATCGTCCCGAAACCATCCCCCATCCCCTGGGTCCATGGAAAAATTGGCTTCCATGAAACCAGTCCCTGGTGCCAAAAAGTTTGGGGACCACTGCCTTAATACATGGGCAATCTTAGCTCCCCAGGCCCTCAGGCCAAGTCAGTCCAGCAGCCATGCCCCAGACTGTGACAAGACATTAATTTGTGTCTATACTGGGACCTCACTGTACACAGTTCCAAGTGTCAAGCCTGTAATTCCCCTGAAAGTAGCAAATTCACTTTCCAAATAAAAACGCAGACCAGACTACTGCCATTATATTTCCCCCGTGTATTTTACGGAGAAAAACACCAGCCTTTGGGGAATTAGTCTGCATTTGTTCTCAGGGATATGTGGAAGTAAAACGTTATCTCATTGCCCCCAGCATTGGTCTGGTCAGCACAGTCTTCATTCATTTGGCTGCTTGCTCTGCTCCAGTGAAATTCCTTTACCTGCCACCGAAACTTGCAACCTCTGATGGCTCATTTGTGATGCACAAAGGGACAGAGGTATTGGTAATTTATACTATTATAGTAAATAATCCTTATGGCTAGAAAGATCAGGTCAGATTTTTTTTAACTCAGTAGGACCTTGAATATGACAGTATAATTCACAAATAAATAATTATTTTATTTAACCTTACTATGCTATAGAGAGATGATACTATGTATTTATAAAATGGAACTCAAAACATTTTAAAACTTAGAGAACTAGTATTCAGTAATGATGGTACAGTAAAGCATTTAGTTCTATCTCTTTACTTCATTCATTTTTTTTTTTTTCACTCAGCCAATCCTATAGACTAAGAATGGGGCTGTATGATTCCCCTAGGCTTTCCAATCTAGAGAGATAAGGCGCTTTAAAGCTATTTGCTCTGCTTAATTTATTAATAATTAGCAAATGGCTTGCACTAATATGTACATCGGACAATGCAAAAATGCAGTGCAATTTGTTTTGGTGGCAAAGTGACATTATTATTTTTCCAACTTACTGCAATATGCATATATACAAAGTTTCATGTAATCCTAGAAATATTCAGATTTGCATTCCATTCAAGTTGAAACCAAACAACAACAAAAAAGTTTTCACCAAATATTTGCATTACTAGACAAACCTGGAGATGTAACAATTGCTCAATAATCTGAATTGATTAACTTTCGAATAATAACTTTGTAGGGAATGAAACTTGCACCCCAGAATGTAAGTTGGTGTAGCCACTATGGAAAACAGTATGGAGGTTCCTTATAAAACTAAAAATAGACCTACTATGTGATCCAGCAATCCCACCCCTGGGTATATATCCGGAAAAAAATGAAAATTCTCATTTGAAAAGGTATATGCACCCCAATATTCATAACAGAACTACTTACAATAGACAAAACATGGAAATGATCCAAGTGCCCACCAACAGACAATTAGGTTTAAGAAGATGTGGTGTATATATACACAGGAATATTACTCAGCCACAAAAAATGGCTGAGTAAAAAAGAATGAAGAAAGAATGAACTAGGGCTTCCCTGGTGGCGTAGTGGTTGAGAGTCTGCCTGCCGATGTAGGGGACATGGGTTCGTGCCCCGGTCTGGGAGGATCCCACGTGCTGCAGAGCGGCTGGGCCCGTGAGCCATGGCCGCTGGACCTGCGTGTCCGGAGCCTGTGCTCCGCAACGGAAGAGGCCACAACAGTGAAAAAACATACTGAAAAAAAAGAAAAAAAGAACTATTGCCATTTGCAGCAACATGAATGGACCTAGAGAATATTATACTTAGTGAAGTATGTCAGACAGAGAAAGACATATATTACATATATTACATATATCACATTTTATCAGTTATATGTGGAATCTAAGAATAATACAAATGAATCTACATATGAAACAGAAACAGACTCGCAGACATAGAAAACAGCTTATAGTTACCAAAGGGGAAAGGGAGTATGTGATTAACAGATACTACTATACATAAAATAGACAAGCAACAAGGATTTACTGTATAGCACAGGGAATTATATTTAATATCTTGTAATAACCTATAGTGAAATATAATCTCAAAAAAAACTGAACCACTTTGCTTTACACGTGAAACTAACACAATATTGTAAATCAACTATACTTCAAAAATAAAAGCTAAAAAAATCCCAAAACAAAACAAAACAAAAAAACCTTGCCACTCCAAAATATCTCTCTGGCATACAGATTATTTTAAGCTAAAAACAATCAAGGCCCAAAGACTCAGAAAGAAACTTTGACCTTCCCCCTAACTGCCTAAAAGAATGAAGATAGAAGACCTGTTCCAGGAAAGGAGCTATCACCATAGGTAACTATATTATGAGCCAAATGAAGTAGACAGGGAGAAACCTAGCAAAGTCTGTTTGTTAAAATTCTACTCTGTTTCCCATTGTCTCTGCATGAACCAGAAAACGTTTGTTCACCAAATATTTGCTTTTCCATCTCCATGTCAATTGCCTTTCTCCCCTTTGGAGTCCTAAACTGCTACCGCTAACATCCTCTTTGGTCTTTAGCTGAAGACGTTATGTAAGGTGAGGGTTTCAGCCATTTTGGTAAGTTAACTCATGTATATGTGTTATTAAACTTCGTTTGATTTTTTTCCTGTTAATCTGTCACATGTCAATTTAACTCTTAGAGCAGTCAGAAGAACCTAGAAGGGTAAAGGAAAATTCCTTTCTCCCTGACCACTTCATTTTTCCTTGATTTTTATGGCTTGTTTCTGGGTTACTAATGTTTTATCTCAGGATATTATGATCCTTTTACAGGTGAGGAAACGGAATTGTGTGGAGGTTAACTAATGTGCACAAAGTTTAAATAGTGAATAATTTGAGCTACTATTCAAAGCCAGGTCTGTAAGCTTCAGAGCTTGAGCACTAATCCAATATATTATATAGCAGTCAGTCAATGAAACTTTGTTTAATTTAAGTGAATGTTACTACCTGAGAATCAAAGTGCCAAATTCTAAGCTGAAAGGATTAATGAAGTTAATTCAGAATTTGAGAGAAAGGCAGAATGATTATAATGAAACTTGAGTCTCTTCAAAAATGCTGAACCATGTTATTTGTGTGTGACTGCAAAATAAAAAGAATATTTATGAAACAATAGAATAAACAAAATAAAATATAGTTATACACTGTGTGATAAATATAAAAAGTACTATAGCAAGAACATTCAGTTTATTATTTAGAAATTCTATGGCAGGATGGCTTGGCCTCTATTTCCCATATATTTCACATATGTTTTAATGTAATGTCCTACATTTCCCACTGGCCCTACCAATTGGTAGCCTAGAAGCTTTCACATCTTACAGTGCATTGCTGGTTTAGGAACAACTGCCTGGTAAGCCAAGTGGCTTACAAGGGCACGCATGTTGAATAACGCTCTGACCACTACCCTAGACAAGAAGGAGTTAGCTGCCTGAATAGTTTCATCAGTAAGTGCATTTTATGCTGTTGTTGTAAGTGAGGTCTGAGCTACATTGCATCTGGAAAGTGTTAGGAAAGAGAGATAAGTTGTCACTGATTATATTTTTCTGATTCACCATGTGTGTGCATGAGGATTCTGTTGCCTGTTAATATGTCTCACATACTACTAGAAAAGAGCAAAAGAGAAGCTAGGAGTACAGCGTGGAGTTCTCTCTAGTCCTTCCTGGATTGTTTCAGTGCAACTATTAACAATAATCATTGCTAGAAATGAAAAAAATCTGGGGCAAGTACAAACGGGGACATGATGCTGGGACAACAGTTAAATTGGGGCTGTTGTGAGCAAACTATGATTTATGCATGGTCAGGTTAGCTGATGACACCAGAGTATTCCAAAATGTATGCAAAAATGTCTCATGCATGTCTCATGATTTTTTTGATGTAATAGGATGGGGCTAGTCTCATTTGATGTTTTGTTTTTCAAGTTCATTAAATGATATATAATCTATTATTATTCTCCATTTCGTCCCTCAAGAGTTTTATCTTCTTTAGTGGAGAAAGCACACATTTAATTTAAATCCACCAATATAGAATTCAAAGCATTAAGATAAACCAATTAATTCAGTGCTTAAGAATAGACAAAGTGACTAATAATATCAGCTTCTGAAAAATGTATAAATTATAACACTGTCTTTGCAGGACAGTTTCACAATATATGATCAAGTTGAAAATGTGTATATTTTTCATGCAAAGACTGGGCTTCTTGCTGTGTATGCCGAGACATATTTATCCATTAACGCCGAGGCTCTTTCAAAGTTTTTGATTAAAGATACAATATGATAACTTATTACTAAATTAATTAAATGAAATCTTTAAAATGAATTATGTAAGCTATATGTTATTTTCAGTGAAAACACAGCCAGTGTAAATTTTTCAGTGAAAAATAAGTACATTGCTGTGAATATGGACAGACCGATTTACCAGAAAGCTAGTGAAGCATAATATGCAGGGCCCTTCACTTGAAGGGCTGTCCAGTGCTTGGCTCTGCCCATGAAAATACATATGTGATGTTGTAGTAAAGCTTTTCACAAAACAAAGACATGTCTATATGTTCATGTCTATATACATATATTCTAACAAACAAGTCAGAAAGATTATACTCTAAATGCATAAGAATGATTATTTTTAGAGTTGGGAAGTAACTTTGAGAGCCTGGGGTTGAGGCTGGAAAAGTTTGAAGAAGATTTAACTTTATATACATTAAAATTTTCTGTAGAATGAGTATATATTATTGTATGATTTATGCGTTTGAAATAAAAGTGTTAATTTTAGATATCCAAAAAACAAAGAAAATATGTGGCAGAATTTTATTTTCTTGTCAGGTATAGAAAAAGGATATCAAGTCGGTAGAAAATATTATGAAAAATAGAATTGTGACTTAAAGGATAGTTGGAAAGTCTGCAACATACTTCTGAAGGAAGCTACAGAGAATGAAGATGGAGAGAATAGTTTGAAACGATATTCAAAAGGATGAAGTCTGAGAATGTTTCTAATAAGTAGATAGGTGAGTTTTCAGCTTGGAAGTAACCTACAAGGACTAAGGGAGAACGAATTCTCCTCTTGAATCTTGAAACCCTCCCTTTGTCATGCTGTGCAGTCCCTCCATTTAGCGGAAGAGTGTACTTCCTACCTCTGGACTCTGTATTTGGCCATGTGTCTAGCTTTGTCCAGTTGTATGTGTGCAGAAGTGAGAGTGTTAGGTCTGGGTCGACCTGTAGCTCAGTGCTGTGTCTTGCCAAGTCTTAACTAGGTCAGCTGATCCCAAGACTACCTGTAGATTCATGAGTATGAATGAATGTTCTTTTAAACTGTTGAGTTTTGGGGTTGATTATTTTATACAGCAATAGCTTGACTAATACAAGTGCCATATAGTAGGCTTGACATAAAGGATAATAGAGCTATATCTTTAATCTAGAAAGTTATGCATGGTAAAATACTCTTTAAGAATGTGGGCAGAATAAAAGAGACTAAAATGCCCAAAGACATTAAAACTACTACTACTACTATTACTAAAATAAAGGTATCATGGATGAAATAATAATTGTATGTTTTAAGTATCATGTAAGTGAAAATCTAACAATTTCAGCGCAAACTGATAGGGAAAGTGCTTAATCACAATTGGAAAAGTCCTCCAAGAAAATTCAACAATAATGACTTTAAGTGAGTTAATATTTGCAAAGTGCTAACAAGAGTAATCTGGACCATAGTAAATACTCTATAAGTAAAATATTTTCAAAATAATCTTATAGAACTTTGAGAACATATTTACTATCACATTGTTGATTTGAACATAAGCCTACTGGAGATTGATCACAGAAATACAAAATATTAAGTATATAGTTGAACATAATCAAAAACCTTAATCTGATAAGTACAGAGCATTATATGCAGTAGATAGAATTATATATTTATTTCAAGAAAACATAAGACATTTAAAAATTTATTATATTTAAAGTTACTAAGGAAGCCTCACCTAATGTCAAAGAAATGATACATGCAGACCACTTTCTCTCACTACAGTTAAGATACAATACAATATGAAAGTATGAATACCTCATATATTTTGAAGGAACAAGTTATTTAAAAGAACCCATGGATTAGTGTGGATGTCAAAATGGGGTTTAAGACTGAAGAAAAATAAAATATTGTGTATCAAAATTTGTGAGGTTTATTCAGTGTATTTAAAGATGAATATATATGAATATACATGAATACGATTATATATGAATATAAAGAGGATATATACTCTTAAAGAATATGAATATATATATATATACATATATACTCTTAAAGACAGTGAGTGACGTGGCGGGTTTGTGGTAGCTGTGGGAAGGACTTTTGGTTGATCAACACATCCAGGAGGAGATCCCTGAGCAGAGTGCGGCAGGTCCTGTTTGAGGCCATCCAGGAGGCTGGGATGGAGGGGAGGCAGTGCAGTGGTGAGTGGGAGTAGACAAGCCACAGATATCCAGGGCTTGATCATGAAGCATCTGTAGGTCCTGATAAGGACCTAGAATTTTATTCTAGGGGCAATGGAAAACAAAAAGACGGATTTGAAGAGAAGGATAACGTGATATCTCATGCTTTTTAAAGGATCACTCTGGATGCTGCAAGGAGATGGAATTGTAGGGTGCCAATCATGGAGGCCGGGAAAGGAGTTTGGAGGCTAGTGCAGGAATCCTGGTCTATGATGACCCAATCTTTGCCTGTCCCCCCAGCTTGACCTCACAGTTATCTCTCAAATCTATTACTCACTTGAAAAATAGGCATTATTTGAAGACTATTGGTAGAATGACCCCCCTCCCCTTCCTTTCTAAAGGCCAAATGTTCCTGGCACGTTTTATACGAATTTTATTCTCATAATTTAATCATTTGACTTGTCTTTCTTTGAAACCTCTCCAAATTATGTACATTTGTCTAAAATAGTGGCGTCCAAAAATAAAACCAGGGCTTCCAGAGTGTCCGAAGTAAGATCAAGACAGTTAAGCGCAGGATACTATTTTTCTGTTGAAGTTAATATATTCTGATGATTCATACAATTGTCTTTTTTATCGAAGATTCTTTTGCTGGTGGCTTTATAACGTGTACAAAGGAACTGGTCATTTGAGAAGTTTGTCCATAGGAAAGCTGTTGTCTTAGGTCGGGGTTCCTAAGAAATAGACTCAGGGAGATTGTGTGCAGGAGGTTTATTCTGGAGTACTTTTGTTAGCACTTGTAACACTGTAATGGAGTGAAAGAAACAGGACTGGGCTGATGGAGAATCTAACCTACAATAAAATTAAAGCAAAGGTCTCAGCAATTTCAGAACTGCTCTAATTTGAGACAATATCTGGTCTTCATCCTTCTGTATTCACCAGTCACTGCATGCTGGGTGTCCCTGGACGGAGTTATAACCTTGACCATGGCAGCCCCCTTTGCCCTACCCAGAAAGGGACTGAGGCATGAGCCTTCTCATTCACCAGCTGGTGAATGAATACCTTGGGCTTGAAGAGGGGTTCTGGGCATCCTCTATGGCTGCTTACTGATTTGTAGTTCCAAGCAGTCGTGATAAATAGCGCTTATCCTTTTGTGTGTCTCATCATTCCAGAGTTGTTACTCTAAATCTGACTGTGACAAATTGCTCTGCTTAACTGTTCAGTCCTTACAGCCAGCCAAGATTCAAGCATCATCCTCATCCCTTCTGCAGATGCCTTCTTTCTAACCACATCTTGTGCTGTGTGTCGACTGTAGCACTTCTACTTCTCTGAACTGTGCTATGCTTTGATTCTGAAATTATAAAATGGGACCAAAAGCCAGGAAAGCAAAGCTCTTTCTACAGTAAAACAGTGCATCCAACAATATAGAGAGTACCTATTCTATCACACTCATGTTTATTTTGCCATGCTTCCAGCAATTTTCCTGAACGCAGGAAACTGTAATTGTCCTAATAGTCCTGAATTCTACAATTGGCATTTCTTATTACATGCTTATTGTAAAGCGTGGTAAGAGAAGAGGCAGAATAGAGAGGATTATGGACAGTAGTTTACCCCTGAGCTGCTGTTGGGAATAGCAAGGGATCACTCCAGCAGCCTGCAAAAGTGGTTTCACCTTTATTTACATTGCTTTGAGCATAGATTGTTAATCTTTGAGGAAATGAAATGTTGACATTCTTTTGCCTTATTTTGGATACTAAGGGCAAACTTGCAAACTTCTTCGTTATTTCTATGGAAATAAGGAAAAACAAAGAAGCACAATTAATTCCTAAACAAAGGACTTTTAAGTGAGAGATAGTATTTATCCTCCATGAGTGCAAATAGGAATAGGCTGTAGTGACATTTTCATAGCTTACTTACTAAAAATTGTCATTATTTTTCTGTTTCATAAAATCCTTTAAGAAGAATATCTCATTAAATATTGGTGTTCAGGGCTTACCTGGTGGCGCAGTGGTTGAGAGTCCGCCTGCCGATGCAGGGGACACGGGTTCATGCCCCGGTCCGGGAGGATCCCACCGGGAAGATCCCACATGCCGAGGAACGGCTAGGCCCGTGAGCCATGGCCGCTGAGCCTGCGCGTCCGGTGCTTGTGCTCCGCAACGGGAGAGGCCACAACAGTGAGAGGCCCGCGTACCACAAAAAAAAAGAAATATTGGTGTTCAGAGTGTCAGGCCTGATTTTTGTATTTTCCTAAGCATCTCCCATCACATATAACTAGGAAAAAAGGATCACTCTCTCCTTTGAATTCATATGGCAGTTCGGATTATGAGTCAGTATCATATATCAGTAAGAGCAGTCTACTGGTCAACAGAAAACTGGGTGTGAGTTTGCGTTCTCCATTTATTTTTTTAAATGAGTTGAGCAAGGTAGTGTGGAAGAAGATTATCCAGGGCACAATAAACTTATGCCTTTATTTGTAATACTGTGACATGAGAAGAACTCCAAAGCAGTGTCCTATCTTGGAATAGAAAGGTGGAGTTTTTATAGAGTTTTAGGCAGATGCATACGCTGAAGTTCAGCTAGTTTTAGGAATAGTTGGTCAAAATGGCTTTTGGAAAAGGCAGGAATTACTCTTGCAGTTCAGAAGTTAACGGTTGGAGAGTTCAGGTTTAGCAGGAAGGCGGAGCAGGGGCTGTAGCGGTAGCTAATCATGTACAAAAGTAGAGGGAAGGAAAAGCTGAGGGGTCAAAGAAATGCTAGACCCACGGGAGAAAGTTTTAGTTTTACAAGGTCTCTTCTGGGCCGTCCTCTTGGTCTGCAGGGGAATTGTGGCTCTGCTCTGACTCTAAAGCAGTTACATCACCTGCGTCCCTTGCCGTCTCAGACTCACTGAACGTCACTGCCATTGGGGCTTTTTGCAGCTTTTGACGCTGTAGTTGGACTTCAACCATTAGCTGAGTTCATAGCTGTGCAGGAGCATTTAAGAGTCAGGAGAAAACCCGCGAACTGTGGTGAAAACAAGCACTCACGTGAGAATTATCAGAAGGCTTGGGACCATGCCTCTTAGACCAAATCCTGCCCCACCTGGGATTGGGAAGGAGAATCGATCCCATCCCTTCTGGAGTTTGTAGGTAAGACAGGTTTAATATCCATGGATTTGTGTTCATTCTCTAGCTTTGTCTACAGAACCAACGTTAAAAGGAGAAACTTTAAGAGCTTCATTTTAACTATCAAAATTTTAAAGCAAGAGAGAACAGGGGAAATGGCAATGAGGAAAAGAAAGAGAAAAAGACTAAAGAAATTGGCAGTCCGAGGCCTGGGGTCTTGATCTAAAGGTCTTGCACAGAAGGAATTCGTTGGATGCTTGATCTGAAGTTCTTGAGAGAACTGTCTCCTTTGTGATGAAGTTTAATTCTGCCGAATCTGGAAGAAGTTCTGTTTTAGATCTCCTGGTAGTGTGGGTATACAGGAGGTAACTGTAGGAAATCTCTTAAACTTTGAAACAAGAATCCAGACTTTAAAAAAAAACAGTGGAAAATACCTTAAAAATAAAACTAAATACGATATGATACTTTATTAAGTAAAAAAAATGAAATCCGAGCTACTGTTGTTGAGGTGGTGGTTCGGGGTCTAAGGGTTATGCAGTCAGTCCTCTCCAGACCTCTCCCCGGAGGTACAGTAGTGCCTGTGGCCTCCAGCTAGATCTTATGAACAAAGTTCTTAAAAGGCTCTTGCGGGGAGCAGAGTATAAGTTTCCATATACGTGTGTGTGTGTGTTTGTACATGTGTGTATAATGCAAACTAGAACATGTCAAGTGCCGCAATACTTAGAAGCAAATTTTATGGCAGTTCAAGAGGGAAACATTATCACTACCTATTGATATGCATCATGTAAACAAAAAAATCTCAAAATGCTGTTGATGATTGTGAAACTAATGGTACGGTCCAGTTTGGGAGGAACAGATAGTGAATGGACAGGTTTAGTGAAAGACAACTTGAAAAAACAGATTTTGGACAGTCTGCTATGCTATGCTAATGAGTTACCTTGTAGGCAAAGGAGAGCCCACTGAAACTGTTTGATCCACTAAGAAAAAGATTAAAGTTATTCTTGGGGAAGGTTCCTATGGCAACAGTGTGTGGTTTGGCTTGAACAGAGAGAGCCTGGTGACATGAGACAATTTAAAAGTTATTGGAACAGTCCAGATAAGTTATAAGGGTTTAAACTAGTGAAGTGGCAGTGGGAATAAAACAGAAGGGTGTGTGTGTGTGTGTGTGTGTGTGTGTGTGTGTGTGTGTGTGTGTGTGTGTGTGTGTAGAGTTTTAGAAGCAGTTTATTTTAATCTGCAAGGCTCTGTGACTAACAATACTTGGAAGGGATAAGGGAGAGAGAAATTTAAACACAATTTTGAGGACATCTAGGAGGAGGACCATCTAATGGTCCCATTAAAAGAGATAAAAGCAACAGGAATACAGTCAGGTTTGTGTGGTTGGCAGATATCTCAGATTTTGATTTTGCACATAGCAAAGCTTTCATCTTGTCACTAGTTCTCACTGGTAACGTTGTTAAATAGAGTACATCAAATCAATCCTTTTGATTAACCTTCATTTGTGAAATGACTGTCAAGCCTGAATTGTGTGTAGTGTTATCTTCTTGCAGTTTATACTTTTAAAATAAGTTTCACGCTAGCTTTTATGATGACCATCAAGACAGCCTGCACAAACAGGAGGTTTACAAAGCCATTTATCCTGAAGACCTTAAAAATTCTGAAAAGTAGAAAAGATGCCTGTATTTTTATGTTAGAAGTAAACTTAATAACATAGAAGCACAGTGTAGTACTGCTAGCCGCTCGACAGCTTATTTTGGTGCAATGATAAAAGGACAATTTAAGTGGAGAAATGTTCCTTAGATATTATCACAGACGTTCAAAAGAGCAGCGGCACAACTCAGACAGACATGGATGGTTCTTCTCCAACTTTTGTACCAATGGTGCAGTTTCTAATATGAAATAGAGTCTCTCAGTATTGACCACCGCTTTTGTGTGTGTTCATTCTTCCTCTGTGGGCACACCTGAAAACGTGTCAGAAATCCTCAGCTACAGATTCGTTGTGGATTATCCGGTAGAGCTTGGAAGAGAGGGAACTTGCACATTTTGTAGGCTCAAAATTAAGGGTGGGTATTTTAAATTTCAAGGCAAACAATTAAAAACATTCTCCTTTGTCATTGCTAATTTGCAAAAAGAAAGATCTTCCTGCTTTTCTGTAAGTCAGGAACTTATTCAATATATTTGACTCCGGAGAGAAAAAGTAGGATTTGCATACTTTTGGAGGAAAGTCAGAGCTATTATCCCAAAATACAGATGTGCATATAATAGTCCTTCATTTGGGTACACGCTGTCTAAAAGACAGATTCACAGCCCTAAATCAATACCCACAAAATGTATTCCAAAGAAGCCTCAATCTCCCCCACCTCTCAAACTCCAACCAACTCTGTACTCCAACCCGTACTGATTTTATCTTTCCCCACAATTCCCTTTCCAGCCTCCCATCTTGGACATGATGCTTCTTTTCTTTTCTTTTTTCTTTTTTTTTAAACACCTTTATTGGAGTGTAATTGCTTTGCAATGGTGTGTTAGTTTCTGCTGTATAGCAAAGTGAATCGGCTATACGTATACATATATCCCCATATCCCCTCCCTCTTGCATCTCCCTCCCACCCTCCCTATCCCACCCCTCTAGGTGGTCACAAAGCACCGAGCTGATCTCCCTGTGCTATGCGGCTGCTTCCCACTAGCTATTGATTTTACATTTGGTAGTGTGTATATATGTCAGTACTACTCTCTCACTTTGTCCCAGCTTGCCCTTCCCCCCGCCCCCCTCCGCCCCCCACCCCGTGTCCTCAAGTCCATTCTCTATGTCTGCATCTTTATTCCTATCCTGCCTCTAGTTTCCCATCTTGGACACAGTGCTTGTTACACATAAACTTTTCTTCTCATTTACTTAGTAAACATGTTTATTCTTTTAGACTAAATTCAAGTATTAGGTTTTCTATGATCATTCTGGAATTTCTTTAGGCAGCATCAGATTTAAATTAAATATAATTCTGTCATTTTGTTTTCCATTTGAACATTTAGCACATTAGTGTGTTTTCATATATTAACTTTTCAGTTGGTCTGTCTGTTCTGCCTGATGATATACTTCTAATTCAGGACTCCCACAGAAACTCAATTATGAAAGAAAAATAATAATTCATAATAATTATTATTGAGAAGTTATTACATATCAGGAGTTGTACATACAGTATCTCATCTAACCTCAGAGCAGCAGTCTATGTGGTAGGAATTAGTATCCTTCATTTGCAAGAGAAATAAAGTCCCATAGAACAGTTGAGGAAGCAAACCCTGCTTTACCTGACTCCAGAGACCTTGCTCTTAAACACAATAATATATATTCCCTTTCTAGCCAGTTATTAAATTATACATGCCTTTGTAATAGCTTGATCAATTTCTAATTTATCTTTTTTGAAAAAACAGCTATGACACCTAAGCTTAGTATGTGAATATTCATACAAAAGATGAGAAAGAATCCTATTCCACTACTCATTTTATTTCTAGAGGACGTTTGAAAAATTGTACTGTTAAACATTCATTTTCAGTCAACTGTTATAGCCACAGAAAAGAGCTTGTCGAGGTGAGTAGTGATGAGTAATGAAGCAGTGCCTATTATAAGCAAACTCTCAATAACGTATTGTTGAGTTGAATATAATGGATTAATTGTGCATGAGAATGTGAGTTAAAAGTTTTGACATTTTCCTAAAACTGCTTTTGACATACAAATATTGTTCTCACGTTGCTGAACTTGTATGTGCTTAATTAATATGTATTATTGATCACTCTTAGCACTTTATCTGGGGCTTCTCTAGCAAAAACAGGATAACAGCTACTTAAATGGATCATACTCAAGCTCTAAAAATTAATCAACTAGCATTATTTAAGTTCATTGTGAGCTAAAACAGAAAGGAGCTGCTAGATATAAGGGAAGAGTATATAGATGAACTTTCTAAAACTGCCAGTACTTTCTTCTTTCTCAGTGTAGTTGTGCTTGAGACTATTGTATTCCACTTGGAAGATGCTGATACTGACAAAATGCTCTCCTTAACCAAATTCTAGCCAGGCTCCTCTGAGCCATCTTCTCCATTGGGTCTCAACTCTGGTCTATAAAGACTTGAACAAACACTAACATAGTTTCTGATAGCTCAAGGCCTCATCCCTAGGGTGACCCAGTCCCCCTTAAAGTTACAGCCTGAGAAAGCTCCAGACTACCAAAAGAATTGACTGTTCTAACCAACACCTGAGGGTGGACCCTCGACCACCCTTTCTTAGGGCATTTACTAAAAAGGGCTTGCCCTTGTGAATCCTTCCTTTGTCCCTTTGGGATGTTTACATGTCTCCTACAACTCAGGAGTGTCTTTCCCAGGGATCTGAAGGCCGTCCTTTGAAATGCAGTCATCAGGAAGCATAGGGCCTGTCTCCCAGTCCCTGTGGATGGACAGAATCCTAAAGTTGATCATTGCCAGCTAACAGAGGAAGCTGGCTCAGTCGTATTTCGTATTTACCCTGACAGACCCTTGGCATTTTTACTTTTCTGATTCTACCGAGCTCCTGCTTAACCCCTTCCCTATTCCCTCATTCTTCCTTCAAAACACGCAGTCATCTCTGTACAACTTGACACTGGACTTGTTTCCCTATTGAAGTACTTATTACTGATTAAAAATCTGCCCTTAGCCATTTTATCTAGTGTCCAGCTTTGCTTATCTTTTTTTTTTTGCGATACGTGGGCCTCTCACTGTTGTGGCCTCTCGCGTTGCGGAGCACAGGCTCCGGACGCGCAGGCTCAGTGGCCATGGCTCACAGGCCCAGCTGCTCCGTGGCATGTGGGATCCTCCTGGACCAGGGCACGAACCCACGTCCCCTGCATCGGCAGGCAGACTCCCAACCACTGCGCCACCAGGGAAGCCTGGCTTTGCTTATCTTTGACAATAGTTTTGCAAATGCTTGATCTTCATTAAACCTAGATACTAGGGAATTCAATCTGGATTAGTCAGTTTACTGTGAAGTAAGATATCAACTTTAATGTTAAATAATGAATAGCTGAAGGCAAGAGTGATCTGCATCATACAGATAATTGAGATAATATAAAGAATATTGGCAATGCTGTCCACTTTGACTTTCAAAGATAGACACATTTCTAAATATACCTTTACTACATAAAATATTATCTCTGAGAGAGTGAACATTTCTCCCTAACTTCACTGAGTATAAATTGGCCTAGTTTTCTATGTAATATTATTTTGTTTATGATGAATTTAATGTTTATTCTTTGGAAAAAAAAGAACACACTATAAGTAGGGAAATCATACATATACTCACCACCCTTCATTGGTCACTGTTAATATTTTGTAGCTTTTCTGCCAAATTTTTTCTGTTTACTTATAATTAATGTTACATCACAAAAAAGTCTCATGTGTCATTAACAAGTCTCAAAAACCTGTATTTAGTACCCACATAGTATCCCAATATGTGCGTGTATGCAGTACAGTTCATACAATCACCCCTCAATTTATACTGGTTCTGATATACTTTCTATAGAATAATGCAGAAAAGAGTATCTAGGTATGCAAATAATTTTATTAATTGGATTATTTTAGGCTTCATTTGTAGAAGTGAAATTATTAATACAAAGAGCAGAAATCCTTTATGTTTTTGATGTATATTGCCAATTTCCTTTCTTTCCTACAAGTGTGTCCCAATTTACAACCACTTTGGAAGTATAAGAAATTACTTCCTAGGGACTTCCCTGGTGGTGCAGTGGTTAAGAATCCTCCTGCCAATGCAGGGGACACGGGTTTGAACCCTAGTCCGGGAAGATCCCACATGCCGTGGAGAAACTAAGCCTGTGCGCCATGACTACTGAGCCCGTGTGCTGCAACTACTGAAGCCCGCGTGCCTAGAGCCCATGCTCCGCAACAAAAGAAGCCACCACAATGAGAAGCCTGCGCACCGCAGCAAAGAGTATCCCCTACTCACCACAACTAGGGAAAGCCCATGCAATGAAGACCAAATGCAGACAAAAAAATAAATAAATAAATAAATAAAAAGAAATTGCTGCCTATACATAGTCTTAAAAATATTACTCCTTTGTTTTAAATCTTAAAATAATTTGGAGAGAACTGACATTCTATCAACATTGAATCTTGTCATGAAGAGTAACAATTTTGTCTACTATTGTTCGTCTTTATATTCCTCATTAAAATTTTGTTTGCAAAAAAAAAATTACTCCTTTTAAATTTTCTCTCATCTGATAGATGAAAAATGGTCTTCTGCATGTGTATTAATTTCTTTGACTATTGTAAAGATGTATTAAATCCCCCAAAGAGAACTTTAGGATAAAGGCGAAGCTGTGCAGTATAGCAAGAAAACCATAATGAAGTCTTCCTTCCTAGACATAATTTCAAACTATAGAGATACTTATATCCCTTGAGAGGTTTTGTCTAACACCACCTCACAGAAAGAAAACATCACATTCCTAAACTGTTACCTCTTGTAGTTCATTTAAACCGGTGGATCTCAAATATTCTTCAGCTGGAAATCCTCATTTCAAAAGGAATCCTATGCAGACGTCCAAGGCACAATAATGGCTCAGGCTGAAGCAGAGTAAGGGCCACAAGCTTCACTGGTTTTGTACTCCTGATCCGAGAAATGCCTGAATGGGCTACAGGGAACCTCGCTTTCACACCCCAGATGTGGGTTAAAGAACAGCAAACGAAATGGAGGCAGAGAGAGATTACACAGTTTGTCAAATGTCACACAACCATTAGTGATATAGCCAAAATATCTCATGATGCTTTACAGACTTACATATATCTTTGTATATTTTCTCACTTCTTTTTCCCTCCTGTGTCCCATAGTCCCTATTCTATTTGGCAAGAGGACAGTTTTCCCAAAAATGTACTATGCTATCTGTTGGCAATATTTGCTTCAAATATTAATCATGCCTAACTTCATAGCTGTAGATTTCATGCTGTTCTCATAATCCAGATTTTATTGGTTCCTACAACATACTCATATGCAAATATTGAAGAAGAGAGAAATAAAATGACAGGTTAAGTAAATGAATGGAAATTGAATGAACTTTAATGTTCCAGAAGAGGTTGCATTTCTTCAAAATAAGCATAAAGTGGTTACTTGAAAGAAAGAAGCATGAAAATGTTGGTTCCTTCTAACTGTTTATGGGACATTGGTAGCTTTCTGGTGGAATTCATGTCAGGGCCTGTAGTTTTCTTCCACATTGAAGTAACGGTTTTTATTACTGATTTGGCAACTTTTACAGCCTCTCAAAATACTGAGATCACTGTTATGGTAAAAACAATTTTTCTTTATTTCACATGAAGGTAATAAATTTTTTTCGTTTTCTTCTTATCAATTAATCTTATTTCCTCCTGACAATTTAAATGGTATTACAAGTGCTTAGAATTTGCGATAAAGAAAAATTCAAGAAATACATAGTTTATTGTTTTTTTGAGACTTTAACTGGGTCTCTGTCAGCTAAGTAACTAGACTATGACATCCTAGGTCAACTCACTTAGCTCAACAGGGTTAAAGTTCTGAGCAGTTACATGCTTTATGAATCCAACATATAATTTGCACTCAGTCGTGTATATTTGTATCTGAATTCCACAGCTCAGAAAAATAGTCTTGATTCACAGTGACCTCTGGGCCTTTGTGTGCCCCATTAGCTATTATATATCAACAATCTTTTTCCTTTTCAGTGTTTCCTCTTACATAATAGTGCCTAGAATCCTGGTAACTATATTTCTCAGGACCTCTGCCAGCAATCATAGGCATCAATTAGATACACTTGCTTGAGATTTGGGAGGTGGAAGACGAACAGAAGCTGTTATGGCCTCTTGGCAGATTTAGGCAGAAGTGTGAATGTCAGTCGGTTCCAGCAACTCTGAGAGTCCCCCTGTGCAGGGCATGCAGGTAGCTGAGCTCATTGGCTGTCCTCTCTTGCTATTCCTGATTTCTTGAACATCAGTAAGTAGTATTTTTCCTGACCTTGATTTCTCAGTCTCCAGGTGGTTTTGAGAGCTGCTAAATTTTCTTCATGGAATGCCTTCCTTCTTGAAATACCTGCTGTAATATCTGTTTTCCTAATGAAACACTGATAACACTACTTTCCTTCATTTCTGAAAAAACTGATAAATTTCCTCCTAGACTAAGTCATTCTGTGTTTGCTAAGTCAGATAAGACATTATTTTATTCACTTCTCAATTTAACGTGACATATAAACTTCTTGGGTGGCCAGAATGTGTGTGTACTGTTTATGAAAAGCATTGCCCATGGTACTGATAAAACATGAAGATGAGTAAGATTCAGGAGCTTCCAGAACACATGTGGAAAGAGAAAAAAAACACACAACTTACATAAGACAGACACTGAAATGAGAGGCATAGCAGCAATAGAAATAGAAATTAAAAATACTTGAACTAGGGCGGTATGGGGAAGTTTCATAAGGGACATGAAGTTTATATGTTAAAAAGTTGGGGAAGGGCTACTTTAGAATTCAATAAAAGGAAAAGAATAGTGGTATGGACATGTATGATATACTTGTAAAACTGTGAATTTCCATGATGGGTTGAAGGTAGGGTCAGAGCGAGAGATGTTGGGACCAGTTGGTAGATGACTTTGCCATGCCAAGGAGCTTGTTCTGTGTTCCAAGGAAACTTTCAGTAATATTTGAGCATGGTAATAATATTGGCCTTTATAACATGAACCTGTTTAGGAAAGAATATTGAGCAGTATCTACACTTGAGGTGAGTGGAGGCAGAGTCACCATCAATAGAAAGGTAGCTTGAAAATTTGAGGTGTTAGATATAGGTTTTTCCAGACCATCTAGAGAAGAGAGATTGAAGAGTTGAGGATGAAAACAGCATCTATTTGTTCTTGCCTTCTGCTCATCTCAAGTGGAATGAATCCAGAAATTTTCCTGTTTATGACAGCTACCCTGTATCTTTGATAAATGGAAAGTACCTTAAAGGAGCTGCTTTCTTCTTTACTCCTTGCCATTCTGCTCTCAAATGTTATTACTGAATCTCATTTACCTGGGGAAGAAAGGAGGCAAAGAGAGCTGCCGCACAGAATCAGTCACTCACTGGCAAGAAGAGAATAGATTTCGAGCACAATGCTCCATCCAATAGAAGGCTTTTTTTTTTTTTTTTTTTTTTTTTTTTTGCTGTACGCAGGCCTCTCACTGTTGTGGCCTCTCCCGTTGCGGAGCACAGGCTCCGGACGTGCAGGCTCAGAGGCCATGGCTCACGGGCCCAGCCGCTCCGCGGCACGTGGGATCTTCCCAGACCGGGGCACGAACCCGTGTCGCCTGCATTGGCAGGCGGACTCTTAACCACTGCGCCACCAAGGAAGCCCTTAGAAGGCTTTCTTGTTCAATTAGCCTAAACTCAAACATTGTCAGCTTACCTCTATCCTTCTGTCAACTTTCTTATTCAATTTAGGGCAGGGTTACTAGTTTGGAATTAAAAACAGGGATTTCATAGGCACTAACAAATAAACTACTAAAGGCATGATAGAGTGAGTTGACAAACTGAAGCTATAGAACTCTCATATTTAAAGAATTATTTACAAGAAAGAAAACTGACCTTCCAAGGATCATGGTGAAAAACATAGAGTGATTCTAGTTAATGTCATAATGGCAAAGCCTGGGGAGAATGATTTGTTTTTTATTGCCACAACGTTTGATCCAGGGCACTGGGAGTTTGGGATAAAGTGCATTCATTTTCTTGTGCCAGTGCATAGCTAGTGTGCTCTAGCAAGCAGCTTAACTCAAGATTGGAAGGAGCACCACTGAGAGAGGTGGTGTGGAAGAGTAAATGGGTAGTGGATCAGACAATCGGGAAACGGGTTCCAGGACTACTTCTGATACAGGCTTATTATGTGCCTTGAGCAACTGATATGACTCTGCGGGGCATCCATTTTCCCACCTACGTAAATTGATGAAGTTGAACTGAGGGGGCTTAACTTGAGTTTTTTGCTCTCAAAAATTTTATCACTATGATGGAAAAAATAGTATATATACTTCAAAAAACTCTTGTATGTGGTTCTTGAAATTCACCCTGATTTCTCTCAGGGCTTCGTTTTACTACTTGCTTTTATTTTTCTTCAAGAATATCAAGAGTAATGTGCCACCATCTCTTCTACAAACTTCATTTTCAGGAGACTTAAAAGATGATTTCCAAAGATTTAAGTGCTAAATTTCTGATGGGAAAAATCTTTTGATGGGGAAATCTTTCTGATAAAATTATACTTACCATTTTTGTTTCTGAAGGAGGCTTCAAAATATTGAATAGGGAGTGGGGGATGTTTGTCAAAGATATTCCTATAAGAATTTTAGGTGCTTGGAATGTGTTCAGATTAAACTTTGAACTGTCCGGCAAATGTTTATCTTATTTAACAGGGAGGATGGTTACAAATAAGCTGGGAACCATGTTCATGCCGATAATGGGACATCAAAGCAAATATTTTTTTGGTAAATTTCCCTTTCTTTACCACCAGTAATTAACATGTAAATTGGAAGATATGTTACTTTGACAGAAATAGCATTGCCATTTGATTTTTACTATGGATTACCTACATTTAATATTTTATTCTATTCATCAACTTTAAAGTAGACAATAAAAATTTGTGATTTCCATGTGTGTTGAAAATTGACTATATCAAGTTCACAAAGGGACAATGCATTTGGCTTTGTTCTACTTATAGGAACCATTGTATTTTGTTAATTTGTTTTCATTGTTTTTCATGCTCACATTATTTGCATGTTGTTTTCATTTATTTGCAATGATCCTGGTTAATTTCTCATGAATATATGATTCTGAGTTTTCTCTTTGTAACATCGAGCAAGTGATTCAATTTAAGGGAGATTTTTTTTTTCTCTTTCTTTACTTTCTAGGGTGCTGTTATCTCTTTCTGAATTGTTGAAAGCCATCCTTTTTAGAACTTTTAGGACTTTTAGAACTTTTCTCTAAGTTTTGCCGGCCTCTTACAAAAAGGAAACTCCAATTTGGAAAAATGTGGCAAGGAATTGAAAATACCTTGCACAAAAGAGACAAATAAGCAGATATTTACTAACATTTCACACCATGATACTAGCTATTGAGGAAAAGGGTTCTTGCTCTACGTTACATTGTCAGTCATCAGATACCAATGGTGGGCATCTTGAGTTTTTGTGCAGTGAGATGATCCAGATTTCTTTTAGTTTTCAGCGCCAACTTAAGAAAAGTCAAAGCAAAATAAATAATGCTATTCAACTAGATAATGCATCTCTGAGGAAGCTGGGATGACTATCTAGAAAACTGTTTTTCATATGTCCATAAATAACATTTCTCTGAGTAGCTTGAAATCCCTGTCTTCTGTTCCATCTGCAGCCCTTCAGGCTTTGGCTGTCATGCTTTTAATAACCAGCTGCCATTTTTTCCCTGGTGTTGTTTTCTTCAGAAACAACTTTTCTTGAAATATAATAAATATTCAAAAACTTGTACAGCTCAATGAAATTGTCACAAATTGCCACATTTTTATAAACAGCATTCAGATAAAGAAGTAGGACGTGAAGCTATCCTTACATCTAGTGACTTTCCGTGCCCAAAGCAACTATTGTCTTGGTCTCTAACAGCATAGGGTAGTTTTGCCTGTTTTTGAAATTTTTATAAATGGAATTTTACATTAGGCAGTCCTTTTTTGTCATTAAGTTTATGATATTTATCCATTTCATTGCATATACTTGTAGTTTGTTCATTCTCAATGTTTTATAGAGGTTCACTGATTACGCTATAGGTTATTTTTTTCACTCAACTGTTGATTATCATTTGTTTAGTTTCTAGTTTTTTTGTGTTTTTTTTACAAATAGTGAACATTTTTACAAATAGTGAACATTACAAATACCTGAACATTTCTGTGCATGTCTTCTGGTAAGTGTGAATGTATATCAATAGGATATGTACCTAGGGGTGGAATTGCTGGGTAATAGGCATTGCATATATTTAGTTTTATTAATCATTTTCAAAGAGTTTTCCAAAGTGAATATATCAATATACATACCACCAGCAATGTATGAATAATAGTTTTACCACATTCTCACCTAAACTTGGTATACATTTTCTTCTCCTTTTCCTTCATCTTTTTTAATTGTATCCATTCTAATGGGAATGTAGTTATATGACTTTGTGGTTTTTGCATTTTCCTAATGTCTAATGAGGTTAAGCACATTTTGTATGTATTTTGGCTATTTGAATATACTCATGAATTTCCTGAACAAGTTTTTTTGCCCAGATTTTAATTTTATTTTGACTTTTTCTTATTAACTTGCAAAAATTCTTTATATATGGTGGATACAAGTCTTCTGTCAGATACCTCAAATATCTTCTCCCACTCTGCAGCATGCCTTTTTCTCTTTATTAATAAAAGTCCTTAATATGTTCTGATTCATCAAAGTTTTAAAATCATTTATGGTTATTTATTTTCCCATCCTGTTTCAGAAATGTTTGCCTCCTTCAAAGTCCTGAAGATATTTTTCTGCTTTCTTCTGAATATTTTGTTGTTTTACCATTTTCAATTAGATATGCAATGAGCACGGCATTAATTTTGGTGTGTGGCGTGAATTTTGGATCAAGGTCCAATTTTTTTCAAAATGGATATCCAATTGACACATCAACATTTATTTTAAAAATCCTTCCTGCATTGCAGTGACATCTTTGTCAAAGTATACATACATGTGTGTGGTTGCTTCTCTTTTTTGAGCAAATACAAAGCTCAGGTAAACTAAGAAGTATAGAGTGGTTTGGTAAGTGTGTGTGTAAGAGTTGTGTGTGTGTGTTTGTGTGTGTGCTTGTTTTAGTTCCTTTGAGATATAATTTACACATGACAAAATCCACTGATATTAGATATACAGTGATGGATTTTTCTAACTGTATACAATTATATAACCTCCATCAAATTCAAGATATAGAAAAGTTCTGTCACTCTGAAAAGTTTCTTCATGCCCTTTCTCAGTCAACTGTCTCCAGACTACCAGCCACAGGCAACCACTGATCTGCTTTCTATCACCATAAGTTTGTATTTTCAAGAATTTCATATAAACATGTGCACACTATATGAAGTTATACTAGACTTATTTCTATAGCATATATGTATCTGAGATTCATTCCTGAAATGTGTGTACTATTATTTGGGGTTTTTTTGTATTGTTGAGTGGTATTCCATAATATGAATAGGCCACATTTTGCTTATGTACTTACTAGTTGATGGATCATTGTGTTGCTTCCATTTTACATTGTTATGACTAATGCTGTTACTAATATCAGTAAATAAGTTTCTGTGTAGACATGTTTTCTTGCATTTCTCTTGGGTAATGTTTCCAATGAAACACATTGTAATATATTGTTCTGATACAATGGATGTGTTCCTATAGCCACATTTTACCATATGGTAGCCACTAGCCACAGGTGACTGTTTGGAACTTGAAGTGAAGCTAGTGTGACTGAGAAACTAAATACGCCACCTGTGGCTGGAGGATTGTATTGCGCAATGCCATGAGTGGGATTACTAGGTCAAATGGTAAATATATGTTCAATTTGATAGCATGTTGACATAGTATCCAGAGTGGTTGTACAGTTTGTCATTCTCACTAGCAATGCATGATAGTTCTAATTGCTCCACATTCTTGCCAATACTTGGTAATGTCAGTTCTTTCAGCTTTAGATATTCTAGTGGGTAGTTTTAGAATGTATTTGCCTAATGAGTAGTGATTTGATGCATCTTTTCATGTATTCAGTGGCCATTGTACACCTTCTTTTGAACTATCTGCACAAATATGTTGCCTGTTTTTATTGGATCATTTGTCTTATTATTGAGCTGTAAAAGTTTTTTGTTCTGGATGCAAGCCAGATTTGTGTTTTGCAAGTATTTTCTCCCAAATGTAGCTTATCTTTTAGTTAACCTAAATATGTCATTTAAAGAGTGTGAGTTAATTTTATGTGTTACCTTGGCTAGGCTACGATACCCTGATATTTGGTCAAAAATTATTGTGGATATTTCTGTGAAGGTGTTTTATTTTTTTGGGGGGGTTAGATTGACATTTAAATGGGTGGACCAAAACTTGAACTGCAAGTCTTCCCTGGGTCTCCAGTTTGCTGGCCTGTACTGCAGATTTTGGGCTTGCCAAGCCTCCACATCACATGAGCTAATTCCTTAAAATATCAATAAATCCCTATCTATCTATCTACAATATCTATCATCTATCTGAATCTGTCATCTATCCATATCCTTTTGCTTCCGTTTCTCTGGAAAACCATGACCAATACATAAAGAAAATGTTTTTAGTTTTGACAAGGCTCATTTTGTTAATTGGTTTATTCATTCATAGATTGTGGGGGTTTTTGTGTGTGTTCTGCTTACGAAATATCTCCTTACCCAATGTCACAAAGATTTTCTCCTGTTTTGTCTTCTGGTATGGCTTTAGCTCTCATATTTAGGTTTATGATTCATTTTAAGTTTTATTTCTGGTGTGAGGTTAGGGTTTAGTATTATTTTCCACATAGATATCCTGTTGTTCTAATACCATTTGTTGTAAAGGCTATGTTTACTCATTAAATTACATTTATACCTTTGGAGAAAATCAATTTACCATGTAACTATGGGCTTATTATTGACCTTATTCTGTTCCATTGAGATATATATATATATATATATATATATATATATATATCTCCTGGTACCAATACAACACTGACTTGATTAATGTAACTTTATAACAACTATTGAAATTAGGGAGTGTAAATTCTTCAAACTTGGTCTTCTTTTTTTTTTTTTTTTTAGTTGTTTCAGGTCCTTGGTATTTGTATATAAATTTTTAAACCAACTTGTTTATTTCTTTTAAAATAAAATCCTACTAGTATTTTAATTAGAATTGCATGGACTTTATAGATCAATTTGGGGAGAACTGCCATCTTAACAATATTGAATCTTCCAAAACATGCAATAGTTTATAGTTTTCTGTGTATTTATCTTGTGTTTTTCAGTAATTTATTCCGAAGTATTTTGATGTTATTATAAATGAAATTGTTTAAACAATTGTTAAAATAATTTTATTTTCTAATTGCTCATTGCTGGTGTATATGGACACAAATTATTTTTATACACTGATCTTATATCCTACAACCTTCCTAAACTTACTTTTTAATCCTAGTAATTATTATTTTGGGTAGTTTCATTAAGTATTTCTATATGTTTGAGCATGTTACTTCAAGTTGAGTTGTACTTCTCTTTTCCAAATTTTTATGTTTTTTTTTTATTTTTCTTGCATTACTGCACTGGTTAGGATCTTCCTTACAATATTGAACAGAAATGCTGAAATTGGACGTTCTTGCCTTAATCCTGGTCTCAGTTAGAAAGCACCAAGCCTTTTGATGTTTTGATGTTAGTTGTAAATTTTATCATAGATGCCTTTAGTCAGGTTAAGTGTCCTTTTATTCCTGGTCTCCTGAGAGGTTTAGTCATAAATGGGAGTTGGATTTTGTCAAGTATTTGCATCTGTTGCAATGGTTATGCATTTTTTTCTCTTTATTCCATTAACATGGTGAATTACATTTATTGATTTTAAATGTTATAGAAACTTTAATTTATAAAATAAACGTTACATGGTCACGAAATTTTTTTTCTTTTACATATTGTATAATTCAATTTGCTGAGAATTCGGTAAATATTTTCTTTTATGTCCATGAGGAATAATCATCTGTAACTTTCTTTTCTTATACCTTTGACTGTTTTTGGTATCATGGTAGTAATACCCTCATAAAATGAGCTGTGAATCATTCCCTCTTCTATTTTCTGAACATTTGTGTTAAAACATTTGTAATAATTCTGCTTAAAATATTTGAAAGAGCACACTAAGAAACCATATCCAAATTTGCTTTTAGGAAGGTATTATATTTGGAATCGAATGTCTTCAGTTGATATAGGGATTTTTGAGTTTTTTCTTTTTAGGTCAGTTTTGATCATTTTTGCCTTTCGAGAAATGTATCCATTGAATCTACATTATCAGATTTATTGGTACTATGTTATTCATAACACTCCTTTATTATCACTTTAATGTATGCAGGACTGCTAATGTCCCCTTTTTATTCCTAATACTGTCAATTTTTTCTTTTTGCTTTTTAAGATTAGTCTTGCTAGAGGCTTACTAATTTCAGTTAAATTTTTAAAGAACCAGTTTTTGGTTCATTGATTCTCTGTTTTTCTACTTTCTATTTAATGGAATTCTGTTTTTATCCTTATTTTTCCCTCCTTCAACATACTTTGGGCATACTTTCTCTTCTTCTTCTAATGTCTCAGGGTGGGCAACAGATCATTAATTTTCAATTTTTTCCCCTTAGAGAAGAGCAAGCCTGGGTGTTCCCTCCTCAGTGCAGGTGGGAGATTCAAACATTACAAGGGTCTGCCTGTGCTCAGCAGCTCTCACCCCAGCCCCAGCCCTAGCCGTACCCCCTAACTACAATAAAGACCTGGGCCATCACTTCTGGACCTGCTTTAGTTGTCTTCCCTGCTTCTGTAAGACCTCAATTATGTAAGTAATAAACCTCTTCATAGCCTTTTTTTTTTTTTTTTTTTTTGTGGTACGTGGGCCTCTCACTGTTGTGGCCTCTCCCATTGCGGAGCACAGGCTCCGGATGTGCAGGCTCCGGACGCGCAGGCTCAGCAGCCATGGCTCACGGGCCCAGCCGCTCCGTGGCATGTGGGATCCTCCCAGACCGGGGCACGAACCCGTGTCCCCTGCATCGGCAGGCGGACTCTCAACCACTGCGCCACCAGGGAAGCCCCTTCATAGCCTTTTGGTGTGTGTGCAGATGGCCTCATCAGTCTTGACATTGATCCAAATTTGGGGTTGGGTTCATCTGCTTGTGAAGGTGACCCATAACAGCTATTAATTTAGTTACTGTGGTCTTCCTGCCTACCTCTTTGCCTACCTCTTTGCATGGTATGTTTTCCATATATTTACTTTCATCTTGCCTCTCTTTATATGGAAAATGTGCCTCTTGTAGACATCTTATAGTTGGGACTAGTTTTTAAATCCGTTCTGACAACCTGTATCTTTTAGTTGTTGCCCATTACATCTAATATATTTTTTTATACGTTTGACTTTGGGCTTATCATTTTCTTATTTGTTGTTTATATATCATTTTCTAATTTTTTTTATTCCTCGGTTTCTCCTTTACTGACTTTTGTTAGATTATTTGAATATTTTCAGAGTTCCATCTTAATTTTTTATTTACCTTTTAGCTAGAATTCTTTTTTTTCCCCAAGGGGCTGCTCTCCAGTAAAACATATATGCCCTTAACTTTTCACAGTTGAACTGTTATTAATACTATACCTGTTTATATAAAACATAAAAACCTTGCCACCATATAGGTTTATGATTCACTGTCCCTAATTTTTCATGTTATAATTGTTACATGTATCATACCTACATAGATTATAAACCATATAAGAAAATATTATAATTTTTGCTTGAAATTGTTATGATTTATATAGAAATGAAGAAGAATAAAAAACAAAAAAAAACATTAAAAATATTTTTTCCCTTGGACATTTACTATTTTTAGTATTCTTCATTCTGTTCTTTGAATGTGAATTTCTGTCTGTTATCATTTCCATTCATCCTGAAGAACTTCCTTTACCACAACTTCCTTCCATACCACATCTGCTGGCAAAGAATTATGTCAGTTTTCTTTTATCTGAAAATTTCTTTATTTTGCCTTCTTTTTTGAAGAATATGTTCACTAAGATATAGAATCCTGGGTGGATTTCTTTTCTTTTAGCATTTTATAGTTGTCGTTCTACTCTGTTCTGACCTCGTGGCTTCTTATGAAAAATAAGCTATTATTTTGCTCATTGTTTCCGTTTGTAAGATTCAATTTTTAATTGCTGCTTTCAAGATTTTCCCTTTATTTTGGCTTTCAAGGTGTGAATAATAGGAAAATCTGAGAAGCCAAGCCGGTGTAGCTGCTGCAGAGAGAACTGTGAGAACTGCTGCCTCTGTGTAGCTGCTTCCTCTGTGGGAACATATCTGGGGGCCTGGGGGAGGGACTGAGGCTGCTTTTGCTCAATAGAACTAGAAGGTGCAAAGATGAAGTGTACGTGGAACACAGGAGAGAGAATAACCTGAGGCCTGATGGACACTTTTATTTTTGTTTGTCATCATACTGACCATTATGACTTTTTTGAGAGCAATGAATTCTGTCCTCCAAATCACACTCTAGATTAATGAGAAGCAATGAAGGTTTTCAAGCACACATAAAGACATTTTTTTCGTAGGTATTGCTCTGGCTTAATTGTGGAGAATGGCTTAGAAGGGGGCAAGAGTGCTCCATCACAACTGTGTAGGCAAAAGCAGATAATCGCTAGGACAAGGAATGCAGTAGCATAGGTGGTATGAAGAAAATGTAATTGAGGTACATGTTGGTGGTAGATCCAGAAGAACTTGGTGGTAGATTAGACGTGAAGGAAAAATAAGGGAGATGAGTAAAAGGTGATTCAAGAATAAATGAATAGATGGTGGGGGTGGGAGCACTGAAAACAAAGCTGGTTGGGAGACAGAGTGGAGGGAAGATTGATGTGGGAGCATAAAGGCTTAAGGTTCTTGTGTCACATCCACATGGAAATGTTCACTAAGCAGTTGGATGTTTGATCCAGGATCTCAGGACACTGTGCTGAGATGAACATCTAGACTTGAGAGTCAACAGCAAACTGATGGGAATTGAAATGTTATAGATATGATGATATACCAGAATAATGAGAACAAAACGATGGGATAGAAATTATGGGATTGATAGAAGAGCTCACTAATAGGCCTGAGCTGGAGGTTTGTCTTTCATACAACTGTATATGTTTATTGTTGGTCTTGGTAATGATTTGGAAATCAAACTCTGATTGTTTCTTGCTATGATTTAGAACATAATGCAGTATCAAGGTTCACCTTTCCCTGGGTTTATCTTATCTATTCCTTTTTTATTTTGTTCTGATAAAAATTATGTAAAGCATCTCATCAAGTAAACTATACACGTTTCACTACTCTAAATGACCATCAACCTAACACCCAGACAGATGACCTGTCAGGATTTCTCTCTGGGCATTTCTTATTGTATGTTTTCTGTTTACAATGCAGATTGGACTTGACAACTTTTCCCCAACTGCAATCTTACTTTAAATTGCTGCCATTTTATCAGTGGAAAAGAGAGACAGCATTAAAAAAAAAATACAAATGACCAGCTGCTTAGACAGCTAGGGTTTTTGACTTCCACACTCTGGTAAATTGGGTGGTATACAGTATTAACCACCATGTCCAGTTAGATACTTACTAAACATAAATAATCTTATTTGAACATTTAAAGACTAAGTTGTTTAAATTTTTACTTCATTAAAACAAAGGTGATATCAGACTTTATAAATGCAACTGCCAGTGACCATCGCTTATATACGTGCTTAAGGGGATTTTCATTTGTATCTTGTAAATTGTAATTACAGTTCAGACTTTAAAGATAAGCAATTATCAGGATTCACTAAATTAAATATCAGTTGTCTCTCTGCAGAATTATCCTTCAGGGACTTTCATTATACTGTGATACTCTATCTTTTCCCTTTTTTAAAAATAATTATTTTATTATGAAAAAAAGTATGATTGCAACCATCCAATGGCTTTGTCTGTCTTTGTAACATCCTTATGTAAAAAATAATATTCAGAGAAACATTAATTCAGTTACTATGAAGAATAATTACCTTTAAATAACACATTGTCACTGGCAAACTCATTAAAGATTTAACTGTGAACTCAGCATTGATTACAATACAAAATGCTACTGTCATTAAAATTTGTATAAAATGCCAATCTATACCATCTGTAGTCTCCTGTAGGTAAGATAGCTGTCTCTATGTTCTCATGAATGTAATACCCTGTAGATGCTCTTTATTTTGTTGTTTAAACCCTCTGAATTAACATAGGTATAGAAACAAAGTGCTTTTGTTTGGCATGTTTTGTTTGGTTTACATATTTCACTTAAAAAAATATGTATGGGCTTCCCTGGTGGCACAGTGGTTGAGAGTCACCCTGCTGATGCAGGGGACACGGGTTCGTGCCCCGGTCCGGGAAGATCCCACATGCCGCGGAGCGGCTGGGCCCGTGAGCCATGGCCACTAAGCCTGCGCGTCCGGAGCCTGTGCTCCGCAACGGGAGAGGCCACAACAGTGAGAGGCCCGCGTACCGCAAAAAAAAAAAAAAAAAGTATGCTGTGGGAGTTCCCTGATGGTCTAGTGGTTGGAATTTGGCGCCTGGGTTGCTGTGGCCTGGGTTCAATCCCTGGTCATGGTCAGGGAACTGAGATCCAGCAAGCCATGTGGCACAGCCAAATAAAATAAAATAAAATAAAAATTTAAAGCTATGTATGCTTTTAGATACACATTAGGACATTTCTCCCCAGTTCACTAGTGACCCCTCCACCACAAACTGGATTTCTCGTTTAACTGACTGGCCTTCACCCTTGTTCAACGTTTGGATTTATAATTTATAATCATCTCCTTATGTGGTACCTTCTCAGTGGCTGTTTTAAATGGAATCTTATTTTTCAAATTAGTTATTATTGTTATTATTAATATGTCAGCACACACATCCCACTAGTAGGGCCTCTTCCTGAATTAATTAGTTAATATGGGGTATGCTATGCTAATGTGATGTGTAGCAAATCAACCAGGAAGAGGCCTGGCTAATTTCACATTATTTAAAGAGAAGTGTGTATTTGGTCTACACACTCAGTATGCCACAATTTTTACTGAAATTGTCATTTGGGTTAACCTCAATCCAGTCTTTTCAATCATTGTCATAAATAATTGTTATAAATAAAAGAACACTATATTGAAAATGCCTGTACATGTGGATGCTGACATTGGAATGAGAAATAGATAAAGTTTCTTTTATGGCTAAATATAATTCTGTACAAGTTTATACATAATATAGAGATAGCCCTATCTTAACATAAGGTTTCCTAGTAAGAACTGGCCCACTGTGGCTAAAGGGATACTCTGTAGTGCATTGATTTTACTTTATTTTGACATCTAAGTCTACTGATCCTCTTTGGGGTGTCCTGTGTTGTTTGGTGCCCTCATCAGACTGGCCAATGTCGTCTCTTGTTGGTAGAAACACCTTTATTTACTGGTTATAGAGATTTCTCACATCTGCACAGGTAGTTACTCAAAGTTAAGGTTTTTCAATGTTGCTTTTTCTTGAATTATGTTATCTTAAAGTTTCATAAAATCCCCGAAGCTATTTTCTCAATTCCTGGAAGTGTTTCTCTTTGTGGACTTTCATCCTCATGCCTTTGACTTCATCCCCATTACTCCTTCCTGCTGATGCCGCCAGGTCTTGGCAGAGGGTGGAACTTATATTTTCTCTTCTTGTAGGAAACATAAATTCAAGGCTGAACTAAAACTGAAAAATCCCCTCACTGAGGAACAGTGTAGATTCTATCACATGTTCAAATATTCATTTGGCTATAGACATTTAGGTTGATTGCTGTCTGAAATTATGTGGAATTCAGTAATTATATTTGAGGTAACTTTAAACAAGTCTTTAATATATTAATTAACCATTTCATTTCATTCATTCATTCATTCATTCATTCATGGCTGTGTTGGGTCTTTGTTGCTGCGCACGGGCTTTCTCTAATAGTGGCACGTGGGGACTACTCTTCGTTGCGGTGCACGGGCTTCTCATTGCGATGGCTTCTTCTGTTGCAGAGCATGGGCTCTAGGAGCGCGGGCTTCAGTAGTTGTGGCACGCAGGCTCAGTAGTTGTGGCTCATGGGCTCTAGAGCACAGGCTCAGTAGTTGTGGCGTACGGGTTTAGTTGCTCTGCGGATTCTTAACCACTGTGCCGCCAGGGAAGCCCCTATAAGATTTTTTAAATGCAGTTATTTGTCTTACAGAAGTATTTTTGAGGTGTGCTTTCTAAAAAAGTGATCTAATGAATCCCTGAGTCTAACTTCTGTCTGAATTTGACAATAACACTAGTTGAATTTAACAACAAATTATTTTTTTCCTACTAATGCTGCATTCACTGAACTAGTTTAGAAGTTTAGAATATACACTTAGAAAATGTATACTCTCTTCATAAAAGAATCTAGTGTTTATCTCTCAGCTTCTGTCTGCCTGATATATTTTCCTATCACCCCAGGCAGAATACTCTTCAGTGCAAAGACTAGTTCACATCCTGTACAGGCACAAGGCATGAAAGAACAAACACACTCCTTTCCTCCCTCATTTAAACACAGTGCACAGGGCTTAATCCATGGAACAATTTTTCATTTTAACAGAAAAGCATTAATATTTTATAGAAATGGTTGTGTCATATGGGAGCAACTCTACCAAAGGAATACTATTATAAACAGTGTTTACAATGCCAAAGAAATGTAGAGTTGGGAAATTTGGCCCATTGGACTCCATCTCTGTCAATAGCCTTGAACCTCATGTTGTAAAACTACTTGAAGTGCTTTGGCATAAACTCACACTTGGAATATTTTCTTAATCATCCTACTTTTAAAAACTGGTCTATTGTATGTATGTGTATGGTTGGGGGTGTTCTCCTATGAATTTTGACACTGTAAACTTTTTTCTGCCATGTAAGAAGATTTTCTCACCTCCTTCAGGAATTGAAACTGCAATAATTTCCATACCTATTAGTGATTTATGCTTCTCTTTAGGTTGTTGAATATATTTTTAGTCTCAAGGTTGATGAAGGCCTGTTTTAAGTATTTCAAAATTTCTTATGTAAGTCTATGTTAACAGTATTCAAATTCCAATTACTAATAGCAGTATTCTATAAACATCATTGCTATTTCCTTATAGGCTTTTCTTTGTGGACAGAAAGGATTTTGTTTTCATAGTTATTTGTGGTGGGTTTTTTTGGTTTTGGTTTTGTTTCTTAGTGCAGCAAAAGTCCTATGCTTGTTGATTGTAGGTTCCTTCTTTTCATGTCCTCTGGCTCCATTAAACTTTTTGGATGTCTGGCAATAATGATGGCTTATAGTATTCCATTTCCAAAGGAAAATTGGACTATGAATTACTTTTCTTTCTTTGTTCGTAAGAGCATTCTGAGTGGTGGGTAATTCATTCAGGTGGGCTGGTATATTCTTTATTTTCAGAACAAACTTTTGAACTGTGATCAGTTGGTCTCAGCAATTTCTGAGCTATGGATTAGACTTCAGGAAACACTTTTCGGATGTGTTTGTAGTTAAGGTAATTTCTCATTTGTACCTTAGTATATAGGGGCATTTATTGGAAAAGAGTGTAGAATTGAATTTGGGTGTCTCACTCTATTCTCTATTCAATGCTTTAGTCATTTGCTGTTCACTACTTAAGGTTCTTTCAGACCAAGTGCCTCTTTAAGGGACATGGTAATATTCAGATAGGATATGAATCTGGTAATTGTCTGAGGTATATATTTTTTCCTCAATGAAAGGCCATTTGTTTTGTTTTGCCTTTTTCCTTTTTAAAACAGGTTTCTGTGACCTAAGGTCATTTTGTTGATTTTGATTCAGGCTTACTCTGAACTTAAAGGAAAATTTATTGGTTAGTACTCAGAAATTATACTTAAATGAATATATAAAAAATGCATACACATATATATGAATTTTACAAATATATCTACTTATACATATATACCTGAGTTATTGCTAGGTAGAAAATGTCATTTCCCTCAATTTTTGTGATGCCAAACAATTTTATGGCTTCATTCTTAGAATTTAAATTAATGCTTGTGACATATTATAAATTATATTGAATTAAGAGAAATATATTTTAAATATATATATATATATATAAAATTTATTTTTTTTTTTTGCTGTACGCGGGCCTCTCACTGTTGTGGCCTCTCCCGTTGCGGAGCACAGGCTCCGGACGCTCAGGCCCAGTGGCCATGGCTCACGGGCCCAGCCGCTCCGCGGCACGTGGGATCTTCCCAGACCGGGGCACGAACCCATGTCCCCCGCATCGGTAGGCGGACTCTCAACCACTGCGCCACCAGGGAAGCCCGGGAATGTATTTCTTAAAATGACATAGATGTTATAAAAAAAATTTAGATGAATGACAATGATTTTCTGTCATTTCCAATGTGTAAGTAAGCAACCAAAGAAAGATTGTTGTCAGGTTGTCACTGGTGCTTAAAAAAGTAATCCTCCCATTCACGAAGAGGCTTCGGAAGAAAAGGTACAATTCTGGTTAGATATTTGGGTATGATTTGGAATCATGAGATGATCCAGATAAACTGTGTGTAAAGGTCTGGAATATAAGAAAAATTAATAAGATAAATTTTTCCGAGGTCAGCCGGAATTAAGTGATCAGAGAAAGAGAGAGAATGAGAGAGCGAGTGTTTCTTTGTTGGTTTTAATTTTAGTAAGCATGATGGACTTAATATTTCAGCTCAGGTAGGTAAAATACTAGAAAGAGCACGACTCCCACTCTTATGACAAGACAAAAGCTGGGTAAACTGCAAACAAGTGGCTTTTCTTGAGCCCTTCAGAGAACAGGAATTGCAGAGCAAACAATCTGGAGAGAGGTAGGTGCCTAAGTGGAGATAGAGAACCCTAGCATTTGCATACCTAGAAGGAACAGGCATTGTCAAGGTGTGGATGACAGTGTGAAACTCCTCGGGGAAGCAGACATAAAAGGGTTCCCACCGTCTTGCTGTCATTTCCTCTAGTGATTCAACCTAATACTCACAGGGAGGTTCAGCGAGGATCCAGAGAAAGCACCCAGATACTGGTTGGCTGAGGGAAGAGCAACCAGTACCAAAGTCTCCCCAAACTCATGTGCCCATCTCCCCTGAGAAACAGAAGCCTTAGTCAGACTCATGTCCCCCATTTTCTCTATGGAACAAAAGCCTTAATCCCTATGCCTTGGCCTGGAAACTTTATTCAGGGAGTCAACTGGGACAACAGAGGGCTCACCTTTGTTTCCTGTGTCTCAGGGATCACTGTCCTTCATTGCCTGATGCTCTATGTTGTGAATACTATTGACATATATAACTTCTGGTTGTTTAGAGAGGAGGGTAAATTGGTCTCTGTTATTCCAGCTTGACTGGAGACACAAGTTCCCCACCAAAGGAGTTTAGCACCCAATTTATAAAAACATTTCTCCAGAGCTTTTTGTGTTTTAGAACTATATAAAGGATTAGGGATCGCTTCAGTCTTTGCTTGAGTTAATACATAGGCTACAAATTCCTGAGATGCACAACCAGTTCTCATGCTGAAGAATAAATGTGTTCTGATACGTTTGTTTCGTACAATCACAAGTTCACATCATAAGATCACTACAAAGTATGTTTATTATTATTTCTAAGAAAATGTTCTATTTATTTTATTAAACATATATACTTTTTTCCACTGAAAACATTCATAAAAAGTTGATGACATTTTCCCAAACGTCTCCCAATCCTATTTTATAATCCTCTTATATATCTTAGTAAAGGAAATATCTTGAAGTGTTATTAAATCTGTTTCTTGAACTGAATACTGTTCAGAGAATCTTTAAAAATTCCTTTAAAGAATCTAAGAGTAAGTCACGGAGTTTTCAGGACCATTGCTTGTGAAGGTCTTGTATTGTCTGGCAGAACTTAAAGTAACATTATTTGTTTTGAAGCACTTTGTTTAATGTGGCAGGCTTGTTTATGGATTGCTGTTCCTCTAATTGCTCTAACTCTCATGAAAGTCAAATGACTATATTTTAGTCATTCTCTCCTTAACGCAATTACTAACTCATGTCTCCTATTTTTTGTATTCCTGGTCTGCTACTTTTTCATATTTCACATTTTTTTCCTCATATTAATTTATGAGAATGTTCCCTCAATTTGTACTTAACAATCAGTAATTTTTATTATTTTATTTGTATTGATATACATGTCCCCAGACTGTGTGACAAAGTGCCCTGGGGCAGTACTGCAAACTCACATAGCACCATGGAATATTTTAACATTACTAAGAATCACATTGATAGCATGTTTGACACTGTGTGAACTACTAGCTTGAGTCCAAAATTACAATATTAGAATGTGCAATTCCATTAGAACATAACTAATGTTCTTTCCATTAGAACATAACTTTGCAAAGCTGGTCTTTGGCAGTTGCTGTGACAAGTAGGAAGGGCCATACAAAAATTTTTGTGGAGTAGGAAATGGGAGCAATGTTGTCCAGTCTGATTCTGAGGTTTGAGAAGTTGTAAATGCCCAACAGATGTCCACATCTCTTAACTCGCGATTTCTTTTAATTTATTTAATTTTTTTAAGTTGGAGTGTAGTTGATTTAACAATGTTGTGTTAATTTCTGCTGTACAGCAAAGTGAGTCAGTTATACATATACATATATCCACTCTTTTTTAGATTCTTTTCCCATATAGGTCACCACAGAGCACTAAATAGAGTTCCCTGTGCTATACAGTAGGTCCTTATTATCTATTTTATGTAGAGTTGTCTATGTCCATCCCAATCTCCCAATTTATTCCTCCCCACCTTCCCCCCGGTAACCATAAGTTTGTTTTCTACATCTGTGACTCAGTTTCTATTTTGTCAATAAGTTCATTTGTACCAATTTTTTTAGATTCCACATATAAGCGATATCATATATTTGTTTTTCTCTGTCCAGTAATTGGGATTCTTTTAAGAGTGAAAATAAAATATCATTTCCGATTAATCTCCAAAATTTACAAGCAGCTTGTGCAGCTCAATAGCAAAAAAACAAACAACCCAATCCAAAAATGGGCAGAAGACCTAAACAGACATTTCTCCAAAGAAGATATACAGATTGCCAACAAACACATGAAAGAATGCTCAACATCATTAATCATTAGAGAAATGCAAATCAAAACTACAATGAGATATCATCTCACACCGGTCAGAATGGCCATCATCAAAAAATCTAGAAACAATAAATGCTGGAGAGGGTGTGGAGAAAAGGGAACACTCTTGCACTGCTGGCGGGAATATGAATTGGTACAGCCACTATGGAGAACAGTATGGAGGTTCCTTAAAAAACTAAAACTAGGACTACCATATGACCCAGCAATTGCACTACTGGGCATATACCCTGAGAAAACCATAATTGAAAAAGAGTCATGTACCAAAATGTTCATTGCAGCTCTATTTACAAAAGCCAGGAGATGGAAACAACCTAAGTGTCCATCATCGGATGAATGGATAAAGAAGATCTGGCACATATATACCATGGAATATTGCTCAGCCATAAAAAGAAACGACATTGAGTTATTTGTAGTGAGGTGGATGGACCTAGAGTCTTTCATACAGAGTGAAGTAAGTCAGAGAGAGAAAGATAAATACCGTATGCTAACACATATATATGTAATCTAAGAGAAAAAAAAAATGTCATGAAGAACCTAGGGGTAAGACGGGAATAAAGACACAGACCTACTAGAGAATGGACTTGAGGATATGGGGAGGGGGAAGGGTCAGCTGTGACAAAGTGAGAGAGTGGCATGGACATATATACACTAACAAACGTAAAATAGATAGCTAGTGGGAAGCAGCCACATAGCACAGGGAGATCAGCTCGGTGCTTTGTGACCATCTAGCATGGTGGGATAGGGAGGGTGGGAGGGAGGGAGATGCAAGAGGGAAGAGATATGGGAACATATGTATATGTATAACTGATTCACTTTGTTATAAAGCAGAAACTAACACTATTTTAAAGCAATTATACTCCAATAAAGATGTTAAAACATATATCATTTCCTTTTAATTTATGTGTAGTATATTTTAAAATAGTTCCTAAATTGTTAGGACACAAATATTATGAAGTTGTTTAGATTTATCTACTGAATAAAAGAAATAGATGTTTGTTGTAGTATAAGAGTGGGGTGAAACAATTACTGAGACATTAAGGGGGCCATGCAGTGAGAATGTAAGGGCACCTCTGTTATGCCATTCTCTCAACAGACTACAGCAGTAAAAGTAGTTAACAGTGAAAAGTTTTATATATATATATATATATATATATATATATATGTATGTGTATATATATGTATATATTTGGTTTTTTTAGCATCTTCTTTGTACAGCAGTATTTATTATACGTATTATTTCTAAAGCATACTGTAAAACTATAATGTTAAATCATTTCAAGATTGAGAAAAGTGAGGCTCCCTTTTTCTTAACCACATAGTTATTAAGTGATACGCAGTTGTAAATTTTAAATCTAACAGCATCCAGAAAAGATGAAGATATTTTACTATGTTTTTCATGACCAAAAAAAACTTATTAATAATGCATAGTATAATCATTCTTCAAATCTCATTAGTTAGAGATATCTAGATTTGATTTTAAGTTTAGTTTCTTTCTTCTTTTTTTAAACTTTTATCTCCAAGTTAAAAGTGAAAAGGGAGTAGAAAGGAAAGTATTCTTGAGGGCTAAGAATCTGTAGCTCATAGGTCCCTGTTCATTCACTTCAAATTCCCAACATCTTCTGTCTTCTTAAATTTGGTACTGCCTCTACTTTTTATTCAATCTCATAATTTGTATTAGTTTTTATAAGAACCAGCACATGAAAGAGAATTATTTTTAACACCAGTTCCTGCTTATTTAGATCTATGTCTAAAAAAAAGGTTGGAGGCAGTGAAATGTGGTAGGAATTAAAATATAAAGAATTTTTGTTATGCCAATAGAAAAAATGCTACCTTGACAATTTAAATTATAGAATTAATGCAGTAAGCTGAATTAATGGAAAACAGAAACACAGATTTTATTTTAAAAAATTTACTTTAATTACCTTCAAATAGGTCAGCTTATAATACACTATTATAACATTATCAAACAGAGACGCTTTATTTCCAAGTTGAACTGATGATTTTGTGAAACATATTAACTATAAACGTATGTCCAACTTAGTTTTTGCCAAATTAAAAAAAAAGATCCCCTAATCCTGAGATTATTCAAAACTACTTTGATTTCCTCTGCTGTGTTCCAACCTCCATGTCTTAATAATTAAAGAAAGTGAATTATGAAACAAAAATTAGTTCATTGAATTTTATTTTCTTGAAAAGAAATAAAAAGTATACACAAATGTCCATTTATTTTTGCATTAAAAATGATGTAAAATTACAAAGAATAAAATGCAAAGATATTAAGTGTATAATTTGATGAGTTTGACAAATAATTATACTTGTTTCACCCACATTCCAATCAAGATATAGAACATTGCTGTCACCATAGAAATCCTCTGTGCTTCATTCTAAATAATCCCCTTTACCTTGAGAGCCAACAATTATCCTAGTTTCTACCCATGTAGACTTCTTTTGCCATCAAGTGACCCAGCCAATACGGAAGAAGCTGCATGCCCTTTCTGTCCCAACTTCAGAAGTCATGCATCATCAAGGCCACCGTATTCTATTTATCGGGAGTCACAAGCAGAGAGAACATAGAGTCTACCTCTGAAATGAAGAGTGTTAAGATCATATTGGAGAAAATTATGGTGGCAGATAGTGCTGTGGCTGGATCATTTACAGTTTGTGATATCTTTTATATTCTTCCTTTTCCCAACATATTCGTATTCTTGGCATATTTCATTATATTTGATAGTATACTGTACTTTGTAAAAAAAAAATAGAAAAAATTGAAGAAGACTACTACCCTGCTTTTATTTCCTGCAAAGAATGTGAACTTTTATTTCATGTCTGGAAGATAAAGTGAGGTGGTTATGTTTTAGATTTTATCAAGTTTTAAGTTTACTGGGGCCTGTGCTGCTGCTGTATGAACACTGAGCTAGGTGAGTTCATTTGCTCTACAGCCTCAATTTACTTGTTTTTTCTCTGCAAAATTCAGAGGTAGAAGGAGGGGAGAACAATCGTAATGCTACACAAAAAATACTGTATTTATGAGTCCTTCAGACTAATCCATTTCTGTCTGTCCCTACCATTGCCAGTGGCTCAGTTGGTCTCTTCTTTGCCTTTAGCAAGTCTTCTCTTTTACTTGATATTTGCCCATGAAAGTTGATAAAATTTGCTGCTAAGCTATGAAGGTCGCTTCTCTGTGGAAATCAGTTTAATAAGGATTTATGTAAGTGTGTCCACTTCTCTTTGATACGGTAGCATTTATAAGGATGCTTTTTTATTTTATTGGATTTTTCTTCATGTTACCATATGAATGAAATGCTTTTATGCCCTTATACATCTTAAGCAGAAGAAAAAACTGTTTACTCAATTTTAAAACAACAAAATTTTAAAGAGATAAACGCAAACCTGCTAAAAAGAAAGTTATTTTTTCTCGTCAAACCCATTCCCTCCTTCTGAATCTCCAGAAATTATTTTCTTATTGTTTTAGATAGTAAATAATCGACTATATTTATTTCTATATTTATTTACTTTCCCACAAATAAACAATTAAATGTTTTAAGCACTTATCATATAATATGCTTACACATATACACAAATTATACATGTAAAATGATCTCCACTTGATTATGACATTCAAGATTACAATATGACTTACGAGAACAAAAATAAAATAATGTGTGAGCAGTTGAATTGGGCTGATGTTATACAGTTATAGGAGTGCCTGGAAAATACTCTTTAGATTAAAAAAAGATTTTAAAAATACTGGGTAGTCCCAAAATAGACTCAACGTGCAGGATTTCTAATTTATTTGATTACAGACACAATTTTGTAGAGTTTTTGGGAAACCAGTGTTCTCAGAAAACACTTTGAAAAATATTCTATATGAATTCTGAGCATGGAGAAAAAATACTTTTGAGCTGGAGTCATCAGCAGAAATTACTCAAGGAACTAGAACTTCAGGTAAACTTTAAGAAGGTAGAGAGTTTGGAAGAAATGAAACAGAAAGGTTATGACAGTTCCAGATAAATTGTGTGGGAGACAGAGCAGCTGAATAAAAGGAGCAAGATGTGAGGGTAAGAGCCTGGGTTTGGGAATTGGGTTCACCTGGATTGGATGCAAATTCTGTCACTTAATTGGTTTGAGCACCCTATTTAATTAAGTCACCTGAGACTTAGTTTTTGTTCTGCAAAAGTGGCAGTGCCACTCTCCTCCCAGGCTGTCATATGGATTAAATTAGATCTAAGTGTAAACCTAGAGAAAGTATTAGCATATAGGAACACTCAATAAAGGTCACTTCCCTTCTTTCCCCAGTGACTCAAAAGAAGCAAAACAGGGAAAAATGGACATTAAGCAGGAGGTGGGATTAGTTTAAATATTTTTTTCTTTTTTTTCTTTAGAATTGTTTTGTTGCTGTTACCCCATGTCCAAGTCCTTATGACCATAGGTATATTACAGTAAGAACAATCTATGCATTCTTTTTCTCAAGTCTACAACATTAATTATGCCACTCCTCTGCCCAGGATTTTTCCAGAACAAATATCAGTGATGCTTAAACTCAAATGTTTATCCTGAATTGACCTCTGCCCACTCCACAAGGAGCAAGTTCCTCAAACCTAACCTAGTTGTTTGGTTAATTCCTGAACACCTCCACCTAACCTATTCTCTCGCATTATTCAGTATCCTCTGGACATTAGTCTTCCTACTTACATCCCCCCTTATTCTCCCTCTCCCCTCAAATCCTGTGCTTACCTTGAACAATCCCTTTACCACCTCTGGGTGACTTCACCCATTCCTTTGCTTCAGCTCATAAATCTCTCCAAAATTTATGTTTCAGGTCATCAGCTTTTAAGTTTCATACCTATAATCCCCAATTTATACCAGAAACCTCAGCAGAACTGAGGGATGCCTCACATGTACATGTTTTGAATTTACGATCTACCACCTTCCTTTCCCTCTGTATCCAAGCCAGGACCCTGGTTCTGTTCCATCTTCATGAATAGCAATATGATCCACCAGCAGCTCAAGCTAGAATTCTGGATATCCTTCATAACTTTCCTTTTTTATTCCTATCCTTGCCGTCTACACACTCCAATTAACTATGAAGCCCTTTTGATTCTACTTTCTCAGTATTTCTTGAATTTATTCATGTGAAGAAGGAAGTGAAATTGCATGAAGGAAAAAGTTTACTGACAGTATCTCAAGTTCTTCACCACATTGAAGACCCTAGTCTTGCATTGTGAAGGCAGAGAGACACTATCTTGTCAGTGCCCAGAGTCTGCTGGGAAACTGATTTAGACAGAAAGGGGATCTAAATAGCGAAATGACTTAATAAATTCACAGTAAGAACATACTTATCCTGGGAAATAGAATGCCCTTTTTCCCCTTGGGCTCTTTGGATTTCTTCTTTTTAATTTAGTTTTTCCCTTTTCTGGTAATCATAACACCATTGATAATAATATATTCATAACAAAGCTTAATATGCTAGTAAAGGCAGGTTGCCCAGTGCTACATCCTACTGGCCGACTCCAGGTGATTATTTTGTCACACTCAAGTTATTATTTAGGCTCATGTGTTTAGAACTGACCACGTTACTTCCACTGTGTGTTACTTTCATAATTTAAATATCAGAGAACAATCTGTTTTTCCTCATTTAATAGGATTTGTTGGACAACGCATCATGTGTTCACATATCACGATAATTTACACAGCACTGCTGCTTTCTGATTTCTACACAGCATCCTAGCTGATCTCCCTATGAAAAACCTTTTCACTCTCCAAATATTTTTCCTCAGCCACCAGAGTGAACTTTCTAAAATGCAAGTCTGTCCATGTGACTGCCCTGCTGCAACCTCTTCAGTTGCTTCCTATCACCTTCAAGATAAAGTCTGCCCAGCTTAGAATGTCAGCCCTTTATCTTTTCCATCCACAGTCACAGATGTGTGATTTTTTTCTCACAAAAGCATTTTCTTTTTGCCTCTGGTCCTTTCCACACAGTAACACTTCCTGGTTTGAATGCCCTTATCCCTGAAGGATAGCCCTGCTCATCCTTCAAGACTCCCTCTAGAGAAAACTCTTCCTGACCCCGAATTCCCTGATAAGCCTGCACCTCAGCTGGATGGGTATCCTAGTTACCATGTGATGCTGCATATATGTCTGTCGATTCATATCTCTCTCTCTCATGCAGTTAGTTCTCTTGTTAGTGTCTGACTTCCCGGCTAGATTCTTGAGAGCACAGATTTGATCTTAATTGCTGTGGTCACCCTTCTGTTTATTCAGTGCCTCACATACAATAAGCATGTGATAAATGTTTGCTGAATAAGTGACTAAGTACCTGGTTTATCATTCAGTACATAAATAAATTGTGCCTATCTTTGTCCTTCTAAGTGAGAATTTGTTTACCCTGACTATGATTCTGCCTTTATAATACCTCTTACACTCCTTTTATATCTTTGACAATGCCTAGCATAGTGTTGAGCATATAGTAAATGCTCAATAAATCATTTCCAGTGGCTAGATATTAATATGTCACATTCTGTAGTTTTCTTAGTTAATATTATTGTTGTAGTTGTATATGTTTTTAATTTATACTATGTTTCTGAGGCTAGTAATAAAAACATAAACATATCCAAAATGAATCCAAGCCTGAAAGATTGTTAGTAATTAAATAGTGGCTATTTCATACTAGAAGCTTCCGAATTACATCAACTGTTCTACAACCATTTAAGAACCATTGTTCTACCTAGGGAAGAACAATGACCAAATCCATAAATGACCTTATTGATAATAAAATTCCCTAGGTAAATATTAGGTTAAGTCATGCTTTGAAAGGCAAGAAATTATGCGATGGCTGTGTGAAACGGAGACTGGGAAATGAAAACATGCTTGATAAATTAAAATATACTTTATGAGTAAATTCTAATGGGCTGTTATTAAAAATAAAACTGTTAGAAAGCAAGATGTTAATTGTAGATAGTTATTTTTGATGCTACAGTAAAAATAAAATAGGACAAAATAAGTAGCTTTAGATAAAAACCTGCTTGCTGGGAAGGACTTTCCTTTGATAATTTGCGTTAGTTTTCAATTCATGCTGTAACAAATTATCACAAATTTAGCAGCTTAAAAAACATAAATTTATTGATTCACAGTTTCTATAAGTCAGGAATCTGGGTGGGTTGGACTGGATCCTCTGCTTAGCCTCTCTAAAGGCTGAAATCAAAGCCCTGTCAGGTTGCATTCCTTACTGAGGGTTCTAGAGAAGATTTTGCTTCCAAGCTCGTTCCAGTTGTTGGCCAAATTCAGTTCCTGGAGGTTGTACAACTGAGGTCCTTGTTCCTTGCTGATGGCAGCCAGGGGCTGGGCTTTGCTTCTAGAGGCTGCCCATATTCCTTCTCATGCTTCCTGGAAGGTCTCATCCCCATCCAGCAAGGATGGGTCAATTTCCTTTCATATTTGGAAACTCTCTGACTTCCCTTCTGTCACATTTCTCTTGTCTCCAGCTGGAGAAAGTTCTCTGCTTTTAAGAGGTCATGTGATTAGATTGGGTCCACCTGGCTAATCCGGGATAATCTCCCTATTTTAAGGTCCATTAATTACATTTGCACCCCCCTTTTGCATTTTAATTAAACAATTTACATCTTCCAGAGATTAAGGTATGGACATCTTCAAGGGGCAATGTTTCTTACCAAATAACCTGCGATAGTAGAATGTGGAATAGAAATCCTCACCGCAACTCTGAGGGTATGGAACAGTTGGTGATAAATCCACTGGATTACCCCAATTGATATGTGTGTGTATTTATTTTTAGGTATATACATTTAATCCATCATTTTTATTAACATCTCCATTGAAATACTTAGTTTTGTAGATTTTTAATGTTGAAAGCAAAAATTTCAATGTTATATCCAAATATAATTCAATAACAAAATTTAAATATTAATATTATAAATATGAGTCTAGCAAGATAAACTGAAAAAGACTGAAATATTTTTCACTGAGACTCACTTTGTATTGACTGGCTCCAATTTTGAGGAATGCAAGTTAACATTGAAATGGCCAAGAAAAGAAGTAGCACAAAAACATGTGGAAAGATGGGGATCTAAACATTCTATGGTTCCATAGATGGTGTCCAAATCATTGAAAGCTGATTCAGATTCTTCAGAGAAACTTGTGGAGTTTGGGGAGAAGGAATGGGATTGTACAGAGAAATCTCTTTTAGAGATAAATTTTACTAAGGAAATAAAACCTTAAAGAATATTTCTGAAGGAATCAATCTTTTTCTTGATACATGTTTTATATAAGTTGTAACTTAAAAATACTTGGCAGTATTTGAAAATAGAGAACTGATTTTTAAAATCTATGGATTTTTACAATGTTCAGTCTCAAGGAAATAGAAGATATAAGTAAGATAAATGTATGTCCTAGTTTGATGGGAATGGTATGATATGTGAAAATCATCCAGCAGGAACTGCAAAGATCTTGTTCTTATTGTTTGTCCATCCTTCTGAATAAAACTTTGCCACAACATAGCAGGTAGAATAAGCGTGACCTTGCTGTGCTACACTTAGTCTTCCCACGGTCATGTTTTAACCTACGAGCAGCTCTGCCACTTAATACGTCATTGTGGGCCTTTCAGAATCACCCAGGCTATAAATCAGTGAAAACAGCTTGATGGGAGTGATTCTGGCTATTAAAGTTTTATTTGAGGTTTTTATTTGAAATGTGTATCAGACATTTCACACCAAGCTACCACTGACCTATGATTAAGTGGGATAATATTCGCTGTTAACTATGTTGTTTCCAAAGATTTCAAACAATCGCTAGGTGTGAATGCATCATTTTTGGTTAAGAGAGGTCAAATTGAAATTAGATAAATTGTTATTAAAGGCTGTAAAGAGTATAATCAAGATACTCCTCGTCAATAGTGGGAAAAGGCAGGAAATACCATCACAAATGTCAAATATTCTTTTGATGTCTTCTTGGAAAGTTTGTTGGTTAATATTCAATATTTTATAACTCCTCTTACATAGAAAATTTGAATTAAGGCCTTTAATTTTTGTTAAACGATCCAAAACCTGAAGAACAAAGGAAAAATAAAGTAAGCAAAAAAGAGAAACAACGTGAAACGTCAACCCCCAAGAAAACTTTATTAATAAATTATACTTTGCTCATGTATGTATATACCTGTTCCAATTTTGTGCATTACAATTATTTTCAATTTATATTAACATGGAAGTTGAAAATAGTACCTCATTCTTCAAATAATATTCATTGCAATGCACGTTTATGGATATATCTTTTTATGTATATTGACTCTTTTTCTTTTGTGACATATTTATACAATTACCTGTTTTTCTATTGTGTACTTGTTCTTTCCTTAAAGATTTGTACCACCTATTGATTTATTGAGGTTATTAGATTTTCTCTATGTCATGTGCTTTTTACCAGGACCTTAATTGTCTTCAGTTTTATTTATGGGACTTTATACTTAATAAATTTCACATTTTTATTTATTCAGGTTTACTAAATGTTTTTGTCACTTCTCTCTTTTTATTCATGCTCAGAAAGACCTTTTTATCACTATATTTTAAAATTTACATATACATACTTCTACTTTTATGTCTTCATATTTTACGTATAAAGTTTCAGTCTATCTGGAGATTATTTTGGTATTGGTGGTGGTGATGTATTTTTCCAAAATAGCCTAGCTAAACAATGTTAATTAAGTACATTGACAAAAGTATCAATTCCTTTTGAATTAAAATGATGCCTGCTGTATAGTAAAATTTATATATGCTTGAATCTGCTTCTTGACTATTGATCTGTTTGCCTGTTATGATGCCGAGGACACACTCTTGATTAATTAGCTTTCTGCTTTAAATGATTGATAGGGCTTACCCCCCTTTATTTAAGCTAAAATTCCAGAAATTTCCTGACTTGTCTTTCATATTTATTCTTTCACTTAAATTTAAGCTGTATTTTTTAAGGTCCGTCAAAATCAGATGGAGAGTTTAACTGGGATTATCTTAAAGTCTTAAATTTATTTTGGGGATAATTGAGCCCCTACCTTCAGTACTCCCATCTTTCTGAGAAACACCATAATTTCTGCTGGGAGAAGTTTTTGCACAGATATTTTTTACTAGATTATATGTCTATCCTGGTCATATTTATTTGATTTGGGATAGATCTACTGGCATTTACACTTGTGGAGAAGTCTTACAATACTTTTGCTGTTTTTAATCTCTGCATTTAACAGATTTTCCCTTTACCTCAATAATTCTATTCATTCTTAATATTGAATACTTTAGTAATTATTTTATTTTTTATTGAAGTGTAGTTGATTTACAATATTATAATAGTTTCAGGTGTACAACACAGTGATTCAATATCTTTATAGATTATACTCCCTTTAAAGTTCTTATAAAATGTTGGCTATATTCCTTGTGCTGTACAGTATATCCCTGTAGCCTATTTACCTCGTATGTAGTAGTTTGTATCTCTCCAACACCTACCCATATCTTGCTCCTCTCTGATTCCCTCTCCCCACTGGTAACCACTAGTTTGTTCTATGTACCTGTGAGTCTGTTTCTGTTTTGTTATAGTCACTCATTTGTTTTATTTTTTAGACTCCACATGTAAGTGATAACACACGATGTTTCCCTTTTTCTGTCTACCTTATTACTTTAGCAACTATTAAATTATAATCTAGGTGCTACCTGCTGATGATTAATTTTATGTGGTGAACTCCTTCCATCTTACAGTTTAAGAAGATTTATATTTCTGATATTGCTCTTTATATTTAAAATTTTACATCTGGCCTTCCCTCTATTTCAAGCAAATGTTCTATCTATATGTTAACTTTTCATTATCTGTTATTCTTCATTAATATCTTCTTTATAATGACGTCCACATCCTTCTCACTTTCCTCTCTTTTGTATGTGATTTTCTCAGTGCCATTCCCCACATCATTGATCCAAGTCTCTTCACTGTTGATTCTACTCTTTACTTCTTATATGACATTTTCTTCCATTATATTTTTCTATTTTAAAAACCATCTCATATTTCACTAAGTTCAGTTTTAATAGGATTCACACCACCTCCGCATAATTTTTTTTTTTTTTTTTTTTTGCTGTACGCGGGCCTCTCACTGTTGTGGCCTCTCCCGTTGCGGAGCACAGGCTCCGGGCGCGCAGGCTCAGCGGCCGTGGCTCACGGGCCCAGCCGCTCCGCGGCACGTGGGATCTTCCCAGACCGGGGCACGAATCTGTGTCCCCTGCATCGGCAGGCGGACTCTCAACCACTGCGCCACCAGGGAAGCCCCGCATAATTTTTTTTATGTAAGATAGAAAACATTAATTCGGATTCCCTCCTTAACTATGCTTTAAATATTTTCATAAATTCTTCTTAGTTCTTTAGGGAAAGATTACCTGGATAAATGCATGTGCCATAACCATGAAGTAAAATCAATGATATATTCTAAACGAATGGAAGATGATGATCTTTCATTATATGTACTGATAATGCAGTTATACCCAATTAAAGATATAAGCAATTCAAAGCTTTTTAAACATATCACCCTTTTCTCCTACACATTTATCAAAGTGTCAATTAAACTTGAGAATATATATTTAGTTCACAGAAAAGAATGAGTTACTATAATTATATCTAGCATAATTCATTCACCTGCATAGGCCATTTTACCAAAATGGCAGGAATCATCACAACCCTGGGTGGTTATATTGACATCATGCCTCAGACTGAGAATCTGCCATTAAAAAAAAAAAAACAACTTATAAAGTACTTTCATACTTTAAAAACGGTAAGTAATCTCTTCGTAAAGTTTTACATACAAAAGTAATTTATCCTCCATTATCTCATTTGATTTAATCTTAAAAAAACTAAAATGGACTTTATTACAATTTTTATTTCCCCTTTTGTGATGGTTAATCTTATGGGTCAACTTGACTTTGCTGTAGGATACCCAGATATATGGTAAAGTGTTATTGCTCTGTGTGTCTCTGTGTGTGGTTTTAGAAGAGTTTAGCATTTGTTCTGTAGACTGAGTAAAACAGATTATCCTTCCCTGGTGTAGATGGAAATCATCCAATCCATTGAGGGTTTGAATAAAACAAACAGATGGAATAAGGAGGAATTCTTTCTCTCTGGTTTAGTGCTTGAACTGGAACGTTGGTCTTCTTGTGCCCTTGAACCAGTACTTGCACCATAGGTGCTCCTGCTTCTCAGGCTTTTGGACTTGGACTACAACTACCCCACTGGCATTCCTGGATCTTCAGCTTGCAGGTGGTAGATCAGAGGACTTCTCAGCTTCCATAATCACATAAGCTATTCCTTAGAAGAGTCTCTTTATGTATGTATATCTGTTTTTCCTATCTAATTCATTATATATATATATATATATATATATAAAATATATATATATCCCCATTGGTCCTGCCTCTCTGAAGGACCATGACTAATACACCATTTTTCAGATGGTTAAAGGTAAGCTCAGATTTTTGTTTATTCTAGATAACCTGGCTGGTTTTGAGGTAGGCTTAATACTGAAGCAAATGTCTCTAGACTCTGAAATAATGAACCCTTGCAGTGTAATATACTGCTTTTCAATTAATGCTGCTCCAAGCTTTTATAAGTCATAAAAAATTACATTTTTATAGATGGGAACAGAATATATTTGAGCAAATGAACCAACACTCTGTCCCTTATGAGTAGATTTTCCATTTTCTGAGTAGGCAGCAGAGATTGGAGACTACAACAAAGTAGAAGAATAATCGGATCCCATAAGAACTTTAACCTGGGCTTCATCAGTCTCATGCTTTAACTAACTGAATAGGTAACAGCCAGTACTATTTGGCCGTTTTGACTCAGCAAAAAGTGAGGAATAGAATGGTTATGGCTGGTCAGAGTTTAAAATCCTGTTTGCTTTTATATCATTTTTTGTTCTATGTCATTTAGACGTCCTCACTTTAAAATATAAACCTGGGCTTCCCTGGAGGTGCAGTGGTTGAGAGTCCGCCTGCCAATGCAGGGGACACGGGTTCGTGCCCCGGTCCAGGAGGATCCCACATGCCGCGGAGTGGCTGGGTCCGTGAGCCATGGCCGCTGAGCCTGCGCGTCCGGAGGCTGTGCTCCGCAACGGGAGAGGCCACAACAGTGAGAGGCCTGCGTACTGCAAAACAATTAAAAAAATAAAATAAAATATAAATCCATGTGAGGAAAAGTTGTCATTGTCAGAAGCTAAAATTTAGAGCTTACAGAGCTAAAACATGAGTTGTACTCTGCTAAACTCTTCAGTAAAACTTCCCCTATAAGCTTGAGCTCAAACAAAAATGTAAATACTTTCTACAGTTAAATCCCAATTTCTGACCAAAATGCAGTTTGCAGAACTTGCTGAAGCTTTTGTTCTTAAAAGATTCAAGGATCAGCTGACATGGGAAGCAATTCAAAAGAAAGCTAAAAATGACTGTATTAAAACTGCCAGTAGGGGCCACAGTGAAAACAAACCAGAAACCTTGAAATTTCAAATATTTCAGCTCATCCACTACACAATGACTGTGGCTATCTCAGGACTTTTCTAAGTTCTAAGACCAAATTACAGGGACTTCCCTGGTGGTGCAGTGGTTGAGAATCTGCCTGCCAATGTATTAGACACGGGTTTGAGTTCTGGTCCAAGAAGATCCCAGACGCTGTGGAGCAACTAAGCCCATGTGCAACCACTATTGAGCCTGCACTCTAGAGCTCGCGAGCCACAACTGCTGAGCCCGCGTGTCACAACTACTGAAGCCCGTGCGCCTAGAGCCCGTGCTCTGCAACAAGAGAAGCCACCGCAATGAGAAGCCCACATACCGCAACGAAGAGTAGCCCCCACTCACCACAACTAGAGAAAGCCCGTGCGCTCAGCAATGAAGTCCCAATAACGAAGACCCAGTGCAGTCAAAAATAAATAAATAAATTTATATATAAGAAAAAACCAAATTACATTCTACTCTTCGAGGACAATGAAACAATGAGCTGTTTATATGTTTCACAGTTTGTTTTCTGAAATACTTCTTTTTTTTAACACTTATTTTTTTGGCCGCGTTGGGTATTTGTTGCTGTGCACGGACTTTCTCTAGTTGTGGTGAGTGGGGGCTACTCTTCACTGAGGTGCGCGGGCTCAGTAGTTGTGGCTCGCAGGCTCTAGAGCACAGGCTCAGTAGTTGTGGCGCACGGGCTTAGTTGCTCCACAGGATGTGGGATCTTCCCAGACCAGGGCTCGAACCTGTGCGCCTGCATTGGTAGGCAAATTCTTAACCACTGTGCCACCAGGGAAGTTCCCTGAAATACTTTTTTATGAAGTTGTATTCTAAAAGTGGAGTATTTAGACAACCATATGGAAAACTTAGTCATTCAAACATAAACTGCTAAAATATACCAGGAACTGAGGTAATTTAGTTTGAGTTAATTTGTAAAATCAGTATTAATTTTCCTTTCTAAGTTAATGCCATTGGTTAAGGAGGTAATGCAATTTCTTAGAATAGCCTGAGGAAATAGGATTCTAAGGAGAAATCATACATATCTGGCAATTTGGATTGGTTTTCCTGAAGTTGTTGACTTTCTAATGCCTACCATTCTAGAATTTCCTTGTTGATTTCCAAAATAAAAGTAAACTTTTTCCAGTTAAAATCAAGTTCTAAATAAAGAATTGCTAGACTCATGGTGGCAAAAAGAAAACCATGGCTGTTGGCCTAGATGACTTTATCTTTTATTGATCATCATCTAACTACGTACATACACACAATATAACATAGTTATTAACATATTTACATATAAATGTTAATAAATAAACTTATAAATAAATTTATATGTAAGTTTTAATATCTTTATATCTATGTTACATACATGTATGCATGTAGGTATGTGCAAGCGTGTATAATCTCCATGTTAAGACATTTAAGAAGTTTTCCCATGTATTCCCAAAGAGCACAAATTATTTACCATCACAGTACTTTTGTGCATTGATTTTAGATTGGTGAGTTCATTTCTTATAATCATCCCCTAAGGCATGCTCCCTGGCTTTTCTTCTTGTAGCCCCTCAAAATACATCCTAGCAGCTCCTTACCTATACTATACCCAATAGGCATAGGTAATGCTGATTAACATATGACAAACTATGCAGTAAATTTTATTCTGGGAAGAGCACCTTGTAAATAGAAAGTTTGTGCATTAAATTGATGAAACGATTACTTTTGTTTTCAATGATAAAATATATGTCTTCTCCCATCTGTTTTTTAAAGAGATATGTACATTGTTAAAGCTTAAGAAGACTACCAGGCAACATACTCAAGGCCTCAGTTAGGAGTTTGTTGCTTTTAATCACAGCTCCATGGAATGTGGTCTCATCTGAAACTAAACAAAACAGCAAAAAAACCCAAAAAACAAACAAACAAACAAACAAAAGATGCCATAGTTTTTTTATTCCCATGGTTTCTTTTTTATAAACTTTTTCCTTTTATGTAGTTTTTTTTTCTTTTGGTAATTGGAAAAGTAAACACAAGTAATTTCAAGAAGTCAACTTTATATATATAAAAGAATAATATAGAGTACAGTTGACCCTTGAACCTCGCAGCGTTACGGTTGCGACCCCATGCAGTAGCAAATCCACAGATTGCTATCTCTATCTCAGAAACAAAAGAATTGATAAATGACTCACCCAAAGGCAGGAAGCTGAAGCATTTTAGATAGAATCAGGATTCAAACTCTAGTTCTTTTGATTCCACATATTGTGATCTCTGAGTGAACACAAACATTCCCCTGCATTTAGACCTGTAAAATGAAAATTATTGAAAAAAAATCCATGTATAATTGGACCCACACAGTTCAAAGTCCTGTTGTTCAAGGGTCAACTGTAAATATGTATATATATTAACATACATATCAATCTTACCATACTGTTTACCAATAACCTTAGGTAATCTTTCACCTGAAATTAGCAGTTTCATCCCACACAATATATTTTCCAAATATATAAAAATATATTATGTATCTATATATTATATATATTTATTATTTTATGCATTTTCAAGTATCTTCAAATATATAGAATACATATTCAATATATGTATATATTTGTGTATCCATTGACTCACATACAAACATGTACAATTTGATTTCTGTTAACAGTAGCTATAGCTTACAACTCTGGTTACTGCCTTGAGAAACAGATGAAATTTGGGGGGAGAATGGTAGGAAATTTCAAAAAAATCCTCCTGTCAAAAAATGATATCATATATGCAGCCAAGAAAGACAGAGCTGCTAATACAATATATAAATATGGGCTACAAAGTGAAAATAAATACAGAACACTGTTCTACAACAATTTACACAAAAATACACAGTATCACTTAGTGGAACATTTCTTTTGCACTGTTTCAAATTCTCTTATGCTGTGAACCTCTCCTTGTCTTAATGTTTTGAGTATGTGAGTGGTGGGGAATGTAGGAAACTCACTCCCATTGCAGTCAAGTGGGAACAACCTTCCAGTAAAGAAGAGGGTGGGGGGCATTTAAAACCATGTGTGTCAATTCTTGATCAAGGGAGACAGGAACTAAGATAAATGTTCCTCCCTTCTCTTCAGGAAAACCTGATCCAAGACACATTTCATGTGATCAGGCAACCAGTTACCTATTGGTTAGATTCTACTATTGGTACATAACTTGATGACACATGCTTGTTTTGGCTTTTCCTTTTTCCCTGTTTCCATCCCCTTGTTTCTTACCCCAGACACTGAGTGGCACTTGCAAATAAACTGTTTACAAATAAACCTTTTTCTCAGGCTCTGACTTTGGAGAAACTGAAGTTAAGACATAAAGTAAAATTAGAGTTTGAATCAATATAAAGATAAAATGTAAATTCATTTATTACAAGACTATTTTACGTTTTTGCCTCATAGATTCTCCACAGTTTTACACTATCTTTTACAATAGAAAACCTATAAATATGTTACTTCTTTTTGGTAAAAAACAACATGGTAAGAGGAATGAAAACAAGATCAAAGAAAGGCTGGATCTTTGTAATGTTAGCAGTCAATATAAAACTCAGCTCTAGACATAAAATACTAAGTTACAAACATCTGATTTCCTAGGTGAATGGAGGATTATAATTGAATTGAATTGTTGTTTATAAGAGTAAAAGAGTTTCAAACAAACAAATAAAAAGTAGTTACAATGGAAAGAAATGTCTTAGAGGAAGCAACTGCAATTATTCATCAACTAACCAGTATTGGGCATATCCTATGTGCAATACCACATGATCCTGGGTATAACAAAGTAATCACGTTAACCTGAAAATATTTCCATTGTAAAACACCATGAAATGTTGGGTAAAATATAATAACCAGCCTTTAAATGCATATCCAAACTCACAAGAGGCACATACCAACAACGAAGGAAAAACTTAAAAAAACAGAGCAGTCAGTGGAAGCTCCAGCACATCACTGATAGAATTCCAGCTACAGAGTAGCACGTATAATTAAAAACAAAAAAAAGCTGTTAACTAAGCTATGGCACACCTTAAATTTTAAGATACGTCTTAATTTCAGAGATCTTAATACTTGCCAAGTTCACAGCCATCGCACTAACAAAAGTGATCATCATTTCCCTTGCGTGATCAAGATAGCCTCTAATGGGTCTGTCTTCCTGTGTTGCATTCTTGGCTTACTCTGATTGGTCCACACATGGCTGCCAGTCATCTTTTAAAAATGCACATCTAATAATGGTTTTCTGTGTAAAAACTTTCCCTGATTTTCAACTTAGAAAATGATTGTTTAAAATAATTTTACCAAGATCTACAATACTTTTCGTTATCTGGCCCCTGACTTTCCCAAAAACTTAATGGCAAGATCTCTCTAATTCATTGTGCCTCAGCTGTATGGCCTTAACTATGTCATACTTGCCATACTTCTTTTTATCATATGTCTAGATTACCTCCTTGCCCTCTCTACTCAACCTCTCTAATTGCTACAATGACTCATCAGTCTTTAAGAACTCAGCCTTCTCTAACCTTCAGATGAGATAAATTTCCTTTGTTTTAGACTTTAACCTCTTTTGCACTTGTCATAAAACTTCATAGAATCGCATACAGTTATCACTGTAGTTGCTGAATCATTGGATGATGTGTATAATTAAATTTAAACTTGTATTACATTGTAGCACACATACAAAAAAAGAAACAAAGCATTAATGTACAGTTCAAAAGATAATCAAAAAGTAAACACTCATGTAGCAACCAGCATCAAGAGAACATTATGGACATGACAGAGCATCCATCCAGCATTCCTTATCTCAACAGATACCTCTCCATCAATCTCAGTTACCTGCTTTTCTTTTTATACCATAGTTTAGGTATGAGTGTTTTGAACTTTTCAATCATACTTTTATTTTATTTTGTGTTTATTTTTGCACTTAACATTGTATTTGTATAATTCATCTCTGCAGTTGTTTAAGTAGTTCTTTCTCATTAATATAAAAATCCAGTCTTCTATCTTTTAATATTTTTAGTTTTTGTTTATTACCTATAATGCTGCTAAGACATACTTGTACATATCTCTTAGTGCATATTTTCACACATTTATTTTGGTAAAAAGTAACAGTGGATTTTCATTGTCATAAAGTATACATAAATTCAAAAAATCATGGTAAACTATTTTTCAATGTTGTTATGATTTAAATTTCACAGTGATATATGCGAGTTTCCCTTGTCCTAAAGCATTGCCAATATTTTACATTTTAGCCATTCTTCTGGGTATGGAGTGATATTTCATTGTGTTTTTAATTTGCCTTTTCTTGATAACTAATCAATTTGATCATATTTTATTATCTATCATAAAATCGGCCATGTGGATACATTTTTTGAAGTGCCTGTGCAAGTCTCTTTTCCAATTGGTTCTTGGGATGTTCCAACTTTTCTTACTCATTTGGGGACATTATTTATGTATGAGAAGTATGAGATACTTCTCTGTTTTTTATTTATTCTGTGGTTTGTCTTTTCTTTGTTTTAATGGTATTTGTTCATAAAAATAAGGTCTTAATTTTAATGCACAATGTTTGCCTTACAAAATTGCATTTTCTGTTGTCAAAAATGGTCAGATGGTGGCATTTCATATGATTCAAACCAATCATTCGATTTTTCAATATTTCTCCTTAGGGGTAAGTATTTTTCATATCTTTTTAAAAAATACCTACCCCAAATCATGATATTCACATCATATTCAAGGAGATTCCTTGCCCTTCCATTTACATTTAGTGCTACAAATCATCTGAAATTCATTTTCTTGAGATTGTCATACACATTCCAGAGTCTCCACAGTAAATAAATTATTTATTGATATATATAGATCTCTTTCTGGGCTTTTTATTCTGTTCCACTGGTCTTTTTGTCTAACATTGCTTCAGTAGAAAACTCTTAAATCCTGTATTTTATTTTTTTATATTATTAAAAAAATTCCTTTGCATTTTTATTGAAGTATTGTTAATGTACAATATTATACTAGTTTCAGGTGTACAACATAGTGATTTGACATTTATATAATTTATGAATTGATCATTATGATAAGTCTAGTAAATCATGTCACCAAAGTTATTACAATAGTATTGACAGTATTTCAAATGCTGTAGATTACATCCCCATGACTTATTTATTTTATAACTGGAAGTTTGTACCTCTTAATCCCCTTCACCAATTTTGCCCAATCTCAAACCCTACTGCCCTCTGACAACCAGCACTGTGTTATGTTTCTTTCTATTACTGTGGTTTTGGTTGTAACTTCTTTTCCATTTCTGATCTTATTTATTTGGACCTCTCTATTTTTTCTTGATTTTGACTAAAGGTTTATCAATTTTGTTTATCTTTTCAAAGAATCAGCTCTTAGTTTCATTGATCTTTTCTATTTTTTTAGTCTCTATTTCAGTTACTTCTGCTCTCATCTTTATTATTTCCTTCCTTCTACTAATGTTGCACTTTGTTTCTTCTTCTTTTTCTAGTTTCTTTAGGTGTAAGATTAGATTGTTTGAGATTTTTCTTGTTTCCCGAAGTAGGATTATATTGCTCTAACTTCTCTTTTAGAACTGATACGGGAAGGTTGTGTTTTCATTTTCATTTGTTTCCAGGTATTTTATTATTTCCTCTTTGATTTCTTCATTGACCCCTTGGTTGATTAGAAGAATGTTGTTTAGCCCCAATGTGTTTGTTTTCTTTCCAGTTTTCTTCTTGTAATTGATTTTTAGTCTCATACCATTGTGGTCAGAAAATGCTTGTTATGATTGTCTTATTAAGTTTATTGAGACCTGTTTTCTCTCATAGGATGTGATCTATACTAAAGAATGTTCCATGTACATTTGAAAAGAATGTGCATTCTGCTATTTGGGGGGTGAAATGTTCTCTGTCTATTAAGTACATATTAACTAACGTGTCCTTAATGCCAATGTTTCATTTAGATTTTCTGTCTGGATGAGCTTATCCATGTAAATGGAGTGTTAAAGCCCTCTACTGTTATTATATTACAGTAAGTCTCCTACATACTTACTTTCAAGTTGCGAACTTTCAAAGATGCAAACGTGCGTTCGCATGTCCAATCACATAAGTTAGTTCACATGTCTGGCATACATTGTCACTTGCGTGCATCCTCTCCAAGTCATTATGCTTTTGTGTACTTTACAGTACTCTACAGAGTACAGTAGTACAGTATCTTTATTTGAAGCCCAGGATATCCGGAGTCAAGCATAAAAGCAGCAGTGATGTAGCTGGTACTACTGTCCCTTTCAAGATACTGTACTGTAAGATTAAAAATGTTTTCTTTATTTTTGTGTTGTTTTTTATGTATTATTTGTGTGAAAAGTATTATAAACCTATTACAGTACACTCCTATATAGCTGATGGTGTTAGTTGGGTACCTAGGCTAATTATGTTGGACTTAAGAACAAATTGGACTTACAAACGTGCTCTCAGAACAGAACTCATCCGTATGTAGGGGACTTACTGTATTGTTAATTTCTCTCTTTATGTCTGTTAAAATTTTCTTTATGTATTTAGGTACTCCGGTATTGGTCTTATATATATTTATAATTGTTATATCTTCCTTTTGGTTTGATCACTTTATCATTATATAATGTTCTTCTTTGTCTCTTGTTTCAGTCTTTGTTTTAAAGCCTATTCGTCTGGTATAAGTAGTGCTACACCAGCTTTCTTTTCATTTCCATTTACATTGAATACCTTTTCCCATCCTTTCACTTTTAGTCTGTGTGTGTCTTTAGATATGAAGTGAGTCTCTCGTTGGCAGCATATATATATGGGTCTTGTTTTTTTTAATTCATTCAGCCACCCTATGTCTTTTATTTGTAGTATGTAGTCCATTTACATTTAAAATAATTATTGACAGGTGTGTTCTCATTTTCATTTTTTAATTGTTTCTCATTGTTTTTGTAGTTCTTTTCTGTTCCTTTCTTCTCTTGTTTCTCTTCCCTTGTAATTTGATGACCTGATTTAGTGTTATATTTGAATTCCTATCTCTTTTTCTGTGTATATCTGTTATAGGTTTTTGGTTTGTGGTTACCATGAGGTTCATATATAACAACCAGTGTATACAGCAGTCTGTTTTAAGTTGATGGTTGCTTAAGTTCAAGAGGATTCTAAAAGCACTACATTTTTACTACTCCTAAACGTTTTATGATTTTGACATCATACTTTACATCTTTTTTGTGTGTATATCACTTAGCTATTTATTTTAGATATATGATTTTACTACATTTGTCTTTTAACCTTCATACTAGCTTTATAGATGGTTGATCCACTACCTTTACTATATATTTGCCTTTACCAGTGAGGTTTTTTCTTTTATAATTTTCTTGTTTCTAGTTATGACCTTTTCTGCTTAAAGAAGTCCCTTTGACATTTATTGTAAAGGCAGTTTAGTGCTGATGTACTCCATATGATATCCTTGCTGGTAGAGTGTTCTTGGTTGTAAGTTTTGTTTGTTTGTTTGTTTTTATTTCAGCACCTTGAATATGTGGTGTCAATTCCTTCTGAACTGTAAAGCTTCTGCTGAAAAATCAGTTGATAGTCTTATTGAGGGGGTGGGGGGAATCCACGCAAAAGTAACTAGTTATTTTTCTCTTGCATTTTTAGATTCTCTCTTTATTTTTAACTTTTAACACTTTAATTATATTGTGTTTTGGTGTGGGTCCCTTTGGGTTTTTTTGTTGGTGGTGGTGGTTTTTGCAGTACGTGGGCCTCTCACTGTTGCGGCCTCTCCCGTTGTGGAGCACAGGCTCCAGACGTGCAGGCTCAGCAGCCATGGCTCACGGGCCCAGCCGCTCCGTGGCGTGTGGGATCTTCCCGGACCGGGGCACAAACCCGCATCCCCTGCATCAGCAGGCGGACTCTCAACCACTGCACCACCAGGGAAGCCCTGGGTTTATTTTTTGGAGGACTCTCTGTGTTTCCTGGACTTGGATGTCTGTTCCCTTTGCCAGGTTAGGGAAGTTTTCAGCCCTTATTTCCTCAAGTAGTTTTTTTTGTCCCTTTCTCTCTCTCTCTCTCTGCTTCTGGGACTCTTACATTGTGAATGTTAGTAGGCCTGATGTTGTCTCAGAAGTCCCTTAATCTCTCCTCATTTTTTTTTTCTTTCATTTTCCTTTTGGCTGTTCCAACTAGGTGATTTCCACTACACTGTCTTCCAGATACCTCATCATTCTTTTGCATCTGTAATGTGCTGTTGATTCTGTCTAGTGTTTTTTTTGTGTTTTTTTTTTTTGCGGTACGCAGGCCTCTCACTGCCGTGGCCTCTCCTGTTGGAGCACAGGCTCCAGACACACAGGCTCAGTGGCCATGGCTCACGGGCCCAGCCGCTCCGCGGCATGTGGGATCCTCCCGGACCAGGGCACGAACCCGTGTCCCCTGCATCGGCAGGTGGACTCTCAACCACTGCGTCACCAGGGAAGCCCCCGTTTAGTGTTTTTTTTCATTCCAGTTTTTGTAGTCTTCGGTTTTGATTGGTTCTGTTTTATATTTTTTAGCTATTTTTTGAAGTTTTTGCTGAGTTCACCCATTCTTCTCCTGAGTAAGATAGCATTTTAATGACTATTACTTTGAACTCTTTATCTGGTAAATTTCTCATCACTTTCATGTAGTTCTTTTTCTGAGGTTTTGTTTGGAAGGTATCCCTTTGTCTCTTTATTTTGCCTAACTCTCTGTTTATATGTATTATGTATATCAACTTTGTATCCTGGTCTTGAAAGAGGGCCCTAAAGTAGAAAGTGTCCTTTGGGGCCCAGTGGTGCAATCTCCTCTTGTCGCCAGGGGTATCTGCTCTGTGGACTGCATGTGGTTGAGCTGCAGTTGCTGCAGACATGCTGGTGGTTGTGGTTGGTACCAGGCCAGCTGGCTTCAAGGACCAGCTGCAAGTGCTGCATGCATGCTGGCTTGCAGGGCCAGTCTATTGGAGCATCAGTCATTTTGGAGGGGCATTGGCGCTGGCTCTGGTGACCCACTGGGTGGAGTGGGGCTGGAGCATCTTTGGAGAACCCAGGCAGAGTGGGCAGTTTGAGCATGGTAGATCCTCATGGAAACACCTAGGAGGGGTGCATGGTGTTGCTGATGGAAATGGTACCCATCAGTGCTGGGCTGGCTAGGCGGAAGGAGATTTTTTTAAAAGCTCCCACCAGTGCTTCCATCCCTGGAGAATGTTTCACCAGATCCCTGCCCTTCTGGGTCACACTCTACAATTAGTCAATGAATTTCCTTCTCATATGACCCAGAGTGTTTTAGTCTGCTACCTCTGTGCTAAGACTTGGATCAGGCGTGTTGTGTGTAAGCCCTTCAGGAGTAGAATCTTGGTTTCCTACAGTTCTCTAGCTCTCCTGGACATAAGCCTTGCTGATTTTCAAAGCCAGATGTTATGGGGACTCATCTTCTCGGTGCTGGACCCCTGGGATGGGGAGCTTGGTGTGGGGCTCAGAGCCCTCACTCCTCAGGGGGAACCTCCTCAGTTGTGATGTCTCTCCTGCTTGTGGGTCGTCACACTGGGGGGTATGTTCTGACTAGATTGCATCTCTGCCCCTCCTACATATGTTGATGTGGTCTTTTCTTTATATCTTTAGTTGTAGAAAATCTATTATGGTAGTCTTCAGCTTGTTCTCAGAGATCGTTGTTCTGTATGTAGGTGTCATTTTGATGTGCCCATGAGAGGAGGTGAGCTCAGGATCTTCCTACTCTGCCATCTTGATCTGGACTCTAGCCAATACTTTATTTAAAAAATAATATTTAGTAGAGAATGTGTTCTCCCTTATACTTCTTTTTCAGGAGTCTTTTTTTCTCTCTTTGGCCTTTTAAGTTTCTACACAAATTTTAGACTGAATTCATCAGGTTCTAAAAAAAAGCTGAGTTTTTTTGGAATTGCTTGCTTTCTTTCTTATTTTATCTTCTTGTGGGACTGTGTTTTTCTTTCGGTTGACTGTGAAGTATTATATGCAAAAACTTTAGAAATAATTTGAGGTCAAGATATTGTTAACTTCATTTGTCATGATTTAAGCCTGATTTTTAAAGGTAGCCATGGATGCCAGAAATCCATTCTTACTTGAATCCAATTATAAAAATAATATAATTTGAAGTTAAGCTCTATTTCCTTTTCATCCTGGTATATTTCTTGTTCACCTTTTCTTTAGGGCAGGAGTCACATGACAGATATGGGTCAAATCTGGCCTGCTGCCTGTTTTTGTAAAGAAGATTTTATTGAAACACAGTGATGTCTGTCTATTTATGTATTGTCAATTATGGCTTTTCTGCTAGAAATGCAGAACTAAGTAGTTGCTGCTGATAGGACATCTCACAGAACCTACAATATTTACTACCTTGCCCTTCGCAGAAAACACTTACTGACTTCTCTTTTAGGATACAGTACTTTATGATCTCAACACAAAATATAAGGGGTTAATAAAGATTTTCCTCTTTGAAATACCTGGATTCCAGTGTGTCCTTCAGCCCCAGGAGCCTGCCTCAATCACTACTCAGTATCTCAGGCTCTCATCTGCCTTTTCAGTAAATGGCAGATGTCCCTTGTGGAAAAGATGTTCCAAAATGCTAGGTTAAACTATTTTTGTTTCTTTCTCCTACTTCATTGGTTTATAGTTCTCATTACACTGCAGCATTCCTATGTCTTCAAATATATTTTAAAAACAGTGTTTCTCACCATTCTCAGTAAAAACAGTGTTTCTTACCATTCTCAGTAAAAAGGTTGGTGCATCTTACATAATACACCATTAGTATAAACAGAATGTTCTGTATTAAACGTACATATAATCTGTCTGCTCTACTAGGATATCAGCTCCATGAAATTCAGGATTGTGTCCCTGTTCTTTTTAGCAATGTATCTCTGGGTTCTTCTGTTGAGTTTGCATTGTGTTAAATAAATGCGCATGGAGTCATATAAATATGTAGAACTCAGGTGCACTTGTGATCCAGGATTCATGTTATACAGCATTACTTCCCTAAATTAAATTTTCTTCAATCACTTCAATCACTGGAAGCAAGAACAGACAAGATCGTGATAAATACTATTCATATTATAAAATATTAATAATCCCAAGCTGCAACAAAATGGTGCTTGGTTTTATAATAATGTAAAGGTGAACTTTATTGGTTAAGCAGTTGAATTTATTAAGCTGTTTGTGGTTGTTAAAACCCAAGAACTTGCTTTAACTTTGGAAAAGTGCCTTCTTCTCCTTCTGGGAATAGATCTTTCATATAAATAATAAGTAGGCTTCATGCTCCCCCTCAGAGAGAAGACCCAGATATCCGTAGGACAGAGCTTTAGTTCCAAATAAGATTTATTTTTCTGAGGGCCTATAATTGTAAGTTAGGAGCTTGATTCCTTACTGGAATGCAGAGAGGGTCTTATAAATAGAGTCTTTTTTAAATATTTTAATTTACATGACGTGGTCATTCATTTTACTGGGTCAAATAACCAGTTTTTATGATGTAGAAGAAATAACATCATACGTGCTAGCACATTTTCAGGAAAGTTCTGAAGAGTGTGGACTTGACTGTGATGATGTGCTAACATGAGTCATTCAGTTATGCATTTTAAAAAAAATAGTATGGATAATTCATGTAGTTATTCACTACAAAATCATTTTAAATTTTTTCTCTGTTAATGATTTGATCAGTATAACCAATGGTGGTGGGAAAAACCTTAGAAAAATAATTTAGTCTCATTTTGTCATCTTACTTTGACTTCTTAACTTGAAGAGACTTTCTAGGTAACTCTGTTCTGCTGTGCTAGAGGGATAGTTTTTCAGACCTCCTCTTTCCCCTTCTTTTCTTCCCTGATAGGGTTTCTGTATGTATTTGGGGAAGGATCTAGCTTGTATGATCTCATGGCAGCTAGAAGAAAAAATAAAAGCAAACAGATTCTAAGATCCCTGTAGAGTTCACTGGATCTTCCTGGGACTGCTGTGGAGCTAGGCTGATCTACTACTTGAACTTTTGAACACAGAGAAGCAATTTCTTTGGCTGCTTGGTTTAGTCATACTGGTTCCATTACAGCAAATGCGATCTAGCCCCTGATCCAACATCCTTGCCCTCTACCAGTGTTCAGGTATGCTGCTACATAATGTACTACTTCAGTGTCACCCTGCTGGCCACTCTGCAGTTTTCAGGATCCTTAGGTCATTTACCTGCTTTCCATCTGATAACACTTTCACATCATATCTGTTGCAGTGTCATCAATGGTTTATTTATACATTCTTTGAACAAAACATTTTGAGTGTCTCCTAATGTACAAGTTGTTGCTATGTGCCTATCTACATATAGCAAAACACCTAGAAACATGTATTTCAAATGTTGATAGTGTCTGTGCACAATCAAGCTTGTTTTGCTTTTATATTTTGCAATTTTCTAAAATTCTATGCAATACTTTGTGTTCAATGAAAAGAGAAATAAGTGAAAATCAAACAAATGAGTGAAGTGCTTTATTAGAAAACTGACAAAGGACATAGCCTGTTTGATAAATGTATAAAAATGGTAACTTAATTAGAAAATAAATTAATGATAATTAGAATTTTTTAAATTTGCCTTTTTTCAGCTAACAAATAAAATATTATGCCACCTATTTTTCTACTACAGAGATAAGTTTTCAGATTTGGGTGAAGACAAATTGTAATGGCAATCAAAGATCAGGCAGAAAGAATTGTTTTGATTTCCTCCATACTCATTAGGAAACACATCCAGTAGGGAATAATTTCTTCCATTCCTGGATAAATTAAAACTTGTTTTTAAGGTGGTCATTGACAATCTCATCAATATCATAATGTCAATATCACATTAGTGAAACTCTCCTAGAGAAGTCTCCAGGTATTTAAAAGTGGAAGAGAAAGGAATCTTTTGGGACTAAAACAAATAAGCATCTTGAGGAGGAAATTGATATGAAATCACAAAATAGGTTTGTGTTTTAATTAACACTTCTGCTGAAATTCAACCTGTTTCATAACACGTACTTTTTTTTTTCCCTCTAGGATCACAGTTGCTGGATGTTAATCTAAAGTTCTTTCTCAGTGTAATAGAGTTTTATTAACTTCTGGTTATTAATTTATAGTTTATAGACCCGCTATTCAATAAAGTTGTTTTTTAGGTTGTAAGCACCCCAAGTGGCTATTGAGATTAGTATACATTTTAGATCTCTTAGAACACTACATTACCTAAGGCATACTGCATGATGAGGATACTTGTTAAATTAGAAACCCTGTCTAAATAGAGTTCAAAATTTCAAATATGTGTATTTTACTAGAATTGGTCAGAATTCTTTATTAATTTATTGTTATGAACATAGTTAAGATTTGTGTAGCAATTTATAGTTCAGAATTTTCTAATATAATATCTCATTTGATCCTCAGAAATTCACTGATGTAGAGTTGTTATCCCAATTTCATAGATATGGAAACCAAGGCCCAGAAAGGTAAATGATTTCTACAGGATTATGCAGGTAGACTGAAATTGCAAACATTGGAAACTTCATTCAGGTATTCCAATTCCATTTTATTGTGTCATCTCCCTTAGTTATAGAACACAGATAAGGTTCCACATTGCCTCATATGTTCTGCGGCTTGGTTCCAAATGCAAATACCTATCGAAATTAGATATAAAAAGAGAATGAATGAAGAGGGAGGATGGGAAATATGATGAACTGGAAAGCACATGCCTAAACTAAAAGGGAAATTGTTGTTCATCTACTGATTTTTGTCTTGGGGGATTGTGGGCCTACAGTTTCCAAATTTCTAATATTCAAAGAAGCTCAAAATTATATTTACATATGAAACTTTACTATTTTGAATGACTGAAATGAATTCTATATTATTTTATTCTATATACACCAGAAGCAAAACTAAACTACACTAAGCTAACTACAAAGCATTCCTGCAAGCTAAAACTGCCCTGTTGACTGCCATTTTATGAACTCTGTTCTAGAGTAAATAGTAATTAAATTGCTATAACTCCTGAGTCCTCAAAGCAAAATAGGATAAAAAATATTTGGTAAGTTTCTATTTTTGAAGTAATTTCAGACTTCAGAAAATTTGCAAGAACAGTGAAAAGAATTGCCATATACCCTCTCAAGATTCCCCTATTTTAAATATTTACTTGTATTTGTTTTTAGTGTTTTCGCTGCATACACACACATTCTGTGTGTGTGTATGCAGAGAAACCACTATAAAAATGTATAAATACACATCATATATATATATATTTGAACTATTTGAGAGTAAGTTGAGAACTGAGGCTACAATGCTCCCTTTACATGTAAATGTTGTGTTTCCTTGGAATAATGACATTCTTTTACATAAATTCAAATTCAAATCAGGAAATTAAATGATTCACAGTACAATATAATCTACAGCTTTTATTCAGAGTTCACAAATTGTCCTTAAAATATCCTTTATAACAACAGAAAATCTCAGATCATGTGTTGCATTAAGTTGTCACATCTTTTTAGCTTAATTTGGAAGAGTTTTTCGATCTTACCTTGTGTTCCATTACCTTGAGATTTGTGAAGACTGCTGATAGGTAATTTTTAGAATGTTCCCCATTTTCGGTTTTTCTGATGCTTTCTCATGATTTGGTTGAGGTTTTACATCTTTGGCAGACATAGACCAAAAATGAGTTTGTCCTCAGTGCATCGTATCAAGAATCACATGTGGTTGGCTTGTTCCATTACTGATGACATTAACTTTGGTCACTCAGTTAACTAAGATCCTGTCTTACAGTTTTCTCCACTGTAAATTGACTATTTTTCCCTTTGGAATTTGAGAATATTTGAGAATATGTAGATATCTGTCTCATCATCAGTTATACTAGGATATGTGTCAAATAGTGACTTTCTAACTGCATTGTTATTACTGCATTTACCAGTTGGCATTCTACTACAAGGAAGAACGTGTCTTTCTTTTTATTCATTTATTTATATCATCAAGGACTCGTGAATTCCTATTTCATTCAATGGATTTTAAACAGTGTGTTCTAATCCCTTAATATAATTACTTATTTTCACACTGAAATTATCCCAGACTTGGTAGTTTGGAGCTTCTTCAGGCTGACTTCTGCATACTTAAAATATTTCCCTGTCATTCTTTGAGTACCTCTTTACTTCCTGGCACAAAAAGCTGTTCTGGATTCATTGTGTAGTTCCCTGCCCCAGTGCTGAAATTATTTCTCTGAGAAGCCAAGCTTACTTTAAGTGAATGGTATTTAGAAATTAATATCTGTGTGCCTAGTGTGTTAATTGCTACTGAGTGCTATTATTTCTAGTCCCTCAGAGTAAGCAGAGGTAGAAAATAAATATTTTTAACAACCATTTGTGATGCTGAAGGACAAGATAAAGTACTACCATGCTTGTGCCATCAGTCTTAGGCATATCTGAGACAAAGTCAATGAATAAAATAACATCACACTGTTGTGTTGTATGTATAAGATATTATTTTGAAGTATCCTTTAATGTCTCTAACTTAAAATATGTTCAATGGATTTTCAACATAAGAATATTAATTATTATCAGAGATGGATTCAAACTGCATAGGCCAATCTAATATTGAAAGAAGCTCCAATAATTTTGGTGTCTTCCTGTTTACATTGAACAAGTACAATTAAATTTTACAACTCCCATTTGATAGATGCTGGCACATCAGCCAAAACCCAAAATTAATATGAAAAAATAGTATTTTATTTCAAAGTAAAGTTTTTCACATGCAAAAAATTTTCTCTCCTCTTTTGCTGTTCTTTACGTCCCAACGTATTTCTTCCTTTTTAATGAGAAATACTTCAGGAAGATGAATCTTGAAGCGTGTATAACTTCATATAAATAAAAAGAACATATTTTCTGTCAGATCTGAACTAATTTATTAATAGAGTTCTGAGAAGTTACCTTCCTGAGAGAGACATGAAAAAACCCCTGGGCTCATAATTTGTAAGACTGCTGGTGAACCAGGGTATACTTTAGAAAGCCACTATAATACTGAGGTATAATAACATTCTAGTACAAGCTTGTAGTAAAGGTTATAGTAAAGAAAACAAATATTCTGTTGTTCTAATTGTGTTTCAGAAAGAATGAACATTTGAGTATTGTTTGAGGAAGTATGAAAATTGAAACCTTAAATATGGCTCAAAAATATTTTGAGAACATAGTTGCTCATAAATCTCCAAATAAGAGCACTTCTAGGTTCTGGCTCAAGGGCTGAACTTGGTGCTTTATCTTGTTTGCTGTAATACAGAACAATAAAATAAAATAATAAACTTCCACTATTTCTAAAACACTCTTTGGAGCTGATCAAAGACCTTGGCAGAATGCTGGTTTTCCCATCAAATCTCAGGTAGATAGTTCCATTAATTGAATAGATTTATATTTGTGCTGATTGTTTACTGGAATGGGGCCCATCCTTAAAAGATAGAACGTCCTAACTTAAGTAATTTCTGATGATGGAAGAAGGATGACCTTGGTTTTTATATTAAAAAGTAACATTTTAATACATAATTATTTAAGTAAATAGGCCCTTTAAATAAAATTTCTTTTTTCAGAAAATAGTTTTCTCATAATTGTTTTATTAGCATATATCTTTTTGTCCTTTTATAAAGTAAATAAAAATTGAATTTTTTCTCATTACAGTAAATTTACATTCACTGAAATTTCTTCTCTGTAAAATATAATTGTAAGATATGCCATTTTATAGGTTTGATTTTTTAATGAATTACCACAGTGTAATAACACAGTTATTTGAACAATATTGTAGATATTTTATTACATGTAATATATGTTTTCCTTTTATTGACTTACATATAGTGCCCAAAAGGAATTAGTAGAAAGTCCTCAGGAGGTGTGACTTAAGAAAACTACCCTGGTTCTTACCTGTCGCAATTTTTCTTCTTGTGTCAGATTTTTCTTCTTCTTGTTAAATCCTTCTGACTTTCCTAGGTGTTCTCTCCCTTCCGCGTCTGCACCGAGATACTGCGTATTTATTATTATGACCTTGATTGAGCAGCAGTTTCTCTGTCTGTGCACCTACTCGAAGTTTAGACCTGAAATATCAGATAGCTTTTAAAATTGCCTTGTCAATAAGTCTTTATTTGCTTTTAAATGTGCTCTATAAACCTACATGTCACTTACTGTTGATTCAACAATGGCTTCTCTTTCATTTGCTCCCCATCCCACATCCATCCACATTCTGTCTCTATCACATCTGAGTAGTCACAGACGTTATTTGTATTAAAGTCAGAGATGCACACCAGCGAAGGTTTTGTTTTTCCTTCTCAGAAAGAAACAAGGGAGGAATGAAGTAGGAAGCAGGCAACACTTACTACTTATATTATTTTTATTCTGAAAATAAAATCTGTCATCCACTGACCCATCTCAGGCAATATACTGAATGGAGATTTTTTTTCACCCGAGAAGAACTAATCGATTTTGCCTTTTTATTAGAAATCTATTGAATTGTAACTGCTATAATTCTCTCACACACCAATATTATTGATGAACTTATTTAGGTCTAAAGTATTTGAAGTGTAGTTTTGATGTTTAATTCAAGTAATAACAAACCAGCAATACTGGTTTTGTTTGTTGAGTTTCATTTTTCTTAGTAATAAATTTTGTTGCACCAACTCCTGAATCAGAACTTTGTTCTCCTGATGCATAGTTAAATGAGTATTATTACTCAGTGAAGTAATATCGATGTTAGTCTGATACCTTGTTGCTTTTTCTTTTCTGCCTCAATTATTGATTTTATTACTTGGCATCAAAACCTTGCTCCCCCTGCTAAGGTACCAGTTGTCTGTATGGGATCTCTGATGCAGCCATTCATGCTAGGGTGCTAGACATAACTGTACTTCGCCCTGTCCAGGTATAACAATAATGACCTACTGGCCAAGTGCATCTTATTTAAGTACTATTATGACAAAAAAAAGTTAAAAAAATGCATCTATCAGACTCTTTTACTGAAAATGTTACTGAACATAGAGGAAAATAAAGAATTTTCAGTAACTACAGAGGATGATGGCTCATCATATATTTATCATATACTTATAGATATATGTAACATACACATAGGTATATATAAAAATATTTAATCCCGAGTTGTGAAAAGAAGCACCATATATTTATCAGGCATCAAAATATTGATTAAAATTTGTAGAAAATTATGGTGTGTATATTAAAGTACAGAGAGGTATAGCTTTGGAATTGGATTTTGATTTTAACTATTTCAGTTAGTAACCATGGGTTTGTAGTGAAGTTGCTCAGCTCTTCACATTTCTTTCTCCATATCTGTAGGATGAGGATATAGAGTGTACCTGCTTCAAAGAATTTTTGAAAGGTTTAAATGAGATAATGAATGCAAAGTTTATAAGTACCCACCCTTGTGAGATATTCAGTAAATGTTAAGTTGTGATTATTATCATCATTAGTAGCTGTTGTAGAAGAAAATGCAAAATTTTCATGACTGTTTGAGAAATAAATGAATAGTTTAAGTAAATTTCATGTGTATTTTTATACCTGTAACTATATTCACGCCCTACCTTTACTTCTCAAATTTACTTCACCCTCATTTTGACTTCCTAGTGACCAGGTCAATGATTTATCTGATCCTGTGTGTATCATATCAAGAGTACTTCTGTGGTGGTTAGTTTGGATTTATAGTTATATTATGTTCACAGAAAAAAAAAATCTAGCCAGAATGGCTTGGTTAATTCATACCACTCTACTCTCATTCTGGCCTGTATGGAATTTTGAGAAAAATAACTAACTTCCTAGCAAAGGAAAATGAGGACGTTTAAGCCAACAGAAAAAAAAAAAAAAAGATCTGTACTACATGGCCTTTCCCTGCCTGTCATTTAAACTGAAGCCTGACTATGTATATGTATTGGTGACAAGGTCTTTAGACTTTTCATATTTTTATCACTGTAAATTGTTTTTTATTTCCTTAAGAACTTTTAATACTGTTAAACTAATTTAAATATTATGGGGAGGTGGGTTGTTCAGGTCAGGTTAGTTCAAACAGAGGAATGACCAAAGGCACATATAAGGATAAGACTGAAATTCAAAGATATTGCCCCAAACCCTAATTCATTCATTAGCTTCACTTAACTACCATTTCTGCTCCCACTAGACAGCCTTATGAGTAAGTGATGTGTTTTATCAATAAAATTCCTGTGTGTTTCCTCATTTTCATACTAGGCAGTACATTCCATTGCATAAGATATTGGACAAATAAGGGAATATTGTTGGACTAATTTGTGAAATTTTTTACTCCGAACTGGGAGCAAATTGTTCCCATATTTCATCATACAATTTAATTTTTAAGAATAGTTTTTCGTTTTCATTTCTTTTTAATTTTTAAAAATTTATTTTATTTTTTCATTTATTTTTGGCTGCATTGGGTCTTCGTTGCTGCACGTGGGCTTTCTCTAGTTGCAGCGAGTGGGGGCTACTCTTCGTTGCGGTGCACGGGCTCCAGGCACGCAGGCTTCAGTAGTTGTGGCACGTGGGCTCAGTAGCTGTGGCTCGTGAGCTCTAGAGTGCAGGCTCAGTAGTTGTGGCGCACGCGCTTAGTTGCTCTGTGGCGTGTGGGATCTTCCCAGACCAGGGATCGAACCCGTGTCCCCTGCATTGGCAGGTGGATTCTTAACCACTGCACCACCAGGGAAGCCCCTCGTTTTCATTTAGAAAGCAAGAATCATGAAATAATTTTGTTTATGCTGAAGCTCACAGAATCCAATGAAGGTATCCATAGATGTCACGACTTCGGCAGTGATTGTTCTTGAGCACAGAGGTGGAGTAAGTCTATGAAGCAGTTGATGTGCCTTGATGTAGACTCCATGGGGCTGAGCTTTGGGGCCACCACAGGCTCCCAAGAAAACGTCATTAAACAGTGTGTGAGCACTCCCAGGAAGATGGGACGGCAGTCTGCCATAGCATCTGTGCTCATTTTCCACTGAGTCATCTGATCTCTCCTAAACTCACCCACTCTTCCCTAAATCCTTCAGTTCAAAATATGTGGTATACTTAGGAGCACTCGCTGAATGAAATAAATAGGAATCTGCAAACTAAAAATAATAGATAATGTGGTATGGTAATTCTCAGCCTACTCAATCTTCTCAGGCTGTTCTCTACAGCTTTTAAATATATGTGTGTGTGTATGTGTGTGTGTGTGTGTGTGTGTGTAATTTCTTTTTTCTTTCCACCATCTGCTCTAGTCCAGTGAGAGCATTTCCTGCTGTGCCTCTCCTGCAAGTCCTCCCATGCCAACTCTCTGACATTCTTTTAGGTCCTTTGGTATATAACTCCTTTTTATTCTCCAATGCTCCTCTCTCCTATTTCATGGCTTAGCATACCCAACCCACACTCCCAACATTGCAGAGATGTCCAGTTTCTCAGGATTTTCTACTGGCTGAATCTGATAGCTATGCCAACAAGCCTATGCATTGTTGAAAATAAGATTATCGAGCATAAAGGCGAAACATCAAACAAGAGTTAAGAATAAAATTCCAAACAATGAAAGTAAAATTCAAATTTTTATTAGTTAAGGAGACAGAAAACTTGTGTGTTTACTCTTCTGGAAAGTTTCCCAGGTCTCCCCATTCATAGACTCAGATGGGTGACTCTCTGTTTTCTCCACTAGCTTCCCTGTCCATGTACCTATTATAATATTTACCACACTGACAGAGCCTTTTTTTAATATAAATTTATTTATTTATTTATTTATGGCTGCGTTGGGTCTTCATTGCTGCGTGCAGGCTTTCTCTAGTTGCAGCAAGCGGGGGCTACTCTTCCTTGCGGTGCGCGGGCTTCTCATTGCGGTAGCTTCTCTTGTTGTGGAGCATGGGCTCTAGGCGCGCGGGCTTCAGTAGTTGAGGCATGTGGGCTCTAGAGCGCAGGCTCAGCAGATGTGGCGCGTGGGCTTAATTGCTCCACGGCATGTGGGATCTTCCCGGACCAGGGCTCGAACCCACGTCCCTTGCATTGACAGGCGGATTCTTAACCACTGTGCCAACAGGGAAGTCCCACTGACAGAGTGTTATCTCTCTCTTTTATTAGAATGAAAGTTTCCTGTGAGTAGAAATCCCCTCGTTCATCATTTGTGATTGGCACATGATATGTATTCAATATATGTTTTTATAAAGAAATCAACTACAGGAGGCTATCTCATTCTTTATGTTTCATGCATAAGAAGAAAAATATTATACAGGTTAACTTTATCTCAGATTTAAGAATTTCATTATTTATATAACTAAATTATTAACAAATTTATGAGGTGAAAAAGTAAATCAGAATTGTTCCCTATCGCATGTACTAAGCTGTAACAAGAACACAGAATCTCTGCAACCTGCCACTTATATCTCCACTGAGAACCTAATACACTCAGGTATTTTTTCTTGATACAAAGTGATTGTATAGAAAAGATCATAGATTTGATTTCTCAGCTCTAAGACTCTTGCTGTCAAGTGATTAAACTGAGGTGTGTCCTTCACCTTGATTGCTCTCTGATTTGAAATTTTATTATACTAAAATTTCACTGTCTTAACATTTCAAGCTGTCTCATTTTGCTAAAATAGAATTAATAGAGTGTTTTATATAAAATGAAGCCTTAGTTAATTTTTAAATGACAAGCATAAAATTACCTATTTTCTTAAAAATAGTTAATAGTTTTAGTCACACAAAATTCGGGGGGGAAAAGCTCAAAAACTACAGTGTAAACAAAGAAAAGTATGACTTCTTCTCACCCCAGAAGGTATTCTATCTTCAGAGGTACCCACCCTGTTTCATTTATTGTATTTATCTCTGCAATGTTCCACACATATTAAAGCATGCATTTACATGTAGTACTATCTTTGGTATCCATTGTGACATAACAAATTACCACAAAATTGGCAACATAACCCACATTTATTATATTTTTATTTTTTAATTTAATTTTTATTTTATATTGGAGTTCAGTTGATTTATTGTACAATGTTGTGTTAGTTTCAGGTGTACAGCAAAGTGATTCAGTTATACATACATCCATTCTTCTTCACATTCTTTTCCATATAAATTATTACGGAATACTGAGTATAGTTCCCTGTGCTATACAGTAGGTCCTTGTTGGTAGTCTGTTTTATAATAGTAGCATGTGTATGTTAATCCCAAGCTCCTAATTTATCCCTCCTCCCCACCTTTCCCCTTTGGTAACTGTAAGTATCTTTTTGAAATCTGTGAGTCTGTTGCTGTTTTGTAAATATGTTCATTTGTATCATTTTCTTTTTTTCTTTTCTTTTTTTTTTTGCTGTACGCGGGCCTCTCACCATTGTGGCCTCTCCTGTTGCGGAGCACAGGCTCCGGACGCGCAGGCTCAGCGGCCATGGCTCATGGGCCCAGCCTCTCCACAGCATGTGGGATCTTCCCGGACCGGGGCACGAACCCGTGTCCCCTGCATCGGCAGGCAGACTCTCAACCACTGCGCCACCAGGGAAGCCCTGTATCATTTTTTTAAAATTAGATTCCACGTATGAGTGATATCATATGATACTTGTCTTTCTCTGTCTGACTTACTTCACTTAGTATGATAATCTCTAGGTCCATCCATGTTGCTACAAATGGCATTATTTCATTTTTTTTTATGGATGAATTGTATTGTATTGTATATATGTACCACATCTTCTTTATCCATTTTATCCATTCATCTGTTGATGGACATTTCGGCTCCACATTTATTATTTACAGTTTCTGTAATTTTGTTTATGCTGTACCCCCTGCTGCAAGGGCTTAGCTTGTACCCCCTGCTGCAAGGTTTCCCACAAGGCTACAGTCTTGGCCAGGGTTGGGACCTCATCTAAAGGACTGACTGATGAAGGATCCATTTCCACCCTCATATGTTTGTGAGCAGTATTTAGTCTCCTATGGGCTATGGGACTGAGAGCCTCAGTTCCTTGCTGGTAGAATTGCAGAGGCCACCCTCACTCAGCTCCTTGCCCCATAGACCTCTTTAAGAAGGCAATAGGGAGAGTCTGAAAGTGAGACAGAAGTTAAATTCTTATGTAATTCTAATCATGGAAGTTATATCCCCTTTGCTCTGAGGTATTCTGATAGTTAGAAGCATACTACTTAAAAGGAGGGGTTTCCACAAGTTCATGATCACCAGGAGGCAGGGATAGTGGTAGCCATCATAGAAGCTGCCTAACCAAGTCTGCACTCTGACCCCAAAACACATCACTTTCACATGCTAAACACATTAAACCCCCTTTCTCAAAAGTTCTTTAGGGCTTCCCTGGTGGCGCAGTGGTTGAGAGTCCGCCTGTCGATGCAGGGGACACAGGTTTGTGCCCCGGTCCAGGAAGATCCCACATGCCATGGAGCGGCTGGGCCCGTGAGCCATGGCCGCTGAGCCTGCGCGTCCGGAGCCTGTGCTCCGCAACGGGAGAGGCCACAACAGTGAGAGGCCCATGTACCGCAAAAACAAAACAAAACAAAACAAAAACAAACAAAGTTCTTTAGAGTACTAACCTGTTACAGAATTTGCTCCAAGTCTAAAATCTCACCTTCAGAATCAGGTATAGATGAGAATGAGTGTAGTTTGTTAAGTAAAACTCCTGAAATACAGTTTCTCTTCCTCTGCAGGCATGTGAACCTAAAGAGAAGAGTTATCTCCTGTCTATCTCTGTAACACACAGTGGTGGGTGAGACATAGGATAATGGCTGCTGACACTCCTATTCGAAAAGGGAAAAAATGAGAGATAAAAATAGTCTAGAATAATTTTGAAATCCACCTGGGCGAAGGTTGGAAGGTCCTTGATTAGGTTTCAAGGCCTGTGAGTAACTCTCAATAACTTTGTTTTTTGGTTTGGGTTTGGGTTTTGTTATAGATTTATGCATCCAGTTTGGAATCCATTTTTTTCCAGGAGTCTTTCAAAGGTGTTAACTGCTCTAATACATTTAGTACGTTTCAAAATCTCTATGGCTGTGGCTAGCAAGTTTAGAAGGAAAAAAAAATTAACTCCTAGTGACTGGCTCTCTGGCTATTCAGTTTGTGACCTCTTAGGACATATCACAAAAGTCAAGACAGGTTACGATACACACATCATTTCATGTATGAAGCTAGTGAAAGACTTCACTTCTACCTCTAAAATCTTCTGTCTGTGGCAGTGGGAAAAAATGACAGACAGCCACTTCCTCTGCACTCCTTTTATTGGTATGTGTCCATCCTGGACCAGCTGAGTATATACCTGAGAGACATTAGCGTTAAAAGTTGTAAACAAGGACTGGTAGATGGGGCCAAAGTGCAGAAAGCATGTTTTCCCTTTGTTTGTTTCATTGTGAGCGTCACCGTTTTTAGAGCTCCTTTCGCTGCCTTTTCCACAGTCTTGGTTTCGTCCTCTGAGTCTCCCTGACTTTTTCATGAAAAGTAGCACGTGTTTGCTCTTGAGTAGTTTTCTCAATATGGTCACTGTCAGAAGTTTAGAGGAGACCAGCAGTGTCTTTTCATTTTCTATTCTCTTTGTTCCTTTTAGTTCAAACTGTCAGTGGTTTAGGTGACATGATTTTCTCAAAAATTTGTGGGCTTTCTGCAGATTTCATTGGGATTTATTCCATTCGGCAAAGCCACACCCAGAAATGTCTTCTAGATAAACCTTTTTCTGCTTTGGGCTCCTGCAGAGCTGGCTGAGGACAATGCCCTAAAGTTTCCTAGATGCCCTGTGGTTTGAATGAAGGGTTCTATGAGCCACACCATTAGTCTCTCTAAATGACTTTTTGTGACAGAATACTCTGATACTTTATCTTTCTAAAGTTTTAACAAAAGGTTTGTCCAGGGGCTTCCCTGGTGGCTCAGTGGTTGAGAGTCCGCCTGCCGATGCAGGGGACACGGGTTCGTGCCCCAGTCCGGGAAGATCCCACATGCCGCGGAGCGGCTGGGCCCGTGAGCCACGGCCGTTGAGCCTGCGCGTCCGGAGCCTGTGCTCCGCAACGGGAGAGGCCACAACAGTGAGAGGCTTGCGTACCACAAAAAAAAAAAAAAAAAAAGGTTTGTCCAGTTACACACTCAACTTTATTTCTAGACCAAACCTCATCACTAGAATACATTTTTCTGACATTTTTCTTGGAAGTCATTTCTTAATTTTAGTATCTTTCGCCATCTGAAGAAGCTGAGCACTTTGCAAATCATTGGTCTTGGTTCCTTTTTCGTTTGACACCACAGGTCACCCCTAATTTGTCTCCTCTTGCACTTTGCTGTAAGTAGTAAGAAGAAACGAGGTGGCATTTTCAACACTTGTCCCTCACTTCTTTTGAGCCCTCACTGGCTGTGTCCTCAATGTTCAAATTTCTACTAACAGACTGGTCAAGGCAATTTAGGCTTTCTTTGTTATCCTCCTGCGAATCCTTCCTGTCTTTAACTACTACCCAGTTCCAAAGCCAGTCCCACACTTTAATGTTGTAGAAGCATCCCACTTCCAGGTACCAAAATTTGTATTAGTTATCTGTTGCTGCCTGACAGTTTATCACATTATAAGCAGCTTGAAACAATGCATATATACTTAAAATCTTACAGGTTCTCTTGGTCAGGTATTCAGTTATGGCTTAGCTGGGTCCTCTACTTCTGTGTCTTTCATAAGGCTTCAATTAAGGTGCCATCCTGGCCCGGGGTCTCTTCTGAACATTTGACTGGGGAATAATCCACTTATTCTCTCTCTTTGTGGGCTGTTGGATTGAGGGCTTCAGTTCCAAGCTGACATTGGCTCAAGGCTGCCCTCAGTTCCTTCCCATATGGACATCTCCAACATGGCCACTTGCTATATCAAAGCACGCAAGCCGAAAAGAAATAGAATCTGCTAGCAAGATAGAAGTGGCAACCTTATGTAACCTAACTTTCAGTAACATCCTGTTCCCTTTGTCATATTCTGTTTCATAGAAGCAAGTCACAGGTCCCACCCACATTCAAGGTGTGGGAATTACATAAGGGTGTGAACACCAGGAGTCAGGGATCATTCAGGACCATCTTAGAGTCTGTCCACTACAAATTCTCTACACCATTTTTTCCCATTAAATCATATATTTTGATGATCATTCTATATAAGCATATGTAGATATATCTTTTTCTTAAAATGACTTCTTTATATTTTTATTTATAAAAACTCAGGTGTATTATGTCCTTGATCAGTGCTATTTTATAAAGAAAACTGCAATGTGAAAGGAAAGATTAATCCTAAGTCTGTAATATATAAGTGAGCAAATTGTACTGAAGTACTTCTACTCCATAGAACTGTTTTTAAGAAATTCTTGTCGTCTTCTCCATACTAAAATTCATATAGAAATAAAAGTGACAAGCCTTTTGTTAGTTGTCATTTATTATATCTTTTCACCACAAGTTTGATTAAACACAATGGAGAGAATTAAAATTTGGCAGTATTCTCAATATGCCACTTACTAAAGCCTTCGTCATATGACCATAATGAAATCAAACCTGAAAATGATAATAATTACATTAAACTGACAGAACTATTAGGTATTGTGAATGTAAGTATAGAGCTGGTATCACTTAGTAATAAAGAAAACACGTAGAAATTTTCTGGGTCAAATATTTGAATCAAATCTTTTGAAACTATGACAAGGGGGTAAAGGAAGCATTGCACTTTGAATACTTTGTTGATTCACTGCACTCAGAAGGCCGTTTCTGTTTTCTTTCTCTAGCTTAAGTAAATAAAACTGTGGTTTTTTGCTCATCTGATTTTTAGGTGCCAAACCTTTGTTTAGCCAAATGTTTCATGTGCATTCCTGTTAATCAAAGTAGAGAAAGATGACACTTAAAAGAGTTTATTTAAAGATTCACTTCATGAACCTGGAAAAGCTGTTTATGACTTCAGGAATAGGAAATTTACCAAATTCCCAATATCAAATGCTTCGCTTCAGTAATAGAAAAATATGTCAAGCAAAGAACTCTAGAAATGTTGAAGCAAGTCTCCAATGTATAAAAATGCCACCTTTTAAAAAACTTTCATTGATTATAGCAGGACTGTTTAACACTCCTGTGAATTTCCAAGAAAATCTGTCGGGGACTTCCCTGGTGGTGCAGTGGTTAAGAATCCGCCTGCCAATGCAGGGGACACGGGTTCGGTCACTGATCCAGGAAGATCCCACATGCCATGGAGCAACTCAGCCCGCAAGCCACAACTACTGAAATCCCTGCGCCTACAGCCCGTGCTCCACAACAACAGAAGCCACCGCAATGAGAAGCCTGCGCACCGAAACGAAGAGTAGCCCCTGCTTGCCACAAGTAGAGAAAGCCCGCACACAGCAGCGAAGACCCAACACAGCCAAAAATAAATAAATAAAATAAATTAAAAACAAAAAAGAAAATCTGTCTGTTAATAGGAACTTATTTTGTTACTTATGTAAAAAATTAATAAACAGAAATCTCAGTTAAATAGAATGCCAGAGGGGGGAGCTCTCACACCCTACCATAATAGCAGAGCCCAACAGGAAGAAGAAAGACTCCCTCTTCTTTCCTGGCAAAGACTCAGCCAAAGAGAGACTGTCACAACTCAGCCAATGGGAAGCCATGGCCCTCCCAACTTCCTTTTTCCCTCTATAAAAAAGTTTTCCTGTCAATTTTTGCAGGGGACTCGTAAGGGCTCACTATGGTTACAGACCCCAAACTGCAATTCTTTGTTGATCCGGAATAAACCCATTTTTGCTGGAGAAACAACTGGCAGTCTTTTTGTTTTAGGTGAACATATTATATATTTGATAACAAAACTACATTAGAAGATTTCTCAATAGAAAAGACTTTTTATTCATTTAATACACAAACATGATTGACTTGTAATGTGACCGAACCTGGTAAAGTGATTTTATAACAAAGTTTTGATTTAAGTTAGATTAAATCTCTGAGTAATAGTATTTTTTTTTAACTCTGAAGCTAATTCAAACTTTGAAAACTTTCAGAGTTAAAATTTATAGTATTTTTTTCACAATTGAGTAGGATATCTACTCAATAAATTATCTTGGATGGGTCACATGTTGAGGGCAAGGTGATGTTCATATCTTCTTTTTCCTTTTTTGTGCAATTTCTTTTTATTTTTTAAAAAACTTCTGCTCATATACTAAGTTTTTCTATTTAAATGTTAATGTTGCTACTTCTTTGAAACCATGAAACACAAAGTACATATTGGCATGTCACTTGCTAAATTTTGTAATTGTTTACCATTTCTTGCAATAGGTTTTACCTGTTGTGAAGAAAATGGTATAATCATTTTCTTCAGAAAGCATAATTTTTGAAAGAGATATAGATTTTGGAATTCTTATGCTTTGGATTTCAAGGGGAAACATTGACAGTGCCATCTAGAGATTATTAACTTCGTTGTGGTCACAGTAGTAAGAAATTTAACCACCTAGACAATTTTATCTTATACAAGTAGAGCACATGTATTCCTGATTCCAAATTGGGTTCAGGTCATTATTTGAGCAAATCTCTTTCTCCGATACTCTGTTTATGTATATAGGATAGATATGATTTCTAAATAGATGAAAATACCCAAGAATATCATTTCTGTTACTTAATAAACACTCATTGTATGTTAGGTACCACTATCAGCGTTAATAAAACATATCAAATATATATATATATATCTCACACCTAACTCCCTTTTCTAGTCTCTGTTTATTTTTTAATTTTATGTCATGGAGTTGTGAAGCGTCTACTCAAGAAAGATAAAATTTCTAAACATACAAGTTGCATAGCAATGGGAGTGAGTGTTGTAGGCTGTGATACATGCTGGACTTTAGTCCCAGGGGTTGTTTCTAATTCATTATATTATTTCAAGAGCCTAGTAGGCAGTTGAATAAAGTATTCGTTTCTTAGCCCTGTTGTAACAAAATGTTACAAACTGTGTGGCTCAGAACAATAGAAATTTATTGTCTTACAGTCCTGGAGACCAGAGATCTGAAATCAAGCTGTTGGCAGGACCATTCTCCCTCTGAGGGCTCTAGGGATGGATCTGTCCAGGCCTCTCTCCCTGTTTCTGGTAGTTCCTTGGCTTGTGGCAGCATAACTCCAGCTTTCATATAGTAGTCTCCCTATGTACAGTCTTTCGTGAATCCAAATTTCCCTTTTTTATAAGGACACCAGTTGTATCAGATTAGGGGCCCACCCTACTAATCTTAATTTAAATAACGTATGTGATGAATACGATCATATTCTGAAGTATTAGGACTTCAACATATGAATTTTTGCAGAATATATTCAGTTCATAATAGGCAGCAATTAAATAAATGTTATATTACATTAAGGTGATATAGGATATAATCTCAATAAATGACCTTTGAAATTTTTGTAAAAAAAATGTTTTAAAGAGAGTTTTCTGTGATTTTACCTTCTAATAAAATTTCATAGGAAGTTACCCTTCATTGTCCTTAATTGTATTTTAATACATACATTTTTAATCTGCCCAATTGTTTACCTCAACTTGTGGGTTTTTTCCTCCAAGAAACAGCATGAAATAATAATGGGAGGCACAGAAATTAAATTCCAGTCTGAGGACAGACTAATTACCACACTGATGTTTCCGCAAAAGTTGGGTATGAAGCTGGGTATTTAGGTTTCTCCTATTTAATCAGTGTGTGGGTGTTTCAGAACTCTATTGTATTCACATCTGTTCGTAATCCAATGGTGGAACAGTCCAAAAAAGCTATCGTGTATGTTGTTGCTTCTAATCAGTTTTATTAATTATTTCCTAGTTTTCAATAGAATAATTGCCATTTCTTTCTTATGCAATCTCTTTTTTTCCTTTTCTCTTTCTCTCACTCTCTTTTTTGCTTCTTATGTTTTGGGCCATTGAATACAAATCAACTTTGTTATTATTTGGCTATTTTTGTGCTCACTGTTCTTTGTTTTTTTTTTCCAGAAATGAGCTTTAATATTTAGACGTCTGGGGTTGCTACTGGTTTTGTTAGTGATTATAAGCAAGTACAAAAATAGAAAATCCTTATATTGGCAGTTCTTAGATGCTAGTAGTGTTCTAAGCCCTTTAGATATATTAATACACTTAATCTTCAAAACTATATGAATATGTAGGTACTATAATTTTAATGCTGATTTTGTGGGTGAGGAGATTGAGTCACAGTATTTTGTTTATTATGTTATAATTACATTTTACATGTAAAAGGTAGTATATTTTATGAGTGTTATGAAGCTGAAATATGTTCAATCCTATTTTTAGGATTAAATTTCACTCTGCCTGTCTCCAAGATGGGTGGTCAGCAAAATTTTTCTTTAAAGAGTCAGATAATAAATATTTTAAGCTTAGTTGGCCATATGATCTTTGTTACAACTAATGAATTTTGTCATTGAAAATATGTAAATAAATGATGTGGCTATGTTTCGATACAACTTTATTTATAGAAACAGGAAGTGAGCCAGATTTGGTCCATGGGCCATACATTATAAATTTCTGATCCAGAATATATTTTTAAAATCCACTATGTATTCACTTATGCTTAAGGTGAAAAAAATTTACTAAGCTCCTACTTGCTATGCTGCATAGATTCATTTTCCTCAGAGAACATTTCATGAACCTTTGTAAGGTAGTGCTTTGCCTTAAAAGTAAAAGATTTTCCTCAGTGCTTAAATTTAATGTTTGTGCTAAGTACATACCTAAATCCAGAAAGTACATGTAAGTTTTAAAATGCAGAATTGCATCAGTTCTAAGATGCACACTTTTTATACATCAATATCTGTGAAATTGGAATGTGTCTTGCAATTTGTAGTCTTAAACTTGAGGAATTTCAGAATTAGCTCATTTAGTTATGTTACATGGTTGATAATTTTTGATGAAAGACCACCAGAAACACACCTGGAGTTGACCAAGTTGTGTTTACTACTCATTTCAGGGAGTAAGAAGGCACCCAGGAGTAAAATGGTGTTGAAAATGACTTACGGAATTGGAGTTTGTGTCAGCAGATTTGGGGGAGGGTATAAAAATGGATATTTGTTCCTCATTGGATGCTGTCAGGAACTGTGGGTAATTCTATGCCTGGGTATCTTACTAAATCTTCTCTGAAGATGAGAGTATAGATAAAGGCTAAGCTGTAGTTGGTAAAAGGGCAGTAGTCACTCACATTTTCCAGTATAAAGTGATATTTAGTCATTTTTGTGACATGAACAATGTTACAGAGTGGTCTTCTTTTTGGTCTCAATTCATCGTGGTCACAGAATGGCTTTGTCTGATGGTGATGATCTGTGAAATTGTTTATGTTCAAGGGCAGAGCACTAATGCCTCCCCGTGTGTACCAGGCCAGCCTCCGGACAGACGGTCAGAGGCTGCTTTTCTCTAGCTCAGTATGATGTTACCTTAATCAAGTTATCATGCTGCTATAAACTTTTAGTTGACATCAAAGAGCTCTATGTGTAGCTTTTATTCTTAGAATTTAAGATTTCTTGAAGTAATCAAGTTTGAACTAGAGTGACTAGTAGAGTTTCCTGAGTGTAGGAGGTATTCAGTAAACGGTTGCTAAATGATTTCGTTACACTCATGCGGTATATTTTTCTCCATGAATATTGAAGGCTGAATTCTAAATGAAATGTATCAGAGATGAATGACACACAGATGTCCAATATATAGTCTGATATGTCTAACAGACCTTTTAAACATCAGACTGATGAACTTCTGTGAGTTCACTGAAACGCTAGAAATTTTTCCATCTGTTTCCTTACTCTCACCTACAGTAACATCACCTTCAAAACAAGACAAGGTGATTTACAGTTGGGCCAAAAGACCTCTCAGACATGAGTTTGCCTTAGATAAATATGTAAACTATTCATCCTAAATGAGAAAATAAGAAGTTAAAAATGATTCCAATAACCATAAATTTTAATACTTCTGACTGGAGTATTATTGAGTGATTTATTTTGGTTCCTAATCCTTTCCAAGTCGTGGTCCCAGAATGTAATAGCTTTACATAATAAGGGCAGAAAATATCTATTGCTAAGACTCACAATAATAAGGGAGAAAACAAAGTTAGAAAAAATATAGTAAACAAAGCACATAGGATCTTACACAATGGGAACATTCTGCACTAATAGTGGAGTTGTTGAAGTCATTTAAAGTCTTTGACTTAAATTTTTTGGTTAAGTACATCATTCTTTTCCAACAAGTCTTAAAATGTCATATTTTTCACAGCAACATCAGTCTCATAAAAAAATGAAAAGAACTTGTTTCTGAAAGTGTCATTTTTTAACACCAAGAGAAGAGAGTTGTAAAATGTGTTTCCTTATATAAGTGGGGAATCATGAAATCATTTAAGGAAAAAGTTGCTGAAAAAATTTATTGAAAGTGCTATGTGTATCTTGTTAGGATGGAGTTTAGTTCTGACTTATAGGATCACAAAAACACTCATTAAACTGTCACTCAAATGCTACACAAGTAGAATAAGCTATTACTGATTTAATTAGGTCTTTGGGATTTTTTCAGTTTAATAGTGACAGTTGCCTACATGTGAACAAGAATGTATATTTTTGCTTTTTTAATGTTATTAAATTTAAAGTTGATGATGTAGTGAAGGCAGAATATTGCCCTTTTCTTGACTGTAGTCATAGTTTATATCTGATGTCTCTCAGTTAAGGAACATGGCTTTTCAAAATTCAGCTTCATTAGTTTTTTTCAGATGGCATGGGCTAAAGAAGAAGGGACTGGAAAATAATTATAAATAGTAAAAGAAGAAAATATGTACTTTGGAGGGCATAAGGAAGTAAAGTTAATTGAGTATAAAGTCCTGTTTTGAAAAGTATGCTCCCCATTCAATCATAAATTGCTTCTGGGTGGACATTTTTTGTCCATCAAAACACCTAACAGCATTTCTTGGTACATAGATAACTATTAAATCTGTTTAGTATAATCTTTCAAGAAGTTTTATTTTAAGCCATCATTAAGAATTCATTTTTAATGTGGTTATTTGTAATAATACATATTAGCTAGTTGAATAAATAAAATTTCTTGTATAGGATCCAAGATAGGACCATTTATATGAAATTCTACGTTGCAATAAAGTAGAAAATTCAGGGATATTATTAATCTAAAATGCCTGCACTGATTGCTTCTATTCTGGGCAAGATTCTTGACAGCTCTAAGTACCATTATTCCTGAGAGCATCCTTTGGGAAGAGAAGAGGGAATGGAATCTAGAGCTTTACTAATTTAGGCAGAAAGGTGCCAGGATGGAAAATCTCCATACAGGATGTGGGTGGTGAGAGGAGGCAGGGATAAACTCCTGTTATGAAAACAAAATTGTCTAGGATGTTACACTAGACATCTTATTTCATGGCATCGCATTCAGTATGTCTCTGAACATAGGGGGGAAGGAACCCTATCAGACAGGTAAGTAATTGAAGATCTCTTGGAAAACATACTTGTATGACCTACAGAATCTTGTGGAATCTCTTCTCTAGGCTGGCATAACACTTTTATGCTGTCAGTGCTTAAACTGCAGTGATTAGTCCGTGAATTCAACAATCGATATTCATTAAAAACTCCCCCAGTTTGAGTCTATATATATAAGTAGCATGAATAAACTTTGCTAGCTTCGTGGTCCTATTTTCACCCATAAGTTTAGAAACTGCCATCTCCTTCATGTTAAATTCTCTGTACTCTGCATAAGAGTGTAAATTGGTATAAACACCATGGAAACTATTTGAAAGATCTGAAAAAGCTAAAAGAACATATATCATATGAACCAAATTTCCATTCCTAGGTATATATACAATAGAAATGCATAGGTATATGTTCAATTAAAATATGAGTAAAAATATTTATTGCAGCTCTATTTCAGTAGTCCTAATACTCATTTTCTAGGCTGCCATAACAAAGTACCACACACTAGGTGACTTAAACAATAGAAATGTGTTGTCTCAGTTCTGGAGGCTGAAAATTTGAGATCAAGATGTAGTTTGGCAAGGTTGTTCCTTCTGGGGATGGTGAGGGAGAATCTCTTCCTGGCGTTTCCCCTAGCTTCTGGTGGTTTGTTTCATTTTCACATGGTGTCCTCCTTATATGGATATCTGTCTTGAAATTTTCCCTTTTTATAAGAACAACAGTCATACTGAATGAGTGTACACACTGATGATCTCAGTTTAACTTGATTACATTTATAAAGATTTTATCTTCAAATAAGGTCACTTTCTGAAGCACTGGGGATTAGGACTCCAACGTATGGATTTTGCGGGCACACAGCTCAATCCATAACAGTCCTCAAATAGAAATGGCCTAAATATCCATCAGCTCAGAATAGATAAATAAAGTGTAGTATATTCCTAAAAAGGAAGAAATTCTAAATGGTAATAAGAATAAATGGTGTATTGACAAATGAATCAACGAGGTTGAATCTCGTAGTCATGATATTGAGCAAAAGCAGCCAGAAATTTACATACTGCATGAGCTCTAGAATACAAACATAGTGAATCATTGCTTATAAAGTCCCAAAATATGGGCTACATTGCAGAGATAGGAGTAGCCACTACTGGAGAAGGCTCAAGGGTTGTCACTAGGGTATTTAATTCTTGATCCAAAATGATTAAATCGATGGAATCACATAATTAATTAATTGAGCTGTAGAGACATGATTTGTGTGCTTTTAAAAAATATATGAAGACAGTATAAAAAGTTCTAGGACACAAAAGAAAGGAATAATTATGTACTACCTTTAAGGAAGCCACGGAAAACTGTCTCCAATTTCAATAAAAATATTTTCCAACTTAAAAAATTGCTCATAATCTCATGCAAAATGAATGGTTTAATTAATATGCAAACATGATCATATTGAAGCCCAGAATAACTAACTTTTTCATTAGAATATATGAAAACTTCAGAGGAAAAGTGATTTAAGGCAGATTTTTTTTTATGGGTGAGTAAAAATGCTACAGGTGAAAAAGCAGAAGAAAAATTCTAGAAAAAAAGAACTGTGAATTGGCTGAGATTCACAACAAGACTATGACAAAGTTGAACAGAAGTTACTGAGAGATTTAATGTGACTAAAACATGAAGGAAAAGTCTCAGTGTATTTGGTATATGTCTCCTGCTAACTTACAGAACTCACAGCTTGGAATGCTTTTCTGTATTCTCCTGTGATTGTTGAATCTTTTAACATGGCTTCTGTAAATTACATTTGTTTTGATGCCTTCCTCAATACCCACAGTTTATGACTGACAGCATATTGAATCAAAAACATATATTTTCTCTGATTGAGAGATAGACTGTGCCAGCGTTGGCTTGTAGTTTAGTTTCTGGGAATATGGGAGACATTTAAAGAAACATCTCCTAAGAATGTTAGATAAAATATTTATTTTGAAAAATTTTATAATGCATAGGTGAGTGGAATTTAAGTATGAATCCGTGATCAGAAATACCGTAAAGGGCATTGCCACAGAGGTTAGGAGATCTATAGCAAATGTTTGTCCCAAGTATATGCGTCAAACCAAAGTGTTTTGATGTTTGAGTGTTAAGGGTTGCGTACCTGTGATAAAGGAGACAAAGCCTGGCCTGAGCAAGGTGGAAACTCAGATTAGAGATCCCGTGAGTAAGACTAAGACAGCAAAGGATAGTATCTTCTCCTTATTTCCATTTGTACAAAACAAACAAAGTATGCGTTGGAAAATGACCTGTCTTTCCCAGCCCTGTTTCTAAGTGAAGAAAATTCTCACTTAAAAAGCCTTAATAAATCATGAGATTGAGGCCATTATTCACAACATCCATTGAGACTCTAAAATCTAAATTAAAGATTTGCATTAAATATGCTACTAGGCATTTGGCAAAAACCAGTGCACATTCTCTGTGGAGGAGCTCAATTTAGGTGCAGGTTTCAAAGATTTCCCAAAATTAAAGTCAAAGAAAAATGACCCCAAACTCAAAAATCACTGAAAATTTAGAAAACAAAACATAATGCAAATGAGTCAACAGAAAATAAATCAGCAAAATCACTTTCAAAAAAGCTTGTAAAAACAGGCATTCCTCATTTTATTGTGCTTCGTTTCGTTGCACTTCACAGGCATTAGAGTTTTTTACAAATTGAAGGTTTTCAGCAACCCTGCATTGGGCAAGTCTATTGGTGCCATTTTTCCAATGGCAGTATTTTTTAATTAGAGTATGTACATTGCTTTTTCAGACATAATGCTATTGCACACTTAATAGAATACAGTGTAGTGTAAACAACTTTCATGTGCACTGGGAAACCAAAACCTTCCTGTGGCTAACTTTATTGTGATATTCACTTCACTGGAGTGGTCTGGAACCAAACCCTCAATATCTCCAAGGTATGCCTGTAGTAGAATTGTGAGAGACAATATAAAATAAATTATGTTTAATATTTTGAAATACATAAAGAATTAAAAACGTGAAAATAATAAGAAATTATAAAAATGGACCAAGCAGATTTGTAAAAGTACTAATATGAACTTACAAAAATTACAAAAAATGTATAAGTAAAATTAAAAATTCAGTTAATGTAATAAACATCAGAATAGGTGTAACTCAAGAAAACATTGATAAGTTAGAAAATATATCTGAGAAATAATCAAGAAGTCAGCACACAGAGAAGTAAATAAAATAAAATATAAAATGGAGGTTTATAGACTTACAGAATAAAGTAATAATAATCAAAATTCATCTAATCAGAGATTCAGAAGTAGATCTGGGGAAAAGGAAGTAATAGCTAAAAAGAAATTTCTAGAACTGATGAAAAGCATCAATCCAACTGATTGGAAGAAGACTAATGGATAATAAACATGTTGTAATTTAAAGAAGTAAAACTGAAACACATTGACAACAAATAGAAGACTTTAAGATCAAATGCAAAAGGCAAATTTTCAGTAAATGAATGATTACTTGGCTGGTAGAAATAACAGATGCCAGAGACATTAAAATAAGTTCTTCAACATTCAGAGAGAGAAAACAAAGCAATTCATCTAGCTAGAATTACATATCCAGAGAAATTATCTTTCAAAAATAAGGGTAAAATGATGGCAGTATTACACAAATGAAACTCAAAAGATATTATTAATAGCACACCCTCAAAAAAGGAATTTTTAAAGGATGAACTTTAGAAAGAAGTTTCCAAAAGGAAGGTGTCAGATAGATGATAAATTATATTTATGTGTAAATCTATTCAACTATTTTGAATAAAACAATAAAAAATCACCCTGAAATTTGTGGAATTGAAAAATCAATATAGAAAATAGCACGTATCTGACACAGAGGGTGATAGCACTTTAAAGTTCTCCAGTCCTTGTTTTCTTAAACAGCCTAAACCATTCCCTAAAACATTAGACAAGTAGTATATAATTTTCATAACAGTACAGGCAAAACTGAAAGAAGAAGAGATGATTAAGAAAAAGAAAAGTGGATAGAGGAGAAAGAAATACAGGAAAAGTGTAATCACTGAGCACACAAATATGATGGTAGAAATAAATCCAACCCTATCAATAGTTATTATCAATATAAAAGTGTTAAAATCTCTAGTAAATGTCAAAGATTGTCAAAAAATCCAGTTACATGTTGTTTACAGGAGGCATACTTAAAGCATAAGGACATAAAAGTTTAAAAGTAAAAATGTTAGTAAATTTTATTCCCTATGAATCCTAATTACTATCAGTCAAAATAGATATAAAGCAAAACATTGTAAGTGATGAACAATAACCATATGCTAATAGAAGGCTTAGTTCCTTAAGAGTCTCTATCAGTAATTCACCAGTATAGTCTTAACATGACTTCCAAACTCAATAAGCAAGTTTTTCTTTTTAACATCTTTATTGGAGTATAATTCCTTTACAATGTTGTGTTAGTTTCTGCTGTATAACAAAGTGAATCAGTGATATGCATAAGTATATCCCCATATCCCCTCCCGCTTGCGTCTCCCTCCCACCCTTCCTATCCCACCCCTCTAGGTGGTCACAGAGCACCGAGCTGATCTCTCTGTGCCATGCAGCTGCTTCCCACTAGCTACCTATTTTACATTTGGTAGTGTATATATGTCACTGTTACTCTCTCACTTCGTCCCAGCTTACCCTCCTCCTTCCCTCAAGTCCATTCTCTACGTCTCTGTCTTTATTCCTGTCCTGCCCCTAAGTTCATCAGACCTTTATTTTTATTTTTTTTTTAGATTCCATATATATGTGTTAGCATACAGTATTTCTTTTTCTCTTTCTGGCAAACTTCACTCTGTATGACAGACTCTAGGTCCATCCACCTCACTACAAATAACTCAATTTCATTTCTTTTTATGGCTGAGTACTATTCCATTGTATATATGGACCACATCTTCTTTATCCATTCATCTGTCAATGGACACTTAGGCTGCTTCCATGTCCTGGCTATTGTAAATAGTGCTGCAATGAACATAGTGCTACATGACTCATTTTGAATTATGGTTTTCTCAGGGTCTATGCCCACTAGTGGGATTGCTCGGTCATATGGTAGTTCCATTTTTCATTTTTTAAGGAACCTCCATACTGTTCTCCATAGTGGCTGTTTCAATTTACACTCACACCAACAGTGCAAGAGGGTTCACTTTTCTCCACACCCTCTCCAGCATTTATTATTTGTAGATATTTTGATGATGGCCATTCTGACCAGTGTCAGGTGATACCTCATTGTAGTTTTGATTTGCATTTCTCTAATGATTAGTGATGTTGAGCATCCTTTCATGTGTTTGTTGGCAGTCTGTATATCTTCTTTGGAGAAATCTCTATTTAACTCTTCTGCTCATTTTTGGATTGGGTTGTTTGTTTTTTTGATATTGAGCTGCTTGTATATTTTGAGATTTATCCTTTGTTAGTTGCTTCATTTGCAAATATTTTCAACCATTATGAGGTTTGTCTTTTCATCTTGTTTATGGCTTCCTTTGCTGTGCAAAAGATTTTAAGTTTCGTTAGGTCCCATTTGTTTATTTCTGTTTCCATTTCTCTAGGAGCTGGGTCTAAAAGGATCTTGCTGTGATTTATGTCATAGAGTGTTCTGCCTATGTTTTCCTCTAAGAGTTTGATAGTGTCTGGCCTTACATTTAGGTCTTTAAACCGCTTTGAGTTTATTTTTGTGTATGATGTTAGGAAGTGTTCTAATTTCATTCTTTTACATGTAGCTCTCCAGTTTTCCCAGCACCACTTATTGAAGAGGCTGTCTTTTCTTCATTGTATACTCTTGCCTCCTTTATCAAAGATAAGGTGCATGTATTTGTCTCTGGGCTTTCTATCCTGTTCCATTGATCTATATTTCTATTTTTTATGCCAGTACTATACTGTCTTGATTACTGTAGCTTTGTATTATAGTCTGAAGTCCGGGAGCCTGATTCCTCCAGCTCCGTTTTTCTTTCTCAAGATTGCTTTGGCTATTCGGGGTCTTTTGTGTTTCCATACAAATTGTGAAATTTTTTGTTCTAGTTCTGTGAAAAATGCAAGTGGTACTTTCATAGGGGTTGCATTGAATCTGTAGATTGCGTTGGGTAGTATAGTCATTTTCACAATGTTGATTCTTCCAATCCAAGAACATGGTATATCTCTCCATCTGTTTATATCATCTTTAATTTCGTTCATCAGTATCTTACAGTTTTCTGCATACAGGTCTTTTGTCCCCTTAGGTAGGTTTATTCCTAGGAGAATAGGAATAAACACATTAGTGTATAGGAATGCAAGAGATTTCTGTGCATTAATTTGGTGTCCTGCTACTCTACCAAATTCATTGATTACCTCTATTAGTTTTCTGGTAACATTATTAGGATTCTCTTTGTATAGTATGTCATCTGCAAACAGTGACACTTTTACTGCTGCTTTTCCAATTTGGATTCCTTTTATTTCTTTTTCTTTGCTGATTGGTGTGGCTAAAACTTCCAAAACTATGTTGAATAATAGTGGTGAGAGTGGGCAACCTTGTCTTGTTCCTGATCTTAGAGGAAACGGTTTCAGTTTTTCAACATTGAGAACGATGTTGGCTGTGGGTTTGTCATATATGGCCTTTATTATTTTGAGGTAGGTTCCCTGTTTGCCTACTTTCTGCAGGGTTTTTATCATAAATGGGTGTTGAATTTTGTCAAAAGCTTTTTCTGAATCTATTGAGATGATCATATGGATTTTATCCTTCAATTTGTTAATATGGTGTATCACATTGATTGATTTGCATACATTGAAGAATCCTTGCATTCTTGGGATAAACCCCACTTGATCATGCTGTATGATCCTTATAATGTGCTGTTGGATTCTGTTTGCTAGTATTTTGTTGAGGATTTTTGCATCTATGTTTGTCGGTTATATTGGCCTCTAGTTTTGTTTTTTTGTGACATCTTTGTCTGGTTTTGGTATCAGGGTGATGGTGGCCTCGTACAATGAGTTTGGGAGTGTTCCTCCCTCTGCTATATTTTGGAAGAGTTTGAGAAAGATAGGTGTTAGATCTTCTCTAAATGTTTGATAGAATTCACCTGTGAAGGCATCAGGTTCTGGGCTTTTGTTTGTTGGAAGATTTTTAATCACAGTTTCAATCTCAGTGCTGTGATTAGTCTGTTTATATTTTCTATTTCTTCCTGGTTCAGTCTCGTAAGGTTGTGCATTTCTAAGAATTTTCCCATTTCTTCCAGGTTGTCCATTTTATTGGCACAGAGTTGCTTGTAGTAATCTCTCATGATCCTTTGTATTTCTGCAGTGTCAGTTGTTACTTCTCCTTTTTCATTTATAATTCTGTTGATTTGAGTCTTCTCCCTTTATTTCTTGATGAGTCTGGCTAATGGTTTATCAATTTGTTTATCTTCTCAAAGAACTAGCTTTTAGTTATATTGGTCTTTGCTATTGTTTCCTTCATTTCTTTTTCATTTATTTCTGATGTGATCTTTATGATTTCTTTCCTTTGGCTAACAGTAGGGTTTTTTAGTTTTTATTTCTCTAGTTGCTTTAGGTGTAAAGTTAGTTTGTTTATTTGAGATGTTTCTTGTTTCTTGAGGTAGGATTGTATTGCTATGAGCTTCCCTCTTAGTACTGCTTTTGCTGCATCCCATAGGTTTTGGGTCATTGTGTTTTCATTGTCATTTTTTTCTAGGTACTTTTTGATTTCCTCTGTGATTTCTTCAGTTATCTCTTGGTCATTTACTAATGTATTGTTTAGCCTCCATGTGTTTGTATTTTTTACAGTGTTTTTCCTGTAATTCATATCTTGTCTCATAGCAGTGTGGTCAGAAAAGATACTTTATACGATTTCAGTTTTCTTAAATTTACCAAGACTTGATTTGAGACCCAAGATATGGTCTGTCCTGGAGAATGTTCCGTAAGCACTTGAGAACAAAGTGTATTCTGTTGTTTTTGGATGGAATGTCCTCTAAATATCAATAAGTCCATCTTGTTTAATGTGTCATTTAACGTTTGTGTTTCCTTATTTATTTTCATTTTGGATGATCTGTCCATTGGTGAAAGTGGGGTGTTAAAGTCCCCTACTATGATTGTGTTAACTGTCAATTTCCCCTTTTATGGCTGTTAGCATTTGCCTTATGTATTGAGGTGCTCCTATGTTGGGTCCATAAATATTTATAATTGTTATATCTTCTTCTTGGATTGATCCCTTGATCATTATGTAGTGTCCTACTTTGTCTCTCGTAATAGTCTTTATTTTAAAGTCTGTTTTTTTCTAATATAAGAATTGCTACTCCAGCTTTCTTTTGATTTCCATTTGCATGGAATATCTTTTTCCATCCCCTCACTTTGTCTGTATGTGTCCCTAGGTCTGAAGTGGGTCTCTTGTAGACAGCATATATATGGGTCTTGTTTTTGTATCCATTCAGCCAGTCTGTGTCTTTTGGTTGGAGCATTTAATCCATTTACATTTAAGGTAATTATTGATATGTATGTTCCTATTACCATTTTCTTAATTGTTTTGGGTTTGTTTTTGTAGGTCTTTTACTTCTCTTTTGTTTCCTGCCTAGAGAAGTTCCTTTAGCATTTGTTGTAAAGCTGGTTTGGTGGTGCTGAATTCTCTTATCTTTTGCTTATTTGTAAAGGTTTTAATTTCTCCATCAAATCTTAATGAGATCCTTGCTGGGTAGAATAATCTTGGTTGTAGGTTTTTCCCTTTCATCACTTTAAATATGTTCTGCTACTCTTCCGGGGCTCAGAGTTTCTGCTGAAAGATCAGCTGTTAACTTTATGGGGATTTTTAACATAAAATAACTTTTTATTTTAACATAAAATAACTTTTATGTTATTTGTTGCTTTTCCCTTGCTGCTTTTAATATTTTTTCTTTGTTATAATTTTTGATAGTTTGATTAATATGTGTCTCGGCATGTTTCTCTTTGTGTTTATCCTTTATGGTGCTCTCTGCACTTCCTGGACTTGATTGACTATTTCCTTTCCCCTGTTAGAAAAGTTTTCGACTATAATCTCTTCTCAGACCCTTTCTTTTTCTCTTCTTCTTCTGGGATTCCTATATTTTGAATGTTGGTGCATTTAATGTTGTCCCAGATGTCTCTGAGACTGTCCTCATTTCTTTTCATTCTTTTTTCTTTATTCTGCTCCCTGTCAGTTATTTCCACCATTTTATCTTCCATCTCAGTTATCCATTCTTCTGCCTCAGTTATTCTGCCATTGATTCCTTCTAGAGTATTTTTCATTTCAGTAATTGTGTTGTTGCTTACTGTTCATTTGCTCTTTAGTTTCTCTAGATCCTTGTTAAATGTTTCTTGCATTTTCTCCATTCTGTTTCCAAGATTTTAGATCATCTTTACTATCATTTCTCTGAATTCTTTTTCAGGTAGGTTGCCTGTTTTGTTTTCATTTTTTTGGTCTTGTAGGTTTTTTCCTTGCTCCTTCGTCTGTAACATATTTTTGTCATTTTTTTTTTTTGATGGGTGGGGCTGTATTCCTGTCTTACTGGTTGTTTGGCCTGAGACGTCCAGCACTGGAATTTGCAGGGAGTTGGATAGAGCCGGGTCAGTGCTAAGATGAGGACCTCCAGAAGGCCTCACTCTGATTAATATTCCCTGGAATCTGAGGTTCTCTGTTAGTCCAGCAGTTTGGACTTGGAGCTCCCACCACGGGAGCTCAGGCCCGACCTTTGGCCTAGGAACCAAGATCCTGCATGCTTCATGGCGTGGTAAAAAAAAAAAAAAGAACAAAAGAAAGGAAATAAATAAGGACTAGTACATTATCAAAGAATAAAAAAGAAAATAAAATTAGAAAGATAAAAAATATATTAGCAAAAATAAAGCTATAGTTGAAACAACTGCAACAAGGTAAAATATAAGCAGAACAGAAAAAAGAAAAAGGGGCAGGAACAAGCCAAAAAGAGAGAACAATAACAATGTATAAAGAATAAAATAAAATTACAAAAATGAAAGGTTTATTAGGAAAAGTAAAAATATAAAAGAATAACAATGAATCAACAAGGTAAAACAGAACGCCAATCTAAAAGAGAAAAAAAATAAAGCCTTGGCTATGGGAGCGGAGTTTAGGCAGGGGTGGAACTTAGGCAGGGGCGGGGTTTTGGGTGGGGCAGGACCTAGTTGGGTAGGAGAGTGACGTTTGAGAATGGGGCGGGGCCTAGGTGGGGCGACGTTCAAGTTGGGGTGGGGGCTGTGCTTAGGACCTGCGTGGAAGGGGAGAGGCAGCACCTCGAAAGGAGGGTCTCTGGGGTGTGCAGTTCCGGAGTTTGGAGGCAGGGCCTTGGATGAGGGTGTGTGGGTGGGGTTAGGCTCAGCACGTTGGAGGGGGTCTCAGGGGGGGGTCTCTGAGTGTAGAGGTGGGGCCCTGGGTAGAGGTGTAGGGGCGGGGCTTGGGCTCTGAGCAGCAGGAGGGAGGCTCCGGGGGCAAAGAATTAGGCCTGGGAGCCCAGCAAGCTTCCTGGTGCCTAAGTGGACAGGGAAAGCTCTGGCTGTGTTTCCTTCTGTTCCTTAATGCCACTCCCCCACCATGTCCCCCAGGGTCTCCCCCATTGCTGCTGGACCCCTAACAGTGGGTGGGTCCCTTGGGTATAGGAACTCCTTCCCTCCTCCAGCCACCCTTCACGGGTGCCGGTTCCGGAGGTCCAGCCTTTACTTTTGATCCCCCTTCCCTCCCTCCCTCTCCCTCAGGACCCGCATGGCTGGAGGGGGCCTTGTTGGGCAGAGGATCAGGCCTGGGATCTCAGCAGGCTCCCAGGGGCCCAATTTGGCAGGCAAAACCTGGCCATGCTCCCTTTTGATCCTCTGCCCCCCAGTGGTTCCCCAATTTCCCCCTTTAGGTGTGGGATCCCTTCCCCTCCCCCAGCTGCCCCTTGGGAGGGCCAGTTCAGTCCTGCTGCCACTTTTCCTCCCCCTTCACTCCCCCCATGTCCCACATCCTACCCAGTCGCTTGGGTTTTCTCCCATCCCCTTAGGTGTCGGTGGTCCGCCACCGTTGCAGGGTAGATGCCCTAGTTGTGAGGAGACACGAATTCTGCGTCCTTCTAGTACGCCATCTTGACTCCGCCCCCCAATAAGCAAGTATTGACAGAATAAGAAGGAAAACAGAAAACTTCACAGGCATAATAGAATATTTTAATTCAGCAATCTTAGCTATTGTTGAATCAAGCAGAGAGAAATTCAGTATGCATCCAGGTGATTTATTTAACATATATAACAAACTTATTTAATAAACTTATATACAGTATTTCATTGTATACAAATGTGCATTGTATAGTTAGTCAAACTCTTCCAGAAAACTATAAAAGAGGAAATACTAATTCATTTTATGAAACCAGTATTGCTTTCTTACCAAAACAAAATAAGGATGTTATAAGACAGAAAATTTTATTAATACTTATAAATCATTAATGTAGATACAAAATAATAAAATTGGTGAAGCCAGTATGGAAAACAGTATGACAATTCTTCAAAAAATTAAACATAGGATTACCATGTGATCCAGCAATTCACTTCTGGGTATAAACCCAAAACAATCGAAAGCAGTAACTAAAACCGTTATTTGTTGATCTGTGTTCATTGCAGCTTTATTCTCAGTAGCCGAAAGATGGAAGCAACTCAAATGTCCGTTAATGGGTGGATGAATGATAAACAAAATGAGGTGCGTATACACATACACACACACACACACACACACACACAGCACAATGAAATATTATTTAGCCTTAAAAAGGCAAGACATTAAGATACATGCTACATCATGGATAAACCCTGAAGACGTTATACTGGATAAAATGAATCAGTCACAAAAGGGCAAATGTTGTATTATTCCATTTATAAGAAACATGTAGAACAGTCAAATTCATAGAGACAGAAAGTGAATGGAGATTGCTAGAAGCTGGAGGGAAGGAGAGTGAGAAGTTAGTGTTTAATTGATAAGATTCCTCCAGCTCTGTTTTTCTTTCTCAAGATTGTGTTGGCTGTTTGTGTTTTTTTGTGTTTCCATACAAATTGTGAAACTTTTTGTTCTAATTCTGTGAAAAATGCCCTTGGTAATTTGATAGGGATTGCATTGAATCTATAGATTGCTTTGGGTAGTATAGGCGTTTTCACAACATTAATTCTTCCAATCCAAAGCCATGGTATATCTCTCCTCCATCTCTTTCTGTCATCTTTGATTTCTTTTATCAGTATCTTATAGTTTTCTGAGTACAGGTCTTTTGCCTCCTTAGGTAGGTTCATTCCTAGGTATTTTATTCTTTTTGATGCAATTGTAAATGGGATTGTTTCCTTGATTTCTCTTTCTGATCTTTCATTGTTAGTGTATAGAAATGCAAGAGATTTCTGTGTATTAATTTTGAACCCCGCAACTTTACCAAATTCATTGATGAGCTCTAGCAGTGTTCTGGTAGCATCTTTAGGATTTTCTATATATAGTATCATGTCATCTGCAAACAGTGACAGTTTAGGAGTTTCTCTGTGGGAAGATGAAAATATTCTGGAGGTGGCTGGTGGTGATGGTTGTACACAGTGTGAATGTACTTAACACTACTGAACTGTACACTTAAAAATAGTTAAAATGGTAAATTTCATGTTATGTATATTTTACTAAAATAAAAAATCATAATAAAGTATTTTCTAATTGAATTTGACATTTTATAAAAAATAATATGCCATGGTAAAGTTAAATTTATCTTAAGTATACAAAGATAACTTAATATTTAGGAATATATGCACTTAATAGATCAAAAGAGAAAAATTTTATCAAGAGGAGTAGAAAGTATTTTCAAAATTAAACACTCCTTATGATTAGAAAAAAAGTCATGAATAAAAATGAGGAAGAGAAGGGAACTTCATTAGTCTAATAAATCATATCTAGAGATGATTGCAGGGCAAAGTACATCATTCTAAATGGAGATTTCTGTAAAGAGAAGCAACCTCTTTAAAATCAGGTGTAAAAGATGATCACTACCATTGCTTATGCCCATCAGTATACTAGAGATACTGGCCAAGGTATTGAGGAAAACAAACAAACAAAGTAAACTGGAGGATTAGAATAGGAAAAAAAGAACATAATATAATCACTGCATTAGAAAACCCTAAAGAATTGTCAGGCAAATTCTAAGAATTAATAAGAAGAGATTAGTTAGATGGCTGGATATAAGGCTGATGATCATAAGTCTTTTTACACACCCCTAGCCAATAACCCAAATATAAAAGAAAACACAGCTTATAACCATATAGGCAAATGTTAAGTATCTAGAAATAAATTTAGTGAAAGGGGCACAAGGCTTCTACAGAAAAACAATTTCACACATTTATGAAAGAGATAAAGAGAGATTTGCAATGTGTATGGATAGAAAGAATGAATGTTTCACAGATTTTAATTCTTCCATGTCAATCTATAGATTCAGTACAATTACATTAAAAATCCCAACACATATTTTCATAAAATGTGATAATATTCTAAAAAAATTAATTGGTCAAGTGAAGGAAGAATAGCTAGAACACTTTCGAAAATAAAGAGCAAAGTGAGGGGACTTGCCCTACAAGATGTCCAGATTTATTCCAAAATTGTCATCAAGAAGATAGTGTGGTATTGTCATAGAGACATACAAAAATTGACAAATGGGTTAGAATAGAGGACACAGAAACAGACTTACAAATGTAGAAAACTGCAGTAAATGCTACAGATGTCATATCCGATTAGAGAGAAAAGGAGCAACTTCAATGAATCTAGAAAAGAACAATTATTAATATGGGAAATGTTGGATTGGGTGAATATCACCCACCATATTATAAAATAACTCTAAATATAGCAAAGACTTAACTGTTCAAAGAAAAAATCTTAAAATCTTAGGAGAAAATAAAATGTGACAATCTTATTAAAACGAGTTAAAGATAAATCTAAGACTCAAAGAACATTGTTCAGGAGAAAACAGATCAATGTAACTTATTAAAATTAAATGTGTTTTTCTTCAAAAGACAACAATGAGAAAACACGATAGAGACTGAGAGAAGATATTCTCAGTACACACGATTGATAAATGATTTGTATCAAGAACGTGTAAAAAAATCTATAAATCAATAAGAAAAACACAAACATTTCTATAGAAAAATGGTTTAATACTTGTCAGTGAAATGGAATTACATATTACCAATAAATCTAGGGAGAGTTGTTCACGTCATTATCAGTTTGGAAATGCAAAACATAACCATAAAGAGTGATAATTTTACACCTAAATGGCAAATTAGTAAATTTGAAGATTGTAACACTACCTAGGATTGGAGAGAGTAATTACCCTTAGAACTCCTGTTATATTGACTGTGATAGTGAACTAGTACTACTGTTTTACAAATGCTGTGTCAAATTATTTTGTAAAGTTGAATTTTTTTTTTAAAAGGAACGCTGTTTTATTTTTTATTTTTTGGCTGTGTTGGGTCTTTGTTTCTGCGCAAGGGCTTTCTCTAGTTGTGGCGAGCGGGGGCCACTCTTCATCGTGGTGCGCGAGTCTCTCACTGTCGCGGCCTCTCTTGTTGCAGAGCACAAGCTCCAGACGTGCAGGCTCAGTAGTTATGGCTCAAGGGCCTAGTTCTCCGCGGCATGTGGGATCTTCCCAGACCAGGGCTCGAACCTGTGTCCCCTGCATTGGCAGGCAGATTCTCAACCACTGCGCCACCAGGGAAGCCCTAAAGTTGAATTTTTATTTACCTTATGATCCAGTTCTTTATGACCTAAAAGAAAGGTGACAATAGCAAATGTGACAGTTGCAAATACCTGAGGATGATCCAACTGCTCATCAATGAGAGAATGGATGAAAAAACTTATAATCACACAATAAATATGATGTTGCAGTCAAAATGGATGAGAGTAACATGTAACATCGTGGATGAATCTGCAGACAAGTTCCAAAATATTATATACAATAAATACCTTGTTCCTATATTTGAAAAGTATGTAAAACTAAAATTTATGTGTGCATATGTGTATGTAAACATATGTAAATGCTTTTTAGCAATACCTATAGAAGTAAAAAATAAGTTGAAAGCAAGGAAAAAATGAACACAGCATTCACGATTAAGTTAGCTCAAATGTAGTGGAGGTGGAGTGAGGAGATAACTTGGTTAGATGAAAGGCATTGTTCAGGTCCTAGCTTTTGTTATGGGTGTTGATTTCACACATAATAATATGATTAACAGTGATATATAATAATATAAATATATTATAAATGAGAAACTAGATAAGAAACTAAAGTGGTTATGAGAGTGTGTCATGACATTAATGCTAAACATTTGCTTATATTTATGGGTTACCAGAATGGCACTGACTAACGAAGCATTTGGTTACTGTGCCTATCATAAAATTAAAATATTTTGCTCATCAAAGGTCACCTTAGAAAAGGTAGAAAAGATAAATTACAAATGAAGACAATATATATGTCCCCAGTTCTCCTTTTCCCATATATTTGGGAAACCATAAGTTAAAGCAAAAGAATGATTACCCCAATTCAGGTTAGCGGTTAACTCTGGGTGTGGGGGGAGGAGGCTGCAATGAGGAAAGACACAATGGAAACTACTAGCAAAATTTGGTGTATTAAGCTTAGAGGTGGTTATATGGCTGCTCTTAATTATTACAACCTTGTTATCACAATAATTTGCATGTGTATTGTGTTAATACATATACTACCTGGCATTATCAATTTCCACTAAAATACCTTCTAGTTGGGTGAAGTGTATCCTTCAAACTGATGTTAGAGTTAAATAATTTATTACATATAGATAAATCAGAACAGTGTCTAGCAATAAGTCCTTATTTTAGTAAGTCCTCAATAAGTGTCAGCTGTTCTCATTATTAAAAATGCTGTAAAAGCCATTTGCAGACTTATCTCATTTAGTCAGCAGAACAGTCTTCTGGAATCAATATGTCTGATAACATTTTATAGATAAAGGGTTTTATGTTTCCCAATGAAATGCCTTCGTCTTGGTCATATTTCTAATGTGAAATAGAATCAGAAGTCAGATTATTAGATTCTAAATAATAAGCAGTTTACTGTAAAATGCCTAAAAAGAACTCAGTGTTAAAAAATTGGCAGGCAGTATGCCATCACCAAAATGCAACGTGGCCTGGGATTCAGCTCCATTCTGCTGCTGACTAGCCTGTGACCATGGCCACTTAACCTCTGTGTAACTCAGAAAGTGACCTGGGCTGAATAAGGTTATATCTTAAGCACATTTTTAGCTCTAAGACTGTGTCACATATTTGATTTTTTTCCCGTATTACCACTGATATTTTTGTAAGGCTTGACAAGAGTAGGTGGAAAGGAGGATACATCCATGTTAATTTTCCAAGATAAATGTGGCTGCCTGTTAGTCTACTTTTTAATCCTTTATTTACATCACTCTTGCTTTGTTTTCTTGTCTCTTTCTGTGTTATGTCAACATAAAATTATTTTTTTCTCAGAATTTTTTATTAAGAAAAATAAAACCCATGTCTTTGGTATAGCACTGGAGCTTTCTAAAACTATGCACCAACCATAGCCGTAGTCTTTTGTAGAGAATATAACACACTTTCGACCAGCTCTATATCCCAGTGGTTCAGAAGTGATATTATGTTTTACATCTTTAAATCATTGAAAATATTTTACTAATTTGCAATTCATGAAATTTAATCTGGAGAAAGACAGAAAAAGAATAGAAGGTGCTCACATTTCTATTAACTTGAAACGTACTTAGATTGTCTGGCGTATAGGAAGGAACAAATAAAAATCAGTTATTATCATTGCTAATACTAAGTAAGTGGAATTAGGCTTAAGAAGTGACACACTTTAGGCTGTCAGTCAGTTACCTGGTAGGATAAATACAATTTTTGGTACAGTTTGGAGATAGTTTTCTTGTAATATGTAGTAGACAGGGACTGGGCTCCTGGAAATAGGACAGAAGGTACAAAACTAGTTGCTGAGGGCACTGAAAACATACTTCACTGATTTGCATTTGCTTAGGAATAGTCTTTGAAAAAAGGAAACATAATTAGGTAAAAATGTTAAAGCCAATTCCAAATTGATAAACAAGTATTAAAGCAATGTGCTCCCACTTTGGAAATAATAGTAATTATTTATATAAATACTATTTTAATGTACTTCACATACCTTAGTCCAAAAATTATACTGCAGATGGAATAACCAGGAGAATTCAAATACAAAAGGCATTAATGTTACTGGAAGTGTTAGATGTTATTTTTAAGAAATGACTACAAGAAATTGTGTGGATAATGAGAAAATAAACATTAGGATTTATGGAGAACTCAACATCCATTCAAATAACATCATTCTCTATCTACTATGAGTAAGGACTCTGATTGATATTGGACTTCATGGTCTCCAAGATAAAAGTAAAAATGTCAAATTAATTTTATAGGAAAAAAGAGATTTTTAGAACCACAGAAAAAGTCATGTAGGTGTTGCTTCTTCTGCTACTAAAATATTTGAATAGCAGTCATTTGGTGTTAGAGTATCAAAGATTGTAAAAGACAGCAACTACCTCCAAAGGAAGCCATATCCATGTTTTCTGAACTTTACAAAGATTGCCTCCAAAGAACTATCATATTCTTTATCAACGGGGGATATGTTCCAAGACCCCCAGTGGATGCTTGGAGAGTACCAAACCATATCTATACTATGTTTCTTCCTAGACGAACATACCTATGATAAAGTTTAATTTATAAGTTAGGCACAGTAAGAGATTAACGACAATAACTAGTAATAAAATAGAACAGTTATGACATAAAAGTTATGTGAATGCAGTCCATATCTTTCTCAAAACATCTTGTACAAATGCAGTGCCTTTCCATCTTAACTAAGTGCTTATCATGCACTGTGGCCATAAGTTTTGCAGTTTGAGGTGTGACAGCAAACCTAGCATGAATTTCTTTTCATTCTTCACAATTTCAAAGATAGAAAATTCATTCTTACCATACATTTTAGCAATCTCACTATAATGATTTTTTTCTTTCCTTATTAAGTGGAGAACTTTCAACTCTTCACTTACAGGAAGCATTTTGCAGCTGCTTTCTGGAATATCTGAATTGCCAGCATCCCTGCTCTTGTGCTTTGGGGACATTTAGTAAAATAAGGGTTACTTGAACACAAGCACTGTGATGCCTCAACAGACTATCTGGTAACCCAGCTGCTACTAACTGACTAACGGGTGGGATGTGCTAGACAAAGGGATGATTCACGTCCCAGGTGGAATGGAGCGGAATGGCGTAAGATTTCATTTCACTACTCAGAATGGCGTGGAATTTAAAACTTATGAATTATTTATTTCTGGAATTTTCCATTTAATATTTTCTGACCACATTTGACCATGGGTAACTGAAACCTTGGAAAGCAAAACTGTGGATAAGGGAGGACTATTGTATACTTTCTGAATATTTCTTTCAGTAGTATAAGTTGATGAACTGTATTAAGAAGCTCATCAGTTGCCAGTCATCTTTAAGAGAATATTAACTTTATCAGGCCAGATATATAGAATATACTTTTAACATTCTGCCCCAAATAATTTGAGGCAGTAGTATATACACATTGGTTACAATGAAAAATAATAAAATAATGGTTCCCTGTTTTTTCTCTGTTCCTTCACCCATTCTTCCCTTTATGAAAATAAGCATATTAAATAAATTACTCTAGACAATTAATGTCACTTGAAAATTGAATGGCAGCCAGGCATTTTCTTAGGAAACATTTAGAGGATGGAAGTACTTAGAAAATTGAGGATTTTAAAAGTGCAATATTTCAAACGTATCATTTTCTAACATATTTTAATTTTTTTAATTAATTAATTAATTTTTGGCTGCATTAGGTCGTAGTTGCTGTGCGTGAGCTTTCTCTAGTTGCGGTGAGCGGGAGCTACTCTTTGTTGCGGTGCGCGGGCTTCTCATTGAGGTGATTTCTCTTGTCGTGGAGCATCGGCTCTAGGTGCATGGGCTTCAGTAGTTGTGACTCGCAGGCTTGGTAGTTGTGGCTCATGGGCTCTAGGGCACAGGCTTAGTAGTTGTGGCGCACGGGCTTAGGTGCTCCATGGCATGTGGCATCTTCCCAGACCGGGGCTCAAACCTGTGTCCCCTGCATTGACAGGCAGATTCTTATCCTCTGTGCCACCAGGGAAGTCCCTTATTTTAATTTTTAAATTTATTTTACTTTTGAAAGAAGAAAGAGGAAAAATTGCAAGGCAAAAAAACAGAAAAAAAGCACAACAGTTTGAATTGGTTCTTTCCAAGAAACTAAGGAATCAGTTCAATAATGAGTCAACGTAAGGTTCTAAAAACAATCTATATTTTAACTCGTTAATTGGTTGCATACTAATTTGAAAAAATATCGTTAGGAAATTGGAGGGTTCTGGGAAAATTACATACTAAGTACAATAATGTGTTTTCTTTTTCCCAGAAGTTGACCTTGTATGTGTGTCTGTGTGAGCCCATGTGCACATGTATGTGCATTGGAGGTAAGAGAGGGAGATGATTAGTCCCCAAAGTTATGATGGGGCTCTCTAATCTGTTTCCAGTGTGCCATGATGATGTGGATAGGTGTGGATATAAGAATGAGAGGACCTAGTGTTTGGCGAGGAAAGTTGCCTACCCAAGTAAGCCAAGAGCAAATAAACACCTTGATATGCTAGCTAACAGAGGGTACCCAAATAATTTACATATTGTATCTTCTTAGCCATCTGTTCATTTATCCATGTGTTTAATTTGTGCTCACTTATTTTACATGTATTTATTATCTACTGTTTGTTGGAACTAACTTGGTATTGGGGATACAGTGGCAACAAAACAGACATGGTCCTTACCCTCATGGAATTATCAGTCTGATTGGGATTGGGGTGGTAGATCTGTGATGGGTAGGAAATAAATACAAAAACATAAAATCCTCTTTTAGAAAAACATAAAATTCTCTTTTAGAAAAACATACAGAAAGTGGAGACTGAACAAGCATAATCTTGCCAGAGGAGGTCGAGAAAATCTTCCTGAAGGAAGTGACATTTGAACTAAGACTAGAAAGATGAGTAGGAGTTAATTAGCTCAGTAGACAAAGACTTGGAAAGGGCAAAAGTCCCTGAGGCAGAAGGGAGTCTGGTTCATTTAAGGAAGTGAAATTTGAACAATTTGACTGGAATAAAGAGAAGGAAGAAGAATTGTACATCATGAAGTCAGAGGGCTGGACGGTGACCAGATTTTGTCCTTAAAACTAAGGGAAGTTATTGATTGAAATACTTAATCAGAAGAGTGCATGGTTAGATTTGTAGTATGTAAGAGGCTTCTATGACTTCAGTCTGGAAAATGGTCTAGTGGTTCCCAAGAGTAGCTGTGCAGAGACTATTAATACCATAGCCAGAAAAAATTGATAGTACCTAGGACTAGAGATGGTGAAAAGAGGATAGATTTGTGAGATATTCGGGGGAAAAAATATCGGGTGCTAGAATGTAATAGTAAAATTTGAAGAGCCTTCAGTTATTTGCCATGGGGTATTTTATGTTGGGTATATTGAATTTGAAGAGCATTTGAATTGTGTGAGTAGAGATTCAAAACAGTATTTGGGTGTGTGTAACTGGAAATGGAGCAATATGTATTGAGCAAGAGGTGTAGATTTAGGAGTGAACATCATATATGTGATATCTGAAACTAGGTGGAAGTGATAACCAGAATCATGTAGAAATTTGAAGGAAATTTGAAGGAAAAGAAAATTACAATATTATTTTGAGGAATAAGAAGGAGAATGCCTAAAAACAACCAGAAGGAAGAAGCAGAAAGGTAGGAGGAATTGGCAGAAAAGAAGAGTAGTACATTTTTTTAAAAACTGCAATGATATGAAAAGCTGCTGAGATAAAGTCTAAAAATGTTCATTATTAAGAACATGGAGGGTCATGGAAGTTAATGGAGTCTTTGACAAGAACAATTTTAGTGGCTGCTTGGTAGGAATGGAAGTAGGATTGCCTCGGGTTCAGAAGCGCAACGTGAGGAATTGGAGAGAGTTAGTGAAGGTAGTGTTGGAGTGGGTGGGAGAGAAAGAGGAGTGGAAGATAAGAAAAGCTCCCCAGCCCCTGTGTACCCCATCAGGATGGGAAATAGTTGAGTATGTTGGAATGCTGATGGAGAAGGAGCCATTTGAAATGGAAATATTGAATATAGGAAATAGAAAAATATAGAAAAAATAGAAAATGTTGAACATGGAGAAGTAGTAGGAGTCATTGGGATCACCTTAATCCAATCAGGCATTTAACTCAAAACTCGTGGTATGGTTTTTTCTACCTCTGCTTTGCCCCGTATTGTAAGATGTAAATTTCCAGGGACGCCAAATGTTTTATAAGACTCCTTCTATTTAGTATAATCTCATTTTCATCTCTAAATCAGCTTGAGGCTACTGATAACTCTGCTCTGCTTTTTTGGTGGCTTTCTGCTTAGTTTTTAGCATCTTGCTCTTTTCCTGGTTAAAATTTCAGCAAATATATCTAGGAAGGAACCCCTTGAGTTTGACGTTACTTCCCTACACCTCCCTTCTCAAGATTTTGGCTTATTGAATCATGGATGACTGGCCAGCGGCAAAGTTCATCTCACCTTGCCCGTGTGAGGTTGGCAAAAGTTTGCCTTGCTCTACTGATTCTTTGCTGCATTCCTAACGATTTTATCAGCCTCTAGTTCTTCGCTATTATTAGCAAATACCCTGCATAGAAAAACAACTTACATGATACTAGCTCACATTTCTGGGATTCCCTTTCCTTCAAGATCTTGTCCACTCAAATACTAGTTTCTTCAGCAACTCTGCAACGGATTCCACCTGATTTTGTATTTTATCCAACTCCTCTGGTTGTTCCCAGTGGGAGCACGGCTTTGCAGCAAGCTACTCCATCATATTCTAAAGCGGCAGAGTTGTGCTTCATCTAACTCTAAATACCATGATTGATGCAATAAAAATCTCAGAAGTTATGCTCAAGATGTTCTCCTGTTTTATACAGTTAAATCATTATAGTGGCAATTCATTCAGCGTTCTGATTTTGCATAGAAACCTTTAAAATGGTATGCTGTTAGCATCCAATACCCAGTGTAAAAACAAAGTTCTTTTAATTAAAACCTGCTTTTCCATTAGGGACAGTGCACAGTCTTCAAAAAACTGGTAAACAAAACCAACAATTTGGGTTTGATTCACAATCCACAAGCCATGGATTTTAGCATGTCCTCTGAGGAGGAAAGGCATGTTTTCTCATTCCAATGATTTCGGGAACAGAGAGGTGCCTGATGAAGCTTTGAGGACTAACAGTGCTCCCCTTAATCTTGATTTTTTTAACAGGGAATCTTTTATATTGCAAAATTTATAGAATTAAACAATGAAAATAATTTTTTACATGCTTCCGTTTATTCTATAAGAATTTCCCTGTAATAGGAGACAAACAGCATCATTCCTCAAATATAAAGTTTAAATTATAATTCACTTGATGAAAGAGACGAACTCTATATGTAGTATGTTGTCCAGTTATAGCCCTATTAAATTCTCCTCCTTCCATTGTCCTTTGCTTTGTTTTATTAGTGATTGGACATAGCCCAGCGCTGTTGCACTGTTTATATGAACTACATATTGATTCAGGGCCTTCTTTTCTAAAATCCTGTATTTGCATTCCAAGTTTCCACAAGAAATCAAGAATTAAATTATATTGTCATTGGGAGATAACTACAATATCCTTGGAACTTATTTTTAGGATATCAGACAGAATATCATTTTTTATCTGCTAAATAACCTGAAAAGATCTTTCTTTAACAAGTCAGGTTGGTTATATCTCTCACAAAGTTTGAATAATTTGGCTTTTACCTTCTTGTTCTCTACTGCTGTAGTGATTAAGGAAGGTGAATTGAGTATAGGAGTGATAATATATGTCTATTTTGAATATTGAACTGTAGCTTTCAAAGAATCTAAACAGCAGCTTTGGGCCTTTGTGTTGATGTGTCTGTAAGTCAGTGTGAAGAGTTAGGCAAGGTGACACCTCAATCAGAAGGACTTGAGAGTACCGAAGAGTCTGATATTGACTAGCTATATCCTTGGGCAAGTTACTTAATTACTCAGCTCTATAAATGGAGAAGAATAGAACAATAACAATACTGTCCTCCAAGATATTCCCTCAAATGCAAATCAAAGAGTGTGTGAAAGCACTTTATAACCACATAATACTAGGTAAATGTTAGATTGGACAACAGTTAATAACTAATCATCGAAAACATCAAGGGTAGTCAAAAGGTACAAACTTCTAGCTATAAAATAAATAAATCAAGGGGATATAACATACATTATGGTGACTGTAGTAATAATACTCTATTGTATATTTGGAAATTGCTAAGAGAGCTAGATATTAAAAGTTCTCAACACAAGAAAACAGATTTGTAACGGTGCGTGATTATGGATGTTAACTAGATGTTGTGGTGATCATTTCACAGTATGTACATGTATTGAATCATTATGAAACTAATATAATGTTATTTTGTCAATTATATCTCAAACAAACAAATAAGAGCTGAAATCTATACTTAAGGATCATGGTAAATCCTAAACCACAACCTAACACTTCATTGATTAAACAACGAGGTTTGGTTTTAAGAAAATATTATTTTTTTAACACCATAGTGATATATAAAACATTGAGGATTTTGTTCTTATCATCATGATTTTCAAATACAAAATTAGGTGTGTCATACCATGTAAGTGCTTCGAATATTTTCATGTGCAAATGACTGATCATCCAATTTCGTTTAACATGAATGAAAACTTTTGGCTTCCAAATAATTGCTAATTCTATAGAGATGGCCACATGGATAATCTGAAGAAAGATATTAGCATTGTATCGTGTTTTCATTTTGGTTAAATCCTCATTCCAATCTGATTTAACATTGATAAAGCAATTACTCTGCTTTTATAAAGCAATTATAAAGTCCTGGCCTAGGCTTGGTTCGTAGTTTGTTCCTCCTTGGTCTTCATTTTCTAAACAATCACATTATAAAATATTTAATAGATATTGTGGGATAATAGATATTGTGGGGCATCACATTTTTTCCAAAACACATCTATTGGGATACTGTATAAATATGGTGTAAGAAAAGTATGACTCCCTGCAAATAGTTGTCTAAATACTTCTAATAGTCCATATCTATTTTGTTGAAAGTATAATTTTAGGGATGTATAAAAGACAGTAAAAAGAAAGCTCAATTGAGAAATCATATGCTTTGGGGAAAACGGAATAATAAAATAGTGATATGTAGCAAAAAAGCACAAAATTTGATTGTGTAGATGCTTCCTACCTATAGAATGAAAGGGTTTCTATTCATTTTAAGATAAAACGGGTAATAATTTAGGAACAAGAATGAAGAAATTGACCTCCTGTTAATAAGGCACTAACTTGAGAACAGTTTGTTTACTTCCCTGAAAAAACTGAGTCATGCGTACCTAGCCTGAGGTGGTTGCTGGGATCTGAATCCCAACCCCATGGCCTCAGAAAACATTGTGCAAAGGAGGGCCATGTACCCCAGCAGGCGGAGACAGGGGAAGTGGGTTTTGCTTTCCTTTACTACTTGTCTTGTGAAAACCCAGTTGGGATTTTTCCCCCTTTCCTCCTTTCTTTTTTCTGTGTCCAGTTCTAGTGGTGGGTGGATGGTGGGAGTAACCAAAAGCAGGCAGGAGAAATCTGTAGAATACATGTTAATGTTGTGTGCACACAACCAGTACAGTACAGATTACCAGGATTTAACAGACACATGGTAACTGGAAGAGCTTTCCCTTAGCTGTCAACCCAACAAAAACACAACAATGACCCGTTCTTTCTGAGTATCGGTCTGTGATTGTCCTTCAGTGTCTACAGGTTTTCCTTTCATCTCCTGTGCTTTTGAATGCCTTGGCACAAAGATTTCCCAATCTCCTACTATTGTCTCCGGGGTAACACAGCCAATGTGACAGGCGAAGTCTCACGCTTTAACGTTCTGCTTCAATTTTTTTTTTTTCTTGTCGTCCTGCTTCCACATTCTGTGGGCTTATGCTCTGGCACAGATCCAGCCTGGGACTGAGCATCAATATTAAAAGATTGGATTTGTCTAAGGAAGTTGTTAATCCTATTGTGCTAGTTAACATTATGAAATATTTATGAAAAAATACTGCAAAACACTTGGAAAAAACTCTCAGTATTTTGTCACGAAAGAATACTAGAACTTAAAGTAATACAATAAAAATGTATGGTGCACATATTGATATGAGCCCAAATCAAAGGTTATTTATTATGTAGTATACAAAGTAATAATGTTTTTAGGAGAAAAAGGCCAGAGTAAAAGGCACAGCCCCTGTTTTTACGGAAATAGAGTGTAATTACAGACACAAGTAAATAACTAGTTACATAGAGATTGAGCATATTATTTTTGTTATGATAGAGTAATAATCTTACAGAGGATAAAGAAATTATCTTGATTGGCAACATAAGAGAAAATTTTATGGAAAAGGTAACATTGAGTAGAGATTTACAGAATTTCAGCATATCAAGTTGAGATTAGCAGGGTAGGTTGTCCAACATAAAAGAAAAAATGTGAAAAAAATTAAGAAACCAAATGATCAGAGAATTGGAAATTATCATGTGTTTCATTTTTTCATGAAGAAATAGTTACTGAACATTTGCAAACAGTGTTTAATAAAATAGGATGAGCCTTACTGCTTAGTGTTGAATACAAACTTTAAATAAATGAATAATTATAATTGTGATGAATGTTATGAAAAACATAGCCACTATGTTTTCATAGTTCCTTACTTGGTCAACTCAGGGTGGAGGAGCAGAGAAATTCATCTGATAAAGAGATTTTTAATTAAGTTAGATATAAAAATTGTTTATATTTTGCCATACTAATTGCATCCTTTTTGCTAAATTTTGTGGGGGTTTTTTGTTTTGGGTTTTTTTCTTTTTTGGCCACACCCCTCAGCATGCAGAACTTCCCTGACCAGGGATCAAACCCGTGTCCCCTGCATTGGAAGCACAGAGTCTTAAGCACTGGACCACCAAGGAAGTCTCTTTTTGCTAAATTTTGAAAGTAAATTATAGACATTGGCATTTCACACCTAAACATTTTAGTAGGAATCTCTAAAGTATAAGAACATTTTCTACGTAATTTTAAAATCATCATTAAAGCTAAGAAGGTACCAGTATTTCCCTAATATCATACACCTTCCAGCCATATTTAATCTTCTCAAATTGCTCCCTTAAAAAATGTTATTTTTTTAATAACCAGACTGTAGTCAAGGCCACGCATTGCATTTCTCTCTCTTAATCTATAACATTGCCACTGCCCAACCCAAATGTGTGTGTGTGCGTGCACACCCATGGAACATTGGCAATATTCTACCTTCTGGATTTGTCTCAATCATTTATTTTTGGTGTGTTTTAGGCTGTTTTTCTATACCCTGTATGTTCTGTAAATTTAAGATTAAATCTAGGGACTGGATAAGATTCACTCCATAGATGATGTTGTGTACTTCCTTTTGCATCATTTCAAAAGGCATATAATGCATGGTGTAGGTTTTCTCATTATCAGTTATTTTAAATTTGATCTCTGGGTTAATGTAGAACCAGCAAGCTCTCTCCATTGTGAGGTTATATTTTACTCCCCAAACCAGCAATTAAGCTGAGACAATACCTCAGCTCCTTGCAAATTCCAGTTATCCATTGATCTTTGACCTAATAGTTTTAGTGTCTAATGATTATGCTTGGTTACCAGTTCTACCACTACAGTTGCAAAATTGTGATTTTCTAATTCTACCACTCAAATATATATTTTATTAGCTTATAATTTTTAAAGAAGTTCTTTGCAGTATCACTATTTGGGCATATTTGATAACCTTGAAACACAATTGTTACTAAAAAGGTACCACAAAGGCTATTTCTTTTCCTGTAATTACCAATGCTTCAAACAAGTAAATAGTTTACTAATTCATTTGATGAAACATTTTTAAGCTAGGAACAACAAAAAAAAGAACAAGGTGTGGAAAAGAATTTTTTAGACAAACAGGACAGCATTTCAGAGTGTACACTTTAAGAAAAAAGATATAGTTCATTAAAGGAAACAAAAGAATGGAGTGAGGTTTGGATGGGGAGAGTGAAATAATGCTAGAAGAAATGAGGCCGTAAATGTGGGCCTTGTAACTGATGGTAAGGATTTTGGTCTTCATTTCTATGTAATTACAAAATCACTTAAAGGTTTTAAGCAACAGAACCAAATGTTCAGATACGCATATTTTTACATAGTTCCATTTTTTTCTTTCTTTATATCTATTTTTTAAATTGAGGCATTTCATACATAGGATAAAGTGCACAAATACTGAATGTACAGCATCATGAATTTTCTGATATCGATACATTCATGGAACTACCCAGATCTACATATAGAATATTTCCAACCTCCCAGGATGTTCCCTGATGCATTTTCCGAGTCAGTACCCTGTGGTACCATCCTCAAGATGAATCACAATGACCCCTGTGTCGTGGTATCCATATCCTTGTATAGTCCCCTTGCACAATAAATAAGGCTGGGTTTTCTTGTCTTCTTGTTTTGTTTTGTTATAACAGATAAGATGATGTATGTTGCTGATAGAGGTTTCATTGAATATGTAGATCTCACATTTTAATAATATTAATTATTCCAACCCAAGAACACAGAATACCTTTTCATTTATCTGTGTCTTCTTCAGTTTATTTCATCAGTGTCTTATAGTTTTAAGTGTATAAGTCTTTCACCTCCTTGGTTAAATTTATTCCTAGAGTTTATTATTTTAGATGATATTGTAAATGGAATTGTTACCTTAATTTCCCTTTTAGATGGTTCATTGTCAGTGTACAGAAATGGAATGTATGTTGATTTTGGATCCTGCAACTGCACTGAACTCATTTATTAGTTCTCACAGTTTTGGGTGGAGTTTTTAGGGTTTTCTTATAAGATCATGTAATCTTCAAACAGAAATAATTTTACTTCTTCTTTTCCAATTTGGATGCCTTTTATTTATTTTTCTTGCCTAATGCTGTGGCTAGGACTTCCAGCACTGTGTAGAATAAAAGTAGTGACAGTGGGGCATCCTTGATCTTAGAGGAAAATCTTTCATCTTTTCACTATTGAATGTGATGTTTGTTGTGGGCCTGTCATAGATGACCTTTTAATTAATTTATTTATTAACATCTTTATTGGAGTATAATTGCTCTACAATGATGTGTTAGTTTCTGCTTTATAACAAAGTGAATCAGCCATACATATATATATATCCCCACATATCTCCTCCCTCTTGCGTCTCCCTCCCACCCTCCCTATCCCACCCCTCTAGGTGGTCACAGAGCACCAAGCTGATCTCCCTGTGCTATGCGGCTGCTTCCCACTAGCTCTCTGTTTTACATTTGGTAGTGTATATATGTCAGTGTTACTCTCTCACTTCATCCCAGCTTACCCTCCCCCTTCCCTTTGTCCTCAAATCCATTCTCTACATCTGTGTCTTTATTTCTGTCCTGCCCCTAGGTTCATCAGAACCATTTTTTTTTTTTTTTAGATTCCATATATATGTATTAGCATATGGTATTTGTTTTTCTCTTTCTGACTTACTTCACTCTGTATGACAGACTCTAGGTCCATCCACCTCACTACAAATAACTCAATTTCTTTTCTTTTTATGGCTGAGTAATATTCCATTGTATATATGGGCCACATCTTCTTTATCCATTCATCAGTCAATGGACACTTAGGCTGTTTCCATGTCCCAGCTACTGTAAATAGTGCTGCAATGAACATTGTGGTGCATGACTCATTTTGAATTATGGTTTTCTCAGGGTATATGCCCAGTAGTGGGATTGCTCGGTCATATGGTAGTTCTATTTTTCGTTTTTTAAGGAAACTACATACTGTTCTCCATAGTGGCTGTATCAATTTACATTCCCACCAACAGTGCAGGAGGGTTCCCTTTTCTCCACACCCTCTCCAGCATTTATTGCTTGTAGATATTTTGATGATGGCCATTCTGACCGGTGTGAGGTGATACCTCATTGTAATTTTGATTTGCATTTCTCTAATGATTAGTGATGTTGAGCATCCTTTCATGTGTTTGTTGGAGATTTGTAGATCTTCTTTGGAGAAATGTCCATATATGACCTTTATTTTGTTCAAATCCATTCCCTGTATTCCCACTTTGTTGAGAGTTCTCATCATGAAAAGATGTTGAATTTTGTTAAATGCTTTGTCTGCATCTATTAAAATTATCATAATATTTTATTTATTTATTTTTATTTTTATTTTTTTTGCTGTATGCGGGCCTCTCACTGTTGTGGCCTCTCCCGTTGCGGAACACAGGCTCCAGATGCGCAGGCTCAGCGGCCATGGCTCACGGGCCCAGCCGCTCTGCGGCATGTGGGATCTTCCTGGACCAGGGCATGAACCCGCGTCCCCCACATCGGCAGGCGGACTCTCAACCACTGCGCCACCAGGGAAGCCCTATCATAATATTTTAAAAATTTATTCTGTTAATGTGATGTATCACATTTATTAATTTGAAATATCCTGACATCCCAGGGATAAGTCCCACTTGATCATGGTGTATGATCCTTTTAATGTGCTATTGAAATTTGTTTGCTAGTATTTCGTTGAAGATTTTTGCATCTGTGTTTGTAAGGGATATTGGCCTATAGTTTTCTTTTCTTGTAGTGTCCTTATCTGGCTTTATTTGGTATCAGGGTAATGCTGGCCTTCTAAAATGAGTTTGGAAGTGTTCGTTCCTCTTCAGTTTTTTTGAAAAAGCTTGAGAGAAATTGGTATTAATTTTTCTTTAAATGTTTGGTAGAATTCACTAGTGAAGCCATCTGGTCCCTTAGTTTTTTTCAGTGGAAGGTTTCTGATTATTGATTCAATCTCTTTCTCATTATTTATCTATTCAATTTTTCTATTACTTCATGACTCAGTCTTGATAAATTGTATGTTTCTACAAATTTGTCTGTTTCTTCTAAACTATCTAATTTGTGTGCATATAATTGTTCATAGTAGTCTCTTATCCTTTTTATTTCTGTGGTATCAGTTTTAATATTCCTCTTTCCTATAATTTTATTAATTTGAATCATCTCTCTTTTTGTCTTAGTCTAGCTAAAGGTTTGTCAATTTAGTTTCTCTTTTTAAAAAAATAACTCTTAGTTTAGTCTATCTTTTCTATTGTTTTTCTAGTCTATTTCACTTATCTCTGCTCTAATTTTTATTATTAAATTAACTTCAGTTAACTTTGGGATTAATTAGCTCTTCTTTTTCTAGTTTCTTAAAGTGTAAGGTTAGGTTGTTTGAGATCTATTTTTTTTTTTCTTTAGTGTAGGCTTTTATCCCTCTAAACTTTCCCGTAAGAACTGCTTTTTCAGCATCCCAAAAGTTTTAGAAGGTTGCGTTTTCATTTTCATTTATCTCAAGATATTTTCAAATTTCCCTTTTGATTTCTTCTTTGACCCATTGATTGTTTAGAAGTTTGTTGTTTAATTTCCATGTATTTGTGAATTTTCTAGCTTTCCTCTTGTTAATTGGTTTCCAGTTTTATACCATTATGATCAAAAATGACACTTGATATGATTTCAGTCTTACATTTGTTAAGACTATTCTTGTTACTTAACATATGATCTATCCTGGAGAATGTTCCATGTGCTCCTGAGACGATTGTACATTCTACTGCTGTTGGATGGAATGTTCTACATATGTCTGTTAGGTCCATTTTGTCTAAAGTATAGTTCAAGTCCATTATTTCCTTATTGATTTTCTGTCTGGCTAATCTATCCTTTGTTGAAAGCAGTGTATCAACCTCTGCTACTTTAATTGCTTCTTTCTACCTTCAGATCTGTTAAAAATTGTTTAATATATTGCAGTGCTCTGATACGGGATGCATATATATTTACAATTGTTATATCCTCTTGATAAAATTACTCCATCATTATATAATAACATTATTTATGTCTTGTTATAGCTTCAACTTAAAGTCTATTTTGTCTGATATAAGTAAGCTACCCCTCCTCTCTTTTGGTCTCCAACTGCACAGAATATCTTTTTCTGTCTCTCCTATGAGTGTTCTTAAAGCTTAAGTGAGTCCTTGTAGGCAGCATATATTTGGGTCTTGTTTTTATCCATTCAGCCACTCTATGTCTTTTAATTAGAGATTTTTAAACCATTTACCCTTAGAGTATTTACTGATAGCTAAGGATTTACTATGGCCACTTTGTTCATTGCTTTATGATTATTTTGTGGTTGCCTTCTTACTCTCTTGCTATCTTTTGATAATTTTTTATAATGGTATTCTTTGATTTTTTTTCTCTTTATCAATTGTGTATCTATTGTAGGTTTTTGCTTTGTGATTCCCATCAGCCTTTCATAATACATCTTATAAGGGTCTATTTTAAGCTGATAAGAACTTAATTTCTACCTACTTACTTGACCTCCCCCCACATTTTACATTGTTGATGTAACAATCTACATATTTTTATATTGTGTATCCATTAACAAAATATTGAAGCTATATAGTTATTTTTATAACTTTTGTCTGTTAACCTAACTAGAGTTCAAAGTGATTTATGCACCAGCATTTCAGTACTAGAGTATTTTGAATTTTACTATATATTCACCTTTACCAGAGAATTCTATTTTGAATTCTTTGTCAGGTAACTCATTGATCTTCATTTCTTTGGGGTCAGTTACTGGAAAATCATTGTTCCTTTGATGGTGTCATGTATGATTGCTTTTTCACATTTCTGATGGCTTTGCATTGATGTCTGAGCATTTGAGGGAGCAGTCATTTCTTCCAGCCTTTTTGGAGAAAGACTTTCATCTGTGGTTGGCTGTGAGGGCACTGGCTGGGTGGGGTGTAGTGTCTCCAGTTCCTGGAAGGGCAAGGTGGCGGTAGTCTCCACGCAGCTCTGCCAGCTGAAAGACGCATCCACAGAGACTGTGGGGGTCTTCTGTGGTCAAGGGTACAATGGTCCCATGAGTGGCAGGGTACTCAGAGGCAACAGTTGCTAGACTTCTGTTTTCCCCTTTTTGCCTATGGGAAGAAGTTTTAGCTGAGAGGATTCCTCTTGGTGCCAGTTATGGGGTGCTGACACTCAGAGCAGCAGCTGATCTGGGGTCCTGGGATCAGGTACAATTAGAACTACTGTAGCACCTGGGTTCTGGGTATGTTTGTTGTGATGGTGGTGCAGGTATCTGAGATGTGGGCACATGCAGATCTCTTGTGGAACCTTGGTCTGGGTCTCTGGGGATTGCCACAATGACTCAGGCTGAGGGTGAGGGGGGAACAGTGGAATGGTCCCTGGGTTGAGAGGGTGTAGTGGTGGCTTCGGCTCAGAAGGCGGGGTGCAGCAGTAGCCTGCCTTGGGGATGGTGGCCCCTGGGGGCGGTCAAAGAACAGCAGTAGCTCAAGTTTGGCAGGTCAGAGCCCCAGCTTGGAGCCCAGCGGGTGGGATGCAGAGCAGCAACAGTGGAGCCCTGGTGATAGTGGGTAGAACCATGACATACAACCTTGGGGATGGGGCAGAGCTGCAGCAGAGCAGCCTGGTGATGGCAGGTCAAAGCCCCAACTTAGGAGCGGGGAATGGGTTGTAAAGCAGCTGCAACTTGGCCTCGGTAATGGCAGGTAAATGACGTAACTCGGGGCCTGGGGAAACGGGGGTGGGGTGAAAAGCAGCAACAGCTTTGGTCCTGGAGCCAGGCACAGCAGTCAGTGTGGTCTCACCGCAGAGACAGCCCCAGCCCCAGGGAGGAGACCAAGGGCAGGGACTTTAGGCAGCTCCATCATCTGGGTTCAATATTGGTGAAGAATTGGGAGATCCTGAGCAGCAAAGTCTGCATAAGTCATTGGTAGTAAGGTTGGTGAAGTTCTCCTGCTCTCCTTTTCCCTTTGGCATGAACTCCCCCCAAGGGAGGGTGTCTCTATTGGCCCCAAGCTCCTCTACACTGGGGGATGGGGTGGTGCAGGTGAAATGCTTCCTACACTTTTCTCTGTAGCCATCCTTGGATTTTGAGCTTCATAGTTTTTTGCTACTTCTTTGCTGTAGTCCAGAGCTTTCCCAGAGATATTTTCTTCAGTTTGTGGTTATTTATTTACTACTTTTGTTGTTTTTGTGGGGAGAACAAGTGTTGAGACCTCCTAGCCCTCTCTTTGCTGACATCACCCTTGTACAAATTTACTTTTGTTCTGAAGTCTTTCGCTCAACGTAATGTTTTTGAGATAGATTCATGTTCTTGGGTATGAGTAATTTGTTCTTTTTTACTGTTAAATACATTTCATTATGGAGATATACCATATTTTTAAAAATTCATTCTACCACTGAAGGGTATTTGTTTTAATTTTTTTCAATTTGGGGATATTATGAATCAAACTCTTTTTTCTATTACACATATTGTATATGTCTTTTCATGGAGTTATGCACTTCATTTGTCTTACGAATATGCATAAAATTAGAATTGGTAAGTCATAAGGAAGAAGTTCATTTAGTTTTTAGTAGATTCTGCCAAATAAATTTTCAAAGTTTTTCTATCATTTTACAGTCCTACCAGCAATATATGACCATTCTAAGTTGTGTCACCGCTAGATATTGCCCCTTTCTAGTTTAAGTCGTTTGTTTAGATGTGTAGTGGTGTCTTGTAGTTTTAATTTGCATTGCCATGGTGAGTATTGTTGTTTCATGGTTTGTGACCACTTAGATAACTTGTGATATATCTTTTTCCCATTTTACTTTTTATTTTGATCTATAGGTTATTGATTTGAAGAATTTTTAGGACTTCTTTATATAATCAGGGTATGACTCATTTATTGTATATATGTATTGAGAGAGATTTGCATTTTCAATCTTTTAAAACTGTCTGCTATTTAGCAGAAGTGATTAAGTTTAATAAAATTCAATCTTATCTATCTTGATTTTATGTCTAGTGACTTCTGTGCCCTAAACATTTAAGAAATGTTTCCTTATTCCAGGTTATGAAGATATTATCTCATGTTTTCTTCTAAAAGCTTTATAATTTAACATGTCACACTTAAAGCTACGATCCATTTCAAATTAGATTTTGTATAAATCATGGGGGGAGGTCAAGGTTCATGTTTCTCTACAGTATCCAGTTGGCTCAGCATCATGTTTGGAAAGGCTGTCCTATGCCCTGTGAATTGCAGTGGTGTTTTTGTCATAATCATATAACTACATAGAAGTGGGTCTTTACGTGCAATGAATGGATCCTATAACAGAAAACAGGCACGAGTGGAAAAACTGGTGATTCTTCAGTGAAGTCTGGAGCTTAGTTAACAGTAATGTTTCAATTTTGGCTTCTTGGTTTTGCCAAATATATCATGGTGATGTAAGATGTTAACATTAGGGAACACTGGGTGAGGGTATATGGACACTTTCTGTATTATCTTTGCAAATGTTCTCTATATTTGAAAGTATTCCAAAATAAGTAGCTTGTTTTTCAGAAGTCAAGTCAGCATGGACTCTATTTTGCTTATTTGGTGTATTTTTCTACCATTTGCATTGATAGCACAGTGCCTTAATTGCCGTGGCTATATAGCAATCCTTGTATGTCTGATGGCTTTAACCAATTCAAGGTGGTGGAAGTAAACTTAGCCAGTTCTGGGATTAAGCTGGCCTGTCAGATTCTGCTTTTTCACTTTCAGGAGTCATGAGTCTCCAAGTAAGTAGTTCCAGTTAGAGAGAGTATATGTAGCTGTGACACAGAGAGGTGACATGGAAAGGAAGAGAAAGAGACTCAGCTAACCCGGAATCTCTGCTGAGCCCTGCCTTCAATATTATCCCCTACGTCAGCTGACTTGGGAGTGAGCCATCTTGGAACTCCAGGTTACTGAGGCTACTGCTGGTATCATTGGGAACAGAACGCTCCAGCTGAGCCCAGTGAACATATGGAATTGTAAAAGCCACTTTTAAGCCACTGAACTTTGGGTTTGTTTATTATGCCACAAGAGCTAAACAAGATTAAAGCTCTAACAAAGGCCTAGGCAAAAGGTAGGGTAGTTTATCATTGAAGTTAAGAAGGAAGGTTCAAGTGACCAGGGAGGAGAGAAGTGTAAATGTGTAGAATAAAAGGAAAGCACATGACCTTCTATAATGCTCTGAGGGACACAGTGCATGGCTCTTTCAGGAGGTGAAAGGAAGAAAAAAGAAGAATGAGTAACCACCTCTACTTCTCTACATGCTGGAATTCAGGGAGCAGACTTATTCTCCTACCTTAAACAATAAATATGACAAAACATAACAAAAATTGTTCTTAAATATGAGACAATAAATAGTGCAGGACTGATTATTTTTTTCCTTTTTTAAAATATTTATTTATTTATTTGGCTGCACAGGGTCTTTGTTGTGGCATGCGGGATCTAGTTCCCTGACCAGGGATGGAACACAGGCCCCCTGCATTGGGAGTGCAGAGTCTTAACCGCTGGACCACCAGGGAAGTCCCAGGACTGATTCTTAGGCAAAGGGAAACAAACATGGTGAACCCTGTGACTGTACCAGATATCTATCCAGAAGCAATTTCTGAATCATGGTGCAGGGAAGAGGAACCGAAGCAGAGCCAATAGTCTTGCTTAGCTGAGGAAACAGATCAAAGTTCCGGAAGACCGCTGCACGCAGAATTTGGAGGGCAGAACACTGAAAATGAAGGCACCATGAAAAGAGAGCTCCATAAATCAAAATAGGGGTCCCATTGACCCTTTAGCTGCAAACCTATCCACACTTACATGGGGTAAAAACTCATGAAAAAGGTGGGAGGCCAGGAATCTTAAAAGTCCATAGTTCCTGGTTTTCAACAGGACTGGGAAATGTTTGAATTCCAGCCACTGTGGAGACCACTTTGGACAACATTGAAATTTTAATCAGTAAAGCCCCAAGACAAGTCAATTCTTACCAGTAAGGCTAATTTAGTCCTGAATAAAGGCTGCTGTAAATCTTCCCTGCAAAAGCTTAACAGTAAGCCTCCAAAAGATCAACCTGATTTGCAGTTAACTTATTGCCTACCAAAACAAACTTCAAAGCTCTGAAAGAAAGAAAACAAAATCCGAACCACCAAAATTCTATAAAGGAAGAAAACAAGTTCTAACACTCAAAAATATAAGAGTCAAGATATCATACATTCAATTAAAAATAGTAAGCATATATGGACATAGAAAAAAGTGATCCATTACTGCATTTAGTCAATAAAATCAGCCAGAAATAATAGAGATGATAGAATTTGTAGACTAGGATGCTAAGGTATATGTTTTAAATGTGCTCAGTATGTTTAAGGATTAAAGGAAATTAGGACAAGAGTAGAGGGAGAAAAGAAACACATGGAAAAAAAGAACTGAAGGAAATTTCTGGAGATGAAAAAAGTAATATTTAAAATGAAAAATTCAGTTGATAGAATTATAAATAGATTAGTCATTGAAGAAGAAAATATTCAGTGAAGTTGAATACACAGTAAAATAAATGAGCTAATAGTGGAGATAAAACGGACTGTAAGAAAATATAAAATTAATAAGGAAAAAAAGAAGGGCATAAAAAAGATGAAGAGAACAGAAGGGAGAAATGGAACATAATTGGAATAGGGTTGATTTACCCTAATCATGTTAAAATTTTTATTAAACAAATAATCTATTCTAACAAAGCAGTGGTTTTAAATACAAAGATACCAATATTTTTTACAGAAAGTAATAATTTTAAAGTGATATAATCATCTAAAATAACTAATAAAGCAGCAGTGGCTGTGTTAATTTCAGAACAGGTAGACTTTATGACAAAGGACATTACCAAGGATGAAGAAAACATTTCAAAATTATAAAGAATTCAACTTATCCATGGGACTTTCCTAGTGGCGGAGTGGTTAAGAATCCACCTGCCAATGCAGGGGACACAGGTTCGATCCCTGGTCTGGGAAGATCCCACATGCCGCGGAGCAACTAAGCCTGTGCGCCACAACTACTGAGCCTGCACTCTAGAGCCCATGAGCCGCAACTACTGAGCCCATGCACCACAACTGCTGAGCCCGGGTGCTGCAACTACTAAAGCCCACGCACCTAGAGCCCGTGCTCTGCAACAAGAGAAGCCTCCACAACGAGAAGCCCACACACAGAAATGAAGAGTAGGCCCCGCTCACCACAGCTAGAGAGAGAAGAGCTTCAAAATACATGAAGTAAAACTGACAGAACTGAAAGCCAAAAATAGACAAGTCTATAATAAGAGTAAGAGTTTTCAACACTCAGAGCTTAGTAATTAATAAAACAAGTAGGTAGAAATATCTAAGGATGGGGGAATTTATACAAAGATTATCAACCAATCTGGTCTAGTAAATTTGGTAGAGTACTCCATACAACAGCTTTAAAAATAGACATTCTGTAATGCGCATAGAAATTTACCAAGATAGGCCTTATGCTCATCCATGAAACAAGTCTCAATACATTCATAAGAATAGAGGTAATTCAGAATGTGTTTTCTGACCACATTGGGATTAAACTGGCAATTAATAACAAAGAATGAGACACTGCCAAATATTGGTGAAATTATAATGTACATTTTAATGTAACTTATAGATAATAGAAGAAATCACAAGAAAAAGTAGAAAATATTTTCACCTAAATGGAGATGGCAACAAAACATAAGAAAACTTGTGTGATACTAATGAAGTGAAATTTGAGGGAAATTTATGGCTTTAAACATTGTTATTTAAAAAGAGGATTTATCTAAAATTAAATAATTTAAGAGAAAGAGGAGAGAAAAAGGACAAGGATCAGGAGGAGGAAAAGTGAGTTAAATCCAAAGTAATTAGAAGGGAAGCAGTGGTAAACATAATAAAGATTAAAGTCAGAAAATGGCAAAATAAAATATGAAAAACAATAAAAAAACAATGAAACTAAATGCATATTATATGGAAAGGTTTAAAAAATGGGGGGAAAAGTCTAGTTATCAAGGAATAACAAAAAGACAAAGATGTAAATTCCTAATACCAGGAAGGAAAGAGCCCATTACTACAGATTTTACAGACATTAAAATGATACCGAGGGACAGTTATAAGCCACTTTATGCCAGGTTATTGAATATCTTAGCTGGAATAGACAAACTTGTTGATGAACACAGCTTACCAAAATTGACTCAAAAAGCAATAGAGTACCTGTCTCTCAATAAAATCAAGTAATTTTTAATTTATAATAATTTGCTGCAGCAATGATTTTAGGTCCAGATGAATTCATTGCTAGTTTTGACCAAGCATTTAATGAAAACTAATATCAATTCTACAAAACTCATGCAGAAAATACAGGAAGAGGAAACACAAATCATTTTATAAAGCCCGCATTACTCTAGTATCACAACCAGACAATGACATGGACAAGAAAGAGATACACAGTCCAATATCTTTTATGATCATAAATGCAAAAATCTTTTTCATTAATATTAGCAAATCAAATTTAGTAATATATTGGAATAACATACCTGACCAAGTGGGATCTGTCCCACTTGATTTCAACATTTGAAAACCATTCAATGAACTTTATTAACAGAATAAAACAAAGGAGATATATGATTGTCTCAATAAATGCAGAAGAAAACACTTGATGAAATTCAACCTCCATTAACAATAGTCTCAGCAAATCAAAAAATTCAACTTTTCATGTTGAAAATAGACATCTTTAAATTTCAAAGCTAAAATTATACTTAAGAATAAAAGCATGGGTCTTCCCTGGTGGCTCAGTGGTTAAGAATCCACCTGCCAATGCAGGAGACATGGGTTCAAGCCCTGGTCCAGAAGATCCCACATACCGCGGAGCAACTAAGTCCATGCGCCACAACTGCTGAGCCTGCGCTCTAGAGCCTACAAGCCACAACTACTGAGCCTGCTCACCTAGAACACGTGCTCCGCAACAAGAGAAGCCACCGCAACAAGAAGCCTGCGCACCGCAACGAAGAGTAGCCCACGCTCGCTGCAACTAGAGAAAAGCCCGCGTGCAGCAATGAAGACCCAATGTAGCCCTAAATAAATAAATAAATTTATTTTAAAAAAAAGAAGAAAAGCATGAACACTCCACCCATGAGACTGGGAAAAATCAAAGATGTTCCTCTCACCACTTACACCAAACATTGTACTGGAGATCTTGAAAAGTGCACTAAGGAAAGAAAAAAAGGAAAGCATACACTTTAGAAAAAAACTAAATTTTTAAATTAATAGACAATATGATCATGTATGCAGAAAATTCGTGGAAATCTACAAATAACTACAAGAATGACAAGTTATTTGACACAGGTCAATATGTAAAATTAATTGTATTTCTACACACTAGCAATGAAAATTGGTGCTCAATATTTTTAAAAAATTTAGAACAATGTAAAACACGAAACAATGAGGGATACTTCTAAAAAATATGTGCAAGAATGGAAATAAAACAGTGCAAAATGAAGCAGAGAGAAAATAAAAGAGATCTACATAAACGGAGAAGTAAGTATACCATGTGGATAGATCAGAAGATTCAGTATTATTAAGATTTCAGTTATCCCACACACTGTTGGTGGAAATGTAAATTGATACAATGACTTTGGAAATGCATTTGACAGTTTTTTAAAAAGTTAAACAACACTTATAAATATTTATATCCTTAGACATGTTTGTCAAAGAGAAATGAAAACTTGACCACACCGATACTGGTATACAAATGTTTATAGAAGCGTCATTCAGAATGGTCAAAAATGGAGTCAGTTTATCCATTGAAAGGTAAATGGATAAATACACTCCAGAGTATATATAGTCATACATAGAATACTACTCAGCAATAAGAATGAACCAACAACTGATATATGAAGCATGAATAAACCTCAAAAATAGCAAGATGAGTACATACTGTGTACTACAATTTAAATTAAATATTGGGAAGGATAGATTGCAGAGCAGTTGGTGGTGGTATCTGGTTTGGTAAATGGTATACCAGCAATAAGCACATGGGAACATATTGTGGTGATGGGCATATTCTGTATCTTTCTAATGGTGATAACTACATGGATGTACACACACAGGTATTTGTGAAAACTCATCAAAATGTGCACATAAAGTGGATGCATTTCATAGTATGTAAATTATATTTCAAAAATTTAATGACAAATAAAGTGTATAAAAAATAGCCAGGAATACAGGATTTGGGTGAGGAAAGTAGTGGAACAAATATTTGGAATTACATGTAAGTTCGGATGATGGAGGGAGTTGAATTCCATTTTAAAATTTGGGGATTTTATTCTGCCTTTCAGGCTGTTGTAATATCAAATTCTCACAGTTTACTGTCAGACACTCAACTTTTTGAATTGTTTTACTATTGTGTCTCATAACTTGACATGTAAGAGCCCGATTTAAAAATACAGATATGGACTAACAGATTTTACAAGGATGGATAAACTTGGCCTGATAATTGAGGCTGGTTGGCTGAGGAATTGGCCCCTGTTTGGAAGTCTACTCATGAAACTATTAGAACAAACTTGGTGAGCATAGCATAAATAAAATAGACCTCAGTATTCTGAATGGGGTATTTCCATGGTGAAGTGATAAATCCTCTTCTACATTTAGAAATATACACTTGTACTATGCCCTTTATTTTAGGCTATAAGGGACAAGCAAGGAACTCTCCTTTTTCATGTATGATGATCATCCTCCATCTTAATAAATTCTAAAGAATGACTTGATTTTACAGTTTGCAAAGCATTTTCGTGTAAAAAATTTATATTAGTTTTATTAATTGCATTGGTAATAGACAGTATACTAGCTTTATTTATATTAGCTTTATTATTGCTTCTATTTTAGAGGTAAGGAAACTATGATTCCAAAAGTGAAGGAGAAGAAGACACAAATAGAACTGACATTTATTGAACATTTATTATGTGTCAGCATTATGATGTAGAACCTAACCTCTGTGTGCTGTGTGCACTAATCCATACAACACTCTTGAGAGATCAGAAGTATATCACTGTTAATACATACAGAGACTCAGAACCAAATGTCCAGGCTAGTAAAAAAAAAAAAAAATAGTAAAGAACAGAAACAATGTTTTAATCCAGATGTCTGGCTTCAAATATCTGTATGTTTCACTAATCAAAACTGCCTTACGTGAGTTCCTAAAGAAAATATAAGTTGAATCCTGCACTTTCTATTCCAAGTTTAGTTTTCTTCACCGTGCGTCTGCTGGTCAAAGTACGTATTCCCCCACTTACAACTCATTTCAAATTAACTTTATAATATAACAAGTTTTAATTAATTCTTGTGTGTAGAATAATTTTATCCATTTTATATAACTGAAACTATTCAAATTAATATATAATTTTATCAGGAATATGATCCAAACCAAACTCCAATAATGGTCATTTAAAAAATGTTTAATTTAGCATCTGTTCTTTCCTGTAATTTGCAGATTTTTGTAGACTGCATGTGCAGAAACATTTTCTTACACAATTATCCCAGGGAAGCCCGGTTTGTTTTTTCGGTTTTTTTTTTTGATATTGAGCTGCATGAGCTGTTTGTATATTTTGGAGATTAATCCCTTGTCAGTTGCTTCGTTTGCAAATATTTTCTCCCATTCTGAGCATTGTCTTTTCATCTCATTTATGGTTCTCTTGATGTGCAAAAGCTTTTAAGTTTAATTAGGTCCCATTTGTTTATTTTTGTTTTTATTTTCATAACTCAAGGAGGTGAAATCTAGAAAAATGGTACTGATGCACCAGTTTTCAGGGCAAGAATAGAGACACAGACGTAGAAAACGGACGTGTGGACATGGGGTGGGGAAGGGGGGTGGGATGAATTGGGAGATTAGAATTGACATATATACACTACCATGTATAAAATAGCTAGCTAGTGGGATCCTGCTGTACAGCACAGGGAGCTCAGCTCGGTGCTCTGTGGTGACCTAGATGGGTAGAATGGAGGGGGAGGGAGGTCGAAGATAGGGGATATATGTATACATACAGTTGATTCATTTCATTGTACAGCTGAAACTAACACAACATTGTAAAGCAACTATATCCCAATTTAAAAAAAAAAAAAAGAATAAAGTTGCAGAGTGGGACTTCAACCACTAAAGCATTTCCTCTAAATAGAGTTGAAAACACAGGATCTTTCACCAGACTTTGAACTTCTTGGTTTTTAAAACAATGGTCTAGGCTAACTGAGTAATGTTTAGGAATGTAGTTACCTAAGATTTTATTTGCTCTCATTTCAGTAACAGCTGGCAGCACCTTGCTGTCTATAACTAAGAGTAGAAAACAGTTTTGGACACTGTAGACCTAATACTTTTGAAATAATTTCTAATGAGTTGATGAATTGCATAAGTTTTAAAATACTGTTTTCTTTCTCTTTGGTTTTATAATTCATGAGGTTTCAGAGAGAAAAAAAATCACACATATTGGGGCTTCCCTGGTGGCGCAGTGGTTGGGAGTCCGCCTGCCGATGGGGGGGACACGGGTTCGTGCCCTGGTCTGGGAGGATCCCACATGCCCCGGAGCTGCGGGGCCCGTGGGCCATGGCCGCTGGGCCTGCGCGTCCGGAGCCTGTGCCCCGCAGCGGGAGAGGCCACAGCGGTGAGAGGCCCGCGTACCGCAAAAAAACAAAAAAAACCCCACACATCTTCAGCCTTTTAAACAGCTGAAAAACGTCAGTAATTTATCTAAAAGTTACCCAGATGTAGGCAAAACTTGTAACATTTCCTAGAGTTTTGTTTGTGTATGCCTGACCTGGAGTTTGTGATCTTACAAATTAAATTCATGCTGATGTTAATGGACCCAAATATATTTGTCTAGTGAGTATTACTACTTTAGGCAATTTTGCCTGAAGAGGACCGTGCTTCACCAATGGAAGAAATCTCTAAGGGTAACCTTTTGGAGACTGCAGTGATTCTGGTGGAAAAAAAAAAAAAGCCCACGGTCTATGTTTTGGTTGCTCAGGTGGCGACATTTTTTCTTTTTTGTTGTCTTACTTAATAGTTGAGATTATTAAATAAATAGGAAGAGATCCAATTTGAAAAGACCTTGGAATGATCCAATGGCACATAAGAAAAAAGAAAAAAATGCCAGGTATAAAAGGCTGGGGAGGAAGAAGTCTTGGAAAATGAAAATAGTGACAAAGGTTTCCATAAATAGAAAATAACTATCAATAGTGATATGTATACTCGTATAAAATTTACTTCAGATCAGAAATTTTTTTAGAGACACATGAATGCAATGTAAAGAAATACGAATATTATTCTGTATCTGTATTATATATTATATTATTCTGTATCTGTATTATTCTGTAGCTAATATATACAGAATTATTTAATGGGTGTTGAGAAATATACTCTTCTGAAAATCACACTTTTTTGTTATTGTTATTGCTGAAGGATTTCACTGCCAAAATGAACATTAAAGGGGAGTAAATTCAGTAAAAGTGAGCAGAACAACACATTAACTTGTCTTAAAAATAGTTCTGCGTGTGGGAGAGAAGATGGTTGCTCTAAACTTCATTAAGCCAATTGTTAAGAAGACATCTGGAAGCTGATATACTAGGGGAGGCCAGGCAATAAACGTGCATTGCTATTTTATGTTAAAATGCAGCCGTTTAAGTTGGATTTGCTTGAACAAAACGCATTTTTTTAGTACTTGCCAATTGCGTTGCCTCCCTGGGTCCTTGCTGGTGTGGCAGGAGGACAAGATATATATTTTTTTTTTTTGTATTCCATATATTATGCTCTAGACCCAAACCAACATTGTGGTGGGTCTTTGGCAATATCATTAAAGCAAAAATGAAAGTTCATAAAATGTCTTTGGATATATACTTTTACATCAACTTTATCATTGAATATAAGACTTCATTTTTCCATGCATAAATAATGAATTGATGTTAAAGAATTATTAGATATGAAGTTCCAAGAAAGAAACGTTAGTATACTCATAACTTGGCTCCAGTGGCTTTTAAATTTTTTGAAGGCAGCTGCTGTGTCTTACTCACCTTTAAATTAACAGGGCCTAATCCTGCATTGACTGAAAAAATTGCATAAAACGGTTCAGGAGCCTTTTGATATTTTACAGAAACAATTCTTTAAATCCACCACTATCTCCCTCTTTCCATACCATTTGCACAACCATTTAATATCTGTTCTATATATTTCTGCACAAGTATAGCCTGTGCATAATGGTCACTTCCCTGCAAAAAGCATCATGTATTTGTCTTCCCAAGGATTCTGAATATGCATGGATCCTCAAAGCCACCACCAATTCTTGCCTAACTCTGGTTAACAGTCTGTTTTTATTAGTTTGTCATCTTTCCATGTGTCTTCCCTTGCCTTCATCAAAGCACATTTTTAAAAGGGCTGAGATTTTTTTTCTATTTCAAAGCAGCTGTTTCAAAATATATACAAATGAGTTTCTTTAAAAATGTATTACCAAGGATTATGCTCAGCATAAATCTCCCTGACCCTGACTCCTGAGTCCCACTTCGATTACTGAGCACTTTCACTTTCTATTTTATACATCCCTCTACTGTTTGAAGTTTCACAAGCGTGTATTGCTTTTTCTATTCAGGGAAAACAATAAAGATATTAAAATTTTGAGTAGGCTTCTAAGGGGATATATCAAGCAAGTATATCCTCGAAAGAGTTTTCCAAATATTAAATTTAATTTATGTGAGCTATTGAGAGAACTGTAAGAAATTTAATTAAGTTTTTCTAATGCAGAATAGAGATGATATGAGAAGAAATATTTTCCCAACCCCATCTCCTATATAATTAGGAATACCATGAAAGATAGAGGTGTTTATCCTCTAGAATAAATGTAACACTAAACAATTCTTATTCTTCAGCATGGAAATGTATTAATTCAAATAAATTACAGCAATCAAAGACTTCAGGTATAAAAGAGAAAATACTTGAAGGATGTCATTTAAAATATAGTTTATAGACCTTAGAATTTGATTGTAATTTTCAAAGGCCCTGAGTCAGATAAACAAATAGGACCAAAACATGACCCTGATTTTGTCATTTTTCTATTCCAATCTTCATCTGTGTCATCACCCTGTTTTTGAGACATTTCTCACCCCTACCACATTAAGTTCCCCAGTTCAGAAGATAAGGGTGGAAATGAGACGAAAATCATGGATATATTCAATCATGTATGGCACTATTACTTTGACTACGCTTTTCATTTCTTTATACTCACTGAGCCCTCCAGAAATGCTTGCATATCTCTTTTATAATTTTCTCCCACTGTTGTACATTTCTGCTGTTTCCAAGTAGCTCTATACCACTTGTATATGAGATCTTTAAGAATATTTTTGTAACTTCCTTCCTAGAGGAGTGAGTGTCACCTGATAGAGGATAAATGTATTTGTTATAAGTAGTATTTTTTTAATTTATTTATTTTTAATTTATTTAATTTTGGCTGTGTTAGGTCTTCATTGCTGTGTGTGGTCTTTCTCTAGTTGTGGTGAGTGGGGACCAATCTTCATTGTGGTGCATGGGCTTCTCATTGTGGTGGCTTCCCTTGTTGCAGAGCACATGCTCTAGGTGCTCGGGCTTCAGTAATTGTGGCACGCGGGCTCAGTAGTTGCGGGTCATGGGCTCTAGAGCGCAGGCTCAGTAGTTGTGGTGCATGGGCTTAGTTGCTCTGCAGCATGTGGGATCTTCCCGGATCAGGGATTGAACCCGTGTCCCCTGCATTGTCAGGTGGATTCTTAACCACTGTGCCACCAGGGAAGTTCCCAGTATTATTTTAATGAGTCTTCAACATGGAAATTTAGGTAACAGTAAGGCTGTCAGAAAAACAAAATGCCATTTAAGAAATGTTAATCTAGGACATAATGCTATAAATGGAATGAATGAAGTCTAAGAGCATGTTTCCAATGCTTTTCTATTTATTATTCTGTTTATTTGGGAGTACTCAAAAAAGCTTTTTGATGGTTATCAAGTAAAGACGTACAGTTGTAGTAGCCAGCTTTGATGATGGCCCCAGTGATGCTCACCCCCAGATGTGTATCCCTGTTGTCTTCCCCTCCTGCACTGAATAGGGATGACTTGTGAAACACGTAGCAGATTGGGGAAATTATTGCAGCTTCTGCTTTTCTCTCTTGGATCATTTTCTCTGGGTGAAACCAGCTGCCATGTCCTGAGAATACTCAAACAATATTCCTGTGGCTAGGAATAGACTCCTCCTGCCAGCAGCCAGCACCAACTGGCCAGGCATGTGAGCACTCCCCTGAGAAATGATCCTCCAGCCACAATTAAACCTGCAGATGACAGCAGCCCTGGCCAACATCTTGACAACAACTTTATGAGAGGTCCTAAGCCAGAACCACCCAGATAAGCCACTGACAAATTCTTATCCACAGATGTGATAAAATAAATATTTATTGGGTTTCCCTGGTGGCGCAGTGGTTGGGAGTCCCTCTGCCGATGCAGGGCGCACGGGTTCGTGCCCCGGTCTGGGAGGATCCCGCGTGCCGCGAAGTGGCTGGGCCCATGAGCCATGGCCGCTGAGCCTGCGCGTGCGTCCAGAGCCTGTGCTCCGCAACGGGAGAGGCCCGCGTACCGCAAAAAAAAAAAAAAAAAATTATTGCTTTAGGCTGCTAAGCCTGGGGGTAATTTGTTATGCAGCAAAAGCTAACTAATATAAGCCTATTTACTAAAGAAATTACTATAACTTTATTTTTTTTCTTTTATTCCATCACATTATAGATAGAAAATATATTTAAAATCAGAAAAAAAATTCTGACAGAATCTAACTACTTTATATGAGGTTATAACCATGAGAACAGTCTACGACAGACATATTTAAATATATCTTGCTCTTGATCTTTTTTATTTTTAACAATGCCAGCAGTCAACATAATAAGTCTTGTTAGTGCAGAGTTACAGAAACTTCATCTTAGAAATAGTTTTACAGCTTTTGATTTAAAAGACCATGAATATTTAATCCAAATGGTGTTAAATTAAAATGTATCTTAATTCAACTATTCCCAACTTAACATAATTTAACTTTAATAAGATGTCCTCAAAATTAAAAAAATATGAACCATGAATATATGCATATAATTTATCGGAAAGCAAAGTGATTCCTATTGCTAGCTTTTGACCTGCTATGCTTAATCTATTTTTTAAATCCTTTTGTAAATGATGATTAAGATGCACAGCATTCAAAGGTAAGAATCTCAATTAAATTGTTCTAAAAAAAAGTCTAAATTGTTCCAGATTAGAATGATAGACTGACATTGGAGTTCATTTCTCCCTCAGACTTTATATTGGAAAAGAGAGATAACAATTACTCATCCATCCTCCTAGTAATTGTACTCTATAGTCCTTCTTACTGATTTATTCAAATAAGCTGCTGTAGTTTTTCCTTCCAATATACACCTCACAGGCAGTATCTATTCCATACTCTTCCCCCTAAATTTAATATATCTCTCATAAGAGAAGTATATTTTATGCATTTTTTGAATAAGTGTATTTTTAAGAATTTTGAGGCCCAGTATTTATGAGGTAGATAGAGGTGGTAAGTGGAGTGAAATGTTGATCTCATCAAAAAGAAACAAACAATGAAACCCGACCCAGGTATCAAATCTATTTCTCTTGGTCAGGATTATCGGGTCTCAAATGGAAGCTAATCTCTCATCCATACTAATATTAACTGCTTTTGTTTCTTAGGTTGTTAGGGAAAGGCTAAATATATTTCATGGGAATTCATGGTTTTTAAGTCTCCCTGATTACTTGCCAGTAGAGGGAAGGGAAGATATTAGCATTGTTTTCCTCATCTAACTCTCTTAATATTGAAAAACAATCTGAGCCTTCTCGGTGAAAAGCTTTACTGAATATATTCAATTCTCCTGCAGTAAAACTGAAAGCATTTTTTGTATTCAATTATTTCTAGTTATTTTCCCTGTATTTTCAATGCTGTTTTTTTAACCACACTAAGGAGTAAATCAAATAGACTTGGTTTTGCTACTTACCAGCTATCTTGAATATATTTCTCAATCATTTATGTTATTTTTCCTATGGTGGTTGTATTTCTTAATCACTCTGAGCCTTAGTGTCCTCATCTACAAAATGGGAATGATAATACCTAACATTATGTCTAAGAAATGTGGACTGTGATGATTTTACCTTGAGAAAAGGGAAAGTGAAACCACACAGGAAATATTTTGGTTTAGAATGTATTACTCTGAGTAAATGAAGTGTAGATAATTTTGAGCTGGACAATATCATCAAGAATTGGTAACAGCAATTTCTTCTTTGTAGAAACATTTATTCTCCCTGAATAAAATAGAGCAGTTTAGCATTGGTAATCATATCCCTAATTCTCTGAGCAAGTCTTAGGAGACATTGGCTGCTCCCTTGGGGAGATGCAGACAGCTGGTCTTTGATGGGCAGGCATTCGGTTGGTGGTACAGGATACACTTGGAAGGCGGAGGCCTGGTAACCAGGCATGCCTATAATGCAGATTTGACTTGTTCACAAAACACTGAAGTTATGGGGACGCTCCCTTTAAAATAACAGTGGAAGAGAGGTCCTAGTACCAACAAACCATAGTTTAACACAGGTCCCTGAAATCTGCTGCAATCTCAGATTTTGCAAGGGAAAATATCCATAGTCTATGAGCATTCTCCCTTGCATCCCAGGACAGGACAATGGCAGAGATGGGGGAGGTTGGTTCTTTTATTGTCCGTTGATCCTTATCAGTTATTTTTCCCTTGCCTGATCCTGAGTGCTCAATGCCAGGACCCACATATGCAGTTTCCCTACCTAGCTCAGAAGCACACAGAGCACGAAAATGCACAAGGCTGTGGATGATTAAGTAAAATATCAATGAACATTTACAAAATACCCAGCCCCATACCTGGTCCAAGGTCATCATCCAGCAAATCATATATATTCCCTTGCTCAATCCTTTGCATTCATTTATTCAACAAAACTTACTGTCAATGAGATTTCTTAATTAAACATTTTCTCTTTTTGTCTTAAAATGTTAATTTAGGAAGAATTTTCATCTAAGCATGTTGAAGTTGTAGATGATGAGAATTGAGTTCAGATTTGAGATCATTGCAATTTTTAACACTAAAAAGGTATCTGCTTCTCAGTTTTAGGCAAAATGACTCTTTGGTTTGTTTACTTTCCCTTTTTTTGGTATTTCTTGCTACATGTCAGTAGCCCTTGAGTGTGATATGTGGTCACTGAGCAGCAAAGAGCCAAAAGGAGGAAGAAGCCAGATGTGAGGGAGAGGTACTGACTGGGTAGTGGGAAGGGGGCAATCCTGGTAGAGTATCCAAGGCACTTTCAGTGCTATTTCCAGAGTAGTTTTTCCCAGGACATCTAATGAAGTGGAAAGTTATGACATCTTTTTTAAATTGAAGTATAGTTGGTTTACAATGTTGTGTTAGTTTCTGTTATACAGCAAAGTGATTTTTATATATATATATATATATATATATTCTTTTTCAGATTCTTTTCTGTTATAGGTTATTACTAATATTGAATATAGTTCCTTGTGCTATACAGTAGGATCTTGTTGTTTATTTTATATTAAGTAGTGTGTATCTGTTAATCCCAGGCTCCTAATTTATCCTGCCCCTTCTGCTTTCCCCTTTGGTAACCATAAGTTTTTCTTTGTCTGTGGGTCTATTTCTATTCTGTAAATAAGTTCATTTGTATGATTCTTTTTTAGGGTCCACATATAAGTGATATCATATGATATTTTCTTTCTCTGTCTGACTTCACTTAGTATGATCATCTCTAGGTCCATCCATGTTGCTGTAAATGGCATTACTTCATTCTTTTTTATGGCTGAGTACTATTCCATTGTGTATATGTACCACATCTTCTTTATCCATTCTTCTGTCAATGGACCCTTAGGTTGCTTCCATGTCTTGGCTATTGTAAATAGTGCTGCTATGAACATTGGGTGCATGTATCTTTTCAAATTAGAGTTTCTCTGGATATATGCCCAGGAGTGGGATTGCTGGATCATATGTTAACTCTATTTTTACTTTTTAAAGAAACCTCCATACTGTTCTTCATAGTGTCTGCAATTTACATTCCCACCACCAGGGTAGCAGGGTTCCCTTTTCTCCACACCCTCTCCAGCATTTATTATTTGTAGACATTTTGATGCTGGCCATTCTGACTGGTGTGAGGTGATACCTCATTGTAGTTTTGATTTGCGTTTCTCTAATAATTAGTGACGTTGAGCATCTTTTCATGTGCCTGTTGCCCATCTGTATGTCTTCTTTAGAGAAATGTCTATTTAGACCCTCTGCCCATTGTTTGATTGGGTTATTTACTTTTTGTTTGTTTGTTTTTTTTTTATTGAGCTGTATGAGCAGTTTGTATATATTGGAAATTAAGCCCTTGTCAGTCACATCATTTGCAAATATTTTCTCCCATTCCATAGGTTGTCTTTTCATTTTGTTTATGGTTTTCTTTGCTGTTCAAAAGCTTTGAAGTTTAATTAGGTCCAGTTTGTTTATTTTTGCTTTTATTTCCATTACTCTAGGAGTTGGATCCAAAAAAGTATTGTTGCAGTCTATGTCGAAGAATATTCTGCCTATGTTTTCCTCTCGGAGTCTTATAGTATCTGGTCTTACATTTAGGTCTTTAATCCATTTTGAGTTTATTTTTATATATGGTGTTAGAGAATGTTCTAATTTCATTCTTTCACATGTAGCTATCCAGTTTTCCCAGTACCACTTATTGAAGAGACACTCTTTTCTCCATTGTATATTCTTGCCTCCTTCATCTAAGATTAATTGACTGTAGGTGTGTGGGTTTATTTCTTGGCTCTCTATTCTTTTCCACTGATCCATAGGTCTGTTTTTGTGCCAATACCACACTATTTTGATCCCTGTAGCTTTGTAGCATTGTCTAAAGTCTGGGAAGATTATACCTTCAGCTTTGTTTTTTTCCTCAGGGTTGATTTGGCAATTCTGGGTCTTCTGTGGTTCCATGTAAATTTTAGGATTATTTGTTCTCGTTCTTTGAAACATGTATGGGTAATTTTAGAGGGATCACATTAAATCCATAGATAGCCTTGGGTAGAGTTATGACATCTTATGGTAATCCAGCTGGGAATTAAAACTTTGGGAGCAGAGGCATGAAGAACATCATGACCACAGATACATATTTAGGTAATGAAGTGTTTATGATCAGGGTTAGGTGTAAGGCCTAGAAGCAGGGGATAAAAGCTGTATAGAGAGAGTGATGTAGGGTTCATATGGATAAGTTATACATTTGTTCACCTTCTGTGGATAAGTATATGAGACTGACCCACACATTCACTATCACCTTCCTAGCACAACTGCATTAAGTACATTATTACATAATATTATTCCCTTTGCTTTGGGCAGAATTAATATTAAAACCAGTTGTGTGAAAAATACTTCGGTGTGTTTTGGAGCTGATATTCACTTGGGTCCTTGAGTTACTTTTATTTTTTTATTCATTTATTTTTGGCTGCATTGGGTCTTCGTTGCTGTGCGTGGACTTTCTCTAGTTGCGGCGAGTGGGGGCTACTCTTCGTTGCGGTGCACAGGCTTCTCATTGTGGTGGCTTCTCTTGTTGCAGAGCATGGGCTCTAGGTGCGCAGGCTTCAGTAGTTGTAGTACACGGGCTCAGTAGTTGTGACTCGCAGGCTCTAGAGCACAGGCTCAGTAGTTGTGGTGCATGGGCTTAGTTGCTCCGTGGCATGTGGGACCTTCCTGGACCAGGGCTTGAACCCATGTCCCCTGCACTGGTGGGCAGATTCTTAACCAGTGCATCACCAAGGAAATCATTCGAGTTACTTTTTAAAATGTCTTTGTGAGAAATTTGTGAATTCTTACTTTCAGGAGAAAATACCTCAGACATTAAGTTCCCTTTTAAGAAACAGATAATGAAATATAGCTAAACAAATGTTTTTGTTTTTACTAAAATATTTCTTCTCAACTGTAGTAAGGGATTAAAATCAAATGGAATTCCAATAGCTTCTATTTTGTTTTACCTTAAATATCCTAAGGGGTGAGTTGGACATAAGAACAACTAAATATAGTATCATAAAGGCTTAAATACAAAAGTGTTCATTTGAACAAAATCTTCATTTTCTATAGATTTTCTCATGGAAGCACCCTAGAAAGTCTTGTTCAGAGATTCAGACAGTTGAGGTTAACTCTACAACCTACTGTACTCATTTTTGCATTTATCAAAGAGCATAGTATGATCTAAATTTATTTTGATATTTTTGATATTTGAAAGCCTATTAATAATATTTATCAAGACAATGGAATGTGCATTTATATGTTCTCTTGAATCTGCAGTGGAAAAAATCCAACACAGTATTCGGCAAGAATATTGAATTATGAATACTAATAGATTCTGGGTTTTTATAAGACTCTACATCCATTTATTTGATAAATAAAAATAATGGGTGAGACTCTGTGCTAGGTCAGAAAGATTCAGTGTATTCCAGGCTCCATGAATCATGGAATCTAAGAAGCAGGACAGACTTTAAACAAATTAACTATGTAGGGACAAATGAAAGCATTTATCAGAAAAATATTGAAATATAATCCAAAGGGCCAGAGAAATATCTTTGAGGAAGTGATTTTAGATGAGTCCTAAGGGATGAGAAGAAAGTTATACTTGTGAGAGTGTGAAAGGAAAGATCAAGGTCTAAAAAAGTCACCATCTTTCAATGTTTAGTGGAGAGAGGAGCATGATGAGGGAACTGAAGGTTAGGCAAGGCCATAGAGATAAGAAAGAGGGGAAAAAAAGAAAGGAATTGAAGAAACAAAACTGGAATTACAAGTGATAAAAAAGTCAAAGGAGTGTAAGATGAAGGAGGCCTTGGTCAAAACTGCAGACTTGTACAGAGAGAGAAAAACTAAGATGAATACTGATAGAAGACCAGTCCATTTAGTGGGCTAGACATCATTTGAAATCTTACCAGTGAGTGAAAGGTAAGGGGAAAATAAAGGAATGAAGACAAACATATACCACTCTTAAAAAGTTTAGCTATGAGAAGATTAAAAAATCAGAAATTGAAAGAAAATAAGGGTAGTTGGAGTTTTTTGTTTTGTTTCACTTTGTATTATCTGAGAATGCAGTGCTGTTGTGATCATTGCTTATAACACAATGGGAGCTGCAATAAAGAAAATAATTTGAACATGTTTGTAAAAGTGAAAATGTGTTAAAAGGGAGTCTTCTTTCTAATTAATGATTTAACTATATACAAAAATACTTACAATATGAAACCTGTGCAGAATTATGAGATGAGTGTGATTACATCTCAACATTTTAATGTCACATAAAATCGAGAATATTTCAACAGCACTTAAATCTTCAAAGCTAAATCCATTTTTCAAATTGATTTTAATGGCTCATAACACAATGCCTGATTATTTTCTCTGCTTTCACCCAGTATATGTAAGGATATTAAATAAAATCAAGTAGAAACTATCTTTAAGAAAGGAAGCTTTGTCTGGCTGATAATTATGTCAGATTAGATGGGTTAACAACCACTGTTTTAGCTTAAATATAAACTCTGGATTTGAGTGTTGAAAAAGGATAACTTTTTGGACTAGTCTAACAGACTAGAACTTTTTACACTGCTGGCTTAACAAATGGGTCAACTAAAAAACAAGTACAGTTTGAAAAATACTCAGTCTTTTAGATGAAAAGTATGCCAAGATTGTTCATGTCAATAACTGATACCATTAAATTAAGACTTGTCTGAAGTTAATCAGGGAATGTATTTTATCACTGTGAGCTACAATTGCCAAATTTCTCAAAGTTCAATATTATTTGTGTTAGATTAAATGATTATCTTAATGATATTAATTATTAAGTACTTACCATTTAATTAAGCATTTAGTAACCACTGTCTTATCAATTGAGATGATATTCATGGTGGCACTGGATTAGTTCACTAGATATGTTATTTTCCATGATCATGATTCTATTACAACTCTGTTTTCAAAATCAGATATTGTAGCAATAAAAAAAAACTGGTAGAGCTTCCCTGGTGGCGCAGTGGTTGAGGGTCCGCCTGCCAGTGCAGGGGACGCGGGTTTGTGCCCCAGTCTGGGAAGATCCCACATACCGTGGAGCGACTGGGCCCGTGAGCCATGGCCGCTGAGCCTGCGCGTCCGGAGCCTGTGCTCCGCAATGGGAGAGGCCACAACAATGAGAGGCCCGCGTACCGCAAAAACAAACAAACAAAAAAACTGGTAGAGCTTATGATTTCTACTAGTATTAAAAATGTTTGAGTCAATCCAAATAGGAATTCTAAGAATAATAAAGGTGAAAATTAAAAGCTGATAATAAAAGTGAATAATTTAATCAACGATATTAGAAAGAGTGAGGCACCAAGGTTAATAAAAATAAAATTTCTACTTAATTTTTTAAATTTCAAAATAAATTCCAGTTGGATGAAAACTTTTAAGATAAAAACAAGAATGATTTTAGCCCCAGTATGTAAAGAGCTGAAAAGCTGCTATTTTCATCCTTACAACAAGAACGTTGGACAAAATGAAAACTGACAACTTTCTATTCATCAGATGACTGAAGTCACAGGGCAGACTGACACCCCAGGCACATCCACAGAAAGAAACCCAGATCTGACTACCTGGAGCAGAATCCTTTGAAGTCATAACCTGAGAGGAGCAAATAAAGGGTAATTTTGATTAATTGCAGAGATTCAGTGTGGACTTGAGTGTGAGTTAGAAACTCCTTGGTCTCTTAGGGGAGCCCTCACACAGTTTTCACTTTGAAGATCTGAGAACATCCCCTCCTAGCCTTGACAAGGGGAGGGGGAGGGAAATCAATGTGAAAGAAGCCCAGCGCACTCTCTACCCAACTCCCAAGGGTATGGGCTGTGGTAGAGGAAGGAGTAAAAGCACTTTACCTGAGCTCAATTCTGAAACCATATCTCAGCTGGGAGAAGGAAATTCCTCTTTCCTCCAGCCCCTTGAGCTTTCCTGTCTTACCTGAGTGGGGGGAAGAGGAAACACATTTCAACAGTGGGTAGGGCTTCAAGAAAATAGACTGGAAGTGTAGCCAGGAAAGTCAGCAAGAAGAAAAAGCTGTATGAATGGAAGAGGGGGAAAAAATCACTTTTGAAGTCTACGGTACAGAGACGCAGGCCCACTAAATGGCTGAGACTTTTTCAGAAGACCATATAGAATGTTCCTCCTCCTCCCCTAATTGACCACCACACCAGCTGGGATCCAGGATAATAATAATGAATTACAGTTGAAAAAACAGCAAGCTGTAGACTCTCTCTGAGGAAGAATACTTAGATAAGCCCAAAATCAAGAGGAGAGACAATAACAAAAGCTCTAGAGAGATCTGAAGCCTCAGACACTCATAGCTACAGCAAACATTAAACATAGGCTAACTCCTAGTAAGATTAACATAATACTCAGACTAAAGGAATTTCTGTTACCTAATACAACATGTCTGGCTTTCAAAAAGCAAAATTACAAGCTTTGAGAAAAGGCAATAAAATACACACCATGAGGAGATAAAGCAAGTGTCAGATTCAGACTCAGATATGACACAGATTTTGGAATTATCAAACAGGAAATTTAAAATAACCATGAATAACATGTTAATAGATCTATTGAAAAGAAAGACAACATATAAGGACAAATGGGTAATGTAAGGAGACACAGCAATTCTAAGAAAGAATCAAAAGGATACATTAGAAATAAAAATAAAGACAGTAACAGAAATGAATACCTTTGACTGGCTCATTAGTAGACTCAACATGGCCAAAGAAAGAATCAGTAAACTTGAACACAGATCAATAGAAACTTCTCAAGCTGAAATGTAAGACGATAAAAATAAAGACAATAACAACAACAACAAAACCCCAAAACATAATAGCACATTGAACAACTGTGGGATAATGTTAAATGATATATCTGTAATTGGAATATCAAAGTAGAAGAAATAATGAACAGAACAGAAAACATATTTGAAGTCACAATGGCAGAGAACTTTCTAAAATTAATTACAGACACCGAATCACAGATCCAAGAACCTCAGAGAACACCACACAGGATAAATACTGACAAAGACACACCAAATCATATCACATTCAAACTACAGTAAACCAAAGAAAAAGACAAAATCTTAAATGACATTAAGGGATGGGGGAGTGTCTTACATATAGAGGAACAAATATAATAAGTAGGCTTCTTATTGAAAACAATGCAAGACAGAAGACAGAGAAGCAGAACCATAAAAAGAATGAAAAACATTTAAAAATAATATACTGTCAAATTAGGATTCTTTTTTATTGGAGTATAGTTGATTAACAATGTTGTGTTCATTTCAGGTGTACAGCAAAGTGATTCAATTATACATATACAAGTATCTATTCTTTTTCAAATTATTTTCCCACTTACGTTGTTACAGAATATTGAGCAGAGTTCCCTATGTTATACAGTAGGTTCTTGTTAGCAGCCTAAATGTTCATCAACAGATGAATGAACAAATTAGGATTCTATACCAACAAGTATATTTAAAAATGAAAGTGAAATAATGACATATTAAGACATACAAATCTGACATAAATTATCACAAGAAGACCCACATTTTAAATATTAAACAAGCCCATCAGACAGAAAGAAAATGATAACACTTGAAAATCTGTATCTGGGTAAAGAAAGGAAGAAGACTGGAAATGACTTACATTTGGGGAAATTGTTATTCGTTTGCATTATAAAAACTACAAAGCAAATTACGAAGATTATGAGTTATCTCATATGGGTTATGTCACATTTTTTAATTAATAACTTCCAGATAGAGCCCACATTATAATGATTTCTGTTGCCTATTTTTTCTGGTATATCAAACATTCTTTTCTGGGTTTTGTTGTTATTGTTTTTCATTTGTCATAATTCTTTGTGTAAACTGCATTTTAGCTAAAAAAATGTTGTAGCAACTCTGTCCTCCCACACCCAAAATTTGTTGTAGATTTTCATTATCTCTTTTATTTTTTTAGTGACTAACTAGATTATTTAATTTAAATCTCTTCTGCCCTCTACAGAGTTAAGTCTCTAATGTTCTTTAAGAGGCATGGCCTCGGTTATGCCCAAAGTTGACTGGGAGTGACAGCAGTTTTGGCTTGTTTCTCTTTGACTTTCTTTCCTTAACCACATCCAGCTCTTACATTCCATTAATTGCTAATCTCTGTAGTCATGAACAATGTCCTGAAGCATAAATAACTCAAAACACTATACCCATCAATAGCAGACTCCTTTGAAAGGATCTTTCCTTAGGTTAATGTTTGAGATGTGTTTCGACCCCAATCAGGCTCTTCTGTGCTGTCTTTTTAGCAGGTTCTCACAGGCAAACTAACCAGCCTATAGTTTAGCTTATATGCACAATGACTCTACTAATCTTCTGCTTTTTGTCTTTTACTACAAGCTCCACTGTTTTTAAGAGGAATCAGAAGCTTTAAGTTCTCCATACTCTATTGCAAATAAAGACAGTCTGTTGGGGTAAAGAAACTATCTATTTTACGCCCTGCTTTTGCTCCCCCCCCAAAATTTCTGAGCCTTGAATCTGGAGTTGGGCTTGGGGATATTGTGCACTTCTCACTGGATGGCATCATTGCTTTGGTCGTGCAGTGCTCAGTGGACAGGAAGCAGTAGTCTCAGATCTTCTACGCTTGTCTCTCCTGAAATGGAACCATTGCTAAAGGAAGGGCTCCGGGATTCTCAGCTCCATGCCCAAGGTAGACTTTCTGACCCACAGGCGAGGGCTGGGTGAAAGAAGAGAGTTCACACTAATCAGCTACACTCACCCAAAACTTAGCCTCAGCAACACACCCTGAAGGCAGGATGAGAAATGCTGATGTCCTGCCCATCCCAGTCAGATAGCCCTCCATCTGGGCATTGGCTGGATGGGAGCCTTGTGGGGAGCCTTGTGTCCTTGGCTATACCAGTATGAACTGGGATTTTCATCTAGCTGAACTGGAAAGGGAAGGGAGGAAGCAGGTCTCAGTTCAGATACCACAAACTCTCATTATTCTTGCCAAATGTTAGTGAAATCTCTTGAGTAAACAGTTTCCTCATTTGCCGAATAGGCAGACCTGAGAGATGTGGCGGGTTTGGTTCCAGACCACCGCAATGAGGAGAATATGGCAATAAAGTGAGTCACACAAAGTTTTTGGTTTCCTAGTGCATGATCTATGTTATGCTTACACTATACTGCAGCCTAATAAGTATGTAATAGCATTATGTCTAAAAAAACAGTATACTTGTATAACTGATTCACTTTGTTATAAAGCAGAAACTAACACACCATTGTAAAGCAATTATAGTCCAATAAAGATGTAAAAAAAAAGTATACATACCTTAATTTAAAAATACTTTATGGGGACTTCCCTGGTGGCGCAGTGGTTGAGAGTCCGCCTGCCGATGCAGGGGACATGGGTTTGTGCCCCGGTCTGGGAGGATCCCACATGCCGCGGAGCGGCTGGGCCCATGAGCCATGGCCGCTGAGCCTGCGCGTCTGGAGCCTGTGCTCCGCAACAGGAGAGGCCATAACAGTGAGAGGCCCGTTTACCACAAAAAAAAACAAAACAAAACAAAACTTTATTACTGAAAAATGCTAACAATCATATGAGTCTTTAGCAAGTCGTAGTAGTAGCATCAAAGATCACTGATCGCAGATCACCATGACAAATAAAATAATTATGAAAACGTTTGGAATATTGCAAGAATTACCAAAATGTGGCATAGAGACAAGAAGTAAGCAACGCCTTTGGAAAAATGGCACTGATAGACTTACTGGATGCAGGGTTTCCATAAACCTTCAATTTGTAAAAATTGCAGTATATGTGAAGCACAATAAAACACGGTATGCCAGTATACCCATGGGACCATTTCCGGAGACTACTGATTTTTTATATATACATATATATGTGTAAAATTTTCCCCAGTATCACTGAGGAATGGATCCACAGAACATCTCACACTGTCATGCTAGAAAATACTGCAAAGAAATTATTAAAGCATCTAGTGTCCAATTCAAATAGAAAATACAAAATCAAGTGCTTGGGTTTTAATTTGATCCAAAGAATTATAATATAGAATTAACTAGGAAGAAGATAAAATGAGGAGGCAGAGTGATTACTTTTGTATATTAAAATTTTTTTAATTTGGAACTCATCCAGTACCTTCATTTATTTTAAAGGCAGCAAACAGGCAGATAACGAATTAAAAAAGGTCTATGACCACCTGTAATAGATGTTACAAAATCCATTCACATACTTAGAATAAAGTCATTCAGGTCTTCATTCAGAATCAGTTTACTTTAATACATACAGAATTCTAACAATCTTAGTTACCTGGTTTTGAAACCCAAAGCTGACTAAAAGCAGCTACTACGAAGATGAATAAATTCTACTGCTGCAAAATGTAATAGCACAACAGAATAGACCTATTTAGTATAGGAGAAATAATCTTCAATAATATAATAATTTATGTTAGTAATGGTCATTTTTAAAAATTAATTTATTTATTTTTGGCTGCATTGGGTCTTTGTTGCTGTGCGCAGGCTTTCTCTAGCTGCGGCGAGCAGGGGGACTGTTCGTTGCGGTGCGCGGGCTTCTCATTGCAGTGGCTTCTCTTTTTGCAGAGCACGGGCTCTAGGTGCGTGGGCTTCGGTAGTTGTGGCTTGTGGGTGCTAGATCACAGGCTCAGTAATTGTGGCACACAGGCTTAGTTGCTCCGTGGCATGTGTGATCTTCCCAGACCGGGGCTCGAACCCATGTCCCCTGCATTGGCAGGTGGTTTCTTTACCACTGCGCCATCAGGAAAGTCCTCTCTTTGCTCTTCTTAGAACACACTCTGACATGTTCCTACCTCAGAGGTTTTGCATCCCTCTTCGCTCTGCTTCAACTTCTCTTCCCCAGATATCTCCAGAACTCCTTTCTTTACCTCTGCAGCATCTTTGCCTGACTGTGAACTTCACAATTAATCTTCCCCGATCTCTGTATTAACTTGTACACCTCCTCACCATTTCCTATTCACTGTCCCTGCATACTCTCCACAGCCCCTGTTGCCATCAGACGTATTTATTATCTAACCCTCTTGTGTACGATATGACGTCTATGACAGCAGGAGTCTTTTTTGTTGTTTTGTTCATTGCTAAGCCTCCGTTGGTAGAAAAGTGTTTGACACAATATACCCTCTTAGTAAGTATTTTTGAATCAGTAGCTATGACTGGAACACCGGTGTGCTCAAGCTCTTAAATTTAGTTGGAAAAGGAATCAGTAAAGATCATTAAGAGCAAAGAGAGAGGAGAAAGCAAGTCATATAAGTCATGGGTAGGAAGAGTCTCATGAAGGTTTGGGTAGGTGAAGATTTTAAAATGTGGAAAGTAGTCAGGATTTTGAGGTCAGGTCATGCACTTTGAAATTAGGAGCTTGATGATGAGACAGACTCTTTCCACAGAAGCATGGGTCTGTAAGTGACATTGAACTGATGTTTTGTTTTGTTTTTTAAATATCTATTATTTATTTATTCTGCTGCGTCAGGTCTTCGTTGCCGCACGCAGGCTCTTCACTGTGGTGCACGGGCTTCTCTCTAGTTGTGGCATGCGGGTTTTTCTCTTCTCTAGTTGTGGAGAGAGCTCCAGAGCATGTGGGCTCTGTAGTTTGCAGCATGCAAGCTCTCTAGTTGAGGTGTGTGAGCTCAGTAGTTGCGGCGCGTGGGCTTAGCTGCCCCACAGCATATGGGATCTTAGTTCTCCGACCAGGGATCGAACCCACGTACCCTGCATTAGAAGGTGAATTCTTTACCACTGGACCACAGGGGAAGTCCCTGCACCCATGTTAAATGTGATTTGGAGTAGATGAAGTCAAGCAGCAGCATTTGACCATCGTGTTACATAGCCTGATAAAGCAAGAAGAGATAGAGATTGAAAATGACTCTATGTGGATTTAGGCATGAAAATAGGTTATTTTAAGATGTGGGAGACTTGAAAAGAAGTGTGAAAAGAAGGAAGGCAGTAGAGATGGACCATGGCTGAAGATAATAAGATAAAGTGTTCTGCTTCATGGATCCACCATTCTAACTGGAGAGGAAAAACCAGAAATTTCCGTAAAGAACAGAGTATAATCAATACTATCAGAGGAGTAAAGGAGTTCAGCCAGAGCAGATAAAGTTAAAAAGGTTTCAGCAAGGTTCTGACATATGAGACATCGCTTGGAAAATACAACAATCCCTTCATAGTATGTATACATTTATACAGTTATAGTTTTCATCTAAGAATAAAGTTTGGGGGAAAAAAACCCTTATGCTTCTGAGTTTTGTAGACCCAACACAAGAAGCAGAACTAAGCCACTGTAAAAAATTATTAAGGTGCAAGGAAAAGCAAACTTTATAGAAGCAAACTGTAAACCTCTGATCCTGATGGTTTTAACAAGTTCCAGAGTAGACATGCTATACAGAAGGAACTTCCACAGCAACACAAAACAAAACAAACTGAGCCAGGGAAAGGGTATTTTGATGCAGTGTTACAATAAAATATTTTACCTAAAAATAATTCATTGTGTCATAGTAGGGAAATAAATTTGCCTGCAGAAATGACAGATTTTGGAGTTAGAGTCCTAATTCAACTATTTAGATTGATTTCATTTTTTTGGAGAGTGGTATTGGGTCTTGAAATTTCTTAGTATTTGTTTGTTTATAAAATTGTCTACTTTATTTGAAGGATATTATAAAAATGATAAATAAAATTAAACTTGAATAACACTTGCTCTGCAAATAATAGGCAAAAAGATATTGCTTCTTCAGTTTTAGAGACATCAGTGCATTTACATTTGAAGGCTTTCAAAGAGTGACAGAGCAGTGGCCCTTGTCAAAATCAATCTAATCCTTAAGGAAGTATCTATATGGCTCCCACATTTTGTTGTCCTTAACATGTCACATTGAGAAATTTAATGGTTAAGAATTATGTTTGATAATGTATAATTTTAGAAGGCTTTCGAGTGAGTATAATACTGTATTTTTATGGATGAAGACAACACAGGTGAAGGAGTAGTTATTTGGAGTGCTCTTATGGGAATGATATTCAACTTGTCAAATCAGTATTGTCAACTTGAGAGTACTTAATAAAAACAAGGAAGGGGAAATACAGGGAAAATGATCTCTGTCAAGAGGAAAAAATGTTATTTTGCAATGTTCTAATACGTTAATCAAATAGATTTCATGTTTGCTTTTCATTTCCCAGTGGTATGCTAGTTTAAGATAATTAGTGCTATGTAAAATATATTATTTAAGTAATTGAAGGTTGGTTGTGGGAAAATTTTTTATCTATTTCTATTACATTCTGGATTTTATATTAACACAGTGAAACATGGTTTCCACGAATATAAAATTCTAATAAGGATTTTTTATGGTGATGTCAGGTATAAAGTAAAGATTAGTTGTTTTTTTTTAGTTACACTTCCTTGGCAATATATTTTTTTCATTGTTTAACTGAATGAAAATTATCTAATACAAATTATCCTCTCTTTCTTCTAATGCTTAAGAGAAATGGAATGGGTTTATAGTAACAATCATTAAAAATGAGAATCATTTCAAATGTAAAATTTATCATTTTAAAAGAAATGATTTCAGAAAAATTTACACTCATTTTAGCAATAAACATGTACGTTAGGAACAGATTTCCTGCTATTTTATTTCAAGCAGAAATAATTCAATATCAACCTCTTTTTACAATGTTAAATTATTCAATATGTTCTTTGATTTGAGACTGGGAATTGAGCAGATCATTTAACATAAAAAAAATTGCATAAACTCAGAGCTCAGACATTGGAATCTCTTTGTTATTTTGAAACTTTTAATTGTCAGTGAATAAAAACAGTCCCAATATTCTCTGAGTCATTGAATCGGTCAATTCTATCAGTAATCACCTATTGTTTTATGGTAAGCACAGTGTTAGGCCCTATGGGTATACAACAAGACTAACTTCTTGACCTCAGGAAGCTCACAGCCCAATGGCAAAGAGAGAAAAAAAGAAATTCACTTGGCACCATAACTATATGCAGCTAACAAAAGAAACTAAATCTGTTTACCTTTAACAGAAGTAGTGTTTATGAGAAGAGCACTGGAGAACCCAGAGATTAGGAGGGAAGCCTGAGGACCTTAACTTGTAAAACCCAAAGGAACCAAGGCATGGTGGCTCTGCTGATGGGGTTTTGGACGCTGTCGCGGGCACGGTCACCACTTGATAACTGCTACACCACTGCTAGATTCTTGGTGAGTACACTGCTGGTGTTGGGAATTTCTCATCTTCCCCTGCAACTCTATGTCACTTGCTCAAGATTCAAACTCGAAGTGGAACGCAGGTTTGACTGAACTTAAGTAATGTATCCCACGCCCTGTGTGTCAAAGAGAAGGGAGAAAATATTTTCCCCATGTGGTCCTGAGGTTGGATCCACAGCTGAAGTTCTCGTCATAAGAGTCAAGAGGAGGGAGCATGGGCTGATGAAGCAGCTTGAAGGAAGCAAGGTGGCTAGTGCCATACTGAGGTAAGCCCAGCTCTCATTCATATAAATTTGACAATAAGAGGAGAAAAATGTAATTTTTCAGTATCTGATTCAGCCCTGTTCCCACCTGCTCATCCTTTATAACTACTATTCTTGATTTCTTCTGTATCTGTCTAGAATTTCTATCTTTAAAATCAAGTAAATATGAATATAGAGTCTTATTTCCTTCCCCCTTTACACATAAGAACATATTAAACCACTGTTCTACATCCTGCTTTTTTATTTAATTTATCGTGGAGCTCTTTCTCTATCAGTACATATTTTCCTCCCCTTTTTTTAAAGTTCCATGCATCATTTTGGATTAGCATAAGTTATTTATCTTTAAATTACATAGAATTTAAAATAAACTGGCTTAAATTATTTTAATTTAAATTATTATAATTTAAGATAAATCAATACATTATTGATGTCTAAGTTTGTCCTTCAACCTTTTACCATCACAAACAATTTTTGCAATGAATATTCAGAAGTCATTTTGCAAGTGTGTGTATACATCTATATAGATATAGACATGATAAATTCCCATATGTGAAGTTTCCCGATTGAAAAATACATGTATTTGTTATTTTGAAAAAAATTTACAAACTTTCTTCCATTAGGATTGAAGTTTTGCTCCCACCAGCAGTATATGAGAGTGCCCATTTTATCCCAGCAACTTCACAAAAAAAAATGACTTTGAACTTTTGTACTGTTGCCCATCTAATGCAGTTTCAAATTTTTTCTTGCCACTTTTATTTGCATTTGTTTATCAAATTTTGCCAATTTTAAGTTTGGTGTTTTAGATTTTTGTGGTTGCTGTTTATTAATGTAGTCAAATGTATCCTCTCACTGTTCTAAATGATGAGTAAGAAAGGCATTTTCCACCACACAATTATAATGGGATCTCCCACATTGTCTTCCGAGGCGTTTACACTATTATCTTTACATATAAATCTTCGATCCACTTGGTTATAATTTAGTGTAATGCATATGATGGAACTCCAAATCCATCCTTTTCATATGGATATTCAGTTACCCGTTTATTCAAGTCTATAATTTGCTAACTGTCTTGGGTCTCGCTTTTAATCTACACTAAATTACCATACCATTTTGATTTATTTCCAGGTTTTTAATCATATTACGTTGGTCCATTTGCCTATCTTTCTAAAAAATGAATTTCTTACCTACCAGGGTTATGATTTACTTCTTAAAATGTAAAGGGAGGGCTTCTCTGGTGGTGCAGTGGTTGAGAGTCCGCCTGCCGATGCAGGGGACGCGGGTTCGTGCCCTGGTCCGGGAAGATCCCACGTGCCGCGGAGCGGCTGGGCCCATGAGCCATGGCCGCTGAGCCTGCGCGTCCAGAGCCTGTGCTCCGCAACGGGAGAGGCCACAACAGTGAGAGGCCCGCGTACCGCAAAAAAACAAAACAAAACAAAAATGTAAAGGGAGAACCTGATGCAAATTGTGGCACTGGCTTTAACTTTAACTACTGAAAAATAACTGGTGCTACGAAAGTGTGTGAAGGCTTGGGAAAAAGGTAGTCACAGTGAAAGTTGCTTTTTTGCCAAAAATCTCTCCCGTTCCAGTCTTTCCATAATTCTTGAAATTATCACACAATGTATTCTGTAGGGTTACACTGTGAATAGCTCCTTTTCAAATGCAAATATTAAACTGCTTAACATTTTTTATATATATATTTTTTTACATCTCTTTTGGAGTATAATTGCTTTACAATGGTGTGTTAGTTTCTGCTTTATAACAAAGTGAATCAGTTATACATACACATATGTTCCCATATCTCTTCCCTCTTGCGTCTCCCTCCCTCCCACCCTCCCTATCCCACCCCTCTAGGCGGTCACAAAGCACCGAGCTGATCTCCCTGTGCTATGTAGCTACAGGTAAATCTTAGACACAGCAGCCAAAATCCAGGGTAAATTACATTATATCAGAGGCACCGGAAAATCTTCAAGGATGTCTTCCATTTAAAAGATTTTATACCTTTCTGTTCCCTGTACATTTATTTTCATAAAGGCATATTAGATTAATCCTGTAGGTAGCAATCTACTGAGTACTGTGTCAGGAGCGCAGTAAAACTTCAAAAATACAGTTCTAAAATGAAGAATATTTTATCCAGAGTAATGATTGATGTTTACTGCTATCAGGGAGAGTTTGAGGATTGTTATGTTAGTAACTTCCTTTTCTCATCCTTACATGTTAACAGATGCAACCTGAACTTCATTGCCAAAACTCGAAAAACATTCCCTAGGGCAGGGGCACAAACATAGGTCCATCTGATGGCAAAACATGAACTTCTTGATTGCAGCTCTGACAGGGACTTCTAAATGTGCTGGAATACAGGAGAAGCCTGCTTTATTTCACCCTGTGTCTCAAGCCCAACAGATCTGAAACACAAAGCCATCTGCTCATTGGTCATTTATTATGCTATGAACAGTATCTAAATCCTTAGAAGAACAACAAAGGGCATCCTTACTTAAAATAGATTTTTTTCTCTTTTTCCTCCCTACCATTTATTATATTTTGCCATAGTTTTCTGCACACTTTTTATTGAGTTATAATTTATAAAACAAAACACAACTATATTTTACTTTTGAATAAAATATGTAATGTCATGAAATAAAATGCATTCATTTTCAGAGCACTTTTTAGTGACTTTTGACAAATATGTACATGTAATACACCTCCCCCAATACACGCATATTCAAAACCAAGAAATACTTCCACTCCCAGTGTACCTGCATGCTCCTCTTTTCCCTTTGTAGTAGATTGTGCACTGCCCCTCCAGGTGCCTGAACCCAGGCAACCAGTAATCTGTTTGCCAGCAGAGATCAGCTTTGCTTTTCTAGAATCACATATTAATGAAAATCATGGTGTATGTACTCTTTTGTGTCTTGTTTTTTTCCTCTCAAAAAAATGTTTTTGAGATTCATCCATGTGGCTCAATGTCAGTTTTTAAATCTTCTCTGAGGTTGCCCATTTGAATAAAGCTGCTGTCTTATTAAATTGTAGACATTACATATTTGGATACCAGTCCTTTGTCAGATATATGTATTGGAATATTTTCTCTAGTCTATAACATGCCTTTCACCAGAAATCAGAAGTTTTTATTTTTGATGAAGTCCAATTTATCCTTTCTTTGCCTTATATGCCCCAAATAACATAGCTCTGCCTGTTTTATTTTATTATTATTTTTTTGCGGTACGCAGGCCTCTCACTGTTGTGGCCTCTCCCGTTGCGGAGCACAGGCTCCGGACGCGCAGGCTCAGCAGCCATGGCTCACGGGCCCAGCCGCTCCGCGGCATGTGGGATCTTCCCTGACCGGGGCACGAACCCGTGTCCCCTGCATCGGCAGGCGGACTCTCAACCACTGCACCACCAGGGAAGCCCAGCTCTGCCTATTTTAAATTAAAAAACAAACTGTTTCTTGTTTTACAGGCATAGATTTTAGGTTTAATGATCCATTTTTAGTTCATTTTTCCGTATGGTATGAGGAAAAGAAAGTAGTTTGTTTTTTCCCTCCCAAATGATATCCACTTGTTCTGGCACCCTTTGTTGAAAAGGCTTTAATTTCCCCATGAAATTACCTTGGCACTTTTGTTAAAAATCAATTGCACGTGTATGTATGGTTTACTTTCTGAATCCTTTCTGACCCATTGATCTAGTACCAAGTTGCCTTCATTACTGTAGCCTGTTAAGTACTGAAATAAGATGGTATAAATCCATATGGTATAAATATGTTCTTCTTTTATAAAATTGTTTTGGCTATTCTAGGTCCTTTGTGTGCCCATATCCTTTTAAAAATCAACTTAACAAATTTCTACAAAACAAATCATGCTTTGATTGAGATTGCATTGAATCTATAGATCAATATAAGGACAACTGATATCCTAGCATTTTTCAGACCAGGAGCATGGTATATATCTGCATTAATTTATTTCTTTAATTTCTCTCAGCAACGTTCTGTAATTTTCAGTATACAAATCTTGCACGTATTTTGTTAAATACCTCCTTAAAATTTCATGTTTTTGATAATGTTGGAAACTTGTTGTTATTGTTGATGTTGTTTTGAAATTGTTCACGGCAGGTATATAGGAATACAGTTGATTGTTGAGAACTAACCTTGGCTCTTCTTGTTAGTGGCCTGAGATCATCTCTGAAAATTGTTTGCTGTTCACTTAACCCAGAAAACCCCACAAAATCATGCGAATCAAGAGGTTCAGATCTTTGTGTTTACTTGTAGAACATGAGTGAAACTTTTCAGGCCATCAAGGGCATGCATACCCAAAAAGCCACTAAGTATCTGAAGGATGTCACTTTATAGAAGAATGTGTGCCATTTTGTCATTACAACAGTTGAACCAGTTGGTGTGCTTAGGCCAAGAAGTGGGGCTGGATACAGGCTCAGTGACCCAAAAAGAGTGCTGAATTTTTGCTGCACATGCATAAAAGTGCAGAGAGTAATTCTGAACTTGAAAGTTTACATGTAGTTTCTCTGGTCATTAAGCACATCCGGATGAAAAAAGCACCTAAGATACAGAACTTACAGAGCTCATGGTTGGATTAAACTATACGTGAGTTTCCCCTGTCACACTGAGTTGATCCTCAGCAAAAAAGAATAGATTGTTCCTAAACCAGAAGAGGAAGTTGCACAGAAGAAAAAGATATCCCAGAAGAAACTGAAGAAACAAAAACTTGTGACCCATGAATAAATTCAGCATAAAATAATTACAAATAAAAGTAAACAACAACAACAAACTAACCTTGTATCTTACTACCTTACTAACTTATTATTCGTGGTAGTTTTTTATAGATTCCTTAGAATGATCTACATACTTGGTCGTGTCATCTACAAATAACACTTTTGCTTCTTCCTTTTCAATCAGTATGCATATTATTTATTTTTCTTGCTTGTTGGACTGGTAAGGATCTTTATGATGCTAAAGAGGAGGGTTCAGAAGGAACATCCATGGCTTGCTCATATCTTAGGGGAAAGCTTTCAGAATTGCATCATTAAGAATATTGAGGACTTCCCTGGCTGTGCAGTGTTAAGCAAGGTTAAGACTCCTTGCTTCCACTGAAGGGGGCACGGGTTCAATCCCTGGCTGGGGAACTAAGATCCCACATGTCGTATGGCATGGCCCCCCCAAAAAAGAAAGATTATTGAGAGTTTTCCTCATTGATGGGCATTGAATTTTGTCATTTTTTTTCCACCTATTAGTATATGCATGTGGCTTATCCCTTTCTTTCTCTTAATAAGGTGAATTACTCTGATTCACCTTTCCATGTTAAACTCAATTTGGTCATGCTGTATTACATCTTTATGTGTTGCTGCATTCTATGTTCTAATATTTTGTTAAGGATCTTTACCCTTATGTTTAGCAAGGTATTATTATACACATTCTGGATTTTTTTTTCCCACAGACTTGTGATGTTTCACTTTGATTAGTTTTGGAAAATTGTATACACCATGAAACAAATACTAAAAAAAACTACAGGACATTTCAGTTACACCAGAAAGCTCTCTCCTGCCTCCTTACCCCGTGGGTAACCATTGTTCTGATTTCAATCACCATAACTTAGTTCTGCTTGTACTAGAACTTTATATAAATAGAATCATACTGAAGTCTTATACTTCTCTTTTGTTACTCAGCCTGATATTTTTGTGATTCATTCATGTTTTTTTCCATGCAAAAGTAGATTTTTTTCCCTTTATTGCTGAATGGTAGTTCATTTAGTGAATATACTACAATTATTTTAAAAATCTCCTTGTTGAAGGACATTTGGCTTGATTCCAGATTTTGATGAGTATGAATAAGGGTCCGAGAAGATTCCCGTAGAGGATTTTGGGGGGACATATGATTTTATTTTTCTTTCTTTCTTTTTCTTGGGTAAATACCTAGGAGTAGAATTGCTGGGTCATAAGACAGACATATATTTAAATTTAAAAAAACACAGAAGAGTGTTTCAAAGTGATTATACAATTTTTCTTTCCTGCCCACAATGTATGAACATTCAAGTTGCTCCACGAGGACGTCACCATTTTGTATTTTCAGCCGTTTTGATTTAAGTCCCTTTACTGGGTATAAGAGGGTATTTAAATATTGTTTTAATTTGCATTTCCTTGATAACTGATGAAGCTAGAAGTATTTCTGTGTGCTTATTGGTTATTCACTTACCTTTCTTTATAATTGCCTCTTTATGTTCTTAACCCATTTTAATTAGATTGTTTTTCTTTTAATAGTTTAGTATTTCTTCATGTTTTCTAGATACTATGCTTTTACCTGGCTTTGGTCTACTGATTCATTTCCTTAATTGTACTTTTGATGAGCAAAACATTTTAATTCTGATAAAAATCCATTCTTTTCTCCATTTTAACTGTTAATTTTTATGTCTTATATTAAAAAATCTTTGCTTATACCCAGTTTGCAAAAGTATCATCTTATGTTTTTCTTTAAAAAACTGTATAGTTCTACCTTTGTATTTATGCCCATGATCTCTCTTGAATTAATTTTTGTATATGAAGCATAGTCATGGTAGAGGTTCTTTTGTTCATATGGATACCCAATATTACAAAATTATTTATTAAAAAGCTTCTCCTTTTTTTATCAAATTGAATTGATGCTTTGGTTGAAGATTAATTAACTGTATAGGTATGATTCTATTTCTGGACTCTTCATTCTGTTCCAGTGATTTATGTGGTTAGCTTTCAACCAATACTACACTATCTTGATTACTATAGCTTTATAGTAAGTCTTGAATTCAAATACTGAGAGTCCTTCAACTTTGTTTTCATTCTTAACCATTTTTCTTCTCTGGCCGTTCTAGATCCTTTGCATTTCAATATTAATTTGAGAAACAACTTGCTAATATATTTTTTAAAGCCTGTGGGATTTTAATTGAGATTGTGTTGAATCTGTAGATCAGCTCCATGAACATTGTATATGTTTCTATTTACTAAGTCTCCTTTAATTTTTTTCTCAGCAGTGTTTCATAGTGTTTAGGTCTTGCATACCTTTTGTTAAATTTACCCAAAGGTACGTGATGGGTTATATTTAAGTATTTTAAAATTCAATTAATTTTAAATTTGATTTCAAATTGTTTATGATTACTATAGAGAAATAAGCTAATTTTGTATTGACCTTGCTAAATTAATTAATAATGATAGGTTTTTATAAATTTTATAATGTGCCCTACATGCAATCACATTAGCTGAGAATAATGACAGTTTTTTACTTATTCCTTTATATACTTAATGTCATTTTTTTCTTGCTAGTATCTTCATGAACCACTACATTAGGCCCTCCAGATGTTATTTTTTTAACTTTTTTTTTTTGTTTTTTTTTGCGGTATGCGGGCCTCTCACTGCTGTGGCCTCTCCCGTTGCGGAGCACAGGCTCCGGACGCACAGGCTCAGCGGCCATGGCTCACGGGCCCAGCCGCTCCGCGGCTCGTGGGATCTTCCCGGACCGGGGCACGAACCCATGTCTCCTGCATCGGCAGGCGGACTCTCAACCACTGCGCCACCAGGGAAACCCTTAACTTTGTTTTGATTGAAACATAGTTTTCTCTTTTTTTAACGGCTCTCATAAAATATAATTGACTAAAACAAACTGTACATATTTAAATTGTACAGTTTGATAAGTTTTGACATATGTATATCTGTAAAATCATTGCCAGAGTGAAGAAAATTAACAAACCAATTATTGCCAAAAATTTTCTCTTGCCCCTGTAATCTCCCATATTGTTCCTTCCCATATCCATTTCCAGTCCCTCACTGCTACTGGGCTGCTTTCTGTCACTGTAGATTAGCTAACATTTTCTAGAATGACATATAAGTGGAACCATACATTACTCACTATTCTTTGACTTATTTTGCTCAGCATAATTATTTTGAGACTCGTCCATATTGTTGTCTGTATAAATAATTTATTTTTATTGCTGAGGACTATTCTATTGTAAAGATATACTACAGTTTGTTTACCATTCACCTTTTGATGGGCATTTGGGTTGTTTTCAGTTTTTGGCTAATAGCAATAATGTTGCTATAAACTTTTGTGTATAGGTTTTTGTAAGAACGTAGTCTTTCTCCCGAGCAAATACTCAGTAGTAGAATGTCTAGACCATATGGCAGATGTAAATTCCCAAGCCGTTTTCCAAAATCTTACCTTTTTATATTCTAGCAGTGTTGGAGAAATCAACTTGCGCCAAATATTTGTTAATATTTAGTGTGGTTAGTTTTGTTGACCTAAAACAAATAGACTGCCAGATATTTCTCCAGCAAAGATGGATTTATTTAGGATTAGCAGAGAATTGCAGGTTGGGGTCTACAGCCATTTCAAGTCATGTGCAAGTCCCCTCACAGCAAAGGAGAGGCAAAAAGAAAGTTGGGAAGGCTCTAGTAAACAAAGAGTCCGTGGCTCTTCATTGGCTGTGTCCTTGCCAGGAAAGAAAAGGAGTCTTCCTTCTTCCTGTTAGGCTCTGCTATCCTTCTAGGGTGTGAGGTGCTCCGCCTCTGGTTTCCAGACTCTATTTAACTGAGGTTTCTGTTTATTAATTATTATACTCTTTTAAAAATATTATATATTCTAATACATGTACAGTGGTTACTCATTCTAGTTTGAATTTGCATTTCCCTAATGGCTCATAATGTTGACATCTGTTTATATGCTTATTTATGTCATGAAATTAAAATAAACTAGGTAGTTAAAAATGACACATTTGCAAGAAAAAAACAACATGGCAAGAAAACACAGATTTATTTATGCTTTAATAAGTTATGAGCAGAATAACTAGTATGTATGAATTACAGTTGCAGTATCTTGGCACTGGTAAATTTATCTGATTGTTACACTATCCCAAGCTTAAAATATATTTGAATATTAAAAAACAAAAATGATTGTGTATTTCAAATATTAATATTTCTTTTCACTAGAATATTTCTTTCTGAATATTCCTCTAGTTTTACAGTACACACACATGCACACACATACTTTAAAAAATAAAATTGTTACTATTAAAAGAAAACAGTATACTGAGACTTATAAATTCTTAACTGTACTATTCTTTGATACTGCATCTGATATAGCTCCCAGGTGATGTAATATGCTTAATACATTTCTCATTAGTAGTGAATAATTTGTGTTATTTCATAGGATCCATCCTGTGACAAATATCAACTTAAATTTAGTAGTACTGTCAACAACTGTGCTGCAAATTGTTGATGAGAAGGCTTTACAGGAATTAAATCCACAACCTTAACTATGTTGTCAATCTTTTCTAACAAATGAGTTAACTTATATAGGACTGGTTTCTGTACGTGGTCAGAAATGTAAAATAATGCTGAATATTTATGAATTTTGAACTGAGATGACCTGGGTTTGATTTTGAGGTCTGAAATGTATTAAGTATATATTGATAATTTTGGACAGAGAATTTAATCTCACTGCACATCAGTTTCATATTTTATATGATTGCATTAAAATCTTTTATATGTCACAAATAGTAAGTATAAGTTTACAGGAATAAAACTAACAAGAAATATTTCCATCAGTACATGTTTTTGATTGCCTATAATGTGCCAGTCCTAGTGTTAAACCAGAGATTTTTTTTTTTTTGGCCGTGCTGCGTGGCATGAGGGATCTTAGTTCCCCAACCAGGGATTGAACGTGCGCCCCCTGCAGTGGACCACCAGAGAAGTCCCTAAGCCAGAGATTTAGATATGAGTAGGTCACATGTGATTCCTGCCTTCAAGGGAGTTATATTTTAGTAGAGAAGATAAAGCTAAGGAAGTGAGAATGCAGTAAAAATATCTAAGACTAAAGGAGTTAAACAGGCAAATGAGGGAAAGAGATAATATGCCAGGCAGAACAAATTCCATAGGCAAAAGCCAGTAACTGAGAGAAAATAACATTAAAATTTTGTGTCATGGCTAAGGTTTAGAAAATAACAGGAGAGAATGGCACAAGATGAGCCAGGAGGGTTGAGCTGGAGACATCTCAGAGAGCATGTAAACATATTACTAACATTGCAATTAATCCTTAAGACAACTGAACAGCTAGGTTGAACTGTACTAAATTGCTGTCCTTATAGATGAAAACAACTCTTTGGTTCAAGCTTAATAAATAATAATAAATCATAAAATAAGATGAATAATAATACCTGACATATAAGAATAGAGATTTACATGATCCAATATATTTAAAGTGCTTAGAACAATGTTATACTGTGTTAGCTATATTTTAAAAAGGCAATGGTGACAATGATGGGGAAAAGATGACCAATAAGAGGTTATATTTAGAAAATGTGAGATTATTTGGAAATTTATTGGTTATAAAGGAGATGGAATAAATCTGGGGTTTTAAGGATGATCTTCACGTTTCTGGCTTAATGCAAATGATTTGTACCATTTCTTGTCAGCATGAACAGTGTTCAGATATCACATCTCAGGGAGCTCAGTTTTGGACATGAGGAGTTGGGGATGGCAGTGGAATGTGAACATAGAGGTGTTTGGTATAAAGTTTTGGGGTAAATGCTGTTAGGAAATATCAGTATAAGAGTTGCTAGCATGTGGATGATAATTGAAGGCACAGGAAGGATGAGTTATGGGTGTCCCAGGGAGAGTGTGGGCAGTGGACAAAGTGAAGGTATTATGCTGTAGCTCTGAAATACACCCACTTTTAAAGGGTAGATGGGAGGATGGAAAAATAGAGTAAGAGACTAAACAAAAGTAATTTGAAAGCAGGAGATCTGTTGTCTTAAAGGTCAAAAGAGGAAAGTATTTTGAGGAGAAATCGTTTCATGTGGAAAGCAGTCAAATTTAGTGGGGTCAGTTGGTGCATCACCATGAGTGAGTATTCTGTACTGCTGCTTCTCCTCCATGCATGTTTCATTTTCTTATTTTTCTCTGACAAGAAATATACTTCATGTGTCACTCACAGGGAGCACAGTGTACAAAAATCAGCGAAAGAAGACGGTTATTCATAATAACCTTCTTGATAAAAGCCAAGAATGATAGTTTCAGTATATTACAAAATAGACACATGCTTTTTTCCTTTGCTAAATGACTACAGTAGTGACTGAGATAAATGCATAAGAAAAGTCAGAAAGGGGAATTCCCTGTCCATCCAGTGGTTATGACTCAGCACTTATACGGCCATGGCCAGGGTTCAATCCCTGGTTGGGGAGCAAAGATCCCGCAAGCCCCGTGGCACTCCCCCTTTCTCCCTCAAAAAAAGAAAAGGCAGAAAGTTTGAAAATGAAAAATTAATAATTTAAATTATTACTATTTAAAGTCATTAACATTCATTGTGAACAAAGAGGGAAAGAATGTCAATCTCTTTTTTTAATATTTTTATTTATTTATTTTTTAATATTCATTTTTATTTATTTATTTGGCTGCGTCCAGAGTGCATGGGCTCTGTAGTTTGTGGCACGTGGGCTTTCTAGCTGAGGCACGTGAGCTCACTAGTTGTAGCGTGCGGGCTTAGCTGCCCCGCAGCATGTGGGAACCTAGTTCCCCGACCAGGGATCGAACCCGCGTCCCCTGCATTGGAAGGTGGATTCTCTACCACTGGACCACCAAGGGAAGTCCCAAGAACGTCAATCTTTTAATTCACAAATAAACTAAACAAATAAATGTCACAATTAAAAATTTTTTTTTAATCTATTTTATTTTTGTCTGCGTTGGGTCTTCGTTGCTGTGCGCAGGCTTTCTCTAGTTGTGGTGAGCGGGGACTACTCTTCATTTTGGTGGGTGGGCTTCTCATTGCAGTGGCTTCTCTTGTTGTGGAACACAGGCTCTAGGCACAAGGGCTTCAGTAGTTGTGGCACACGGGCTCAGTAGTTATGGCTCGTGGGCTCTAGAACATAGGCTTAGTAGTTGTGGCACATGGGCTTAGTTGCTCCACGGCATGTGGGATCTTCCTGGATCAGGGATCAAACCCATGTACCCTGCATTGGCAGGGATATTCTTAACCACTGTGCCACCAAGGAAGTCCCTAAAATTTTTTGAAGAAAGTTTTATAAGGAGTTGGAACACTCCAGGTTACCAGTGGACTATAAGGACCATGCAATGGAGGCCTATTGCCTCACCTAACCTATGGTGCCTTTTGAGGAGAATACTGATCTGAACTCAATGTTGGCCTGTATGATGTGTTTATCACAATTCAACCGAATATTTTGGAGATTGTGTTATCCCTAATCGTTTTCATTAAAGAATAATTTCTGAAATATTTTCATTTTCATATGTGATGCCTATCATGGAAGATATTTATAATCTAGTTTTACAAACTTTCTTAGGATGTAAAATAATAAATTATATATATTTGTCCCAATAATTCTGATAAAATGAAGTGTAAGGGTAACAGAAAATTTATACCGATGGGAACTTATATTACAAATTAATTTGCATAACAACCTGAACACTAATGATTAAATATTACTTATGTTTGTGGCATGAGAGGGTTGAAGGGGTCATTGATGATATAATAGTGAAATCACTACTTATTGTTTAGATTATATAACATTTAATTCTGTCACCTAAAAATGGAGCATCAGTGTTACTATACTTCTCTCCAAGAAAATGGTATGAAATAATGTGTTATCATCAATAAATGTAGATGAGCTGGGCAGGGGTTAGCAGGGCACTTCCTTATAGTTTCTTTGCAGAGTCAGCCTGTTTCATTATTGACTTAAAAAATTGATGTCCTTGTTTAACATGCTGACCAAGCACTTTATGTCTCCCGGATTACTTTAGAGAGGTTGGTGAAGCATAGGAGAAGGTTAGGGCCATCAGTTGTTGGAAAAAAACAGAGTATATAGCAGCAAGCTAAGTGGAGTGGCTGTAAGATCAAAACTCTTAGAGACTTAACAGTTTATCAGGAGGTAAATTGGGGAAAGAAGAAAATAAATCACTAGCACAGAAGAGATTAGAGGAAGAAATGTAACAAAATAAGTAAAGTGCAAATAAAGTACAAAACAGAAGAAATAGGGAAAATGTTTTCCTACTTACCTGGAGATAGAGAATTAAGAATTTAGAGAAACCCACCAGAATAGATGAAATTACCATTTCTGAATATGAACTCTTACGATTTGTTCGAGTATCTCATAGAAGCAGAAGTGAAATAATTCTGAGTGTTTGAAAGATCTACAGCTTTAATGAAATGAAAATGATTTTGGGGTGGGGATTTTTAAACATGCTATCAAGTTATAGTTTTGCCTTATGCACAGCAATGTGAATTATTACTAACATTAGTTATTGTTTTCCATTTCATAGATTTCTACGTTGCTTTCATTAAACTGACATTGCAAATGTATCAGTGACATTTTTCCTCCAAGGTCCAGTGTGGAATCTCTTTAAATAAATGAGCTGATGTCATCTTAACTTTGAGTGATACTGAGATCAGGTCAATACCTAAGGATGAGAATGCACTTTCATTAAGAAAAAAAGAAACAATAAAAGTAAACATGTAATAAATCACAGTCTTCTTTGATGGCTTTAAATGAAGCCTCATTCTGTAATTCCCTTTCAATCAGAAAAAACATTAGCATGTATTTTTTACTTCTCTTGCAAACTATTTTAAAGAAACCTTCAGCATTTACCTAAGTAACCTTACTACCGGCTCAAAAATTAATTTCTCTGAACCTTCTCAATTTCTGTTAAACTAAGTGAACATTTCTATTATGGTATTAAACTTAAAAATATTCCTTAGAAAATCCAGCATAACTGGCAATTTTGATTTTTTATTGATTACTACATCTGCCATGGAACATCAAATATATGATTTCTGATGTTTGTTTTAGGAATAGTTCCAGAAAATATACAGAAATTTGAAATAATAATCCAACTTGAAAGAAAAAGAATGAAATTGGCACACTGGACTGGACAGCATAGGAAAGTAGTCAAGAACAGGGACTAATCTTGGCTGTGTGATTTACTGGCTGTGTGATTCCAGACAACTCTCTACTTCAGTTTCCTCTTGTGAAAATCAAATATACTAGTACCTAATTCATAGAGTTGTGAGGATTTGATAAGGTGATATATATAAATTACATAGAATAGCACTCTCTCTATATAAATGCATATGTGTGTGTGTGTGTGTGTGTGTGTGTATAAAATTATTGCCTAAGGTAAGGCAGGGATTGCTGACCAAATTATATCTATAAATGACAAAACAAATACAACTAGGTTATCGTTTAGAGAACCATGATTGGTTATTAACAAAATTTAACATTGTTTTCTAATTTATGAAGACAATTGTCTAATTCTATTCAGGCTGCTACAAAAATACAATAGACTAGGTGGCTTATAAACAACAGAAGTGTATTTCTTACAGTTCTTGAGGCTGGGAAGTCCAGGATCCAGGCACTGGCAGACTTGGTGTCTGGTAAAAGCCCAATTCCTGGTTCATAGATGTCTATCTTCTGTGTCCTCACATGGCATAAAGGGCTGGAAGATTCTTTAAGGTCCCTTTTATAAGGGCATTGCCCACCCTCGTGATGTAACCACCTTCCAAAGGCACCACCTTTAAATATACTCATATAAGGAATTAGGTTTCAACATATGAATTTTGGGTGGGGATGAATGCAGTCTATAGCAACAATCCAGAAAATATGTCTGTGTGAATGCAAAGACTGTCTCCTACAATCATGGTCTAGAGATCGTTTGCTCAATAGAACATCCTGTGATGACTAGCATGTTCTATAGTCTTTATTGTCCAGTGTGGTAGCTACTAGCTTCATGTGGCTCTTGAGCCCTTGAAATGTGGCTAGTTTAAATGCTGAACTAAATTTTCAATTTTAATTAATTTAAATTTAAATAGTCACGTGTGTCTCATGGCTACTACGTTGACTATCACAGGTGGAGAAGATATGATAGAGGACCTAGAAATATATTTTTAATTATATTTTATTTTGTTTACAGGTTATAAAAGACTGCATAGTCTTTTCAACAAATTTGCATGCTATATAAACAATAATAAAGGGAAAACTGCCTATAATTTCAAAATGTATAAGAAATAACCTCTCATAAAACCTAAGTAGATTTTCTCCCAGATTTAATCATGAATGTGTATAAAAATTCTATGTGCTTTAGTTTTTTGAATAGTTGGTATCATAATGTGTAAAAACTAGGGAATTTCGAAAAATGGACTTATGTACAATGTTTTTGGGGTCATTGGGTGCCTCTGGAAATGGAGGCAAATTCGTTTGTGTTTCAAGAAAAGGTATTACCAATATCAGACAAATGCAAATGGACAGACGTTCCAAAAAATAACTGATCAGTACTCATCAAAATTGTTTTATGATGAACTGGAGGGATGTGGAATGCAATGTGGAGCACTAGATTGGGTTCCGGCCGAGAAAAAAAGAAAAAGTACATTAAGAGTTGGGTTTCCCTGGTGGCACAGCGGTTGAGAGTCCGCCTGCCAATGCAGGGGACACGGGTTCGTGCCCCGGTCTGGGAAGATCCCACATGCCGCGGAGCGGCTGGGCCCATGAGCCATGGCCGCTGAGCCTGCGCATCCGGAGCCTGTGCTCCGCAATGGGAGAGGCCACAACAGTGAGAGGCCCACGTACCGCAAAAAAAAAATGTACATTAAGAGAGGGGACAATGGTAAAACTCAAATAAGTTTGTAGCTTAGTTAAATAGTGTTTTGGATGATAATTGTTCGATAGTTACATAAATTGCTAACAGGGGAAACTGAGTGAAGGAAATACGTGAAATCTATAATTAACAAATTCTTTGTCAGTCTAAAATTATTTTAAAATAAAAAAAAATCACCAAATTCTGTAGCTTTAAACATTGGCATTCAGTAAATTTTCTTGAACTGAATCAGACTTCAGTTAGCAGCATGTACCTTTCTGTATTCCTCCTGCCCATTTTCCTTCAGCTTAAGCAAAACGGCAACACACATCGTACAGGTTGTGTGTACGCAGGAAAACGGCTTAATCTCTCTGAAGTTTAGTTTCTTCACTTAAAAAATCAAATAAAACCTGTTGCCTGCCTGACTCATAGGATGGTTGCCAGATTCAGATAAGGTTTGGGAAAGGAAACTTTAGCTCAAAGCTTTTCCCTCCTTATTGAGCCTGAAACTCTAAACTTCATTGATTTATTGTATAAATATTGAATGGGTATATAGTACAGCATATAAAATCATGGCTCTCAAAGTGTGCTAACCTAATGGAAAACACAACAAAGTCAACAGATAAGCAAATCCTTTAGGATTTCATGTTAGGAGAATCTTATTCCAGATTTTGGATATCAAAAAGTTTTCTCTAAGGTGAATGTGATTTTGAGATTTAAATAATTAATATGTATTATCAGATGAAATATGACTTTTGATCCAAAGACACACACATAACCTGTTTAGGAAATAAACTTCAGCATGACTAGACAGTAGTGAAGTGAACAACGGGAGCTTTAATTGTTTAACTTCAGACAGAAATTATATCATGACGCCTCTTGAACGTCATGCTAAAAATTGTTAACTTTAAGGTTTGGGGGAGGAAATATGGATTTTAAGAAGAGGCTTTGGAGGCCTGTCATCATGATTACATTTTGGAAAAATCATTCTGTTGAAATGTGGAAAAAGATTGGTAAATCTTTTCATGAATCTGTATGATTTATCCAGGAATCCTAAAAATAAGCTTTGGTAGGAAATGGTAAAAATAATTACAGGTGCTACTGCTCTTGCAATAGCAGTGGGAGCAGGAAAGAAGAGATTCCTTAGGTTTAAGGAAAGGTAGTTGGTATGCATTTTGAACCAGCTAGATGTTGGGAATAAGAGTAGTAATCGGTGGCATCCTTGATCTTGGATGGTCAGTTAATTATGCAAGATTATGTACATCAGGAATTTGTGTATGGAGATGGGGATTTAGAATTTGTCAATAAATATACTGTAGTTGAAAGGAAACATCACAAGAAAAGATTATTAGTGAAAAGTATACACCGCAAGACAAGAGAAGGGCTGGAGGATGAAAGAAAGAAAGAGTACAGAGGAGTGTTGAGTAGGAGTAGCGAGAGAGATTGAAGAAACATCAAACATGGAAAGGGTTTGAAATTCATTAATGATGCCAAATACTGAAGAGTGGCCGAGATGCTGACTTGGCGCTCAGTTGTTCACTGGTGACCTGGAAAACAGACTTGGTAGAACGGCAGGAATCCAGAAAGCAGCATGGATAAAGAGTAAATGGGAAATTGTAAAATTGGAAAGGCAACTATGGCTAGTTCTCTCAAGAAGCCACTCTGAATCTGTATCTCTGGCTAAACAAAATTGTTGAACTCAGTTATCTTGAGGGACTCTTAGCAACTCTAAAGTTCCATGTAAATAGTACTGAATGGAGCATTGCATCACTTCTCTATAAGTTACGTATTTGGACTGAGTGATCAGAATTCTTAGTTGGTATGGTCTTATAAGAACCATATTCTTTGTGAATTCCCTATTCAGCATACACATTAATGATGTTAAATGATCAAGGAGGCTATTAACATTCCATTGTTTTAAATTTTGTCAGCGGATTTGATAAAAATAAAAAATACAGCAGTTTCTCTTTTCTCTACCCAAGTAATAATTATCATACTTGTTTGCTTCTGCTTATTTCTATGTTGAAATATAAATGAAATGTAGTCTAAGTGCTAGTTCCCTTTGTTTATATACTTTATTTTAATTTATCTTTAAAATGAAGTATTAAAGATTATTTTGAGTGCCTCAAATTTCTGCTAAAAGTTTTATCATAAAATAGTGTAAAATGTGCAAATCACATGTCAGAAAAGATTATTCCAGCCCAACTGAAAATTCTTCCCTGTGTGTTCCTTGGCACGTTAATCAATCATGAACATGAAGGAACAGCTGGTGCCAACTAGTCTCATTGACAAGGAAGTGCCAGTGTCTGGAAATAGATGGTCCAAGATTTCCTTGTGTTGATTTCTTTAACCCTCTCTCTCTCTCCTTTTTTCTAGTTTCCTCCCTACCCTCTTTTCACACATACACACACCCATGCTCACACATGCATGCACACATGCACACGTGATTCATGGCCAAACAAATAGGCATTTTGATCAACTTATTCATATCATGATTAGACACTATAAGGAACCATACAATTAAAAAACATAGCTTGGGGCTTCCCTGGTGGCACAGTGGTTAAGTATCCGCCTGCCAATGCAGGGGACATGGGTTGGAGCCCTGGTCCGGGAAGATCCCACGTGCGACGGAGCAGCTAAGCCCGTGCGCCACAACTACTGAGCCCGTGCACCACAGCTACTGAGCCGGTGCACCTAGAGACCGTGCTCCACAAGAGAAGCCACCGCATTGAGAAGCCCGCACACTAGCTCGCCGCAACTAGACAAAGTCTGCACACAGCAATGAAGACCCAACACAGACAAAAATAAATAAATAAAATAAATTTATTAAAAAATAATAAAAAATTAAAAAGTAACTTTAAAAAAACATAGCTTGGGAAACATTGGTATTTATTTTTATTTATTACTAACCATGTGTTCATTTCCCTTGATTATGAATAAATTTCTTTTTAGAGACTAAATTATCATATTCAAACATTCATGAATACTAGCCCCTAATACATTGAACAAATATGGTTATCAGTCTTGATTTTAATGTATATATTATTTCTTCTTGAATTCCTGATGCCATTTTTATTGTATTCCTTATTATGCATACCACAGATGAAAATCCTCAGAAAGTATTTCAATATACATTTAGAAAAACTTGTACTAATTCTGGATTTGCAGATTGCTGTATCACTCTTTTCAAATGTGTGGTCCCCAGTCATTTGTTTGAATACTATAATTGTATATTTCTGTAAATTTGTTTTAGGTGTTGTTTTAGAATAAAGTCAAAAGAAGATATTTATTATAGTTCGTAAAAGGTAGCTAAAATAATGTAAAATTCCTAGAACTGAATAAAAAGGGTCTTACAGAGACAGAAAACAATACAATTTCATAGTGAATTGGAAATGGTATGTGTCACCTTGGCAAAACCACCTTTGTTTGTAAACATTACAAAACAGTGTTACCTAAGCAGGAGGAAGAAAATGCAGTGATAAATTACATGAAAGGTTCTCCATTATAAGAAACATACAGGAGGAAAAAAATTGTGTTTAAAGGAGAAAGGAACAGATTCTGTTCAGCTTAGAAATTTTGCCAGTGAGGAAAATGAAGGTAAGGGAGATTAAATTGTTTGCTCTAAACCACAAAGCTATTTACTTAATGAAACAGGTGGGAAAATAATATTTTCTTTAATTCAGAATTATAACTAGTTTTTCATTAAAATGCATTTAGCTTGCATTATTATGCTTCCAAATTACGATTATATGGTTGGCAATGATTCATCTTCTCTAAATAAATAAACTTAGTTTAATCTGAATATTTACAGATGAAATAGGATTGGGATACCTTCATTAGTTAGTGATTTAAATGTAATTTGTGCCTAATAAGCAAGAAAACTAAATTGTAAGAAAGCCAAGTAGGCTATTACTGCAAATAATGAATACATTTAGTAGATGCTAATTCTAGAGTACATACATTACACTTAACTCTACATTGCTTGTACTGCATAACTCTACAATATATCAAATAGATGATCCATGAAAACTTCACTAATATTTCAGAGTTTAAGCTTAATTTTCCTTTCTGTAAAATGGAGGCCTTAGACTGTTTGTCCTTTAAGATTTCATCTGTTTTAAAACTTTTCTAACTTTTACATCTGATATTAAGTAATATCAATTTTATGACAAAGCATTAAGTAATGGAACAGTATATCTTTACAGTAGAATTGTAGGAGAGCTCATTTCTTTTAGCTCTTGTCTCCTTGCCATTGGTCTCTACTTCTAGGACTACCCTTCACACTGTCAGAGTTATAATACTTCAATCAGAGAACAAGAAACACAATAGAAAACTCTCAACCAACCTTTCTTTAAAAAAAATACACAACAACATAAAATGAAATGGTTTCAACACCTGAAAACTCACCCCCTGAGGTCCCCAGGCATCTCAGAAGGCAGGGGTTAGGCTTAAGTCTAAAAATAGAGGGATTGTTCAAACCTCCCCAGAGGGAGCAGGTCAGTGGCTATGTACCCTCTGAAACCTCTTAGCATCAGCTAGGTTGTGACCCTTCTACCTCCACTACGGGAGACTGGATTTCTTCTCTGAAGATTTAAAATCTGAGAAATTGCAGACTAAGGACTACCAGGTGCAGAAAAGTTTAGTGTTGAGGTTCAGGAATACAAACATTAAATGAAAGTCAAAAGGCTGAAAGAAACTGCTCCAAGCCCTCTTGCTGCACCTTATCTAAGAATACAGGCAGCCAGGAGGATCCTCTCCAGAGAGAGCATTCCTCTAGATACTAACATTTGGGAAATTCTCAGTGAAAAATTCACTCAGTATCTGTTCATTCTACAGGGAAGCCTACACGTTAATAAGTCCTGGCCATGCACACATAACTTCCAATCAACACGATTAGTTTTTAAAGAGCAAAAGGAATTCTACTTCAGAAAATAAGGTGAATTGGTCTCCTTCCAGTGTAAACATATAGACATTCTTGATTAAATATATTTTATATTAAACTACACTGTTCTTGTTAATACATTTGTATTTATTAGAAAATCAATCAAAGTATCCAGATTCCAATGACAAAGAAAGGAAACCAATTGGTAGCATTAAGTTGGAGCTGATGTCAAATAACCCAGATGGATTGGGTCCTACTTCCGACTTTTTGTGACCATATAGGCATAAATGTGACTTTATTAATAGATAGCATCACATACACAGTAGTCCAGAGTAAAAATGTCTTCATAATAAAAAATATGTAACAGTGAACTTTGTTGACATAATGACTTAATATAATAATACTATGTTATAATTAACATGATTTCTTTTTTTTTTTTTTTTTTTTGCGGTACGTGGGCCTCTCACTCTTGTGGCCTCTCCCCTTGTGGAGCACAGGCTCCAGACGCGCAGGGTCAGCGGCCATGGCTCACGGGTCCAGCCGCTCCGCGACATGTGGGATCTTCCCGGACCGGGGCACGAACCCATGTCCCCTGCATCGGCAGGCGGACTCTCAACCACTGCGCCACCAGGGAAGCCCAATTAACATGATTTCTAACCTAAGGATGTACCTAGGGAGTTACTTTCAGCAAATAGTCATGCCTCATAACACTATTTTTCTTCCATGTCAAGAAAAAAGTGAGAAATATCATCTATGTATAGACTGTTGTACTAACTTCTAGCCACTTTGTTTTTTAACTTTTAGCCTATCTGTCCAAGTGTTTTGACGATTCTCCTTGCACAAGGTCTAGAAAGAAAGAATCAAAGTAATACCAAATAATGGCAACTAAGATGTAGAGAAAATAATTTTGTTTTTTACCTAGAAAATGTTATTAGCATAAATAAATCTTTTCAAGCCATTAAAAGGGTGAGTTTAGAAATATCAAATTACTGATTTCAAGAAAATGTAAGATTTAGTACTCTGAATCATCTATTATTTTTCTTGACGTAAGCAGCTTAGTAAATGGGTTGAAATCACTGTGCGTGTAAATGCCTTAATTTATCTCCAACTGCTGGTATCTGGAGATCAGAGATGTGACATCTCTCACACCCTCCCACTCTGATGACATCTCCAGCACACACCTTATTTTTTCAGAAGTTGAAGGAAGTGAATGAGGCAAGAGAGGAAAGGGACAGGTTATTTGTTTGTTTGTTCATGTTGTTGTTTATTCACATTTAACTGTCCTGCTATGGCAGGTCTTTCTTTGTTAATGCTCATAATCATAAATGCTCAAGATGTGGCAGTTGCTCCAAAGCTTACTTGGAGATACATGCCTATGCTGTTTGGAGGCCCCATGGGAGAAACGCTAGTATGTTTCATGATATGGACAAGGCACATTCTGGCTGCAGTCTTGCCACATGTCCCTATTTTTGCCCCTTTGCAAGAAATAAAATCTATACCCTTTCAACAGTTGAGGTCTGCTCATCTTGGCAGTATGCCTACTTTGGAAGAATACTTGCAAGATGGCTCTGTTCAGCTATCATCCAAAACATCCATGTGCCAGTCAATTCCCACATCTTTGGATGTCAATCCAGGATGCTCCCCAGCTGCCCCCTCTACTCACCCTGTCATAAGGGGCTCCTCCAGGTCATTTCATGTCTTCATCATCCTTAAGGCAGAGAGGTCGGCGCCAGTTTCAGCGTTTGCAAATGTCTTCAGACTCCAATAGATGTATCACCTTCTAGCTACAGTGCATTTTCGTGGTGCCCCTGGGGTACGCTTAAGAGTTTCTAAAACTCAGTCTCCTCTCCTTTCAGACATCCCCAACTCTACAAAGTTGGGGAAGCCCTCTTTACCTGGCATGACTATAACATTATGTGAAGCTTGATATTTTATGAGATTAATCAACTTCAAAATTACTTTGCTATTTTCAATAACTTGTTCTTCCATATGAATATTATGAAAAATACCTGTGTCATTGTAAAACATCTCTGAGATGATTAGAATTACATGTAATTTATACGTTATTATGAAGAAAATTGGCATAGTGAATCCTTTTATTTATGAACATTGTTTCATTCTACAATTAGATTCTCATTAGTTTATTTCAGTAGAAATTTATAATTTTTTGTAAAACTCTTGTACATTTTTATTTAATTATTCAGTATTTTCAGTTATTGATACCATAGCTTAAAAACTACTTTTTATTGTGGTAAACTATACATAACATAAAATTGACCATTTTATCAATTTTTAAGTGTACATTTTAGTGGAATTAAATACATTCACTTTGTTGAGCAACTATCACCACTATCCATGTCCAGGACTTTTCATAATCCCAAACTAAGCTCTATCCTTTTAAGTTAGATTGCCTAATTAATTCTTTTGCTACTATAAAGGATAACTACTAATTTTGTATAGTTACTTCATGTAAGGAAAACTCTCAAGTCTATTATTCATTCTAATAGTTTATCTCTAGATTCTTTTATATTTGCTGTATAAAAATTCATGTTGTCCTAAAACACCAACTATGCCATTTCCTGATAGTTTCGTGTAACTTAATCTCATATTTTATAACATTTTTTTTCTCTATTCTAAATCTTGGGCATTTTCCTTGTGTCTTTCCTAAATTTCTGCTAATTTCCCTTTTAGCTGGGTGTAATTAGCTATTTAACTCAGTTGTTGAGGTTTTAAGTTCCCAATTTTAATTTTTCTCAGATCTACCTGTTCTCTCTTTTTTTTAAAAAGATTTATTTACTATTTATTTATTTGTTTCATTTATTTTTGGCTGCGTCAGGTCTTAGTTGCGGCACACAGGCTCTTCTCTGCAGCACGAGGGCTTCTCTCTAGTTGTGGCATGCGGGTTTTCTCTTCTCTAGTTGTGGTGCTGGTTCCAAAGCGCTTGGGCTCTGTAGTTTGCAGCACTCAGGCTCTAGTTGAGGTACACAAACTCAGTAGTTGTGGCATGCAGGCTTAGTTGCCCCGAGGCATGTGGGATCTTAGTTCCCCGACCAGGGATAGAACCTGGTCCCCTGCATTGTAAAGCGTATTCTTTACCACTGGACCACCAGGGATGTCCCTCTACCTGTTCTTTTGTTCATAGCACCGACTCTTTTCATTATAACTTCTCCTCTTTGTATTTTGCTTCTAAATGATTTTTTTAACATCTTTATTGGGTTATAATTGCTTTGCAATGTAGTGTTAGTTTCTGTTGTATAACAGAGTGAATCAGCTATATATATATATATATATATATATCCTCATATCGCCTCCATCTTGTGCCTCCCTCCCACCCTCCCTATCCCAACCCTCTAGGTGGACACAAAGCACCGAGCTGATCTCCCTGTGGGATGAGGCTGCTTCCTACCAGCTATCTGTTTTACATTTGGTAATGTATACATGTCAATGCTACTCTCTCACTTCGTCCCAGCTTACCCTTCCCCCTCCCTGTGTCCTCAAGTCCATTCTCTATGTCTGCATCTTTAAGTGATTTTTACATCACTTTAAAATTGTTCTGGGGCTTCCCTGGTGGTGCAGTGGTTGAGGGTCCACCTGCGGATGCAGGGGACACGGGTTCGTGCCGTGGTCCAGGAGGGTCCCGCATGCCGCGGAGCGGCTGGGGCCGTGGGCCGTGGCCGCTGGGCCTGCGCGTCCGGAGCCTGTGCTCCGCAAAAGGAGGGGCCGCAGCGGCGAGAGGCCCGCGTACTGCAAAAAAAAAAAACAAAAAAAAAAAACAAAACAAAAAAAACTGTTCTGTTTTAGTTTCTCTGGGTGCTAATCTTCACATGTGTTGTTCTTGTGTTCTCTTCTTTATGGTAGAATGTTTAACATTGAATTTTTTTTTTCTGTTAGCTCATCTTCTGTTGCTTCTTCCAATCCTGTAGTCATCCATAAACTTTAATACCACTTGTTCCTCTAGAGTTATTTCATGTTTGTCCCAGCAGGTGCTCAATGGATTTCAAAAGTCACCTTATTTGTCCCTCTATATTAATTACTGGCTTGTAGATATCTAAACAAAGGGAATGAGGGCAATTTGAGCTCAGTGCTTGCACCAGGTAGAGGCTATAGCTTTTTCCACATACTAAGTTCAAGTTAAAGCCAATTTTCCTATTCCATCTTGACCTGCAGGTGGTTTCTTTTTCATCCACTATCCTAGAGGGTGATGCCTGCCAGGCTTCCTATATCATGCAGATATCTCAGTTGTAGAGTCTGATTTGCTTGGGCCCAAGGAAAAGTCCTTATGCCCCTTACCATGGGATAACCCAGACACCCAGTCATTATGTCCTATTTCTGGACCTAGTTCTTTCAGGCTGCATATCACTGTTGTGTCAAGTTCACTCTTGTTTTGCACAATGACATTTTTTTTCATTATTCTTTTTCTCCTCTATTTAAAAATTCTTCATGTTATTTTTTTTTATTTTTTTGCGGTACGCAGGCCTCTCACTGTTGTGGCCTCTCCCGTTGTGGAGCACAGGCTTCGGACGCGCAGGCTCAGCGGCCATGGCTCATGGGCCCAGCTGCTCCGTGGCATGTGGGATCTTCCCGGACTAGGGCACAAACCCGTGTCCCCTGCATCGGCAGGTGGACTCTCAACCACTGCACCACCAGGGAAGCCCTATAACCACATTTTAATAAAAAAACATAGATGCTGGAAGAAACTGAGAGATCTTTTAAGTCTAACTACTTCATTTTAGAGTGAATCTTCTTATTTATGCAGATTTGGCTCTTGGCCAAATTGAATGCCTCTTATCCCCCTGCTTTTAAACGGTAGAGGTTTCAAACTAATCTGACTAAAGTACAATAATTTAATCTACTTCTATTCTATTTCAGTACTAAACATTGCAGAATATATTTTTTATTTTTGAGTACAGATGCTTTATTAAGAAATGGCAGAGAAACGAAAAGAAATATAAGGCAAGGAAGAATGGGAAATAAAGAGATGGTGCATTACACAGAGGTCCTTTCTTCATGCAGAAACACAAACCTCCCCTCTTTTACTTGCAAGATCGGCAGACAGGCTATAGAGAAAACAACATGCTCCAAAATGGACATAGAAGGAGAAATGGAGAGGGAATTTGTCTGTCTGCTTCCACCATCTTCCATTGGTCCATGTTTGCCCATGGGGAGTTCCAGTTTTCGTCTGACAGATCAGATAATGGAACTGCCCAGATGTGCGTGGGGAGTAGGTCTCCTCAGCAGCAGCTTCAGCTGAGCAAAGGGTCAAGGACTCCAGAGACAGGTAAACTGAGAATCTAAAACAGTGCCTAAGAGGTATCATAGTACATCCATAGTCCCCATCCTCTTTTCTTCATCAGATTTGCTTGCGTATCATGTGGCACCAAGTTCCCTTTCTGAAACCCCCTACACTCGTATTGTTGGATTTAAGCAGACGTAGGTGAGAGGGGTCCTTCATCACCAGAAATATCCCTGCGGAGGTGCTGTAGTACAATCTGAAGCGTACAGTGCCAGAGGATGTTGAGCATCGAAATTGTATATCGACCTTCCAGTCCTGTTGTCCAGTCTTGAGCCATGCAGAGTGTCACAGCTCTGGGCAGTAGATTCCAGCACTGCATCCCTGCTAACACAGAGTTGTAGGCTCACCTGAACTTTCCAAAGAGGTTTATGGTCAGTGGAAATTGGAATATTTTGCCCTAGAGGCATTCTTTTTGACCCCACAAGCATTCTTTTTAGGTATAAAAATATCTTCTTAAAGCACGTAGAACCTGGGGAGATAAATATTATAGACAGGTTAAGAAGTGGTTTTAATTACACAGTAAATTATTGGGCTAGTCATTATTATTTTTTTTTAAGAAGATGTTGGGGGTAGGAGTTTATTAATTTATTTATTTATTTTTGCTGTGTTGGGTCTTCGTTTCTGTGTGAGGGCTTTCTCTAGTTGTGGCAAGCGGGGGCCACTCTTCATCATGGTGCACGGGCCTCTCACTCTCGTGGCCTCTCTTGTTGCGGAGCACAGGCTCCAGATGCGCAGGCTCAGTAGTTGTGGCTCACGGGCCTAGTTGCTCCGCGGCATGTGGGATCTTCCCAGACCAGGGCTCGAACCCATGTCCCCTGCATTAGCAGGCAGATTCTCAACCACTGCGCCACCAGGGAAGCCCGGGCTAGTCATTATTGAAGGTAGATACGGAATTCCTTTATATTCTCTCTGTGAGTTGTCCTAAATGAAGGATGTTCTCTGAACTGTAACTTAGTTATTTTAATACACTTTAAATGAATAGATTTCAGAAATCACCTGAAAACATATTAAGTCAGTTTGAGTCTCTCCTTCAATTTCTTTTAGGTTTTATCTATGGGTTACAAAAATAAATTTGGTTAAGTTTTAATTGTCCTTCCATTGTATTTCAGAAGAGGAATCACAAATAGTCCCTCACACTAGCTGCTGACTTGAAGAAATTAAAAGTCATAAACCAGTTGGAGCTCTTTGAGTAAAAGATAGTGTGTATAGTCTAGTAAATAGACTATATACTAGCCTATTATATACCATAGTGTACCTATAATATACAATATATACTATAGTATAGTATGTCTTTTGGGAAGGAGGATGGGAGTTGGTATCAGTGAAAAAAAAAAGAAAATAAGCAAGGGAAAAGTAAAATGGTAAGCCAGCATCTTTATACAAACTAATGAGATGGTGTACTCTGAATTGAGAGCATGTAAACTCAAATATATGAACTCAGCGAACACCAAAGTTTTAAAATAAAAGTGAAGTAGGAAGAAATGTAATTTCAAACTGTATTCTGTTTTCCTTCCTCCTTTACACAGTGGTTTTCCACAGACCTTTAGAGGTACATTGTATTAGACACCTTCTTTTGAAATTCAGCGTCATGCTCTAAATGTAAATTTGAATCAAGCACGGTGATGCGTAGTTTTACATGTCAGTGGCTACACTGTAGTACCCAGTAATTCAAGCACTAATCTAGATGTTGCTGTGGGGGTGTTTTGTAGAAGAGGTTGACATCTACCATCAGTAGTCTTAAAGTCAAGGAGATTATCTGCAATAATGGGGGTGAGCCTCATCCAGTCATGTGAAAGACCTTAAGAGCATAACTGAAGTTTCCTTAGAAAGAAGAAATTTTGCTTCTCAACTGCGTTTTCTGTTCCTGCTTGTAAGTTTCCAGCCTGTCGTCCTGCCTATGGACTTCAGACTTGCCCAGCCAGACCCCACAACCACATAAGCCAATTCCTTGAAAAACAATCGGTGTGTGTCTGTGTAGTTCTGCTTCTCTGGTGGAACTCTGACTGATATAAAGCTTGAAACCTTGACTGTCAAATACAAAAATCAGAATTATGAACAAAATAATCAGCACTTTCAATATCAACAGTGAATTTGGCTTAAAGGGACACAAATTCTCAAAAACAAATAGGTTCTTTGGATTGTTTTCCTCGATCATGAATCAACCATGTTCTGAATTTCTGACACTGCTGTAGAAAGGCAGTTTTATATATGAGTCTATATTTGGAGATTTACCTCATTTTCTGCACAGTCTCTCAGTTTATATTCTTAGGAGTTTGTTTATTAGCACATACCTTCACAGATGCAAGCATGCAGATAGTAGATGATAATTTTAGGTAGACAATTGCAGGAACAATAATTTGTCATCAACAACAAAAATTTTCTCAATTTTTATTCAATTATGAACTGCTTACTTTCACATGAAACGTTTTGTAGACTTTTAGTTACAATAACTCATTAATTTTATCATGCTCTATTTTCAAGTATACTGCAAACTTTTGTTTTTCTTTTATTTTTTACATATTAATTAATTATTTATTTATTTATCTTTGGTTGCACTGGGTCTTCATTGCTGCGTGTGGGCTTTCTCTAGTTGTGGCAAGCGGGGGCTACTCTTCCTTGTGGTGCACAGACTTCTCATTGCAGTGGCTTCTCATTGCGGAGCATGGGCTCTAGAGCACAGGCTCAGTAGTTGTGACGCACAGGCTTACTTGCTCCGTGGCATATGGGATCTTCCCGGACCAGGGCTCGAACCCCTGTCCACTGCATTGGCAGGCGAATTCTTAACCACTGTACCACCAGGGAAGTCCTGTTTTTCTTTATTTCAAAACATTCAGTCAATTCTCTCAGCAAAACAATTCCTTCTCTACTGCCCCTAGGGGAGTTTGCACCAACCTGTTAGTAGTTTATTTTTCTGAAATATCAGTTTTGCTGTTTGAATATTTAAGCCAAAGAGGAGGGGGTCAGAATTTTAAAAAGCATTGCCTACCTTGTAAAAAAGCAAGTAAATGATCTTAGAATTCTGTCAAGGCAGGATGTGCAGTTTTGCAAAGGAATTTCCCTTCATAATTTTGCCTTTCCTTCTCTCTCACCTGTGGAATGGCTTGTGTGTCTGAATACTTCTGCAAGGCTGGGCTTGGCTGGACTTCCTTACACTGACTCTACTTGCCTGGTCCCTCATTGTCATTTGCATCACCTTTGATCCTGGCCATGGAAGTTGGAGTTCTTTGTTTCTCCCAGTGCTTTCATCTCTTCATGAGCCTTACCAACTCCACTGTTCCAAGTGAAAAGGCAGTCTAACCGATTTTCCTTGAAGGCCCCCCCACTGGACCTCTTTCTACTTTAGACACTTGAACCTTCAATTATTCTCTTTGACCGAGAAGCAGATGTGTTTGCCCTAAATATTACACACTCTGAAACAAAATATGTTGAATGCACATTCATTTCTGTATATACATGTTTAGCATAACTTCTTGAAGTGTGGGTAAGGGGAAAGCTAAAACTTAGACAGCAATTACAACAGTTACACAAGTAACACTTTTTCTTCCCCAGATCAGATAGTCTCTGAGAAGGAAAATTAAAGGCCCTTATTAGTTTTGCAGTCTTGGACAAATTATTTAACTCTGAGTTACATCAATGAAATGCAAATGATATCTATCTTGCAGAGTAAGGTAATGATTATGTACATAAAGTTCCTGATACACTGTAGGTGTTCAGTGAAAGATAGCTGTTACTGTCATTAACTTTCTCTCCAGAAAAGGACATAATCACACCTGATGATATCTTCCCTGTGATCCACACCCCAGGGTGTGAGGATGGGCAGAGAAGCCTCAGCTCCATCCAACCTCAAATTAATACCCTGCCTGTGAAGGGCATTGCCCTTAATATTAGGGTAGCTTTGGTTCCTGCTAGTTGTTCAAGTGTCTTGACCCTAGAATATCAGGGCAAGCACATCGTCACTGTCTTCCCCATGAGCCTCATTCAGTACAAACTTTGATATCAAGAAATTGTCCATGCATGCACGCAAATTGGGCAATCCACTTTGCCCTATAGTTGTTTATTCTACTCAAATATTTTGAAGCTGATATAGCTGGAGAGGTCAATTTGAGATCAGCTGGATTCCACATAGGCAACAGCATATATTTGGAAACATTTATTTTAAGGTTTTGGTTTTTAATTTTTCTCGAGTTGGAAGATACATATGTATTTGAGCTTAAACTGATTTTTCAAAATCCAATTGAGAGTGCTACCCACTTGACATGGAGATCCAAGCACCAATAAAATTCAGGAGTTGGAGCTGAAATAAGGTGGAAACAGAGAGTCAGAGCCAGATCCCACACCATTGCCATTCGGGCACCTACTACAAGGTGTGTCCGTGTTAACTGGAAGAACAAAGACAACCAACAAGCCGTGGACTCGGCCTCACTCATTCTGTAGAGACATCTGCCCTTCAAAACTATCTTTGATGACTCCCAAGACTGAAGGACTGTAACCTAAGAAGGGAGAGGACTTGCTTAGAAGCTGCCACTTTGCTCATTTTTCCTTCCACGCTCTTGAAATGTTTCCCCTCCTGCTGGGAGTGCCACCATCCTTCTCTTTCTCCAGTGAGATTTCTGCGTTCTTATTGAGTACTGAGCTCATCCAGGAACAGAACAGGAGACTGTTCTGAGTCTCAATGGATTACGTGCTCTTTCTTTGTGCTCCCACATCCTCATTAAAATTATTACAGAACTGTAATTTGTATCTATGTGCTCCACTGGACCACGATCAGTTTAACAGCAGAGACAATGCTACACTCATCTTTGATCTCCAGTGTTTAGAATATTGACTGGTAAATGATACAATTTTGGCTTTTAGAAAGAGTTACATCAATAAATAACATTTGTAAGATACATTTATTCAAACTACTCTGCATTTACTTAAGAATACTGTTATTTAGCTCAAATCTTTATTCATTTTTCAAAAAACATATCACAATAAACTTGATTAAATGATCTGTTAAACACAAAGGAAAATACTGATTTTAACATACCTTCATGTGCCACACTAGAAATGTCATTAAGGGAGGAAATGATTTGTCTGTTATGACCCCTTAGGTGGCCTGAGTTTGGTCCCACTTGTAAGTTCTTTCTACATCCTAAGACATGATTTGTTGATATGAAGCCAGGGTAAATCATCTCTTGTCATCCTTTCTTACCTTTGGGCCAGTCCATTTCTGAGATGGTTGGTTCTCTTCCCTTCTCATGGAGGTGCCTTAGTCACAGTAGAGATTTACTGCTGGGGGCTTTTCCTCATCATATGGAAATCTGTACCAACCATCCCAGATAGTAATCCTGTCTTTTGCGTCTTTGGTCCTTATTGTTTCTTCTCTCTTTACCCAAACACATTTAAATAGTTACTAAAGCTTGTAAATCCACAAATTCTTCCCTAGTAATCACTGTCAGGTCTTATTGCTTTCCTCCATGATTTCCTGTAGCATTTTTTCCTATACCATTCACTTTGCCATTTAATTCTTTCTCCAACTGATGACAAATGCTGTGCAGTCTATTTCCAAATATAATATAAGCTGGCATGTTAACAAGTGGATAACATCTCAGTGTGAGTTTTCCCAAGCCTGAGACAAGGGATTGTACTCCAGTACCTTATTTTGGGAAGTAATTCCAAGGGACAAAAGTGGGGGACTGGGAAACATGAAACCAGGAAAGATTGCCAATTCAAGGCTAAATGGTTACTGCTGTGGACAACGGGGTCCCAGTTCTACTGGGGACTCTCTGAAGAGCCATGTAAAGTAGTCCTTAGTCAGTGAATCAGGGTGTACTTACCCATGGACCTCACCCTTCGCTTTGACCAAGGGCTTGCCCGTACTTCTTGGTTTAACTTACCTCAGAATAGTGAGTGGATCCATGCAGACACCCAGGTGGGGGCCATAGAGAATTCTCACGGCAAGAAGTAAGAAATGTGTGATGCTGCTAGAGCACAGTATTTCAGGTTGCACTGCATAGTGGTGGCCACACAGAGCCTAGAGTAAAAAGGTGGGCGAGGGAAGGTGAGGGGAGCATAAAAATGGCTCATAGAAGCTATAAAAGCGGCATCTCTGGCTTTTGGTGGGTAAACACAGGAGCTAACTGGTCAGCTGCTCCATAGGGCAAGAGGAGGGGCAGGGAAAGCATTGTAGATGGGGTGATCATTGAGTTGCACAAAATATTGACTTCAGCCTCAATGAATTACTGTAGTACAGCATGAAATGCTTTGGCAAATTCAATGAATATAAAGGAGAGATTTTTCTATTTCCCTTCTTCAGCATCTTACTTACAGGAATAATTTCATTCTGGCTCTGCTTAATGAGTTTTATGACCCCAGGCAAGTGAACACCTTGGCTGGACTCCAGTTTCTTCATTTATGAAATGAGGTGATCACTGAACTCCACTGAGGCTCTAACATTATGATTCCGTGAATCCGTATCCTCATAGTACACTAGAGCCTAAAATCCCACTGTCTTTCCAGAAATATGCACATCTGTATTACTGTGCTTTGCTTTCCTGCTAAATTCTCTGCTAGAATTTTTCCAGGGCTGGGAGACTCCACTAAGCTTCATTTTGCTTTCTTATGTTCTGTATGCTGATATTAATGATTCATGAATTGCTTTGGAATTTCCTAAATATTTATACAAGAAAAAAGTCTGTAAAGAATGCAACCCTGAAAAAAATAGTTAATGATGACTTCATGAAAATTTTAGCACATGTGCCCTTGGAAATAGTGACTTATAACTGCATGCTAAATGGCAAATTCCCAGAGTGTTTCCACTAAGATGAAACAAAAACAAAAACAAAAAACCCTGAACTCTTTCCCATGGCCTCCAGATTATATATCACCTGACAAACAAACTCTGCTTCCTCATGCCCTTCCATCTCCCTTCCCTCTCCTAGTTCGAGCAACAGTGGCTTGCTTTCTACTTCTTGACCGTGCTTAGCTCATCTTTGACTCAGGGTCTTAACCATTCATGTTCTTCCTGCCTGGACTGCTCTGCTCATCTGTGTCTTCTCCTTGTTATTCATCTCTCCAAGCCAATATCACATCCTCAGAGAAGCCTGTCCTGCCTGCCCATCCAGCCTAAATTTGCTACGGTCAGTCTGTGTTACTTTATTTTTCTTCCCCAAATTATCACCATCATATTTTTTGGTTATCTAGTTTATATTTAGTTATGTATTTATTTATTTTCTGTCTCTAATAAAAGATAACCTTCCTTCTTCAATTGCATCGCCAGTTCCTATTAGAATATCTGGAACATAATCGATTCAGGATTGCTGAGTGGCCCATGGTCAACATTCAAACAAAAGAAAACAAACATTGAACTTGAAACTAGAATTCTTGAGTTGTTTCTGATATGAGATTATGTAATCTGAGAATAATACCATCTATCCTGTCTATTGCACAGGTTGTTGCTTTGTTTCGACTTTAATTATCTGAGACTTTCCCTTCAAGAATATTCTAGAAGAATGCATTCATTCATTCTTTAACACTTTATGCTTATGGTTTGAATCCCAACTTCATCATATATTAACTGTGACAACTTGTCCAAGTTACTTAGCTGCCTTATGCCTCAGTTTCCTCATCTACAAAACAATGATGACAACAGTACCTACTTCATATATTATATCCAGAGTGCTTAGGAAGTACCTAACACATGGTAACCACTATGTAAGTGTTAACTACTGTTTTTTTTTTTCATTCTGTATAAGCTTCTTTCTCTGTTAATAACTCTGATTAATCCTAACCATCCTCCTAGGCAACACTCAAATGCTTGGTCTTCCATAAAACCCTTCCTTATATCCCCATTTGCCTTTACCTTCCCCCACCAAAATCCATGTAACATTTATACTTTTTTACATTCTATTCACTTAGTAAACACTTCAATACTTTCTTGTTTGTTTATTATTTGGTTTTGTAACACACAGTAAAGAATCATCAGGTATTTTCTTAGTGCCAGTTTATGAATAATTTTTTCTCCCAATAAATGGAATTAATTCTGTCTCAATTTACTTAAAATGCATATTTAAAACATTTGATTCAAACGGTTCCCTTTGTAATGATCACTGGTCTTCCTGAATAGAGGGGAAAATATCACATCTACTTTTTCAAGTCAGTTGTCTTTTCATTTCAACATACTCCAGAAAAAGTTCATTTTTATTTTACTACAATTTATTTGTTATAATTCAATATAAATTTTGAGAAAAAATAGTTACTGAATTTAATGAAAACGATCTGTACACCAACCCTAAATGATGTGTATCTGCTGTTTGTCCAGAAGATTTGTAACTTTAAAAGTACAATACAATATTTTTCAGGATAGTTCTTATAATTTAAAATCGTTTATACCCAAAATGAAGTGTGAAGCAAAATATTATACACAAATTGTAGTTTACATCTATTTCCCGGTTATAGTCAGAAGTGTTAATTTCTTAGTAAGAACTTCATTTGCTTCATTTTCTACTGATAGAAATATAGACGAAACTCCAAAGATGTTCTCCTAAATATATTTAGAAATTGAACAAACGTAATTCCTTTATTTATCTCCAGTCAGTCATCTCTTCTATTTCCTGAAAAGACGGGTCTAAATCTTTATCGCTAGCTCCAGTTCCCCAGGTGTACACCTGCAGGGACATTCATCTGCAGATAAAATAGGACCATCAGATATGAACCTTTTGATTTCCTTCTACTTCCGGTCATAAAGATCTCTGTATTCACTTATATTTACTTCCTGTTCTTCTGTGGAAGGTCAAAGAAACGTACCCCATTTTCAAGCTCAACACCTTTGTCCCCTTGGCTTGCTGGAATAAAGAGTATTAGATATACCTGATTTAGGTGTACCTGAATATGAATCCCAGTTCTGTTACTTAATAACCATGGGACAATGGTTATTAAAATTTTCTGAGTATCTTTTGTTTCTCTGTTGTAAAGTGGAGATAATAAGTGCTACCTTGTCGAGTGATGATTATAAACATTATAAATTACATAATGTGTTAAGTAACCAGCAGTGTACACGTACAGGACCTAAAAAAGTTGATTTCTCCCTCTGCTTCTTTTTCCTCTCTTAAACTCACAACTCGCCAGACCTCAATTGTCTTTGTCTCAATGAGGGGAGATTCCTTTTCCTTTCATCCCTCTCTAACATCTCATTTTCTTATTTTTATCTTGTCCTTATCCAAATCACTCCATTACCTCCTGGATTCTACACTTAAAGACCCTTTCCTTACTGTCTCTCTTTTCCTTCTTATAGCCAAATTTCTCCAAAAGTTTCTCCTGTCTTCATTTCCTCAGTTTCCCATTCATCCTTCTAGCTAACTCAGACGCCTATCATGTTATTAAAACTTCTGTTTGCAAGTTTAACAAGAATCAGTTGTCAATTTTACCATTTTCTTTATGATCATTCTACTTCTTCCACGTCCTTGAAAGTCGTACCTTTCGTGGCTTTGATGACGTGGTGCTATTTTTCCTCCTCTCTAGGTAAGTCTCCTTATTCTAGCTCCCTCTTACATACACGTAAGTTCCAGCAACCCCTTCTTTGTCTCATGTGCACTCTGTCTATTCTAACAGAGCATTATTACAAGTTCCCACAACGTGAATAGTTTCCTCTCTGCTGCTGTCTCCCAAATCAAACTCCCCAGCCAAGCATATCAATTGGTTAATATGCATTTCAACCTGAGTATCCTACATGACACTCAGACATCTAGAATCATCATCTCTTACACCCTCAAATCTATTGCTAATGGTTTTCTATATGTTGCTTACTGGACAAAGAGCTTTCAAATGTCCAAACTACAGGCAAATGAAACTTTCCAGATTTCTCTCTGGATTCCTCATCAACCCTATCCAAATGTCCGTACAGTGAATTCTACCTCATAAATGTCATTCCATCTGTTCTGTTTTTTCCCACTGCTTAAATTTAATGCCTTAGAATTTTTCACCTACACTATTTTCATATTTCCCAATTGATCTCCTCAATAATTTCTCCTTTCTTATTGATCATTGTGCAAAATACTACCAAAATTGTTAACATTCTAAAACATAAAACTTAAAAAAATTTATAAACTTCAATAATTTTAAGTTCATCAGCAGCCTAATTATGTATTCAATTACAGTCCCTAGAGGATGGGAGAGGACAGAAAAAATATTTGATGAAGTCTGTAACTCCTTCATGAGAAGCTCAAAGTTATGAATACTTCCAAGAATCCTAACATCCTCCTAACTTCCCCCCCCAAAAAATGAAGGAATCTGTAGTTGCTTAAGAAAATTACTTAAAAGAAGTGATGAAGATAAAATTTTAAAATCAGCCAGAGAAAAAGTTTGAATTACACACAATGGAACAAAGATATGGATGACAGCAGATTTCTTACTGAAAACAAGGTAAGCCAGAAGAAAAAAAACGCTGAAAGAAAAACTTTCCACCAAGCTAATATTCTAAATTCAACAAAAATTAAAATTCAAAAACAAAGGCAAAATACTTTTTTAGACCAAGAAAAGCTGAAAGAATTCATCATCCATCAGCAGACCTTCATCATACCATATACTGAAGAAAGTCCCTCAATAAAAAGGAAAATGACAGAAGCTGAAAATCTGAATATACACCAAGAAATGAAGAGCACAGGAAATGGTAACTGCTTAAGTAAATACAAAAGATGTTTCTCTTGCACATTAAATCATTTTAAATGGTAATTGATAGCTTAAGGCAAAAATAATAATGCACTATAGTATTTGTAACATTTGTCAGAAGTAAAATATATGACCAAAAAAGCACAAAGAACAGGAAGGAAGAAAGAGAAATATGGATTTGAACAAACACTTTATCATAAAAGATATATGGAAGGCAACTAAATACATGATAAGCTGTTTAACAGCATTCGTCGTTAGGGAAATGAAAATTAAAACCATGATGATATACCACTAAATACTTATGTGAATGACTCAAATTAAATGACAATACCAAGTGTAGACAAGGATGAAGAGGAACTGGAACTGCTGATGGGAATGTAAAATGGTACAATCACTTTGGGCCCTAAGTTAACAGTTTTCTAACATTGTGAATAAACACTTCCCAAGTGACGCAGCCATCTTTATCGGAGGTATTTGCCCAAGAGAAATGAAAGCATATACCAGTATTCCTCTACATGCATGTTCCTAACAGCTTTGTAATAGCTCAGAACTGGGGACAACCCATATATCCATCCATAGTCTAATCAATAAACAAATTACAATATATGCTTACAATAAAATGCTACTCAGCAATAAAAAGAATGAGCTGTGGATATATTTTAAAATATAGATGAATCCTAACCTGTTTATGCTTAGTGAAAGAAGCCGCTTCAAAAAAGTACAACTTATGATTCCGTCTAAAAATTACATGTAAATCTCTAGTGACAGAAATGAATCAGTAGTTTCCTGGAAGGGGATGCAGGCATTGCAGGAAGGAAGAAATACAAAAGGGGCATGAGGAAATTTTTGCTGATGATGGATATGTTCATTATCTTTATTGCTTTGACTGTCTCATCAATGTCTACCTATGTCAAAATGTATCAAATTGTACACTCTAAATATGTATACAATACAGTTTATTGTATATTGATTATACCCCCAATAAATCTGTTAAGTTTTTTTAAAATTCAATATCCATGTTCTTCAGCATATTATGAAAGGTGCTGTTTTATGTGCATAGCCTTAATTCCTACTTCCCACGTGCATGCATCCTGTCCTTCAGTCCTGCTGCATCACTACCTACTATGCTCTAAGAACCATTCTCATGCCACCATGACTCAATATCCAGGCCTTCTTTTTAGAGCAGACTTTATCCCTTAACTGGAAAATACATAATTTTTCTTCAAGGTACAATTCAAATGCCCTTGGCACCAAAGTACAACCAAAACAGCGAAAAGAAGGAAACACTATTTGTTGGGTATGTCTTATTGAGTTGACCCATAGTGAGTGAAAAATCTTAATGTCAATAACCAGTAGAAGTCCATACAATCAATAAACAAATTTCAAGGATTCTTTACTCTGGAATTTTTAAAGGCAAGAAAGATACTAGTTGAGAATGATTAATCCAACACTAGGAGTGTATGATTAATAGAGAGTTTAGTAAAGAATTGTATTAGGCACACAGATACTAATAATGTTACCTAAATTTTATTGAGTGATTATTATACTGTGGTTACTACAAATGTATTATCTCATTTAATGCAGAAATTATATTAGTGACACATTTTTATTATCTTCATTATAAAAATAAACTGAGATTTTATAGTTAAATTAGCTTTCCCAAAGTCTCAAAGGTCATGAGTTGGGAAGCAGAGGTTTGAATAGTAGTAGTCCAAATTCAGAGATCTCTCTTACTGTCAGCACCCTGCCATTCATTCTTATGAGAATTTCTAAAACCACTTCACTGAGGAATTAGTTAAACATTTATCCAGGTATAGTTAAGTAAAATGTCTGTTTTGTTTTTTTATAGATCCTGTTAATTTCCCATTCATACTCTACATTGTCCTAAACTTTTATCTTCTCCCTTACAAATAAGTGACAGAATGAACTCTTTTTAGTATTTGGGCTGCTAAACTAATTTCACAGAATTTTATATCTCTGTCTGCTCAAAATCCAGATCCTAAAACCCATCTTTCATCAACAGCATTCACATTGTTTCAAATACCCCTGACTCTGGTTGTTACTGCATTGAGTCTATATAATGCAAAGCTTCCCAATGCTTCTCCTGCCATATGTCTAGTGTCAGTTGCTTTCAAGATGGTGTTTGTCTCTGTTTATCTGTAATGTCTTCAGCAGTACTAATAAGGGTGGGAGGTATTGTGTGGGCAACCCTAGCTATTACTGAAAAGAAACATCTTCCAGACTAAGTTTCACTAGATTAAGTCTCCTCCACTGAAGAGAAATAATTTATTCTTCGTCACTTACTGCATAATATTTTCAAATATTTGCCTTATGATTTTTTTCGTATCAGGGCTTATGTGGTTATATCACATTTTCCCTGCACTCTTTCGTGTCACCCTCAGTTAGAATTGCCACCACCCCCCCTCTGTACTGCCCTGGCGCTTTGCCTGTAGCAGAGTTATAAAACTTTGCCTCTTGGAGTCTGCTAGACTATAAATTACTCCCAGGGCATGACCATGTCCTATTTCTTTCATATGAAAAAGCCATCAGGGACTTCTCAGTCCTCATCTTGTTAGAACTCTTAGCAGCACTGGACACAGTTGCCTCTCCTTCTTCCTTGAATCCTTTCCTTCGTTTGGCTGCCAGGTCACCACCCTCTATTAGCTTACCTATGCTTGTGGTGGGCCCTGCTTCTCTGTCTCTTTCTGAAGGTGAATGGTCCCCAAAGGGGTCATGCAGAGCATAGCTGTGCCATTGGGTGTGGCAGCCCTGTCCCCAGGGCCGATCCTTTGAGCATTTATATTCTATCTACTTTAATTCTTTTTTTCTATCTCATCCATTTCTGTGGCTTTAAAAACCATCTCTAAGCTGACAAACCCCACATTTATATCTCCAGCACAGACCTCTCCATGAACCCCATCCTCTTACATCTGTCTGCCTATTTGACATGTCTGCTTGCACGCCTAATAGACATACAAGTCCTAGCTTGTCCTAAATTGAACCCTGAGTCTTTCCTGCTCCCGAATCTCCTAATACGGGCTTTCACCTTTTGGTAAAAACAATTCCATCCCTCCTGTGGCTCAGGGTAGAACCCCTGGACTCACTTCTGATTCTGCTCATTTGTCTCCTATAATATAAATGATCCATTAACACATCCTCTCATCTCTCTTTTCAGTATATATTCAAAAACCACACACTTCATACCTCCTTCACGGCTACCACCCTGACCCAAACCACCATCATCCTCTACATGGATTATTGCAGCAGCTTCCAAATTGTCTCCTAAATGATAACCTCACTCTCTTCAGCCTGTCCTCAATACGGCAGCTAAAGAAATTCTGTTACTCAAACCTGCCTAAGGCTTCACATCTCAGAGTAAAAGACAAGCCTATTGCAATGGCCTACGGGACCTTTCAGGATTTGTCATCTCGCCTTCAGCGCGTTGTATCTATTCCTCCTTTCCCTACTCACTCTGATGATCCACGCTGGCTTCTTTGCTGTTGTTCAAATATCCCAAGCAAAATCCTCTGTACTTGATATTCCCTTTGCCTAGAACAGTCTTCTCCCAAATGTCCACACAGCTCATTCTCCCCCTTCTCCCAGGTTTTGACTCAAATGTTATCTTCTAGGGAAACTCTCCTTGATCCTCCCTAGACGATAAAGTTTCTGACCACTTCTATCTCCCTTCCTACTTTGTTTATTTTCATAAAATTCACCTTGGTGTAGTCTATTATATATTTTAGTTATTTAGTTAATTTATTGTCTTTCTCTCCCCTCATTAGAATGGAAAACCCAGAGTGCAGGGATTCTGTTTTTCTCACCATTGTTTTCCCAGCACTTAGAACAGTGCCTGATGCATAGAAGGCACACAAAAAGCATTTGTGGAAACTGTAAACGTATGAATGAAACAAGTGCATGTGTGAATGAGAGAGTGAATGAATGAATATTTCCCATGACCTAACCTCATTTCTGTGATAGATAAATAACAGTAAATATTTATTGAAATGAAAAGGAAAGCTCAGGCAAATAGGACAAAGTTAAAATGAGAAAAAGGTGAAGATTAATGGAGAAGGACAAAAGTAATAACAATATTACTCTCTCTTCTCTCATCTTCACATCTGATGTGGGAAAAGGAGAATTGTTCTGGACAACTTACACTATTGTTTACTTTAGCACAAGCACTGAATTTTTCTTTTCATTTGTTAAGTTCCCTGCCACCTGCTTTCTTTATGTTTGTAAATACAGATGATCCACCTACTCAGTTGGCTTCTGTCAGCTGTCCTGACTTTTGTTCCAATCTTATTTTGCTGTTTGACCTACTCTACCATGCTGTAAAGACATCTAGATGTAAAACTGCTAAATAAATCAAAAAGATTATGCCAGGTCCTTTTAGAAGAGACTGTACTTTGGTTCTCGAGGAATAAACATGAAAAATTGTTTACATATTAGTGGAGACATAACTTGTCTCTATACGTATTTTTTAATATATATAATCCCACTTTCGCCAAGTTATGTCAGGAAAATTCCCCAGTATTTTTCCTCACTTCACAAAAGTCAGTTTATCAGGGTTCTTATAAAATAGAACTGAAGAGGAACTCATTTGTGCCTAATCATGGTGGTTGATTCAGACACTCATACTATCAGTACTATTGTCACTCCATTTTGAGAGGCATGTTGTATGCAAACCTCTTGCTTTTTCTGTAACTAGATGGACATTGTAATTTCTGTAGTGTGCTGTTCCCACTTGGTTACGTTTTGGAGACACTGTCAAAGCACTAATGAAAATTACTAGTCAACGAGCAATCATTTATTGCGCAGAGCCCATGCCTTCAAGGAGCTAATGATCCAGCAGAATTATCAGACATACATATGGGATTATAATATTCAGATTAATAGTACACAGCTATTAAAAAGGCATGCTACTCTAACCCACATACAAGTGGGCGTGAGCCAGAGGTTGCCTTTCAACTTTCATTGAGACAGCGTGTTGCTTCTCTCTGCCCAGCCTGTAGTCCGAGACAAAACTGATCATGTTAGAAAACAACCGAAAGAGAAACAGCTAATCCAATGTGTTTTCTGCTCACACAGGGAACAGAAGACAATTTATGCTCTTCTAAAGCCAGAGAGGAGTGTGTAAACCACCCCTTACTCCCACCTATGCATAAAATCATTCACAAGCAATGCAGCCTAAAATGCAAATTTTAAACAAGGTTTAGCAGAGCCAGAGAAAGCAGAGCCTCTTTCCAGCTTCCTTTGGCTCTCACTAAGAGGGAGATGAAGACAGTCTGCAGTGTCAAAACAACCAGGCTGCAGAGAGGATCCTGCTGTTGAGATTGAGGAGGGGGATTCACCTGAGGGATCAATCTGGGGGATTCTGCCTCGTGACAGTCCCTAGTTATTGCCTCTGTGGCTGGGAAGAGTCAAGAGTCAGAGGATTCTGCAGGGCATGGAACTCTGCCCATATTCTTCTTCCAGCTCCCTTTTCTCTTAATGGCTTTGAGGAGAGCAGCCGGATGACCTCGATGTGACTGCCCCAGAAATAAGCACCTGGCGCTAGCACCCGTGTGGCTTCCCGTCTTTCTAGTCATTCTGAGCCCTGCATCTCTGAATTGCAGGATATGCCCTGTTTGCTCTCAAATCATTTCCTGACAGTCTCCTGCCTGCTCTGCGTCTCAGGAAACTATTTTCCATGCTCCCTGTCCTCCGGCTTCTGGGTATTTTGAGTCCATGGGAAGCGGGGCCAAAGGAAGGGAGAAGCCCTTATACTGGGTATCGCTCCCCCTCAGCCTCCTGACAGCTCCTCAGTAGCTTCATTTCATGCTGCATGGGACCTGCCTATGTCACAGCTCCTGCCAGGGAGCCAGCCTCATGGCATCTGAGCTCTGTTAACACGACCTCTTCTTATTCCTCCACTCCTGGGCTAATAGGGGCTTCCTGGTACAGCTAAGCTCTAGGTTGCCTTCCTGTCTCTCTCTGTCTTGTCAGGCTACCCTTCACCTGTGTTACCAATTTCTTGCACTAAATTATTTTATTTTGAAGGAGCCAGTGCCATTTCTGTTTTGCTGCTGGACACTGATTCACAGGTTGTCAATCAAGTTGGATCTTTCAACCTCCTTCTTGGCTGGGGTTGCTAAGGTGTAGAAAAGGACAATGTTCAATAGACCACCAGTTGTCTTCCCAATCCAGCAAATGATAGCCCTGACGTGCATATTAACTATATATATGTTTTATTTAGTATATTCTTGACGCTCTGACATCTGGGCCCTCGGTGACTGGTAGGAGACTGCCCCTTGAAGGTCTAGCTAATTCTTAGAGGTGGCAGACAACTCCTCTGTGCGCATGACTGTCATAAGCAAACCAGCCAATCCAGAGCCCACAGGGCTCAATCACCTCCTTTATCACAATCTAACACTTCCAGCTCTTATCCACCTGCCGTAATGACCCTGGGCAGTGCTTGTACTCCAGAGCCCACTGAAAGTATTCAAACTCGCCAACCCTATGCCTGCTTCCCCTCCTGCCTCACCCATTCTTGCCATGGAAACCATGGTAAGGGCTTCGCTCATATTTTCCTCTTACTTCTTCTGCCTCCCGACTGGTTCCCCGTGTGGCCCTGCATGGTGTGTCATGTGTCCTATTTCAAGGGATCTAGCGCATATGAGTATAAAAATTTCTTCCTTCCTAACAGTCAGTTCTGTGTCTGTTTGTCTTACCACACATGTTTAAACAAATCTTGGTATGTTTTTAAACAATGAGATACAGTCTTTGGTTTCTGTAGATTTTTTCCTCTAATATTTTATTCTTAAATATCATCATTCTATTAAGATAGTCGGTTGGGAGATCAGATGAAAGGGAATGTTAGCCTGAAGCTACATTTATCTAAACACCACAGAGTGTTTACATGCCACTGGTCAGCCTTAAGCCATCTTCCTTAATGGTCATTTTTAATTGTAATCAGTCTTATTAGGTCTTCTGCCCTAAAAGAACCAACCTCCTGGTTCACCTTTCTTTCCCTCCTATTTCACAAAGACAATCGAATGCACCGTAAGTGAATTACTTCAGTTACCTATCCCCCCCACACAGAATGTTCTGTTCCTGCAACCTCAGAGAATGTAGCTTCACTCCTCCTGGAAGCTAATCCCCTCCCCTGTGCTCTATATCCCACCTGCTCCAAACTGCTGTATGCTCAACCCAGCTCTCTTCCTTGGATTCTCTACTTTTTTAATTCTTCCCCTCAGCTTAAGAAAAGTCAAAGTCTTTTCATATTTTTTAAAATTTATTTTATTCAAGTATAGTCAATTCACAATGTATTGATTTCTGCTGTACAGCAATGTGACTCATATATATATATATATATATATATATATATATATATATATTCTTTTTCATATTCGTTTCAATTATGGTTTATCATAGGATATTGAATATAGTTCCCGGTGCTATACAGTAGGACCTTGTTGTTTATCCATTTTATATATAATAGCTTCCTCTGCTAATCCCAAACTCCCAATCCATCCCTCTTCCCCTTCCCCTTCCCTCCCCCTTGGCAACCACAAGTCTGCTCTCTATGTCTGTGAGTCTGTTTCTATTTTGTAGATAAGTTCATTTGTGTCATATTTTAGATTCCACATATAAGTGATATCGTATGGCATTTGTCTTTCTCTCTCTGACTTACTTCACTTAGTATGATAATCTTTAGGTCCATCCATGTTGCTGCAAATGGCATTATTTCATTGTTTTATACGGCTGAGCAATATTCCATTGTATATATGTACCACATCTTTATCCATTCACCTGTCGATGAACATTTAGGTTGTTTCCATGTCTTGGCTATTGTGAATAGTGCTGCTATGAACATAGGGGTGCATGTATCTTTTTGAATTAGAGTTTTGTCTGGATATAAGCCCAGAAGTGGGATTGCTGGATCATATGACAATTTTATCTTTAGTTTTCTGAGGAACCTCCGTACCGTTTTCCATAGTGGTTGCTCCAATTTACATTCCCACCAAAGGTGTAGGAAGGTTCCCTTTTCTCCACACCTTCTCCAGCATTTGTTATTTGTAGACTTTGTAGTGATGGCCATTCTGACCAGTGTGAGGTGGTACTCCATTGTAGTTTTGATTGCATTTCTCCAATTAGTGATGCTGAGCATCTTTTCATGTGCCTCTTGGCCATCTGTATGTCTTCTTTGGAGAAATGTCTATTTAGGTCTTCTGCTCATTTTTCAATTGGGTCCTTTGTTTTTATGCTGTTGAGTTGTGTGAGCAATTTGTGTATTTTGGAAATTAAGCCTAGTCGGTCACATCATTTGCAAATATTTCAAGTCTTTCATCTTTAAACAAAATATTTACCTTTTCTGTGTGTCCCCCCTCCTTCCCGCTTTCCTTTCATACCTGAACTTATGGAAGATTAATACTTAAAAGTAATTTATCTTCTCTTCGTCAATTATAATCTGGTTTATGCCCCTTCTTTCCACCGAAACTGATGTTTCTGTGGTCTCCAGTCACCTCCCAATGAACTACTTTGTAAATCTGATTTGGCCTGTGCAGTATTTATCACCTTAGGCTCCTCTTTCTTCCTTTGATTGACGTGACACCACCCTCTCTTGATTCTCAGGCTGCACCTTCTCACTTCCCTTCCTTGTCTCTTCTTCTTCCTGTTTGCCTTTTGAATATTGCAGTTCCTGGGTTTCTTCCTTTGTCATTCTCAAAGATCCATTCACCTACTTTCCTGGCCAAAATGGTGTCACTCCAAGTTATACCATTGGGTTAAGCCAGCATTTCCCTAGTGGGTATTACAAAGAAAATGTATGTAGATATATACAAATATTGACAGATATTGGTAGAAATGCTATAAAGGAATGTTTTCCCTAGTCAGATAAGATTGGGTAACAGTTAACTAGAGAAAATTAAACAGAGAGAGCATACCTGCAATGCACCATTTCTAAAAATTTTAATTTTTTTTTTAAATAAGGCATATATTAACACCTTTTGGCAGTATTGTCATGCAGAAGCTAGTTTATAAAACGTCAGATGGTAACACTGTTTCAGAAGGACCTTGCATAAATTTGCACTAAGATACATTAATTTATTAGGACCCTCTAATAGTCTAGTGTGGGCAGGAATAACACAGTGTATCTCATATTAAAACGTAAGTTAAGCAAGTTTTGGTAAAAAGGAAGAGACAGGCCTGAGGCAAGTCAGGACCATGAGAAAGCATGGCACTGGGCTAACTTAGACATTCCCAGAACTTGAAGAAATTTCACGAAACTGCAGTAAGGCAGTAGACATACCAAAGGAATGAAAGATTTGTACAAGACTATTCTGCACCAGTGAAAGTAAAAAATTATATGTTTTTTAAAGTTGTATAGGTTAATGAAACTCTTCAAAATATATATAACTTCTTCCCATCAGTTTCATCAAAATGTAATACTCAGATAAAACCTTTGAAAAACTAAAAAAAAAAAACCCTTTTCCTTATAAACAATTTTATTTCCTTTCACAAATGATAAGGCTGTAACTAATCCAATTTACAAAGAGAGAAACCTAGTTTTAGAAGATAATTGAATTTGTGTTATTACGTCCACAGAACTAGTCTTTGTTTTTCTTGTAGGTATAATTAGAAATAGGAAAATGAAGAAACAAAATTGAATTTTACCTAAAGCACATATGAAAGTTTAGTTACAAACATGGTGTATATTGTTCAGCTTCGAGCTGTGATGAATACTTTTCAAAGTCGTGGAAAGCTGTTTTAGAATGGTGTCCACAGCAACCTAGCAAAATCTAAGCAGAGGTACAATTTTTTTTAATTAGTCTTTAATTGTCCCTTTTCAAAGCTGGAACAATCATATCAGAACTTTCAATAGATTTCATTTATATTGAGACAAAAATACAATACTTTTAAATAGTACCCTTTAGCATCTACACTACAGATAGACACAAAATTAGAATACAGCTGTAAATAGGAAATTACTCATTTCAAATTATGCTGTTAAAATAGAATGTGACATTACATGATGCATCTCTTCTTATGAAAAAAGCATATCACAGATATTTCAAGACAATCCCATATTACATAGAATTAATTTCTTTTTGCTTACACATGTGATTTTTTAATATTAACCACTGACTATGGTATTCAAAATTACATACTTGGCCACATAAAAGCTTTACAACATTTTAAATGCATACATTGAAAGTTTAGATTACATTGTAATCTAAACAAACAGTATTCACCCAGCCAGCAATACTCAAGAGAAGGGAACACTAAAAACTGGACATTTTAATTTTAAAATTTTGTATGAAAGAGAATTTGCTATCCTCTCAAAACTTGACGGAACTATTACCAAACTGCAGATTATGTCTCTTCAATCCCTCTGGGAACATCTATCTACCCAGCATCTGTCCTTGTTCCCAGCTTCACTCCTCAGTGTCACAGCTTGTGTTGAAGTATAACATCTTTTCTGTCACTTAGCAAACTACTTTTGCTCACAAGCACAGAACTTGGGATTTCCAAGGCATTACTCTAAACTTGAGAAGAACATCTTTGAGGATGTAGCACTTCTCTGCTAATCCTTCCTCGTTTTCCGTCTTCAACACACACAGAGGCAGCAAGGAAATAAACAGAACCATACAGTTGTTTGGAGGACTCTGTGACGAGGAAGTGTCTGGGTCTCAGTGGATTGTTTAAGACACTGATGTCAGCCTATGCAGTATTCATTCTTCCTTTCCTCCAACCTGAAAGGCTCCCATCTGTTCAGGATTACAGCATGCTCAGATAAAAATTTACAACTTATAGATCCTTTGTTATTAGACATAACTGAATGCTGGCAAATAATGCACATAATGGCATTGAGTGGGGCTTTGGGAAAGTTTCTTTTAAAGGGGGAAGATTTAGCTGACATGTGCCCTTTGCCTTTTTTTTTTTTCCTTCTTCCTGCTTGAAACTCAGTACAACACTGGAGGCAAACCAGAGGTGCCAAGTATAACATGTGAAGGATGACTGAATGAAAGGCTGAATTCCATACAGAGTCTTGGGACCACCATACCTGTCCCAGGCAGCCTATCTCTGGACCACTTGATATGTTGAACAAACAAACAGAAAACCAAATCCGTCTCATGTACAACTGATTTTTCATTTGGTTTTCTGTTACTTGTAGCTGAACACAATCCTAGCTACTACAGTAAGAATAGTCTACCCTAGTTAATTTTTATAATGCTGAGCCATGTCCATAGTATTTGTGCCAGATAAGCATGACTTTTTCTGTATTATAACAGAATGAAAATATTAGACTTTATCCCTATTTAAATCCTTTTTTTTGTGGATAAACTTAAAAGAAGCATAATTATCAGCACTATAGCCATTAGAAGTCAGAAATAAAACCAGATAAAATCTGAAAACATGTTTGTATTGGGTGTTGTTTAGAGCTTTAAATTTAATTGTTAATAAATTGTATATGTAGTACATTAATTAAAATGGATAACTCCACAATAATGAAATATATGACATTTGAACTATTAAACATAAACAGAATTAAATAAAAGAAAGTTAAATTTCAATAAAAGAATGTTATAACTTAAAACCACCAGAAAGCTGGTAACTGAAAGGACATCATTTGAATTTAAAATTTTAAGGATGGAATGAGCAGCTGTGTTGTTGAAGAGCAGTATAGTTTTGTAAAACAAAGTGCTTGTGTAAAATCTGTGAAACCAAAATCTCAACGCTATCCACTCTTATCATACTAAATAGATAAATTGATGAGAGAGAGAGAGAGATGATAGATGATGGGTAGATGGATAGGCAGATGGGTGGATAGACAGATGAAAGATAGAGAGATAGACAGGTAGATGATGGGTGGATGGATAGATAGGTGATACATACATGCGAACATACACAGATAGAAAAAATATGGCAGTTACCATGGTACAAACTCTTTATGTGGCATTCATGACTCTCAGTGAAGTATCCCCAGACTCTTTCTCCAGTTCCTATCTTCCCACCTCGCCACCCTCAAACTCAATAATCAGTTCAACACAGTTTGCATAAATGGCCACAGATAGAAGGAGAGTTACCACAGCCTTCCCCCACTCCCTTAGGAAGAGCAGACAGGGGCTGATAACTGTGTTCCCACTTTGCACACTGAGTAAAAAATGTCTCTGAAAGAAAATTAAAAATGGGAAATTCACTGCTTGTGAACATGCAAGAATCAGGACAGCTTCATTTTTTAGATTGTGTAAAATGTGAGACTACGGCTTTACTTTGATAAGCATGCATTTGAAGGTGGCTGAGTTTACTAATACTGTAGAAGCATTTTAAATTATTTGTTGATGATTGACTCTTAGAATTACCTGGTATTCTCCATTTTCCTTGTAAAAATATCAGTATGGACCTACTCACCTGATGCAGGAGCCCTTCTGATCTCATTTGTTTTTACTTTCTTTTGTTACGTTCATTATGCATTTTAATTAGACATCAGGAAACCAAGTAAAATATAGGTGTATAAAGAAAAGTAATTAAATAGCCTTGAAACTTGTAAAAGCGAGCTGTTGCTGCTCTCCTCTACCTCCCAAACCATCTGTGGAATTAGGTGTGAGCTAACTAAAATAGGAGTAAAAATGTAAAAATACTGACTAATCCTTCATTTGCTTCGTAAGTGTTTATAAGCTACCACTTGATGTTAAAAATAAAAATTGAAACTTTAGACAATGCATTATGAATATAGTTTATGCAAGAAAGACTAAGAGATATCCATCATGGGCATCTATTCAAACGAAAGGCTTTGGTCTTACATCAACAGGTGGGAGATTGCAGGTATACTGATCAGCTTCAAGTTACAAAAATGGTGTTAAGCTATTGGATCAGATGATTACTTTGTTGCCTCTGAACTCTGAACTCAGTATAATTTATGCCTCTCTTATAGAAGAGGAAAGACTAAGAAAGGGAAGCAACATGGCCAAGATCACCTGGTAGAGTTCATACTTGAACAAAATCTGCTCCATTCCCAAACCACTGTAAGCAGATACTGAATTCCTTCCTTAGATGACCACTGTGATATAGTAACATCATCGACAGTGGCTAAATTGGAAACAAGTATACATACATAGAAAACATATGTATCCCTCAAGCAAACTGTATTGATTTTCAATTTTGCTTTCTATGAATCAAATAGAAAAAAAAAGACAGTATTTTAGTATTAATGTTTGTTACCAACGAATTATGATTTCCATTCAACTGGAATGCATTTACTTGGATCCTGGATATTAAGATATTTACTAAATTTATATTGTTGCTAAGTAACAGATTAAATGCAACCCACCTCAGTGATTTTAAACACTGGATAAATGCCACCAGTTTTTAAATAGAAAATGTTAAGTACTATAGGTTACTCAGTTTTGGGTTCTTGAGTTGCATTATGATTGGAAACAAATTTTCAACTAATTATTCTTCCCTCAGCCTTCTTATATCACGTCATTCCCTTTGCCTTCATGTCCTCCTCATGTAGAAAAACTTATTTTTGTACACAGAAAAAACATGAAGGCTCTTTATTTAGCTCACAGAAATTATACCTTAAACCTGGAAAGATTTTAAGTAAATGGTAAAAGATCATTTCATAATCTTATGGCCATTAAACCTAATAATCTTTTTTTTAACATCTTTATTGGAGTATAATTGCTTTACAATGGTGTGTTAGTTTCTGCTTTAAAACGAAGTGAATCAGTTATACATATATATCCCCATATCTCTTCCCTCTTGCATCTCCTTCCCTCCCACCCTCCCTATCCCACCCCTCTAGGTGGTCACAAAGCACCGAGCTAATCTCCCTGTGCTATACAGGTGCTTCCCACTTGCTATCTATTTTACGTTTGGTAGTGTATATATGTCCATACCACTCTCTCACTTTGTCCCAGCTTACCCTTCCCCCTCCCCATATCCTCAAGTACATTCGCTAGTAGGTCTGCGTCTTTATTCCCGTCTTGCCCCTAGGTTCTTCATGACCATTTTATTTTAGATTCCATGTATATGTGTTAGCATACAATATTTCTTATTACTTACTTCACTCTGTATGACAGAGTCTAGGTCCATCCACCTCGCTACAAATAACTCAATTTAGTTTCTTTTTATGGCTGAGTAGTATTCCAGTGTGTATATGTGCCACATCTTCTTTATCCATTCATCTGTCGATGGACACTTAGGTTGCTTCCATGTCCTGGCTATTGTAAACAGAGCTGCGATGAACATTGTGGTACATGACTCTTGAATTATGGTTTTCTCATGGTCTATGCCCAGTAGTGGGATTGCTGGGTCATATAGTAGTTCTATTTTTAGTTTTTTAAGGAAACTCCATACTGTTCTCCATAGTGGCTGTATCAATTTACATTCCCACCAACAGTGCCAGAGGGTTCCCTTTTCTCCAAACCCTCTCCAGCATTTATTGTTTGTAGATTTTTTGATGATGGCCATTCTGACTAGTGTGAGGTGATAACCTCATTGTAGTTTAGGTTTGCACTTCTCTAATGATTAATGAAGTTGAGCATTCTTTCATGTGTTTGTTGGCAATCGGTATGTCTCCTTTGTAGAAATGTCTGTTTAGGTCTTCTGCCCATTTTTGGATTGGGTTGTTTGTTTTTTTGATATTGAGCTGCATGAGCTGCTTGTAAATTTTGGAGGTTAATCCTGTGTCAGTTGCTTCATTTGCACATATTTTCTCCCATTCTGAGGGTTGTCTTTTCGTCTTGTTTATGATTTCCTTTGCTGTGCAAAAGCTTTTTAATTTCATTAGGTCCATTTTTAAATTTCTGTTTTTATTTCCATTTCTCTAGGAGGTGGGTCAAAAGGATCTTGCTGTGATTTATTTCATGGAGTGTTATGCCTATGTTTTCCTCTAAGAGTTTAATAGCGTCTGGCCTTACATTTAGGTCTTTAATCCATTTTGATTTTATTTTTGAGTATGGTATTAAAGAGTGTTCTAATTTCATTCTTTTACATGTATCTGTCCACTTTTCCCAGCACCACTTATTGAAGAGGCTGTCTTTTTTCCATTGTATATTCTTGCCACCTTTATCAAGGTGACCATATGTGCGTGGGTTTACCTCTGGGCTTTCTATGCTGTTCCAGTGATCTATATTTCTTTTTCTGTGCCAGTACCATACTGTCTTGATGACTGTAGCTTTGTAGTATAGTCTGAAGTCAGGGAGCCTGATTCCTCCAGCTGTGTTTTTCTTTCTCAAGATTGCTTTGGGTTTTTGGGGTCTTTTGTGTTTCCATACAAATTGTGAGATTTTTTGTTCTAGTTCTGTGAAAAATGCCAGTGGTATATTGATAGGGATTTCACTGAATCTGTAGGTTGCATTGGGTAGTAGAGTCATTTTCACAATGTTGATTCTTCCAATCCAAGAACGTGGTATATCTCTCCATCTATTTGTATCATCTTTAATTTCTTTCATCAGTGTCTTATAGTTTTCTGCATACAGGTCTTTTGTCTCCTTAGGGAGGTTTATTCCTAGATATTTTATTCTGTTTGTTGCAATGGTAAATGGGAGTGTTTTCTTAATTTCACTTTCAGATTTTTCATCATTAGTATATAGGAATGCCAGAGATTTCTGTGCATTAATTTTGTATCCTGCTACTTTACCAAATTTATTGATTAGCTCTAGTAGTTTTCTGGTAGCTTCTTTAGGATTCTCTATGTATAGTATCATGTCATCTGCAAACAATAGCAGCTTTAGTTCTTCTTTTCCGATTTGGATTCCTTTTATTTCTTTTTCTTTGATTTCTGTGGCTAAAATTTCCACAACTATGTTGAATAATAGTGGTGAGAGTGGTCAACCTTGTCTTGTTCCTGATCTTAGTGGAAATGTTTTCAGTTTTTCACCATTGAGGACGATGTTGGCTGTCGGTTTCTCATATATGACCTTTATTATGTTGAGGTAAGTTCCCTCTGTGTCTACTTTCTGGAGGGTTTTTATCATAAATGGGTGTTAAATTTTGTCAAAAGCTTTCTCTGCATCTCTTGAGATGATTATAAGGTTTTTCTCCTTATTTGTTAATATGGTGTATCACATTGATTCATTTGCATATATTGAAGAATCCTTGCATTCCTGGGCTAAACCCTACTTGATCATGGTGTATGATCCTTTTAATGTGCTGTTAGATTCTGTTTGCTACTATTTTGTTGAGGATTTTTACATCTATGTTCATCAGTGATACTGGCCTGTAGTTTTCTTTCTTTGTGACATCTTTGGTTTTGGTATCAGGGTGATGGTGGCCTCGTAGAATGAGTTTGGGAGTGTTCCTCCCTCTGCTATATTTTGGAAGAGTTTGAGAAGGATAGGTGTTAGCTCTTCTCTAAATGTTTGATAGAATTCGCCTGTGAAGCCATCTGGTCCTGGGCTTTTGTTTGTCAGAAGATTTTTCATCACAGTTTAAATTTCAGTGCTTGTGATTGGTCTGTTTATATTTTCTATTTCTCCCTGGTTCAGTCTCGGAAGGTTGTGCATTTCTAAGAATTTGTCCATTTCTTCCAGGTTGTCCATTTTATTGGCATATAGTTGCTTGTATTAATCTCTCTTGATCCTTTGTATTTCTGCAATGTCACTTGTTACCTCTCCTTTTACTTTTCTAATTCTATTGATTTGACACTTCTCCCTATTTTCCTTGATGCCTCTGGCTAATGGTTTATCAATTTTCTTTACTTCTCAAAGAACCAGCTTTTAGTTTTATTGATCTTTGCTATAGTTTCCTTCATTTCTTTTTCATTTATTTCTGACCTGATCTTTATGATTTCTTTTCTTCTGCTAACTTTGGGGGTTTTTGTTCTTCTTTCTCTAATTGCTTTACGTGAAAGGTTTGGTTGTTTATCTGAGATGTTTCTTGTTTCTTAAGGTAGGATTGTATTGCTATAAACTTCCCTCTTTAACTGCTTTTGCTGCATCACATAGGTTTGGATCGTTGTCATGTTTTCATTGTCATTTGTTTCTAGGTGTTTTTTTGATTTCCTCTTTGATTTCTTTAGTGATCTCTTGGTATCACTAAGTAGTGTATTGTTTAGCCTCCATGTGTTTGTATTTTTTACAGATATTTTTTCCTGTAATTGATATCTAGTCTCACAGCATTGTGATTGGAAAAGATACTTGATACAATTTCCATTTTCTTAAATTTACCAAGGCTTGATTTGTGACCCCAGGATATGCTCTATCCTGGAGAATGTGCCATGATCACTTGACAAGAAAGTGCATTCTGTTGTTTTTGGATGGGATGTCCTATAAATATCAATTAAGTCCATCTTTTATAAAGTATCATTTAAAGCTTGTGTTTCCTTATTTACTTTCATTTTAGATGATCTATCCATTGGTGAAAGTGGGGTGTTCAAGTCCCCTACTATGATTGTGTTACTGTCGGTTTCCCCTTTTATGGCTGTTAGTATTTGCCTTATGTATTGAGGTGCTTCTATGTTGGGTGCATAAATATTTGCAATTGTTATATCTTCTTGGATTCATCCCTTGATCATTATGTAGTGTCCTTCTTTGTCTCTTGTAATAGTCTTTATTTGAAAGTCTATTTTGTCTGATACGAGAATTGCTACTCCAGCTTTCTTTTGATTTCTATTTGCATGGAATATCTTTTCCATCCCCTCACTTTCAGTCTGTATGTGTCCCTAGGTCTGAAGTGGGTCTCTTGTAGACGTCATATATACGGGTCTTGTTTTTGTATCCATTCAGCCAGTCTATGTCTTTTGGTTGGAGCACTGAATCCATTTACATTTAAGGTAGTTATCGATATGTATGTTTCTATTACCATTTTATTAACTGTTTTGGGTTTGTAATTGTAGGTCTTTTCCTTCTCTTGTGTTTCCTGCCTAGAGAAATTCCTTTAGCATTTGTTGTAAAGCTGGTTTGGTGGTGCTGAATTCTCTTAGCTTTTGCTTGTCTGTTAAGGTTTTAATTTCTCCATCAAATCTGAATGAGATCCTTGCTGGGTAGAGTAATCTTGGTTGTAGGTTTTTCCCTTTCATCACTTTAAATCAGTCCTGCCACTCCGTTCTGGCTTGCAGAATTTCTGCTGAAAGATCAGCTTTTAACCTTATGGGGATTCCCTTGTATGTTATTTGCTGTTATTCCCTTGCTGTTTTTAATATTTTTTCTTTGTATTTAATTTTTGATAGTTTGATTAATATGTGTCTTGGTGTGTTTCTCCTTGGATTTATCTTGTATGGGACTCTCTGTGCTTCCTGGACTTGATTAACTATTTCCTTTCCCATATTAGGGAAGTTTTCAACTATAATCTCTTCAAATATTTTCTCAGTCCCTTTCTTTTTCTCTTCTTCTGGGACCCCTATAATTCGAATGTTGGTGCATTTAATGTTGTCCCAGGGGTCTCTGAGACTGTCCTCAATTCTTTTCATTCTTTTTTCTTTATTCTGACCTGCAGTAGTTATTTGCACTATTTTATCTTCCAGGTCACTTATCCGTTCTTCTGCCTCAGTTATTCTGCTATTGATTCCTTCTAGAGAAATTTTAATTTCATTTATTGTGTTGTTCATCACTGCTTGTTTGCTCTTCAGTTCCTCTAGGTTCTTGTTAAATGTTTCTTGTATTTTCTCTATTCTATTTCCAAGATTTTGGATCATCTTTACTGTCATTATTCTGAATTATTTTTCAGGCAGACTGCCTATTTTCTCTTCATTTGTTTGGTCTGGTGGGTTTTTACCTTGCTCCTTATCTGCTGTATGTTTTTCTGTCTTCTCATTTTGCTTAACTTACTGTGTTTGGGGGCTCCTTTTCACAGGCTGCAGGTTCGTAGTTCCCGTTGTTTTTGGTGTCTGCCCCAAGTGGCTAAGGTTGGTTTAGTGGGTTGTGTAGGCTTCCTGGTGGAGGGGACTAGTGCTGTGTTCTGGTGGATGAGGCTGGATCTTGTCTTTTTGGTGGGCAGGTCCACGTCTGGTGGTGTGTTTTGGGGTGTCTGTGGCGTTATTATGATTTTAGCAGCCTCTCTGCTACTGGGTGGGGTTGTGTTCCTGTTTGCTAGTTGTTTGGCATAGGGTGTCCAGCACTGTAGCTTGCCGGTATTTGAGTGGAGTTGGGTCTTGGCGTTGAGATGGAGATCTCTGGGAGATTTTTGCCATTTGATATTACGTGGAGCTGGGAGGTCTCTTGTGAACCAGTGTCCTGAAGTTGGCTCTCCCACCTCAGAGGCACAGCCCTGATGCCTGGCTGGAGCACCAAGAGCCTGTGATCCACATGGCTCAGAACCAAAGGGAGAAAAGAAAGAAAGAAAGAAGAAGATAAAATAAAATAAAGTAAAATAAAGTTATTAAAATAAAAAAAATTATTTAAAAAATTTTTAAGTAATAAAAAGGAAAGAAAAAGACAGAAAAGAGTAACCAAACCAAAAAACAAATCCACCAATGATAAGCACTAAAAACTATACTAAAAAAAAATAATGGACAGACAGAACCCTAGGATAAATGGTAAAAGCAAAGCTATACAGACAAAATCACACACAGAAGCATACAAATACTCACAAAAAGAGAAAAAGTATAAATAAATAAATATATATATATATATATATATATATATATATCGTTGTTCCCAAAGTCTGCCTCCTCAATTTGGGATGATTCGTTGTCTATTCAGGTATTCCACAGATGCAGGGTACATCATGTTGATTGTGGAGATTTAATCCGCTGATCCAGAGGCTGCTGGGAGAGATTTCCCTTTCTCTTCTTTGTTTGCACATCTCCCAGGGGCTCAGCTTTGGATTTGGACCTGCCTCTGCGTGTAGGTTGCCTGAGGGCGTCTGTTCTTCGCTCAGACAGGACGGGGTTAAAGTAGCCGCTGATTCGGGGGCCCCAGCTCACTCAGGCCGGGTGGGGGAGGGGCACGGAGTGCGGGTAGAGCCTGCGGCGGCAGAGGCCAGCAGGACGTTGCACCAGCCTGAGACGCGCCATGCATTCTCCCGGGGAAACTGTCCCTGGATCCTGGGACCCTGGCAGTGGCGGGCTGCACAGGCTCCCCGGAAGGGGGGTGTGGATAGTGACCTGTGCTCGCACACAGGCTTCCTGGTGGCAGCAGCAGCAGCCTTAGCGTCTCATGCCCGTCTCTGTGGTCCGTGCTTTTAGCTGCGGCTCGCACCCGTCTCTGGAGCTCCTTTAAGCAGCGCTCTTAATCCCCACTCGTCGCGTACCAGGAAACAAAGAGGCAAGAAAAAGTCTCTTGCCTGTTCAGCAGCTCCAGGCTTTTTCCCAGACTCCCGGGTAGCCGTGGCCCACTAACCCCTTCAGGCTGTGTTCACACCGCCAACCCCAGTCCTCTCCCTGCGTTCCGACCGAAGCCCGAGCCTTAGCTCCCAGCCCACGTCCGCCCTGACGGGTGAGCAGACAAGCCTCTCGGGCTGGTGAGTGCTGGTTGGCACCGATCCTCTGTGCAGGAATCCCTCTGCTTTGCCCTCTGCACCCCTGTTGCTGTGCTCTCCTCCGTGGCTCCGAAGCTTCCGCCCTCTGCCACTCGCTGTTTCCGCCTGCGAAGGTGCTTCCTAGTGTGTGGAAACCTTTCCTCCTTCACGGCTCCCTACCACTGGTGCAGGTCCCGTCCCTATTCTTTTGTCTGTTTTTTCTTTTTTCTTTTGCCCTACCCAGGTACGTGGGGAGTTACTTGCCTTTTGGGAGGTCTGAGGTCTTCTGCCAGCATTCAGTAGGTATTCTGTAGGAGTTGTTCCACATGTAGATGTATTTCTGATGTATCTGTGGGGAGGAAGGTGATCTCCACGTCTTACTCTTCCGCCATCTTGAAGCTCCTCCCAAACCTAATAACTTTTATATAAATACTTTTGTTTGTAGCATTCAAAAATATAAGAAATAATTATTTTAGATTAGAAAAGAATGCTTTCTTCAAACTGAACATTTTAACTTATTTCTGTTAGAAACTTAAGGTTGAAAAGACCCACACCACTAAATTCCTATAAAGCTTCCTTTAACTTTAGAAGTGTTTCAACACTGAGATCAGAACAGTGTCTCTTTTTTTTTTTTTTTTTTTGCGGTACACGGGCCTCTCACTGTTGTGGCCTCTCCCGCCGTGAAGCACAGGCTCCGGACACGCAGGCCCAGCGGCCATGGCTCACGGGCCCAGCCGCTCCACGGCATGTGGGATCTTCCAGGACCGGGGCACGAACCAGTGTCCCCTGCATCGGCAGGTGGACTCTCAACCACTGTGCCACCAGGGAAGCCCAGAACAGTGTCTCTTTAATTAAATAGTTCTTTACCAAATTCTGTGGCTGTTTAAGGAGGTATATTCATACTGCTTCCTCGGAAAGTCATAAATCTCACAAGGATGTGCCTCACTTTAGAAAAATTCATCTTGAAAAGCCACCACTTATGGAAAAAAGATAACATGTACATATATTTTTGCATAAGTCCAAGCAGCGTCTTAATTATGTATGAATCCATAGCTCATAACAAAATCAATAGCGGCAAACACCTTTATTGTGCTTTCAGCCCAGCAGATCTTAGTTAAATAGATGAACAGTGAATAGTGTATTTATAGTAAAGAACAAGTAATCAACATGAGCAGAAAAGCCAGCTGCTTTTAACTTGTACATTGGCTTTTAAAGAATGCTTATCTCAGATAAGATGTCTCCAAGAATGTGTACCTTTGTTTGCATTAGGTTTCTGACTTAAAAAAAAACACAAAACACTATTCAATTTTCCTTGTATTTAGATCTTTGGCTTCGTCCTTGGTTAGGTTTTTATTTTTATCTAGAGTACAGTGTATTTGTTTTCTAGGAACATACTTAATTTTTATAACGAAACTTGGAAAGAACTTAAAGTTTCAGTTGTTTTAAGAAGTTGATTGAACATGTATCTTTGTGGAATATGTCTCTCTGCTTAGTGATGGATGGCTTAGCCTAGTAATTTAGAATTTGGTTTCGTTACAAAACCTGGAGAGTTGAAGTTTACTGTCAGTGACTTGACTTTGGTTGTGCAGATTATTGGGGGGTGCTTAATTACAGACATGAAGAAGAGGATTTTTCACCGTGCCTAGATTATGCACTGGTAAATTATTCTACAGTAGTAAATTATGCACTGTTTATAAAATGCCTTATCTCTTTCAGAAATAACTGCTGCATTTAAAATGGATACATAGTGAGTGTTTCTGCCTGACTGTCAACTGAATTGTTAGCTCAGATATCATCAGTAACTTATTTATTTATTTATCGCTGTGTTGGGTCTTTGTTGCTGCGTGTGGGCTTTTCTCTAGTTGTGGCAAGCGAGGGCTACTCTTCATTGCGGTGCACAGGCTCAGAAGTTGTGACTCCCGGACTCTAGAGTGCAGGCTCAGTAGTCGTGGCACATGGGCTTCGTTGCTCCGTGGCATGTGGGATCTTCCTGGACCAGGGCTCGAAGCTGTGTCCCCTGCATTGGCAGATGGATTCTTAACCACTGCACCACCAGGGAAGCCCTCATCAGTAACTTCTTAATCTCCAAAACCCATGGCCTTTTTGGTCTACATCTTCATCAGTCTTTTGCATCATTTGCCCCTGTTGGTTATCCTTTCCTTGACATGTTCTCATAGGGGCTCTATAACCCTGCTTTTCTGTCCTGCCAATCATTCTTATTCCTCCTTACATCCCCTGAGCAGCAGTGTCCTGAGTTCATTCCACTACCTTTTATCTTCTTGATTTCTTTCTCTCTGAAGTCATGCCCTCCTTGTAGCTCCAAGCATCTCCTCTTAGAAGATGACTTCAGAATCTGCAGGCCCAGCCTAGTCATTTCCCCACTCTCTGGGTCCACACTTCCAGCTGCCAGCAGTTGTGTCTTCCTGGATGTCTCATCAACAGCTTAGACTCTGATTTCCTCACCATCAGGTGCAAACGCCTGACACCACTTGGTCCCTATCTTCTTCCATGCATCAGACAAAATGAGTTTTTGGTCATTTCCTAAGCACAGCTTATTCACTTATTTGACTCTTTTGTCCATTCTGTTCTCTTTGGGTAATATGTTTTATAATTTTTCTCCAGAAAAGAGTTTACACAAAATGCTTCAATTCAGTGCTTTGTGATTCTGTAGAATTTCATTTTAAATGCCCTTAGGCTCTCATAGGTCATCACTTTCATCATGGATATTTATGTCAAGATGTGTTTTCTGACCAAGATCCTAAGTTCCTTGTGGGCAGGAAACTTCATGCCATCCACAGTGCCTATGTGAGGTGTTCAGAAGGTGGTGTTCAAAGAATATACAATGGCCCATAAACAGAGTGCAATGAACTCATGGCTCTTGAAGCAGAAGGATGCTGTTATTGGTTTGGAACACTGAGCTCTACAACAAACTGTCTGAAAGGGAGAGCGCTAATGGTAACCTTAAGAAGTAAATTTGCTTCCAAAAACCTGTGATAAATTCCCAAGGAGGGATATACTCACCAAAATAACCTGTCTCTATATTTGAACTTGAAAGCTATGATTTTTGCATTTAAAATAATTTACTTAAATCATTGTGGAGCTGCATTTTTTCCTTATATAAATGGTTTTAGGAAAAGCAAACCTGAGTATACATAAGAATGTGGTTCTCTTATATATAATTTTGTTTCAAGCAACGTAACTTTGTATCGGCAATGTAATGCCAAAATCCAAATACCTGAGCAGCTGGTTTAATTTTTAATATTGTAGAAATGTACAGAGTTCTAATTTCCCTTATCACTTTCAATAGATATTTGAAAGTATCTTTTTCAAACTATTCAGAGAATTGGGGAAATATTTACATCAGTTGACTATATCATACAAAGTTCAAATACCTTGGCAACATCTTAATTTATCATTTTTCATACCAGAGACCTGTTTTCAGTAAAAAAAAATAAATTTTGTATGAAAAATTAAAATACTGGTATAGTTTTTTTTAAAAAGAGACTCTCATAAATGTTGTTTCATATAATGTACTCTTGTTTTTTGCCAGATCCTGATAGTAAATTAGATAATACACTATTAATCAGAGTTCTGGTTTGTGAGTCACAATTTTATTTTGATATTTCAGGTGCACTAATTTTTTTCCTATAAACTAATCTGTTCCAAAAAGTCTCCATGATTTAGTTTCATGTTTTGTTTTGTTTTTCCCAAGAACAGCAGCAGGCTCAAAGTCCATGTGGGAGAAAAACATAGGGATCTGTGACTTTTTTCCCTTTGTTAACTGTTGATGTATAGAAAAAAAAGTAACTTTATCTTAAGAAAAGATAAAGCAAAGAATAGGTCTCATATTTTCACTGTAGCCCAGGAATTAAGGCTCTCGAATCGGTCTACCTGCCCCTGGCAAGGAAAAGCTCTTGTGGGATAGAAGCATGCTCCCAGCTCTAGGGGGTGATCAAGATTCCCCATCTTCCTTTACATCTTGTTCACTTTTCTGAGCAGGACACTGGCTGTTGGCTTGGACCAATGCCAAAGACACCATTGGTGCTTTTTTTTCTGAGGCACATAGTTTTGGGTTGGGTTGGGGTATGATAAGGATTCTAAAAGCAATTACTCCCAGTTGGAAATCTTCTTTTAGGATGTTCCTTTTAGGATCACCACTTTGGGAACCAATCTCTTTCAGCTCTATCACTTTTGAAATCCTTCTTTCCTATTTTGGATTGGTTCTTTTGGATTGCTTCTGTTTATTCTCCTGTTGGGTCTGATACAGTACCTCTTCTTGCTTGATGTGATGAACCACAGTCATCTCCTTAGAGCACCACATGGGAACCAGGGTGAGGGCCAAGGAAAGAAAAGATGAGGCAGAAAGCATAGGTTTGTCTCGAGTCCTGGTGGTGGAAATTCCTGACTCATACATAGTCTGTTCCATCCCCATAAAGTAGGCTTCATGAACACTGGAGGCCAGAGCTCCAGATAGTAATACAAGGTTAATTTTATCCTAGAGTTTCTCCTCTGCCAAACTCACTCAAAAACTTGAGAGAAATCAGCCAGCTGATTGGGGCTAGACATTCAGGCTCCTAGCCATCTCTCTTCAGAGTCTCCGTGTAAGAGAAAGATTAAAACCAAAGATTTGGGTCATTTATATATAGGAGATTAGAGCAAAGAGAGAAAGAGCCTCTGAGGATTAGAGACATGTAAAGACCTCAAACCTAGTCTAGACACCCTCAGGTAAAGCCCTAATGTCAGTTCCACCCAAGGTCTGATACAGAGAGGGCTTCACACAGTACAAAGATAGCTGAGATACCATCTGATTCCATCTAAGCAAAAACAGGCAGAGATTGCTAACAGTCATTTTTATCAGAGTTAAAATAGATGATCTGAGTCCTAAATGATGATTTTTCCAGGTAACAGCTATGTGATATTCACTGATGAGATAGCACTCATCAGTCAACCCTTATTCATGCCATTCATAGGCAGTACCACTCTTAGATCTGGCTAGGCAGGGTCCTTATTTGTAGTTTGGAGTGTCTTCCTGAAAATATCCTAAGACCCCTCTGCTGTGTGGGCCTGCAGTGTCATCAGGCAAGAGGTCCCAGGCCTGGACTGCTTTGTCCTAGTCTCCGTTTCTCTGTTTTAGGGCACTCTCTAACCATATCCCATCAACCCCCTCTCCTATGCCCACTCCACATGAGGCCAATGGGATGCCCCCAAGGAGGAGAGAAAGGACTCAAGCCTTTAGGGTTATCCCAAGACCTTGTATCCCCAGTCCCTGCTTCTAGAAGGAAGATCTCTGGTAAGCAGATCAATCCAACTAGCTAGCACAATATTTCTTTCACATGCCAGTATTATGCCGACACTCTGATTTTAACTCATGGAGGAAACAGAAGACATTTACAGCTATGGGTACCAAAGAACCACCACTAATCCATGGGCTTGAGCCATGTGTTGAGGCCTGTTCATTGGCTCTCACCCATCCGTCTCACCCATCCATCACTGCCTCTGCTCTGGACCTGAGAGCGGTGAAGTAGCACCAGAATTCCCTTACTCCATGTTCCCCATGTCAATAGCCCTAAGAGAAGCCAACTCACCTCCTCTACAGTCTTCACCACACATATGAAGCGGTTCTCAGGGGTGGCTGTACCTATTTCTTTTAAAGTATTTTGAGACCCTTAAAATCCACAAGAGAAACCTGCCATGCCAATCAATGTCCTCTATTGCCTCCAATAAATATGGTGATGTTTTGTTCTCCTTCGTCATTATTAAGCCATACCAGATGAGAGATCGACATTGCTTATTCAAAGGGAATCACTCTTCTTGCTTGGCTCATGGGCCCCTTAACTATCCTCCCGACTTGTGTTAGTATCTAGAAGGCAGGGACACCATTGTAGGAGACCACATTCTAGGAATTTAGTCATCGTGACCTAAAATGTTCAAGAGATATGGTTGCATGTTGTCCTGTGTTTACAACGTAAATATTGGCAATTTAATGTACCAAGAAAATGAATTATCTTTCACGTTATTCTGAATATTCTGAGTAAGATTTGCATTTGAAATCATTCTTAACAAAGCACAGTAACAAACTTTGATAGTCATTAGAATACAGTATTCATGATGGCTCAATGGATGATATGATGTCATGAGTATCAATGTAATCAGCATTAAATAAAGGATATCAGGAAACTGAAATAGCAAGAATATCTGTATTGTTTTAAATATAGATCATTTGAATAATAACATTTTAAATATTAACATTGTTGCTACCTTTTCATTGTGGTGGACATATGAAATTATCCAAGAAGTATGCATTTGATAATAAAGTCCATGAAGAGATAGTTTCCTAGATCTGAACAGCAGATGATAGTGCCTGAACACCACAGAGAATCCTCATGCATTGATTGGACAGTAAATGAAAAAGAATAAGTACCTCTTCTCTACTCATTATTCTAAGTCTAAATCTAAATCTATGGGTCATTATACCTCACATGGTTCCTTGAATTTTGCTTATAAATACAAAAGCCCCACACAAAAATATTGCACAAGTTCCCACATACTAAGAGCAGCCCTGCCCACATGCTGGGGTTTGGCAGCCTATTTGGCCCCGGCAATGTCAGCACAACCATACTTTAGTGTCTGTCCCAAAGCAGAACTGATCTCAACAAGAACCAGCAGGTTTGTGATCATTCCAAAGACAGTCATTTCTTAATAGGTGCCAGCTACAATACCAGTAGCTGACGTGTGGCTTGGGTTGGGGAAGGGGTATGCAGAGGAAGAGCCTAAGGAAAGTGGAAGAATGTTTTAACTTTCTGCTTAATCTCTGTCACAACCTCCACTACCATCAGCTTCCAGAATAAACCAATAGACCAGTATGCTAAGGAGTGCAAGCAACCTCAACCCAAGCCCCAAGCATTTCTCATTTTAAACGAGATTGTAACTAGTAAGCCTTCCTTTTCTAGAAATTATAGAACCACCACTCTTCGTAGGAGTAATATCAACAGACTATGCAATAGGAAGATAAATTAACCCTTTCCTGATGTTCAGGAATTCTTATTGAGCCACAAAATGAGGCTAAAGAAGTGTTAAGTACTCCCATAATCTAAAGAGATCTCTGCATAGTGGAATGTGCTGTAGAAAGAACTTACTTCAAGGAGAAAGAATGAACTATGTTAAACTCGGTTCATCCCAACCCAGAAATTTTAAATACATTTGAGACATTGAGAGAAAAGGAGAACTTCTCAGGTCTTCTCAGACAAGGCACACAGTCTTACCCTCCAAATGGGAGAGGAAAGAAGGAAGTGCTCACCCTGCTCTCGCAAGCCAGGTGAAGGTGGCTGCAAGAGATTTTCCCATAAAGCTTAAAGATGTCTTCCAGAAGGGGATCCTGGTAACAGTTTGTGGGCCTATCTTATATTTATTCTTTGTACACCAATGCCAGTAACATTAAGATGAATCCATCTAGGCCTAGCCTAAATATAATGAATACAAGATAATTTTCAGAATGTTGTATTAGAGCAGCTCCTGAATACCAGTAGGGATCACCATAAAATTGTTACAGTGATGGGGTCCAAGCCAAAGTGGAGTTGAGGTTTGTAATGACTCCTACTGATCTTTTCTGATTCCGTTTATAAGAAAGTCTTATTCACAAATAACCCAAAAAATAGGCAAGTACAGAAGAAACGTAAATAATTTCCATGATAATTTGTCATTTCCTTCATTTGTCCTTACTCCTCTCTCTGTGCCAATTTTCCATGAATTACATAGACAAACTTTCGATAATGTTAGAGCTCTTAGGATAAGCCCTCAATTTTCCTTTACTTTTTGTGACTTAACTATTATTTCTTGTTGAATTTTTGAAAAATACCTACATTGCTTTTAATTTCTTAGGAATACTTCCTGAGTCAGAGTTCAGTGTTCCATTCACTGTAAAAATTCAGTAATCGCTTATTGATTGATTATCTCAAAAGAGGAAGCGTCCAAAGTAGTGTAGTTGGATTTGAACCTGATTAAACGCCAGCTGACACTTAAATGTGCTGTGGGATCTTCACCGTGTCACATGAACTTTCAGGGCCCAAGGTTTTTCAACTGTAAAATGAAGGGAATGGACTCAAATATCCATCTTGAGGTGTCTCATCCTCCATTATCTTGAATGTTTTGCTTAGTTTAATTGAGAGATTCAGCTGTTTTCCAGCCTGAGCAATGTTGCATCTGAATATCTGGGTTTATTAGCTAAATGTCAGAGCCCCTTCTTATGCCGATGAAATGTACATAATTTAGACTGTAGCAGAAAAGGTCTACTTTACTATGACACTGGAACAGACTTTTCCCTATGCATCCCACTCACACCATCTCTGGTTGACTGAGACCAAGAGGCTTCCTGAGCAGGAAATGAAACCCTTACCTTGAGAATAGATCACAGTGGAATGGACACTTATGCCTGTGTGTTATGACTATAGAAAAATATACTGGGAATCTAAGGAGAGTGAATTAGAAATGCCAGAAGCCTCTTATACATTACCTGTTGAAATATTCGTACTCTTACTTTACTGAAGTGTGTTTTCTAACCTCCAAAGAAATGTCTGGCCATTTAGTGAAAACTATTATTTTTTTCGTTAAAAAAAACAATCCCACAATTTTATTTTCCCACAGAAAATTCTACCTTGGTACCATCATTACTATATGCCAGGAAGAAAAAACAAACCATATTCTTCAGAGCATTTTAAAATGTGTGAGAACCTAGCATATTTCCTAAATAAAATTCATTCTTTTGGCATATATTTGGGGAGGGGAAAAAAATTATAATACAAAACCGTCATGGAGTTTTTGCTTCATAGCTACAATATATTTGACTTCTTTCCCTTTTGTTGTTAATTTATTCCTTTGGCCAAATTGACTTTTCTTTTTTTTAACATCCTTATTGGACTATAATTGCTTTACAAGGGTGCGTTAGTTTCTGCTTTATAACAAAGTGAATCAGCTATACATATACATATATCCCCATATCTCTTCTCTCTTGCATCTCCCTCCCTCCCTCCCTATCCCACCCTTTAGGTGGTCACAAAGCACCGAGCTGATATCCCTGTGCTATGTGGCTGCTTCCCACTAGCTACCTATTTTACAATTGATAGTATATATAAGTTCATGCCACTCTATCATTTCGTCCCAGCTTACCCTTCCCCCTCCTTGTGTCCTCAAGTCCATTCTCTAGTAGATCTGCGTCTTTATTCCTTTCCTGTGCCTAGGTTCTTCATAACCTTTTTTTTTTTTTTAGATTCCATATATATGTGTTACCTTATGGTATTTGTTTTTCTCTATCTGACTTACTTCATTCCGTGTTACAGACTCTAGGTCCATCCACCTGACTACAAAAAACTCAGTTTCGTTTCTTTTTATGGCTGAGTAATATTCCATTGTATATATGTGCCACATCTTTATCCATTCATCTGTTGATGGACACTTAGGTTGCTTCCATGTCCTGGCTATTGTGAATTGAGCTGCAATGAACATTGTGTTACATGACTCCTTATGAATCATGGTTTTTTCAGGGTATATGCCCAGTAGTGAGATTGCTGGGTGGCATGGTAGTTCTATTTTTAGTTTTTTTAAGGATCCTCCATACTGTTCTCCATAGTGACTGTATCAATTTACATTCCCACCAACAGTGCCAGAGGGTTCGCTTTTCTCCAAACCCTCTCCAGCATTTACTGTTTGTAGATTTTTTGATGATGGCCATTCTGACTGGTGTGAGGTGATACCTCATTGTAGTATAGGTTTGCACTTCTCTAATGATTAATGATGTTGAGCATTCTTTCATGTGTTTCTTGGCAATCCGTATGTCATCTTTGGAGAAATGTCTATTTAGGTCTTCTGCACATTTTTGGATTGGGTTATTTGTTTTTCTGATATTGAGCTGCATGAGCTGCTTGTAAATTTTGGAGATTAATCCTTTGTCAGTTGTTTCATTTGCAAATAATTTCTCTCATTCTGAGGGTTGTCTTTTCATCTTGTTCATGGTTTCCTTTGTTATGCAAAAGCTTTTAAGTTTCATTAGGTCCCATTTGTTTCTGTTTTTGTATTCCATTTCTCTAGGAGGTGGGTCAAAAAGGATCTTGCTGTGATTTGTATCATAGAGTGTTCTGCTTATGTTTTCATCTAAGGTCTTTAACCCATTTTGAGTTTATTTTTGTGTATGGTGTTAGGGAGTGTTCTAATTTCATTCTTTTACATGTACCTGTCCTGTTTTCCCAGCACCACTTATTGAAGAGGCTGTCTTTTCTCCATTGTATATTCTTGCCACCTTTATCAAAGATAAGGTGACCATATGTGCATGGGTATATCTCTGGGCTTTCTATCCTATTCCATTGATCAATATTTCTGTTTCTGTGCCAGTACCATACTATCTTGATGACTGTAGCTTTGTAGTATAGTCTGAACTCAGGGAGCCTGATTCCTCCAGCTCCGTTTTTCTTTCTGAAGATTGCTTTGTCTATTCAGGGTCTGTTGTCTTTCCATACAAATTGTGAGATTTTTTTCTTCTAGTTCTGTGAAAAATGCCAGTGGTATATTGATAGGGATTGCATTGAATCTGTAGATTGCTTTGGGTAGTATAGTCATTTTCACAATATTGATTCTTCCAATCCAAGAACATGATATATCTCTCCATCTGTTGGTATCATCTTTAATTTCTTTCATCAGTGTCTTATAGTTTTCTGCATACAAGTCTTTTGTCTCCTTAGGTAGGTTTATTCCTACATATTTTATTCTGTTTGTTGCAATGGTAAATGGGAGTGTTTCCTTAATTTCTCTTTCACATTATTCATCATTATTGTATATGAATGCAACAGATTTGTGCATTAATTTTGTATCCCGCTACTTTACCAAATTCATTGATTAGCTCTAGTAGTCTTCTGGTAGCATCTTTAGGATTCTCTATGTATAGTATCATGTCATCTGCAATCAGTGACAGCTTTACTTTTTCTTTTCCTATTTGGATTCCTTTTATTTCTTTTTCTTCTGTGATTGCTGTGGCTAAAACTTCCACAACTATGTTGAATAATAGTGGTGAGAGTGGTCAACCTTCTCTTGTTCCTGATCTTAGTGGAAATGGTTTCAGTTTTTCACCATGAAGCACGATGTTGGCTCTGGGTTTGTCATATATGGCCTTTATTATGTTGAGGTAAGTTCCCTCTGTGCCTACTTTCTGGAGGGTTTTTATCATAAATGGGTGTTGAATTTTGTTGTAAGATTTCTCTGCATCTATTGTGATGACCATATGGTTTTTCTCCTTCAATTTGTTAATATGGTGCATCACGCTGATTGATTTGCGTATACTGAAGAATCCTTGCAATCCTGGGATAAACTCCACTTGATCATGGTGTATGATCTTTTTAATGTGCTGTTGGATTCTGTTTGCTACTATTTTTTGAGGATTTTGGCACGCATGATCATCAGTGATATTGGCCTGTAGTTTGCTTTCTTTGTGGTATCTTTGTCTGGTTTTGGTATAAGGGTGATGGTGGACTCACAGAATGATTTGGGAGTGTTCCTCCCTCTGCTTATTTTGGAAGAGTTTGAGAAGGATAGGTGTTAGCTCTTCTCTAAATGTTTGATAGAATTCGCCTGTGAAGCCATCTGGTCTTGGGCTTTTGTTTGTTGGAAGATTTTTCATCATAGTTTCAATTTCAGTGCTTGTGATTGGTCTGTTCATATTTTCTATTTCTTCCTGATTCAGTATCAGAAGATTGTGCATTTCTAAGAATTTGTGCATTTCTTCCAGGTTGTCCATTTTATTGGCATATAGTTGCTTGTAGTAATCTCTCATGATTCTTTTTATTTCTGCAGTGTCAGTTGTTACTTCTCCTTTTTCATATCTAATTCTATTGATTTGAGTCTTCTCCCTTTTTTTCTTGATGAGTCTGGGTAATGGTTTATCCATTTTGTTTAGCTTCTCAAAGAACCACCTTCTAGTTTTATTGATCTTTGCTATCGTTTCCTTCATTTCTTTTTCATTTATTTCTGATCTAATCTTTATGACTTCTTGCTTTCTGCTAACTTCGGGGTTTTTTTGTCTTCTTTCTCTAATTGCTTTAGGTGTAAGTTTAGGTTGTTTGTTTGAGATGTTTCTTGTTTCTTAAGGTAGGGTTGTATTGCTATGAACTTCCCTCTTAGAACTGCTTTTGCTGCATCCCATAGCTTTTCGGTCGTTGTGTTTTCATTGTCATTTGTTTCTTGGTATTTTTTGATTTCTTCAGTGATCTCTTGTATCACTAAGTAGTGTATTGTTTAGCCTCCATGTGTTTGTATTTTTTACAGATTTTTTTTGCTGTAATTGATATCTAGTCTCACAGTGTTGAGGTCAGAAAAGATACTTGATACACTTTCAGTTTAGTTATCTTTATCAAGCCTTGATTTTTGACCCAAGATATGATCTATCCTGGAGAATGTTCCATGAGCACTTGAGAAGAAAGTGTTTTCTGTTGTTTTTGGATGGAATGTCCTATAAATATCAAATAAGTCCATCTTGTTTAATGTATCATTTAAAGCTTGTGTTTCCTTATTTATTTTTCTTTTGAATGTTCGTTCCATTTGTGAAAGTGGGGTGTTAAAGCCCCCTACTATGATTGTGTTACTGTTGATTTCCCTTTTATGGCTCTTAGCATTTGCCTTATGTATTGAGGTGCTCATATTGGGTGCATAAATATTTACAATTCTTATATATTCTTCTTGGATTGATCCCTTGATCATCATGTAGTGTCCTTCTTTTTCTTTTGTAATAGTCTTTGTTTTAAAGTCTGTTTTGTCTGATATGAGAATTGCTACTCCAGCTTTCTTTTGATTTCCATTTGTGTGGAATATCTTTTTCCATCCCCTCACTTTCAGTCTGTATGTGTCCCTAGGTCTGAAGTGGGTCTCTTGTAGACAGCATATATATGGGTCTTGTTTTTGTATCCATTCAGCCAGTCTGTGTCTTTTGGTTGGAGCATTTAATCCATTTACATTTAAGGTAATTATCAATATGTATGTTCCTATTACCATTTTCTTAATGGTTTTGGGTTTGTTATTGTAGGTCTTTTCCTTCTCTTGTGTTTCCTGCCTAGAGAAGTTCCTTTAGCATGTGTTGTAAAGCTGGTTCGGTGGTGCTGAATTCTCTTAGTATTTGCTTGTCTGTAAATATTTTAATTTGTCCGTCGAATCTGAATGAGATCCTTGCTGGATAGAGTAATGTTGGTTGTAGGTTTTCCCCTTTCATCACTTTAAATATGTCCTGCCACTCCCTTCTGGCTTGCAGAGTTTCTGCTGAAAGATCAGCTGTTAACCTTATGGGGATTCCCTTGTATGTTATTTGTTGTTTTCCCTTGCTGCTTTTAGTATTTTTTCTTTGTATTTAATTTTTGATAGTTTGATTAATATGTGTCTTGGCATGTTTCTCCTTGGATTTATCTTGTATAGGACTCTCTGCACTTGCTGGACTTGATTAACTATTTCCTTTCCCATATTAGGGAAGTTTTCAACTATAATCTCTTCAAATATATTCTCAGTCCCTTTCTTTTTCTCTTCTTCCTCTGGGACCCCTATAATTCAAATGTTGGTGCGTTTAGTGTTGTCCTAGAAGTCTCTGTGACTGTCCTCAATACTTTTCATTCTTTTTTCTTTATTCTGCTTTGCAGTAGTTATTTGCACTATTTTATCTTCCAGGTCACTTATCTGTTCTTCTGCCTCAGTTATTCTGCTGTTGATTACGTATAGAGAATTTTTAATTTCATTTATTGTGTTGTTCATTATTGTTTGTTTGCTCTTTAGTTCTTCTAGGTCCTTGTTAAACGTTTCTTGTATTTTCTCCATTCTATTTCCAAGTTTTTAGACCACTTTACTATCATTACTCTGAATTATTTTCCAGGTAGACTGCCTCTTTCCTCTTCATCTGTTTGGTCTGGTGGGTTTTTACCTTGCTCCTTCATCAGCTGTGTGTTTCTCTGTCTTCTCATTTTGCTTAACTCTTGTGTTTGGGATCTCCTTGTCTCAGGCTGCACGTTCGTAATTCCCTTTGTTTTTGGTGTCTGCCCCCAGTGGGTAAGGTTGGTTCAGTGGGTTGTGTAGGCTTCCTGGGGGAGGGGACTGGTGCCTGTGTTCTGGTGTATGATGCTGAATCTTGTCTTTCTGGTGTGCAGGACCGCGTCTGATGGTGTGTTTTTGGGTGTTTGTGACCTTATTATGATTTTAGGCCGCCTCTCTGCTACTGGGTGGGGTTGTGCTCCTGTCATGCTGATGTTTGGCATAGGGTGTCCATCACTGTAGGTGCTGCTCATTGCATGGAAATGGTCTTGGCATTGAGATGGAGGTCTCTGGGAGAGCTTTTGCAGTTTGCTATTACGTGGACCTGGGAGGTCTCTGGTGGACCAACATCCTGAACTCAACTCTCCCACCTCAGAGGCCCAGGCCTGACACCCAGCCAGAGTACCAAGACCCTGTCAGCCACATAGCTCAGAAGAAAAGGGAGAAAAAAAATAAAGAAAGACAAAATTAAAATAAATTAAGTTATAAAAATAATTATTAAAGATTAAAAATAATTAAAAAAAGAAAGGAAGAAAGAAGAGAGCAACCAAACCAAAAAACAAATCCACCAATGATAACAAGCACTAAGAACTATACTAAAAACAAACAAACAAAAAACAGACCGATAGAACCCTAGGACAAATGCTAAAAGCAAAGCTATACAGACAAAATCACACACAGAAGCATACACATACACTCTCACAAAAAGAGAAAAAGGGAAAAAATATATAGTTTCTCCCAAAGTCCACCGCCTCAATTTTGGGATATTTGTTGTCTATTCAGGTATTTCACAGATGCAGGGCACATCAAGTTGATGGTGGAGATTTAATCCGCTGCTCCTGAGGCTTCTGGGAGAGATTTCCCTTTCTCTTCATTGTTTGCACAACTCCTGGGGTTCAGCTTTGGATTTGGATCCGCCTCTACGTGTAGGTCGCCTCAGGGCACCTGTGCTTCGCTCAGACAGGATGGGGTTGAAGGAGCAGCTTATTTGGGGACTCTGGCTCATTCAGGCCGGGGGAGGGAGGGGTACGGATGCGGGGTGAGCCTGCGGCGGCAGAGGCCAGCAGGACGTTGCACCAGCCTGAGGCGCCGTGCGTTCTCCTAGGGAAGCTGTCCCTGGATCCCGGGACCCTGGCAGTGGCGGGCTGCACAGGCTCCCGGGAGGGGAGGTGTGGATAGTGACCTGTGCTCGCACACAGGCTTCTTGGTGGCGGCAGCAGCAGCCTTAGCGTCTCATGCTTGTCTCTGGGGTCCGCGCTGTTAGCCGTGGCTCACGCCCATCTCTGGAGCTCCTTTAACCGGCGCTCTTAATCCCCTCTCCTCGTGCACCCCGAAACAATGGTCTCTTGCCTCTTAGGCAGGTCCAGACCTTTTCCTGGACTCCCTCCTGGCTAGCCGTGGCACACTAACCCCTTCAGGCTGTGTTCACACCGCCAACCCCAGTCCTCTCCCTGGGATCCCACCTCCGAAGCCGGAGCCTCAGCTCCCAGCCCCGCCCATCCTGGCAGGTGAGCAGACAAGCCTCTCGGGCTGGTGAGTGCCAGTCAGCACCGATCCTCTGTGCGGGAATCTCTCTGCTTTGCCTCCCGCACCCCTGTTGCTGTGCTCTCCTCCGTGGCTCCGAAGCTTCCCCACTCCGCCACCTGCAGTCTCCGCCCGCGAAGGGGTTTCTAGTGTGTGGAAACCTTTCCTCCTTCATGGCTCCCTCCCACTGGTGCAGGTCCCGTCCCTATTCTTTTGTCTCTGTTTATTCTTTTTTCTTTTGCCCTACCCAGGTACGTAGGGAGTTTCTTGCCTTTTGGGAAGTCTGAGGTCTTTTGCCAGCGTTCAGTAGGTGTTCTGTAGGAGTTGTTCTACATGTAGATGTATTTCTGATATATTTGTGGGGAGGAAGGTGATCTCCACATCTTACTCTTCCGCCATCTTGAAGGTCTCTCCAAATTGACTTTTAATGCTAAACTTGCTTTGGGATTTGTTGGGTTAAGATTGACAGTGTTCAACTTACTTGTCTTATTAAAGACACTTTTGCTCATTAACTGGTATAGACATCTTGCTTGTGTTTCTAAATCTTTCTCCCTCTAGAAAACTTACTCTTTGGAAAGATTAAATAAGTAAGGAAACTGTAACAGAGAACAAACTTTCCTCTTTAAAATAGTATCTTAGAGTTAAAACCAAAATTTTAACCACAGAATGCAATGGAGAGTTTCCACTGTAAGTAATGTTTGAAGATCCAATCCTGTTTTCTGAGACCACTAGTATTATTTTCATAAGGAATAAGATATTCTCTTTACACTTAAATTTATGCATTTGACCTTCTCCCATAAAAGATTATTTGTTTAATACTTAGACAAAGGTAGTAAGGAATTAGTTTCACTTCAAATAACTGTCCTGCACAGCACTGACCTGATAACTTGGTTACTGAAAGCCACAGGTCTGGGCTATTAACAATTAACTAAGGTAAGCTGCAATTGTGAGGGGTGATAAGAATGACCTTGTTTAATAATACAGTTCACAGGTGAGCAACGAAGTTTATGTAGCTCTAGGCTTAGAATAAGTTCTAAATAAGCCCTAACATGCACACAAAAATGGCAGTGTTCACCAACTTTATTCTAATATTTTCTCGGAAATTTTATTATTCTATGATGGGATCATAAGGAAGTTTATTTTGCATGCTCGGATTTGATAAAATAATATCATCCAACTTACTTCCTTATATGTACTGAAGTAAGTCATTGTGAAATGATTTCAGGAACACTGTCTTTTAAATTTCATATCACATCTGAAATGTTTAGTTTTCAGAAGATATTATATCCCAACAATCATTTTGCATTCCACAGTAAGTATTCAAGAAAGCATTTCAAACCATCCTAAGCATGTGTTCTTACTACTACTGAAAATGGAAAAATCATAAATATTGCATTTGTTCAATGAGCAAATAAAATTGTCTAATCTGTTGTATCCTTTTTTCTTTTGTTGAGCAATTAGATATTTTAAACTATAGTAATGATTTTTCACTGCAGAAAATATAAATGAAAAAAATTATTTGCAGTTTGAGAAATAAAAATGTGAGAATTTAGTCTTCCAATGACTCACATGAACAAATATGCAAGGGCCCTCAGCTCGATGACTGACCCATGCACCAGGAGCTCCATGTTCTGTGCTGACTGGGGATTTGCAGGGTTCAAGAGAAGATAGGTAAATTAAGACATCTGCTGCTACCCTAGACAACTCTTAAAACATTGACTTAAGCAGGTTTCTGCACCCCCACTTACTATGCTTTGGGTGCTCTGTTTACCTCCAAGTAGGGGATCGAGTAAAGCAGAATCCTAAACATTATTTCCAATGGAACTATTTTTCGGTTGAATTGCTATCACCAACATGAGGAACACTCGTGCCCCACAAATACAGTTTGGGGAATGCTGGGCTGTAGATCTGTGTTTAGGTGGAAGTAAGCAATATTCTTGTGGTGGTTAAATCCATGAGACTACACGAGGTGGCTCACAGGCAAAAGACAGAACAAGAACTTTGCAAAAGAACACCACAAGTTCCAGGACAGGCAGAATATTATATTGAGTTTATTATGCATGCCATAGACTCACAGAATTGTTAAATTAGAAGTAAGAACAGAGATCATTTAGTTCAACTTCCTCACTTCAGAGCTAGGGCAATTAAGAACTGAGGAATTAGGTGACTTATTTAAAGTTACACAGCTTGTTTCCTGTTTGCTAGTCGAAATCAAGAGAGAAAATATATTCGCCTAAGGATACTTGCTCTAAACAAAAGCAGCAACTTCAGGTCACAAGTCATTAAAGTACGTTAAAATTAATTTCTTAATATAGAAGATGAAGGAATCCACTGGGCTTCTTCCTTCCTTCCTTCCTTCATGTAATTTTTTTTTTTAATTTATCTATTTTTGGCTGTGTTGGGTCTTCGTTCTGCGGCAGGCTTTCTCTAGTTGCACTGGGCGGGGGCTACTCTTTGTTGCAGTGCGCGGGCTTCTCACTGCGGTGGCTTCTCTTGTTGCAGAGCATGGGCTCTAGGCGCGTGGGCTTCAGTAGTTGTGGCATGCAGGCTCAGTAGTTGCGTCTCACGGGCTCTAGAGCAGAGGCTCAGTAGTTGTGGCGCACGGGCTTAGTAGCTCCGTTGCATGTGGGATCTTCCTGGACAGGGCTTGAACCCGTGTCCCCGGCATTGGCAGGTGGATTCTTAACCACTGTGCCACCCGGGAAGCCCCCCTCCATGTAATTTTTGATAATGAGGAAGGAATGTTTTGAGTGGACAAAGTAGACCAAACCCTGGTTGGAAGCAACCACACAATGATAGTTCTCATGACAGTGATAAGAAGAGAAAGAAAAAGAGAAAATTCCTGTCGTTTGTAGTTTTATGTGGCCTTTTGTTGTTTCATTTGAGAGTGATGAATACAGAAAAAAAAATAGAGTAAGTTCTTTTTATTCCTCTTGACTCCTCAACAGCTCAAGTTATCTAATATAAGTGGAGTGTTTTTACTCTTTAGTAAAAGACTTTGTGTATGTTGGCCTAGAATAATTCAAAATGATATAATACACCTTCTAGCAGCATTTCACACTCATTTTTTTAAAAATGTATTTATTTATTTTTGGCTGTGTTGGGTCTTCGTTTCTGTGCGAGGGCCTTCTCTAGTTGCGGTGAGCAGGGGCCACTCTTCATTGTGGTGCGCAGGCCTCTCACTGTCGCAGCCTCTCTTGTTGCAGAGCACAGGCTCCAGACGCGCAGGCCCAGTAGTTGTGGCTCACGGGCCCAGTTGCTCCGCGGCATGTGGGATCCTCCCAGACCGGGGCTCGAACCCGTGTCCCCTGCATTGGCAGACGGATTCTCAACCACTGCACCACCAGGGAAGCCCCCACACTCATTTTTTATGCTAAAAAATAACAAAAAATGACAACTTTTTTAACACACTCTTAAAAGAACTATATTTTTGGAGCTGCAGGAAATCTAGTTTCTTGTCCTCACGGTTAACAGTGTTTGCTCATATGAAACAGGCCACTGAACCTCTAATTGCTTAACAACTGTACCTTTGATCTGTTCTCATTTTCTATCTAGTTAAATGAAAATATTATTTCAGATTATAAGCCAATGAAACGAGGTGTCATTTTTCTACCCTTCTCCACATCTTCCCTTTTAACTAGAGCAGGTGCCATAATAGATATTCAATATAAATGCCTATAAAGTAGAGATAACAATAATATCTCCATCAATCTTATTGAGATAATATATGTGACCATTCTTTGTAAAGAGTACAGCACTATTTATACATCATGGATGATGATGATTATTATTACTAGTGTTAACATTGCAATTTACAAGACAGTGCTCCAAACATGGAATGGGGGATATTAAAAAAGAATCAGGATATTTATAAAGCTAGGTTCACAGCTCTTAGCACACAATAATCCTTCAAAAATATTTGCTGAATTAAATATAAAATCAATAGAGAACAAATGGAACACAGTGGAATGTGGGTACAGAATAAAGGATGAGTAAAAGCCTCATGAAATTAATGTGGAAAGTGAGTAGTAAGATAATTTTTTAAAAAGTGAGAGACCTTGATTCATAATTTGTTGGAGAAGATAACATAAGAAAAGTAGGCTTGGTGAAATCAAAAATGGCAGGAGTGATTCTGAGCAGGGAACTATGATTGTAATGTGATCAAGGAATTAGGCAATAATTAAAGTATCATAATCAGGGTGGGTATTTATTTGTGAGGGTGATGAAGTTGGAAACTTTTCTATATAGAGAGAGAAGAAAAAAGAGGTGAGATAATCCAGGATTTAGAAAGAGGCAGTTCTGTTCGACACAACTGTCTCAGTGAAGCAATCTTTGCTTCACTTTAAAGATATCTTTTGGACTTCCTGGCAGTCCAGTTGTTAAGACGCCGAGCTTCCAGTGCAGGGGATGTGGGTTTGATCCCTGGTCGGGGAACTAAGATCCCGCATGCTGTGCAGCCCCCCCAAAACAATCAGCTTAATGTATCTGTATTAAAAATATTCTCCAGTCTAATCTCTCCCTTCAACTCCAGAATTAGACATCTAGTTATTTAGCACCCATGCTTGCATGACTAATATAAGCCTCAAAATTAACAGGTCTGGGAATGAACTGTTGCTTCCCTGCACCCAAAACCTTGGCTCCCCGGGTCTTCCGCATCTCAACCAATAGCAACACCTTTCATTTAAGCTAACATGCTTGGATCGTTTTTAACTCCTTTGTTTTGCTCATACCTCAAATCCAAACCATCAGCAAATTCTCTCAGCTTTCCTATCAAAATATATCCTAAAACTGTGAATTCACCATTTCTCACAATTCCTACAGTTCTGTGCTAGTAAAACCCACAAAATGCAACAGATTCTTAAATGGCCTCTGTGCTTTCTCCTTTGCCCTACGACAGTCTGTAATCCAAATGGCAGTTGTTTTTGTTTGTTTTTTATTGAAGTATATTTGCTATACAATATTATATGTTACAAGTGTACAATATAGTGATTCACAACTTTTAAATCTTATAATCCATTTATAGTTGTTATAAAATGTTGGCTGTATTCTGCATGTTGCACAATATATCCTTGTAGCTTATTTTATACCTAATAGTTTGTACCTCTTACTCCCCTACCCCTGTGTTTCCCCTCCCCGCTTCTCTCTCCCCACTGGTAATCAAATTTTGCCAGTTGCAGCAACATGGATAGACTTGGAGGGCATTATGGTAAGTGAAATAACATCAGACAGAGAAAGGCGAACACTGTATGATATCACTTACATTTGGAATGTAAAAAATACCGCAAACTAGTGAATATAATCAGAAAGAATGACTCACCTGGGAATTTTCACGCTTGCTTTTCCTTCTGTCTGGCACACCCTTCCCCCAGATGGTCACAGGCTTCCTTCCAATCTCTGCTCAAATGTCACTCCTTCAGAAAAGTCTTCTCTGACATCTCATTTAAATATTACCCTGAAGCATTCTCTGTCCTTTTACTAAGCTTTATTTCTCTTCATTGCAATTATCACTACAGACCTCACCCTATTTAGACATTGTGTATTTGCATGTAGCGTGTCTCCTCCACTATAAATTAAGTGCGTGAGGCGTGTCATCTGTCTTACTACTGAGTCCCAAGAACCAGTGCCTGGAATATAATGGACACTCCATAGATGTTTGCATATAACGTTTATTAGTCCCTAGAACCCTGGTTTTTTTCTTCGAGCTAATATGTATTTGACATTTGTGATTTTTACCTATGATCATCACCTGAAGAAGAAAAAGACTAACTGAATTCTGCAGCTTTTCAACAATACTCTTGAGGCACACTTTCAGCTCCTCAGGAGGGCTCTGTATTATAGAAGTGAGTCATTACCTGCCCCCAGCACACACACTTCTAAGAGGAGCCAGTCTCTATACCACTGCAGACGGGCATTTAGAGCAAGGTTCTGTGCCATGTGAACCTAAGGGCCTGCCCCAGCTTATTGGCTTAGCTGTGGTCAACAGGTTCCTGATCATCCCACACACACCACCTGGCTTGCAAAAATGAGCAGAATCAATCATATTCATGCCTTGAGAGTTAGAAATAGGAAACTGTGAGATTGAAATAATTAGCTGAGCTGAACAATCTTAGGAGACGGGGAGCCGAAGCAGCCGTTCTAGGTCTTCTGCAGGTAAAAGACAGAGCAGGGTGATGAGCAAGTGTGCTCAGAGGTGCCAAGATCCCCTGTGTGAGCTGCCAGGGAAGTCCTAAGAGGGAGACAGGGAAGAGGACACCTTCACAATTCAGCTCCAGACTGTGTGTATCTTGAAAATAAATAAACCCCCTCTTTCTTGAAGTATTTGGGTAGACCAGTTTTCTCTGAACCCGATAGAACCATGACATAATCTGCCTAATTACAGACTAAGGACTGCAAAAGATACAATACCATACATAGCATTCTTTTGCTCTCAACCAAGGGCAATTACAGGTTAAGTGGCAGTGTCTTTTTTTTTTTTTATTAAGTTTTAATGGAGTATAGTTACATTACAACGTTGTGTTAGTTTCTGCAGTACAGTAAAGTGAATCAGCTATACGTATACGTACATCCCCTCTTTTTTGCATTTCCTTCCCATTTAGATCACCACAGAGCATTGAGTAGAGTTTCCTGTGCTATACAGTGGATTCTCATTAGTTATCTGTTTTATACATAGTAGTGTATATGTCAGTCCCAATCTCCCAGTTCATTCCACCCCTCTTCCGCCCTTGGTATCCATGTTTGTTCTCTGTGTCTGTAGGTAGCAGTGTTTTGATGATGGTCTGTGAAGCTCATGCAGCTTCATCTTTATCCATAGTCACACAGGCACTTTACCTACCTTCTCCTTGCATGTGAAGTTAGATGTTTTATTCACCTTATAAAAATATAATGAAATCAACTGCCAATAAAAGTTCTAGGGATGAAGGTCTGAATTGGAATCTCTCGGCTACTTGCTGCCTTAAGCCATTTTTCCCTAGGTTAGCTTTCAATTAGCAAAGCAAAATATAGGTTTAAAGCAATTATCTGGATAATTCAAGCAAAAACATTGCTTTGACTTAAATTGCCTGAATAATTGTAAGTTAATCATCTCTTCTCTATTGACTTCCTCTCGAGTGAATTGTCCAGGTAGTAGAGACAAAGCATGGTGGTAGCTTAAGTTACCCAGATAATTACATGCTTGCTTTACTCCCCCTTGTCAACAAGACCTGGCTATGATGTAAAGAACACCAGTGGAGAAATGACATGAAGTGACAGCTAAGGCCAGACCTGTCAATGGGAGGTGACTCAGGCATTGGACAAAAACCAAGAAGGCTTTATTAGGGAACACAAGGTGTGTGGGGCACCAGGGACAGCCCAGGTGGGCAGACCTGCCTCCCTGCAAGGCCACTTGATGAGTAAGGGAGTGGAGGTGGGGAAGGACAGAGCTTGATGATGACAAATCCTCATACATGGGAGATGCTTGGGGAATAAAATGGCCTTCCAAACCCCCAAACAGTCGCTATGTAATATGTTCAGCTGTTGATTAAAGAGAAGAATTTTTTAAATTTTAGGAACTTAAAGTCCAACATAATATCACTCCAGTGCCTTATACATCAGATAATTTGAAATGTACTGTTAGTAAAATTACATCCAACAAACTAAAAGCTCAAAGAAATACTCTCCACCATTATCTTATTTTTATAGGCTTATTTTTAAAGTGTGATTTCCTCAATTAAACTCTCTCTAATTCTAATGCTAGCTACAGGGGGGAAAAATAAAGAGGTGACCTTTTAAATAAGAACCTAGAGGCAAGACGGGAATAAAGATGCAGACCTACTAGAGAATGGACTTGAGGATAGGGGGAGGGGAAGGGTAAGCTGGGACAAAGTGAGCAAGTGGCATGGACATATATACACTACCAAACGTAAAATAGATAGCTAGTGGGAAGCAGCTGCATAGCACAGGGAGATCAGCTCAGTGCTTTGTGACCACCTAAAGGGGTGGGATAGGGAGGGTGGGAGGGAGGGAGATGCAAGAGGGAAGAGATATGGGGACATATGTATATGTATAACTGATTCACTTTGTTATAAAGCAGAAACTGACACACCATTGTAAAGCAATTATACTCCAATAAAGATGTTAAAAAATTAAAAAAATAAAATAAAAATTGAATAAATAAATAATCTGAGCTGTGCTAAATCAACAATGACTCCATTTCCAGAACTGAGGGAATTCATGAAGTAATGACTCTCTATCTCTATTGCTTTAAATCCATCTGCCAGTAAAATAATTTCTGCTGAAAGGCTGTCCTGTGAGCTATTGGACATCTACGTTGTGAAGGTTATAATCAAATTATCATTTAAGGTTTATGGATGTATCATATTCATTCAACAAACTTTTATTGTACGCCTATAATGTGAGAGGTAATGTGCTTTCACACATATTATCTCATGCTTTTATTTGCACCACAGAGCAAGTGATATATTATCCTTGTATTTCACCGTAGACTACTTTACTTTCAATTCCCAAAGCTGTAGCTTCTATATTAAAATTAAAAAAAAAAGAAATCAAAACAGGATAGGATATAAAGGGAATCAGTATTCAGATATAGTCTACACTGTCAAAAAACAGTTTTCTCTTCTATACTATTAGTATGTTGGTATAAAATGTCAAGCTTTCCCTTTTACTAAAAATTCTGACTCTATCTCATTATTATCATTAAATAAATAATACAATTTGTATATTATCAGTGGTGGTAATTATTATTTATAATGTTACCTAAGTCTTTTTTCTTACCTTTCATGTGTCGAATCTTCCTGACTATGTTGGCAACAGATCTGCTTTTGTGAAAGAATGATTCTGTGAAAGAAAATCTGAAATACGTGGTTAAGAGAGTGGTTTGGAATTACTTGAGTTTCAGTTTTGATTTGTAAGAATCATTTCTGCCTTAATTTTTAGGTATATTGTAGATTATAGAATACATGGAACTATGACAAATTACTCCATATAATGCAGACCTGTTTCCTCCTCTTTAATTGATTGGTCTAAATTACCAATATTACTTAACTTGTATTTTAGAACACATATATTAATATTTGAAGACTCAAATTTGTAATTTCTGTTCCTGGTTAATGCACACCAGGTCAGATACGGATACTATGTGAATTGCCCAAGGTCATGCAAACTGCTTCTATAGGCTGGCAGTGAGGGCTTATCAGAACAAATCAGAAAGGCACAGCGCAGCTTTGAGTTTACGTAAGAGGAGACAGAAGGATACAAATAATTGATGTGCCTAATCAGGTAAGGGATCAGCTCTAGAAACCACACTGCTCTGTATAAACAGCATGTTTTTGCTCAGATGTCTGCCTTGATCATTTCCCCCCCACCCTTTTTTTTTTTTTGCAGTACACGGGCCTCTCACTGTTGTGGCCTCTCCCGTTGTGGAGCACAGGCTCCGGACGCGCAGGCTCAGCGGCCATGGCTCACGGGCCCAGCCGCTCCGCGGCATGCGGGATCTTCCCAGACTGGGGCACGAACCCGTGTCCCCTGCATCGGCAGGCTGACTCTCAACCACTGCGCCACCAGGGAAGCCCTTCCCCCTTTTTTGTTCAAGGAGTTTAAAACCTTCAGGCCGATGGATCCCAGGAAAGAAGTCAAATGGGCTGTAGGAACTACTTGGTGGTTCGGTTACTAATACCACAACAGCAGTTACACTCAGTTAGATGCCACTGAATTGGCAGTTTTTAGTGGCTCTCTTAAAAAGTGTGTGTGTGTGTGTGTCTATATTTCCTCTCTCTCTCTCTCTCATTTCTTATGTGGTCACACTCTGCAGTTGACACTTATACTGGCCCCTAGAATTTTTGATACATCGTATGATAATGTCAACCTTTTTACTTGGAGGCCATTCTGAGAAGTTTATTAGAAGGCCTTCCCGTGTGCATTTGGTTGAATTTGGCTCTGCTTAGATACCTGTTTGTTCTTAGATTTTTTTTAAACTGCTGTGTATGTTGGAAGGGAAGTTGGATGACATTTTATTTATTTTAAGTTGTCTTTTTGTTTCCCCTAGAGCAGCAAAAGGAAGGATGTTTTTGAGAATAATCTTTTTTTAGTTACTGATTTCTACAAGGAAAAGCTTTTTCATATATTTGAATAATTCCTTTTGTAAAACAGACTAACTTTGAAATACAGCTGCCATATGCACTTAATTGACTACTTGACACAGCAATTTTCTACTCTATAGGGTGTCCCAGTGCTACAGACTACCATATAAAATGATTTTCAAAGTGAATTGAAAACCTACGGAATTCTTGGAATGATTTGAAAATTACCTTTCCCTTTTTTAACTTTTACATTGAAAAATATTGTGTGACAATCTGACAAAAGTAAACTTGAAGCTGAATTTTATATCTTAGATATGTGATGGATGGTACCTTTGTGTTATTGTTGTTGTAGTCTATATATAACAACATAGACTTTCTTTTCCTTCGTTCGCCATCTTTAGATATTTACTGAGTACCTGCTATGTGCAAGGCACTGACCTGGTACACGGAAGTATACAAAGGACATAACATGTAGTTCCAAATTGCAGTGAATATATCATCTGTTATGTAATATAAACTATGGATACAAACACTTTGCCTTCCAAACCCCAGAATAATGTACAATCTGAGTACAGAGGAGGAAAGATAACTTCTTTCTTTATTGAAGTTTAGTTGATTTGCAACACTGTGTTAGTTTTAGGTGTACAGCAAAGTGATTCAGTTATGTATGTATGTGTTTTTATCAAATTGTTTTCCATTATAGGTCCTTACAAGATATTGAATATAGTTCCCTGTGCTATACAGTAGGACCTTGTTGTTCATCTGTTTTATAAATAGTAGTGTGTATCTGTTAATCCACTACCCCTAATTTATCCCTTGACCCTTGCCCCTTTGGTAACCATAAGTTTGTTATCTATGTCTGTGAGTCTGTTTCTGTTCTGTAAATAAATTCATTTGTATTGGGCTTCCCTGGTGGCGCAGTGGTTGAGAGTCTGCCTGCCGATGCAGGGGACACAGGTTCGTGCCCCGGTCTGGGAAGATCCCACATGCCGCAGAGCGGCTGGGCCCGTGAGCCATGGCCGCTGGGCCTGCACGTCCGGAGCCTGTGCTCCACAACGGGAGAGGCCACAACAGTGAGAGGCCCGCGTACCGCAAAAAAAAAAAAAAAAAATTCATTTGTATTATTTTTGATTCCACATATAAGTGATATCATATAATATTTGTCTTTATCTGATTTACTTCACTTAGTATAATATTCTGTAAGTCCATCCATGTTGCTGCAAATGACATTATTTCAGTCTTTTTTATGGCTGAGTAATGTTCTATTGTGTATACATACCACATCTTTATCCATTCATCTGTTGGTGGACACTTAGTTTGCTTCCATATCTTGGCTATTGTAAATAGTACTGCTGTGAACTTTGGGGAGCATGTATGAAAGATAACTTCTAAATAAGGGATCTGAAGAACACTTCCAGAGCGGAAAAGCGGATGATATTTGAGGGAGAGGATGTTTAGGACTTCCACATGTGAGATTAAAGGTTGGAAATCTGAAACAAAGAACGTGACCAAAGTGAAGAAAACACAGGATGCAAAACTCACCAGGAAGTCTCCCACTTTGATGAAACCATAGAATAATGATGTAATAGTAAAAGGATCGAAGATGAACCAAGATTCAATTGTAGTAGGTCTTGACTGTCAATCAAAAGAGGCAGTTTGTTATTCGGTGGGTAATGGGATTTAAGTAAAAAATAATAACACAAACAAATATCTTTGCTCAAGAAAAATCAGATGATGAGAATTGGATAAATCAAAATGTAGGACTTCCCTGGGGGTGCAGTGGTTGAGAATCTGCCTGCCGATGCAGGGGACACGGGTTCGAGCCCTGGTCTGGG